>NC_091396.1:60824384-63224384 GCF_032191515.1 Phaenicophaeus curvirostris | reverse complement strand
GCGTGTCTCAAGCTTCCTTCTTGGGGTGAAAGGGTTTGGGGATCTTCCTTTACAATTCTGCCTGGCAGCCATTTGCCACAACGGCTTCTAACTCCCACCATCCCTGAGATCTGAGGTCCCCAGGTGTCCTTGATCAAGTCATCCTCATCAAGGCAAAGGCATCTGCCTTTCCCAGTGTGGATGGGGGCAGAAATGAAAGGGTGACTTTCTCTCATGTCTTCACTAGTTGCCTACAAGTGGCTTTAGGCACTTCAAAAATATCCTCCACCCTCTCAGTCACAGCCTGGAGTTGTGACCCCATTACTTAGAGGACACCCTTCCGTCCACCCTCTCTCTCCTAATTTCTAATACAAGGCATGAGAAGGGAGATAGCGTGACCTTCTCCCACATCTTCCAATCACATATGGACATCACTAGGACACTGGCTATAGCAGAGTTCTCATCACCTCATTCAGGACCAGAAGATGCCGGGGTAGCCGACTGCTGAGGCGACTTACTGTTCTTTCACACTTTTTGACCTCTGGTTCTTCCTACAGGCCTGGCTCTATCAGTAGGATACTTTCAGCTGATCATAGAATCATAGAATGGTTTGGGTTGGAAGGGACCTTAAAGCCCATCCAGTTCCAACCCCCCTGCCATGGGCAGGGACACCTCCCACCGGATCAGGCTGCCCAAGGCTCCATCCAACCTGGCCTTGAACACCTCCAGGGATGGGGCAGCCACAGCTTCCCTGGGCAACCTGTGTCAGTGCCTCAACCCTCTCATGGTGAAGAAATTCTTCCTTATGTCTCATCTAAACCTGCCCCTCTCCAGTATATACCCATTGCCCTGAGTCCTATCATTACAAGCTTTTGTAAACAGTCCCTCCCCAGCTTCCTTGTAGCCCCTTCAGGTACCTTATAGCCCCCTTACTATAAGGTCTCCTCAGAACCTTCTCTTCTCCAGGCTGAACAACCCCAACTCTCTCAGCCTGTCCTTGTATGGAAGGTGCTCCAGCCCTCTGATCATCTTTGTAGCCTCCTCTGGGCCCGTTCCAACAGCTCCATCTCCTTCTTATGTTGAGGATTCCAGACAGTGTGAGGGGTGATGTCTGTGGGAAGGCAGGATGGGCAATGAGGCAGGTGGGGAACAGCAGCATGGGATGCAGAAGGTGACATGTTTGTGCAAGGACCGACGCACAAGTTCAGAAATGTTGCTGAACAAGCCCTAGGCACAGCAACTATACTGCATATAAATGCCTTCCACAGCCTTCCTTGACATTTTCTTTCACTCCTGTGCTTCCTGTGTGCTGCATGGTTTGTTATTTGGGTTGGAGACAGGGAGACAAGGGTCCATACTGCAGTGACTATACAAAAATAGAAAGCAGTGGAAAAATACAGAAACACCATCCCCTCTGTTCGTTCAGTTTTATCACCCATCTCTTGGTGTTTGACATCTTCCTCTAAGCTCCAATACCTGGCTTCACACCAACTGGTGGACTTCACCTTCAACCTAAAAAAATTATAATTACATGACATTCCAGTTACTATTGATGTGGAGAAGAAGTGCAAGTCAGAATCTGAAATATTTATAATCCAGATGTTAAAATAAAAATTAAAAAAAACAACAAAAAGGCTTTGACATTTATTATTTTGGAAAGCTCTCTTGATTTCTGAATGAGCCATGATTTGCAGACAACCTGAGTCATCATTTCTGAATGCTTTGGTTTGGCAGTGCAGTATATATTTAGTAATACAAACCTTGACTTGCAACTTCCAATGAGAATCCTAATGGCATGATAAGACAGATTTACATCTCATTCACGTCATTTCCAAATATCAGGGAATTTACTCAGCAGCAAGAGTTGTAAAAGCTGTGAAATGATCTCCCTGGGGAGGTGCAGAAACCTCCCGACTACGCTCTTGAGCAGCTGAGCAAACCAACAGAGAGCAGGCAGCATTGAACAGCTCTTTACTTTCTGGACAAGGCACAAAGCAGATGATCCCAGGCACATTTTCCTCTTCATTTCTCCTGGCTCTGGGTATTGCTGATCAAGTCCTCATACCACAGCTACTGGAGCCTCTCTCATGTCCAACTGGAGAAACGGCAACTGGAGAAGCACGCAGCTTCAAGGGAAAATACTGTTGCAAACCATTTAGGACTTCACAAGAAGTAAGAAACCTGTGCCAGTCTTTGAGAATGCATTCAAAGCATCTTCATCCAGCTTGCATTTTTCACATTAAAACCCCTTAGGCACTTGGAGTCTTTGAGATTTTTTCCCATTGCCTATCTAGCAGTGATATTAAATATGATGTTTTTGGCAGCACAGCCAGCCTGAGTAGATGCGAGATGATTTTCATCTGTTCATTCTAAACCATCTGCTTCTTACCCCCAACTTTCAAAGGCCTTGAATGAGACGTAGGCCACTGAATTTTATAGCTAAATTTCATGAACCTCTTTGAAAATGAAAGGATTGCACAGAACACAAATTTAGAGACATCAAAGGGACCTTCCCTTTTCATGCAAGCACTAGAAGCAGAGCAAAGGGGACTAATTATAATCTGCTCTATTGCCAGTTTTCACACTGGAGCAAATACAAGCATTTTATGCTTTAAACCTTACAGGTGGCTGCCAGCTCAATACGCTCCTAAAGCCAGGACCAAATTAATAGACTAAAACCATCTTGCATCCACTCAGGTAAGCAATGAAGCCAAAAAAGCTGGCAGGCTGGCTCATGGGAAGACTCTTCACTTTTTTTGTATCCTTGATTTGTTTATAAAAAAAATAAATCAATATTTCTTTGCATTTTCAATGCAGCGTAAACATTAATTCAGTTTTTTCAAAAGCAAAGGTATTGCATAGATCCTTTCTATTGAGCTGATCTTCATCCATGCTGCTGACAGAGTCTGGAGGGAACACGACTGAAATGGCAGCTCCATGTACGGCAGAGTTCAGGGATCTTGGCCAAACGTGGCTGAGCCAGGATCTGCTGACTCAAGTGGCTGAATCATTATATAGACATGTGAGCTCCAGGCAGGCAATGGAAGGGAAGAGCAGCCTTATATTATGCAGCAAGATCCAGGTGAAATTGTGAAAATCAAGGAAATTATTGTGTAGCAGAACATTAGGCTTCTAGTCCAAACACAGACCTGCACATGTGCTTTGCAGCGATGGTGATTGTAGGGTGGACTGACCCCGAATCCACTTGAATGAAATCTGTGAAAAGCGAAGCTGGGGAAGAATCTTCCTTTGCTATTTGATCCCTGTCCCATCAAGCCTACAAGCCCTGGACCAAAGGAGTTATTGGCTGGCCAGCACAGAAGCTTGTCCTGCTCCTCTGGGTGGCCTTAGACACCATTTTACGTCTCCCAGAGAGCTGCAAGCTTTCTGATTTATGGTTGACAAATATCCCAATGGAACACCTAGAGAGGTATCTTAATTTCCATTCACCAGGTTTTCAGGGCACAGACTGGAGGGTATTGCTACACAAATAAAACTCTCCAAAGGTGGTAATTCCATATTACCATGTTCCATATGGCCTCTTCTTCCAAGTGACAGGGGACAGGACAAGAGGGAACGGCCTCAAGCTCTGCCAGGGGAACATTAGGAAAAAAATTTTCACGGAAAGGGTCATTGTGCACTGGAACAGGCTGCCCAGGGAGGTGGTTGTGTCACCTTCCCTGGAGGTGTTTAAGGGACAGATGGATGAGGCGCTGAGGGGTGTGGTTTAGTATTTGATAGGAATGGTTGGACTCGATGATCTGGTGGGTCTTTTCCCACCTGGTGATTCTGTGATTCTATGATATTTTTCACAGTGTCAGTGGTGTAAGCAAATCTGCTGGGATCCTGGGCCCATGGAGATGGGATCATGTTTTAATGCTGAAGACCACTGGAGTCAGTCCAGAAGGCTTCCAGAGCCCCAACAAATAACACAACCAATGAAAACAATTCTGTTATGATACCAACATATTAGCAAAACGATGTATCACTTACTGTTTTCCGGAGTTGATCTTCAGGGAAGGAGAGGCCATTCATATTCCTCAACAGTGGTAGAGTTAAAAAGCTGTCAACACAAAACTCACAGAAGGTTTTGGTGCTCCCACTCTCGGTGTCCAGCTTCACTGCACTTACCCCTTGTGAAGTGAGTGCTCCTGTAGTCATAATGATGGAAAACGGAGTGGGAAACTGAATGAGGAGTTGCCCAGGGTCATGCCTGTACCAGACAGGTGAACACGACATTTAATTCACTCGTGAATAAGATGCCACAGTGGCCCCCTCATGCAAACACATTCATCCCTGTAGTGTTTCTTCTTATATGAGAAAGCAATCCAAGCTAGCCTGCATGACTGGTTCTTGGGTCATTTTTCCAGATATCCACTCTTCCTCTCCCACTCATACTATACAATTTGTCTTTCCCCCTCACCTGCCCCACTTTGAAAGAGTTGGGTACCTACAGACCAGCAAACTGATGAAAGGCTGGCTGCTTGCAATCTGGCCAGAAGGTGTTAACGGAAGGGAGGGACGACCAAAGGATGGAGCTGTGCCTATATGAAAGAGGAGATGCAGGAAAGAAAGAGGGAGAATTGGTAAGACACATAAGCACAAAGGCAAGAGGAGTCCAAGGGTAACTGAACTGCCTCATCTGTCAAACAGTTCAGTGGATGATTTCAGGGTAGAAGGGACTCAGTCAAGTAGAAAGGATTTGGGTGAGAAAGGCTAATACTTGTACGTAGATCTCAGGTTTCATTTCCTATTTCTAACTTGGTCTCACAGCAGATGGGCATGTACATAATGGTAGGTGGTCTGTATAATTTCCTTGACAAAGGCTTGTGCTCCCCTACATCTCCTCCACAGCTGCAGTGATGTGAGTTCTGTGCAGAAGGTCTCTATTCTCAGTCTTTAATAGTTAGACCAGTTATCCCCAGGGAATTCAGACCCTTGAGTTGGAAGGCAGGAATGGAGAGCAGAATAAACCTCCCCATAATCCAGGAGGAAGCAGTTAAAGACCTGCTACACCACCTGGACACCCACAAGACTTTGGGGTCTGAAGGAATCCACCTGAGAGTACTGAGGTAGCTGGCAGAGGAGCTTACCAAGCCGCTCTCCATCATTTATCAGCAGCTGTGGTTAACAGGGGAGGTGCCAGATATCTGGAAGCTTGTCACCGCGATACCCAGCAACAAGAGGGGCTGGAGGGAGGATCTGGGGAACTACTGGCCTGTCAGCCTGACCTCAGTACCAGGGAAGATTATGGAGCGGTTCACCTTGACTGCACTCATCAGGGATGTGCAGGACAACCAGGGGATCAGGCCCAGTCAGCATGAGTTCATGAAAGGTTCATTCTTCTTGATCACCCTCATCTCCCTCTATGACCAGATGTCCCATCTAGTGGATGAGGGAAAGGCTGTGGATGTTTTCTACCTGGACTTCAGTAAAACCTTTGACACCGTTTCCCACAGAGTTCTCCTAAGGAAGCTGGCAGCTCATGGCTTAGAAAGCTGTACTCTTGGCTGGGTAAAAAAATTTGTCTGGATGGCCCAAACCAGAAAGTTGTAGGGAAGAGAGTTAAATCCAGTTGGTGACTGGTCATAAGTTGTGTTTCTCCAGGCTCAGTGATGGAGCCAAGCCTGTTTAATCTTTATCAGTGATCTGGATGAGGGGATTGAGTGCTCCCTCAGTAAGTTTGCAGATGACACCAAGTCATGCAGGATTGATTGATGATCTGCTTGAAGGCAGGAAGGCTCTGCAGAGGGATCTAGACAGGCTGTATCGATGGGCCAAGGTCAGTTGTATGAGGTTTAAAAAGGCCAAATGCCAGGTCCTGCACTTTGGTCACAACATCCCCGTGCATCGCTCCAGGCTTAGGGAAGAGTGGCTGGAAAGTTGCCTGGTGCAAAAAGGACCTAGGGATGCTGGTTAACAGCGGCTGCACATAAGCCAGCAGGGTGTCCAGGGCGCCAAGAAGACCATCAGCATCCGGGCTTGGATCAGAAATGGTGTGGGAAGTGATTGTGCCCCTCTACTCATCACTGGCAAGGCTGCACCTCAAATCTTGTGTTCACTTTTGGGCCCCTCAATACAAGAAAGACATTGGGAGCCTGGTTGGAACTGGATGATCTTTAAGGTCTCTTCCAACCCAAACCATTCTATGATTCTATGGTTCGATAAAGTTTATTGCTGTGGGAGAAAGCTGTCCTTTTGTATTAACTCTTGGTCATTAACTCTGCTTTCAAGCAGTTTGCCAGCTCTGTTGCTCCCATCACAATAATGATACAAATAATTTAAGCTCTGCCACTTTGGATCAAAATTTTAATGAGGCACTAAACCCACAAAAGGGGCTCTGTATAGCATAATTAAATAGAATGGGCCTAAATAAACAGTAAGATTTTACAGGTTACGTTATAGTTGAAAACAGCTGGGAAGCAAAGAAAGGAGCATTGAAGATGCATGATGTAAAAAGGCATTTCACAGAATGCAAACACTAAAACTTTTCATATCGCACAAACAGTAAAACATTATAAGCACATGACTTCCCTTTGATTTGGAAGAATCTGTGTGGGGCGCAGGGCATTTGGTTTTTTCCTTCTGCTAGTCAGCACAATGAAATATTTCACACGGAAACGCAAACAGTGGCAAAGAGAGCCATTTGTCCTTCGGAAAGAAATAAATACTGCAAAAACAGGTAAAGTCAGTAGGAACATCTGGTTCAGTCAGGCCATGTGATGCTGGACCATGGTTCCAAAACGCCAGAGAGTGCTAGGACTCCTCAAACTAGTCTTGCAAACAATCAGAATCGTAACAAGTCTGTTTGGCTCAGAGCTGCAAGACACTTGCTCACGCCGACTCCTCAAATCCACTGCAAGCAGAGACATTCAGGCTGCGCCAGCTAGCTCAGCATTCAATTCTCTGTCTGCTTCAGCTATTTACAATATCATGTTTGTTCCACTCCTGCCAATATTTGATCCAAGAACTGCATACATCCTACAAACACAGGAAGGTTTCAATTTCACATTAAGGTAATGTTGACAGTGGTGCTGCTGTATCGTGTAAAGTCAATATACTTTTACTCCTTGAGTATGAAGTTTCTGGTAAACCTGGCTTTCATTTCACTTCCCCCCAATCCTCTCAGCAGCCTTTCCCCAGAGCTGTAGCTATTGCTGCAGTTCTGGGCTTGTGAAAGAAAAGTTTCTAAATTCATCTTGGTTTATCATCGGAAGAATCCCTTCTTCAATGGGAGTCAGGATGGGCTCCTCTTTTATAAAATCTGGATCAAAGTTGCTCACGTCATCTTTGGATTTCTGCCAAATGGAAAATACAAAGGAAAGAGATGTCAAAAGCAGGCAGCATCTGCTTGATCCTCACTCTGCATCCTCAGTACAATGAACCACCACCTCCATAACCCAGGCTGAGCTTACTGAAAGCTTTTACTGTGGTTGGACTGGGAGCAGCTGAGTGTCCCCACAGAGCTTCTCGCGGTGTAAAGCCTTTTAGAGCCTCTGCAGGCTTTTCACAGGGAAACCCCCCTCTGGTTTAACTGACACCATCTCTGATAGGTTGCCTGCCCAGACAATGGCAGGCCAGGGCACATAAATCAGTTCCTCTCCTCAAGTGACAGCGCAGACCCAGCCATTCGAAGCAGTTAACAGCCACGTTTCCAATTAACTGAGTCCACACTGTCCCTCCTTATCCACAGAGTGTCTTAGCTGGGTTTTTTGGGGGTAGACTCCTCTATGCCTGAGCTATTAAACTTGCACAGTAAGGAATTACTGGACGGTGGGAAGACAAATGGCTTGTCTCCAGGTGCTGGATTCCTGCTGCATGCCACAAAGTGGGACAGTTTACAATGCACGCACACAGACCGGGTTTGTGGCACATTTTGACAAGGTGTGTATTTTTCCTGCATCCAGAACAAGTTATTTTATTGACTTTGACGTCTAATGTTCCCAGATGCTGTCCAGCTCATGGCAGACTGAGGAGGCTCCCTTAGCCTTTAATTCAGGTCAAGAAACAACTTAAGAGCCTGATCTTGAACTGACAAAGCTCCCCTGAGGGCCTGATCCTGCACCAGTGATCTTTATGGAGGAGGACTGGGCTGACCATTGCCACTAAGAGCTTTCAGAGTGACCACAGCATAAGACAAAGCTGTGCCAGGTGACAATTTCAAAGGCAAGGAAGCCACAGGAATAACCTTGGAAAGTCTTTCCATGGACAGCAAGCCCTCTGTCACAGAGCATCCTTGGGACTGCATGGCAGCACTGGGAAAAGTGGCAGCACTGTGTCCTCCGCAGCCTGTCTACCGTCTGAACCACTCAGCTGAGAGCAGACTGAGCATGGAACACTGTGCTGGGTGCAGTACAGACAGAGAGACAAGAGAGAGACAGCCCAGTTGTGAAGGGGTAGGTGGAGGGGGAAGGACAAGGATTACTTACCCTGTTTTATTCTGGGGGCAAGGCAAAGGGTAGCTAGGTGCCTAATCTGCTGTAGCTGCTTTTCCAAACTTGCATCTTTTGACTGAGCTGCCTTTGAAAATCCAGCGTGGAGGGGAAAAGCAACCAAGCCAAGACCAGACACCTCACCCCCTGGCTCCTGGGCTAGAGCTTTTGTGTCAGGGTTGCCCTTCCTTCACCTTCTTTCCCGTCTCATGAGAATAAACCTATTTGTAGAGCTCAGACAAGAAAGATACAGGGCTCCCTTTCCCCCGTCCCTCCTTCCCACGTACAATCCGAGGCCTGAACGGTGGCTCCATCTGACGCTGGTTCAGTAAGTCCCAGTCCAGATCTTTGAAGTAGGGGTGCCGTAGAATCGCGCTCTCGCCTCCCAGCCCTGGGCTGCCCAGCCGCATGTTGGGGTTCTTCGTCATGAACTGCAAAACAAAAAGAGCTGTTTGTTTCCTCCCATCTGGCAGGGCCACAGGAGAGGGACCTATTAGCAGTCACACAAAAGCTTGTCCTCAGTTTTCCTGTTGAACCCTGTTGCTAGCCAGACTTCTCAATTTCATTATACTGGAACCGCATGCAAGGATCTTGTCTCATTTTCTAGAGGGAGAAGTTGGTGTGTGTTTCTCCCTGGTCCTTTTTATTTTGGTAAAATCTGTGGTTACCACAATAAGAAAAGAAAGTTTAATTGCATCGTTTGCTACATTATAAACATTGCACAGTGTGTTTGGTGGTCATTTCTGTATTAATTTCTCAGGAATACAAGCTTACTCTCAAATGCTGCTCACCGACCAGCCAGGCTTTGGACTGGAGTCAGTCCTGAGCCGTGTCTTCTTCCTAAACCCCAGTCTGCTGAAGCAGAGCCAGAAGCCTACGCTTTCCTTCCTATCATCTTAGGAAACAGAGGAAAATGAGCAAGACACTGGCTTTTCGAGCTCAGCAAACCCCAAGCAAATGAGAACAGACAGGTGACCACCTCCTCTCTCCATGAAACTCTAAGAGGATTCTTGTTTGTAACATTTTTACTCTGCTACCAGTGAAAAGAAATCTCAAACCTCAGCCAAAGTGCCCTGATATGCTAGGCAGCAATGAGAAAAGCTGTTCATCAAGCACACAGTGCGAGAGCCTTGGTGGGTGTCCTTTAGGTCCTGATAAAAATGATGAACATCGTGTCAGTGCTATGGATATTTCTTAAAGGGAAGTGGAATATTGGGGGAAGAGAGGAATCCTTTCCCCAAGAAGGAAAAGAGCTAGTTGGCTTGTTAATTTAAAATTACAGTTCTTAAAAATTCAGTAAAAAACAACCTTTCCCCTACTCTCAAGCATTTCTAATTCATTAGAGAAATCAGGTTATGTTTTAAACTGGGAAAATAGCCTCTTTTATTCGCCTATTGAAACAGTAGCATAAAGCAAGCTCCACTCTGGTAGAGGTGTCCAGACGATTTCCTCGAAGATGAAAGAGCATTATGTTTAGCAAATAGCTGAACCAGCCAAACCAGACAATCAGTCACTGTTTCAGGAATGACCAAGTCTGCTGCATCGCAGCAATGGGAAAATGAAAAGAAGGGGAGGTGCAGCAAGAGACCAACTTCATTCTGACTGCAGGAGCATTTCGGAAGGTATAAATTCTCCTAGGACAAGCAGATAAAAGGTCTAGTCATTCCCTACCTAGAGAGAAGACAGGGAGAAGAAAGATGACTGCCAGACTTATTTTAGAAGTGTCCTTAGTATCCCATTCCCAGCGGGCTTCAGAGCCAAAGCAGATGGGGCACCTGCAGCCGAGACCTTGCAGGACCCCAGACTTTGCTGACATTAGCACAAAATCCCCAGCCCGACCTCCAGAGCCCTTGACGACATGTGCTGCCATGGGGCTCCCTACGACAGAACTGTCTTCCACCATTCCACCAGCAGAAAATGCTGTTGAGTGCATCCAGACTTGTAAGAGCAGTCACCAGAACAGGAGCTAAGCTGATGTGGCTCTGCAGCTGGGGTCTTCCCGTGCTTCTCCACACTCTTCAGCCCTTGGTTTAGGTCAAGGGTCAGACCCAAAGACAAGAACAACTTCCCTGGCTCCCTGACCACTTCAACTTCTCCCTTCCTATCAGCAGAACCCAAACACAACTTGTTACCAAAAAGTCTGTGCCTCAAGATTTCTGTGGGATGCTGATCCCCAGACAACATCTTGGTTTCCAAACAAGAAATGGGTCAAGGCAAAATCACTCAGCAACTTGGTTCAGGCAAGCCCATGCAAGTCATGAACTGAACTTCTTTGGTTTGCAAAACAGGCCAGAAATCTCTTGGCAGCCCCATCTTTCCCTATAAATTCCCTGCCCGACTTCTTTGTCCCCATAGATGGATATCTGCTCCCCACTAGCTCTTATTTGCATTGCTGGAATACCAAGAAAGTTCGAACAAGATCAGATCTCGCTGGTGCCGGGAGTGCTACAGACCAAAACAGTCCAAAAAGACAAGACAAAAGGGAGAGAAGAGCAGGAAATAAGTCTCATTTCTCCTGATCTGCCAATGCCTCCTTTACACTGTAAGCTTCTGCTAAACGTGGAGAGGAAAAGACATCATGAAAACAAATAATGTCTGAAAGGGACTGGTAACTTGCTTTGCTTGGGTTTCCATTCATGCTCAACCCTATAAGACCTAAATTGGACCACCCATTCCCAGACCAGTTCAGAGCCCTGGGGTATAAAAGTGTGTTTACATTCCTATTTGCTCACTTTATTCCACATGATGCCAAAATTGCACCAAGCGAAGGCAACTGATGCAACAAACTGAGAGCCAACGTAAATGCATTCCTGGCTGCTTAAAACACCCTTTTTGTTAAGACAATGAGGATTAGCCAAGGGCCATCCCTTGGGTGGGCTGTTTTGGGCTCTGAAAAAGCAAAACATAAAATTCAAAACAAAATGACTATTCAGTTTCAACTGGCTAGCTCAGATCTGTGCATCGGACCCAGAGATTTGAGAAACTTCAGTTGCGTACATGTAGTCACCATCTACCCCACATTTAGGATCCAAATGAGGCAGGAATAAGAGTGAAGGCTTCAAATGGTTTGACTTGATGAATGGTTGGACTCAATGATCCGATGGGTCTTTTCCAACCTGGTGATTCTATGATTCTATGAAATTCACTCACTGCTGGAACATGTGCCCCCAGCCAACTGCTGAGAGCAACGCTGGGCTGGAGTGATCCACCAGCACAGTAAACCACTCTGGACAGGTTTCTCTAAGCTTGTTTCCTAACACAAGCTAAGAAGACCTCGAAAGTGAAGATAAGACATGCACTCTAAAAAGAGTCTTAATGAAGTATGAGGAGGCCTCCCTTTCATGCCAGTCAAATTCACACTGATCTGCTCCAAAAAAGGGTGGGATATCGTTTCAAGGGACTGTCGGTCTCTCATCAATAACTTACATCCCTGATAAACATATTAGATGCCGCGCTGAGACCTCTCAATTGCATCTGTGCATGGGAATCAGCACTGAAGATGTTTTCTTTAAATGTCATCATGCAGTACGTGAAGCATGCTCCTGTACTCCGGGCAGCCACAGCCTCCTGCAGGTTACTCAGCCTGTGGATATAGACAAGCCTCTGTACCTGGGGGCTGTGACACAAAATGAGTGATTGGCCATTGCTGCTTTTCCCTTACATAAAATCTCCAGGTGAATTTTGGAAATGTCCAGTCTATCACAGCTGAGTGAAGGTGCAGTGTTTCCTTTGAGAAGCAGCTTCAGTCTTTATTTGACAATTGGGCTGAAAAGCAGGTGTGCAAACTGTGACTCCAACAGAGGCAGCACTGATGCTTTGCACTGGAACAGTCACCTGCCATGCTGTCAGAGGTATATAAAATTAAAGAATGACATTTTTTATGCCAGGTTCCACTAAAACTTATAACCAACCCTCTCAAAAACTACTGGAATTCACCATAAATTACTGCACTGACAAAGAAGGAGATGAAGTTTTAGTTGTCCAGTACATCAGGAAAAAGCAAAAGAGTATAATGACCTCTCAAAAGTTCAAAAGCCCATGAATCTCTCTCTGCCTTGGGCAGCACTGACATTTCTCTGCTGACAGCCCATTCCTTACCACCTCTGCTATCTCACCACATTTCTAGCAAAGCAAACAAAGAACTTGAGATTCCTGGGGAACTGGATTACAGGCACAGCCTTAGACTCTGAAATAAGTAGTTGGAGCCCATATCCATGTCTCTGACCATATGAGAGGCACTTCAGCAGCAGGAAGGGTAAAGCTGAGTGCCCAGAGCACACAGACGCTGCCCTCTGCACAAATAAAAGCTGTGCAGGGGAAAGCTTTCCACGCGGGCAGCTAATCTTTCACCTGATCCCTTTGGCTGCACTTGGAAACAGCTGGAAAATGTCTTACGAAGTGTTGGCTGTTCCTGGGATCCATGGGGAGGCCAGAGTTGGACCCTTGCTTCATAGGTTGGATAGCCCTGAATGTCCTTCCAAGCACAACCCTCCAATGTTGTTGCAGGTGACAAGAGAAGATGTTCAGCGGAAAGTTTTTTGTGGCAAAATGTCATCTCCTAGTGTTTATTTAATATCCATAATTTTTCCTGACAATCCAGAATCAAGCATGAACCTCAGCTTCTGGCACACAGAGCTCAGCGGAGAAAAACAAAGAAAAAAAATCAGCAGTAACAACAACAAGGCAAACCAGAGATGTTCCTGAGCAAAAAGCAACACGTAATCACTCAAATCCAAGATGCCTCCCAGCAAAAGCTCGGACTCGATGATCTCAAAGTTCTTTTCCAACCAAACGATTCTGCAATTCTATGAAGACCGATAGCAAGGCTATCAATCTTAAACTTGTCACAGGTCATCAAGCCCTTACTCAACAATGACATCCAATCAATTATTCCATTCCCAGTATAAGGAGCCCCTTGGGAGCATCCACAGACTGGATCCCTTTGGGCTACACCAGTTTGCGGAGCAGCAAACTCAGGTGAGGCTTTCACTGACCTCACCTAACCCTCTCAGTGGCACCGCAGCCAAAATCAGCAGCTGGAATGAGCCAAAAACATGACTTCATGAAATAATTTCAAAACATTTACTAAAAGAAAATGCAGCAAGCCATGACAAGAAGTTTAAAGCTGGAGATTAATCCACAGATGGCCTCTGAAGTTACAAGGAGAAAATGCAGACATAGCAGTGCCAACCACTGGGAAAAATCTGCGTCAGCCCTGGGAGCTCAGCACGTGAGCAGGTGAGGGAGCGCAGGGGATCCATGCTCGTCCTCCCCTTCATCTGCTATGTGGCTTGGACCATGCAGGGAAGTGTTTCAGGTCTCCCAGTCTGCTGTACCGATTTCTCCAGTGCTGCCCACATGCAGCATTGGAACTTCTGTCTCAAGATGCTAAGTCTGCAAATCAGTCTAACAGCCTGGAAGTTGATGAAAGTACGTTTGCACAAAACAGCTATTTCCAGGCATTCATTTCCTTAAATTTACAAGTTCCCTTTCTCAATACTGGAATCCCTGATAGGTTTTTGCGTCACTTGTGCATGTGCTAATTGCATCAGAATAATTAAGGTCATAAGGACTATCACAGGGACTAGATTATGTGAAATTTTGTCATGTTCTAGGAAAACACTAATAAGCCCAGTCTCCTTCACAGGAGCAATGAGCTTCAGGAAGAGGAACACAGCTTTCTGCTCAGCCATTCTCTTCACATTCACAGCCATCTGGATAAGGAAGAAATCACTATTTCTTGTATTAAGGAAAGTCTTAAATGCAGCAGATCTCATCAGGATTCTGTTGTCCTAAGCAGGTCAACCTTGTGAGAGAGAAAGCTCATATCTGCAAGTAGCTCATCTTTCAAATGCAAGTGCATGGCAAAGATGGAGGTTCTCCCTTATCTGTCATGGCTTTAGCCCCAGCTGGTAACTAGGACCACAAAGCCACGCTCTCACTCCACAGTCCTGCAGTGGGAAGGGGAGGAGAATCAAGGGAAAAAAGGGAAACTCGTGGGTTGAGATACAGACAGCTTAATGAGACAACAAAGGAAGAGAGAATAAGGATCATGATCATCATCATCATCATCATCACAGAATATACAAGTGATGTACAATTAATTGCTTGCTGCCCAACGACTGATACTCAGCTTGTCTTGAGCAGCGATCCCCAACCAGTGAACCCTGGCCCCAGCCAACTTACTGAATATCTCTTTAGCCAGCTTGGATCAGCTGCCTGGCTATGTTCTCCACCAACTTCTCATACCCCTGCTCACTAGCAGAGCACGGAAAACTCAAAATGTCCTGATTTCTTAGCAACAACTAAAAATATCAGTGTATTATCAACATTCTTCTCATACTAACTCTAAAACACAGTGGCTGCTAGGAAGAAAATTAATACTATCCCAGACAAGTATAAGAACTTTCTGGCAACAACCAGAACAACATGCGTTATCAAGATTATTTTCATACTAAATCCTAAACACAGCAGCTGCTGGGAAGAGAATTAACTCTTCTCCAGCTGAAACCAAGACACCGTCTTTCAGGCTGTGAACACAGCCCAGGAGAAATTCATCACTATTTTGCCAGGAGGCCAAGGGCAGCCCGTCACAGGTATGATGGCAGACCCTCAGTCCCACATCCTCTCCATCTCAGCATCCACGTGCCTCAATAGGCCCTTTTCAGGACTGTGTCAATGCAATAGTGAACCCCAATCCTTTCTGTTAAATGAAAGCAAGATTTCCCTGCTCATGATATTAACATGTTGTGCCTGTTGGTATTGATCTACCAAAGTGAAACGTGGTAGCAGCACAGGAAATATAATGCCCCCCAGTCTCCCCTTCAGTAATGAGGCAGAGGGGGAGACTGGAAGATACCAACACACTCGTCTCCATTAAGATTCATGAGTTAAACTAACAGGGCAGAAATTAACTCGAAAGGAAATAAGATTTCTCAAAGATCTATTTGATCACAGACAAAAGGGAGTCGTTATATAAATAGAGCAATTACTCTAATTAAGGCTTCCCTCCATGAATCTCTCCCCTGAATGCTGCAGTTGCCGAAAACAGTTTGGCTGCCTATTATGTAAGGCAAACAAACCCGCAGTGTGGAGTTTCATTAGCCTTCATCCACCCCTAAACAAAGGAGAAGAAAGATAGCTCTATGGTTCCGGCTGTTAATGTCTGTATTATTTTTAACGATTGGAAGCCAGGAGGCATTAGCATAGCAGAGACTATTTTTCCCTTCTTACTTTTTCTCTAACAAAAAGCTGTTCTTTTGATTCAGTCCTGTCTTTTGGGCAAAGCTCCCATTGCCCTCCGTCACAGTCCTGCTGGGGCGATGCTTGCAAGTGTGTCTCACTGCCTCATGCAAGAGCAATCCGGGGCGCGGACACACAAGTGGGTTACAGGGAGCAAGGGAGTCAGCACAGTCTGGTATCACTAAATGGTGCCAGCTGAAGCTCCACTGCCCTGGGAGCAGGGTGGTCCAAGAGCTCTCCATGGAAGTCCTTCTACTTAGGGCAGCTCAGCCGGCGCCTGGTAACTTCAACTGCAGCAATTCGACTGTGGGTAGGAGCCAGGCACTCGGGAGCCCAAGTCCTGCTGATCTTCAGTGAGGATTGTGCTGCTGAGAATAGGACTCAGAGTCATTGCAACTCTCTTGAGAGCTGCTTCTATTTTACACCATGGATTTGCTTTCGCTGCAGCCATTAGAGGCCACGTGGCATTCAGCTTCCTATGCACAGAAGGATCGATTGAAAGCCCTGATTTGTACCAGTGCAATTCACTGTGGTGCTGAGCCAGAATACAACCCACGCATGCAGAGGGTGCTTCAACCCCTGCGACAGTGTCCTGGCTACAGAAAACTGTGAGCAGGTGAAATCCTTCAGTGCAGAGAAGGTCCTGTGGGCGCAGTGTCAGGGCTCGGATGTACCAGATTGCCCTGAAAACATTTTAAAGAGCAGGAGAGGGAGAGAGAAGAGTGTGAGATCTCAGTTATCTACTTTTCCAGATAAAAAAGGAATGGGAAGGGAGGTTAAAACCAGTCTTCAGCCCTGCTCCTAAAAGTCCCAAGACTGTAACACTAAGCACGACAGCAGTCACATGTTTAATGTGCCTGCCGCAGGCAAGAAGGACAAAATGTCAGTGCAGTGGATATTAAGCAGATAAATTTGATCTCACTTTCCCCTAGTACAGAAATGGCTGCTCAATGCTGTCCAGTCAAAGCTCAAGGGAACGAGAAGGATTAACTGTATTACAAACAGTGGTGAGCAAGAAAGACTTGCAAAATAAAGTAAGGTAGGCAGAGCAGCTCACATGTGGGAGACACATCTGGCTCCACATCTCCTGTCAGTGTAAACAGATGTAGCTTTGCTGACTGTCACCAAGAGAGAGCTTAGCCCAAAATATGTGAATTAAAGGTTATCAGAACAGCTACAAACTTCCTTACTATGCTCGAGTCTACCTGCTTCCCGGCCTCTCCTCTCTCATCAAGAAATAACTCATCAAATTAATGCAGAATGAAAATGCCACAAGTATCCAATGCGAACTGGCCCCAGTGGTAGCTAAGGAATTTTGATACAGCCTTTGGTACTCCTATAATAAATAATAACAAACAGAAATTAACTTCAGTCATTAGATATATTGAACATTTAACACAGGTTTTGGTCAAGATGTCACTCTAGAAATCTCTGTTTTCAGACCTGATGAGTCAAACCTAGTTCCCATATGGGTCACCAGCTGCGCTGGCTGCTCACACAGTATCAAACCCTGGCTGCTGTTTTTGAATTACCCCAAGTGGACTATAGGTACAACACGGGGATGTGCGGGTAAATTATTAAATCAATACATCAATCAATGTAACACAAATGTGGAGGGAGAATGAACATCGCATTTATTAACAGACTGGGGGCATGATCCCACTCTCATTTTAAGCAATAGTAAAGTGTCTCTAGGGTTGCACAGGAAAACAATTAATCCTTTTCCGGGAGTCTCGTCAAGAGGAACCAGGAATCTATTACACAACCCTGGGTGGCCTATTTGCATAGGGTCAAGTACAAAGGGGACTAAAGCGCCCCAGACAAACCTGTAAAGGCCTATTAGAGGAAAAAAAAAATCATAGGAAAATATAATACTTCAAAGGAGCTTTTTTGTGGTCTTGGTTATATCTCGGTTCTTTTAATTTTGAAGTCCTGAAAAGACACAGCAGGTCAGAAAGTTCAAAGCTGGATAAGTGAGACCTATAGCCCTGAATGGCTGGGACAGTTGGAGGTTTGTTACCCCTGTAGTGGTGCTGAGACCTCCCAGATGGATGGGATGGCCCCTCTGCTGGTCCCACCATTCAGCAATCATTCCCACTTCCAGGTCAGACCCAGGCTCTCAAGGGCCATCCTCCAAGATTAGATTTCAATGAACTTCATAAAAACACCTTTGAGGGTCTATAATTCTACTGCTTATCTGCGGCAGAGCTGAGAAGTGAGCCTAGGCCACAAGTTTTAGGCTTGGCCACAGGAATTGCACCTTCCCAAGCACCTAGGAGCAAGCAGAAGAAGAGGCAGAAGACATAGTTGGCACAATGAATTTTCCTTCACTTTTTTTCTCCATCTCTGGCAAGAAAAAGAAGGATGAGTCACACTCGACATTACAATAGGCTGGGTTAGGAGCTTTTGTTATGAAGCAAATCTGAGCCTGCACGCTGTGGACTTAAACTAGAAGCTAATTTCAGCCTATTGGAAAGGGAAAGGTAAAAGACCTAATGACTGCTTCAGGATTAATTTGGCCTTGGCAAGCTACATAGATGGCTTTAGTTTTCTTTCACAGTGAATTATTCAGAAGCATGGGTCTATTACTGTGGGGAAGAGAAGAATTTCAGAAAGGGAGGTGATCAATTGACAGAAGAGATTAAAATAATGGGGGAACGTTTGTTGTTTGAGAATTAGGAGACAAAGGGTAAGAGGCAGAACATCACAGAGATGGTTATGCAAGCTCAGGCAAAAGAGGTAAGAAGGCAATCCATGATGGAGCACAACCTTGTCACTTCACCACAGTATATGTTTACAACAAAAATGGTCTAGACGAGATCATTTAAAACTGCAGAACTCCTTCCCAGTTGGGAAACAATAGGCTCTGGAGTCCTGCTTTTGCTGCAGAGGCTCCAGAGCAAACCAGGAAATGCAAGATTAAAGCATTTCTAAAAAAAAAAAACCCCAAAATAAAGGAAAAATGTGTACAGAGATCCAGCATAGAGCTTCACAGAGAGATTGAAATACTGGCCTCACTCTGACAGCCAAAGCTTAATCAAACTGTGCAAGAGGATTTATAGAGCCTGCCAACTCTGAAGAGGTGCTAAGGAGAATAATTTCTCGGCATATTTGAAGGCATTTTTAATACCTATCTGCCTTTGTTAGCAGGCTCCTTAGCTCTGAGGATAATGAGCTCGCTTAGTTCATTCTTTGATTTCAGTGGGTCCACATTGTGTTCTTCCTTCTCCTTTGAACTTTTGTCTTAAAATACTCTTGGCATCTTGTTCATTCAGAAACAAGTTCGTTCTGGCTATTCCAGCACTGTATGTTTGAGAGGTAGGAGACGAAGATTTTCTGCTTTTTTCTGCCTCTTGGAAAGGAAGATTCTGGCCCAGATCTGTAGGATGCAAGTGCAAAGGATGGACATGTGCCTTGTGCAGAGTGAAACGTAGGCAACCTTGCACCATCAGCATCTGGGTGCCTCATTTCACACCTCTTAAGTGTCCAGCAGAGAACTGGAAAGCACAAACACGGGGCTTTGGTCTAGCTCACACAGTGGCCAAACTGATCCTACAAGACTTATGGAAAAAGTGAGGTACAAAGGCAGCAGGAAGCACAAATGCCTTGAGCGTTGATGTGCCAAGAGAAGCACAGCCCAGGTGTTCTGAGTCATGGGTTGCTTGCTGTAGCATGCAGGGAGGATGCAGACACCCATTTTGATATCTGAGCTGATGATAGCTAGTTCTGACCTCTCAGTATCCAGGGGTTTTGGACCCCAAGCAAGTGCAGTGGATGAAGAGAATAAATTCCAAGTTCAGAAGACCTCATCCTCCTCAAGGTGGCCTTGCCAACAGTCTGAAACAAGCCCTTTCCCCTCCAGTACTCTGTTACAGCAGACTCTTTGCTTTGATTACGTTAAAAAATCTGCTTCTAAGTCTTCCTGCTGTGAAAACCCTGGCCCTTTGCCTCCTCTCCTCATTAACGGCATTTTCAAGTTGCTTACAGGAGTGGGGCCAGTCTGGTTCAACTCAGAGCACTCACCATCCAGAAACCCTTTCTGAAAAAAAGCCACAGTGCTCACAAAAAGGTTCCTCAACAAGACTTTGGACAATCATGGTGTCATCTCCTTAGGATGCACCTTGAATCTTGTGTTCAGTTTTAGGCCCCTCACTACAAGAACGACATTGACTCGCTGGAGCGATTCCAGAGAAGGGCAATTGAGCTGGTGAAGGGGAGGGAGAACAAGTCTTGAAAGGAGTGGCTGAGGGGATTGTTTAGCCTGGAGAAGAGGAGGCTGAGGGGAGACCTCATCACACTCTACAACCGTCTGAAAGGAAGTTGTAGTAAGGTTGGTGTTGATCTCTTCTCCCAGGTAAGAAGTGATAGGATGAGAGGTGATGGCCTCAAGTTGTGCCAGAGGAGGTTTAGATTGGATATTAAAAAAAATTTGTTTACTGAAAAAGCGGTGAAGCATTGAACCAGGTGGTCCAGGGAAGTGGTGGAGTCAGCATCCCTGGAGGTGTTCAAAAAGGATGTACATGTGCCACTTCGGGGCATGGTTTAGTAGGCACAGCAGTGCTGGGCTGACAGTTGGACTTGATCTTAGATGTCTTTTCCAACCTTAACGATTCATTTATTCTATTCTATGATGAGTAGTTTACTCCTCCGGCAGCACAGCTCAGCATTAACTTTGCTTTCTCTCCTTCATCTAAGCCTGAATGGAGTGCCCTAGGAGATTTCTTTTCTGTATGTTTCCAAACTTCTTTCTTCTGTGCCTGTTACATTACGTTCATGCAGCACAGTCTGAGCCTCCATGGGCTCTGTTGGAGCTGTTATCCTGCATCCAGCCGGACTAAACTGCCCTGTGCTCTGCCCATGTGGGACATTAGAAGTTCCTCAGAATCTCTTTGGAATGGTAAGAAATAACCACTTGAACCTTGTACTTCCCAGGAATGCTGGATTTAACTCACACACACACACAAACAAACATAATAATCAGATTTCTCTCTAGTTAGAAACAATGACTTAGAATTCCCGAGAAATGATGGGAAACACTGCACAATTTCAACAGGATGGGAAGAGGAGAGTACCTTTCAAATTCAGTTTTTCCTCATCCATTATCACTGGCAGATTTAGGGAAGAAGCTAACTCATAACATACACACAGACTTCCCTAACTGCTACCTAACATATTTCTACGTAATGCAAAGCATTTCTACAATTCACCATCAGTGTGCTCTAAATTAACCCCTTGTTTTAAGGTAGAATTAAGCCACATTTTGAAATAACATGCACGGGTTTCATCCATCAACTTGAAAAATTGCTGGTGGAGCCATACACTACTCACTATAGTACCTTGTGGGGAGGTTTCTTGTGTTCGAAGGTTATCTGAGTGACTGAGGGACCCAAGGTGGCCTCATACTCACTTTTCTGGGCAGCAAAGGAATGACAAACTTCTGCAGGAAGTTTTGAGTGGTGTTTTTAATTAACGAGATGAAAATTGGCTGAGCTATAGTAGAAGGACCCTCACACTTCTCGCTGGCTGAAGATGAAGTAGCTGGTTGTCATTTGCATTGCAGCATTCTTAAGCCCTTTTATTGCTCTCCAGAAAAACCCACTGTCTTGCCTCCTACCAAAGGTGGATAGGTGACACTGCTGGTAAAGCCTCAGTATTGAATATTGCTGTGTGCTAGCTGTACAAAGAAGCCAAAAAACCCCTAAGGAACTAACTGAAAACCTCTGGCTCTGGGTCTCAGTCTGTGACACTGGTTCACAGGAATGGAAGAAGCCATGAAAGCTCCTTCCTGGAAGAAAATATTAACTCCTTAATTTTGTGCTCTGACAGCCAAAAATGCATCCATGAAGCACAGGTTGTGAGAGCAGGACTTGGCTCTTGGTGACCCACAGAGCATCACTGTTGCTGTGGCTGAGTTTGAAGCACTAATTTCCAGGCACAACAGACCCCTGATGTTATTGTGGCAGAGGAAAGCTGATATTAAGCAAGTCTGCAAGAGCAAAGTCTAAAGGAGGATGGGGAAGTTGTGGTGTCTGCACGTTAGACTTCAGTGGTGTTGTCGGGGTCCAGAGAGCACCAGGATATCCAGGGAGGGAAAGTGAACTCAGTGACACAAAGCAGCAGACAGTTCACTAAACAAGAATATTTGCCTTTTGAGTCAGCATCACTTCCAGGCTATTGATCTCTAGAAAAACAGATCAACTTCAAATTTTTCTTTTGCACCCTTGGCAATGTATTGTTGACATATTTTTCTCTGAGATATGGGCCACGCTTACTCTCAGCTGAGCTCCCTCACCTTTCAATCCCTCTCCCTCTTCGCACTAATGCATCTGCATTTGGATTCCCCCACGCCATTCCACCTGTGCTGGGCAGGAGTGCCGGCTGCTAAAACCACAGCCAAATTCCTCTGTACCTTCCTCTTTTCTGTCTGGGGTTCATTTTTCACACAATAAACACTTGGAAGGGGACATAACCATTTTTGCCCAGTCTCCTATGTTTTTAACCAGTTGGAGGGAAGGCAGATTTTGGTCTCATTTGTGTCCCCAAAATATTCAGCTACAGGGAAGGCTGCCCAAGCCTCACTTTTGGAAGGATTGTCTCAGCTAGATGTTCCAGAGCTGACAATTAAGACTGGAGGTTGGCACACAAACATCAAGAGACACCTTTGGCTTCAGCAGACTCAGCTGTGACAGGAATTCAGAAAGGCAGGGTGCAGAACGCAAAGCAATGCTAACACTTCCCTGGGGAGATGCTGCTTTCTCACCCCTGCTGTTACCTGGCTCTGAGAGTGAAAATATCTAAGCTGCAATTGCTCATCCAAGTTTCCAAGCCTTTGGGCCAACCATTGCTGCGTCAGATCATCAGTCCATGGCGTGACTCTATAGGCTTAGCCCTTCTCTCCTCATCTGAAACCAAACTTGGAAAGGAAAATTCCTGCAGCTTTCCCTGTGAATTTGCTTCCCATTATACCATCAACTTCTGAGATCCGATTTTCACTGTGTCCCTTCATTCTCCCCCTCCAACTAAGCCTGACTGTGAGCAAGACAGTGTGACTGAATTGCATTTGAGAAAGTCATACGTGAAGAGATTGAAACACGATGCCAAAATACCACCCCACTTATGGGAAATGAGAGGATTGTATTTCATTTTGCAGCTCTCTCCGCTGAATCCCAAAGCCTCTGGCTGCCTGGAAAGCCACCCTCTTTGCTCAAGCACATTTGCTAGTGACAATCTACGAATTCCAAATATCAACATGCTGTAATAAAGCAAACTCCAGCTGCACTCTCATCATAAATAAAACAGTGCAGCAGTATCTGCTCTCTGCACTCTCACAAACTTTGTCTTTCACAGTCTCTTCACCATCAGATACTGGTGACTACTCTGTCAGCTGATGTAAAGAGTATCTGAAAGGATTACACTTACAGACAAAACCCCATAGCTCTTCTGGCATAAAGACCCTGCAACTGCACTCAGGTGGGGTTATGGAGAAACCTTTTTTTAAAGGGGGAAGGGGATCAAAAGCAAAGCAAAACTTACATTTAGAGTGAGATGAAGTTGTCTGAATCCATTCAGCAGCAGTTCTCCTTTTCTGCACTTTTTTTTACTCCCACAAGCAAATCCATGCCCAGTTTGACTTGCTCACACAAGCAGGGGAGACCTCAGTTTGAGTCTTTTGCGCCTGACTTGAACCATCAATACCTAAATTCCCCAGTGACACACTCAGACAGGGCAGGGTACACGAGTCAGACTTTCTGCTTCCCTCCTCTGGGAGTATTGATTCCAGCAAAATCCTACTGATTTATACTGCTTTAGCTCTGCCTTACTCTTTCCTCGGCTCTGAGGGAAAATATCAAGGACCAATAAACTTCAAAAAGAGAAACAGACGAAACAATTTTTTTCTAGAGTATAAACATTTCTGCTTTCAATTTTAAACAAGGTCCCAGGGCATCGAGGTTGTTTTTATTTTCCCTGGTACCAGTGCTCAAAAACACACCAGGACCACCCAGTGACCTAAATTAGGCACTTAGGATGTATTTTGATTATCAGGAAACTGCCAAGATGAACACTTTGCAACCTTAAGAAATTGGGTGATTTCTAATGAAGGAAAACTGGTGAAAGAAAATTATGCTAAACAAAAACAAAAGAAAATAACAGCATTTGTGAAATGGGTCCTGAAACCCTATTACCCTTGTTTACAATGAAGCTCTTCATGAAGGCAAATAGATCAAGAGCTTTCTAAACTCAGACAGACCCATTTGTAGAGCATCTCTAAGCATCTATGTGTAATAGCATCTTCTTGGCAGAAGAATTTGATTTTAATTTCAGAGATTTGTACTACTCAAGACTAAGTGAATTCTCACTAGTCTTCTTCAACATTAGAGGCCAGAACTTTAGTGAGGGGATAATCCAGTTACTAAGGCTATTAAGGCCTTAGCCTGCAATACAAGAGACCCCAGGTTTAACTTCCTGGCCTTCCACATACTTCCCATGCCATGTAATTACTTATAATCATTCATATCATTGCAGTAGTCGAGTACTCTGGTTTTCCAGAGCTCATAATATCATGGGTTAGAAAGCACTGTCACATCTGTAAATCAGGGGGCTTGAGTTCACTGTTGGTGGCAAACACAGTAGCAATTAGAAGATGCTCACATAGTAACAATGCTGTATCTAAGAGAAATAATATCAGCCTCAGAAGTCTATGAGAAAAAAACCTACATATTCAGCAGCTAGAAAATCTACAGTCTATGTTCATAAAGTAGCCACAAGGGAACACAAAAACCAAAGCAGGTTCACCACCCTGTGTTATCCTGACAACTAAAAATACTGACCAAACATTATAAGTACACTGCAAATATAATACCCCAGTAGCAATCACATTTGTTATCACTCAAGAGAAATGAAAGTGTGTGGGTTTTTTCTAATTTAATCTAGAGCACTAGACAATCTCATGACAGGATGTTTCCTCCACATTAAAGCCAACATGCTCTGATGCCTCTAAAAACTCAGCATAAAGAAAGGGAAGAGGAAATGAGGAGCACTTCTAGTGAACAGCTCTTGATCACAAAAGCAGCCAGTGTCAAGCTGCAGAAATTCAGGCAGTAGCCAGCTATCATCAGTGCTGTAAATTAATACGCAGGCAGCAGCCACCCAGGGAACAGAAACACTGAAGAAATTCAGTTGCAGCTTCCCAGTAGTTAATGACAAGGTTAACACCCTAAACTTCAGCCTTTTCCCCAAAGCAGGCATAGAACCACAGAATGCTTTGGGTTGGAAGGGACTTTTAAAGCCCATTTAGTCCAATTCCCCCACAGAAACAGGGACATCTTTAACTCAATCAGGTTGCTCAGAACCCCTTTCAATCTGACCTTGAATGTTTCCAGGAATGGGGCCTTCACTACCTCACTGGGCAACCTGTGTCAGTGTTTCATTAGCCTCATTCTAAAAATTTCTTCCTTATATTCAGTCTAAATCTACCCTTCATTATTCTAAAACCATTACTCCTTGTCCTGTCACAACAGACCTTGCTATAAAGTCTGTCCCCATCTTTCCTGTAGGCACCCTTTAAACACTAGAAGGCTGCTATAAGGTCTCCCCACAGCCTTCTCTTCTTCAGGCTGAACATAGCATAGCGCTTCTCTTGAGCAACACACACATTTCAGAGAGGCAGTTTTGCTTTCATTTGGGTTTCACCAGCAACTCGTGATACAGCAGACAAGCAGGGTGGCTGGAGAGAAGAACTTTTTGGGGCAAGTACCCAGCAACTACTAAGTTCACTGTGTAGTTTTGGAAATGCTCGGTCAATCTCTCCTTAAATTCTCAGCTCCATTCTCAATTCTAGCCTTCTTTCTCCAGTGTCTGTCATCGAGCTGCTTGCCTGTTAATCACAGCAGAGTCTCTGTTAAAGCTGGGCTCTGAATATGGGCTAAGGCAGCCTGCAGCTTGCGCTGTTTCTACGGGGTTCCAATCAGAATAAGGAAAACAAGCATTTCATCAAGATGCTAAAACACAAATCATATTTTATTGCAACCTGAAATTCCTGTTATGATGAGCATATATCTGATCACATTTTACCTCCATCTCATACTTATGCAAGGTACCTGCAACATATCCACTCTGCTATTACCTGTCACTGCAGAGGAGGAATTGGCTCAGGCATTCAAGAGTCCCCAGTTCAACAGCACGAATGCTGCTCCAGAAGTTGCAATGAATCTGAACTTCCTTTTTTTTTTTTTTTTTAAATTTACATACATTGCAGGTTATTTCCAAAACCCAAGAGGGCCTCCAGCATGACAATCAATCACAACCTGTGATTTCAAAGGACAACCCTTTGCCTCCTCAAGAAGTGGATTTTATTCTCAGCTGATTTCTGTGGAATTCATTAGACTAATTTTCAGCTACTGAAATTAGTTGCTTACTTAATATATAACAGAAACCTTTCAGCAGAAGACTTCCAGATTCTTGCTACTAAAGGTCTAATGATGAAAACACTCTCTCTTTTAAATGGTCCCATCATTGGGACTACCGGGGGTGTTGGACTAGATGACCTCTAAAGGTCACTTCCAACCCAAAGCATTCTATGATTACATGATTCATTACTACATTTCTTTGTGTCAGTCTCCACAAGTTCCTATTAATTATTATTTATCCAACCATTTCTTAGATCCTTTATCATCACAATATTTAGAAGTACCCAGACTTAAATGCATCTTTGTTGACAGTGCTTTTGCAAGGAAAGGAAATACTCTGACCCTTCTCTCTCTCCAAAGGGAGCTTAGAGCTATTAAGTGATTTGATCGGGGGCAGGAAGAAGTCAGAAGCAGAACAGCCTTCTGATTCATAAGTTTACGCTCTCATCATTTAATCACTTCTTGCTTCATTACAGTAAAGCCAGTCAGTTCCAGTGCACTAGGCACCGTTTGTACAAGCACAGCCTGAAATCTTCAAAAGCTTCATTCCCATGTCACAGGCAAAGATAGGAGGCACGTGAATAGAAGAGCTCCTAGGAAAATTTAAGAATACATGGTAGAACAAAGATTAAACAGAGCCAACAACAGCTCTCCTCGAACTGTTTGCTGTACACACCCATTTTTCCCTTAAACACACAAACCCCAAAAGCCTGTCTTCATATCCTGGGGAATGGCTGATATTACCAATAGTCAGAAGTAAGGATTATCACACAGAATCACAGAATCACAGAATAACCAGGTTGGAAGAGACCCACCGGATCACCGAGTCCAACCGTTCCTACCAAACACTAAACCATATCCCTCACCACCTCGTCCACCCGTGCCTTAAACACCTCCAGGGAAGGTGACTCAACCACCTCCCTGGGCAGCCTGTTCCAGTGCCCAATGACCCTTTCTGTAAAGAATTTTTTCCTAACGTCTAGCCTAAACCTTCCCTGGCGGAGCTTGAGGCCATTCCCTCTCGTCCTGTCCCCTGTCACTTGGGAGAAGAGGCCAGCACCCTCCTCTCTACAACGTCCTTTCAGGTAGTTGTAGAGAGCAATGAGGTCACCCCTCAGCCTCCTCTTCTCCAGGCTAAACACCCCCAGCTCTCTCAGCCGCTCCTCATAAGGCCTGTTCTCCAGCCCCCTCACCAGCTTTGTTGCTCTTCTCTGGACTCTCTCCAGAGCCTCAACATCCTTCTTGTGGTGAGGGGCCCAGAACTGAACACAGTATTCGAGGAGCGGTCTCACCAGTGCCGAGTACAGAGGGAGAACAACCTCCCTGGACCTGCTGGTCACGCCGTTTCTGATCCAAGCCAAGATGCCATTGGCCTTCTTGGCCACCTGGGCACACTGCTGGCTCATGTTCAGTCGGCTGTCAACCAACACCCCCAGGTCCCTCTCCTCCAGGCAGCTTTCTAGACAGACTTCTCCCAGTCTGTAGCCCTGCACAGGGTTGTTGTGCCCCAAGTACAGGACCCGGCATTTGGCCTTGTTGAACCTCATGCCATTGGACTCTGCCCAGCGGTCCAGCCTGTTCAGATCCCTTTGCAGAGCCTCCCGACCCTCCAGCAGATCGACACTTCACGAGGACTTCGCTTCTTCACCACTCCAGTTGCATGGAAATCATACAGTCACCGCTGATTAAATACTGTGTATACCTGCTGCTTCTGTTCTGGAAGATGCCCATATGTTTTAAATCATTAAGTCAGCAGTGGAATGCCCAGACACACAGACATGCACACACTTTGCTTGCCAAATTGGCTGCTCAACCGTGTAAAGGACATAACTATGCAAACACACCTAAGTGTGGTAGGAATATTTTTTTATTGCATGTGTTTACTCTTCAATCCAAGATAAGAGAAGGGTCAGGGTCAGAGTAACCACAATCCCTGAGTGCCTGTTCTCCAGTCCGCTTTCTTTTACTAGATTTAGGCTGAAGAAGGCCAGGACAGAGAGCATGTAAACAGCCAAGGAAACTCACCGCTTTGAGGATCGCCACTGCATCCTGCTGTAGCCATGTTGGGTAGACAACTTCATCGTTCAGAATGGCCTCGAAGAGGTCGTCCTCATTCTCTGCTTCAAAGGGCGCGTGGCCGCACAGCATCTCATACAGCAGCACGCCCATGGCCCACCAGTCAACGTCAGGGCCATACAGCATCTCCTGCAGGATCTGAAGAAGGGATGGGAAAGAAATATCTACCCTGAAGCTTCCTAAATTGAGCAGAGGAGGAAAACAGATTTGAAACATTAACGCAGAAGTCCACGCTGCATTCTAACAGCACTCTCTACTAGGCTGGCTGGATGTCCAGGAACACACAGGTGATCTCAAGCTGAGAACCCCCAGATCTGCACTAAGGTACATCAGATCCATTAAACAAGGGCTGAACTAACTTGGCCGCTCACAGAGCCACCTGGGAAACAAGCCCTTAGAAATAAAGCTAGGGCTTAGGAAGAGAAGAGGTATTTCAGCAATACTGGATGAGCCTCGGAAAGAGCAGAGCAGCCATGTGTGTGGGCTGACAACACTTTTTCCTTGCCTCTGGGAAGGAAATGCTTACCCAGCTCCAAGGGCAAGGCTTTCAGCTGGAGAGGGGAAAGAGTGTGAGTGTGTGAGAAAGGCACAAACATCAACCGCAAACAAAAATTCAATTGTGTTGAAGAAGGACCTGAAACCTTGTCAGAATATCTGGCAGCATCTGGAGGGCAGCTGCTCATCAAAGAGGTGTTTAGTAATTTTGTAGTGACATTGGGGAAAGGCAGGGAAGGGAAAGACAGGGAAAGACAGGGAAGGGAAGGGAAGGGAAGGGAAGGGAAGGGAAGGGAAGGGAAGGGAAGGGAAGGGAAGGGAAGGGAAGGGAAGGGAAGGGAAGGGAAGGGAAGGGAAGGGAAGGGAAGGGAAGGGAAGGGAAGGGAAGGGAAGGGAAGGGAAGGGAAGGGAAGGGAAGGGAAGGGAAGGGAAGGGAAGGGAAGGGAAGGGAAGGGAAGGGAAGGGAAGGGAAGGGAAGGGAAGGGAAGGGAAGGGAAGGGAAGGGAAGGGAAGGGAAGGGAAGGGAAGGGAAGGGAAGGGAAGGGAAGGGAAGGGAAAACGGAACTGTGAAACAAAGGAGAATTCAATCTCCTTTCAAATAAAACTGGGCCAGTATTTGTATGTGCCTCTCAAGATTTTTGCCACTGTGCCTCCATTTTCCACCTCACGTTTCCTAAAGAAAACTACAGGCTTATCTTGGTGCCTACAGCAGCCTGAAGATTTACTCATGGTTTGCTTACAGAAAGGACTGATTATCCGAGCATACACCTAGGAGGAAACCTTGCACGTGGAAGTCAAATAAGGGGTAGCTAAAGACACCAAAGGGTCCACTTGCTGCTCAAAGCTAACCTACACTTTTCATAGAATCATAGAATAACCAGGTTGGAAGAGACCCACTGGATCATCGAGTCCAACCGTTCAATTTCATATTGTAACCGTTCCATATTGTAACCAAGTTTTCCTGGCCAAATAAAGGTTTCCTCTACCTCTGGAGCAATGTAGTCCGGTGTACCACAGAAGGTGGCTGTGGTAATGCCATTGTGAATGCCCTCTTTGCACATTCCAAAGTCTGCCAACTTGCAGTGACCCTCGTAGTCCAGCAGCACATTGTCCAGCTTCAAGTCCCTGCAACGAGAACCATTCAATGAGTTGCTACATGCTCGGAGCAGCCTCAGCACAAACGGAGGCAGCGTCCCAGGCCTCAGAAGCTTAACCTGCAAACTGGATAAACCTCATCATCATAACAAAATAAACAGAAGTAATGCAGGAGGGGTTTTCTTTTGCTTCATCTCTTACAAAAGGGAGGGAGGGACACGCATCATTGTGCCGAACTGTATTTAATATGGGCAGGTGCTATACGAGTTTGTCCACATGGCTTTCCAAACAAACCACAAGCCTGGCTGGCAGAGCTCCTGCTCATTTAGCTCTGGGACTCACTGGAGCAGAGGTTGCCAGAGCTGCCAAATTGCGTAATGACGTTATGATGCAGCAAAACACACTGCACGGGAGGTGCTCTGATTCAGCAAAGCACCGTGCCGGGAGCATGCAGACGAAGCTGGGGAGGCATGTGAAGTCTCTTTGGAGGGTGAGCAGATTCCCTTTTCTCCTGAGCTTTGAGGGGTTAAGCTCAAGACTTCCCTGTATTAGGGCAATTCCGATAAACCCCACCTGGAATGTTATCCAAGCTGAGAAATAACAAAACACCCTGCTGACACCACACCACGTGGGCAGGGTGAATCTTCAGCCAGCACTGGATGCCTCCACCATAAGTCAAAAAAGAAGTCCTCCCACGTCTATCAATTCCAGCAGTACTGTGCTAACGTAAGAAGTGAACGTTCCCCTGAGAACTCATTGGAGTGGGGACCTCCTTGCCACTGTCACAAGAGACCTGCAGCCAAATGCTACACTGTACAAGCTGCAGAAAGGCACATTTTCCAATACATCACCTCTAACAGCTTGGGAGCTCCTCATGAAAAGCAGAGCTGCCAGAATGAGAGAACCCTAACAAAGCTTATCAGCCTGCCTAACCTTGAGGTTGCCCGAGGGAACAGCCTGCAGTCAGCAAAGCTGGCAAGAACATGACCAGAAAGCATGGGGTCGTCTGCAGACTCAGGCAACGCCTTCCTAAAAACACACACCAGCTCGCAGCACCTCTGCCTTTTAGCTGCTAGACAAGCTCTGGGCACTGTCACAGACAGAGGAAAGGAGCTATGATGGGATCTCTGTGTGGTACAAAGAGGTCGCAGTTCATTTTTTGAACCATCTCAGGTATTGCAGAGCCCTCACAGCAGCTCTGAGGCAGGGAAAGTGCTGCTATCACCATTTTACCAAAACAGAGGGCACCATATAAGCCTAGACAAACCCACTTTTAAAGACACGGACAGGGATCAAATAACTAAATACATCTCAGGGTTTTGGAGTCCCTTTGTGAAATCCATGCTGGATTTGATCCATTTTGCCCTCTGGTTGTATATCCATTTCCCTGGGAAGGGGAAGCAGTGGGGAGGGTGGTAACACAGGTGGTGGCATATTCGTATCAACGTGAAATCCTATGGGAGAGCTGAAATCTGAATTCAGTTTGATCCTGTTCAGCATCAGTCTGTGATCTTACAGTGAAAATCAGGTGGCTGATTGCTCTGTTTTGCATTGGCACTTCTACAGCCCACACCACCACTGAAAGTTCCTCTGGAGCTTGAGATGACTCTCCCTCAACTTCACTGTTGCAGTGGAAAGATCAATGACACACTGTGCTAGACAATCAGAACCACACCCTTTCCTAAAGCGATAAGAAACGGTACGATTAGCATCTTAAGAACAGATGGGAAAGTGAGGGGTTAAGAAATTTGCCCTTGTCCCCCAGAGCCAAGACTGAGCACCAGCTTCCTGAATTCCAGCTCCAGATCTTAATCACAAGATCATACATCCTCTCTCTCCAACTTCAACACAGCACAGCAATATATGACAGAAAAAAACCCCTCTGTAAGCACGCTGCCCTTCCCAGTAGGATGGTGGCCAGTGAAATTTGGGTGCTGAGCACTGTGCCCATGCCTGTCTTATGCTGCAGAGTTTGCTCTGGTGGGGATGCTCTGCTGAAGACACTTAATTTTCTCCTTCTGAGGATCAAAACTGAGCGCTAAGGCATGTCTGCAATGGCTCGTCTTGGAAACGCTTTAGGCGAGCACAGTGAGAGGTATTGTACGTGTTCACCCATGACAGTACATCCTCAGCAGCAGTTTACAGCCAAAGCTCCCTTGCTCTTCCCTGTGGTTCCTGGCAGAGCAGGGAAGCCCTCCAAGCGTGAAGGCAGTCCTTGTTTCCAGGAATCTGCAATGATGTGGTCGAGACGTGCAGTTTATTCTTGGCTCAGCGTTAAATGCAGCAAACAACTTTTCAGTCCTGGGGAGGCCTGACTTTTGGGGGCTCCTAAAAACATGACTGGAAGAGGAATTCTGGTGAACCTGCTTGGAGATCCCCCTTCCAAACCTCCCCTCAGTCCCCAAAACATCTGCCATATCCTGGCATGGTTTGTGAATACCTCAAAATACAACTTCCTTATACCCGAGCCAGCAAAAACAGTCACGTACATTGAGTGAGCAGGTGACAGTCCCTCATGGAGAGGCTGAGGAGCAGAGGGAAGGCACAGTTACAAGCAGGGCCAGCTCTGCAGACTAGATCACCAGCTGCTCTGCACTTCTCAGCCTCTGCCCCCCAGAGACATGCTGCAGAAAGCCCCAAATCCCCGCTGGCTGTATAATACACGATGCTTATCATCAAGATAGCAGGAGCTTCTGCAGGTGCAAGAGCACTCTGTGCTTGCTGTGTCCTCCCAAAGAGCCTCTATCTCTGTCACAGCCACTAAACTATAACCATGTGCCTCTCACTGAGTGTGTACAGTTTTAACCACCCAAGGCAAACCTCCAGCCCTTTCGCATTTCTACATTGCACATTAAACCCATTAAGAGTGACTCTTGTGTCCTTCTGCAGCGGGAATATCGGCTTCTCCTGACTTCTTTCCAGCAACTGGAAACCCAAAACTTGCATTTTCTATTTTCACATAACCTGTAATGTGACAACACTTGCTCAGGCACTCTAACTACATGTGGATGACTTTAAAAGAGGACCTCCCATGACAAATGAAGCCTTCTCAATGCTCTTTGCTTGGCAAGAGCACAGGAGATGGCCCCTTGCATCCTGTCAAAGCAGGTCTTGTGGGTCAGCACAGTAGCAGGCTCAGTCATGTGGGTCCTCTGGAGCCTGCTCTCTCTAGCTACCCTGTAAGGTAATTCTCTGGGAAAATTGTGGTTTGGTCTCATGTTTGAACATTTGTCTCAAGCAATCCTAGCAGTTGTAAGCTCTGTGCTCAGTGCTCAATGCTGACAGGTCTCCCCACGCGCTGTACCCCCGTGAACCAGCACAGCCACATGAGAGGAAAAACACTGGCAGGTTTCTGAGATTTACAAGGAGCTCTTCATTTCTGCAGTAAGGATTCCAGGAAGCTGATGAAACTGGAAGTCATCCAGCTCAAAAAGCCCAAATCTACCTCATTTCCTTAATACTTGCATTTTCCATTCAATATTTTTAGCAGTTCGATGAAGCAATAACGGCGGAGAGGTTTTCTGAGGGCTGCATTTCTAAAGTCCTGCTGAGGTTTTGCCTTTCACTGGCAAACCTCTACTGGAAAACAGGCTTCATCTCTACTCAGAAAGGCAGCTATTGTCCTTGAAGGCAGCTATGGCACATCGGCTTAACGGCCTCAGTTTAGTCTAGACCCAGAAGAAATGACAAAATTAGCTGCTTCAGTGTCACTCGCTGGAAGAGATGTTCTTTATACCTCTGCTGCTTGAGTTTAACGTTGGTGAAAAAAACAAAATTACAATTGCAGATGATACGATCCTCCTTTGAAGCATCTGTCAAATGTTATTTCCCTGCACTGGGGAGTTTTGCCAGTGAATAGGTGTTATACACATACCTGCCACTCGCCCTGCTCAGATCATCTCACTTGTGATGTAGAAGCTATATTTGAAAGGATGAGGTTAGGGGTTTTTTTTTTCCCTTTTTATTTTTTATGGTTTCAGCATCCTTTGTTATCAGGGCTGTGCCTGTAGTGAGGATTTACTTTGCAGGAGTAGTGGTTGAAGAAACTAGCTTACATTTGCAAAGCCTCAGTTCAAGGTTCTCCCAGGTTTGGCGATTCTAAAGGTCCAGTTAAAAGCTTCTAAAAGCCTGGTGTTCCCATCACAATGCCAATCATCTAGTTATGAAAAATGTAGATACAGAACAGCGAGAGCCAGACACAGACACAGCTGAGACTATCAGCCAAATGTTAAAAAAAAAAATATATACACAATCAGAAATAAAATCACCAAATCTGAAATTGGCTACACGAATACCTTCAGAATTTGAGCCTTTCGCATGCAAGGCTATTCACACGTTCATTTGGAAACACCTGCAAATGTACATTCAAACTCCCTTTGCAAGTAGGGAGTAGATTTTGATTTTTCTCCACCTCTTCTGCTGAAGTCATTTTACTTCATAGAAATACCGAAATTTCCATCAACATGGAGAAAAATGTGTTTCTGTTGCCTGCTCTGTTAACTATAGCAATATTGGTTTCCAACTCCTGCTCCACTGAAATTGTAACTAATTTTTGCAAAATGAAGCAATTCCAAACAAGGAGAAGGAAAGACACACAACCTGCAGAATAGCACAGTTGGTAAGATACTCACCAAAGAGGTAAGGTTTTTCAAGTTGGAGGCTTTGTTCCAAATACAGTGAGCAATGGATTTAAAGGAGTATTCTGATTAAATAAGGAGGAGAGCAGATGGAGTTCTCAGTTTTATGCAAAGACCTAAATACTTCCGTGATGTTAATATTGTGTTCCTAACACCCAAACCAAAATATTTTATTCTATTTGAATCCAACACTCTCTTGAGTTGTAAAAAAAATGTTGCTTTAAAAAACCCTAATAATACTTCGGGACCACGAAACCCCAAACAATTTTCTTTCTTTCCACATCAAATTGCAGAGACTCAGTTATCAAACTCAAAGCAAATAATTATTTTCACAATTCTATTCTCACCAGCTTTAGACTAGGGACATCCATGTTTTGTTCCCAAGCTTTCATATCACTTTGGAGATAAAGGATTTCCAATCCTGGATGCCTTGGTCTGTAGAGAACTCGCTTAAAAACTCCTTCGCAGAAAATGGTTCACATCTCCTACTAAACGTTATTTATTTTTTATGTTTAAGTAAGTTTTTATAACGATAAGCTTATAGTCTCACAACATCAAGGAAGAGTTAAGCAAATTTCCTAAGCAATGATAAAGCTGAATGTCTTAGAATGGTTTGGAAGGGACCTTAAAGATCACCCAGTTCCAACCCCGCTGCCTTGGGCAGGGGCACCTCCCACTGGATCAGGGGCTCGAAGCCTCATCTAGTCTTGAACACCTCCAAGGATGCAGCATCTACAACTTTCCTGGGCAACCTGGGCCAGTGCCTCACCATCCTCACTGTAAAGAATTTCTTCCTAATATCTAATCTAAATCTCCCCTTTTTCCGCTTAAAACCCTCCCCAGCTTTCCTGTAGGCCCCTCTAAGTACTGACTTGTCAGCAGGCAGCAGTAAGTAACAGGCTAAAGAAGACACCTGCAATGTATTCTGCCTGAGCTAAGACATAAAAACCCAGCCTGAGCTGCTGCTGTTTGCTTAGTTGCTACCACATCTTTTGGGCACTGGGAAATATTGAAATCACGAATGAAAACCAAGGTTACCATTTCAGAAAAATGTTACAAGATCAGAAAAAGACTGAGCTGCACTGAGCCGGAGAAAAACAGTTTGAAATCCTGAGTTTTGCTGCCAAATAAGAAAATGAGCTGCTTTTACCTCACAGCCTTGGAGGCTCCCTCAAATTTGACTCCTGTCATACTTTAAGAGGAAAATCAGGATGGCTGGAGCTTACAGAGGCGGTGCTTTCAGGTGCAGAACCAAGCGAAGAACAGGCAGTAAGACTCAGTGCTGTTACACAGCACGTACCCAGCGTGTAGCCACTTACTTACATCGCCACTTTGGGCTACATGCTGAGATGAAAAGTGCTGCTTTATGCACCCACAGTTTCACAATGCAATCCCCAAACCCTGTGGGATTTAGTCTCCCACCTCCTTTAGTTCTTCATCCTTCCCCGCACTGCATGGTGTAACATCAAAATACAGTGTGGGGACTGCAAAACGTAACTTCAACTCCTTGTTTGCTTGGGTAAAGAAAATGTTCCTGCTGATTTCTGATCATCTTGTGAGGTACAAACATGTTCAGCCCAGCAACATGCATGCAGACAGCCAACAAGAAGAAGGAATGAAAGGAATGAAAGGAAGATCTCCACAGGCATCCACATACATATGTGGCTGCTCCATCCGTGGAGGTGTTCAAGGCCAGGTTGGATGGGGCCTTGAGCACCCTGATCTAGTGGGAGGTACCCCTACTCATGGCAGGGGGCTTGGAGCTGGATGCTTTTTAAGGTCCCTTCCAACTCAAACTGTTGTATTTGTAATTCATAATTACCAGAAAGTAGGAAAGACATATAGCAAGTTGCTCTTCTCTACTATCCTAACAACCAGAAGTTGTTTTCAAAAGCTGACCACGCTTCAGTGTTCAGGGACTGTAAACATAGCCATATTGGCTCCAGACTGAATTTCTCCATTTCTCAGAAACAAAGTAAAAGCAGAAACATGATGCAACGATACAAGAATCCAACTCAGACCCAGGATAAGTGGTACGAGCAAGTGAAACTCCACTGAAAATCAACTCATTTCTAGCCATATAACGGGAGACAGCCACCTGTCCTTGCCACCTGCTTTGTGCAGCCACAGGAGGTAGAGGAGGCTCATGGGGAAGGCTGATCCCACAGGCATCTCAGCACCTGAGCAGTTCTCCAGCCAGACGCCCATCTCCACTCCTGGAAATTTTACTGGGTCGTCCACCACAGCACATCCTACAGGCTGCAGAGGCTGCGGAGGGGGAACGTGGCAAAATATAAGAAAACCTCATGGCTTTCCTTACCCACCTGCACTGGCCTGCAGAGCTCAAACCTTCTGAAATTCTCTGCACCCATGTGTTATGATAAAGGCATGATATACTACGGCCACAAAGCTTTCAAAGCAGGCACCGCCTCTCTTGCAGACTCCAGGATGGTATAGAGTGATGCAACATGAACTCGTGTCCGGGGTCAGATACAACACCAAAATACACAGCTGAACTTCCCTGAAAACTCACACCAGAGCACACAGCCAAGGACAGCTGTGGAGGGCATTTGAATTTCTGCAAGACAGAGCGAAATTCTTATATCTATCTGCATCTTCACTCTTCAGGATGTACAAAAGCACTCTGTATCAGTCTTACGCACTTGTAGGGATAAGTCTGACTAAGCTTTAAAACACATTTTTGCTCTGCTGCTTGGGCTTTGGACTAAACCCTGACTGGCAAGCACTGGTATCCAGAAGTGTTCTGTTAATACATGTTAATCTTAAAGTCGAGCAGCCCTTCAAGCATAAGGACAAGTTTCTGCAAGCCATCTGCCCAGGTTAAGGCAGCACCATGGGGTTTTTGGCAGAGATGGGCTGGAACCTGCTGCTGCCAGCTCCTTATTGGCCTTACCCCTTCCTGCTGGCAGGGTCTCCATGGAAGCACTGGTCTCCTCCCGGCTCTTCTGGGGCTGCCACTTCAGAGACGAAGCGGTGCCCAAGGCACTGACTTCTCTTACTGCAAAGATGCTGACATTACCTGCTATCCAAGACCTCTCTGACAGTTTGAAGCACCAGCAGTCCCACCTCCCCTCCCTCTGGGCACTTCAGAAAAGTGCCTGTGGAAGCTAACGCAATTACCAACATGATTTCATTGCTATTGAGATGAACAAGCCTGATTCATCCTCCACTTAAATTAGAGTGGTAGGCTAAAGTATACAGGCATAGACCACAACAGACAGTCAGAAAGCTTCCACCACATTAGTGGGCCTGAACCTGAGGGGTACAGATCCAGCGGGACCCCACAGGTACCCTGAGTCCCTTCATGGTCAGGCACACCTATAAGCTTCCCCTTTATTATACGCGCAGCAGCTGGAAGAGAGATAATGATAGTTTGTAAAGACAGCTTTACAAGGGCAAAAAGACACTCTTGTGAAATGGAGCAGCTGAAAGCCAGAGCCATTACTGTTGAAACACAGACGCGCTGGAGATTGCTACGTTGGAGTAATCCCAAAGATGGCACAATCCATATGTATTTATATGGCCACATTTGTGCACGTACATTATTTTATATATATATTATTTCCTGCATTTATATGTGGGACTCAAGTCAGGGTGATATTTCCTTGAATCCCAGAGCAAACATCTTCCCATTTACTATTGGAAGGGGAGAGGCGGGGAGAAAAAGGCTTCGTGTCCAGCTCTTGGTATGCATTCCACATGCTCGCTCTCCGGATGAGTTGCCAGCCTAGTCCTGTGATAGACTCCTCAGTCCCACTGGGCAGCGACATTGGAATTTGCTGGCCCTGAAATATCACTTGCGGAGTTGCTCCCAACAGAGCTTCTATTTTATCCCTGCCAGAAACAGAGGGAAAGAAAAAAAAACCAACAAAAAAACCCCAAACCACAAATCACAACGCTTCTTTCTGTGCGTCCTCTTGCCTGAAGTGTTCAGAGGAGGCATACGACAGACTTGAGACCCAAATGCATGAACAAAAATCAAGTGTGGACTTATGACTGATGGTGCTGAGAGGGGTTTAAAAAGTACAAGTCTATTATGTCACCTTGATAAAAACAGACCAATGTTGATTTGAAGCCTGATACAAAAAAAAAAATTAAATCAAGCTTGTGCCCACAATATAACATGGTCTCAACATTTCAAGACGTGAAAGAGTTACCCAAGATTACCCACCACTAACTGCCTACAGCACACTGCAGAACTGCTTGAAGGATCTGCCACAGCTCCAAACTGTCCCAGTAGGATCGTGGCAGGACTGTGTTGCTGAAAAGGCTCTTCTTTCTACTGGCACAGAGTGACAGGTCCCCATTTCACCACTCCATGTCACTAAGCCTGCCCTGGGGGAATTAGGCAGTAGCTCACACCAAAGTGACACTCCTGCCCTCTCACTGCTTATCTCATAGCTGCTGTGAAATCCATCCTCCCCACATTTGCAGTCTTAGAAGGAATGTTTCGCTCCAGGAAACAACAAAGAAAAAATCATAAAAATAAAGGTGGTCCTATTAATCATGATCATGTTTGCTGACTGCCTCTGGCACTGCTTTGGGCAGCAAACAAATCTGTGCTAGCACTGGTGATGCCAACAAGGCTTTGTGGGGAAGAAGACACCCCTGCATTGAACCTGTATGTCTAGTCAGGCAGATCTCTCTACATTCATCTGTTTTGGGTAAGAGTCACTTTACTCTGAGCCTGATCTTGAATCTGGGGAAGTCAGCAGAAAAATGTCCTGACAGGTTTAGTTGATTTTGGATTAGGACCTTAGAAAAAAAAGAAATTACTTAAACTTATTAAAGCTCTGAATTGCAGATTCAGATTTATAAATCTAAGTCTATAGGAGCTAATTTCCCTTCTATAATGGAATGAACAAAGTTGAAGGCAAAAGTATTCTGTATTTTTAGACGAAATTTTTAAATACACTTCACTTTGGTCTGTGAATTCCCACTGTTGAATTTACCATTAACTTTTAAAGGAGCAACACTGGGGCAGCAAAGATGCTTTCAAGACGCTCATCATCTGCACTGAATTTTTAAGCACATAGTGAAAGAGCAGTCTTGGTGGCAGTGACACATTGTGGGCACAAATCACACAGGCATCCTCGTACTGTGCAGGAGGGGGTACTGCTTAGTCCTCCTTGGAATAAAGTTTAAATATTTTTCCTAGGAAATGCTGCCTTGAGAGCTGTTCCTTAAGGAACTGAGACCATTGCTGACATCATGCTCTTTTTAATAAGACTCCTGCAAACTTTCAGGTGAAGAAAGTGCTTTCCCGACTGCTTTGATCTCCCTGCTTTTTTGCCACATCAATCACTTAAATAGCAGCAGTGAAATCAAATGGAAGAGGTATTGGTAGGAGCCTAGCAAATCGGTCATTATACCAAGATTTAGTTTCCCATTTCATGTGGATTACTGTTGCTATTCACTCAGTACAGATGATTCACTCAGAGCTGTGTGAAGCCCAAGGATCTTTGATAAGCAGGGTAGAGCCAGGTGAAATTCCTGGCTGAGCACGACGAGCTCTCTGCAATCCTGCTCCCACTTCTGGGGACTCCTCCCAAGCTGCCTGTGTGCAGGAACCAACAACACTGAGCTTTGTCCCAGGCCAACAGGGGCAGACTAGATCCCAAGCGCCACCCGGAATGCCATACAGGCAGGAAACAGACCCCAAACTGCGCAGGAACAGTGCCAGTCAGTATTGCCCCTGGGTTACATCAGATACTTAGCCTCTTTGGTCTGGGCTCCTTGTCCAGCTAGCAGAGGGAGATGGGGGCTTTCTCAAGCAGTTCAGCACCCCTAAACTTTGACCCACCAGCTGGCAAGGCTGTTTAAGTTCCCAAATTAGGTGCCTTAGGCTGGTTGCCCAATTGCAAGCAAAGCAGAAGTCAATCAATTCTCAGCTGATCTGGCCACCACAGACCAAAAGCTGCCAGCTTTCCTGTAATATAGGAAACAAATGAAAATGAATATAGGCTCCTGAATGGGTCCTGAATAAAGAAGGTCTGCTCAACTCTTGAGTTTTAGCCCACAGATCTGTCAAGTCCCTGCCTGAGATTCACTGCAACCCAACTTGCACCTTCCCAGTCTGTCATAGGGCACTTTGGCCTCTGCAGCTTGGGACCATGGAGGAAGATGCTCACTGGCACTGTGGGTCTGTGCCTCTGAGAGTATGCAATATGCCTCCAGGTATCACTCAGCTTTCTGTGGCACCACAATAAAAGACTGCTTTCCAGCTCAAATATGACAGTCCTGTCCCCAGTAAACAAGCCAGCCCCTCCACAGGCTTCTAAAGTCACATCCTTGCAACGCGAGTATGATGGATGCGCTTGCCCCCTTAATTAAACTAGCATCAGTTTGGTACTAGCATCAATTTGGTACAGGCTCCAAAGGAGTTAAAGGCTTGAGCCGTAGCTGGGCCAAGAACTCCTCCAGTTCCAATCTATGCTCTGAAAACACACAAAGGAGCAGAGTGACACAGTAAGCACTGATGCATATGAGCTTGGAACATCTATCATGCAATTAACACAGGAATAGCAGGTGGCTTTTCTAAGACTCATTTATCAAGGAACAAAGAAAGTTGTGGGTACAATAAGTCCCATGCATACCTTTCCCATCACATGTGATTTGACTACAAGCCAACCACTTTATTCAATAAATATGACAGCCCAAGTGAGGCTTCTTTGAGCACTCCCTGCTAGGCAGCGTGGCTGCATGGCAGTGATCTCCTCTTGAGCTGGAACACGTCTCAAGGGTGCTTCTTGAGGCAGAGAGACCTTTCACCAATGGCAAATCTTTGGATAAGCCCAAACTTAGCTCTTCCTGAACAGCAGCTGCACTGTGCACCAGCTGACTCTCCCTTGAGCAGGGATGCCTCTCAAGGTTTGAGATTCCTTACCTGAGACTAAGCAATCCTTCCTTGACCAAGGCGGAGAGATCCCTCAATCGCAACAAATACCTGGTAAGTGACTGATAGCATGCTGAATTAATATTAATGAAACATTACTAATTCATGTAGTCACTCAATATTAATTATTATAAACTTTGTTTAGATAATTCAATTAGACATAAACTGCTGTCCAAGTCTGAGACTAAGACTGAACCTGGCTGAACCGAAGCTCCACCAGGAGTTTAGAAAGAAGGGGGTCCACTCTGAACTTCACAACTCAAAGGGAGGGCTGTCCTTACCCTTTGTGTGTCTCCAATCTCTACGTGAAACATTCTAACTTGATCCTAACTTAATTTTCCTTTATATGTTTCTTCCACGCAGCCATTAATCAACTGCACTTTGCCATCGAATCTTGTTAAACCACTGTCACATTTACCATTGAACTTGGTTAACTCACTGTCTTATATCAATAAAACATATTGCTGCTTCTGTCTTGTGAGTGAAGTGCACCACACTTTCTGTTTAAAACTGGCATAGTTGGCAGGATCCTAAACCAGGATTTGTGACAATGAGGAATCATCATCCCTTTCCTTTCATCACCCAATGCACAGAGTACCAGCTCCAGGGGAGGAACTGGGATGTTTGTGTAAGTGGAACACAAGAAGCATTTTCAGCACAGGAATGGGAATAATGACTAACCTCAGTGTGCAGCGAGCTCCAGCTAAGACGTAAATTTGGGGGTGTTCCACATGAGCAGCATATGCTTTCAGTTGGCTGATTCAGAGTTAATTCATGCTCTGACTCTGCATTCACTCTTCTTTCCAGGACCAGGATGCTTTGCTTACTGGAAGGTACCTGCAACAACTGTTCTTAACTGACCCTTTTTCAGGCCAACACCACAGACTACAGGACTCAGATTTACTGCTTTAACTAGGGAAGCTCTCAGGTCCCTCTCACTTAAAATGGCCTTGACTACAGGCTTGATTTTCTTGATTAGAAATCCCCTTCTGCAGGAAGAAGACATACAAACCCTCAATGAATCTTTTTTCCAGTCTAGGGAGACAAGAAACAACAGGCAAACCAGAAAGAAATCTTTGCTGTGAGGTGTGATGACACCACACTGGATCAAAACTCAGACTTAAAGATTATGAAACTAAGTTTCCTGTATTTACACAGGTCAGAATTGAAATACACATTTTCTGTCACAATACAGAAGTCAGGCAACTTGAAGGAAAGACATTTTTCCAAAAAATTCTTATCTGTGCTTGCTAAATGTACATTCAGGTGACATCTAAAACACATTTGTTTTTAGCTCATGTCCTCATCAAAGTTTAGCACACTTCATCTACAAAGCTATATTTTTATTCTGTGGTAGGAAAGCCAATCTTAATGTTATTGATGATTCCAGCAGATTCAGTCATCAAGTACTTCCAGCTCATCTACACAGAGTGCCACTACTCTTAGACTAGACCCCCATTTTCAGATATTCTCTCTCTGAATAAATAATTGATTGAGGACTAATGGAAGACTGTAAAGGCCCAGGGGAGGCAGAACAACTCTTTACTGCCCTGAGGAAAAGGAACAAAAGGTGAATTATTTTAACATGCTGAAATGCATCACTCACAAAAGATACATTAAAGCTAACGAATTCCTGGAACTGTTCTATATAGGCTATGCCGGCAAGAAGCAATAGGTGATTAGTGTCCTCTCTGAAATCTGGGGACATCACACATGTATGGTTTACCTGTCCTGTATGGTTTACAAGCAAACTCCACAGTGCTCTATTTTACAATTGGTTTGCAAACCTCATAATGATTTTGCATGAGAAATGATTTAATGGTAGGACTGTGAGAGCAAAGAATGCTCCATGGGGGATGGTGGTGTGGATGCTGCAGAATACTCTGTGCTAGACTGTGACAGTAAAGCAATCACACCATGACATAGCCACTTTCAGACCAAGATCAGGAATCAACTTTTAAACCCAGGGTTACTTTCACTTCTCACCCCACATTGTCCCTGTGGTGCATTGGGAAGCACCATAGTGATATGAATGCACACCCTTTCCAACCAATTCCTTAATTTTGTACTACATTTCCATTGTGCGTGCCTGTGCCTCCACAGCCACCCCTGCCACCTGAAACTCAGCCCTTGGGCACGGATCTCTGCCCTCAGACCAAGTAACTCCCGGCACTGCTGGCAATCTTCACCATGGTGGGAATGACTGAAAACAGAAGAAGACAACCCTTATCAACAGCCTTTCATTCCTTCACAGCAACCAAAGCATGCTCCCAGAGCAGCTCTGCCCAGACATGGAGCAGGTGCAGATGACAACCAGTATGAGGTTTGGATGCAGCAGGCTCTGCCCCGAAGCTAAACCAAGCTTCGAGTATGAGGCAGAAACACTTTTTCTTGTGTGTCCCCAGATAAGCCTCTACGGCAGATTTCTTCACCAAGTGCTTCTCCACCCCATCTTGCCATCTCAAGGCTAAGTGTTCCACAGCCCGACAGCTCTGGTGCCCACACAGCACCCTCATACCACACATGTCAGAGCTCCAGAACTAGTTACGCATTACCCAAACATGCAGTAACTTGCTGTTAAACCCAGCAGCCAAGCAAGCAGAGCTCCCCTTTGTCCTTGCTTGCCCTGGGCAGCTGGAGCTTTTTCTGGTACCTAACTAGCAACCCTGTGGCTTTTGCCTCATGTGTGGAATAAAGACAGAACATGGATTCGGGCTTAGTTTCTTCCTGCATCTTTAAAGGAAAGTGTTGGGGTTTAGCATTGGCCAGCCGCTATAGAATCATAGAATCATAGAATCACTAGGTTGGAAAAGACCTACTGGATCATCGAGTCCAACCATTTCCATCAATCACTATACCATATCCCTCAGCACCCCATCCACCCGTCCCTTAAACACCTCCAGGGAAGGTGACTCGACCACCTCCCTGGGCAGCCTGTTCCAGTGCCCAATGACCCTTTCTGCGAAATATTTTTTTCCTGGTGACAAGCCTGAACCTCTCCTGGTGGAGCTTGAGGCCATTCCCCCTAACTATGGCTATGGTGCCATCAGGGCTGCTTTTCAGAAGCAAAAGACAGTAGGGTCCCTCTTTCTGGTGATTTAAGACTTCTGCACCAGCAGCATGGCCACAGTGCTTTCCTATCTGAACATGCCCTTCCGTGCCCTGTCCCATCCATGCTTTTCAGGGCAGTAAGGGTACTGCAAGCCGGGTAGGCACGGAGCCCTGCAGAGAGATGCAGTGATGGTGGAGGAATCCAGGGCTTCCCCACATGCTGTAATCAACTTCAGCAGCAGAAGGAAGGCCTGGCACAAGGCACAGCTGCAGGTTTCACCCTTTAGCAGAGGAGAGCACTTCACGGTGCTCATGTCGCAAGCAGTTATAGGAATCAAGAGATTTCTGGGTTGCTCTGGCCAAGCTGCAATGTGGCTCTTTGAGGCGGTACCACAGGACTCCAGCTGGCCCCTGGCCTCCCTATCGCACCCCTGCTTTTCTGCCAAACTGCAATGCATTTGCCCACATCATGTAGTCCCCTGTTCCACTACACCGCTCCCTTTCACAGGCTGAGCCATTCCTAGGATCAAGTACCACTCAGATGAGCAAGACTGGAAAAAATCATCCCCCCGCCTCCTCCCTCGGCAAGTTCTATATTGGCCTGTCTGTATAAACCACAGATTACTTCATGGTTTTCTGGCACCCACAATCCACATCATCAGCCAGTGAGTGGGATGGGCCATATACGCATGAGAGCGCCTGGGCAAAACCACAGAGGTATTAACCCTGCAGTGGGCTGAGAAAAGACAACCAGGACAGAGGGCTCTCAGGGGAGCCGGAGGCTGTGACTCACCCGGAGGGGCTACACAAAACCAGGACTTTCAGTAAGGCCCACAGGCATTTCTTTAGGGAGGTTCTTCCTCCAGAGACAGGAGAGGGAAGGTGCCTCACCTTTCCCATCCCAGAGTGGATCCGGTGACTGCCCTGCCAAGAGGGGAATCGCTGTTGCCCAGCCTATTGTTTCTAGTCTGACTAAAAAGTGGATGACAGGACACTAATTGTTTCGCTACAGGAAAAAAAATATCCAGTCTGGAGTGACTGAATTATTTTGTAGACTGTTGTTGTTAGGGTTTGTTTCCATCCTGGCTTAAAGCATTAATGACTTCAGATGCAGGAGAAAGGGGGAGGAAAGCCATTAGGGTGAGAACATGATATGCACAGATATCTCTCACCCAGCACACACTTCTATCCCAATCACTGTAGTCCTTCTGGCAACAGGGCTTTACGTCCGTCTGTCCATCCCTCCCTCCTCCAGCCCTTCAGCATGAGGAAGGTGGCTGAAAACAGAGAAACATTAAGTTTTCCTTTTCAATCTGTCTGACTGGAAGTGCCAGCCTTCTCACAGCTCAAATACTTCAACATGTTAGCTATGCTTGGCACTGTCTCCAAAAAAACTGCTGTCCCTTCTCAGTGGCAGGGAAAGAAAGAGAAAACGTCCCAAAAGTACAGATGCTCCAGGAGAAAGCAGTAGAGCCCAAAGCCAGTAAAATACAGTTTGCTTGTTTTGTTTGCAGAAGCCACGTTGGGTCAACTGCTGGTGTCAGGAGATAAAATGAAACCTAAAGCCAAGACACGTAATTAATTTTGAAATTCTTCCTCACATAACAGCGCCTGGGACACAGCCGCCCACTTGGCCGATGTTGCGAATGGCCCCACCAAGGAAAAGCCTGTGAGCGAGTGAGCAGTGCTTGTGTTACACTTAGTGGCTGCAGGCATCCCTGCCTACTCGGTGTGGGCTTCAGGCAACTAGTGATCTGGAGACTATGGGAATTAAGTGCTTACATCTATAAACCAACTCAATGGAGGGACAGCCATCTTCTAACTGGATGCATCCCCCAGGGAACAGGAAAACAGCTTGAACCACCCCAATCCACAGGAAGGTCCCAGTGAAGACACCAGCAGACAAATGATTCTGAAATATTATGAGCTTCCTTAGAGAAGAAGTGGAGAATTTCAGTACAAGTCCAGTTGTAAGAAAGTGAAGAGAAAGTAGGGAAGGTTCTCAGTCAGTCAAACAATGACTTCAATTAACTGGTCCTAGACATGACAGAACATGGAGATACTCCATGCTCCATATCACATTTTAACTCAAGCAGTGGTAACAGCTAGGCCTCCAGAAACTGTTATTTAACATCCCTTCCCTTTCACATGCCCCCAGTCCAATGTTGGTTTACCTGTTCATGGCAACAGTTGAAATTTACTGTCTTTCTTCCTGATCAGCAGGCATCCAGAGATGCCACCAGCTGATGCTGGGAAGCAGCACCCAACAGCTGTGGCAGGAACTCTCTTGACTGCCCTGTGGCTTGAGGGATGCCATCAGTCCTGAAGGACCCCAAAGGCAGCTGTGACTGGAGATGCTGATGTGCAGTAAATAGGGCAGAGTGCAACACAGTTTTCCATTCATTTCATCACACAAAATACCTGCCTTTCACCCCAGGGCTATCCCTGTCAGGGAAGTCAACAATCTGACCATCAGTGAGCAGGGTAATTCCACTAGATCAAAATAGTGTAGGGAATAAGCAACACAGAGACACTCAACTCATTAATTTAGCCCACTTGAATTGCATACATCTTGTGGCTTTAGAGATTTGAAAGCCAATCTCACTTTGCACTGACTCCTTTCCAGAACATCATGATTTCCAACATGAAACACAGGTTAGTATTGCCTTTCTGAAAGCAGACAGGGAAGTACGTTTCAAGTGGCTCAGTCACAGATAAAAGCTATCCATTTACCAGATAAGGTGCAATAAAGGCTTATTTGACTGGTTTCTCTTTGTGTAGGGACAGGGGGAAAAAAATCATGATTTCAGGTATAAGTTACACTACACCCATGTCAAACCTACCACCAGCAGATTGGCTGCCATCGATCAGACATCACAATTCTGAAATCAACGCTGCAGTTCAAGGTGTGAGCTGGACAAGCTGAAGCTTCACTGACTTGCTGCATCCCAAATAGCACAAAGGAGATTGACAGCTGTAACCCTCCTGCAGGGATTGGCCCTGGCCTCAAAGAGACCCCAGCAGGAGCAGAACTGGTAGGACCAGGTCTTGCTCCATGCTCCGTACTGATGCAAGGGTAGAGCAGCCAGGCAGTGCCACGCTCTGACCTTCACAGTGGGTGGGCTCTGTCTTCGGGAGCTTGGCCAGCTGGCAAGAGTCAGAGCAGCTCCTTGACTTTCTCATTTATCAAGGCTGGGCAGAGAAGCAAGAAGCATGAGCGAGCTGCCAAGATTCTTGCCCCATTCTGTGCTCAACAGTGGCTCAAGACAGAAATCCTGGCTGTAAAGCTGCTGTTTGGGCACCAGGTTTCAAACTAGTGATATAAGAAGTACTGAAATGGGGAGCTCCAGCTAGGAAGAATGGCTATAAAGGAAGACTTAAAATTAAAGAGAAGGTGCAGGCAACGGCAAAGGCTTAAAAAGATTATAAGATTGTGTCAGAATCCTCACAACATACATAGGCATACAATTCTTCAACTTATGGTCAGGACATACTGACAAATAGAAATACAAAGCACACTAATTCAGCTTTTAGGCACAAGGACCTCACTAGATTTTCATACTCGGGTAAATGTCAAAAGGAACGTAACCAGATCCAGACAAGCGGGGAGAAAACCCAAAGCCCACATGCTAAATGTCACACACCAGCTTGGACTCTAACACAGGTGCCACAGGGCCTGCATGCTGAAATATGCTGCAGCCTTGCTACAACAGCACATGCTTATTTGAAAGCCCATGAAGAGTCTAAAGGGATCATTACCTACTGTTCTTTCTACAATACAGGTTTGTACATGGGATAATTTTACCCTCGTGCAGCTAACCCTGCTTTTCCCAATCCTCCACCTTCCCAACCAACTTCTCCACCCCCTGTCCTTTTCCAACACAATAAACGAAGCAGCCGTGACCCACTTTGGCAAGGCACCATGGCACTGCTGCCTTTCCCGGCACAGCATAGATCAGAAACGGTTCAGATGCAAACATCCACAACCCTATTGGATTGGTTTTGCTACAGCCTGGATCAGAGATTTAGCTAGTAAATAAGATCGCCTTGCTGGAAGCAATTTTCCTGATTCATGAGCACTTCTGTACTGTGCTGCCAAGATATTTGTGAAAGCGGCTCTAGTTGTTAATAATATATTGTGCTTGTGAAACTTTAATTGATTCAGAAGAAATCAGCTCACAGCGTGGAGCATCTTTGTGGTTTTGAACACATCAAACCTTGTACATGGTTGAGACTTGAAGGCTTGCTCCCATTTCCATTGTTGTCAGCTGGAACACCACCACTGGCTTTAGTGGAATAATAGTCAGGTAATACAATTCTGAGACTAATTTGTGCCTTTAGGCACAGCCTCATAAAAGGGGAGGATTTCAATCCTGTTAACAGCAAAGGTGTTATGACTCAGAAGCCAAATGATGAGTAATGCTTTCCCCTTGCTCCACGGGGAAAGGCTTCGCAATCTGCACACTGGCCCACGACAGCAGCTAACTGCAAGCCCCAGCACCAGCTCAGGTGGCACAGAGTGCAGAAGCCAAGCTGTGCCTCCCCTCTTACCCAGGGTACTGCTGGCAGAAGATGGAATTTTCTCCCACAGAAATTCTGAATTGTAAACCAGACAACTACTACTGCAGCGTTGCCGCGTAAAAGCTGAAATTTTCAACCGTGTTATTGTTTTCATTTTATTTCTGTATCATTATAGGCAGCTGATGACTCTAAACTAGAACATAAAGACAAGATGTTACAGTGGTGCACCATTCAAAGTTAAGGTGACTCCACAAAATTCCTGTGTTTGCATAAAACTAGAATATCCTCAGTGGCATAAAGAACAAAATCTAATAATTTGCATTATTGACCAAGGAAACATCAGGTGCTGATGTTGCCACAGCTATAAGAATAAGTCAAATTCTCCTTGGATAGCTACAGCGGTTGCTGCAGGCCAAGTATGTCAACAATACTGATTTTCTCATTGTCTCCCTTAAATATATAGTAGCTTCACCTGCTGTAACATGTCATGTTGCAAGAAATCTTCCATTTCAGCAAGTCAGAAGGAGCAGATGAGACAGTATTTTGTTGGAATAATCTTTGTTTTAAAAACTTGTACAAAACATTTATTAAGGTCGACAGAGACCTTTTCTGCGGCTATATATATCACCCTCCCGAATGCTAACTCAGGGGTCATACTCGCTGACATTAATATTGAAAGCTTCTTTGATTCCAGGTGGGTACAAAGATAAATAAAATGATTGGATTAATGCTGAGCAATTTTGGAGAACCTGGAGCCAAAGTTTTCAAAATTGGGTCCTTAAAATCATAGGTGTGAATGTCCATGCCACCACGGTACACCTTAAAAGTCAGATGAATGGTTCTGGCTAAAAAAGGAGCAATAACATTTAGGGGCAGTTTTTAAAGATAATATTACCTAACATGTTGAAATTTATTTCAATTTTTATTTTATTCTCCTTCTCATGACCTTCATGCCTTTACAAAAAAAGAAAGAAAAGGGCAGGAAAAGCAGAGAAAAACAGTCTTTTTGTAGAAAAGCTTCTTGGTTTCTGAAATTCTAATCTAAATAATCCCAAGGGCTCTGAGACTTAATGATTGCATCTAGTTCTGTGCCCCTCTCTTTAAGAATTTGTCTGTAATAGTTACACGAGGCTATTTCATAGAATCACAGAATGGTTTGGGTCAGAAGGGACCTTAAAGACCATCCAGTTCCAACCCCTTGTCATGGGCAGGGACATTTTCCACTGGATCAGGTTACTAAAATTTCAGATAAAATTGCAGATTGCTTTTAATTGTGAAATACCCCCATAAGCACATATTAGCCATGAAAATAATGAGACAATGCAAGTCACACCTCATCACTTGACTGCTCCACAGATGAGCACTATTGCTTATTTTTATTGCACTGGTACCAGAATTCCCAACTAACACGGAGATCTCATTTCAAGCATTCAGTAAATGAGAGTCCAAGCCTGTAAGAGTGTAGTACACAAGTTATTACATGCAAATGTAACAACCACACCAAAGGAGAAGAGGAGTGAAAGTACAAGAGACTTGCGTTTAAGTAAAGGTTACCCAGCCTTAGGGCAGGTGGATGAACAAGACAAACTCTTGAGGCCCCTTCAAGCTCTGTTTTTTAATGATTTATACAAACTCACTATGTGCAGGGTTTGCAGGTTTCAAACCAATCTTTTTAAATAACCATAAAGGAAAAGTAGACACTAGCAGAGCCAATAACTTCTGTAGGCTATTCAGTAGTCCTTAGTCATGTGGAAAGTTGCATTAAAGTTCACAGACTATATACAGTGGAGTCAATGGGGCACAGAGATCTGATATGTGGATCTCAAAACAGGACTGCTCTTTGTAAGCATAACTGTAAATCAGGACTAAACTGTCCTGCCCAGTGACTGATTAAACATGACATGGAAACGTGAGAGGCTGTTTTGTTTTTTCTCTGCACTTTCCATTTGATCAAGTGCAGAGAAACAACACTTTAAACACTGCATGCCAGAGGCTGTAAAACAGCCCAGCTTGCAAGCATGCAGCAACCACATTTGAGTGGAAAACCATGTGGAAGATGCACCGTCTAGAAGCACAAAGCAGTCTACACGAGCTGCTGACTGTCAGATAAGATAGCTGCAGACATTACTACACTCCTGACCCTAAGAGACATTCCTTTAGATTTTCTAAAGCTGAATGAAGCATTTCAAGAGACTCCAGCATTAAAATTTCTCTCCTGTGCTAAGCAGTTATTGTAGGGACAGGGCTGTGGGTATGCTGTTCTGTGCCAATTTGCAGCTTTAAGCTGATTTGCTTCACTCATTCACCATAAAATCAGCTTATATTTCATTCTTCCTGCTGTTCTCATAACACAGCACATCCTTCATTTCGTCCTGCTTACATATATCCACTTGTCTTCAGGGTCCCCATCCAGGAAAGTGCTCAGTCTAGGAGCTCTCCTGAATCAAGGTCTCAAGGCAACAGGGATCACATCCCACAGCTGAGGTTATGATGCTCCACAGAGTGTAGACTCACATCCATTTCGGCACTGGTTTAGCTGTTTCCCACCCTTTCCTCCTGGATGCAAGCAACACGCCTCTGCCCACAGAGCCAAGTCAGGGCTGGGAAGAGGGAAGTATCAAATACAGCAAAGACAACCTACAGATGCATCTGCTGTTAGGAAAAAAAACCTCATCCAACTTCAGAAAAGGCTAAAACCACCTCATTAAACAAAAGATTTATCTTTATTTGTTAAGAAAACAAAGCTATGCTTAGCACCTAAGCAAACCAATGGTAATCCCTGGATGGCCCCCCAGCCAGCCAGTTTGCCTTTCAGAGCACTGCTGGTATCAGTCACACATCCAGTTCAACTGCTAATCTACCTCCCTGGGGAAAGCCCCTTGACTTCAGGGGAAACAAGATCTGACTCCAGATATGAAAAAGGGCATAAGATGAGAATAAACAACATCAATAGTTGCCAAAACCCCTCTCCCAAAAAATACTACAGACAGAAAACATGAGGGATCCCACGCCTAGAATGTCCTGACCTGTGGAAACACTAAGAAGAGTTGCTCTGTTAACAGTGGCTGTATGTAATTAGGAAAATCATTCAGCTTCTGTGTTCACCTTGTAATTTTTAATTGATTTTGCTGAAAGAAACTTTAGTGTTGTTTCAGTTAATAAGAGTCTTTCCAGCAAAACCGGTCTCTGTAAAAGGCTTATGTAAACCCTCCTTCAAGTGTCACAGATCTACTGTTTGCATTGGCGGAGAATTAACCTGTTGCAAAAAACTCATTCCGTATAAAAGCCAACAGTCATGAGAACACACAGCTGCAGACCTGATGGGTCTCCTAAATGAAGGAAAGGTGATGATTTCAGAAATCTGGCCACTATCCAGCAATCTTTCCAGATCCTGGAGGAGATGGAGCTTTTTCCTGTCATAAGGAGTAACGCACATAAAGGTGACGCTTTCAGGTAACAGAAAGGCAAACACTTCCTATTAATGAGTCCATCTTATTTTCCCAAGAGCTAGTGTTCCAGGTCTCAAGGCAAGACCACGTTCCCATCTGGATCACTGCATAATTACCTTTTGCCTTCCAAAGGGACCATGCATCCTATCAAACACAATCAAGTCACAGGACCTGCGTAGTGGTGGCTGGTGCCACATTAGAGCACGGGGACTCTGTCCACTCCATATTCAGAGGCATGATGGAGCACAAGCAGATCCTGAGCATCTCTAGAAGGGCCAGCTGCACTACAAATATCAATACAGACAAAAAGGCAGTGAAATAAGCTAACTAGCATGAGCCCTCAGGATAAAAACAAGGTTCTTCAGCCAACCAACAACCAGTCCTTCTCCCAGGCTCTCCTCAGCCTTTTAGCTCCTCTAGCTCTTGGTCAGCTATATTATCTACATGATACGCTACCAATATCCTTAATGATATCCACACCACTGTGCTGTGCCAAGTGGGGAGCTGTGGCACAGAGGTGTCTCTGCAATCCAGCTCCATACCTAGGGCTGGCAAAACCAGCATTAAAGTGCAGGGTGCAAAGATGACACTGTCTCTGTTTCCAGATATAGTGCAGGTACATCACTGCATGCCATAGCAGCTCTGCAGGTAGCAATCATCTCAGCCCATGCATCCTATCAGGGAGACACATTTGTAGAGAGAGAGAAAGGAGGTTTGTCATAAAAATCAAGACCATGCCACTAGGTTGTTCTCTGTTGCCTGTAAAAAGGTTGTTACCTTTCTGAAATCAAAGTCTGCACAGCAAATCCCTAAGTCCCCTCCAACAAAAAAAAAACAACCCACAACAATCAGGTTTTAAAAAAACATTTCTATTTGATCTCAGTGCTTGGGTACGATGTCTCTATTGAGGGACACCATATGGGTGACCTTGGCAGGCGGACCCATCCACTAGCAAAGCTCTACATTAACGTATGTAAAGGCTTGAACTTCAAGGCAGCAGACAGACCATCCATTCTTAAAGTAATGGAAGTAAAAGCCCTGCTTTTAAAATAAACTCTTAAAATCATTTACTGTCTCTTTGATTTTTAGAAGACTATGAGTAGACTAGCTCACTTGCATTGACTAAACTACCATGCAGCCTAATATTGAGCAGACATGCATGCTGTTTTGTTTCTGGCATGCAAAAAAGCCAAAATACACTTCCCCTACCCTGGGAACTGCTGAACTGGGAAGTGAAAGTCAAGAAAAGCTGCCTCAAGAAAAATAGCACATACAGTCTTTAGATAAAAATCACAAACCAACCTACCTACCTGCAAGAGGACGCAGCATACCATTTTCCTTCAGAAGTAAGCTTTAAGAAAGCAGCAGGCAAGTATACCTCCCTGTGAGCAAAGATTTTATCTACTCAATTATCACCTAACCTTTTCCTGGCAACATCCAGAATGAACTGATCCCAAATATGTCTTTGTCCTACTGCTCTGTGGTTAGGGGTGCACAATATACTATGATTTACACATGTTGAAAAGTTTGCTTTCATGGCTGGATGCATTCTAGGAACCACACTGTACTTGTTGACATTTCTGTCAGCAAGCAACAATAAACAGGTGCCAATAAGTTGACAGAGAAACCTCAGCTTCAGGCGAGCCAGAGATGTTTCCCTGATAAGGCCAGAAAGCCATCTCTCCTTTGTAGATGGATTAAAAATATCTGCAAAACTGAAAGCTTTCTTTTAAAATAACCCAAAACCACACACACTCATATTTATGGTCCTTCTATTCTGGCAGGGCTCAGTAACAAAAAGCAGAGTTTCCATGAAGTGAAGAGCAAACTCACTGAAAATTTCAATTGCATCATGAAAACCACCCTATGAGAGCACCAATCCAGCAGTAAGCCTGGCTTAATGTTAAAAAGTTGCATAAAACCAAAATACACCATCTGCTTCAGGAACGCCATTCTCACAGACCAATGGTGGCAGTTGCAGAAATACTGCACTACAGCTTCTTCAAATTGCATGCGTGTGGCTGGGAAGAGAATCAACAAAAACCTATTTTAACTGCCGCTAGCACTGTCACCCCATACTAGAGTGGCACAATTACTTCTCAGTGAACTCCCAGTGCTCGCTCTCAAGCCTCTCTGCCATTCAAAGCAGAGAAGACCCAGCTTTTGACACCACTTGTTGCAAGAGGAACTTGACTTACTGGGAGAATTATCATTGTGTTGGTAGATGTAGACTCTCTTTTTAACTCCCCAGTCGTGAAAGGGGCAAGGAAAAATACTCTACTACTATGTTTAAGGTTAGCCCAGAAGAAAAACAAATAACCCAGGACATTCTAAGCCAACGACTCTCTTACTCCGTTGACCTTGGGAATCCAGAACGAAGAGGTGCATTGAGCAACTTGTAGCACAAAAATTTCTGGTCAGGCTTTTCCTGGTGTCTCCCCTCTGCTCACAGCTTCCTAAGCAAACACATTCTGATCATAAAATCTCCAAACTTTCCTATACAAGAGTAGTGATACCCTTCTGAGCATCTCCTTCCAGGCTGCAGACTTGCTCCTACAGCCCAGTGCTCATGACCCAGTACAGCCACACGCAGCAGCTCTCTCCCCTTACATCTTCCAGAACAGAGTCACTCCAACTAATTTTAAAAAAATAAGTCATCCCCCTTGCCCCATGCAGCTGAAGCTACCTGACTCCATGGCTCAACCAGTTTTCCAACAAGATCAAAGCCTGCACAGTTGTTCAAGGAGCTTTTCAATTACTCCTCCGGTTTCTATCATGAATTACAGCAGCACTTGAGGAGTGCCAAAACCCAAAGGGATCAATTACTCCTGCCCTGTGACAGGCAGCAGGCTCGGGAGGCAGGACAAGCCGTAAGCACAGCGGCATTACCTTATGCACAGACAGTTTTGCTGCTGAGTGATTGACAATAACTACTGGATGTCACTATTTTAAGGATAATGTCATTTGCGTAATTATCTGGCAAAGTCTCTCTTCAATGGCTGGCATTATTCACAAGGGAAGAATTACACTGAAATCCAGCTGTAGAGTAAGCAGATTTGCTATTCTATGCAGACAATCACGGTGCTTTAGAAGCTCGATACATATGGTATATATCACTAGTAATTTTCATACTCTCAGGACTCAGGGAATATTGAAATGACACTCTTCCTCTATTTCACTATGCCACATATATCATATGATTTCATACTTAAAAATAATTTAATATTCTGTCCTCACCTGACCATCTGTTTCTTACTGGAGCTCAAGCTAGGAAGACAAAGAGAAATTGCTTTTACTTGATCTACTCTAACATCTCACCATCACACAAGAAAGAGTCCTCTGCATGGTCCCTAGCCCCCTGGCCACTTTAGAGCTCAACTATTCTAGTTTTAGTGTGCTCAGCACAGGGTTTATCTGATACAGGATGAAGCACTAACAAACCAGGAGTACACTGCCTGGGTTAAACTATGCAAAGCCCCAAACCAAATGGAATTTGGCCCAATCCACAATCTGAAATGCTACTAGCAGAGCCTGACTGATATTGGAACAGGTCCCATTCTGGACCCAGTTGTGGGTCCCAGCTGTACGAGTGTACCAGGAAGAAAAAAAGAGAGTTGACATTATTCTTTGCAGTGCAGGCATGTGACAAGCAGAACTGAGCAGGGCTATAGCAGACTATACCCAAATATGCATGCTTTGCTGCTGGAACCCAGGTAACAGCTTTCCAAAGAAAACAACTGACTGTTCCTCCTTTCCAGTGCTCTGGGCAAGAGGACGCCAGAGGTGTTCTGCAAAGAACACCAGAAAAGAAACTGTTCTGTTTAACCAGACTGCCTCAGTGCTGACATCTCCCGGCTCCAGATGTGCTGTTCCATCCCAGAATAGGTCTTGCTCTGCCCCTGGTTTACATGGGAAGATGCTGGTTGAACTGTCGTCTCGGTTAGGGAGGCATGCGCAAAGCAGACTAGCCGACTGATCCACGCTAGACGTCTGGTTCATGCCTTGATTCTTGAGCTGATAGTGGAGAATTTGGGGAGCACAAAAGGGAACATATATAACCAAACTTCCCCCCTAAGTACAGAGGAACAATAAGAAAAGAGCACTGCGTATGTGAAATGGCTTCCTGAGACCTGCCTTGAGACCTGGGGGCAGAGGCTGGCGCAGAGAGACTATGATGCTCTGATCCTGTTGTAAACAAAAATGCCAGATATGGACAGGAAGGAAAACCTCCTACTGTAGGATCATGACAGGAATGGAAAGACTTTTAGTGGCTGAGCTGAGAAGCACTGTATGGGTACATCAAATAGATAAGGTGTGAACACAGGTCAGTAGCCAATACAGGGAAACAATGAGGCTTGGGTGTAACAAGTTCATATTAACCTTTAAATAACAAGGTACGCAGTATCAAAAGCAACAGCTCCTTGTGTTTACCTCCCAGAAAATCTAGGAAGGTTTCAGTGAATGCTTCTCCCTTTGTCATCAGTTTAACAGGTGCTCTCCAGTAGGACAGGCCTAGAGCAGCACAACGGAGGCTTCTGTCAGTCAGCAGCTAACGCCCCGCAGCCACGCAGGCACCTGAGATGCAGACAAGGGTCAGTTCTGGGGCTGATATGAACCAGCTACATCTACAGAGCAACGTCAATTGATGCCAATGCAGAACCTATCCCCTGTCCCTCAAAGGAAAACCTGTTTTTCTACGTGTTCACACATACATCACAGACTCTCCCTGTAATCAATACTGCAGCCAAAAGTTTCACTCCTTCCTGGAAGCTGGTGCACCTTGACCAAGGTGCAGGGGGAGAGTGGAGGTACTGTTATCCCAGCTGACAACTTGTTTCTGGCGGGCAGCAAGTGACAGTTATTTATTCAAGCAGAAAACTCAAGCTATCATCTCAGCCATGGGGTTCAGACAAAGAGAATGAATGAATGAATGCAGAGCTCACCGATAAATGATTCCTCTCTCATGGAGAAACATAAGGGCTGAAATAATTTCTGCAGCATAGAACCGGGCCCGATCTTCATCGAAGCGACGTGACTTCTGAATATGGAACATCAAGTCCCCACCATTTACGAACTCCATCACAAAGAAGAGGCGATCCTTCACACGCAAACACAACAGATATGAACAGCATTAATCATATCCTCTGTCAGGCTTAGAAAATTCTAAGTAACACTGTAAAGTCCTAAACAAAAACAGATTAAGCACCCATGAGATGTTGGGGGAAATAAAGAACAGCTGATTTTTTTCAGAAAAGGTTGGGTCAGTACCAGGAAAATCTGTTAATACCTCCTTGCCCTGCACTCCTCCCAAAAATTTTGCCTCCAGTTAGGAAATAAATTCCTGTTCACATGTGGATTAGGTATATCAGTAGGTGTATGCTCATCACTAACCACCTCCCCTTGGGCTTTCCTGAACTCTCCTTAGCTTGAATCAGCAGAGGATGATAGCACTTCAACAGTACTCTCTGGGATGAGTGAGCACAAAAGATAGCTGTAAAAAACCACTTGCTCCCTACTAAACCCCTCAGATCTCTGCAGAGAGATGCTCCATAACATCATATGCATAAACAGACTGCTGCTTCACCACAACAGCACAAGGGCTCAGGAATAACAATGACGATGATTACTCGTGAGATATATTGACACTATGAGGTATGTGTGTTGTTTTCCAGAACAGAGTTTCTTGCCATACAATTGCCTTAAAGCTGTTTTTCAGGCCCTCAGATTTCAGCTTTCCCCATAGCTCTGATTAACCTGCAGAGATCTCTGGGTGATGAAGGAACTGGTAAGGACAAAGTATAAAACAAAGTTTCTGCTGATCAGAAAAGCAACTTCTTTGATAAAGTGCAGCTCATTAACCACAGCTGCTGGTCTTTGAGGTTTCTCTTTTGGCTTTGTTCCGGTTTTCACAAGAGTCTACACTTAAGAAGGCATTTGCTTGAGCTGCGTGCTCAATAGTCTGGATCTGGATTTCGTGCAGGCAAAGGGAGTGCTAGCTTAATTGTGACAGGAAGGACACACAGTGATTTATCACAAAGCTAAACCCTGGAATTGTTGCAGTCTGGTTCAGAAATTTCCCCTAGTAATTCTTTCAGGACATTCAGTATTGATTGTTTGAGTTTTACTCTAAATACCAGGAATAAGCAAACTGGAAAAAAAAAGAGGTATACAATTCAGTTGAGACCAGTCAGCCTTTTAATGGCCCTATTTGCCCTTCTTTCCCCATAAGCCCCTACCCAGGTCTGATGTTAATCATCCACAAGATTGTTTTAAACCATCTCTAAGTTTAAGAGGATAAGCATTGTTATGCTCCACTTTCTGGCAGCCAGCCAGCTTGAAACGACTACTGGTATTAACATCTTGAGATGCACACAGCAGAAGAAAAGCAACTAGGAATCTTTTCATCCCTCTCTGGACAAGAGTAGGAAAGCAAATGGCTCGTGACAGATGAGGACAGCTTGCTCCTCATCACCATCCTGGGTTCTGCCCAACAACTCCTTCTGGGCTCCTTCAAGAAGCTAAAATACATGTGTTGCCAGCAAACTCACAATACTAGTGTGCATAATGCCTAGGCCACATGTTAAGGGTTCTCTCCAGTCCTTATAAACAACAATACTTCATTGTTTCACTTCGCCTTTATTTTAGGGCTGCTGAAAGAAACTCAAGCTGGCTCATCTATGGCAGCACCTTAAGCCAGAGCAGCACAAATCATGCAAACCCACCATGAACCTTGGCTCTTCAGCCCACATCAGATCTCTCAGACCACACCTTCATTACCGTTGGTTAAACTGAGCCTGGCTATGCTGTGCCTACCTGTTCAGCAACCCTTCCTCCAGCTGCAGCGCAGATATCACCTCTGCCTTGCCAGTCAGGCCAGCTTTTACATCTCCTTGTTATTCTTTCCTGCCTCCTTCCTCACTGATCTCTCCTCATGTCACATGCTTATCTAGTCCAGCTTGTTCAGGCATCTCTTCAAGCCTGTACTTAAAAAAGAAATCCCTCTTGCCAGATCTCCAAAAGGAAGTAATTTCATTTACCAGCAACCTGATGAGGGATGTATGTGTGTATTTATGTGATACACACGCTTGTATAAACATGCATAGTGAGGTGAACATGCATACATTTTCTACTATTTCCTTAAAGGTGAGCTTCAGGGAAACAAAGTTAACTCTTCCTGTCTTAAAACATACACATCTTGCTTCTCCAGTGCTGGCAAAACACCACAGCCCATCTAGATGTATTTGTCTGTATTATGATGCTTGAAGGAAGATACCACCTCTTATTTCTCAAACATTCCAGTGAGCATAGAAACAGCCAGTTATAAAATCCACATCACTATTGACATGGAATTAGCATCTTTTTGTTATAAACAGCTCTTGTTTCAGACTAACCGCAAACTTGAGCAAGTATCATTGCAGGTGCTTATGTGGTGCTCACAAGCATAACAACTAACATCTCACCTCCACTCATGGTCTCATTTTGCAGGTCACGCATAAATATGGATTACTTAATAACTGAAACTCTCCCTTTTGGGTCAAACAAACTTTGGACAACCCTTTTTTTTTTCCTTTAAAAAGGGGTCCAAATAATTGTTTGTCCAGTTTTCTAACACTCAGAAATCCCATGAGGTTGCTGAAGAAAAGAGCAGAATGAGTATTATAACCTCTTTATAACACACCATTTGTACACTGGCCTGCTTCATAACTGGCAACAATATTAGAGAAAGCACCACTAATGATGACCCTTTGGGGACCAGCCAAGCATTCCAGATCTACTCTTAATCAAGGCCATCAGCTCGCCAAATTGTAAATACCAACCACTCTCCCAGGAATCACTGAGAAATAAACTAAACAGTGGCATTTTTTTTAAAAAAGGCAGTTTGCAGCAGGTAGAGCGAGAGAGAATAAATACCTTAAATAGGGGCCAGGAAAAGGAAATCTTAAACCATCGGATAGTTCAGATACTTGCAAATTTGACCTGAGTTACATGTCTCCTTTCTTGGGGTCTACTAGCAGGAATTAAGAGGAGTTGAAAGCTGGAGTGTTTTTTGGCAGGGCTTAATGCTGAAATCCTTGCATTTCTATTTTTCTGGTTTGCATTGCTGAGAAGTCTCCTCTGATACGCTATCTCCATTTGACGTTTGCCAAAGTAACAAAAGAGCATTTGTGTCAACAGGAAACGGTGACGTGAAAGCCTTCGCAGCACTGGCAGCCGCATGAGGAAATCATATTGCACCATTTCTGCACTGGGACAAAGATGAATAAAGTCTCACAGCAATTGTTACCGTAATTTAAAGAAACACTTGGAGGAAACAAAGTCCATGGGACCAGGCAGGCTCTTTTCAAGGCTGGCCTACATCTGGAGATTAGCCCTGCCAATATCAGAGCAAGAGAGCTGTTTCAAGGGTTTTTTTATTTGTTTAAATTTCAGTTTGCCATCTGTATTTGTTTGCCTGTTAGCAATGCAAGGGCTGCTGGAAGCACATACAATGTCCCGAGGACAGCGTTTCATAGCAGGTTTTTTGTATTTGTTTGTTGCCTTAGCAGGGTGTTGGTGGGGCTTGAATAGAATCCTTGCTTACAAAAGCCACTGGGTGGGATAATCCACATACTGGTTACTGCCCCTTGCAAACACAAGTACCCACTGAAATCCAACTCAAACATGACTTTAGCCCTTTGTTCTCACCAGCTCCACTAGAAATCTTTTCTATACCGCGATAACTTTCCTCTTCATCATCACAGGGGGAAAAAAAATAATCCAAGTTTTATGAAAAGGGCATCCTTTCTCTACCCTTGCCCCAAAACAGCCAGTGCAATGGCTAACTTCCACCTCCTTCCAGTTAAGAATCATAGATGACGTCCATGTACAACCCACACAAGACCAAAGACCTCTAAAGACAGTTAGGGTGAGGGGCTTATCTCTGATCACAGATCTTTCGTGCTAAGTAAATCAGACAGGGTAGCACCACTGCCCCGGTTCAGGCAGCACAGAGGGTGAACACAGGGAAAGACAAGTGTTTCCTATGTGCAGACATCAAAGAAGACAATATCAAAGTTGTCCCCTCTATCTGCCACCCTACAAGAGGTTCTGTGCCAAGGGCAGTGTGGAGGCCAGAGGGAACTTCTCTCACAAGAGTCATTTGTGGAGGTTCAAGAGACTCACTGGAAAACACCAAGGGGGGTTCTTCTCTCCAGCCTCCAGAGTCACCTGGAATAGGCTTGAACATCTCCATTGCAGCAGAGCTCTCCCAGCCACTGCTTCTGCCCACATTTCTCTGCAAGAAAAGGGGTTGAGTCACCCCATCACGGATACGTCCCAGCAGTAATTTCACCCAAGCCCCTTCTTTAGCTGACAGAATCTAGAGGATATGGAGACCTGCTTAGACTTCATTTAAAGTAATGGTCCGATTCCACCCCTACACCCACCAACCATCAAACCAAAAAGAAAAAAAAACAGCCTGGCTCGGGAATTTCATTAAGTTTGCATTTCATCTTTATGGAAATAATTTATGCACACAACTCCTTAGAAAATCAGCTTTGGGCTCAGTCAGAGCTCACTGAAGCCAAAGGGTTTCCCCAAGGAAACAGTCACTTCTCACTGTTTTGCCAATTTATGCTTTGCAGAGCAGAAGGCAGGCTTTCAAAATTATCTCCATGCAGAGACAGCTGTGTCACTGCTTCCCAGCACAAGCTCATTGTTTCCAAAAAGAGTAGCAGGGCTTAGGGAGCTTGCAAGCAAATTATTACAAGATAATTACAAGAGTTGGCAGGCTCCCTCATTGCTCCCAATGTTCCTGTTCTCCCTTCGTGGTCCACAACTCCCACACAAAGCAATCTGCCTCAGGTCTTGCTGGGAGCGTGCAAATAAACCACGCTGTCTCAGTACCAGCCTTCGGAAAGCCACATGTCCAACTCCCCCAGCAGCATGAGTGGCCATCCGTATCTGGGTCAAGTCACGCCGAAGCACAGGACTCAGAGGAGGAATAAGGAACAGTTGATTTTCTCAGCATTTATCTTCGTAGGACTAAGACAATCAGGAACGACACTCAGGCTCTGCTCTGTGCTGAAACACCTTCCCTCCCAACCCAACCCTGCACCCTGAGGAGCTGCCTGCTGCTCTCAGCTATGAGGATTACTGGAGGGTAGGCTGCTCAGGCGGGTTATACGTGGCAACGTTTCACAACCAGAGAGGATTGCAGGTGTCATCAGAATGGGCTTTCCAAGAGGGGATTGCCAAAACAACCTTTGCACACACACGTGTGCACAAGATCTGAAGCAGGTGCAATGATCTGAGCCCCAGATTTCCAGGAGGTGTCAAAGCTGGAGTCTCCTGACTGTGACAGAGCAAGACAATGACTTATGGCAGGCAAAGATATGGTCCTTGGATCTCAAATCAGAATAACTACACTAAGCAGAGGAGAAGAAACACTCCGCACTACACTTGTTCAGCTAGAATTATTTGCACACATTAGTGATGCTTCTTGATCACAGTCGCAGCAGCGACTGCCACGGCACCTGCCACTGCTCCGCTCACCGCCACAGCCCAAGACTCCCAGATGAACACGGTGGCGTCAGGTTTTACAGCCATCTGCTAGCTGATTTTTGGTGCTCTGGTAGCTGTTTTACCTCTCCGCTTCAGTGACTTGCAGAAGTACGCGCCAGCCTCAGGAACCACTTCTGCCTAGGAGCAATCAAGCAAGGGCGCGTGCCCCAGACGGCACATGCAGCCCTGGGGCTATCAAGGACTGGGGAGATCGCTGTGCACACTGCCCCATCTGAAAGGCTGAGAAATGGAAGGGTTCTTTCTTTTGCTGATTTTAGAGTAGGTTTTTGCCAGAAGGATGAACAAGTGAATATTCAACAAACGCAGGAAGGGCTGTTTCCTCCAGGCTGTGAGTGCGTTTCTAAGAAGCGCAGGTCGCTTCCTCACTCCAGGCTCATTTTTAGCTCCTTGAACAAAGACCTACTGGCGTCATTGTCACAGCTACGGGAACGGGGCAGTTTCCACTGGTTATCACTTACAACCGCGCTCTGCTCTCTGATGCTGCTGATAACAGGCACAACGCAGGCTTCCCCACACCATAGCAGCGAGGCACATAAACATCGCCTAGAGAATAACAAATTGGCTCTTTCCATTTGCATAAATAAACTCAGCAGGGTCCCTCGGGGTAAAGGCTGCCTCCTGCACGCATGTGCACACAGCACGGTATTAACCGTGAGCTCATTCCAGAAGAGCTGAACAACGACAATCGCAACCCAGGGTGAACTGATTGGAGCTGTGGGTTTCCCAGAAAAAGAAAATAAATCACGAATCTAACCACACCCTCCAAATTTCTGCTCCCGTTTTCTTAATGTCAAGTTCATGGGCTGGACAGTTTTTTGTAACACAAATTCAGTCATTTCCCTGCAACAATGCATCCTTTGGGATATGCAAAGTAAACTATAAGCACATCCTTCTTCATATCTCTTCCTGTTAAGACAGTCTAATTCATGGCAGGATTACAAGATTCACTCATCTTATGACCAGAAACTTTTACTCAATATACATGCAAAAGGATGGGTTTTTATCACTTTTTTTCCACTTAAAAAAACAAAATAAAAACCCCAACTAGGAAAAAAAAAAGTCTCAGGTACTAGGTTAACCCAGGTTACCTAGGTTAAATCACATACAAAATAGTGTCTGGGTAATCCCATTTTCTTTTTAAAAAGCCAATTTGGCCACCATTAAAACAGAATATCCGAAAAATACAAAACAAATTGAAAAAAGAAATTAAATTAAATCCTTCCTTCCAGACCTTTTAAAATGACATAGAAAGGTCCTTTCCATTCGTAAGATCAAAAATCAAAGGGCTGGCGGAACTGAGAGGGGAATAAATTGAGAAATAAGTAACTAGAATGTATCAAGCTATAGACATCATCCCTTAATCAAAGATTTATAGGGCATCTGTACCCCTCAGCTAGCTGCTGGATCATCATCATTTATCAGAAGAGAGCAGCTCTGTAAAGATCACACCCTTTTTACAGCCCTCAGTTCAGAAAAAAAGCTGCTGTAGCTGCTGTTTCCAGTTTGGAGTGACCAACTTAAGACTGGTCTGGACTACTTTTTAAAATAGCAAATTCTGTAATGTCTGCTGGTCTCAGATAGTGCTGGGGAAGGCTAGAGTCTTCTACAAGCTTGGCCAAAAGTCTTCAGAAAAATTAAGAGTGCTGAAACACCCACAAGCCACTTGGAAATGGATTGATATGAGCGAGGGCTTTGTGCATCTATAGTCACCTTAAACATCACCTGGAAAGCAATATAGATTCAAAGACTGAAAGCTACAGCAACCACTGGATCGCACCTCAGCTAGTTCTCTGAGATTTGACTGCCTTTTCTTCCCCCCCTGCTCCTCAATACCGAGCAGCACCTGCTTGCTGAGGCTGTTCATGACCTGGTCCCACTTTGACCCCTTCTTATGCCACAACTTCTTCAATTTTAAGTCCAAAGAAATATAGTTTCACACACTGGAGAGAGCCTTAGGCAACAGCACCTCTTTCAGCCACCCTTGCACTAAGCTTCATAATTTTATATAAGTTACAACCTCTCTCATTAGTCGCTGCAGATGGAGACAGGCATTTTCTCAGTTTTATAAAAAACAAGTATTCAAAAGTCCCTCAGCAACAAGGGGTGGGAAAGATACACTCAGGGGCTACAGCGTGATCATGGCAGCTAACCCTTCAGTTCATATTTTCACTTCAGCTCACATCACCTCAGTGTGCAGCTCGAGTGCGGACACCCAGCACAGGTCACAGATAAAATCAGAAATGTCAGTCTGAACTTGTTTCATCTTCTGCAAGAAAAAACACTCTGCCTACAAAAATAAAACCCCTGACCCAGTACGTTCCTGCAATGAAGAAACCACCACAAGCTGTTACTGTGCACACCAGGGAAGCCAAACCTTTCAGGCTGGGCTTTGGAGGTCTCACGCATCTGGTTTACCAGCAACTTGGGCCAGCGTGTCAGCAAAGATGACAGGGTTTTGGTAGATATGAACACTGTAAAACCACAGAAAGACACAGTTTTGACCAGTTTGCCTTTATTCAGTGCTAGGCACGAACGGAGGCAGAAAGGCAGAAACCAACTGCCCCTCCCATGGTTGCAAAGCCAATGTGAGGGCACCACAGCGCACACACACCTGCACAAGCTGCACTAGAGAGAGGATATTCCCCTGTACCTCCCTGTCTAACAAGCCCCAGAAAAACCTAACTTTCTGCCTCAAGTAAAGTACTAGTCAAGCTCCTTCAAGCTTGACTTCAGCAGGACTTTGTGGCAGCACCCCAGTGGGATACCTGTGTTTATAGCCAGAAGGCATGCTAAGCTGCACCAAGCTTTCTTGAAAGAGCCAGGGTTAGAAACAGAATGCCCCCATCAACATCTTCACTTGATTTTGACGGGCAGCAACAAAACTGAAGCGTGTGCTGGTTCTCCAGCACAGTGGCTTGGGTTTAGAAAAGTTCTCAATGCTCAAGAACAGGGGAAAAGTCTCAATGCTTGCAGAAAAGCATGCAAGAAGAGTGTTTGGCTGTTGGGTGTATGCACGTATGGTGTCATGCCTCCCCAACATGCCAGAGAGGGAAGGGTGGGAGTTTACAGACTGGGAGATGATCGAAGCTATCTTTGCTGCTCCCCAAGGGCTCCCTCTCAGTGCTTTTCAAAGAGAACATCAAAGAGGCCTCACTGCTTCCTTACCGCCCACCAGCAGGCTCCAAGGCCTGTGTCAGGATACTTGTTCATCTAGCCAGAGCCCCAGGAACGCTGCCGTTGCCTTTCCAGCCTTCCTCACCTCCACCATGCCCATGCCAAGCTCTGCCCCAGGGCTGCCCTGTGCTCTATGCATTTGCTGACAGTGGAGTGGCTGGTGGAAAACCAGGCTGATGCTGGAGATCCCCTGGAGGGACCGTGACTCAGAGACTCCACTGGACATACAAAGGCATCTAAACCACTCTTGTGGCATCCAGGGACCAATGGATGGGTGAGCAGCCAGCCAGCTGCCACTGCTCGGTCCCACCACTTTGGCTGGTGGGCCCTCAGTTGAAAATTACGCTTCCATCAAACGTTCTAGGTTAGCTCTAACACTTTTAGGAGGTGAAATACAGGCTCACCTCTTTCTAAACACCTGGGTGATCCATGACACGATGCGCACACTGACCCTGAGAGAACTGCCCCAAGAGCCAGCAGAGATGTGGAGAAACCTTCCCCTTCCATGTCGAGGAGCATGACATCAGCCTGCAGCTTGTAAAGGGGATAGAGAACTGCGTGCCGGACAGCAGGCTGCCCTCGTAAAATAAGACCAGTTCAATGATTATGTTGCCCTAGAGTCCCTACTGGCTTCAATAGCAACCCTGCTAGCTATTATCTCAGAAGGACGCTCATTATAGAAAATCAAGTCCTTCTGCCAAGTTCTCGTGTCTCACTATTTTTGGAACAACACGGCCAGGCTCTGCGCCTCAGCAACTGTCAGCAGAGTCACACGGAAAGCAAATCCATTTAACGATCAGGCTAGCGGGGACACTGCTGAAAACAGCATCGCCTACGGGACAGTCCCCTGGAAGCACCCTGTGGTCATGAGAAACGGGATAAGGGGAATAAACCTAAAGCCCAGAAGCTATCTGACACTCTTTGCATGGGAAGTTGGTCTCCCCCAGCCCTTTTCATTCTTATGTATACAAGTGGAGACAAAAGGATTCAAAAGCAAACCACCTATGCAGGAAGGATGGTTCCTAAACCTCACAGAAGACAGGACCTACCTACTGCAAACTCATTTTAATTAGAACATTCCTAGATCCACATTCCCCAGGATTAAATTACTGATTCAGCTATTTATACATATAGCCACTTTCATCTGTTCTAGGACACTATTGTTGAGGTGTTGGATGACACCAGCTTCAGGTAAACAGAAACAAGCATTTTTTTGGTGTTTGTGACCCCTAACGCAGGACCCATGATTATCTGCAGGTCAGCCCCAGCACCTGTCAGCAACTTACAGCTTACTGCAGCAGGAGCATAATCCTCTCTGACACTAAAGGATGATTCTAAGGCCCTAGAAAAAGCAGAGGTAAATGGCTTAGGTGAGGCAGAAAGTTCTCAAAGCAAGGCTTTCAATTAAAAAAAAAAAGATAATTTAAAAAAAAAAAAAAAAGAAGATGTGGTGAGCAACGAAGACCTCACACAGATGCAGCTGGAGCAGGATTTAACCTGCCCCCCTGCAAGGTAGCAGCAGGACTCCTTCCATGCTTTTCACAGGAAAGGAATCTGGAGGTGCAAGTCCAGAATTGCCCATCCCAAAACTGGGCACACACAGGGCCATGTCCAGCCCATGCCAGCCTGCTCTGCAGCTGATTTTTCCCCTTTAGGCTTTGAAAACTGTGACTTCTACCAGGCAGAGACAGCTTGCAGCTCCTACCACCTAGTGGCTGCAATATTTCTCTGTGACAGAGCAAAGAGGCTGTTCTGAGGTCAGGCAACCTCAGCCCACCCCGGGCAACAAGGGCTTCACTTATGCTGCAGCTGAGACTAAATTAGGACCACACTGAGCACAGAGGCAGCACAAGAGAACAGAAAACCTTTCTGAAAACCATTAGCCGCTAACGTAAGGACAGAAAAAACCTCAGCTAGCTCTGAAAGAGTTGAGCAAAAGTAGCAGCAATATAGGTGAACTCAGGCAACGCGTTGCCGTTTCTGGTATTTGTGCCAGCTGAGATAATGATGGTTTATTAGCGCTACATGACATCGCACCGCGCAGCACAGACCTGTTCCAGCCCGGTTTAAGTCAGCCCTGGGCTGCGTAAGTCAGTTTGCTGGTTTGGGTAAAATATTATACAAGAGCCTGAATTCCAGTGGCTCTAGATCCAGCCAAACCCTCAAACCTTTTGAGCACTCTGTCCTCAAACTGCTGCGGCATTGCAGGTGCTTCCAAGGTCCTTCCTTTCCAGTTTCCACAATTTCCTCTTAGACTTGGAGGCCAGGACCATAACTGGGCACCCCTATTCTGGATGCAGCTTTACCAGTGCCAAGGAGAGGGGATAACAACTTCCCCATAGCTCCTAGAACAGACCAGCACATAATTTATGTGCAATTAGACTACACTGCTGGCTCATACTGAACTTGGCACCTACCATGAACCCCAGTTACCTTCCAGCTAGGCTACTACCTTGCCAGTTAGTCCCAGCCTGTCGTGATGCATCTTATGGGATCAGGCTCTTAACTTTGCTTTGACAAATGGTATGAAGCCTCAAAATGGCTAGATCTGGAAAAATTCCTAAAGGCATGCCCAGTAGGTCATAAATCATAGAATCATAGAATAACCAGGTTGGAAGAGACCCACCAGATCATCGAGTCCAACCATTCCTATCAAACACTAAACCATACCCCTTAGCACCTCATCCACCCGTCCCTTAAACACCTCCAGGGAAGGTGAATCAACCACCTCCCTGGGCAGCCTGTTCCAGTGCCCAGTGACCCTTTCTGTGAAGAATTTTTTCCTAATGTCCAGCCGAAACCTCCCCTGGCGGATCTTGAGGCCATATTTACCCAGGATCCCCACAGCAGACTGGAGTCACGCTTTGTTTTTTATAACATGAACTTTAAATAACATATTTTCAGAATTTGGGCTGTAAGTGTGATACACGTGATGCAGTTTCCACATAACTGCAAGTTGAACTAGGTATTGTTTTAGGTAACCTTGCCCCCAGCTCAAACATTTGTAACATTTTCAAATAGGGCAGCAGGCTGACTTTTGAGTAAGTGGTTACTCTTTTTTTTTACATATATATATGTGTTCTTTTCTGCCAAGTTCATGTTAATGGCAGGGATAACCCAGTTCCATGTAGAGAACAAGCAGAAACCCCAAGTGCCTGGTTAAGCCCTACTGGAATTGCAATGCTCTTCTCTGTCCAATGAATATCCTGTTGCAATCATTTATTGACTATAGCAAAGGGATTTAATGATGCTTTTATAAGCAATTTAAATCTGGTTATTCTGGATTGAAGTGGGTGTCACAGTGCTAGAGCACGGGCAAAAGATGTGACGAACCGCATTACTCTGAAATCTACTTTTTGTTTTGTAAACACTTCTCTTTTTGGTTTTATTAATGGAGGGAAGTGACTTTCTATTATTGACAATCCAGAAAATGAAGCAAAGTGAGATTCAAATAAAAGATGAACCTGGGAAAGACTGGAAATAGCAGGGCCGTGCAATGACAAGCACCACTCCTTTGGTCCCCTTCCAGAGACTGACCACCTCTGCGTTTAGGGCAGCAAGGGCTGAGGGATTCTTCCCTCCACTCCTCCGACAGCAAACTGGTCCAGAAAATCCTGTTCCAGGCTGCTCTATGGTTTAGCAACCTCCTTTTCATTTCCAGTCTAACTGTACCTGTGGCCAGCCTAGACTCATTTAATCTTAGCCAACATCTTGACAGCTTTGTTTCCCTCCTCTGTGTTCGACACCTGCAGACATCCTTCCGAACCTCTTTTTGCTTTCAATTTGCCAGTCTAAACAGGCTGAGTTCTTCCCTTTTTCTCCCCTTCACAAGACTCTGCAATTACGTCATCATCCCAGAAGACCTTGTCTGCACTCACAGCAGACTGCATTCATTTTTTGAACATGATGGATGGTACCAGCATGGTGACTTTAAATCTCCCTGAAGTTCATGGGAGATACTCTACACAGCCCAGGGGCACACTTGCTATTTTCTCATCTACGCTGCACTTCAGTAAGCAAAGCCATAGAGCATAGAAAGGAGTGGCAAAACCCACTGCTCTCCTGCATCTGACCTCAAACAGCACACGTCAGTATTGGGCATTTCTGAGAGTTTACATGAGAACTTCAGGAAAGCCATTCCAATTTGGGCTTTGTATCTTCATTTTATGAAATAAAAGAGGAGTTTCCTCGGTTACTAGTGACAACAGTGAGGTCTGAGTTTTCTTTCTGCCATACTGCACAGCTGTTCTGTGAAACATGTAAGGTGTATATTTAAAAACAAACTCGAATCACCTCATTTCTATTATGTGAGTATGTACCCAAGGGCTCCACCCTAAACGAGCACAACTCAAACTCCGGAGCTGGCTCTTGCATCACCCCAGTGAGAAGACAAATGGGTGGGCGGCAGGATGCGTTGGCCTGCTCCCCACCCCCCACCCGTATTTTTTTCCTTAGTATTTTAGGTTTATGTAGGAGGAGTGAAGCCACAATTAAAAGGGCAAGTTTCTCCTGCCTCCTAGAAGAGGAAAGAAAGCTCTCTTGCCACTTCACAATGGTCAAAAAGCAACTGGAAAGGAGCCTAGGCAGCTTAAAGAGCTACACTGCAGAAAATGCTTTAGTCCTAACAACAGCTGAGCACAGGGACTCCCAAACTTACCTTGCTGGAACACAGCTGTGGCCACTGCCTCCATCACAGCCACTCCTCTCTCCACCACCCACATCAGCAACAAGCTCCCACGTATAGACACCCACCGAAGGAGGCTCTAAGCTGAACAGGCAGTGTGTGTGCTGTGCTCCATTGAGGTACCCTGACCACAAGTGACAGCAACGCTGTCATTTGACTTATCTACACAAGAAGAAATATAAACTGCATGTCATAGAATCATAAAACCATTTATGTTGGGAAAGACCTTTAAGATCATTAAGGCCAACACTGCAAAGTCCGCTGTAGTTAAGCTTTGTCCTGGACTGCTTCAGGAGCTCACAGGAAGTCATTATGAGGAGCAGCTGAGGGAATTGGGATTGTTTAGCCTGGAGAGGAGCAGGCTGAGGGGAGACCTTATTGCTCTCTACAACTACCTAAAAAGAGGTTGTGGTGAGGAGGGTGCTAGTCTTTTCTCCCAAGTTACAAGTGATAGGATGAGAGGAAATGGCCTCAAGTTGCACCAGAGGAGGTTTAGACTGAATATTAGGGAAAATTCATTCACCAGAAGAGTGGTGAAGCATTGGAACAGGCTGCCCTGGGGACTGGTGGAGTGTTCTTCCCTGGAAGTGTCCAAAAAGCGTGTAGATGTGGCACTTCAGGACATGGTTTAACAGGCATGGTGGTGTTGGTCTGATGGTTGGACTCAATGATCTTAGAGGTCTTTTCCAACCTAAATGATTCCACGAGTCTATGATTATTCCCTCTGCTTGGCACTAGTGATGTTGCACCTAAAATAGAGGCGTCCAGTAACATAACACAGTGTCTACTCTGTCAGTAAGATCCTCTCCAGCAGCCCCAGAAGGATCTTGCACTCAATTCTGAAGAGTACACAGAGGCTGGTAGATACAGGAGGCCACCCCTGCTTTCCAGTACAATTGAGTTTGCAGATCACTTGATGCAAATGCAGTACTACTACAATTCACGTAGCAGGGCAGCAGGGCCTGAGGTCCCACAGCAACCAGAGGACACTGCGGGTTTGTAGACATTTATGCAAATGCATTTGGAAATATTGAATGGCAGACACGATTCTAGGGAAGACACAAAGAAAGGCCTCCCTGTTACTACCATTTTGTTAGGGAGCTTAGAACAAGCCAAGATTTTCACAGAATCACAGAATAACCAGGTTGGAAGAGACCCACCGGATCATCGAGTCCAACCGTTCCTATCAAACACTAAACCATATCCCTCAGCACCTCATCCACCCGTGCCTTAAACACCTCCAGGGAAGGTGGAATATAGCACAGTGCTCTGTTCACCCTTGAGCAGAGAGGCTTCTCTTGGGTCTAATTTGGACATTCATAATGGGCCAAGGAACAAAAACACAGGAGAGTGGCTCTGTCCTGAACATGCCAGCCAGTGTCAGGAGGAAGGCTGCACACAGCCTAGTCGATACTTACAGGAGTCTGGAAGCAACAGTAGAGCTTGGTGAGGAATGGGTGGTTTCTTGCTAAAGAAAGGATGCGTTTCTCAGTCATGGTGCATTCAACATCATCATCTTGGAGAATGACGTCCTTCTTCAACACCTTTACCGCATAGAGCTGCCCACTCTCTTTCATCTTGGCAAGCATCACCTAAATGAAAGAGAAGGTGAATTGCAAGGGCTGAGCCCTCAGTTTCTATGAGCAACATGGAACCTCTCGCATGTTCTCACACTAGAAAGGTCAGTTTTCTCATGACCAGGCTTGTGGATGCAATTGACTCAGCCTGTTTGCATGGCCATCAGTCTACAATTGATGATACACCACTGTCTGCAACAGGCTTCTGCAGACAGAAATGCCCACACATGTTGCTCAAACCTCTGACGTGGGAGCAGGTGGTCAAAGCTCATCCACTGTGCCAGGGCAAAGCCTCTGAGCAGTGTCACCTAACCCCCTTCCCTCCTCAGTTATCAAATTTGAATGCACCATTTCACATTGGCTTTTGTGGCAAAGCAGAGAAACAAAACCCACATCTCACTGCATCTGAAATCACTGACGTGTTTCCTTTAAAGGAAAAGTCTTTACATGCTCGAAGAAATGCTGCCCAAACGAGTGCTAACGCACACACTTGCAATTTCTGGTATGGGCCTCGGCACGCAGCTGTTCCTTTGGCTGCTAACATTTCTTTTTTCGTGATAACCAACTCTCCACTTTGCCATCAGCTTGCTTTCTCTTCCCTTTCATCCTAGCTCTCTGTAACCAACCTTGTCACTCAAAGTATACTCTGCTGGACAGCCCGTGTGCCACATTATGGTATAACATCATCTACTTCAGGAGTTTCTTAAATAAGGAATGTGGTTTTCCCCAAAAGAACCACAAATAACTCTCACCTTTCCAAAACTGCCCTTTCCCAATACGCGAAGGAAGGTTAAGTCTTTGATCCCAAGTTTGCTTGCTGAAGTTTCACTGATGTTGTTGCTGTCTTTCAGGCTGCCTTTTCCCTGATGTCTCAAAGTAGATCTTGAAACCAGTTTCTGTGGAGGAAAGTAAATTAAGTATCAGTCTACATAACAATCATACTTTTACCTGCAAGGTGTACACAAGTAGTCAGCCCACCAACCTCAGTATTTAAGACCTTTTTGGATGTACTGTATGGCCACTATCACAGAAAGCACTTTGGTACCACCACCCCACATAGCTGTTAGGTGTGTGCTGAGATGTCAGCGCTGGTTCCTGACCCTGGGCATTTTAAGTGATAACCTCACTGCCCAGCCTATCCAAGAGTCAAGCTTGCCTCTCTCCATCCTCACTTCCCAGAAAAATAAGACAACGAGTGTGGAAATCCAAGTCGCCTATCTAACATCAGAGGGAGGAGGATTGCATAATTTCTGCAATATGCCAAATCATAGAATCATAGAATCACCAGGTTGGAAAAGACCCACCGGATCATCGAGTCCAATCATTCCTATCAAACACTAAACCATGCCCCTCAGCACCTTATCCACCCGTGCCTTAAACACCTCCAGGGAAGGTGAACAGGCTGCCCAGGGAGGTGGTTGAATAACCTTCCCTGGAGGTGTTTAAGGCACGGGTGGACGAGGTCCTGAGGGATATGGTTTAGTGTTTGATAGGAATGATTGGACTCGATGATCCGGTGGGTCTCTTCCAACCTGGTGATTCTGTGATTCTGTGATTCTGTGAATCAACCACCTCCCTGGGCAGCCTCTGACAGTGCCCAATGACCCTTTCTGTGAAAAATTTTTTCCTAATGTCCAGCCGAAACCTCCCCTGGCGGAGCTTGAGGCCATTCCCTCTTGCCCTGTCCCCTGTCACTTGGGAGAAGAGGCCAGCACCCTCCTCTCCACAACCTCCTTTCAGGTAGTTGTAGAGAGCAATGAGGTCTCCCCTCAGCCTCCTCTTCTCCAGGATAAACACCCCCAGCTCTCTCAGCCGTTCTTCATAAGGCCTGTTCTCCAGCCCCCCATCAGCTTCATTGCTCTTCTCTGGACTCACTGGTGAGACCTAGAACCCAAGCAGATTTCAACAAAATCTTTTAGGTTTCTACCGGATTTTAAGGCCAGTTCAGTGAGACCCAAACTTCAAAATATTTTTCTTCCCTGCAGCCAGGCTGCTGGCCCTCTCCACCACTGGAAATTTGATGGAAGGCTGTTCATTCCCACGCCAGCAGTGATGTGTCTGCATTTTCAGTATTATTTTCATAGCAGTATTAGAACACATTTCTAGAGCCTCTGCTTTTGCAGTATACAAAGATCAAGTCAACCTCTGTTCACAGCTCACAAGGCATGAGTACTTACATAAACCATGAGTGCTTTTATTCTGTTTATTAGCCTGAACGAAGTCACACGGACTTCTTGAGCTCCACCTTGTGACTACTCTGGTGTAAAGCAAAATTCTCCCTGTACAAAAGACTCGTTTCACTGCCACAGAAACAGCAACCCCAGCCATGGGGAAAGAACCGAGAGCATTTAGGACAGCACCCAGTGAAACTCCCGATAGACTTAATCTTACTGCACAGTCTGAACCGTTACCTAGAGCATTTAGCTTCACAAATAACAAGAGGAGACTGTTAAACACCAAGCACAGATTTTTATTTTCCCGGTTTCGTCTCTTTTTGATATGCAGATTAGGCAAAAAACGAATGCTAACAAGTGCTGACTTTTACAGAATTAAGAAGGGACCATGGGACTTGTGTTTCACAGTAACTCCCAGGATAACTGTCCCCCTGAACTGCTACAGCATGAAGAGCAAAGATAGGAAAGTCTCTTTTGCTACAAACCAATTGGAATCAAAAGGGGCAGCACAGTCTAATGAACAGGTTAGGCTGACAGTGTATCACGTGGTTGACTAACTGTATGATAATGTATACCTGGTCAGGAAGTGTGTTTTGGGTTTTAATATTTAGGTTTTAGTGAAATAGAAGTAAAAACCCCAACATTTTATTATGGGGTTTGTATTTTTAAGCAAACTCCCTTTTCAAAACTGCTAGCAAAGGAAACACAGTGACAACCTTCTGTCAAATGTCAACTCTGATTTCCATTACCCTTTATGGCATCACCACTCAAGCTCTTACAGTGTGTCTTAAATTCTGAATAGGCTCAGATATACAACAGCTGGATTTATAGGATGCCATTAGTACTGTCAAACATAAATTGTACACACACATTCCAAACCTGGCAACAAGCTCATTAGGACCCTGGCTTGGGCAGCAAAGGCCAGAGATGAAGTTGTGTTGACAGGGACCACGGACTTTTGCTGGGAAAACTGTAGTGAAGAGTGAAATGGTTTCCCCCAAAATCACAGCGACAAAGCAGGGAAGAGAACCTAGGCTTCTTGCTGAGCTCTTCTTAGGCTCTGCTCCAAGCCACATATGCAGACAGTGTATTTGTGTTCACAGTAAAGGTATAAAAAACTATGGCATGAATTATACAGACTATTAATTAGCTTGAGGTCTTATTGTCCTCTCATTCATGCCAAACAGATAAGAGTTCATGGAGCCACAACATCGTGAAACATAAGCAGACAACAAAGCAATACCTATAGACTAAAGCCTCCATCACAGCAAACATGGACATAAAACACTAGTTTTCCAGGTGAAGTCTTTGCCACAAGCCACAGATAGAAACGACCCACTCACGCAGTCCACCACCCAATGCCATCTGCCTTAACTGAAGCCTCTCACATCTCTTTCACCCAGATAAAGACTCAGCTGTAAGTGTTTTAAACAGGGGGCGTGGGGGGGAGAAAAAGACTCACCGAATTTGGGGAAATGCTTCCTGGTTGCAGACCCATGCATGCCAAGGTTTTCGCAAGCTCTGCTGAGTTCACCCCACAGTTCGGTGCAACGTTTGCTTGGCATCGAATGTGGACGTTCATTTTACAGACTGACCGTGGTGGTGGTAGGGATGGAAAGGAAAATCAAAGGAACAATTAAAATACCTTGGAGGGATTTATTGCTGAGAAATAATTTAACACTTCTCTTTCAGAAATTACACCCCTATGGATCTGACTTGCAACTTTAAACTAAAGGATTTTTGCCACTGATCACAGCAGAAACAAAATGAGGACTCTCATAAGAGAATAATCTGCTGAAAATCAGGAATGTAACCCAAACTGTCCAAGTGGGATGGTACATTGCCTTAAGCTATTCACAAGCGCATGTTTGTCAGGTATATAAATACCACTGCAGCTATGCCTGCAGGTAAAATTAGAGTTTATTATACCACAGAATTCGCAACAGATTTCCCCTGCATCCAATTTAAAGATATATTGTCCAATGGGAAACTAAAATCTTTCTTGCTCTCACTCATGAACCCACACGCACCCTCTTGTGGGAGAAGACAGCAAGTGGAAACTGCTCCCCCCGTGATTCTGCAGTCTGGATCACTAAAACAAAACCATAACAGTAGGACATGCTTTGTCACCAATTAAGAGTGTGGCAGACAGGGCACTCAACCTAAAGCAATGTCCTTTTTTTCTCCCTTGGATGCCTTTCCATTGCCTTATCTTGTTGGCTGAGCCAACCTTCAGGTAAAGGGAAAAATTAATCCAAGAAGCAGCAGTACCAACATTTTTTCACTAACACCATTTAAACAAAGCTATATTGAGAGTACAAAGCAGAGTTCTTCTGGAAGTCTGAGATGAAACAGTAGATCACCGTTTTTGTTAACTTTTGCAAAGGTGAATATTCATTGCTCTGCTTTCTCTTGAAGGTTGCACACATCAAGCCCACACAGTGCATCAAGAGTCTAAAAATATATGTAGTTTATGAAAAGGCTACAGTAAGAAGCTGCTCACTTTTACACTGCAGGCCCTGACGCATGATTCCCCAGAGCAAGGAACCACAGTGGTCACAGAACGTTGGGACTTTGTAGTTGTGGACACTGAACTTATGAGGAATGTTGATTCCAAACCTCTGCTCCGTCACCTGAGGCATCAAAAGAGAAGCACAGATTTAAAATTCAAACACACATATATATAAGCTGATGTTCATTTACATATAGGCATGTAAGTGCAAAACTATGAAAATCATTTCAACTCAGAAAACATCCCAATCCATCACCTCCTGCAGGTTTACTGCAAGTGAACGCTGAGTGACCAGCTTCTCCTGCTGTGAGTCTGCTCTGGTTTTCTTGCCAGTCAGGACTAGCTGACAAAGCATATTATAAAAAGGGTGGCCAAACTAACTTTAAATTCTTAAAGCCAAGTTAGAATCAGAAGTGTGGGTTACCTCATCATAAACCTATCACTCTGAAGTGCCACCTACAAATTATATTAGCTACAACATTTTATAACTAAACAGTTTTCAAATTATTAACTTGCATATGTGTACAAACATGTAACATTAGGTCAAACTGTTGATTTTATTAAATTTATTACAGAATAGTTTTCCCTGCTCCTACTAAAATACTAATTCCTCTTCTCATCCTCCTTGCTATTAACAGTCTTCCATTTCAGGCCCACATTTTGCTTTATTGCTTGCTGTCATCCCCTTTTTAATCTCATTATTTTCCAACTGTAATTATGTAGATGTCAAAGGCACCTTAAAAAATGTCAGATGGACTGAAGAAACCCATCCCCACTTAACCTCTTCATTACTGCATTTCATGTCTCAACATGCAGAACCTGGAAGACTGATAAGTAGCCCACAACTTCACAGAGAAAAGTCAAAGATGCGATTGAAAAAATGTGTTTAAAGCAAGCAGTGCCTCCTCTCCTTTACCTTCTTTTAAAGTAGCTTAGAAGTGTTATAAACTCTTCACAATCCTAAAAAAGGAGGTGAGTAGAGTCACCATTTCACTTGTACTTTAGCCTTAAGCATTTTAACTTCTTTTCGTCTGGTTTGGCAAGGGGTCATTCTAAGTCTAGCTCAGTAGTTCGGAGGCAAGAAATAACAAGCAAAGCAAATTGCTATCTGTCCTGGAAAGCCAGTTTCTGCACAGCACACCATACAGAGCTATGTCCCAGTTAAAAATATTTCAACTGACTTTTCCTCAAGCAGTTATGAAACAATTTCCAGCTACAGAAATGAGACGTGCAGCGTACAGGGCAATTTCAGGTGAGGATGTTAGTCCTGTCAAATAAAGCCAAAACTAGCAAGAAAGAGAACCTGCAAAAAACACAAGTTATGCAAGGGTTCTTTATTACAACACAAATAATTTCATAGAGTAAAGGTGTGGAGCAATGACTAAATGAGCACTTTAAATTACGAGAAAAGAAAATAGGGACCAAACAAAGATGAGTGGTTAGATTTTAAAGCCACAGAAATCCACATTAAGAATCAGGCACCAAATTTTTATGACACAGTTAATCATGAAAGAAAATTATCAAGGAAAACAGTGGTTTTGCAATGCCTTGGTGTCTTCCAATGAAGACATCCTACCTTCTTAAATCACGTGCTAGTCCAACCAGTTATTGGCATTAACAGAACAATCATATGATACTGCACGGCATTTATGCAGGTCCCTATCACTCTTTCTTGTGTTTAAACCCACAGAGAACAATAATACAGAGTAAACTCTGTTATAGCAAAACTTCAGCAACCCAGACAACCCTGAAGATTCACAAATTATGATGACCCAAAATAACCAACATGACTTTACCTTGAACTCGGTCTTGTTAGTATTGTTTTGGCACGTGCAAGCTGTAACGATTAGATGATGGCAGCGCTTGTGTACAACACAGGTGCATACTAGGAAATAAAAGAGGCATGCTGAAAAGAGCTGTTGAAAGACTCAAAACACACAAACTCATCAGCTGGTTTCTTAAAAGGCTCAGCTGTACCATTCGGACACAGTAACTATGTGAAAAATAATCAGGTGGCTCGGAATTTCCGAAATCTCAACGCAGATCTGGAGACATATCTCCCATGCACTGCAACAGAAATTCTGCACTGGATCATTCACACAGCCTAGAATACAGCTACCTACAGAAAATATGAACGATGCAGACAGAAACAACAGTGTGCTTCTCAAAATGAACTCAAAAAAATGTTGTTGAAATCATTATCTAGTTGTATTTCACACAACATAAACAATATTAGAGAACACAGGTCTGAGATAACAAAAGCCATCCATACATCTCAGCTGCATAGTGCTTCTTACGCTGGGTACCCAAGTGAGCCCTGCTCAGGTTGGTTTGCTGCTGAGGCTCAGTGCAATGCTTGGGTCTCAGAAGCTGGACAACTGCAGCAGAATGGTGCTGTGTGTCAGCTAATTAGCTAGTTTCCATCGAGAGGGATAATCAGCCCTAAAGCAGACTTGAGCTTTCTCCAGGTCTTAAAGCTGGCTTGGCTTGACTGAACTTGAATTCCTCCACTCTTTAACCTAGCAGTCACTGCAATCACTGCTAAGGACCATAGCTACTGTCTATGTTAAGGAGATTTTTCTAATGGAAACTGCAAGTTACAGACGTGTTGCAGGGTCCCACGCTATTCCGTTTGTTGCCAACTCAAGTTTGCACCCGTGAGGGTCTATCAATAAGATTCATTTTCACTCAGAGATTTTATGGGGGCTACAATTCCATTTACATGCAGCCTCCTTTCGTATGAGGACACCAGTACCCTATTATATTACTCAAGAAACAGGCTGCGTTAGAAGGCTATGCTGAATGACCACGCACAGGTCAAGCGAGTAATTCTGTCACCTAACCACAAGAAAAGGGAGCAATTAAGCATCACATACATCTATATAGCCATTCAGACAAAAGTGCTGTGCCAGCCCACAAGGCTGCCCTTTGAAGTCACATTCCTAACTTCACTTTGTTGAACTTCACAGGGAGAGAAAAGAAGAGGGCGTCCATTCAGGTAGGGTACTTTCTGTCCCAATACCAGCTGAACATAGCCCTGAAAGGACCCTGGATGTGTCACTCCTGTATTTTGCATGTACTCAGCAACTCTGCACAGGAAGAAAACCACGGATGAAACACAGCAACCAGATCCCTAGGTGTCTGCAGGAATGTAGGTGGTTGCTCCTGCGTGCTTGCGAGCCATCAGCCTCATGGCTGCTGAAATGCACAGTTTTCGTTGGCTGGGGAGGAAGGAGTGGTGACTTCAGAGAAGGATGTCCCAGCAGCATGGGAAAGCACTGCCAAGACAGCACATCCCCCAGACACACTGTGCAGGAGCAGAGCACCTTACCTTGACACTGGTACCCCTGCTTTCCAAACACGCCCCTGTTCAAAACAAAATATGAACGTAATTTAACATCAGGAAGTCAGTGTTCTTGTAGATCAATTACAGAAGAGAAAGTCACAACGAAGGACAAGCCCAAATGACCAGATGCCCGGGGCAAAACTGCCCAACAATAATAGTGCAATTCAGTGCAGGGGTGTGAGAGCATTAGAAAGTGCTGCAAGGGCTGTAGCTTACAGGGCAGGCTGTCAACACATGTTATTTCTCATATTCCCCCTCACTCTAGTTTCTCAAATACCTCACTTTATTACAACACACACCACACTTAGACTCATCCCAGCAGCCCACACCTTGTTGTTATCTCTCCCACTCCATGCTCTTTTGAGACATATCTAAGTTTTTCTCCCTGCTCTGCCTATATCTCCCCCACCTACATCACTCTACACCTCACACTTCTCATGACTTTTCTCAGTTCTTTTAAGGTGTTCTTTTCTCAGTTCTTTTAAGTCACTGTTTTTTCTTCCACGTAATCTCATTAATACTTGGGATTTCTCTTCAGATTGACTGGGTTACTCCCCCTACTCACCTCCGCCCTCCAAAATAATATCTATGCTCACAAGTGAGGAACACTGCTCCATCCCCACATCCCCCTAGCTTGCTTCCAGCATCCAAAGTAGCATCTGAGCTCTCTGCAGTGGATTCCAGTTTACAGCATAAATGTACCCTGCTGTAACCTGATGGCCAGGGAGAGTCACACTGGTGGATGTCGGGTGACTGATTCAGGATCAGGGGTGGCATGTTGGTCCCCAGAATGCGAAGAGAAAGGAAGCTCGACACCACCGCATTCAAGCTGTTCTTACCAGATGAACTCCCTGCAGTGTGAGCAGTACGTTGGCTGTCGCAGGTATGTAGCCATGAATTTGTGCCCATTCACTTGATGCACTCGCCTTCGCATGGCCCGCTGGCGTTTCCGAGTGAGGTTCTTAAAAATTCGATCCCTCTGGAGGGTCCCTGTGCAGACAAAAAAAGGAAAAAATAACCCAAATGAAAACATTTACATGATCATGCACGTTTATTAGTCCTGGTTTTACTATAGCACAAATTGCATTCAAAAGCTACCATTACATTCCTGGTTTAGAAGCTAGGGGACCACACTCTCAAATGAGGAAACCATACGGGACAAATGAAGCCAACTGCAATGGCCCCTTAAGCTCAAAACTACATTCTTCACCAACAAATAACTGCCTCTTTCCATCTTCCTCTTGCTCCTCTCCCATGTTGAGACATCACTCAGCCATTAATTCACAAGCTGTAAATAGACTGGCTGCTCAAGGCTAAGAAGTTATTATAACACAAAGATTTTATAGAATCATAGAATCATTACAGTTGGAGAAGACCTCGAAGATCATCAAGTCCACCTGTCAGCCCAACACCACTGTGCCAAACACAACATGTCACTAAATGCCACATCTACACATGTCTTGACCATCTGCAGAGATGGTCCACCGCTGCCCTGGGCAGCCTGTTCCAATGCATGACCACTCTTCCAGTAAAGAAATTTTTACCTCTTGTCCCTTCTCTCTACAACCTCCTTTCAAGTAGTTGTAGAGAGCAATAAGGTCTCCCCTCAGCCTCCTCTTCTCCAGGCTAAACAATCCAAACTCCCTCAGCTGCTCCTCGTAAGACTTGTTCTCATTGCCCCTTCACCACCTTCGTTGCTCTTCCTCTGCACTCGCTCCAGAGCCTCAACATCCTTCTTGTGGTGAGGGGCCCAGAACTGAACACAGGATTCGAGGAGCGGTCTCACCAGTGCCGAGTACAGAGGGAGAATAACCTCCCTGGACCTGCTGGTCACACCATTTCTGATACAAGCCAAGATGCCATTGGCCTTCTTGGCCACCTGGGCCACTGCTGGCTCATGTTCAGCTGCTGTCAACCAACACCCCCAGGTCCCTCTCCTCCAGGCAGCTTTCTAGACAGACTTCTCCTAGTCTGTAGCACTGCACAGGGTTGTTGTGCCCCAAGTGAAGGACCCGGCATTTGGCCTTGTTAAACCTCATGCCATTGGACTCTGCCCAGTGGTCCAGCCTGTCCAGATCCCTTTGCAGAGCCTCCCGACCCTCCAGCAGATCAACACTTCCACCCACCTTAGTGTCATCTGCAAACTTGCTAAGGGTGCACTCGATGCCTTCATCCAGGTCATTGATAAAGACACTGAACAGGGCTGGACCCAGCACTGAGCCCTGGGGAACCCCACTTGTCACTGGCCTCCAGCTGGATTTCACACCATTTCCCACCACTCTCTGGGCCCGGCCATCCAACCAGTTTTCCACCCAGGAGAGTGTGCGCCTGTCCAGGCCAGAGGTGGCAGTTTCCGAAGCAGAACGCTGTGAGAAACTGTGTCAAAGGCTTTACTGAAGTCCAGGAAGATACATCCACAGCCTTTCCCTCATCCAGCAGCCGAGTCACTTTGTCATAGAAGGCGATCAGGTTAGTTTGGCAAGACCTGCCTTTTGTGAACCCATGTTGACTGGGCCTGATCACCCGGTTCTCTTGCATGTGCTTCATGATAGCACTCAAGATCACCTGCTCCATGACTTTCCCTGGCACTGAGGTCAGACTGACAGGCCTGTAGTTCCCTGGATCCTCCCTGTGACCCTTCTTGTAGACGGGCACAACATCAGCCTCCAGTCCAGTGGGACTTCCCCAGTCTTCCAGGACTGTTGGAAGATGATGGAAAAGGGTTTGGCAAGCATGTCCACCAGCTCCCTCAATATTCTTGGATGAATCCCATCCAGCCCTGTAGACTTGTGGGTGTCTAGCTGGGCAAGCGAGTCTCTAACCACCTCCTCTTGGATCATGGGAGCTCTCTTCTGCTCCTCTGACTCCTGGGTGTATACACAGGGAACGAATTTCCTCACTATTAAAGACTTAGGCAAAGAAGGTATTAAGTACCTCAGCCTTGTCCTCATCAAATACCTAAATACACATCAAATACTCATTCAGTCCTTAAAGGGGGCTTATTAGAAAGATGGGGAAAATTTTTTTTAGCAGGGCCTGTAGCAAAAGGACAAGGGGTAATGGTTTTAAACTAAAAGAGGAGAAATTTAGACTGGATATTAGTAAGAAATCTTTTATGTTGAGCGTGATGAAACACTGGCACAGGTTGCTCAGAGAGGCGGTAGGTGTCCCATCCCTGAAAACGATAAAAAGGCACTGTCAAATTTTGCCAGGAGTGTTAGTTGTTTCATATATGCCACTCTTTAAAGAGCTCATATTCCAAAGGATAGATAATATTTTATAGTCCTGGAAAGCAGGGACCCAGGAACTGCTGGTATTCAGATCTGAACTGTTCCAGAATTTAATTTATTTTTTCTCTTTCACTGGCTTTAGACCAACCATATCACAATTTCCTAGCAAAGCTCAATTTTCACAAAACAAGTCACTCTTTAAAGGCAGAACTGAGCTCTAGATCAAGAAAGCTGTTCCCACACAGCAGCAGCCATATGACTTGCAAATCACAGCCAGCTGTCTCTGAGATCCTTGCACAGACCTGGTCAGACTCAGCCGAGCTTCCCAGACCAAAGCCTCAGAAGAAATGGAATTTTCAGTTTTCAAGTTAGTTATTTGGCAAAGTGAAGGTCCTTCTGACAAGTGTGTTTTGGGGACACACACTGGAGTCTGCCAGAGGTGACTGCGCATCGATGTACGTGCTCAAGACTCTTGTTTTGAGCACAGACTGGATGCAATACAAAAGCCAGCCACTGCCAAGCCCCCTGCATGGATATAAAGACATAGGAAGGGACAGACAGTCTGTAAACTTCCCACTCATCTGATCATCCCTGAGCGATGGAGCGGCAGCAGCACCTAAACACAGCTGTTACCCCACCACTTCATTTACCCATTAAAAGGGGGCAGAGCATTTCCCTGCTTTCAACTCTCTTTGTTGATTAACCGCTTGTGGGAAGAAAAAAAGGGAAAAAGCTGTCAACCCGATCAGGGCTTGAAATGTAAGAGTCCCACATCACAGGCGTATTTCCTGGTCCCCTTTGTAGGAGGGGAGATAAGGGAAGCCATCCTGTCAGTACTGATTCCAGCCACTTCAAAGGGCCACAAGCCGCATGGTGTATTTCGGTACTCTTGCCACACAGGTTTAGAAGTAAAGCTCAAGGCATTTTTATCTGCTGTTTTCTCCAAGCTATTTGTGCACACAGCTCCTCCCCAGGCACTAATGGACCCCCCTACCCAATGGCATAACTGCAACATGGAGAATGGCTTGACTTTAGGGCAGCTTGCATTTACTTTTTAAATGGGAGTGCATGCTATAAATTAGGGGGTTCCCCACCAAAACACAAAAAAGGATGTGGTAGGGCTCATCCAAGCACTGAACAGAAACCTGCTTTCTTCACTGCAGAGCTTCAAGCAGCTGAGCACAGACACTGGCACAGAAAAGCCTGCCTTTCTAGGGGAGTCCTTCACCGTGTGTTTAATTCTCACTGAAGTCAAAAGGACTCAGGGGACCACAGCAATTGCCAGGCTGAATTGGAACATTGGTCCACCTAGTTCAGCATCCTGCCTCTGACAGTGGGCCACCAGAAACACATGACAGCAAGATGGAAGAACCCTGCAGCCGGCAGATAATTTGCCTCTTTCCCACACATGAGATGTCATTTTGATCTCCAGAAGTGAGAGCTGATGTGTGGAGGTTTAATATCCTTTCCAAACACTCAATCATCATTGCACAACTTCAATAGCCTCATTATCCACTGTAGGAAACGTGATTGAGAAGAACTTGAAGATGTCAACCAATTCATGCCTCTCCCCCAAAAGAGAAAGATCAAGAGCTGATTCCTTTACCGAGCCCAAGCCTCCTGCAGCTTCATGCAAGAATTAGAAAGAAATATCCTTACAGTATTACAGAATTTGCCCACCGTTAAATTCAAGAGAACATCTCCTTGATCTTGGCATATAAATGTTTTGCTGTATCAGAGCCAAAACCTCAATCGTATCCTGTCTTGGCTTTTAGCATGTGCAGAAGCACTTCCAAGGCATGGAAAAGAAAGAGGAGGGTTTGTGAGTGGATGGTGACCATGTACGTAAATCACCTAAGGAAGGAATCCAGTTACCAGCTTGCTTCATACCAGCTGCTCCATTAGAAACCCAGCAGCTGATGCTCCTCAAGTTCACGCACTCACATTTAACAGAGTTTAAGAGAATATGTTCCCAATTTAGCTCATGTAGTTTCTGGGTTTGTTACAGTTTTCCTCGAGGATCAGCATGGGGCAATTGGCTCCCTGCTGCTCTCCCAAGCATTGAACAGCCCACAAGAAGCCAAGAGCAAACCAGCCCTATGCACCAGGAGTAGGGGACACTCGAAGGTGGCCCACAAAGCCACCGAGTGGGGCACTAGTGTACCTCCACGAGGTTTGCCTGCCCTCAGAGGGAGTGCAATTTTGAATTGATTCAGGCAGATCAAAAACCTACAGGAACCTGCTTTTCATGGGCAGGAGGGGAAGTCTCCGTACTGCCTGTGCTGGTGGATCATGTGCACAGCCAGCCTTGAGCCTTCTCTGTTCTCCTGTTCTCCAGCCACTGATATCTCATATGCAGTGCAACAGCTTCCATCTGACAGCCTCCCTTTTCATTAAAACACATGCCACAAGTTTTTTTAAAGCATCATTTGTATTTAAAACTTTCCTCAAATTTCACATTTTCCCATGCTACTTGGCTGCATTGCCCTGCTAATTTCTCTACTTACTCTACATCTTCCATGTGATCCTCTCCAATGCTTACATTCACCTCTCACTAAATTATAGCAGATCTAAGTGTTGCTAAGCAGGAGACTGACTTCAGCAAGGCCTGGATTGCTTTTCATACACAATCAGCTCTTTTGGGCACTGTTCTTCCCATTTCCTGATGCTGTCTTGAATGAAAAGGGGAGAGAGAGCGCAGCACAACTTCAGCCACACCTCAGGCCCAGGAACAGCTACAGGAGACCATCTACTATGCAATCTAGTGGACCTACATATACAACCACATCCCACAGAATAAATCCCTCTTTCAGAGGGCTTGGGTGTTCACCTATCCCATGCACCACACCATGGAGCAGGCAAGTTCAACCTTCCAACAAGGTACAAGTGATTTTGAAATGGTGGCATATATCACTACCAAAACTACTTTCCTCCCCAACATCAGCCCCCCTCAACCCCTAAGGTGGCAGTTCCTCAGCTCACAGTGCTGCTGGGTGAGAGTTTGCCTGCAGAAACCACCAACGCAGCGCTGAAGTCTGCTAGAGGACAGCATGGCCAATGCAGCAGCCCCTCATGCCTCTCACCTTTAGTGTCAGAATATGTAAGTCATCATAGACATTTTGCTCACTCATATTCTTCATCCTGGCTAGTTTGCTATAGAAAATACATTTTCCTTCTGCATACAGAGAGCCTTTACAAAACAAAGCAGCCCTATACCACTTTAGGAGTTCCAGACCTCTAAAAGCCTCTAAACTCTGGTAAAGCAAAAGCTACCATGAATGGTTCAAATGTCCAAACAGTGCTATAAAAACAGGCAACTAATTGCTCAGTGAAAGGAGTTGTCCACATTCATGGTTAAATTTGGATGTCTGTAACTATGGGGTATTTATTGTGTCTGCCTATGTGCAAAAGTAATGACAAAGTTAAATAATAAAAAGCCTTTTCCCCTTTCCTCCTCTCCACTCATGCCTAACACGTGTTTATTACAGTGGAAATTATGCACGTGGATGGAAAGGAGAATAAATAACCCACCAAGTCATCTAAGGACATCTGTATGCGCTAGCACGCTAGTCACCACTCAGCAGCAGCATCAGACTGCCCTACCTGCCCCCCAAGCTCACCAGACCCTGCCCTTTCCATCCAGAGATACCCCATCTTTCATTCCACGCAGTAATTTCAGTTGATTCCTTAAATTGGTAGCATACCCACAGCAGTAAGACAAGAGGAAAAGCTGCAGGATGAAGCACTGTGCGTGTAACTATTTGGTTTGCCTCAAGCAGTTAATGCCTGTCAGGTCTCACCTATTGGAAATCAATCTCACCATTGTGCTATCAACTGCTCTAACGCCAGCACAGCAAAGGTCACAGAATCATAGAATCACTTAGGTTGGAAAGGACATCTAAGATCATCTGGTCTAACCATTAACCTAACACTGCCAAGTTCACCGTTAAACCATGTCACAAAGTACCACATCTACACGTCTTTTAAATACCTCCAGAGATGATGACTCAACCTGGGCAACCTCTGCCAGTGCCTGAGAACCCTTTCAGCTAAATAATTTTCCTAATATTCAATCTAAACTTCCCCTGATGCAACTTCAGGCCATTTCCTCTCATCCTATTGTTTGTTACTTGGGAGAAAAGACCAACATTCGCCTCACTACAACCTCCTTTCAGGTAGTTGTAGAGAGCAATAAGGTCTCCCCTCAGCCTCTTCTCTAGACAAAAGAGCCCTAGTTCCCTCAGCCGCTGCTCATAAGACTTGTGTTTCAGGCCCTTCACCAGCTCTGTTGCTCCTCTCTGGACATGCTCCAGCTCCTCAATGCCCTCCTTGTAGTGAGTGGCCCTAAACTGAACACAAGATTCAAGGTGCTGCCTCTCTCCTGTAGGGTAGGAAGGTCGTTTGGGTACATCCTGACACATGAAAATTTCTAGTGTTATACTCCCGTAGGCATCAACAGAATTTTTCTTTGAAAGAAATAAAGATATTAAATAATGCAATGTAAAAAGTCTTGCAGCAATAGTACTAATAGATTAAAACTTAATTAAGCCTTTTTATTACTAGCGGTAACAGTACATGTTATCCTATGCTCCCCTGGAAGCACTGCAAGCAAGATTCTGTTGCGTGACACAGAGCAGAGACCAATTGATGAATTTATTAGACTGTAAAAAGCAAGATAGTGGACTGACAGACCCCTCGCCTCTCACAAGCACTGCAGCACTGAACAACAATTTCAGATGAGGCTAACAGCTCAGCTAGCCCTGGCTGTAACGGTGAGCAGTAGTGGGCATTTCAGGAAAAAACACCTATGGCAGAGGGGTTGGAATTAGATGATGTTTAAGGTCCCTTCCAACTCAAACCATTCTATGATTCTATGAAAACAAATCAAATAAATGAACACACACCCACAACCTCCAGCCAACAATAAAGAGGCGTTTTCTCAGTATTTACCCAACAGCAGGTTTCCTCACATCTACTGAATATAAACAGAAGCTAAACGAAGATGTTTATTTTCCAAGCTGGAAAACACTTATTTTATGAAAAAAATCCCCTTACAAATGCTCGGTATCTTTTAACCAGGAATTTTATCACCATAATTCCATGGATGGTCAAAACCACAGGAAGTCTTACTAATTAAAATATTATAAACACAACACAGTGTTAAAGAAGAAGCTGACAGCCTGACTCCGAAAAGGAAAAAGGATTTAAAGGCTACAACCCAAAGTGGTATTTCCATTGCTTACTGCTCTGCTCCCCTAGTATTAGGCTTTGCCTTTCCTAATTACTGCAGAAGCTCTTGAGTTCTTTCCAAAAGTCACTTGGATGCATGAATTGGCCAGCTGGAAAACAGCAACATCCGCCAAGATCATGTTAACCACAGGATTCTTCCTCCACTTCATGCCCATCAAAGCTTCTGTCCTGCTTCCTTTGCCAGTCTGCACACAAAACCAAATAGGTTCATATCCCAGGAGAGGCTCATTGCAGAGCAAACATGTGGCACATCAAACACAGGCTGGGACTTACGTTTGATCCAGCTGCCGTTTCCCTCCCTGAAACTAGGTGAAGTCTTGCATGAAGACCACAGAAAGAGCCAGCTGCTGCTGGCTAGGTTGTCCTCTACTAAAGACTTGACTGAAAACCTCAGTTAATGGACAGTTCATCTTTTAAGATGGCAACCCATCAATGGAACAGGATCAATGACACTCTGAATCAAAAAACAAAAGAAAATATTTCCCACTCATGAGTATGAAACAGCATTATCAGCAGTCTTGGAAATGCAAAAACATGTCATCATCCCTGCATCAAATCACACAGAACTTCACATTCAAGGCAAGATCTTTTTTTCTTGTCCAAGTGCTGAAATAGGGCAGATTTGTCTTCTCCATTTTCCTACTAGGTCTAGGAGATAAACTCAACTCAGGTCTCACCCTCAGCTCTCACTGCCTGAGGCTGAACAAGGATGCTTCAATGCAGCCGCACTAAGAACAAGATCAATGATGTGCACACAACAATATCAGTAAGCATGGTAGTGCTCAGCCACGGCTACAAAAGCCCATCATAGGTTTATTTCTAGAATTACACAATGATGCCAAAGCTCTGGTGGCACCAACAGATGAGAAGACAAAGCTGAAAATCTCCACGTTTCCCAGCTACCACTCTGCTCCATCCATCAATGCTAACCTCACTGTTCACCACCCCAGCATGAAACTAGGGTCCAGGACCTTTTGGGGCGTTCAGTTTTCTTCACTCATAGTCTCTTGCACTTGGATGTAGCAGTGCCAGGGAGAGAAGAACAGCTCTGCAGAGCTGGAGTGACCGGTGTGTGACTGCTGGAAGCCATCCACACGTGCAGGAGGGGAGAGGGCTGCAAAGCAGCCGGTAGAGCTCAGGGCTAGGGCTGAAGGAGCAGTAGCTTCTTCTTATCTGTTTGTGTAAGGCCTGTGAGAACATGAGAGAGGAGGAAGAACGCAGCTTGAGAAACTCTTAAAACAAGTATTCTGCTGCCATTTCAAGTCTACCAACCACTTATAAATACCACACAGGTTATTTTGCATAGAGTTTTAATCATGATTGCCACACAGGTTTTCAGACATGCACAAGGCAGCTCGAAAGTATTATTCTTCACATCTGCTTTTATAAGTTATTTCTGGGAACATTTTTTTAGACATTTGCTTGTTGACAGCTCTGAAGCAAAGCACCACAGCATGTCATGCAAGGCTGAAAAATATGAATGGAAAGCCTTTCCATTCATTTCTGTGGTGAGTAAGAACTGTCTAAGCAACTGGAATACTGAGGATAAAAGATTTCAGCAAACATGAGCAAGCCCCTGCCAGAAGAGGCCAGGCAGAGGTTGTTGCATGCCAGCCCGTTTATGCTTTCCACACCACGGGCTTGAAAAAAAGCTGCTACCTGCCAAGGAGGATGTGTTTGAAGGGGACAACCACTTTCCCCTCCCTTCTCTTTCCAGCCACACCACTGTGAGAGAAGGGACAGGCCCCTTTTTCACCCTGTGCTTGTTTCTCTGCCGAAGGCAAGAAAGATTTTACCTGCACTCTGTTTTATCATTCCATCTCTGCCTTAATTTGGAGATGGCAACCTCATGATACTTCTGTTTGCAAGAGAAATCAGGCTTGTGTGATTATAGTGGAGAAGAACTGTCTCAGCTTGCACAAAGAGGAGATGTCAGGAGAGAAGGTTTTTATTTTAAATTAGAGGAGGGACTCGAGTGAGATATCAGAAAGCTGAGCCCTTCAGAGCCCCAGACAGGCACTGTAACAGGAAAGCCAGATCCACAGCTCCTGTAGCCAGCAGGAGGCATACAGTACCTATGAGATTTGGAAAAGCAAAATAAATTATCCAGGCCACATCCAGTCAGACTACACATACAAGCTTCACCCTCTGGTTGCAGTTACCATGGTCTTCCAACAGCAGGGTCCAAAAAGACACCCCGGTCCCACTGCTCCCTCCTCACGATGGAGTTTCTTCCATCTCAGACCTGCCAGCATGACCTCATCTGCAACCACTCCATAACCTAGTCTGTCACATTGATCTGGGGCAAGAACAGGCAACAAATAAACCCCCCCCATATTATTAAAAATTTAAGTTGACTCACACAAACAGAAAGAAACAGGCAGTAACAGCCACCTCTCCTCCTCAGCTTCAGGCAGAAAAGCACATCTGCTTGCAATCTCAACTTTATCATAAGATGGGGACAATCTTCCTCCTTACTTTAAGATGTGCAAATAGTACTAATAGCTCGTATTTCTCACTGCATTGCTCATTAAAGCCTTAATGAACTGATTCCTCCTCCTCTCCCCTTCACCAATTATAATCATTATTATTTCCTTGTGCTTGGGCAAGTGAATTTCCATTGTAAAACCTCCTGTTAGTCCTTCCCACCTATTTAACTGAAGAGAAAAATGTTGAGATGTGATTTATTAGGGAAGGAAAGCATTTAAATATATTATTCATTAAAAGCAGGAAAACAAAACTAACAAAGCAACTTTGATCTTTTCCATGATTAATTCATGTGCCAGCAGCCCTCTGCACCGTAAGCTTTAGAAGATTTCAAACTACGCTGGCTACAGAGCAGAATTAGTGCTAATAGAGTGACTGTGTTTACAGGTCAAAGCTGCTAGCATCTGCGCAAAATCCTTGAGAAAAGCACAACTGGCAGGCTGAGAAAACAGAAGGGAGATCTTGAACCTTCCCCTACTCCCAATGCCTCAGGGCTCATGTGTGTCGTAACCACCAGTAACTTGCACGCTCGTAGGTGGCTCCGTATAAGGTATCACAACACGCTATTAGGAGGCCCAACCCACACAGTGAAGCAGGAGCTCCAAGTTAAACCTATTTTTAACCAGATGCAGTTTAAAGCTATTTTCAAGTAGATGTTCTGGGAACACCCTTCTTTGGGACTATGTGGCCAGTTTCAGAATCAAAATCATCCGCTCTGGCATTAAAATGAGGGTGTCCACACACGGTTTCAGCTAAATCTGCTTAAAATTCATGCCTTTATATTTAAGCAGTGCGGCTATTCCAGAGACACAGGCTGAACATCTGCCTCAAAGACAGAGCACCAGGAAAATATTCTTGATGTAACTTGAGACAAAATGCACAAAGAAATCAGGATCAACTGAAAGCCAGTTGAAATGAGACCATCAAACAGCTTGTAACCGGAAGGACTCACAGCTTTGCAGCCATTCCACAAATGACAACCACGTTCCTCAATACAGCAGCCACCCCTAGGACAAAACCTGAAGGTCTACTCACCGGGGGACTGCATCTTTTAGTGGGAAAGCAAATTGTAAGGCAGAGCACAACTGGAATCTAATCAGGAACAAATTAATCGGAAGAGCTAATTAAGTAGGACAAGTTAAGCACTTCCTTCTTTCTGCTGTCAGGGCCGTTCAACTGTTGTCGTGCCGTGTCTCAGCCTTTGCCCGGTTCTTGCAGGTGCGCTGGCCTTGGGCTCACCAGGAGGATGACCAACACCTGAATCACCTCCCTGCAACACCTGGATTCTCCTGGTCGACTGGTCACCCAGCAGTCACATGGACCCAGCCCAAGTGGTCTGGCTGCATACTCAGCTCTGATTACACAGCTAGTCCCTGGTACTCTTGAGATATCCATGTGGCAGCTTGCTAATAGGTTCTTTAATTGCAACAGCCTTAAAAAGCAGGTTGTTTACCACACTGCTCTCCCACGCAGATTCCCACACACCATGGGCTGAGCAAGATGCTGCCACAGCAAAGCAGCTGTCAAAAGAAAAAAATCAGCCTCTTGTATTCCGAGCTTGCTGCTACCATGAAGATACCTGCCAAAAGACAGTACCTCTTCTCATCAAGAGAATAATGCAGGAAGGCAATACTGCACACTCTAGCGCTCAGGCTAGCAGCCGCGCTTGGCTTCATGGCACAGACCATCCTAAAACACTTCTGCAGATAGCACAGACCATTGCTGCTCTGCCATGCACTACGCCCCTCCTAGTGCTGGCAGATGATTATTAATTCCTAGAGGGATATCCCCAGGGCTGCAAGCCAGGAGGAGCCGTGCGTTGGGAAAACACAGCTGTCCCGATAGCTTCCCATTCAGCAAACACAACTAAACTTGATCTATCACCCTTTCCTATCTCCTGCCCAACAGGCATTTCATGCTGTGATACGTATTTCTCCATTTCTGAGATTTGGAAACCAGATGTAGCAAATTCATACAGCTTTAAGCTGGGTGCCACGTGGAGAGGGTGTTGCTTGACTTGGCTCAAGTTCATAGAACAGAACAGAATCATTAAGGTTGGAAAAGAACTCTAAGATCATCCTGTCCAACCATCAGCCCAACACTACCGTGCCTACTAAACCATGCCACAAAGTGCCATGTCTACATGCTTTCTGAACACGTCCAGGGAAGATCTCTTTGTACAAAGAAATAGGGAAGAACCTTGCCCATTTCACCAACTCTGTAACAACCCCCAGCACCACCAACCAATTTTATTCTTGCAAATGGGTTGCCCTTTCCACCAGGTGTAACAGCAGTAGTAATAAGTACATATTCTGCCCCCCTGCTGGCTCTCCCATCTCACTCCTCTCAATTAATGAACAAGCAGAAGTGAGTGAGAAGGAAGAAAATCATTTTCTCCAACAGCTTGTGAGAGACATCCAAACCTGGACCTGCTTTCACTTTTTTCCCCAGTGCCTCAATGGAGAACGAACACACAAGGAAGGAATTTCTTTAAGATCAAATGATACGAGATGAAAACCAGACTGCGGTCTGATGCTCACAACAGCCTTTACACCAATGTAAGCAATTCTTCCCCCAAATGGCACCCTGCCTTCCTTCCAGCACTTCCTTCCACAGTCATTTTCCAGCTGGATCAGCTCCCGGATCTGGTTTGCTGGGCACCTCGTAAAGGTGTTGGCATGATGTGGGGCGTTGAAATCAATCTGGGAGGATAATCAGCCAGACACTGTTGTGCTTTCTGCAAGGTCTGTGCCCCTAGCAGCCAGGCTCTGCACTCCTTACAGCACAGTGCAAAGCTGTATGTGCTGATGGACTCAGTCCTATGTGCCCACTGCAGGAACGTGGGACTCCTCCATAAGTAAATTGCGTGATGGCCCCCATGAGCAAGTTATCATCAGCCCGTTTGGATGCAATACTGGAGCCTCTCTCTGAAGGACTCATTATTCTACTCAACATTCACAGGTGAAACACAGGACCAGAGACAATGCAGGTAAAAACCACACAGGACCAGCCTAGGGGCCCAGACTCCTCACTCACTGCTTAAATACTCTGAGCTGAGCAGTCTGGAGAAGACACATCTATCTGCCTTTTTTTCTCACTGATCTGCAAGTGTGATTTGCAAGTCTATATCGTGAACACACAGGAAGGACAAATTTTAGGCATAAAAATTTAGCATTTCCTGATTTCCAGAGCCCCTATGAGTACAGGCTGAGAGAGTCGTGCTTGTTCAGCCTGGAGAAGAGAAGGCTTGAGCGAGACCTTAGAGCAACCTTCAAGTACTTGAAGGGGCTACAGGAGAGCTGGGGAGGGGCTCTTGACCAGAGAGTGCTGGGATAGGGCAAAGCAGAATGGTTTTAAGCCACAAGAGGGGAGATTTAGCTTAGATATTAGGAAGAAAAGTTTTCCTCTGAGGGTGGTGAGGCACTGGCACAGGCTGCCCAGGGAGGTGGTTGAGACACCTTCCCTGGAGGTGTTTAAGGCACGGGTGGACGAGGTGCTGAGGGACATGGTTTAGTGTTTGATAGGAATGGTTGGACTCGATGATCCGGTGGGTCTCTTCCAACCTGGTTATTCTATGATTCTATAAATTGTGGCTGCCCCATCTTTGGAGGTGTTCAAGACAAAGCTGGAAGGGGCTTTGAGCAGCCTAATCCACTGGAAGGTGTCTCTGCCCATGGCAAGGAGGTTGGAACAGGATGATCTTTAAGGTCCCTTGCAACTTAAACTATTCTATGATTTCTTAAGTTTTCTAAACAAATAAAATATCAATGGCCACATGTTCATCCCTTGAACTGGAGCAGCCTCCCCCCTCCACGGTCCTGGTTCTCTAGCACAGCTGTGGTCTCAGACACACAGCTCCAAAGAGAAAGGACAGCACTAACAGGGGAACACTGCACAGAAAAGGACTATGCTCTGCTGTGCAGATCCAGCACTAGTGCTGGCTGGCCACACTTGCTCAACAAGTTTGGCAGCTAGACGGCAGAAAAGAGCTGAGATTCTGTGCTTAAAAACTTGGTTCCAGATTCTAGCAAGAAATGAGCTTTGCAGGTCACGATGCTTCTGCTGCAGCTTTTCCTTGCCCTCTGCAGGTCCTCTACCACCCATCTGTCCATATTCTTGCCTTCCCACCATCTTTCAGCATTTTAAGGTGCTTCTTCCTTAGAGCTCCTGCCAACATCTACCCATCACCAAACTCCAGACCAGCCTCCTACTTCCTTCTAACTCCTTATGTTTCTTCTTTGTCCTTCATCCAGACTCTGGCTTTACAGAATCATAGAATAACCAGGTTGGAAGAGACCCACCGGATCATCGAGTCCAACCATTCCTATCAAACACTAAACCATGCCCCTTAGCACCTTGTCCACCCGTCCCTGAAACACCTCCAGGGAAGGTGAATCAACCACCTCCCTGGGCAGCCTCTGCCAGTGCCCAATGACCCTTTCTGTGAAAAATTTTTTCCTGATGTCCAGCCTAAATCTCCCCTGGCGGAGCTTGAGGCCATTGCCTCTTGTCCTGTCCCCTGTCACTTGGGAGAAGAGGCCAGCACCCTCCTCTCTACAACCTCCTTTCAGGTAGTTGTAGAGAGCAATGAGGTCTCCCCTCAGCCTCCTCTTCTCCAGGCTAAACACCCCCAGCTCTCTCAGCCGCTCCTCAGTCCCCTCACCAGCTTTGTTGCTCTTCTCTGGACTCGTTCCAGAGCCTCAACATCCTTCTTGTGGTGAGGGGCCCACAACTGAACACAGGATTTGAAGAGCGGTCTCACCAGTGCCGAGTACAGAGGGAGAATAACCTCCCTGGCCCTGCTGGTCACACCGTTTCTGATTCAAGCCAAGATGCCATTGGCCTTCTTGGCCACCTGGGCCATTGCTGGATCATGTTCAGTCGCTGTCAACCAACACCCCCAGGTCCCTCTCCTCCAGGCAGCTTTCTAGACAGACTTCTCCTAGTCTGTAGCACTGCTCCGTCTCTTCTCTGAGTGACTTTTCCCAGCATTTCCACTGTTCATCATCCTTGCCCCATGTTCCAGCAGGCAGGGCACAGAGCATGGAGACCTACGCAGCCACATGTCCTGCCTTCTTCCCCACCGTCTTGCTGCAGCATCTCGGGCCAGCATTGAGCTCAAACCAGAGCCCGAAACCAACCCAGACCCCTGCTCCAGATCTGCTCAGCTCTCCAGTCCAACCAGTTGGTGCAGAACTGGCCCCATGTGAACACAGCCCAAGGGAAATCAAACAGCATCCTTTTCAGACAGACAGATTTACCCTCAATTATGAAACTGCCGTAGTCCATATCTGCAACTACCAGCAGTGTTGGCATTGCCAGGAGGAACAGTCACTGCGGTGGGATCTTCCTCAGTGCAGGTAGTGTCCACAGCCCTCAAAGCCATGCTCATCTAATGCAGTTTCTCCCAGAAGATCATAGACAGGTAGATTTTCCCAAAGACAGCAGAAGGCAGATGGAGAGAGCAGAGGCTCTCATCCTCCCCATCCTCTCCTCTACCAAGCCTGAGGTTGCCCTGGCAAAACTACATCAGGATCTCTTTGCTCAAAACTCTATTTTGATTCAGCATCATCATGCTGGAAAACAACTGAATCACTGCTGGAACAGTCCTGAAAACAAAAAACTAGCTATCACTGAAGAGCAAGAAACTCAGCATTTTATGCTGGGCACACTCAGGAACAACCCAGAATAGGGGGGTATAAATTGCAAACATGAGTATTTGCCTTCGAAAGCCCCGCTAGAAAATGAGTTCTGCTTCCTACAGCCCCGTGCCAGTTTGCCTAAGTCTGAAGATCCCACAATCATAGAATCATAGAATAACCAGGTTGGAAGAGACCCACCGGATCATCAAGTCCAACCAGTCTTATCAAACACTAAACCATGCCCCTCAGCACCTCGTCCACCCATGCCTTAAACACCTCCAGGGAAGGTGAATCAACCCCCTCCCTTGGCAGCCTGTTCCAGTGCCCAATGACCCTTTCTGTGAAGAATTTTTTCCTAACGTCCAGCCTAAACCTCCCCTGGTGGAGCTTGAGGCCATTCTCTCTTGTCCTGTCCCCTGTCACTTGGGAGAAGAGGCCAGCACCCTCGTCTCCACAACCTCCTTTCAGGTAGTTGTAGAGAGCAATGAGGTCTCCCCTCAGCCTCCTCTTCTCCAGGCAATGCTTGGCTTTTAGTGAGATCTTGCCCCACTCCAGTGAGAAGCAGGAATCGACTGCCACAACACCCACAACCTGCAGCAGACTGATGTTGCTGATCCTCCTTGTGTCTGCAGGGCCAGAGGGAACCTTGGTCCCCAGCAAGCACTAATAATGCATTAATATCTTCTAGGTAAACTGAGGTAATTAAGCATTATGGCACAACTGCACCCTCTCATGTCAACAGGTGCAGCACATCCACTCATGCACCAAGTCCAGTCCTTCTCCCCACAGCCGCCAGGTGACAGGGTCTTCTAGACACCCAGACACAAGAAAGACACTTGCCTGTGGTGGTACCACCTAAAGGAGGAGTTTCCTCCAGCAGCCAGAGCTACCAGACCTGGATATTAAATGCAACACAGCCTAATTTAGTAGTCAGTGAAAGTGAGGTTGAAAAAAAAAAAAGCTTTTCAGTTAGGTTTGGGGTTTTTTATCCGGTTTCTACTACAGATTGACAGGGTGGGCCTAAGTAAACTACTGGGGCTCTTGGTCAGCAATTCACCTATTTGACCAGCCAACCTGATGGAGGAATCCAGACCCAGGTACAGACAGAAGCAAGATTAAAAGAAAAAAAAAAATCAAGGCCAAAAGCACAAGTAGTAATAGGGTAGTGGGAATTGGGAAAAAAAAAAAAGAGGATGTGTAACATTATGCAGGTGCTTGAAGACCTGTACATAGTAAGGATAACTGGTAACTTTTTTAATGAAGAAGCTTGTTAATCTTGCGTTTGCTTGAAAGAATAAGACTGGAACAAGGTCAACAAGATTTGTCTCTGCCATCAACCTTAGGGCAATCAAGTACTGAAAAAACACACCGATATGGAAGGGATCTTAGATCTAAATAAGACACCTCCTGCTTACTGAATATTTAAGTAGAAGGTAGGCGTGTGCACAGGGATCTCTTATTATGAAATCATAATGAACCAATAAGAAAAGTTATTATCTTAGTTCTTTGTTTGAATGTCTATTAATACTGTATAATCCAACGCAAGCTGCGTGGGCTCTGTTGAACGCTCAGCACCTCATTCCGCAGAATTGAACAAACACAAATATCTCAATTTTGTGTGTAAATTGGGCTCGTGTACATTGGGTGAAGAGCTCTATTTTTGGAACAATAAAGTACCTTGCAAATTATGGTCTAAGGAATCCAGGACAACCATGTGTGCTGCTGTACGAGGTACCACCCTTCATCCCAGTCCAGGGCAGCATCCAGGTGCCTTGACGACAGTGGGTGCAGAGGGAGACAGCTGTGAGACAGCATCCCCCAGCGCAGGGAACAGCAGCCAGTGACAAGGCTGCTGTCATCATTCCTGGACATAAGATCAATCCTGACCTCCAACAGCTTCATGCTCTGCTCTTTCCAGCCCACACGTGCCACACTGCTTCACTGCAGCACAAACACCCACTCCAGCGTTGTCTTCCAAGGCCAAGCTGATAGATGTAAGCTCCTCTGGGAACCACCGTCAATTCTTCCAGGAATCACATTAAAATAAAGCAAAAAAAAAAAAAATCTCTGTTTCTCATTACGGCCAGGAACACTGAAATCCCAGAGCAGATTGCAAGCTTGCATATTTATATCTAGGTTTCAGAGTCCAGACAAAACACAGCCCACTAAGGAAGTAAAATTAACCCTGATATTGCTGTTTCATAGAATTATAGAATCATAGAATAACCAGGTTGGAAGAGACCCACCGGATCATCGAGTCCAACCATTAACTGTTTGTCACAGTTGGCACATCTTGGCAAGTCATGAGTTACTGCCAAAAACCTCTCTGCACTAGACATTCTGTAATAGCTGTGGAGTTCTTTTTCCAAGTAATAAAGGTGGTCTTGGGGATACGCAGCAGGCTGAGGTTCTGTTCACCTCCTGGCTCTGCATTGGAGTCCCTTCAAAACATCAAGCAAACCTTTTCATCTCCCAGGGCCTAGACCTTCCAGCAACCAGGAATTAACAGTTCTGTTTGTTTGTTTGTTTCCTGTTAAAATCCTTTTTTTCCTGTGAAAATTCAGGATTTAACAATATTGTCTTTTGTTTCTTTTTTTGTTAATGGAAGAGAAGAACGTGTACCATATGAGTGCCGGGGTGCAAAAATACTCGTGTTGTCTCTGCAATATTTAAATGTGAAATGTACTAGGCAAATTTTGAAGGCTTCATTTTTAAAAAAATTGCTCACACCATCCTCCCACCGTAAACTGTAACAATTATTCATTATCCCCAAGTTCATCCACTTTGTCTGCCTTCCAAGGCTGGGCTGGCTCTCACCACAATGACTCCTTCTCATGCCACTGTCAGTTTGAACAGGGCAGGTGAACAGCAGCTCGGGAAGACACAGTACAGCCCCTTCTCCTAATGGCCACTCATAGCCCAATGGATATCTCCCAGAACATCGAAAGGCTCACCCCTGTGAAAACGATCTCCAAGAGATCTTCGTGGTCTCTCTGACTTGGAAATTCTCTCCTGAGATATTCAGTGTTGCTGAGAAACTTGAACATTCTTGCGCTTAATTCATGAAGGCTTCATAACAAGGATAAAGCTGCTCTTGTTCCTGTTGGTTTGGCTGACATCTCTGCTGGGTGCAGGGTCACAGCATTTGACCTCCAGGAGAGCAATACTTCCTCAGGACTTCAAGATCAGCCTCTGTAATTGCCATTTGCTTTTTATCCTGATTGACATCTTCCAGCAATGCTGGGAATGCAGTGAAGTTCACCTGCCTCCCACACAGAGATGCACAGCATCTATGACCAACGAACCTGGTCTCTGCAAGGTCTCAGTCTTCTCCAGGGTGCTTTTAGAGTATATTTTCTTCTCTGTTGGACTCAACATTGTTCTGACCTATTTCCATCTGGAAGCGCAGAATTGAACCAACATGGAGCGCATCTGGAAATCCCTTGCTGGCAGCATGAACGTATGTGACAAGTGTAAAATACTGGAAAAAGTGTAGGCATTGGAAAAAAAAAATACAGGGATATAGAAAAACATGCCTCCTGCTGCTCTCATAAGACTTGCAACTAGACTTTAAAGACTTAGAGCAGACTGTGAATGAAAGATAGTACAACTCTCTTTCTCCTATTCTGCATTGATATTACTTATTCGGATTAGGAGGTTCTCTGGATGGTGGCTACTACATGCCTTAAAATTCTCCTGCTTGGGCTAGTAACTCAAAACAGAAGAGTGACCCAACTAGACAGGGGATGAGAACAGAGCATTTTTCATTCCTGGTTCCTAGTCTCCAATAGTTATTGCCTTAATTACAAAAAAAAAAACAACCAAACCAAAAACCAAAACCAAAACCAGGCTGAAAACAGTCATTATTGCAGTTTACAAAGGACCAGTAAACAACTTTTTACTCCTTCTTGTGCAAGAGCCTAATAACATATCTGCAAATAGTAAGAGAAGTTTTGTGAGGCTGAGGAACTGCATTACAATACCGAACAAGGATCTTCTCAGCACAAAGCATACATATCATTTGAAACATTAAGGCTGCAGATGTTTACTGAGGAAATGCTACATCTTAAGATAAAAATCACTTCACATTAGAAAAAATGTATTCTACGAAAAATGACAGCAAAAGACTGAGAGTCTTCATTCTTGAGAACAAACCACCCCAAACACATGAGGTGACAGTTGCAAAATAAAGAAGCATTTCTTGCTCTAGAGGCAGGTTCAAGCTCCCTTGCTGCTGCAAAGCCTGCCAACATTAAATATTTAGCAATGGGTGCTATATCTGCTCTACCAAGTCACTTAGCTTTTCAATATTCTGATTGTTCTATTTCTTGCCTAGACCTCAAATTAGTCTTTGTCTTTCCTGACACTGAATGAAAAGAAACAACCATTAGTTACCTCACAACCATGAAATTAAAATTGAACTACAAGCCAAAATTATCACTCTGATTGACAATGTGAAAAAAAAAATTAAAAGGCAAATTGCAAGACTTAGAAGCACAAAAATAGAAGAACTTTATTTTCTACAGGGCTTGCTTCATTCATTAATTTAGGCAAATAATTAATGTGTATTAATTTAATTAGCTTTGTTCAAAATTAAAAGGAGCAAATAGCAAGAGAGGCAGCAAACTGAGGGCACAGCAACACACCTCGCAGGCAAAGGTGGGAGGGGATTCATCTTGATCTGGGGCTCCACTTTTGCAGAGGTGAGAGGTTCACACCATCCTCCAGGCACATACCTGGGGCCTCTTGGTGCCCAGCCTGGCCTCACTGCAGCGAAGCACCCTGACCCGTACAACATCACCTGCCCTTGTGCAGCACTACCCACAGGTCTCCAGAAGCACCAACAAGACAAGTAGCTCGCCCACACTCATTGTAAGGCAAGGCTTTTCATTTCAAATCTGTCACCTCCTGCCCAAGAAGAAAGTAATTCATGTCCTGCTCTTTCACTTCCACTGCTGAAATGGGTGTTGGGGGCAAAGAGAGACAAGTAGAGGAGAACAGGTCTGAATCTGTGGCACTGACACCAACTATGCATCGCCCTGATAGGGTCAGTAACTGGCTATGAGAAATATCAGCCTCAGAGACAGAGTTCTCAGCAGAGGCACCAGGTCACCTTCAACCAGAGCGAGGGGGACCTGAATGACACCCTGAGAGTACAGAGAGAAACGGAACTCCAGGAGAACCAAAACAGCCCCCAGTCAATGGTGTCTTCCCGACATGGTGCTCCCAGGTGCTTTCCATCGATGGTGAGGAAGAAGACCCTTCTCGGAAGCTGCCTACCTGGAAATGGTTATGGCCAAGCTTAGAAGAGGAATAACACTAGGGAACTTAACTCCCTACACAGAACTACTAATTTTAGAGAGCAAGAAAGCAGAAATTTTACTTTGAATGAACCCTGAAACAAAGTTGAGATCTTGTGGATTCTCACCCACATAGGTCATCATGGGGAGGGAGGCAGGACAATACCAGCTCACTTAAACCACAAGTCCCGTAGTCCCTAGGGCTGCGTAGAGTTGAACTGCCTTCTGATTGCTACAGCTTTGCTTAGTCCCACACACAGCATGCTGCGCTCTGCTCCAATCCTCAGCTCTGCAGCTGGAAATGTGCCTCATCCTTTCGGATGATGGACCTCCACCACAAAGATGGACCCCTCAGAGAAGCCAAATTTGTTTTTTTAAAAGGATAAAGAGCAAGGAGACACAAAGAGAAAGAAGCAAGAAATGCTAAAGACACCATCCGTGACAAAACCTGAATAATATCCAGATTAAAAAAAATCATAATTTTGATGACTTGAAAAAAAATCCCATTATCAGGCAGGTTTAGATATAGAAAATCCAGGAAATACTGAATACAATTCTTTGAGGGAGAGAGGTTTTTGGTGAAAAAAATCAATCCCTAAGCAATGCCAGAAGTCTGGCAGGAAAGAAATCAGTCCTCACCGTCTCTATAAAATAGCCTGGAGTGAAACAGCTTTTGGGTCAAGGAGGCAGATGGTTGGAGGAAAGGGTGATTTCCTCTATCCAAGTGGGGTGCTGGGGCCGCCAGGACCCAGTGCCAGCAGCAGAGAGATGGTCGTGCTTGAAGAGGTAATCTCCTCCCGAGGTAAGGAGATTTCCATTTTAATTTTGCACTGGTCACTTTACACAGGAAATGTCAGCTGAATGAGGGGAGTTAATATAATCACATATAGCTTAGCACAGCAACAAAACATCCAGCAGAGAAAATAAAGATAGGCAGGGGTAATTTCGCTAGACCTTCCTCACTTCCTATTGCTCTGTTCCTTTCTCTTCCTGAAAAATCGTATTTATTTTAACATGCGAATTGGGCATATTTCCCTGCCTTAAAACAGCATGTTAACACTGACGGACAGAAGAGCCAGATGGGAACCTATAAAGGAGTGACCACTTTCCAGCTGTATGTTTTCTATCCTGCTCTCGACCTGATGGTAGACAAATCACAGTATCATAGAATCATAGAATAACCAGGTTGGAAGAGACCCACTGGATCATCGAGTCCAACCATTCCTATCAAACACTAAACCATGTCCCTCAGCGCCTCGTCCACCCGTGCCTTAAACACCTCCAGGGAAGGTGACTCAACCACCTCCCTGGGCAGCCTCTGCCAGTGCCCAATGACCCTTTCTGTGAAAAATGTTTTCCTAATGTCCAGCCTGAACCTCCCCTGGTGGAGCTTGAGGCCATTCCCTCTTGTCCTGTCCCCTGTCACTTGGGAAAACAGGCCAGCTCCCTCCTCTCCACAACCTCCTTTCAGGTAGTTGTAGAGAGCAATGAGGTCTCCCCTCAGCCTCCTCTTCTCCAGGCTAAACACCCCCAGCTCTCTCAGCCACTCCTCATAAGGCCTGTTCTCCAGCCCCCTCACCAGCTTCGTTGCTCTTCTCTGGACTCACTCCAGAGCCTCAACATCCTTCTTGTGGTGAGGGGCCCAGAACTGAACACAGGATTCGAGGAGCGGTCTCACCAGTGCCGAGTACAGAGGGAGAATAACCTCCCTGGACCTGCTGGTCACGCCGTTTCTGATCCAAGCCAAGATGCCATTGGCCTTCTTGGCCACCTGGGCCACTGCTGCCTCATGTTCAGTCGCTGTCAACCAACACCCCCAGGTCCCTCTCCTCCAGGCAGCTTTCTAGACAGACTTCTCCCAGTCTGTAGCTGCACAGGGTTGTTGTGCCCCAAGTGCAGGACCCAGCATTTGGCCTTGTTAAACCTCATCCCATTGGACTCTGCCCAGCAGTCCAGCCTGTTCAGATCCCTTTGCAGAGCCTCCCTACCCTCCAGCAGATCCACACTTCCACCCAGCTTAGTGTCATCTGCAAACTTGCTAAGGGTGCATTCGATGCCTTCATCCAGGTCATTGATAAAGACATTGAACCGGGCTGGACCCAGCACTGAGCCCTGGGGAACCCCACCACGCTGTGCCCCTTACAGGAGTGCTACCCTTCTGCCCCATCCCCAACGTATGTAAGTAGAACCAAATAAAACTTTTTACCAAAAAAAACCCCATTATTCCCATAGCTAAAGAAAGTACAAGGCGTTTTCAGTTTGTCTGGAGCTAGATGACACCTGAGACCCTGTGAATTTGACTGCCCCCATAAGCAAAACAAGTAGCTAGGCCAAAAACCTCCCTGAAATGAATCACAGGATGGCAGCACGATGACCAGCAGCAGGCAAAAATCCTCAAACCGGTGCTTAGTGGAGCTTTCAGAGGCTTTTCAAATGAAAATGCTCCTGATGGCTCAGACTGACTCCATTATCCTTTCTGTCCCCCTGGTCTACTGAAAGTGGTAAGCTGCTAAAAAAACATGTTGGTGTCTTGAAGAGTCAGTCTACAGACACCGCCACATGGCTCTTCTTACCTGATGGAGTCTGGGGTTCTTTGCAGCACCACATCATGATTGCTGCATACTTTTCAGAGCAGGAAACGCACTAGAATTATACACTTAAGCATTTATAAGACAAAAGAAAATGATCTAACCCTTAATGCCCTAACCATTGTATTACCTGAAACTCCAAGTGAGTCTACATGCCACCCTGATGGGGTTTAAATGCAAACTACTAACCCAGGCAGTTGGGGTTTATGTGTACCCATAGACAAGCAAAGCCTTCAAGTGGTCTATGCTGTGTTAGCCATAACTAGCAGGGTGATGTGGTAGCAGATGCCTCACAGATTAGGGCAAAGAAGTGGGAAGCACTTTTTGCGCAAGTTGTGAGTTATTTTCAGATGTCTTTCCAAAAATCTTAAATTTCAAATACAATTCTGAGCCTCCACATTTCAAGAAAAAAAAAAAAGAGAGAGAGAGAGAAAACCAGAATAAAACATGATGGTATGAAAGAGATTTCACTGTTTTTCAGAAGGAAACTTCTCCCTGAGCAACACGATTGGGAGAAGTTAGTACCTGCATTCAGGCTTGCCCTATCTATTCTTAGAAACGCTAAATGTGACCACACATGGGACTATCCAGTCAATAAAACCCCCGAGAGGCACCTTTCATCTTCCCGCTCCATAACTCCACACATCCTCAATAACGACAGAGAGAAGTAAACCGTTTCCAACATTTCCCATTTTCCTCGGAAAGTGCAGTGGTGCAAACATTCGAGTTCTCCATCTCTCTTTGAGATCTTGTTAGCAACACGCCTTAAAGATTACCAGCATAAGTCTGAACCACACTTTGGATTTCCACTGAAGCCCACAATCCCTGCCCAGCTCTGCTCTACCAAGATGCAAACTGGCATGATGGTCGGTAAAAGCCTTCTAGATTCCTGACCTCAATTCAACTCTCTCTCCATCATCAGCTGTATCACAATCAATTAAAAAAGAGACCGCACCTCGAATCCTGTGTTCAGTTCTGGGCCCCTCACCACAAGAAGGATGTTGAGGCTTTGGAGCATGTCCGGAGAAGAGCAATGAAGCTGTTGAGGGGGCTGGAGAACAGGCCTGATGAGGAGTGGCTGAGAGAGCTGGGGATGTTTATCCTGGAGAAGAGGAGGCTGAGGGGAGACCTCATTGCTCTCTATAACTACCTGAAAGGAGGTTGTGGAGAGGAGGGTGCTGGCCTCTTCTCCCAAGTGACAGGGGACAGGACAAGAGGGAATGGCCTCAAGCTCCGCCAGGGGAGGTTCAGGCTGGATATTACGAAGAAATTTTTCACAGAAAGGGTCATTGGGCACTGGCAGAGGCTGCCCAGGGAGGTGATTGAGTCACCATCCCTGGAAGCATTTAGAAGATGGGTAGACGAGGTGCTCAGGCACATGGTTTACTGGCAGATAGGGATGGTTGGACTCAGTGATCCAAGAGGTCTTTTCCAACCTGGTGATTCTATGCTTCTAAGATTCTAAAGCCAATTTCTAATGTCCTTTTTGCCCCTATTGCTGCCTAATAGCCATGACCTATGGACCTGCAAAAAGTCCTCCACGCCTCCCTCACACACCTTGGCACTCTCTCGGTTCCCTAGTTATGAACAGAAATCTTCTTCCAAATTAACTTGAAAAAGTGATCTTCATGTCTCCATGAAGGCACAGCCTTCATGCCAAGAAATCATTTTCTCAGGCAGAACAAGAGAAAGCATTAAAAAATCCAGCACCCCCAGGCTGTAGGTAACAGGGAACAATGCAGATCCTATCTAGAATCTTGGCTTTTGTACAGAAAACACCCCCACCCAGTTTGTGGCCCCAGCTAAAACAAGTGAGAACCATGGTGTAGATCTGAAGAAAACCTATTCCTGAGCCTCATCCCAGATTTCTTGGGTTCCTCCAGCAGAGCTTATGTCCATGCTCATAGCTGGTATCATAATAAGGAACAGGAAAATTAAAAGCATCACACTATAAAATACAGTTACAGAGAAAAAAATCTGTCCAAATACTTTTTCAGAGTACCTATCACACTAAAAACATCTAAGTTTCCTGTGCAATGTTAACTTGGGAAACAGAAATGCACGTGAAGTAGATGGGACATAAAAATCATCCAGATGTTTTAAACGCATTCTATTTTAAACGTGCTCTGCATGCTCCTTAGCTTGCCTTTCACGAGCAAGCTTTCCCCCAGGTGGAAAGCATGAATGACAAAAAAAAAATCCATTTGAAGGACAATTTCAGATAAATAAACCAGATCGTGCTGGCATCAGCTCCCTGGGTCCAAAATCAGAGCAGCGGCAGAGCAGAGAGCGCACACAGTGTGAGCTGTTACCAATAGCCTCTTCCAGACTTCCCCTGTCACTCAAGAAATCTCTGGTGTGCAACAGTACACGGCCTGTGTGAAAAAATGTCATTCACTTATGTACTGCTTGCTAACTGATGGCAAGAACACATATCAGAGTCCAGCTCTTAATGGAAACAAGCCCAAAAGATTCCCTTACCTTCTGTGAAGCTGCCTGTAAGAGTTATGACAACAAACACTTTGCCTTCTGGCTCCAAATCCACCTGAAAAAGTAAAGGAAGCATTAGGAGATTGTTTTTCCAGACAGAATTTTGCATGATAAATCATAGAATGGTTTGGGTTGGAAGGGACCTTAAAGCCCATCCAGTTCCAACCCCCTGTCATGGGCAGGGGCACCTCCCACTGGACCAGGTTGCTCAAAGCTTCATCCAGCCTGGCCTTAAACACCTCTAGGAATGGGGCACCCACAACCTATCTGCCACTATTTGATAATACCTGAAGATCTATAGATGCTCACATGCACATCCTTAATTTAAAAAAGTAAATAAATAATCAAGCATCCATGGTTCAAATTGTTCAGCACTTCCAGGACAAAGAAAGAATCAAGTTCCTTATTTTTTATGGAACCCTGAATGTTGAATAATCTTCTCAACCTTACTAGAGGAAATAAAGATTCAAGGGGAGGAATAAAAAAGGAGAAATAACATTAAACATCCACAATTCTCTGAAAAGATGCACGTGCATCTGTTTGGTAAATTACATGCATATTTTCTCCCTATTATTTCTTATAGCAATGAAATTGTGCCAGTCTCTCAAAATACCATCAGCATTGGGGTAAAATCTAAGTTCTTACATAAATCACCTTTTGGTCTTAAACCACAGAAAACTGTTAGTGCTATTACCTAAGTACCTGTCATTTAATCTAAGTTAGGCAGAGATACAGAATATAATTTTAGGGATCAGAGATTCAATCTCAGTGTCGGTCAACCTGTCCTTGAAAGAAGGTTTGCATTTTTTTGTTAGCAGCTTTTTCACTTTTAGTTACATTTTTAATTAAAATCTTGCTTTGGTTTTTTTTGCTCACCAGCTAGCTTTTAGCAAAAATCACACCAAAGAATCCCTGAAGTTCAAATTAGGCTGTCACAAAGAAATATTACTTTTTAAAAGTGCACCTCTATACACCCCAATTTGCAAGGTTAAAATTGGCAAGGAGGAGCTTCACACCTCGTGGGTATCAATAAACTGGGCAGAACAGTAATTCTGAAAACAGAGCTCTCTGGAGGAATGACTAAACATGATCATTCAAACCCTCTCTGCTCTCATACAGCCACCTTTCCCTGGTTTGGCAGAAACAGAAACAAGTCTTCTACGTCAGCAGCACCGAGTCTCATCACAGCGATGCGTGATATATAATACACCTCAGTACGCACTGTGGACTAGAAAAATAACTCCTGGCCCTGCAAGAGAGGAGGATGAGCCCAGGTTCCTTCTTTTGTGTTCGACAACACTCGATGTATCCTGCCAACACTTTGTTTCTTCTCCAGTGTTAGCACATATCACATCATTCAAATAATTCAATGCTGCAGGGACCACCCTAATCCAGACAACGCTTGCACCAACCTTTCCTCTTAAGGAGAGAACATTTATACAGAGGTAAAAGAGAAAATCGAACCCTATAGATCTACAGGAGGAGCCAAACAGCCATGCTACAAATGGACAGCGATCATCTGCGTGGCTGTACGCAGAGGAAAAAGGTCCAAGCTGCACTGGCTCTGCAGTGTTAAGGTACAGCAGCGCCTTCTGCTAGCACCTCCACTTCCAGGAACGCTAACTGCAGCTTCGCCAGCACAAGCCGAGAGAAAACTATCTTCTGGGGTAAGTGAGGGGGAAGCAGAGAAAGCAGACACCATCACCGTATGTTTCCCTAGCCGAAAATTTGTTGTTGAAGTAGAAAAATTGTTGGGGGGAATTTGTTAGGATGGGCTAAGCTAATATTTTCAGAGGAAGGATGAGAGGACATCCTATTTACATGACTCCATATACAGCCCAGAAGTGAAATGTCTCTATCAATGGGATACAAAACAGAGAATCTAGAATTGCTTGGGGAAACCTCGTCAAAATGTTAATTTTATGGACACCATATTTCCCACTTTAAAAATAAAAAACAACAAAAACCCATTGTCCTCACAGGAAAATTTAAATTAAATATTTAGCTTTGACTCTATTAATTTTTGTGTTTGCTTGGGCTTCTTAATACACTGGCTTCAAGAAGCTGTGTTTGAACAGCCCTCAGTTTGCATTAATATGGAAGGCACTCCTCAAATAAACTTCAACTCCACTGATGCCATGCACCAATTTTGCTTAAGGTTCAGCTCACAGGGGAGACATGTGGCTTTGTACAGAAATGGTTCTTTCAAAAAAAAAAAAAAGTAATATACATACACATATACAGACACCCAAATTGATTTATGGGATATTGGGATTTCAGCTTTTATGGGAAAATCCTTACTTACATAGGTTTCCAAAAGCATTCTTCAGTTCATATCATTTTTCTGCCAGTCTCCATAGACAACAATACATCAGACTCCTGTTTTCACATTCACAAAGATTCTTTCCTCCCTTCTTCTAACACACATGGTCTCCATTGGGATATGGAGCAAATCCTCCACTTATTGTTTAGTCTTAAAAGTAAAGGTTTGCCAAGATACAAGCAGCTGGGTTGAGACTGGGAGATGCAACAATGGCATCATCCACCTTTGACACAGAGCACAAGTAAAAATTGGTTCAAACTCTGTAATACACCTTGTTCTCCACCCCTGCAAAAGGGATTCCCCTGCCCAGGGTAGCATAGTCTCACAAAACAGAAACAATATCATTTTGAAAGTAACAGAAGATTCACAAGTGTTATAGAAAGATCTCTCTCCCCTCCAGACTCCAAGATTAAGGACTAGGAAAGACCCTCCAGACTCCAAGATTAAGGACTAGGAAAGACCCTCCACAAACCAACCTGTAGTGCTCACATTACACCACAGGTCTCAATATAAAGGATCTAGCTACACTCAAGATCTTTTCATGGTGCATGTTAGCGTGATCTAATGAAATTATAACTGAAAGGCTCCAATGAAGACTGAAGTCCCAGGAGCTGCAGAAGTGGAACATCTTTGGCACACCAGCATCTCACTGGATGCAAGACAATGGTGGAATCTTGTCTTACACAAGAGATTAAATCAGTCTTAATAGCCTCTCCAGTCTTGAATTGAAGGCAACAGCAACAACAAAAGGTAAGATACAATTAAATTAAATAATTAAAATTAATAGACCACTGGTAAAAGTCTGGCTTTTGGACCTGTTGCGCTCTCCTTTAAAGCCAAAATTTGACCAGTTAAATAGCAGCTAACACAAAATCTGAGATCAACTGCCAGATACGTATGAAGTGTCCAAAGCAGAAAATAATCTCTGATCTAGAAAACAAAAAGGAAAATATTTGACTGTAGATCTACCCTCCCACAAGCCTGCTCGAGATCAGACGATGGAACAGCTGCCAGACAGCAACACCCACCTGACGGGATGTGCTTCCTTTCGCCAATGCATGGACCCCACATCCCACAGCTACACAACACAGCGGAAACTCGTGCTGCGGGCAATTAACACCTCTGAGCTCCACACACTTGCTGGACCACAACCCATGATGCCCATGCAGCCAGAGAGATGCTCACACGCTGAGCCGGCAAGCACAGCAAGCAGGTTGTTAAGTCCAGACCCCAGGGCTAACCTCAGCCACCCCTGGAGCGTGGTTCCCCATGTTCCTTCCCCTGCTTTACACCTTCATTAATGCCTTCACACTTTGCATTGCAGCTACAGAAAGAGCATACACAGCAAGACAGCTTTACCAACCCAGCAGGCGCCTGCAATGTTTGGGCTCAAAGAAATATGCCCATAATAATCTGAAACCAGATACCCACAAATGAAGTGTGTGGTGCCCCACTTCTCCCCTAAAAGGAGGAACTCCTAATATAAGCCTTCATTCAACCCCTTCAGTCAGTAAGGAGCCTCTATCACTAGCACCTTTCACAGACTGAGAGTAGTTCTCGCTATGCTCTGCTATTTAATAAGATTTGAGCACTTCAAAAGGAAGCAGCTGCCAAAGGACTGGCCCTCCAGCCACGGAAGGGATAACTCTACCTAGTGACGGCTGGCTGGCGGGCTCCGGCAATGTCAGTCCCTCCCAGCATCAGCAAACACCCTCGGGATCCAGCCCCACAACAGCAGTGTGGGTGCAACACAAGGACCACATATATGCCAAGTTTTGCTTCGCAGTTCTTCCCAGCATTCAGCTTCACATTTTAAGCTGAAAGAGGGCAGATTTACATTAGATATTCGGAAGAAAATTTTACAGTGAGGGTGGTGAGGCTCTGGTGCAGGTTGCCCAGGGAAGTCATGGATGCCCCATCCCTGGAGGTGTTCAAGGCCAGGTTGGATGAGGCTTTGAGCAACCTGATCCAGTGGGAGGTGTCCCTGTCTATGACAGCAAGGTTGGAACTGGATGACCTTTAAGGTCCCTTCCAACCCGAACCATTCTATGATTCCATGATTAACTGTGGCTCCTTAAAGACAAAAACTATGTACATACAGAGAAGAAGGAGCCCCCAAGTTATTCTTGATGAATTACTGGTCCAAAGTGGACCATGCAATCAATTGGTCAGAGATGCAGCTGATGCTGATCTTTATTCACAACTAAAGCAGGAGAGGCTTAGAGAAACTCAACAGCCTGAAGACAGCACAGATGATGCCAAGGGGGAATCCTATACCTCAATATAGCAGGTAAGCAGTACTGGAATGTAAACGTCTGTCTATATTTGACAACAATATTCAAAGAGCAATAAGTGATATTAAAAGAGTGTGCTTCTACAGAGAAAAGTTTCCTAACGCCAATATCTATTTGGTACAGGATAGCTTCTTTTAAGGAATAGCAGAATACTGCCTGGAAGGTTTAGTACCAGAACAGGAGATACACTGCAATGGCTAAGTCCTGCTGTATTGTGAGAAGCAAAGGGGAAGTCTGAATTTTTTGTATGCATGATATTGTGAACAGTATGAGGTACACCGGTCTCCAAATAAATCAAATTAAACTGGTGGTGTGCAGCACAATGAAGAGCCCGCGTGGTGCAGCATCACACCGTTGGCATGCAGAGCTGTAAACTGTGATCACCCTCAGCCCAGTCCCCCAGAGAACAACCCAGAGGGAAAACATTGACTTTCTGGCTGGTTTAGAGGTAACTCTGCCAAATTTCAGCTAACTGGGAAAGGGAAGTATGCTTATTGTTGCAGTAAAGCCATCAGTTACTGCTTTCTTCCAGCTCAAGGAAATGGAAGAGAGCATGTTCCTCTCTAGCACATAAAGTGGACAAAATCGACTTGGATTTGGGAGCTCAGGAACCCCCATAAGAACATCGCAGGATTTTGGCCGAGAGCTAAGCATGCACTTTAACTTCTCTTGAACTTCACAGCCGTACTCAAGAGAAAACAAGCACTGGAGGATTTTGACAAGCGAGATGGAAATGAGCAGGTAAGGCTGACGAGTTCAGCTGCGGTTTCATTACGCTTCCATTGTGAAACACAACACTTCAGCAGTCAGGCTGCACACAGGACCGAGGAGGACTTCGCTCCTAATTCAAAACCACTCACACAGTGCCCCATGCCTGAACTTGCTGAGATCGCGCAGCACTGCGTGACTTCAAAGGGAGCTGCAAGGGATCGGTTTCCCACAAGGAGGGGCCCCAGTCAACCATCTCATACACCTTCTTCAGAAATGGGCTGTACTAACACCCTTCCTGACAACTAGGCAGGTGTTATTAACTCCCCTTCTCTGCACTACAAAAAGAGCTAGTTTGGGAGTGAAGGAGGGAACAGATGCAGGGAGACCAAAACAGAGCCGCTTAATCATATGCCTTCACACATGTAATAAAAACTGGTAGCGCGTGATTCATCAATGGAAGAGGTTAGGAAAACAAATTCAGAAGGAGGGTAATCTCTCAGGCAACGTATCAACACCCAGCTGAAGCATCCACTGAACCCGAAGAGCAGGTAAAGTCAGTTGTCTCTGAGAGCCTGGCATGCCTCTCTGAAAAACTCACCAAGGATGGGAAGAGGCGGATCCAAAGGGTGGCTGCCTGCCTATGAGTCACTCTCCAAACGGAGACAAAGTGGACCTCCAGGATGAAGATACACCTTCAACGCTCTATCTGGCATGAGCACTGATTCTTTCAAACATGTTTAGAAGATTCTGAGACTCTGTCCCATTCTGTCCTCCCCCTGCAACTCCTTCCCCACAACAGACAATCCAGTCTGGGAAGCCTGATGGGAAGTATACTGAAATAAGTGGGAATCTTTTCATTGTCTTTGGATCAGACACAAGAGACGACTCCGACCTGGAGCCCGGAACATCTTCTCTCCCATTGCTGCTCCAGCCTTTCTTCCCCACAGGCACAATTAATAAGCATTCTAGAAGTACGACCTTTTTCTAAGCCGTGTCAATGCTGACGTGGCTTCAAAACCAGAACAAGATGGACACTTGCAATGAATAAAGCAAATATAAAAGCTACCTGGGGACTTAATTAGCTTAATTAAACAAGCAGCTATAGCTTTTGACTTCCTACACAATTTTTAAATTTAATTAACAGAACTGCATATATAATCATTCATTTGTAGAGGCAAATCCCAGGGCTCTGTTCAGTCGGAAGAGCTGAAAGTCTGGGTTAGTTTAAAGCTGTTTTTTCATATGCCTCTAGTAATTTCTTTTAATTTTTCTTGTTTAAGCTCCTAACAAATCATGCTTATGGCATGTCAGCTCTTTCTGTATTTCACTACGGTAGCACCTACAGCTGAGCATGCCTTTGTTGGACAGGTCAAGTAGCAACTTTCTCAGCCAAATACATGGTGTCTGGATTAATCAGTCCCTCTTGTGTGTTTTGAGCCTGATTGACACTTGTCTATCAAGTCAAGCATCTGAGAAAAATCCATAGGGCTCCCTAGTAAAAAGGGGATTTTGCACTTCCAGACCAACAGATTATTTTTCCTACAAATGCACATCATGTGATTTTTAAGACTCAAATCAGCATGCCTGAAAAAAAATAATGAAGGGCTAAGTACCTTCTCATTCCTGCAAAGGCTGGCAAGACCTACAGATGATACCTGGTCCCTTGAGGGTCAGCCTGGCCATCCCTTGGTATGGGAAAAAAGCTCAAAACTTCTGCCTCCTGCAAGTGACAGGAACTGTCAGAGTTCCAGGGGGAAAGAGAAACCTTCCCAACAACTCTTACTGCCGTATGTTTAACACTCTGGAGTTAAGATCACAAATGGGTGGAAAGTCAGTCTCCCTCATAACTCCTATAACCAGTTATTCCAGCTATTACCGTAATATTGTCATTCTAAGTTTTTGTTCCAGGACAGCTGTTTAAAATATTACTTTTGTATTCACTCAAGCTGCATAATTATAAGCTGTGCACCAGCGGTGAACAACCATGCGTAACTACTGACTCTTAGCCAATCCTGGGCTCTTTAATCAATTTTAGTCTGGTTTCATCCAACACATTACCCACCTCAACAACAGATTTGCTCAGGTAGGAAGAGCAAGGGCTGCAACAAGATTGAACTATTCTGTGGAAATTCCTGACAAGAAAATCTGCTTAAAGGGCTACAAATAAAATATAGATAAAAAAGGAGGTTTCAAATCTTCAAATAAATAAAACTTTCAACAGCATGAGCCAAACCCAGCTCTTACTGGAGTAACACCAACTTATATTGCTTTTGAGAAACACCACCTCTAAAACAATGAATGATTTACAAGCAATAGTTGCTGGCAACTGCTCTTTAGTATATGTGAAAAAAATTGTAGTGTTATAAAGCTAAAAAGAGAGAGACAGACACACAACTGGTTCTGGGAATATTAAAATTTTGTTCTCCCTATATTTTTAAAAGACTGTCTGGAGGGATCTATGATCTCTTTTTCCTGAATTACGTCGCAAGGGGAGGGAATCCAACTGTTTGTTTATCAGCCCTACAGTACTGAAGTGTTTCAAGAACCAGGCATCAACTCCAACAGCACCATCCTGTTCCTTCAGAAATTTATGTCAAACCTAAAATCAAATGGGGCCAGGGGAACTCTAACAGCTGCATATACACAGTGGAGTGCTTTCACCACAACCCCAAAGCAAGCACAGAACCAGAAATGAGTAAGGTAGTAAATTGGCTGGGAGGAAAACATGGAAGATGACCAGATCCTAGCAGTGAGATTCTCATTTCCAAGGTCATGGAACATGCCAAGTGTGGACAACTCTGCCAACCTGCCCCCAAAACAGCAAAGCAGATGCTGAAACTCCCATCCTGAAGCCTTCTCCTGCCAATTCACAGAGTGGTTTGTCGTCAGCCCTCTCCAGCCAGGCTTGTGGGTGAGGGCAGGCAGGTGGTCTCACACGCTGCTGCCAGCGACTCTCAAAGCAGTGAGCACAGCCTGAGCTTACCACAGGCGGCTCAGCCACGGTTGGGGTGCAGCCACGGTTGGGGCGCAGCCACACTGCAGCATGCAGTTTCCTGTCCTACACGGCTCCTGCAGAAAACCACCGCTGCCCGAGAGCTTCTGGGCGAGGTGGGTCAGCTGGTGGAGCAGCACTACCAGATATACAACACCGGCAGGCCAACGTCTCCCCTTTTTGGTGAAAGCCTTGGGGAGCGGAGAGGAGCCAGGTGGCAGAAAGCCTGCTCTGAACCAACCTCGTCTCCAGGAGACATCGAGTGGCAAGCAACTCTGCTCCACTTTCTCATGTGCACGACCAACAGGACCTCGTGTGCTCTGGTGACTGTACACAGCAGCCAGGGGAGATGTCAGGCAGAACACAAAACCTCCTCTGTGCCCCCTGAACAGCACTGCAACTGAGCCGACTGCAAAACACAGGACACCACTGCCCAGGGGACCTCTCGACACCTCTGTGCCCCCTCCCACAGCTTTCTCCCACAGCCTGTGCCACGACAGCCCACATGAAACCAAAACTGCGTGGGCAGGATGCATTCTGCCTTTCCCTACCATATGCACATGCAAGCAGCTCTAGCTCGGCTGTGCACAAATTACTAAACCTAGATCTTGCTTTGTAACACCACACCACCATCTCCAGTCCACCACCAGATTGTGTTTTTTAAAGTTTTTACTTTATTCAGAAGGGACGGAGGTGGGTAAAACACAGATTACTTTTATTTCCTGACAGGCAGGTACTCACATCAATGCAGGACCACTAAATTAAAGGGTGGCAAACGCAGGGCTTCATTTTGAGCTGTCTGAATGCTTGATCACAGCAAATGTACCCATGCACCCATTCGGTAGCTGGTATCAGACTATTGGCTTTGCATATGCAATGTATGGAAATCTGCCTGCAAACATCTATATATGCAACTGCAGATAAAAGAGACTGAAAGTGGGACAGGCTCCCTGCTCTTGAGAGGACTTAGGAGGTTTGACAAACAAACAAATAAATCTTCTATTTCTATTCAATCAACAATAACAACAGGTCAATCAATCTCAACAATCAGTTATTAGCAACAAAACAAAACCCTTTCAACAGCTATAGAGCCCCCGGGACACCTCTTTACTTTTACGCTCCAGACACGTAAATTACAAAGAGGTGATGCTGACATGTTTTAGCTCCCTCACGCATACACAATGCAAGAAATGCCATGTTATGAGATATAAACAAACATATTTTCTCACATATATTAAATCAGTAACACTTGGCAGAAAACTCAGGAAGTTGCGCCAGTTTTGCTATTTACAGTAATAAAGAAATAAATCACTGATGGGTGTCAAGCAGGCATGTTGGTGGCACTTCCCGTTTGGAAACACTCCAGGGGCCAAAGCAATGAGCTGGTGACAGGAGTTTCCTCAAAGTAAAACACTGACATAGTGGAGCTTATCACTGATGCAGCGTCCGCCAACAAGGGCAGGGCAGGTGAGTGCTTGTGAGGGAGTGAGCTCAGGTAGCCCATACACCAGCCAGCACGCCCCAGAGACCTGGGTTTTGACCAGAGAGAAGCAGAACAGGCACCAGATAGAAATAAAGAAGGATAAATAAAAAGATTGGACAGAGAAGCTATAATGAGGCTCTCGGTCTTGAGAAGTCTTCCAAGGCACGTCATTCACCTGCAGTTTCAATTAACCTTATTAACAAATCTAGACAGGCTTATGAATCATTCACGACCTTACATTAAGCAGCAAAGTCTGCATCACGGTCTGGGGTTCTCTGTTCAAGACACTCCTGTTGGTCATCCAAGGATTGTTACCACACAGCTACAGCAGGAAAGCACCGTGTAACTTAGGGGAAATCCACTGGGTCGTACAATGCCAGACAGGACCTTCAATATCATAGAATCATAGAATGGTTTGGGTTGGAAGGGACCTTAAAGATCATTCAGTTCCAACCCCCCTGTCATAGGCAGGGACACCTCCCACTGGACCAGGTTGCTCAAAGCTCCATTCAACCTGGCCTTGTTCATGGATCCAGCCCAAGGAATTGTGGAGCACTAAACCAACTGCAATAGCCTGCAAAGAACCCCTTTGCAGTTGTCTTCCCAGCACCTTGCTCATTTACATACCTCCAGTATAACATTTTCTTGTTATTCATAGGTTTTATTACATAATCTTAAACTTCTGTGTAATTCTTCTCATTCAAGTCTCTGTTAGGTATGTCACTATTTCTAAAATATCTTCCTACTACATATAATTCATTTGGTGTACTGCTGCTTTTCCATTTTTATCCAATAGCTGTTTCTTCTTTAGAAAACCAGGATGCAGCTAATGAGATTATGAACCATTAAAATCCATTAGTTCTCCAGATATAATCCATCAAATCTCTCAATATTGCAGGTAGAAAGGGGAAAGGTCACTCTGCTACTCCATCCATTTCTGATAGAGACTCACATTGGAAAAGCCAAGACCCATATCTTTAATAACAGTTAAAAAGTTAAGTTGTGGTAGTATAGCAGAAGGCAATCTGCTGGAAAGGTCCAGCTATTCATGGTGCTCGGTCATTACTCATGGGTGCTGTAAAATAAAAACAGGATCCTGGAGTGAGATGAGATAAGCATCTCGTTGCCTGCAGCTTGATGGCAGGAAGGTGGAGTTCGGTGATACCAAGATTCAAATGCAAACCAAAAACTCTGCAAAGGGCTTGATTTGTAGGCACCTACCCTCCTCTTCCCTTCAACACTGAGCATCTAAAAGATCTGTGCTTAGCACAGGGCCTTGCAATACCCAATGCTACCTGTGCTCTTGGCAAATGTTTTCTGTGCTGTGCAAGTGGCCAAGAGCTATCTGTCCCGATCATCGCTCACCTATCTCAGCTGGACTTCCAGCGCTGTCATGGGACTACACTGGGGATAGCAGATAACCCAAAACATGCATGGTAGAGCTAAGGGAACCTCCACACGTGCTTTCAGCCAGGAAAGCTTCCCACACAGGCTGCCATCCCTTTGTTTCAACCCTGATATCACATTCCTACAGCAGTGCTGCTGTATCTCTCCTAAAGGCAACACGATGTATTAAACGAGCTGCATATATGACATCACACACAGCTGTACATTTTCAATCAGAGACCACAAAGCTCCTTTGGGTGCTGAGGAAAACTTACACCATTAATTTTATAGACAAGGAAAGCAACACATGGAGATGGCAGGAGCAGAGTTAGAATCAGTGCTTGTGTTCTTCAAAAGCCTAACCTAGCACACTGCAGGTACACTGCCTTCGAAAAGCTCTGCAAGGAAGACTCTGCAGTACCCATGAAAACCATGCATGCCTGGACTGCACCGCGGTCCCGATTCAAGAAGAGTCAATCACTCCACAGCACTAAAACCCATCATTCTTTGCAGCGACTACAAAGCCTTGCACTCAGTGCAGTGGAGTGGGGCACACAACACCATCACCCCTGTCAGCATCACAATGAATTAATTTATGCTCAAAATCAGGCTATCAGCAATATTTCTGATGAAACATAATTTCAAATGACGTGTCTCAGTGGCACTCCAGTCTTCAGAAGTACAGCTCCCATCATGGATATCCCCATTTAGGCTAGACATGAGGAAGAATTTCTTCACCCTGAGGGTGGGGAAGCACTGGAACAGGTTGCCTAAGGAAGCTGTGGTTGCCCCATCCCTGGAGGTGTTCAAGGCCAGGTTGGGCAGCCTGATCTAGTGGGAGGTGTCCCTGCCCATCACAGCAGTGCTGGAACTAGATGATCTTTAAGGTCCCTTCCAATCCAAACTATTCTATGATTCAAAGCCTTAACTGCATAACTCATCCTCAGTGAGGATAAAAAAGGAGGTATTAATTCCAGCAGCTTTCGAAACCTGGCATGGGCTGTAACACCACAGAGAAGTCTGAGCACCTACGCACTGACTTCCAGATCTCGAAATAATCACAGTGACTTCTTTCTTCTTCCTCTCACTTCCTCATCAGGCCATTTCTTAACAGTGAAACTATTGAGGACCAATATTTATAACCAGCCAGTATTAATCCACCACGTCTCCTCTCACACTCCATGTTGCAAGACAATCTGTTGAATGATTCGAGATGGAAGGAAGAAACACAAACTGTCAAATACAGGTGGTGTCTCACAGGAGAGAATCTGCGTGGGGCACAGGGAAAGATGGAGAGGAAGGTTCAAAGTACTTCAGCCCGCACACTAACCCCTCTCCCATTTGTTTCCAAGAACTTACGGGATTGTTTAACATCCCTGGTACACGCATCCCAGAACATCATGTAAAAGCAGTAGCAGTTTCTGTCCGCACAGCTAATTAGATGTTTCTAAAGGTACAAAAAGAAAAAAAAGGAGTGCCAAGGCATGCACTCCCTCAGCATTCCTGAAGGTATGATGCTTGCTCCTGATGTCCAGATGTTACTGTTCATGTCTGTGCTCTAATCCCATGAGGTCCAGCACTGGGAGTCATAGTCAAGTCTTTATGTAGCAAAAAGAATGTAGGTTGGGATCCAGTACGCAGCTGACAACACCCAGAAAGGACATGCCATTGCCAACGCTTGCTTTGCCAAGTTAGATCATATCCTATTTGCACAGTGGTTTTTGTAGGTTTGTTTTTTGGTTTGGGGCTTGTTTTTTCTGGGGTAGGGGGCAAGAGGACAATAAAAAATTCTGCAAAACAGCCACTATAAAAAAGGGCACATAGACGAGGTTCTTGTACTGAAGGACTCCGGGTTGTGCTGGTTTAGGCTAGGGTAGAGTTAATTTTCTTCATAGTAGCTGGTATGGGGATGTGTTTTGGATTTGTGCTGGAAACATGTTGATAACACAGGGATGTTTTAGTTATTGCTGAACACTGCTTACACAGAGTCAAGGCCTTTTCTGCTCCTCACCCCACCCCACCAGCGAGCAGGATGCTGGAGGAGCACAAGAAGCTGGGAGGAGATATGGCTGGGACAGCTGACCCCAGCTGACCAAAGGGATATTCCACACCATATGATGTCGTGCTCAACATATAACGCTGGGGGAAGGTTGGCTGGGGCAGGGCTGGGGGGAGGTTGCTGCTTGAGAACCAACTGGGTATCCATTGGTTTGTAGTGAGCAATTGTTTTTATTTGCATCCCTTATCTTTACTGGGGTTTATTGCTCTCTCTTTATTATTCTCCTTTTAATTACAGCTTATTATTATAATATTTTATTTCAGTTATTAAACCATTCTTATCTGAACTCATGAGTTTTCTCACTTTTACCCTTCCAATTCTGTTCCCCATATCCTGCGGGGGGTTGGGAGGTGAGCAAGTGGCTGTGTGGTGCTTAGTTGCCCACTGGGGTTCAACTACAAGAGTTGTATATTTGTATACAAATGACGAGGAAGTTAAAGAAAAAAAAGACCCAAAAGCCTGAAGCCATGCACTGCAATAAGAAACAGTCTGTCAAAGACCAGGCAATTTTGAGTCCCATCAAGCCTGTGATTACAGTTTTTCTCATCTATCTCACAGGAGAGATGATCTCACCACTCACTTGTGACCATATAGTCACAGCTGACTTCAGCAATTGAGTTGAGACAGGGAGGAGCTGAAAAGCATCAGCCTCCAGCCTTATCCAGGCCACTGGATGGGTGATAAGGTGCTGTGTCACCACGAGATGCTGTTCAATATCTGAAGGAGGATGCACTTCTGGCGTTTGCATGCAACTGCAAGCTGACAGGCAGCTTGCCGGCATCTACCAACAACACGTTGTCATGTATTTCCCTTTTTTAATATTTCTTTTTCCCTTTCCAAAGTGTGGTTTTAAGATGAGGAAGCACTTCTCAAACAACATGACCAAGCTGTACCTTGGATTAAAGAAGAAAATCAAGAGAGGAGCGGTCTGCTGGGAAAAAGGTCAGAACATGGTTGGAGTGGTTTTGCTCACATGTCAATTGAGAACATAATCTGATGCTAACCACATCCAAAGCTCACCATCACACGCAAAGTTGCACAAAATGTACTCTTCAAACAGAGCTTTTGCTGGAGATCTCTTCAAGGCCAAGCACATGGCAGCCCTAGACAAGCCAAGAGCAGGGCAGGCTCTGCTACAAGGCCATCATGTTTAGGACAACTGCTCTCATATTCCCTCCTTGGTAAATATTTAGTTTCTTTGTGAATGGAAGGCTTGGCATTTTATCTATGCCACAGCCAGTGTTGCATGTGCTTTATATTACAAACACACATGCTTCTAACTCCAGCCCACCAGCTAATATGTTTAAAAGTATAAATTCCCTTCTAGAGAGAAGTACTTCCCCACCTGAGTGGCACTGCTAATGTGGACCTTATGCTCCTCTTCCCGCTAAGAATCAGTCCTTGCTGAGGGGGGAAAACACTACCATTATTCCCAAAGCGAAGTTTTATTCACTCCAGGAAAAGACACATCAATTTTAGTCTTGTAACCTTAAACAGGGAACTTCTGCCAGCAGAGGACAGAAATCCCTCGGACAGCATTTATCTTCTTTCAAAATAAAATCAAATAACTTCCCTTTTTCAAGGTTTACCGAGCCCTGTAATATAAAGCCGAGAAGCCAGCCAAACAGTTCCTCCCCTCTATACAACCAGGACACCTAGTAATGACTTCAGGGGAAGAAAATGAAAGAGATACAGTCCCTCTAATAACTGCCATACATCCAGTGAAGCAAACTATTACGCTGCAATGCCCTAGGAGAGGGAATAAAACACCTAATGCTGTTCAACTCCTCCTATGTATGAGACCAGAGAAGATTACAGAAGTGGTTAGGTAGATCTTAAACTAGCTGAATTGCAGCTGCTGACTATCTAGGTCCTTGCCGCACCCTGCATGAGTATCAGCTTTTTATGAATCTAAAAGATTCCCCTTGCAGCCCAGCTGCTCTTGAAAGGCTTCTGGGACGTTATCACATGCAGCAATATGAAGTACTGCAGTGGTTTCAGGTACTGAACTAGAAAGTCTGAACAAGAAATAACCCACTGGAAAATTCATAGCGAGAAATGGAAAGATCTGGTACTCTTCAAATACCTCGATGTTCTGACTGTGGTTTTGAAGCAAGCCACAACACTGTCTTTTGTAAAAAGCATCACCATTCCTGTGGAAACAGTTGCTTAAAGTTGCTAGAAATGGAGTAAGAATAAATACTGTAGGTGAACAGAACTTTATGACAATACATTTACTGGCTGAAAATGTATATGTATTGTTAAAAGGTAAAAAAAAGGGTCCTGTCCTTATTGTTGTCAGTCAAAAAATCTACCAGGCACAAGGAGTATTTTTCTGCAGCTGAAATTATTACCAGAAAAAAAAACAAAATCACATTTCTCTGCAAATATTTTCATATGCCCAGGACTATTAACATAAGGAGACTGTTTAGTCAACCTAGCAATGAACCACAAAACTTACACTGAGAAAGTGTGGATGAGTTCTTTTCAAGGCCAGATAGAGTCTTTCAGAGCAACCTTTCAGGAGCCAAGCACAGGGGGTAGCAAAGGTTGTTTAAAACTAGCAAGCCTCAGTTACTCTTTTCTCACCTAATGTTCTTGTTCAAAACAGGAACAGGCGCTTCCAAAATGTTACTAAAATAAGAAGTGGCATTGCTTAAAAACAATGACTACTGCATATACATTGCGCAGGCAAGTCTTTTTTGCAGTAAGCTTATTTATATATAGAAATAAATCCACTGACCTCCTATTAATCACAAATACGCCTTTTTGTATTACAAAGGAAAATGATGAACTTGCAAGGACATAACAGAAACCTTCTGAGACTGCATCCGCATCAGCCAAAACATGTGACAACTTGAATGATCATTTTTTTCTCTTTGAAGAAAACTGCCCAAACTCTATAATTTTATTCTTGGCAAAAATCAGAAGAGTGAAATTTGAAAATGAACTACCTGTTGGTTTTTTATGTGGCTTTATTTCTTTGTTAGAAGATTCTTCTAAAATTCTGCAGTGTAAAAGTTCTTAATTCTAAGATCTTTGCCCAACAAACCAGTAACCAAAGGGAACACAAGCAAAGGGATTTCTCCTCATTACATACAGCACTAAACGAGAACTGAAATGAGCGCGCATTGTGTCCTACCAGCCCCTCAAAACACATGTGTTGACGGGCATTTCTACACTACGAGTAAAGACAAGGCTTTCAACACCCCTTCAGTGGAGCTCAGGCAACATCAGAGTGGGATGTTGTATGTGTCTAACATTGGTTGTAGTTACCTGCTGGAAAGAGCGCAGCAATGATTAAGAACTGATAAATCACTAAACAAGCTCTTCAGCAGATGCAAGAAAAAGGCAAAAGCCATCTTGGTATCAAGCTTTGAACAAAAGGAGTTGACTGTCCCCAGCCACCCCCAGAGCTTCCCCCACTTTTCTTCCGGCCGTCACCACTCCTCTGCAAAGGCAGCAGAATGGACGCTGCTTTCGCACGTCTCCAAAACCACAGTTCACAGCCCACCACATGAACTCATTCTGCCCTTGACTCATGTTTTCTTTAGCAAGCTTGGCTGTGAAATGGGGTAGGTGAGAAGCCCAGACACGAGCAGGAAATGCTTCACCTCCCCTGCTGCGCAGAGACTGCCCATGGGGCAGAGGAGGACAAAAACCTGCTAGGTATCCTCACAGATCTACCCTGCACCAACTGCCAGAGCTCACAAGTCACAAACCTGCCGAAAAATGTGCTTAATTGTGATTAAACACAAAACCTATTCCTAGTCTGGATGGCTGTGTATACATTTAACCAAATGAAAAGGGTTTTATACGTACTAGCATATGAATGTATTTTGTCTACTAGGGGCTGAAAACCATTCTGTGAGGGTACAGAATCATAGAATCACCAGGTTGGAAAAGACCCACAGGATCATTGAGTCCAACCATTCCTATCAAACACTACACCATGCCCCTCAGCACCTCATCCACCCGTCCCTTAAACACCTCCAGGGGAGGTGACTCTATCGCCTCCCTGGGCAGCCTGTTCCAGTGTAGCATAGCCTGAATTTTTGATGTTTTATTCCCGAGCCCGCCAGATACTCCAGGATCCAAGAGTTTGCTCCCCATTTCAACACTGTCACTCCAAGATGATGACAATCCCTAAGGAATTGGATACAGTGAGTCCTAACCTGCAGAGACAGCACTCTAACTGTGAATGCAGGGGTCCTGCTGTCCTTCAGGTACAACTAGAGATCTCAACCTGTACAGAGCTGGAATATGCAAGAGAAACCCTTCCTTCAAAGGGAAAGGATAGGGCCCTACTGGCTGGGCTCACCAGAGTGGCTCAAGAAATGGATCCTTTCTTGAGCGTGGGCACAAGGAACTCAGTGCTCTCCTACACTCAAACCAAAAACCATTCAGCAAAATTTTGATAAAGAAAGTAAAACACTTTCCTTCCTTGAATCAAGAAGATGGGGAAACACTTCATCAATCATCTTTACTGGTAAGACAGTCTAAATTTTACTTGAGCAATAAACAATAACAAATAAATAAAAAAGAATAACAAATGTTATTTGGAAATGTAGTCAAAGTGAGTTACTATCATTAAATGCTGATGGGGTTGTAATAATAGGGACTAATTTTTGAGAGGAAGATGGCTTATTCTAGCAAAGCTGCGTTTCTGCACAGTTTTGCTCCACTTCAAACCAAGAACCGCACAGTTGCTTGTATAGTAGCTACTAAACCACTACATTTATGTCCCACTACATTAAGGAAGACTTAATAAACCAGCATTTTTTTCATACTGTAGGTCTGTAAGTCGCCACATCATCCACCCTTTGCAAAAACAAGAGGCTTAGGAGTCTATAAAAGAGTTATCTCTAACAATCTCCAATAAGCTGCCACCCCTTTACAAGGCAGTATTGTTGGCAATTCTTGTGGAAGTACCCAAGCTCCTACACTGGACTGTTATTAAGTTAACAGATCATAAAGTGCTAGCTGTGGGGCTCTATCTTCCAAACTGCTTATCAATAGAAGTACTTCCACAAAACTCTTTTAGGAACTGGAAGATCACCCTTCACATTTGACATCACTGTAGCTTGTATATTGAATATCAGGTTCCAGCTGAATAGCTCTGCCAAGAGATCCCACCACGGATTTAGACGGCACAGGAACACTTTCCTCACGTGGTTATATTTTCTTCCAGGTTCAGGAGCGTTTGCCTCATAGAATAAATTTTCGTTGAATATATTAATGTTAGATGCCTCAGTTTGTGAGTGACCTAGATAAAAACTCAACACACGGAAGCCAATTCTTTCCTCTATCTCAGAGCTCCATGAGCACTCACTGTGCTCCATCAATAATGCACAACCCATCATTATAAACCCTTGTTGCATGCAAGAAGGCGGAAAGAAACGTGTCCACTTTTTCTCCCAATTACACCAGTGCAAAGATGGCAGCATAACTCCACCGATGCCGGCGGGAACGCATCAATGCAAACCTGGCAAGCAAAAGCAGAGCCAAGCACTGGGCTCCCGTCCTGCCAAAACCTCACAGAAGACAGAGCCAAACTTTTTACAGAATGATATTTGACAACAAGTAAGAAAGGAGGAAGACTATTTTCATGTCAATGTTATTAAAAATAGGTGCCAGAAAGAAGTGAGGTATGGAGAGCACCTTTTCATTGAGTGTGCTGGAGTTTACATGTGAGGGAAGGATAAGAATTGGTCCCCATCGCATGAAAGGTTTCTCCTTCTCTTCTTAAGACTTAAAGTTTTTACATTTATAGACAATTAAAGGATACGAGATAGAAAGAAACATTTGGTAAATCAGTCCCCAGATTTCACCACTTAGAATAATTTTTCCTCTTTACTTCTATCCTGAGCAAGAAGCTGACAAGCTGTATGGCCTCATTTACCAAGGAAAATACATGCAGTACAAAGTAGGAAGTCAGACAGGATGAGCTAGTCTTTCATCAGTTGTTCTTAATATAGAAGACCTTCCTTATTCTGAAAGAACTTATCCCAGAATTTAATACATTTAGTACAAAATGAGCACAATGACCAGTCTAGGTGGAGAAAATCATTCTGCGGACTAACTCGCACATAGACAAGCCAACTCCAGTGCTACCAAAGCCGGTAGCCAGTTGTGACTATTTTGTCAGATAAAAGCACTTTAGAGTACAGACATCCCATACTGATTTTTACCATCGTAGTAAAACTGTCACTCTCTTTCCGATCCAGACCATGGAGCCAGCCAGCTCCATTGGACTGACACAACCCTAAATGACCTTTCTGACACTGCATGTCTCTCTGACTCATACCTACAGCACAGTTGCAATCGGTCCCTGCTTGAACCTACTACAGCATCTATAAAGCTGTGAATAACAGCTTTATAGACGAATACTGTCTACCCTTCTATATTTCCATATTTCTTTTGGATGTTTTCTACCAAAAAGACATGAAAGGATTCCCAAATGAAGACCTCATTGCTACCACAGGAGGTTTAAGATACTGGAGCAAGAGGACATGTACACAAAAACCTTAATTTACAAGTGTTTTCTTGTTTACATGACAGAGTAAAACTAAATTTACTCAAGAGAAAAACACAAAACAGTACTACACTAAAATGGAGACTAATGACAAAGACTTAAGAAAAAAGTATGAAACAAGTGAAGGAAAAACAGAAACCAGAAGTGCTATAGGAAGGTGTGAGCTGCTTTTTCAAATGAAATCAGACAGCTGACAAGGCAAAATCCTGCCTCTGAGGATGGATGATATTAAATATATGAGACAAAAGCAGGAAAAACACCTCAGTATTCAGATATGGAACTGCCATCTGAAACCCCTCCTCAGCCCTTAGATGCACATTTTCACACTACCTGTCAATATAATTTTTACTGTTAGGTGCAATGACCTGGGACAGCACAGAAATGCAGCCTATTTCTCACATCCTCTCTCTCACTTGCCTCGATCTGAGAGGTTACAGGCCACTGCTGATCTAAGTGCTTTCCACACTGCAAATGATTTTATCAATTTATTTTTTTAAATGCACAGCAGATATGTAAAGCTCTTCTACCAAATCACACATCAAGAAATATGTCTTCCACGTACATATTTTCTTCCTCTCTTCCTTGTGACAGAATTATCTGTGTTGCAATAAAAACTAAAAAAAAATAAAATACATAAAAGAAAAATCCATTAAGACCTGAACAGCATTGTCACGTAGATTATTTATTCTATTTTTTTAAACCATCTACCATCTCACAAACTGAAGTCAGCTACCAAAGCTGTGCAACTTTTGTTTCTGCAGCAGTATTTCATCTCCTGGCTGTTCAACAGCAAGAACACCTCTTCTGGAAGGCGTCTGGAGAGCTGCCATCGTATCACCGATACAAATACAACCAACTCACTCATGAAACTCAATCCTTATGAAACTTGGCAGGTGAACACCAAGAAGTCTTTTATGTAATGTCATCTACATGTTCACACTCCCGCTTTTTGGTATTGGTAAAGCTCGTGGGTAACTGCAGTCACGGCAGCACGCTTTTACCTACCCCAGTGCAAACTGTGCCAACCGAAAGGGCAGGTCTACACTGTATAATGGAGCAAAGAAATTCCTATATGGCGACACAGAGGGCCAGAGAGCAAGCTGAAATCTTATCCCACACCTGAAGTCCCCAGTGCCCTGTGTCGGTGCAGCCCAGGCTGGGCTCTGACATGTCAACTGAACATGAGCCAGCAGTGGCCCAGGTGGCCAAGAAGGCCAATGGCATCTTGGCTTGGATCAGAAACGGTGTGACCAGCAGGGCCAGGGAGGTTATTCTCCCTCTGTACTCGGCACTGGTGAGACCGCTCCTCAAATCCTGTGTTCAGTTGTGGGCCCCTCACCACAAGAAGGATGTTGAGGCTCTGGAGCGAGTCCAGAGAAGAACAACAAAGCTGGTGAGGGGGCTGGAGAACGGGTCTTACGAGGAGCGGCTGAGAGAGCTGGGAGTGTTTATCCTGGAGAAGAGGAGGCTGAGGGGAGACCTCATTGCTCTCTACAACTACCTGAAAGGAGATTGTGGAGAGGAGGGTGCTGGCCTCTTCTCCCAAGTGACAGGGGACAGGACAAGAGGGAAATGGCCTCAAGCTCCGCCAGGGGAGGTTCAGGCTGGACATTAGGAAAAAATTCTTCACAGAAAGGGTCATTGGGCACTGGAACAGGCTGCCCAGGGAGGTGGTTGAGTCACTTTCCCTGGAGGTGTTTAAGGGATGGGTGGACAGGGTGCTAAGGGGCATGGTTTAGTGTTTGATAGGAATGGTTGGACTCGATGATCCGGTGGGTCTCTTCCAACCTGGTTATTCTATGATTCTATGATTCTACGGCATAAAGACACGGCACAGGCATCCCTTGTCTGCGATCAATGCACCCTCAGGACACAGATCACCGGTGCGCTAGGGAGCACAGAGCTCTCTGGAGATGCAGCGGGTCCCACAAGGAAAGCAGTGGCCAAAACCAAGCTGGCTTCTGCCTCCAAGCTGCTCCCCGTTGGAGAAGCCCCAGGAGAGAGCAAAGCAGGGAGCGGGCTGTCAGCCAGTAAAACTGCTCTGGCAGGCCTGTAGAATAGATGTGGTGATCGATCAGATGCCTCTGGTCTATCATAACAAGGGCACAAGGGCACACAAGGCCTCACAGGGACACTGAAAAAGCAATTTTTTCCGTCATCTTCGGCCCAGCACAGACACTGAGATTTTAGCACTGAATAGCGGTAGCGCTAGAATTGCTGAGGGACGCTTGCTCTCGCACGGCATCGCAATAACACAGCGAAACTTAGCTGCTTGTGGTGCCGGCTCTCACGGCTTCCTCAGCAATTGACTTCCCTGAGCGATGAGAACACCTCATGATACCAAAGAATAAATAAAAAAAAAAAAGTCATTGGCATTGCAGAAATTTAAGTCCTTTGTCTGGCCTACCCTAAGTGGTTTAGCAACATTAATTGGACGCTTCAGGATGCACTTTGTTTTAGACATCCATTTGCTATCTTTGATATAATTATAAAGCAAATCTTTCCCTTGCAACCAGCCAGGGCTTCTTGTACCAGCACAACTGAGGGGCACGTCTTGGGAGAGGAACAACCACCTGGTGATCTTCTCCAGGACATGATGCCAGGTTAGTTATACAGGACTCCAGCTTGGTTCACTCCACAGCACCACAAACAACACAGGGGTGGAATAAGCCATCAGAACAAAGGTTGCTCGCTGTCTTCAGAAGAAATTAAGTCCATATCCTACTTTGACATATATTAACTCTGCATAAATAGGTTGAGATTTGGGAGGCAAGAAGCCGTGATGCCCGATCCACAATCCTTTACAAAAGCTGCCAGTAACGCGTTTCACTCGGTAATTCTTCTGCTCGTCTTTTTCTCCATGGTTACACAAAATGTCCCTGATTTCTTGATTGTATTAGCAAAGCACAATAGCTACAATCAAGCCTAAAACATCAAAGGAGCTTTAATAGTTTGCAAAGAAAGGGTGGGAGTCTTATTCACTTCAGTAAGGGATGTGCTTTCATATTGAATTACACTGTAAATCAGTTGACTTTCTAATGGCATTTCAATAGCTTAAACAGCCCCCTTGACAATCTTTTCTGCGGGGTTTATTGCCTATAAGCTCAAAATGGCCAGAAACCAAATCATTACTCAGAAAATACTCCAAACAGAAAGTCTCAGACAGCCGGGATGAAATGCATTTTTACAGGGAGAGCTGCAGTAAAATCTAAATACAAAACGTCCACAGAGCAAGGCGAGACTAGCGGGGTGCAGAATGCAGGGTGGGGGACAGGGCTTCCACCGCCTCCTCCTCTGCAACCCCAGGTCTGCAAACACACTTAGGAGCTGCTTCTGCCATGGGGGTAAAACTGGTTGGATGGTCGGGCCCAGAGAGTGGTGGGAAATGGAGTTAATTCCATCTGGAGGCCAGTTACAAGTGACATCCCCCAGGGCTCAGTGCTGGGTCCAGCCCTGTTCAATGTCTTTATCAATGACCTGGATGAAGGCATCGAGTGCACCCTTAGCAAGTTTGCGGATGACAAAGTTTGTTGAGAGGAAGTGTGGATCTGCTGGAGGGTAGGGAGGCTCCAAAGGGATCTGAACAGGCTGGACCACTGGGCTGAGACCAGTGGGATGAGGTTTAACAAGGCCAAATGCCGGGTCCTGCACTTGGGGCACAACAACCCTGTGCAGCTACAGACTAGGAGAAGTCTGTCTAGAAAGCTGCCTGGAGGAGAGGGACCTGGGGGTGTTGGTTGACAGCGACTGAACATGAGCCAGCAGTGGCCCAGGGGGCCAAGAAGGCCAATGGCATCTTGGCTTGGATCAGAAACGGCGTGACCAGCAGGTCCAGGGAGGTTATTCTCCCTCTGTACTCGGCACTGGTAAGACCGCACCTTGAATCCTGTGTTCAGTTCTGGGCCCCTCACCACAAGAAGGATGTTGAGGCTCTGGAGCGTGTCCAGCAATGAAGCTGGTGAAGGGGCTGGAGAACAAGTCTTATGAGGAGAGGCTGAGGGAGCTGGGGTTGTTTAGCCTTGAGAAGAGGAGGCTGAGGGGAGACCTTACTGCTCTCTACAACTACCTGAAAGGGAGCTGGGCTCTTCTCCCAAGTGACAGGGGACAGCACAAGGGGGAACAGCCTCAAGCTCCACCAGGGATGCTTCAGACTGGATATCAGGAAAAAAATTTTCACAGAAAGGGTCATCGGGCACCGGAACAGGCTGCCCAGGGAGGTGGTTGAGTCACCTTCCCTGGAAGTGTTTAAAAGACGGGTGGACAAGGTGCTCATGGTTGGACTCAGTGATCCAAAAGGTCTTTTCCAACCTGGTGATTCTATGATTCTATGACTAAAGCTGTTGAAGAGGCCACAGGCATTAGCCCTTGGCCTGCTCCCTCTTCTTCTCACCAGGGCTTGCAGATAGTTCAGCAGCAACACCACCAGCTGAGCAACAGGCAGCAGCCAAAATAGAAAGTTAGCCCTGGCATCAAAGTCAACTCCAGCAACCATATTAGTGAGAGCTTTGACAAACAACTCCAGAAAACCTTGCATGATTACATGAGTTAAGTCCTCGCCCAATGCCTGCTCCATTTCACACCAAGAAGCTGCCACGAAGCCAGAGAGCTGGAGAGCCAGTGCATGGGCTGGCAGACAAAGGCAGAGCAGGCTGACAAGCCAGTGGACCAGGATCCATCAGGAAACCTACGTGCCCACCACACTGCAGAGCCACAGGCTTGGGTACTTTTCAGTGGAGTCTGGGTTGAGCTTTTGGCTCAGCTGTGGTGATACCTGCACAGCCTATCCCAGCCAAACTGCACTGGCTGGGTAGGTTTTGTCCTCACTACACTACCTCTCTGGCATTCCCAGAGCACTTCCCAGCTCCAACAGCATCCAAGCAACTGTTCTTAGAACATAGCTGTGGAAAAACAGACCACGGAACACACTAGAAAGCTGGTACCGCAGCAGGGCCAGGCACCCAAGTGCATGAAGGTGAGCCAAACCAATACCTTCTGCACCCAGTTCAAAGCCAGGACACAAACTCCAGTCCCACCGACCCCTATGGCATCTCAGTGGCTCCAACCACTGGAAACCAGCTCTTGTCATGCTTTGATCAAATCTTTCCAGCCTAACACACTCTTAAGCAAAATGTCTGTGTTCTCCAAGGATGCTTCCAGTTGCCAGACAGACCATTTATTGAGGAGAAACATGTGGATGAGTGAGAAACGGGACTCCTAGCTCAACCTCTGATGTTAAAACAGGGCAGTATGTGTGCAGCTCTTTGTGACAGTCAGCTCTCATTGTTCTCATCTGCCTTGATCAGTAAAATTGTTATTAGCATCACACCCCCCCAGGATTATTTAATACCTGACAAATAGCAACATTATTTCCTCTGTTTATTTATTATAGCTTTTGGTCTAGGCTGCATGCTTGCATAGCCTTGGTGCGTAGGACTGACGGCATTCTGAAGGGTTTGTAGGGCCAAAAGGCAGCTGCATGCTAAAGGAAAGAAATAGAAGATGAAATTCTGGTACTTTTCAAAAACCATCCTACTTTCTGCAGTGGGTGTTTCTTTGCGCTATTCCCATTCAACAAATCTGCATATCAGTAAGAATAATTACAGGAACAACTTAAAAAACTTATCAAGAAATAGGGAAGGAGCTTAGTTTACGCAAGCCTAGTTTGCAATTAATGTGCAGCCCAAATTTCACACAAGTCAGAGATCCACACTATGTACATGGATGTCATGTGCTTGGAAACAGAAATTATCTGGACAGATTGCTATTGCTCTTTATCTCTGCCTGCTACCGACCCAGCGAAGGAGAAACCATCTACTCTGCTCCGCAAGCTGCAGGTGGACACAGGCTGATGCAGACACATGATACTGCATCACAGAATTCTCTGTAAACAGCTATAAGGTATTTTTGGCTTCCTGATGCAAGTTTTTCCCACCTGGAGAACACTCTGCAGTGAAGCGGGAGTCAAAACAAGAAGCAACCGTATCGTATTTGACCTGCAGCAGCCTGGCTTTCTGCCGAGGTCATGATGCTCTGTGGAAGAAGTTGCATTCTCCTCTAACCCTTCAAAGTAGTGTTCAATAATTACAACTGCATATAAACTTGGGTAAAGCAACTCCCTTTGCCTTAAGAAAGGAAAAAAATCATAGGAAAGGATACAGGTGAGAGAGCTCAAACTACAGAATGCACCAGAATTATTTGTCTTAATCTCTTCCTGCACACATTGAGCAAATGGTAACAAACTCATCAGGAAGTTACAATTGGCTCATTAATCTCGTAGCCCATCTGTTATCTAATTTCCTTTGGTATACTCTGATAATTTGCTACTTGAAGATCAGGGTTTAATTTTAACTCCTTGTTAAAAGTCCTAGAAATGACTACATCTCTACCCGGGGACTAACATTTTTTACACTCGTAAGGAAATAATCCCCTAGTAACAATGCAATTCAGTATGTGTAAACAGTGTTTCCCAAAGCTTAAAAATTTCTTCGGCTACTACATAAAACTCATAGGAATAATCCTAAGCATTGTAAATACTCCAAATTATTTATGTTGTTCCACTGACATATGACACTGCACTTAGAGACAGCTAAAGAGACAAAAGTACTTTTTAAAGAGGCATATACGGAGTAAAAAGATCTTGGCACATGCTAGTGCAAAATTAAATGCTTTAAAGAAACAGGTTTCAATCCTGATGTAAACGCTAACATAACAGCTTTCGGATAGCAGCCAGCTTCATTCTCCACTGCACTGCACCTGGCAGGGTCACGCGCACCTGTGGAAAATGCTACCATTCAGGTTTGCACAATTTCACACCCACACAGGAAAATGCCTACCAGAAAGAACACAGCAGCAGAGAGATCACTCCTGGTTTTAACTACATTAAAGCATGCTGAAGGCAAGATGGCATTTAATTGACAATATTAATAAAAAGTACTGCTCTGCAACTTGACAAGTAAATACAAGAAATGGGAAAGAGAGAGGAGGTTCTTGAAGTTAACAAGCACTTACAGATTTGATCTGTGTAAAATTAGTCAGATGTGTTTAACAACTAACATGCAAATTAAAAAATATCCAGACCATGTTAATGTGTTTACTAGCAAGCTTCAGAAAACAGTCAAGAAGGTTAGGAGACAAAGGGTGACTTTTTAAGAGTCTTTGGAACATGGATTTTAATGCAAACCACAAGCAGAGAACTCTGTCCCAGGACCCAGTGGGATGACTCAGGTGTATATGCATTACTGATGAGGCAGTTCATGTCCATACACTTACTCATCTGCATAAGTGTTTGGGGTCATAATTGCAGTGATGTACCTGCAAGTCATCGGGGAAGCACCAGTGCTTACACATCAACTGCTCCTACTTGCCTCTCACGACGGTCCTGACAGTTCTCACAAGAGACAACGAATCCCTTTTTGCTTCAGCAGGAGAAAATCCACGTTTATAAACAGAGCAGCATGAGTCTGAGAGCTTGCACTGAACCTGTCAGACCAGCATGTGAGCTGAGGGAATGGCCCAGGTAATACCCGGCAGCTTGGTTCCCTGAAGGACAGCCCAGGGAGAAGAGGCCTCCAGCTGCCCTGCCCTGCTTGGCTCTTATCAATCCAAGAAGCATTTGAAGTTCACCAATATATTGTTGTCCTAATCCCTGAAAAAGAATATTAAAATTCTGCTTCAAATAAAAATGAAAATTTTTGCACAGCCAAGCATAAGTCACATTAAACTTTGAGGATCCACCAATTTTGCTCTCACTCCATTCACTCCTCACTTGCTTACATGTGCTTTTGCTTTGGGAGTGGAAAAAGGCAGCGTGAAAGATTTCATAATGGACAGTTGCAAAGCATACACAATTCCCTTGTGGTGTCTTGTATCGTGCCAACAGTTCATGCACCTTGGATTAGTGCAAACCAACATTTCCTACCCTTCTGATTACACAAAACACCATGACAGCCTTGCTGGATTTATCAAGGCATATTAAATTATCAGGGCAAGATGCTGTTCCCTGTCATCATATGATCCCGGCTGCACGCTATGCGAGATGGTAACAAAGCAAGTCAAAAGGGAGGGCAGAGGAGAAAGGGAACAGAAGATAAATGCCTGCTCACTGCCATTAAATCCACACCAACTGTAGTTTTCAGACACTAACAGAGAACAGGTCAGCTGCTCTGATCTGTCTGCACGTGGAGATACATCACCAGTTTACACCAGCCTAGTCATAAAACTCACTGATGTCCCATCCTATTGCACCATCAACTGACAGGGACAGTAGTTCACAAAACATGTGCCTATCCAGCAGGGATAAGAAGCTTTTCTCCCACCAAAGACCAAACAAACTTTTCAGGCACCTTGGCAGGCCACGTACTGCTTCTGTCTTAAAAATCAGCACCATGTTATATATATAGTGAAATAAACAGTGGGCCCCTGGACACACACAAACCCACCTGAGGCAGTATTATTACAGATATTTTGGTAATGTAAATAAGGCCACCAACTCCACAGGACAGCAGCCCGGTCCCACGTGTAGCCAAACCCGGTGCCACCAGGACTGCAGCCTCCCAAGAGGATCGGGCCTCTCTCAATAGCAAAGAGGAAACATTCCCACCAGCAAACCAAACATGAAAAAAAAGCCTCAAAACCACAGCTTTGTCTTGAGCTCACTCCTTCATTCTGGCCCATACGAGTACTTTCTGTATCTAAAACTGGTTTAGCACAAGTCACTGTTCCTCTCCAGCAGCAAAACTAGCCTGGCATGCACCCATGAGCACATGCCAGGGAACTCTGCTCTGGCTTTAATGTCAGGAGCAAGACCTGAGCTATCTTAACTCGTTTGAGCCTAGCTTGGATCCCTCCACCATACATAAGATCACATTAGTGACTGACTGAGAGAGATCGCCTTTAGTGAGTGAACGTCAAGTTTATCCATACGGTACTTAAGTACACCAGAAGCAGAATAAGATAAAAAAAAAAGGACCAATATACATCTATTAATCAGTCCTGCCACTGATATTTCTCTGTAATTACCCCAGAGGTGTAGCATCACACCTCAGTCACAAGCACCAGCACTCTCCCCAGCGATACGATCGAGATGCCTATCTGTGCTCTACGCTGTCAGCTCTCTTTCCTCCACATCTGATTTTATTGTGCTGGTTACCTGACCACGTGCTGAACTTCCTGGCCTCAAAAAGTTAATAGCTATCTTAACCTTGGAAATTCTCAGCTCTTCTGCACCTTGCCTACCCAGTAGAAATGCCTTTTTTTTTTCCTTATTTTTTAACCTGACATTACAAGCAAACTACTGTCTGGATCAATAGTCACTTCCTCCTCCTTCACAGTATTGGGAAGCAAAGGCTCAACTTTAAAGCCTGTACTATTTCTTTCACTTGCCATCAGAAGAACTAAGACATAAATGAGGTTCTCTGGGCTGGATGCATGCGACATCTACTTGGAAACAACCTAGAATTATCTGCAAGTGAAACTGTGTTCAACCAGCACAGTGGTGTACATAACAGACACAAGACTAGTCCTGCCATTCTGTTAAGTCAAAGAAATCTGCATGCACACATCAAACAATTGTGCAAGCATGTGTAGATCTGAGCACGAATACATCCAACCCCAAGTATCCAAGTTTCCAAGCGCATCTCTATGTGTTAAGCCAAAGAGCGCGTCTGCAGTTGTATTCTGCTGGTTATCATGGAATTGTAGAATAGTTTGGGTTGGAAGGGACCTTAAAGATCACCCAGTTCCAACCACCCCTGCCACGGGCAGGGACACCTCCCAATGGATCAGGTTGCTCCCAACTCCATCTGACCTGGCCTTGAACACCTCAAGGTATGGACAGCTACAACGTACGTGGACAACCTGTTCCAGTGCCTTGCCACCCTCATTGTGAAATAGTTCCTCATTATATCTACTCTAAATCTGCCCCTCTCCAGTTTAAACCCACTGCCCCTAGTCCCATCACCACAAGCCTTTGTAAACAGTCCCTCCCCAGCTTTCTTGTAGCCCCTTCAGGTACTGGGAGGTCACTATAAGGTCTCTCTGGAGCCTTCTCTTCTCCAGGCTGAACAACCCCAACTCTCTCAGCCTGTCCTCGTACGGAAGATGCTCCAGCCCTCGGATCATTTTTGTAGCCTCCTCTGGACCATTTTCAACAGCTCCGTGTCCTTCTTATGTTGAGGATTCCAGAACCAGACACAATTCTGTACTACGAGTTCCCTCTCTGCTACCCTGCAAAGAGAAGAGACTTCACCTCCCTCAGCTACAGCGTCTCGAGCCTCGAGCTGTGGCAGCCGAGCCCTTTTTTCCCCGTTCTTCCCTCCTCACAACGCACCAGCCCGAGCGGCATCCTGAGCAAACCTAGAGCCGAGGGGCACAAGCAGAAGGGCGAAGGCGCCCCCTGCGCACACCTGCACCTGCAAGGAGAAGCCCCGAGCGCCCCTGGGGCGCCCCCATTCACTCCCTGGGCCGCTCACCCAGCCCTCGAAGCCGTCGCCGGAGCCCGCGGAGCGCAGCAGGTCTTGGAAGTGCAAGGTGCAGTTGGCCACGAAGTCGTCGTAGCCGATGGGGGTGTCGTGGAAGACGGACAGCTCGATCTGGTGCCCGTCGGTGACGGTGGCGGAGAACTCCTCGTTGTAGGTGGGCTTGTTGGTCTTCTGCTTGGTGCTGGTCTGCCCCACGCGCACCTGGTCCACGCTGACGGTGACGTAGGGGTCCAGGAGCTGGTAGCCCTTGCGGAAAAGCGAGTGGCGGAGGGACCAGCGGGTGGGCTGCAAGCCCACCGCCTCCCCGATGCGCACCTTCAGGTACCCGTTGAACTTCATGGCTCCGGGGACGCGGCCGGCAGCCCGCAGGAAAAGCCGGACCCCCGAGCCGACCGAGCCGGGAGGGCAGCGGGCCCCGCCGCGCCTCCTCTGGGGCCGGGAGGAGCCGCCGAGACCGCCCCCCCCCACCCCGCCCCGGGAGGAGCCGCGGCAAAGACCGCCCCCAGACCGCCCCCAGACCGCCCCGGGGGGGCCGCTCGCACCCGTCCCGTGCCGTGCAGAGGCTCGCAGGGGCACAGAGCCACCATCCTGCCTCGTCCCGTTTCGTCCCTGGTGATGCCCCCAGCCCTGCCCCATCCCGGTGGTGCCCCTGCCCTGCTCGGTCCCCGCCAGATCCATCGCAGTGACTCTGCCCCGTCCCATAGAGCTGGGGGCGTTGAGCCTGGAGAAGAGGAGGCTGAGGGGAGACCTCATTGCTCTCTACAACTACCTGAAAGGAGGTTGTGGAGAGGAGGGAGCTGGGCTCTTCTCCCAAGTGACGGGGGACACGACAAGAGGGAATGGCCTCAAGCTCCACCAGGGGAGGTTCAGGCTGGACATCAGAAAGAAATTTCTCACAGAAAGGGTCATTGGGCACTGGAACAGGCTGTTCAGGGAGGTGGTTGAGTCACCTTCCCTGGAGGTGTTTAAGGCACGGGTGGACGAGGTGCTGAGGGACATGGTTTAGTGTTTGATAGGAATGGTTGGACTCGATGATCCAGTGAGTCTTTTCCAACCTAGTGATTCTGTGGTTCCAGTGGTGCCCCAGCCATTTCCCATTGTGGGAAAACAATGTCAGTGCCCAGTGAGAGGGCAAGCAAAATCTTCCCTGCAAATCCAGGGGTCTTCTAAATGCCCCCTCCCTGCTGCCACAGCCCTTTCCCACCCCATGTGACACCACCTGGGGAAGGACCGAGGCTCTCCCTGGTCATGCCCACCATGTATCGAGGGTGCAGCTGCGTGGGGAGAGAAGTTATCTGCATTATCAGCTACTGTGTACCTTGTCCTTTATAGCAGACAGTTTACAGCCTCCTGGTGCTGGAGAAGGACGTTTAATGTGTAGAGGACGTAGAGACATGTTGCCTTTGCTATTGAAGGGTTTATTGTTACAACCCTACCCTTTGGGATTAATTGCATATGATTAACATTCTTGGTACTCAGTGAGCAGGGCTTGTATTGGAGTGGATTTCTTTTGGTTTTCCATTACATTTAATAAAGTCAGACCTTAAATTACTTTCCAATGTTCACAGCACAATGGTGTACACTGAGTAGGGGAACAAGGACATCCTACTTTCCTGGTGATACCGTTCGGCCAACATTGTCTGAATGAGGTTGCAGTCCCCACAGCAGAAGATGTGGTCATTTGAATGTCCCCATCGCCTCTGGTGCCAAAGCTGGCTGAGAGCATGCAGCCTTTTTCATGTGTGTGTGTGTTCCTCTCATTTTTTTCTTTTCTTTAGCGTATTCTTCTCCCCTCAGCCCTTGATCTTTCACATTCTATCCATTCCCTGTCAGATTGCCCCTGGTTTTCCACCCCCTTTCCTCTTTTCCCTCCTTCACACATCTTTTTCCTTATTCAAGATCATAGAATCATAGAATGGTTTGGGTTGGAAGGGATCTTAAAGATCATCCAGTTCCAACCCCCCTGCCACGAGCAGGGATACCTCCCACTGGATCAGGTTGCTCAAAGCCTCATCCACTGGAGTCTTGAACACCTCCAGGGATGGGGCAGCCACAACTTCTCTGGACAACCTGTTCTAGTGCCTCACCACTCTCATAGTAAGAAAAAAATCTTCCTAATATCTAATCTAAATCTCCCCTCTTTCAGCTTAAAACCATTACCTCCTGTCCCTGTGCTCCCTCTGTTCCAAGGAGAAGCACCAAGTTAAGACTCCTTCCAGCCTCAGACAGAGCAGGGCTTCTGTTGCCTCCTTGGGAGAGAGCAGGTGGAACAGGTTCAGTAATGTGAGCATTCCTCACATGGAAGACACAGTTCTGCCAGAAAAACTTGTAGACCCTTAAATCACATTTTTGGCAGGTCTCCTTCCAAGGCTTTTAAGTTCCTTGATCTGTCACTGCTAGCTGGAGGAAAGAAGTGTTTAAGAATTTTTTGAGCTTGGTAGGACAGTTTATCCTGGGGAGGAACACAGCCTTAACCTTAGAAACTGCCAGACTGCACAAAATCCAGCCACCAGAGTGTTCTGGATCTTGTCTCCAGGAATGACCAGCTCCAGATCTTTTAACAGAGGATATGACTGATCAAACACAACATAGTCTGTTCACATAAAAGACTTAAATGTTTAGGAAATTTTTTGTTTAGATGATGTTTGTTCTGAAATGCATTTCAGTATTAGCTAAGATCATTCTGGGTGGTTTCCTTTTCCCTACAGACATCTCAGTTTTAGTTCTTGGATTCGTCCATCCTGCAGCAGTGTGTTGGTCAGAAAAAAACCATTTCATTTTATCAGCTATAGATCTGCTATCACTTTAATTTCTTGATTCACCACCTTCATGTACCTTCTCAAGAGCATAATTATTTGTCATTCTGCACCTACATCACCTCTATCCTTCCTAGTCCTGAGCTGTTCTTTGGAGTCCATATGAGCCAGGATAGAATCCATACTGATGGTCACAGGCAATCCACAGTTCTTAGAAGACTTCACCAGGGCTCTCTATAGTGCCTGCAGACAAGACTTCAAGACAGCCTGAACTTTAAAGCACCCAGCGTGAGCGTTTGAAGGCCTTATAAGGGCTAGAGCTCTCACCCTCTAAACTCCAAATCATCAAACATAGATTTTTCTTTGGTTAAAGGCCTTCAAAGAGCTCAGCACAGAAGCAGTGAAGAAGATAGATTTAAAAAGAATAAATCTTGTCTTAGCACAGCATATCCAGTTTGCCTCTAATTTTCCTGTGCTGGATCTGTTTGCCTTATGGAAATTAAAACCTCAGTAGGCTCCCTCAACAGTGCAGATAAACTCTTTTTAGAATTCACAAAAGCTTTGGAGGCTGGAGACTATTGTCAATAGATAAACATGAATTGCAATCGCAAACTGCTTTGCCGCTGTCAAGATTTTTCTCTTCAGCTTTTCCTCAGTTTTTGCGGAAGCAGAGTTGAAAGCCTCCCCAAGCAACTTGTTAGAAGTAATGACTGGCTCACATATTTACTGGCACAAACCAGGAGAAGACCATAATCTGCTAGTTAGAGGTTCAGATGGTGCTGTTTCCTCTGCTTAATCACACAAGTTCAAGTACTTTGGTGCATTGGAATTTCATATGCAATAGCAATGGGAAGTGGGGGCTTCAAGAACTTTTTCTGGGGTTCTATTTCATTCCTGTTCATTGGGGTCTGGTGTGACAATAGGATTCCTGCACCTGGACCTTTAAAAAACACCAGCAAGTATTGTGGAACTTATGGAAAAACAGGTGAGCTGTAGTCATAAATATTTCTGATAAGCAGAAGTACCCGTTACTAGCCAGTTTTCCATTGGAGGAAAAAAATCAATCCTGTGGACTCATATGATGTGAATCTAATTAATTTTGTTTATCTATTTGAATCAGTCTGGAACAGATCATCTCGAACAGCATCTGAACACACCCTGATTCTGAACCCCCAGCCAAAGCCCAAATGTCCTGTTCCCAAAGAGAACCGAGTAGTGACATGAAGTCAGAACATACCCCTGCCTACTCTCCAGACATCGAAGCAGCGCAAAAGCATCCCTAGTTCAGTATTCCTTCCAGGAATCAAAACATCCCTGCACACAATGACCTTGCAAGGCTGAACACAGCAGCACCATCTGGTGATGGCTGCATCGAACCACCTTGCACAGCTCTGGTGCCAAGCAGGTCTGCACAAGCATGGCTTCTCTTCTCTTACCCAGCAGGATCTCAGAGACCGGGCTCCAAACATGGCAAGCAGATTCATTTTGTGCCCTCAAGTGTTCAAGGAGGCTAAACTCTTTCCAGTGCCTCCTGTCAAGCTGCATGGTTTCCAAAACAGTTGGCCGATGACTCATAGTTGTTCAAGAAACCAACTGAGAAGAATGAGCAGATCTCCTGATGTTGTGCCTGAGCAGCAGCACGGTGGATGGCATGCAGTGGCAACAGATACAAAATAAAGCACGAGGCAATACAGTCTGAATTATAGGTAAATTAGAGGATAAACAGACAGGTAATAGGCAATCTTACTAACCTTCTACCACTCTAGAAGAAGATTTTAGTGTAGTGCTGGAGAACCCCTGGGAAAAAAAGAAAACCAGCTTTGTGCTTACCAACTACCATAGAATCACAGAATCACTAGGTTGGAAAAGACCCACTGGATCATCGAGTCCAACCATTCCTATCAATCACTAAACCATATCCCTCAGCGCCTCATCCACCCATGCCTTAAACACCTCCAGGGAAGGTGACTCAACCACTTTCCTGGGCAGCCTGTTCCAATGCCCAGTGACCCTTTACGTGAAAATTTTTTTCCTGATGTCCAGCCTGAACTTCCCCTGGCAGAGCTTGAGGCCATTCCCTCTTTCCATTCCATTCCATTCCATTCCATTCCATTCCATTCCATTCCATTCCATTCCATTCCATTCCATATCAAAAAGGCAAATAGACTATTAGTGATTATTAGAAACAGAACTGACAGCAAAGCCAAAACTGTCATTCAGGCACAGTATAAATGAGACACCCATACCATTTATACTGTGTGCAAGACTACTTCTCCCTCCAGCTCAAAATATGCAGAGCAGAACTAAAAAAGGCACAGGAAAAGATGATGAAGGTGATCAAAGGCATGAGCTATGGTTGTGAAGAGAGACAGCCGAGCTTCAGATTTCTGGGTCTGAGAAAGAGTGACTAAAGAGGAAAATGTGAGCGAGATCTGTACAACCATAGACCATATGTGCGAGATGAAAGGATTTTTCATTCTTTCCCGGACAACACCTAATGTGCACTCACTGAAATTTTGAGGTAGCAGGTTTAAAATATAAAAAAGCGAACACCTTTTCACAGAAGGTATAATTATAATATAAAATTCATTGCCCAAAATGGAGGCCAGAAATATAAATAGCCTCATAAAGGGATTCACTTAAGGATAGACTTAATAGTGGATATGGACCATGAGAAGAACCCTGGCCCAGGAACTTCATAAACAACAAATTGCCAGCTGAGAGGATTCACCAGAGGAAGGACCACTCCACATTTCTCTTATTTCTTATCCTTTTCTGCTTAAGCATATTTCTAACTCTGAACTTTGGAACAGCATGGCTGAGGTATGGTGACTGTAAAAGGGACCCAGTGTGCCTATCATGTTCCCCTGGATTGTAATTTCCATATCTAAGTAAAAGAACTCAGGATTGACACCTCTTTAGACTGGCTTAGGCACCATTCTCTGTAGGTGGGTGAATGGCCAAAGGCAGGAACAGCTCCAAATTTAGTTTTGCACTCTTCCTTCAGGTCACAGTAACATTAAGGATAAGTTCCTGCAAGTTCTCTTATGTTTTTGGGACTTTACCTGGAAAATTTGCAATTCAGCTCCACAAACAAAGTCAAAGAGCTTGGCTAAGTCCTGTTGCTAGTGTATGATTTAAGCCTGACTTCATCTCACACTACAGCTATACACAAATTAAAGCCAATTCATGCACGGTGCAAAAGCCTCCGCTTCTTTTTACTGCCAGTGTGCATTATTCCCTTCACCAGTAAACTCTAGTTCTGTAATAATTTAGTATCATCCCCATTTGGCAAATTAAAGACAAATGCTCAAATTGCTCCACTTTAAATTTCTACCAAACATAGGTTACATTCAGAAATGAGTCTGTAAAGCAATGGAAAAACTTTGGCTTTTACAACTACCATTACAAAAATGCTACTGACATTTCTTGTAAATGAAACTGCAGTTAAATACACTTTAAAGATACAAAAATTAAAAGAGCTGTAGAGGCTAGTGAAGCAGGAACTAACTCTATTTAGTTCCTCTATTAATTGTAGTCTATTTATACAACTTCCCTTTTACGGTCCTTTCTATAAGATTGCTTGTTAAACCTCTAAATAATGACAGCTGCTAAACTGAATATCCCATGTGTGGAATCATTTGGGGGCGGGGGCAGGGTGAGAGGAGAAAAAAAGATCAAATTCCTCTCTAATGATAATAATTATGGGATCAATCCAAAACTCACTGAAGTCGAAAGCAAAGCTGCTACTGATTTAAGGTATACAAGAGTCAGCACTGGTTTATAGGTCTGCTATTGCTCCTAATTTATTCCAGTACAAAATAGAAAAAGAGATTTAACCTAATGTCAGGTTTTTTTAGTTAGCATGCATTCTTGTTTTCCACTACTAAATTGAAGCTCACCCGACCCTTATTATTTTTTATTTTTTGGAGAACACCAGGTCATTTTATAAAGTGCTGGTATTATAAACTGCAGAATATATTTTATAAGAGCACTAACTCCTACAAGCTAACCATTAATACAACTAATGACCTGTTTGTTGTATTAAACTGCTCTCATTTGTCTGGGTCCATTAACAAATGCAGTGGTCATTAACTGTTAACAGCAACTCAGTTATTAGATTTTATTACTTGTACAGGAAACACTGGAGAACAAACTGATTGTTTTGGTTTACTGGGGTTTATTTCTTTCCCAGAAGTCTTGCCCTATTATTTGTAATTTAGCTCCTTACTTATTCCCAAACATGACTGACACACTCAGAAATGGATTCAAGCCATCCATGTAGACAGTCAGAGCATATGCCAGCCCCACAAATCTCTCCTGTGCACCAGAGAGATCCAAGGCACCAGGTATCAGGAGTGGGCTCTGCTTTTCTGATTTTTCTCTATCTTTTAGTTGGGCAGCAGCTTCCACTGACATATACGATAATGGGATTTAAGTAAAAGATACATTAATGTCTATCTAGACAGATGTAAAATCTTACGCTTCATTTATGGTTCTCTCTAATTGACTGAAATCCAACAATTTCTTTATTTCCTCTTCATTTAGTCTGGTGCATCGAGTAAGGGTGATCTCTTTCTGCCTTACCTAGACATTTAGTCCAAGTGATCATAGAAGTCTCTTCTGTCTCTGTGGTTTACAAATAAGCTTAGAGCAACAATCCTCCAAACCCTTGCATGTGAGGAATATTACCCAGTATTATCAAGATCTGAAAGACCTTCCACATTCTGAAAGCTGAAGACCCCTGATGCACACCTTCTTTGCTCTGCTTTCTTCACCCTGACTCAGTTTAAACCGATAGAAAAAATAATACCAGTGTCAAATTGTCACAAAGAAGCGGCAATTGCTTGAAAGCGGCTTTCAACAAGCAGTCTAAGCAGTTTTCTTCAACCTGCAGTGCCATCTGACACAAATGAGGGAGGAGACACCCAGAAATGTGTTGTTAGTGCTCTTGGGAAACAGGATCTGCCGGACTCCCATCAATCAGTGTTAGACCTGACTGGTGTCGCAACACGACTATCAGTACTTCAGGGGTGGAGATACGTGATGTGACTGTGGTTTGTTCTCTGTGGAGATGGGTATATTTAATGAGATTGAAATAACTCAATTTCTGAGCTGCTGGTCTTTCTCTACTGTTTAGTCTGGAGGAGGCTGAGGGCAGCTTTTAGTGAGGTGCATGTTGGTCTCTTCTCCCAAGTAATGAGCGATAAGACAAGAGGAAACGGCCTCAAGTTGTACCAGAGGAGGCTGAAATTGTATAGGAGACAAAAAAATCTTTTCTGAAAGAGCGGTCAAGCATTGGAACAACCTGCCAAGGAAGCGATGGGGATTCCTTCCCTGGGGGTTTTCAAAAAGCATGTAGATGTAACACTTTGTGACATGGTTTAGTAGGCAAAGTGGTGTTGGGCTGATGGCTGGACTGGATGATCTTAGAGGTCTTTTCCAACCTTGATGATTCTATGATTCTACTGCATTGCAGTTATTAATGGCACCTGTAGCTATAAGTTCTTCTCTCTTCCTGCAAAAGCGCTAGGGTAGACCTAGTATAAATGACCCTACCTGTTCACTGAAGGCTTGAATCAGTTAGAAAGACAGGGCCACAATCAGTGCATCAGTGGCACTAATGAAGACTAAAGTGGCAGTCTAAAGAAAATAAATAAGGTGATTCACAATGCAGTATCTGAACACCTTGCACTGGAGATATCCCGTCAATCCTCTTCTCATTTTGCTTATGAAATAGGGTCTTACCGTGGTTTGATTACACACAGAGTGGTCAGAGGATGGTCGTGGAGAGCAAATTTGACCAAATTACATCATCCCAGTGTTATCTGCAAACCTGTTTGGATGCTATGGCAGCCAATGGATCCATTGCAACATCAAGAGGAAAAAGGTAAGAGATTTTGCTGAGAACAGGCTTAAGGCACTGCTAGTTTGTACAACCAGAGCAGGTGATTAGAAAGTGCTTCTATTATCCCTGGGGCAGAGGTTAAAGCCTCTTCCCATGGCTGTGCCTCACGTGGTGTGTGTAGTGTTGCAGTGCTGGGCTCTGAAAGATATGAGTCAGTTTATCTGCTTCTGCCTATAAACAAGGGACTTCTCATACAACTTCCCTCCTATCAGCTTCTGATAACAACTTCCTTCCTACCTTCTTTCCCAAGCTAGCATGTGCTAACATATTGTGCAACAAAACCAGTTGGACAAGAATTTTAAAAGTATTTAAGAAGCCCAAGGATGTGCACATTGTGCCATTAAGAAGCTGACATCAGCAGAGGCTTGGTAAGAATGGCCCCGAATGTCAGGTATGGATGCATTCTCCTTACCTTGCAGTAACAGGGTCGAATAAAAAGAGCATTTCTGTCTCTTTCATCTCCTGGTACAGCTCAGAATATATTAAATCCCAGGATTTTCCATGAACAGGACTGTTCAAACACAGAGAAGAACCCACAGTCCTTGCTTACATACAGAAAGTAGATGCCAGAGCTTGTTACAAAAAGCCTGAGCATCCCTCTCCCTGCTCTTGCATGAGAGACCCTGCCATTGTACTACCTCTCCCGTTTTCTCCACTTCACTCTCAAGCTCCTCTTGTAGAAACAGGTCTTTCTAACAAAGTCACTGTGCACTTCATGTAGTGCGTTATTCCTTGGGTTTGTTGCCACTGGATCATTTTTTTTTTTCTCTCCCAGGATCTGGCTGTCAGCTCAGCGAAGGAAGGGATCCTTCTGCAGCAACTGAAAAGCACATTATGTTTGCCAGCAAACCCAGCCACAGCACACCAACAGGCTGACCCTTCCATCCGTGTGATGCCTTTGTCTGTACTTGCCATTCTTCTTTAGTTAGGAGTTCCTACCTAAACCGAGTTGATGAGCCCTGCATGCATGAGTTAAGAGCCTTACATTCAGCCCATTTTAAAAGAAAGTGAATTAGGAAATTATGTTAAGATGGAAATAATGTTCAGAGGGGAGAGCCAGGTCAGGGCCTGTCACTACAAGAGTATGTAGCTTTATTTCAAATCAAGGAGATTTAGCCCCAGCATTCTCAATCAGAAAAGCAAGATTTTAGTAACGACAAGCACCCAGCATTCAAATTTGTGATTCTCTGCTCTCTGCAGCACACACACAGTCAGGCACAGATCTGCATCTCTGAGGTAAAAGATGCCAAGATATCCTGGAGGAAAAATAGCTTCTGGAAGCAAGTACCTGCCACAACCAAATAAAGCTTGGATGGTTCTCAATCAACAGGACAGAATCCTAGCTGTGCTAGACCTTGTGCAGCTCGGGGAGGAACTCTCCTGGCCATGGAGAGCTGGGGGCTGCATTGCTGAGGAGATTCAGAACAGTCTGGCAGGCATCTCCAAGTGCTGCCATGCCCTGGTCCCGAGAAGACAAAGCAACACCCCTGTCTGCTGGCATTGAGTGAGGAATCTCTGTGAGAAACCAGCATAAACTGTGCCCACCTGCCTGGTCTGCATGGGAGAGTCTGAAACTGGAATAGGTGAAACAGCAAATGATGGAGCAGTTGGTAAACAAAGCTGCTGCAGTGGTTGCCAGATATCTCTTTAAGAACTAGAGCTCCAAACGTTCCCCAGAAAGGATTATCTAATATGAATATTATTTCTTAGGAAGTAGGTTGTTGTTCTTTTCTAGACTAGTTTAACTTTGCTTTTTTTTTTTTTTTTTTAAGTCCTCTAAAGACTGAACTATGACCTGCATGGAAAAATAGTACTTATTGTTTAACAGAAAGTAGGCTAAAAAGGAGACAAAAAGAAACATTAATGTTATGGGACTATTATGACTGCATGTTGCAGACTCATTATACTAGCTAATAATACCTAACTGATTTGACTCCTTTAATACTGGCAAAGGATCAGCAAGCCCTCCAAGTTCTTTTTTCGGTCAAGGCTTAGCTCGATCTTTCAGTTTCCTGCCATGGCTCTCATTAAATTCCTTTTTCTCATAAAAAAGAAGTTCCATCTGCCAAGAACCGCACATTCTTTTCCTCATCTCAAGTGCTAAACTCTATTCCACTCAAAGGCAGGAGTTTGCCAATAATCTCTATTTATCAGTACATTTTCTAGTAACTAGAATCATCTTTAAAACTTATAGAGCAGATGGAAGTTAAAAAGCAGGCAGAAAAGGCTTAGAATGAATGGAGTTAAAAATATGCTGAGATGAGCGTACAATAGAGACTATAATGATGACAAAGAATGGTCAGAGGAAGGGAACAATTACCTGGACTAGGTGACTAGAGAAATACCATCTTTTTTTCCTTCTCTCCATTACAAAGAAGTCTCCTTTTTGTTCAGAACCAAACCCCAAAACATACCCCTCCATACAACAACGCGGTGGCATGCCTGTCCTCTGGGATTTGTTGTGCATGAGATGCATGTGTATCTTTTTGCTTTAATCAGTACCGATAGGAAGAAAACGTGTTGTGTATACACTTCTACCGAAAGCGTCAACATCTCAGTAAATCGTAAGAACCCTGTGACACCAAGATGCCACCCGAAGTACTCATTGAGACAAACTGTTGGTTTCCTAATTACTTAAAATAAAACCTCTGTTGGTGCACACCTAAGAAAATAAGTTACCTGCATGTCCCCCTCTCCACTCCATGGTGATTACCACAGTGATGCTCTCCCATTCTTTTGAATCAGAATATAGGCTCAGCCACTAAATAGCTGTGCTCAAGCATAGATCTCCCTCACATATTGCACAGAGGAATTCAAAGATGTCTACAAAAAAACGCGGAGGAAGAATAGTCAGGACCTCCATGTCCAGCCCATTTCTGCTTGGAAGCCCCATACTCTGCACACAGACGGCAAACTGTACACATAGGGATGCTCTTGCTGAGCTATAACTCATAGTGAACATGGGGGGTAAAGGAATATCTCGGGATTTCTCTAAAACTTGGGGGCCCTGCTCCAAAATCTTAGAACTTCTAAAACATTTAGGAACCAGAAAATGTAGCTACACTGCACAAGAGAAAGAACTCCGTGTACACAACACTGCACCAGGTTGAAACTCGGTGCGAGGGGGAAAAACAAGTATTCTTCTCTATCAAAGACCTCTAGATGGAGCTGCCCCTTTTGTTTTCAAACCAAGTAACAGCTAGCTAAGTATTGTCAGCGGTAAGGGCAAGGCATAAGAACTCAAATGCTATGTAAGGAAAGGAAGCTGAGGCACTTGCAGCATGGGAGCATCCTTTTGCAAGCATGTGGTGCTGTCATTAGATACTTTCAGCTTTTTCATAACTATTCGAGAAACCAGCACTGTGGCCAATGCTCTCATATTGCTTGAAAAAATCATCCCCTCCAGAAGAGTAACATTTGGGAGCGAAAAGAATCCAACCGAGCTGCAGATGCTGAGATCTGAGTGTAAACAATGTGCCAGATCCCCAGCTGGACAGAGATCAGCAAGACTAATTTATTTCAGTGGTGTGGTACTGATGTACAGAAGCCTCAGAGCTGAGCTCAGTGCTAGACTGGTTCCCTGCAAAGAGGAAAAGACTGCAAAAAATGGGAGACCAAAAAAATTCCCTTGCTTCCCACGATGGGAGACTTCATTTCTGGAAGACCTATGCCTTCCATGGGCAGCAGTAGCAGTTTTCCCAACATGGCCAGCCGTAGAATTATAGAATCATAGAGTAGTTTGGGTTGGAAGGGATGTTAAAAATCATCCAGTCCCGACCCCCTTGTCATGGGCAGGGACACCTCCCAATAGATCAGGCTGCCCCAGGCCCTTCCAACCTGGCCTTGAACACCTCCAGGGATGGGGCAGCCACAGCTTCCCTGGGCAACCTGTGTCAGGGCCTCACCACCCTCATTGTGAAGAAGTTCCTCATTATATCTACACTAAATCTGCCCCTCTCCAGTTTATACCTGTTCCCCCTCATGCTATCACTACAAGCCTTTGTAAACAGTCTCTCCCCAGCTTTCTTGTAGCCCCTTTCAGGTACTGGAAGGTCACTATAAGGTCTCCTTGGAGCCTTCTCTTCTCCTTGCTGAACAACCCCAACTCTCTCAGCCCGTCCTTGTGTTGGAGGTGCTCCAGCCCACTGATCTTCTTTGTAGCCTCCTCTGGACCCATTCCAACAGCTCCATATCCTTCTTATGTTGAGGATTCCAGAGCTGGACACAGGACTCCAGATGAGGACTCTCAAGAGAGGAATAGAGGGGCAGAATCACCTCCCTCAACCTGCTGGCCACGCTTCTTTTGATGCAGCTCATGTCGAGCTTCTCATCAATCAGTACCCCCAAGTCCTTCTCTGCAGGGCAGCTCTCAATCACGTCATCCCCCATCCTGTACTGAAATCTGGGATTGCCCTGACCCAGGTGTAGGGCCTTGCACTTGGCCTTGTTTGAATCCCATGAGGTTCTCACAGGCCGACTTCTCCAGCCTGTCCAGGTCCCTCTGGATTGCATCCTATCCTTTCCAGGTCCTTCCAGATTACATTACATTCTTAAAGCCAGTCTGAAGGGAACTGATTGTGCTACGGTCACATTCAGTCTGCGTGATTCCTTAAGCCTGGAGAACAAGATGCAGGTGCCACCATAGCAGCACTACACACAGGTCAAATACTGATAATGTTGCGACCCTCTTTGCACTGCATCATTCCCACCTTTTGGAAGGAGCAGAGCACAACTCCCTTCAAATACAACCCTTAAACCCATCCGTACCCTGTCACGCTTGCACAAGGTGAAGAGCAGAGGTGGGCAGGGTTCAGAGTCAAGATTTCATTTCCCCTTATTTCTCATTAGCCCTAAAAAAAGTGACTGGAAAGACAGAGCATCCCTGCCCTCCTTCTGTAACTGCTGTGTTTGCTGCCAATGCCTGTTCCACTAGAGGGTCCCCTCAGCCCACAGTGGTGCTGTGCAGGGAGCTCTGCTCAGCCCTGCTCCCAGTGAAACTTGAAGGCCAGGCTCAGGAAAGTAAAACTTAATCTTTACAGAAAAAGCATGCTGTAATTTTATGATGCGTTTTAATTTGATTCTGTTTAGTTAGAGCAGCCCTCTGGGCAAGCTGGGGACCGCACTGTGCAGCGTAGGGCTGTGCTTTCAACTAACAGCTCCAGCTTCTTCCACGGACTTAAATGCTAAAGCCTCCTGTGCAATCAAAGCTGAAAATTACTCTGGGTAGTAAATGAAAAAAACCAGGAGGCCCACAGGAGCTCACGTTTAAAATACAAGTTTAATCTTATTAAAGGTATAAGAGCGAAAGTGTTCAGATCTCTAATATTATTTGCATTATAGCAGTGCCTGAGGGGAGTCAAATAAGCACAGGACTGCTCTGTGTTAGGAACCGGACAAACACCTAGTAAGGCGTACGCAGCTGGTCCCACAGAACTTACAATCAAAACAGACAAGGCATAAAGGAAGAAGGAAAATAGACAAAAGAGGGTAAAAGTGGTGGCCTGAGACTACCCTGCAGATGAGACAGAGCTAGGACCATAACCTAGGTCACCCAGGTCCCCTCCTAGGGTTCTCCTCCTTAGTTCACACTATCTCAAATGCCATATATTCACAGCACACCCTTGTTTAACCGTGGTTTGTTTTTTCCAGCTAGGCTACAAACATGGATGCACAGCTCCTCTGAAAGTCATATGCCCTGCAGCCCAGTTTCAGCTGAACTAAACCAGGTCACAGGGAAGACCTAGCATGAGAAAACGTTAGCCTAAGCTGTGACCTAGCAAATAGAACCAAATATTTGGAAATGCCACCTAGTTTCACGCTGATAGAAAATACATCCAGCACTTCAAGCCCTGCGTGTTCCAATACCTCCCACATCCATGGAGTCCGAAGGCTAAGTCTGCGCTTAGCATATTCTAAGGGAAGCTCAGAAGGACTTAGTGAGCAGTTTGGCTCACATAACTGGCTACGCTAACAGTCATTTTTTCATCCATATTAGGGGTATCATCTTGGAATTCATGTAATTCCATCTCACTTCAATGGAAAAAGACAACTTTTGGCTACAGCAACCAAACTCCCTACCTTCATTCTGCTCCATGTTGCTGCAAGACCTGGTTTACTTTCTGCTAGATCAGGATCTTTCATTTACATTCTTAACACTGGAAACTGCAAGAAAAATATCCTCTCAGATTTGTTCCACTAACACCCACTTTCCAACAGTTCCTTCCCTACTCAGAGGTCTTTAGATGCCAGTGAAGGTGGACAGCAGGTGAATCAGATAGTACAGTATATCCCAAGACAGAATAGATCAGGGGAAAAAATATGCAACTTTGTACGTGGAATCATAAATGGTTTGGGTTGGAAGGGACCTTAAAGATCATCCAGTTCCACCCCACTGCCATGGGCAGGGACACCTCTCACTGGATCAGGTTGCTCAAAGCCTCATCCAGACTTGCCTTAAACACCTCCAGAGATGGGGCAACCATAACTTTTCTGGGCAACCTGAACCAGTGCCTCACCACTCTCACGGGAAAATATTTCTTCCTAATATCTCATCTAAATCTCCCCTCTTTCAAACCATTCATCTTTCTCCTATCCCTGCATTCCCTGATAAAGAGCCCCTCCCCAGCTTCCCTGTAGGCACCCTTTAAGTACTGGAAGGCTGCTCTAAGTTCTCCCCAGAGCCTTCTCTTCTCCAGACTGAACACCACCAGCTCTTTCAGCCTTTTATCCTAAAAAAAAAACCAGCAGCCTCAGACCACTGAAAATGATGGCTCATGAATATTTAGAATTGCACCAGGAATGTCACTGATGTAATGAGATCAAATTATGAATGAAATGTTAAGATATGTAACAGACTGAGGCTTCTCAAAGCAAAACCATTGGAAGAATCATTAACTGGTAGGACAGCAGAGAATTGTTCAGCAAAACGGATTGAAACATTCCACAGAAACAAAGCCCTCTGATGGGATAGGTACTGATTTCTGTCTACTCTCAAAGGGAAAGTAGATGCAGCCCAGGACGAAAATTTGGTCATCATCAGAGACAGGTCAGTGGACAAGGCACTCTCATGAGATGTGGCACACCAAGGTGTCAGTCTTAGGTTTGCAAACTTAGGTCATCAGCATCTCTAGGGATTGCCCTACCCACATGGCTATTTGCTGTTTTAGTTCCAGCTCTCTTACTCAGACATCATTTTTGTAGCTAAAGGAGAAAAGGAAAAAAAAACTGGGTTAATAACAGAAAAATGTTTTCTTCAGAGGGCTGAAAAAATTTTCTTCCCCATACTAATTATTTACCACATACCTGACATACTCGAAACTGTCCCTGATATCTGAAGAGAAAGTTGGATGGAAGGAAGTTGAGTACTACTGGACCTGTTTCAAGAGCTGGGAAAACCTATGTGCAGGTACTCACATCTGTCCTTACTGCAGAAATTATTTAAACCCCATCGACATTGCTGAGGAGCTTTCCTGAACTGGGATTATAAGGATTCGTCCTGCAACATTAAATGTAACTGTTATAAAACTTGTCCAGATAGAGTTGGTGAATCATTTTTCATTCAAACTGTTGGGTCTTTCTTTTTTTAGGGGGAGGCTGGAGGGGGAATAAACTGTGACAGATTTCTCACATAAAGTTATATTATGTGGTTTTGACTAATACGAACATTTCTGATGTATGTGTCTATAGAGCTCTGCCTGTAAAACATTTTAGAAGCCTTGTGCACAAGTTATATTCTGATATAGGTGGGTTATACACGAACAAGCAGTGCAATGAACACACACTCATATGCTCCCCAAAACCCCAGTGGGTTGGTAGATATCAAAACCAGAACCTGAAATTCCCTCTTGGATGCCTTACATGCGTGCCTGGAGCTCTCTCCCTGCATATGATTGACTGAGCCACAAAACGGATACCAGATGAATGGCTGTCATTTCCCTGCTGATTTTGACAGTGGCTGCACCCTTGAGGCAATTGATGTTTTTTAATGGAAAACACCATGTTTGTCAACTGGATGGTGCAGCTAGATTTTGTCATTCTGTTTATGACAGAGAATTATTAGATATTGAATCCTTAGAGGTCCATAGCACCAACTTCAGTCTAATTACCAAGGCAGCCAAGTAATAGTTTTCTCCATTTACAGGTATTTGCAAGACTATAACTAGAAAGCCAGCCATTAGTGACTGGGCCAGTAAACAGTGTAGTTTGCTGACTAGTGTTTGTTTTATAACATTTGGCACATCCTGATATGTACATAATAATAGTTCTTAACCCATAAATAATATTTTACAGAGGTCACACAATAGTTATTTAAGTTCAGGGGTTTATTTCCCAGAACACTAAGTAGCTGTGAATGAATTATGTTTAGTCTGATCTGCCACAGAAGGGTCATAAACTTATAAGTTGAAGCAAACCATGGAATATTACTCCTGTATGTCAGGCAAACTGTAAATGTAAAAGAATAATGCTTGATAAGGGGAAAGTCTTTTTATTTTGTTAAAGTAATATGTGTTCCTAGGGAAAGACTATAAAAATTCATGTTAACTTAAGTGACAATTTGGGCAATCTCTCCACAGACAGCTTGCGAATTCTGCTTGCTGCAAGGGACTCTCTGCATGTCTGCAAGGCCTCAAACTCCGTTGTGAGCAAGCAATGTTTTCCCCTTTGGCTTACAGTGTCCCAGAATCCGCAAGAGGCACTGAGAAAAAACTTTGTGCTTTTGCAAAGGGGGAATAAAGAAGAGCAGTCATTAAACATTACCGATAGCCTGTTCAGCTGCAACAGCCTTGGATGAAAAGAGGGCTGCTACTTCATTTATTAAGTCTGATAAGCACATAAAGGACAGGGATGGAAGAGCTGCCTATCATCAGGTAGGGACTTAGACCACTTTGGAGTCTACTCAGGTTCACTTTACAGGGGAGGCTATAGCAGAAAGTACTGATGGGGAAAAGGCTGAAGTGCTTAATGTGTTCTTAGCCTCAATCGTTAAGCATCAGACCAGTTACTCCCAGGGTATTCAGCAACCTGAGTGAGAAGTCAGGGACAGGGAGCATGATAAACCCCCCGTAATCCAGGAGGAAACAGTTAGTGACCTAGTGCGTCACCTGGACACTCACAAGTCGATGTGTTCAGTTCTGGGCCCCTCACCACAAGAAGGATGTTGAGGCTCTGGAACGAGTCCAGAGAAGAGCAACGAAGCAGGCAGGCATGGTTTAGTGGTTGATACGAATCGTTGGCTGGACTTGATGATCCTGTGGGTCTTTTCCAACCTAGTGATTCTGTGATTCTATGATTATTCATAAGGATGAGGGGATTGAGTGCTCCCTGAACAGAGATGACTCCAAATTGGCTGAGAGTGTTGACATGCCTGAGGGCAAGATGCCTCCACAGAGGGGTGTGCACAGGCAGGGTTATGGTCCAAGGTCGAGTCTACGGGGTTGAAAAAGGCAGGACACCAGGGCCAGCAATTTGGTCACAACTACCCCATGAATCACTCCAGGGCTGGGAAAGAGCCGCTGGAAAGCTGCCTGGTGGAAAAAGGACCTGGTGGTGCAGGTCAACAGTGGCTGAGCATGAGGCAGCAGGGGTTCCAGTGGCCAAGAAGGCCAAGAGCATCCTGGTGTGGGTCAGAAATGGTGTGGCCAGCAGGAGCAGGGAAGGGACAGCTGAAAGTCGCTGAGCTGGGGGTGGGGCTGGCTGGGGGGTGAGCCCGTGGTGTGCTCCGGTGCCCGTGGTGTGCTCCGGTGCCCATGGTGCGCTCCGGTGCCTGTGACATCACAAAGGACGAGGTTCCACGGGGCAGGTTATAGAGGCACCGGCAGGCAGCCCTGACCAGTGCGGCGTGGGAGGGTGGTGAGTGCGTGCGTGGGGGGAGGCTGGGCTGGACGAGGGCTGGGGCAGAAACCTGGGTCCCAGGGAGGGTCGGCTCTGCCCCAGCACCGAGGCCCCAGCCGCTCGCAGGAGCACCTTGGGCAGGGCGCGGTTCAAAGGCATCACTGCCTCCCAGCTGCCTCGTCCCCACTCCTGCCTGCCCCAAAGGTCTCTCTCCCCTGCCACAAGCTCCCTCCAGCCCAGCCCCTCTGAACCCCTCTTCTCCTTCCTCCTGCAGGCCATGGCTGCCACTTCATTCCTCGTCCGTGTGTTTCTAACCCTCATCCAGAAGCTGCCCCTGGCTGGGGATGAGCTGGATGAGGCCACGCGTGAGCGCATGGCACAGCGTGCCCAGTTCCTGGAGAATGAGATGGCTCAGCTATGGCAGGAGCTAGAGGAGTTGTCCCTGGAGATGAAGACACAGAAGAAGTGGTACTTTGCCTGGGGAGCTCTACTTTCTACTGCCTTGCAGCAGTGGCACCTGTGGGTGATTGCTGGAGGCCTGGTCCTGCTCTTGGGCCTCTGCTCATGCTTGAGGAAAAGGAGCCATGAGGCAGACACCAGCAGCACGGAGGAAAGGTCTGGCTGCAACATGTTGAAGGTGGAGGAGGAGGAGGAGGAGGTTGAAGAGGAGGAGGTTGAAGAGGAGGAGGAGGTTGAGGTTGAAGAGGAGGAGGAGGTGGAGGAGGAAGAGGAGGAGGCTGAAGAGGAGGAGGAGGTTGAGGTTGAAGAGGAGGAGGAGGTGGAGGAGGAAGAGGAGGAGGCTGAAGAGGAGGAGGAAGAAAGTGAAGGAGAAGTATCTGATGAAGAGAGGGATCGGGTCGGGATTTTTGAAAGGCGCTCTTGCAGGCCAGTGCAGTACGTGATCTACGCTAGCCTGGTGGTGGAGACGCTGGTGGAAGAACTCCTCTGGGCCTTCCAAAAGCAGTTGTGCAAGAGTTGCTACCCTGTGCTGCAACAAGCCATCAGTGTAGGCACCTCCTACGAAGGCTGGTTTCCTTGTGATGATGATGCTGTCCACCAGCTGCTCCTGCCCCTGAAGGCACCTCGCGGCCACACCTTCAACCTGGAGCTTGGCACCACAAGGGAGATGCCAGCAGGAGACCCCCACATCCGCGTGGAGCTGGAGTGCACCTGCACATGGCAGCAGATGGAGGAGAACATGCTCTGCTTCCTCCCCCATTCTCAGAAGGACATCACAAAAAATCAGGACCCCAGCCTCCTACACACCCTCTGCACAGGCTGCTACCTAGATGTGCACAAAACTGCCCACTGGTTCCAGAACCTCATGATGTCAGCCTGGAGGGATGTGCCTCATTCGCGGCGCTACAACATGAAGATGCTGCCCTCCAGCCGGTCCTGCAGGCTGGAGCTGACAAGTGCCTCTGCAAGAACCCTCTTCATTGAGTTGATCTTTGGGGTGCAGCACGGAGACTCGGACATCTTCCTAAGTAGCCAGGCTCCAGACGACACCTCCACCCCAAGCACTACGTGGCCAGTGACCTACGCTGTGGCCGAGGTGAAGTTCTTCAAGTACAAGGCCAGGCAGGTCCCACGCGGCCGCGTCCACCTCAAATGCCTTCACTACTGCGCCCACGGCCTGACGGACACAAGCTTTTCCACCTATACCTTCAAGACAGCTGTCATGCACCTCCTGACCACAATCCCCCTCTCAGATTGGTGCAGCAAGAATTGGCTACTGCGGCTGCGAGACATCATGCAATACGTGCTCTGCTGCCTGGAGGAGAAGTGCCTCAAACACTTCTTCCTTGGCAATGAGAACGTGCCCGAGGAGATAAGCTTGCCGCCATCCTTCAGAGAGGCCAAGCCACTCAATCTCTTCCAACGCCTCACACAGGATCCAGCGGCCTCTGCCGACATGTTGCGTGATTTCCAACAGCTGCAATATCGACTCGGAAGGCTGTTCGTGAAGAGTCACTGAAAGAGGTCTTGTTTTTGCTTATAGTCTGTTTATTGTAGTTTTCGTCCTTGTAGCTATTTAGCCGTATCCCACAAGAACCCTTACCTATCAGTCACACTCAGGGAACTGCTGCCACACCTCCCCTCCAGAGCAGAAGCGCACTCGGGGTGGTCGGTCCCGATACAGCTGAAGAGCCCCTTGCAAGGAGGCTCGTGCCGGAGACTCCTGTTTCCCCCTTGCACGGTGACCGTCCCCATCTCTTGGAGAGAGTCCATTCCCTCTGGCATATTTACAGTGTACAAAGTTTCCAATAAATGGTGTGTTTGAACAAAGGCTGCGTCTCTGCGTGTCTCTGCATCACTCTCCCAGGGGCTGTGGGCATAGGGTGCCGGCTGCTCAGCTGCCCCAGAGCTGAGGAGCATTTCCAGAAGGACTTGTGCCCTGGGCTCTGCTTTCACCGACCCCCCCAGCTCTCTGTGCTCCCACGTTGAGCCAATGGGAATAATTTGTCCCCCTCCCCAGCCGCGCACGTTGCCTTTGTGCCATGGGGATCCTGAAGTGCCTTCCTTGGCATTCAGAGGCAAATCAAACCCTGGTAGCCCAACATTGCTGCCCTTGGGCGACCGCGGGGTGGCGGGTATCACGTTGTCTGAGCAGGGAGCACCTTGCAGAGGGAACAAGGGCCACGGTTGTGGTGGGGGGGCTCGGGCTGCTCCGGCTCCACTATGACGTGAGGTTCATTCACCATAGCCTCGCAAGACCCGCCAGCCAAGGTTCCTACCACCTTAACGAGGAAGATTTCAACACGTGTAGCAAGGTTAAGGAAAGCTTTTGAGGTGTCTCCCATTAAATCGATAGTGAAATTCATATGACATGCTATCTCTACATCTTTCACACCAGTGGGTCTTCACACCGTGGCCTGAACTTTCCCAACAAAAATTTTGTTTTGCTGAAAATTGGCCATAAGAACACTTTGTTTACCACGCATCTTTTCTGCTTCGAAGGGGGAAGTATATTATGGGTTTGGCGTAAGAGGGCAAGGTCAGAAAGACGTTCTTGGGTAAGGCGCACACTCTCCTGGGTTGAAAACCAGTTGGACGGCCGGGCCCAGAGAGCGGTGGCAAATGGAGTTATCTCCAGCTGGAGGCCGGTCACAAGTGGGGTTCCCCAGGGCTCAGTGCTGGGTCCAGCCCTGTTCAATGTCTTTATCAATGACCTGGATGAAGGCCTTGAGTGATGGGGAAGTGAAAACGAAGAGACTAAAGAAACTTCCCAAGGAGGTGGTTGAGTCCCCTTCCCTGGAGGTGTTTAAGGGACAGGTGGATGAGGCGCTGAGGGGCATGGTTTAATGAGCGATAGGAAGAGAGAAAATGTCAAAAGGCAAAAACCAGGCTACAACCCTACCTGGCCACTGCTGTAAGAGATAACGAAAAATGGTCTTACAAATCCACCAACAGCAAAAAGAGAGCCAAGGAGAATCTCCATTCTTTATTGGATGTGAGGAAGCGGGGAATACTGCTACCAAGGATGAGGAAAAGGCTGAAGTGCTGAATGTCTTCTTTGCAGGGTTTGGTTAGCAAGGGAGGTCCCAGACCACCAGAGGCTTGCCAAAGGGACACCCAGCCACAGCAAGGTCCAGATGGAGTGTCTGGGCAACGACTGGCCTGTCAAGTCTGAGCTCAGTACCAGGGAAGGTTATGGAGCGGTTCATTGGACTGTGCTCACTAAGCACATGCAAGACAAGCAGGGGATCAGGCTCAGCCAGCACACATTCATGAAAGGACTGTCCTACTTGACCTGTCTGATCGCCTTCTATGACCCGCTGAGTGCCTGAGGGAGAAGCTGTGGATGTTTTCTACCTGGACTTCCGTAAGGCCTTTGGCAGCGTTTGCCACTGCCTTCTCCTAGAGAAGCTGGCAGCTCATGGCTTAGGTGTACGCTTTGGTGGGTAAACCACTGACTGGACGGTGGAGCCCAGGGTGTGGTTGGGAAGGGAAATAAATCCTTTGGTGGCCGGTCACAAGCGGTATTGTCCAGGGCTCAGTGTTGGGGCCAGTCTTGTATAAGATCTTTATTATTCAATGACCTGCATGAAGATGTTGAGTGCACCCTTAGCAAGTTTGCAGATCACACAGGAAGTGTGGATCTGCTGGAGGCTTGGGAGGCTCCAGAGGGATCTGAACAGGCTGGACCGCTGGGCTGAGACCAGCGGCACGAGGTTTAACAAGGCCAAATGCCGGGTCCTGCACTTAGAATCATAGAATCATAGAATAAGCAGGTTGGAAGAGACCCACCGGATCATCGAGTCCAACCATTCCTATCAAACACTAAACCATGCCCCTTAGCACCTCGTCCACCCGTGCCTTAAACACCTCCAGGGAAAGTGAATCAACCACCTCCCTGGGCAGCCTGTTCCAGTGCCCAATGACCCATTCTGTGAAAACTTTTTTCCTGATGTCCAGCCTAAATCTCCCCTGGCGGAGCTTGAGTGCATTCCCTCTTGCCCTGTCCCCTGTCACCTGGGAGAAGAGGCCAGCACCCTCCTCTCTACAACCTCCTTTCAGGTAGTTATAGAGAGCAATGAGGTCTCCCCTCAGCCTCCTCTTCTCCAGGCTAAACAACCCCAGCTCTCTCAGCCGCTCCTTGTAAGACCTGTTCTCCAACCCCCTCACCAGCTTCATTGCTCTTCTCTGGACTCAGAACTGAACACAGGATTCAAGGAGCAGTATCACCAGTGCTGAGCACAGAGGGAGAATAACCTCCCTGGCCCTGCTGGTCACGCCATTTCTGATCCAAGCCAAGATGCCATTGGCCTTCTTGGCCACCTGGGCCACTGCCTGTAGCTGCACAGGGTTGTTGTGCCCCAAGTGCAGGACCCGGCACTTGGCCTTGTTAAACCCTTTGCAGAGCCCCCCGACCCTCCAGCAGATCCACATTTCCACCCAGCTTAGTGTCATCCGCAAACTTGCTAAGGGTGCACTCAATGCCTTCATCCAGGTCATTGATAAAGACACTGAACAGGGCTGGACTCGGTACTGAGCCCTGGGGAACCCCACTTGTCACTGGCCTCCAGCTGGATTTCACACCATTTCCCACCACTCTCTGGGCCCGGCCAGCCAACCAGTTTTCCACCCAGGAGAGTGTGCGCCTGTCCAGGCCAGAGGTGACAGTTTCCGAAGCAGAACGCTGTGAGAAACTGTGTCAAAGGCTTTACTGAAGTCCAGGAAGATACATCCACAGCCTTTCCCTCACCCAGCAGCCGAGTCACTTTGTCATAGAAGGCGATCAGGTTAGTTTGGCAAGACCTGCCTTTTGTGAACCCGTGTTGACTGGGCCTGATCACCCGGTTCTCTTGCATGTGCTTCATGATAGCACTTAAGATCACCTGCTCCATGACTTTTCCTGGCACTGAGGTCAGACTGACAGGCCTGTAGTTCCCTGGATCCTCCCTGCGACCTTTCTTGTAGACGGGCACAACATCAGCCTCCAGTCCAGCGGAACTTCCCCAGTCTTCCAGGACTGCTGGAAGATGATGGAAAGGGGTTTGGCCAGCACATCCGCCAGCTCCTTCAATACCCTTGGATGAATCCCATCCGGCCTCATAGACTTGTGGGTGTCTAGCTGGGCTAGCAAGGCTCTGACCACCTCCTCTTGGATCATGGGAGCCTCATTTTGCTCCTCTAGCTCCTGGGTTTGTACACAGAGGGGACAACTTTCTTTACAATTAAAGACTGAGGCAAAGAAGGCATTAAGTACCTCAGCCTTTTCCTCATCCCCTGTCACTGTTGTTCCTTCTGCGTCCAATAGGGACTGTATGGTCTCCCTAGTCCTCCATTTATTATTCATATATTTATAGAAAGATTTTTTGTTATCCTTCACAGACTTTGCCAATCTGATTTCTAGTTGAGCCTTAGCCCTTCTGATTTTTTCTCTACACAATCTCACTTCCCTCCTGTAGTCCACCCAAGAGGCCTGTCCCCTCTTCCAGAGCTCATAAATGTTTCTCTTCTTCTTGATATCACTCAAGATCTCTCTGCTCAACCAAGCTGGTTTTCTCCCCTGCCGGCTTTTTTTCCGGAACATGGAGATGGCTTTCTCTTGAGCTGCTAGGATTTCCTTTTGGAAGAGCTCCCAGCCCTCATGGGCTCCCTTGCCCTTAAGTACTGTCTCCCACGAGACTTTGCCAACCAGCCTTCTGAAGAGTTCAAAGTCTGCCCTCTGGAAATTTAATGCTACCATCCTACTAACAACCCTCTTCACTTCACCTAGAACAGAAAACCCTATCATCTCATGATCGCTTTGTCCTAGGCGTCCACCTACTGCCACATCCCCCACAAGGCCTTCTCTGTTCACAAACAGCAGGTCCAGGAGGGCACCCTCCCTTGGTTCATTCACCAGCTGTGCAAGGAAGTTGTCCTCCACGCACTCCAGGAACCTCCTAGACTGCTTCCTTTCTGCTCTATTCTACTTCCAGCAGATATCAGGAAGATTGAAGTCTCCCACAAGAATGAGGGGCATTGATCTAGAGATTAACCCCAGCTGTTTATAGAAGAGCTCATCAGCTGCTTCTCCTTGGCTGGGTGGTCTGTAACAGACTCCCATCACAAAATCTACCTTCTGGTGGGCTCCTCTGATTTTAACCCACAGGCACTCAATCTCCTCATCGCCACAATCCATCTCAATGGTGTCCAAGTCCTCCCTTACAAAGAGGGCTACCAAGCCTCCTCTCCTGCCCTTCCTATCCCGCCTGAAGAGTTTGTACCCACCATAGCTGCACTCCAGTTATATGAGTCGTCCCACCACGTTTCCGTGATGGCAACGACATCATAGGCTCCTTGCCCTACGACAGCTTCCAGCTCTTCCCTCTTATTCCCCATGCTGTGTGCATTGGTGTAAATGCACTTCAGCTGAGCTGCCGAGCCTTCAGCCCTCTTAGAGGGAACAGAGTTCGTTCCCAATTGCCTGGTAACTGGAGTAGCTAGCGCCAGAGTGTCCGTATCTCCCTTAGCACCCCCAGGTGTGTTCTCCTCCACTTTCTGTGTGGTGATGTACTAGTGGTCCTCTCCAGCACACCCTCTCCGAATCACCAGTGCCCCACATCCAAACTCGCTCCTGTCTAGCCTGGTCTCAACCCCCTCCCCCTTCACATCTAGTTTAAAGCTCGATTTATGAGCTTAGCTAGGTTTTTAGCAAGGGCTTTAGCCTCGCTAGGAGACACACGTGTCCCATCCTTAGCAACAAAGTCTGGGGGTGCGTGAGCCACCCCATGATCAAAGAAGCCAAAACCCCTTCCCGCATACGAGGCTCGGAGCCAGGCATTAATCGAATTCTTCTTCCTGACTTCCAGCTCCTCCCTATTTAGCCTTTGGATGGAGCAGAATACTATTTGTGCCCCAGAGCCCTCCATCATTTTCCCAATGGCCCTGAAGTCAAGGGAACTGGGGTTGTTAGGCCTAGAGAAGGGAAGGCTGAGGGGAGACCTTATGGCTCTCGACAACTACCTGAAAGCAGGTTGTAGAGAGGAGGGTGCTGGCCTCTTCTCCCAAGTGACAAGGGACAGGACAAGAGGGAATGGCCTCGAGCTCCGCCCAAGGACATTCAGGCTGGACATCAGAAAGAAATTTTTCATGGAAAAGGGTCACTGGGCACAGGAACAGGCTGCCCGGGGAGGTGGTTGAGTCCCCATCCCTGGAGGTATTTAAAAGATGGGTGGATAAGGTGCTGGGGGGCATGGTTTAGTGGTTGATAGGAATGGTTGGCTGGACTTGATGATCCTGTGGGTCTTTTCCAACCTAGTGATTCTGTGATTCTGTGATTATTCATAAGGATGAGGGGATTGAGTGCTCCCTGAATAGAGATGACTCCAAATTGGCTGAGAGTGTTGACATGCCTGAGGGCAAGATGCCTCCACAGAGGGGTGTGCACAGGCAGGGTTATGGTCCAAGGTCGAGTCTACGGGGTTGAAAAAGGCAGGACACCAGGGCCAGCAATTTGGTCACAACTACCCCATGAATCACTCCAGGGCTGGGAAAGAGCCGCTGGAAAGCTGCCTGGTGGAAAAAGGACCTGGTGGTGCAGGTCAACAGTGGCTGAGCATGAGGCAGCAGGGGTTCCAGTGGCCAAGAAGGCCAAGAGCATCCTGGTGTGGGTCAGAAATGGTGTGGCCAGCAGGAGCAGGGAAGGGACAGCTGAAAGTCGCTGAGCTGGGGGTGGGGCTGGCTGGGGGGTGAGCACGTGGTGTGCTCCGGTGCCCGCGGTGTGCTCCGGTGCCCATGGTGCGCTCCGGTGCCTGTGACATCACAAAGGACGAGGTTCCACGGGGCAGGTTATAGAGGCACCGGCAGGCAGCCCTGACCAGTGCGGCGTGGGAGGGTGGTGAGTGCGTGCGTGGGGGGAGGCTGGGCTGGACGAGGGCTGGGGCAGAAACCTGGGTCCCAGGGAGGGTCAGCTCTGCCCCAGCACCGAGGCCCCAGCCGCTCGCAGGAGCACCTTGGGCAGGGCGCGGTTCAAAGGCATCACTGCCTCCCAGCTGCCTCGTCCCCACTCCTGCCTGCCCCAAAGGTCTCTCTCCCCTGCCACAAGCTCCCTCCAGCCCAGCCCCTCTGAACCCCTCTTCTCCTTCCTCCTGCAGGCCATGGCTGCCACTTCATTCCTCGTCCGTGTGTTTCTAACCCTCATCCAGAAGCTGCCCCTGGCTGGGGATGAGCTGGATGAGGCCACGCGTGAGCGCATGGCACAGCGTGCCCAGTTCCTGGAGAATGAGATGGCTCAGCTATGGCAGGAGCTAGAGGAGTTGTCCCTGGAGATGAAGACACAGGAGAAGTGGTACTTTGCCTGGGGAGCTCTACTTTCTACTGCCTTGCAGCAGTGGCACCTGTGGGTGATTGCTGGAGGCCTGGTCCTGCTCTTGGGCCTCTGCTCATGCTTGAGGAAAAGGAGCCGTGAGGCAGACAGCAGCAGCACGGAGGAAAGGTCTGGCTGCAACATGTTGAAGGTGGAGGAGGAGGAGGAGGAGGTTGAAGAGGAGGAGGTTGAGGTTGAAGAGGAGGAGGAGGTGGAGGAGGAAGAGGAGGAGGCTGAAGAGGAGGAGGAGGTTGAGGTTGAAGAGGAGGAGGAGGTGGAGGAGGAAGAGGAGGAGGCTGAAGAGGAGGAGGAGGTTGAGGTTGAAGAGGAGGAGGAGGTGGAGGAGGAAGAGGAGGAGGCTGAAGAGGAGGAGGAAGAAAGTGAAGGAGAAGTATCTGATGAAGAGAGGGATCGGGTCGGGATTTTTGAAAGGCGCTCTTGCAGGCCAGTGCAGTACGTGATCTACGCTAGCCTGGTGGTGGAGACGCTGGTGGAAGAACTCCTCTGGGCCTTCCAAAAGCAGTTGTGCAAGAGTTGCTACCCTGTGCTGCAACAAGCCATCAGTGTAGGCACCTCCTACGAAGGCTGGTTTCCTTGTGATGATGATGCTGTCCACCAGCTGCTCCTGCCCCTGAAGGCACCTCGCGGCCACACCTTCAACCTGGAGCTTGGCACCACAAGGGAGATGCCAGCAGGAGACCCCCACATCCGCGTGGAGCTGGAGTGCACCTGCACATGGCAGCAGATGGAGGAGAACATGCTCTGCTTCCTCCCCCATTCTCAGAAGGACATCACAAAAAATCAGGACCCCAGCCTCCTACACACCCTCTGCACAGGCTGCTACCTAGATGTGCACAAAACTGCCCACTGGTTCCAGAACCTCATGATGTCAGCCTGGAGGGATGTGCCTCATTCGCGGCGCTACAACATGAAGATGCTGCCCTCCAGCCGGTCCTGCAGGCTGGAGCTGACAAGTGCCTCTGCAAGAACCCTCTTCATTGAGTTGATCTTTGGGGTGCAGCACGGAGACTCGGACATCTTCCTAAGTAGCCAGGCTCCAGACGACACCTCCACCCCAAGCACTACGTGGCCAGTGACCTACGCTGTGGCCGAGGTGAAGTTCTTCAAGTACAAGGCCAGGCAGGTCCCACGCGGCCGCGTCCACCTCAAATGCCTTCACTACTGCGCCCACGGCCTGACGGACACAAGCTTTTCCACCTATACCTTCAAGACAGCTGTCATGCACCTCCTGACCACAATCCCCCTCTCAGATTGGTGCAGCAAGAATTGGCTACTGCGGCTGCGAGACATCATGCAATACGTGCTCTGCTGCCTGGAGGAGAAGTGCCTCAAACACTTCTTCCTTGGCAATGAGAACGTGCCCGAGGAGATAAGCTTGCCGCCATCCTTCAGAGAGGCCAAGCCACTCAATCTCTTCCAACGCCTCACACAGGATCCAGCGGCCTCTGCCGACATGTTGCGTGATTTCCAACAGCTGCAATATCGACTCGGAAGGCTGTTCGTGAAGAGTCACTGAAAGAGGTCTTGTTTTTGCTTATAGTCTGTTTATTGTAGTTTTCGTCCTTGTAGCTATTTAGCCGTATCCCACAAGAACCCTTACCTATCAGTCACACTCAGGGAACTGCTGCCACACCTCCCCTCCAGAGCAGAAGCGCACTCGGGGTGGTCGGTCCCGATACAGCTGAAGAGCCCCTTGCAAGGAGGCTCGTGCCGGAGACTCCTGTTTCCCCCTTGCACGGTGACCGTCCCCATCTCTTGGAGAGAGTCCATTCCCTCTGGCATATTTACAGTGTACAAAGTTTCCAATAAATGGTGTGTTTGAACAAAGGCTGCGTCTCTGCGTGTCTCTGCATCACTCTCCCAGGGGCTGTGGGCATAGGGTGCCGGCTGCTCAGCTGCCCCAGAGCTGAGGAGCATTTCCAGAAGGACTTGTGCCCTGGGCTCTGCTTTCACCGACCCCCCCAGCTCTCTGTGCTCCCACGTTGAGCCAATGGGAATAATTTGTCCCCCTCCCCAGCCGCGCACGTTGCCTTTGTGCCATGGGGATCCTGAAGTGCCTTCCTTGGCATTCAGAGGCAAATCAAACCCTGGTAGCCCAACATTGCTGCCCTTGGGCGACCGCGGGGTGGCGGGTATCACGTTGTCTGAGCAGGGAGCACCTTGCAGAGGGAACAAGGGCCACGGTTGTGGTGGGGGGGCTCGGGCTGCTCCGGCTCCACTATGACGTGAGGTTCATTCACCATAGCCTCGCAAGACCCGCCAGCCAAGGTTCCTACCACCTTAACGAGGAAGATTTCAACACGTGTAGCAAGGTTAAGGAAAGCTTTTGAGGTGTCTCCCATTAAATCGATAGTGAAATTCATATGACATGCTATCTCTACATCTTTCACACCAGTGGGTCTTCACACCGTGGCCTGAACTTTCCCAACAAAAATTTTGTTTTGCTGAAAATTGGCCATAAGAACACTTTGTTTACCACGCATCTTTTCTGCTTCGAAGGGGGAAGTATATTATGGGTTTGGCGTAAGAGGGCAAGGTCAGAAAGACGTTCTTGGGTAAGGCGCACACTCTCCTGGGTTGAAAACCAGTTGGACGGCCGGGCCCAGAGAGCGGTGGCAAATGGAGTTATCTCCAGCTGGAGGCCGGTCACAAGTGGGGTTCCCCAGGGCTCAGTGCTGGGTCCAGCCCTGTTCAATGTCTTTATCAATGACCTGGATGAAGGCCTTGAGTGATGGGGAAGTGAAAACGAAGAGACTAAAGAAACTTCCCAAGGAGGTGGTTGAGTCCCCTTCCCTGGAGGTGTTTAAGGGACAGGTGGATGAGGCGCTGAGGGGCATGGTTTAATGAGCGATAGGAAGAGAGAAAATGTCAAAAGGCAAAAACCAGGCTACAACCCTACCTGGCCACTGCTGTAAGAGATAACGAAAAATGGTCTTACAAATCCACCAACAGCAAAAAGAGAGCCAAGGAGAATCTCCATTCTTTATTGGATGTGAGGAAGCGGGGAATACTGCTACCAAGGATGAGGAAAAGGCTGAAGTGCTGAATGTCTTCTTTGCAGGGTTTGGTTAGCAAGGGAGGTCCCAGACCACCAGAGGCTTGCCAAAGGGACACCCAGCCACAGCAAGGTCCGGATGGAGTGTCTGGGCAACGACTGGCCTGTCAAGTCTGAGCTCAGTACCAGGGAAGGTTATGGAGCGGTTCATTGGACTGTGCTCACTAAGCACATGCAAGACAAGCAGGGGATCAGGCTCAGCCAGCACACATTCATGAAAGGACTGTCCTACTTGACCTGTCTGATCGCCTTCTATGACCCGCTGAGTGCCTGAGGGAGAAGCTGTGGATGTTTTCTACCTGGACTTCCGTAAGGCCTTTGGCAGCGTTTGCCACTGCCTTCTCCTAGAGAAGCTGGCAGCTCATGGCTTAGGTGTACGCTTTGGTGGGTAAACCACTGACTGGACGGTGGAGCCCAGGGTGTGGTTGGGAAGGGAAATAAATCCTTTGGTGGCCGGTCACAAGCGGTATTGTCCAGGGCTCAGTGTTGGGGCCAGTCTTGTATAAGATCTTTATTATTCAATGACCTGCATGAAGATGTTGAGTGCACCCTTAGCAAGTTTGCAGATCACACAGGAAGTGTGGATCTGCTGGAGGCTTGGGAGGCTCCAGAGGGATCTGAACAGGCTGGACCGCTGGGCTGAGACCAGCGGCACGAGGTTTAACAAGGCCAAATGCCGGGTCCTGCACTTAGAATCATAGAATCATAGAATAAGCAGGTTGGAAGAGACCCACCGGATCATCGAGTCCAACCATTCCTATCAAACACTAAACCATGCCCCTTAGCACCTCGTCCACCCGTGCCTTAAACACCTCCAGGGAAAGTGAATCAACCACCTCCCTGGGCAGCCTGTTCCAGTGCCCAATGACCCATTCTGTGAAAACTTTTTTCCTGATGTCCAGCCTAAATCTCCCCTGGCGGAGCTTGAGTGCATTCCCTCTTGCCCTGTCCCCTGTCACCTGGGAGAAGAGGCCAGCACCCTCCTCTCTACAACCTCCTTTCAGGTAGTTATAGAGAGCAATGAGGTCTCCCCTCAGCCTCCTCTTCTCCAGGCTAAACAACCCCAGCTCTCTCAGCCGCTCCTTGTAAGACCTGTTCTCCAACCCCCTCACCAGCTTCATTGCTCTTCTCTGGACTCAGAACTGAACACAGGATTCAAGGAGCAGTATCACCAGTGCTGAGCACAGAGGGAGAATAACCTCCCTGGCCCTGCTGGTCACGCCATTTCTGATCCAAGCCAAGATGCCATTGGCCTTCTTGGCCACCTGGGCCACTGCCTGTAGCTGCACAGGGTTGTTGTGCCCCAAGTGCAGGACCCGGCACTTGGCCTTGTTAAACCCTTTGCAGAGCCCCCCGACCCTCCAGCAGATCCACATTTCCACCCAGCTTAGTGTCATCCGCAAACTTGCTAAGGGTGCACTCAATGCCTTCATCCAGGTCATTGATAAAGACACTGAACAGGGCTGGACTCGGTACTGAGCCCTGGGGAACCCCACTTGTCACTGGCCTCCAGCTGGATTTCACACCATTTCCCACCACTCTCTGGGCCCGGCCAGCCAACCAGTTTTCCACCCAGGAGAGTGTGCGCCTGTCCAGGCCAGAGGTGACAGTTTCCGAAGCAGAACGCTGTGAGAAACTGTGTCAAAGGCTTTACTGAAGTCCAGGAAGATACATCCACAGCCTTTCCCTCACCCAGCAGCCGAGTCACTTTGTCATAGAAGGCGATCAGGTTAGTTTGGCAAGACCTGCCTTTTGTGAACCCGTGTTGACTGGGCCTGATCACCCGGTTCTCTTGCATGTGCTTCATGATAGCACTTAAGATCACCTGCTCCATGACTTTTCCTGGCACTGAGGTCAGACTGACAGGCCTGTAGTTCCCTGGATCCTCCCTGCGACCTTTCTTGTAGACGGGCACAACATCAGCCTCCAGTCCAGTGGGACTTCCCCAGTCTTCCAGGACTGCTGGAAGATGATGGAAAGGGGTTTGGCCAGCACATCCGCCAGCTCCTTCAATACCCTTGGATGAATCCCATCCGGCCTCATAGACTTGTGGGTGTCTAGCTGGGCTAGCAAGGCTCTGACCACCTCCTCTTGGATCATGGGAGCCTCATTTTGCTCCTCTAGCTCCTGGGTTTGTACACAGAGGGGACAACTTTCTTTACAATTAAAGACTGAGGCAAAGAAGGCATTAAGTACCTCAGCCTTTTCCTCATCCCCTGTCACTGTTGTTCCTTCTGCGTCCAATAGGGACTGTATGGTCTCCCTAGTCCTCCATTTATTATTCATATATTTATAGAAAGATTTTTTGTTATCCTTCACAGACTTTGCCAATCTGATTTCTAGTTGAGCCTTAGCCCTTCTGATTTTTTCTCTACACAATCTCACTTCCCTCCTGTAGTCCACCCAAGAGGCCTGTCCCCTCTTCCAGAGCTCATAAATGTTTCTCTTCTTCTTGATATCACTCAAGATCTCTCTGCTCAACCAAGCTGGTTTTCTCCCCTGCCGGCTTTTTTTCCGGAACATGGAGATGGCTTTCTCTTGAGCTGCTAGGATTTCCTTTTGGAAGAGCTCCCAGCCCTCATGGGCTCCCTTGCCCTTAAGTACTGTCTCCCACGAGACTTTGCCAACCAGCCTTCTGAAGAGTTCAAAGTCTGCCCTCTGGAAATTTAATGCTACCATCCTACTAACAACCCTCTTCACTTCACCTAGAACAGAAAACCCTATCATCTCATGATCGCTTTGTCCTAGGCGTCCACCTACTGCCACATCCCCCACAAGGCCTTCTCTGTTCACAAACAGCAGGTCCAGGAGGGCACCCTCCCTTGGTTCATTCACCAGCTGTGCAAGGAAGTTGTCCTCCACGCACTCCAGGAACCTCCTAGACTGCTTCCTTTCTGCTCTATTCTACTTCCAGCAGATATCAGGAAGATTGAAGTCTCCCACAAGAATGAGGGGCATTGATCTAGAGATTAACCCCAGCTGTTTATAGAAGAGCTCATCAGCTGCTTCTCCTTGGCTGGGTGGTCTGTAACAGACTCCCATCACAAAATCTACCTTCTGGTGGGCTCCTCTGATTTTAACCCACAGGCACTCAATCTCCTCATCGCCACAATCCATCTCAATGGTGTCCAAGTCCTCCCTTACAAAGAGGGCTACCAAGCCTCCTCTCCTGCCCTTCCTATCCCGCCTGAAGAGTTTGTACCCACCATAGCTGCACTCCAGTTATATGAGTCGTCCCACCACGTTTCCGTGATGGCAACGACATCATAGGCTCCTTGCCCTACGACAGCTTCCAGCTCTTCCCTCTTATTCCCCATGCTGTGTGCATTGGTGTAAATGCACTTCAGCTGAGCTGCCGAGCCTTCAGCCCTCTTAGAGGGAACAGAGTTCGTTCCCAATTGCCTGGTAACTGGAGTAGCTAGCGCCAGAGTGTCCGTATCTCCCTTAGCACCCCCAGGTGTGTTCTCCTCCACTTTCTGTGTGGTGATGTACTAGTGGTCCTCTCCAGCACACCCTCTCCGAATCACCAGTGCCCCACATCCAAACTCGCTCCTGTCTAGCCTGGTCTCAACCCCCTCCCCCTTCACATCTAGTTTAAAGCTCGATTTATGAGCTTAGCTAGGTTTTTAGCAAGGGCTTTAGCCTCGCTAGGAGACACACGTGTCCCATCCTTAGCAACAAAGTCTGGGGGTGTGTGAGCCACCCCATGATCAAAGAAGCCAAAACCCCTTCCCGCATACGAGGCTCGGAGCCAGGCATTAATCGAATTCTTCTTCCTGACTTCCAGCTCCTCCCTATTTAGCCTTTGGATGGAGCAGAATACTATTTGTGCCCCAGAGCCCTCCATCATTTTCCCAATGGCCCTGAAGTCAAGGGAACTGGGGTTGTTAGGCCTAGAGAAGGGAAGGCTGAGGGGAGACCTTATGGCTCTCGACAACTACCTGAAAGCAGGTTGTAGAGAGGAGGGTGCTGGCCTCTTCTCCCAAGTGACAAGGGACAGGACAAGAGGGAATGGCCTCGAGCTCCGCCCAAGGACATTCAGGCTGGACATCAGAAAGAAATTTTTCATGGAAAAGGGTCACTGGGCACAGGAACAGGCTGCCCGGGGAGGTGGTTGAGTCCCCATCCCTGGAGGTATTTAAAAGATGGGTGGATAAGGTGCTGGGGGGCATGGTTTAGTGGTTGATAGGAATGGTTGGCTGGACTTGATGATCCTGTGGGTCTTTTCCAACCTAGTGATTCTGTGATTCTGTGATTATTCATAAGGATGAGGGGATTGAGTGCTCCCTGAATAGAGATGACTCCAAATTGGCTGAGAGTGTTGACATGCCTGAGGGCAAGATGCCTCCACAGAGGGGTGTGCACAGGCAGGGTTATGGTCCAAGGTCGAGTCTACGGGGTTGAAAAAGGCAGGACACCAGGGCCAGCAATTTGGTCACAACTACCCCATGAATCACTCCAGGGCTGGGAAAGAGCCGCTGGAAAGCTGCCTGGTGGAAAAAGGACCTGGTGGTGCAGGTCAACAGTGGCTGAGCATGAGGCAGCAGGGGTTCCAGTGGCCAAGAAGGCCAAGAGCATCCTGGTGTGGGTCAGAAATGGTGTGGCCAGCAGGAGCAGGGAAGGGACAGCTGAAAGTCGCTGAGCTGGGGGTGGGGCTGGCTGGGGGGTGAGCACGTGGTGTGCTCCGGTGCCCGCGGTGTGCTCCGGTGCCCATGGTGCGCTCCGGTGCCTGTGACATCACAAAGGACGAGGTTCCACGGGGCAGGTTATAGAGGCACCGGCAGGCAGCCCTGACCAGTGCGGCGTGGGAGGGTGGTGAGTGCGTGCGTGGGGGGAGGCTGGGCTGGACGAGGGCTGGGGCAGAAACCTGGGTCCCAGGGAGGGTCAGCTCTGCCCCAGCACCGAGGCCCCAGCCGCTCGCAGGAGCACCTTGGGCAGGGCGCGGTTCAAAGGCATCACTGCCTCCCAGCTGCCTCGTCCCCACTCCTGCCTGCCCCAAAGGTCTCTCTCCCCTGCCACAAGCTCCCTCCAGCCCAGCCCCTCTGAACCCCTCTTCTCCTTCCTCCTGCAGGCCATGGCTGCCACTTCATTCCTCGTCCGTGTGTTTCTAACCCTCATCCAGAAGCTGCCCCTGGCTGGGGATGAGCTGGATGAGGCCACGCGTGAGCGCATGGCACAGCGTGCCCAGTTCCTGGAGAATGAGATGGCTCAGCTATGGCAGGAGCTAGAGGAGTTGTCCCTGGAGATGAAGACACAGGAGAAGTGGTACTTTGCCTGGGGAGCTCTACTTTCTACTGCCTTGCAGCAGTGGCACCTGTGGGTGATTGCTGGAGGCCTGGTCCTGCTCTTGGGCCTCTGCTCATGCTTGAGGAAAAGGAGCCGTGAGGCAGACAGCAGCAGCACGGAGGAAAGGTCTGGCTGCAACATGTTGAAGGTGGAGGAGGAGGAGGAGGAGGTTGAAGAGGAGGAGGTTGAAGAGGAGGAGGAGGTTGAGGTTGAAGAGGAGGAGGAGGTGGAGGAGGAAGAGGAGGAGGCTGAAGAGGAGGAGGAGGTTGAGGTTGAAGAGGAGGAGGAGGTGGAGGAGGAAGAGGAGGAGGCTGAAGAGGAGGAGGAGGTTGAGGTTGAAGAGGAGGAGGAGGTGGAGGAGGAAGAGGAGGAGGCTGAAGAGGAGGAGGAAGAAAGTGAAGGAGAAGTATCTGATGAAGAGAGGGATCGGGTCGGGATTTTTGAAAGGCGCTCTTGCAGGCCAGTGCAGTACGTGATCTACGCTAGCCTGGTGGTGGAGACGCTGGTGGAAGAACTCCTCTGGGCCTTCCAAAAGCAGTTCTGCAAGAGTTGCTACCCTGTGCTGCAACAAGCCATCAGTGTAGGCACCTCCTACGAAGGCTGGTTTCCTTGTGATGATGATGCTGTCCACCAGCTGCTCCTGCCCCTGAAGGCACCTCGCGGCCACACCTTCAACCTGGAGCTTGGCACCACAAGGGAGATGCCAGCAGGAGACCCCCGCATCCGCGTGGAGCTGGAGTGCACCTGCACATGGCAGCAGATGGAGGAGAACATGCTCTGCTTCCTCCCCCATTCTCAGAAGGACATCACAAAAAATCAGGACCCCAGCCTCCTACACACCCTCTGCACAGGCTGCTACCTAGATGTGCACAAAACTGCCCACTGGTTCCAGAACCTCATGATGTCAGCCTGGAGGGATGTGCCTCATTCGCGGCGCTACAACATGAAGATGCTGCCCTCCAGCCGGTCCTGCAGGCTGGAGCTGACAAGTGCCTCTGCAAGAACCCTCTTCATTGAGTTGATCTTTGGGGTGCAGCACGGAGACTCGGACATCTTCCTAAGTAGCCAGGCTCCAGACGACACCTCCACCCCAAGCACTACGTGGCCAGTGACCTACGCTGTGGCCGAGGTGAAGTTCTTCAAGTACAAGGCCAGGCAGGTCCCACGCGGCCGCGTCCACCTCAAATGCCTTCACTACTGCGCCCACGGCCTGACGGACACAAGCTTTTCCACCTATACCTTCAAGACAGCTGTCATGCACCTCCTGACCACAATCCCCCTCTCAGATTGGTGCAGCAAGAATTGGCTACTGCGGCTGCGAGACATCATGCAATACGTGCTCTGCTGCCTGGAGGAGAAGTGCCTCAAACACTTCTTCCTTGGCAATGAGAACGTGCCCGAGGAGATAAGCTTGCCGCCATCCTTCAGAGAGGCCAAGCCACTCAATCTCTTCCAACGCCTCACACAGGATCCAGCGGCCTCTGCCGACATGTTGCGTGATTTCCAACAGCTGCAATATCGACTCGGAAGGCTGTTCGTGAAGAGTCACTGAAAGAGGTCTTGTTTTTGCTTATAGTCTGTTTATTGTAGTTTTCGTCCTTGTAGCTATTTAGCCGTATCCCACAAGAACCCTTACCTATCAGTCACACTCAGGGAACTGCTGCCACACCTCCCCTCCAGAGCAGAAGCGCACTCGGGGTGGTCGGTCCCGATACAGCTGAAGAGCCCCTTGCAAGGAGGCTCGTGCCGGAGACTCCTGTTTCCCCCTTGCACGGTGACCGTCCCCATCTCTTGGAGAGAGTCCATTCCCTCTGGCATATTTACAGTGTACAAAGTTTCCAATAAATGGTGTGTTTGAACAAAGGCTGCGTCTCTGCGTGTCTCTGCATCACTCTCCCAGGGGCTGTGGGCATAGGGTGCCGGCTGCTCAGATGCCGCAGAGCTGAGGAGCATTTCCAGAAGGACTTGTGCCCTGGGCTCTGCTTTCACCGACCCCCCCAGCTCTCTGTGCTCCCACGTTGAGCCAATGGGAATAATTTGTCCCCCTCCCCAGCCGCGCACGTTGCCTTTGTGCCATGGGGATCCTGAAGTGCCTTCCTTGGCATTCAGAGGCAAATCAAACCCTGGTAGCCCAACATTGCTGCCCTTGGGCGACCGCGGGGTGGCGGGTATCACGTTGTCTGAGCAGGGAGCACCTTGCAGAGGGAACAAGGGCCACGGTTGTGGTGGGGGGGCTCGGGCTGCTCCGGCTCCACTATGACGTGAGGTTCATTCACCATAGCCTCGCAAGACCCGCCAGCCAAGGTTCCTACCACCTTAACGAGGAAGATTTCAACACGTGTAGCAAGGTTAAGGAAAGCTTTTGAGGTGTCTCCCATTAAATCGATAGTGAAATTCATATGACATGCTATCTCTACATCTTTCACACCAGTGGGTCTTCACACCGTGGCCTGAACTTTCCCAACAAAAATTTTGTTTTGCTGAAAATTGGCCATAAGAACACTTTGTTTACCACGCATCTTTTCTGCTTCGAAGGGGGAAGTATATTATGGGTTTGGCGTAAGAGGGCAAGGTCAGAAAGACGTTCTTGGGTAAGGCGCACACTCTCCTGGGTTGAAAACCAGTTGGACGGCCGGGCCCAGAGAGCAGTGGCAAATGGAGTTATCTCCAGCTGGAGGCCGGTCACAAGTGGGGTTCCCCAGGGCTCAGTGCTGGGTCCAGCCCTGTTCAATGTCTTTATCAATGACCTGGATGAAGGCCTTGAGTGATGGGGAAGTGAAAACGAAGAGACTAAAGAAACTTCCCAAGGAGGTGGTTGAGTCCCCTTCCCTGGAGGTGTTTAAGGGACAGGTGGATGAGGCGCTGAGGGGCATGGTTTAGTGAGCGATAGGAAGAGAGAAAATGTCAAAAGGCAAAAACCAGGCTACAACCCTACCTGGCCACTGCTGTAAGAGATAACGAAAAATGGTCTTACAAATCCACCAACAGCAAAAAGAGAGCCAAGGAGAATCTCCATTCTTTATTGGATGTGAGGAAGCGGGGAATACTGCTACCAAGGATGAGGAAAAGGCTGAAGTGCTGAATGTCTTCTTTGCAGGGTTTGGTTAGCAAGGGAGGTCCCAGACCACCAGAGGCTTGCCAAAGGGACACCCAGCCACAGCAAGGTCCGGATGGAGTGTCTGGGCAACGACTGGCCTGTCAAGTCTGAGCTCAGTACCAGGGAAGGTTATGGAGCGGTTCATTGGACTGTGCTCACTAAGCACATGCAAGACAAGCAGGGGATCAGGCTCAGCCAGCACACATTCATGAAAGGACTGTCCTACTTGACCTGTCTGATCGCCTTCTATGACCCGCTGAGTGCCTGAGGGAGAAGCTGTGGATGTTTTCTACCTGGACTTCCGTAAGGCCTTTGGCAGCGTTTGCCACTGCCTTCTCCTAGAGAAGCTGGCAGCTCATGGCTTAGGTGTACGCTTTGGTGGGTAAACCACTGACTGGACGGTGGAGCCCAGGGTGTGGTTGGGAAGGGAAATAAATCCTTTGGTGGCCGGTCACAAGCGGTATTGTCCAGGGCTCAGTGTTGGGGCCAGTCTTGTATAAGATCTTTATTATTCAATGACCTGCATGAAGATGTTGAGTGCACCCTTAGCAAGTTTGCAGATCACACAGGAAGTGTGGATCTGCTGGAGGCTTGGGAGGCTCCAGAGGGATCTGAACAGGCTGGACCGCTGGGCTGAGACCAGCGGCACGAGGTTTAACAAGGCCAAATGCCGGGTCCTGCACTTAGAATCATAGAATCATAGAATAAGCAGGTTGGAAGAGACCCACCGGATCATCAAGTCCAACCATTCCTATCAAACACTAAACCATGCCCCTTAGCACCTCGTCCACCCGTGCCTTAAACACCTCCAGGGAAAGTGAATCAACCACCTCCCTGGGCAGCCTGTTCCAGTGCCCAATGACCCATTCTGTGAAAACTTTTTTCCTGATGTCCAGCCTAAATCTCCCCTGGCGGAGCTTGAGTGCATTCCCTCTTGCCCTGTCCCCTGTCACCTGGGAGAAGAGGCCAGCACCCTCCTCTCTACAACCTCCTTTCAGGTAGTTATAGAGAGCAATGAGGTCTCCCCTCAGCCTCCTCTTCTCCAGGCTAAACAACCCCAGCTCTCTCAGCCGCTCCTTGTAAGACCTGTTCTCCAACCCCCTCACCAGCTTCGTTGCTCTTCTCTGGACTCAGAACTGAACACAGGATTCAAGGAGCAGTATCACCAGTGCTGAGCACAGAGGGAGAATAACCTCCCTGGCCCTGCTGGTCACGCCATTTCTGATCCAAGCCAAGATGCCATTGGCCTTCTTGGCCACCTGGGCCACTGCCTGTAGCTGCACAGGGTTGTTGTGCCCCAAGTGCAGGACCCGGCACTTGGCCGTGTTAAACCCTTTGCAGAGCCCCCCGACCCTCCAGCAGATCCACATTTCCACCCAGCTTAGTGTCATCCGCAAACTTGCTAAGGGTGCACTCAATGCCTTCATCCAGGTCATTGATAAAGACACTGAACAGGGCTGGACTCGGTACTGAGCCCTGGGGAACCCCACTTGTCACTGGCCTCCAGCTGGATTTCACACCATTTCCCACCACTCTCTGGGCCCGGCCAGCCAACCAGTTTTCCACCCAGGAGAGTGTGCGCCTGTCCAGGCCAGAGGTGACAGTTTCCGAAGCAGAACGCTGTGAGAAACTGTGTCAAAGGCTTTACTGAAGTCCAGGAAGATACATCCACAGCCTTTCCCTCACCCAGCAGCCGAGTCACTTTGTCATAGAAGGCGATCAGGTTAGTTTGGCAAGACCTGCCTTTTGTGAACCCGTGTTGACTGGGCCTGATCACCCGGTTCTCTTGCATGTGCTTCATGATAGCACTTAAGATCACCTGCTCCATGACTTTTCCTGGCACTGAGGTCAGACTGACAGGCCTGTAGTTCCCTGGATCCTCCCTGCGACCTTTCTTGTAGACGGGCACAACATCAGCCTCCAGTCCAGCGGAACTTCCCCAGTCTTCCAGGACTGCTGGAAGATGATGGAAAGGGGTTTGGCCAGCACATCCGCCAGCTCCTTCAATACCCTTGGATGAATCCCATCCGGCCTCATAGACTTGTGGGTGTCTAGCTGGGCTAGCAAGGCTCTGACCACCTCCTCTTGGATCATGGGAGCCTCATTTTGCTCCTCTAGCTCCTGGGTTTGTACACAGAGGGGACAACTTTCTTTACAATTAAAGACTGAGGCAAAGAAGGCATTAAGTACCTCAGCCTTTTCCTCATCCCCTGTCACTGTTGTTCCTTCTGCGTCCAATAGGGACTGTATGGTCTCCCTAGTCCTCCATTTATTATTCATATATTTATAGAAAGATTTTTTGTTATCCTTCACAGACTTTGCCAATCTGATTTCTAGTTGAGCCTTAGCCCTTCTGATTTTTTCTCTACACAATCTCACTTCCCTCCTGTAGTCCACCCAAGAGGCCTGTCCCCTCTTCCAGAGCTCATAAATGTTTCTCTTCTTCTTGATATCACTCAAGATCTCTCTGCTCAACCAAGCTGGTTTTCTCCCCTGCCGGCTTTTTTTCCGGAACATGGAGATGGCTTTCTCTTGAGCTGCTAGGATTTCCTTTTGGAAGAGCTCCCAGCCCTCATGGGCTCCCTTGCCCTTAAGTACTGTCTCCCACGAGACTTTGCCAACCAGCCTTCTGAAGAGTTCAAAGTCTGCCCTCTGGAAATTTAATGCTACCATCCTACTAACAACCCTCTTCACTTCACCTAGAACAGAAAACCCTATCATCTCATGATCGCTTTGTCCTAGGCGTCCACCTACTGCCACATCCCCCACAAGGCCTTCTCTGTTCACAAACAGCAGGTCCAGGAGGGCACCCTCCCTTGGTTCATTCACCAGCTGTGCAAGGAAGTTGTCCTCCACGCACTCCAGGAACCTCCTAGACTGCTTCCTTTCTGCTCTATTCTACTTCCAGCAGATATCAGGAAGATTGAAGTCTCCCACAAGAATGAGGGGCATTGATCTAGAGATTAACCCCAGCTGTTTATAGAAGAGCTCATCAGCTGCTTCTCCTTGGCTGGGTGGTCTGTAACAGACTCCCATCACAAAATCTACCTTCTGGTGGGCTCCTCTGATTTTAACCCACAGGCACTCAATCTCCTCATCGCCACAATCCATCTCAATGGTGTCCAAGTCCTCCCTTACAAAGAGGGCTACCAAGCCTCCTCTCCTGCCCTTCCTATCCCGCCTGAAGAGTTTGTACCCACCATAGCTGCACTCCAGTTATATGAGTCGTCCCACCACGTTTCCGTGATGGCAACGACATCATAGGCTCCTTGCCCTACGACAGCTTCCAGCTCTTCCCTCTTATTCCCCATGCTGTGTGCATTGGTGTAAATGCACTTCAGCTGAGCTGCCGAGCCTTCAGCCCTCTTAGAGGGAACAGAGTTCGTTCCCAATTGCCTGGTAACTGGAGTAGCTAGCACCAGAGTGTCCGTATCTCCCTTAGCACCCCCAGGTGTGTTCTCCTCCACTTTCTGTGTGGTGATGTACTAGTGGTCCTCTCCAGCACACCCTCTCCGAATCACCAGTGCCCCACATCCAAACTCGCTCCTGTCTAGCCTGGTCTCAACCCCCTCCCCCTTCACATCTAGTTTAAAGCTCGATTTATGAGCTTAGCTAGGTTTTTAGCAAGGGCTTTAGCCTCGCTAGGAGACACACGTGTCCCATCCTTAGCAACAAAGTCTGGGGGTGCGTGAGCCACCCCATGATCAAAGAAGCCAAAACCCCTTCCCGCATACGAGGCTCGGAGCCAGGCATTAATCTAATTCTTCTTCCTGACTTCCAGCTCCTCTCTATTTAGCCTTTGGATGGAGCAGAATACTATTTGTGCCCCAGAGCCCTCCATCATTTTCCCAATGGCCCTGAAGTCAAGGGAACTGGGGTTGTTAGGCCTAGAGAAGGGAAGGCTGAGGGGAGACCTTATGGCTCTCGACAACTACCTGAAAGCAGGTTGTAGAGAGGAGGGTGCTGGCCTCTTCTCCCAAGTGACAAGGGACAGGACAAGAGGGAATGGCCTCGAGCTCCGCCCAAGGACATTCAGGCTGGACATCAGAAAGAAATTTTTCATGGAAAAGGGTCACTGGGCACAGGAACAGGCTGCCCGGGGAGGTGGTTGAGTCCCCATCCCTGGAGGTATTTAAAAGATGGGTGGATAAGGTGCTGGGGGGCATGGTTTAGTGGTTGATAGGAATGGTTGGCTGGACTTGATGATCCTGTGGGTCTTTTCCAACCTAGTGATTCTGTGATTCTGTGATTATTCATAAGGATGAGGGGATTGAGTGCTCCCTGAATAGAGATGACTCCAAATTGGCTGAGAGTGTTGACATGCCTGAGGGCAAGACGCCTCCACAGAGGGATGTGCGCAGGCAGGGTTATGGTCCAAGGTCAATTCTACGGGGTTGAAAAAGGCAGGACACCAGGGCCAGCAATTTGGTCACAACTACCCCATGAATCACTCCAGGGCTGGGAAAGAGCCGCTGGAAAGCTGCCTGGTGGAAAAAGGACCTGGTGGTGCAGGTCAACAGTGGCTGAGCATGAGGCAGCAGGGGTTCCAGTGGCCAAGAAGGCCAAGAGCATCCTGGTGTGGGTCAGAAATGGTGTGGCCAGCAGGAGCAGGAAAGGGACAGCTGAAAGTCGCTGAGCTGGGGGTGGGGCTGGCTGGGGGGTGAGCCCGTGGTGTGCTCCGGTGCCCACGGTGTGCTCCGGTGCCCGTGGTGTGCTCCGGTGCCCGCGGTGCGCTCCGGTGCCTGTGACATCACAAAGGACGAGAGACCACGGGGCAGGTTATAGAGGCACCGGCAGGCAGCCCTGGCCAGTGCAGCGTGGGATGGTGGTGAGTGCACACGTGGCGGGAGGCTGGGCTGGACGAGGGCTGGGGCAGAAACCTGGGTCCCAGGGAGGGTCGGCTCTGCCCCAGCACCGAGGCCCCAGCCGCTCGCAGGAGCACCTTGGGCAGGGCGCGGTTCAAAGGCATCACTGCCTCCCAGCTGCCTCGTCCCCACTCCTGCCTGCCCCAAAGGTCTCTCTCCCCTGCCACCAGCTCCCTCCAGCCCAGCCCCTCTGAACCCCTCTTCTCCTTCCTCCTGCAGGCCATGGCTGCCACTTCATTCCCCGTCCTTGTGTTCCTAACCCTCATCCAGAACCTGCCCCTGGCTGGTGATGAGCTGGATGAGGCCACGCGTGAGCGCATGGCACAGTTACTGCAGAAGGAGATGGCTCGTCTATGGCAGGAGATAGAGGAGATGTCCCTGGAGCTGAAGACACAGGAGCAGTGTGACTTTGCCTGGGGAGCACTACTTTCTACTGCCTTGCAGCAGTGGCACCTCTGGGTGATTGCTGGAGGCCTGGTCCTGCTCTTGGGCCTCTGCTCATGCTTGAGGAAAAGGAGCCGTGAGGAGGAGGAGGAGGAGGAGGAGGAGGAGGAGGAGGCTGAAGAGGAGGAGGAAGAAAGTGAAGGAGAAGTATCTGATGAAGAGAGGGATCGGGTCCGGATTTTTGAAAGGTGCTCTTGCAGGCCAGTGCAGAACGTGATCAACGCTAGCCTGGTGGTGGAGGCGCTGGTGGAAGAACTCCTCTGGGCCTTCCAAAAGCAGTTGTGCAAGAGTTGCTACCCTGTGCTGCAACAAGCCATCAGTGTAGGCACCTCCGACGAAGGCTGGTTTCCCTGTGATGATGGTGCTGTCCACCAGCTGCTCCTGCCCCTGAAGGCACCTCGTGGCCACACCTTCAACCTGGAGCTTGGCACCGCAAGGGAGATGCCAGCAGGAGACCCCCGAATCCGCGTGGAGCTGGAGTGCACCTGCACAGGGCAGCAGATGGAGGAGAACATGCTCTGCTTCCTCCCCCATTCTCAGAAGGACATCACAAAAAATCAGGACCCCAGCCTCCTACACACCCTCTGCACAGGCTGCTACCTAGATGTGCACAAAACTGCCCACTGGTTCCAGAACCTCATGATGTCAGCCTGGAGGGATGTGCCTCATTCGCGGCACTACAACATGAAGATGCTGCCCTCCAGCCGGTCCTGCAGGCTGCAGCTGACAAGTGCCTCTGCAAGAACCTTCTTCATTGAGTTGATCTTTGGGGTGCAGCACGGAGACTCGGACATCTTCCTAAGTAGCCAGGCTCCAGATGACACCTCCACCCCAAGCACTACGTGGCCAGTGACCTACGCTGTGGCCGAGGTGAAGTTCTTCAAGTACATGGCCAGGCAGGTCCCACGCGGCAGCATCCACCTCAAATGCCTTCACTACTGCGCCCACAGCCTGACGGACACAAGCTTTTCCACCTATACCTTCAAGACAGCTGTCATGCACCTCCTGACCACAATCCCCCTCTCAGATTGGCGCAGCAAGAATTGGCTACTGTGGCTGCAAGACATCATGCAATACGTGCTCTGCTGCCTGGAGGAGAAGTGCCTCAAACACTTCTTCCTTGGCAATGAGAACGTGCCCGAGGAGATAAGCTTGCCGCCATCCTTCAGAGAGGCCAAGCCACTCAATCTCTTCCAACGCCTCCCACAGGATCCAGCGGCCTATGCCGACATGTTGCGTGATTTCAAACAGCTGCAATATCGACTCAGAAGGCTGTTCGTGAAGAGTCACTGAAAGAGGTCTTGTTTTTGCTTATAGTCTGTATATTGTAATTTTTGTCCTTGTAGCTATTTAGCCGTATCCCACAAGAACCCTTACCTATCAGTCACACTCAGGGAACTGCTGCCACACCTCCCCTCCAGAGCAGAAGCGCACTCGGGGTGGTCGGTCCCGATACAGCTGAAGAGCCCCTTGCAAGGAGGCTCGTGCCGGAGACTCCTGTTTCCCCCTTGCACGGTGACCGTCCCCATCTCTTGGAGAGAGTCCATTCCCTCTGGCATATTTACAGTGTACAAAGTTTCCAATAAATGGTGTGTTTGAACAAAGGCTGCGTCTCTGCGTGTCTCTGCATCACTCTCCCAGGGGCCATGGGCATAGGGTGCCGGCTGTTCAGCTGCCGCAGAGCTGAGGAGCATTTCCAGAAGGACTGGTGCCCTGGGCTCTGCTTTCACCGATTCCCCCAGCTCTCACCGGACGAAGTCTGGTGAGACCCATGTCAACATGGGTCACCCGTGTCAACACAGGTTCACAAAAGGCAGATCTTGCCAAACTAACCTGATCGCCTTCTATGACAAAGTGACTCGGCTGCTGGATGAGGGAAAGGCTGTGGATGTATTTTCCTGGACTTCAGTAAAGCCTTTGACACAGTTTCTCACAGCGTTCTGCTTCGGAAACTGTCACCTCTGGCCTGGACAGGCGCACACTCTCCTGGGTGGAAAACTGGTTGGCTGGCCGGGCCCAGAGAGTGGTGGGAAATGGTGTGAAATCCAGCTGGAGGCCAGTGACAAGTGGGGTTCCCCAGGGCTCAGTGCTGGCTCCAGCCCGGTTCAATGTCTTTATCAATGACCTGGATGAAGGCATCGAATGCACCCTTAGCAAGTTTGCAGGCGACACTAAGGTGGGTGGAATTGTTGATCTGCTGGAGGGTAGGGGGGCTCTTTCTTCACAGAAATGGTCATTGGGCACTGGAACAGGCTGCCCAGGGAAGTGGTTGATTCACCTTCCCTGGAGGTGTTTAAGGCACAGGTGGACGAGGTGCTGAGGGGCATGGTTTAGTGTTTGATAGGAATCGTTGGACTCAATGATCCGGTGGGTCTCTTCCAACCTGGTTATTCTATGATTCTATGAAGGCTTTGAGTGCACCTTTATCAAGTTTGCAGATGACAGTAGGCTGGGTGGAAGCGTGGATCTGCTGGAGGGTTGTGAGGCTCTGCAAAGGGATCTGAACAGGCTGGACCACTGGGCTGAGACCAGTGGCATGAGGTTTAGCAAGACCAAGTGCCGGATCCTGCACTTGGGGCACAACAACCCCGTGCAGCTACAGACTAGGAGAAGTCTGTTGCCTTCGGGGGGCGTTGCCTCCGGAGGCGTGGCGACCTGGTTCAGGAACGACACGGTGACCAAACCCAGGTCACTCGGTCCATAAGCTCACAGACACCAATGTGGTGGACGGCAAATGGCGTTTATTGATACGTAACACAGCCTTACGACGTCACTTCCGTCTGCTTACATCATGAACTAATACGCAATTGGCTACCCGGGAGGGGGTCCTACCTTTCCGTACATCGCGAGATCTTCCGACCGCCGGGCCTTAGCTACCCACATTTCCCCCCTCCCTATGCTTAACGAAATAGCCAAAAATTTATAAAATATAAAAATCTTAGCAAACATAAAATCTTAACCATACATAATCTTACCAAATTTAAATAAATTAACAAATATAAAAATCTTAACAAGTTTCAAATATAACATCAAAAGTCTGAATTTAAAATATAAAGTCTAAAAGGTGTAAACAGCAGTTCCATAGTAACAAACACTTTGCACACTTGGGCCCATGGTAACTTAAATGTAACTGGGTGTAGCGCTAACCCAATACCTTCTTAAAGCAGCTGCTGGTGTTCTACAAACATAAAATTAACCTTCGCTGGCCAGCTCTTAACAAACGTCGCAAGCTTACTCAATACACAGGGTCTAAAGACCAATACCAATATGATTATTACAATCAGTTCTAAAATCAAAATTGCACAAAGGGATGGCAGCCCCTCCCCATAGGGGCTACGTCGCCGTTGTTTGGATTCCGCCGGTGCAGAGCTCCCAGGTGCGGACAGGATGCTTGCCGACTTGTCGTCTTCTCCTGTCACCGGGGCACACGGGTTACGAGGGCGTCTGATAATTCGGTCCTGTGGACAGAAACTCACAGTTTTCATTAGCTTTGTCGTTTAAGTCCGGTTTAATAGACTTAAGTGGACACCACTTAATTTTACCATCTTTCTTGATAGCAGCATACCCTCGCCCTGTCAGGACTAGCCTCCACCCTTGTTCCCATTCTCCCAGCTCATTTCTAATTGTGACCAACGGGCCTTCCTCTAACGCTCGGGTGGCCCAATGTTTTTGGGTTGGGCTATTCACCTCTTCCCCCCGGGGGAACTGATTTAGAGCTAGCAGAGCAGTCGCTAGCAGGCGTGCTTGGTTTCCCGGGGGAATGGCATTGACAAAACCTTCCGTTTTTGCTAATACTTCTAATTTAGATTTCAGCGTTTGATTTGCTCGTTCGACTATGGCTTGTCCTGTGCTATTATACGGGATGCCATGTATTAAGGTGATACCCCACTTCCAAGCAAATGCCTGGACTGATTTGGAGACAAAGTTCGGACCATTGTCCATTTTGATCTGATTAGGGATGCCAAGCCATGCCATAGCCGTCAGCCAATGTTGGATGGTCGCTTTGGAGTCGGTCTTAAGGTGTTGTGTAGCTACAATGACTCCGCTATATGTGTCTACGGTTACTGCTAGCCATGCTCGAGGTTTCAGCAACTGACAGAGCGTGAAATCCGTCTGCCACACCTCGGAGGCCTTAAGGCCTCTGGGGTTGACTCCACTGGACCACAATGGTGCTTTCTGACAGTGGGGACACGTGGCTACTATGTGTTTCGCGTCAGTAACTGAAATCCCACACCTCTTTGCTAGCGCTTTAGCTCCAATATGGAGAGACTCATGCAGCTGACGGGCATCTCTTAGCGTCCACAGCCCTTTCGCTGCGGCGTCTGCTTTGTCATTACCAGTTTGGAAGAACCCTTTGATTAGGTTATGGCTATTGACGTGGATGACCGATATGGTACCTTTTTGGGAAAAAAGTGCTTCTTCCAACATTAAAGCTGCTGTGGATGTTGACACGCCAGGCCCCGACATGGCTAAGCAAAGCTTGGCCACGAACATCGAGTCAGTCACTATGTTGAGGTGTTCCATTGGGAACAGTCCGCATGCTAGTACTACGGCCGTCACTTCTAGTTGCTGGACTGAAAGCGCACGATCGGTCATTTTAATGCAGTGCCATTCTTCATCCGATTGCCATACTGCTGCTGCAGTTGAGGTCACTGAGGATGCGTCTGTGAAGATCGTTGGTCCTTGTTGGGGTCGGTCCATGATTTTCCGTGGGAGGTCGATGTCGACAATTGCCAGCATCTGAGTCCAGGGGGGCTTTGTAGCATACCGGACTTCTCCGCCAAATCTGACAAGGGCTATGGCCAGATACTCTGACATCGCTACCGATTGCGTTGGGAGCTGTTTGCGGAAGGGTAGGTATATCCTGGCGGGTTCAATTCCTAGGTGTCTTAGGGCGAGTTTTCTGCCTTTCATGATGAGGTTACCAAGGCACTCGATTCCTGGAGAGAATGCACGTGACGGTTTTCCTAGGACTATCCATTGTATAGGTTGAGCTTTATCAGGGGGGCCCTGGGCTAGTGCCCCTACTCCCCCTCCTTCCGTGAAATGTACATACAGGTCAAGTGGTAAATTCGGGTTCCATCTGGCAAGTGTGCTTGACGATACCTGTTGTTCGATGAAGTCGAGAGAGTTCATTGCTTCCGTCGTCAGTGTTTTTTGCTCCCATGGATGCTTTCCTTTTAGAAGATCATGCAGAGGGGCCATGGTTTCAGGAGGGATCAGGACGATATTACGGAGCCATTGCAAAGACCCCACTAGCTGTTGCATATCATGGAGTGTTTTGATGCGTCGACAGATTTTTATTTGGGGGGGGGTCACATAAGAACTTGTGATCCCCACTCCCAAAAAACTGACACATGGCCCTCTCTTAATTTTCGCGCTCGCAATCTCGAACCCGTTTATTTTTAGAGTTTCTGAGACTGTCGACACTAGCTGATCCACCTGACTTTCTGATGGTGCAGCGATCAGAATATCGTCCATGTATTGAATGATTGTCACGGTCGGGTCACTGCACCGGACCGGTGCTAACGCTCGATCCACCGTAATTTGGCAAATAGTAGGCGAGTTGATCATTCCCTGAGGCAGCACTTTCCACTGAAAGCGCAAGTTGGGGCGTTGGCTATTCGGGAACACGACAGAAAAAGCAAACCGCTCCTTATCTGCCTCATGTAGAGGTATCGAGAAAAAACAGTCCTTAATATCAAGGACAGCACAAGGTTGTCCTTCTGGTATCATAGAGTTCATGGGCAACAACGTTTGGACAGGACCCATTGGTTGAATTTTCTTGTTTACCTCACGCAGGTCATGGAGGAGACGAAACCCCTCGCCGGTTCGTTTGGGTATTACGAAAACTGGGGTGTTCCATGGGCTAGTGGAAGGCTCTATATGACCTCGTTGTAGTTCACGGTCAATTAGCTCAAGAAGAGGATCCATTCGAGGCTTTGACAGGGGCCACTGCTCGACCCATACTGGGTCGGACAATTTCCACTTCAGTTTAATTGGTGGAAGTGGGTATGCGGCAGTGACCCTTATGGTAAATTTGTCACTCTGGCTTTTAATAGGGCTAGAGCGTCCCTTCCCAGCAGGGGTGGGACTCCCGACACAACATATGGGAAGAGGGTAATAGTTTTCTCCGGCCCCTTTTCAGTGTGATGCGTTATTGCTATCGGTTGAGCGCTCTTCCGAGCTCGGGTTAATCCCCCAACTCCTCCCACCATAGGGGCGTCTTCCAATTTCCAACGTGGGGGCCAACTCGTCTCGGGAATAACTGTAACGTCTGCTCCGGTATCGATCAAAAAGGGGACACTAATAGTGGTGCCATTTAGGGTATTATAAAGGGAACAAGTCCCCCACACCACTGGTGGGTTATCACACTTCACTGCCAGGGCCACCCTGGGGTCTCGCCCCCAGAGGGTGGTCCTTGCTGTCCCTGAGATATGGGCAGGTTCGACTGGACCGCTGGTTGAGCCATAAAGTTGGTTGCTTGTCGGGGGGGCTGCAGGTTCAGGGGTGCTTCGCCCCATTCGGGGTTGGCATAGTTGGGCCGCCTGGTGTCCCAAGTGGGAGAGGGCCGTGCGCGGCCCAGGTGCCCTCTCCCCCTCCCGTTTCCCTGAGTTTTAGATCTGCATTCCTTGGCAAAGTGCCCTTGCTTCCCGCAGACCCAACACGGTCCTCTGGGTCGATTCTGGCGCAGGGGGAATGCTGTTGGCAAGTCATTAAACCGAGGGCAGTTTGTTACAACATGACCCACCTGGCCACATTTAGAGCATGCCATCACGTTGGCTACTGCAGTGCTAACGGCCATCTGGATTGGGGCTAGATGCTCTTCCTTCGCGACATGCTTGATCATGTCTGCGATACTCGACCCCACCGGCAATGACCGCAGAATTTCTTTGGCTGCCGAGTTGCACTGCTGACGCAAGCATTCTGCTACCACCGGGCCTTTTGCTTCCACAGGCAGGCTCGAAGAGTCGACTGCTGCCTGGAGACGGTCCACAAATTGTGTGAAACTCTCACTTTCACTTTGTTTTATCGTGGACCATGGTGATGGCTTGGTGATAACTCTAGAAGCTGTGCGAATGGCTTCTCTGGCCGCACGGGTAGTTGCCATGACTTCATGGGCCCGCAGGCCCTGAGCTTGCGCCTGAGGGGTGATCATGGTTGGGTCTGTTCCCATGAGCCGCTGCAGGCTGGAGCCGTGCAGTGGGTGATCTGCCCCAGCTACTTGGGCCAGCTGCTTTACGCAGTTGTCCTCCCATTCTTGTTTGAACACAATCATCCCTGCCCCGTCGAATATTAATCTGCAAGCTTGTTTTATATCAAAGGGCAGCATGTCATCTCCACCGAAAACGCTGTCTATGAGGGTGGAGACCATGGCAGAATTAAGTCCTTTATCTGCAATTGCTTTAACAATTGCTTGTATGTCCTTAGGGTTTATTGGTGAGTGGACCCTCTGTCCCCCGTCTGTGACCCGAACCGGGAATGCTAGCGTGGCCGATGGGGCCCAATCGGCACATGCCATCTTTATTTTTCTCCAATCCGTGAGAGGGATTTGTCCCCCTCTCGGCTTTTCTTTAAATTGAGTGGGGATGTGTCGGCTTTTAACTCTATGCACCCCCACTTCCTCCTCCTCTGAGCTCGAGTCGGTTGTGACCCACCCGCCCGGACTACTGTCCGAGCCGGAGTCAGAACTCGACTGACCGGTCACTTCCGGTCCCCGAGCTCCTTTTGTTGGGCCCCGGCCCCGCCCACCTCCCTTGCGGGTGGGGCCGCCCCCTCCCCGCGGCTCGCCCCGCCTGCTGCTCGGAGCAGACGGACGCTGACTGGCTCTCCGCCCCTCGCGGGCACCACCCTTCTCTTTTATGTTCTCCTCCCCCTCACGCTCGCACGCGCTGTTCAATTCCAGCGCTACCTCCCTGTTCCCGCCGCGAGCGTTCTCACCCCACCTTTCCCGCTCGGCGCCATCTTGGGGCGCATAAGGTGGCGGCCTTTCCGAGATTTCCTCGGGCTCCGCTTTTCCAGCGGCGCCCCTGGCCTCCTCGGCCAACCCGCCCCAGAAGGATTCCGCTCGTTTCTGTCCCTCCGTAAGCGGGCCGGGGCTTGAGGATTGAGGGGACGCATCCCCCTCTCGCAAATATTTAGATTCTGCATAATCATCACCACGTGGGGGGTGCAGAGTCCGCGGGGCCGCCCCGACCCCCAATCCCGGGGTGGCCGACAAACAGTCCCTTGCCGCCCCCCAGGTCTCCTGCTCCTGCATGGCCTCCTGCAGGGCCTGTACAACTTTCCCCCACGACTTAAGGCTTTTCCCACAACCCGAGAACATCGCCTCCTCGGCTAACGCTTTGGTGCATTCATCCCGCACCTCGGGGTGGAGAATATCCACCGGCTGGTCAATGACCCCAAGCTCTAAAAGTCTCGCAACGGCGAGAATAAAATCTTTAGGCTTACACTCTGTCTTATATAATTGCGATACGACCTTCACAAGGGCTTCCATCTTCCTTGCGGGTCCGGGAGCGTCCTCCCCGCCGGGCTGGTCCAGCCGCACCGGCCGTCGTTCACCCGATTCCAAGCGACTTCCTGATTCCCGGAGCTCCTTCCCGGCTCCCGGGTTTCGGCACCACTTGTTGCCTTCGGGGGGCGTTGCCTCCGGAGGCGTGGCGACCTGGTTCAGGAACGACACGGTGACCAAACCCAGGTCACTCGGTCCATAAGCTCACAGACACCAATGTGGTGGACGGCAAATGGCGTTTATTGATACGTAACACAGCCTTATATAGCCTGGGCTTACGACGTCACTTCCGTCTGCTTACATCATGAACTAATACGCAATTGGCTACCCGGGAGGGGGTCCTACCTTTCCGTACATCGCGAGATCTTCCGACCGCCGGGCTTTAGCTACCCACAGAAGTCTGGCTGGAATGCTGCCTGGAAGAGAAGAACCTGGGAGTGTTGGTGGACAGCGACTAAACATGAGCCAGCAGTGGCCCAGGTGGCCAAGAAGGCCATTAGCATCCTGGCTTGTATCAGAAATGGTGTGACCAGCAGGTCCAGGGAGGTTTCTCTCCCTCTTTACTCGGCACTGGTGAGACCTCTCCTTGAATCCTGTGTTCAGTTCTGGGCCCCTCACCACAAGAAGGATGTTGAGGCTCTGGAGCGAGTCCAGAGAAGAACAACAAAGCTGGTGAAGGGGCTTACGAGGAGCGGCTGAGAGAGCTGGGGTTGTTTAGCCTGGAGAAGAGGAGGCTGAGGGGAGATCTCATTGCTCTCTACAGCTGCCTAAAAGGAGGTTGTGGAGAGGAGGGTGCTGGCCTCTTCTCCCAAGTGACAGGGGACAGGGCAGGAGGCAATGGCCTTAAGCTCAACCAGCAGAGGTTTACGTTGGACGTAAGGAAAACTTTTTTCATGGAAAGGGTCATTGGGCACTGGAACAGGCTGCCCAGGGAGGTGGTTGAGTCGCCTTCCCTGGAGGTGTTTAAAGGACGGGTGAATAAGCTGCTGAGGGGCATGGTTTTGTGTTTGATAGGAATGGTTGGACTGGATGATCCAGTGGGTCCTTTCCAACCTAGTGGTTCTATGATTCTATTATTCTATTTCTGTCTTCTGGGAAGGATGCCCTGTGCAGGATACAGGAGATGGGGGCATGCTTTCATAATAGGATATTTGTTAACTGCAAGACCAACTGAGATCAAGAAACACAGCCTAAGAGGAGTGGAAAATGCTCTGAAGTCCTGAGGAGAACTCATAGACAGTAGGAGTAAGACAGAACCAGACCTGCAAGAAGCTTGCCTTGATCCCAAAAAGCAGACAAACCAAAGGAAAGCAGGGATATGCATCTCAGTCTGTATTGTTGAGTGTTGGTTGTAGTAATGACTTCAAAGCAGTAATTGAATTTAAAACCTGCTGCAAAACCTGAGGTTCTGTCTAAACTGCGAGGTTAGAGCCCTAGGAAATATCAGTTTTAGGTGAGAAGAAAGGGAAAACACTGATCCTCTGTTTCTCAGGTGCTGGACCAGTAACTCCCACTTCAGAGAAGAGGTGGCACATGCTGTACTGGGGACAGAGCCCCCACTGCCAACTAATCTGATGAAAGGATGCAGGACAGCCAGATCCCTGCAAAGAGACCTACACTCAAGGGTCCAGCAGCAGCTGGCACGCTCCAGTCCGTGTCACACTTCACTTCCCTGGGCCCTGCCCTGTCTCATCTGTGGCAGGTACCACACTGAGCTATCCCCACCTTTTTGTTACCAGATGAACTGGAGAAATCCGAGGAGTCTTAAAAATCCGATAAGTTCCATGGGTGACCTTTAAGGGGTGCCATACCAAGATGGCGACAACTTCCCAAAATAAAAATCAAATATGAAACAACAGGATCAATAACGAACATCAGAACATTCTGGTTCTCCAAAATTTTCCGATTCCAACCAATTACTTTGCACCCACTGTCAGCAGGGGTTTTTGCTGTGAAATTCTATCCAGCATGGAGGCTTTTAAGAAAAGGAGATAAATAAAAATAAAGCAAAAAGTCACCAGCTGCCTTTTTCAAGTTTGCACTCCTAGTGCTGCATGCCTAAATCCAGGATTAGCTGTTGCGAGAGTGATATAGCATGGTGAGACAGGACCTTGTTCACCACCCAGCTGAGCCCTGTGTTATTTGCAAGTTGTGTTAATGTTCTGGCACTTCCTTCTATACAAAATCAGTCCTGCCTAAATGAATACTCGCACCTCGGTGGGGGAGATTTTTTAAAGTAAAAATATGACAGTGAGTTGTTGAGTTCCCACTGAAAGCCAGCAGGAGATGCATGCCTAACTTGTTAATTTGCCTTGAAAAACTGCAATGAATATTATTTTGAAATTCATTAACTATTAGAAGGAAACTAAAATTCGTGTGATTTTCTTGAATTTAAGAAGTTTAAGAACAAATTATTTCTTCTGTGCATACCCTTTGAGGGAACTTTGTGGCAGCCATGAAAAGAAGCCTTTTAAACAAAATAAAACCACTCTTAACTGTCCTGACCATACAACAAGTATTTCAATAAGTAGGCACTTTCTTATGAGGCTGAATTCAAATTGAATTGTGATTTCCAGGGGTGGGGGCCTAAAACCAAGGGGTCCAGTGAACAGTGTAACTGGTGAAGCCTGGTTTCCTGTGGCTGTGTCTCATGCTTAGACCATCATGTGTGTCTAATACAACATGAAGTCCAGCAGAGGCTTCTCCTGTTCTTGAGGTCTTCAGCAAGACGGTTTCTCATGTATTTCTCTTTATTTTCGATACAGTAGAGGCTGTGCTGCAGACTTTCCCTTAGGGGGGCATTCATTTGCATATTTTCCCTTTACCTGTTTCCATAAAACCTGTAAGAATCCTCTCTGAATCCCCACTTTGAATCTTCTTCCTGTTCATCAGGTTTAATTGAAATTCCCTAAATATTTCCAAAGTTTTCTTGGGTGAATGGAAGCCAAAATTACAGGTGTGGGAAACGTGACGCATTAGGTAACTTTGTTTGTTTCCTTATCCATAACCATAAGGATAATTTCAGCTGCGTTTTATCACTGAGTTTATTTATTGTGAAATTTCAATTCAAAATAATGGGAAAATAAAATAAATTGACTAACAAGAGCATTTCCCAAGCCCAGAGAGGTTTAAGTAGCAGAAGCTTTGGGCTCCCTCGTGATCCAAACAAGTGACATGTCACAGAACTCCTGGCTGTTCTCTGTGACCACCCATTTCAGAGATACCAGCATGAGGTCATGTTGTAATTTTTATTATCTGTATTTTCATTCAAGCATTTGAGATTTCAGCAAATAACAGCACTGTTACATAAAGCATAATGATTGCTCAGTCCTTTATCTGCCACCCTCAGCCACCAGGCAATAGTGGGATATGAAAATGTTCACAGATACTTCCTAGGTAGGGAAACCTTACAAAACTATGTAGTGTGAAGATTACTGGGTTTCAAGGCCACTTTATACATAGGTGCTGTTGCCCTTGTCTGGACAGAAGATATGTAGCAACATTGCTATATTGCTAGGGCTTATACAGCGGATGTGACTGAGATTTTAATGTATGGAAGTCTTGCACTTCATCTCTGAGTGCAATACATTTTGTTACATTCTGGAAAAAGAGTACATTTACAAAATAAAACATTTTAAAACCTGACATAAACATCTGATCAGAAGGAAACATCAGCTTATTCCTTACTCAATACATTGTATTTTTTCAACACTGAATAAACAGATGATGCCCTCAAGGATGCTATTGTGCCAAGCAACACACAACTAAAGAATGAAGAATGATCTTTTCCCACGAGACCTCATGCCCATGCCTCTGTCTGCTAAACATATGAGAAGTTCGGCGTCTGGGCCCATATGTGTGTTTGTGACCACCAGTTCCCCGATACCTGCACCTACCTGTTACAAGCACATCAATTCCATGTTGTTCCTACGAAGCAACACTTATGCTGCAGTTTTCCATGATTGCATTTTTTGCTGAACCGAAAACCTCCACTGGTGTTACTGGAATTTCTAAGGGAAGCTTAATCACGCAAGAAAAGTCAATAGCTGTTGGTTGCCCAAACAAGACTGAAAGTGTCCTCTTGAAAATCTTAGCCTAGGAATTTTAGGTGCACCAGAAATACAGAATGAGACTCTTTCTGCTGCTATTGCTCAATGCGATATTGAAACAGAATTCATTTAGGACTCTGTATGTATCCTTTCTAGACATGAATCGCTTCCTAGCTCCACAAAGCATCACTCAAACACCATTCTTTGCTCCTTGTAATTTACAAGCATAGTCAACCTTGACGAATCATCCTTATCGTGTCTGGTACTTAGTACTGCAGCACACCCCTCTCCCCCAGTTATGCAGACACGCTCAAGACTGGCAATACTTTGAGCATATCATGTTTTCTTGCCAGCTTTCAAAAGCAACATTTCTAAATTACTGTGAGATCATTATTTATTAATTGTAATAGTGCCTAAAAATCCCAAATATTATTTTTCAAACAGAAGAGAGATAAAGAGAGATGTAAAAGCCCTGTAGATGAAAGGCCCAGAGACACAATCAGGTTACAACAGTTTAAATTACCCCAGGTCAACAAAAATGTAGTCATTGGCCATGTGCATATTCTTAATCTGTTGCAGATAAGACATAAAATGAATTAACTGGAACCTCTTTTATTGAGATGTAAGTGAACATGTGTTACCTTGCTTTTGTTGCATGTTAAAAATGTAGCTCTGGTGAGGAAGCACGGCTGGGTTGTGGTGGTAAACCTGGTTAACTCCCTGGGGCACCCGAGCCCAGGGCACTCCCTTTATCACCCAGGCAAAGATGCAATCACCCCTGTGGACCCTGGATATATTGGGTGCTGCAAAGCACAAGGCCAAACACACACGCTTCCTCCCACCCTCTGCAAAATGGGCAGATTAATAGATAATTAACATGTATTGACTTGTCTTGTGGTGCTTATAAAATGTGTTTTGCATTATGTTTTTGTAACAGTTGGCTAGCAAGCCTTGACCTGCAAGGGTTAGGACGAATACCTGCACAGCTGGAGCTTTCGGTGGCCAATCACAGTTCCACTCTCATCATTTCCCGGTTTTATGAATGTAAATATTGGAGGTCTTGTTTAAACCTTCAGAACCTAAACATGTCATCACTATTAATAACATATGTTATGAGACACCACATGCTGGCAAAATAACCTGCAGTAAATGACACCAAAAATATTGAAAAGCTTAGCATAAAATTGAAACTCGTTAATAGTACACTGTGCAGCTTGGCATACTACTAGAGGCGAGAATTCCACACAATGGGACTGTGTGAGTGCTAACAGCAGGCTCCCACAAGATAAAATAAACTTGTTTTATGGACATGAGGAATTGATTTTTAATGAGATTCTGTTCGGTTGTAACATCATCCTGGGAGGGTGAGCTGGTTTTCCCTTTGCCTCTGGTGCAAAATTATAGTTTGCAGAATAAAGGCGCATTTAAATTAGACCTATGGATTTGCACCTTCATCATATTAAGTGAAAAGTAGGTGTTATCCCAGGTCTGAGTATAAAATGGTTGTTAAAATGCCTACAAAGAAGATCTCCCCTTCCCTGCATTACCTATCTGCATGTACCTATCTGGAGGTCAGCCTACAAGCAGAACACGCTTCTCAAGTTCTTCAGCAGATAAATTATCTTGCAGGCTTATTTCCTGAGGACAGGAGATTAGTAAAAAAAAAAAAAAAAAAAAAGGATAAATTTCTCTCTTCAGAAAAGTTGAGTATAAGCATTTGAATTTATCTTTTTGCATCCAGGGCTCAACTGCCTGTTAACAAAATGTTAACACGTAAAAAGGTTATCAAACTTGCAGATTGATTCCAAATCCCTGACGCTCAGTCACAGCAAGAAAGGGCTGTCCCTCTGCTGCCTATTCACATTTGATTTTCTTTCTTATTCATTCCATTCGTTAAAACCAACTCCAAAACTTCTCTTTGAACCCCATAAAGAAAACCAGAGTAAGACAGATGGAAGATGCTTGTAACCAGGCAGCACTCGGGGAAAAACAGAATACAAAAGCAAGAACAACTATCAAGCCTCTTCAGCTTTAAAGTCAGAACATTTTCTTTACAAAGAAATCACAGTTTTTCTTCCCAAATCAATGTCACTTGGCCCTGAATGAGCTGAGCTGCATAGCGTTGCTGCTTTTCTTTCCTCTCTGCTGTTAAGGCTTGCACTGTTTGTGTGCAATCATTGGCTTTTAATTGCCTGCTATTGCCTATTTCATTTGTCAATAAATAGAAAGTGCAGACCTATCACCAAAGGCCTTACATCTGTTTCTCATACATCTTAGCCACCCATGGTGCCTTAAGCTAAAGCTATCCCCTACTGCTAACCAGGCTACCAGTTTATTAGGGGTTTTTTCCCCTGCCCTTTTAAAAAGATGAAAGTTCCTAAACGCTTTTTTTTGTGCAAGTGATGGTTGAAGTTAATGAAGTAAACATCTGTTAGGTGAGAGAAGGTCACCCTGGGGTTGGGCACCTCCCAGTGGTGGAACTGGCATTAACCCAGCGATTAGTATGTGATGACAACACCTTAAAGATAATTAGTTGACAATGAGTTGAGAGCCTGTTAACCCCTTTAACACCTTATAGTTTATGATTATAATGAAACACTTTGGGACAAAATAAGATAGATCTAGTTTTCCTTCAGTGATTTAGAAATTTTTCGGTGTTCTGCTTATCTTTTTTTGTGACCTTCTCCCAAACAAAGAAACAACTACCAGCAGCATAGAGCACGTTTCTTTATCTTCAGGAACAAGAGCTGAAAGGCAGCACCAATGATCCGGTGGGTCTTTTCCAACCTGGTGATTCTATGATTCTAATTTTCTGTCCATTTTTCTCCACTAGCTATGAGGTTAATGACTCTTTGGCTTAGGGTAGGAGCCATTGCTGGGGTAAACAGAATAAGTATATTTAATTTCATGGCATTTTACATGTGATTGAAGGCTGAAATGTCAACTTGAACTTTTTCCGCACTGATGTGGACCTGCCTCTGCAATTTTAGTGGAGACCATTGGATTTGACTCCCCTGAGTGTTACAGCAAAGCTCACTCAGACTTTCCCCAGAAACAAGAGCTACTTCGCAGAACAACAGAGGTGTTTTATAAACTAAGTGGTAAGAAAGGCACGATCAGGCCAACATCACCATTTGAGTGAAGCAAACAGGACACAGCATTGATCATCAGTGTGGGGAGAGGAGGAGGAAGAGGAAGCAAATGGAGAACAACTGGCAGTCTGCTGTGATTTATAGACACCGGCATTTCCCATCTTCATTCATTCACTTAACGTGCTTAATCATGACAGGAGAGCTCAAGTTAATTATAAGTGGCAGTAGCTCAAGAAATTTGGCAATAACAAAGGAAAACAAATCTGTGCACAGCATTGAAAAAAAAGCCTGTCTCAAGATTAAAAGTAAAATTCCATTTAATTGAAAAATACGCGTTTCCTGCTTCCCTCTTCTTTTGTACTTTCTAGTTCAATGTCATAGACACAGTTCTGGTGAGAAAATTTTACATGAACACATACTTGCACTGTTTTTTGACACAGACCCAGCACAAGGACTGGTCTTGCTTTCATTAGGTTTTTGCATAGGACTTGTATTGATTTCACAAGGAACAGGCATTAAGTTTGGTATGTACCCAAATACACTGCTGTCTAAGCTGTTCTACAAACTTTCTGGAATGTGCCCATCATTAACAGTTACCAGGGCACAAGGATGTACAATAGTTCCACACAGTTCTCATTTCTCCTGTGTCTCCCATTTCAGTCCTTTAAAGTGCTTTAAAAACATCAGTAAATTAAGTTCCATGGTGGCAAACCTTCCCTGGAGAGACTGTTATTCCCAGGTGACAGGCAAGGCAAGGCAAGGCTTGCAAAGGGTCCCCACAGCAGTTACAAACCAGACCTCCTGGCTCCCAGCCTTGTACTTTACTGCTAATTAAATACATCTAGGATAATGCAGAAAATGCAGAGGTTTGTTATGCTTTTTAGATTTAAAGGCAATATATGGATTCAGCACTGTATCAAATGTCCATAAAGTAAAAATAAAGTATTTCCAGCAATTTCTAAGTCCCTTATTAACTAGCATGTACTACTGGGTAGTACCAAGCTTAAAGAAAACTAGCTATCATTTGTCTTAATAGAATTGTAGGAATTGAAAGACTATTCTCTAAAAGTTAGGACTCTGTTATCCAAAACTCATTCAACTCTCTGATGTTATGACTGTCAGATCTTTTAGCAGCGAAAAGACTTATAAAAGTGTCGTTTAAAACACAGTTAGTGAATGTAATTTGCTATTGTAGGTAAATGTGTCATAAAATCTGAATTCCTGGAACACATAATTGTTGCTTGAGACTCGATTATTAAATGTGATTCAGGGTTAATTAATCAATTAATATTGATTATTAAATATAATAATCAATAAATATAAATATGTTTTAAATGCCTAACAGAATCAGATTCTCTTGGCTGAGGGGTATTGCCCTCCTACTGGCCTTTACATTTACTGCGCCTTCTTCCTGCATCCCTTAAATGCATGATTTGCCACAATTTCAAGTACAGAATTAATTGTTTGACTATTAATTTAAAAAATATGGCACATAATTAATGATGGAGTGAAAAGGACAGCTTTATGGGCTGAATCACCAGCGGGTATGAAAAGGCCCAATGGCTTCAGCAGAGCTAGAGGTTTATGCCAGCTGAGGATCTGTCCTCATCTCTACAAAGTCTTTTTTAGCCAGTTATTTCCTTCATCCATATTTAAACTACTTTAGAACATCTGTCTCTGGGGAACTCCTCTAAAATATCTGTTTATAATGGAATTCTGTGTCAAGCTAGACAATCCTATTGAATTCATCACTTACCTATTTTTCTTGTTATCTCGTCAAAAATGCTGAAGACTCATGCTGGTTTCAATATATCTGAATCCAGAAAACATGCAATTTGCACAGGTATGTTGGAAACCAGAGCTAGGCAAAAGCCTGAAGAATAGCTGGATGTGGAATAAGTGGAATTATCAAAGGTGTCAAGACACAGTGCTTGATCATTTCTTTCAAAGGTGCTTAGACCCCTCCCTCCTCTCTTGTGGGCTGCTGCCTCCTTGGGGCTGGGAGGTCAATATAGCTCACTTTCCAGCTGGATTTGCATTATCCCAGCAAAATGGGAGCAGCTGGTTTGTTTTTGTTAATCATAAAGTATTTCCTTAAGCATTTTCTAGCTGTATAGCATGAGAAAAAAATTGTCAGTACATAAAGATTTGGGACGTGTCCCTGCCCATGGAAGGGCGGGTGGAACTGATGATCTTTAAGGTCCCTTCCAACCCAAACTAGTCTATGATTCTATGATTTGGGTATTTGGAGTTTCACCCCACCATCCAATCTCACAAGCAGACCAAACAAAACCATATAGGCTGTATGAGTTAGGCATTTTGATAGAGTAATAGTACGTTACCCATGTCTTAGAACCAGGAAGAAGCAGAATGAGCTGGACATTTTGACAGACATTATAATTACTACTTAGTTTCGCAACATTGATCTGTAGAGGTGTGACCACAGCCAAAATGCAAAGCCATGCAAGGGCTAATCTCATCAGCAACTTCTGTGACAGTGTTCTTACTAGTCAGCAAAGTTCTTCCAGACTAGAGAGGAGCAGGAACAGGATGGTCATGAATATGTTTTTGTCCAGTCGTGAGCCTAACTCGACTGGCTGCTCAGCAAAATGATCACTGCTTAAGCAAATGTCTTCAAATGGAGAGGTTACCAGCATTAAATCATTTGAAAGAAGATCTTTGATGAGCAGCACTGGATGGAGGAACTTTCCATTGGTATGGAACTAAATAAATATTCTTCTCTCAATGTCAGCAAAATGCCTCTGTCAGCACAGCCAAGAAAAAGAAGGAAACCAGCGTGGGAGCCAGCACACAACCTTGTTTGGGGCTGCTTGAGAGAGGAATGGAGTCTGATATGTTGCCATTTTCCATACATTGGCCATCACGGAAAAATGAAGTGACAGAAATAAACTTTGTGGGACTTCAAAAAGACAAACAAAATTTTCCAGACATCCCCATGATTTTACAGTGTTAAAATCTATTGCTAGATCAACTAAAAAATTTGCTCTCTTTTCCTGAAGATGATGGAAATCCTATCAATAAAACCTGACCAGACCCAAGTCCACTAAAACTTACAGAAACTCTGAGACCATGTGAGGATCTTTTCAGTTTCAGTGGCTAAGAAAATGCCAAGAGAATTGTAACAGTTTGCTTTATCACCTTGATAGTTAAAGAAGTTTATACAAGTTGCAAGATTGAGTCATTGACTTTTGATTTCAGATAATACTAAAGATTTAAGCAGGCTTCCTTCTAGAGGGGTAAGCACATGCCTCCAAAGGTCATTTGTCCTCACGTTTATTTAAGAGCAGCCTATGTTTGTCATGTCCCCTACTACATAGTTATCACCTGTGGCCTGTTTTTCAGGCCAGCAATGTTACTGCAACTCCACCATGTCTAATTAGTACTGATGCTTGTCTGCCCATGAATGCCAGCTTTGAGAGATTTCCCTGTTTATACAGTGTCTGGTGTCTGTTCTGAAGGCTCCTGCTTCACCCACAGCTCACAGCTACACTCAGTAGCAATTAACACCAATTCTGTCATTTTCTCTCAATCAAGTTGTCTAGTTTATTCTAAATTATAAAAGTAAATGACTTAAAGACCTTTAATACAGAGGCATCAAACTGTAATGATCCTCTTTTCACATGACAGTTTCTGTGGATAAAGAGTCCCACGTCAGACTAACTTTTTATAGTTTGAATTTAAGGGCAGGAAGGTGTTTATGAAGAATGTTACCTCATGGGACCTTGCCCATTTGGCAGATCTGTCCAAGGGCCACAAGGAATGGGAGAATGGAAGTTATAAAAAGAATCCCTCACCAGCTCTTTTAGGGAGGGTCAGATACTGACTTCATTTTCTGGAGGAGAAGACAAGGGGATTTTTCCTAGACTCAGAAACCTCTAAGTGAGGAGCATGTGAGAGCAGTGAGGAAACTTAAAAAAGCAATATGCAAGAAGTGTTTATTTTTTAAAAATATCTATATTTGAAGCTGACGTAAATTAGTACCATTGTTAGTCAACAGCATTTGAAAATGTTTTTCATCAGTTGTCTATGTTTCGGCTATTATGATCCTCTGAAAATATGACCTCTAAGACTAGAAAACATAAAAGCCTGGAGTTCAGCAGAAGATATTCATACTAGCTGGAGTGTCTTTAAGGCTTTATGGTGGTTTCAAGTGGACAATAAGGTCCATTTTCACAAAACAGAAGACAGAAAAAGTATGCCAGATACAGGAGGACTGAGGCCATGTTATGCCCAGTTTATACCAAGGGACGATTAAGGATAAGCCGCCTCATGTGGTAAGACCCACACATCAGAATCAGTTGTGTGTCCAGCTGGAGAAACTCTACTGGGGCCGTGTGATGTGCAATGTTCGGTTTTTGTTAACATCTGTGTGGTCTAATTTTCTATTACTGTCAGCAAGTTACTTCTAGGAGTGCCAGGTTATTTTGTCCATAAACATTGTCCCCATCACATATTTTTAATTTTAACCCTATTTGTCTCCAGTTGATTTACATTTGGCCAGAAGCAAATTACCTATTGGAAGCATTTATTGAAAATTAATTAGGTGGCTAAAATACCTCCAGCAGATTCTGTTAACCATGTCTGTTTCTTGTGGCTCTCCAGAACTCAGCATTTTCCAGTTAAAACACCTAGCAATTAAAAAAAATCCATAAAGTAAATGATATAATTAGTTCCAGAATGGAACTTAGTCTCTTTGAAATCAGATGCTTTCTTCTAAGGCTACAGTGCAAAGAGGTTTATAGTGCCAGGGGATTTTCAATAGAGGAGAGAGCAAGTACTTATGCCAGCGAAGTCACTGCACAGAGCAAAATGAAGGTGTCTTTTCTAGCTTAAAATTGGCCAGGCATAAAGGATAACTGTGCAAATACCAAAGTGGGGAACAGGAGAGAAGTCAAGATGTATGAAGTGAGGTTAAAAGGAAAAACATAGGACTAAATCAGAAGCAAGCACAGCACCCAAGAACATGGAAAAACACACTGCATCTCTCTAAAGAAAAGCCAGGATGTTAACATGATTTACTGCAAATAGTTCCACAACATTAAAATGAGTTTTTATTTTCTGTGTGTGCTGCTTCAAAGAACAACTCTGTGGGCTCATAAAAATGCAGAGAACAAATAGGGGCCTCTAAGACCAATTTATATGCCATGCCCACTGTGCACTGAGACACATATAATCTGTAAAATGTCAGCTTCAAAGTTCCACAGAGATTGGTGTTAACCCTGACCCCCGACCTTGCCGATTCTAGCTGGGCCCTCATGCTCTCTTAACCAGCTGTTTTAGATAAATGCGCTCCATTTTTAAAGAGATTGTCTCAGAGTTTTACGTGAATAGTAGTAATATTATTAACTCTCGCTGAAAAAACCACCTTAACTGAGAGTCTTTACAGATGAGCCAATCAAAGTCTTACCCCATGCAGAGAGTGGTGGGTTAATAAATATGTCATTGGACTGAAAATATTTAAACAACACCAGGAGAAAAGAGCAAGGCATACGACAAAAGGAAAGCATATTAGTACTGTTTCCTGTCAAAATACACAGAGGAAGCACTTTACTTTGACCATTTTCCTCATAAAGAGACATGGTAGGCCAAAACAAACAAAGCTAAGGAATCTGGTTTATCCCACTGTTGGGTGCCGAGCACTATCAACTTAAATGAAGTAAGGTTGAGTGACCAAAACCAGGTTCTCCTTGACAAGACTGTTAATTGAACACATCAGCAAAGGTAATCACACAAACTGTGGCCCCATCGATCAATACTTCCATTTTATAAGGCCTTACATATGTTTTTCATATTTTACTCCATGTACATCTCCAAAGCTGGGTGGGGAATTAGCCACTCACGGTCTGTCGGAAGTCCAAAAGTATGATGCAGCCTGCTGGTTTGGCAAACCATGGACAAAGTCTAAATCATCCTCTTGGATGGAAAATGTTGAAGTTCAAGGTCAGACAGCATATTTTAGACAACAAAGAAGCAGTTGGTGTCGAGTCATAAAAAAAAATAATAAGTTGGGGTCAGAAATGTAAGTCAACTGGCTCCCCATCCACTGAACACAAGCCAAAGACAACTGGAGTCAAAGGGAAAGCTCAGAATGATTTCACAAGGTTTTGACTCAGACCCACTGTGAATCCAGATCTACTTTTCATGTAAATGGGGTGAGAATATATCCATGCATCTCCATGGGACTTGGGTCTGGCTCTTTAGCACTGCATTCAGAAACCACTGACCCTTCTTTTTTGCCACTGATATATTAAAAAACTTAAAAGGATAAAATATATATATGGGGTTGTTTAGCCTGGAGAAGAGGAGGCTGAGGGGAGACCTCATTGCTCTCTATTAACTACCTGAAAGGAGGTTGTAGAGAGGAGGGTGCTGGCCTCTTCTCCCAAGTGACAGGGGACAGGACAAGAGAGAATGGCCTCAAGCTCCGCCAGGGGAGGTTTAGGCTGGACATTAGGAAAAAATTCTTCACAGAAAGGGTCATTGGGCCCTGGAACAGGCTGCCCAGGGAGGTGGTTGAGTCACCTTCCCTGGAGGTGTTTAAGGCACGGGTGGACGAGGTGCTAAGGGGCATGGTTTAGTGTTTGATAGGAACGGTTGGACTCGATGATCCGGTGGGTCTCTTCCAACCTGGTTATGCTATGATTCTATGATTCTATCATTCTATGATATCTCCTTAAAAACCACAACAAACACAAAAATAGTATGTGTAGGTTAAAAAAAAACATATTTAGAAACATTCCCATTTTTTAATAAATAAAAAATATTCAATTCAAGTCACTGTTTAAAATACTGCAGCCAAATTGTTTTCACACTATTTATTTTCAGGGACCACAGTACAAACCAATCTTCTCACTGCACTTCTAAACCCCCATTACAGTCCTTCTGGGTTAGCAGATAACTAGAATGTCACAGAAAGCCCAAATTGAAAGCCTAACTTTTGCTCTTCCCTTCATACCTCATGACTCAAAAAAGAAAGCCTCCATGTCGATACGAGTTGTTTGGTTGCTACTGTAATACAAACAAGAAATTTATTCACTCACATTCACAGTACACTGCCTTCCAAATTGACTCAGTTTTAAACATCAAAATGAGATTGACAAGAAAGGTAGGTTTGAAGAGTAACTCACGACCATCTATGCTTTAGCATATTTAAACATTTGCTTTCTCAGCTGTTTTTACTTTAAAGTCTGAAATTTTCCAAATTCTTTGACAATGCCATTAAATTAGGTTTGAAAGTTATTTTCCATGTTATTGAATTCATGTTTTCTAAACAGAGCATAACCTCCCACTAGAAAATGCAAGATAAACACAAAGCTAGGGGCATGAGAAGTTGGCAGAGACACAGCAGAAGCTTCAACAGATATAATAAATGCAAACAAAAATTACAAATAGATACAAACAATAATAAATGTAAACACATAATTATTTGGTATTTCTTATTACACTTACATAACATATAATTTAATACTTAACATATCTAAAATAATTTTCAACAGAGGCAACATTAGGAAGCTTGAGGGCAGGACATATAGAAACACTTTATATAGGACTGGTCTGTGGCCACTTTGCTTTTGTCAGCCCTTGTTGACACCTAAACTATCTCCATAGAAAATCTGTTTGTTTTTGAAATGTAATCTCCTTAAACAGCATGGGAGAGAGAATGAGTTCTCTCATTCCAAGCCAAACAAGTTTGTGAAGGTAAACATTTTGTTTTCCGTATCCCTAAAGCAGGTTAATAGTTTTGAGTTGTGTGAACTTCAGGAGGTTTGCCCTTACGTGAAATATTTACTTCCTGTTCCCACTGGTGTCAACAGAAATTCTGCTGACTAACAGGGAAGCAAAAAAAAAAGAGATGAACAAACCTAAATAAGAAACATGTTACTTAAAACTTGTTTATGGTAAAAATCTAATTATGGTTCCTCAGGATGAGTGAACAGTATGACAAAGCCCTTGGGAAGTATTACATTGTCTTGATTTTCAGCTCTTTTGAGGAATAAGAAGCTGTTCATCCTTGAAGTAGATCCATTTTTTTCAAACCAAAGACTGTTTCTACCACAACCATGAACCTATATTTGCCTTTTATTGTGGTTCTATGAACCCTACACAGAGGAACATCATGGAACAGTTTGTAAAATCCCCATGGATTTGTAAATCTAACTTTACATTTCTTTCTGCACCACCTCTGTACTTTGCACATCCAGTCCAGGACTTTGTCCTCTCCATCTCTCCCCTTGGTACAGCTGGCTTGTTGGTAGCACTCCCAAGTTAGTGGTTCCCTTTGAAAAATCTCTGGGGGGGAAAAGTCTTTTTTGCTCACCCTTAATGTGGTTGCTGCCACTCTTGTGTTAACAGAGACATCACAGCCCTGTGGGAAAGGTCCTGGTCTCATATTTGGCACATACGGGCTCACATCCTTTCTCTGAAACGATGACCTTCTGTGTGGCCTTGGTTGAATCACAAGAGGCTTAATCACAAAGCATTTTTTGGTGCCCAACTCACGAAAACAGATCTACAGCACCCAACATCCAGTGCTACTTGCAGCCTACAGATCTAGATTACCACCCTCAAAGTCTCTTGTTCCTGGGCACATGTACAACCACTCCAATGCTGAGCACATGCACAATAACTCCCACAGTTCAGTCACAAGGAAACATTTGCCAGGTCCCACACATCACAAAAGATCAAGAAAAGAGATGTGTGGAAAGGTGTTGCTTTTATATATCCAGTGTAGAGAAGGTGGGAACTTTCCCCACAGATGTGCTAAGCTTCACATTTTTTCCAGCTCAATTGAAGCCTTGTTAAAGACTTTCCTAATTACTGAACTATAAGATATTCAGAAGTAGGTCTTTTTCAATCTCTCTTGCTTGTACAAAATAATTAAATGCTTATTGGAGCAACTGCTGTTGCCCAAGTGATTGTTCTAACCACCAAGCCAGAATAATTCACCCTCTGACCCTCCACGCATCTAAGCGTTTAGAAAAATTACTCCTTGTAGCATTACTGAGCTGCAGTTTTCAACAGTTTTAAATTTACAAGCCCCTTAAATTTTTTTTCCAAAAGAAGTATGTATCCTTGTTCAGGGAATTTAAACCAACTGACAACTGGCTGGTTTCTGTTAGTTGTTTTTCACGGACCACTTGGAGTATTCTACAGAATCCCAGAGGTACACAGACCACAGGCTGAAAAACACTATTGCAAAGGGAAAAAAGCAGAGGTTTAATAACATTGGCTCATTCTCCTGAGGCCTTAAGACTGCTGCCTTCATAATGCACATTCTGTAGACCTTGGCTCTGAGAACAGGGAATATGAGACACAATCTAGATATTCACCTGCCAAGTGAGGAAAATCCTTTCCTTCCCCAATAAGACACGAGTATTGGCACAGGAGATCACTAAAACCAAGTGTTTGCTGTTGTGGTGCTTTGGGTTTGAAAAAGATGTGAGTGAAACAAGATCCTCCATCCCCTAAGATCCCACTGTACTATAAGAAAGTCATATAGGAACTCTGACACAACTGGAGACCGTTAAATTTTGAATTGCAAAAGACACGGTTTGCTCCCCTTTCCTCTCCCTGCAAACTAAAAGGAAGGGAAAGAGACCTGTCCCTACCTGATGCTGATGAAAAGTGCACTCCAGTTAATATGGAGGTATTTCAGAGCTACGCTAACGGTAATGATGTCACAGCTGCAATATCTGATTGTTAGAATCACCCTAAGATATTAATGATCAGTGGGGCCTGAGCCTAAATAGTGTGAAAAAAGATGCAGACATTCTGATATCATATTTCTCTAAGGTGTTAGAGTGGATTTTGCACTTAAAGGTCTGTTTTGTAATCACTTCATGCTCCCTTTAATCACTGGAGAGAATGAAGATTAATTAGACCACTTCCACCGCTAGTTCATCTGAATTGCTTCAGACATCTTCAATAAGATTGCTCAGGAACATGGTTTAGTGGTGAACTTGGCAGTGTTAAGTTAAGGATTGGACTTGATGATCTTAAAGATCTTTTCTAGCCTAGACAAGTCTGCAATTCAACCATTCTAGGATAAATCACGTACAAGTGCCTCTCTCCGTGGACTATAAAGGAATGCAGAATGTTAGCACAGTGCAGAGAACTATATTTCCATTTGTACAAATGAAACCCACCCCTAGTGTTCAACCAGTGCTGATTAAAACTTTCTGGTGGAATGGCAAAAATTCAATGATTTCAGGAAAGAACACATGAACTTCTGTGACCAACTTTGCAGACAGTCTTATTTTCCTGTTGAGAGCCTGAAATATTTACCTCTGGTGAATATTCATTTCTGCACAGGTGATTCACCAAAACAGGGGCTGCAGGACAAGTACCTCAAGGCCTTGGAGGTTGTGATGTCTAACTGGACTGCGTTTCATGTGAGACTGTAGCAGTTTTGAAAACCTGGAGAGAAAAATCAAGCTACCTTTTACCTGGAGCTGGAACAAACTCCTGTAATCTCATCTGCATATGAGGGGGATTGGGATGAAAATGATGAAAAGCCGGAAGCCAGATCATTGAGGAGCAGGAACTGAGCTTATTTGAAAAGAAAGGTTCCTAGAAGCAAGAAAGGAACTGAGGCAGCTGAAGAATCCAGCGACACTGGCATAATCGAAACAAAATCCTGCTTCAAATCAATTACTTAATACTTTGCCTTAGGAAAAAATACATTTTAATAAAATCCAGTGTATTTCTGCAGCATATAGACCACAGAAGAGTAATTAAGTCCGTAATTAACTCCATAATTAAATTTGCAGTAAAAGGCTAAAGCAGGAATATGGGCAGTTTTCAGATGATCACTAACCATGATATTGTCAGGTTTCTTGATTTCTAACAGCTTGCCCAACAGTAATCACTGTTACACTGTCTACAAAAGGGGAAATCCACATGCTCATAGTTCATCAGATATTTCTACTTGAAGTAACACTTCTTCCCAAAATAGTATTTTGAGCGTAAATTCTTCCTCAGCTACATCCCATAGCATAGTGAAGAGTTAGGAGAATGAAAGCAGGATGCTGATGGTCATAACGTGAATATAATGCAAAGTGCCAACAGCCAGTTCTCTGGGGGAGAGAGCTTGTCTTCCTCTCCTGGGTTCGTGCAGCTTCAGCAATGGTAGGAATAAGGACAATAACAGACAGGAACAGAGATAGTAAATGATAAATAATAGCAGCGACTTCAGATCTTTCTGGCCCTTCAGGATGCAAGTCCTGAAACTCTGCAGAGGTCTAGAAAAATGACATCCAAACCAGAATCAGAGTGTTCTTATTGTCACTGTGGCTCTGAAAAACAATCAGTGAGAACAGAATTGAAGATTACCAGTCAATTAAACAGAAGCAGGAACTAAGGTTATGTTTCTCAATGCCAAAGAGAAAGAACCACATACAAAATACATCTGAAAACCAAGAACATTCTGACAGTTAGAAACTAGGTCTTAAAAGCTGCATTTCAACAATAACCTGGGGTTTTTTTTCAGTAGCCAAAGACCAGACAGTGATACATTAAGTTTTCAGACCATAAGGAATCATTCTTATAACCAATTCCTGCACAGCATGAGCACAGAATGTTTCCCTGACACTCCCATATCCAGAACAATAACATGAAATTCACCTGTACCTCAGCTATCATTTCACTAATGCTATTGTGTGATTTTAAGAAGTGAGGAGGGTGCACAAATCTAACGAAAAGCAAGGTGGACATACAGTAAAGTTGTTAAGCATTCATAGAAACAGTACCTCTTCCATGGAACAATGTCTAGTACCAACTTTAAGAGTCTTTAAGAGTGATGGAGGTTTAAGCATCCCTAGGCAATGCTTTTGGTGTGATTATCTCCTCAGGACTAATATATTTCTTGCCATGACTTCCCTACTGCTATTTTTTACAAGGTAACTTGACCTTTTTGTTAAAGTTTTCTTGCCTGGCTCTACATCTGACATAGCTTGATGTAGTTGTGAAAACCTCTTTGCTCTGTCTGTCCCTTTCATTATTCACACAAAAAAACCCCTCTCTTTGTGTAAGTTAGGGTTGCTGGAAAAACAGATCTTTGTTTTGATCATTGGTTTTATATTTATTCTTCCTTTGCTAGGTATCAACACCACCACTTTTCTTAAAGATAATTTTAGCTTTATTTCCTGAAGAAAGAAGGGCTGCGCTCTCATGGGGTCTGTGGCTGTAGTTCAGTGTGCCTGTAAAGCAAGCACTGCCAGTGTCAAGAAAAATTACTTGTACCCCCACACCCCACCCCTCCTGGCCACCCACTTCTGTCTCTGCAGGAAGTGTTTGTGCAGCCCTGCAGCAGATCAGATGAGGGAATGGTTCTGGCTGAAAAAAAAAAATGATAAGCCACGCAGACTTATTAACCCAAACCTCATATCCAAACCAAATCGTTCACACGTTTTTAAGTGCGATCAGCTCACCACCCAGCTGCATAAATGCCTGTGCCAAGAACACTCAGAGAGAAGCCATGTGCAGACTGCAGTGAGCACAGAGAGAGAAAGGCGCTGCATTTTTCGGTGGCCAGATTAAAGGGTCACCGCACCGCTCTGTGTGTGCATGTGTTTGTGTACAGATGTGCTCATCAGTCTTTGCTCTTCACCCTCTTCTTCTGTATAGCTCTTAAATCTGTCTGGCAGTCTCAACCAAACCTTAGAGCAGGGCTGACAACTCAAATGCATCAAGTTCCTATTTCTTACACACAGAGAGATTGAAGTCAGAAACTCCTCAGAGGAGAAAAGCTGCAGTGTGAGCTCAGTTCTTATCAGCCATCAGAGAATCCACATGTGCAACCACTGATGTCATTAGACACCAAAGCATCCAACTGGGGAGGCACAGCGAGACTGGTTTCACAACTTCCACTGCTCACTGAGCAACTTGTTAGATTTACTAGCTTCTATTCAACTGTTTTGGGGTCTCCAAACAATCTGCAGTGCTGACTGTACAAGAACTCGCTCTGGCACTGGCAAGTAATTAGAGGGAAAAGAAGCAGAACAGCCATTAAAACACTCAAGGCAACTTTTTGATCCAGGACTCACAATAAAAAAAAAAAAATGAAAAGGAAAATAAAAGAAATAAAGGCTTAAAGTAAGAACCAGCATGTAGGAGGAGAAACACTCCCCAATCTGCTACACACCCACCCTGTCCCCCATCTCAGATTTAGTCCCAGAGGGCTTGGAAAAATGTTAATGCTGTTCTCAGTGTCTGAGTTTTGCAAATACATGGCCTTTCACATTCATAGCAAAGCCTGGGCTGCCTTAGGGCCAGACAACCACCTTGCAAGGAGCTTTTCACCTTGAATAAAACCAGTGGCAAGAGTCTTTTACCCTTCACAACCGTAATGTGCATCAGTGGGAGCAAAGGAAACCCTCTCTGAGGGGTCCTGGGGCTCACACAAAATATTCACCTGCCCCTTTCTGTAAACATCCACTATGAGTTTGACTCAAGAAAACAGCAAAAGAGGAAAGACTTTCTGCAAGAAAATGGAAGAATACTTACTTTTTACTGCTACCACTCCAAGCCCCAGCTCCATTCAGACTAGTTTTCTTTAGAATTGTTTCACTTTGTCCTGCAGAGGTCGGTCTTGCCTGCAACACTCCATAAAGTCGTGAGCTCTCTTACTCTGCAAACTGTGGGTATATTCCACTCTCCTAAACCACTTCAGGGATCAGGAGAATCAAAATTTGAGAAGGTTTCATCCCCTCTCAAAAAATAAGCTTTGTTGAAGTTTCTTTGTACACACAGAGATGCATTGGTTTTTCAAGATTTTATGTTAAAACAAATAAATGGCGATGATTATCCTAAATTATCTATTCCAAGAGCAGGAGAGAGCAAAAGATAAATCTTATTTCCCCAAAGACTGTGGCAACTGGAGAATAAAGTAGTCGCAGTTGATGAGTTTTTATATAAATATGCTATATAAATATAAATAACAAGACTTTTATTGCTTTTTACGGCTGAAAACATGCACTTGCACTAACCAAGGTCTCTGGACACAAGACAAGCAGTATAGCAAGCCCCTAAGGCACTTAGCACTTTTTCTCTTGTCATGAAAACACACATCCTGCATGTTCTGATGCAGCCTTGCTCCTGAACACAACCTCAGAGTCTTCAACGTGCTTTAAATCCTGCTCTAACTCAAGTGCATGATTGTGGACCTCTTTCCCTGACATTGCAGCCCCTGGATGCACAAAATCAACTGTCATCCTTCAGGAGGAGGAAAGAAACACCCCACCTCCAAAGCAATGAAGCACTGCAATTTTGCTTATTTATGCTAAACAAGAGTTGATGTATCAAGTGCTGAGAGCTCCTTGATGCTGCACACTGTGTGTGTGGGGGGGTGTCTTATCTCCTTTGCACCAGTGAAACATGAGCTGAGTGGCAGGTCTCTCCTCAGCTCATTTCGAAAGCAATTTCACTAACTTTTTCCAAACCAGTTCAACTTTCCCAGCATCTCAGGACGGATCCGAAGCTAGAAGTATTTAGGGTGGCAGCTGTTTCCTGAGACATCTGGCCTCCTGCATGCATTCCTTTGGGACTAGGGAAAGGATTTGAAGGAAGCCGGAGGTAGTTCACTTCTCAGCATTTTGTGGTCGGCCTTCTTTCCTCATCTGCAGCCCTGTCAGTAGGGATCCTCAGATGAGAAAGAAAAAGAGAAGATAGAAGCAGGGGCTCAGAACACAGATGGATCTTCATTTTGCATTTGGGTGAGGGCAAATGAAGTCAGGAAACTTATTTAAGACCCAGTTGCTGTCAGAGAGAGGACAATGTCTTTGCTTTTTACAAGGAAGATTAAGAATTCATGAGTAGGAATGAAGGCAAAAGTTCACCTGAGGAAACAGGGGGTTCGTCTGGAAGGCAACAGGGTCCTTTATTTAGACTTTATCCTGCCTCTTACATTCCTATCTATTGCTTCATATTGTCATGTGCTGGTTTGGATGAGCAGCTAATAGCAGCTGGCCTGATTTAACTGACAGTTTGATATTACCTTCAAACCAAGCAGTAGAAAATTGTGCTACTGTAGATGTGGATATAGACAACCTGTCTCCTACCTGTGCCTTCTATGAACAGGCAGGATTTCCTTTTAACCTCTCGATACTTTCCAGGTGAAATCACTGGATCCCAACTGGCGATTACATATAGGATAGATCACAGAGGAGTAGTCTTGCCTGTAGTTATTATGTCTCATTATTCTTGTCTGGGAAACATATACTCTCACCTCTATTTGTCACTTTTCCTGCTCTTACGCTTGTAAATGCTCCCCACAAGTTAAAAATATTTCTGAAGTGACTAGTCAAATACATAAAACAGATGCACAATTGCATCTTGGGATGAATTAATTCTGTCTGTGTCTGAGCAAGAGAATAAATGTGTGGGAAGATCAGGGAATACATTGAACTGAGCACTCCAGCTGATTTTTAAATCTCTAGATCTTGATCACTGTTTCTTTGTGTCTGATGCCCCCCCCCTTATGCAGAGGGGGAATCAATCAAGGACATTTTAGGATGTATTCTCATTTTGAGTATCACATTTTAACTCAAATAAAACTTCTAATTTCTGTCATTTGAAGTATTGCTTAAAAAAAATCCAAATGAGCAGGATGTTTTCTCGAAACTAGTAAGGCAACGAGCCAGATCTGCAGACCTTATTTCAGAATGGTTCCTGTAACCCTCATTGTACAGCAGGCAGTGCAAATACTTACTGGGATTTAGAGGTGTAAATTATGCTACCACATATATGGTGCTGGACCTTCACATGCGCAGATGCAGGTTCCCTCAGTGCATTTTGAACAACTGTTCTTTGTCTGAGAGTTTGACAACCTGGCCCTGTGTCTCAAGTGTCAGGGCTACAGCGAGTTTTATGGCTGGGTTCAGATCTTCTCAATTACATATATCATCCTGCATTGAGAGAGTCAGTTGGACATTGCTCTTCTGAGAACGCAAGCAACACTTGTGTAATTAAATCCTCACCTCTGAAAATCTGCATTATATATTCGCATACTCCACAGGCAGAAACAGAGACAATATAACGATCAACAAAGCTATAATTAATGGCAAAAGGTATGGCTGGTGAAGCAGGCTTTATATCTAGAAATCCAGATGAGGTATTGGATCACTGAATGTAATTTGGGGTATCATAAGCAAACCTGTCATCAGCATTTCCAAAAATTAAAAGCCACATGCCCAGGACAACAGCCATTAGCCACTCTCATTAATTATAGAACATGGCCTGCTTTCACATTGTCTGCTTTTCTACCTTCAGCAGGACAAGTGTTAAAATTATGTGCGTGGTATTGGTTTGCCTCTCAAGAGAGCTCGATTCGTTATCCAATACCTTCTTATACAGAAGCCCAGATCCATCGGATACAGTGAGTTAGTCCATTTTTGCCAATGGAAGTTGTGCAATGAGCCATTTTGAGGTGAGACAGGTTTTCAGTTTTGGTGATTCAGTTTTCAACCTATAAAATGCCGTGGTTTTGTTTTATTAACTATGAGCTTTTTAATGGGAAGATCATGGGGACGCATGTATGTTTTGTCATATTTTAAGTATATTTTTCTCACATGCTACACTACTGAGGACAGGACAGACAAATGTCTAGAAAAGTAAAAGTAGCCATACTGAACAGGCAGGATTTGGTCCTCTTTGTTTATACTGTTTCTTCTGCTTTCTGTATTAGAAAGGAGGTGTGATGGGGCCAATCCAGTTTATTTTCTCACACACTCATTATATATTGTGTGTAAACATCCAGACTCATGCAATCTAAAATAATGCATTCATGCCCTTGTAAAAATTCAGCCCTTCTACCTTTCTAAGGAGCTTGCTAAAAGAAACAGCTACAGAGTCAATCTCATATATAATAGATTTTTCTTTTAGGCTTCAACAATAAAATAGTTGGTGGTCTCTAATGCTGCTGCCTTTAAAACATTCCAGGGTTTTATTAGGATAACCCATAAGTCTGGAAAGTCCCACCCTAAGAGCAGCAGCAGGTTTTGTTCAGAGAACACAAGTTTCTTCTTGTACAATGTTGGACTCAAGGGTGTCTGAACTACGAATGGGTGGCTAATGGCATAATGGGCCGCAGGTTTCAGACTTTTACAAGAAAAAGAAAAGAAAGGCAGCCCTGCATTGTGGGGCTAATGCGTAACACTACCTGAAACATTAAAGGGCTTCATCTAGCTCCTGCTATACATGATCATATCCTCAGTGGGTATAGTATAATGAAGCTCCATTGATCTCCAGGGAGCTGTGTTGATTTACATTCCCAGACCTGGACATACAGACCATATGTATGTATCTACATACCATATGTTGTCCTTAAGCAATCAGAGAATGCACAAATTTCTTCACCAAAATTTTCTATGAAATTACATGCAAATGAATGTGGTTTCTGAAGCGCATGAAACATACCTTTGTGGAGCTAAAAGACAATTTCTGAGATACACGTAGTCATTTGTTCCACTGCAAATGATGAAGTTGTTCCTTTTCTTTCTAAAATGCCTGGAAAATAATACCATGGGTCACTGTTTTTATGAAACTGCATTTCTGCTCAGTTTATTATTGCTGACTGACCTCATGAGGAGCACATGTGAATTTATTTACATACGTGCCAATTATATTAATAGAAGTTGCAGTGACTCATCATTGCACATTGCTAAAAATCCTCCCTCATCTCATCTTCACAGTAAGCGTTCTGTTCCATGTGAATTTCCTCAGCTTACCTTGCTAGAAGTTCACACATCCTTCCTTCCTTGGGAAGAAAAGCTCACTTTTCTTTCCGAGATAGCAGCCTGCCATCCCAGGGAACAGACCTGCATCACCTCGACTTTGTTGCAAGGGCCACTGTAAACTATAATCCTATTTGGGATCCAAATTGCAGCTATCTTCCTGGCAAAGGGTGGCTGCTTGCTACACTCTCTCTCAGTCCTTTTTCAGGGATGCTCTAAGGTCAAACACATAAGCAATAGGAACATGTAGTTCAAATTTAAAACTTTTCGCGGTATCATAACATTTATATAAGATCAGCCACATCTTCTGAGGCTGAGGTTGGGTACAAACTTGATATTGATACTATTTGTTAATTAATATTATAATTCTTCTCTATCTCCTTTTTGCTCTTTCACATAGCTCCCACACCTTTGTGTTTTCCCAATCTTCCTGCCTTCCTGTTTCTCAATCCCATTTCAGTTTTCTCCCTATTCTTTCTTCTCATGACCTCGCTTTTACAAAATACAAATCTAGCCACAATCAAACTGAACCTGATAGCCTTATGGTGTTTGCATACATTCAAGATTAAGCCAAATGCCCAGTATGTGCAAACACCTGCAGGTAAGTGGGCAGCAAGACTTAAAATACTTGTGGTTATCTTTACAAAACTGCTCTGTGTTGGCCCAGCACAGCTTCCAAAGGGAACTTTTGAAAATCCCATTGCAATATTTTAAACTCCTGATGTAAAATTCAGAAGTAATTCCTAAAGAACACTGTGTTCCTTGAAAAACATACCTGATGGTGTATTTTATATATACACCGACGTGGGCAGCTATTTCAGTGCCTTCTTTTCGGTTCAGTATCTGCAGGTAACCTTGAAGGGTAAGAGCAGCATTTCTCACCTGAGTTTTGGCTAGAAGTTCTTGATTAGAACTAGTAAATGTTATTTGTATGGTACACCAATAATCAGAGTTTTTGGTGGCACTGCTGTTAATAGAACATTTCAGACAATTTGACTTTCTCGTAAAAGGGAATCAAGTGAAAAAGTGGTTCCTGCTCCAAAGAACTGATATTCATGTCAGACGAAGATAACAATGATTTCTACTTCTGTAGTGATGCAAAGGGACAGATAAGGGTGTGATGTTTTAGCACAAAACTGGGAGAAAAAAAGAGTGTGAGTGTGGCAAGCCAGGACCATCATGAAGCACGGCCATGAAGCGTGAGAGAGTATAAGCAACTTCCCCCAAGAGCTCACAGGTTATGTCATAGAGCTGAGCTGAACTAAACCGAACCCAAGCTTGTCAAGTCCCAAGGCATTGCTTTAACCATCCTTCCACTTAGGCAGCTCTACCCAGGTAGCCTCAGAGAACCAAATTCTGCCCTGGGGTACGTGTTGGCCTCATTAACTTACTCTAAATAAGAGCTGCGAGCAGAACTTAGCTGAGGGCAAGCGAGATTTATGGACTGAAAATGCCACATACTTTAGGTTTTATTCAGTGAGAAAAAAAAGCTTGAAACAAGCCGAGCAAAGTAAATGGATCAAGACTGCATACTTTTCATTCTGCAAACAAGAAAATATATACATGTGAACATAAAAAACACAGGTGCCCAAATATTGCAGTTGCCTCCTAAATCTGCTATAAAGCGCCAATGGCTCTGTTATACCTGTCTCCAGACAGATAGTAAATTAGCTTTTTTTGGTGGTGGTGGTGAGAATAATTAAAATAAGCTTTTTTTTTTTGCATCTTTTCCCTGGGCCCTGTGGCCCTTTTACTTGAATTGTATATAGATGCCACACGCTTTGAAGAGAAACTGCGCAACAGTTTATTCTCAACTGGAAAAGACAAAGCTTTGGCTATGCTGCATTCCTAGTATTTTTTGCAGTTGATGGAAAACTCCTATAAACAGAGTATAACACAGTAAGCTTTCTCTGCTAATATGCTGTCTAGACTGCTTAAAGTATGAGTTCTGCTTGCCTACCATGTATCATGACTTAAACTTTTGACCTTGTTTCTTTTCCCTTTGACCACTTCATAGGCTCTGACCCTTTTCAAGTATTTAATACCCAAATGGCCTGTCACCCCAGCTGCCAGGTATATAAGAACAAGAACTCTTTAAACCTCTCCTTTATTGTGAATTTGAGAAAACTGGCTGCAATCTAACATAAAAAAAAAAAGTTAGAAAATGTCTTCTGCCTTCGTACAGCTTTGGACATACGGCTCCTTCCCATGCTGGGTGACATCGATGCATTATAGAAGTGACAGCAGACTATTCTGTAACACCATCACATACGTGCTAGAAGGGGCAGAAGGTTCTTTGCGGAACCATACAAACACTGGGGCATTGCTAATGCATGCCTTTGATTTCTGTTTATGGCCCCCAAGTTGAGTGATCTGTCTTGTTGGCACCAACCTGACTATTTTTAAATGATGCAGCAGCTGGCTCAACACATACTTCAAAGATTTATGTTCATGTCACAAAGCCCTCTTACTGAAAGGGAAACTCTAGAGTAGCTCCTACTAGCTAAACCCCATACGCAGATACAGTCTATGTACTTTATCCCAGACGATCATAGCATACACTTTAATTAAAAGAAAGACATGAGATGTATAAGGGAAAGCAAATATGGAACAACAAGGGTAACAGTGAAACCTTTGAGGGTTTACAAATCTTGAAGTTCCTAAATTACAAGACACAATTCCAGAGTTCTCATGCAGTAGAAACAGACAAACTCTTCATGGGCATTAGGTGAAAGAAACTGGCCTTTCCTATGAAATGAAATGGAATTAATTCCTGCATTTGAAGAAGTATATTGATAAACGCACATCCACTTGAACTTGCATATGCTCATATTTCAGTAACAGAGCAAAACAGCCACACTGGAGGTCACTGTCCTCATTATTATTAGATATCAGTTTATGGAAGAGACCCAGCAACACCCATGTCTGATGCAGAACCACAGAATATTTCATGTAAGCTTTTCATAAGCTAGTGCTAGTGCTAAAGATACGCTTCTGCACAGAGGCACTTAATGTGATATTTGGCCTGCAATGCCTCTCTGTTACAAATAGTCTGAGTGAAATCCTGTGGTTAACAGTCATTGCAGAAGCGACTGATCAGCCTTGTCTTTGCAGAGGTCTAGAAATCCAAGGGTCCATATGGGAAAATTTTTCACTGCAGACTAGAAAAATAGACTTAATTCCTGGCACTGCTTTCCAAACTAACTCAAAGTGGACACTTGTATGAACCGGAGATCTGCATTAAGTGTCCCCACTCAGATGCAGGAAGCTGCCCCAGTACAATCTGTATGTTTAGCCCTGTTGTGATGGGACAGGCACCCATCTCATCTCAAACCAGTTTGAGATGAGAACCCCATCCTAAAAGACCCAAGTTGATGGGAGGAGGAGTGAATTCTAATGCTGTTAACTGAAACAAATTGCCCTGAGCTCACTGCAACTCTGATGCTAGGAAGGAGGACATCCTAGCACCTCACAAAAAAAAAAAAAAACTGGAGGAAGAAAAACAACAATCATATAATCATAGAAACGTTAGGTTGGAAAAGATCTTCAATATCATAGGAGGAATTTCTTCACCATGAGACTGGTGAGGCACCGGAACAGGTTGCCAAGGGAAGTTGTGGATGCCCCATCCCTGGAGGTGTTCAAGGCCAAGTTGGATGGGGCCTTGAGTGACCTGATCTAGTAGAATATCCCTGTCCATGGCAGGGGGTTGGAACTAGATGATCTTTAAGGTCCCTGCCAACCCAAACTATTCCATGATCACCGAATCCAACCATACCTGTCTACTACTAAATCATGTCCCCAAGCACCTCATCTACTTGCCTTTTACACAACTCCAGGGATGGTGACTCAACCACCTCCCTGGGCAGCCTCTGCTAGTGCTAGACAACTCTTTCTGTAAAGAAATTTTTCCTGCTGTCCAATCTAAACTTCCCACAATACAGCTTGAGGCCATTCCCTCTTGTCCTATCACCTGTCACTTGGGAGAAGAGACCAACACTCACCTCTCTGCAACCTCCTTTCAGGTAGTTGTAGAGAGCAATAAAGTCTCCCATTAGCCTCCTCTTCCCCAGGCTAAATAACCCCAGTTCCCTCAGCTGCTACTCGTAAGACTTGTTCTTCATTTGAGAACTGAGAGGAGCTGAAAGTGGAGGGTGACCTCTGTCCATGCCATGTCAGGTGCATCCTGAATGCAGAAATTCCTTCTGCACTGAGTTCTGATGTGGGAGTAGCACTGTAACTGTGTCGAATATTGCTCCTTCAGCTGCTCTCTAGCTGTTTCCTGTGCTGTCTGGTTCACCATCCTTAAATAAATCACTTTTAAAAGAGATATTTCATAAAAATGTCCAAAATCAACTGGCGTTCAAATGCCTGGACTATGGAAAAATTTTAACAGTATAAAAATTTAAACCACAGGGAATATATACTAGATATTTTTTCTCCCTCTCTCAGTCTTACAAGGTTGGTATTGGATCCACTTGGACCTTGTGGTGAACTCATCACCCAAGCAATCTCCAGGATTTCTCAGCACTGGGTGGTTTGTACCTGAAGGGTAACCAGACCCAGCTGCGTTCTCTGCTCAGGCTCTACCCCTGCTCCAAAAGCATTTCATTTTACTCACAGGAGGTTTCTGTTAGCAGGACTAGCTCTGAGACGTTCCTACATGCACTGGCTGAGCTCTCAGTCTTCCATTCAGCCATAGATTTCCTTTCCTTCATTAGAACCTAATTAAACTCTTTCCCACAACTGTTCAAATCTCACTGTCCTAATGACTGTGCTTTAGCTTCTAGTCTTTGACAATATGAGCAAATACATCTTTCGTTTCTGTTCTTCTCTGGCCACAGTTTGCAGCAGTTTTCCTATGTTAGGGAAATCCAGCTACTCTCCTTTGTCATGAACCATTTTTTTCAGGGACTTTACACCCCATACAAGGACTTTTGGGGTTGGGTTTTTTTTGTCTTTTCCAGTTTAGGAGGTCCCACATCTGAGAAGCCCAGCAAGCCACAGCTCCTCTTCCTAGTACCACCAGTTCAGGCAGCTTTCCTCCCTCTGCCTAAATGGGCATTTAATGCCTCTGCAGCCTAGGGACCAGGAGTACACCAAGCCTATCGCTCTTCCTTGGGGCTGGCTGCTTCTGAGGCTGAAGGACACGTCTCCCAGGCTTCAACTCTGAGCTAGAGCCTCTGGTCACATAAAATTAAAGCTAAAAAAGACCAAGCAGTGATATTTCACTGGAAGGGATGTTGAGGTGAAAATTAACGTCATCCAAACTGGAAAAGCCAGAAAGTAAGTCCATAAAATCTATGCCAAATACATATATAGAGAGATAAATGCATGCACGTGTTTATCGTCCATGTCTGTGCCTCAGATACGTTCAGGCCTAAGTAAAAATCCTTCTACTCTGTATCAGGCACTGTGGCTATCATCCCTGTCACATTCCAGTGCCTTGCTGCCTGTAATTATTTTAGCTAATGTTAGGAAATACTAGCCAAAAGCCTTTGAGAACAATAAAAATCAGCCTTGTTGCATTTCAGATCAGGACCAGAATTCCTAGTCTAAGCCAATACCTGTACACCGTCCTCTCTTTTCACTCTGATTTTCCCATGTCTGCCACAATTCCCTGTCTGTCTTACATCTGCTAGAGTTCCCTTATTCACCTATAGCTGAGAGCTGAATTAGACACGTGACTTTTAAATTGCTTAAAATATTTTGACATCTTCCAACCTACTCCTAAATGCTACAGATGGGTCAAATTACCTGCTGAGATCTGTGCAGAGGGTCTCATTCTAATGTTTTCTTGTCCCTAAATGTGCAAACTAATTGTGTGCAATGGAGTTCCTCCTACCTCATCTGAAAGTTATGGTGCTGAGTTGAGGAGATAAATTCAGCTAAACATTTGCATGTAGCAAACTGAATATAAATAAGAAATTGGTATTCTGGATACATCTTCTCAGTGTTCTTGAATGCATTTATACTTGTACATCTCAAGAACTAACATTGTAGTGTTACAGATTTCAGGCATGTGTTGAATGTGTGCACACCATAATATTGATACTTTTATAATGGTCTTCATATGGAAAATTCTAGCAAGTTCAAATGATTCACTAAGATTTTGTTTAGGTATTCATGTCTGAACCAGAAACTCTCCAGAGGGTCATTTGCTTTTTTGATAAATCAGAAAGGAACACATTTTTATACAAGTATTTTAATACAGGAAATATGAGTCTAGTCAGTATCTCTCCAAATACATGTGTCTGAGTGGTTTTTGATGTGAAATGCTGCTTAATGTCTTTTAAAGTACGATTTAAACAACTTCACATGGGCAACTACCAATGTGTCTCCCATTTTCTAACGCTAAAAGACCAATGCTAAATAAATGCATTTTTCGGTACGACTTATAATGAATAAAACAGAAAGAAAGTAGAAGAGGAGGAAAAATAAACAGCAACAAGGCATTATTTAGAATATGCATTACCCCAAAAATGTAAATGGTCACTCCTAGTTTGGTTCTCTAATGGAAAAGAAATAACATGAAGCTGAGCAATTACAGACCTTTTGCTGAGGCTCAGCCTGCTGCATTTCGTGAGGGCTGGCAGGAATGGCACTGGGAGCGCTGAGCAGTGTCCACACAGGCCAGAAGCAACTAATTTATGATATAAAGGAGGGTTTAGCTGAAGAAAAACTTCTACTTCTAAGAAATGTATCTGAAAATGAGCTGCAAAGAAATGATGGATTCATAGCAATGAGCAGGCCCCCAGGAAATACTGGAGTTGGAAAGCTCCCATTTAACTCTAGTTTAATTCTGTTTGAGTGGAACCAGCAGAACAAAAGGACACTTTTCCCAGAAAACATGTTTTTATATTGTAAAGTCCAGAGCATTCAGAGTCCCAAGCATCTCAACAGAGGAAATGGAAGATGAAACCATTTGCCAAATATGTGCAAGCCATGTTTGTAGAGCTTTGCTTTCAGAAAAATAAAACTTAAGCCTTTTGGTAGTATGGCTTATCAGAAGGATTTCTGAATGAGCATCCCGTGCTGTCTTATGTGGAGTGGGAAGTGTGGTTTGTAATATTGTAAGACACATGAATGGAAGCGGTCACTTAATGGTTTTGGTGTTGAGTTTTTGCGCAGCAAAAATGTAAGTCAAAGGCTGGAGGAAATGATGGTTAACACCTAAACAGCTTGGACTGTTTCACTCATCAAAAACAAGCAGAAGACTAAAAGTTTCTTAAAGACAGTATATGAAAGTGAAACACAAAAACCCCCAAGACCTAGAGTGTCTTGAACCTAGAGTGGGAGGGGAAAGACAAAAAGATGGTTATGGAACATGTTCTAACCTGTCACAGTGAGGCAAGGCTCAACTTGATCGCTTCACTCAGCACAAGTGGACACGTGTTCAAATATAGACGTTTTCTAGAAAAATGCCAGTGTATGCGAGTTCACAACACTTTGTCTGTGGAGCAGTTTCTAGCTAATAACGTCACTGTGCTTGAGCACCCACTCTGTTCACCTGACCTGGCGCTCTGTGATTTCTATCTCTTCCCAAACATCAAGTCAGTGTTCAAAGGAACGAAACCCTTTTTGTCAGTAGAAGATGTGAAAGCAAAAGCAATGGACATCCTCAACAGCCATTCAGAAAATGATCTGCAGAATTGCTTTTAACATTGGCAGCATCATAGAATCATAGAATCATAGAATCATAGAATAACCAGGTTGGAAGAGACCCACCGGATCATCGAGTCCAACCATTCCTATCAAACACTAAACCATGTCCCTCAGCACCTCGTCCACCCGTCCCTTAAACACCTCCAGGGAAGGTGACTCAACCACCTCCCTGGGCAGCCTCTGCCAGTGCCCAATGACCCATTCTGTGAAAAACTTTTTCCTAATGTCCAGCCTAAACCTCCCCTGACGGAGCTTGAGGCCATTCCCTCTTGTCCTGTCCCCTGTCACTTGGGAGAAGAGGCCAGAAACTTCTTCTCCACAACCTCCTTTCAGGTAGTTGTAGAGAGCAATGAGGTCTCCCCTCAGCCTCCTCTTCTCCAGGCTAAACAACCCCAGCTCTCTCAGCTGCTCCTCATAAGGCCTGTTCTCCAGCCCCCTCACCAGCTTTGTTGCTCTTCTCTGGACTCACTCCAGAGCCTCAACATCCTTCTTGCAGCTGTGTGTCAACTCAGAAGGAAACTATTTTGAAGGTGATCATAGTTGATTCTCTTAATTTATTAAATAAAAAGAGTTACAGGCACAGTCTGGCACACAAAAAAAAGAATATATATATATATAGTTGGAAGAAAGAGCTTCAACTCCTTGAAGAAAATATTAAACAGAGAGTAGATTGTTGCAGGCACTCCTCACGAAGGAAAGTGAGAGGCTTTCTGTCTCTTCGCATGTAAAGATCAGGACACAAAGCCTTTCTGGAAAAGATCTTTCAGCCAAACCCAGTTTGGCTTATGCCAAAACTCAAATTACTTGTGCCAAACTCAAATTACTGGTCTTAGAAGACAGTTACTCCTTGCTAAATTAGACTAGATAATCTCATGGTTCATGCTGACCCTAAATTATCTCAGTCTGTAAATCTTTATTTACCCACTTCAATGAGCGTGGATACAGAATTAACATGCCTATTGAGATTTGTATTAGCATGTGATTTCTGGGTTGGAAAAGCCTCAACACAGTTTAAAAGAGCATTTAAGCATGTATTAAAGTTCCTCCAGACCCACCAGGGCCCAATCTCACGCCCTAATGTGCATTCCCAAAGCACACAGTAGAAAATAAAGATATCCATGTAACGTGAAATACATAGCGCTTGGTAACACAGTATTTGTGTTTTCCACTTTTCTTTTCCAGTGTTCTTAGAGCATACACTCATCATTTTAAAACTCCCCTCTTCTCAAGTACAGGTAGCCTCAAAATAAGAAAAAAAAAGTGCTTATTGATGTTGATGTTAATTATGGTAAATGTGGGACCAATTGCACTGCCTTTTATTATAATTGCTCAGCATTTGCCATTTTAATGTCCTGATTTTGATTGCTTATAATTTATGAGAATTCAATTACATATACTGAGATTTCCCATATACTCCAGAAGCCTCATGTTGAATGTTTATGACTTTTTAAAAGATGTGTTTATTCAAAGCAACGGAGCTGTCTTTTTCAAACATAGGGTTGGGAGAAACATGCTGGTTTATCTGTGTTAAGACAATTCTAGTGCCTTTTCTGTGAATAGCTGTTGTGCTTCTTATCTCCTGAGTTAAGAACTCAAGAGGTGGTAAGCTGTTGGAAGGTGACTTTTGCTGTGCCTATGAAAATCTCTCCGTATAGCACAAACAAGAAGCCTCTGAGAAACTCACAATTTCTACATGCTCAGAAAACACTTTGAAAAAAACCCTCACACAACACAAAAAAAGCTTTGACTGAGTGTGTTCAACTACCTTACAGCTCAGATTGGACTGGGACCTCCCCACAGGGCAATTAGGGCTGTCTGCGCGGACTCGAAGGATTGCCTCTGTAATTACTGTTCTATCATTTGGGAATGAGGACATAGGCACTGAGAACAGGTCCTTGTCTCTTCTGTGGCTTCTCTCCTGGTAGAGAAGGAGGGCGAAGGAAACAAGGTGTGCAGTTTAATTCTGTGAAAAGAATACACTTGAGTAATGAGACTGTAAAGAACAATAGGATTGAATTAAGACTGCGCAGGCAGCCTCTGTTTGGGTAGTTTCTGAGTTTTGTGGACTCCTTTCTGCATTTATGATGATCTTCCTTGACTTTATTTTTATATGAGATGTTTATTACCTCAGCACAACCAATATGCAGCAATGAACTCTTCCAAAGTGCTATCATTCTGCTATCCCACCTATATAGCTCTTTGTCCTTGGCAGGCAAACAGCAGACCTTACTTCAATGAGTATTTCTCCCCTCTCATTTTATTTCCCTTTTGTTATTCCTCTCCAGCAGTTTCCAGTCCTGATGGCCCTCATTCCCACCTGTGTGTACCTTTGTGGCTTTCTCCCCTTCTTCACATCTTCTTTGACCTGTGTCCCTCCACCTTCACTGTGTATTTTGCATCCCTGCTCATGCAGCTTGCCAGTGCAAGTCGTTCCTTTGCAGGTCTGTCCAGTGTCTTCTCTCATTTCACTTGCCCTTTTCTTTTGCTGTTCTCTTCCTCTCTAGATGATTTTGAATTTTTTCTAGTTTTTCTTCGCTCTGATAGTATTTTCTCTACTTCGCATCTCCTGATTCCCTAATCTACTAATCTTTTCTAAATTCTCATCTATTCTCCTCTTGAAACCACTACATTTTTTGCATCCATTACATCCTCTGGTAGGGGTTTCCTTGGCTTTTCATCCTGTGAAGCAACACTTCCTGCTGGTTTTAACCTGGCTTTTTTTAGCTTCATGTCAGGCCCACTAGTTCTTGTGTTAGAAAAGACAACGGACAGTCGATCCCTGCTCAACATCTCCACTATTTGTGATGCTGTAGACCTCTGCCATACCCCCACCCCCAATCTATCTCTGCTCCAGATTTGATCATTTCTCATATGGAAGTCATTCCAAACCTTTGATCATCCTTCTTGCCCCTATTTGAGATTTTTCCAGTTTATTATACCCTTTTTTTTTTTTCAGATGAGGGGACAGAACAACACACATTATTTGAGGTGTGGATGAACTGTGGCTGTAGAAAGTGATGAAGTGATTTCTGGTTTGTTTTCTATTCCTTTCCTAATCATTCCTAACATTCAATTTGCTTTTTTTTTTCTGATGGCTTCTGAGCCCTGAGCTGATGTTTTTATTCAAAGTTCACTTCTTAGTGGTAATAGTCAGCTCAGAGCCCATCATTTTATAATGAATCTAGAACTGTTTTTCCCCACATGCATCACTATGTTTATATGCACTGAATTTCTTCTGTCATTTTATTGCCCAGTCACTCAGCCTCATAAGGACCTTCTGCAATTCTTCACCTTTCACAATCCCCACTGTTAAAACCCAACAGGAAACCTACGGCTCCTTTTTCTCAGGAAAGGTTAGCAGGGTCTGAGCAATGCAGAGAGACTCATCTTTATACAAAGTCACCTGGATGAGCTGCTGTTACACTTTTTCAGGGCAAGTGGGGACTCTCAGGGAGGCCCTGCAGGCAAACAAGAAGACTATCTAGCACATTTCCATGAATTCAACGTGGTCTTCGTCTAAAAAGGGCCTGAAAGCAGGGGTATATGAGCATGGGGAGAAGCAAGGCAGGCTTACCTTGTACAGCTGCACATGTTGCTGGGGAGTTAGACTGGCTATGGTACAGCGACACGTCTGCTAATGTCAGCTCATAAAAGGAAAAAAAAAAAAGAAATCGCCTTTGGTTTAAAGTTTGCCCCCTCTGTGCCCCCCCTTTTTTCCCCCTCTCTGCTTCAAAAGAAAGACAGGTTTGAGTCTGACTCTGAAGCACCCTCTGCTACAGTATGTGCCATTTACTTTACTAAGGCTGATTAAGTCATGCATTTACAAGTAGACCTTCCATCAGAGCTAATTTAAAGCAGATGTCCTGGGTTCCACAGCCAGGGAGGCATCAATCTGAGAATTGCAAGGGCCTCTGTAAGAGCACTGTTTTTACTGCACTTTATAGTGTGCTGGGAGGAGGTTAATTGGTGTAAAAGTTTAATTTCAAATAAGGATCCCCTTTTAAAGTTGCATATATGCATATACTTTTTATGGAGCATTATATTACAAAGTCAAAGTGGGGGAGAAAAATCATCCAAAAACATTTCAGGATCAAAGACACCCAACCTGTCAAATGCTAAGATATTTTTATGAGGAAATAGGACTCACATTTTCTCCAGAAGACGCAGAGAGAAGTAAGGAGTGGAAAAATATTTAACTAGAATCTGTGGTATATTGGAGAAGGAATAAAAAACACCCATGCCAATATGTTGGTTTCAGAACCTTCTGGCTTGGCTTCCACTGCTGAAATTATTGGCAAGAAAATGCTCCGTGCTGGGATTATTTATTAGAGAAGCAATAGGTTTGTACAGTTTAACAATAGAGGGAGGATCCAGAATCATCCATTTGCTCTCTGTTCTAACTTTCAGCTACTTTTGTTTTTTATTTTTGAGCCAGAATAACTATACTTATCCCTTGAAATGATCATCAGCTCTGGCTTAGCGTAATTTTAATATTTGATTAATCGTATCGCCTATGGAGGGGTTATGGCCTGTCTCTTACACTGAAAACTTCACAGGCTGCTTCCAGATGGGAGAGCAGGTTTTGTATGAATCTTAAATAGTTTAGATTTGCATTTTATGTTTATCAGAAATTATCAGGTTTTTACCTTTAGTAAAGACAACACCAAAAGAAATTGTCTTTACCTTCAACTTAAGTCTACTTATTCAGGCAATACAGACTATGGCAGTATTCTGCTTTAGAAAGACTATCACTCCCACCCACCTGAGGAGGAATTTCTTTAAATTCTACCGGTATTCCTGCTTTGTGTTACAGTAGCACCTACCGGCCTTGGCTTAATTTGCTTAGCACCATCCAGACCATGTTCTTTACAAAGCACCGTCAAGTCTACCAGAGTAAGAGGGAGAAAGACAGGACTGCGATCCCTTTCTGCAAATGAGAAATGAATGATTCACACGAGATTATAGGAAAACTGTGTCTGGAGACTACATAGAATCATAGAATCACTAGGCTGGAAAAGACCCACAGATCATTGAGTCCAACCATTCCCATCAATCACTAACCCATGCCCCTCAGCGCCTCGTCCACCCATCCCTTAAACACCTCCAGGGAAGGTGACTCAACCCCCTCCCTGGGCAGCCTGTTCCAGTGCCCAATGACCCTTTCCGTGAAAAATTTTTTCCTGATGTCCAGCCTGAACCTCCCCTGGTGGAGCTTGAGGCCATTCCGTCTCGTCCTGTCCCCTGTCACTTGGGAGAAGAGGCTACTTACATGCTTCTTACATCCTAGTCTAGAGCCACAACCCCAGCAGGCTGAGGTTTGGTGAAAACATCTCATTAAACAGAGGCAAAACAGGGCAGCAAAGCTGTCATCTGTTACTTCTCCTCTCCCACCTTTCCAATGCACAGAGCCATGTCAGACACGTGTGACCAAGGGAGATTTTTGTGGAGTTCAGTGTAGAGGTTCACTTCAGGCTTTCTGGGCTAAGGGTGATTTCTGTAACCTGCAGGCTGAGCTCAGTCGAGTCTGAGCTTGTGTCCTGAGTGTAAAAGACACACACCTTTGGCTTTATCTCATTCTCCTCATTGGTAAGGACTGTGTTTCAGGCATCTGTAGTGTGGTGCTGCAGCAAGACCTCCACCGTGGTGTTGTTTAGTCTCCTGCTTGATTCTGCTACACGGATTCCACATCACGACAGTCAGAGTACCCATTGAATTCCTCACCTCTGTCCATCTGCCCATAAGTGGCACTGTTGGCTGCTATGGAGAGGGCACTGTCTGAGCGCTGTGCAGCTTGGGAAAAAAGAACATGTGGCACCTGGGAGAGGGGGGAGCTTATATTGATGAATTGCCTACCCTGGCAATTCTGGGCAAGCTGGAGGTGCAGACATGCAGGACATTTCCCAAACAGCAGAACAGTGCAGGTGTTGTAACTACAGCAGCTGAGTGGGCACTTTCATCATGGGCAATGTGGTGAAGGGATTAGCAGAATTTTATAGCGTTTGAATAATCCTTTTTCCAGAATTATGGGTAGCTGTGTAGAAGGACTCAATCCTCAGAGCTTTCATGACTGGGCAGGGCATACCAAGCTCATCACTCAATATGTAATTTCAAACAGCAACTCAAATAGGTCCTGGAATGATCAGTGAAGTTCCTGTGTATAGTTTGCACCTATTCTTTATGATCTAGCTTAGTGGCACACACAGACCTCAGTAGGCTTTGTGCCCAAGGAAGTATATTATCCTTCAGGGGATATGGAGCTAACAACCTCATAATGTATCGGAGGCAGAGAACACTGGGCCAAATGCATTCTGGATGGAAATCCTGTGATGTGAGAAAGCTACAACACAGATTAATTTGACCCAATGTGCTTTGAATTTAGAATAGATGCCAAGTGGTAAACATTCCCACGTGAGAACAGCCAACATATATCTTAGAGACCAACATGTTCCAATGAAGTGCATGAACTTCAGAGTTTTTTCCTTTCCAGGTGAGTAATGCAAGAATAAATTAAAAGCAGGAAACTCTGATAAGTGCCACAAGGATGTCCATGCTACGAAAACATCAATCCCCATCTTCTCTGGCTCCCTTTTCAACACCTTCTTCCTCTTTATTCTCACTTCCAAAGTTCTGAAACAGGTTGCTGCCAAGCCTGTTATCTGGGGCCAGGCAAAGTTTTTTATGCTACAGCTATTTGGAATACGTATTGCAGCATTGTTAAAATACAGAGAGACTACTCAAAAAGCAATTACTAGCCAGTTTATATGAAAGGACAGTGGGCTTCAGGTTCTTTACCTTTGTTTTGTCTTTAAAATTCATCTCTGAAAAGATTGCTTCCAAGTTCCATGCAGGTCCCCAAATGCTTACTGTGAGATCTTCCAGTTAGCAAATACTGAAATCTGGAATCAGATTTTCTAAAACATCTTCTGGAGTATGTTAGAGACCTTCTGACTTTAATAGGGCCTTTTGGCTTAGCCCTTACTGATGTCAACAGGTCCCTAGTAGCTTGGGATCTCTTTACTTTTTAAGCCCTGTACTTGCAGTTCTCCAAATATCTCATTTCCGAGATAAAACGCAACTATTTCCCAAGACCTTTAAGAGATTCAGCAGTTGCATCTAAAACCAGTCTTGAGATCCCCAAACTCCTTTTCATAAACTTTGCATCCTGGAAGTGCCTAGGACCCATAATGCCCACCAGCAAAGTTCCCTGGACGTCTATATTCATGTCTCAGATTAGGCACCTCCTCCTCATTCCAGATGATGTTAGACCTTATCAGAATCACAAAGAAACACAATCTGAACTGGGAATGGCAGACAGAGGAAGGTGTTTCTCTGAAACCAAGTTTATCTGGCTAATTATCAAGTCAGAGGACAGATTATTGCTGCAACCTTCTCTCAGATTCTCCTTTTCACCAGTCAATACAATATCCAGCTTGGTAAACTCCTCGCTTTCTACATCCCATTTGTGGGTGCATATGCTTCCTTACAAGTTGACAAGGGAAAAGTTACTAGGTGACTTTGCTTTGTGGCTTTCCTGACTGCCTGAAATGGAAGAGAAAAACTGACAAAGATTGATCCATCTTTTGAATATTAAAGCCATGCTGATAAAGGCCAAAGCCAGTAGTTCCTCTGTTAGATGCCTTTGATATGGAACTATCCTGAAGAGGATATAGATGAGTGTAAGCTAGTACTGTGACTTTCCCAGAAGCACAGAAAACTCAAGAGAGGTATAAGACAGATGTTCTCTCCTCTTTATGCTGTGGCGAAGGCTTCAAGTTGCCAAGAGTTGTTCAAATTTGCCCAGCTGGAAGGTTTCTCTATCAGGAGTGAAAGATGATGTCCTGAGACAGCTTTCAGCCATGACATTCACTGCTCATTAGGGACAATTGGTGTTTTATCCTAATCTTCAGCTGCTTTAATGCCCATAAGGGACTGGAAACATCTGAACCTCTTGTATCTAAGCCAAAACTTTAAGATCTGAATGCAAGAGTGGGGCTGACCCTGGAGGTCTAACCTTGGAAGTCTAACATGATCATTTCCATTAGCTGCATCGTTTTCCCTTCCTCACGTACCTGTTCTCTCTAACATCAGTGGGGAACTGCTGCCTAGAAATACCAGCATGGGTAGGACTTCACAGACAGGGAGATAATTTTTAAATTACTCAGCTTTTATGTACATACCTGCTAAATAATCAGAAATGCCACAATGCTACAAATGTATTTCATCATTATTTTTCCTTCCTCCACTTTTAACTGCACAGATCAGTCTTCTGTTCATTAAAACAGGAGAAAACCACAAGACAGTGTCCTTGGATACATCTCTGTGGATCTGGGAGTCTGGCTGCTGGTGCTGAATGGATTCTGCACAGCGCTTCACTCAGCTCTGGCAGTACATTGCCTGCTCCCCACTAAAATATGATGTCATTTGGAGCAAAACTCATCTCAATATCTTACTTTTATTACAGTAACTGTGTTGTGAAGCTGAAAATAAAAGCAGCAGCACCTGGCTTCTCAGCTGGTATAAAAAGGAGAGCTGCATCAGTTTATGCCAACTGAGGATGTGGTTCAAGCTGTCTGGAGAGTTTGAGGGTGGGTGGTTTTTTTCCTGCAAGCTGTTTGCCATAACCTCAAGGACATTAGAAAAATGTTAACATCATCCAGTTGGGGGCAGGAGTGAAAAAAACCTGAAAATTTAATATAGTTGCAGAGCACTTTTTGTTTTCTCCATTAGCTGATATTCTCAGGTTACCAGAAAGGAATTCATTGCACTTCTACACATTCGCTGCTAGTGAAATAAGAGATTGAAAGATTTTTAGAATAAATAGCCAGGCTGAAAACTAGCCGTGCTTGTGCTGGGGTTTGGATTAGGACCTTTACAAATTCAAGGCTGATTAGGCATCTATTTCCTGGTCTTCCACAGTAAGACTAGGAAGTGCAGGAAATTAATTGTCTTCAGCTTACCACTACTGGCTTGCTCCAGTAACTATACAACACACAAAAGACTGACAAGCTCAAAATGTCCACGCCAATCTGCAGCTGCCTTTAATCATATAGAGATCTATGATACACTCCCCATACCCCTGTGGAGATCTAGAAACCGGGCTTTGTTTTGACTTGACATACATTTTTCCATGTAAGATTAAGAAGTATGAGCCTTATTAGACTGCATTGCAGCTAGGAAACAGAAAGGGTAAAGCTCTGTCTGAAATGGAGGAAATGATGATGTAATTTTGAACCATTAGGGACTGAAGGGATTAAAAGATTTGGAGCAGAAATTGGAAAGTCTCTGGTGTTGCGTACAGTAGGGCTATATTGCCTGTCTCTCCATCTGGACAGAGAAAGTCTTTTTCCTCTTTACCAGTTTGGGGGTTGTTGTTATAGCTGTGCGGCTCGTGAGCACCACTGCACTTAATACTCCATCACTATTTCCATCATAAACTCTTTTTGCCCTTGAGGGACTACAACGTCACAGCAAATATTTGCTGCAGGGTAAAGCTTGCCACTAGGGTCTGGTCTCAGGCCTAAGAGCAGCAGGAACATGAAGCAGGATAAGACTTGGAAGCTTTCCACCTTACAGTAACATTACACTTACCTCATTTTCTAAAATGAACATTTTAGCCATTATCAACAACCAAGGCTGATGCTCCTTTTAAATGGGTTTGGACATCTTGCTGTCTAGTCCATGCAAGGATTTATAACTTGGCCAGTTTGATGGTAGGACGCGTGCCCTGGGTGATCGTGGCCAGCCACATCTCACATGAGGAGGTATGTGAAACCTCAACTGGCTCGGCTGCATGCTGGCTCTGCAGTGCTGTGACTCCATGCAGCTGGCCTCTTGATTTGGTTTTGTGCTTTCTGATGCACCAAGCAGGAGCTGTAGGAAGAGGGAAGTGGCTGTTTTTCCTTAGTCTCCCCTTGGCCATTCTGATTTTACAAAAGAGGTCTGAGAGAGCAAGGATTAAGTCATCATATGCTATAGAAATTACACGATTATTCTGTGCTGCTGAAGTCCTGTAGCTGGTGCTTGCAGAGTTATCTTCTAGCAGTTCAACAGTATTTGGGATCTCACTGGTTGTTTCCATAAAGAGAAGAAATTTACTTTTTTTTTTAAACTCTATAATCTCTTTATGAACTCAAATCCTCTTTATTAACCAAACCTAGTTTCTGTGAACAGAGCAGGAACGAAGTACCATATTGGGCAACAGCCAGTCCTATTGAAAACAATTACTCACCCATATTCTCTCTCTCTTTCTTGAGGTTGGGCTCTAAGCAAACCTCCAGCTGCAGCTCAGGTCTCTTGCTACCTCTTCTGTTTGCTCCCTTGCCCACTCTGCTGCTCCTCTCACTTACACACAATCACAATCAGAGCTGTACACTGTCCTGCTTATATGGTCTAAAACACTCTTGTTAAGTTTTTCATGGAAATCTGAATTTTCCGGGTACAGATATGTCCACATCTACTTGACATGGATATCAAGCTAAGGAGAAGTTAACAAATAGCAAGGCAGTAAGTTATTTCTCAGTCTCTAAGAGCAGAAGTGAAATTTTGATAAGTGTTCTTGCCAGGCTTTAGAGGATGAACAAATCCTTAAAGGATGAACAAATCAACACTCTCCATCAATGCTCTAAACACATGGAATGTAAGTAGACATACAAAAATGTAGGTGTATCGCCTAGTAAATATTGAGAAACTACGCTGCAAATATATTTTCAAAGCCTGTTCTGTAATTACTCTACTATATTGGAAACACAGCGTGAATTTGTGGTTGGCTATTAGTTTTAATCACAAAGCAAGCAAACTAAAAAAAAAGCCATTTAGACATACTGAAATAAAGTTAAGGGTCTGATAAATTTTTAAGAGCAATCACAGCTGCAAATCATAAGTTCTTTAAAAATCTAAGTGTGTCAGTCTGATTCAATAAGCTTTCAAAGATCTGCTTTCTTATCTGCCTCCCTAGTCAGACAAAAAATGAGTGTAATATGCTCTGATAATAACTTTCACGAGTTCCTTATCTGAACAGAAGTGCACAGGGACTTTCTCACTAAGGTGACTGTAAATCACAAGTAAATCAACAGTTTTAGTGGTGCTTTGGGGATTTATATCAGCTGAAGACTGGGCCATACCATTGTAGCATATAACCTGCCCATAAAGACAGTTAAATGAATCTTAAAAACTTTAAGTGATTCCATTTACTTACAGAAATGGTGGGTGATTTACAGGATTCATATTACTGCATTATTTTTATTATAATTTTATTCCTAAGTTCACCAAGGGTCAATTGAGACTCCAGAGCTCTCCAAACCTGAGCTGTGCCTGTTTCAGTGGCTGATACAAGATCTAATACTGAGGAAGGGAAATAATTTCTACCTGTCCCATACCTGGGGATACATTTATGCTGAGGAGTGGGATGCTGCTTGGTAGGGAAGAGGGTATAGCACTGTGCCACAGGCAGACAGGTCTGGGTATAACTTCTAAAGGGCATAGCAACCTTCATGGGTGCCCACAGGAGCACTGAGATTGCCCAAACAGAACTGTTTTCAGCAGCATAAAACACGCTTAGCAGGTACATCCTGCTTGATTCCTGAGATACTACTCTGTGGCAGCAGAAAATTATCCTGTGTAAACTAGAGGACATCTTGTGCACATTGTCCCACATTTCTGCTTGGATTCATATGAATCTGGTGATCATATTCAAAAAAGAAGGACTGGGTGACACAAATAAGCACGTGGATATAGTATTCTTAGTTGGAAGGCCAGAAAACCGTAATTCCCCAGAAGAAAAAATTGGGCCAAATTTAAAAGTTCTCTCTGCTCAAAAATATTCCACAAAGACAAAAAGAGTGTCTGTCAAGGGATCACAAGCCGTATCCCTTGGCAAAGCTGAAATGATGTGGCCAAGTAGTTTTATAGGCTGTCCCACTGCATTCATTTAGGGAATGAATGTACACAAGTAAAACCAACACTGCTTGCCAGTGGCTCAGAACCAGAGAAGATACAGTTTTGACTCACTTTTTCTTCTTTTTCTCTCTCGGTGCCACCTTCGGAACAATTACAGATAGCCATCCAGCAGATTATTTTAGTGCTCAGGCTGAGTTCTTCAGCGTTTTTGCAGATCTGTTGTGGTCAATATGGGTACTAGAAAGAATGGTGGAAAAGTATCTCAAGATACTTTCATACTTTGAGAAGTATCTCAAAATACCTTGAAATAATCGATGCTTCCACAATTGATGAAGCTGGTGAAGGGGGTGGAGAACAGGCCTTATGAGGAACGGCTGAGAGACCTGGGGGTGTTTAGCCTGGAGAAGAGGAGTCTGAAGGGAGACCTCATTGCTCTCTACAACTTCCTGAAAGGAGGTTGTGGAGAGGAGGGTGCTGGCCTCTTCTCCCAAGTGACAGGGGACAGGACAAGAAGGAATGGCCTCAAGCTCCACCAGGGGAGGTTTAGGCTGAACATTAGGAAAAAAAATTTCAGAGAAAGGGTCATTGGGCACTGGAACAGGCTGCCCAGGGAGGTGGTTGAGTCACCTTCCCTGGAGGTGGTTAAGGGATGGGTAGACCAGGCACTGAGGGGCATGGTTTAGTGTTTGATAGGAATGGTTGGACTCGATGATCCGGTGGGTCTTTTCCAACCTGGTGATTCTATGATTCTATGAATTATAAGTAGTGTTTGACTGGTAGGCTGAAAACAGCAGCCCATTTTACCCAAACTAAATTGGGTTGTGACGTGGGTAGCTGTACTGCACCATCAGTTAGTTAGACCTTATGCCTGGAAAGAGTCTGGTCGCTCCTCCCCTAGGCCTTGACAGACATCAATCTGGGACTCTTGCCATCAATCTTGGGGGAAGCTCCCCTTCCATTCCAGATGCATGAAATTAAATCTGTACATTCTGGTCAGTATTGCCACTGCTGGCTTTCACAGGGTTGTTTAAAAGGGCTTTTTCCCATTGTTTTTCCAAGGACCTGCCCAAAAGTGTTTCCATCCAAACCATCATCATGCAAGACTCCAGCAGAGAAGCAAAGAACAATAGCGCACAAGGTTCCAAGTTCAATAGAACTTTCAAGGATTCCGGCTGTCACAGTTAATTAGTGACAGTTTCTCTCAGGCCACAGTTGCTTAACCCCTGAAGGACAAGGCTCAGAAAACTGCTGGTTGAGAGGGCAACAGAGGTCAAAATACCAGTGTTGTAGTGGCCAGGAATTATTAAGAAAGCAAAACTAAAAAAAATCAAATATGTTGTGAAATGAAAATTTCAGACAAAAATGAGATTCAATTTCTATTTCCACTTTTGCTAAAGAAAAAGGCTTGAGCCTGGAGGGTGGGGTCCTGAGTCTGCATTTTGGGCAGGGTTATTTTAGAAAGCTGAACACAGTCCAACTGTTGTTCTAGGGCAAGGACTTCCCAACTTTAGGGCATTTTTTTTTAAAAAAAAAATCTGGATTCTGATCTGAAATCTGTGGCTTGGGCTTGTTTCTAAAACTTTCTTTTGCTTGCAAAAAAAGAAAGAACACCCTATTGCAACCGCTGTAGAAAACCACCGGAACTTTGCTTGCTTACAGGAAAGTACTTTGGCGTGCCTTCCCTTACAAAAGGTGCGGTGTGGTTGCTAGATACAAGATTGAAAGACAGAAAAATTGCAAAATCCAATTTTCCTAAACACTGATGCACAAACCACTTCTAAATCATAGACCAGAGCAGCTCCTGGCTCCTCTGTGTGAAGACCCCACACATCATGAGCGAGCACCTCCATGCAGACCATGTCAGAAGATGCCGTATGTGTGCAGCCTCTTCCCCCGCAGCTCAGAGAAGCATTTCTTCCCCAGCAGCTACCAGCCTGCATGATGAGGACTGTTGGCCTGTTGAGGTCACCAACCTCTGAAATCATAGAATCATAGAATAGAATCATAGAATCACCAGGTTGGAAAAGACCCACCGGATCATCGAGTCCAACCATTCCTATCAAACACTAAACCATGTCCCTTAGCACCTCGTTCACCCGTCCCTTAAACACCTCCAGGGACGGGGACTCAACCACCTCCCTGGGCAGCCTGTTCCAGTGCCCAATGACCCTTTCCGTGAAAAATTTTTTCCTAATGTTCAGCCTAAACCTCTCCTGGCAGAGCTTGAGGCCCTTCCCTCTTGTCCTGTCCCCTGTCACTTGGGAGAAGAGGCCAGCACCCTCCTCTCTACAACCTCCTTTCAGGTAGTTGTAGAGAGCAATGAGGTCACCCCTCAGCCTCTTCTTCTCCAGGCTGAACAACCCCAGAAATAATAAGGTCCAGGACACAATGCTGTTCCCCCAGTTCACACCAGGTCTCTTGACAAGGGGCAATTCTCAACAGCCCGGGTCTCACGAGAGGGCCACGTCCCCTTGGTTGGGGATGCCCCTTATTTCAGGTTTTATCATCCAGTGCACATGTCAGGATTAAAACTTGTGCCCTGGTGCAGCCAGGGGATTTTGAGAGCTCCCCAGGCCACAGCTTGGAAGAATTCAGTGGAGGAAATGATGGCACAGGGATTTCAACCTGCAATATGAGAAGACCCTAGTGCTTCACTCCCTTTGCTTCTATTTTAATGCATTCTTGTTCTCCCAATGTGAACGGTGTCACAGATCAGAATTAGAGGCTGTCCTGTGGGATACAGCAAAGGTAGCTCAGTAGAAATTAAGGGTCTATTCAGAATATCTGCACTTTGGTGTTAGCTGAGATACACCATTTGTAGTTGCTGGTGGTATTCCTGAGCCTTCTGTCCATCTTGCAAACAGTAACAGCTGAAGCATGTGTAAATCACCCAGGACATCTCCAGACAAAACAAGAGGCCCTTATATTCAAGGAGAATGCTTGTCATAGTCTCTGACAGGTCTCAGGGTTTGATATGAATGAGGAGGAAAGCTGACAGCAGGTGGAGAACTTCAGGCTAATTACCTTGAATAATTTGCCTTCAGGTGCCATGCAGGTGGTCTGAGCCCTTAGGCACTGACCTAGGAAAAGCAATGGGAATCCTGCATCTGCCACCACTCTGTCTGAGCTGCAAGCCTGGGATGCTGAAAAAATTCAGATTCCGCATTTTAATCCACAGTTAATAATTTAAGGTTGTTTCCCTAAATGTTTTGAAAGAGGAGAAAAGAGTTTGATCCCATGGAAAAGTTTAACTCAGTTCACTTCAGTAGCTTCCTACATGTCAGCTTGAAAATAACCCCAAAGCGAAGAACTTTCTTGCAGATTAGAAGAGTATTCCTCAGTGAAACCCAGCAGGCATTTAAAAAACAAACCAAAGTACACATTCTTTCCTGAGGCTGGAGAGCCAGCTAGCAGGACTGACACCCTATTGAACAACTGCCCTCTGATGTTTTAGGATATTCTGGGGTTTTAGTTAGTGACAAACACTTTGCTTCCTCATGAAATGTGCTCAAATTCTTCTCCAGGTCACAGGATCATAGAATATCCTGAGTTGGAAGGACCCAGAAGGATCATTGAGTCCAACTCCTGTACCTGCACAGGACAACCACAAAATTCACACCATGTGTCTGAGGCCATTGTCCAAATGCTTCCTTAATATTGTCAGGCTCGGTGTCACTACTGCTTCGCTAGGGATCCTGTTCCGGTACTCCACCACCCTCTGAGTGAAGAGCCTTTTCCAGTTATCCAACCTAAAGATTGCTGGCTTGAGGGCTACTCTGGCTGGGTTAAGGTTTACAGCTATTTAACAGCGCTTTTTTAAAAACCAAATTCTCAAGACATATGAACCTTGAGAGTCACAGTTGTTTCTAAGGTGAAGTAGTAATTTATACGGGTAAGAGCTATCGTCTTGATTATCAGAAAAAAACTGTTTCTGGAAACAAAGAAAAAAGCTGCACCAGCATCCATCATGCATCTTTTAATGTTGCATGTGCATTGCTTGGGTTTTATGCCAAGAAGCAATTATAAACCTTTCCACACCCAGGGAATGCATTGGTCAAGACTCAGTATAGGCTGATCCCGTAATTACCAAGAAACTAAAGGCTCTGTTCACACGCTTAGGGCCAAATTTCTGGGTAGGAGTAGAAAAATACTTGCTGGGGAGTTCTCATTCAGATTGCAGATGATTCCCTTAAACCTCAGCATGGACTGAGGGTACGAATGTCCTCCTATTAATTTTAGTGTGAAGAAATAAGAATAATCAGAGTCTATTTCAAAATTCACTTTTTCACAAAAGTTGTCCTCTGGTATCAAAAGCTGAAGTGCAACAAGGAAGTACAGAAATGGATCAAAAGAAATGGCTGTTCAAAGAGACCATGAGTACTGAAACCAAAGGAATTCCAGGCTGTTTGGCGTATCTGAAATCCATGTTCCTCCTTTACAACTGGAAACTTGCCATACCATTAAAGGAACCATTATTTTAGTGCCCTCTTCGTGAGACAAAGGGCACCCTGTGCACTCAGACACAAGAGGTGACAGATTTTTAAGTTCTTTGTCAGGGAGCTGAAAGCAAATGGGTTTTACTTTAGGTGCACTTACAGGACAGTTCTGCAGCATATAACTTTTTGAATAATAAATATGCGGATATTTGTATGTGCTAGTGTATGTACATGTGGGTGTCTTGTCACCTCCCTCAACCCAAATAGTTTCGCTGTGTTTCCACGAGGAGAATACACATGCTGAGTTGCAGTCAGATGCCACTCCGCTGCCGTTCTGTTTATTTTTAGGAGTTGCAAACTGATCCCCATTTGCCAGGACGTGGGGGAATCAAACAGCAGGAGGCTGTTTCTTTGCTTACCCTTTAGGCCTTGTGCTCACTACCACGCTGCCCCAAAGCTTTTGTTCTTTATTCTTTTTCAGGATGTGCTTTATGTTTGCTTTATCCCTTGCTGTTCTTGCCAGCTCTGCTCTATCAAATAGCATCGACCTCTTTATTATAGAGAGTAGAAATGTCCTGGGAATGTCCTGATATCCTTCTAGTCTCGCAAGTTGGTTGTTCATTCATCCTGTGTATTCTACTCTATTTTTTTTTTTCAGCTACTACTAAATAAAAGGGCTGTTTTACAGAAGGAAGGACAGTAGCTACTCCACCACCACTAACCTGAGACCAAACACACTCTTTGGGAGCCTGTTACCCAGGGGAACAGCATCTTCTGCCCATCTTCTCCTGTCTCTTGCTGGGTCTACACCAAGCAGAGACCATGGATGGTTTACAAATTGTGCAAGCATAATCAAGCAGCCACTGGTTTTCATCATGATGCTTCCATACCTTGAGCTCTGCCTGCTCTCTCTCCTATTCTCCTGTGGGATTTTTAATCTTCCTGCTTGTTTTTCTTCCATCTATCTTTTCAGAGAGTTCCTGAGGAATATTTATTCTTTCTTTGGAATCTGCTGTCTCTTTCATAAACCCTTTCTCACTTCTATAAAAACAGAACTCCCTCCAGTTTCCAATTTAATTTTATTCCTGGGCAGTTTATACCCAGTAGTTTCCAGGCTGCAGTTGTGCCTTAACTTGAGTAGCTCTTTTCCATCCCTGGTGTTCTCCCCCACAATGCGTGAAAAGTAAATTATTTCTTTCCAGGGCAACTCACATTTCTTTTTCTTTCAGATAGGCTGCCTTGAGCTTATCACAGACCCCTTATAAACAGTTTATGAGTTCCCCTTCAAAGACTTTGGCATGCGTCAGGATATCAGCTAGATACAACATGCTGGACAAAAGGCACGCACCGCACAGCAGCCTCATTATTAGTGGGTGGTGCATTTTGAAGCTGAAAGCCATCTCTTTAAATGAGTACAAGCCTTGTCCTGCACTAACAGCAGAGCTTTTATTTCCACGTCTTTTATATCCATCACTATTCTTCCAGATCTAATAAGGAAAGCCCACTACAGCACTCTCAATGCCATCTCTTCATGCAAGCAATGGCTCTCTTTTAAAATGATGGAATAAAACTTTCCAGCATTGACTCAGAAACTGGTGCTGCGATCTTATTTCATACTAAGAACTGGATGAAGGTCAGGGCTTGACTGCAGGTTTAATTATGCTTAGTTGCTCCATTTTCTCAGTAGTGTATAAAGCCTCTTCTCCTTTTGTTACCACTAAGTGGTAGAGTGATTGCTTAATGAGCCCGTTTCTGCCAGTACCAGTTTTAATACTTATACCTCTATGTAATCTGGAAAATAAATCCTGGTTCCTTTTCAGAAAATGTCTTACACTGTCATTTCCCCCCATTTAGAGGTACTGCACTGTACTGTGCGCTCAATCTGATTCTGAGGACTTGCTTGCACTCCACTTTTATCTTCAGCCCTTCACCCTTCCACACACACATCTGTGATAGCCACGTTCTGCAGTCATTCTTCATTTTGTAATATCCTGCTCTTTATCAGAAATGCTCAGTAGGTAAGCAGGAATCCCTACTTGCTCTATAAAAGCCCAGATTGCCCAAACTTCTGTGCAGGTCTCAACCGTGCTGCACTTTTCCTCTCTTGGAAACCTACCAGGGGATGAAGTTGCAATGATTTTTTCTGTCCCTGGAGGCAAAAGGAGTCATGCACTGCAAATGAGGTGCATGTACCTGCCCTCCCAACCCTGAAACACATATTAAAAAGGGAATTTCCACATAATTGTTATGAACACCTTTCCACACCCTGGCCTCATGAAATTCAGAGTGGTCACTCATTCCTTTGCTATCTTGGCTAATAAGCGTTTGGGCTCAAGCCCCAGAGATGCAGGTTTTGAGCCCTGCTTTGGCCTTTTTTGTTTGGACAGATTCCCCCATCACTAACACCAGTCAAAGACTCGGGTTTTGATCCCTTGTTCTCTACCTGTTACACATAGCTACATCCACTGCCTGTGCGTGCTCCCAGTGGAGCACCTCTTCTCCTGCTGTTTGACTGCCGTGACCTAAACCCCCATGAACTGACTCTGCAGCTTTGTGCCACCTCCTTCCCTAGCACATTTTGGGGGAGAATTTTGGACAGGCCACTTCGGAGTTTCTGTTCTGGATTATTTTTTATGGTTAAAGGCTTTTTCTGCAGCCAAGATTCTTTTTTCTTTAACTGCAACATGAAAGACTACCAGAACTAGTTTTCCTCCTTTTTATGCCAGTGCAGTTTTTCTTGTTTTACAGAAATTGAACAGTGTTTCAAGCCACGAGCCACCAGTATCCCCTCTCAGCAGCACTACGTTCAGAATTAGTTACTTGCATATTCCTCTACGAAGTTGCTGCTGCTTCTACTGAAAAGCTGCAAAGACCAAGCCATGTTCTGTAATAATTTCTACAGCTTCTTGGAGCAGTTTTCTTTTCCTTTCACTGATACTGAATGCAAAGACGCACTTGTGAGTTTGTAAATAGACCTATTGCCAATTCATCCTAGAATACCTCACTGTGCTAGGAACACTCATTTCCTCTACTTCTCTACCCTTTCAAGTAGGGCATCTCCCTTTCCTCCACTTCTTGCTTTTGAGTCTTCCCAGGGCAGCTTAGGTTAGTGGCTGGTGCCAATCCATATACCAAGGATTTATGCAAAGTCTACAAGGTCTAAATAATTCATCTGTTCTTTTTTTCTTTTTATTTTTTTCCTGACAGTAAATCTTTGCAGCAGCAGCAGCAAAGTTGGGGTACTCAAGTTCATGCTTACAAACCCATCTGTGTTCATCCTTCCCAGTCAAGCTGTTACACCATAATGTTGAGCTAAAATGAAAAAAAAAAAAAAACAACTTGGAGCACTCTTTCCTGCCTAGTGCAATTTTGCGTTATTCGAGAAAATAAAATCTCCCTTATTCACAATTCTCAGTTACTGATGAGTACAGAAAAGCACTACAAATGCCTTGTTTTAGCTAAATTCTGTAGCTGGCCCAGCTCCCACGCCAAGACGCCTGACTTTCACTGTCTTCTGTGACCCTTCTGTCACCTTAGTCAGGCATTTTTTCCGCTCCTGAAAAGCAATTGCAGAATCAGGAATTAACTTGCTGCATCATCATCTTCTGCATCACCAAGCATTGTATAGTGGGGGGAATGTAAGAAAAGACAGCAGTCTTTTTTTTTTAAGAATATATTTTTAGGCTTTTTTGGATTACATCAATGTATTTTTAGGCTAAATAACTAACCTCTTCTACTCACCTTCTGCTGGCTAGTCCTGACAACAGAAGGATGGTTGAAAGAGATGTATATAGTCTATGTTGGGATGTGACTAAACAGGGCAACCTCTTATCGTCCTTTCTAGCAGCCGGTACTCTTTGTGCTGAACTTGCATATGGGGTAAGGGCATAATGGAAAAAACAGATCTGACCATAGCAAAGGGAGGAGAGGACCAGCAAGTACCACACTTCCTTCCATGCAAAGTTAAAGTCAAAAATGTAGCAGATAGATACATGAGTTTAAATGTGTGCTGCTATTCACTTGTCATGAAGATCCACAGAGCTCCATAAGAAATGGTAGTTCCTGCAATGCAGCATGATTTAAGATAAGATTGAGTTCAAATTTCGAGTTTCTATTTTGGAAAGAAAAAAACCCCCACACTCTAAAGAAGTCAGTGATGCAGTTTTCATATATATTGTAAAATGCCTGAGCAGATGAAGTGATGGCATGTTAAATGGGACTCTAACATAGAAAAATCATGGTGAGAAGGGACTAGACATGAAAGTCAGGCAAATCCACATGAGCAGCTTTATGCACAGGTTTAAGTCGGGCCATTAATCACTGGAGCAATCCCCAGAAGACAGAGGTGGATTGGTTTGTATCTTGCTGTCTCTTCAGATGAAGGGATACAGCTTGGCATAGGGGACAGAGATAGTTAGATAAACACAATATAAGCTTTGGTCAAATGTAAGTTGTTTAAGTCAGAAAGAAGTTAAAAGTGGGTGAAATTTAATATCTCAGACACCACAGTAGATGCTAAATTCACTTGGGACTTCAGCCTCTTTGTACAAGTGTAGTCAAGAATTTTCTGGGTTACAGCCGGTTTTGCCGGGCTGCACCTTGCTTGAAAATCTTTTGGGTCTTTTACTACTTTGGGACAGAACCCAGACACTGCCTATTGGAACTTGTCGACTTTACTCTTCTCTTTTTGAGAATGAGGCAAGGAGCCTATGACCCTTTGAGAGCATTGTTGAGGGTCTCCTTATTCCTGTCACAGATAGCCTATTACATGCCACACAAATTAAAAAAAATCAGTGAGATGAGTACTTTACTATTAAGAACCTTTAAATAGTTTTTCCAGCTCCATTTTACAAAGTCTGAGTCACCTTTGTTCAAGTTGGGAGGAATCGGTGTTCAAACCTGAAAAGTATCATTCGAAATACTTAGAAAAACTATCAGCCCTATTTGGAAACTTGAAATCTTCCATGATTACCAAGGCCTTGATTTTTTTCAGTGGAGAGAGGGGTCCTAAACACCTTCACCCTCCAGATTAACTCCTGCTCTGTCTGTGTGGCACTCTGTGAGGCTGCTGGCACCTCAGACATCTCATACTTGTTCCTAGACCACCTCACAATGTTCCAGGCAACCTCCCTAAGCTCACTTCCCCATCTTAGTGCAAGGTCACTTAACAGCACAGGAAGGACATGGATCTGTTAGAGTGAGTCCAGAGGAGGCCACGGAGATGACCAGAGGGATGGAACACCTCCCATGTGAAGACAGGCTGAGAGAGTTGGAATTGTTTAGCCTAAAGAAGAGAAAGCTGCAGAGAGACCTTAGAGCAGCTCCCAGCACTTAAAGGGGGCTACAGGAAAGCTGAGGAGGGGCTCTTTATCAGGGAGTGAAGGGTTGGGATGAGGAAGAATGGTTTTAGGCTGAAAGAGGTGAGATTTAGATTAGATTTTAGGAAAGCATTTTTGACTGTGAGGGTGGTGAGGCGCTGGCACAGAGAAACCCAGTAAAGTCGTGGGTGCCCCATCCCTGGAGGTGTTCAAGGCCAGGCTGGATGAGGCTTTGAGCAACCTGATCCAGTGGGAGGTGTTGGAACTGTGTGATCTTTAAAGTCCCTTCCAACTCACGCCATGCTATAATTTTACGATTTTGTGATTCCCCTTACCAGCCACAGGGTATCACCCTGTTCTTTGTGGGGACCCCAAACTCCAGTGGTCTCCATAGCAGCTTGAGGTGCCAGCAGGATTATGGTGCTGAGTTCACAGGGCAGATTAGACCCCGAGGTGCTGTGCTATAGACAGCAGGGAATCCACCCTCTGGATTTTGCAGCCAGGGCTGCGAGATGGGAGCTGGCAGGGTGTGCTTGATGGTTCTACATCCAGAAGACCGGCGATATATTGCTTACATTTACATAGTCACCGGTAACCCAAAACCTGGCAGTTCTTCACAGATGAGCAGAGGTTTGGAAGTCAAAGGTATTTTTCATTCCCGAGCATTTCCATCATATCCAGTGTGTGTCTTTGATTGTATCCTGAAAGCAGAATAAAGCAACCAGAAGTGTATAAAAATGGTGGAAAAAAAACACATCATCTTCAATTTGACACATTTTTTTTACCATTTGTTGGATGGCTACACCTCCCCTTAGTATGTGAGTTTCCTTCATTATAGAACTACTTTTTATTTTTCTTTGAAAGCCAGTGGAATGTGGACAACGAAAAATTTCACATTTAGAAGCCAACTTTTCATCAGGGTTTATCCTTTTGATTTGGAAACTGGCTCATTTAAGCTGGAAAATTCTGTGAAATGTTGCAATAAAAGAGGCTCTATTTTTGCATTAGCTGAAATATGCACACACAGAAACCCAAGCAATATAAAAGCGAGCAAACAAAGAAGTGCCCAGCCTGTAAGCTCCAAGTTGCTTAAAAATTCTTATTTCAAGTATAAAAGCCACATAGATCCTTGCCATCTCTAATAGTACTGCAAGCTGCCATCCAACAACACCATAATATTTCCACTAGGCGATATATGTTTCCCTGTGAATCATAACTTAGTGAATGTAGCTTTAGATGCCTAAATGTCATCTAAGTCTGTTGCAATCTGTTGTAAACTTCCAAGACACAAGTCATATGTAATAAACACACAACTCTTTCTGCATTTGCTTTAGGACTAAAATGTTCCTGGGCAAAAACAATGCGCTAAGGAAGAAATCCAATCCTCTGGTTCCCTAGAAGTAGCTTCTCACTGATTCCACCACTACCTCCTTACTTGCCTACTTCTCTGCGTGCTGTTTTACATTCTAAGTCAGATCCAACCCAGTTCCAGTGATCAGAAATGGGACTATCTTGCCTTTCTGTATTACAAAGTAGAGTGGTAATTGCACATGCTGTTTGGGGAGGGCGGGGGAGAAGAGAATCCAAATCCAGGATAGGCTTCTGGCCAAAGCAGCTCAGATTTTCCATCTCATCTGCCACCGAGACATGAAAAGCACACGTTAGGACTGGGCAGCAGTCTCCAACAGCAGAAGCCCTATTTCTGGCAGTCTTCTTTCCAAAGTTTGTGTGTATGACTGAAGCTGTGGCTTTCAGACTAAATACAGTAAAACCAGGCACAAGGATACATTCAGACACCAAGTCAAAGCCTGAGTGAAAGGTAGGATTTTTACATTCATATGAAGCTGAAATATACTTGCTGGCAGATATTTATAGACCGTGACTGCATGGATTCTGATCTACAGTCAAGAAGTGGTGTAAGTTACATGAATTCAATGCTGCCAGTCCAACATAATTTGCTTTCAACACCATGACAAAATAGCCTTGATTTTCACACCTGTAAAATGGGGATAATACTTGTCCCTTTTTCAGGGGATAGTGTTATAAACATTAAATTATTCGTGAAAATGCTTTGGAGAAGCACCAACTGCTTACTGTAAAATAACTTTATCTGTACAGGCTGGTATTAGACAGGAAGAGATGAAATTTAAACTGAGAAAGTGCAGGAGAAAACACGGATCACTTCCTGTAGGTCTGACATGCTCTGCAAGTGCAAGTGGATCTTGCAAGAAAAGGTTTTTTTCAGCTTTCTTTCCCCTCCTCCCTCACTTTCACCAGGTTGTGTTCATGCAATGAGCTCCTCTCCAGAGGAGGCCACAAAGATAATTTGAAGGATGGAGCACCTCCCATACGAGGACAGGCTGGGAGAGTTGGGGTTGTTCAGCCTGGAGAAGAGAAGGCTCTGGGGACACCTTATAATGACCTTCCAGTACTGAAAGGGGGCCTACAAGAAAGCTGGAAAGGGACTTTTTATAAAGGCATGGAGTGATAGGGCAAGGGGGAATGGCTTTAACTTGAAAGGGGGAAGATCTACACTAGACATTAGGAAGAAATTCTTCACGATGAGTGTGGTGAGGCCCTGGCCCAGGTTGCCCAGGGAAGCTGTGGCTGCCCCATCCCTGGAGGTGACCAAGGCCAGGTTGGATGGGGTCTTGGCCAGCCTGATCCAGCAAAAGGTGTTCCTGCCCATGGCAGGGGGTTGGGACTGGGTGATCTTTAAAGTCTTTTCCAACCCAATCCATTCTATGATTCTGTGATTCTATAATGATATCATCCTCAGTAAAGGCATTCGTCATTCACCCAGTGTGACAGGAGAACCCAGACCTTTCACCTAAAATCAATTTTCATTAGGTTCCAGAGCAGCTATGGTGTTATGTGCCAGCGACTCCCTTCTATGTTACATGCCCTTGCTGTGCACAGTTGTTCCCTCTGGTTGCAGCCACCACTGTACAGCTGAGAAAGCAATGGAAAATCCAGCTAGCCAGGAATATATTTCTTCCTGATTTCTGTGAACTTCTCCATATTTGGCAAGCTTTCTAAACTCTGTAGTGGGAACTGAAAAGGAAAAAGGATCACGTACTATTTTTCTGTGGCTTGCAAAAGTGAAATAAATCAACAGATAAAACAGCAAGGCAGCTGTGTTACAAGATTTGGTTTGTGAATGATTAAAGCATTTGATCACTGTCCCTCTGGCTTCCAGTTCTGGTTGCTGGGACTTTATTATTTTACCTATTTTGTAAGGCATAATCATGTGTATCTCAGGATTTTTCTGGCTATGTTCCATATTCCCTTCTGTTGGTGTTAACATATTTCCCCTCTACATGACTTGGGTAGATCTCCATAATGCTGTCAGTTTGTCCTTTTTTTCTGCCTTCTGATTTATCATCTGAAAATTTTCCATGTGCCACCAGTGAAGTCTCCATTGTCACCAGCTGGGCCAGCCGTACCTCCTCGCTATCTCCACCCCTTTGCTGCCTTGTCAGAGGAAGGCACTACCTGAGCCACGGTCACTCTGCTCAGGCAAACAGGCACCTCCATGCCCCCACCCAAGGGGTAGGCATGAGGTGAACTTACCATTGCCACCTTGGTCCTGTCCATCCATCCAGAGCGTGTCCCCTTTTCCATATCTTCACCTAGACTGTTGACAAGTAGCATAGCTTATGTTAGCACAAGAGACCTGGGGAGCCACCAGAACTCCAGCATGAATCATAGAATCATTAAGGTTAGAAAAGACCTCTAAGATCATCCACTCCAACACCACCATGCTAACTAAACCATGTCCAAAGAGCCACAACTACACATTTTTTTAACACCTCCAAGGATGGTGACTCCACCACTTCCCTGGGCAGCCTGTTCCAATGTTTAACCACTTGTTCAGTAAAGAAATTTTTCCTAATATCAAATCTAAACCTCCCGTGATGCAACTTGAGGACATTACCTGAGACTTTACCACCAGTCCCTGGCACTGGCAGTCTGCACAGAGGAGACAAGGAAAGGGTGAAAGAGGGGTCAGCAAGCAGCCCAGTATGCTTTTGCAGATTGCTGAAAGACCTGAAAATAAATCCTGCTGCCTCCCCTTATTCAATCCCACATGAACTCTTCTCTGCCCCTAAATCCAAGTTATCGTGGGGGTTGTGCAGTGACCCTATCCCCAGTGGGTCCCTGTCGTGCCTACTGTTAGATCTTAGCTACAGCAACTTAGTTTTTATTAAATAACCAAGTTTTCTTCAATCTTCTTCCAAAACAAGGAGCTTAAACCTTACAACAACATCTCTCAGAAATTTCAGCTCTCCTTTGGGGAGATATTTCTTTCTATTGAAGGGAAAATTTCCCAATAACTCTCTTCTGCTGCCAGGCACCGAGATCAGAGGCAGCGCGGGGCCAATCTTTCCATCATTTCCTAAGGGACTCTCACATCCCAGACTGTGCCTTCTACCTTCAGTTTCCCGTTCTTGTTCCAGCCTGTCTGCTTGAATTCATTCAAAGGTGTAAGAAAAAAACCTCTTGGGACCGTCTGGCCCACGCTGCACCCACCACCGTAAAACTTCAGCTGTGGTACCACTGGTTCTTATCAGCCATCACACCTTAAAGTATAGAAGGTGTGTCTAATATTAGCCAGGAAACGTCATGATGAAGACCTGGACTTTTTCAGCTAATCGGTATTAATAACTTCCTATGTTTGAAGACAGCCCGAAGGAAACGCAGCCTGACTTATCTACCTTGTAATTAGATGAACTCCTCGAAAAAGTGCAGGTGGCTGCACCACAAAGGCACATTAGCCAAGGTGCAGAATATGCTTCAGACCAAAGGCCAGATAACAGAAGCAATAATTTCCTCCACTGATATAATATAAAAAAAAAAGCAGTATTTCTGGCAGATTTGGCATCTGGCTGAGACTGGAAACGTAGTCATTTTCTTTCTTTCCCTTATCTCACCCAAGGGAAACCTGTAATATGCAGAAAGCCTTGATTTTTATTTTTTTTTTTACATTCTCACAAATTACTGGAAACTAATTATGCAGTGAAATTTCATGAAAACCAGAAGATACTCTGACCTATTCGCTATGTAGTTTATACCTAGACTGTGATTCTTACCAAAGGTATTTATTTCCTGTGTTCTTCTTTTCCTGCCAAGTTCAGCCATATATCAATTTTATGTATCTGAAGGCCATGGTGTAATGCAGTATGAAGCTATGAATGAGATAAAGTTACATATTCACCATTGATTTTCCATTGTATCCATTATCTTTAATGCTGGAATGCAAGTTAGTGCGAGGGCCGGAAGCCTCCGCACCTCCGCGCTGACTGCTGCCTTATGAAGAACATCCCCTGGGGGCCGATAAAATCAGCTGTGAGTTGCAGAGAGGAGACAGGAGTTCCCCAAAGTGTCCGGCTTGATGGGGGAAGTGGGTGGCTTGCCTGTTTGTAGGAAAGAGAGAAGGAGAAGGTTGGCTCAGGGAGGGTGACAGGAGGGGCTGGGAGGAAACCAGAGAAGGGCTGGAAGTGAAGGCAGAGGAAGGAGAAGAGAGAGGAAGGGAGCACGACAGATGTGCCTCAAGGCTTCTTAGCACTGGAGAAATGCTTTTTGCATGTGTAACAGGAGGAAAATAAAGAGATTTGTGGTCCATTGTGATGCTGTTGTTCCGAGCATCAAAGTCCCCCAGGCACCAAGAGCACCACTGCCTGGGAGAGCAGCAGGGCGGCAGCTGAGGATAGAATCATAGAATCATAGAATCATAGAATAACCAGGTTGGAAGAGACCCACCGGATCATCGAGTCCAACCATTCCTATCAAACACTAAACCATGCCCCTTAGCACCTCGTCCACCCGTCCCTTAAACACCTCCAGGGAAGGTGACTCAACCACCTCCCTGGGCAGCTAAAAAGCCACTGCTCCCCAGTCCCAGGTCTTGTGAAAAGCAAGCTGAGGGCTCACTGCCACTGCTGCTCAGCCCCATGGGCTAGTGAGGATGTTTTCAGCAGCACAGGAGCTTGCCACCGTGGCATCTCAAGCCAAAGGCTGAGTACAGGCACTCCAGGGCAGGGAAGGTGAGTGGGCTGGGAAGATGCAGCTGCGTGGGGAAAGCAGGACGCTCAGGAGGTTTGCCGCCCAGATGGGCCCAATTGTGCTGGGACTAGATGTTAACATTAGCTCTCTAACAAGCTTCTCAAATCACATTTTTTAAGGCCATGTGTTAACAGAAAACAACTGTTCAAATTTAGCAAGTTCCAGCACCACTTTCACCCTTGTTACGTCTGGGCTGCAGGAGTAAGAAACACCACTGCCACTTAATTTTTCATTCCTCTTGCAAAAAGCGGTTAGTCATGCGAGTGGTTGCCTTGAATGAGCCCATGCAAGCAACCCCTGCAGGATTTCTCCATGTGTGACTAACTGCTCATCCTGGGAGTCCAGAGCTTCCCACAGGGAAGTCAAAGAACTCTCCACTTTAGCAGTAGAGCTGCCCGTAGTCTTAGCTCCGTAGTCATCACTCCTGCCTCTGTATTGTATTTTTAGGATCAAAATTCTTCTGCAGGACAAGCGACCTGTTCTTCTTCATCTGGCCCTTACTGCTCTGGCTACTCTTGGTGACATCTGTGACTCATTCATGATCTATGAAACCGAGCTGTGACCAATACAAGAAGTCTTATTAAGACCCTGCCAGGTTGATCGGGTGACATTTCTCAGGAGAGCTGCAAAAGAAGAGCCCGGCTCTGGGTAATTCCACAAAATGACATTTGTGGAACATGCATCTCATCCCAGATTATCTTGAAGCACATCAACTTGCAGCCATGGACAAGCTGCCTTGGATAACCCTGGGGACAGAGTTTAGGGACCTTCATGCAAATTTCCTTTCAGTACTTTGGTCTGGAAAAAAGGCTAAAGTCAACAGAGAGTAAAACCTTTCCAGCGAGCCCAAGAAAAATCTGGTACCTTGTTTTGCTATTTTCGCAGGGGGAGAGCACAAGCCAGGCTCCTTCCTGCCTGCCCCCTCGCTCTGTGTGTCTGTGTGTGCATGTGCTGCGCAGCAGGACCCCTTTTCTCATTTAAACAGCCAATTAAAGCCTACTTTGGCACTTAGCACATGACATCAACTTGCAGTACTTAAGCTGCCTAGCACAGTGTGAATTTAATTTGATAAAGGGGCAACTAATAAAGATCTTGGAAGCCTGGTTAAAGTTCATTAAGCCTTTCCTTTCAAGGTACATTTCCCTCCAGTGCAAAAGCTTGCGTCTTTTATTTTTTTTTTTAAAAGCTGTGTTATATCCTGCCACCAGAAAAAAAGGTGCCTCTGTCACATCCCGACAGGGTATATTTAAAGTCTCACTGTCAAAGTCATGTCGGGTCTTGGTTCTTTGCCCAGATATGCGCAGAAGGAAAAATAAAAGCCCCTTTCCATGAGTGCAGGACGAGGAGTGCAATGCGGGTTGGTCCAGGAAGGCTCCTGAGAGGGGAATTGGGCTTCTGTCACACTGAGCTGCATTCATCCTCCATCTCTTGAACCATCCATAATTCCAGATGGCTTTCATAAACAGATGAGGAGGTTCCTCTGAGTTCACTGGTTTAATGAAGCCCGTATGGCTGACTCATGTAATAAGTATTTAATCATGCCGATGAAAATCATTTTTAAAACTTCCACCACACACAGTGCTGTTCCCTGCGCAGCCGTGGAGCTGATAAGGCACCATCACCGCCAAGGAACCTCTGTTTTCCAGAGCATCTCCAGGTGCCTGCCTCGACTTTCATCAAGCAGTTATAAATGTGCGCATGCGTTTGTGAATTGCCACCCTCTAACGGGGGTCTGTTTGTATCTGAAAATACTCATCAAATCACCTACAGAAATGTCACAAAAGGTCTTTCTTTTAAGCTCCACATGCAGCTGTTTCAGAGGTCACTCAAGGGTTAACATGGCAGTGTTTATATCTTCTCATTAGTTTGTTTGTGCTCTCAAATGCCCATGCCTTAAAAATTTGCAGAGCTTAAGTGGTCTCCATTTATATACAGAGAAATGCACCAGACCTTGCAAATACTGAGTCATCTTAGGTGGAAATAGTTCCTCTTGTCATCAGAAGTCATAATTAATGCCATGAAGGACATGGGCCTTCATCATTTACTGAACATGGACCTAAATTAATGCATGTACATCCGTCATTTGCAACTGGTAGTCCACACCATTTCAGTACATTTTAAGCTAGCTCCAAAATTCAGTCCTATACCTCCTCTCCTTCAGAGAAAACTGAGTCAATGGTCCCTTCAGAGCAGGCTGCATGCAGAGGGTGGGGTTGATCCTCCCTGCGGCAAGGCTGGGGGCCTTGGACCCGTTCTTCTTTATTGTTATCATCCAAATGGTACTGTGTGGGCTGGAAGACTGAAAATCATGATTTGAACTTATTTCTTGGGAAGCAAGGTCCATAAATCACTACCTTGGAGGGTCAGGAAGGGCTGGAAAAATCAGTGAGATCTGAGAATGAGAGAAGCCACCTTGCATGGGCTGTAGCACTGAGAAAATTCAAGGTGCTCTGCCAATAACTAAGTTTGTTTCCGTGAAAGGCTGCAAGAAGGGACATTAACTCTAGGGCTAGATACATGTTGTCATGTTTGTCCTTACCTTTACAACTGGCTCATCACCATTCAGCAGGTCCAGTCACTTCTTCTGAGAGCTCTGAGAAGAGAAAGATGATGAATCCCCTACTGGTCTGCACAGGGTCCCAGATACAGACAGAGAGAGGTACCCCTGTTTTTAGCTACATGGAATTTTGTGGATCAGTCCAAGTGTTGATGGGCAGATACTTTTTATCATCAGTTAAAATAGATTTAATTTTAAACGCTGGGGCTAGGGCCTCTTGAAGATCTTTGATTTGTAAGATTATCTTTTCCAAATTCCAGAGATATTGAAAGCTGAAGGTATATTTGCAGTATCTTACCAGTTACAAGATTGCTTATTGCCTGATGGGAAAAAGCTTATTTTCTGATGTGAGACCTAACAGAATCTCCACTTGCTGTCATTAATTCATTTTTTTTGTAAGCAATTTATTGTTCAAATCACTGCAATCATAGAATCATAGAATAGTTTGGGTTGGAAGGGTCCTTAAAGATCATCTAGCTCCAACCTCCCTGCCACAGGCAGGGACACCTCCCAGTGGATCAGGTTGCTCTGGCCTTGAACACCTCCAGGGATGGGGCAGCCACAGCTTCCCTGGGCAACCTGTGCCAGGGCCTCACCACTCTCACTGGGAAGAAATTCCTCCTTATGTCTAGTCTAATCTTCCTTACCTCTAGTCTTATGTCTACACCACAATGTAGCACAATGTTCGTGGCTTTAGAAGTGGGGTTTATTTTCATCTCCCTCACTTGCTTTTACAGTAGACATTTTTCACTTCTAAACATGCACATGTGTTGATAAGATACCAGTATAGGCTGAATAGAACGATGACTGTGATCTTGTCTCATCCACTTATAAACAGCGTGCCCAGGAATTACCTCATGCTTTCTGATTGATTGAGGCATCCTTCATACACAGTAGGTCCTCCTTTAAACAGTTGGTTTTTGGTCGTTAGTGCTTGAGTATTTAAGATTGGGAAGTCTTCTGGTTAAATTTGAATCATATTGCTGTAGCACCCACATATACACAGCTCCAAATAGCTGGAGAATTATGGTCTTTAGAGATTTGATAACAAAAATCCAGAGGTCACTTCATACAAGTGCTTCATCGTCCCACTCAGGAGCTTATGAAATTTGTGGCTGCAGAATCAAACTCTGCAAGTGCAGGAATTCCACACCCGTTTTTGTATCTTACTTCAGAGCACCTAATTAAGACGTCACCGTGACTTTTCAGAAGAGCACCTTAAACAGAAAAACACTGGAACAGTGGAGAGATCTCAATTTCCTTGGTTATGGCTTCAAACTCCGGAGCTGAAGGACACCAAAAAGAGAGCATAATGCCTATAAATCTTGCAGCGTGAACTGATTCATGGCTCAGTTAAAGTGCCCAAGCCCCTAAGAGTCAGGAGAACAACCCTTTAAAATATAGTTCACTATGATTGCTGGAAACTTTAACCCACTGGCTTCACACTCAGAAGGTTTAAGCTGCAAATGGCAGGAGAGGATTTATGTGTTCCTCTGAACAAAATACGTCAGGGTAGGAAAACTTGACCCGACAGTTTTGAGACATGCCTGCCGTAAATAACCAATTGATTGGCTGACTCGGAAAGCCATTAGCAGGCGTGAGGTGCCTGCTGAGATTCAGACACCATATAAAATGCTGAGGGTGCCAGCAAAATGGACATGGCAATTGGCTATGCAGTCATCTTCCAGGAGACCGCTTAGGAGGGCTCGTGAAAAACGGAGCGGCTTTCATCTTGCTCATTTGATACTGTATCTCTGCAAGGGGATTGTGCGTGGGATGCCGTCTGTCATGGGCAAAGGGGGAAGAAAAGAGAGATAAAATGACCGCCTTGTGCTTGAGCGGTAAATCATCTGGAGGAGTAAAAGTATTTCAAGTGAAGTTGAAGATCCTGCCTTGACAGCCACAGCTGATGAGTCTTTTCTGCTGTAAATCACCACATATGCCAAGAGGCAATGCTAGGTCTGAGCTAGTGGGGCTTTCCACTCCCTGAAAAGCGGCAGCAGCAGTTATAGGAGGGAATTTGAGGACTCTGATCACAGGCTTGCAGGGGAGAGGACCAGAGGTTATGTTTTTACTATTGAAAATGGGCCATTTTAACCTTTTTCCTCCATCCCTTTTCCCTCCCAAAGAATGCACGTGATACATCCTTCACTCTCACTGCTGCAGCCATGGTTTCCGAATTTTGGTTGACTTTTTCACACTGTCTTACCCTGATGGCAAAGGAAAGGGTAAGAGCAGTGGAAGGCCCCTGAGCTCTGCCTACTGAGTCTTTCATTCTGGAGAAGAGCAGGCAGTAGGAAGCAGAGCAGGCATGGTACTAGTCACTCCAGACGCTATTTATACCAATCTGAGACATATGCACCAGGCAACTGAGGAGGAATCTGGGTATAAATGGCTACATAAACAGCAGCGTAATGATGAACCAGAGCCAGGTCCTCAGGAAGGCTGCAGCTTCAGGGACAGACCTTGAACAAGCAAAGCTGGGGCATTGTTCCAGTACCAAACATGAGATGAAAAACAAGGGCTGGGAGATAGAAGTCAGGAAGGAAGAATGTGGGTATGTGAAATTACATTCAATCTAACCCAACTCAGAGTCTCAAGTTATTCCTACTCAAAGAAATAATGGTCCAGCTCTCCAGCTCACAAGGTGGCTGTCTCCTCCTGTAGCCAGGTTGCCTCTTTTACTGGCTTTTAGAAGAGCAAAAAAGTCCTCAGTCTTGGCACTGGCACCAAACCCATTTGCTCTTTCAGAACCAGAAGGTTCCTCCACTGTGCAGGACTTGGTTCCCCCAGACAGTTTCACAATCTATGGATTAGATTTAACAGCTTTCTCCTTTTTTTCTCCAAGGAGTGAGGGCCAGCAAGGGAAAAATTGGTTTCAAATAACTGCATTTACAGAGTATGCAAATATTCACGGGACGAGTATTTGTGTGCTGCCATCCAGGTGGTTTCCTGGTGGCTCCTAAAACATCAGAAATGTTGAGCACCAGCAGAGTATTCATCTGCTTACAGGAATCTGGCTCTATTCCTATAAACTACAAGATGGAACAAGTGTGACTGGGCCTCACCAGCTAACCTCAGTTTTTTGTTGTACCCTGCTATTCCAGCAATGTCTTTCAATGAACCAAAAAAACACCTTAATCTCTTGATCCAGCTCTAGCACTCCCTTTTTAATGTGCCCAAGATGCATACTTGCGTGCAGTACTGGTTGAAGAAGCATCTGCTTGAACAAACCTTCCAGCAGAGTGATCTGCTGGACAACGAGCATCACTGACGCCAAGACTTCATCCATGCACAAAGCACTGTCCTTTGAACCTGGGGCATCGCTTGAGCTGATGCATTCAAAACACTGAGGATTGGCGTTGCTGGAGATTGGTATTCATGACCCCTTGCTAGTTTCTTTCTAAGAAGTGTCCCACTTTCTTTGAACTGCCCTCTTTTTGGGAACCTAGCACTACATTTTGTACAAATGTTTTGCTACAGGAGAGAAAGTACTAGATTTTGGAGGTGTTGTTTGAATACACACAGTGCAAATGTTTATAAACATACCTGCACACAGACACCATGCTTGTCAAAACACATTCAAAGGATACCTAGGTTCTTTCGTGTATTATGTACTCAGAGTCAAAATAATCAGCTATATTTAACCCAGATCCAAGCCCCGACTAAATTATTTTAAAGGTCAGTTGAAGAACAGAAAATCTCACTAGCTAAGAGATAAAAAGCTCTCATTTATCTGCAGTTCTAAGAGCTTTAACAGAACTAAAGCACAGAATGGGAAAATGTAATTATGTACAATTTAATTTAAAATATCGTTGACAACTCCAAGTTCCTCTACCTGCCAAGACCTAAATTCAGATGACTGCGTTTGGCCTACAGCAGTTGATGGAAACTCCATCACTCACCGGGCTGATGTAGTTGTTTGGAAACCAACGTCTCTTGGCACAGAAAATACATTTCAGCTTCTGTTGAATGACTGCACATATGATGCGCAGAAGATGAGACAGATTAATAGCCAGTGCTCAAATTTGGATTATGTTTTGGCTGGTGCTTAAATTTCAGGTCTGAGGCCAAGTGATGGCTAGAATTTAGCCTGCAATATAATCCTGAAATCACATGGACTCTTCTTCTCAGGTATTGGACCCAGTGGGAGTGACCTGAGGGTATTTTCTCCCTTGCGACTGCAAGTCCATCAGTTTGGCAGGCGTTGCGGTGCTTGCTGCCTTCCTGTTCTTTGGCCCCGTGTGAGGCAGTTCTGGAAAACTCTTGTGTGACCACAACTGGAAAAGAAGGAGAGAAAAAATCCAGAGCCAAACCCTACAGATCAAATACGTAAGACGGGTTGGAACCACAAAGTCCAGTTTTCTACCCTGACAGCCTGCATGATCTCAGCTCAGAAATCCCAGTGCAGTCCCCGCAACAGCCACAAACAGCCAAAGGAAGCATTCGTGGAGCTGAGACCCTGCTGCAATCACCCAACCAGAGCCAGGCAGGCAATAGCAGTTCAACCAGGAAAGCAATCAACGCAGCAAGCCAAATCCCTGAAGAAACACTGGGATTTGTTCTCTATGGCTGCTTGGGAAAGCTATTTCCAGAACTTAACTCAACACCTTCCTTCAACCTCAAAACACCTCCTTGGGTAAACATAATCACCTTTCAGGTTTGGGCCTGACACAGAAAGAGATCAGTCCACATAGGAATGATATTTAACACAGGTCACAGTTTAAAATGCCATCAAAAATATCTGGAAGGGCATTCATATTTCAGCTTTGCCATCAGCCCTGAGGTGAGGACACCTCCATGTGTCTGCTCAAGGCGTGGATTTGTGACGTGCACCAGAACATTTGTGCGATAAGCAGAAATGATGGCCCAGCTCCATTTCTTGTGTAGTCTGCAATCTCTTAACATGACCGACACGCTGGGAACCCATTTGAAAAGCAGTGATGGAAAACTTGGAAAGCAAATGGAAGTGAAGAAAAGCCCTTGGTGTAATTTTACAGTGTGTGAAAGACTTAAAGCAAGAAACACAACCAGATGCCACAAGGAAACTACTTTCAATTAGTTCTGCTTTGTGTTATACCTACTGATGAAAAATAAAAACAAATTCATTCTGTCAACAGCTCTATCTATAGCATAATCCTTAAATGAACTCATCCGTCAAACTGGTCTCCTCTGGCAAAACATGTTACAATCCCTGTTTCTCAGCTGTGTGAATCAATCATCTGTTTCCCAAACCCACTGGTCAACATCTTAGGAACCCAATATATTTTTATTGCGCTAAACAAGCTGGTTGCAGGGCACCAACTTCACCCCACCGCCTATGTACAAAGCGTTCATCTCTCAGCAAACTCTGTGATTTCAAGGTAGCTGTTCTCCCATCGAGGTTACCTGGTAAATGTGCCTAACCTGAAATTCAAGCAAACCTCAAGATTCCTTGCCCATCGGTGAATGTGCGATGTGCTGCTGCTCAAGGCTGGACAAAGCAAGAGCACCAAAGAACAAACCAGATGTTTTTATAGGTTGTCAGTTCAGAAAGTGATGTTTGAAAGGACATAGACGTTTTAGAAGAGGTGTGTGTATGTGTTTTTAAGGCAAAGCTAATGGTCCACGTTGAAGTTGCAGCAGAACAGCACAGACATCACTGGCAGGGTTCAGTAACGTTTGCAGTATTTCTCAGCAGTGTACGTCCCCCATCCTCACTGCAGGGAGAACTTGAAGAGAGGGTCCCTTCCCAGGGCTCAGAAGGCTGCTGCAGCCTGAGAGCTCACTGTCCTTCAAGCAAAGGGATCCTTCGAGAGGAAGACCTGCTCTCATTCCTATGTTACTGATGGGAATATGCAGGTACAGGCATACTCCATCCTGGATGTATAAAGGGATATAGGTGTGGGGTTTTCCAAGGGTTTTGGTGCCTAACCTTCCATGCCAGGCTAGGAGGCTGAACTGGCCAAGCTGAGATGATACCTGTTGTGCTCTGTATGAGCTGCATCAGGGTGGACTTGTCAGAGGATAACACTAGTCAGTCACCGAGGGCTCAAACATGCCTCAAAATCATCCTTGAAGTCCTGTTTCCCACCAAGACTCACTCATGCTGCGAGTAGGCGGTTGTTCAGTTGGTGCTTCTGGCTTCACAACGCTGGTTGACAGAAAAATCTACTAAAAGTGTCATGCAAACCTGAGTGTTTCTTGCAGGTGTATTAGCTTAGCCAGGCAAACTACAGCAGTGGTTTTGCCTTAGGCCACCTCATGAAAGCTTATGACTTAGTTGTATTTTAACTATAAAAAAGACAACTTTTATGAAATTTATGGGAATCCCTCTAAATAATTTATTGCACAGGGACCAACACAGACATCTAAGGGAATTTGTGCAAAACAGACATATGAAGAATGTCCTGGTCTTGCTGTACGAGCAATGATACCAGCTACTCTTGGCATTATAGGAGCAACAATATCTCACCAACAGTGTCCCGGTTCAAGAAAAACTTCCATCATCTCCCATGGATTTCAGTTACCTGGGATATTTGGGAAATTTTGCTTCTGGATTTGAATTTTTTTTTATGTAAGTCCTTGCAAAAAGCCAAACCTTTCAGAAAGATCTGGGTAACATTTCCTTGAATCCTGGGGTGCAAATGGAACAGCTGAGGACTCTTCCCACCAAGCAGCTCTTACAGCTTGTTATTGTTCGTTATTGATCAGCTTTGATCAACATCAGAAGTGCCCAGAGAAGCACCTCTGAAAACACTGCAAGAAGCTGACCAAGGAGGCTTAACAAAACAGAACACGAACTTTTTAGCCACGTTTTTAACAATACCACATTATTGAAAGGCTGGGCTACCAGCAGATTGGAGAAAAGCAATAAATGTCCACTGTCTGGCAACCTACCACTTCCAGGAGAAAGACTGATTATGGCCAAACCCAAGGGAACCGTGTGCCCACTTCAGCGGGTACCAAGCCTCTGCTGTACGGGAACATTCAAGTGGCCATTAGTGCCTAAAAAGATCAACAAATTTCACTGCAGAAGGCAGTGAAGGCAGCAGGACTCATAGTCTGATGCACGTTTTGACAGCTCAAATGTATCTGCCAAGGGGTTCCAGACCTTGCTGGCAGCCTGGAGAGGAGGAAGGGAGGAATCTGTCTGAGCTGAAACCGAAGTCAGACTTCCCCGAGGAACAAAGCCGCAGCTCCCGGACACACGTATGCCGGGGAATCTCAGGGCAGACAGGTGCCTGGCCCACATCCGTGCACAGGGACAGGCGGGGAATTTTGCCAGTTAAATGTCTCCAGCACCAATACCCTTGGGAAGAATGAAAAGTTGCCAGCGGGGCTGGCTGGAAAACAAAGCAAACAAGGAATGTATCACCGGAGAGTCAAATAATCCCTGTGCAGCAAACAAAGTCAAATTCGAGGAAGGAAACCTCACTGATCAGAGGCAGTTGCTGTTGGGGGCATGTGCACTGTGGAACCAGCCTTTGGAAAGTCATCTGATGTTCATCTTGCCTAAACCCAAAAGTAACCACTCCAAATCCACTGGGATCACGCTGGAGAAGGAGCCTCAGCATCTTTCCTCTGTTAGAGAAGCCGTGCGCGCACACATACACACACACACCCCATCACCACTGCAAGTAGCAGACTGGATGCACTTAGTTCTGCCCAGGGATCCTCCCTTCTTAGCATTTGGCCTAGATGACCCTTAAAAGTCCCTTCCAACCCATTCTATTCTATTCTGTAATTCTTTACTGAAGGACCTGCTGTAATTCCCTGCACTGCACCAGGCTGGGGCCATCCGTCCCTCTTGTCCTCACTGGCTCATTGTTCGAAGGTCATTCATAAACAAAGCAAAAGACCCACCAAGGGCATTGCCAAATCCAAGCATTCAAGACCGTGCTCATGAATTGGTGTTAAACACCACGAGTTTTTTCAAGCGGGTGCATTGAGCCCACCTTCACGGTGCTTTTGTATGTCCCAGATCTGCTGGACAGTCACAAGAAGTAAAAGGATTTTTCCTTTTCAAAGAAGAAATTTTGTCTACAGGCATGACCTTAGAGCCTAAAGCTTCTGTAAAAACTGGCGAGGTGGCACAGTTCTGCTGCTTATCCCATGACTCCAGAGTCAGATCTTGGTGCAGACGTAGGGTCACCTAAAACCAAAAATCCATATCAGTGGCACATCAAGCAGATATTTGGATTCTGATGGACATAAACAGTCTGTTCAAAAAAAAGGTGGAAAATGTCCTCAATAGTCACAGCATTTTCAGAAAGAAAAAATAATTATTTAGATGAGGCAGATAGAAGGATGAAAATCAAATCCAGTCCCTGTTGGTCACTCCCAAAAATCCCCAGGGGAAGCCAGCAGGTGTCCAGGGTCAGGATTGCTTTGGGCTTATCCCACTGCAAGGATGCTGGGGGCAAGTGCAAACAACCTTTTTTTCGCTGAGGTTTTTCGCATAACCAAAGAAGCACAATCCAAGGAAAAACACGCAGTCCTCAAAAACAGCTTAGATAAACAAGAGGGTGGCTGCTTAGCATAAAACTGTGGTCCCAGCCAGGAGCATTGCTCCACAGATGCCCAGGGCATGGCAACAGGGGCCGGGGTTGGGGGCAGCTGGGGTGGCTCATCAGGGCATCGCTGGGCACGAGTCGTCTCTGCAACCCAGCCCCAAATGTTTTTTTCCTGCTCTTCTCAAAACACATTGATGGAAGGGCTGGGACCTCGCCTCGGCAAGGCGTATGGGAGCTGTGCTGCAGACTCCTTCCCCTCACGGGTGGGACATTTGTGCTCCTGCTGTCCTTGGAGAGCTGTCCCGAACACTTGTGCCCTTCACATCCCAGGATGGCAATCCTCCCCCAGGCTCAGTCGCTGAGACAAGTTATAAATATTCCTCCCAACCTTCCCTCATCGCTCGAGCCCTTGGCACCCCAGCAGTGGCCGCTGCAGCCCATGGAGCAACTCGCAGACCCAGGATGGCACGGTGGCACCACCTGCTTCCCCCTCCCAGCAGGATGCCTGTGGATGCTCCAAGCCCTGGGGGCGACAGGACATCCCAGCAGGCTCTCCCAGAGACACCAGCAGATTAGCAGCTCTATTTTTTCAAGCTGAACCTCTCCCACCCCCCTCCAACTTTCATTCAACTTACAAGAATTTAAGCCAACTTGGCAGGGCAGGCAGGGTCTATATATAAACACCGGTGGCCATTTCGTCAAACAGACCCTGATGAGCAAATGGCCTCTGTACCTGGAATGCGGGTTTATGCAAGTCACAGGTCAGCACAGCAGCTGCCCTCTTTCCTCACAGCACAATGGGAATAGCAGAGATGCCATCAGCACTATTTTTTTCCTACCCTGCTGCACACTAAAAAATTTATTCTAGGAACATTATGGAGTGGGGGAGTAAAAATAGAAATGCAGGTTCAGCAAATGGCTCTCTCCACTCCTTGTGTTTCAACCTTTTTTTTTTTTTTTTTTTTTGCAGAGAACAGAAGTAAAAAGTGTTGTGCTACTCTATTAAACTCTGCGTGTTTGCTCAGCAGCTCCTGATAGTGACACCCGCTGCTTTCTCTCTCATTTTAAAAAGTGCTTTCAGCAACCTGGGCATTTCTGCAGTTCTGTTTAAACCAGAAAAGATGGGTCTGTAAAAAGATCAGCCCAGGTGGAGAATGTCATGATGTTTGCTGCAATGGCCCCAGTGGAAGCTAAATTTTGCTTATTCACTATTGGCAGCAACTAACGTTAACTACATGGTAAGGAAAGCTAGAGATAAGGTTTAGTTTGCTCCAAGACCTCTTGCCTGGGGGTCAGCAGCCTGCAGAGCCATCCCCAGCACCTCACGCTCTCACCAACCCAGTGCTGAGCCCCCTGCGTGCTCAAGGCTGAGCAGGAGGCAGCTCCCACATCACTTGCTGAAGTGTTGGCTCAGTGAAGCTCAGCTGAGAGCAAACCAGCACGAGCTGCTGGGACGCAGCAACAAAGCCTGTGGCTGCTGTACCCACCCGACACGCTCGCTGCAGAGGGCTCGGATGGCCAAATTTGCTGGGTCCCCAGAGAAGTGACACCCATTAAATAATCCCAGTGTTAGCACTGGTGGAGTCAGTCCGGTGAAGCATCCCCAGGAGATGCCACGCTGGCGCTGGGAGCGTCTCCCACCTGCTGCGGCACCCCCTGTGGCTTTCTTAAACCCTTGGGACAGGCAAGCCAAGCATGTTTATGGCTGGCTCAGAAGAGGCAGAGAGTGGCAGGCTTTGACCTCAGGCTCGCTTCTGGTTTCCTTGCAGGTGGAGGATGAGGCTACAAGATGGATCACCACAATAGGACCATCGCAGTGGGTGAGGGCAGACCAGGCAACCGTGGCAGGGAGGCGCAGGCAGCTGTGGTGACAGAAACAGTGAGGCTAATGTCCTCAAACCAGCCCTGCACACACCCCTGCACAGCCATGCAGTTAGTGCCATGTATTTCTGGAATCTCTTCGCCTTGGTGATTGTTAGCCTCTCTGTATCATAGAATCATAGAATCACTAGGTTGGAAAGGACCCACTGGATCATGGAGTCCAACCATTCCCATCAATCACTAAACCATGTCCCTCACCAGCTCATCCACCTGTCTTTTAAACATCTCCAGGGAAGGTGACTCAACCACCTCCCTGGGCAGCCTGTTCCAGTGCCCAATGACCCTTTCTGTTAATATTTTTTCCTGATGTCCAGCCTGAACCTCCCCTGGCAGAGCTTGAGGCCATTCCCTCTTGTCCTGTCCCCTGTCACTTGGGAGAAGAGGCTAGCTCCCTCCTCTCCACAACCTCCTTTCAGGTAGTTATAGAGAGCAATAAGGTCTCCCCTCAGCCTCCTCTTCTCCAGGCTAAACAACCCCAGCTCTCTCAGCCGCTCCTGGTAAGATTTGTTCTCCAGGCCCCTCTGTAGGTGGGGTGAGCTCCAGCAGTCCTGCAGCAGCTCCAGGACCAGCCTGGTTATGCCAGAGCCCAGCCTGGGCAAAGGGAGCCTCTCTCTAGGGGCTGGATCCTGAAGATTCAGGCTTCATTGAAAGGCTCTGGCATTTAGGCTCCTAAACACTTCCCCAGTGTCAGGATGAAACCAGAAAAGGGGACTGACCCTTGTGTGCCTTTATCACCACTTAAAGCCCTTGGGCTGGCACAGGACAACAAAGAGCTGTTAAATTCACCAAGTTACCAGCAAAACCTCACCTGTTTATACAGGCAACGTCCATCAGTCTCTGATTTTTTTAGATCTTCCCAGTTTAGTGCGTTCCCTCTGCAGTGCAGGAAGGGATTTGAGTCCCCAGCTTCCCAAGAGCTCATTTAACAGCAAGCTCTAGGGACTGGAGGAGCGACAAGGAATTTTAATAGAAGGCAAATTAAGCACTTCATAACTCACTTCCAAACTGATTTATATGGCCAAGGCTGCTCCGCTGCCCTTTCACAGAGGAAAGATCCCTAAAGCAAACACCTTCAAAGGACTGATCCAACTCTCCTTGAAGTAAGGAGACACAAACCCTGCAAGTCAAAGCTGGGGCTAAAACGTGCACAAACCCCTCAAACTCCTCCAAACAGCCATTCGATAGATCGCTTGTCTGAAACCCAGATGCTGGAGCCTAAAATAATGCTGAGCTATCAAACCACGAATGAATGTGGAGTTTCTTTATGCCTACTGAAATGCTGTGCTTAGCATTACATTTTTGAAAGACTCCGTTTCTCAGCGTTAATCTTCATTTCAAAGCAAGAAATTCTACTTGGTCTCTCCCGGGCCCTCTAAAGCCCTTATGTTTGTATTCCACCCCCACATGGGAGCAAGGGGTGGTAGGGAAATGCTCAAGCCAAATATTTCCCCCTTCGCAGTGTGCTGGAGAATGTGTGGTGACACCTCCGCTCAAAGGGAAAGGCCTTGTTTAGACAAGACGTGGCAAGCATGAGGCCCCTGCCCTGGTGGAACAGCTTTGCTGGCTGGAAGAAGGTCAAATATCGACTTTCAGAACATGGAAATGGTTTTTTTGGGAGCGTGAGGGGAATCTGTCCGTGGTTTCCATGTCTCTCCAGCCTGAGGCTCTGCATCCCCTGGGGAAACGTCATTCCTTGGCTTCTGACACACCAAATTGAACTGTCAGATTAAGGAATGGCAAGACAGACGTCTTTGACTAACAGTTGGCAGCCAGGCCAAGACAATGTCTCTCCACCATCATTCGAGTAATCTCCCCTTGGAAGAGGACCAGATGAATGTTCCCATTGCTCAGATGGTTCCAGAAGAAACTACTTGTAAACAGCAGCGCAAACTGTGCCAGTAAATACCAAAAGGAAAACTGTGCCATTTCAACAACAATTTTGGAGCTGGCTCCAGCAGGGTTGCTCTGATAAGTGTTAAAAATGACTATGCCCACACAGCTCCTTGTCCTGCCGTGGCTGCCAGGGAGCATCGTGGACCTCGGAGGGCACAGCTCATTGTGCAATGCTGTCCCTGGGGACACAGACTTTTCTCCCTAATCCCATCTGGTGACCACGTTGTGCAAGAGGCCTGGTTGCCCTTGACAGTGTCACCGGTTGTGTAACAGCTGAGGCTGTTCTCACTCATCCCCACCTGAAACCCCTTCTGGCCCTTGGGAAGGGATGTGCTGCAGTAACAGCCAGCAACGCGGAGTGCCCCGGGAATGACTCCGTTGGTTTCAGCACCCACCAGATCCAAAGCAGCCCACTTTGATGAGACAGAGTTTATGGATAAATATCCATTGGCAGCCTGATCTAGTGGGAGGCGTCCCTGCCTTTGGCAGGGGTGTTGGAACTAGATGATCTTTAAGGTCCCTTCCAACACAAATTATTCTATGATTGATACAATAAGAGGGCCTTTAGCTCTTCACTCTGCCTTTGATTACTATTAGTGACCTGCAAGTCTCGGTCTGTAAGTGGGACCTTGCTTAGCTGCATCAATCCTGGTAAGAGCACATGTCCAGGAGGGGTAAATGAACCAATATCCTGAAGATGCTGCAGTATCTGGGGCATAAATTCCATATATCTTCATTGAGAGATATGATCACAATGACCCTGTACTCAAACATGTAGATAACATCAAAAGGGCAGTGAAGCCCATAACACCCCTCTGGACCCAGGTAGGGGAATGGACAATGGAATTGTTGAGTTTCAGATGCATTCTAGTGACCTCAGCCGTCCCTGTCTGAGCAAGCATCTCCAGACAGTTTCCACCTGCATCCTTACCTACTAGTTGTGATTTTGCCTGTAGGTCTCTACGATTCTCAACTCCAATCCCTGGAGAACCCAGACAACCCCCTATCAGTGAGCAACAGCAGAAATTCCCTGCTCCCCTACCCAAAGCTCAGGGGTGAGGAGCCCTCCAGACAGGTTCCTATTACTGTGCAATGGCTGGGAATTAAAATGGACCAAGAGGAGGAGAAGGTGGGTGTTATTTCAGAAGTTTGCCTCAATGCTCTGCACACATGGGTTAGCAGGAACTCCGTCAGCAGAACTTCTGCCCAGCTTGTCTCTGCAGAAGCATTTGCTACCCACAAACGTGAACCTCATTCTGTCTTACCGCTCATGTTCTTCAAAGGTTAGGCCTGAAGGATCAAGCACCAATTTATGTATTTAGCGAAGTAAATTTTAGACAATAAAAGCATGTATTTGGTCATTTCTTGCTTTAACAGGGATGGACATTGTTCATCAGTATCCCGAAGAGCATCCCATGAGGTAGCCACAGTGCCAGACCTGTGAGAAGCTAGAAAATACACAAGCTATTTAAACCCTTCCTACTGAGGATTCACAGCCAGGAGCTGCACAAACCCAGCTGGGGTAACACTATGGTAAAGCCCCACTTCTGAACTGATGTACGAAATGAAACAGCAGAGCAAGACCAGAGCAGGCAAGAATAAGACCTGCAATTTTCATGGCCCTCAATTCCAGCCCAACAGGTTTTCTGCAGTCAGAACCACATCCCAAATCTTTTCTCCATCCCTGCATGTAAATCCCATTATCAAGTGGAGCTACCTGGGAGGGTGGGGGGACCAGGCTCCCAGGAACACCGTCCCACTCCAGCTGATGGAGCAGTAAGACCAAGCTTCTGAAAGGCAACAGCTTTTAACAACCATCCTGAACTTCCAGAGGTCGTTAACTCTCCTCCAGTCAGATCTATGATTTGCTACATGATGCATGGAGCAGTAATTTCCACCCTCGGTCTCCAGAAAAGTAGTTCTTCAACATGGGCTGATTAGTGACCACACCAGCCTCCCCACTCGCCGTATAAATCTAGTCTGTATAAATTACATCATGCCAGAAAACTGAAATGTAAGTCAGATGGTGAAGGCTTTAATGGCACCACTGGAAAGGCTCAACAATGCAAACCTTCCCAAAATGAACTGTCTTGACCTTTGCCGGGCTGACAATAAAAATGTGACATCATGTGCAAACGAGCTTTAAATCTAAACCAGGTGCCGAGAGCTGTGTGGCGTCGTGTGGCTGCTGTACGGACCACTAACATGCGAGCAATGATGCTGGAGGCAAGAGAAATGCCAAGCACGGACAAGACCCTCTCGGCAACTAAAACAGGTACGAGCAGCTGGTGTGGTGCAAGGACGAAATTCAGCATCGCACTCAAAAAAAACTGGGTTTTGTGCTCTTTGGTACCACTTCCAGTTGGGGCAAACATCGTTAAGTAAATACAAACTTGCTGAAACTCATTTTCACATATGTGAGCAGTTGGTACAGCTCTGGAATCGTGCCAGCAGCACAATAGAGTATTTTTCCATTTTTCTGCTTCTATTCAGGACTCCTTTAAACCTTGCAAAGTGATCGGAGCTGTGCTTACAGGTTGTCAGTCACAGCTATAGAGAGTGCCACAATTTACAGCCAAAAAGCTCCAGAACCCTTCCAGGGCAGCTGCGATCCCTCTCGCTACTGCCCTGTAATGAACTGTCCTGCCCTCCCTGGCTGACCCTCACCTCGCTGCACGAGAAGGCGCTTCCCAAAGTGGTTTCCTTGAGCTGTTTTTCATCCTGCTTTGCACTGCCAGACCCGCAGGGCACCCACAGCCTGGAGGCAGTGCTGGCAGGGGCAGCACACTGCATGGCAATAGACTCTGAGATCGCTTCTGCTGTCTCTTGTTTTACAAGCTAAGAGAGTTGGGCTTGTTTAGCCTAGAGAAGGGAAGGCTCCAGGGAGACCTTAGAGTGGTTTCTAGTATTGAAAAGGGATGCGCAGGAAAGCTGGGGAGGGGCTCTTTATTGGGGAGTGCAGGGATAGGGCAAGGGGAGCAGTTTTAAGCTGAAAGAGGGGAGATTTAGATGATAAATTAGGAAGAAATGTTTTCCTGTGAAGGTGGTGAGGCACTGGCATGGGTTGCCCAGAGCAGTGGTGGCTGCCCCATCCCTGGAGGTGTTCAAGGCCAGGTTGGATGAGGCTTTAAGAAACCTGGTCCAATGGAAGGTGTCCCTGCCTATGGCAGGGGGGTTGGAACTGTATGGGCTTTATGGCCCCTTCCAAGCCAAACCCTCCAAACCCTTCCATGATTCTATGATTGTTTTATAGAGAGGAGCAGAAGAGCGCAGAGAAGCAGGTTTGCTGTTGATGAAACCAATACCTGTGAGGACATCAACTGCAGTTCTAGCTGGACAAGTTACTTTCTGCATCCTTTATGTTTTGGACAGTATAGGTCAAAGAGTAAAATCAAACACAGAGCAGACAAGGTCCTAGAGGAACAATTTGTAACAGCTTCCCAGATCATGTCTCACATCCATTTCAAGCTGGGTGCTGCAGGATGTTGCCTGCAGAACAGAGCGTGGATCAAACACAACTATGGTAAAGGAGGACGCATGTAAGTGCACAAATCTGCTACCACCACCAAACTAGGAATGGTTTTTAAGAATTACACCCTTTCCTGGCAGGAGGAATGCTACGACCTGAGCCGGGGCGAGCAGCAACACTGCTGCACGTCAGGAACCAACTGCAGACAACACTTGCTTTTTTTCACTAAGCAGGCACATAACACACAAAGCAAAGTCAACAACTGCATGAGTTATGCAAGTACTGTTTATTTTCTGGGGTTTTTGGAAAATGTCCTGGCTGTTCCACAGGGAACCTGCGGGAGGGAGAACTCAGAGAAGCAATCTGCTGTACAACGCACAGGTTTGACACAAGCCAGGCAATTCTTACATGTAGTTATTGTTTTTTTAAGAATTCCTGCCCCACCTGAAGCGTGGCTGAATGATCACTGCGGAAACACAAATACAAAAACCAACACCACAAATTGCAGAAATTAGGCAGCACTTTTGTAATACTGAAAGCTCTCTGCCACTGGCAGTTCATTAGGAAGTAACAGTAAACATGTCCAAATGTTTTTCGCTATGCAGAACAACTACAACTAATGCTTCCAATATGGAAGTCAACTGTTGAACAACAATTTCTGGTAAAGTGTTAAATTAAATCTAATTGGGAAATGAGTTCTAGAGCAATCAGTGTTACTTTAGCTCCTGGACTGATCTTCAAGAGAAGAAATGGAAGTCCCATCCTCAGAGGTGTCCAGGGCAAGGTTAGATGGGGCTTTGAGCAACCTGATCCAGTGGAAGGGGGGGTTGGAACTGGATGGGCTTTAAGGTCCCTACCAACACAAACCATTCTACGATTCTAAGAATTTAAATCTTTAGGATGCCCACTATAGAAATAAGAATATTAATTTTCATCTACTCAGGTGGGGACGTTTGGCAACAACTTGATTGATCTTGAAATATTTGTAGTGATGAATTGGTAAATATGTCCATCTCTTTCAGCCACAGGATGCTGAACTGGCAAGACTCAGAATTCCCAACTCCCATTGGCTCAGTAAGGGCTCGGGAGCTGGCCCACGTGTAATGGGGACATCATTGATGTTTCTACCCAGAACAGACACGCTTCTGTCCTCGCCTACCATGTGTAATGCTGAATGTGCATAGGCTGATGCCAATGAAATTGTCTCATATTCTTCACAAGTAATCCTCAAAATCAATTTTAAGAATTTTAAATGAGATTGGCCTTACTGGGTCAGGCAAAACACCCACAGAGGTCCATAAACCTGCCCTAGTTCTGTCCAAAGATGCTTATGGAGCCTCAAAACTGGCAAACGTGGACCAATGGCTTGTGTGACCTCACAGCCTCAATGGACTAGAGCTGCTGGAGCACCAGCTACCAGATCCACACCAAAGTGATACTTTGCGCAGCATGAGAAATCATAAAGTACAAGTCCATATGCTGGTTCATGCAAACTGCTTAAGGATTTAACATTTGCCCTAGCAAATCAGAGATCCCATTGCACCACTGTGTCTTCATTCTCATTAGGAGGACTGGGAGGCTAGGAAATACAGCACCTTGAGTCTATTACACATGACACAACTGATTCAAGAACTCCAGATCACCACAGTCTTTGCACGTGGCAAAGCTAAGATGTCTCCACGTTTCAAAAAGACAAATTCCTACAGGAACAGACATGATGGGCACACCAAACAAGGCCTGCCTATGTGTGACACTGACCTTCAGTGAGGAGCAGAGGTGGACACTGAGTGAAATCAGTGCAAGGTACGGACAAAGTAGTGCTTTCCCTGATCCATACCTTTCACTCGGACTGCTCAGCTACCAGCACATCCCTGCTCAGTAGGGTGTAACTGATACTAATGCAAAGCTTAAGTGAAGGGAAAAATGACAGCAGGGACAGACAGAGGATACAACAGTTTCATAGCATCTCAATTTTCACTACACAGGGATACAAAAGAGGATTTTAAACAAGCTTATGGCCATGAAAATCAGTATATTAAGACACAAACTGCTTATAAACATGGGAATAAACCACAAGCATTTGCCACAACACCAAGGCAGGTTTTGTTTTGCAGCACCCCTTCCTGCAATGCTGTTTATAATGGACACTCTCCACACCCAGCTTACCACAGTCCATCTGAAATGTGAGCAGCCTTCAAACAAACAAAAGAATGGAAACAGTAGAACAAGAGAAAACAAATCAAAGGCTATCAATTAATTTTCATCTCTTACACTGTTGTTGTTCAGCTGGGGAAAGGCAACCAAGCTGGATAAAAAGAGTGTCCTTACTCTGCTCTTTCATTGTGGAAAATGGTCTAAATTTGGAAATATAAGTTCTTCCTCTTTCTGCCCTTCTTCTTCTCTCCATATTTTAAGTTATTTTTAAGTAGCAGTATTTCTAACTCTCTTTCAGATGAAAGGTAACAGACATGCCATAACCCCTTGTACTGCCATCCCTCCTGCACCACAGCCAAAATGTAATGACAGAGCTCCAGCAGAGGTGTGAATTGCTTCCATTCATCCTCACCCAGTATTAACTCCATGGACTGGTATTCATCATTCCAAAGACTACCTATTAAGCTAGTTAATAGCCAGCCTAGTTAGGATAATTCTCAGGGATTAAAAACAATAATGTAGCCAAGTCCATAGCATTACAGGAATCAGCTGTAAAATTAACACTGTATTCTCAGTCACAGTTTTTAAACCTAACTGCCTGTGTACGAACAGAGCATTGCAGTGCACAGCAAGACTTGGCTTTTTCAGAGCAGGGGGAAAGAGCAAAAGCTTGGCAAAACTTTTTGCATCTTCACAGATAATCTGTCTTCAGTCTTGTCTTGACAGTTAAAAATAAAGTGACTAAAGTGATTACAAATATTACTCAGTAGAATGCTACCAGAGCATATGATAAACAAGATACGATTTCCATAGAAGTTCTAATAAATATTCCTCTTAAATTCTGGTGTCTGAAACCCCCTGCAGTTTAGTCACATTAAAGTAAGGTCTCTCATTTTCCTAAAAAGCTTTGGTTTGGTCAGATAGAAAATAATTTCCCAATGTCCAGCTGTCACTGCTTTCCCAAGGTAGTTTTATAACATAAACACATTTTTACACTACTGCCAGAGATATCTTGAGCAGCTGGATCCTTATGGTATATGAAAGCGTGTGAAACACAACTGTTAGAGGGCACTCACAGGCAGGAAGGCAGCTACACCTGGTTATCAAGAGTTAAAAACCTGGCAAAACTGCAAGAACAAAGGCAAGATGGGGAGCCTTCACCATTAATAGACACTCATGCTGAGTCAGTCTGATCAATCCCCTGATCAAAGTTAAAAGCATCCTCTACGTGCACAAGCACTGCTGGACAGCGTGGGGTTTTATGAGGAAAAATGTGCTATCTGATGGCTGCTGCTGCTTAAAAAGGTGGTCCCATTCCTACCCCCCTCACTTTTCTCGTCCCCTAAGAGAGCTTGCTCAGTTCATTTTTTGGCAGGTGATGTGTCACATCTCCTGGTCACTGTGGTTTTCTGCAGGGCAAACATACTGACCTGGAACCACGGCCAGTGCCACAGAAGCCATTGTGAACTTCTGGACAAGGATGGACATGCTGTTTCTGGTACCGACAAATTCTTAGATGACTCCCTTTGCGGCATGAAACCTCTGCAAGAAACTTCATCATTAAAATAACCGCAGTCTTTTCCAGAAAGTAGTATCCAGAAGCACCAACCCGTGCAAAATTGGGATCCTACCAAAACTTCTGAGTTAGTTCCCAGGCCATCACCACCCAAGTCCATTCCTTTATTAAACTCCTAACCAGAAGAATATTCCCCAGGCAAAAAGGATTCCTGATGCTGTACCAAGCTACACCACCTGGATGCCTTCAGGCCATCTATCAAGAGTGAAAATTATCTGAGGGATCCTCAGAGAGCAGAGTGACCTGTGGGGACTGAAGGCAGGGAAATCCTCATCTGTCAGCTGAGGAACAGTGGTGATTCTAACTCTGCTATCTGCTTCTCCCCCCTGTTAGACAGGTGAGGATCAAGAACATTCAATCAGGGTTTTTTTAAAGCCAGCACATCAGTGTTTTCCAATTCCAATGTGACATAATTCAGAAGGTTAATAGCACAGACCTCCCTACTAAGACATTAGAAATGCCAGGCTCTGGGCATCTTTTCTATCTCAATGGATAAAACACAGGCCAGCATATTAACAGAACTGTCTCAGCAGCACTTTATAGCAATAGTCAACTAATTTTCTAACTGTGCACTTTATGGACAGAAAAATTTATTTAAATGTCACTTACTAGCTGCTTTCATATTCCATGAATTTATTACTTCGCTATGTTTCACTTGGGTCTTATTCCACTTCTCAGATGCAGAAGTGCTAAGCTAAATTAAAAGAAATATTGCATCTGGAAACAGTGAAGAAATTCCCCACTCTCTAAATCTTGCCATTTGAGGCAGAGGTCTAATTTCTTAGCTTTACACGAGCCATTTTGGGGGAGGCTTACCTTCCTTAGGGCATAAAGCCTTTGAAGAGATTAAGCTATTTTAAAGACATCAGATCCCATGTGATAGAAACAAATTTTAAATTCTTACCACAAGATGAGCCACTCCCTTTCATTCTACTAATAAGAGGAACTTTTGCTGTGGGCTCTTGATACCATATTTAACAGACCCCAGCAGCTGGTATTGAAAACAGCATTCACATTTTTTTTAGGCAAGGAGAAAAAGGGAATTATAAAATGGTAAATGGAAGTTTAGAGATCTAAGGTAGAATTAGGGTTCCATAAATGTAAAATTTCCTTTGTCTTTAACAAAGGTGGAATTTCACCTTTCAAGCCCAAAGCTTCTCAGATACACAACAGTACATAAAACACAGAAACACCCTATTTCACATATGAAAGGCTTGTAAAAATGGGAATAAGAGAGAAAAAGAAAAAAGTCTGTTACTGGAAGGAACACTGAGGTACATGGAGTAATATTCAAGAGCAGATATTAATTGAAAAATATCTTATTAACTGCAAAATGGAAACATTTCCTAATGCTACTAAAAGCTATTGTGCTAGATGGGCAAAGCCTTCTAATTTAAAAATTGCTTCAGTACGATTCAAACACAATGAGGTATAAAATCCGTATTTAAAAAACAATTAGCAAATATTGTCATGATGTGCCCATTAAACTGGGCTAAGGCAGCTTGGTTTTGGATCCACGCTAAGATAAATTAGGGTAAACATTTGGAATCATGAAGTTCATATTAAGAACTGGCTGAAATTTTGGAAATTATTGAAGCAATAGAAGTCTTCCATGGTTTAGGATAGTGTGTGCATTACCCTAAACGCATACATCATGACAGGCACATCATGATTGATGTAATATCTATCCACCTCACCATCTTTAAAAGAGAAGTTATTGCAAGGTTCTGCTTTTTCACCATGTGCACTCAAGCATTTTTTCGATTGCAGAAATTCTCAAGAGAGCTTTTTACCTGTCATGATTACATCATTAAAAATTAATTCTTTGGAATGGCAAAGACTGATTGTCCAATAACTGAAGAGAGTGACTCAAGATTAAAGAAGGAGCATCGCTAACACAGTGCAAAAGAGCGTTATTTCTCCCATGGACGGCTTCAGTCAGTGTTTTCTTTAAGATGTCCAGCATTCAATTCTGTAGTGTTGACACATCTCTGGTTCTTTCTGTCCTTCTGAAGCTCGATTCAAACAGTGACAAGAGGCTGTTATTGATCAATCCAACTGAAAATGATTACAACTAAACTGAGAAGGCCAACACAAATGCCAAAAATAACCAACGCACATGCCTGTGAAGAAAGAAAAGCGAAAATTAATGTTTTACTGAAGGAAGCATTTTACATTTCTAAGGCTTATAACCAATGAGGAAAAAAACCTGTAAAGACAGGTTTAGTGTCTTTTAAAAGAACCTTTAATGTTTCAAATTACTCAGCCTTCAAACATCAGGTACCTGCTTAGGGGGAAGCTAAACTAAGCCAGCTCTGGGATGGTTTCACTGGGAGCTCTCAGAGCAGTCCAGTTTGTTTGCACACATTATTTATCTGCAAACAAACAAACAAACATTTACCCTTTAGAACCCTGAATGAATTAGGAAGCTGAATTTTTATTTTACTCAAAATATAATTAAAGTCGCAATGGATTCTTTGTATTTTTTTAATTTCCAGATGATAATAAACCTACAGTTCAAGAGAGAGAAACTTGCTGATTTATGATAAGGCCCCAAATCTGTTGGAACTATTCAAGACTTTAAGTGGTCAGAAAACATTGTTATTAGATTTTCTTTCAGATTCCATATTTTGCCAGTACAGGGGCAGCTCTATGAATCATAAGAATGGCAGAAGGGTTATGAATAAGCAGTTTGTCATCATTTTAGCCACTGTCATGAAGTTGCTCTGCTGAGCACTGGTTAAAATGAAGACAGTTACAGTGCAAAAAGCAGGCTGCAGCACAAATTCCAATTAGAACTTAACCTACTACAATAAAAGAGAAGGAAAAAAGGAAGGAAGGGAAATAGAGGGGGAAGAAAGATGCTTTTGAGAAGGCTTACATAGCAAATAAGCATAAACATTGTCTCACTTAAATGCAGTTTGGCTTTGTCCCACCTGCCCAGACAACATTTATAAAAATGTAATTTATAAAAACTGAGGAGAAGTTGGATTAAAAGTCAACATCTGAAAACTACAGCGAAAAGCACATATTCAGATCAACAGACCAGCATACGAACAAGCTGCTAGTCAAAATTCTCTTTTGAAGAAGGAGTTTCAGAAAGACTAGAGCTATGAGGAAGGATAGAAAATGCTCACAGATTCTGTAAACTGCATTGCAAATAATAACTTTCCCCCTTGCTCTACAGTGTATTAAGCTGCATCTAAAATTATATTTAAATATAACTAGCACACATGAAAAAAAGCATACCCCAAGTTTTTGTGGTGATAAAAAGTCCTCTCTGCTAAGTTTAAGATAAAACAGCCCAGGATATACAAAAAGCAAACATGTTGATGTGGTCGAACCTTTAAAAACAGAAAGGAAGATTTTGCTTAGAACAAGATGGAATTATGTCAGCTTATCATAACACTGATTTTTTTTCTTTAAGGAAATTTTAAGTGAAAAAAAACCCCAACAACCCCAAAAACTTACCGACTACTCCAAATACATTTTTAATGTCTGGCACATACATGGCAAACAAAACAACAATGGTATTCAGTGTTAAAGTGACAAGGATATGGCAAATCCACGACACAGGAAGATGAGAGAAAAATATCATCAACACTGCTTTCCTTGCCTACACAATAAGAAAAGAAAAATTGCACAGGTAAATACGTACACTTACATACATTTTAGTCTTACCTCAATTTCAAAAACTTAAGAACGCCATCATTCCAAATGCAAAACAACAGTTTTAAAAATCAAAATGGAAATTGTTTACTGATAGTGAAGTATTTTGTCCTTCAGTGGCACAGAGTTCACTTGTCACATGGCCATTAATGGAATTACCCCCTTTTGCAGGGACAGAAGAAGGTCTGGGGAATAATGCTTTGACTCTTTGAGCACACTTGGTAGCAAAAGTTAGCATGTTGCCAACTGATATCTAATCTATACACCACTCCTATATACATAACTTTGCTTGCACAATCTTTTTGGTTATAACTGAATTAATTGTCAGTTCTACCATGGTACTGCCAAATTAAAGTAGGGTTTTTATGTGAAATAGGTCAATATGTGGGTTTAATTTACAGTTAAATTGAGTTTTCAAGTACAAGTGTGTTTGTGTGTGGGTGCGTGCATGTGGAAAGGAAAAACCAAGTCAGCAAAACTCAATTTAAGAGAGGGGAAAAAATCAAACTAAATAAACTTTAGAAGTTCTGAATTCTCTAAATTGAAAACAATGCTGTGGTCTAGTTTTAATCTGAAATCTGTCTCAAGTATACAAATTAGCTTAGTGGTTAGTTGTTATTTTGGAACTCTCATGGAACATATGCAAATATGTGGTCTTTGATCAATCACTTGACAAGTGAATAAGATACACAAGGCGAGATGTGACTCAAATGTTGTAGCCTGCAAAGCATTAGCACTACCATTCCTTGTGCCAGCTTTAAAACGTTTAGGAGTACTTACAGGGAAATGGATTAGCGGGACCGTCAAAAGGACAGCAAACAGTATGGCAACTTTAACAGTCATGATGAGAGTGTCATGTGGCAGGTACCTGCTATAACCTTGCAGCAGTTCAGAGTCCACTTTGTCTGAAAACCAGAAAAATGAATCGCTTTGTTAAGAATCTGATAACTATGCTAATTAGCAGTGCATAGTAAGCTGAGGTGGTTGAGTCCCCATCCCTAGAGGTGTTTAAAAGGCGGGCAGATGAAGTGCTTAGGGATAAGATTTAGTAGAAGACAGGTACGGTTGGGCTTCATGATCTCAAAGGTCTTTTCCAGCCTACTGATTGTATGACATTCAAATTGATCGATTTGCTTGTGACTAAAGCAGAGGGGAGGGGGTTGCACACACATCGCTTTGGTATTACTGACACACTAGGATAGATAACCTACAGAAAACTGAAACAACTCAAAGAGGCAAGTCCGTATTGAGGCTCTGCTAGAGCCAAAGCCACCTAGGAGAAGATACAAATACAGAGGAGAAAGGATTTAAAAGACAGATGATCTGACATGAAGCCAGGCACACAGTAACGTAAAACTTGTTCTGTCTCTGAAACAGACAACAACAGATTCTTTTGATTTCATCAGAAACCAGAGCCAAATTAATTTTGCTAAATTGGCTGAACTGCATTTTCTTTTTTTTCCCCCCTGAAAAACATTATGTCATCCACAAGGTAAAATTTCATGATCTGAAAGAAAAGCTGCGTTCTAATTTAAAGGAAGAAATGTTCAAAACTATGCAAGCCTATGTGCTTTTACTGGCTACAATTAGAAATATATTGCTGGATGACACAGAGAAGAATAACTAGCATCAGTTACACTTCTAAAAGATATTTCTTTTCACAACTGACACTGATTTTTCCCTGTGCCAAATGAGTAGCCAGCTACAACACAAGGACACCTGAGGGCTGTCAGTTTGGAATCTTCAAGCACCCAGACGGCAGTCGAGGACTGTACTGGCACTGCACCTGACCAGGCCAAACATATCCAAGCAACAGCTCTGTTTTCCAGAGCAATAAGAATCTCATGTGCTGTTCATCATGTGTATTTTTAGCTTTGCAAAACCAACTCTACTGTGGAATTATTACAGTACTGTATGCCATGGATACACCACCGTAAGTGTTATTAATGTACTATGTCTATACTGTACCATTCTTTTACTGTTCAAGGCAGAAGTGAGGTAAAAAGTGATGAGTCGCTGATAAATTCTTCACCTGTGACTTTGGCCCTTTTACAGCGAAAACTGAAAGTTAACAGCAAAAGTCAGAGCCTTGGAAATGATCTGCTACCCTGGCTCTTTTTGCTGGCATACCTTGACTTAAAGCTTTTTGGAAGTGCAGATTGGACCATAATTCCCCACAAAGTCCAGTCACTGTATGAAGTTTCAAATTCACAGAAGACAGAATAAACCCTCTGAACCACAGTAAGATGAAGCACATCTCATTTCAAAGACAGAACTCTTTTTTTGTTTTGTTTTCAATTTAAATTAAAATGTTTCACATTTTCTCAGACCGGTGGTTTAGGAACAGGGAACAGATCCTCTTTCTTTAAAGAAATAAGGTAATTAAACAAGACAACCCAAAAGTGAAAAAAGGAGAAGCAGTTTGCAGTGCGGGGGAGATCTCACAGACATCCACTCCTGGTTCCAGTGCTTTAGGCTCTTGCGTCTGAGTTACTAAAAGAAATCAGGCTTGCAGGAATCCAGAAACATTCTCAATGAAACAGACTTTAGGCTGCCATCAATACAGGGAGACAGGATCTTGTCCCAAAGAAACAGTGACAGCAAAAGTAACAGAAACTGGGATGGTCTGTGACCACTATTGTTTATCTTTCCTCCCTTTGTTCAGATCTCATCTGGAGACAGATGGTTACCCTGCACTGCCTGCTGAATCTCTCAGACTCTCCAAGTGGCACTCAAAATTATGTTTTCCTATAAACTACTACTTAGAGACTGCAAATGTGCTGGGATATCACAGGGTTAATAAGTGACAAATGTTGCTAGAAAGTATAGCCTTGAAACAGACATTTCAAACTTGCTGGACAAACAGACTATTATCAGATCTCAATATTTCTCACAGACCACAGTAAATGAGTTCCCAGCTTTTAAGTGACAACCATACAGCCCAGTTGTAGTGGTGATCACCAGCCTAATTATGCAGTGTCAGAGAGCATTGGGAGACCATCAGCTACAGTTTAGGGACAAACATCTTGTCTATATAGAAGTTTGGGGCACAAACTTCCCGAAGTTTATCTACTTACACCTTACACGTTGAGACTTTAATACCTTGCAGTGTTTAGGTATATTCTTAACTCTTCAGAGTAACAAGATTTCTGAGGATTCAAGGGTACCAATGCACAAACAAGCCCAAAGCACTCCAGACAGAATGCATTTATCATTTATTATTAGCCTTCATTCTATTGAACACTTGAAGAATATACTTACCATAAAACGTCAGGTACCCAAACAGAGCAGACAGAAAGTAAATTAGGAAACTCAGAACAATTCCTGTGATAGTTACATTCTGCATTCTACTTTTGGATGGACTAAAATGAAAAAAAAAAAAAAACCCACAGAAAATTAGTGTTGCTTATTCTGTAACATGGACTATTAAACACAAAGAAATCTACATTTTAAAAAAAAAAAGCAGCCTGGTTTTCATAAGAAAACATGCTCTTAATTTACAGTCACAGAGTATTTGCTGAGGCCTGTGCTGTTACTAACATTTAAGTGTTTTATAAGTATTTCTAATCTAGTAATTGAAGGGTGCTTTTCATGCAGACTACTAACACTGCCCCACACTTGCAGGGAATTTAGACATGCCAGTGTATTTCTTAAATAAAAACTTTTATTTATATAAGACGATACATATTCTGAGCCAGGAACGGAGTCTGGGTCAAAAGCCCCACTGAATCAGACATGGTCAAATGCAGATTCAGTCACAGCAATAAAAACTAACTAGTAAGTACCTTAGCAAATGACCTTTTTTCTCCAGATTGTCCAGGCCAGGACAATGTACTGACATTGATGATGGAACCGTATTTGCTACTTTTCTCTCCTGTAAGAGAGGAAAAGCCAGTACAGACTAAAACTGTACATTTCCCAAAAACATGAAAGCTACTTTGTTCACCTTGTTTGATGGCACAGACTTGAAGATATGAATGATTTAAGATTAATTTAAGGAAAGTATTACAGAAATACTATAATTATATTTTAATATTGCATGCGTTTTCATACATTACCTTTGGAGCTCACAGTAGATGGGTAAGACTGAGGTATGGCAGAGAAAAGAGAAGGCCATAGTTGGTATTGCATAAGCACTCTAAATAGAAGAAAAACATCTTTTAGGTTGTTTGTTATTACAGATCACTGGAAAAAATACCTGGATGAATTCAGTTAAAGTGTTGGAAGTCAGTGAAAATCTTTCCACATTAATGTTGTGAGATAAATCCCCACAATATTTAACAGTGTTTCTGAATCATTTCCCAAAGCAGAACTTTTCAACTCGTATCTCTTTAAGTAGTGGCAACAGCTTACTACTTTATGATCAGGAGAGGTCATGCTCTCTAAGCCAACAACTAAAAAATTCTTTTGGGGCCAAATACTTACAGAAAAAGTACTTACAGAAAAGAAGTATCATACATGAAATTTCCTAAGACATCATCTGAGTTCTGATACCCATAACTACCTGTCAAATTACTGATCCCTTCGCCCTAACTTCACTACTGTCTTCTTACTTCTTCACAAAAAAAAAAATTGAATACAGCATGTAGAAAAGATTAACATGCTTTGGCATCTTAAGTTTTAGGACAGTTACATAATTCAAGTGGCAACCATGCAATCAGTGGTATATTATTCCAGAAACTTGGAACAGAAAAGAGGAATCATCTAGCATAGCTCACTTCAGCTGCCAACTGGAATAAGCTGAACTATACCAAACACTTGTGCTGACACAATCAGGCCCCTACTGGTAAAAACATGTCACTTTCTACTCAGGAAATTAAAACTAAAGAATAAGTAGAGATGAGTCCCAAGATTATTCAAAGCACAAAAGGTCAGATAAAAAGCCAGAATCTTATGATAGATGTTTCTGGTCAAAGCAAAACTTCTTTGATCTACAGATGACATTTATCCAATGTTTGTGTTGCCCAAACTTTTTTTTTTCTCTTTTTCTTGGGAGGGTGGGGTAGATTTTGTTTTTTCAGACAAATGCAATCAACCGTGTCCCTCCTGAACTCCACTACGCTAAAGGCATATCCTACACTTATTCTTCCCTTTTTCCCTTCCTCTTCTCCTCACAGAGACTAGAGTTCTACACGACACATCCTCTCCTACAAGGCTTGATGGGTGGTAACATGATTTAAATACCACATTAATTAAGCTGGCTCCAATAAAATGCACAAGACAGCATTAGATCTGAAGAATTACCTTCAGGTAATAAAAAACAACCTAAGAGTAGATCCAGGTGGTTTCAGGAAACCTACTTCACAAGGAACTGCAAGTGTGCATACAGTTAAGTAGCACCAGCTTCCACCTGAAGGCATATTAAGGTGGCTTGGTCTGACTGCATCATGGGGCTGACCTCCCCTGCATCTGTTATACTTTATACATGCTCATATTTTCAAAATATTTTCAAAAAAATGCACCCTTCATAGAAAAAAGGAAGAGTGTGACTGGATAACACTTGGCAGCAGGCATAGGATGTATGGCAGCAGCCTGTAACTGGTTTTAAAGAAGGATAGCTCACCCTGGGTAGAGTTAAACTTCAATTCTTTAAAAAGCACCACCCTCCTTTAAGTTTGCATATTCATAGAATCATAGTCCCTCCCCAGCTTGTTTTGTTAATAGAGATTACCTCTTTTGAAAGATGAAAGAGCTTTGCTTTACAGTCCCCAGTAGAATTTGAAGCCTGGAAGAGATACACACAAAAATATGGCAAAACGAAAGACTAAGCCCAAACCACAGACATGAAACTTTACTTTCTGTGATGATTTAGAAGAGAAGGAATTTCAATTACAATTCTGAAAGTGTTAATGTAAAAAAAAAAGCATTACAGTTACTAATAGGAAAAAAATTTTCACGGAAAGGGTTGTTGGGCACTGGAACAGGCTGCCCAGGGAGGTGGTTGAGTCACTTTCCCTGGAGGTGTTTAAGGCACGGGTGGACGAGGTGCTGAGGGACATGGTTTAGTGACTGATAGGAATGGTTGGACTCGATGATCCAGTGGGTCTCTTCCAACCTGGTTATTCTATGATTCTATGATTCTAATAAAATTAGAAGAACTTCAAAACACCATGTGCTTTACCTGTAAAGTCTCTATGGCGCTATTTAGAGGTAGAGGACAAGGTATCGACCATTTCTTTATCATAACCTGCAAAGACAGCATATTTCATGTATGAATGATACCCTAAAAATCTATTTAAATTGCGATATGTGTAGCTAAAATATCAGTGTTGGTATACTAAGCAGGGAGCTATATCCATAGTAAATTAAGAGGCTTGACTGGTAGTTAGGCCACAAGGAGATTTGACAGGCAAACTTGTCAGTGCCACTCATCCAGCTGCTTACTGCGCGCAGCTGGCAGCCTTATGCCATGCCTATCTAGAGGTGGTGCACCAAAATGAGCTCTGGCATTAACTGAAATACAACCAGCACTCCACAGTCACTCTCTGTGCTCCACACTAACTGCCTCCCATACAAAATAGCTGCTGTGTTAGCTATCCCAGGCTCTCGCCCCAAGCAGACAAGTCCTTTACAGAGATAGAGCAGAGCCTAGGGCTAATCTTAAAAGGCAGAAACATATGGTTTGGACTAGAAAGCAAAGGAAAAACAATAAACACAATTATTGTCCCAGAATGTCATTGGGGCTTTAAGCTACACCCTGCTGCTTTAGGGAATGCCAGGGAACGGGGCTGAAAATCAACGGGAAATTAAAATAAGAAATGTTACCTCCTTTTTCAGGAGCCTAGTTTAAAATGATAGTTCCATTGCTCTCCTCCCCCTAATTAATTTCCTATTGTAGTTGCTTGGCTTTAAAGGTTGTAATTCTTTTGAATTAATAAAAACTTAATCAAAGACTCAGATTCACAAGAAAAATAACACGGATGAGAGTGCTTCTCCTGGCTCAAAGAACTCCTTTTTACTTGCAGCTAAGTGGTGTTTCCCAGAGGATAAGGGTTAGATGCTTCCTCTGTCACCACTGCCAGGAGAAGCAAAAAAACGCTACCTCCAGACAAAACGTGGGAAAATGGAACTGTGGGCAGAAGGCACACTGAGTCTGTTATGGCAATAACACGGTTTAAATTGCATGACTAAGAACAACACACAGCAGCTCAAGGTATGGAATTAGGTAGTAGCTTGCTCAACAGCAGTCTGCAAACTTTGCGAAAAAGGGTTATTAGTGGAACTCCTCCAGTCACGTTTCTGGCACTAAACTGGTGCTGCTTCATACCAGGGGATCTCTTCTTATCCACTAACTAATTGGCTGGACCGCCTCTCTCTCTACAATGCAAACTGCAACCTCATCTGAGGAGGAGTGTAAGAAGGGACAAGAAGATCCCGGCAGCACATCAAGAAGTTCAATCGAAGAGCAAGCAAGGGAGAGGAAGCAAAGGACCAAAAACTTTAACAATCACATTTAATTCCTTTTCACTTAGGATTCAAGTCAGGGAAATATTCAACAATCAGAAACAAAAGTGCTTAGGACCTCACAGAATCTGGCTTTGAATTAATAGCTACACAGATCTGCTTTTCTCCCAGATCCGCTCATCAGAGCGTTTTCACTTTTCCCCAAGTGAGGGCTAAAACCAGCGTGTTAACTTTAAAAGAAGCACAGAGAGGAGGTGTGTGACCTGCCCAAACCCCACAGCAGAGCCCCGAAACAAAGATCAGTCTCTAACCCTTTGCTGAGTGCCCCCATCAGACCACACTGACCAAGACATATGCTGTCTATTGTAACTATCATTTCTGCAGGCTGTATTAAAACTGTGGCTTGCTGGCAAAAAGCTGAACAGATGGTATGCACTTGAAAACACGCAGAATTATTGTATATGCAAAATATAATTGTATTACTTCCATATGACTAACACAGTTTTCTTCTGGAACAAATTAAAACATATCTGCCATACAGAAATTAACATTGTGCAAACTAAAACGCTATTTCAACAGCACAGATCATCCACTTCAAAACAATTAGATATGAAAACTGAACCGCAGTTAATGCCTTTGAGTTTCAGCGCCTAAAGAAGTCAGAGAAAATCTTCTGTGAGGAGTTTTAGTTTTCTTTAAATACCCATAACGACTTTTAAAGATTTTGAACTCAATTAGATTTACTGTGTCTGCTTCTTCGTCATTTAACAACAGAATAAGTGCACAAACAATTATGTCATAAGAAATCCAGTAGTTTGTGTGCTCCTCATTAGCAGTTTCTATCTACTTCGATACAGATAATCAAAACTAAATCCTATCTTGAATCATCCCAGCTTGACAAGTGTGCACACAAGTCTTGCTTACGCATTTGCCTTTTCTGAGCCCGAAATTATAAAATTCATCCACCCAGCATAGCACCTTTCTTTACTATATTTCTCATGGAAATCCAGGAGCTGAACTTGTTTTAAAACTCTCGCAACTGGCTCCGGCCACAGACCTATTTCAGCATTAAAGTTATCGCTTTTTGGTTTGTTTTTTAAGATAAATTTCAGGAAAGAGGTCAAAAGTTAAGGTAATTTATAAATATCACAGATGAATTTCCATTAGCTCTGGAGAGGCTGTAGCTGCTCCTCAATGCTCAGCTTAAGAAGAATACTTCCTGAGGTCCTACAAACACTGCATTTCTCCAGGGATACCCTAGGGAGATGTTTTGACAGCTTTGAAGTTTGGTTTTATCACATGGTTTAGTTCCTAATGGATTGCCTTGGTCTCCTGGATGGCATGTTTGTTCAACTTGCTTTCAACTCTGTTTATCCCTTTGTAAAACAGGTATTAAATGCAAGTCAATGCAAGCCAGAATGACAGGGGAGAGGGGGATCGTTCTTCCAGGCTCCCCAATAAGACTCTTGTTTCTATAGCTAGATGACAGAGTGCAAGTTGCTTGCTTGTACTACATATTTATTACACATGTGCATTAACATATTTTTTCCCTGTTAAAAGAAAAACAGTGCCATTTAAAGGCACATTTTCCCTCTTAGATCTGCCTAGCAGGTCTCACTTTTGATATTTGGAAACATCTACCTCACAGGGGCCTCAAGAGGGTGAACATCAAGGTCAAAAAACCCCATATGGCTCAGAGAAAAGAACTTTTCCTTTCAGCAGGAAAGAAGAATAAGGTCATTGACGTATTACTGAATCTTGTAAACTGCCTTAATGAAGTTCTAGTTTTCTTTGCCTTTTTTTGAACTCTGTCACTCCATTATACATGTAAATCTAATTTATTTGGAGTATATTAAATTTTCTTCTGCACTAGTTGCAGTAAGTAACAGTTAGAAGCTAAGAAAGCAGAATTCCATTCCATTAGTAGTAAGGAAAGAAAAGTATTTGTGCCAGTTCCTTTCACTGCACCGTCAGCAAAACAAAAATATTGTTAAATTTACCGGTCCAAAATGTAATTATTTTAAATCTTCCCTCATCTCTCAAAGTTCATCTACATTTCCATGCCTCAGCAAAACAAATGCAATCTCTCCAAGCAAGCATATACTGAACTTAAGGAAAACTCTAAATGCCACATAAGATGTTAAGGGGGAGGGGAAGACAGTTCATTTCCAAACAGGCTTATGAAAACATTCAAACAATAAGAAAAAAAAATAGATAAGCTGCGCACAGATTTTTAACTTACCACAAGAGCAAAGTACACCATAAAGAAAAATGATAAACTACTTGTGTAGCCAAGAAAGCCTGTAAAATAACAGTAAAAATAAAAGAGAATTTATAAGGAAAGTGATCCTAATGTACAGCTAAAGCTTTATATTTTAGGCATGTTTTCTATTACAGTGCTTGGTATCTGGGGCTTAGGACTCAGAATAACAACATTCCAACTGCCTGTCACAGATCATTTATGTAGTTTTGTAGGGCAGAATTAGAACTGGCTTACCACTAATGGCATGCTGTAAGTAAATGCAGCTCTTTAATGTTCTGCTGTAAAGATTTTATTTTAGTATTGCAGACAAAATACTACTGCAACCCAAGTAATAGGTTAACTAGGCAGGGCTGGAAGGCAGAACACATACAACAACTTAAGTAATTCCCACCATCACCAGCCCCCTGCTAGTTAAAATAAATAAATAACCCATTAAGGTTTTAAAGTCTTCAAATGTAATTTCTACTAAAGTAGAATAATATTCGCTTCTCTCCTTTAACTACTCACCAATTTTAGGAAGAAGTGCAAGAGGAAAAACAACGCAGACTGAAATAATCAGTAGCAGCAGTCTCCCATCAAGGTACCACGACCTGTAGGAAAATCTATTTATGACTGACACAAAGCTCAAGAGCACTACAAAACACGTTCTACTTCAAAATTGTGAACTTTAACAAAATAACCACTAGGAGAAGAATAAATAATTTCCAGTCTTACGTGCTGTTTACATGAATTTATATTTCTAGCTTCTATATTGTGATATAAACGAGTTTCCAGATACCAAGGAAACAGAGCACCATCCCATAATGAAACAGCATTGCAGGCAATGTTCCACAGGCAAAAGCTGTATGGATGAGGGATCTGATGTGTGTAAAGCTATTTCTCAGCTGCACAATCCCTGCCCTCATTCAAAGCAATGACCAGAGGGCAAGGATATTTCATCCTCTACAGATTTTCAGCAGGGTATTTATATATTAGGCTACATATATCTCGATTATATATATTTACACAACTGGAAGGAACAGCTACACTCATTCCCACGTACTGCTGAGCTTCCCCTCCGGTTTATCACTCCTACATGACCTTAGTTCCTCATCATTTCCAAGAGGTGTGAAACAGAAAGCTAAACTACCCTCCCTGTTTGTTTGGAAACTCAGTTATGTTTCCTAAACACACCAACTTTCTCTTCTGCCCAAGTTTCATTACACTTACCATCCCAGTGTTCAAACAATAAAAGAAAACAATAAGTAAATCAACTCCCAATTAACTTGAAATTGTTTGCTGTCCAGAGGTGATATAAGAACAGCAATAGAGACCTTTCTTATCTTTAACTTTGCACAGAGCGATCACTCACTCTTTGCATACATCCACTCAAAAGCTGAAGGACAAAAGGGATGGCAGTTATGGTAATGTAATCTGTTACAATTGTTTATACATAAAACTACACATATTAAAAAATAAAAGCATTGTAGAGGCATATGAAGCCTTAATGCATTTAAAATCTATTTAAAGTATCAAAATCTCATCTTCAAACTAAGGAAAGCACAGATGGATAAGCTGTTAAGAAACAGAAACATCTTGAGGGTGGCTCCCCCTAACTTGGCAACAGCCATATCATGTACTGATAAACATCCTGCACATCAGCCTCCAACTTTACTACCTATAAACACCTTGGCCTTTGACCTTCCAGTTTATTTAGTCCAGGATATGGTTAGCACCTAATAAACAGGCAGCACCTCAAGTTATCATAAGGAAAGCAGCATAACACCTGTGTTAAAGAAAAATTACCATATACATACATCACTGTCACACATCAGGTACAATCACTTGTGTCACTCATTTGAAAAAGATGTATAAATGAACAGAGAAATTTCAGGATTGAGGGCATCTTCACTGTATCACAACCAAAGTAACCCTTAAGTGCCCCTTAACCTTTAATGCGGGTAGATGAGGTGCTTGGGGACATGATTTAGTAGTAGACAGGGTATGATTGGAGTTGATGATCTCTAAGGTCTTTTCCAACCTAATGATTCTAGGAATCTAAGTAACGACGTCTACATTAAAAATTACTCAAAATACATCACTCTTCAAAAAAACTGTATTACTAGCCTAGGGCTGCTACTGCTGCTGCAGTGAAACAGCAGCTTTGCCAGGATCAGCTCCCTGCTGCAGGATTCTCCATGGTGGTGGCATTTTGCTTTCATGTACTTCTTTGTCTTTACTGTAGATGTTTGCATTAGGAAGAAGAGTATTATAGCAGCATGCAAAAGTATAATGAGTGCTGCACTCCATGCCCATGTGGGAACTCTTCTTTAAGTCTCCTGATTCTAAGCGTGCAGCAAATCCACAGTTGCCATCATGGCTCACGTGACAGAATAAAACATTTTCGTTACTTTATGGTAAATGAAAAAAAGATTTCTAGGGGAAGGGGAAAAGAGAGAGAAAAAATGCAATGAGTTGATGGGAAGGAGAAAAAACAATTTTGTAAACTGCTTGATTTTGAAATAACAGTCCTTTTATTAAAAAAGAGCTCAAAAACATGAACACTGAACCATTTACTGGTTATCAAAAAACATGTCCATTTTTCCCCATAATACTGTTGTAGAAACACACTTATTTTCCAAAGGCAGAATAAATGTTTTGATATTGCCTTTAAAATCAGTTTGATCTGTAAATTTAATCCCATATGATAAAGGCGTTCCAAGTATGAAATAGGGAATATAAATCCTTGACTCTACTGAAAATGCTTTGGCATGTAGATGTTCCTGCTCCTAGCCCCAAATTTTAACTAAAAGCAGACATTTATAAATCGCTTTAATTTCATTGCTGAATGCAACAGGACAAGAGATTCATATGTTCTAAATTAGGATCCTACTCTCAGTCCGTATCAATTATGTAACACACAACCAAGACAACTTAATTGCATCAATCGTATCCTCCTGACAGGGTCATTAAATGTTAACAGAGGGCTCACAAATTACAGCTTTTTAACACAACCTTCATTTGAAGCTATGTTCATGTCATCGAAACTATGTGGAATTCTTGTTACACAGACAAGACTGAAACATCTCGACTTGCAATTAACAAGTGTTCATACTGTACGTTTTTGACTTTTAATAAAGACACAAAGACGTAATACACACTGGCTCTGAGTCTTTCCAACACACGCAGACCTGCTAACCTTCACCTATAAAAATAATTCAAAGCACAAACCAACCTTTAAATGGCTTTCCCAGCAGTGTGCTTTGGGATGGTATATGCATATAAAATATTTTTCACAGATAGTTTAACTGACACTTTTGATACATTCTAACTGCAGTTAAAGATAAACGCGGCACCCAAACAAAAGCGTATCAAATCCTAGAATGACTTAACAAAGCCAGAAGAGCTGTGCAACCACATCTGGAAACAAGAAGTCCAGTTAAAGAAGCTTAATCGAACTAGTCAATATTTATGCCCTCTGCACAAATAAGTTGCTACTCAGGCTTGATATTTGATTACTTATTTTTGTTAAACAATTCCCTACAGTTTAAAAGCTCTGTTAGTAAAGGACTAGTCTTAACACCTCCAAAGAAACACACAGAAACAAAAAGTTATGATCTATCATGGCAATTAATATAGCAAAATACATGAAATATAGATGTAGGCATACAGAGAGGGTCAGCTATGTGCATGCACCTAGAATATCACTTGAATACTGCATCTGAGACATTTGCTTGTGTAAAGAATAGAGGAGTCAATTAACCATGTGCTGATGCAGGAATTCCCAGCAACAGAGGCAGAAACAGGACAAGAAACAAGTCTCCCAAGTAACAAGCGTTAAGATGAGAGGAAATGGCCTCAAGTTGCACCAGGGGAAGTTTAGACTGAATATTAGGAAATATTTCTCTACAGAAAGAGTGGTGAAACACTGGAACAGGCTGCCCAGGGCAGTGGTAGAGTCACCATCCTTGGAGGTGTTCAAGAAGCATGTAGACGGGGCACTTTGGGACATGAGGTTTAACAAGGCCAAATGCCGGGTCCTGCACTTGGGGCACAACAACCCTGTGCAGTGCTACAGACTAGAAGAAGTCTGTCTAGAAAGCTGCCTGGAGGAGAGGGACCTGGGGGTGTTGGTTGACAGCAACTGAACATGAGCCAGCAGTGTGCCCAGGTGGCCAAGAAGGCCAATGGCATCTTGGCTTGTATCAGAAATGGCGTGACCAGCAGGTCCAGGGAGGTTATTCTCCCTCTGTACTCGGCACTGGTGAGACCGCTCCTCGAATCCTGTGTTCAGTTCTGGGCCCCTCACCACAAGAAGGATGTTGAGGTTCTGGAACGAGTCCAGAGAAGAGCAACAAAGCTGGCGAGGGGGCTGGAAAGCAGGTCTTACGAGGAGCGGCTGAGAGAGCTGGGGTTGTTTAGCCTGGAGAAGAGGAGGCTGAGGGGAGACCTCATTGCTCTCTACAACTACCTGAAAGGAGGTTGTAGAGAGGAGGGTGCTGGCCTCTTCTCCCAAGTGACAGGGGACAGGACAAGAGGGAATGGCCTCAAGCTCCACCAGGGGAGGTTTAGGCTGGACATTAGGAAAAAATTCTTCACAGAAAGGGTCATTGGGCACTGGAACAGGCTGCCCAGGGAGGGGGTTGATTCACCTTCCCTGGAGGTGTTTAAGGCACGGGTGGACGAGGTGCTAAGGGGCATGGTTTAGTGTTTGATAGGAATGGTTGGACTCGATGATCCGGTGGGTCTCTTCCAACCTGGTTATTCTATGATTCTATGACATGGTTTAGCGGGCAAAGCGGTGCTGGACTAATGGTTGATGAACTTGATGATCTTGCAGGTCTTTTCCAACTTTAACAATTCTATAAGACTCAGGCTGACAATGAGCTTACCACTCCAGCTGTGGTGAGTGCTCCTGTGCACAATTTCAGCTCTTTCTAAATGCAAAACTTCAACCCCATCTCAAACCATCATTTCAACTGAGGAGGAAGCATGGATGGTGGCAGCACTGACAGCCCACTGAGAACTACCACGGCCTAGAGGAATTGGAATGACCAGTTCAATTGCTGTAACCTGTCTACATGTCCAGCAGCATTCACATCTGGAAGATCCATGCTAGGACCGTGACAGATAGTTAAAGCTGGTGGGAGTGTTACCAAATAGGCAGCTTAATAAAGAAGTTGTTTCTGCCGCTGTTTTTAGACAGAAGAGGCCTTTGAGCAGAATAAACACGCATACAGAACCTCCAGATTCTAACTACTATGAGTTTTCATAAGTTGTTTGTTTAAAACTGTTATCTTTGCAGGGAAAAGTAATTTTGCAGTAACAGAGCTGACATAGAGAGAGCAGTAAGTGAGGTTAGATGCTAAATCTGGGGGTAGGCAGACTGGAACACACACGCAGCAGATACATCATGCGTGAAAAGTGGAGATAAAAGTTTGATCTTGAAGGAGAAGGTAATAGCACCCAACTGAAAAGCTGATGACTACCACAGCTGGAAGAGATACATCAGCAGTCTAAAAATTACATAGACACACAAAAACATAACAGTTTGAACAAAAAAAAAAGTTCCTTATTACAAACATGTCATTGCACGGGCCAGGAGGGGAGACAGAAAGCAAGATTACCAACCACACTTCATTTCTCAAAATGCTTATTCTAAAATGGAAAAGTTATAAATGACAAAATATCAAATGAACTAAAGTACTTTTTAAAAAAACTGGTTTCAAACTTTAAATTCACCCACAACGTTTGGGAATAACACAAGCATCACACAGCCTGGAGACAATTTCACCACGTTTGAAAGCAGAGCTCAAGACATCAGAAAATAGGAGTTTAGAAAACCAGCCGTAATCCAATCTAAGATACACTGTTGTGAATGATAGCAGCACTGGAACAGCTCGAACAGGGTATTTCTATGTTGAAGCTACAATGTTTGTCTTAGCACAGGCACAGACTTTTTGAGATGCTTTAACAGAAATCTGAGGGACACACTCCTTACTCACAGCTTTATAACTCAGCCATGAAGAATGACTTCTTTACGGGGAGACACGTTAAGGAATTACAGAGTCTGGAAATCTGGCATTTTTCCCAAGACTAACACAATTACTGGAGCAAGACAACAAAATATTTAAATTTAAATGTCTGCCGGTTCTTGTACTGTGGTTTTGAAATATTTGAACTGATAACATGACAGCAGTTTAAATGTTTGTCCTCCTCCCCCTCCTGCCCCCTCCCACTTCCCTTTTAAATTTTTACAGAAGGGATATTTCTGTAGATGGAGTTTTGCCACTGACTTAAGTTGTTTGATGGGAAATGGCTATGAGGAACGAATCAGGCTCTATGTGTGTGTGCGCTGCAGAAGGCTTGCACGTGCCAAATACATTTCATATTCCAAGAACCCCTGTAAATAGCTGACTTTTTTAGCATGTGTGATCAGAGGAATGCATCAGTATCCACCTTCAGCAGTCCTGAACCACTTTCTTCTTCAAGACAAATACAGAACATTTGAAGCATTTTTCCTTACCCACTCCCGTCTCCAGTCAGGAACCCCGCAACAGCACCAGGAAGTTCAGATTTAACAATTAAAAGGTAAGATGACATAGCTGCAAACAGAAGCAGAATAGATTTAGTAGAGGAATACCAGCAGATGTGGTTGTAACAACTAGTGTGGCTTCACGCAAGCAGATATGATTGGAATATCTCAGCTACATATTAGACACCATGGCACCAGAATCAGAACTTATTCTCTCATGTGCTCCCTTTAAAAATAGCTACAAATAACCAAGTATTGTACTGATGTCAGCTAATGCCTCCAAAGAGACTGTTATAATGTGAATCTTGAAACAAGGAAAACATCATATAAAGGGTTAGAAGGCCAAGCAATATAAAATACAGGCCTGACCTTTTACCTGGGAATACAGACCTAGAGGCCAGACTACAAGGCTGCAGCACTTCTCCTTCCTCTTTGCATTTTAAAAGACATTGTTAATGACAAGATTAAATAATAAGATTTGTTTCTATCTATACTATAGGGTTTTTTTAAAAGACTCGGTTTTTTGTTGCTCGATTGCTGCTGTACCAAATAAATATATCACAAATTTTGAAACAAGAACAGGACTTGAAAGGTTCTTTATGTACTGGACAGTTTGGTCATTGGAGGTAAGAGGTTTATCAGTGACAGATCTTCTCATGCTAAACTCACCACCAAGATCACAACAAAAACAACACAAAGTACAAAACTATACGGGAACTGTGAACCAGAAGAGAAATTGCTAGCTACTCTTACAGAAGCATTGACTAGAAATTAAGCATTTATAATTCTATTCAGAAGAAGGCCAGGATGCATTTGCATAAATCCAAAAGCTCCTTCACTGTATCACTTTTCTCCTTTACTATGTTAAACAATCAAAGGCATAAATAAGAGGGCCTTTTTAAATTACAACTTACACTAATTTGATACCTTCACATACTGTTCATGCCACCTTTTTCTTTTACAAAGGCAGTAAGTATTTATATCAATCAAAAAAAACTAGCAGAAAATTACTAGAAAAATGAAGCTTTACAACAAATATCAAAGCCTATGTGAAACTAACTTTCATCTTTCAGCAGCAAGTAATTTTAGCAACATGCAGACAAAAGTTTAGTTACATTTAGTTGCAAAACTTCATCTGTTGTATTCAAGTTTTACTGTTCTGTATTTATTAATTCTTTAGAATTTTACCGTGGTTTGTTTACAGAATCACAGAATCCTTTGGTTGAAAAAAAGACTTTTGAGATTATCAAGTAAAACTGCAAATTAATGCTGTACAATTAGAACACAAATTTTTAAAAGGTAAACAAGTAAACTTCCATTTTTTAATAAATTCGTTTTCTTTAAAGGAATGTTCTGAACCTTAAAAACTGTGTGGACTCAGCCACTGCTGTACTATAGTTAATGCTAAACTTTGAAGAGACTCTGGTCTCTATAAAGAAAGCAAATTCTATAAATACAAAGTAACATCTACCTACTGCAAGGTTAAATTAAAATCATTTGGTAGGTCACTAAATAAGGAAATATTCACTTCTTCATAATTAAAAGCTTTGCTTTTTCCAATATTCAAGTATATTTCCCTGTTGACACGTAGCTGCTCATTGCGTCTGGTAACGTATTCATCTGCTGTCCTGATTTTACTCTTATCTGCCCACAACAGAATGTAGATTCAACCACAGCGATCCCTGCAGCATGCATATTTCTACATCACCAGAATTTGTAAGTAAATTAACAGTTTCTCACACTAAGCTACAGGCAGATGCATATTTCAGTCTGAGCAGGAACAGATTTTTTAAAAATTGAGGATGCAGGAAACTCCTCTAAATCATAATTCAACTTTATTTATCCATTAGCCTTCCTTCTTGTATTGCACAACACTTCATACACAAGCAAGTCTCAGAATTTTCATATATTTATGTCCTTCAGAAAGATTTCAGAGTTAGTTCTTTTGCAGTCTCAGATGTAGAAAGCTTCAAATTTATTTCCAGATCAGATTTCCTCCTAATATGCAATCTGTCACTCTTGACTTGCATTCCTATTAGCCTCTGGCTAATCATTTGATCACTTATCCTTTGTTGTGCCCTTACTCTTTGTTTGTAGAAGAGGAGTCCTATTTCACTGAATTCCACTCCTAAGCAGGGAAACCAACCCTGCATCGAGAAACTTGTGCATGCTAAACATTTGTATTGCATCTTTCTTTCTTTCTCTGGGCATATGGAAAACAATCTCACATAGCAGGATTTTTTTCTCCCTAGTTTATATTCTCTGTTTTGTTCCAGAAGATGAAAAAAATAAATAATTTTATTTATATCCTGATACTTAGATAAGACAATGAACCTCACACATAAACCCGAGCAGGACGCTCACGCTAAATATAATTTAAACAGTCAATTCCTGCTTTTGCTTCACTTACAAACATAGTTTTAATTCTCCTCATGAGCAACAGCTTCTTACAGCTTTACTCAGCGTGAAGGAAGTTAGAGACACTAACCACTGCTTAAACACCCTACAAAGCGAGCAAATAACATTATTTGGTTTTTAAAGCTGAAACCAAAACAGCAAAGAGTCTTCAAAAGGGCACAGCAACATGACAAAAATTATCACAAGTAGGAATAAGGTGCATACAGAACGAGAAACAAAAAGTCCTGTGTTCTTTCCTCCAAATAAGACATTTTAGTGAAAACCCCTGACGCCCACCACGACCGAAGCCACGTCAAGTACTATCATAAAAATTAAATGTCAGCTGTCCTTAGCAGCCCTGATGTGTAACGGAAGGAAGAGATTACACAGCCACAAGGCTGAACTGTGACACAAGTGAACACAACAAAAGCATACCTCATGCTTTGATTTATTCCCCTTTTGAAATATTGACTTCCTCTGTTATTCTGAAAATCATACCAATGTTAACTTTTAAAGCATCTTTTATCAGAAACAAAAATTGCAATGAACATACCTTCATCTTTAGAACTCAAACATTCAAAACAACCTGGCAAATGTCAGAAGCAACATTCCCCTTAGAGTTCTCTCCCTCGTGTGCACACAGTATCAGAGAGTAGAACTTAGTGCTTTTGCAACCCAGTCTCATCTCCTAAACTAAAAAAGAATATTAAATTTCCTTTGCATCACCTTGGACGTGAGACATCTACCTGTAGCACCAAATGAGACAGGTTTCCTGCAGAGCAAAGAGTGCACAAAGAGGCACTTTGAGGCTTTAGCGATATGCAGATGCAACAAGTGCTGAACCACCACTACGTGAGCAACCTCCATATAGTTACTTCAAATTGAATTTGCATATATAATATTATTTCAAAATCATTTTCATCCTATACCAAGAGCTACTTGATGGAAAATCAAGCAGGTTTGAGCTTTGCGGTAGGTCTTGTCACAGAAATGCCATAAAACACTATTCAGTAGAAATCAAAATTGTATTACTACTTTATTATTCAACAGGCTTACCGCTGTCTTGACAACAGCAAGAAATTACATTCTTAAAATAGGCAGCAGTTTACCACGCGCTGAAAACTTAGTGTTACCTCCTTGACAGGAAAAAAAGATGTTTGCAAAATATAAAATAGGGTGCTTGCTTTAACCTTTCATTATTATAACCTGTAGTGCCACCATGAGATATGACACTCTACAAATACACACCATGCATACATTATTCAGAATGTCCTTGCTGTGCTACAATATCGTTTAACACTGTGCATATGTGCCCCTACCTGAAAAAACATGAGGTGCTGGAGAAACGGGAAGCCAAGGTTATGGTTTTTTTTAAATAGTCACCTAAAATACTTTTCTGAGGTAGCCCAGTCTTAAAATCAAATATGCAAGTGGCTTTTTGGTTACTAGAAAAGGAAGTGTAACTTTTCCTTATTATCCTACCCAAAAAAGATCAAGTGCTTAAGTTCACAGCAATGAAGTGAGAGAATACGTAGATTAAACTTACATGTAAACATATAACTTATTCCTTCCTTAGAAAATGGCTAGTGATAAATCCCTTCAAATAATTTAATTGAAGGGACTGAATCTAACTCTTCTGCTTAGTTTTTCCTAGTCTACTGCTGTAGCTGATCATATTAGAGCACTATAAAGATGTCTTACGTTATTAAGCACTGGGCAAAAACCAAGTTGCCCTCCAACCCTCACACAGGAGAAGACAGGGCTGGGGAAAAAACAGACTGTGTCAACACAGCCACACTGGCTCTTCAACTCCTACGTAAAGAAAGAGGGGTGCTGATCTGGGAGTCAGGACAAGTCCAGGAGAATGACAAATAAGACAGAGATTCCTCACAAACATCTATCGAAAATTACGATACATAAAATGCTCATAACTCTCATCCTCTAAAGAGTTCCGTTCCCTATTTTTCCCACAATACTGTAAAGATGAGAAGCTAAAAGATAGTAACAGCAGAATAAATGCTATCGGTTGCTGCACACTCCAGTCTAACCGAGCTGTATCTTTCACGGCAACTGCATGTGAGAAACCCCTTTGGACTCGTGTCTCCTGTTGCTGGCATGGAGGCTGCTTAAAATTGAATCTGTCCTAATCCAAACAATGTGACAAAGTTAAAAAGGAAAGCAGGGAAGAATTTCAAGAAAGAAAGTGAAATTCTGCACAAGCTCATGTTCTTCTTGTCAAAAAATTAGAATGGAAAAGCAAGATAGGAAGGACTTCAGTACCGCACACACATTGTGGAAACATGAGGAACAATGCATGGACACCACTGAAAACCATCAGCTATTTTAGCCCTCGCATCATACGGCCTCAAGAGCACGCTCTTTTGTTTTCATTTTGTAATGATTCCCACATACATTCCATTTTAAGAAGTCTCCCAATTACTTGATGTATTGTTTTTAATATTTCCTCTTAATGGAAGCTCAAAAACTGAAAAAAAGTATGTTGGAATCAATTATTTGTTTCTAAATACAGATGTAGACTGGTGTGTGTGAAAGGAGATGTAATGCTTGTTCATATGGAGAAGTTCTGAGAACAGAAATAGGTTGTCAACCTTTTCACGTTATGGCCACTCATCTTGATGAATTTCCACTCCCCTGCTTCCTCTTCCTTCTAAATTTAGCTTTTATCTGAAGTACTCTGGAACTTATGTATGGCAAACCTAAACAAAAAAACCTCCTTCTTATTCCACAGGGAAGATGAGGGCAGCAGATTTATTTTGGAAAACGTCATTAGTTTAATTGTTTTTATACTGTTACGCTAATGAAGCTGAAATGTTTTCTACATAGCTCATCACAGATCCCATTCTGAAGTGTAGCTGCAGGCTGGGATTTCGGTTGAATCTTTTTTTATTCAAAGCAGGCAAAATATCCTTTACAGTATCAAACTTTCCAACAGCCATCTACTGCAATGTAAAAATACAAGAGCATGGGTAATCAATTGTTCAATCAGTACAGAAGCTGACAAACCTGCCCTTAATTAAGGCAGCTCTGCACTGGAAGTCCTCACCTTGAATCAGGAAGGATAATTAGGCTCTTAGGTCAAAAGCAAATGGCACTATGAAAACAAACATTCAAGTTTGTTTGAAAACAGAATCAGATTTTCGCTACTTAAAGGAAGCTCAGTAATTTCTCAAGGTATTAACAATGCAGGTCTCAGCACGAAACACACTCTGTTTTATTCTTCAATGAAGATAATAAAAAAAAATGGTGCAAATCAATGTTTGTAGAGTAGTGTAAACTGATTACAGAAAGAATGATATTCCCATCCATCTCTGTATTCTAAAAACATATTTCATAGACTCACAGAATGGTCTGGGTCAGAAGGGACCTTAAAGCCATCCAGTTCCAACCCCCTGCCATGGGCAAAGACACCTCCCGCTGGTTGTTCAAAGCCTCATCCAACCTGGCCTTGAACAGCTCCAGGGATGGGGCAGCCACAACTTCTCTGGGCAACCTGTACCAGTGCCTCACCACTCTCATGGCGAAGAATTCCTTCTAATGTCTCATCTAAATCCCCCTTCCTTCTGCTGAAAACCATTCCTCTTCATCCTATCCCTGCACTCTCCGATCAAGAGCCCCTCCCCAGCTTTCCTGTAGCCCCTTTCAGTCCTGGAAGGCTGCTGTACGGTCTCCCTGCGGCTTTCTCTTCTCCGGACTGAGCATAGAACCATAGAATAACCAGGTTGGAAGAGACCCACCGGATCATTGAGTCCAACCATTCCTATCAAACACTAAACCATGCCCCTTAGCACCTCGTCCACCCGTGCCTTAAACACCTCCAGGGAAGGTGACTCAACCACCTCTCCGGGCAGCCTCTGTCAGTGCCCAATGACCCTTTCTGTGAAGAATTTTTTCCTAATGTCCAGCCTAAATCTCCCCTGGCGGAGCTTGAAGCCATTCCCTCTTGTCCTGTCCCCTGTCACTTGGGAGAAGAGGCCAGCACCCTCCTCTCCACAACCTCCTTTCAGGTAGTTGTAGAGAGCAATGAGGTCTCCCCTCAGCCTCCTCTTCTCCAGGCTAAACAACCCCAGCTCTCTCAGCCGCTCCTCGTAAGACTTGTTCTCCAGCAACCCCAACTCTCTCAGCCTGTCCTTGTACAGGAGATGCTCCAGCCCTCAGATCATCTCCGTGGCCTCCTCTGGCCTCACTCTAACAGATCCATGTCCTTCCTTGCTGAGGTCTCCAGAGCTGAACACACGTCTCCAGGTGGGGTCTCATGAGAGCCAAGCAGAGGGGGAGAATCATCCCTCTTGACCAGCTAGTCATACTTCTTTTGGCTTGCCCCATTTAAACTTGAAAGAAATCCTGTAAATACTTTTAAAAAATAAATTTCAGAATGGACTAACGCAGAGGGAGGAGGGGAGCTGACGGGCCGAGAGATTCGGGGTTGTTCAGCCTGAAGAGAAGGCTTCGGGAAGACCTTATAGTGACCTACCAGTACCTGATGGGGCTACAAGAAAGCTGGGGAGGGACTGTTTACAGGCACATGGAGCGACAGGACAAGAGGGAACATTTTAAATTGGAGGGCGGAAGATTTAGCCTAGACCTTAGAATAAATTCTTCACGCTGAGGGCGGCGAGGCGCTGGCACAGGTTGCCCAGGGAAGCTGCGGCTGCCGCATCCCTGGAGATGTTCAAGGCCAGAAGGGACGGGGCTTCGAGCAGCCTGACCCGGCGGGAGGTGCCCCTGCCCACGGCGGGGGGGTGGGAGCTGGATGGGCTTTAAGCGCCTCCGCCCCGCGGGGCTGCAGGGGGCGGCGCGGCCGGCAGGGGGCGCGCGGGGGCAGCGTCGCGCAGCGCGGCCACCGGGGGGAGCGGGAAAGCGGCGCCCGGGCACGTGTGGGACACCCCGAGCCGGGGGGCGGGCACTGACCGCACCGTGCAGGGACGGGGATTAAAGGAAGGGACCTTAGAGCACGGCCAGTTCCAGCCCCCCTGCCCTGGGCAGGGACACCTCCCACCAGGCTGCCCGAGGTCTCATCCAACCTGACCCTGAACACCTCCAGGGATGGGGCAGCCACAGCTTCCCTGGGCAACCTGTTCCAGTGCCTCACCGCCCTCACAGTGAAGAAATTCCTCCTTATGTCTAGTCTAAATCTGCCCCTCTCCAGTTTATACACATTGGCCCTTGTCCTATCACTACAAACCTTTGTGAACAGTCCCTCCCCAGCTTTCCTGCAGCCCCTTCAGGCACTGGAAGGTCGCTATAAGGTCTCCTCAGAGCCTTCTCCAGGCGGAAAAACCCCAGCTCATTCAACCTGTCCTTGTGCAGAAGGTGCTCCAGCCCTCAGATCATCCTTGTAGCCTCCTCTGGACCTGTTCCAACAGTTCCATCTCCTTCTTACATTGAGGATTCCAGAACTGGACACAGCACTGCAGATGAGGTCTCACAAGAGAGGAATAGAGGAGCAGAATCCCCTTCCTCGCCCTGCCGGCCACGCTGCTTTGGATGCAGCCCAGGACACAATTGGCCTCCTGGGCTGTGAGCGCACGTTGCCAGCTCATGTTGAGCTTCTCATCAATCAGCACCCCCAAGTCCTTCTCCAGCTCTCTGGAAGACTGGTTCTGAAAAGCAACAACAAGGATCACTCGGGCAGAAGCCAAGACTGTCTGGTTACTCATACTGACCCCCAGAAGAAAACTCCCCTGTGCATCGCATCCGAAGGATCTGGGAAAAACGAAGCCTGCTGGAAGAGCCCCTTGTGCAACACGGCTGTGCTGCAGGGTCTGCCGCTGCGCTGAACCCTGCTGCTGGCGAATTCTAAACCCTTAAACTTGTATCCTCAGCAGTTCCCACTTGTGTTCCCCGTGTATCCAGGCTACCAGCCCCTCCAGGCTGGCCGCATCTCCCTGCAGCCGTGACCTCCAGCTGATAGCAGCCTGCAGCCCAGAGAAGCGCGCTGTAAAACTTCCCCTCGCGCTTCCTGCTAGACCTCAACGCTGAGGATTTGTTGGTGTTGGCTGCAGACCGAGAGCTGCTCTTGTGCAATGCTTTATTGTGTTTGTCTCCGTTTTTCCACCAGCCTTGCTAAAATAATTCCTTCTCTAACTCCATTATATATGTTCTGAGATTCCCACCAGTTTTCTTTTGGACACATGGCTGTGGACTGTCCTCCTTTTCAGTCACAACTGCAGAGGGGATAATTCCAGAAGGAGATACTCCTGTTTTCCTCCCCTCCTTCGGAAAGGATCTAGGAAGCTCGCAGGACTTCCCTGGCAGAAGAAGGGGAAGGGCTGTGTGACGCTGAGCCACAGTGTTGCCCCCCTGCGCCTCATCCATCACTTCCTAGAAGCACGAAGCTATTAAAACAATAGTGGGAATTGCGTCAAACTCCAGTCGCTCCTGGGAAGGATTGCATAAAAAGCCAGCAGAACCATGTAGCTTAGCATTCTCCAGAGCAGCCTCCCTCACTCCTTCTACACCTCCAGGCACACAGCTTCCCCAAGCACCCATGCTGCTTCTGGAGAGCACGTAGCAAAATCTGAAATCCTTCAAGATTTAACCCTGCCTGGCAGGCAAGAGAGAGAGATTGGGAAAATTGCTCCACTTAGAGACTCTGTGTGAAAGGAAAGAGAGGGAGGAATGGATGGACAAAGTAACAGCCTGGTAACATAGAGGAGGGCCACAAAAGGATATGGAACTGTTGGAATCGATCCAGATGAGGGCTATGAATATGATCCGAGGGCTGGAGCACCTCCCACGTGAAGACAGGCTGAGAGAGTTGGGTTTGTTCATCCTGGAGGAGCGAAGGCTCCGGGGAGACAGTGGAGCAGCCTTCCAGTACTTAAAGGGGCTACAGGCAAGATGGGGAAGGGCTCGGCTCGTTATTGGGGAGTGCAGGGACAGGATGAGGAGGAATGGCTGTAAGATGAAAGAGGGGAGATTTAGATTAGATATTCAGAAGAAATGTCTTCCTGTGAGGGTGGTGAGGCACTGGCACAGGTTGCCCAGGGAAGTTGTGGCTGCCCCATCCCTGGAGGTGTTCAAGGACAGGCTGGATGAGGCTCTGAGCAACCTGATCCAGTGCGAGGTGTCCCTGCCCATGGAACTGGATGGGCTTTAGGGTCCCTTCTGACCCAAATCCTTTTACGATTCTGTAAATCTGAAAGTTGCCTTTTTAATGCCCAGTGTGTCCGTGGGGTTGCGGACTAAGTAGCTCTTTCAAGAAGGAGGCAGTTCCTGTGTAACCCATCTCTAGTTAATGTAGATTAACAGGCTGCTGGATTGGGTCAAAATTCTGACAAAGAGAATAATATGAAAATAAGCAGCTCTGGCCATCCCACCAAGTCCTTTGGTTTCACTTTGTTAACAAATACCTACATTGCAAGATTAAGCACACATCCATACAAGGAAAGCTAAGCAAATGTCCTCCAAATTCAATCACTCTATGCTAAGAATTCATATATGCTCCACAAAGTGTGTAAGTGATTGTGTTTAAGATGACCTTAATTTGCATTTGGATATTGCAAAGTTAACGCATTATCCTGATGCATCTTTAGTTAATCCTTGGTATTCAAATGGATTTTGGTATTTGATTTATGTTCTTTGGATTAACATAACGCAAAGTGTTCCAGAAGATGATTACAAGTCTGCAGGAAAGCTGAGCACTCATGTTAGAGATACATGTTAAAATTCCAACCAATGTTTTTGAAATTTTTTTTTAACTTCTTAAATTCCAAACTTGACCAAACAGCACTTTCCTGTAGCTGTATAAAAATCTTTCTTTTTTGGAAAGAGTATCCTGCTAGTAGAAGAATCCAATCCCCTATGTGCACAAATCTGTAAGGGTATACAATTATGATGTCAAATTCTGGACCACAAGCTTCCCTTTTAAAAAAGTGAAGATGACAAATTGGAAAGCCTAACTCTATTAAGATGATTACTAAAAAGCTCTCTCCGCCACAAATCAATGTAAATCACTTCTGCTCCTAAATTATTTTTAGAAGTGATCAGAACAAACTTTACAAAAGCCCAGACCGGATGCAGACAGTGACAATAACCCTAGTAAAGTTGCTTACGTTAATCACAAACCATCATTCATTATCTCTCTCCAATCACATCTGAAACAGGATATGGAGTGATGCAATGTATCCAGATCTTACAATGGCAGAGGGGACAAAAAACTATTTTATTTTTAGCCTTACTCTGAAATTAAAGATGTTGATAGAGTCTGGGTGCCTGCCTGACATGTACAGTGTTGCTGGGTCCTTCAAACAGACAGGAAAACAAAGAGCAGAACAACTACCAAAGCGCACTAAGAGCAGAGCTCAAGTTTTACACTTAATTCCAGGATGGCTCCCATTCAGGACAAACTACGCCCCACAGTTTCACCATTGCCATCTAAAATCTGCAGAAGTACTGGACAGACAAGAAAAAAATCCTTTCTTTCTATGCATTCCATCAAGAGTCAAGGCTCTGTGAGAGATGAAGAGAACTCTTCGTTCCACCTTTTTGTATTTTTAGGAGCCTGTTGGTGTGCAGTATAGTCATCTCCAAAGACAATTCCCGACACAGTGCTGCTCTGCTGACTTGGACTGCAGCATCAGAGAACTCTGCCAGAGGCAGCTGTTAAAGAGAGAAATAACACATCTGGGAGTTTTGGTCCCAACCAGAAATCTAAGTACTAAACAGAAGCTGTGCTGGCTCCTTGCAATGACAGCACAATGCATCTTCTGTATGGGAGAAGGTGCCAAGGAGGCCCAACTCACAACCCATGTTTCCACAGAACACCATTCCTCACAGACAGGGTTATTTAGGCACTGCTAACTGATTCAGAGAAGGACAACCAGCTTTCTCTTTTCAGTGCATTTGAAACTAAGTGATCTTTGCAAGCAAAAGTACTGGATGTACAGACCATCTCAAGGAAAGATACTGCCCCAGGAACCAGAAGGACCAGAACAGAGTTTTGAAAGCTTCCATCAAAATGAGGTCACTAAAAATATTCAAAAGAAGGTTTCAACTTTCAACCCCCTACTTTTTAACTAGTCAAATGGAAAAGAACTGGTTGGCAAACCAAGCCCAATTCATTTGCAGAGAAGGCCACTGCAGAAGACAAAATAAGTAGCTTGATAATATCCAGCACACACACTAGTTTGGGGCTCCTAAGTTACTGAGCTGAGTTTTATTAAAAATGACACAGAGAAGGTTATGAACTGCTATGAGGAAGAAATGAGAGTCATATTTCCTTTGACCACACAATCCCAGAGTCTCTAGAACCTGCACTGCGTATCCCTCCTTCTCCACTACTGTTTATTTAAAGGTCCACTCAAATGGGAAAGGAAATTAAAAGTTTTTTTCATTGCTACAGAACCCTCCAAAACCTCTATGAATAAATAATCTTTAATCTTGGAATTAATACGTTCACTCCTGCCTGAAATTAATGCTTGGGGTTTTATAGCCATTTCAGTTAGGTAGTTATTATTATTGGAGCTTTTTGTATAAGAAAAGATCCCAGTTTTAACATAAAAGTAGTTATTTGGTCCAGTTCTAGGTCTCGACATAATGACAAAACCCAGCAACCACTGAATTCTCTGGATTCAACAGGTAATCCTGAAGGAAAGAACAGCAGAGCTGGGGTGCTGTTTCCTTTTATCAATGTATATGAACATGTGTATCTTCTTGGGGGTTGGGAACTGAGGAGAGGGAGCTTTTACATAATTCCTTCGTCTCAAAGAAAGTATCCATTTACAGCCAAAAACCCTTAACATTGTTCTATTAAACACTGCCTACTTTCAGAAAATTGATTTCTAAGGACACTACTGCTTAGTAACTGTTGAATATATGAACATACCCAAGTGAAGAATTTACACCCTTAGGTGATTGTTTTAATGCAAAGACAGCCAGTGTTACTTTATTACATCACGCACCAAGGAAGACAAAATGAGAAAATATAACTGGACAGCCCAGCGTATGACAACAGATTATCAGCGCACATGATGAAATTAAGAAAACTAAACATCCCTTGCCCCAAAAAACAAGGTATTGAGCTAACAAAAAAAATCTGCTACCATAAATAAGGAACATATGAAATTTGTTACACAAATCACTAAAGTGCATAAGCAAATTCCAACAGCAAAAACCAGAACACATGATATGATAAAATGTAGCTACCACGTGCAAGTGTACAGAACAGCAGAGAGGAGATTACCCTCCCTCAGCCCCTTCCAAGAGCAATGCAGCTACAACGAACGTGTTCCAGGTCCTGTGATGCAGCACCAGGCACACAATCCAATATTCCTAATCCCCCATCTACCCCACAACTACAGCACTCCCCACTTAGCATGATCACATAAATGTTTTCTTTACTTTTCCTGTCCTTTTAACCAGTCTCTTAAGAACATTTTGATTTAATCATTGCCTTTGGTGTCTGTGGAGCTTTTTAGACTGTAGAAGTTACACTCCACTCAGTTAATTTTGAGCATATGAAGTTTCTTACCTCCAATGTTCTGGATAATTATTGTAGATGCAACAAGAACCTATAAAAAAAAATTGATTTCTTTAAGAAAAGGTAAAGATAACTAAAATCGTATGTCTATAGCAGTCATAAAACACACGTGTTATCTTAGACGAGATGTAGAAGCTGTAACAAGTACTGAAAGGAAGGGCATCTTCTTTTTAGTGAAGAATTTAATGCATGAAAGACAACGCAATCTAAAATGAATATATAAGAAAAAAAATCTCCCTGAAAAAAAAATCACATTTTCATTCTGAGATGACAAAACATGATATATTATAGAGTGAACTCTCTTCTGCCTAAGAGGATGTTTTTAAATGACCAGAAACATATAAGTGCATTCTAACTGACATCAGGTGAACTGAAAACAATCATTCACCTCTGAAAAGACAATCAGAGAGCAGAGATTTGTACAAGCTACTTCCTCACTCCAAAAAACTAAATATTTTATCTGTCATAATGTCATTATCCTTTGGAACCTGTAAAATAGGCACTTTTTTTAGCATTTGTGATTATTCATACAAGGCTGATATGGAAGCAGAAACAATCACAGGCCATTAAAACATTTGTCTGAATCCAAACAATTTACTTTCAACTGAAAAAACCTGAAAAGTGTCTAAAGTTTTCCCAGTCCTTTCTTTGCAGTTCAGTTCTAAAACAGCACAGTCGCCTAGAATATTGCTGGTTTTCTTTTTACCCAGTGCTCTTCTTGATGTAGCGAATTTGTACTTTTGAATAACATCTGAAAGCAGAGTTGCCTTTTTTTTTAAGTATCACCTAAAAAACATATCAGATTTTTAAACAAATTCAAAGCCAGTTCAAAAGTCAGCAGGGGAAGAAAAAACAATAGGAAAAAAAAAAAAGAAGAAAAAAAAAAAAGAATTTGCCATAGATGGAAATAAGTACTTCACAACTTTGGAAAGGGAGAATCAGCAATCTTCCAACAGCAGGAAACCTCCATTGTCACAAATCTCAGAAAAATATTTTTTGTTAGGAAATCATCATAAGGTTGAATAACTGTTGTGCTTCAAGGGACCAGTCGTTTACTGTCAACCTGAGATGCCTGTCCAAGAGCAGTCCTGCAGAAGCATCAGCAAGTGATTCAGGAAGGGAAGAATAAGCGCTGCTTTAAAGAAAAAGGAAAAAGCCACCTTTGCCCAGCTGAGGTTAGGAGGGTTCAGGGACTGGATTAGAACTCAGAATGGTTGTGGTAAATTGGAAAAGCCTAAAAATCAACAAGATTTAATTAAAAGTAACGCATTCAGGAAGCAGACCTCAAACATATGACTTAGAGTTACTAGATTGCAGAGAAAACAGTTCAAGATAACACATACAGTAGCATGAAGCACCCACAGAAACAGCAAGTCTTGTTTTGGGACGTAGTACCAGCCATGTTCTACCCAAAATACAGTAATAATAATGTGTCTTGTCCCTGTCAAGTTCTCAGCCAGGTTACTGTGTTCCCTTTTGCACTCAAGTTTTAAGGAAGGTGTATAAATATCAAAGGTACTTCAAGAGAGACAGTTAAGTGTTCCAGAAAATGCTGGTTCATCAGGAAAGCTAGGTGAACTTTAGTTAATTATTTAATCAAAACAACAGCTTCACAACTCAGAAATAGTCCAGTGCTTTCCAAGCACACTGAAAATAAAATACCAGATTATTTCCAGCACAAGTTGTTTAGTCTGAAAACTATGAAAAAGGGAAATTAGGGAAAACTACTGATGTTGGCTACATAGTTAAGCTGTGAAAACTCCTTTATTTAAGCTTTTAAATAACAGATTAGACAAACATTCACCACGAATAGTTTACGTACGTTTAGCCCTGCTTCAGAGCACAGGCAGACTAAATCACATTTTAATATCTCCTTAAGTTTCTATGACTTCTGCCCCTAATGGCTTGTGGTTAACATGTACAGAACAGCTCCTATAAAAACTAATTTTCATGCCTTGCTAATATCAAGGTTTATTATCTCTTGAGGTTGACTACATCTTAACCTTGATCGATAAATATTGACCCTCACAGACTATACTCAGATCTGCTTATTAACGCTAATGGAAGTCTTACGAACACCTAATAGCTCAGATTTAATTCTCAATTACATCAAAACCCAAGAAATTGGACTCTGTTCTGTTAAGCAGAACTAATTTTAAAAAATAGTTTACCTTGTTTCAGTAAACCATTAAAATTGCACTTGTGTGGTGAAATCTGCATTTAACCGAAACACAGAGCACAAAGTCAGAACATTAAAAGCGCATTATTCACTAGCAGTAATTCCTGTGGATCCAGTATTACTGGACAGCATCGTCTATCAGGAAAAACAGAGTTAGTACACACTACTAAAAAGGCACGGCTTACACGTTGATCACACTTGCACCACAAATGGTTAGTTTCCTAATGTTTTGTTAGGTTTTTGGGGGTTGTTTTTAATCATGAGGTAAAATAACAAGTGAGAAACATTAATCTGAAGAGTGTTTTTAAACAGAGGAAAAAAATTAACATGCATTAAATGTACTCTTATGAGTTCCTATGGTGGAAACTACATGGAAGGTAAACGCTTATCTTGGTCCCTATTAAATGCTAGAACACCAAGAGTAAATCTGTCTCTTAACAGTTTACAACAGAGGCAGGATAGGACTGTAACAAACCTGTGCCAGTAAGCAAGTATTTTTACATACAACTAAAAAATGAACCCACTAGCAAGAAAGCAGCACAGAATGTGGCATTTAAGGAATGTCTATTTTACAGTTAAATAAAGTTTGGGCTTCCACAGACCAGACACACTAACTGAAATGCAGCAAAAAGCTTCAGTACATAATGGATTTTTCAGTATACAGGCACATTAGTAACTACACTACACATTTCATTTGCATTTCTTTACTATGAAAAGAACAGTTGTATATCAGAAGCATGAGGGAATATACACAGGTAAAAATAAAACACTCACCTTTCCAGTCGATCCAAACGCAAACAGGCCAAGGTCTTCATAAGAAGTGACAGCTGTCAGTAAGGAAAAAACAGCTGAAATATTTCTAACTTCAAAATCACTTAAAAGCCTTAGCTTTGTCTTTGTTTACTTTTTAAATTAACGTAATTCAGTAAAAGAATTGAAAGAGTATTTTATAGTATTTTTTGTTTATAAAGTAGCTTCTGTGTACCCTTGTACTCCCGCTACAAAGCACAGCTATACACTCAACCATTCAGAAGGTTTCCAGAAACTCAATTTAATATTAAAAGTAGTAATATTTAAAAATTAGTAATGCTACATTAATGGCAAATTGCCTTCTACCAGAGATTTTTGCAAGTGATACTACAGGTGAAGAACTCTGAAATTAGCCTCAACAATTAAAATATGGGAATGGCTTATCTCTAATTGTTAAAGGGTACACTTTTTTTTTTAAATGAAGACAATAGCAGAGGATCCATTTTCATCTTTCAAATATAAACATCACTATCTTGCCACCTTTCAGAAACTCAACACTATTTATCTTCAAAAGAGATGAAGGTAAACACCTTCCTTATTTGAAATCTATTATTAAAGAAAACAAAACACACCAAAGCAAAACCAAAACAAAGAACCTGCCCTTACCTGCACGACTTACACAATCACATCAAAAACACCCTGTGGTTTCCTGTACGCTTTTGTTGAGTTTTAGCTGAAGCTCGCTCCTAAAGTTGATGGGAACTCAAAGCAATCCCTTCTCAGACAGAAGGAAGCCGTAATAGTCTTTCATGGCTGCTTTTTATTTTGTTTCAAGTAACTCAAGCGTTATCAAAAAGACTAAAGTTTTCTACGGAATACCGCTTGCTTTCTTAATATGTAACAGGGTCCACAATGGGAAATGCCTCAAAATGTAAAATTAATCTCAAAGCCACATATTTTTATTTTATTCTACTTGCTTTCCCTTCCTTGGTTCTGCTCGGTACCCTATCGCTTCTGCTCCTGTCACAGTTTAATTTAGGGCCCAGCCCTGCAACCTGAGCTGCTCGGGACAGATCTTCACACCTGAGTGAAGCCCCAACTGAAGTAAATGAAGCGAGACATGGGAGAGACTGGTGGTTCACAGGGATCAAGACGATGGGAACTGGAGCCTCAGGCTGCCAACTGCCCAACCCCAGGCGGTTTTATTTCACTAAACTTCTCCACACAATCAGATCGAGGCTCCCAGAGAAAATAAGATAAATAAAACAACAACAACAAAAATAATTAAACAAAAATAAACTTCTTTAATTTTCTTGTTTGATTTTCTCAAGGGCAATGTTTCACATTCTGCTCCACTACTGACACCAATATGCTATGACAAAATAATTAAACCACAAAATTGAACGAGTCAGAGTCAGCCCTCAGCATAAACCTAGACTAATGCCTAACATCTGCCATTAACACTGATACGAATTATATACAGATATAATTAAACAAGAAGTATGTCTTATTAGATTTTACCCTGCATTTTTCTCAGATTCCTATTTACAAAGTTGTTGGTCAGAAGGGGGAAAAAAAAAAAAAAAGCATTTCAGAAGGCCATCTCCAATGGCATCAAAATGTGAAACACTTAGGAGAGAGTTATTTGTTCCCATGTGGTGAAAACACACAGCAAACATGTATGAGAAGCTATGAACGAAAAGAACAAAATTTTCCACACAGTTCCAAAACAGCAATATGAAACCTTGGAGTATTTTCTGTAGGAACTCTGTTTCTGTAATCCATTTAGTGCTGTGAACACTGAGAAGCCCAAATACTTAATCGCATTACTTCTATAATTTCAAGAATACATGGGAAAAAATATTATGCACAATTTATACAAAAATAAACAAGTTCTGCCTGACTGGCTTGATTTCTCTTCTGTTATTAACACTAAACAAAAATTATCCATTTAAATGCAAAGTGAAATTGGCAAGCGTAGTAGGAGGAATACTCATGAATAACTCACAAAACAGAAAGAAAAAGAAAACGCATAATTACAAAGTATATCCTACTTAAATTCCCAATTCCTCGGCTTTATAGAGCAAACTCAGCCTTTGTCAAGCCAGACTCCCATACAATGCAGGTTGTACTGAATTAACATCAGGAGAAAATGGACCTAGCTAATCCATATCTAACACTGGACACTTAGCAATGTTTGGGGTGTTTTTGCTAAGCATTTTGTTCTGCACAAATCATTTGAGATCAATTCAATAAAAAAAAAAAATCAAAGATACTTCTTTATTTTTAAACTATGCCTAAAATGTCTGTGCTTAACAAATCCTGGACTTTGTTTAAAATGGAATTAAAATTAAATCGTCCTTTTCAGAACGTATTTTATAGGTCAGCTCTTTCCTAGGATTACTTTTATGATTTGAACACCTGAATGAATTCTTTACAAAACACTTTCAAAGGTTTTTCTCCTCCACCTTTTAATTTTTCTAGCTCATTCTTTAATATAAAACTACTAAAATTTATTCCCAGTTCCTTGCCATGGATTAAGTTTAATACTATAACTATGCTCACAAATGCACAGAGGTTTTATTAAAGAAAAATGTTCAATTAGCTACTTTGGAAGCAAACATGTACACAGATTTTATTTTGTCAAGGCTCAACAGGTCATATTCCTCACTTTTTTAGGAAAAACTCAGAATGCTATTTATATTACTTTAATAGTTTACAGAAATTATAGTAAATATAATCTGAGAGAAATCTTATTTAAAAGAAAATTTTAAAAAATCAAAACACAGAAGGCTGTAAATCCTGCAAACTTATCTAGACATAGTTTGTGTGCTGACATTATCTGTCAAAATTATGTGATAACTAATTATTAACTGTAAAGTGCTAGTTGCAGACAACAGAAATATTTCACCTAGTCATTTCAGTAGTACTCCTCGCTTTCAGTTGTGTGTTTTTAAAAAATACTTCCTTGAGGTGAAACATTGCCTTTGGACAATAACTAAGGACTTAAGCTACTCTTGTATATTCGATCTCCAAGTTCACAACGTGGAAACTTTTCTTACTTCAAAAGGCTTAAATCCTTAGTTTTCCCCTCTCCGTGGTCGTTCTTCTGCAAGGATCCTTTTAATTACTATTTTACCAAACAACAGCATAATACTACCTCGTGCCTACATAATACAGAACTTTTCAGCCTCAAATAAGAAGTAAAACACTGTAAAAAAATTACCTCAATTTCACCCTTTTTCTGCTTCTTATGTATCTTTCTAGCTTACTTATTTCAGGTTCTGATTCTTTCTAACAAGCAGAGCTCTGAGAGGAGAAAAATTTACCAAAGGCTTAGTCCCAAATCATCAAACAGCCAAGAGGATCAATCTTAAAAGTAACCCTACCTCTGAAGAGATTTTTAAGACTGTATGAAGAACATCACTCAGCAGGTGAAGACAGGAGCAGCAGATCTAAGAAGAATCGGGAAGCAATCATCTGAGAGCCCAAAGCTAGCTACAGAAAACAAAGCCAGTGAGGAAAGAAACAGAAGCTTCCTCCCACCACCTTTGAAAAGGAGAATAGATGAGAGGGATACAATAACCAGGTGACTGAAAGAGATGGAGGCAACTGCTACAGCGTGATCTTTGTGTAGGAGAACTCAAGGAACGAGTCAGTTGTTACAGGAACAATTAAAAGAAGCAAGAATTAAAACATTAGCACATTAGACTGCACCCAGGAGGATCTACTTTTGAACATTCTCAAAGCAGTGTAATTTCTAAGGACTGCAATGGGACTTCTCATTCAAAGAATGACAGTGTCAAAAATGCTGTTAAAATATCTATATATCTATATATATCTATATCTGCATTTATAAAGGGCCATAAGAATTATGATAACTCAGTGAGATTACAAAATCTGAAAGGTATCCATTTGAAACCATGAACAAAGTATCTATTGCAAGTAGAGGAATGAAAGTCTGCTACTTTATTGCTCTTATGTCTTCACTGAAAGCTGAAGGAGCACAGTCCAGGCAGCACCAAAATAATTTTACTACGCAAATACAAGATCTACTTTTCTGGGAGGATGACAGAGGCATTTTGAAAAAATAAAATTGAAAATCTAGAAACCAGTTAGTTTGGCATTTACGTTTCATAAGAAGTTTCAAAATTGTATTTTAAAATGGCAAGTAGAAGTCATTAAAAATATTAAATATTTCAACTTTACTCTCTGTTAGCCTTCTGTTAGCTAACTAGCTATATGCTGACATCCTGTTAATTATAATAACTACACTGGGTCCTGCCTTTGAGACATAGGTGAGGAAGTACTTCAGAGATCACTGTTAGATAAATCCTTTTCACTTACCAGTCTGAGTGCACATACTGAGCAGAAGAAATACAGAGTAAGTAGCAAGGCTGGCAACAATCAGCAACAAGATACTAAAAAACACACACAAAAAAAATATGATTAATGCACTTTTAGAGCACAATGCACTTTCTAACTTTAAAAATGCTACTTTTGCAAGAAGTAAGCTACCACAAGACTGGATTTCCTCATTTTCTCTCTTTTATCTGCTGACTATGGTTCATACGGTCTCTGACCTTTGGATAAGTTCCACTGCTGCTCACACTATCCACCAAAGCAGAGCACATACTGTACAGGCTAAAGACCTGATAAATGAATTACAAAGAGGATGTAAACATCAGAGTGTCTGTACACAGACAAAGATTTATCTTCTAACGAACTGAATCCGATGCTCAGAAAACGGTAGAAGTGACAATTCTGGCAACTTTGGCCCTATTACCCGTAGAATGGAAAGTACAACAAGCAGATTCACATTGTTTAGATACTAGCCGTCCTATTTCAGAAAGCCCACTCCTAGAACTAAAAGAGATAGCACCTTTGAAATGTAAATATCAATCTATTAGGAGTAATAGCCAAGAAATTGCCACCATGTGGCAATTTAATGCAATGCCTGGGCAGTACTTGGGTTAGGCCAGTTTGAATGACTAAAGCAAAGAGGGGAAGATCTTATTCAACAATGCTGAGAAGCACAACCTATTTATTTCTTCCTCAGCTTTTGCACAGGAGCCTTAGTAATCAAGTTTTGTTCCGCTTAAAACTAAATGAGTCGATGTAAAAACTGAAAATTTACCTAAAGCCCATGATCCCTGTGTTGGCCATAACATAGGATAAGCCAAGGATCCCACTTCCCATGATTGCGTTCATTAAATTAAACACTGAGAAACCAAAGGAAGAGCCACGATTTGGAGGATTCTGTGAAAAAGGAAGGACAAAGTACAATCAGCGCGAGAGGAGTTTTGATCTTTCACGGGAAGGGATGTAAGGGGAGGAGGGGGAGACAGGAAACTTTTCCTTCTTTAATCTAAACCAGAAAATTCTCTTTTCTCATTCCAAGATCACGCAAACCCTCATGCGTGGTGCTATCCCATGAGGATGGAGAGGGGGAGGTGATGGCAAGGATGCCCACGACGTCCAAGTACGGCGACAGCAGAGCACATCGAGGTTTATGCTTTAAAGTAGGAGATGTCCATGTGCTCGTATCGAGAGCGGGGGAGCCAAGGGCCCGCTCCAGGAACTGGGGAGCGAAGGAGGGATGCGGTGGGAAGTGCTGGAAGCAGAAATCCTGCTCCAGGGACCCAGTGCTGCCCCTGCCCCCTTGGCCCCAACTTTTGAGCCGGGGGACCCCACGTTTTCTTCTCCTTCTTCGAACCAGAGGTGCCCCTACTGTGAGCCCAGGGTGCCCCCCTCCCCTTCTCTTCCTTCGACTTAGAGGTCTCCGTACTTAGAGCCCGGGGTCCCCCCTCCCTTCAAACCGAGGATCCCCCCTCTCCCTCCCTTTTCCCTTTGCGCCCGCGGTGTCTCCTCCTCTTCTCTCTCTCCGAACCCTGGGTCACCCCGCTTTAAGCTCGGGGTCCCCCCCTCTCTTTCTCTCTCTCCGAGCCCTTGATGCCCCCACTTTAAGCTCGGATTCCCTCCCCCCATTCTCTCCCTTCGAACCCTCGCCCCCCCCCGGCTTTGAGCCCAGGGTCTTCCCTCTCCCTCCGTTTCCCTTTCGTTCCAGAGCGCCCCCCGTTCTCTCCAGTATCGCTTCCCTCCTCCTCACAGCCCAGCACGGCCCGAGCCCGGCGCGGCAGCCCCGGGGACAGCGAGGGCCGAGCCGAGCCGAGCCCGGGCACCCCCGGCGGCCGCTCCGGGCGCCCCCTCCCCGCCCCATCACACGCACGCTGCCCGGCGGCGGCGGCGGCAGCAGCAGCGGGGCGGACTCCGCATCCTCCTCCGCATCCTCCTCGTCCTCGTCCAGCAGCGGCCGGGCCGACAGGTACCAGCCCCACTCGGCCCGGAGCCGCCCGGCTCCCCGCGCTGGCGGCACCGCCGCCATGGCAGCGCGCGCCCCGCCGGAGCCAGCCGGGACCCCGCGGGGGGCGGGGCCTGCGGAGGGGGCGGGGCCTCCGCCGCGATCAATGGGAGGGGCGGGGCCTCACGAAGGAGACCAAGGGGAGGGGAGGGGCCTGCGGGGCGGGGCCTCGTGTGGGAGACCAATGGGGCGGGGCCTGGTGGAGGGGGCGGGGCCTTATGTGGGAGACCAATGGGAAGGGTGGGGACTGCTGGAGGGGGCGGGGCCTCATGTGGGAGACCAATGGGAGGGGTGGGGACTGCTGGAGGGGGCGGGGCCTAATGTGGGAGACCAATGGGAAGGGTGGGGACTGCTGGAGGGGGCGGGGCCTAATGTGGGAGACCAATGGGAGGGGTGGGGACTGCTGGAGGGGCGGGGCCTCATGTGGGAGACGAATAGGAGGGGCGGGGCCTGAGGGAGGGGGCGGGGCTTCATGTGGGAGACCAATGGGACAGGTGGGGACTGCTGGAGGGGGCGGGGCGTCATGTGGAAGACCAATAGGAGGGGCGGGGACTGCTGGAGGGGGCGGGGCCTCAGTCGGAGACCTATGGGTCAGGGCCTGCCGTGGGAGAGCTACGGGGGCGTGGCCTGTGAGAGGGGGAGGAGCCTTCTGATGGGTGATCGGTGTGGGCGGGGCCTTGGAGTAGGGGTCGAGGCCTCCAGGGAAGTGGGCGGGTCTATTGGCGAAGGGGCGTGGTCTCCTGGGGCGGGGCCTTAGAGGGCCCCGTCAATGGGAGGGGCGGGGCCTCTGTGCGAGGGGCGGGGCATCTGGAGATGGGGGCGTGGTCTCCGATTGAGGGAAGGGGCCTCTACCGGCTTCTCAGAGGGAGGGGCGGGGCCTCCGCGCAGGGAGCCGTGTTGGGGGCGTGGCCTCCAGGGGGGGCGGGGCTCTGAGGGACGAGGCCCCGCCCACTCCCTCGGAGCGGCCACTCGGAGCGGCGCGGCGCAGGCGCGGCGTGATGACGTCAGAGGGCGCGCGGCGGGGCCCGGCATGAGGTGAGGGGCGGGGGGGAGGGTCCTGATGGGCCTGTACCCCCCTCTCCGTGCCTGTACCCCCCTCCCTGACATCATCCTCCCCTCGTGCCGTCCCCCAGCCCTTCCCATCCCCTCCCGCTCTCTCTGCCTGCACCCCTCCCCTCCCTGCCCCATGCAAAGCCTGGGTGGCACCTCCCGCACCCCCCACGGGTGTCTGCGCTCGGCCCCTTGGTCTGGACGAGGCAGGTAGCAGCTCCCCTCACCCCCCCCAGGTTCCCCACAGGTTGCTCTGAGGGAAGGAAAGGGCCAACAGGATTACAGAATCGCCTGAGTTGGAAGGGACCCACAAGGATCATCGAGTCCAACTCCTGTCCCTGCATAGGACAACCCCAAAATTCACGCTGTATGTCTGAGCGTGTTGGTTTCTTGAACATTTTCAGGCCCACTGCCATTATTGCTTCCCTGGGGAGCCTGTTCCACTGCTCCATCACCCTCTGGGTGAAGAACCTTCTCGCATCCAACCTAACCCTCCCCGGCGCATCTTCCTGCCATTCCCTCAGGTTATATCACTGGTCACCAGAGAGGAGAGATCAGCTCCTCCTTCCTTTTCGAGGAAGCGGTAAACTGCTGTGAGGTCCCCCTCGGTCTCCTCCAGGCTGAACCAGGGGATCTGGTTGTGCGGGAAAGCAGGGTCTTCCCATAGGCAGTCTGGGAAGGTGTTTGCTCTCTTGTGAAAGGGACCTCAAGCCAGGCTTGGCATGGGGGCTTACCTGGGGCGAACCAGGCCCGCACTTCCCAGCTAGGGAGAAGGGGGATGTCTAAAGGAAATGGCCAGAGCATCCTTTGGACTTGTGGATGAAGTCTTCCTCCTCTGTAGCTGTGGTGTGGAATGTAATACTTATTTTTGAGTCAGCAGGGAAAGGAGGTGCGCTTTGGCCACAGCTTGGCTTTGGGAAATCATAGAATCGCTAGGCTGGAAAAGACCTTTGAAATCATAGAGTCCAACCGTACCTGTCCACTACTAAAAATGATCTGCTGGGAGGTGCAGGGAGTCCCGTTGAGGAGGTGGGATTTAGGGGGAGAGAGGATGAGAGTGGGGCCAGCTTTGCCAGGGCTTGGTTATAATTCCTTTTTTGTAGAAAGTGTGCACAGATGGCCAAGAAAGCCAATGGCATCCTGGCTTGTATCAGAAACAGCATGTCCAGCAGGACCAGGGACATCGCCCTTCCCTTGTACTTGGCATTGGTGAGGCCCCACCTCGAATCCTGTGTTCAGCTTTGCACCCCTCACTACCAGAAGGACATTGAGGGGTTGGGATGCGTCCAGAGAAGAGCAACAGAGCTGGAGAAGGATCTGGAGAACAAGTAGTCTGAACTTTGTTGTTTAGGGTAGAGAAAAGGAGGAGGGGAGACCTTATCACTGTCTGCAGCTCCCTGAGGGGAGGTTGTAGTGAGGTGGGTGTTGATCTCTTCTCTCAGGCAGCAAGTGACAGGACAAGAGGAAATGGCTACAAGTTGCACCAGGGCAGGTTCAGATTAGGCATCAGGAAAAATTTCTTCACCAAAAGGGCTCTCGGGCACTGGCAGAGGCTGCCCAGGGAGATGGCTGAGTCCCCATCCCTGGAGGTATTTAAAAAAAATGGCAGATGGGGTGCTCAGGGATCTGGTTTAGTAGTGGACAGGATGGTTGGACTCTATGATCTCAAAGGTCTTTTCCAACCAAACGATTCTATAAGAAGAGACTACATGGCCTGTTACCCAAAGGAGGGCAGCAGCCTGTATGTTAGTCAGACAGTCAAGGGAACTGGTTTCCTTTCAGGGCTAGTTTGCATCTCTCTCATCAACCCTCAGTCTTAAAACAAACTTCCCAAGAGGTCAGGAGAGACGTCAACCTCATGCACTACTTAAATCATTGGCTCCTGCCTAGGAGCAGCTGATGCAGAGTCAGAAAAGTTGGGTCTCTGTGGATTCGCTGTAGTAGAAGAAGTAGTTTAAAGAAGCGTAAAGCTACTTTGTTCCAGTCCTCATCCTATGAATGAACTGTGAAGAGAGGTCCAGTCACTTGAACAGACATTACTAATGCTCCCTGCCCCGTTAGGGGAATTCTGCATTTAATTCCTGGTTTTTCTGGCATGCAGTACCTGGAGCAAAAACGCTACAATTGTGTGACCCCTGAACACTGGGGTACAGGAGGCAGGAATTGCTAAGCAGTGATTATGACCACTCTTGCTATTAAGTGTTTTCTAGCAACCACTGCTTGGTAACGAGTTTTATTGGAGACAGAGGGGATCCAACAGTAGGATCAAGACAGTAGAACATTTTTTCATTTGGCTTACTGGGATTAATATCAAGTTTATTGGAACAAAGAGAGGTCACTGGGTTTGGGCAGGAGGGGATTATCTCACTGCTTAAAAGTTGGTGCATGTCTGTACGTTTATATGTATAAAGTACATTTGCAAAAGGGCAGAAATATATAGTGCATAGTCCTTAATAAAGAGCTCTACTAAACTATTGTAGATTGTTTGGTACAGATGGAAATTCTAGTTTAAGAGAACAGCAAATCCATGCAATTTGCAGTCTTTTGAATGGAATGATTACATAATGTCTATAAAATGAATAATTTCTCTTTTAGGACTTTATGGAGCTTGGGATACGCTGCCAGACTACTGAAAACTAATCGGTGTAGGACAGCTGCATCAAATACATCATTTCCAGCAGTTTGGATGCTCTTGGCGCAATATTCTGGCAGAATACCTGGGCCCTTTGTAGTAGTTAAGAAAAATAGGTTTTTTACAATGCCTGAAACGGCGGTGGATAAATCTTATGTAGAACTGTATTCACCACATCCTGAAGTGCGTGGGATGAAAGTACTTGACAGAGAAGCTTTTAAAAGGACAGTAGTTGTTCCAGTTCTTAAAGTCAAGAAAGAAATTGTAAATACTATGCTAAAGTCCCTGAAACATACAGTGCTACAGCGTCCTGGTCTAAAGCGAGTGGTGGAGGATCCAGAAGATGAGGACAGTAGACTTGTTATTTTGGATCCTCACAAAATACCTGATTTCTCATTGGGAGAATTGGAACAAGAGGTATTGAAAAAGCTTAATGTTCTTCCTGAGGTGTCCAAGTATAACTTGGAGCTGACTTATGAGAATTTCAAGTCGGAGGAGATCCTGCGAGCAGTGCTTCCTGAAGGTCAAGATGTCACCTCTGGATTTAGCCGTGTTGGCCACATAGCTCATTTCAATCTTAGAGATCACCAGCTGCCCTACCGACATTTGATTGGTAGGTAAACCCACTCTTCTCAATAAAAAAAACAAACAATGAGTATATTTTGCAAATTGTTAACAAGATATTTTAACAATTATTCTACTGATAAATAGAAGTGATGAAGCATTGGAACAGGCTGCCCAAGGCAGTGGTGGAGTCACCATCCCTGGAGGAGTTCCAAAAGGGTGTAGACGTGGTACTTCATGACGTGATTTAATAGGCATGGTGGTGTTGGGCTGATGGTTGATGAACTTAGAGGTCTTTTCCAGCCTTAGTGGTTATATGATTCTATGATTATTACTTGCACAAAGAAAACTTTTGAGCACTTTTTGTTGCTTTATATTTTGACTTTAAATAGCCTTATGCTGATGCCAAGAAGGAGCAGTTCTCTCGCAGCAGTTGTAGGTTCACTTCACCAACTGTGGGGTCAAGGTAACGTGCGTGCCTTAGGTGTCACGTCTGCAACCTTGAATCATTAGAGGAAAGTTGTTTGAATACATGCTTACTTTGGTTAATTTATCTGCAGTCAGCAGTGTTTGTATCTCGTGCAGAACATGTAGAGGCTGTAGTCCCTTAACGAGAATATCTTTTGCCCTCTCTCTCAGGCCAAGTTATAATTGACAAGAATCCGGGCATCACCTGCGTAGTGAACAAAACCAGCATTATTGACAGCACATACAGAAATTTTCAAATGGAAGTGCTCGCTGGAGAGAGCAACCTGGTAACCAAGGTACTGGGGGAAGTTATTCTCTTATTTTGAATGTATGTTAAATGTATGTTAAAACCCAAAAGCATCTGCTAGAAAGATGTGGTGAAGAGATATTGCTAAGATCATTCCTTTGCACTGTGCCTGTTCCTGACACTCCTTTTAGAGTGTGAGTGTTGGCCATTGCCTCTACATCCATTTGTCCTGGTCTGCCAAGAGCAAAGTGACAACCACACGGATCATGAGGATAAATATTCTCTCACATTCACAGCCTAGATTCTAAAGCCAAACTATTTAGTGGATTTGATCTAAGGAAATGCTCTTTCTTCATTTCACCAAGCCTTGTGCCGTGGGTTGTACAGAACGTAAGACGCTGTTTTCAAATCTCCTTAGCTTTGCCACTTGAGCAAGATTGCCTTTGCCCTTTTCTGTCAGCAGCGAGACAAACCTTGTCTCTCCTCTGTTTTGACATTTTTCAGGTGCACAGCGCGATGTAACTGCCAAGTGTTCTTCACATAGGGCTTCTTGTCCTTAGCTGGAAACTTGGCCAGTGGTTGGACTAAAAAATATTTTTCCTGTTAATGGTTCTATACTTTTAGGAGAGAAAACATTAGATTACCAAATAAAAAAAAAGTTGAACAGCTTGGTAGAACATCCTGTACATTCAGAGAGAAAGCATTTGAATCATTGGGGCAGAAGCAAGGGTCCAATAACATGCAGATGGCATTAGCTCACTAAGCATGCATCTAGCGCACCACTGAGCGGCACAGCGAGGGGTGCAGATACACTGCACTCTGTTCCGTGCTGGCAAAGCACATGATGCAGTGATTTAGACCTGAAGTTGCTTTGTTTCGGAGTCACACAGTTCGTGTGTGGTGGTGCAAAGCGAGCATTACCTTGCATATGCAAGTACAGCGAGGTATAGTGAGTACCCCCCTCATCAGAATAAATGCTGTTTCTTTCTAGATCTGCTCTTAAGATAGTGGTCAGCCCAAAGTTTGGATCACTTTCCAGACTCTATCAATTTGAGAGATAAAATACAGTAATTTTCAAACTGCAGACTTGGCTCCCAGTGGCTTTGAATTTGGCTGACAGTTGCCATTCTTGTGCCGGATCATTCTCAGAGGCGTATTTACTATGTGGACTCAGCTAAGGAGGCCTTGAGGCATCTTCCCAAGGTCTGCTTTCAATAAAGGACTTGTCAGCCAGCCACAAAGCTCTTAAAAAGCCTCAGATTTTTTTTTTTTATGGTCATTTTAAGTCGCTGTTTTATTTTCACCTGGTGATTGAGGCATGCATGAGCCAGCCATCTGGATTGACAGTTGGAACTTTCCTTATGGCTGTTTCTGATGAGTCGATCAGTTTATACAAGATTGATGTCTACTACTAACGGCACGAATGTCAACGAATGCATTACCTTTTGATAAAGCACCTTGGGTTTTAGCTGTCTTATTTACAGATTATGCTTAAACGTGCCTGGAATTTGAATGCAGATACTTAAGCAAATGTTTTGGACTTCCAGGTCAAAGAAAATAATATTGTATATGAATTGGACTTCTCTAAAGTCTACTGGAACCCACGTCTTTCCACAGAACACAGCCGTATCGTCGAGCTCTTAAAGCCCGGTGATGTCCTTTTCGATGTCTTTGCTGGGATCGGTCCTTTTGCTATTCCAGCAGCAAAGAAAAAGTGCCGTGTATTTGCAAACGATCTCAATCCCGAATCCTACAACTGGCTCTTGCACAACTGCAAGCTCAACAAAGTGGACAGCAAAATAAAAGTGTTCAACATGGATGGCAGGGACTTCCTCCTGGGGCCGGTAAGAGAAGAACTAAGTAAGGAGCTCCCACTTCTGAAAGGAGAACAGAAAACTTCTTATCATATAGTCATGAATTTGCCAGCTTTGGCTATTGAATTCTTAGATGTTTTCAAGCATCTTTTGGTCGGAGAGCCATGCAGTGCTGCTAGCCTTCCCACAGTGCACTGCTACGGCTTCTCCAAACACGATGACCCTGCCAAAGATATTCAAGAACGAGCTGAGGCTGCGCTGGGAACCTCCTTAGCTGGACGCTGTTCTACTTACCTGGTTAGAAATGTTGCACCGAACAAGGAGATGCTGTGCATTAGTTTCCAGATCCCAGCAGACGTGCTGTACAAGAGGCCCTGCCCCGAGAAAGGTAAGGAACGAGCCTCCTGTGTGGCCCTTGGATGTCTCGGTCACAGTGAGCTGCTCCTCTGATCCTCCACAGGAAAACAGTGGGCTGGGTAGGATCATCCCACAGGCCAAAAACCAGACCTCTGCACCTTAGGTCACGTACTGGGGGAGGACGGGGCATCTAATATCAAGCATATGTTTCTCTTAGCTAAGTACTTAGGAACTAGAGCTTCATTTCCTCGCAGAGTGGTGAAACACACCAGTGTGTTCACCACTGTGTTCACCACACACCAGTGAACGGCGCAATTCCAAGTGACTGGTCCCAGTACTGGCCTCCCGTATGCTTGCACAGACTCAGTTTAGCTCTGGAGCCACTACATCAGCAGAATCCAGTTCTGTGCAATTTAATTGAGAAACAGATACCCTTAGAGGTCTTTAATGTTGAATTTTATTTTCTTTTTTTTCATAATTGATCATTTGCTTCTTGAAGTAGAAGCTGGTTTCAGTGATCTTGGGCTTTATGCCGCATGATAAAGGTGAAGAGGGGAGGCTTTCAGTCCAGAGTTGTATGAACTGGAGGAAAGGAGGTTTCAATAAAACTTTAATGCCATGAAACTTATTTTAATGCTGTTACTGGTGGCACTGAGGTGTAGGTCAAAATGAAGCTCAATACAGGTGTTCTGAAAGTTCTTTTTGGATTTAGTAAAGACCCCTTACTTAATTCTGGTTTTATTTCCTATCTCTTCCTGCTAAATCCCTCAAGTGTTACGTGCCCTGTGGTTTAGTCCCATCTGCTCACTGTGCATTAAATCATTTACTGTTTCTAACCTTCTTCCAGCAGAACCAGCCTCGAAGCGTCTGTGCACCAGCAAAGAGTTTCCTGAAGAAGAGGCACCGAGTTGAGGACCGGAGTTACGGTAACAACCTTAGGAGCTTGCAAAGGTTTGCTTAGGTTACCTCTGGTTTACCCCTCGAGTTATTTGAAGCATAACCTGTGTTATCCACCTCCAGTGCCAAGAGGCGTGATGCACGTGGCAGCTTTCCTTTGTGAGCCTTCGTGGCTTTCCTAATTGTGGGATCAACAAGCAGATTGAAGTTGTTGTTACTTAAAAAAAAAAATAGAACTGTGCCTTTTTGTAATAAACGTGTTTTGGTACTTTTCTGCTCTCTGCTGCTTCACGCCCCATGATAATTCAGTGCCACAAGCCGGGATAGTTTCCTGCTGTGGTATTTTGATAATTTGTGGTTTGTGGCAAAGGCAGATTTTATGTTTTGTTGGGTCTAACGAGATGAATCCTTTAACCCTTGCACTGGATGCTCTTTGATAAATGAGTTTGGTGCTTTAGGAACATTGGATTGCAGTTGGCAGATGCACAAACAGCTCTTGCGCAAGCAAGATACCTTTCAAAAATTTAACCCACAATACAAAAAGATCCAAAGAGCCATATAGATGCTTGTTCCTGGGCTTCTGAGTAATAAATGCTTTTCACACTGAGATTTAGTTGGGGATTAGTTGATTCCTAACTTAGTGTTTCCCACCATTAAAGCAGGAAGGACCCTTAACGCCATTCACAGGGTTGCAGATCCAGTACCCGCTAGCATTAAAAGTGCCAGCTGGAAAGCCAGTACCTGGCTGAAGGATTGTCTCACCTTGAAACAGCATCTTACTCTGGCTTCTGTGCCTCTGCTGTCTCCTAGCTCTCCTGTTCCTCCCAGGCTGCTTCTCTACCACAGTCCCTGGACAATCTCTCTGCTTGTATTCTGCAGGGATTCAAAAAGCCTCTGCCTTTGATTTCTTTTTCTTACCCATCCAAACTATTGTTGGGCAACGTCAACCACAAACCGTTTCTTTGGACAGAGAGCTTGGATCACACTCTCAAGTTTCAGATATTGTCCTTCAGTCCAAGCTCAGAGCCCTCAGCAAGCAACTCCATTACCAGATGTCCATCACCCTCCCTGCCTCTGCTGCTGTGGCTCCACCACCAGGGCCTTAATCCGATGTCTTGGTTCTCCTGCAAACAACCACTAAAGCCCATGGGTTAGTTTTGCTTGTGGCTCTGTGTTACAGCCTTTCCCTTGGCTACACAGTGAGTGCTTCCGCAGGAGCCTTCGCAGCGTGGTTACTGCTGGATTGCACTCAAACCACAGGAGAAAACTCCTCATGACTCAGTCACGCTATCTTGAAAGCTGCTGTACGGATGACCTCTCTGGCCTTTAAAACAGCAACATCACAGCAGCTTTACCCTGTTTCTCGTAGAACAACACGAGTTGTCTCTAACGTGTGTTGCACAGTCGAGTCCACAGGCTCTCTGTCCGAGCCAGGCCTCCCGCCCGTGGCAGGGAGCAGCGCTCCACAGGCTGCGACCTCTTCTTCACCTCTGCCTCCTGGGTTAAGTTCCCCATCAGCGACTGCTCTGGGCACAAACAGAATTTCAGAGAAAGGGCAATGGAAATTTTGGCACCTCCCTCCATGTTCCCTAAAAAAGGAAGCACCAAGTCTGGAATAGAGTTTATTCTTCTCTTTATTACAAAATAGACAAAAAGCATCGTTGAGTGCGCTCCTCAGAACAGGGTGACCCATAAACCTCGGTCCAGGCTTTACTCCACAGGCACTCGCTGTCCTGAGCAGTTCCCAGTGTCCTGCAGTTCACAGACACTCATAGCAAAGAGCAGTCCTGCCACGGGAACCTCTTCTCTGCTTCAATTCATCTACGTTCCACCTCAAGGAGAGGGGCAGGAATACATAAAAGCAGTAAGGGTCATCCCGAAAGCCAAAGGGATGTTCCTGCCAAAGGAAGCTCTTGAACACGACAGAAAAGTTTTGAACAGGGCTAAACAGGAAAAATCAAACCCGATTTTGACTACTTTAGTGACCCAGCCTTGTATCGAGGCTCCTGAGATTGCTTCTGGAGGAGCTTAGTTGGAAGACTTTTAGCTAAAGTTTTGTTTTCCAGACAAAGATAAGAACCAAGTGACATCAGGATGGATCCTGCATAAAAGTTGTGTCAGCACAGTTCCAGGGTTTCTCATCTCATCCAGCTGGCAGGAGGAAAAACCCACTTGTCTGAACTGGGGAAACTAGTTTTATGGGAAGAAAATGTAGGCTTGAATATTGACACTCAATGTTATAATCAAAATGGCATTTAAATGCTTGTGCAAATAAAACCCTGCAATAAGAGTAAAACCACGAACTTTAATAAAAAAGTCTAGCTTTACTGAAAAAAAAAAATTACAAGTGTATTTCTTTAAACCTCAAGCCTACGTAGCTGAGTTATTCACATCTTCCATTAGATGTGGCTTATTGCCTCAGCCTCCCTCAGCAAAGTGCCACATGACTAATGAGTTTCCCCTTCCACAAAAATGCATCTCCCGTTTTACAAAGCGCTCGTGCAAACTGGGGTTTGGAGTTTATTTCCCCCCTTTAACACTTAAACCCAGCCGGTTTTACACAGAAAAATGACTGCAGCTCAGCCGTTGTGCAGATGGCAATGACTTTACACAAACTTGCTGGCTTGGTTTGCTTCTCACTCGGTTCGGTGTCCCTCGATCCCACACTGGCTAAGTGGGGTGCCAGAAGAGACCACTGAAAGCATCCTGTAAGGCTCGGTAGCAAGCGAGAGAAGAAGTGTAGCCCCCAGCAAGGTCCTGCGGAGAGGCCGCTCGTACGTGGTTGAGATACCTGAAACAAAGAGAAGCGTGATTTTAGAGCAGAAACAAACACATCAGACACCTGCACGTTCACAGTACAGCGAGGTCGAGGCTGCTAGTTGGGAGGATGCAAGACGGAGCTGCCTTCTGCTATCAATGTGTTGGTATAAAGCTGCCTTAAACCGCTGGCAATGCTGATGCACCTTCAGACAAGCTAAAACTGAAACCCCTGGCTCTTTGCTAAAGGCTGCACGGGGTTAAGAACATAGAATAATAGAATCATAGAATCACTAGGCTGGAAAAGACCCACTGGATCATCGAGTCCAACCATTCCCATCAATCACTAAACCATGTCCCTCAGCACCTCATCCACCCGTCTTTTAAACACCTCCAGGGAAGGTGACTCAACCACCTCCCTGGGCAGCCTGTTCCAGTGCCCAATGACCCTTTCTGTTAATATTTTCTCCTAATGTCCAGCCTGAACCTCCCCTGGTGGAGCTTGAGGCCATTCCCTCTTGTCCTGTCCCCTGTCACTTGGGAGAAGAGGCCAGCTCCCTCCTCTCCACAACCTCCTTTCACAACCACTCATTGGTTTGTGTTTTCTGTGCTCACTCTGGAGAGAGGGCTGTTTCCCTACTTCAGTAGTAAGGAAGACTTCTTTCTTCTACCTTCTACCCTTTCTTCTGCTCTGCTAAGACCATGATCACAAGGACAACAGGTTTTCCTGCACTCCCACAGAAATGGGAGGGTTTCTGCTCTGTCTGGTTAATGCTGGGCGCTCCCCAGAACCAACTATGCCAGCTACTCTGATGACAACAGGGCTGAACGTTCTGCTCTTGGGCCAATCTGTACCTGAAGCAAGTTCACTGACACTGGAAAACTGGATCTGTAGGAGGCTGTGATCAACCTCTTAGCTAACGAAGCCTCTAAACTTCACCACTGATTAATCATAGAATCATAGAACAACCAGGTTGGAAGAGACCCACCGGATCATCGAGTCCAACCATTCCTATCAAACACTAAACCATGTCCCTTAGCACCCATTTGCAGAGCCATCTAATTCTACACCGAACCAGCGAGACCTATGAGTTGACATTGCAACACGCTACCTACGCTGGCAGCGCCGTGAGCTCTTGGCTCACTCGGAGGGCTCAGACCCAGCTGTGCACGCTAAGAAATTCCATGAAGGAGTCCGCTCAGTGGGGCTTGAGTGGTTTCATTCAATGCTGTAACTCTGTAGTTCTTGCACTCTACAAAAGACAGATACAAGACCAGATTCTCAGCTAGTTTTGCACCCAGATTCCATCATAGATGGGGCCTTGGGCAGCCTGATCCAGTGGGAGGTGTCCCTGCCCTTGGCTGGGGGTTGGAACTGGATGGTCTTTCCAACCCAAACCATTCTGTGAGAGACAGACAGACACAGGCTGTAGCCTCGCACAATCAGCATAATGGCTGCTGTGAACAAAAGACACAACACCCTCAATGAGAACCACTTTTCACAGTGGCCATTTAAGCCACTGGGCTTCAGCTACCCGTTTGGATTCATCCCTTGGTACAAGTTGCTCCTGGGAAGGTTGAGTCATTCCACCTCTGGCTTGGCAATTCAAGCATAAACTTGCAAAATGCGTACAGACTTTTATAATGTTATCCCGAGAAACCTAAACCAGCTGCGCTTTTGGCAGGAAAATGCAGGACCACCAGTAAAATATCCAAAACAGTTGCATCTTTTAATTTATGACTGTACACTGTTTCCATAAAGAGTATATAAAACAGGTCAGATTTTATAGGTAAGACATAATAAACAGTCATACCCATTGATGCCATAAATGTGTGGAAAAAGAAGTTACTTAGAAATGATTAATTACAGTTTTAAAACTGTATTTCTTGCACCTAATAACCACTACGCACAGACATGAGCAACGTTTCTGAGCAACTGCTGGCAAGATGCTGAAGTTCAGATACTGAATTTGCCTCCTGTGCCCGAGCTGAGGTAAGCAGGGCTGTTCTCTACCAACGTGTGGTGGAGTCCGGAACTCACTGCTGAACACAGGTTCTCATCAGCACAGGCACAGACATGAGGGGACAAACCCTTCTAACAGTGTTTAGTCCAAAGGAAATCTACAAACACAAAGCAAAGCTGGTTCCATCTCATAATTCACAAGGGAAAATGGTCTGCACAATCACAGTATGGCTTGAGTTGGAAGGGACCTTCAAGATCATCCAGTTCCATCGGCAGGGACACCTCCCACATGATCAGGCTGCTCAAAGCTCCATCCAATCTGGCCTTGAACACCTCCAGGGATGGGGCAGCCACAGCTTCCCTGGGCAACCTGGGCCAGGGCCTCACCACCCTCAGCGTGAAGAAATTCCTTCTTAATGTCTAATCTAAATCTTCCCCCTTCCAATTTAAACCATTCCCCCTCACCCTGTCACTCCAGGCCCTTGTAAAAAGTCCCTCCCCAGCTTTCCTGTAGCCCCTTCAGGTACTGGAAAGTTGCTCTAAGGTCTCCCTGGAGCCTTCTCTTTTCTAGGCTGAACAATCCCAACTCTCTCAACCTCTCCTCATAGCAGAGGTGCTCCAGCCCTCTAATCACCTCCGTGGCCTCCTCTGGACCCGTTCCAACAGTTCCATATGCTTATGCTGGGGATTCCAGAACTGGACACAGGACTCCAGGTGGGGTCTCATGAGAGTGGAGTAGAGGGGGAGAATGTCTTCCCTTGCCCTGCTGGCCACGCTGCTTTGGATGCAGCCCAGGACACGGTTGGTTTCTGGGCTTCGAGCACACATTGCCAGCTCGTCAAGCTTCTCATCAACCACCACCCCCAAGTCCTTCTCTGCTCTCAGCCACATCATCCCCCAGCCTGTATTGAAACCGCAGATTGCCCCGACCCAGGAGCAGGACCTTACACTTGGCTTTGTTCACCCTCATGAGAGAGGAGCTCCTGTTTTGTGGGAGAAGGCATTTAACAGATTTTTAGGGTTTTTCTTAAACATTCTCATTACTTGTCCCTTGATATTTTAAGAGGAAAATCTCATCCTTCCCAAAGGCCTTTTACAACTGCTGCGGGAGACAGGAGCTCCTTCCCCGAGCCAGGAACGATAAAGGGACCCTGACAGCGACAGATAATTTCCTTCAAAACACTCGTGTCAAACTACCCCCCTCCTCCAAACCAGAGACTCTTCTAAAAATCAATTTCCATCTCAGATTTTACTTCCATCCTGTTTACTTCACTGCACAAACTCGGTTTTCCACTCATGCATGAAACACTCCGGAATAAACAGGGGATTATTTTACACTTCTCTATTAACAAAGGTTGGTTGTATGTATTTCATTACTCTTCTTATCTTTTGTTCCTTATCACTAAAAGGAGAGAGGCAGAGTCTATTGTTTCCTTTTTTTAGGTCATCTGAAGTTGGGGCATCGGTTTCATAAGACAGCCTGGTTACGGCAGCAGCCAGAGTTGCTTGGTCTGGGATCTCTGAAGCAACACAACATCACTGCCAAAGAGGCTCTGATCCACCTTTACTATGGCCACGTGCGTTAATTCTCCTTGTTCCTGTGAAACAAGCACGACACTGCTGGCTGTCACACGAGGGCTCGCTTTTCTTTCTAAGTATCTAAACTTACAGCTCTTGACCCATTTATTTACCGTGGTTCACCAGGCAATTGCAAAGAATCTGCCACACTGAAGCCACACAATGAGAGGCGAATGTTGTACTGGCTTTTCCACATTGATCCCCATCTATGCTGCTTGAACCCACAGAATCATAGAATCATTTGGTTGGAAAAGACTTGAGATCATAAAGCCCAACCGTACCTGCCCACTACTAAACTAAATCCCTAAGCACTTAATCTACCTGTCTTTTAAATATCTCCAGGGTTGGTGACTCAACCACCTCGCTGGGCAGCCTCTGCCAGTGCCTGAGAACCCTTTTGGTGAGGAAATTTTTCCTGATGTCCAATCTGAACCTGCCCTGGCGCAACTTGAGGACATTTCCGCTTGTTCCATCACTTGTCACTTGGGAGAACAGACCACCTTTTCACAACCTTCTTTCAGGGAGCTATAGACAGTGACAAGGTCTCCCCTCAGCCTCCTTTTCCCCAGGCTGAACAACCCCAGCTCTCTCAGCCATTCCTCATAACGCTTGTTCTCCAGCCCCTTCACCAGTTTCGTTGCTCTCCTCTGGACGAGCTCCAGGACCTCAATGTCTCAATCCAGACAAGCCCTTCACAGGAGCATCTCTCTGAACCGCATTCCTGGGGTTTCTGGCAGAGGTCAGCACATCTTTTCATGTGCACCTTTGCAACAGCAGCAGGAAGGAATGCTTGCCAAGTCTGATTTCCAAAAAGCCAAGCTCCGTTAGGCCCTGGGACCTGGAGGTAATTGCTCTCACTAGTTAGCAAATTCCAGCACACTGGGTCTGGTTTTCATAGGTTTATTTTAAGTACCTGTAAATCTTATAAGCAGAAACCAGGAAAAAGAGGTTTGCTTTTTCTGGGGCAGAGTTTTTTAATGTAACTTGTTTTTACTGAGGGCAGAATAACTCTGAAGTTAAAAAAAAGCCTGTGCTATTACTTTTGTGCAGGGCTAAAGGGCTGTGTGTTCTCTGCCCCACAGTTTCACACTTTCATTCACCCTAAAGCCTCTGCTTCGCTCCAGGCTCTGCCCAAACAAGCCCCCTTTCCTTCGCTGCAGCCATTGGATGTTGATCTTCCCCATTAACCTTTCACGTCAGTTAAAACACATCGTATTTTATTCTTCATGAGCCTTCAGGGGGCTCATTCCTGACCTTTCCTTTCTCATCACCATGTGAAAAAAAAAAAAAACAACCCTCCTGTTTTCAAGGAAAGAGGCGTAATTCACACTTGGGATGGAGGCTCAGAATGAAGCTGGTCGTTCCTGGGGGTCAGTTTCCTTCATATTTTCTCTTTTCCAAAGGCTGCGTCACCATCACTTCATCAGGGACCACTGGAGAGGCAGCAGCAGCATTCAGCACGGCAGCGGGCACGATCCCCCACGCCTTCCCACTCGCTGTCAGGGCAGCCTCAGCACCACTTGGCAGAGCTACAGGGACCCACGAGCAGCTCATCAGACAGAAACACTTGAGACCACTGGGAAATCGTCCCTCACTGCTCAACAGGCTGGTCTCCTTTCAGAGAAATTCAAGGAAGACTTCAGAAACAATGAGAGTGGATGGAGTATTGTGTCCAGTTCTGGAATCCCCAATATAAGAAGGATATGGAACCGCTGGAACGGGTCCAGAGGAGCCCACGGAGATGATCTGAGGACTGGAGAACCTCTGCTATGAGGAGAGGTTGAGAGAGTTGGGATTGTTCAGCCTAGAAAAGAGAAGGCTCCAGGGAGACTTTAGAGCAGCCTTCCAGTACCTGAAGTGGGCTACAGGAAAGCTGGGGAGGGATTTTTTTACAAGGGCCTGGAGTGATAGGGTGAGGGGGAATGGTTTAAATTGGGAAGGGAAAGATTTAGATTAGACATTAGGAAGAAGTGACAGTGGGGAGGCCCTGGCCCAGGTTGCCCTGGAAAGGTGTTCAAGGCCAGGTTGGATGAGGCTTTGAGCAACCTGATCTGGCGGGAGGTGTCCCTCCCTGTGGGAGGGGGGTTGGAACTGGATGATCTTGAATGTCCCTTCCAACTCAAACCATTCTATGATTCTATGAGAAACAGCACATTCAAACCAGGCTATAAAAACGCCCACACAACCAACAAGCCAAAAAGCCCCGCAGGGCTTCACCCACCCAACTGGAAGTATCAGTGCTTGGGATTATTCCACACAATCTGCCCCCTCTACACAAGATAAACACAGTCCCACCGGTGTTTCTGCAGCCACGTTACTGGAGGTGAATGTGGAATGCCGTATATTTGGCATACACATTGTATCAGGTTTGATATTTTATGGGGGTGAAGAAAGGAAAAATCATTCACAAGTTGTTTGACAGAAGAAAAAAAAAAAACCCAGATAATGTGATTCTGTTCCCCAGAACAGATTTACTGCTCATCTGATTACCCGCAGGATCCAAGACAGAAAGTAATGGGGCAGACAGTAGAACTGGGATGTTTTCCAGATTCATCATTTAAATAATAAATAGTGGTTGCATGACTGGAGCACGATACTCCAGTCTGGAAAACTGTAAAGCATTCAGCAAGGCAGTATCAAACGCTGCATTCCTGAACCTTTCTGGAGACAGTATTTCCATTAGATTTACCAAGCCTCTCAGATGAGCTACGGATGCGTTATTCAGTGAATCCCCGCAGAGACTGGCTCTTATCAGATCAGAGAAGCACCTAAGGAACTGGATTGCTCTGGCCTGTTTTCCCATGAGGAATGTGTGGCCAGGTTACTCCACTGCCCCTGAGCAGGTAAAAACAGTTCCTCCAGCAACTCTAGTTTTGTTTGAACCAGTTCTACCACACAGCAGGTCCACACAGCCAAAGCAGAATTTGCTTATAAAATGATCTGAGTTCGTTGCTGTTCTTCACTAAACAGGCCTGGGGAATTCAATCGGGAACAGGCTTTCGCTCGGTGTTATTCAAATACAGGGTGGCTCTCCCTGCCCTGGAGACTGTGATGTCTAAGGTAGGACAAAAACGTAACACACAGAAAGCTGGTACCCAAAGCAGTGATCCAGAAGAGCAATTCAACCCTCCTAACTAACCACAAGCCTGATCCCAAGTCCTCAAAAGTCAAAAAGTTACCCTTTATCTATTTTAACAGACACTCCTTGGGCATTACCATCAAATCCAAATCTTAAAAACCAAACCAGCTGTTCCTGGTACCAGAACCCCCTGCTGAACACTGGTCAGCACAGCACGCCCCAACAACCAATGGAACTTTAACACAACCATGAACTCAGCAGAGGCTCCTCTCAAGGTGATTGTCCCACACTGATGTGGCCCCCCCTTGAGTACCCTGTGCAGTTTCGGGTGTCACAGCACAAAAAGGATCTAAAGCTACTGGAAAGCGTCCAGAGGAGGCCGCAAAGTTGGTGAAGGGTTTAGAGGAGAAGCTGTTTGAGGAGTGGCTAAAGTCACTCAGACTGCTCAGCCTGGAGAAGAGAAGACTGAGGGGAAACCTCATTGTGGTCTACAGCTTCCTCACAAGGGAAGGAGAAGAAGCGGGTGCTGATCTCTTCTCTCTGGTCACCAATGACAGGCCTGAGGGAATGGCAGGACCGATGTGCCAGGGGAGGGTTAGGTTGGATACAAGGAAAAGGTTCTTCACCCAGAAGGCGGTGGAGAACTGGAACAGCTCCCCAGGGAAGCAGGTGTGGCCACAAGCCTGACAATATTCAAGAAGCATTTGGACGACCCCCTCAGACACATAGTGGGAATGTTGGGGTTGTCCTGTGCAGGGACAGGAGTTGGACAAAAAGATCCTTGTGGGTCCCTTCCAACACAGGACATTCTATGATTCTATGAACTCTATACCGCTTGCAGGCCTTGCACCATGCCGAGATCCCACTTCCAGCCCTGACGGCAGCGAAGCACCTACCATCAGCCACTCTTCTCCTCCACTCTGCAGGCCAACAAGGACTAAATTGGAGAAATCTATTTAATAGTTGAATGGGCAAAACTGTTTCCTGGAAAGGAACAGGTCCATGGGTATCTCAGGGAACCAAGATGTCATTTGGTTGATAAACGCTAACTGTTTTCATAGAATCATAGCATTATTAAGGTTGGAAAAGACCTCTAGGATCATCCAGTCCAACCATCAGCCCAATACCGCTGTACCTACTAAACCATGTCCCAAAGTGCCATGTCTACATGCTTTTTGAACACCTCCAAGGACAGTGACTCCATCACTGCCCTGGGCAGCCTGTTCCAATGTTTCATCACTCTTGCAGAAAAAAAAAATTTCCCAATATCCAATCTAAACCTCCTCTGGTGCAACTTGAGGCCACTTCCTTCATCCTATCCCTTGTTACTTGTGAGAAAAGACTAAGACTAAGACCCACCTCAAACAACCTCCTTTCAGGGAGCTGTACAGAGTGAGAAGGTCTCCCCTCAACTGCCTCTTCTCCAGACAAAACAACTCCAGTTCCTTCAGCCACTCCTTCAGCCACTTCTCCAGCTCTGTTCCCTTCTCTGGACACGCTCCAGTTCCTCAATGTCCCCTCAATGTTTTTTGTAGTGAGGGGCCCAAAACTGAACACCAGATATGAGGTGCGGCCTCACCAGTTCTGAGTGCAGGGGGATGATCCCTTCCCTGGTCCTGTTGGTCACGCCATGTCTGATCCAAGCCAGGATGCTGCTGGCCTTCTTGGCCACCTGGCCACCCTGCTGGCTCATGGTTCAGCTGCTGTCGACCAGCACCCCCAGGTCCTTTTCCACTGGGCAGCTTTCCAGCCACTCTGCTTTGAAAGTTCTAATTATTTTAATTTGAATGTGACCAGGAAGTCAATAAAACAGACAACAGAATTGTCCCAGTGTGGGTTTGCTGCAAGCAGCACTGAACGGGCAGGCAGAGACCCTGCAACAGCTCGAGGGGCTGGGGCTGGGCTAGCGACGGTGTTTTGTCTTTCTTTTTCAAGGCTCCATGCATACAATTCACAGAATCACAAGGCTGGAAAAGACCCACTGGATCACTGAGTCCAACCCATTGCAGCAATCGGCATGAACATCAAAAAACTGCTCAGCACGGTGAGGTCTCGGTACGACAGATCCCAAGGCAGACAGAGAAAGAATGTATTTTTAACCTGATTATGTCACTTGTTAGTCCTGCAGCAGGACAAGACCAAATAGAGCTCGAGGCGCTGGGCTGCAAGTAAAAGTCCACAACACAGCTCTGGCTACAGAGAAATCCTGCTGAAGATGATGAGAGAGACTACCATGAACACCCCCTTGGAGCCCCCACCTGCAGACAGCTTTTCCACCAGTTCAGATTCAGCTTAGTAAGCCAGGCTTTTCTATTATTAATAACCCTGTTTAGCTGTGCTGGTTTTCTGAGGGCTTAGTGAGCAGAAATTGCTCACCGAGGTGTCAGATGAGCGCCAGACCCCAGCACAAAGGACAGAACACTCCAGACATTGCCTTTCTTTTGCCACAAACTTGCTCAGCCTGTTTCACATATCCACACCCCAAGAGACAGAGCTGTCACTCATTGTGATCTCCAGAGCTGAGCCCAGAGTTCCTCTCCTTCAAAACAGCACGTGATGGGGCGTAGAAGCTCACAGCGTGCCTGTAAAACCACCACCTATGCCTCCAACACAGGGGCTGAAGCTACCAGGGCCAACTGCGCAGTTGGTACAACAAGCAAACCCTCTGGGTCCACCTGGCTTTTCCTCTGGTGACATTCCCAGGAGCTCGCTTAAATTAAAATTAAAATTAAAACATATCTGTACTTCAATGAGGTCTGAGTACCTTTTCCGCCTTCAGAGGGAAACCTGAACCAACCTTCCAGGAGGGAATGTCTTAATCTTGCAATAAACTTTTCAAAATCAGATGCCTGCTGACTCTAATGGATCTCTGCTTCTTATAATTATGATTTAAGAAAAAAAACTTCTTAATTGACAATTTGAGCTCACGGCTCCCACAACTTTTGTTTCTCCGTTCTAGGTCTTCTACATGAAGAACTCTGTTCTACCAGAAATAACTTTTCCCAGTAGAAAAGCCAAGAAAACCCCAACCCACCAAATCAATAAAGGAAATCTAGGACCTCTAGTGATTCTTTTTAGCCTTTCCATGGGCTTTTTCTAAAGAGCAACTTGTTTCAAAGGCTGTCAGAGTGTCTCTAGGCAGGAGAATGTCAGCTGTGTGTGGGAAACAAAGTTCTTTACTACTAAAATAAAGCAGGATCTGCCTCAGCTACAATGAAACAGCACACAGGTCGCTACTGGAGACTGAACAAGGGGAAAAAAAGCTTGAAAAGTAACATCTGCCCTGAAAGAGCTGTGTCTGATAATGCCAGTTCTGGCTCCAAAGGCAGAAATCAGTGTTGAACACCTCCTCTCCCTCTTTCCCCCGTTCCTCTTCCTCCTTATATCAGAGGACAAACTTTTCAGACCCTGGAAGCCACACATGTGTAGAGACATTTTATAAAGAAGAAGGACTTGATGCTATAAACGTTGTTGATGTTGAGCAACCCTGACAAGACCTTGAAACAGGGAGCTAGCTCGGTGGAAAGAAGAAGTAACTGAGAGAAAAACAAAGAAGAAAAATGTCAACATGGCTAATTTTAGTGTAACTTGTTTAAAAGCACGTGCGGTGGTTTAGCCAATAATGTGTTAGAAATAGGCATGTGAACAAGCACTTTCAACCAATAATAAACTGTAAATAAGTGAGTGAACAGCTTATGCATAACCAGATATGTGACCCGAAAAGGTATATAAAGAGAAAACTAACACAATAAAGGGTCTTTGATCCATCAGATTGAAGTCCATGTCTCAATCCCCTCGACACACGTGCCCTGCTGCAACAGCAACTCGGCAGCATCATGAAGCTCAGGGCTCCTGCTTCAAAAGCAGCAGCTTCACTCCTTACCATTCAGCTACTCCAGTGATCAACAGAGGAATCTCCAGACCACTTTAGATAAAAACTACAGCACCTTTATTTCAAGTTTCACATAAACCGTTTTCTCTTTCAATGGTGAGATACATAGGAGTTGGATTAAATGACCTTCAGGGTCCCTTCCAACCCCAACCACTCTATGACTCATATATAAATTTTAAGATACATATAATTACCTGTATCAGAGATTTATTAGGCATTACCCATGACACTGGCGAGCACAGCTGTGAGCCCTGCAGTGGAAACATCTTTAAATGCAAAGGCACAAAGGCCATCCTTGGTGTGGGAAGAGAACAGAATCAAATTTTCCCGTACTGCTTTCCCTGAACACTTCTTTCTGTGATGAAATCCAACTCCAGAGGCCAAACATTTCCACTGAAATGCTAATACACTGGGGGAAGGAACTGCAGAATCATAGAATGGTGCTGCTTGGAAGGGACCTCTGAAGCCCATCCAGTCAACCTTCCCGCAATGATCAGGGAGATCTTCAACTTGATCAGGTTGCACAGAGCCCCATCCAACCTGAGGCATCCACCATCTCTGTAGGCAACTTCTGCCAGCACCTCACCATCTTAATTGTAAAAAAATTTCTTTATATCTAGTCTAAATCCCCCCTCTTTTAGTTTAAAACCATCACTCCTTGTTCTATTGCAACAGGCTACGCTAAAAAGTCCTTCCCATCTTTCTTATAAGCCCCCTTTAAACACTGAAAGGCCACAATAAGATCTCTCCACAACTTTCTTTTCTCTAGGATGAGTAACCCCAACACTCTCAGCCTTCCCTCATAACAGAGATGCTCCAGCCCTCTGATTTTCTTTGTGGCCTCCTCTGGATCCACTCCAACAGGTCCATGTCCTTCCTGTGCTGAGGGCTTCAGAACTGAACACAGAACTCCAGGTTGGGTCTCACCAGAGCAGAGGGGCAGAATCACCTCTCCCAACCTGCTGGCCACACTTCTTCTGATGCAGCCCAGGCCACGGTTGGCGTTCTGGGCTGCAAGCTCACTTTGCCAGCTCATGTTGAGCTTTTCATCGACCAGCACCTCCAGGTCCTTCCCCAAAAGGCTGCTCTCAATCCCTTCATCCTCCAGTTTGTGTTGATACTTGCGGTTGCCCCAGCCCTTGGCCTTGTTGAACCTCATGAGGTCTGGATGGACACACTCCTCAGCCTGTCCAGGTCCCTCTGGATGACATCTCTTCCCTCAGGCGTGACAACTGCACCACTTAGCTTGGTATTATCTGCAAACTCACTGAGGGGGCACTCGATCCCACTGTCTATGCCATTGATTAAGACATTAAACAGTGCCAGAGAAAAATGTTCTTGTGATGGCTGCCTCAAAACACATCTTCAGTGCTCCTAGGTGAATGCATCATCAAAAGCCCCAACTCTTCTACTGGTAAAAAAACATTTAAAGGATGAAAAGTTTTAGAGAACACCTGGTTCTGCAACATCTTTCTTGCACTGCGATTCTACTGCTGCTCCAGTTTTCAGACACGAGATGAGAATCGTGTCCCCACATTTATTTAACAGATAGATAAACATTTGTCTTTGGAGTAACAGAGAAGCCAGCGCTGTTGCCTAAAGGTAAGATAATAAAGCATGGAGAAATGAAGATGAAAGAACAAGGAGAAAAGGCTTCAGCCCCGCAGACAGTGTCTGAGAGAATTTTAAAAGAAAGGGAAGTTTTTAAGTGTAAAAACAGGAAACCAGCGATGAAAAAGGTTTTATAGAATAAAGGGCGCTTTGTATTACTGTGACCTAATATGCATTTTCTGTGCCGCAGGCTGAATGACTGGGACGCCACCTGGGGCTGTGCGTGCAGGTTTCTGCAGGTACTGCCCCAACAACAATTTTTAGACAACTCCAGCCCCACTGCAAGGTCCCACTCAAGAAGGCACCAGCCTTGACACAATTATTTATGCAAAGAAAGCGCTGTGAAATGGGACATAAACTCTTGAAATGGTGCAAGCTGATCTACACCTGTCTTCAAAGGAACTGCAAATCCAATTGCATCTACAGACAATACCTTAAAAATGTTAGCAAGTTCAACTTTCTTAAGTTAAGCAGTGGACAGGTATGGTTGGACTCAACAATCTCAAGGGTCTTTCCCAATCAAATGATTCTATGATTCCATGGAGGAGTTAGGCAAGCTAGGGATTTTCATTTAACAGAACTCACATGTGTAAACCCTGTGCCTGTTTGACAACACATTTTACACCTTGTGTAAGCCCAGAATTCACAATGGGTGTCTGCATTTCCTTTGATAATAATCAAATGCTCCATTTAATCAGGTTCTCTAAACATCTCTAAACAAGCAGCATCACTTCAGATGAGGTGTAACAGTTTCAACCTTAAAAAATGTAAATTCTAGTACAGGAGAGAAGCCGTTCCTGTCTTCACTGGGATCTGAGCTAATGCAGGAAATCTGGAATGCACTTTTCAAAACTAAAGCAGCAGCAGAGGTCATAGTGTTTTGCTAGGGGTTTTTTAGTTAATAATAAGGAAAGGCATAAAGCTGCTGAAGTACAGCATAATCCCCAACAGGCCAACTTCAGAGAACAGAGGCACATTCTCTGCTGGTGGAAGTCATGGAATCATAGAATGGTTTGGGTTGGAAGGGACCTTAAAGATCATCTCATTCTAACCCATCCTGCCACGAGCAGGGACACCTCTCACCCAATCACATTGCTCAAAGTGTCATCCAGCTTGGCTTTGAACACCTCCAGGGATGCGGCAGCCACAGCTTCCCTGGGCAATCTGGGCCAGGGCCTCACCACCCTCATTGTGAAGAATTTCTTCCTAACGTCTAATCTAAATCTTCCCTCCCCACCACCCATTTTAAAGACACTCCCCCTTGTCCTATCACTGAACGCCCCTGTAAAAAGTCCCTCCCCAACTTTCCTGTAGCCCCTTTCAGTACTGGAGGCTGCTCTAAGGTCTCCTCGGAGCCTTCTCTTCTCCAGGCTGAACAACCCCATCTCTCTCAGCCTGTCAGTAGCTTTGAGTCACCAAGTCACCATGGTTTACAGACTTCCCTGCTGTTACAAGGCAGATTCCACACCGGCATTATCTGCAAGTTCTCCCCATTCGAGCACGCGACTGCCTGTTTTAAAATAAAAATGGGAAATGGAAAGCAGAACCTGCAAACACATGAATCCTTTGTAAGCAAAGCAAGGGAATACTAAAGGCTACCCAATCTCTTTTTGCTCCTATGTTTCAAGTCTATAAAGGATATGCTGACTTTTCCTTCTTCAGTTGTTGGGAGCTTCCTCACGCCCCACTCCTCCCAGTAATACATTCTGCTGGTGCAAAGGCTCCACACATCAGTCAAGAACCATCACTGACTATGCTATATAAACATTTTGCTTCACGTTGCTCACTGCACATCCAGGGACCACACGTTTCTGCCAGCATTCCATATGCCATCTCCAAAATATATGAAACCGCTACCATTGGGATTAATTCCTCTTTTTCATTCAAACTGAAAGGATTTCCGCTTAAACTCTTTTCCAACTAGCTGCTTGAACTCATTATCCCCACATCCTTAGCTGGTAACAAAAGGTTAATGTTTATTTCTAGAAACCTTGCTCACAGCGAGCCTTCCTTCAGCAACTTCCGTAACTCGCGCCTCCGTGAGCGGAGGGGTTGGGATCGCTCTGGGATGAGTGGGGGCACCTGGTCCCCCATTTGTCATCTCCCTGAGGTCACCCGCCAGCTGTCTGTCCTCTCAACACCCGGCCTCGCCACCGCGGCGAAGGCATTCTCCCTCACTCAGGTTTCCAGGTCTGAACTTCCAGATCCAGTAAATCAATCAGCCATCGCAGAAACTGCTCAAACAACTGCAAGTAAGCACTTTAACACCCTTGAGCAGCCTCGCTGCGTAACAAGGACACTGCAGTCCTAGCTGGAATCCTGCAAAGCGCTCGCTCTGCATGACCAGTATAGATTACACTTCAGAGGACTGCAGAGCTGCAGCTACATTTAGTCTATGACTAAATCAGGCTCCACTCGTACTTGACCCTGAGAAGAATGTCATTGAACGCCAAGGGCCTTTTCTCAGCTATGATCTCCTGGTTTTTTTCTTTCCAATAGCTAAAAAGACCATTAGGCCATCATTCCTGTAACTGCAAAGTAGCTCTATGTTGTGGAAATGTTTTGGCATGGCTTGATCCTTGAATTCTTCATCCTTCCCCCTGCCCTCTCTGTCTCCACTCTTCATCCCACACACTATATTCAGGACAAGGGTCACCAGAAGAACATGGATAAGTTTAAATTACTATTATTCTGAGGAAGTCACCCATTGTTCTGTCACTTACAACCTGAGTCAGTACTGGTTTCATTGGCTTTTTCTTTTTTTCAATCAGGATAGAGCTGATTCCTAAAGACATCACTGTGCCTTTCCCTATAGCTAGGGGAACATTTCCCTGGGTTCAAAATCTGGGAATACAGCATTTCTTCTGTAGGCTAAAAGAGAGAACATGACTTTTATTCTAACGACAGTTCTCTTGGGCACACAAATTCCTCTTTTAGGATAAAAATTCTTTTCCAATTTCTGCATACCCCACCACGTACCATAAATCCCCCAGCGCACAGCAAGCAATCCATATTGATGAACCAAGGCTTTGAGCAAGCTACATGAAAGAGATTCCTCCTGGACCAGCTTCCATATAAATTATACGGCTGGGAAGCAAACGGAGCCTTTTCTGAACAGAGCGCTCAGTCAGGAACATCTACAGAAAGAGGATGGAGATGTACATAGAATTTTTTCCCCCCTTTCAGTACATTTTGCTTGACACGCAGCTCTGTGGTGACAGACCACAAGGACAGCATGGTTGTACCACAACTGCAGAGTACAGGACAGCCCACCACAAGCAAAGGAGAGGTATTTTTGCCCCAGGAGCTCTGTTAAGGACCTTGACTTTGGGCCTGAGGATGGAAAACAGACTAGCTGGCATGGTTTTAGAGGGTTTCTTTCACATTGAAGGACTGTGTTTCAGCCCCAGCAGGGGAGGACAGAGCTCCTGGGTGACTCAGGTGTCAGGCATGGGCTGCAGACTAATGGAGGTCAACAGCCTCTTTCACCCCTCTGCCCTCCCCTAGTTTGCCTCCTCCATCTACCTGCCCCGCTACAGCTCTGGAATGCCCCTGCAGGGCAGCGATCTTGGAAAGAAAGAACGATGAGGCTGGGGCTAAGGGCAGAGAAACATCATCTTCTCCCCCCTGCCAGCATAAAGACTGAGGGCAGGATAATAGCACCAGAAATGCATTTACCACAGCCACAGGCTTTGCCCTCAAGTCACTTCTGATGGAAAAAAAACATCATCTGAACAAAGAAAAAGCTGTACGTAACCTCAGCTTTGAAAATATTGTCTCCCCAGGTTCACAAGTCTGCTCTGTTTCCACTGTGATGCAGCACCCTCTGCTCTGAAAGAGCAGCAATGAATTCACGTCATATGGAAATTCCTGTTTAATATAACTCAGAAACTAAATAGCACAAGATACACAAGAATTTCTAGAGGGTTTTTAACCTCTGATACTGATCAGATAAGTAAGCTGCCAAACCTCGTAATTGCTCAAATGAATAACTGTGAGCTCTGTGTTTTTCACTTGCTCTGTGCTCATAGTTATTCATTTAAGATAACAAGAACCCAAAGTTATTTTCTTTAGGCGATATTTGAAAGGCGTAATTGTTGAAAGCAGAAAGAAAGCAGTTTGAAAGACTCTATTTAAAGAGGATGAGACTGTTCAGGTCAAAAGAAGGTGAAAAAACCCGCCCGCCTGGTACCAGAGCTAACTAATGCTCGAAAGCATTAGACCCTCCGTTTCTTCAGGTTCTGGTTCCTGCTGATTGGATCAGCACTTCTGTCTGATATTGAGGATCAAGTTTACAGCTCGCAGCCACGCTGGCGTTTGCTCCTCAGGAAGGCCTAGAAGAGGTGAGAGGGAGAAAAGGGAGGAGGGCAGGAGCTCAGAGCAAGGGTTTCTCCTCAAAGCCGCAGCTGAGCTAAGAATCTGCCCGAGCATCTGCCCGAGCCATGTGCAGCTTTCTGGCTGAGCTCTCAAACACCAACCTGTGAAGGAATCGTTCAGCCCCGCTCTGTATCCCAGAGCAAAGACAGCTCACAGAGGTGGAGGGAGAAGGGGAAGAGTTGCTCTGTTCTCTTCAAACTATGTTCACAGGGCAATGAAGGAAAAAACACACAGTCCTTCAATCCTAAGCAGTCTCCTCTTTTCTGTCAACATATGGTAGGAGCCCTTATTATTTGGCTCAAAAATAAGGTATCAGCGAACCTATTTTTCTGTTTTAACAGTTTGACATTCCCATTGTGAAATCTGGGTGAAACTCCCTGGATTTTATTGTCCTTTTCAATAGTGCCCTGATGGAATTACTAGAGGGGAAAAGCAGTGATGAGGAGAGATTTTCATTTTACTCTTCCAAAAAGACAGTGAGTTAAGTGTCTAAATGGAATCATTCTTTATTTTATATCATTTCCGTTGAACTAATTTTTATTCTCTGCTGCTTTCAGTTCAATACAATTTCCTGAACCAGCAGGGGCACAGATATCAAAGCAGAAGTGCGCTGAGTTCCCCAGAATCCCATAGTTTCACCTGGGGGCAGAAAAATGCTAACAGAGTTGTTACAGAGGAGCAACATTCACAGATACTGAAATTCTCCATGGTTTATTTGTATAACAACTTGACCCACCCTGCAAACAGCATCCTCAATAAACACATTGTGTCCCAAGAAGCTGTGCATACTGATTGAATTGATTCTGAAACCCTCTGGTGCAGAAATTGGGTTTTTTAGGCATTCACAGAGAGTGGCGAGTGTTGCAGGGTGGGAGGGAGGGTAGTTGTATTAATAAATAATGACATTTAATAAGTTCTCTGGTGGCACCCTGCTGAGGAGAGAGCTCACATTAACACTAGGTGGCAGAAGGCCCTGTCACATTGAAGACACCTGCAAAGAGATACACTCAGACCTAGCCTTGTACTTGAGAGCTGATTTCAGAAAACCTAAGGGAAAAACAGTTGAAAGGAAAATAGCTATAAAATATCATTTACCACCCACTCTTCCAGAGCTAATTCTGGCTCTGATACCTTTAGTGCACATCATTTCACTGTTTAAAAGATCTTTAGCTATCCCTGAATCTGAATGCACCTTCTAAACTTGAACCTCGAATCACCTCTTATTCAATTCAGGTGAAATTCTCCATGAGACAGGTGATTCTACTAAGCTTTTATTTAAATAAGAGGAACTCACAGTTTAAAGAAATAAATGGCCACTAGGGCAAGTATACAATAGAAACATTGCTAACTACCTTGAAAGATACTTGAAAAGAAGCTTGGAGGGCTATAGAAAGCAGATTTCTGGAGAGGAAAGAAAACCAATAAGCTACAAGTAAACTTATTCAGAACTGCTCAAGACTCACTGTGGAAGAGGTCTCCTAAAAATAGCAGCTGTTCTTTCATGGAGACACATTTTCAGGAGATACTTTTGTAATTATATATAAAATTCCATTCTATCAACTGGTTTCTTCTAGTTTCACATATTTAACCCTTTAAAAAGTGTTTATGCCTGATTTTCCTTTATTCTGGCCACTCTCTCTCAAACTACTCCAATCAGCCATCACAAGTCAAAGGCAGAGTATGAAGAGGAATTTGCTGCATGGGCTCTAACAGCCTGGACAGAAGAGAAAACAAAAAGCAACGTTGGACGTAAGCAGGAAGCCGTAAATACAAAAGGAAAGCAGAAGATAACCAATGTCTTGATGTTGAAAACCAAATGGAGGAGGTAGGAGAATGACACGCTATTTCCTTAGACAAATAAGGGTTGACAGAAAAGATTTCTTCTAGATCATCGTGGCTCCACTGCTTTTACACGTGCTGACCTGTAATGTCCCGGATTTACAGTGCTTGAGGGTTGGGTTCTACAAGCGTAGCTGGTGCCAACAAAATGCTCCATAGCTTTGTGGTGGGTTATTTTGTACCTCTAGACATGGAGGCTCTTGGTGTTTAAATATAGTATAGTTTATCATTCAGAGTTGTCAGCAATGGAAATTGTCATCTAAGCAGTAAAAGATGCTGCTGAAGAAACAGGAGGGACTGGTTAGAAAGTAAAAAATTATTTTGGCCATGACAACTCCTCTCACTGCCCATTTTGAGGGTAAGGGATCAAGCTACCCATTGCAAATTGCTGCCTGAGAGTCAGAAAAATCAATAGTAGGTAGGAAAGCCTACTTGCCAAGGCTGCAGCCACTGCCAGCAGATTATTAATGCATCTGTCTGCATTCTTTAATGTTTCCTAAGAAGCAACTATGTTAACTGAAAAGGTGTGATGTGTCACCAGCCCTTCTCTTCTCTCCTCTTCATTTTCTCTCTATATTAAAACCTTGGCTACCAAAGAAAACAATCACGTTTCACCTCATCTTTTCCCAGCTTTTCTGAAGTTCAGTTCCTGCTCCACAGCAATATATACAGTCCAAGTACTGTCCCTGACAAGCTGTTTGACAGCCCTAAGTTGCACATCTATTTCACTCCCAGAGCTTTGGAATTGGTAGGGCTTGGATGGGAAATGGAGGCCAACTAAAATAAACACAGACAATATCAATGAGTTCTTCAGAAACGCACAGGACAAGCGAAATGAAACACTACTGGCTTTTGCCCACAATTAGAATTCGGCCCATCTTGCATGCTGGACGCTCTGGCTGTGGTCCAGAAAGACACTTAAGCACATGTCTTATTTTAAGCATGTGAGCAGTCTCACTGATTTTTTCACTCATGCCAGTAAGAATATTCAATGTGCTTAAAGTTAAGCACATTGTTAAGTGCCTTCCTGGATCAAGGCCAGGCTATTTAGCCCTCACAAGAGTTAGTCTACAGAATAGTTACCATTATTTTAACTTCTCGAGGCTTTCTTTGAGACACAGTTTTATGATGTATGGGAATATTTCATTCATTGAGTATCATACGAGCAACAACTGGTTTAGTGGAACCTTCAGGGAACAAGTACTTTTCCCCTTCCCACATCTTATGAAGTAGTAACTGGAAGGATTATAGAATCATAGAATTATTAGGTTGGAAAAGACCTTTGAGATCATCACGCCTAACCGTACGTGTCCATTATTAAATCATATCCCTGAGCACTTCATCTGCCCATATTTTAAACACCTCCAGGGATGGTGACTCCACCACCTTCCTGGGCAGACTCTGCTAGTGCCTGAGAACTCTTTTGGTGAAGAATGTTTTCCTAATATCCAATCTAAACTTCCCTTGATGAAGCTTGACACCATTCCCTCTTGTCCTATCACTTGGGAGAAGAAACCAACACCCACCTCTACAACCTCCTTTCATGTAGCTGTAGAGGGCGATGAGGTCTCCTCTCACCCTCCTCTTCTCCAGGCCAAACACAAGGACACATTGCTGGCTCATGGACAACTAGGTGTGCTCCAAGCCCTCCTGTTTAAAGCTGCTTTCCAGCTGGTGCACAGGATTATTTCTCCCCACGTGCAAGTCTTGGCATTTCTCTTTTGCTGAACTCCACAAGATCGCTGCTGGATCACTTCTCCAGCCTGTCGAGGTCCCTTTGAAGGGCAGCACAACGACCAGTGCTCGAGCTGCTCCTCTGAACTTTACGTTGCCTGCAAACTTGCTGAAGGTGCGCAGGCAGCAGGGAAGAGGCTGAGCAGTACTAGTTTCAGCATTGACCCTGGGGTACATCACTAGGTCCCGGTTTGCTTTGAAACCCACAGCATACAACAAGCATGTTAAGGTTACTAGATTGTACTGGATTAAGTAGCTCCCATTTTTAAACCAAAATGGTTACATTAGAGCAGTATTTTAATATATGCAAGAATCCAGCCTGTTTCTGAACTGTCCCTGCTGGCTTAGCTCACTCTTCAAAGTGAATTTCCTCTAAGAAAAGTGAATAAAATCATTTATAACTTCAGAAGGACAGACTTTTCTTTTTGAACGGTTTTAATGTGTAATAAAATCCATCATTTGGGTTAGTTAAGAAATAACTTCTGTGGACAAAACTGCACTTCCACTTGATGAGACAACAGCAACAACAAATCTGTATTCTAGAACTGGGATTACAGCCAGCTTAGGATGGAAAAACATTGAATGCTTATGGCATAATTATAATAATACAGCACTTGCTGCCAGAATATTCAAGAATTATTCTGAAAATTATGCCCTAAATAGAATGTTCAGCTAAACTGAAAGCACATTCCAAGAAATGCAAAACAACAAACTTAACATGATTCCAAATCTAATTTATGAGTAGTAAGGGCCTGTTTTAATAACAGCACATTTAGTGGCTGAATTAATTATTTTAAAGATAATGAATGCCTGATGTCCAGTAGAGCGTCACATGAAAATTCATCACTGACTCATGTAAACTAACCTCAAATTTAACCAAATGCAACTGTGATCAATATTGTGTCAATCTGAAAATATCTGGGGTTTAAGAAAACAACAAAACCAGGTGCAAGGATGAGTAAAAAGTTGGAATCCACAGACTGAAGAGTTCTTTGCCACTGGAAGATCTGGAACAGTTATACTGATAGGGAGAAGTCAAAAGGATGAGAAGTTTTGATAGTCCTAACTCTCTTCATGGTGAATGTGGCAAGTGCAGGAGAAACAGAAGGGAGCCGATTTGTTACTGGTGCATGGGGTTTTTTTTTTTTTTGTTTCTTTTAAAGATGGGATCCTCCACTTTTAAGCAGTTTGGGGCATGGGCTGTTCCTCTACACACCTCTAAATCACCGTACAGTGTTTTGTAGGATGGACTTGACAGGATGAGAGAGCTGGGCTTGTTCAGCCTGGAGAAGAGAAGGCTCTGAGAAGACCTTATAGCGACCTTTCAGTACCTGAAGGGGCTACAAGAAAGCTGGGGAGGGACTGTTTACAGAAGCTTGTAGCGGTAGGACTCAGGGCAATGGGTATAAACTGGAGAGGGGCAGATTTAGACTAGACATAAGGAGGAATTTCTTCACTGATCACCTTGCAGACTTAATTAACAATGACCATCTTCGCTGGTGTTGATGACTTCAAGGGCTCATCCAATGAGAAAGAAACTCATCCAGCAGACAGAAATGAAACATTTGCCAGGCAGGCAAATATTCCTAGCCTGTAAAAACTAATTCCTGTGAGAGTTTTTCTCTTTGTTCTCTTGCAACATGCGACCACCTGCAGTACCTACTGGAGAGAGGGAATGCAGTCTGGCTACCCCGTTTCACTGTGGATGAACTTTAATGTATCAGAGACACAGATCCTTTCAATCTAAGTACAGATGCCCTGGGCACACTAAAAGTTGCTACAAATGTGCGCATGCACTGCCCACCACTGTGCTCAGTCACACATCACCATTGCAGAAAAAGGTGATGCAGAATAAAAAGTTGCCTACATCAACCTCCTTTTAGTATTTCTTTAATTTATCATTTCTTGGTAATAATATTTGTCATGGTTTGCAGTGGAAAAAATGATGAAATAAAACCACAAACTGAGCTGCGAGAAGAAAAGGTGTCAGAGTAGAGAAAATGGTGTTTCATTCCTCAAAACAATAACCCCTACCATGACAGCCTTGCTGGCTCCTTCTCCACTGACAGGAAATTTCTGTAAAAGAATCATGTGGTGCTGGAACAAAACTTCAGAGCTTCACAAGGAGACAGGCTACAGTCCTGACCAGGGATTAACAAATGAAGAAGAAAGCCCAGGCCTCTCCTTTGCCTTCCAAATACTAGAAACTTAGAACGTGACAGAAACCTGTTGACTCTGACAGGGTTTAAATAACAATAAGTAGTCAAAAAAAACAGAACAGCTAAAACTGGCAGAGAAAATAAGAAGTCTAGGACTTCATTGCTTCACGGTCTCCTGAAACTTAGTATCTTCACAAAAACAGGCAGAAAATCCTAGAGGGCCACAGATGGGCAACAGATTTATGAAGTCTGAGAATCCCAAAACAAAGATGCAACTGAGCTAGTCGATTTTATTATTTTATCCCTGAAAGCTTTAATAAAGCACTTAAAGCACCTACTAGAAAAGCACTGTGTCAGTACTGTCCTTTAGGCACATCTCCCTCCCCGCCTCTGAAAAGTTGTCTGGCATTTGACATAATTGGGAGGAAGAATTTTCTCCCCTGGCGAAGTCAATTAACTTCACTGTATCTGTATCCTCTGTCAGAGCCGCATCTGCTATCTTCTTCATGTCTGACACAGGCTTCTACACCTACTTGACAGATCAAACGGGTTTTAAAGAAATTACTGTGCTTTAAAGGGAAGTTCCATGGCTACATCATGTCAAAAAGCTGCAAGACAAGAGATGAGCGATTATTGTATTAGTACGTGATACACTCCCCTAGAATATTAAAATACAGTGCATCTTTGTACTGAACTTTACCTTCGTTCATGCAATTTGCTATTTCATTAAGAAACTCCTTGAGTCTTCAATCATCATAAACGTCTGCAGTAAATTAAAGAAGGTAATTTTCCTGCTTTGTGCTCTTCATCTGCTTAATTTCTCTTATTACTAAGATACAAAAGCTCTTTGCTATAACAAGAAATGTAAGTAACTGTGAGCCACTGCTTTAACAGAGCCATAAACAGGTATATGCATGTTTGTGTAGAAACATGTACTGAACATTATAACTAAGCTTTTTTCTTTTTTTAAGGGTATATAAAACATTAGTGCTTTATGCAATACCGTACGATGGGATGTCATCAGATTGCACCTCATGCCACTCTTTGGCATCATTAAACCAAGTGCCAGATCGCATTTTATAGTCACTATAACTCATGTCCAAACCCATTTCCCATTCATCCCAATTTAATGTTCGTGTTTGTTACCCATCAATGTATAAACCCCTTAATTAAAGGCAGCAGTGGAGAGAAAGATAACGCGTACAACGTGCTCAACGCAGTTCAAATGTAAATGAATACACAGCAACACAGTGGGTAATGCAGGGGTTGAAAAAAAACTCTACCAAAATGCATTTCCTTGTAACTGACCATTAAAAGCCACTAGACCAAGACTCCAGTTCTCCCAGATGGCAGCCAGGAACTGGATGCGTAACTGGGAAACAACGTCAGAGTCTCTGTGGCCCTGTACATCTCAGTTTTTAGGTCCCTGAGCAGCACAGGAGAGTATCACGGAAAAGAAACAGTCCCTTTTATTTGGGCATGGACCTGTTCTGAAGTAAAAAGCCATATTTCACTCACCAAAGGCATTTCACTCCAGTATTCCGGTGAGAAAGAAGGTTCAGTCAAATAAGATCACTAACAAAATAAAGCTAAATTTTCGCTAATAATTTCTAGTGAGTTTGTGAAGCACGATGCATCACATCTGACAGGTTGCTGATGTGATTTATGGGAAGAGAGCAAAGGACTGTATTGATTTCTCGCATCAATAGAATGAGCACTCTACTAAGTTGACTTTAAAGCAGTGACACAGAAGTATTGCATTATCTGCCACACAAGTGCTAAGGAGGTGTTCAAAGACTTAAAGAGCATTTTGGCACATAAATCTACTATCGGCTAACAAGATGTCCTTCGTGACTGAGAACTTCTGGCACTACAAAGGCTCTGTCAGCTGGAGCCACGGAAAAGCAAATACCACAGCAGAAGAGCTGGCTCTTCCCAAACCACCTCTGTGCTATTCCAACTGAAGCACACACATAAATCCAGGCTGCCCTAGAAGATGCCTCAAACATAGTCCCCATACATGCTTTACCACAACTTTATACGATTCCCCTCTAACTCTTTACAGAGGTTAAAGCTCTATCAATGCAGATTCCTCGCTTTTTGTACAAGAAGCACATTCCATTTTTTCAAGGAATAAAAAGATCCACAAAGATTTCTACAGGAAAGCTATGAGTCTTCATCCTGGTGTAGTTATCTTTTTGCATCAGGGTTATCATCCTTTAATCCCACTAGGGTTCAAAAGCCCCTGCTACGCTGTTGTCCACTTAATACACTGCTGCTGAATGTATTCCACAATGACCTATGGATTTCTACAACCAACAGTGGTCTCAGATTTCTTCACCCCAAGAACTAACACATGGCTCAGCGACTCACCTCAGTCAAAAGGGGAGATCAGGTTCATATTTAGGTTTATAATAAAAACAGGCAATCTTTTTTTTTTCTCTTTTGTGAAAGTATCATATTCAAATTAGCTTCATAGGTGCTACACCAAAAAATATTTAAGTACAATTTACAGTGATAGATCTCACGAAATAAGTGTAAATGGGGATTCATCATCCAATGAGGTATTTTCCCTGCAGGGATCTCATTTTATCTCAATGATAGTCCACAACTTTCATCTATGATTTGAAAGAAAATATAAAAGTCACTTCTTGTAAAACGCACAGCTGTCAAAAAGTTGGAGGGGGCTGGGAAAAGAGATAAATTATTCAGGCTAATCCGTAGCACTTACTAACACGGACTTCTTCCAGCTAGAGACAGCTTAATAGCAAAGGTCATGCAGCTAGGAGCAAAGAACACAGGTCACACAAGACACAGCACTACATAAATTAATTAATACTGCAAACAACAGATAATGGTGGCCAGCTTAGAAAACCTGAGCTCTGGTTACTTTTGTAGCTAAGGAGGTGGATACACGCATAAAGTAGTCTCAGGCAGTGGAATGGGGAGTTAATAAAAAAAGAATGATTTACATATGGACTGAAGCCAAACTCCAAAGGTATTTTGGTGCTTAACTGCCTTTGGGGATTTTAGTCCACCTGACTTAACAAAGGCTACAGGGGAATCAGCAATAGGATCAGATCTGATTGATCTCTCCCCACAGTCAGTCTCTTCCTCTGCAGCTCCGCAAGCGCCTTTGCAAAGAGCAAACAGTGCCCTGTGCACCAATACATCCTTTTACACTAACACCGTATTTCCAACACTTTTCCTTCTCTAGTCTGATTAACCTAAGCTAGTATGTGTTTTTCATCAGTTCAGAGTCTACAGTTCATTAAAACCAGCAAGACAGATTCTTCATTCAATTACTTGCTCAAGAAAAATGTTACCTTTGTCTATTCAGTATTCAACCTGGTTTTCTGCAGTAAGTTCTCCAAGCATTAATTCTCTCTTCTGGAGCAAAACACCTATCTTCAGCTGTAGCTGCTGAAACAATCAAGGCACTGACACGCCTACAGAAACACCTAATACAACAGCAATAACAGCAAGGAGTTACTACAACATACATGTAAAAAGATATATAATGATATATGCACATACACAGATGCACGTGCACACATGTGTCACAATCATAGAATGGTTTGGGTTGGAAAGGACCTTAAAGATCATCCAGCTCCAACTCCCCTGCCATGGGCAGGGACACCTAGCACTGCATCGGGCTGCTTATAGCCCCATCAAACCTGTCCTCAAATACCTCCAGGGATGGGGCAGCCACAACTTCCCTGGGCTACCTGTTCCAGTGCCTCACCGCCCTCACAGGAAAACATTTCTTCCTAACATCTCATCTAAATCTCCCCTCTTTTAGCCTAAAGCCTTTGCCTCTCATTCTATCCCTGCACTCCCTGATAAAAAGCTGCCATTGCAACTTCTTCACCGCTTTGCAAGGAAGCAAAGAAGTTTTGGGGAGCTCTTGTTTCTCTCCTACCTTTACCCTGACCACGTGGCAGCTGTTCTTCTGGGAGCATCCAAACCTTATACCAGAGGACAAGTAAAATTTTTGGAAACAGCTCATTAAGATAAAATGTAATCAATCACTTTGTATGTGGGCTGGAGAAATGAGGGGAGGAAAGAAGGTGAAAGGACTCAAGGAGCACACATGCTTATATAGATGTCTTTTTCCTAGAAATGCTGCTAAATTTAGTGTGTCTTCTGAACCTTTTGCATTTAGTTTGATTTTTTTTTTTTTCACATCAGAAGTATTTTAAAGCCTCTCCTTTACTGGCAATCTCTTGCCTTTCATATTGTTTTTGTTTTCTTAAGGAAACTGGCAGCTGAAATGCTGTTCTAAAAACAATTCACGAGCATTTAGCAGTGTTGCTATTTCAAACACTAGACTGAGTTGAAAATGCCATGTGGCAAGACAGTGCTGTTTCAGCTGTTGGAGCCCTCAGAAAGGGCAAAAAAAATGCTGAATAAAACCAAAATATGTCATGAGTCAACAAAAAATCTGGGATTTGTTGCAAATAACCATCCTTCAAAGCAGCCCAGAACAGATGATGTGCTATTCTTTGAAAACACCGTAGCCTGTATTATCATCACCTCCACCCAGCCATTCCAGCTTATGCGCTCCTCTCTAAGTAGCAAGTACTTCCCAATGACTAAAACTGGTATTTCGAAACAGGTATTCCCATTTTGCAGAAAATGAACCAAAGCACCAATGCAGGGAATAAAATAAAATTTAAAAAGATTAAATATATCTGCAAGACAGGCCTGTAAGGAGCTTCAATGTAGAGCTACCATAGACTTCAGAACTTTGACCTTATTCACCTTCCCAAGCTCACCCAAAGACAGCAACGGAGTAGGGAAATCAGCTTCCTCTTTAGAGCTCTAGACCAGAGCCCTGCTGATCCTACCTGCTGTCCCTCAGCACGGCTGCTGGGCAGATCCTAACACATTAAACTCCATTTCTCTTCCAGTACTCCCACAGAAGAAAGAGGTGCGCATATCATAGAATCACCAGGTTGGAAAAGACCCACTGGATCATCAAGTCCAACCATTTCTATCAATCACTAAACCATGTCCCTCAGCGCCTCGTCCACCCGTCCTTTAAACACCTCCAGGGAAGGTGACTCAGCCACCTCCCTGGGCAGCCTGTTCCAGAGCCCAGTGACCCTTTCTGTGAAGAATTTTTTCCTAATGTCCAGCCTGAACCTCCCCTGGTGGAGCTTGAGGCCATTCCCTCTTGTCCTGTCCCCTGTCACTTGGGGATGTGCATGAAGAAGGTATGAAATGGACCCATACATGGTTATTGGCTTTAAATAGGAGGGGGGAAGATTTAGCCTAGACATTAGGAAGAAATTCTTCATGCTGAGAGTGGTGAGGCACTGGTACAGGTTGCCCAGGGAAGTTGTAGATGCCCCACCCCTGGAGGCGTTCAAGGACAGGTTGGATGGGACCCTGAGCAGTTTGATGTAACCCTCCCATGGCAGGGGTGTGGAACTGGATGATCTTGAAGGTCCCTTCCAACCCAAACTATTCTATGATTCTACTGAATCATAGAATATTTGCTATCCCCATTCACAAAGTATTTTTCTAAAGGAATAAAAATAGCATTAAAGAAAAAGACATTGATTTTCTTTTCTCTTCTGGTCTTAAATTCTCAAGGCAGACAGCCTAGGAAACCTACTACCCTGGTACATAGGGGCAGTCAATCTTAGCAGACAGCCCTAAACTTTTTTTCAGCATTTCTGTTTTGAAAGACAGGCAAGTCAACGAGCAGCCAGCAGCTCCTGGTAAAGCCAAATACCTACTCGCTCAGCCAAGCTCACACCCCAAGGCACAGCCCACAGCACCAGCACGTGTCTTCACTGCCATGAGCTCTGTCAGACAGAGGTGATCACATTCCCCTGCTCCATTTGCAAACGTCCCTGAGCCATGTCCCGCATGGTCCTCAATTACATGAGTGTCTGTGAACACACGGTTCATCTGCTACGTGGGAAAAGAAAGTCATATCCACACATACCACCCAAGGCTCAGAACATTAAAAGAATTTCTCTAGGCCAAATTCTGTTCCCATCGAGGCCACCACAAATCCCCTCTGGCAGAGCCAGGAGCAGAACTGGACCCACATCAAGCTTTTGTTTTTAAATCTGGCACCACCAGCACCCAAGCAATTTAAATGGGTTTTTATTCAGACATATAACATTTTGACATTAAAGCCAAAACCAAGTCACGGAACATGTGAACTTCCTACAGCTCTTCAGAGCAGGCAGGGAAGGAGCCTGGTGGCTGCAATAGCTGATGAAACTCTTGAGGATGGCAGCTGCACTGAATTATCATTGCTGTCATCTGCAGGGTCAGTACAAGTTTTTACGACTCCACTGACTGCTCAGATGCTTGTATTACAGAATTGGACGACTCCAGTTTCATACATTCTTCTGCTGGTCTGTGCTTTTCCAAGCGCATTTAAGGGCTGGATAAATAGAGTGAATACAGTAGAGCTAATGGTTCACTTCTGAGTGAGGAAGAATGAGCAGCAGTTCTGCAAAAATAGTAACTCCAGTGACTGCTCTTAGACAAAAGCCAAAAGATCAAGAAGAAGGATCCTACAGCTGAGACTCTTCAAGGCAGAGAACTGCCCATTCACAGCAGCCTCCTGACAGCAAAGCCCCCTCCTGTACTCACACCTTCCCAACAATACTTGCTTCTTTTCTGGTGAGAAAAAGAGCAGAATGCACCTACATGATGGAAAAAGGGGAAAAAAAGCAAGATTTTCTTTCCATATTTCAGATTGTTTGCGGACTCGGTATCTGTGAGACGTTTCATTCCAAAATTAACCGTGCGCTGAACAGTAGAGTCTTTATGCTTCCAAGTTTTGTGACGGTCTCAGAGCACAAACCTCTTATCTCTCATTTCTGGAATACTTGTTGACAATTAACAGAATCAATGACCACAGAACACAAAGTCTGCCCAATCCATCAGGGCCTAAATCTGAAAACAGAGGAGGAGAGAGGGAACCTTCTAATGACAGGAAGGAGAGAAGAGGTGTAGATTTTTCTTGGCTTTGTTCATGAGCATTTCCTTATGAATTCTGGAAGGGAGTCAGGAAATAAAGATAGCAGCCAGAACTCACCTTCTGTATCTTTTTAAGGGAGAACTAGAGAAATGCAGCAGTAGCAAATAAAGTAAAAACACAAGTAACATCCTCTATGGACAGCAGATGCTACTCCAGTACACACAGGTGGCGTAAAACCAAGGTACAGAGGTTGCTTGTGAATTTCTCAGCAAATATTAAAGACATTAGTATGCTGATATCTGTATTTTTTCCAAAGTTGACTGTAAATTTAAAGCAGAGGAGAACAGAGGAGCAGTAAGACTCCCCAGTTTGAGGGGAAGAATGTAGAGATGGAGAAACTACCAGTTATGTTGTATCTCAGTTAATGTCAACAGACTCCAGAGAAGAGAGGAGAGCACCTGTACAGGAGCCAGGACCACAGCATCTTTTCTGTCTTACCAGTAAAGCTCATCTGACTCTGTCACGAGATAGCAGAGGTGCCTCGACAGATGCCAAGAGGACTCAGGCCAGTAATAACAAAGACACAGGACCTCCTATTTCTACTGGGTTCACCCTCTTCTCCTCTCTCCTCACCACAGGTACGTTCGTTGCTACTATCCAGCTTATGAGGACAGACAAGAAGGAAAGAAAAGAAAAGAGACATCTCATTTTCAACAGATGAAGGCAATCCTCTGCTCTGTGGTTACACAGAGAAATAGTGCAGAACAAGCGAGCAACCCCTGACTGCTATCAGGAGGCGTTATGATCATAGAGAACGTGCTCACCTTGGAAGAAACACCACTTCCCATCACGACAGCAGCTGACTGGATCCCTAAGCAAAAAAACTATCCCCACAATGAATCTGGATTGACGGGTCATTGAAAAGAGTGAATAAAATATAGAAAAACACAACCACTTCCAGTACAAAAGTAACCAAGCATGTAGCAAGTGCATTACATCAACTTAAATAATAAATCTAACCCGCTAATATTTTCAACACCTCACTTTGTTCTCACGTGCTTTTCAATTACTCTAACACTATTTTTAAACAAATCTTTTCGCTGAAGAAAACACCAATACATCAAAACTATTTTTTAAACTAATGAGTTTCCTCTTTCAAAAAGCAATTATTTTAAGTACTAAAAAGGTTTCCAAGGCACCGTGCACTTCCAAATGACAAATATCAGCAATAGCTGGATTTAAAACAAACTGAAAGCCCCACATCAGCAGTGTTTGACTCAAGGAAAAACACTAAATACTTTCAAGCAGAAGAACTGAAAAAGTTATTCTTAAAGAAAAAAGTATGCACGCACACCTGCTGTTCTATCCATCTAAGCAGGAAACCATTTCACTGCTGCATCATAAGTAGAAGAAAAGTGCTTATTAAAACATTAATCACAGTCCATTATATTCGTGACTCCACGCCAGAAGTTCCCATTACATCACTGAAAATATCTATTAACCAAAACCTGATTCTGACAAGTTACAGAAGTGTAGTGTTTAGGATTTAGTAATGTAAAAGTCAGTTTTAGAAGAACAGTTACACAATTGATTTTGCAGTGGCAAGCAAGTATAATTAATTGTTTTTGTGACATTTATTACTGCAATGGGGTTGATTTAACTGGTGTTTCTACTGTAAAATTATTCAAAAATTATTTCAAACTTCATCTACTTTTATTAAACACATTTATTGTGAAGGTATTTAATACCTGGGGCTGGCTAAAGAGTTTTAAAACGTGCTGGATATACCAGTACATGTAAAACTGTATTGTCTTGTGTAAATATGGGCCTTGTTTAGAGCTACGGCTGACAGGAAATTATGCCAAATGAAAACCATCTCCCCCCTTCTCCTCTCTCGCTGAAAAGGATTTATGTTTTTACATTTAATACCAGTTAAAGAAACAAAAATATGGTGGCGTTACCTTCGAGCACAAGCAATAGTTCATCTGTGAAGTTCGGTTATGTTCAAATCCTCATTTTGTTATTAGAAACGTAGCCTGACTCGAATGCCTCCATTTGGAGGAGAGAAATGAACAACTCAATTCTTTCTGGACGTCTGGCACTACACAGCTTGTTTACCTAGAACAGTTTTCAACCAACTATTACCAAGGCTTTAAAGCCAAAGCCAGGAAAATCAGTTCCTAAACATGTGTCTACATAATCTCCAGCCAACCAACTTAATTGCAGGTTCTTCCCTCAACCCTCCATAAGCAGCCCCACTCGCAAAAAATCAAAGCCATATAGCATGACATGAAACACGTTATGTCCCTAACCCAAGAGAGAAGAGGAAAAGGGATAATCTCCAACAGGCTGAATTAATAATCGCCTCTGTAGCTGTATCTTTAGTGCCACCAATCTTCACAAGACCGCTGTCCTTTCAAGGGTCAGTGCTCCCTTCCACAGCTTAGGTGGCTGCTCTGTGTGTGAAGGGACAGCTTTGCTGGTCTTGCCACGCAGCACACTGGTGGAAGCAAAGCACTGCCCAGACCACAATGCAAGCCAGGTTTGGCATCACCAGCAACCTTACCGCGGGTGCCAAGGAACCGGGTACCACCTCAATCATCTGATACAGAGGCTGATTGGAAATGAAAGCAGTGAATGCTTATAAATTACTAATATTTAGAGACATCATCGATTATACCTCCATCCTACAGGCGTTTCAGAGACTCTGAAAAGCACCTTGTGTTGCTAGTGTTCATGATGAATGAAAGGGGTCTGGAACACACAAAGCTAAGAACAGCTGTGCTTTTTGGGGTTTTGTTTGCTTGTAAAAGGCTTAGGTTCCTCTGCTGCCCCCTTGGCCCAGCATACACCAGTCTCTCACTACAAATCACATCTGAATTAATAACCTGTCCTTGAATATTTCCAGTTTCCAATATCCAGAAAACTTCACTTTTCCTTTTCTTTCTTTAAAGTAGTGACATGAGCACCAGAACTAATGCAGCCTCATTTCCCACAGCTTGGTCTTGCTGGTGCTTGTAAGCTCTGACCGAAGCTTTTCTTGGGCAGTTGGGACATCAGCACGGTGTCTCACTCCCACGCAGTTTCTCTGGTGACTAACAAGTTATAGGCTTATCATGTAGACTTCTCATCAATCCAGACACTTAAAGGGTCCTCCTCCCTATCCAACCACTCCCTCTCCATGCAGCAGGTAGGGTCTTAGTCAACACTGATATCTCTGCTGCTCCACAGAGTGACCAAAATCAGTGAAGAGATGCAAATTACTGACTCTGGCAAAAGGCACGGTCCTCTGGGATGAGATCTCTCACTGCTACCACTTAGCACGCTTCAGAGAAGCTTTAAACATCATTGACTCCTGACTGTGAGAAATACTAGCAACAAAGCTGTCTGAAGGGAGTTAAAAGAATCACGAGCAACAGCTTGAAAGGCTGCATAAAGCTTCAAGCAAGACTCTCCCATGCTTCTCTGCCATTTCAGGAAATTTGTAATTCACCTTTCTAGCCATTTGATACCTGAACAAACAATTCTCATTTGGAAGGCTGCTTTACAACTACATTTATCAGTGTTAGTCAAGAAGATGCATAATTTCTAGCTTTATTTTCCTCTTTAGGGGTCTATATTGCTGGCTGTCCCACTCTGTCTAAATATTTTCACTATACGTAACTCCCCCTTCTTGAAACAACACTGCTGAAGGGTCTAGGAAGCCTCTCTCTTTTCAGACTTCCTTCTTGCTTTTTTATTAAAAATGGATTTTTACAAAACCCCTTAAGAGGGCAAATTCAAAACAGGATGCTCCTCACCTCTGTACTTCCAGACAGACCCTCCAGAAAACCATAACAGTGTTTGAAAAGACTGCCCCAGAGCAACTTCTTGTCATGACATCACTGTTGTTCCTTACAGCCAAGCACAAAGCATGAGTGATGCTCAGATGCTGATCATGAGGAGAAGCTCTTCCTCTCAGCAGAGGTCCTCCATGAGCTCCCAAATTCTCCATGACCATCAGACAGACTTGTTCCTTGTGGCTAAAGTGTTCCTGCCTCTGTAATCCAACACACTGACCTTAAGAAAAGCATATGGAGACTCCATCCTGGGAGGAACTACAAAAGCTGAGGACACTGAGGCCCTTCTGTTGCTGAAGTGAGAGATAAGCAGGAAAGATCACTACTGCACGTGCAAAACGTATTTGTTTTCTTGTGACAACTGCACAATTCCCAATGCAATTATACATCTGGCTGAGGAGTCAGGGAGAGAGACGGAAAAAGGGCAACATGATGGAGTAGAAGAAGCAAGGGAATAAAAAAGTAAAGAAAAAGAAAACACCGAGCACAGAAACTACTGACCTCAAACTTACCACATAATTTCACAGAGGCAACAGAAGACCTAAAATTTAACGTCTACAAAAATACAATTCTCTAAGCTGACAAAGGACAAGTAAGGAGTAAAGTCTGTGGACAATGAAGTCACAGGAGAACCCTACATCAATAGCGATATCAATGCAGGGGCTGAAGGGAAGGATGAAAGCAAAGAAGGACTTTCTATAACAGATAAAAATATCTGATGGTCTGTGATAGTTCTTAAGTGGCTGGTAGCGACAAGGCATTGATTTGGTGAGACACAAAAGAGTGCAGAAGACAGGGAATTCAGTCCACACAACTGCAGGACACCTCCTGTCACATCAGAACCCATCTGCAGACAGCTCTGCCTGACACAGTTTCAGCTGCCTCCTTAGCATCATTGCCTCTACACCTGCAAAGAGCGTTCAGGGTTCATCTCCTACCCATCTTCAATAACAAAGATGATATTACCATCCTGATTTTTTTTTAAACAGGTACTACTTAATCCTGCAGAAGAGTTTGCCAGACAATTCTCCACTCCTCATATTAAGATTCTGACTTTTTCCTTCATATTATATGTATTTTAATAAATGTATGATTTAGTATTCTGCAAGCCCATGCTACAAAAAGACTATTCTGGAATAAATGGTATAATTACATTTCCTACAGTGACCTTGTAATCTCTCGAGTATTTATTCTAGACTAAACAGCCTTACTCAGCTGCCCTGTGTCTGATTGTCGATGAAAGAAGCTTGTTTGACAACTGCTTCGAGCAGAAACATATTTTTTCCATGATTGCATGAAAAAGTAAAAAAACATTACCAGACCAGTATACCGAGTAGAGGGACTCATGTTAGATCGATGAGTTAATTCTGAAGCCAAACGCCAACAAAAACAATTACTACGGACATTCTGCTGTCATGGCCAGCTTTTGAGGTTAATTTAGTGTACATATACAGCTACAGCCAACTTTGCATATAAGAAACTACATGGTGTATGCAGGCTTCCTTCTTTGTTTCTTTATATTTTTTCCATATTCTCTGCTTTTATAACCCTCCCGAGACTTTTTACAGTTACAGAACCCACACTATACCCACAGGTGGGCGGCCAGGAAGCAAAACTCCCCGTTTCATAAGCAGTCCACTTTTAATATATTCAATCGCTAATGACCTTGACAGAAGAGCTCCATGCAAAACACCATATACTACAGGGTGTCGTTTGAAACGCTCACAGACGTTTCTGCCAGAAAGCTGATTTCTTAAGCAGCAAGATTTCAGACTTTAGACTAGAGTCTGTGCTCCTTTCCTCAACTTCCATTCAGCTGGAAAGACTAGTGCTAATCTACCTCCTCTATATTAAATTTGCATCCTTCCAAAATCCTACAATGAAACGTGTAGGACACTAAAGCAACACAAGGCAGTTTCTACATGAAACCAAATTAAGACAGTTTACACACAGTTCTATTACCTTGTTCCATCCTCTCTGGAAAAGGACGGAACACTTGGCCATATTCACTATCCCAAAAAAGTGTACCCAGCTACTACTTCTACTGTCATTCATAAGATTTTATTCAATTACTCATGATAAAATGAACAAAAATTATTCACTTTAAAAGGCTGGATACAAATGGAGCTGTGTCTTCAAAGCAATAATCGCTTCTTACCTGTCAGTTCTCATTCATTAAGTGCCTGATTCAAAAGGCACTGCAGCCAACAGACACTTTTCTGCTGAGGATCAGGCCATGCAATAGGAGACACTGGGAAATTCAGACCACATGCCTTGGTAGCCAAGAGAATTCCTGCAAGAAGGAGTGCAGCCTCCAAAGCTCTCCAAAGCCAGACAAGCTTTCCTTGCTCTTCCTCAATCTTTTGACTCTGAATACTGAGTTTATGGAGAAATTATATTCTATTCAAAGGAGCAGAATGAATTCAGTGTTCAAAATCGATAGGCCAAAGCAGATCAAATAAGCCCTTCATTTGCAGCTTTTCTCCTTTCCCAGGACTGAAGAAATATCTGCATCCCATAACGACAAAGACAGCAGATGTGAAAAATCACCTGCTACAACTTTTAAAGCCCAGCAGCCTTGTCACCCATTCAAAATCAATTCTTAAGTTATTCATTTCACTGTCTCAAACCCAACACAGACACTGACAGGTTTTAGCAAAAACTAATACAACCAAAGACCTGATCAACTATGATTTCAGAAGAGTTTGGAGAGCATCCTTACTATTGCCTCACTTAAAAACTAAAATCACATTGATTGACAGGAAAGAAGTTACACGAGTCATTTCGTGATTAAGTGCCAGAACCCAACATGTGTTTCAAATTACACTACAACACTGTACAACAAAGAAATAAGCAGAAATTTTCCACTTAAAATGAAGGTTAGAAATTAAATGCTAACAAAGCTCTATCAGACATGAAATCCAACCTCCTCATCTTAATTCAAAATTTAAAATGACTGAGCTGTCCTGCACTGGGGAAAAAAGGGAACGAATTACTCCAGTTGTTCATTATAAAAAGCACAGTGGGCTAAACCATGCTCATTTTACATACAGACCTGCACAGCACTCTGATTTAGTTTCAGGACTTACCCTCAACTCGTAAGATAACATTTTGCTTAGATTTAGCTTTTAAATTATTCAAGTATATTATCCACCCCCATCAAATCAGTGTTCATCGTTGAATGTTATTTTTGATCATATTTAAACAAAACATTAATGAACTGCAGCACTCCTGATAATACATGAAATCAAGTCGATAGATCAAAGAGAAGTCACATTTTTCACTGAAGAAAAGCAAAGATTTTTGGAGCAATCATGATTTTCTATGTACATGTGTATATAGTCAGGATGTACCTCTCCAGACAAAGTTAAGTAGGAAAACACAATTGTATTTGAAGCAGCCCAGGCTTGACTTGATTACAAGGTCTACACAAAAGTTCTCTCTTAAGGCAGCAGATTTTTAAGTGGAGTGAAAACAGGAATTTTTAATCTTACTTGTAAATTTTGTGAGAAGGGCGAGAATAGGACTGAGTTAAGAGTACAACCCACTTCGCGTTACAAGAGACCGTTTCTAAACTTTCAGACATGAACTCCACACATCTTTACCCAAATGTTAATCACATAAGCAGATTTTTGATTTATAGCCGCTTTTTAAGTAGCTTATGTATGGCTCTTCCACAGCTGTAAATACGTGGTGTGAGAACGCCATGTGATCGCTCCTGCTCACTGTACATACTTACAATTAATGCTAAGAATGTCTTTACATTTTTCAGGACCTCAAACAAACTCCATTTGGACCCTCGGGGTTTTTTGCTTTTGTTTTGTTTTAGGTTTTTTTAAAATCAAAACTACACAACAAACATATATATTTAAAAGAACTGATTTCCATCCCCTTCCTGTTTTTGTCTTTCACTACTTGGCATATCAGCTTGTTATATTTTTCATTTCTTTTGTTTTGCAGTAAGAAAAACCTCTAACCACATAAATTCAGTGTGCTCAGCTAAAAGATTAGCCAAAAAGAAAAAAAAAAAAGAAAAAAAAAAGAAAAAAAAAGGCATTTTCTGTCCCTCTTGGAAAACCCTGCAGGGAAGCTTCTTCTCTTTCCCACCCACACACCTCCTCTCCCCAAAAGCCGCGGTAGGTCATGCAGCTTTGCAATGGCTTTGGCAGTTCAAGAGATTTAGACTGATTTGAACCAAAAGGTGACAATCCCCACTTTAGTCAAACTACCCCAACTTAAGTCTCTCTGGTGACAGGGCCTTTGACAAGACAGGGCTCTCTAAACACAACTCCCATCAGTAGGTTGCCTTCAACTCCACCCAGAAACCAACAATTTCCACACGCACATCACTGAACGCTTCAATAATTTAGAGTGGTGACCAAGACAGACAGACCCAGGACAGGAGGGACAGGCAGCTACAGAGCTTGCCTGGAGGGATGAGTACATTACAGGGATCCATTACCCCACTTTTCACCACACGTCTGGGAGATATTCTCATACACATCCATCTCCCTTTCCTCCTTTCAAGTCACGTTTCCATTTGACAGCTGAGATAGGCACGAGCTGGCCTTGCAGGCTGAGCACACGAAGTGACCTTTGCCAGCACCAACACGGCACATTCCATGTGTATCCGTGGGGCCAACAGCCACTAAGACTTCCTTGCAGCAACCCCACTGACGTGCAGTCAGAGAAACCTCTATCAGAGGCTGGCTCCGAGAAAGATTCGCTCTGCTTGCCAGGTTAAATACTGCTTATAAGTGACTGCAATACACGTTGCTCCCAGAAAGGCATGTAATTCAAGATTATTGCCTGTATTTTGTTATTTCTAGAAAAATCCTCCTTCATTAAAAAAATGGGGGGCCTCCCCAAAGGACACAAATCCCTACAAGTTATACCAATAGTTTGTGTTGGGAAAAAAACCACAAACCCATCTATTTCTTCATTAACCTCAGATTTCCAACACAATAGAAAGAAGTACACCTTACAGATATTAATGCTTTTCTGCAGTACATGGAAAGAAAGAAAAATCGCAGCCCCAGGAGAAACTAGGATCAAACTTCTAAAAACCACTTGAACATAAATTCCCTTTTTTGCAAGAATGTGAAATCCATACAGAAGAGCTGTGGGAGGATGCAGAATCCAGTTTATTGGACCGCACACAGGTTTTTTTGTAAAGACTAATGAGCAAATAATACAAGTCATCTTAAAAAGCAGTTTTTGTTTTTAAATATAAAAGATCCCTAACAAATGTTTTAAATGATCCCTGAAGGTTTCATCCTTTTTTGTGCTCTTTGCTGGGAACCTTCTTGCCAGCTGCCTCCTCATTAGCAGCCATTTACCAAGAAAGAAATAGCAACACTGATACTGAGACCTAATGGCAGTCTTGCAGAAGGTGAGAGGTTAAGTTCTGAATATTCAAAAAGCTCATCCTACTGAGTATCTTGAAGATAACAAACTGTACCTTGAAAGGAAAAATAAAGTATGCTACCAGAAATGAATTCAAAGTTTCCAGGTTGGCACTGCCTTTGCAATGATTCTGGCTCCAAAAACTTCAGACGATTACAGCCTACACGCTTGAGGGAACTATTTAGCAGCAATAAATAGCCAGAAACCTGCAAAATTATTAATAAGAACGTGAAAAGAGGGAGGAAAATAAATTAGGCCATTTCAGATTGAACCTGTCCTTATACAAGCCTAAATTAAGGGGACACTAGAGAACTTCAGCAGAGTAGATAACACTGTGCCCAGCTCTTCTGTCTCACCCAGGCAGCTGCATGCAGCTGTGTGAAAACCCCCAGGCAGGGATGGAGGCAGATTAGTTAAGCATTCATCATCAACAGGAAATGCGCATGAGTTCATATAAACACAAATATATAAACGAGGAGCCTTGCATGGTTTAAAGGTGTTTCAGACACCCCATGGAATAGAGCTGTACCGGCTGGGAACCTGCTGGAACCCACTGCATCGCTGTATTTGTTTTGGAGATACAAACAGCCTCAGGGCTCAGCAGAACTCTCTTGGTGGGCACCACCACCCACCCTGTGCTGCCACAGCCACTCAGCACCACTGCTGCTCTTAACTCTTTCACCACCTCCAGCATCATGCCGAACAACCCTGGCTGTTCACGCCTCGAGGAGTAAAATGACACGTGTGTCTTCAGGAAAACACCGTGAGAGTCGCTTGCAAACCCTGCTCCAAATACACTCACACGCACGTAGCGCAATATTTAAAGGATTTTGTTTTGCAAGGTGTTGGGTTTCCTTCCAAGCGGTGTCACAGGCAATCGGATGGGATGGATATGGATGCCACAGGGTTCCTGCTGGATCTGGACACCAGGACTTACCTTACAGGGGCACAGGTGAAGGGACGGGGACTGGGAATCCTCCCTGCACAAGTCATCTCTTCACCCACCCCAAGAACTTTCATTTGTGACAAGGCTTATGGCCAAGAGGGCCTCAAAGTTCCCCTCGTATTGGAGGTCTCTCACAGCTGGGCTCCATCCCAACAGGTGGTGAAGGCTGAGTCTGGCTCTGCCTGAATTTAAACTGCTAATTAATATTTGGTCTCAGAAGCTTAATATTGGACAATAAAAATTACAGGCACCAGGAAGATGTAAAAACAAAAAGAATTGAGACAACCTCAATTCCAGACGGTTTTGAATTTTCTCAAGCACCTTTAGGTTGCTTATTTACTTACAACAGTCTACCTACCTCTACTATTTTCTGGACAAGGTACCACTGCTGTACCAGTGAACTACACAGGATTCCTGTTTGGATTTCAGTGGTCTCCGAAACTGCCTACTAAAGTGTTTCTACTTTGTTCAGTACTTTGTGGCTTCAGTTTTCCCATATTGTGCAGTCAAATGTAAGCTGTTATTTTTTAAACTCTTTCTTGCCTTGCCAGTCTGCACATTCATTCTGCCACGTAACTTTCCAGCCACTGGAAGCGCTGGAGCCCTTGAAAGGTCTCCATGATGAGTTGGGCAACACTCACTATCTCAGTACCAACACATTTTCAGTGGTGTTTCAGCTATGAACGCATCTCTGGAGAGCAGATACGTCACTGTTTGACATCCCAGTCTCCGTCATCCAGGCACAGCAGGCTCCCAAATTCCCTTCCAAACACGGCTGCACACCGCAATGCCGCCAAGCTACTGGACCAACCCTGTATTACATTTTTTGACAAAGTTAAGCTCTGTGCTTCGTTTCTCACAAATGCAGTTTGACTGTAGACAGCAGTCAACAAGTAAATCTACCCTTTTTGCATGGCAAACAGCCCAACTTCAATATTTTTACTGGCTTACAGCTGGGTAAATTAAGCCCCAGGTTTTTATTTATTTATTTTTTAATACCGTGCAACTGAAAATGAACAGTTACTTCACTATGACTGCCAAGGACAACCTTAAAAACACTAATGCAATCCAGTCCAGCTCTCTATAGATCTATAAAGACTAGAGGACCAAAAATTTCAGCTTATCCACCCAAACAAAATGTTAGTTGGGCAGGAAGTCTAATATTTCGTTAAGGTCCTTGAAAAAAGAAAAATAACTACATGCTGGCACACTGAAGATGGTAACAGCCCCAGCTATAATGCCATGAAATGGGAATTAAAACTTGCTGTGTTACTTACCCCAGCCTTCCCAATGTTTCAGGCTCTGGAACTTGTGGTCCATGTGTCTCCACTTCCAGAGGCTGATACTCATACAAGGCTTCCTCCAGCTTTTGAATGGGAGCTAGTGAAATATGCTGACCCTGTTAAAAAAAAACACAGTAAAACTTTTCTACATACTAGGTCAAGGTTTTGTTTTGACTTTTTAAAAACACAATCCAAGAACTAGCTTATACCATTAACCTAGCCCCAACAAAGATCACTCCATTAAGAACATACTGTCTATTATATCACTCATTTCTTCACGATCTACATTTTTTACTGGAATGTACAGTTTGGAAGCAATGTTTCATTAGGTACAACTGTTTGGAGAAGGTAGGAAGGAAAGGGAAAAGTTTTATTGAGCCAGGTTTACTGTCAGAGAGCGCAGCTGCTTCCAGCGTCACTAGTAAAATAATTATTAGGCAAAAACAATGTTTATCAGAAGTAATATCAAACAAATGTCTCTGAGCAAGCCTATTTGATTCTGTAATCAATGGTTTCCTGAAAGACCTAATTAGAAAGGGAAGCCGCCTTCATTTCTCTCTGCAGGCTTTGTAAGCTCACATATATAACGGCTCTCAAGGTAGACTTTTACGGTACAGTACAATTAATTCATTCAGCAAATTCCCACTTGTTTCATAACTAAAAATATAGAAACACACAAACATAAAATTTTCATTCCAGATGGTACTTTTGCAAGCCCTTCAGACCGCTGAGAAACAGCTCGACATTCCCCACACTCCCCCCAAGTCCCTATCACTCTGAGCTCTCACAAAACAGGAGACTTGTAGCTGGGAAGGAGAGGTCAGGAGGATATGAGATAGAGCCAAAGTTAACAGATGTTGCTGCGTGACACGCTACACTGATTTGTTGATCTTTCACACAGTTTCAAATTTTCTACTGTATTCTATGGCGCTCACAAAAATTAGCAGCAGCAGCAAAAAAGACAGAGCGCTCTGAGCTCCCCGAAAACTGCCTGGCTTCCCCTGTAGAAACTGAGCTTCACATCTGCAAAACGCAGGAATTTAGGAAAGTTGTAGTATTGTTTTTGTAAACGTTTTGTCTGCAACAGGAGATCGGAAGCTTTCCACGGTGTAATGTTGTGGATAACTCCAACTCCCACCAGTGATCACTTACTGAGCTTCGCTACCCTGGGGCCACTCGTGCATCTACTCCCTCGAGCGGAAACAAACAGCTCCTAATGTGAGACACTGGGTTAAAATTAACTAAAGAAGGAAGAGGGAAAAGTCAGTAGAAGGGGAAAACTGCTAATTAAATTCATGGCTGAGGACACTGACCATTCCAGATTTGGAGCACAGATATTTTTGTTTAGAGAGTTGCCAAAAACAGCTAAGAAAATGGAAGACCTAAGTCCTTGAGAAGTACTATCGTGGATCGAGGCCGATCTCTATGGAAATACCAGTGGATGAAGGTTTCCACGGAAATGGCCCTGTGCCTGTGATGAAAATGGATAGTTCTGGCCTTCTCTGTCCCACCCAGGAGACTGGCAGGGCTGCTGCTAACACTGCTTTGTGACTGGGTCGTGAAGGTAAAATGTGGTGAAGAAAGTTCTCAAGTCAGCCGTGAGTTGCTCCGACTTTCCTCGTCAGCATCTCAATCTTTCTGTGCCACTAACTATTGCTTATACGTGAAAACCAGGCAACCATGCATTTGAAAACAAAACAATAGGAAAAGAAAGGTTAAAAAATTCAGCTTTGATGCTCCTTGAGTATATTTTAAGATACAAACGCAGGGTGTTTTTAACATTCCTAGAAGTTGTCAATTTAAAATCTATTCCAGTTCAGGAAAATATTTACTTTGTAATGACACTCATGTGGGTATGTTAAACCCATTGCAAGAGATTAATGTTTAATTAAGACTTTTAAAATTTCTAACAATATTTGCATCTCTAATCAAACTGAAAAGAGGGACATCTCAGCATTTTACACATGTAAATGCTCATCTGGTGAGTGCAAAATCTCAGTCTTTCCAAATCCAGAGCAATTTTGTTCCAGCTGTAGAAAAGAAAATTCAGTTTCAGGCAAAGATCAAAACCATGATAAATATTTTGGGAAATTACTTGTGTGTGGAAAAAGGGAGCAGCTCAGATTGCAGGAGCCACATCTCTGGAGGGCATCACCAGAACAGCTGCTCGCTGTTAGTGGAGTTGCCACTGGTGCATTCCTAACACTTTTTAACAAGACCGACTTCTGCCAATGTTAGCCAAGAGACATGGGAAGACAAATGGACCAGGCTCCTCAAAAGCCTTTTTTTCAAAAGCACCATTTATGCTGCTACAGATGCCCATCTCTTGGAACTCCTAGGAGGACAGGATGAAAATGTTTCATTTGTCTTCCTCTCTTGGTGGGGTTTCCAAGGTGCCAGAGGCCAGAAGGGATTATGATGGTCATTTACTCTCAGACGACCAACCAGTAACTTCAAGGGAGCTGCTTACAGATGGCAGGGAGGATCACAGGTCACCAGTGAACACATCATAGGGAAGCCACCAAACCACACCAGGGCCTTTCTGCAAAGTGTGGTATTGCAAAACAATGCACTGTGGTGGCCCAGAGAGAAGTAGAACACCTTAAGAGGAGCAGCACATCAAAACTGTCCATCCCTGAACTGGTCTGCCCTCACACCAAGCATCAACCAGGACATCTGGTGTTTCTAGGACAGCCAAAGCACTTTGAGAGGCATCCAATCTAGACTTAAAGATTTCAGGTCACAAAGGTCCAGACACATCCTCTGAGTGAGTTGCTCCAATAGTCAACTATCTTCACCATTAAATACTGGCAGCTCATTTCTGGTTCATTAAGCTCAGATTCAAAGCACTGTCTCACTCCTACACTTTCCTCACCTACATTTTGCGAGTGTTAAGAACCAGTACGTACTTTAGCATGAGAAAACAACTGCATTGGTTTGCACCCAGCCAGAAGATCTGCACCTCAAGGAGACTGTGCAGCTGTGTGACAGCTCAGTTGTTTTCATTCCTCAAAATCACAACTTCAGTTAATGGGCTTTGGCAACATGGATTACACTGCATTCAGCAAGGAGACACGCCCCCACGGCCGGCTGTTGTTACTGTCCTATAGCTTCAGGTAAAGCCTTTTTCCTATAAATAGGATTTTAGTCTGTCTTAATTCGGGAAAGGGTTAAATGGAAGCATAAGTTACAACATACACTCGCACCTGAAAGAGGCCGAAGGGTGGTCAAGCCCGGAACTACATCAGCTCTGTAGCAGTTTGGATAGGAACAGGCTGCATTGACACTGCTGACTCCTTGCAGGGCACGTACAGGCTCCTGAGCTCATGGGCTTCCCACTTGTTTAGCACTGCATGGATTACAGCGTGGACACCACACTGGGTATGGGACAGATCGGTGCAAAAAGGCTGGGACAGAAACCTATGAAAACTTACCAGTGAAAGGTGCTTCCTTTCCTAATTCCACTGATGTTGGGGCAAGGGGCATTTACAAAAAACCTTGAAGTTAGAAGGCTCAATTTGACAAATATCATCTCTGTTAACACCCATTTGACCAGCAGTACCTCAGTTTTGTCTCTGCCCCGAGTGGTCCCTAGTCATTTCATAAAAGACTGGTATAAAAGGGAAGCTGTTGTGTAACTTCAGAGACATCGCAAGAGACAATAACTCTTACTTAGGACTTACACAGCACTTTTGCAGATCCAAAAAACATTTCACAGCTATGAGGTAAGATTTTTAAATTTCCTGTATTCCACCTAGACCGCTTTGCCTCTTTCCAGCATTAGGAATCATTCATCAGCACACTAAAACCAAAACGAAGGCAGAGGGTCCAAGATCCTGCTTTTGCATTGTTTTCTCCTGACCAACCTAGGGTCTGACGTTGTGGTCACGGGTAAGTATTTCTAATTCCCCTTGGATGCTGTAATGTTTGTGTAAAAGAAGCTGACAGTATCCAAATGGAGATAGAAAAGGCTTCCAAGAACACAGACAACAGATTTTCCTGCCTCCCCGCCTTCCGAGTTTTTTCTTCAGGATTATTTTAGGCACCGTAGCTGTCTATTACACTTTGGAATGTATGGAGCCACAAAACACGCTGCTAATTAGAAGGCAGGCATTTGCTTATCCTTATGACTTTGTTTATGTAAAAGACTGCACAGCAATGGATTTGTGAGCAACTGACTTTCCATTCATGTACTGCATGGTTTTAGAGGAGAGAAATACAGGATTAAATTGGGAAGGGGAGGGGCGGTAAGTAAGGTCTTTGCATTACAATAAGACTGACTGGCAGATTCACTTTTCACTATCTGTTATGTACTATTTGAGACAACTCTCAGTTTAAAAAATAAGAAACAAAAGCAGCAATTTTTGTTTTGGACAGTGATATAACATGGCATTAAGAAAAATAAAACAGCCCAAGGATTATATCAGAGAAGAGCTGCCCTCACAGTGACAAAGAGCACTTTGAACCAAAAACCAGTGTCCTTTTAGGAAAAGTCATAGCTATTGGATCATCAAAATTACAGTTTATCAGTACACTTCTCATAGGGGTAGAGGAGGGACTCTTGGCAAACACCAGGTAATGCTGTTAGCAGAAAGAGGTTATTTTAGCACACGAAGTCCAGAAATATCAGCTCAAGGTGCAGCGTCCACAGTTCTTCCCATCCTGACATCTATCTCTTTCCCTGTCTCCAAAACAACATTGCTTTCCTCCACCTCCTTCCCTCAGCAGCAAAAAGAAACAACTGACAATCTTCTCAGACATCTCTCCAGTGTCAGGGAGGAGGAGAAAGGAGACTGACACCAAAAATTCACTACTAGGAGAAAGAAGAGGAACAGCTATGCCACAAAAACATCCCCAGGCAAGAGACAGAAGCCAGAGATTGGGGTCATCAAAACCTGTCCAGACAAAGCATGTTTCTGTACTGGAAGCGGCTGGACTAGATGATGGAGCCAATCTTCTTGCTTTTTTGTTTTCTCTCTGCTCAGGAACTTACTCGGATCTCCTCTCACCACACCACCAGAACACAGCACACATCAGATAACAGAAATAGCAATATTTATGCGCTAAGTCTCATTAAGTCAGTTTGCAGCAATGTTATTTTTATTTAACTCGCTTCACCATCAGGTCGCCCTCCCCAGCCTGGAGGTAGGAGCACACAGCCAGTTGAAAAGAAACTGAGCCCCGCGGGACGCCAGGACATGACGCTGCTAAAACACATCCTGAGCAGCACTTCGATCGGATGCAGCACGACAGAAAGGTTCACAAAGACACCATCATCTGAGTGTGTAATTATCAAAATGCTTCCAAGTGAGTGTTAAAACAAAAATATGAATACCTTGAATTTTTCAGTATAAGCAGTCTTAGGAAATTATTTTACTGCTAAGCTCGCAACAGAATTCAGGTTTTGGAATGATTTCATGTTAACAGAATTTCTTACAGAACAATATTGATACAAATATTTCGGGCAAAGCCAAAAGCTGGTTGGGTTTGGGTGTTTTTTTCCTCTTTTCCACCCTCCCAAGTCACTACAAGCCCATGTCAGCAATGCTAATGTGGCTTTCTGATTCTGATTAACTACTTACTTTGACTACAGTAATACTGAGGAAAAGGAGAATGAAACTGATAGATTTGGAGGGCTCAGTTAATATTATTTTAACCTTTACTCTCCCTGTCTTCCACAGCTTTTTTAAATAAACACAAAGAATGTCAAACTGAAATGCGTAATTCCACTCCTTAACCTAAAATTCCTATGCCAGTGAGGCTTTTCCAAAGACCTAAATATCTGAAACCAACTACTCTTTCTTCTGCTATGGAAAACCAACAATAAATCTGCTTTCTTTACTTAATTAAGGAAAGTGCCATGGGGATACCTCAGTAGCAAAATAGAATGAGGACAAATGATATGTAAGAAACAAACAAAATCAAGTTATCCTGTCGATCTCAAAACCAGAATCTGGCCACAGGACAAGAGATCTAAGAGTGATGCATACCTCCTGCTCTCTGGGGCAGATGATTACAGATGCCTGCTAACAACCTGACTAAATTAAGACTCTTTTCCCCCCTCCACAGTAATTTCATTTGAGTTTTGAATGCCAAAACAAGGTTTAAAAGATGTGCTTTCTTCAATGACAAAAATACAGCAAGAGATCAACAGCACCGAAGCAGCTGTGAACAAAGACACACAGATGAGATTTTTTTACACAAAAACAGGTACCTGAGAAAGGAACCACAGAGTGACATGGGCTAAACCACACCCACAGTTCTCCTTGGCTCCAAAATTCTCCCTTACAACTTTCTGACAAAAGTAATTACCTGACCAGACTTATCTTTAAGCTCCTGCCCAAAAGCCCCATTTCTGTAATCTCTCAAAAGAAAGCCCGTGTCCATCTAACATGCCAACATACAATTCTTCTGAGTCAGCACCAGTACCCGGAATTAGTGGCTACTCTTTTCACAGAAAAGCCTAGTGCCTTTCTTCACATCAGTGGATCGCGGCGCCCGTGCGGTGCTGCCCTCTCCAGCGCTGGCTGCTGGAGCCCTGCTAGGATTCAGGAGATAGTCTGGATGTTTGCTGCAACGAGTCACTTGCTTGTTTTCAGTGGAGCCCCCAGAGTTCTGAAAAGAACTGCCAAGCTTTCCTGAAAATCTCCGATACTGTTCAAAGAAGAGTCCAGTACACAAGACAGCACTCTTTTCTGAAATGAAGAATTAAAACAACATTATATTTTCACATACCAAGTAAGCCCACACATCACCCTCCTGGTTTTCAGGACCTGTTTCTCAATCTTTCTCCCAACTCGGTCTCAGTTCCTCAGCGTTTACTCGCTTTTGTGCCATCCAGTGCACCATAAGCAGAAGTCCAACTGCTTCTGCGCCTTTTGCTCTGGTTCCCAGGACCTCTACAACCTGCACATGATATCTGTTTGGCCACTTCCAGCTCGATTCAAGAGCCGTGCCATGAACTGGCCGTGTGGTATTTGGACACCCTGGGAGTGCCAACTGCATTTGCAAACCTCCCTATCAGCTCACACATTCTTCTTCCTACTGTGGCTTTCACAAGGCTCAACAGGGCCCTTCTCAGGGTATAAATCCCAGGTTCTTCCCACTTTTCAGAGACAACATTTCACTACAGGTGACTCAAAGCCCACATTCTGTTTTTTGTTACGCCACTTCCCAATGCGCTATGTTAGTAACGCAGCATTAAGCAGAATTAAGCAAACTTCTGTTGCATCTCTACCATCAGACTTCTGGAGCCTGGATCATTTTGATTTGGCTATCAACAAAGCACAAGCCTCGCAGCAGCCAGTCTAATTACTGGATTAAAGGCTTTGATACAATATTGTTTTAAATATCCACATTAAGGGCCTAGTTTTTCAAGGGATGTGAAGCAGAAATCTATTTGACAAATGCCACTTTGTGTATCACGATAACATTGAGCGAGGGATGGACACAGCAGCAGAGGCCAGAAAACAGCAATAGTTGAACATCGTTAACCACCAGCGACAGTTGTTTGAGTCTTGGTACAGCTGAATCTACTGGTGTTCCTGTTCTGTTGGAGTAAAACTGAGTGTTTCTCTCGTATGACCTCTCCATTATGCAAGAAAATTATTTTGGATTTCCAGGAGAACAGTGGAACTTGCAAAGATCAGGTACTTTATTAGTGGAAAAGAAGCTCAGGAAGAACCACACATCACTGTATTTTGTTATCTGCTCTTTCCTGAGACCCCCTAATGCAGCTTCCCCCATCCAAATACAACACTGTTTTTAAGGAATGGAGAGTTTGATAGGTGGTTTTAAAAGAAAAACTGCTTAAAATAACAAAACCAGAGAGAAAGCTGGTGTCAGTCTACAGAAGATGAAAAACTTCGTGTGTGTGTGTGTGTAAAATCAGAGACATATTCCCTGTTTTACTGAGCATACAGCCTAGACCCAGATAAATGTTGATAAAGGCAAAACACCACATTCTGCATGGCTTATGTCTGCCTGATAAAGAGAGGAAATAAAGTGAGATTCCTTGAATAGCTGGATTTGAAGGAGGGACTGCTAAAGGTTGATAACTGTCTGGCAAAAGAAAGTAGGGAAGTAGGGAAGTTTTTATAGCAACAGAGACAAAAAAGAAATAAAATATGAAGAAAAGGACAATAAAGGCAGATGAAAGGAAGAATATGAACAGAATAGGAAAAAACAGGAAGAGAGAACAGAGTGACTTATTAGAAACAGGCAAAAAGATAAAAAGGAGGAATTTAGAAAAACTGACGTTTAAAGCAGAAGAATGAAGAACGCACCATTGGGCATTAGCAGTACATCATGTGCCTTCACAATATTTGTGGACTACATTTACATTTGTGGACAAATTTAAATGAAAATTGAAATTCATTAGTAACAGATTTAGAAATTACTGCTTTTAACAAAGTGAAAACCAGTTTACTTCTAGGCTTTTTTCTTCATTTGCCTGCACCAACAGACATGAACTGATGATGCTGGGGACAGGAAGACAGACTGCAAATGTAACGTGCAGTGCACAGCCCTGCTTTGAAAATGCACGTTAGTTTTGTCAAACTAAAAAAAACTCCCTGGGGCAGAAGCGACTGTATCCTTAATCTGCACAAAACATGCTCTTTCTTTCTGCTTCCATCCTTGTTTTAAGTGGCTGTATCAAATGATGCCTAAATCCGCAGGCACACAACAGCTTTCAAAGTAGCGTACAACGGCACCTGAATTTCAGCAGGACTTTAGATAGGATCTGCAGAACTCTGCAGCATGAGAAACTATTTGCAAGCACTTGCTGATCCTGAGAGCAATGCAGAAACAGTCCCTCCATGTATCCAAGAAGTACCATGGCCCTACTGCATTACTTTGTTTTCAGTAGCTACAGCTTTGCAGGTCCTTCAAGTACGATAACCAGAAACATCTATGGCATCCTTAGAAGGAGGGAAAAGGAATGGTTCCTGCCGTGAAAAATCCACAATCTCATTGGAGAAAGAGAAGCTGGCAGCAAAATGGTGATACGATCACACAGTAACTTCACTTACCCCCAGAAAAATCCTATTTATGTATAACATAAGGAGAAGCCTCATCTGTTTTATCTTGTTCACTGGCTCCTTTGTGAACCCTTTTGCTAAAACACTTGTATTCACACTGAAAAAAAAGCAAGTGTAGCCACAGATTCTGAAAGAGGAGACTGCTGTGAAAGCAACTGGAGCACAAACATCAGATTTCGAACAAGTCAGAGAGGCTGTCTCTGTATTTCCTGCCATAAGCTTATAAGAAGACAGTTTTGCCTCAGAAACAACACTTCCATTGTAGAAAGGACGATTACTATATGCTCTGGCATAAATACTGGATGAACACACATCAGCAGAATGCCCCGGGATTTAACAATACACAACAGAGAGATAGAAATCACTCGAACGTAGCATGATGAAGGTCAGGGCTTAGACTGGCATCGCTCGCCACAGATCCTCACTGCTCTTGGGAAACAACACAAACAAGCTGTAACCCAAGGAAAAGGAAGCCCCAAGAACAAACATTAAGAAAATTTGTTAATCAAAGGACTAAACATATAAGAAGGTTTTCATTTTTTGACATTCATATATTATTTCCATACAGGAAAATATGTACTAGGCTCTCCACAGATGATGCAAATGCCTCATCCTGGCTCTAGGCAGCTGCTCTTCTGAGAAACAAACCAAAACAGGCTGAACATTTGAATTCCCTTAAAACACATAATATTTGGCCAAATAAAGCACAGTAGAGCTTCCTACACAGTTTAACAAGCCACGTCTAACATCTTTGTGCACTTTAAAACTATAATTTAATCAACTACCTGTAAGCTTGGGGGAAGTGTGAGGGAGAAAGAGAATAAAATAAAACACAAATTCATTTGTTTCTCAACTCTGACAACAGTTCAGAGTCCAAATTCCTATATAAGAAGTAATAAAAATAGTTTGGTTTCTGGTAGCAATAACAAAAATGAGGGCAAGATTAATTCTTGCACTTTTATGGCAAACAATCTAAAGCAGATGTTTGAGAATAAAAGTGAGATGTCAAAGTAGTTAATAAGAGCTTTTCAAACCCAAACACAACAAGACAACTTGCAGCTTTATGTGCTTATATAAAAGTCTAAATCACCTTAGACAGCTTCCACCCTCCTGAGTCCTTCTCCATTCTATGAAGCTTCACAATTACTAAAAATGTTACATTCAAGTCTAAACCACCACAGACCAGTGTCTCCCAAGTGGAAGGGAGTTTCGCTGATGAGAAATCAGAAGCTGAATCAGGGGCCTGCTAAACAGGGATATGTTTTCCATCGTTTGAACAGCCAGGATCTCAGGAATAAAGCATTTTTAAAGATATCTAAAAGAAGTTCAGCCTACATTTACATTTCCACTAGAAAACTGCAGTTTTGAGACAGAGCTGCAACTTTACATTGTACGGTCAAACCCAACATAAGCATTCCTTAGAATCAGACTTCAAATAGATATTTGAAGTTATCCACACTTTCTTGTTTGTGAGTTCAAAGAATTGCTGATCATAAAGCAAAATTGAAGATATTAAATCTTCTAAGTACAAATTTAACAAAGGACAATGTGTACATGCAGGAGAATTGAATCCTTCCACATTTAATATGGCAAGAAGTTTGTGTAAGGTAACCATAAGCACACCCTTTCCTTATGAAAGTAGCTTTTATTGAGAACACGAAAGACACTGTGTTCACTTAAAACAGCGTTCACTTAGATGTGCCTTCCAAAAGGCCTTAAGCAGGATTATATTGATTTAAATAAAGTACGTTAGGCAAGTTTTTGCACTAATGCTTCCCACACAAACAGAATTTGCCAAGCCTTTGGAGTCTCATCAGTGGTACAATCACACAGGTATACACGAGAATAGCTAAGCGCAAACACACAGACAAACACTTCTAGACTCACCAGCAAGAGCTGATTTTTGGTTGACCACAGAGAATTGCTTCTCAAGCCAGCCATGCCCAAGTCTCCATCTACCTGGAAGCCAACAACGCTGGGCTACTGTGCATCTGCATCGCCGTTCCACTTCAGTACGTGAAACACAAACCCGTCGCTACGGGCATCGGAGTAACGGATACCGTATCACTCAAATCAATGGCAGCAAATCAGAAACTCTGCAGCGTACATGAGAATAACAGGTTTTTGCGTTTCCTTTCCCAAGTGCTAATAGTTTGGAGGGGTATTTTTCTGCCACCCCCCCCCGCTGCACTATAACAACACTAGTTTCATCATGCCAAGGCAACGTTCAAAAACCTTTCACATCGTGTTTGGTTTAATAATCTAGGATGGGATCAGGAGATTTTTTGTTTTGTTTTGAACTGTCTAAGATTTGATAAGCAAAAGAAAATGAAGGAAAGATGTATAACTCTCAGGAAAATGATATTTTCAGCAAAACATGGCAAGGCCATATCTAAAAGCTGTAACAAACAACCAAGCCCTCTAGATCAACAGCACACTAAATATCTTTGCGCTAGCTATGGACATAGACTTTTATCAACTGGTAATATAGTGAGAAAGCCATGTTTTCTCCTTTGATCTCACATTTATCTTGGGTCACAATTAGAATTTGACACTGCATCAACTTTTCTTTCCCACATCTCCTTCTCACAGCCATTGCTGTATCAGCTGAAACACCCATCGCTGGGACTGAGCACTGGTAGCCAGCACGTCTGAAAGATCTACACAGAAAAACGCCTGCCAGAATCTAAAAGCAGCTCACCTTATGATATCACCTAACGCCCAGCCTCAGCTACTCCAGCAGCTCTCCCAGTCCATTCCCAGACTTAAGCAAAAGTTGGGAGTTGCAGTGACTGTTTGCTGCTACTGAGACAAGAAAAGTCAGACTTCGTTTAAACTTTCGTAACGTAGATTTAGACCAATACCAAAAGGCAACCCTCGAGGGCTAAAAAGATTGCTCTGTCATTCACACAAGCAGTTGAAGCAAAGCAAACCAGGAGCCCAGACAGGATAATGCATCACTGAATGGACCTACATTTGTTTCTGTCAAGGGCTACAGTTTATGTTTAATTATTCATAATGCTTTGTAACGTACTTAGACACTTATATTGTCCATACACACAGCAGGTTTAGTTTTAAAAAAATAACCAAGGCTCAGTAATTAGCCAGTTGACTGCAGTGTTCAAATACAGTGGTTTTAAATGAGATGCTTTTTTGTGTGCATGGATGTTTGTTATATACGTACCCACGCAGATTCACACACAAAGGGCGTTAGTTACACAGTTTTTAACAAACTATCATTGAACATTTTGCAGGGCCCTGTAATCATAGAATCACTAGGTTGGAAAGGACCCACTGGATCATCGAGTCCAACCATTCCCATCAATCACTAAACCACGCCCCACAGCACCTCATCCACCTCTTTTAAACACCTCCAGGGAAGGCAACTCAACCACCTCCCGGGGCAGCCTGTTCCCAATCCTGTGCAGATTTACACACAGGATTCATTTAAAGGCACGTCAAGCTAACAAATTATTTGCTATCAGGAAATTCTAACATACACTTACTTGGGGCTTAGATTCCGGTTCAGCAACACTGATTCAGCTTAGAAAACTGTCCAGCTTTAGGCACACAAACTTGCAAACTCAAGGGAGCAGTCACGCACCAATTACTTTGTCTGGATTGCAGACTGCAAGTCCAGCCCAACAAAGCCAAGCAAGCCTAAACCTGACTGCGTGAACTGAGCCCATCCACTTCACTGCAATTACCTATGGCAATAAACACAATGGTCTAGGAAGCAGAGGCTTGCAGAAACAGGTCTCCAGAGAAACAATCAGCACCCCGATGACTCCGGCTCTGCTCCTCTTCCTTCCGTGGACCATTTCAACAGGTCAGATGTTGAAAAGCTCACGATCAAGTATAAGATGCCAGCATCTGCTCTTGCCTGTTCCACAGATCCACCACAATAATTTGATGGGCTCAAGGGACTGAAATGCTACGAAGACAAAGTAACAGACCTGAGAGTTAAGCCAAGAGGAACACATACTTGCTTAATTTTAAAGCACACGCTTAAGGGCTTTCTGAGTCAAAGCCAGGATGATCCATATCTTATGATATCAAGAATCTCTGCCACTTTGAGATCAAAACATTTATATGACTAATTCGGACTAATTTCTGAAGCAGAGGCCCTGAACAGTTTTGCTGTGAGCTTTCTTAGTGATTTAAATGGATGCTTGACCATGCTGCAGGTGTGCATCAGGAGACCTATACAATAATATTTAACACTGGGAGATTTTAAGAAGTATACAGGGCTTCCAAGTAATCTCTCAAGAGTTATTTATTACATAAACCATCCTAATTTTATTATCTGGTCCCCAACCCTATGGCCTACACAAACTGAGAAAATAGTCCCAATTAGGGACTGTGTGTCTTACTCATACCAAATAGATCAAGCTTCCTTAGAAAGCTCATACGCAGAGGTCTCCAAATTTCCCTAATAACGTCTTCCTTTTCGGATTTTAAAGACAATAAGCAATATAAAATCACGCAAACAGACATACCCAGTGATCCATATAATTTTTAAAAGTAGGCGAGAATTCTAGGAAGTGGCTTAATGCAAGAGCCATCAAGTTAACCATGGTTACTTCAGTGTCTTTTTTGACTAAATCATACCTCAGCATTTAAAAATACACCTGACATTTTTCTTCCTAGTAAAAGAACTGCCAAATGCACTGCAGACAGACAACCATCCTCTGTAAAATGATGTCCAGGGCATCACTGTTTATTGACAGGGTGAGCCTAAACACATCAAAAGAAAACTTGATTTCTTTCCAAACACACAGCAGATTTCTTTAATCTGTGCATTTACTAAACTGTCTAAACAGAAAGCGGGTGGTTTGCTGCAATCAGCACAGCACCATTTGAAGCACCTCACATCACAGCACTCATAAGGCTTTTTAGAAATACCTCTGCTGCTCCGAGCGCTGCCTTTCCACCAGTTGCTGCTCCACGTGCTATTGCCAATCAGCTGCATTTGCTGTAGCGCATTCCAAAGTTTACTAATTAATCTCTGCACTAAACCCCACCGATGGCCGGTTGCCATTTGAAATGATCATCATCTTTTATTTAAAGACATAGTGATCCTCTGGTCAAACTCAGACCTTATTTGTAAAAATAGGTGTGCCAAATTTCAGGTAATTAAATCCACCTCAATATCAGTACGGGTGTTTTGCTTTTTAAACTGGACAGAGGCAATTGCCAGTGGTTTGAGAGTGTTCATATTAGACATACTACGTTATTTCAATTTCAATTGACAGAAATTGAGAAAACTTGCATTTTGACCAAGAAGCTCCATTCAGAAGAGGGTATGAGATGCAAACTTCTGGAAAAGAGACCATTCATTTCTTGCAAAACCACATATATGCTTTGAAGTCATGTGTTTTAAGGATTTCAGCTTATTGCTACATTTCATATGAGGTTTTAAATATTTATTTCCCCCAGTCCAACCTCTCACACCATTGTTACAGGCTGCTCTCATTCAGCAGTGCACACTGGCTCCCTGACCTTCACAATGACCTCTACAAAAGCAGTTGTGCATTTTACTGTGGTGTAAATCCTCACAGACAAGTCGAACCTGTTCTTTTTGGCATCCAGCCCTTTAGATGAATACTCTGCGGAGATTTATTATGAAAGGGGAATGAAGGGGCATTATTGCACAACATTCACCCCTTGCATAGAGCCAAGTTCCATCTTTTCCAACCTCTAAAGGCTTTTAAATAAACAGATCTTCTTAATTACACAAATCCTTCTTGCTTCTCACCAATTTTCTGTAATTAAAATTCACTGTTGTTTACAAAAAGGCAGACATGCCCAGAAAAAGAACGTGTGCTAAGGTGTTCTATATTATTATTAATAAGTAATATTCATACTTCCTGTTACTATACATGAGGGATTAGTGTTTCCTAGCACACCATTCACTTACAACACTGAAGTATTATTCCACATTGTAGCAACACACACGGCCCTAAAAGGGTCCATTAATTATTTTTCTAATGCCATGAAGTTGCTGCAGGATATTAGATTGTCACCGTCAGAGCACACTTCTATGGTAAAATGATGAATTATGAAGTTCACAGGTTTTTAATTAGAATTCAGAACAGTACAAAAGTTAAAGTTATTTTCCGTGGCCTTACCGTAATACTTTGTGTGCTTTTACGCAAATAATGAAAAAAAAAAAAAATCCAAGCTTAATTTAATCAGAAAATATAAAAGCATAAAATAATAATGAAAGGGGCAGATTTTCTAAATCCAGTGAATCTGCCAAAGTGGTCAGAGTAGTAACCCTATCATTCACATTATCTGCATGCCTTCGGGTCTTCTAATTGATCCTTCAGCAAAACGTGCCCTGGTAGGGAAACAAAAACACCCAGCCAAAGCTGCATTGATACTCCAGTCCAAAAATCATGTTTGAACTGGCTTCATCTGATAGCTGCTTGGTGCTAACTGGAAATGAAGTATTTTGATTGAAGGAAATATTCCCTGATCTAAATCTCTGAATTCCCCTCAAAAGCTCCCTCCCCCAGCATCAGCTGTCATGGACAATTGACAATGCACACACACATACCTCCGACTGCAAAAATAAAGAACTGCTGTGTGCGTCTCTCCCCATCACCCACGGGCGATGGCAGGTATGGGATCTCTCTCCCCTTCCTAAAAGTCTCAGCTGGCCATTCCATAGCTTTCCTGCTCCCCCTTTTCTGCCATCAAAATCAAAGACGGAGCACAGAATAGCAAAAATTTCCCTATACAAAAAGATAAGAGCACACACCACTCTTCTCCCACCTTTCCCAGGCCCGTACTGCCCTTTCAAATCTCCAGAGCTGCAACCAGAGGTTTCCTAAGAGAATATGCAGCAGTGATTTTACCATGTAAATTCACTTCCCAGCTGTAGGTCCCTCTCTGCTACCTCCAGCACAGCCCACTCTTGCCTTTCTAAGTCTGATGGAGCACAGATGGACTGAAGATAACAGAAAATAAACCAGCATGGTCAGGGAACATTGTATTTAAGAACAAAGATAAAAGCTGTACCTAGCACACCAGCAATGGCCAAAATTATTTACATGGATTTTAAAAGCAACCAACAGTTAAATGGTTAGAACACTCTTCAAGAACATTTCTGCTACTTTAAAAGTGACATCTGTTTAATTTTGGGTATCAAATTCACTTAACTAACCAGACAAAAGACAGGTTAAAAATTTGGATAAAGCAGATGCTGTACACAAGACCCCTGGTGAAACTAAACTAATTCAACATTAAGGTTTGATCTAAACTGCATCTTAAGGATTTCCACCCCCTCCCTATTCCAAACTGACTTAAGAATTGCTCGACTTGAGATAAATTTTGGCCTAATCCTGTCTAGTGCTCAGACTCCACGTAAGTTAAAATGGGGATTCAATCTCAAGGCTTCATCCCATAAAGAGACAGATCAAAATAAGTGAAAACTGAATGGGTAATGATGCAGGAAGCACGAAGTTTCCATTGCAACCCTCCTATCCGCTCTCAAGCCAAGCCCTTGTCTTCTCCCTCCCCAGTGATAGAAAACTCTGATGATGTTTTGCTGCAAACAACCAAAAGGGGAATCCAAGAGTGCCAGCAGACCTTGAGAGTCAGGGGCTAGATCTTGAAGACCTATGCCAAGATTTCTGTCAAGCAGATAACAATGAAGCCCTCCACCTCTACCCACATTAAGGTGTGTGTATGGCTGGTGGAAAATTCAACAACTCCATTGGTTACCCCTTTTCTGAACTTGTAGTTGTGATCTGGCTCAAATCTCACTCCAAATGGGATTTCATTTGGAAGCATTACAAATATGTAGTCATGGATATACGTAGCTTTTCCCTTTATGCCAGCCACATACATATGACCACAGGTAGAGAAGCACAGGCAGCTCCAAGCCCTGGTGCCAAAGACTGCCTGATGATGGCAAGGATCAGATGCCTTCATCCATCCCTTTTAGATCTGTCAGCACGTCTACACAGCACAGACCAGCAGCTCTTGTTTACTTGAGCGCTGCCTCTGACAGTTTTGCAGAGGATCACATTTCTGTGATTCTCTTTCTATGCTTTGGAGAAGACAGCGGTGCTCTACTTACTTATGCCTCTCTTTCAAGGGATGAAATAGGACAACAGACCTCGGACCTAAAAATACAGGCTGCTTTCCTCCTGTGCACAGCCCTCAGTTTTAAATTGTTCCTCCCTCCAACCTACTTAGCTTTCTCTTTCAGCTCCATATACGCCACCTTTAACCGCACCATCTATCTCCTGCAGGATCTACCTCGCTGTCCCAGGATCATACAAGAATCATTATTCTTACACAAAGCCATCATTTCATTTTCCACTAATCACTGCAAATGCTGCAAGTTCCAGTTTCCTGGCCTCCCTCCAGCTAATTTAGATAGATGGTTCCACATGTGCTCTCTGTCCCTCCATTTCCTGCCCATACCGCTACACACATTTGTCTAAATGAGTCAAAGCAGGTTTCTTTGTAGTCATAATATCCTTACTTTTTTTTTTTTAAGAGCCTAAATAAAATACTACATATTACCATGCTATTATCTGCTTTGCAAGAGGCAGAGGATTTCACTGCTCTGCCACACATTCTGCTGAACTATAACACAGGTCACAAACTACACCTGGGCCTCCCAAAATGTTCCGGGTTACCTGTGTAGCAATTAAATTCAAGAAAAGCAGAACAATAAACTAAAACAGTCAAATTCCCCACCTTGATGTACTCTCTGATTCAGTTTGTTCTTCTGAAAATGAAAAAAAAATTAAGAAGAATAAAGATAAGCCAGACTTTCAGAGACCAACGCACTTCTTCACGAGGGTGATTTCTCTTTCATTAGTAGCCAAAGCTGTCAATATTCTTTTCCAGCAACACCTTGACTGACAATCTGAGTCCAGACAAGGTACATACGGAGAAACTCACCTTTTGATGTTGAACACTGATTGCCTAAAACAATATTCCCTTCTTCCACCCTCTGCACCTGAACAAACACTCTTCAGGGAAATTACTTTTGAAGTCTCCTTGGTACAGAACATCGTCTCTTTGATCCAAAATATCTTTTGCTGGGAGTACCCCAGTACAATACAAGTGCATCTTGGATGAGCACTGGCTATTGAAAGCTAAGGCCTCAACCAGCTCCTTTGACAAACATCTTTATTTTTAAATGTATTTTTCATTTTAAAATGTCCTCCCTCTGAGACCCTGTAGAAAATGTTCCTTTATCTGCTATGTTCACTTAGGCATGAGATAAGGTGCAAAAAGGTAGTACATGCACACACACAGAGCATGGCTTCAATCAACACGCGGACGGTTTCATTCCTTGTTGGGAATTAACGTACAGGTAAACTTGGTGTACCTTGTAACAGAGATGAATGTAAAACAGAAGATGCTGTGAGAATCACAAGCCCTGTATGTACACCCCACCCCTGCCTACAGCCAGAACTCATGGTAACAAGTTGAGGTAGTGTCACATTTGAAACCACTCAAGTGTGCACACATCATCCCCTGCTGCTCTCAGAGACCAGACTTCTTGCTAAGGAACTCATCCAGACAAGTCCTCGTGTACCAGAACCCCCAGTTTCCCAAGTCATCTGCCCTAGAACTCTCCTACAATTCCCCCTTAGCCCTTCTTCCTATAAACCCCACTCTCCCACTCACTCCCACGGTTCTGCCAAGCCCTGCCTCAAACCTCCCCCCTCAGACTGTTGGCCCACGTTCTCTCCAAAGCACCTCACATCCAAGTCCCATCTCCTGCCCCATCCATCTCACCCGCTGCCCTTCGCTTCCCCATCCCTTCAAGCCCTGACCCCATGCTCCACCCCAACATCACCACTGCTGCTGCCAGCACTTGATACCAACTTCTCTGCCATGCTTCTTCCAGTGCCTACCTACTACAACAGCCATCCCTCATCCTCCTCTTGGCTCCCCTTGCATGACTTGAGCCTGGTAGGAATTTCAGAAAAGCCAGTTATGGGCTCTACATACTCAAAATCTGCCTAAAGAAGGCCCTGAAAACAGGCAACAAAAAAGAAAAAATACAGGCACACAGGAGATTTTTTAACTGTGCTACAAGGTCAATATACTCTACGACATCTGCAAATAGAGCCTAGTTCATTGGGAAATGGAATAACCAGGAATAAAACTAGTCTTTGAGATAAGTCTGCACACGTATGCCTAATGAGCAAGCCTTTTGAAATGAGACAGACACAACCCAGTCGACAGCTGACTCGGAGGAATCTGTGAAGCCACCAGCCCAGCTCTGCCATTCCGGGTCACCAGCCCTCCTCCAGGTAAACAATAGAGAAGACGAAGGAATGACACAAACCTGCTTTGATCAGCAGCAACAGGAAAAAGGATTAGAAGAAAACATGTAATGTTCTCATAAATGCAGGCAAGTGCTAAGAAAAAAGGATCAGGGCAGAAAGATCACGCATTCTTTAGTGCTCGGATACAAATTCACTACTTCAGCTCACCTGAACGGCTTCAAATCCTTCACAGCTCTGCTACGATTTTTCAGATGTTCTTACTACTCTCTTTAAAATAACTTTCCTCTCTAAAGTGTTCTCATCTCCACTGATGGAAGTCATTTCACATCTTGTCTGTAAACTGGAGACAGTCTATTAATGATTTGCAGAAGAAAACTAACCATAAAGGCATCTCAACTATTTTTTTAAAATGTAAATTCTAAAATATTTAATTTTGTGAAATTATCTTTACACAGTCATCTTCAAGTACATCAACAGTTCCTACAAAAGAGGCAGAGAATAACCTGGTTTTGGCACCTACCTAGACAGAAAATTAACTTGCATGGGGTCATGGAAACACAGTGTAAAATGCAGTGTAAAAGCAGGGGTCATGGAGGCTGCCCAGGAGACTGCAGAGGCCCCTTTCTTCAGATGGGTCACACAGGTACCCACCACAAAGTGCCTCACCACGGGGGAAGAACCCCTGACCTCTCAAGACCCCTGCCCAGCCCTGCGAGTATACATCTCCACAAATACCTACTGTGATTTTCGCACCAAATCTGCTCGGTTTATTAATTTTCCTTCCCCAATTAAGAATTCCACCCTTATAGTGGAACTTTGTCCGCTCTTCTCATTTTTTGTATCATCTTTATCAAGGCACAATGAGACCACTTATATTCACACTTTTAGATGAGCTATTTATTCCTGCTTCAGCCTAGCACTATGTTCTGGTACATTTACTCTTAAACAGTGCATCAAGCAGCGCTATTTAAAAACTTTTTGCATAAAAATAGCTTTACACTGCTCAACTCTAATATTTAACCTTTATGATGTTTGCAAGTCTTGGCCAAAGTATAGCATCACAAGAGCATGCATGCACTAAATTGTATCTTGTTAAAAAGAACAGCAGCACTGAAAAAAAAGTTATATTGGAACAATCTATAATGTGTTTACATTATATGAATGATTTGCTGTTCCTTCATAAGGCATGTAGGAAGTCAGCACTTCTCAAACGTGTAAAGTATTTCCATGTGCTTAAAGCATGATCTTTCCAAAACAAACAATGATTGAGAAATATTTTATTATTCTTTATTTCCCTGCCAGCTGTTTTTTTGGACTCTCCCCTCAGCCACCTTCTTTCTTTCAGTCGGATCTTTCCTTATTGCTCACAGTAACACCTACTCAAAGCATGAGCATATTCAGAGCTGTAAGACTCAAATAGGAAGATCTCAGGTTGATTTAAAGGACGTTTTTAAGATCACTTCATAACGTGTCTTTGTGCTATTGTAGCCAGTGGCAGGTCTGGCTCTTGCTTACAGTGGAATCAGGGCATCCTACATTGGGACCCAAAGCCCAGCTCCTGCTGCTGCGTCCCAGTTTCTGCTCCTGTAGAGGCAGGAAAGCAGCTGACAGCCTGGCTGAACCCTTCTAGCAGCTTTCTCCCAACCAGCCTCACCCCATGCAGCACCTTTTTGAGGAACCAAAACAAGATGCAGTATAGCAGAGAAATTTGATGGTAAAGAGTCAGACAAGTAAGCTTTTGGGCAACTCCATAAAGCAAACAGGAGATTAAAAAACCCAAACGAAAAGAAAAACTAAAAGAAAATGTTTAAAAAGAAAACCCAAACGCCAAGAACAGTTCCATTCTAAAAAGTGATAGCTAAAGGGTAGATCAGCCTCCCTGCTGGCTACAGCCACTTCATTAACAAGTATACTTGTCTTGCCATTCAGTCCTGTACAATTAACAGCATTGGTACTATTTCATTTACTAAATTCCAGTCATTACAGCTGTGCAAACTTATGGGCCTAATTTGTATTTATACTACGTGTATATAAACATGTGCTCCTTAGCCATGTAAAGGAGCCTTAAAGTAAATGAACAAATATTTATTCTAGCAGAGCAGTATAAGAGACCCCTACCATAAATCAAAATCAGGTCAAGCAGTTCCGACTGTGTTTGTCCACCAAACAGCTTAATTTCAACAACAGCATCTTTCCTTCCAAACAGAAATCCTGCAGAGATACAGGGAGAGGTAGGATTGCATTTTCACAATCCAGTCTCCTTTCCCAAGGCCAGCATTGTGTAAATCAGAGGAGGTAAAATGACAAATACAGTCATTTACTACTTCTTTCTTCCCCAAAAAATTTCTTACCTATACTAAGAAAAAAAAACAACCACTGAGTCAACATAATGTGCTTAACGTTTATGCACTTCGATAGAATAGTAATTACATAGTAAGGGCAGAAACCAATTAAATGTTTCAGACTGCAGTCCGTGGGTTGGAGTGCACAGGAAGCGTTCTGATGATAGATCACTCAAAGTTTATCTGGCATACACTTCAAAACCAGAGTTCAAAAACTTTCAGCACAGTTCTGCATGTATGTGCTTGACTCTTAACAAAACATCTTTATTTAAATAGAGGGAGAGAGATTTAGTATGACAAATACGTTTACTACTGCTAATCACTCTCCACCACAGTACTCCTAAATTGCAGGCATATTGTATATATAATCCTATGAGATTTACGTAAGCAGTATGTGGAGCACAGGACTCTAGGTCACTGTTAAAACCCAGCATGTTAGCTCGAACCTGCATTCTATCATTTAGTATTTTTTTGTGTCCCTTAGGTCATATACATGAGCTCTATACCCATATACCATTAGAGACGGTGAAGATCGAGCAGCCAAAATTTTTTTTCCCTTTTCAGAAAGTCATCCTTCTCAGCAGATCAATGCAATGAAACAAAATATTGTTACTGGGGAGGGACTTTTTACAAATGCTTGTAGTGATAGGACTGGGGGGAAATGGGTATAAACTGGAGAGGGGCAGATTTAGACTATAAGGAGGAATTTCTCCAAACATGCAGTCCCTGTGAATCTCCGCTCCAGGGAAGCTACTTGGCCAGCAGCGCTGGTTCTCTGAGTGTCTTCATCAAGTGGCCTGTTGGAAAGCGCTGCAACTGCCCTTGCACCAGCACATTTGAGTCTCCTCTGCAACAGGACTCTGCTACGCAGGACTGCTGCCCAGCCCAGTGTGTCGGAGCGCTGAGCTGGGATAGAGCCACCATGCACAGACTTTCAGGCTGCAAGGGCAATGCAGCAGCCTCAAAGTTCATATCCAGCCAGGCTCCTGCTGGAGGTTTAGATAATGCTCAGTGCCACTGAAAAATTTTACTTTTACATGCATGCTCTCCAAAACAAATACAACTATTTCGAGGGTATCTAGATGCCTGAACACCCCCTTTCCTTTTAAAAAGGCATGTTGTGATTTTCTTGTGATTCTGAACTACAAAGTGCTGTGAAAAGGGCACTGTTCCACCCAGCTGCAAAAAACAAATGTGTAGCATGAGCCAAATGAAGATTAAAACCAAAACACCAATTAAACCCAGACTGGCGTACATCTCAATGAGATCAATTCCATCTGAAGCATTTCAGCCTGAAGATGGACCAGCTGAGCTAACAGTGAAGGAAGGAAACCGGGTTACTTTATTTATTTATTAACTTTAGGCAAATACTAAAAGCACTTCAAAAAAAAAAAAAAAAAAAAAAGGCACCGCACCAAAATGAACAAACAAACCAACCAAACCAGAGCAGTAAGGATTGGCTGGAAGACTGATACTGTTCCAGGTCACACAGATGGGGTAGCAAAGCACTCTCAGGAGCTGCAGAACACTTGCAGTCTAAACTGTAGGGCAACATGCACTTTACTTATCTCAGAGCACCTGGTATATGTCTAAGTGACTCTGAAGGAGCGCAATTGATTAAAAAGCTATTTTGACAGACCTTTTTGCATTTGGAACAGCATTTTTGATAATTGCTCCACAAGCTATAAAAGAAACAGACGGAGAAACAGAAGCAGCCTCTGTGCAGTTGTTTGCACAGGAAGCAATATTGCAGGAAAAGGCAATAATGAAGAACAGTTCATTTGACCTGAGCTGATGAGGTCAATGTTTTAAGAAAAATAGCTCCACATAATGTAAAACAAGAACATCATTTCCCATTCAAATAATGCTGCAAGCGTAACGCTGCACGAAATCTATTCCCTAACACTTGTACGCTCAGCTTAGCGGTAACGTGCATTCCTGAGGTGTCCTAGACATCCTGTGTCTGACACAGGACCATTCCTCTGAAATACTGATTTGACTGCTCCGTCCTGCAAGCTCCAGCTGCACGTTGCTCTCCCCAGTGCTCAGCTATGAATGGCCTGAAACTAAAAGAACTGGAACAAAATCCTGGTAATATTCAGACACGCAGAAAGCTAAATGCGACATTGCTGCTGCTACTTGGACAGAGAAGCAGAAGTAGATATTTCACTCCTAATGTGCTGCCATTCAGGGGTGCTGTTGACAGGAGATGGAGCCCAGCTCAGAGGAAGAGACATGAGGTTAGGAATTTAGAAGGGCTGGATCCTATTCCTCCTTCCGCTGCTGCTCTCCTGTCTAATCCTGGGCGTGCACATCCCCTCCGGGCATCTGGTTCCCCTCCCTCCCTGACACATCTACTTAAACTGCAAATTCAGAGGGGCTGCCACCATCTCGGTAATGACGAAGCATGTACAACACACTGCACTGATAGTTCTATTAATAAATACACCCGCTGCTATTAAGTAATAAACCAAAAGGCACGATAGAAACTGAGCAGTCAATGATGTATTACATTAGTTTTGAGGTACTGGGGTAGAAAATGTCAAAAGTAAACTCTCCCGAGTGGTAGCCAGCCAGAGGACACTTATGTTCTTTTCCTGCATATTTGGGCAATCCAATTAGAGGTAATTGAGTTTTTAACTATGTGCAATTGCTTCAAGAATACCATCACTAGAGGCTAAGTCTCCTGGGAGGTTGGGTGAAGGGAGAAAAGAAACATTATAAAACTGGAAGGAACAGAAAAGGGATAGGGCGTGCAGCCTGGAAGCTGCTGAAGAGAGCAGGCAGGGGAGCCAGTTCTGGGCATTCATGCTTTTTACAAACATGCAAATAGCTGGACTGCAGACTCAGAGGTTCACGTGCTCCCAGTACCAAATCAATTAAAGAGGAGTTAAATACATTTACACTTCTATGCATTTTTAACCGCAACAGTAATGTAAAGCACAGATCTATAAGCACCAAAAGGCTCCTACAGTCCTGTAAACACCAGAGACATAAAAAGAAAACTAAATTACCGCAATGAAATTAATTCCTGCTGCATTTGCCAACTGCCATTCATATGAGCACCTCTTTTATACATTAAAATCAGGAACCTCTTAACCAGAAGTGGTCACTATATACACCAAGAAACACAATAGTTCTATTAGCAGACCTTAGATTTGTTTTGCACACCCTAATAAGCCCTATAAATGCTAGAAACATCATTCATTTCCAATAACCATTGTTCTTTCTGATGGCTACTAAAATCTAAAGTACAAGCATTAACAGGAAATAGTACAGGAAATAGTATTTTTAGCAGTATTGCAACAATTAAGGTTTGCTGTTTCTTTTGTTGCTTTACAATTATTTGAGATAAGATTTAATAAGACTGAAAGCCTATTTAATATGATGAGTATGATAAGTAGGAAACTCTGAAGCACCTTCTCCCCCCAGTTGCAGAACTTAGTCAAACTAACTGATTAGGTGGGTTTGCTCTATGCACAGAGGATATAATCCACTGAAATGAAATTTAAAAATTAATGAGCGGACTGCAAAGAAAAAAACAGCTTCCACTTGAAAGGAGCAAAAAAAGCTCAATTTAACCCAAAGGAAAAGTGAAGGAGACCCCATCCCTATGAGCTAATTGTCCGTTTTGTGCTATAGGGGATGCTCTTGCTTAGCTTACATGTGAAAGACACTCCCTCCTCCCCCTGCAAGCACTAATATGAGACCTTAAATGAGCCAACTTCCTTAAGCACAGCCCCAGAGACTAGAATGAGCATGCCTCGCAAGTCAGAAACAGAGCAACATGTCTGATTATCAGTCAGGCTGAAGAACATCTCCAACCAAGACCATCGCAGGAAAAAACACTCATGTTTGAACTAAAACAACCCGTGGACTGCCACAACTGGCCTATTTTCATAGTCTTTGAGTACACAAGCTCTGGATTAGCCAGCGCCTCAGCTGGCTCTATCTGGATTCCCTTCTTCGGAAAGAATATTAAGGAAAACACCCATCAGAAAAGGTCAGTGTCCAAACTATCAGGAAGAAATAAAAGCACAGGGGAAAACATACCTAGTGACTCATTAGACATGTGCAGCCGAAACTCTAGCAGTGAGCACAACACAGACTTTTCACAGAAGCCACACTTAATTTGCAGAACTGTTTTGCCAAACAAAGCATTAATCAGAACTCTCCTTTTTTAGGACACTCAGAACTCCCTTAGAGCTGCCCCCACCAATGAGTGGTGTGAACCCCACGGCTCGGAGAGGAGCTAAGCTAAAGCAGTGTGAATAGTTGCGCCCTTGAAGGGCAGTACAACAAAAACTACCTATTTTAAGTGTAAAGCCATGCAAGATGAATGGCCCGAGCATTTCAGGTGTGCAGAAAAACACTCAACCTGGAATATATTATGAATCTCAGAAGGTGAGTGGGAATTCACCTTATGCTGCCACTAGAATACATGGTCACAGATCACATACAATTAACAGTTTTGCTTTTCACAAAAAACCTCTCTTCAGAGCCAAACAACATTTATCTACAGTAACTTTTCAAGACGCATCCCAGTCCTAATCTGAATTAGAGATTTCATCGCATTCCAGAGTCAATTTTAACAGTGAGTCCAAATAACCAGTGGAACATTGAGAACTTTAAGTCCTATTTGTTCCTTCAGAACCTATTTAGTACCTACTTATTTAACTAAGGTTACAGGTCCTTTCTACATTTACTATTGCACTGTTTGGATCTGGAGTGTTCTGTGTTGAGGAGGTACTTATGGTAAAGTGAGTCCTACCTTAACCTTCTCCTAAACCAGAAACAGAATGCAGTACGATGCTTCTCTTTCTGCCTTTGAACAGATCTTTGTGGCTTCTCTTTGCATTCTTCCTGATTTTTGCATTCAAAAAGCAGTCAGTAGAACTCATCAGTCCGTGATCTTCCCAATACTGCACTTAGAAGGAAAAATCTTTTTCTATTTATTACTTTACTATTCACACATACAATGCCACACACACACACATACGGTGTGGTGAAAGGTTTAACTGGTTTACTTGCTCAGCTAAACTTCCAAATCCTCTTCACAGAGCCTGTTATTTACTCTTCTATTTAGAATTTTGCATTTTGCCACATTAAAATGCATTTCATGCAAATGAGGTCAGCTTGTCAAAACAGCCCTGCAAATGGCCAACTTGCACATCATCCACAGAAATTCAACATCTGCTTCCACACACTGCACTGTGTCCCAGGAAAACACCCACAGAAATGTTCCCATGTTGTGGTAATGAACAACTACTTTAGAAATTACAAGTTGTCCACTTAATCCATTTATTGTGCAGAATCTCAATACTGTTATTGTGTAATGCAATGCCTATGCAATTCTAAAAATTCCTGTTATCTAATAACTGAATCAAGCACTCTATAAATAAAACACAGAAACATGCATCTTCCTCAATAAAACCTGTAATTTTATCAGTGTAAAATCTGTTTTGCTTAAGGTAAACCATTTTCCACAAACAGTAGTCACCAACTTCAACTATCCCTATCCTGAATTTTATTGTTAACTGGTTTTATTCTTATTTAAGTTGTTCTTCTTCAGTCTAGGACTAAGGTCATTCAGGGTGAGTTCTTTTGTTTTGTTTGTCTCAGGCTTAACAAATTAAGTCAGTTATCTACTCACACTTTCTGAACACTGATAAAGTGACAATTGGTTATCTGGAGAATCCCCTATTATTCCAAAGGTTAAGATTTAAATGTCACAATGGTAGAAAGCTCCTTATTCAAATCTTTCACCATTCCTGGATGAAGTTTCCTTAGGGCTGCAGATACGAATGGTCCCCTTCAGCACACTGCATTTAATAGCCATTTACAAATGCATTAGAAAGTATTTCCATGGTCCTCATCATAGAGCATAAGCTTATCCTCTTCCTTTTTCCAGAAGAAAGGCCAACAGCTTTAAGAATTATCAACAATACATTTAACAGCGAGAAAAAGTACAGGCATTCAGTTAGGACATTTTCTGAACAGAACACTGAACAGTTTCTGTCCATTAGCTTATCTACACAAACACAAAATGTCTCACAAAGCAGACTGATCTCCCCCAGATGCTTAGGTTTTAAAAGAAAAATGAAGAACATACTTTTCATGCTACACAAAGGAAAAGAATACAATTTGCAGAATTCTGCAAAAACTGATGCTACCTTTGAAAAAATAAGCTGCAAATGCTTCTACATTTTGAACTCTCTCAGGGATAATGAGCACAGCACAGATATCCCTGACAAAACAAACCAATTAATTGATGGGCCACTAGCGTGATACAAAGGTTTTCACTTTGCTGACTTCTTTGGATGGAGAATATTGGTTATTTTCAAGACACCGTTTATCATTATCAATTCGAAAATACAAAGCCTAAAAAAGTTCAGAGTTTTAAAAGAAACCAGGAAACCCATAAGGTCCAAAAAACATCAGTAACTCATCCTCCACCTCCAAATTGCTCCGCAAAACTTTACATTTCCACACATAGGCTGATGCATACTTGTACCATGTGAGGATAAAGAACAGGAACACTGACAGATCTGCCACCTTAGCAGTAACACATTTACAAAAATACTTGTTGCTTCCTAGACTTCAATAACAATGAAAATAGCATCGTTAACCACTCAGCACCATTTTCTAAATTGTTCATCTCATACTCACAGATTATTGCAGTGCTTAAAGTAAATCAGAAGAAAGTACAGCCTATTCTTTAATTTCCACAATTTCAACATCCATAATAGGCAAACAAATGAGACAAAAATAATTCAAGTACACCAAGACTTTGAGGGGAAGAATGAGGAGGTATGGTTTGATTTGTGACAACTATGCAATGAAAATGTTTGCTATATTCCTACTAGCAGAACAACTAAATTCTTAGACTAATTCCTATTTAATTATTTAATTGGAAGAGAACAGTATTTCATGCAATATGCAACGCACGTTTAAATAACCTCTAAATTTCACATAAGGAAGTCCTTTGTCTTTTGAAAGGCACTAAAAAAATGAAAGAAAGCAAGTCTTACCATTTTGATGCCAGTGGAGAACGTGACTGGTTTGACAGGTTTGGGTTTTTCCAGTTGCATTTCTAGCTGAGTGGACCTGTCCTTATGCTGAGCTAAAAGCAGTGAAGCAGGAAGACTGGAGCTCTCCTGTAAACATACCAGGAGCAAATTTGAATGTTACAATAAAACAAATATTAATTAACACCGCATGTTCTTCAAAACTGCAAGTTGTGTCTGAAAGGCCATCGCTAGCGGAGCAGCATAATGCTAAGTATCCTCTCTACGAGAAACAGTTTACAGAAAACGATCATTTTCAGTAATAAGAAAAAGCTGCAGCAACCTCATAAATCAAAGTAACTTGCAAACAACCATTTTTATAGAATCCACATTAAAGACAATATAACAGGCTCCTTATTCCAACTGGCCAATGCAACTATATTTATTAAAATAAAAAAAAATTAGAACTTAATCAGAAAAGGAATAATACCAAGTAGTATAACTTGGATCAGATGTTTATCTAAGACGCATTCTTTCTACCAGTGAACTCAGACCAGTTTGAAATTGTTTCCCATTAGATTTCACCTGAGGCCGTTTGGAACTGATCCTTGCTCTGCTTTGCACAATGGCACTATTGTAAGCACAACCAACAGCATATTTATTTTCTCCTTCAACTTATTTTAGGGAAGCCAGCCAAATTAAAAAAAGTATATATATAAAAAGTAATAAAATGAATACTTAAGCAAATGAACTACTTAATCTTTCAGAACAGAATTATTATTAACATGCAGATCTGTAACTACATTCTGGAGAGAGTCAGAAAACTACTTGGCCAATAATTTTCTAAAAAACTAATGCAACTGTCCACACACACACCGAAATCCTTGGGACTTCCTACCTAGAACAACCATGAAGTTGAGAGCAGGAAAGAAGTTCAGACAGATTCTTCCCAGACTGCTCTAGCACAGTGCGTTATTCCTAAGGCCCCCAAATGTCACACACACTTCTGTTTCCCAGAATCAAGCAAATAGTGAACTAGGAACCATATTTGCTGCTCACAAAACCAAGCAAACGTTAATAAAAGGCACTGATTTTTTACTTCAGGGTAAGAAGCTGGACGTTTTCAATGCCATGAGATGCCTCGCAGTTCATGGCATCCTAGAGAAATTTTCCAAAGTGACCACGAAGAACAGTCACACTGTACACTGACTTCTCACATCACTCTCCAGTCCTCTTTCTTCTCTATTTTTTGTTACACTCACTTTGTCTTACAACTAGATTGCAAAGGCTAAAAGCAAAAAATTTCCCATGACAAGATCTGTTACAGAGTAACAAATACAATAACTAAAGCACAGAATGCTACTCGCATTCCTGCAATTAACCAGGAGGAGGGGAAAGAAGAGGTTAAAATCTAAAGTGTAATAACAAGATGTCTAATTTCTGTACAACTGTGAGAAAATGTGGACCTTGACTGCATTAGTTTACAGTCTGTATCTTCAAAGTGTTATAAGTATCCTAACCACCATGCAGCTGCACATGCTGCTGGCTGTCAGCAGAGTTTAAAGGTGGTGGATTCTTTTAATAATCAGTTTCAATATGCTGGGGAGAAAGGAAGAGCGTGAAGCGTTTTCTGGTTCATTTTGCCCTCTCATATTCCTTAAAGGTTCCTGCGTTTCTAATACAAGAAGTAAAAGAAGGCAATTTTTGTACCAGCTTCTCAAGAGTTCACACAATGACCAGTAACCAGATTACACAACTGTGGGAAACCCACACCGCGCCAGCAAGCCACCACATCCATGATTGTTTATCCTTTCTAATATGCACATAGTCTTTCTGTTAACTATTAACACACATGAAAGGTTCAATCCTGCCAGCATTTATCCATATCAGCCGTTTTCTGTATGGGGAAAACAAACTGTCAAACAGTACGAACAAAGCAAAATGCAAAAAAGATTTGTCTCAAAAACCCTGAGGTTCTGGTAAAAGTGGGGACACGATGTCTTTAAGGCAGCTTGCCCTTTGCTTGACTCCAAGCTTTGCCACAGCCCAGGGAAAACCTGCCTGTCTGCAATGTGCTGCAACGCTGGTTTGCTCATGGCCAGGAAGTACGGGCTCTTGGCGAGCAGAGAGCAAGTTCCACAACACAGAAGACATTTAAATGCAGAACCATAATCCTCTGTATACAAGTGAGAGAGTTTATACAGTAAATACGGGAAGTTCTTTAATATCTTACTCAGCTGTGATTGTCCAAGTCTAGGCTGGTTGAAAAAAAAAAAACAAACCCTAAACAGAACTCAGACACGATTCTTCCAATAATATATAAAATGCATGTGAGACTACAAGTCTAAACTACAACAAGGTGTTGTGCTTCCAAAGTGAGAGGTTTCACTGTAAAAGAGGTCACTTATAAGAGAGGTAATAGAAAATCTGCTGAATTTAGTACTGGGAAGCAAAAACATGTAACAGGCAGCAGCTGAGGGAAAGCATCCAATTGCTCTTTCAGGAGCCTGCAGAGCTTGAGCCACCTGCAATGCCTCGTTCACCTCTTCAGTGAGTGACCCTGGCCTTCCCCTCCCCACTCCCAACAGAGGATGGGTTTGTGGAGCCTTGGCCCCAGGTCTAGTTTGACCTGCAGGAGCCAGATCACTCCCCAAGCTGACCAGAAACCAGAGCCAACCACACAACATTCTAAATACCAAACATTTCTGTGCCTTTTTCCTTGCCTCTGGACTACCTAAATTATAACCTTTTAGAAGGCGGGACAGTAGTCTCACACACTTCTGTAAACAACTGAGACCTTTACTCCATATCACAATAGTATAAATAACAAATGAAATCATGAATCTCCTCATCTGCTAGGATTTCAACACAGAAGGTAAATTTTTTTTCTTGGATGAGAAAAGACCTGACATCTCTACTTGCATCAGACAAAAAAAAACCCAAACAAAACTGTTTTAAGTTTTCTCTTGCTGCCCAGTATTGGACAGGGTGGAATCATTAAAAAAAAAGACCAAGCCCCAGGTGGTCACTTGGTCAAGGGGGCTGCAGGTTCCCTGCACCAGGTGACACATCCAAACGAGATGATTCTGAACCAGCAGGTGAAGTGGCAGCTCCCCACCTTTCTCTACACTCACAATCCTACTGAGTCAGTAGTTTTATCACTGGTATTACTGTAGCCAGAATTTAATCCTCATTGGTTTAGCAGAGTACCAGCAACCACAGAAATAAGACTGTTTTGTTTAACATAGCTCTTCACACTGCTACTGCTTACGGTTGCTTTTTGCATTTCTCAATTAAGTTTTACTTATGATTAGCTTCATTTTCAGATTTGCAGCACAGCAATAGAGGGATTTCAGAGACCATAGGAAATGTTTATTTGTTTAAACAGCTGCTGGTTTTCCAGAGACTTTGTAAGTCATTATACAAACACTTCAGTGCTCGTTTTATAAACCTTTAGTATTACAAAACAAGTTGTGGCTTAAATTTAAGTTGACGGTGTCCCTTCATAAGAGACATAACTTCAAATTGCCTGTTTTTCTTCCCCAGCCTTTAAAAATCACCTTTCTGTTGTTTTTAGAATATTAAGATATGTTTTAATAGCACTACATATGCAATCACAGTTAAAACTACCTACTTTGGTCATGTTTTAAAGATTATTTATAACCAGCCTTTCCTCAACCCATCTGGTGAAATAGGTTTCCAGTAAAACCAATAGCTGTGTAAAAAAAACTAAACCAAACACACACCATCACTGGCCTCTACCATGTTAAGAATGTGTTTTAGAAACACAGGACTGAAATAAATTGAAAAACAGTTTAAAATCCCTATTCTGAGCCACTGAATCCAAGTTCACAGTAGAGTTATTATTAGTTGATCCATAACTCAAACAATTCTGTGGGTTGTAAGCACTTTTAACTTTAAAAAGAGGTTGCTGGATGCAAAGTTCCAGACTTGGAAGATTTTCAAAGACCCTTTATGCACACCTTTGCTTTTGTCCACAAAAAAAAATGAAACACCACCTCCTTTCAGCAAAACCAGTGACAGGTTACCAGGACTTCTGGTTGAGAAATATACCCTGAAACTCCTAAACTGCATATCGATGCTCTCTCTGCATGTCAGTGCCTCTGCGCTGGTTCAAAAGGGAACTCCATCTTTCCTGGAAGAGTAGAAAAGTGACTGTCTCAAGTAGGGACTGATAATACAAAGCAGGAACTAATGTTATATTAATCTAAGATAAACCAAAATATGAGAGAAATTTTGATTTAAATCCACTGAGCAGCTTTAAACCACACTGACACAGCTGCACCCACGTATGCACGTATACATAGCTCTTTTTTTTCTGATTTACTTTATGGTTACACATAGCTGGTTCTCATGGGTGTTAGAGCACGTGAACGTGTGTACAGGCTTGTCTGTACACACATGTATTAAAAAAACAATATGTAGGTCCTGCTTAAATAACAAATTTTTTAGCTTCTCTGTGTTCACATATCAGCATTGCATTTCTGATGCAGAATCAGTAGTAAACTCGGCTAAAGACAAGATTAATACAATTTCCACAAGTAGCTGCGTGTTTCTTCCATCATCTGTACACCCCTCCAATGAATCCACGCTTCGTTCACTTCAAAGGGAACAGCTGACATGCACACAGTTTGCAGTAAGAGAACGTTACACACTCAAGGTAATTTTTTTTTTTAGTAACTTTTGAGTACAAAAGGATCAAAGAACGCTCCAACTCCAAGAGAGCTGACAAATGCTCCAATAACTCCTGAGGTGACCATCTCCTGCTCTCCACTAACTCCCCTCAGCAGAGGCAGCTGAGCTCATAAAGCAGCTCCTGATTACCACGCTGCTTCAACACACCAGACTGTCATCCACTATTCAGGGCTGCTTAGCAAGCCCACAATAATAAGAGTTCACGATAGCTGAACCAACTTAGTAGCTCCTCTCAACCGCCACTCACAAATCTTATGATCAGACACACACCAAAGCAGATGCAATTGTCACTAGTCGAAGGCAACACAGGCAAGCAGTCATGGCAAGTCCTCACCTACCACAACTCAGGTTCAAGGTGGAGGAGTCACCACACCAGCTATGCCAATGCAAGTCTTCCTTCATCACTGTTGAAGCCCGTGGCTGTCATACTGTCAATGAATTAAACAGAAATCTAGATCTAGTTTTATACAAGCTTTTCTTCAGATATGCAGTCAAATGTCAGCTAATAAGTAAACTGGTAGAGTGGTTGGACTCAGCAAAGCTATTTTGGAAAGAGGCCTCCACATGTCAATTAACAAAGAGTAAAGAGCATTTGGTGGAAGCTCACTAGGAGAAGAAGGAACAACAAAAATCAAAACAGGTAAAATGAGGAAAATAGCCTTCTTCAAATACCCCAACAAAAACTTCTGCATTTTTCTTTCCTAGAATCTTATCCAGGATTCATTTTGTGTAGAAACAGCCAAGAATGCTTTCCCAGAATTAATTTCTATCCAGCAAAGGACATTCTGGACAATGAGTCCAATTACATCTAAGAATCCCAGAAGCAGTCTTCTCCTAGTCCTTCACTTACCAAAACCAGAGTTGTTTGTAACATATAAACAAATTATACATGAGGAACCGTAATGTAAAACATGCAAGATGAGGCAACAGAAAGGGGAAGATACATTAATTCCACACAGTTAATCACTGTTATAGGTTGTCCAGGGAAGCAAGGTTGTTCGAGGCCAGGTTGGATGGGGCCTTGGGCAGCCTCATCCAGTGGGAGGTGTCCCTGCCATGGCAGGGGGGTTGGAACTGGATGATTTTTAAGGTCCCTTACAACCCAAACTATTCTGATTCTATGGTGGAGATAATGTCAACATACTTGCTGTTTGCTCTGCTAGTGAGCATTCAAAGCCTCTGGTTTCATTACTCACCAATTCATCCAAGAGCGCCTGCTTATTCTTCCTTTTAATGATCTGTTGTAGTTGCTCTTCTTTCTGTATGAGCAGTCGCCTATGTTCATTTTCCTGTCGCTCCACCTCTAAAGCTTCCTCCAGCTCTTCCTGTTCCCGCGTCTGAAATGGAAATTAGAAATCAACTCATAGGAATCTTCCTCTTCGAGTGGGAAGAGCTCATTCACAGCTCTGCTGCCAACACCAAAGGACCTCGGACAGACCAAGTGATTGGAATGCAGCCAAATGCTACCTGCAAAGGTAAGATGCTAAGAAACACGACTAAGATGATTCTAACTCCTTTTACTGTCCCGTGGAAAGTTAGAATGCTTTTTTAACTTGCTGCTCTCTGCAGCAGAAAGTAACATTGAAAGAGCCAAGATCCAAATGGCAAGTGGGTGATTGAAAACATAGTCCCACAATATGTTTCTGATTGCCCCCCAGTCAGCTGCATCTTGTGTTCAAAGTGCACTGTGTGCTTCTTAACAGTGGTGCAGAAGAACAATAATCATAGAATCATAGAATAACCAGGTTGGAAGAGACCCACCTGATCATCGAGTCCAACCATTCCTATCAAACACTAAACCATGCCCCTTAGCACCTCGTCCACCCGTCCCTTAAACACCTCCAGGGAAGGTGACTCAACCACCTCCCTGGGCAGCCTCTGTCAGTGCCCAATGACCCTTTCTGTGAAGAATTTTTTCCTAATGTCCAGCCTAAACCTCCCCTGGCGGAGCTTGAGGCCATTCCCTCTTGTCCTGTCCCCTGTCACTTGGGAGAAGAGCTCAGCACCCTCCTCTCTACAACCTCCTTTCAGGTAGTTGTAGAGAGCAACGAGGTCTCCCCTCAGCTTCCTCTTCTCCAGGCTAAACAACCCCAGCTCTCTCAGCCGCTCCTCATAAGGCCTGTTCTCCAGCCCCTTCACCAGCTTTGTTGCTCTTCTCTGGACTCACTCCAGAGCCTCAACATCCTTCTTGTGGTGAGGGGCCCAGAACTGAACACAGTATTTGAGGAGCGGTCTCCCCAGTGCCGAGTACAGAGGGAGAATAACCTCCCTGGACCTGCTGGTCACGCTGTTTCTGATCCAAGCCAAGATGCCATTGGCCTTCTTGGCCACCTGGGCCACTGCTGGCTCATGTTCAGTCGCTGTCAACCAACACCCCCAGGTCCCTCTCCTCCAGGCAGCTTTCTAGACAGACTTCTCCTAGTCTGTAGCACTGCACAGGGTTGTTGTGCCCCAAGTGCAGGACCCGCCATTTGGCCTTGTTAAACCTCATGCCATTGGACTCTGCCCAGTGGTCCAGCCTGTTCAGATCCCTTTGGAGCCTCCCTGACCTCCAGCAGATCAACACTTCCACGCAGCTTAGTGTCGTCCGCAAACTTGCTAAGGGTGCACTCGATGCCTTCATCCAGGTCATTGATAAAGACATTGAACAGGGCTGGACCCAGCACTGAGCCCTGGGGAACCCCACTTGTCACTGGCCTCCAGCTGGATTTCACACCATTTCCCACCACTCTCTGGGCCCGGCCAGCCAACCAGTTTTCCACCCAGGAGAGTGTGCGCCTGTCCAGGCCAGAGGTGACAGTTTCCGAAGCAGAACGCTGTGAGAAACTGTGTCAAAGGCTTTACTGAAGTCCAGGAAGATACATCCACAGCCTTTCCCTCATCCAGCAGCCGAGTCACTTTGTAATAGAAGGCGATCAGGTTAGTTTGGCAAGACCTGCCTTTTGTGAACCCGTGTTGACTGGGCCTGATCACCCGGTTCTCTTGCATGTGCTTCATGACAGCACTCAAGATCACCTGCTCCATGACTTTTCCTGGCACTGAGGTCAGACTGACAGGCATGTAGTTCCCTGGATCCTCCCTGCGACCCTTCTTGTAGACGGGCACAACATCAGCCTCCAGTCCAGTGGGACTTCCCCAGTCTTCCAGGACTGTTGGAAGATGATGGAAAGGGGTTTGGCCAGCACATCCGCCAGCTCCTTCAATACCCTTGGATGAATCCCATCCGGCCCCATAGACTTGTGGGTGTCTAGTTGGGCTAGCAAGGCCCTGACCACCTCCTCTTGGATCATGGGAGCCTCATTTTGCTCCTCTAGCTCCTGGGTTTGTGCACAGAGGGGACAACTTTCTTTACAATTAAAGACTGAGGCAAAGAAGGCATTAAGTACCTCAGCCTTTTCCTCATCCCCTGTCACTGTTGTTCCTTCTGCATCCAATAGGGACTGTATGGTCTCCCTAGTCCTCCTTTTATTATTCATATATTTATAGAAAGATTTTTTGTTATCCTTCACAGACTTTGCCAATCTGATTTCTAGTTGAGCCTTAGCCCTTCTGATTTTTTCTCTACACAATCTCACTTACCTCCTGTAGTCCACCCAAGAGGCCTGTCCCCTCTTCCACAGCTCATAAATGTTTCTCTTCTTCTTGATAACACCCAAGATCCCTCTGTTCAACCAAGCTGGTATTCTCCCCTGCCGGCTTTTTTTCCGGAACATGGAGATGGCTTTCTCTTGAGCTCCTAGGATTTCCTTTTTGAAGAGCTCCCAGCACTCATGGGCTTCCTTGCCCTTAAGTACTGTCTCCCACGAGACTTTGCCAACCAGCCTTCTGAAGAGTTCAAAGTCTGCCCTCTGGAAATTTAATGCTACCATCCTACTAACAACCCTCTTCCCTTCACCTAGAACAGAAAACCCTATCATCTCATGATTGCTTTGTCCTAGGCGTCCACCTACTGCCACATCCCCCACAAAGCCTTCTCTGTTCACAAACAGCAGGTCCAGGAGGGCACCCACCCTTGTTGGTTCATTCACCAGCTGTGCAAGGAAGTTGTCCTCCACGCACTCCAGGAACCTCCTAGACTGCTTCCTTTCTGCTCTATTCTACTTCCAGCAGATATCAGGAAGATTGAAGTCTCCCACAAGAATGAGGGGCATTGATCTAGAGATTAACCCCAGCTGTTTATAGAAGAGCTCATCAGCTGCTTCTCCTTGGCTGGGTGGTCTGTAACAGACTCCCATCACAAAATCTACCTTCTGGTGGGCTCCTCTGATTTTAACCCACAGGCACTCAATCTCCTCATCGCCACAATCCATCTCAACAGAGTCCAAGTCCTCCCTTACAAAGAGGGCTACCAAGCCTCCTCTCCTGCCCTTCCTATCCCGCCTGAAGAGTTTGTACCCACCATAGCTGCACTCCAGTTATATGAGTCGTCCCACCACGTTTCCGTGATGGCAACGACATCATAGGCTCCTTGCCCTACGACAGCTTCCAGCTCTTCCTTCTTATTCCCCATGCTGTGTGCATTGGTGTAAATGCACTTCAGCTGAGCTGCCGAGCCTTCAGCCCTCTTAGAGGGAACAGAGTTCGTTCCCAATTGCCTGGTAACTGGAGTAGCTAGCACCAGAGTGTCCGTATCTCCCTTAGCACCCCGAGGTGTGTTCTCCCCCACTTTCTGTGTGGTGATGTACTAGTGGTCCTCACCAGCACACCCTCTCCGAATCACCAGTGCCCCACATCCAGGCTTGCTCCTGTCTAGCCTGGGCTCAATCCCCTTCCCCTTCACATCTAGTTTAAAGCTCGATTTATGAGCTTAGCTAGGTTTCTAGCAAGGGCTTTAGTCCCCCTTGGAGACACACGTGTCCCATCCTTAGCAAGAAAGCCTGGGGGTGCCTGAGCCACCCCATGATCAAAGAAGCCAAAGCCTCTCTCCTCACACGAGGCTCGGAGCCAGGCATTAATCGAATTCTTCTTCCTGGCTTCCCCCTCCTCTCTATTTAGCCATGGGATGGAGCAGAATACTATTTGTGCCCCAGAGCCCTCCATCATTTTCCCAATGGCCCTGAAGTCTTTCTTGATGGCTTTGGTCTTTTTGTTTACTAGACCATCATTACCAGTTTGGACTACTATCAGAGGATAGTAGTCTGTCTCATGGATCAGGGAAGGAAGTTTTCTAGCTACTTACTTCACTGACGCCTCCGGTAAGCAGCAGACCTCTCTGTGGAGCAGGTCCGGTCTGCAAATGGGTCCCTCCATTCCTTTTAGGAGGGAGTCCCCTACAACAATCACCCTCCTCTTTTTCTTAATAGAGGATGTTTTTATCTTTTTCTGAGGATGGTGCGGCCTAGGGAAGGATTCTAGGCTGTGGGAACCATCATCCTCATCCTCAGGGTTAGATTCCACCTGGAGCACCTGGTACTTGTTCACCAGGGGGATCTGGGGTTTTGCTGTCTGGGTGAGGGGAGCAGGTTTCTTTCGTCTGGCAGGAACTTGCTGCCATTCCCCACCTCTTGTTCCCCCAACCTTGCAGTTTGCAGGTGGATGGTGTTCAGACACACCAGCCCCAGCAGCCTGCTGAGTTAGTGAGAGGGCCCTGCTCCACTGGTCTATCTCCCTCTCAGACGCCCTGATGGTCCTCAGCCTCTTTACCTCCTCCCTTAACTCCTCCACCATGTGAAGGAGTTCCCCCACTCGGGCGCAGCTTTCCCAAGTGGAGCCAGTACCAGAGGCACGAGCTGGTGTGGGAGGGGGCCCTGCCTGCAGCCCAGGGTCTGCGGAGCTGCTGCACCCACTGTGGCTCTGGCTGGGCGGCACCATCCATCCTGCCTGCTGCAGCACACGGAGCAGCTTTAACCTTCTGCCGGGTGGCCACCATGGTCCTCAGTGTCTTCTGTCTAGTCTCTAGGTCCTCTCTGCGTCCTGCCTTCTCGAACTGCCGCTCAAACTGCCCCGCTCCTCTTCGCCGTGCTCCAGGTCGCGGTGCTCCCGGGGACTGTTTAAATCTCCCGCGGTGGCCGCCGGGACCGCCCCCTCCCGTCAGGCACCACGCGGGACCAGCCTGTGGGGGCTGGCAGGAGCCCCGCCTGGGTTTTTCTGGGATTTTCCCGGCTCTGGAAATCTCCCACCGCCTCAAAACGTCCACCCACCACAGAACTCACCATCCTGCTGCCGGGTGCTGCCGAAGAAGCCAAATAAGAAATTACAAATCTCCAAATATTAACAAGGAAGTTCACAAGCTAAAACATATTTAAGCATCAACTGTAAAAAAAGGTCACATTCCCAGAAAACGAGGAACTTTTCCTATAATTTGGATTGAAGTTATATTCCATGAGAGAAGGCAATAACAAGAACTAGTCACTATGTACCACTTCCAGTATTTACTTCTTTAGAAGTCTTTTTTAACCTGTCAACTATCAAGTTACCTATATTTGAAAACTATAATGGAAGAAAAAAGAGGAGAGCTTGAAGATGGAGGGGAAGGATTACAGCTAAACAACTTTATAAAGAAAAGGGGATCAAAAGAACATTAGTCTGGTGTTAAAGATATAGGACTATAACACATAGTAAAGATTTTCCAAATCTTCCCCACCAAAAATACTAAAGCAAAGGGAGATGAAGTAAAAATGCAGAGGTAATTAAAAATGTCATAAAACTTAAAGGGATGATTAATCCACAGAACTAGTTTCAGCAAAACATTATTGCAGCCAAGACCTTAGTAAAATCTGTCCTCGGAACAAAAAGACCTAAAGTTATATTGCAAAGCGTAGTGGTCTGATACATCCCAGAATACGCTGAAAAACATCCATTTATGCGGCAGACTGAGCCAATGGGTCCAAGCAAGGCCCAGTTATTCCTGGATGCAAAAGCTAACAGGTCTCACCACCTGCCACAGAGCCAGCAGAAGCTCCTTTCATTTTGTAACCAGCAGTGGCACTGGTAAAGAGCTGGTCACCAACCAGTGACCACCTGAGTCTGGATTCTCTTTGCGTTCAATGAAAGGAAAGAAACAAGCAAAACCAAAAAAAAAAAAAAACCCAAGCTGCTAATTGAAGTTATTCTGAGAATTAAAGGATCTAAGTTCAGTCAACAGAACTGAAGAGGTCAGGGTCTTTAGGACACGCCACGCCTTTTCCACATTTATGTCTAAAGCCTGCCTGGAATTTGCACTGAAGAAGAAAATAAGTAGGGAAGCGCTAACAGACCCAGACTGAAGAATCAGCCCAGAAAAATTATCGTCAGAAATAAGTAAACTGTCAAACAAACCTAAACCAGACCAGAGTACAGGAAAAAGGCAGAATTATCGCAAGTCAGATCAAATTCCTTCTGAAAGGAAAACCAAACAAAACAGAAAAGCAGAAGAGATGTGCTCAACAGGCAGTGAGGGCTGTCAAGCTTACCAATAACCTAGACACATTCCCAGCATCAAAAGACATAAAGGTGATCACGATAAAGCCTGCAGTAAAGTCAAGAGAGCAAACAATAAGAAGTAAGTTTCACCACATTCAAGAAAGGACAATCAAAAAAATTTAAACACTTACATCATGGAGTCCAGATAAAACTGTTTCAAGACTGAACAAAGCAGAAAGTGAAATTCAACACCTTACGACAAAGTAGGAAGTAACAAGTTACCCTATAACTTGGTATTTAAGGAAGAAGGCACATTTGGGAAACCTGTAGATCACTCAGAGTGCAAGTCTTTACATATATTAAAAGAATATATGTATTTATGTATATATATAAAAATCAGTTTATAATGACAAGAACCTCTTCTCCAAGAGTTCTTCACCTTTTCATCTGAACCTGTCTACTTAAACTCTTTCTCTGCAGAGTCCTGCATCAAACCTACAAATCTAACAGACGGGTTAGTACATGAGTAGCTAGGTCATTAGGGATTGGCTACAGAGATGAAGAACACAGCTTGTATTGTCAGAAGAACAAGCAGTTATTCAAATCCTAAAGGTGACTATTTCCGTAACTTAATATTTTTATTTGTAAGAAGGAATGACAGACTCATAAGGACAGAAGTAGCAGAAGTGAGATGAAAATAACTTCGAAGGCCATGGATTTGGAGATATTAATTCATCAGTTAGAAACCAAAGAGAAGAAAACATGATGCACTGCTTGACCCACTACTGGTTTTGAACCTCCTATATGACAGTGCTACAAGCGAACAGCAGCCTTAGGATCCCATATGTCAATGTATTTTCAGTGGAGATGGGAAAACATTATTCTTCTGCAAGAGGCTGTTAAGATCTTGGCTACAATACCACTTTCAATTCTGGTCCTTTCTGCTTGTTTAACACCACTAGAACAGAAAAAGGGTAACAAAACACAAAGAGAGGCAGAAAATACCTATATTCCTCTGAAGCAAACTATTACAGGGGACAGAAAAGCTTATGTCAGTCCAAGAATGAAGGGACAATGACTAGCCATAAGAAATTTAGATGAGAAATTAGGACACCTTTTACCATTTAAAGAGTAAAGATGTTCTACAACCTGACAAAATAGCCAGAGAGAGAAAGTACCTTTTCAGCTTTTCAGAGAAAGGTATATTTACAGGCAAGATCACGCAGGTTTTGTAACAGCAACTGCATCACATCTATTACTATGTTTTAATTGTTAAAAAACAAATCGTGACTGTTTCAAATGTTAAAAAATAAATAAAAAATGTTTCCAGATCTCCCATAAGTCTGGATTAATGCAGGCTTGCCCAGCTTCCCCCAGATAGCCTCTAGCACAGGAAGAACATATAGCAGAGAAGACAGAAGGCCCAGGGAGCTTGGGTGGGTACAGAGCATAGGCTGCCTGCGACTCACGTTCACGAACAGGAGGTAGGCGACAGGCAAAGCACACTATTGTCATGGTGACCCCAGAGGTTGTTCCTACATTGTAAAACAAGACAGGTACCAAAGATTTGGCAGATCTCTTCAAGCTCCAACACGCAGAATATTACATGGTGTCAGAGACAGGACAGCAGATCAGAGATGGACCCCTACGGAAATTTCCTTGCCTTTAAAAGGAAGAGGTTCAAGCAAACATTTTTCAGATTCCAGTCTCCTCCTGTGAAATCCTAGAGCTAAAGAAATCACTGGGAGTTTTGCCACAGACTTCAGGGGAGTGAGGATTTCACCCCTACTGATCTGAAAGCAAGGCCTTAGCTCAACTGGAATACAAACACAAAATCTTGTTATGTCACACTCTGGGCAGACATTTTCCTTCAAGAAGCGATAACAATGTGTATTTTTATACTGAGAAAATATTTAACAGATTAAACTTTTCTTACAGAAAGAAATGCTTTCAAGTTTATTTTTAAAGAACAAAATGATATCTTTAAAAGAATAAATTTTCAGAGAAGCACGTGTTTTGCATACAGATCATGTATACAGTCCTCCTGATGTTATTGTTATCAGCTCTTGAACAAAAGTCTTAATGTTTGTTTCAACGTCTTTCATTTTAGTTCTTGCATAAACCAGACCTGTGCTTTCCCTCAACTTTACAACTCCCTCCTGGGAGCTTCATAATGTCTGAATCCAGATTCCTTTTTTCCTTTGAATGAGAAAGGAATGATTGTCCTGGTATAAGAATGAACTTGGTCTCTCCTGGATGTTGTCCAACACTGCCAGTATGCATGCGGTGGGGATGTATTCTAGACGCAGAATTTAATATCTCTCCCTCTGTTCAAACACTTCCCAAAGTAAAGCATAACTACGTTTTAACTATCAATTTAATGTCTTTAAGTAGCACTAAACGTCAGTATCACAGACTATTAGCGTATTATGGGTTTTTAGTACAAAACAAGATCTGGAGAGTGCCTTCAGTTTTGACTCGGTTTTAAGACATTACAGAACGTGCTCCAGTTCAAAAACTCTTTAATTATGTCAATACAAATTGTAGGGGAGAAGAGAAGTTAACTAACCAGCTTTATCTTATTTTTCTGAATTACTTCTTTGTTATCCTTCTGGTACAGCTCCATTTTCTTTTTGGTGTTCTCCACATCCACATTGTTGGTCAAGTTAAATACTGCATAAATATTAGAAAGACAGCAAGAAAAAGGATTAGGTTGGCATTCAGGACTATGACAAAGAAATACTACTCTTACTTTCTCTAACCCTTCTAGCACCAGATACAAACATCACAATAACAGAATTTCTTTAAATGTGCCCTGTAAAGCAAGACACGACCTGCTAAATCACTGCAAACTTCACCAGAAGCCAGCAGAGTTCCTTTAGGTTTATACACCTGTAGAAAAATGGAGTTTTGCATCATATTTTGTTGTACAGATAATGAAACGCATGAATAATTACAATATTATTTGTAAAATATTGACCTTTTCACGGAGTAGTCACAGCTAAGACAGTGATTCCTGTAAAATTAAATTACACTAAAGACATGTATATTAAGACAAGGTTCGAAATTCAGTCATTCCATTTTATAACAGTATCGAATGCACAGGGACCATTCCAGTTCTCAGGTACACAAAAAACTTCCACATAATTTGGTAACATAAAAGGCGCCAATGTTCAATTACCTTTATTATTAGGAATCTGCAGATGCATCCAAATTAATGAGTTACATGACATCCTTTTGATGTCTCTTGAAAGTGACTGTATCTCACATAATAATGAGCAAGCAGGGTCGGCCAGCAAACTCCACAGTTTAGCACAACATTCCCAATTATCTATACACAGCATGGAAGCTACCTCAAGAGATTGAACAGTTTCTATAATCAACAGCTTGAAAGACGTAGATGGCTTGGATGATTAGTAATTTGATCCCATGTCTGAGCCTTTCACCCCTAGGTCACTGGTTCAACTGTTGGTCAAGTGAATTCCAACTGAAAGCCATTATCACTGGGAAGTCACTTAGTGATCACCATCCAAAGTGGATGCTGGGCTGATGCCCATGGCCATAAAGCTGTTGAACAAACAAAATGCTGTATTTATTGTTTCCTTTTTTCCAAATAACGCACAGTACCAAGAGGACTAACATTTTAATTCACCCTGCCTCCTAAAACAGTTGAACTCTTCCACTCCCACCTCATCATCCTCACTTGAGGAGGTGTCTGAGATGCAGGCTGGTTTTGTGTTTTAAGCTTTTGATGGAATCAAAACCTGGGTTGAACTTCCAATCTTTCTGCTGTTCCTGGGCAGATGATTCGGCCCCTATACTGGAGGTCTCCCACTTCTAAGAACCAGGAGCGGGAGTATAAAGCTTTCTTTCTCCTATATATGATCTGCTGTCTCTCCTTTCTGTAGCTACACACAGCATCTATCGCTGTCATCTTGACTTCATCTCAGGTGGAACTTCTGGGCACTGCTATAATGCAAACAAACCCTTCAGAGTTCAGCTCCTCGGTTTCTGGAATCAAGTTACCCATTTCATACATACCTAAACTCTGTTCTCTCCAAAAAGCATAACAATATTTTCCAATTTCATATTTTGACTTACATAAACTTGCTGGTCATAGCAGTGTTTCCTTACTAAAACACACTGGTTTAGTGTATATTTTAGTATTTTAATGGAGATTTGACCTCCAAATTCCCAGCCTACAGTTCCCAGCTGACAATCAGCTTAATATTTAATTATTGTGGCAGAGAGGAACTGTCATGTGAAAATGTTGGCATAAAATCAGATCAGTGCTCTGCAATGACAGCAGCTGCATGGGAATGTCAGCACTTCCTACAACTTAAATCCACACAGCAGCTCTCCAAACGCTTCAGTGACGACACAAGAAAGAAATAGCATATGAGACATGCTGTGCTAGCAGGATGCCCAGATGCCACCTTCAGGTGCAAGAGGAGGAGCAAGATGAGATGCCAAATGCCTTTGGGCTCCCGAACATCCTGGGTATTTCTCTAAAAATAATCCAGCTGTAAGCTGATGGTCCAGATTTTCCAACTATTGCTGCCTGACGCATTAAGGGGTTGGTTTTTTTCCCCTTTCATAGTTATAATGGGTTCAATTAGTCACAACCTATGCTTGTAAAACAAACCATAAGATTTAAAACTCATACTGGGAAAAGCAGGCAAATTTTAGATGTATCCATATACCTGCCTTGCCCTGAGAAGGAGAAGCAGAGAGGGAGGTGCTCAGCTCTTCTTCTTGGTATCTGGTGATGGGATAAGTGGGAATGGTTCAAAGCTGCACCAGGGGAGACTTAGACTGGACATTAGGAAGCATCTCTACTGAGAGGGTGATCAAACACTGGAACAGGCTTCCTAGGGAGGTGGTCGATGCCCCAAGCCTGTCACTGTTTAAGAGGCATTTGGACAATGCCCTTAAGAACATGCTTTAACTTCTGGTCAGCCCTGAACTGGTCAGGCAATTGGACTAAATTATTACCGTAGGCCCCTTCCAACTGAAACAGTCTATACTATTCTGTTTAGAACTACTTACAAAAGCAGATTTATCTTGCTACTTGATATGAAGTAACATTTCCATATAAGAGATCTGATTCTGCACCAACTTTAAGAAATATTCAGTATCCACCAGCATAGCCACCTTAAATGCCCAATGCTTTGCTTGCAGCAAGGTGAAAGAAGGTTTCTCTCTCCTGTTTCCCTGCTGTGGCTGGAAACAAACCATATGTAAAATCCTCTCAGTGATCAAATCTACTCCCCATGCCAGTTCTGCTTTGTCAGTCTTGCTCTGTTCTGTCACTTGAGGATGTGACATCATCAATCAGAAAGATTCATACTCCCAGCACCCTCAAAGACCAGAGCAGATTTCTCCCATTGAATATTAATGCATAGTCACTGAAGAGGAACATTACCTCAGTCCTCAGCACCTGCTCCTCAACACTAAATTGCGCAAGTTTCACAACCTAAAATACCGAAGAGCTACATTTTACTGCAACAGTGTTAAGAACTGGATGTCTAGATATCATCACCAATGCCAATATTTGTCTTTTAATGCAGGAAGAATATTTTTCCTCCTACAAGGAATATCCTAGCAGCAAAACAAACTACGCTCTTCAACATTACATGGCCAACCAGCCAGCCAGAACATCTTCCAAAATTTTGTAGTGTATTTTTCATGAGCTTCAAATGTCTTTTCATCAATATTTAGAGAATACAAATTCTTGCCATCATATATTGCAATTCATAGAACCACAGAACAGTTTGGGTTGGAAGGGATCTCAAAGCCCATACAGTTCCAACACCGCTGCCATAGGCAGGGACACCTCCCACTAGATTAGGTTGCCCAAAGCCCCATCCATCCTGGCCCTGAACACCTCCAGGAATGGCACAGCCACAGCTTCCCTGGGCAACCTGTGCCAGAGCCTCCCTCATGGGAAAACATTTCTTCCTAATGTTTCATCCAAATCTCTCCTCTTTCAGCTTAAAACCATTAACCCTTGTCTTGTCCCTACAATCCCCAATAAATTACAGCTGACAAGTCCATTTTATAAGGAGCACTAGGCCATAAAAATTCATAACTTCTTTCTCTTCTCCCTTGTCCTGTTCACAAGTTACCTGGTTTTAAAAACCAAGATGTATCAAATCAAAGAACACAGACACTACTACTCAACATCTTACCTTTTACACAACTAGGACTATGGAGTATATTTCCTATTTGGTCTATTTGGATAGAAATTTATTTTAAGTATAAATCTTCCAAATATTCTCTTTCTAAAAAACACAGCAAAACTATTTATTAAGCTAGAAGAAACAGAAAGAGTTAAAAAAAACCTAACTCATATGCTGCACCTACCATGAAAAAATATTGGTATAGATCTGAATACAACTGGCAAAGCAGATGGCTGGTTTGAAAAGGTTTCAAAGAGAAGCCGGACTTATTTTTGTCCATGTTGAAATACAGCATAAGCCGATAAGAGGCCTGAAACCCTTCAGGGAAAAGAAACAGAAGCTGTTTTGTATGCAACAATTATTTATCTACTTATCCATCTCACATTGGTTGGTTTATAAAATTACTTGCCTTGAGACATCTGTTGAAGTGTAACAGGAAGACTATTGTGTTTTTCTGAAACATTTAATTCTATTTAGGTAAAACTCCCTACTTCTGAAATTCAGCCTCTACAGGGAGACTTTCACTGCTTCTTAATACAACAACATTCATCATGCAATTATACAACAAATAGATATATTTTTTTCCTAGAAAAAAGAAAACAAGATGAAAATTTGGATTGTACAGCATACTAACTTGCTCAGAGATGCAGCAGTATGAGTGAATGTCATTCCACCCCAGGACTTCGAGTCCATCAAAATCTCCCTGTTTTAGTCTGAGATACTGCACGTATTCCAAGACTTCTCCTCTTAGTTCCTAAGAGACAGTACTGTTACCATGTAGAAATATTTGCTATTCAAATAGCACAAAGATTCCCTCCCTGGCAAGACAGCAGATGATTACCGCGATGACAGGGTTTGATCTGCTTCACTGGTATGAGGCAGTGGAAAATGTTTAAATTAGTAAGTATTAGTTTGTTATGAAAAAAATATTCCTCCTACCAAGCTACAAACAACTCCTTGATCATTATCTTCGTAAAACACCAGCTAGAGACAAGGATGGCAGAAAAGTAATGAAAGGAGACACAACCACATCCTCAGTCCACCTGGGGGTCCAATGGTACTGCTGGTGTCAACCTCTGCCCCTGTACTTTTAAGAGGCACAGGAGGGGGCTGAGGGGGAAAAAAAAGATTGAAAAGATCCCCTCCAATCAATGTTTTTGTGATTGTAATAAAATATTTATCAGAAACAAAATAAAACCCAGCTAAACCAGAAAAATCTAATTAGGTATTAATAATTATTGCTGTTTATCCTCAGGTGTCTTTTACTGGGTCAATAATTTTCCACAAAAAAATACCTTAGCATAGTAATAAATAATTGAAATTACACAGCTCCTTTAGTCTAAGAAAGATCATTTTGGCTGGAACTGTGGCATAGTGAAATCTTTGTTCCGATGAGATGACTGAAATGGATCTTTGATAAAGCTGCCCAGTCTGCACTTGGATTATTCCCACTGTCAGGACGAGGAATACCATCCTTGTGCACACACATGAAGGAAAAAAACCACAAAACTATAAACAACACAACTCACAAGTGATCACAGATACCAAAATCATTTCTAGCTGAAGATCACTTGCGAGATAAACAATCTGAGCAAGACAACTCATCAGGCAGCTGGTATTGCATAAAGTCTTAGAGGAATAATGAGATACGGGGATCTAAAGGGCACAAATACAGCAGCCTCCTTCCAAGCTGAACATACTGAATATTTTTATAGAGCAATCATTACTATTAACAATTGTGTTGTGGTAATGCCTAGAGGCCTCATTCAGGTATGAGGAGAACAGTGCCAAGCAAACTACGTACACACATACCAGGAGGCGGATCCTACTCTGCGAGCTTTTAAAAGATCCTGCTCTGAGAGCTACAAGATTCTCTGGGGAAGAAGAAAACCTTATAGGAAGAGTAAAGAAAATCTGCATGACGCCCAAAGACTAACTTGCAGCAACACTCTAAGGTTTAACTTTGCCCCTGTCATCATACAAGCATAAACCTTACTTATTCCAATAGATGTTGTCCATATCTTTCCCAAAGGCAGGTTTTAACCTTTTCACTTTATTTTTCTTTCTAGTGTTAATGACAACAAACAGTGTTTACAATGTACTCAAATTGTCCAACTGATTTTATTTCTGGGGAAAACTTGCTTTAAAATGTGGTTTCCATTTAAAGCCTTGTAGAACACATTTTAGCCCAGAGCGTTATTTAGTGGCTACATTCTCAACCACTTCACAAATGTGTTTTTTATAATAGAAATCTTAAGAGGTGATTACCCTAATGTTTGTTTGACCTTCCCCTCTCATGCTTTTGCTGTACTACCCAACTCTTTTCTTCAAATAGAAGTCTGTAGGTATAACAATCCTGATATAAAGGGGGAAAATGTGTTTCAAGCGACATTGTGCATCCCATCAACAGAAGAAGCGCAATTGCTGAAAATGTTGGAGCTGACCTACCTGAAACATTTGGAAAAACTATCAAAATCATGTGTGGGTCACATGTAGCACACTTACATAGGATGTTTACATTTTGGCTCTGCGAAGCAACTACTTCATTCACTCCCCCCCACCAACTTAGAAAACCAAAAGAAAACAGGGGAAAGCTGCACTTCAACCCTGCCACAGAAAATCTGAAAGTCTGGGGAGGGGAAGGGGAAATCCAGTTCTCTGTTCCCTTGCTTCCTAACCTGGCAGTTCAAACAATCACCTACTACCAACCTGCTGACCTGCTGTACATGGCTCCACAAGGCGAAACTTTGCTCTGCATGACTACACCCTTCCTTTCCCTTCCTGCAGCACATGCACGAACAAGGAGGGAATTCACAAACATGCAAAAAATGAAATAACTACTCTCAGCATTAAAACATGAATTAACCATACAGAGCCAAAGACACCTTTAACACACGGTTCAGCCATGCCACTCACAAGACACAAAGCAAGAACAGTGGAAGAAGTTGCGCTATAGCTACATACCAGAAAACTGCCAGGTGGAGAACTCTGCCCAGTAATGCAAGCAAGGAAAGGCTCAGGGAGAGCAAGATGTGTGCAATGAGCTTTGCCACCAGAGAAAGGAGAACAAGTCTTGAATTCCTACCCAAGATGGTGGTGTTGAATTTAACCTGCCCTCCAGCTTCTAGATCTGCCATAGTTAAGGTATCATAGATGTCACTTTGTGACATCCTAGCACCCCTTCCTTCCTCTCGGCATCCTGGCTGCAACATGAAGAAACTAGGACATAGTTGGACTTCCATTTATAATTTTAGTTGTCCCTTTCAGGCAGCTAACTTCAATTCCCAACAACTGCATGAATTGAGCTTCTTCATTATGTTTTTGCAGAGCCACCACAGTTACTGACAAACTCGTTCTTCCTCACAAGATTATAAAGATCACCCATAATTTCTGCTGCTTCTAAACCAAGTTACCAGTGCAGGCTCCGGAATCATCTGAAACTCAACAATGTAATCCAAAGGGTTGGAGAATTCTAACATTCTGCACAAATTGTCGCAGTTAAAGCAGTTTCAGGCAAAACTTCAATTCCCCTCTTGCAGAGCTGAAAGCCTCTGCAACAGCAGCAAGTAAGAAACCTGTATTTACATCAATAAAAACTTGTTTTCCTCTCCATAAGCACACAGATTCTTCCAGGATCCTCTGGCTAAGATGCAATCATTCTTTCTACTCATTCCTTCCTTCCCCCACACTATTCAAGAAAATATACAACACAACTACACACATATCATCTCCTCCTCCAGATATCTGGACCCGTATGAGCGTGCCCGGTGTTGTGTTTCCCAGCCACAGGATTTAGCTCTCCAGCCTCAGCCCTCTGATGGCAAAAAAACATGATACACTACTCACAGCAGCAAGTGTATCCGATACATTTCTACAAAACACCACAGTACAAAGAAGAGCAAGGACTCTTCTGAGAAAGTGAAGGGAGGTGGCATCGCCACGTCTTCCATCAAAGCACATTCTCTGCCCCTCCTGAACGTTTTAAGCACCTCTTCTTCCTCCAGGACAAGAAAATGAAAAGCCTCATAAAAACCAGGAAGCAAACCATTTACGAGTGACTCCTTTGAACACATCCTTGTTTTTCTAAGCAAAATCCATCACTCCACCATCAATCACAAGTCACCCAAACTAAGAAGAAAATAAACTTTGTTGATAACATAGTCCCTTCCCAAAGGGCAAAGTTCCGCTTCAAATAATCCAAAGAGAAGGAAATCAATGTCTGTTCCTAAACCTTCTCCTTCTGCACAGCAACATAAAATGCTACCACAGTGGTATGTAAGTCATCAGCTTCAAAGCAGCTTCACCTACTGTACTTGCAGAAGCAAAAATGATGAAAAACACCACATGGCTTCTGTCATGGTAGATAAAGCTAATGGAAGCATATAATGAAAATTTCAGTTCCTCCTCTCTTGGTTCACTCTATCCCAGTGCAGCACCATCAATCCTTTGCAAGCCTTTATTTTCCAGCTTTAGAGTACTATTTCCTCCTAGAATCTTATTTTTTTCTCTGACAGATAAAATGGTTTACTTATCGATGTCCTACAGTTCAGCAAATATGATTTAAAATGTACAGAAATAAAGGAATTAGATAAACTTCTGATATTATGATAAATCCTATTACAGAAAATCAACTTAGACATTCTTATAGGCAGCTGGGTCAGAAGATAAAAGCCTATGGTCTCATGAGCACAGCCCATCAAAAATGCAAGCATTAACACTTACCAATTTCTTCTATTTCTTCCAGGAAATCATTGTATTCATTTAGACTGTCAAAGTCATCTTCTCTTTTATTGTATCTTTGAGAGAAGAGAAACAAGTATTTATATAACACACAAAGATGAAATGTTCCAATACTTGGAAGGGGCCTACAAGAAAGCTGGGGAGGGACTGTTCACAAAGGCTTGTAGTGATGGGACAAGGGGCAATGGGCATAAACTGGAAAGGGGCAGATTTAGGTTAGACATAAGGTGGAATTTCTTTACCATGAGAGTGGTGAGGCACTGGCATAGGTTGCCCATGGAAGTTGTGGATGTCCCATCCCTGGAGGTGTTCAAGGCCAGGTTGGATGGGGCCTGGGGCAGACAGATCTAGTGGGAGGTATCCCTGCCCATCACAGAGGGGTTGGAATTAGTTAATCCTTAAGGTCCCTTCCAAATCAAACTATTCTATGAAATTTCATTTGCACAAGGCTCTTGCTGCAAGCCTACTGATCTACTTTATCAGCCATGTGCTTTATGGCTCCCACCAACATACATAATGTTTACAGGGAGATAGAAGTGCTTGTTTCAAAGGAAAGGAGCCAGCCTGGCATAACTTGGTGCTATTTTCACCAATTCCTTTTTCAGGGTCACAAGCAAAGAGGAGTGCACAGGCTAGGATGTACTAATTGCAAGCCAGCCCTTCAGCCTAAGAAACCTATTACAAAGGCAGAGACAACAGTAACACCCACAAGAAAAGGTTTTGAGAAGTATCAGAAAAGGGAGTTTGGCTTTGTGCCCGTGACAAAACAGCCTCTGTCAGCAGCAAACTGAAAATGCTACACAATTACCTTATTTCATACCAACAGACTACTCCAGAAATCATTAATCCAACACTTGATAGCTATAAAAAGTAAACGGAGGAGGGAACAACTAGAATGCAGATTGCCTCTGATAGTCAAGCCATGCAGGTCTTCTTCCCAAGTAAGTACTAAGCCGGGATTCTGCCTGCTCTGGTAAGCAGCATACGACATCCCCGGCAGTATGAAAATCTAATCCCAAGAACTCAGGACAAATTCCAATCTGGGGACATTTTTTTCTGCTCACTAAAAACTAACCTGGCAAATCCAAGTAGTGCAAGCATTTTACAACGTTTTCTGTTCTAACGACACTTTATTAGGTGTTTAGTCAACAAAGTTGACTTCATTCCACTCTGACTTTTGTTAACTTTAACAGACTTCATAATCAAAATTATTACTTCTTTCCCCATCAGCATCATGGTATTCAATGACACAATTTCCCCACATCTCAGCAACATCATATGATTCATTTAGTATTAAGTCTTATGCAAAGGCTGCCAAGCTCTTACTATTTACATGTACATTCACTTTTGCACAGACAACATTCTCGAAGTTTATTACATTCCATCAGACCCTCCTCTACCAAAACATCAACTGGCTGGCTTATTTTCCTTCTAAGATATTGTTTCTTGGCCACAAGGACTGAAATGCACTTTTAGACCTCATTTATCCCAATTCCAAGAGATCTAGATTGCAGACTCGTAACACAAGGCTTGTAAGGAAGCATTTCCACTAACAATTGCTGTGTGAAGTAGAAAACAACTTGAGCATAGCTTCTCTTTTGGGAACCAGCCTTCAACTCTCAGAACAGGTTCCCAGTGAATAAAACAAGGTCCTGTTCCTTGCCCCACTCCCACGTTCAACTTCTCAAAGGGAAAGCAGCTGTAGTCTCAATAACTCATCATCTCCAGTTAGAAGGCAAGTTTTTGCCACAGGAGGCCATGTAAAAACACCCAGCATTAGAAAATGTTATGCAGGAATCCCTCAAGGCTAAACCGAGAACTCAGCCCTCAGTTGCTGCATAAAATCAGATTCTCTGAAATCACTCCATGTTAAATGGAGTCACGTTTTCTGGGTTGCCACTTCAAGAAAAATTCCCCCCTCTTCTATTGGAGAAGTAAGTCAAATTTGTAAAATGGCAATGCATGAAATACATCCGCTTTTTGTTCTTTTAACCGGTGACACTCACATTTTCAGCACTTTCTTCCGAATTTCCACTTCCTTGTCGACAGCAGGATCCTCAAAGAGCTGGACCCTGAAGTTACTCTTCCGCAGGGGGGTATCGCACTCCTGGCAATTCCCAGCTCCTCTCACAAACAGCAGTTCCACACAGTTCTCGCATCTGTGCGAAAAAGAGAGGGGTAAACAGACAGATACATGGTTAAACAGCAACTGAATCACAGGACCGTCCCCTGTTTTTGTCATTTACACACACTAACTACACAGTCACGTCCCCTTGATTTCATTATTTCTTCACCACCCAAGGCAAGGAGGCAAGAGCTCTCCACCACAGCTAAAAGGAAACAATCTCAGCAACCCAAACGCATTTATTTTCCCTGCCCAAACAACTCTGCCTCTTTGCCAAAACTGAAAGTTAATCTAAACAAAACGATAGACATTAGGAAAAAATTTTTCACAGAAAGGGTCATCGGGCACTGGCACAGGCTGCCCAGGGAGGTGGTTGAGTCACCTTCCCTGGAGGCGTTTAAGGCATGGGTGGACAAGGTGCTATGGGACATGGTTTAGTGTTTGATAGGAATGGTTGGACTCGATGATCCGGTGGGTCTCTTCCAACCTAGTCATTCTATGATTCTATGGAGTTTGTGTCAAGAGGATGCTCGTTTATTGACACCAAACTCATTTTGCATGGACCAGACTGCAATATCCTTACTTATTCTGAGCACCACCTTGCTGTATAAAAAAAAAACATTTATTTCCTTGATGCCATTCACAGCGCAGGACACTACTCGGCACAAGCAGGGACACAAATCTTGCCCGCAGCCTTCCAAGCATCTACCAGTACTACCATGGAGGAACTACTGCAACAAACCCCAGCCCAACACAGATAAAAGAACCTAAATAACATTTTAACCAGTGAACTGCATTACGAAGCTCTTCTATGCCTTCTGTTACTACTTTTTAAACTGCACATAAAATATACTTTACGCAGAGGCTGCACAGAAACAAACCAAAAATATCTCTCTGGGTTTATTTCTTTGGTCCTGATGAAGATTTCAGATTTTAACAAAACGCTTGCTAACCAGTCAGTTGGTATTCAATCAAGGATGAACACACAACAAGAAAGTCAATTTTAAGAGTACCTGGGTACCAATAACATGCAGGTTTCTACCAGTGGCCACCTGCAGCAGCCATTTCCTACTGCCAGGAAGGGATGGGGGTGTCTATTTATAGCCTTGCTACATTGAAGCCAAAACAGTTGTGCATTAAGGGCTAGGCTGTATTGTACCTTCACAAAGCCAGCACAAAAGCTAAACAAGTTAAGAGAAACAATACTGACCTGGTTGCGAAGGATTTTAAACAAAACTTTCACCCTACTGACTCACCCCCAACTAAACTGGTTCCAATACTTAGGGAGGCAGAGCTGGCCAGAGCTAACCAGTTCTACCCGGCTTCTGCTTTCAAGATTAGAAAAGGGCAAAAACAAACGCAATTGTATCTTACAATGACCAAAAAAAAAAAAAAAAACAGAGAGCAATTTCTTTTTGTTAACACAAGTAGAACTACAGCCTGAACTGCATCTTGCACAGCAGCTGCCAACGCTGAAGAGCAAACCTTGAATTAACTTGGACATTTTCCTGCTCCAGAATTCCTGTAGTCCAAAAACCAAGGGTATTTAAGTACAATTCATGGAAGAAAGGAAAGATTAAGCCTTTTAGCCTGAAACTGAGAAGTTACTGGGCCATCAACTCAAGCAGCATGCTTCTGGATGAAGATGTTTTAGCTCACTGCTATGGCAGAAGGAACACTAAACACATGAGAGATGGCAGGGCAGGGAAGGGGCTTTCTCCTTCCTCCCCCAGCCTGTCAACATAAGGTGCAGAACAGCAACAGCCCAGGACATAAGGACAGTCTCACTGTCTCCTTCATTCTGGCAGCTCATCCTGTTTGCACATCTCTCTCAACACAGCAACCAAAGTGCAGTAAAAAAAACTCCCTCCTCTCCCTATTTTTAAGTTACAGTGAAAGGAACGTAAAGCTACAGAACTTGGCAGGTGGATCCAATTGCATGTGTTTGCATTTTTTTTTTCCACTCTGGTATCGCCCAAGGACCAACAGAACAGAGTCTCCGTGTGCAAGGTATTATACACAGACAGTAGCACCTGAAAGTACTTTACTTTACCCTTCTTCCTTCACCTAAATTAAAGACATTTCAAGTTTACACAGGACTTGACTGTAGAAAAAAGCCCTTCTTGGAAAAGTACTTCATGCAAGTGCTTCAATGCCTTCCTAAAATGTCTCCAAGTGTTTTTAAGACTGGAAAATAACCTTCCATAATAGATAGATAGATAGATACATACATACATACATAAAAGATGAGTTAACACTTCACTACGGGAACCCCACATCAGATGTTCAAGTTCTCACTCATTCATGCACATCCACCCTTGTATTTATCCATAGGTAACACCTTCTGAATTCCAAAGGGGGTCTACGGGACAAGTCAAGGGCATACCTGGACTCTGCACAAACCCTGCCTCTTCTCCATCTCCAGATGGATGTAATATACAGAGTAAGATCCCAAGCTCCCTCCCTAGCAGATCTGCTATTCGTGCCCCCACAAACCGCAGCCGCTTTCCCAGCAATGGCAAGCACGTTTGATCCCACATTTCCATCTGATCCTCAAAGAAGGAAAAGCACTATCTTCTAAATACCTCTCAAAACAGTTGTTTCGGTTTCACTGGAGACAGCTAAAGTCAGAGCATATGCAAATACCAGGAAGGCAGATTCCAATAAAAGTGGAGTTAATACATTATTATTTCGTGTCTTGAAATAAATATTTCAAAATGTGACTTGAAAAAAAATAAGTAAAAAGAAATGGAGCAATTTATGTGCCACCAGAAGGTACCCAGCCCATGCAGCAGCCACACATCCTAGGCAGAACAGGGGGACAGCCTAACGCCACAGCTGGCATTGCAGAGCTCCCTCAGGGCACACAGATCACAGTTCACATGGTCCTCCCATTTCTTTGCAAATCCAACTCTTCTCCATTTGCCTTAGAGTAACAATAGTTTGACTATGGAAGCAGGACATCATTCAGTGCATCTTTTATTAGCCAATACATCATACGTGGCTTTCCCCAAATGAGCAAAGCACTAAAACATCTGCTTAACTCCCCTTCAAATCATGGCCAAAACAGGTGGCCATGAGCTTTCTTAAATTAGAAGCCTTAAATCAGCAGTTTTTAATATGCATATACAACATATGACACAAAAAAAACCCCCAAGACTAAGCCTGAAGCTTGGGAACCAAAAGTGGGAAGGGAGAGACAAAAAGACGGTTATAGAACATGTTCTATCCTGTCACAATAAGAAGAGGCTCAGCTCTATCAACCCACTTGGTACAAGAGGACACAAATTCAAGTATGTAAGTTTTCTTATCCTTGGTCAGAAAATGCTGGTGTGCAAGAGTGAACAGTGAGTTCACATCAAGATTTTTGAAACTAAAGAAATCCACAATGGAAGCTTTTCTGGTTTTGACTGAGTCTTACGCCGAAGAGACCCCAGAGTTGAAGTCAGTGCTCAAAGGAACCCATTTTTTGTCAGGAGCAGATGTGAAAGCAAAAACCATAGAGATCCTCAACAGCCTTTCAGAAAATGATCTGCAGAATTGCTTTGAATGTTGGCATCATCGTATGCAGCTGTGTGTCATCTCAGAAGGGAACTATTCTGAAGGCAATCGTCGTTGATTTTCTTAATTCATTAAATAAAGAGAGCCACAGGCACAGTCTTTTTTTGTCAGACTTCACATGTCATATATATGTATACACGCTACATACGTAAACTAACGATGATAAATGTTAAAAATCAGGTCTATACATTTGTTCACACTTGAGTATGTCTGAGAACAAGAGATTCACATGAGGTTTAAACACAGCATCAGGGTGCGATATCACCAATCCTCCTCTTCACAGTGAGGCTGCACGGCCTCTGTGATTCTATTTCACACATGCACTAAAATCTTTAACACTTTTGGATTTAAGTTTGTACCCTGAGAACAAGTAATCTGGATTAAGATATCAATAGAAAATGGCCAGGGAGCTGCTCATGTGTGGATGAGAAGACTGTTATTAGTAACGTCACCAACAAAAGCAATCACAACACCTCCAGGAACAATAAAGGCTCATGGTCTTCCACATCAGAACAATAAATATCAGTGTGCTTATTTTCATTTGGATGGACACTGGTTTGATCTGTCTTGTTCTTCTCTTTCCTCCTCATGAAATATTAAACAAATGGCTCCGGCTCTAAGCAGTCTAGAACAACGCCACATTTTAGAAGAAAGCGAATAATAAAGCATCTAGATGGTTTGGCACCATCAAGGCACAAATAGCACTACATGACCTCCTGTCTGTGTTCAAGGACATCAGGATCGTACTAAAAAAGCATTTGGTACATTGCAGAAAACAAGCAAAGCATCCTCTCCAGAAAACTTCTAGATATTTATCAACTAAATTACATTGACTGGAACCGAGTGCTTGTTTTGGACAAAGTGTTTTCGAAGGGTACAAGATTTGCACCCGGTCCTGCATTTCCACACATGCGTGGAGGGATGATGGCAGGTAAGGAATCAAGCCTCTGAGACACTGAACAGACGAAAACTGCTCAAAACATAAGCAGCAGCATCAAGCTATGTAAACTTTTCTAGCTTGGCTAGCAAGAAATCAAACAAAACAGAATAAAGAAAGAGCAATTCTGACAAGTAGAAGTCCAAGATATTATCTCTTTTAAAATTTTAGATTCTACTGAGCGTAGCAAAAACTTGCAGGACTTCAGATACACAGTCATTAATCATGTCAGAAAAAAAAAAAGCTTCATGGCTGTTGTTGTTGGCTGGGAATATTACAGAATGAGTTACTGTCCTTCACAAAGGCTATTTTTAGTAGATATACTTACCAAACAGTATCAAATATTTAGAATATCTAGGCCCCTCTTCTTAAGCTTTTATAACCAAGATGTTTCTGATATTTAAAGTAACACACAAAACAAATGATCCTCTCTACTATGGAAAAAACAGTTTAGATTAAAAAATAATAATATAGCCTACAATATATAGCCAAGACCTGAAGCAAAAATAAATGGAATGGAAAGAATCAGCAAAAAAAGAGGTGCTTGCACTTGTTCCTCAATTCTGAGGAGAAATTTTACTTAGAGAAATGGGACGACTCTTGATTCATGGCAAGGGAACACTACAAACCAATGGAAAACACACGTATGAGAAAACTTACAGAACGACATCTACATTTTTAAATCTAAGTTGCTTCTGGAAGTATTCACAGGCTTCTTGCTTAGCTTGGGTTAGACAATTTTGTGTTCTGGTACGGAGATTCTTGAACTGAGACAAGAAAAGTACAGTTTGGAGCAACCAGCTGTCAAACCTGTTTATTTCACAACCTTCATACATTTAGCAAGTTTTTAGAACCCAGAGTGGTTTCTGCTACACAGCCAAGGGTTCACCTGCTATGCGCAGTTGGCCATCGCAGGTTTGTTTTCTAGGCTCACAGACTAACCAGCACAGCCTAGAAGTCACATTCTTCCTAGATTCTGCAGCAATGACACGCTCTGTGATCCAAAAAGCTCAGAGAACTGAGTAAAAGCAATTTTCTTCCCCATGTTACAGGTTAGGGAGCTAAAGCTGAGGAAAGAAGGAAGCATGAATGCAATGATACCAAATGCTTCTGGGAGCCTCAGCAGAGAGGAGCTTATGAGATCAGTAGCTCCCAGATGAATAGGAAACTGGGGACAAAAATAAGTCTTTTCCTTTTCACATCTCAGCTTGAGGAATTCAGAAATCCTTATTCAAGTAATTGCAGAAGCAGCTGCCTATATGTTTGGGGCCATCTCTTCCCTGTCTGCCAAACACAAGAGGGTGTTGGAAGAAAAAGATACCCATTACTCTTTCCCTTTTCCTCTGTTCAGAACCTGTGAAGTCTTTCATGTAGTGATTTTGCTGGGTTCATCTTGTAAGGAGACAATTTCCAAATGGTCTCAAAACCTTATTTGGCCGAAAAACCAATGACAAGGTCTGTCTTCAACCAGTAAATGAAGAGGTCACACAAGCAGCCCATGCGCCATGTCAAGATTACAGCTCATTATGGCAATAAGGCGCATCCCCAATTTCAGGCAGAAATCACAACTCTGTCCATCAGCAGATGAGAGGGTTTTTTGTTGTTACACACTGTTGATAAGTCATCTCCAGTTGTCTGCAGCTCCCCAGTGTTCAGCCCACAGCAGCAGGCACTGCGAGACAAAATCTCAGAGATTACATTGCTAACACTTTAGGGTTTTTTCCAAAAGTATTGAGACTACAGACTTGCAGGGATAGGGCAAGGGGAACGGTTTTGAGCTGAAAGAGGAGAGATTTAGATGGGATATTAGGAAGAATTTGTTTTATTGAGACATTGGTGAGGCCCTGGCACTGGCTGCCCAGAGAACTGGATGCCCTGTCCCTTGGGAGGTGTTCATGGCCAGGTGGCATGGGGATTTGAGCAGCCTGATCCAGTGGGAGGTGTCCCTGCCCATGGCAGGGGTTTGGAACTCGGTGATATTTAAGGCCCCTTCCAACCCAAACCATTCTATCATTTTATGATTCTACAGAGACCTGACCTTCACCACTCCTCTGAACAGCAAAGCAAAACCAAGACGACACTCCGGTACACTTCCTGCATCCTTATTATGTCAATCCTAAGCATCATCTACCAAGCTTCTGAGTATATAATTCTTTTATACTATTCATATCATTTGGGAAAAGGATGCACACACACACTTTTGTTTCATTTTTATTCTGTCAAATGAGTTCTGCTCTGTAATGCAGAAAGGAGAAGATTAAACGGGCCCAGGCATCTCAAAAAATTTAGGAGACACTCAGCAACAGCAAAGCCTATGTTCCAAACACCCAGACACACAGCCTGATATTCACACCAGTTCATCTCAACTGCACTCGTCAGAAAGCAAGCAGAGTAGGTAGTGGTTGAACGGCAGCCTTGAATGACTGGCATTTGAAGCAAAAAAAAATTACATACTGAGTCAATTACTAATAAACAGAAACATTTCCACCACCCATTGTGTTTCAACATCTCCATTACAAAACCATTTCAAGTGGCTTGGACCTAACAAGACAGTTTGCAGCAAGCTGAAACTTAACTCACTTTTATCCAGTACGGATGAGCCTTTTCATTTTCCTTATGAAAAAAAACAGAGAAGAACCTTTTATGGTATTAACTAAGTAGTGTTAAGAAAATATTTCTATAGGTATTGAAATAAAAGCGTTTCTTTAAGAGATATCACTGCTTAGTCAATTAAGCACACAATCATAAAACCCATGTCTTACAGCACAATTTTGTGAATTTGGTCAAACAACAGGGCAATACTTGACAGGCCAATTCTTGACACTTCAAGAGCAGCTGTGTGGAGTTGTGAAATCGGTGTTTTCACAATGACTGGGCATACCAAAATCCACTGAGAATCTACCCACTGTACCAGAACAACTACTTCAAATCCATTACAGTCTGCTGGGCAAACACACGCACTAAAATGTCAATAACCTTTTTTATTATTCTCGCTGAAAAAGAACCTCTGCAAGACTTCTGGGTTCTCAAACATCAAATTTGGTAGCTATCAGGATTAGCAGCTTCCCACAGCACACCTGTACTTAAGACACAATTACAAAATTTTTCATGTCTGCCTAAAATGCAGAAACTGCGCTCTTTTAGATGTGATCCAGCTCAACGCTGCCCAATGTTCTACAAGATAACTTACTGTTAACAAGCGGAAGATCTCAAATCAAACTCCATAAAACACACGTTGCTCCCTTCTCCTTCCATATCACAAGGGAAGGAGGAGGAAGAGAAGGCACTGATCTCTTCTCTCTGGTGACCAACACATACAACCTGAGGGAACGGCAGGAAGATGTGCCGGGGAGGATTAGGTTGGATGTAAGGAGAAGGTTCTTCACCAAGAGGGTGGTGGAGCACTGGAGCAGCTCCCCAGGGAAGCAGTCACAGTGCCAAGCCTGACAATATTCAAGAAGTATTTGGACAACACCCTCAGACACATGGAGTGAATTTGGGGTTGTCCTATGCAGGGACTCAATGATCCCTGTGGGTCCTTTCCAGCTCAGGGCATTCTAAGATTCTACAGTTACCTTGTGAGAAAGCCCTATGCCATGGTATGAGCTGAACTGCCCCCAGAGCTGACAGGTCTTACAAGGTTAAGTATTTTGAGCATTCACTCGCTCAGTCTTATGAAACACCTACACACACCAGAAATCACAGGGGAAAAAACTAAAACACAGACTACAGAAAACTATTGGTACCCAAAACAGTCAGGACAAATCCTTTACTTGATCTGAAACAAGGCTTCTACCTTTTGTTCAATGTATTTTACATGCAACAACTGCATGTGGAAGCAAGACAAGGAAATGTGGCTATAAGGCAAAAGGGGGAAAAAAATTAAAAGGTATTTCTGGTATGACAGGATATCCTGACCACAGAACTGAGGGCTTGTCACAAGACGCTCCCATATGTCATGTCTAATCTCAGAAAGTAAGAAGACAAAGTTGATAAGACACATATCTGTAAGAGAATCAGGCATATGACCAAAGCTTTCCATAAAAGCAGCAGTTGTTTGGGGTCTCAGTGGGAAAGAGGCAAGTGTTTAAGATGCAGAAATCAGAACTTCTAATCGTCTCTTGCAAACATACCTGTGGAACGATCTGCGTATGCTGGCTCATCTTTCCCAGCTTTTGAGAGGAACTAAGCCAAACTTCTGCCAAGAGCATAAGCTTGTATTTCACTCAAAGCTTAAAAGGTACACAATCCAGTTTCCTTAAGCTATTCAAGCACAGCGAGTGTGGGTGTATATACACACAATTAAAAAGAACTGAAGAAAGCAGCCTGTTGAAACAATAACTGCATCATCTATGTTCTGGATCGCTCTGAAAACACTGTCAGTGCTCAAAGAGCAACGTGTAATGAAGAACTGTCCTCTCTACCACTGAGCTTGATTGGTTTGAAAAGGCTGCTAGAACAACCCTCCATGATAAAGCCCTATGTGAGAGCTCCTGTATAAATCTTGGTTTATGATACAAAGAAGCAGTTTATTTTATTGTATGTAATGTGTCATAAATGTGTGACCAAACTCAAAGGTTAAGACACCAACTCCCAGTCTCATGAGCAGCAAAAGTCCTAACAACCTTGAGTTGATATATGCAGCTGAGAACACCAAAACTGTATTTCATAGAAACACAGGTCACAGAAACATAGAATGGTTTGGGTCAGAAGGGACCTTAAAGATCATTCAGTTCAAATCCCGCTGCCATGGGCAGGGACCAGCACCAATGCCATAGAAGTTGCTGCCTTCACACTGCCACTGTCCTTTCCCCGCTGCCCTCTCCCACACACCAGAAAAACATTTGTGCAGCCACATGGTTATTTCCTGGGTTATTTTTTAGCCAGATTAACTGTCCCATTTGGTTCACCACATGGTTCACAACTGCTTGTACCAGCACATAGCAGCGGCCAAGGCGGAGGTAGGAATGAGCAACCAGGGTGAGAAAGCTGAAGCACATATAAAATCCCAAGCAAAGCAAGCATCTCACACCACTGTCACAAAAGCTTTGAAAGCCAGATGTGTTCAAGACTCATTCATTAAAGAAGCTGAAGCGTGAAGGACTCAGGGAACAGGGACTGTGTTCAGTTCCAGACAATGCAGTAGGCACTATCGTGAACACCACTATGTACCTGCTCAGCTTTAAACCTCTGCTCTCAAAGCAGAACTAGAAGAACCCTCAAGTAAACTCCAGGTCCCGACAAGTTCAGCAGCCAAACTTCCTGCACCCTTCAGATAGGTTAGGGCATCCCACAAACACTGTTCCCATTCAGGTGGCTCCTACCCGTACACTGACACTGAGACGGCTCTGACAAAGCAAGGGAAGAGGACGGCGCTGCAGCAGGCAACCTCCAAACAGCTTGGGCTGAGGTAGGATCACAACCTCAAAATCTCTGGCAATAGAAAGACCCTCCCCAGCACTCACTGCTTAACAACATCTGAGACAAGAGAACTTACTCCTAGAGAAATACCTTCCCCTGAAAGAGGGCTCCTCATCACCATCGATGGAAGCAACCACAGCAAGTCAAACCTAGCCAGGGACCCCCAGGAATATCCTTTCAGTCTGAACAAGATCCCAAAACTAATTCACCAAGACTAGACACTGGGTGGGAACGCATAGAAAGCTGTTCCTCTCTTCCCAAGCTCCCAGTGCCGTTTATTAAAATTCATCCTACCCTCTTACAAAGCTTTTAGGGCATATGCAGCTATTTGAGCTTGATCCAAAAAGTACAGGAGACCAAACACAACCCAAAAGGTGCCTGTTATTATTTCAGGGTGCCCTAAAAGCTGCTTGACCAACACACCCCTAGAAAGGTGAATCAAAGCAAGTTACAGCACAAGCAATACAAGAATGGGTGAGGGAGCAGATGGAGGGTATGTATTTTTCAGTATAGCTAAAAATAAAAGGGCCAAAAAGCATGCCATTTTATTTCAGAATATTTTAAACAAAGCATACAAGATTACTTTACAGGCAAATCCTTCCACAACAGAAACAGAAATCAACACAACAAACCAAATTCATGCATTTGAAACAAGTCACAAAGTCACTGGGAGCTCATCATTTAAAGAGCACCAAGGAGAGGAAAAAGACACCCTTCTACCAGTTAAATAGGAGCTCATGGTCCCTCTGCAGTGTGATGCAGTCATGAAAAGGCACACGCAACCCAAGGATGTATCAGAAGAGCTGCCACTGTCAGAAAGACAGTATTACCCAGCAGGATGCGAGGAGACTTCACCTGAAGTGACAGGTGCAGTTCTGGTCACTCACACTCAAAGAGAGATGAGCTCACCCTATAAACGCAGAAAAGGACAGTGAAGATTATCGGAGCAGAAAGAGTAGAAAAAGCTACCTAAACTAAAACAAGCAGGTCCAACCAGTAGAGCAAAAGCTTACACTGGAAACTGTAGTCCTCACCAGCCACAACAGTGAGAGTCTGGAACCACACCCAATAGAAGCAAGATGGTCTTCAACAGGTAACTAGATTTGATAACTAAGAAGGTGCCTCCGGTCCTATCTATGGTCCTAGATACATGCTCTAAACTCTGAAATCTCAAGACAACAACAGTTTGGGAACTAAAATAAAAAAGGAGAGAGCAAAGCTAATTTTGGTTAAGATACTGAAATATTACATGCATTTTTGGGTACTGAATTTATTTTCAAGGATAGCATGTGTGGCACATGTTCTAGCATCCAATTCTACAGCTCATAACAGAAAACTCCTAACCATCAGTCTTACGTAAATTAGACAGATTTATATTATTTTATCAATAACCAATTTATCTTATCTGGCATAAACCATAGCATGTATATGTCTCAGAAATCCAAATTTGGTTCACTTGGATCAATTCTTTCACCTTGTAGAAAAAGAGAGAAGGTAAGAACATACCATTCTGCTTGTCGTTAACAGCTGATATAATAGCAAAGAAGAAAACTAGAGAGTAAGCATTCTCAGCTCTTTTATTTCAGATACTACATGTAATTTAATATGTCATTTAATATGGAGATATGTTCTACTAGCATGTAAAAAAAACTCCTGATAGCAAGCACCAATTAGCTGATGCGTACTTGTGCACACCTTGTACTACGCCATGCCTCAGCTCATAACTAAAACAAGTTTAGATGAACAACTTCTGTGCAGCAAAATGCGCTGGTCATGACTCAACAAATCATTATTCCCACCTCTTCATCAGTCTGATATGGCCTCAAGGAACAAACTGCTTCCCAAAACTGCAGCCTTTTCAGTGAGACAGACCGAAAGCATCAGTAAGACTCGGCAGTATTTTTGTTGTTGAGAGCCCTCTGGTTTCCCAGACTGGTGCAGGTAGAACTGATTAGGGCATTCTTTATTTTCTGCCCTAAAGCACCATTTAGAAGGACTTGTTAAGTCTCTGTTGCCTTTACTGTCAGAATTTGAATAGCTGCACATCAGAAAAGGAAGAATGGCATCTGTGCAGTCCTTAAATACCTTATAGCACAGTCTAAATTATTCTTAACACTAAGTTGCAGAAAATCTCATTAGAAGAAAGAAAAACAACCAAAAAATCCAACTCAATAACATTTTATTGCCATCTTTCAACCAAATACAGACTTAATCCTTAAAGAAATAAGCCTGGGCAAGTAGTTTTAAAAAGAAAGACTGGCATTTAAAAAAAAAAAAAAAATCCACTTGCAAAGAATGAAAGGTTTGTGCATTTCTATTTTTGAAAATACAGGGAAAAATATGTCTTTGAAATGCATGTTGCATGTAATAGTAATAAAAAAATGATCTAACAAACCATTCAGGACTTGCTGAACAACTTCACTTCAGCATAATGACACAGAGAAACAGAGGTGTAAGGGACCTCAGGGTCATTCCCTGCATTCCTACAGAGCCATGCCTTAAATCTGCAGAACATCTGCCCCGGAACGTCTCACTGGCCACACAGAGCTCTGCAACCCAGCACAAAGGTTTATACAAATCTACTTGTTTTATAACCTAAAAAAGTTAAAGGAGATGCAAAGAATGCACCTTCTCCCAAGTAACCAGCAACAGGACGAGAAGAAATGGCTTCAAGTTGCACCAAGGGATGTTCCAATTGGATTTCAGGAAAAATTTCTCCACCAAAAGGGTTCTCAGGCACTGGCAGAGGCTGCCCAGGGAGGTGGTGGAGTCACCATCCCTGGAGGAGTTTGAAAGACAAGCAGATGAGGCGCTCAGAGATACAGTTCAGCAGTGGACAGGCACAGCTGGACTCAACGATCTCAAAGGGCTTTTCCAACCAAGCAATTCTATGATTCTAACCCCATGCCAAGCAAGGCATCTCCTCTTGCAGTAGATCGCTTATTTAGGAGCGTCCGTGCCAGCCTTGTACCTAACGCTTATCTGAATCCTGTTGCTTCCCAGAGCCGGTGCTTCTGATCCATTCCCAATATTTGCCATCACAAACATCTTACCAAGCTCTGCGGCTGCAGTCTCAAACAGCAGCACTAGCAAAGGCAACTTACTGGAGCTGCAGGTTTAGTTTCAGTTTCTGTAACTCAACAGATTTTATTGTATTTTCTAGAACAAGCTTTATCTCAGCAATCTGCATTCTCACCAGTGGAAGTGCAAAGGAAACATTCATTAGAAAATCCCAACAGTAGCAACTCGAAGAGTGTCCCCGCCTGCCTGCTCTCATCTGGGAATCTCCCACTTCCTATCCATTTTTAAGGGTCATTCCTCACTCCATTTTCACATAATCCCTTAACAATAATTATCACATCTTTTCTCAGCATGAGATAAAATATAGACTGTGCCTCATAAACAGTGGAGACCTTAAGATTACACTCTTGTTGGGACACGATGTGATAAATATTTTAGGGATGCCTTGGAATACTCTACAACATACAATGCCAGTGAAACAACCTCATGAACAAACATATTTTGACTAATTAACACAGCAAACAAACCCCAAACCCTCCTACTCCCCTCCCACGCTGGCTATTGAGGAGATCCCATTGCAATTTCCTTTTCAAGGGTGGCAGAGATCCTGACCTCCTTAATGCCTGGTAGGGAATGGTTTTTCGCATCATAAATTTAATCATTCAAAAAAACACTTTTTCCTCAAGCTTAAAAATAAACAGCTTTTGCTATTTTAGTACATTAAACCAGCATGCAAACATCTTGAAGTTAAACTAAAAGGTCACATTGAACCTAACTACTTATAGAGGAAGGTATTAAACAAAACCAAGGAGGATGTGTCAGCACTTCATTAGCTATGCTGGCATCTCAACCATTTTCTACAGATAGTAGGGAATATAAACTCAGCCCTATTTCAGTGAAGGCAGCTTCACAGGTTATCAAACAGGACTCTAAGTAAGCAAATTTATTACTCACCAAAGAGGCGACACAAATCACTCTCCCGAAGCTGCAGCACATTTCAAACAGCTCAATCAGGATGAAAAGTTGTGATGCATATTCATTCTTTTAATGTTTGTTAGTAAAAGAAACAACGAGGAGAAACAGTTGCACAGTGCAGGAGCAAAAAGCAAGATGACATGTATTCATGAAGCATCAAAAAGGCAAAAGCAACAAAATAATTCTATTTTAGCAAAATAAGCTATATTCTTGTTTGTATTTATATCGGTACTTGTTACACCACAAACTATGGGAAATAGGGTGCCCTGATGTCCTTACTCAGCAGAGGACATCAGGGGAAGAGACCACGTAGGACAAGGGGAGGAGGGCACACAACTGCCTCCCCACATGGTGAGCTCATCAGGATCAAATTGTTGTCAAACAATCTGAAGTCAGAGAAATATCCACAAATCTGTTCTTCATTATGGGGAGTTCCTCCCACGCATAAACATTGAGCAGATTTGTTGGGCATTTGCATGTGGCTCGTTATTTCTGTGTGTAGAAATACCCCGGAAGAATTATTTTTCAAAGTCTGTTTTAGTATGAACTCCACCTGCGGCAAAACAAGTCTAACTCTGTGTAATCATAGAATAGTTTGGGTTGGAAGAGACCTTAAAGATCCATCCAGTTCCAACCCCTGCCATGGACATGTCCCACTAGATCAGGCTGCCCAAGGCCCCATCCAACCTGGCCTTGAACACCTCCAGTGATGGGGCAGCCACAGCTTCCCTGGGCAACCTGGGCCAGTGTCTCACCACTCTCATGGTGAAGAAATTCCTCCTTATGCCTAGTCTAAACCTGCCCCTCTCCAGTTTATAACCATTGCCCCTCGTCCTTTCATTACAAGACTTTTTACAAAGTCCCTCTCCAGCTTTCCTGTAGCCCCCTTCAGGTACTGGAAGGTCGCTATAAGACCTCAACCCCAACTCTCTGAGCCTGTCCTCATATGGAAGGTGCTTCAGCTCTCGGACCATCTTTGTAACCCTCCTCTGGACCTGTTCCAACAGTTCCATATCCTTCTTATGTTGAGGATAATATTAACAAGTAAAAAAGTTCTTGCAATTTCTTTTCACTATTTCAGCTGTAAATACCATGCCGAGAACCAAAACCCACCATGATCCATGGCTACAGCCTCATAGCCCCCGAGTCCCACCGAAAACAGGTAAGAAAATGGAAATATGGCCCAAGATTCAGATGATCAGTTCTAAACAATATTGGAGCTTAAGTGTTTTATCCAAACATCAGCCCAGAAGCATTCAACAATGCTGCAGGTTCTCTCATAACACCACATTGCTCCATAATTATACGGGATCAGTGCACGTATTCAAAAGCCGCTTTATTTAGGCTCACAACAACTGTATGAAAGCCATGCGTAAAGCACATTGTTCCTGGTCTGAGAAACAGTGAACAGCATTTTTCTTATCCATATAAATCACACATAATAAATGCTTGATATTATCTAGTGCCTATAAAGCAGTCAAATTAAGACAAATAGGGTGAGTGCACCCCTGAGTGCAGATCACTAGGAAGACTGAAAGTGTTTGAACACAGAATTTTATCCTTTTTGTATGCTTTGCTCTCATTCACATAACACAATAAGCTCATACACAATAATCACAGGATTTCTTCAACCCTGTCTCCTCTCCCCAATCAAAATATCGATTTTACAAGGGAATTTTTGACTCTGCTGACCCTCTAAGAAAGCCACAGCCACCAGCAAATTCCCAGATGACCAAGAGGCTGGGGGATGCAGTAAAGAAACCAAAAAGGCAAAGGAACAGTTTTTAAGAAAATGGAGATCCCTCCAACTGCTGACAATCTGGAGGTGCCTGCTTAACACCACCCACCTGTAACCTTCTTGGCCAAAGCAAACTGCATATGCACAAAGGATCAAATTGTCTCTACTCAAAAATGAGTCTGTAAGGAGACCTCAGACTGAATTATCGACTCTCACCATTTTATGGTATTATGCATTACTCATTTATTTGGCTCAATCCTGCAAGCTTAACACAGAAACCATCCTTAATATCCAACAGGGATAACCTGGGCAAACAAGATTCCTGCCACCGGGGCCTAGGGACCAGTTTTCAGACAGTTGTGTGAAATCTGAATTATTCCAGTTACAATGGACTAGCTCAGCATTGTGGCACACGCTTGGGTAGGTGGCTACTTGCGTGCTGAGGACCACGACTGTTCTGGAACATGTTTACACAGTTGACATTTCCCATGGAAGGGTTTGCTTCCCCCTTAATAGATAAACCTAGCATTTTAAAAAAAAAAAGAAGGTCCTTCTCTGGACTAGGTCTTTCTCTGGCACATGTTGCCCATGGAAGTCACAGATGTCCCATCCTTGGAGGTGTTCAAGGCCAGGTTGGATGGGGCTTTGAGCAACCTGATCCAGTGGGAGGTGTCCCTGCCCATGGCAGGGAAGTTGGAACTGGATGATCTTTAAGGCCCCTTCCAATCCATTCTATGATTCCATGATTCTATGAATCTGATTCAGTTTAACTGCTGTTACTCACGAGTGCAAGAAAGACCTTTTGCCATAGTCCTTGCAAGATAAAGTCCTTCAACTCATCACCAATACTTATGATTAGCACCCTACTTTGTTTAAATCCACACTCCTGCTATTCATAGTACTATCTGAGTAAGTTCCCTAAAGCTGCGAGATCCCCATGAACTTAAACCTTAACTTTGCAGCTTTATTATCCAAAAGGGCAATCCAAGCTGCTTCCACTCCCTAAAACCACATGCAACGTTTCAGATGGAGCTGTAATGTGTTCTGCTCTTTACCAGCATTTTCTTCAAGAAACTTTATGATGCTACAGAGAAGCAATCATCTCACCTACTTCCACAAAGGACATAAGGAAAGTCTGCTAGTCAAAACTTAAAAAAAGGGATCCAAAGATAAAGAAGAGATGGATTGTTTGTAGATACTAAAGATCATACACTGCCTAATGCAGCTATCACGCAGTCAACAGTCAAACCCTGAAAAGAATCCAGTTACCAGCACAGGCTGGGGTTCACAGCTGATGGTGCCATTGTGCAATAGAAGTATTTGAAAAGCAACTACAACCTTTTGCATTTACAGCCTATCAGCCTACCTAGGGCAGAACACATGATACTGGGTGTTTTCCTTGGAAAACCCTGTAAAACAAGTTTGGTGACAGCCACTGCGGCATGAATCCAACATACAAAGTTAACCAGTCTTAACAAAATTCCCCAGCAGAAAACATGCTGCGGTTGGTCATGAAAATCGAAAAGATCAGGTCACATTCCCAAGACAACTGAACACAACACAGAAAGAAACACACCTCTGCCTGTGCTGAAGCACAATCATTACCTGCTTCCCTCAGAAATACGGTGAGCTGGTGCAGTGGGGCGTCAGCCCCAAAACTGGAATCATCACCCTATCCTGTTTAGCTTGCCAACAGGAGCTACGGAGTCCTTGGTAATAAATAAATTTGTACATTAATTCAGTGATCCTAGGGATAAACATAAGATTCTCCCTTCTTTTCGCTCCTTTAAGGAGGCATCTACGTGTCACCTTACGCTTTGAGCTGTTTCACCACCACCACAACATGCTGAGTCTTCAAAACCACTTTGGATTAAAAAATAGAATACATGACTCAGGTGGTTTAAAGACATATATGCTTACTCAAAAGAATAATCCACCCCAAAATATCACCTCTAACAGCAATTCATATTATAATTTCCAGAACTGCCAAGTATCTAGTTGCAAAATGTCCAAGGGAAGGAACAGAGGCACCTGTGAAACACTGGATTTTCTTTAAGAACTGCAGAAATCAGCATTATTAAACACCCCAAGGGGACTTCCTTGTGAATGGGCCCTTATGTAAACTTAAAGCAACAGAATACCAAGATGATCAATCTTCACCTTTGATCTGAAAATGCTCCCATGGAATAAATACTTTCTCCTCTACAAAGGGGTATTTCCTGCTAGTCATTCCCTCTTATCTGGTTGCTGAAGACCTTGACAATACCGATTCCCTCTCACTTCTCAGGGCAGCCGCCTTCAACCACACAGACGCACTCCCACTCAACTGCTACCCAGACTGTATATGTGGGATTAAATCTCAGTCAAATTTTCAGAGGCTTTAAAGGATGAAGTGTTAAAACTGTGGGAACATGCAGAGTAGAGGGAACCTAAACATAATGCGGTTTAAATTGCATAAAGATGTGAATGCACTAATAAGATAATCGTATGTTTTGGTTCTGCTAGCAAGGCAGCAATTCTCATTCTGGGCGCAAAGTCAAACAGCTCCAACCGTCACCAACACCTGCATCGTATCCCCACCTACACAGCAAAGCTGACAGTGAAAGACAAAACCATGTGACTTCTGCTCAGCAGCTTTTAGCAAAAACAGACTCAAGCAAAGCTAAATGGCCCATTAAATGGCCACGGCAAAAGAAATTCTTTGCTTTTGACAATATACAATTGGGTCACTTTTTTCATCCCCAAAACACCTATTCAAGAGGCACAGTAAAACTCACTACTCCACCATAGGAAAGCTACCAATCATAGAATCACAGAACAGTTCAGGTTGGAAGAGACCTTAAAGAACATCTATTTCCAACCCCCCCCACCCCCCCGCCATGGACAGGGACATCCCACTAGATCAGGCTGCCCAAATGTCTGTATAAGCTGGTAATTGTTGCTTAGCCATTCTTAGACACAATGTGTTGAAATGTGAACATGTTCAGGTCTTTTTTACTATGCAAAATATCTGGCCAGATCCTTCAGGCAGCCACTACTGGAGAGGCGAGTTGGCTGCACAGCCCTGTGGGAATAGAGATCTCAAGGAAGGAGAGGAAATAAAAAACTCAGTATGTGGTGTGCTTCAGGATCTTGGATTCAGCCCCATGTACTTATCTGAACAGTCCGTGTACTTATCTGAACAGTCCCACAGGTATCACCAGTAAACAACTCTTTTCATAGCTGTTTGCAAAATCAGGCTACTCAAGACAATGGCCCACCAAAAACAAAACAAATGAAAAAACCACTACACAGAAAGGAGGAAAGTAAATCTAAAGACAGTTCCAGCCACCTGAGAAAATGCTTATGACATGCACTGGATAATTCCCATCTAAACAGAGTTTTTGCTTTCCCTAAAACAGTGTGGATCTAGGACTGCCCAACGTTCCCCTCTGCAAGCAGCCCTAGCAGTGAGGCCACTCATACACCAAATGCTTCAAACACTGTGGAGAACTCAGAAACTACATTTCATTTGTTCTCTGCTACAGACAAATACTCTTGAGGCTTTGTTCAAAAACAAAGGCTGTAAAGGAATAATAGATTATTAAAGGGAAACTTGAATGCTCTTTCAGAACAGTGAGAGTCTAAACTCAACGTGAAACTGAGCGCAAGAGACTACAACTCCGTTCTGTTCCGCTTGGCAATATCAACAAGGATCTTTCCACCACTAAAAAAAAAAAAGTTGTCTTTTTTCTGCCCTGCAGGACTGACTTGGCAACCATAAAATTCACACACAGCAGAGAAATGAGGACAAGAACCACATTGCCCAGAGGACGGGTCCAAGGCATGGAGGCTTTCATTCCTTGTTCCAGAGTCAAAAGTGTACATATTTAGGCAAAGAACCAAAAATACAAAGCCACTCACTTTCAGTTGCCCTTCCTGAAGACCACCCTGCTGTAAAGGTCACAGAGCAGAAACACTTCCTCTGCATTTCATAGGCTGCTGATGCCACCTGGGGAAAATGCGTCAAGCCAGTCACTCCCAGGGCATTAACGTAAACTGGTTACAAGACAAAAGCCTTCCTCAAATCTGAGGAGTGTTTACAAACGTGATGAATGCCAGAGTGGGTCCTAGCATGCCAGCTTGAAAATAAGTCAAGCACCTGGCCCTCAGCACAAAAGGCTGAGTCACCTGTACTGCATCTGTTATCCTTTGAAAAGACCCCAAGTTTAGCACTCCAAGGACACAAAGTACTTTTAGGAGGCTGTGACTTATCCTCGTCCTTCTCTCCATCTGCACACATGCTATCACTTCCTGATGCTGCACAAACACCCTGTACACCAGCCATCTACTCTACTCAAGGTAGGAAAGAAAAACAGCAGCATAAAAGCCACAAATACAATCAGCAATTGCCTAAACCTACACTCCACGAAGCTCTAACACCGATCCCCATCCCATCCTTCAGCTCCACTGAAAGATAATGTACAAAACTGAGCAAGCACTTTAGCACAAGACACTCCATGACCTGAATTGGGACTCATGAAAGGTCTCTCAGCCCATCCTCATGCTGGAACTGGATGATCTTTAAGGCCCCTTCCAATCCAAACCATTCTATGAAAGGAAAAATAAGCAAAATGAAAACCATCACTCTGACAAAGTACCATTCTGTGCTGTGATCAGCACGAGTAACACTTGTACTGGCTTTTCATTCCCCTTGGTGGCAATGCCAGAAGGCCACTGCAAACCAAATCCCCCGGCCCAAGCTTTGCAAGAACTACAAAAAGATCTGAACAAGACCTGAAAACCCTCCCCACTCCAAGGAGAAAGCTGTATCCTCCCTAGCAAAGCTCTTTTCAAACTGCAACACTTCAAGGAATCCACAAATGAACCTTTTATTCTCAGGGAATTAAACTTCACATAACATGAAGAGGCAGTTCCTTGCAATTGGTTTATGGAAACCCAAGTCCAAGCTGTACTGTGTCTGAGTGAAAGGAAAGCAGAGTCTCTGCACGCTCAGGCTGTCAACCAATACAAACATATTAATTCCCACGGTATGTATTGGGGAAATCATGTGGTGTCACCTCATATCAAAGCTTCTTTCTCTATGGCTGCCACACACGTACACAGCCACTTTCTACTGCAGGAACGCTACCAAGGCAGCTGCTCTCCTGGCACAGCTCTGAGTTATCCATGAGGACACAGACAAGCACCTCATACAGAATTATTTATCTACTTTTACTTACATCACATCAGGCTACTCCAAGTGCAAGGTGGAGCCTTATCCTACAGTAGCTTATCCTGCATTTACATCTGAGCTGCCAGAGTTTCCCACCCCACATTCACATCCTTGCGCCTGTACAACAGCACACATGCCCAGGAGCAGCACAAGCAGCTAATTCCACTGATAACTAGTTTAAAATCCTAAAACGGATCACCTCCCTGAACTGGCTTCACCATTTGGTTCCAAAAAAAATGAGGGTAAGGAACACAGAGATGGGACAGGCAACAGCTGGACTTCAGTTGGCTGGAGCAACCACAGAGACTCAAGTGGAAGTCAACACACGGAGCCAGTAATTTATTTTTTTTTAACTACACCACTGCTCATCTTCTCTTCCTGTCGCCTGCATACATAAAAGGCACAACCAGGGATGTCTGATGTCTTCATGTACAAAGCACAAAAATATCTTACACCAACAGGGCCAGTCACAAAGCTTGTATTTGCTAGAAGCAAAGCACAAGAAGAATCAAACATTCTGAGCACAAGCAATAACAAAACCATTGAAAGGGCACGATCACAGGTGCTTGGCAAAGTGCAACCCTTCTGATCACAATTCAGCTTAAAAATGCATCGACCAAATCTGCATGTGAAGGGGCACGGCTGCCAAAGAGTCTCCAAAGACACATGAAGGACACGCAGAAAGATACACAGAAGGAGCAGTTACACAACAGGTTTTCTCCATGTATTGCCACCTCCTACCTGACCCTGCTCAGGCTTAGCAGCCTGCTGCCCCCAGATGTGTCGATACAACTGTGTGTGAGGCTGGGCAATAAAGTGTAACAGAAAAATGAACAAAGAGGGGCAGGGAAAAACACCCAAAGCAAACAAATCCTTCCCCTAATAACCCCATTCCTTTTGAAATTCTGGTGTTTCTTTTTATAAGATCAATTAATTCATTCACTTCTTATGGCGGGGAGGGTTGGAACTAGATGATCTTTAAGGTCCCCTCCAACCCAAACTATTCTATGATTCTCTACTTCAGGAAACGTCACACCTACTTGCCCACACCAGATCTTTTCTAGTAAGAAAAGTGTCTCCAAAAGCCTTAAAAATCAGCTACAGAAGAATTCAGAAGGTAAAATAAAAAGCAAAACTGTTCTTGCAGGGCCACGCACCAGGGACTGCGGAAGCAACACAACCCAGCCTGCCAAAGGGACTGTGGACAGTCCCTTTTGCTGTTGCTTCCCTAGGCAAGCACTCAAACCACAGCAGGACAGAGATGACCAGGGAGACCAGAGGCAGAGCACTCCTGCCCCATCCCCACGGGCAGCATACAATTGCTTTCAGAGATGCCGCAATCCTGTGTCGGTGGCACTCAGGGGGCTGCTGCTCACAGCTCCGAGGACGCCAGCTCCAGAGCTGCACTTCTCCAAGGCCAGACTGAAACATTTCTTGGTCTGCTCCAAGAGGAGACCGTGAAGGTCAAGTGTTCAGTCTTGCTGAGACTGCATACAATTCTGAGGCTGATAGAAATATCTGGAACAGTAAGAATACCCATATAACATGCTCAGCATACAGGGACTTCTTCCATTTGTAGGGCTGCTAAAATATGCATAAAAAATTGGTTAAAAAAACATGTGGGAAACATCATGATTAGCCCTGAGGGTGTAATGCACCAACGAAATTAATGCAAGAACATAAGAACAGTCTAAAGCACTCAGGACACTGACATCTGCCGTGCAAGGGTAGCTTTCTCTTGGTATTATATTAAGATTTCTTTTTTAAAAACTTCTTAATAGATTAAATAGAAAGTTGCTCACTGCCAAGAAAGGGGGCAGATTGAACACCATTTCTCTACAGTGCCTTTTGTATTATCACAAAGGCAACACTATGTGTAGTAGAGAACGTTTCTAGTTATTAAATTTTATGTTTCTATATTCAGCGGTATCATATTATATATATGGCCTTTTCCTGCAATTAATCTACAAAACACAAATTAAATATTAATGCATGAATGTCAATTATGATTATGAGAAACAATAAAAGGACCATAAATTAAATAATGCAGATAGAACAATAAAGTATTTTCAGATTTTCAAATGTTAATGTTTTCTTATTCTAATTGACAATGTAATTATATACTTATAGGTTGTGTTTTTACATTAAAATTGGTAAACAATACCATCTTTTCAGCATTACAATTCAATCCCAGCAAGAAGGAGCACAACAAGCCTTGCTGCTTCTTCCAGACAAACCTAACAGTGCAGCACCATTTGACGCTTCCCAGAAATCTTTTGTATGAGACTGTCCAGAGTACAGTAGGATATTTTCACAGTTATTCCTAGCCTATTTCCATCTTCTGTAATTAATTATACACAATTCCATATTTTGGTCAGTACTACCAGCTCTCCCACACATCCGAAGTATTTTCTCACTATTGTACTTTTTAACTAAGGAACCAATACTCATATACGACACTCAGACAACAGCTTTAAGATCACCGCTTCTGTTTCTCAAGACTGATTTTATGACAAAAAGAAAGACCCAAGACAAAACATTTTAAACAAACTACCAAATACAGTCAGAAGCTGATATAAGTAGCAATTGGTTGACGCTCAGATGTACGGCTCTTCCCGTGCCTTACCGCACTGGTCGTCAATGACTACTTTATGAACTGTAGATTACATGGGACACACTGTTCACAAACAAATCAGATTTATGGTCATACTCAGTTGTTCCTGTTACCTGAAATTAGAATTAGAAGCTCATTAAATATGAATACATTTCAGAGAATGCAGAGGCCCCGCACTGTATTGATGAAAGCTTCATTAAATTTTCAGTGCTACAGCAGCTTCTATATTTGTGAGGGAAGGACACAAGGTAGAAGGAAGCAAATTGGGGCAATTCTCCTTCAGGCAACTTGGCATTTTCTACCATCCCCAAAAAACAAAAGCATTTTAAAATAAAATGTTGGACTAATCAGGTGTAAGAAAAAGTGATTTTGGTGTATTATATTCAACAAATGATTACTTTCAGATCAGCAGTTGTCTTCTGTATGTCTGCCAATTAAACATCTGATGCTCACGAAGACGGGAATCGGTAGAAAGCTCGAAATCAGGTTCAAAGGATCAAGCCCTTATAAAATACAGTCTCTGTAGGGGTTCTGAACTCAATTGCAGAGTCACCTTTTTCAAACACATAACAAGTACTGGAGATGAAGTTTTACCTGGCAAACAATAGACACAACTTCTTGTGCAAGCAGAAACATAAAACTACCAAATTCACACAGTAATGCAGCCTTATTTTTAATGCAGGGACCAAAACCAAGTAAGAGACCCATGACAGAAAACAAACAAAACAGATACATGCCCACTTTTCAGCTACACTTCTAGTACTGTTGTCAGGAAGTCAGACAATTAACACCTCCATATGTACAACATCCATAACCAAGCTACGTGGCAGAGCACAGAATCAAAAACGCCAAAGTGAAAATTCAAGTGGTCTGATCCCTCTTGTGGTCAGACACTATGATATAAATTTATTACGTCTCCACATTAGCCCAGTTTTCTTTGGAAAAGAGGCTTACGCAATCAGACTATTACTCAGCTCCTCCCCATCCACTCCCCTCAGGATCCATTACCTTAAGCTGGGCAGCAGGGTAGAGACCTCAATGCCGCGTTATTCCTCTCACAACACGTGGCCCAAGCACTGTGTGTTTTCAGAGCATATGGTTTGGGTAGGAAGGAACCTTAAAGCCTATCCAGTTCCAAGCCCCCTGCCATGGGCAGGGACACCTCCCACTGGATCGGGTTGCTCAAAGCTTCATCTCGACTGCCTTTGAGCACCTCCAGGGATGGGGCAGCCACGACTTCGCTGAGTACAACCTGGGCCACGGCCTCACCACTCCTGCAGGAAAACATATCTCCCTAGTATCTCATACAAAACTCCCCTCTTTTGGCTTAAACCTTTTCCCCACGTCCTATTCCTGCATTCCCTGATAAAGAGCCCCTCCCCAGCTTTCCTGTAGGTCCCTTTTAAGTACTGGAAAGCTGATGTAAGGTTTCCTTACAGGAAGGTTTACCTTGCAATTAATGGGCAGGGCCTGCCAGGAACCCAGACATTGAGCTGCTCTTTCCAGCTTGCTAGGACTGCCACCTCCATCAGCCTTCTGGATAGGCAAAGCTCAATCAACACACACATGGACAACAATGGTTTATCCTCAGATGTTGTTTCTTCCACCCTGTCCAAATCCTGCTTCAACACATGTGCTTTTTTTCCCCCTTCCAGTTTTCTTTGGCATGCATAGTCAGCATTAAATAATCAACCTTCTCAAACTCACCATGAGGTAGCATTATCCCTACATTACCAGATAAGGAAATTAAGCCACAATAATTAACGCTTGAAGCATGCCCAAACTTCACATTCCTGATTTGAGGGTGATTAGCATTAGTGCTATAGAGGATTTCGTCTGCTCGAAGTACAGCTCCTGGGGAGCAGAGGAGCAGTCACACACAGCCTGTACTCTGCAGAGAAGTCTGATGGGTACAGCTAGGGACCCCATGAACCACCGGGCTCCAGGAAGTTGTCCCATTCCACCCCAGGACTCCACAACCTAACTCAAACATCCAGCCCAATGAGGGAAAGCAAGATACTGAGTGCCAACCCCTTCTGCTTCCTTTCTTCTTGCCCTGACCAACACTTGTGGATCCAGGCAAGGACTCCTCGCTCAGCTCATTTCCATTTAGACACCTGCACCCCTTCAGCCCATATGCAAACACGCACACACACACAAATGCTCACTACCCTTTCCTCTTGTCTTCCCATAGCCGTCACATCTCCTTGCGTTCATCCTCCTAGAACATCACATCTTCCCCTATGCTTCTTCAGCTTCAGATCTTCCGCAGCCATCGCAGACAGTCCTAAACCCTTCTCTATCCCAGTCATCACTCATTCTCTCAAGTCCTGATGTAGTCATACTGCTTTCTCCAAGCAAGTACACCTTACGATCTTTGTTGAGTCCCCTTCCCTGGAGGTGTTTAAGGCACGGGTGGACGAGGTGCTAAGGGGCATGGTTTAGTGTTTGATAGGAATGGTTGGGCTCAATGATCCAGTGGGTCTCTTCCAACATGGCGATTCTATGATTCTATGATTTACTGCCATACAGGCAGACTGGGAGTCAGCCTCCCCTTTCAATACTGCTACAGCATTCCAGTTTCCCCAGAGCCACAAGATGTTTCCCAGTTACACATTCCTTGCAAAAAAGAAGACTCCTTTCCAAATCTGTAAGCAGGCAGCAAAGGCTCTCACATAGATCCCATGCAAATTCAGTTCCCTAACTTCATCCCAAGAAACAAATCTCCAAGGGCAGTTGTTTCATTCATACATCACTGAGATATTCCCACATGGAGACAGCTATTTCTGGCCATGTCTGCTGTTCCATCCTGCATTACCTTTCCCCAAAATAAGGCAGACAGAACAGAAATTAAGGATTTGTTTAGCAAAATCTTAGGCCAGGCTTCGTTGCAGGAGCAGATACAAAAAGATTCAAACAAATAGAATAACTCTAGACCAACCTCAACACACAGGCAGCTCTCCAGCTCCTAAATTCCTTTGAGCCTGCTCAGCTGATGATGTTCAGAGCACCATCACATCATCCTAGCATTGCCCTCAGTCTCATTAACCTCTCTCTCTCCCCCTTTCCAGAACACAACCATATCCCAAAACTACAGATAATTCTTCATTTTTCTCCCAGAACAAGGGGATCCCGGGGATTTAAAGGCAGCCCCCTCTCCAGTTCACAGCACATCAGTCACAGGCTTATCAAGCTACACAACTGCCACAGACAGTCCCTCCTGACGCCATCCAGGGTGTGCAAGGACTACTTCTCAGTGTTTTTAAGCCTGCACATGGCTACTACCAGAAGAGTTTGAATTCTTTTTATACAAGGCTGTTTGTATACTCACACTAATAATCTAGTTGTTAGTTACACCTACAAATTAGTTCAGGTCCTAATCCCCACTAAGACAGAATTTTTTTTTTTTACACAAAACATGTGAGATATTGCAAGTAAGGATGACAAAGACATTAAACGTTTGTCTGCCTGCACTTGGCTCAGAGCAGAGCTCGTCCTTCTTCACCCTGACTCTGCTAGCAGCTCTCGCGATACATCTAACCCCAATGCCAAGCTTTCCAGCCCAATTAGACCTAACACTTCCCATCCTGGCTCAGCAGTTTGAAGGTGTCAACATCAGCCAAACTTCTGCTGTCTGGGAACATCGGTCCTTCTTTCCCACCCTGGCAGAGAGACAGACAGCCTGGCTGAATTGCTTGGCATTAATAAAAAATGGAAAGCCAAACCTTCCTAGGCCTTGGGTACTCCTACCTCAACATTGCCTCTTAAAAAAAAACAACCACAGACCAACACACAACATCTCCCTCTCTGCCCCATTCCACTGTTCCCTAGCTCTCAGCAGAATAACTTCTCTATAATACTAAAAAAGTTGTCATGCTCACATTAAGCCCATGATTCTGCAAATGGTTAGATACATAACCCTACCTTAGTGCAAATCACTTAGACAGGATGGTGGGAACAGGAAAAGTCATTTACTACACGTTTCCCAATCAAGAGCCAAAGTATTTACCAGATCACATGACTCGTTCATTGTTCCTCTGTGGCAGAGGCATCTTGTTCTCCCTTCTCTGGGCTTACCTGCATTCCCCAAGACAAAGCCTGCAAGGATTTCCTAATACATTCTTTCCTCCATGTGTGTTATAAGCAAAGGAGGAACAACTTAGAATATCATTTTCAGAGCATCATATGTTCTCAGCTAGGACAATGAAAGCATAATTTTGTCAAAGACAGCATCAGTTCCTGCTAAGCTCTTTTCTCAGATCTGGTCTTGTCAAGTATAAGTCTTGCAAAACATTTTCTAAAGAAGAAACATCGCGTTAATATCACTACGAAATTGAGTTCACTCTTAGGACTGCTACTTCTAACTTCTATGACAGCCAGAGTGACCTTTCTGTATAGAAATATCCACTGTTTCCTGTACTTCATTAAACCAAAGAAGGAACCAGCAACATCAAACTCCAGTGCCCACGAGACAAGCTCAGCACTGCCCATCCCATACCCTGTTACTGTGAGGAAAGTTTTCTTATTTCCTAATTTCCTACCCAGCTCCAAACACTGAAGTACTTAATTCAATTTCCAAAATGCTGACTTAGCTTTCCTTCCAACTTCACTCCTTGGGGGGGAAAAGCAAACAAACAATGGCCCAAACAAAAGCACACAAAGTCCTCCAAGAAGGCACTTTCAGATCTGGTCTGCTCTGAATTTACAAATACTGAGACACACTTTTTAAAACTACTCAGGAATATATTTGCTTAATTTCATAAATATTAAACCTACGCATATCTCTTACTAAAATAATGCAACCACACTGAAGCAAGCCAAATATTGTGCTTCCTCGCAAGCCCGGGGAACATTGGTTTGAATTTTAATGCAGTAGATGAAATTAAAAGAAACAAAAAAGAAAGACTCACCTAATATCAAATTGTTTCAAAGATTATTGTGTTTGCCTTCTTTTAACCAGAGAGATTTACCACACTGGTCTTGGACCATTCCCTCACTGGACATTCACCATGTTCAGCCTCACCATGGTAAACATTTACCCAAGAAAAAGGGTCAGGCGTGTCTGAAGACTCCTCAAGCTGGGCACCCAAACCCTTGAGCCATTTTCAGGATCCCAGGCTGCAGATTCAGACAGACTGAATTTCCAGAACCAGGGAAAAAGAATTTACTTTTTCAACTTACGGATTGGAGATCCAGGATATAAACAATAGCTTTCCTTTTGCCAAATGCCTCAGAGCAGAACCACAACTTAAATTTCCACAAAATATTTACAAGGAATGAAGAGCAGCGCACTGCCAGCTTTGCTAAGCAGACAAGGAGCATTACTAAGCAGACACACCAACTGATAGCTCAGCAGATGAAAGATTTTCTAAATAGGAGTTTGAAAACAAAAGAATAACGTAAAAGAAGCATTAACACCACTTCATTAGAAGCGTTAAGACCATGACTCAGAGCCAAATTCAAAAGCAAATACTCATTGTCAAAACTGGATGGCAGAAGGAAATGACCCCTTGGGTAAATCAGCAGAGTTTTAATCACCTCCCATGACTAATTCGGAGAGACTTCGGAAGAGTAATGGGATGGAGCAGAGTCCAAAGAGCATCTAATCCCAATTAATAAAAAGAGGAAATAACTCCAAAAAGACAAATAAAAAAGATGACCTAGATTTTTATTCCCCAAGAAGTCAGGAAAAAGCTTTCTTTCCCAGGGAATATGTTCCACTTAAAAAAAAAAAAGTAATTTTGCTTCTCCCTTTGAGGATGCAGGCAGGCAATGATTGTGCAACTATTTCAAACAAGCACCAGTTAACCTTACTCCCGTGTTAGATCTGACAAACATGGGCAAAATCCTCCCACCTCACCCGGAAGAAGCAAAGAGAATTCTCTCAGAGAGGTAAATCGTTTGGAATGAAACACATTACATCATTTTCATTACTTATCCACCAAAGCAGAGCACGGATTTTTAGGACCACACAAAGTTCCTGTTCTGGTAGAGATTTTTAGCTAAACATAGTCCCAATCTGCTTCAGTCCACCAAGACTACTTATGCTTTTCATCCAAGTAAGGATCTACCCAGGAATCTAATTTGAGACGTGACACAGCAAGAAAACAAGCCTAAGGGATAAAACAGAGCACTTGCTCTCCCAGATAAGCCAACTTTTAAGCACACAGCTACGCAAAATGCTGCAGGCTGAACTAACATGGTACCGTGGGAAGGTCCTTCCTTCAGCCCTATTTGGCTACAGGTTGCCCCCCCCCCAATGCCTTTCTACCCATTTGCAAGCTACTTCAACTCCTGCACAAACACCATCACACCAATCTATGAAAAACACTTCTCATTTTCTGCCAGATGAGCAAACTAGGTCAGCTCCTGCCAGGGTCCAGTAAGCACCAGAGTCTGGTGGCTCTTTCCCTTGCGCCTGCTGCTTGTTCCCCGACCCTGCACCCACACACTCGTTTCTATGGTTCAACGAGCGCTACTCACACCATCAGTTCTCACAAGCCTGCACCACAACTTGGTATTGGCAGAAATCTGGTGGCCTAAAAATCTTACACATCGCAGCCAGCCTTTGTGTTACAAATGACAGCCCGGAATACAGTATCACTGCCCTTGGAGATCTTGGATTTAGGATATTTTCCTCAGAGAAAACGTTTGCCAAATAAAATTCAAATATGTATTGCAGCACCTAATTCCCACATGCTCACATTAAAAGTCAGAGGCCTGACAGTTCCTCACTGCCTACCTCCAGTTAGACTTCTTCACTCAGACTCACTTGGCTGAAATACATTTTTTTATTTTCCACAATCTCCAGGGCTACCCCCCCATCTCAGAATAAAGGCATTTTCTTGAACCACACTGCAGAGAAGAATGCAGCAGGAAGCCAAGCGATCCTTTCACTTGGAAGCAGTTTAAACAAGAAGATTCCAAACTTTTTTTTCCATCAACTCCTGCCCCACTCCCCCAAATTCACCAGGGATACTCCTACTTCCAACTCCTGGGGAATCTGACAGCCGCAAAACTCCATGTGCTCCTAACATTAAAATAAATAAGCAAATAATGAAATCTCTGTTTCTTCATTTTAGCAGCCGTTAGCACTGCAATTAAGAGTTCTCGGAGGATGCACTTACCCCCTAATGAGTCCCTGGAACAGTTATAACAGGGTGCAGGGCAAATTACAGAATCCCCAAAACACAACTCGGTGAACTGATGTCTCCCGTGAGCAACACAAAGCTGGGCCTAGAGATAGCAAGTGTTGTTATACTGTCTTCATTTTGAAGCCTTATTAACAAATTAAACAAGAAATAAAAAACATTTCCCTTTGGGAAAAGAAGAAATAGAAAAAGAAAATAAGGAATCTAGACATCTTTTTGTAAGCCTCTGGGGACAGAAAAGACATCAGAAAAGTTTATAATAGGCCAAGTTCATTAACTACCATCTAAGGTTGTGGCAGTGCATGAATAAACCCAAAAACACCACACAGGCAGCAGGTGACATCAAGCCAATGAGTTTTCTGTGGAAGCTGCTCTGGTACCCATGCTGCTCTCTCCCAGAGACGTCACACATGGGAAAGGTGCTTTGCAGAGACAGCACAACTGCTGGCATGACACTGAGAAGGAAAAGGAGTTTCTTTGGTTTTGGTGGTCTGCAGACATCCATGTTCCTTCCCTCTACAAGTCAGGACAGGTCACAGGTGGCTGGCGCAGCAGGACTGACTCCCAAGAAGAGATTTACATACCGGTTTTGCTCCTCCCTGCAGCAGGACAACAGAGCTGAAGCAGCAGACCCAATTAACTACATTTTTTACCTAAGACTTTGGCATCTGATTGTTGGAGACCATATGGTCCACATTTACAGCCAACAGCAAATTTCTTCACCCAGTCCCATCTGCAGTAACAACCTTAAAATTCTCTTAATGCAGTTTTCAGTGGACACACTTCCTTTCCTCTTCATGTAAGTAAAGCAGTGGGATACGCTTAACCTGCCTCCTAAAACTCAACACAGGCCATGAAATCCAAGCAAGCAGAATAAAAGATAATTCATGGTCTCAATGAAGCCAGGTGGATTACAGCTACATTGGCAAGCACGCACCTGGCATCTGTACACTCAGAAGGGACATTAGGAATCATCTGAACAATCAAAAATTGTCATGCATCCACAAAGATTTTTGAATAAACTCAACAGTGAACTTTTAAAAGAAGGCAAATCCATCAATGTACCATAGAAAATAACGCGTTGCAGAACTTTAATCAAGCACTGCTCCATAATTAGACACATTTCCCCTGCACAAAAGCATCTTTAAAGCCAAGTATCTGATGCCTTGAACCTCTGTTATACTTAAGAAAATAAACGTAAAAAGACACCCATTATTCTTGAACTGAGCATTTCCATACTAAGTCCCATCCTAGAACAACTTTTAACTGCTAATTTATCATCCTCCCTCCTGGCGACAGAGAAGATTTATAGTGGAAAAAGCTTATTTAACATTACTCTAATGCCAAAAACACATGCTATTACACTTTTGGTGATATTGGTCAAGAAGCAATAACCAAGGAAAACAAGATATTAAGAAATAACCCCTGCAAAAAAAAAAAATCACTCCCGTAATTGTAGGGCTTGGCACAGTTCCACTGGAATAAACTGCAATGGAAGCTCAACTCGAAGGATGTTTACAGCCAAGACCCAATGTCCGATTTCATCCTCGTGCACTCATCTGCCTTTCCCTTATCTTCACTGCAGCACTGCTGTGCTTATCAGCACGCTGACCCCTGCTCTGCCACAGGCAGACATGGACACATTCCAGAGCTCCACTGCCCACAGGGGAACTGAACATGGCAAACATGCCGTGTCGGGAGAAAGCCACTGGGAGTTTTCAGCAACACAGGAAGATACACAAAGGACAAGAGAGGAGAAATGTTCTCTGCATACATTGGTGTTAAGATCCAGACTGAATTTGGAGGATGGCAGGATCAAGGTCACAGTAAGAAAGCACTGGGGAGCCAACAGAGGTACTCTAACACACGGTATCTAGCCCAGATGAGAGAGATTTAAATTAATGAAGTGGGGAAGAGGATAAGAATGAACAGCCAAACCTTCAAACTACACGACTTCATAGCAAAAGGAACCTTCACTGCAGGCATCTGTCAAAAAAGGGACAAAGAGGACACACACTGCTCAACAAGTGCTCAAATACTTTGAGATTAACTTTGTTTATAAAAGAGGTGAGATGGTGGGGGGTGAGAACTCACACAACAATAAAAGGACAGTTTTTCTAGTTTTGTTCTAACCATAGTGGAGGAACTGGCTAAGAACGTGAAAGTGGAAACAATTCAGCTGACAGAAGGCAACTCTCACAATTCTTCAGCAGGGTAAAACAAGAGAACCACAACACAAATAAAATGCATGAATGGTAAAACCACAAGCTACCCGAAACTCGGGAGAAAGATCTCAAGCTTACTGACAAATCGCCTCTGCTAAGTATAGGCTCTTTAATGACCCAAAATTCAAGAGATTTTGCACAAGTGCAAATCAAATCACTGAAGATCACAAAGTGAACAGCACACTTAACAAATCAAGAAAGGTCAAAGCATTACAAAAGAAACTACTGGGAGGCAACACTGAAGGTAATGCTAAAATTTCCTTCAGAACACCCACAGTGAAAGAAAGCACACTTAAAGCGTTAACCCACTACTCAATGGGAAGGAGAATCTCCAAGAAAGGATGCCAAAGCACTTGGGGCATTTTCTGCATCAACCTCCATTCGCTAAGACAGATTAACCAGCTGACATAACCCATATCACAGCAAAAGGAGCAAGAACACAATCAAGAACCAGGAAGTGTGTTAGAGCAATTGCTTCAATCCTTCTGAGCCAACAAAGTCACGATTCTGAATTTCCCACGCGCATGTATCGGCAAACTTCAAACAGGAAGCATGAGAAAGGCAATACCTCTGGCAGACAACTTCATAAGCTTCTGTAAACCTATGGACTGTATTCAGGGGTCACAGCATTAAAGGAGTACTTGAAGGTTTTCAGATCTGGTAGACATAACGTTTACCTTTTGAAAACTGATAAAGGCAGTTAGCAACGATCATTTCTGCTCTCTGCATTAGGTTCCAGCAGCCTGAAGGAGGGCAAAAGCACCTGCCTCTAAAACACAGGAAACCAAATACATGAGAAAACAAGGACCCATCAGAGTTACTGTCAGTCTCTGGGAAGATGCTGAAATAAATCGTCAGAAAAACGACCTATTTCGGATGACAAAGCAGGCAAGATACAACACACAATTTGTTAAGAACAAACCATACCAAATATAACTTCCTCCAAAGACACAATATAGATAGCAAAAAAGCTACGAGAGGCAGTATCGTTTTGGTTTAACTGGACTTTTGACACTCTTAAATTGACAGCCATATAATCTAAACAAACATGGAACATACTGAAGTACTGAGAGATGACTAGAAACCCATGCCCAGAGATAAGTTATCACTATTTTAGTACAAGAGGAAACAGGCAGCAAGCACATTCATATGGTTCTAATCTTTTATTGTTCTCTGCTGTTACCAAAAGTAACTTGGGAGGGAAAAAAAAAAAAAAATGTTATGCAGCAAGGAACTCAATGCAGGCCACTCCATATTTTGCTCTGTCTCAGCTGGAGTTCTTATCATCCATCATAAGCAACGACTTGGAAGACCTCCTAACCAACACCTTGTCCACAAATCACATGCTAAAAAACATCAGTACAGAAAGGTAACTTGAAGTTAGCAGAGGATAGGAATCTGGGACAGTCGACGGAGGAGTTGATGGAATCCAAAGTCACTTGAAGCAAGTGCAAAATCAGCTAAATCAATATGCAGTTTGACAGAGCAGACAGGCAAGAACAATCGGATGTACAACACAATATGGCAGGTGAAGTTAAATACTGTTCTGCCCAGAGATGTGCTGTGTGATAAAGCACTAAAGAAACTGGGTTTAGGCTGAACATAAAGATCACGTATCACAGCAAAAAATAAAGAATACGTAAAGACTCGACATCCCACTGAGTTGTATGGACGCAGGTATCATATGAAAAGCACATTAATTCATTTTTACTCTGCCTGTTGTACTAAGGAATCAGATGGAGCACTGTGTCCAGTTCCAGTGTTCCAGAAAAGCACAAACCAAGTTGAAAAAGCCTCAGGAAAAGCAATGACAACAGTTCACAAATGTATATTAAAAAAAAAAAATAAAAACAAAACAATCACTGGAGAGAGGAGACTGATGAAATGGGATTTCTTCAGTGTGAAAAGCACCAAAGAGAAAGCCCTCAAAACACGACACGTTCTTGCAGACAAGGTGTACTGAACAGTTGGTAAGGTGTATAAAACGTATGATTGAATTCTGAAATGCTTAAATTATAGCAAAGAAATTTAGATTATAAATTAGAAAAAGTATTTTCAATGGTAAGAACAGCACAAGTTATTGGAATAGATTGCCATCACCAACTTAGGTTAGCTCACCTGCTTTGAGAACGCTAGACATTCCTTCCATGTGGCTGTAGTAATGGGGTAAATTTATGGAAGAAATTATAGTTTACCAGGAGATCAATAACCTTCCCCTTTCCCCCCCTCATACTTCATTCACAGGTGCCTCATCTGAGCTTCCAGATCAGTTATTACAGGAATTTATTAGTCATTACTAAGGAACAACTTACAGCACAAAGGCTTCATAACATCATATGGAAACAATAATAAAAACAGAACTTTAAAGGGTTATTGGAAGGATATTACAGAGGAAAAGTGACCCCTCTGAACCACATCAAGATGGAGAATACTTAATGAGAACAAAAACAAAGAAATCAAAAATCTACTTAGACAGCAACTTCAACTTTACCCTCACCCACACGTGCTTTAAAGTAGCATCGCCCAACTGCAAAGACCCCTCTGCTGGGAAGGTAAAGGAGGGACTGCAGACGTTGCTGGGCGCAGATAAGGGTCTGGGTGTCCCTCTCCCAGCAAGCACCCTGCAGAGATGCCCGGCTGGCTCAGCCCAGGGCCACAGGCATTGGACTGACCTGGTCTTGGGGACAACACTTGTCAAATGCAGAAGTGCAAACAAGAGCTGGGGGGAGCAGAGGCAGCCTTCCTGCAGCTGGGAAGAAACAAGGAAAGCAAGACAAGGACATCAACCCCAAATAAGACGTCAGCAGCTGAACCTTGCAAAGCAAAAAACACGACTAATTTTCTCAACTGAAGTTCAGCTATAAAAAAAGAACATTGAAAACCAAAGCAGGAGAGCAAACTGAAACATGCTGTCCTCTGCTGGAAGCGGCTCCAGAGGAGCTTGAAAGCAGAAGATCATCAAGACCACTAGTCCTTCGATCTTTGCTGGAACAGAAGATAGAAGCATCCTTTTAAAGCTGCACAGCCTTGCCTAACGTGGCTGCTACCTTCTGAACTCCAGCTAACACTGCACTTTTACCCAGCCAGCATCACTGTCACCAAAGGAGCACTCCTGCTGCCACCCTTTCTGACACCAACGCTACCAGGAGATCATCCACTGCTCCCCTGACACGCCATCCCTAAAGGCAACAGAAGCACATACATATCACAGGGAAGATGAAAATACACAAAAACCGAAACAAACACAAACCCAGAAAGGTTTGCTACTGCAGTATAGGACTTCTGTCTTGTGTACCTAGAAAGAATTCACAGCAGAGCCTTTAAAACTCCCACAGTAACTAAGGAAGATCTCCAAGTCTGAAAGTAAGAGAGCTCTAACTATGTGTGACGACCTAAATCAGCTCCAGAAAGTGGTGGAAATTACCCAAGTATTCATCTTTGGGGAAAAAAAGAAAAGAGTCACAACTCTTATTGCAAGAAAACAGTGAATGAACAACATCACCAGCATGGGTTCAGAACAGGATTTTCCAGCATTCAAACCTTCAGACAAAGCATTCCACATTGAGGAAAATTAAGACAACAGAAAAAAAAAACCCATCTTTTCTCCTTTTGTTTTCTTAATTATCCAAGCATGGTGTCAAGTACAAGTGAAAAGCATTACAGTCAATAAGAAATGTACTTTCCTCTATGCTCCCTGTTTCATATGAAGACCCAGCCACCTTTGGGACCAGAGCTGGTGCTGAACAAACTGAGCCCAGGCAGTTCCTCTATGAGGATTTCAAAGCAGAGAAGGAGCCAAAAGCAGCACTCCAGCCACACATCAAGATCCAGCTCCAGCCCAAAGGGAATGGTTGGAGGCAGCAGGGACACAGCCCCCGCAGCCACCTCAAAATGTCGGGCATGGGTCTGGCCGAGCCCCACTGAGCTGGGACAGGGGAGACACCACTTCACTCGGGCCCCACTGGCCAGTGCCTCCACAGAGGGGCAGCCCTGGACTGGGATCCCTCTCCCATCATGGGGTCCCTCTCGCTCCTCCTCACCACCTCCCTCTCCCTCCCACCTATCTCCCCTCTCCTTGCCGCCCCGCTGTCCCCTCATTGCCACCTTCTCTCTGCCACTCCTCCCTCTCCCCTCCTCACCAACTCCCCATCCCCTCATCTCCCCTCTCCCCTTCCATCTCCCCTCCTTCCACAACACCCTTACTTCCCCTCTCCTCTCCTCACTGCCCCCTTTCCCCACGCTGCCTCCCCTCTCCACCTCCTTCCTCGCACACCTCCCCCTCTCCTCTTGCTGCCTCCCTCTCCACCTACCACGTCCCCTCTCCTTGCCACCCCCTCTCCTCCTACCTCCCCTCTCCCTCTCTTTCCTCACTGCCTCCCTCTCCCCTCACACCCCTCCTTGCTTCCTTCTCCCTGTCCTCACTGCCCCATCTCCTCCTTCTCCCTGATGTCTCCCTTTCCCTTCATCTCTACCTCTCCTGCTCTGTCTCCCCACTTTCACTTCCACCTCCACTATCCTCTCACCACCTCCTCTCTCCCCTCCCCATCTTCCTCCCTCACTTCTACCTCCTTCCTTGCTGCCCCACCTCCCTCTCCCCTTTCCACCTCCCTTCTTCCTATCCTCACCACCCCTTCCACCTCCCCTCTCCCTTTCCTTCCACCTTCCCTCTCCCCTCCCTCGCCTTCCTTCTTCCCCGCCTTACCTCTCCCCTCACCTTCCATCTCTCCACTCACCACCCCTCTCTCCCCTCTCCCCCTCCTTTCTCGCCTCTTCCCCTTCCTCACTACCGCCCCTCTCCCCTTTCCCCTCACCTACCTCTTCCCCCTCCTCTCCCTTTCCACCTTCCATCGCCTCGTCCCTCTCCTCCCTCCCTTCTCCCCTCCTCTCCCCCTTTCCACCTCCCTTCTCTCCCCCTTTCCACCTCCCTTCTCTCCCCCTTTCCACCTCCCTTCTCTCCCCCTTTCCACCTCCCTTCTCTCCCCCTTTCCACCTCCCTCCTCTCCTCGTCCTCTCCCTCCCTCTCTCCCGGGCCGCACTCACAGCGTGTGCCCGCAGACGTTGACCATCAGCTTCAAGGAGGGGTTGCGGTACTTGGTGGTCTTGCACCGCGGGCAGCCCAGGTCATCCATGGCCGCCGCTTCCCCCTCCCTCCTTCTCCTCCTCCTCTCCCCCCAGCTCCCTCCGCGCCTTCCGCCTTCCGCCCGCGGTGCCTCCGCCAAACGCTCCCCCCCGCGCCTCGCGCCACCCCCGCGCACGTTCCGCCCCGCGCACGTTCCGCCCCGGTACCGTTACCGGTCACCGCCCGAACCGGCCCGAGAGCTGCGGCTGCCACGGGGAGGGGCTCTGCCGCCTCATGAATTAGCCACGGGTGCCGGGGGTCGATAGTAATAATAATAATGACCAATAATAACAATCTAAGGGCCTTATCACTGTCTACGGCTCCCTGAAAGGAGGTTGTAGAGGTGGTTGTTGGTCTCTTCATCCAAGCGATAAGGGCGAGAGAAAAGGGCCTCAAGGGGCACCAGGACAGGTTCAGATTGGACAGGTTAGGGGTTCAGACTGGGGGTGGAACAAGATGATCTTTAAGGTCCCTTCCAACCCAAGCTATTCTATGATTAGGAAAAAATTCTTCACCAAAAGGGTTCTCAGGCACTGGCAGAGTCTGGTTGACTCACCGTCCCTGGAAGGGTTTAAAAGACAGGGATATGTAGTCCTCAGGGATGTGGTTTAGCAGTGGGCAGGTGCAGGTGGATTCAGTGATCTCAAAGCTCTTTTCCAGCAAAGCAATTCTATAATAATAATAATAGAATGGTTTGGTTGGAAGGGACCTTAAAGCCCATCCAGTTCCACCCCCTGCCATGGGCAGGGACACCTCCCATTGGATCAGGGTGCTCCAAGCCTCATCCAACGTGGCCTTGAACACCTCCAGGGATGGGGCAGCCACAGCTTCCCTGGGCACCCTGGGCCAGTGTCTCAGCACATTAATTGTGAAGAATTTCTTCCCAATATCTAATTTAAATCTTCCCCCTTCCAATTTAAACCATTCCCTCATCCTATCCCTGCACTCCCTAATCAAGAGCTCCTCCCCAGCTTTCCTGGAGCTCCTTTCAGTACAGGAAGATGTTCTAAGGTCTCCTTGGAGCCTTCTCTTCTCCATGCTGAACAACCACAGCTCTCTCAGCCTGTCCTCATATGGGAGGTTCTCCAGCTCTGATCACCTTCACAGCCCTCCTCTGGCCTTGTTCCAACAGTTGCGCATCCTTCTCATGTTGGGGATTCCAGAACTGGACACAGGACTCCAGGTGGGGTCTTATGAGACTGGAGTAGAGGAGGAGAATGCCCTCCCTTGCCCTGCTGGCCACACTGCTTTGGATGCACCCCAGGACACGGCTGGTTTCTAGGCTGTGAGTGAGCACTGCCAGCCTATGTTCAGCTTCTCATCAGTCAGCACCCCGAATCCTTCTCCTTCTCTATTCCAACAGTCCCATATCCTCCCTGTGTTGAAGATTCCAGAACTGGACTCAGCACTCCATGTGGGGTTCCTCACCCAACTGCAGCATCACCCTGAGAGCTTCGACCTTGCGGAACCCTCACCCAACTGCAGCACCACACTGGGAGCTTCAACCCCATGGAGCCCTCATCCAACTGCTGCATCACCCTGAGCATTTCAGCCCTTTAGAGCCCTCACCCAACTGCAGCATCACCTTAAGAGGTTCAGACCCTTGGAGTGTTCACCCAAATACAGCACCACCCTGAGAGCTTCAATCCCACCAAGAGCCTCAACCCCGTGGGGTTCCTCATGCAACTACAGCATTACCCTGAGCTTCAGCCCTGTGGAGTCCTCACCCAACTGCAGCACCACCCTGAGAGTTTCAATCCCACCAAGAGTTTCAACCCCGTGGGGTTCCTCATGCAACTGCAGCATTACCCTGAGCTTCAATCCCACCAAGAGCCTCAACCCCGTGGGGTTCCTCATGCAACTACAGCATTACCCTGAACTTCAGCCCTGTGGAGTCCTCACCCAACTGCAGCACCACCCTGAGAGTTTCAATCCCACCAAGAGCCTCAACCCTGTGGGGTTCCTCATGCAACTACAGCATTATCCTGAGCTTCAGCCCTGTGGAGCCCTCACCCAACTGCAGCATCACCCTGAGCATTTCAGCTCCTTAGAGCCCTCACCTAACTGCAGCATCACCCTGAGAGCTTCAGTCCCACCAAGAGCCTCAACCCTGTGGGGTTCCTCATGCAACTACGGCATTACCCTGAGCTTCAGCCCTGTGGAGTCCTCACCCAACTGCAGCACCACCCTGAGAGTTTCAATCCCACCAAGAGTTTCAATCCCACCAAGTTTCAATCCCACCAAGAGTTTCAACCCCGTGGGGTTCCTCATGCAACTACAGCATCACCCTGAGAGCTTCAACCCTGCGGAGTCCTCACCCAACTGCAGCATCACCCTGAGCGTTTCAGCTCCTTAGAGCCCTCACCCAACTGCAGCATCACCCTAAGAGGCTCAACCCCGTAGAATCTTCACCCAACTATAGCATCACCCTGGAAGCTTCAACCCCGTGGAGCCCTCACCCAACTGCAGCATCACCCTGAGAACTTCAACCCCATAGGGTTCCTCAGCCAACCGCATCCTCCCCCTGGGAGCTTGCCTGCCTCCCTCCCTCCCTCCCCCAGCCCCAGCGGCAGGAGCAGAGCGGAGCGCCCCGTCTCATCCAGGTGGAGCTGGGAGGGGGCGGGGGGATGATTGACAGTTGCCATGGCGACGCGCGCGGCCCCGCCCCCCCCGCGCGGCGCAGCCAATGGGCGGGCGCGGCCGGGGCCGCCCGCTGCGGGGCCGCCGAGCGTCGCGGCGGCGCCGGGAGTCACGCCGGGGGGAGCGGCGGAGCGGAGCCCGCTGGCAGCGCCGGGAGCCGCCGCGAGGAGACCCGATCGGCTAGAGCCGGCCGAGACGGGAGGAGGAGGAGGAGGAGGAGGAAAGAGACGAGGAGGAGGAGGAGGAGAGCGGACTTCCCAGCGGGATAGGAAGGGGGGAAGAAGAGAAAGAGGAGGAGGAGAAGAAGGGGACTTCGGGGGGGTGGGGGGGGTGGAAGAGAAGGGAAACGAAGCGAAACATGTCTTCTGCCTCCCCCACGGGCGAGGTGGCGAGCGCGGTGGAGATCAAGCAGGAGAATGCGATGGAGCTGCCCCCCGACGGCCCCGCGCCCTCCGCCCCGTTCCCCGCGGAGCGCGCCGGCCCCGCCGCCGAGGAGGGAGCCGCCGAGCAGGTCCTGCTCCACGCGGAGCTGCTGGCGAGGAACCACCACGCTGCCTCCTCTCCCTCCTCCTCCTCCTCCTCCTCCTCTTCTTCCTCCTCCTCGCAGACCCCCCTGGCTTTCTCCCCGGACCACGTCGCCTGCGTGTGCGAGGCGCTGCAGCAAGGTGGGAACCTGGACCGCCTGGCCAGGTTCCTCTGGTCTTTGCCCCCGAGCGATCTGCTACGTGGCAACGAGAGCCTGATGAAAGCCCGGGCGCTGGTGGCTTTCCACCAGGGCATCTACGCCGAGCTGTACAGCATCCTGGAGAGCCACAACTTCGACTCCTCCAACCACCCGCTGCTGCAGGAGCTCTGGTACAAGGCTCGCTACACCGAGGCGGAGCGAGCCCGGGGCAGACCCTTGGGGGCGGTGGACAAGTACAGGCTCCGGAGGAAATTCCCGCTGCCCAGGACCATCTGGGACGGCGAGGAGACGGTCTACTGCTTCAAGGAGAAGTCCCGCAACGCGCTCAAGGAGCTCTACAAGCAGAACCGGTACCCCTCGCCCGCCGAGAAGCGCAACCTGGCCAAGATCACCGGGCTCTCCCTCACCCAGGTCAGCAACTGGTTCAAGAACCGCCGCCAGCGGGACCGCAACCCTTCCGAGACCCAGTCCAAAAGGTGAGGGCCAACTCGCAAACTTTCCCCCCCCCCTCCTTCCCTCTTCTCGTCCCCTCCCCGCCCCCCCTCTCCCGCCCGCCTGCCTTCCCTCCCTCTCCCGGCTCTTTCTTCCCTTGCAAACATGGCGCTTACCTTCCCAGCGCCTCGTCCTCCCGGCCTTTCCCCCCTCCCTCCTCGCTCCCAACACACACCCCGGGCACGCAGGCAGGCGAGCCGCACCGGGAAAACTTCCCCGCTCCCGGGACACCCTTCCCCGCTCTCCCCTCTCCTTTTCTTCCCCGCAACCCCGGGCGCCCCGTGGGCTGCGTGGAGAGAGAGGGGATGGGGGGGGGGGGGAGGTTGTTTGTTTGTGCACTCACCCCCCCCCCCCCCCCCCAAAAAAAAAAACCGAACTCGTTTGTGTTTAATTGTGGCGGCTGACAGAGTTAATCATTGACGCGGGGGTGTGGGGTCCCGCCGCTCCGCTCTTGTTTTGAAACCTGACTCGGGAGCGGGACGGGGTCGGGTTGCCCTCTGCTCCCCGCGGGGCCGACTAGCCCCGACCGGGCTCTGCCCCCTTCCAGCCCCCCCACCCCGTGTCTCTGCACCCCCCTGTCTCCCTCCCGAGGCTCTGTGCTCCCCCAACCATGTCCCCACCCCGCATCTCTGTGCCCCCCACCGGGGTTCTGCCTCCCTCCCCCCATCCCTACTCCCCGTGTCTCTGTGCCCACTTGCCCCTGCAGCCTTCCCCCCCGTGTTTCTCCCCCCACCCCGTTTCCATCCCGGGACTCTGTTCAATTCCCCTGTGTCCCCCCTGTCTCTGTGCCCGCTTGCCCCCCGCCCCCGGCTTTGGGGCTCTACCCCACCCCATATCTTCCCCCTGCGCCTCCTCCTCGTATCTCTGCTCTCACCCCCACCCCCTCGTCTCTCCCCTCCCCGTATTTCTACCCCCCGCCCCGTCCCCACCCCCCGACTCTGCCCCACCCCCCATGTCTCCCCCCCTGTGCCTCCTCCCCGTGTTTCTGATCCTCCGGGTCTTTGCCTCTTCGCCCTCCTCCCGTTTCTCCTTATGTCCCTCCCGGGGATCTGCCCCCCTCCGCCCCCCACCCGTCTCTCCCCGCTCTGCCTGCCCCCGGTGTCTCTGCCCCCCCCACACCCCGTGTCCCCCCCTTGCCCTCCCCCCCCAGTGTCCCCTGTGCCTCCTCCCTCCAGTGTCTCACCCCCGTGTTTCTCTCCCCCCACCCCGTGTCTGTCCCGCCCCAGTATCTCTGCCCCCCTCCCCAGTATCCCCTCCATGTCTCTGCCCCCGCTAGTGCTTCACCCCCAGTACCCCTCTCCAAGGCCCCCCCCGTGTCCCCCTCAGTATCTTTGCCACCCCCCTGCGTCTCCTCCCAGTATCTCTGCCCCCTTCCCAGTATCCCCCCCAACCCCAGTGTCTCACCCCCCGTCTCACTCTGTGCCCCCCCGACCCCCGTCTCACTCTGTGCCCCCCGTCTCTCTCTGTGCCCCCCCGACCCCCAGTGTCTCTCTGTGCCCCCCCAATGTCACTCTGTGCCCCCCCCACCCCCTGTCTCTCTCTGTGCCCCCCCTGTCTCTCTCTGTGCCCCCCCTGTCTCTCTCTGTGCCCCCCCCCCGACCCCCCAATGTCTCTCTGTGCCCCCCCCCATGTCTCTCTCTGTGCGCCCCCCCCCCCCCGCCCCGTCTCTCCCCGCTCCCCCCGGCGGGGCCCCAGGGCGGGCAGGTGGAGGTGACCTCCCCGCCTCCCCTCTCTCCTTTCCCTCCCTCCCTCTCTCCCCGGGAAGGGAGGAGGAGAGCGGGAGCACAAACCTCTGCCGAGGGCCCCAAGGCATTTGTGCGGCTCGGGCGCGATTGTGCCGCCGCGGCCCCCTCCCCGAGACACATCAAAGGGCGAGGGGGGAGGGAGCCGAGCAGGGAGCGACCGAAAAATGCAGCCCAGGCGCCTAAAAAACCCCGGCAGAGGGGCACAAAGGCAGCCCCCCACCTCCCACGCCCCTTCCCAGCCAGCTCCCGACCCCCCCGGTGCACCCCAGTCTGGGCTAGTGGGGAGAGAGGGGGGCGAGGTAGCCCCCTGCAGTGGGCACAGAGGAGGGGTGGTGTCATTCACTGCTCATAACCCGCTCTGTAAAGTTCTTCCTCGTTTCGATGTGTCCTCTCCCTGAGAAACCTCCCTCTTGGCTTGAAATTGCCCAGAGAAGTGGGAGCAGCCCTAAGGAGAAGGATTTGGGGCGCTGATTGATGAGAAGCTCGACATGAGCTGGCAATGCTTGCTCGCAGGCCAGAAGCCAACCGTGTCCTGGGCTGCATCCAAAGCAGCGCGGCCGGCAGGGTGAGGGAGGGGATTCTGCCCCTCTGCTCTGGTGAGACCCCCACCTGGAGTCTTGTGTCCAGTTCTGGAATCCCCAGCATAAGAAGGAGATGGAAGTGTTGGAACAGGTCCAGAGGAGGCCACGAAGGTGATCCAGGGGCTGGAGCACCTCCCATACAAGGACAGGTTGTGGGAGTTGAGGTTGTTAAGCCTGGAGAAGAGAAGGCTCTGGGGAGACCTTGGAGCAGCCTTCCAGTGCTGGAAAGAGGCTCCAGGAAAGCTGAGGAGGGACTCTTGATCAGGGAATGCGGGGGTAGGATAAGGGGGTATGGCTTTAAATTGGAAGGGGGAAGATTTAGATTAGATATGAGGAAGAAATTCTTCACAAAAAGGGTGGGGAGGCCTTGGCCCAGGTTGCCCAGGGAAGTCATGTCTGCCCCATCCCAGGAGGTGTTCAAGGCCAGGTTGGATGGGGCTTTGAGTGGCCTGATCCAGTGGGAGGTGTCCCTGCCCACAGCAGGAGGGTTGGAACTGGATGGGCTTTAAGGTCCCTTCCAACCCAAACCATTCTGTGATTCCATGAAATTAAGTGCCTTGTAAAGGCAAAACACAGAAGTATTCAGGAAAGCTCTTTCAAACTGTATGGAAGCACGCAGCCACCCTTGGTGTGGGGCTCCCTGGCAGACTGTGGTAATGCCATGTCACCTCTCCATCTTTTCCCACAGTGAATCAGATGGCAACCCAAGCACAGAAGATGAATCCAGTAAAGGGCAGGAGGATTTGTCTCCCCATCCGCTCTCCAGCTCAGCCGATGGTGTTACCAGCCTCAGCCTTCCCAGCCACATGGAGCCCATCTACATGCAGCAGCTCGGAAACACTAAAATAGCCTTGAGCTCATCTGGCGTTTTGTTGAATGGAAACCTCGTGCCTGCCAGCACCTCTCCTGTCTTTCTTAATGGAAGCTCTTTTCTTCAGGGACCCAATGGTGTCATTCTCAATGGACTCAGCGTCGGGGCTTCGCAGACAGTTACCTTAAATTCACCCAAAACCACATCGAGCGTTGTGAGCAACGGGGTCTCCATTACTGACATACTGTCATCTTCATCAGAAGATGTTAAGGACTTCAAACTCCTTCAGGCTTCGGTCCCCAGTGCCGCAGCAGCCACCTTCAGTCCCACCAACATCCCGGTCTCATTCCCAGGATTGATACCAAGCTCAGAAGTGAAAAGGGAAAGCATACAAACCGCTGCTTCCCAAGACGGAGGCTCCGTGGTTACTTTTACTGCTCCTGTCCAAATAAACCAGTATGGCATTGTCCAGATCCCCAATTCAGGAACAAATGGCCAGCTGCTGAATGGAAGCATTGGATTTTCTTCTCTGCAGCTGCCTCCTGTTTCTGTGGCAGCTTCACAAGGTAAAATTTTTGTCTTTTATGGTAAGAGAAAAAGTTAGGAATGGGTACAGTAGCGTTTTAGAAGCTGCAGTACTTTGGTGTGAACCACAGTCATGCACAGTGCATCAAATAGTGCCTTTTGCCTTCCTTTGTAATGGGTTACGCTCATGGACAGTCTACTAATTGTGGCTGAGCTTCTCTACTAAGAGCAGAGAAGGAGATCTGGTATTTTACACCCCTTCCACCTCATGCTGCTCTCAGAAGTCCATGGTAGCAGTCTTCACAAATATCTGTAAATTTTACATGTTTTAGCAATTCAAAATATTCCCCATTTGCCACTGAATTTTTTTAGTGAGAAGGTTCAAAAATGAAAATTGAGGCAGCTGGAAATTGTTACCATTGTTGTTCTTGTGGTGGTTGTTTTGATTTTTAGGGGTTTTTTTTGTCGTTTTTTTTTTTTACTAAAACGTTTCACAGAAAGAAATTGTAAATTACACAACAGGACCAAGCAGTTATGCTCCTACATAATTTTCTGCCCTGTAATTACAAAAGATTAAACTGCAGGGAAACAATAGAAAAATATGCAATAGCTTGTGGATACAAAAGGCGAGGGTATTTGGATAAAACTGCCCTCAGTCCAAGGGAAATATGTCATCGCAGGTTCATGTGCCAAGTGCGCAGGCTCCTCCCTAAGTTCGGTTTAGAGTTTGTCTTAACACACTGTAGGCTGAAACTTGCGGCCAGCCAGGAAGAATCCTGGGGACTGCAAGCCTAGCTCTGGATCCTTGTTCTAAAGCACAACTGAGCAGCTTTGTTACTCATTAGCCACTGTATCTTCGATTATGAAAATGATTAAACTTGAACAAATTTCTACTTTCAGGAGCCATGAGTACTGTAACAAAAAATCAAATTGTGCTCATCTTAGCCTATTTCAGTTAGACACGTATAGGGAGTGAATTATTCTTGCTCTTAAAATTATATGAGGAGAAACACTGAAGCCAAACAAACACATTTTAAATGGGTGCAAAGTTATAAGATCCTGAAATACAGCACTTGCAGTCACTGGAAGTTATTGGTATGTAGCTTACCCAAGATGAGAAAGAGAAGTTTAGTCAGAATACCACCTGTAATTACAGAAGCCGTTTAACCCACACGCTCTGAGGCATAAACTGACAGCCAGCAGAAGGGAGAGCATCCTGTCCCTTAAGTAGTAAGGAGCTGCTGTATTTCTAAGACCGAAGACTTGTAAGTTCCTCTCTGAACGTTTTCCCCATTGTTAAGCATACCAGTTCCTGCTGGAGAGTGATCCACCATTGGTCACAGTGCAGTGCGGAGAAAAGTCAAGATCTGTCTTTGCTTCTTTGAATTCTTTTTTGTTTTTCTTAATGTGAGAAGGATGGATAGCTGGCTGCCTATTGCAACTGAAGTGTGCTGCCCGCTATTTTAAGTAAGCTACAGTAAATGATATGACCAGCAGGTCAAGGGAGGTGATTCTCCCCCTCTACTCCACTCTTACGAGACCTCACCTGGAGTTCTGCATTCAGTTCTGGATCCCTCAGCACAGGAAAGACAAGGATCCATTAGAGGGAGTCCAGAGGAGGCCACAAAGATGATCAGAGGGCTGGAGCACTGCTGTTATGAGAACAAGCTGAGATCGTTTGGCTTGCTTAGTCTACAGAAGAGAAGGCCTTGGGGAGACCTTATAGCAGCCTTCCAGTACTTAAAGGGGGCTACAGGAAAGCAGGGGAGGGGCTCTTTATGAGGGAGTACAGGGATAGGATGAGGGGGAATGGTTTTAAGCTGAAAGAGGGGAGATTCAGATGAGATATTAGGAAGGTTTTCTTGTGAGGATGGTGAGACACTGGCCCAGGCTGCCAAGGGAAGTTGTGGCTGCCCCATCCCTGGAGGTGTTCAAGGCCAAGTTGGATGAGGCTTTGATCAGCCTGTTCCAGTGTTAGGTGTCCCTGCCCACAGCATTCTGTGGTTCTATATCTTATTGCCATGTAATTTCAAGTTGCCTTGCTTTATTCTTGTAGTTTACACATATGAGTAACTTCTTTGGAAAAATCATTGTTTGTTAATGGAAAGGCATAGGGAGCTAAAATATTCTCCAGGGGAGAAATGCATCTTCCGTGCTGTTTTAAAAAAATCAGGTGTCTCCAGCTGTAGCCTGTTTAAATTCTGATTAAACAGTTTTTGAGACAGAGGGGCGTTTGAATCAGGATGCCGCTCCAAGAGCCGGTTTATCGTAATTTTAAGAATTATTATAATGACAGCTTAGATGACGTCCAGTAAAACCAACTTCAGGTCATCTCTGGCCACCTCTTCTTGCTTTGGCGAGCTACAACATTGCACAAGCAGTGCCGTGGCTTTCAGCAAGGGTAGACAGTTGCTGGGTGGCTTGGCACAGCGTGGTGGATGTAGTAGGGTTAGGCTTTTAGAAAACATGGGAAAGCAAGGTGAAATGCTGAGTGCCTGACAGACTGCCTAGTTAGCTGTAGAGAAGGTGCTGGGTTTTGATGTTTCTGGACAGGTTGGCTCAGGTAGGTTCTGCCCAGCAGTAGTGGATTTCATGTGACGTGTCTCCAGATCCCACACACAAGCTGTAGTCTGTCACTGAACTATCTTTAATAGCTTTTGATGCTTCTATTCTTAGACTGAAATGGAGTGGTCGCACTGAGTGAAGGCCAAAGCACGTTCATTTTAATCACGTGGCCAGGGACTTTTTGCTCCTTAGTGAGAGTCTGAAAGACACCTAATATGCCAGAACCCTTTTTTTATTATTTCTAGAAGCTATTAACGGCTTTTATTTCTTTGTACCAAATTTCTTTTGCCTGTTATAAACAATGCTATTCTGCATTATGTGAAATATTAGCATATGTGTGTACTGCAAACATAAGAAAGACCAAACCCTCTTAACAAAATAACTGCAAAACTCTCTGCCAACTATAATCTGTTCTCCTTTCTTTTGCTTCTGTTTCTCCAGGTAACGTTTCAGTAAATCCCAGCACATCTGATGGAGGAACTTTTACGACTGAGTCTTCAACAGTACAGCAAGGAAAGGTTTTCTTCAGCCCCCTCACTCCAAGTGCAGTCGTTTATACGGTTCCCAATTCCAGCCAGGCGGTAGGCTCTGTCAAGCAAGAAGGACTGGAAAGAAGTCTTGTGTTTTCTCAGTTGATGCCAGTCAGTCAGAACACGCAACTAAACGTTAACATGTCTTCTGAAAATTTATCCAGTGGAGGACTCCAGTCCCTGGCGTCCTCGTTAGTGAATGTAACGCCCTCACATAATTTTTCCCTCACCCCACCAACTCTTTTAAATGCTGCAGAACTCAACTCTGGTATCTCAGAGAGCCAGTCCATGTCATCGCCTGTGACCAGTACCTCGACCGTGATATCTATCAGCAACACTAACTATGCAACTCTTCAGAACTGTTCTCTCATTACCAGTCAAGATCTGTTGTCCATTTCTACAGCGCAGCCCGTGCTTGGAGAAATCGTTTCTACAAGTGGAGACCGTGTCAGCCACCCCTCTGAGCAAGTACATCAGGATTTTGTCAGAGAGCACAGGTTAGTTCTGCAAGCTGTACCTGATGTCAAGGAGAATTTCTTGCCTAGTTCTGAGAGTAAGTCAACTGGCAATTTAATGATGCTGGATTCAAAATCCAAGTATGTTATGAGTAACATGGTTGACACTGTTTGTGAAGAACTGGAAACAGACAAAAAAGAACTTGCCAAACTGCAGACAGTTCAGATGGATGAAGATATGCAAGACTTGTAACATTTTTTTTCTGGCTTTCTGTTTTAATAGATAAGTCTGTTGAGGCCCTAACAAGCACCAAGTTGGGGTTTTTTTTGTTTGATTGGTGGGTGTTTTTTTCCTTTAAAGAAAACAGAAGGACATTTAAAGGGTCTGAATCAATGTACAGAGGAGTCTCCAGCAAAGGATTTAGGTCGCTACACTTGGTTTGCATGCAGTATTCTCTTCTAAGCAGCTTAAAGGAGAAAGGAAATGCAAAGGCAAGTACTGAGCAAATGGGTTCAGGTTTGGCTAAGAGATACTACCCTGATAATTTAACTAGACTGTCATTAGTACAACATACTCTCAACAGTAAGTATACACTCCTAACTTTACACAGAAAACATAAATCTCGCTCCATAAGTGTAGAAACAATGCAGTCACTTTTGCTGTTTACTTCTAGTCCATGGGCATTGAGAAATTTTTAAGGAACTCTAGACGATACCTCACCGGCTACACTTAAGTTGTTTGAGGTTAAGAAACAAAACAAAATCATAAACAATATTGTTACTGGTGTGTTTGCTTTTGTTTTTTCCAGCAGACTTGGTGTTCAAACCAAAAATCTGTCATGAAACACTTGCAGGTTTCTAAATGCTATGGCTAGCATTTTGTCAGTGCACCAGAAAAAGCATCATTAGAAACTCTAATTATGCAACTCAGAAGCTTTCTCTCCAGTATGAATGTAAATATTGTTTCAGTTCTTTTAAAGGAGACTTTTTTTTTAAAAAAAAACCTAGTACAATGGATTTTATTTATGGTTTATGTTCCCTTTCACTTTAGACACAACGCATTGGAAAGGAAAACATTTTCTGGCTGTTTAATTTATTTTTATTGTTTGAGCAGGAAGTAAAGTAGTTATTTCTGACAAGGTTTTACCTTTTTTTTTTTTGTAGTTTTTCAAGCAATAGACTGTAAAAGTAAAACGTTAATCACACTGAAACTAGAAAATGAACTCCCAGTCTCACAAACCCAAGAGGTACCCGTCTCTATTTCCTCTGTCTTAGTGTTCAGGGGTTTTTTGTTTGTTTTGTTAGAAATTTGCTAATTAGTTGAACCTTTTTGTGTATTTTTTTACAGAATTCCATGTGCCTTTCTTCCTAGTGGCCTTATCTTTGTTACTAAAGCACAGTGGCAGGAGGAATAAAAACACTGATTTGCAAATATCCGTCCTCAGGGCCAAATCCTGATGCCTTACTTCTGCAAGTAGCCCTGCTGATTTCAGTGCCCCTACTTGCATGAGTAAGAGGAATTTTCAGTCTTTCGGTCATCGTGGGTGACATTTACTAGCGGTGCAGAGAGCCAAAGATCGGTCCTTCTGCACCACGTCAACAAGGCAGGAGGAGTCCGGAGAGGGACCACGGGCAGAGCCGTGCTGCCGAGGGAAAGGTCTTGGCTCCAGCCTTGCGCAGATGAGCAGGAAAGGTTGGCTGGGCAGGCCAAGGAAGGGAGCCCCGTGTTTACACAGACCCATTGGCCAAATCACCCGTGTGGGAGGGCTTCAGCTGCTGTTCAAGCAAGCAGGCCCCCATCCAGGAGTGCATTTAAGCGTGTATTTTTATATCCTTCCCAAATAAGCAGCATGGGGGCTGACGGTGGGAACTGCAGCTGCCCGAAGGGCTTGTGAGAGCAGCCGTGGTCTCTGTCTGGCTAAGGAAGATGAGTCTCCCGTTTCTGCTGTGCTGGGGACAGCAGAACCAGGAGGGCTCTGGGCAGGTGGTTCAGGTCTTACCTTTCCTCCAGAGGAGTCGTTGTAGCGTGGAAAAGCACATCTTTAAGCTTTAAACTAATAATGAGAATGCAGATGTATAGAGACTACATGCTGTTAATTTTTGTGGGTTTGTTTTGTTGTTTTTTTTTTATTCTAATGTGAATATATACAGTAATTGGAGCATGTATTCATCCTCCTCAGGGGCCTGATCCGAAGCCTTTGGAAGGCAGTGGGAAATAAGCTTCTGTGGGCTCTGAATCAGGCTCAGGACTAAACAAGATCACTTGTAAAGGGCAAAACATGGAAAGGAAAGAGAATAGAGGTAGCCCATCCCAGTCTGTTTCTGTCTTGCTTGTTAAGTGGTTCTGTGGAAAGCCTTTGAGGAATGAAGGTTGTTTCTGTGTGCCGGGAGCATGGCATAGGTATCCTCGCTGTCATTTTGCACTATATTGAATACAGCGTGCTTGGCAAGGTGTTATGTGGAATCTTGAAGCTGGAGTCCATGCTGTGAGCCAGAGTCTCTGGGGCTGTAGGGAGAAGTGCAGGGAAAAGGAGGAGCAAGTGCGGAAGGCTTGCACTCTGCAGCTGTACCGAGTCCCTGATGCTCTGCAGACAGAAGCAGCCCTAAGCAGTTGGCTGTCCCCGCGTGCTCCCCAGCAAAAAGTTCAAGGCAAGTGCTTTAAAGTGGAGATTATCACAAGCAGAACACGGAGCTATATGTTGCCCTGGCACATCTTCCCGTGACATTCAGAGGATCTCTGCATGAGCAGGGAATTGGATAGTCCAGAGTTCTCCTCTCCGCTCTGCTTGTTTATCTGTGTGCTGGGCTCCAGCATGAGCAATCCGCTTCCCACCTCTTTTTCACCCCTGAAACCAAGATGATGATGACGGTAGCCGTAGCTTTATCTGCTTTGCATGAATTTTTTCAATAATTTGGAAAACTAGAAGGATCCTGTGTCATTGTCTTACTAATGGAGGATGCGTGCATGGCTCTGAAGGAGTTGTTTGGGGCTTAACATTTGGTCAGTGAAGCTCAGACTATATTTGGAGGCAGGCTAGAGAGTACTTCAGAGCACTCTCTGAGCTGTTGGTGTAATCTGGTCTCATAGCTGAGAAGACTGTCGTGTCACATCAGTACCTGTTACTTCTTTTTAAACTTTTTCTCCTTTGCATTCATTATGTTACTGAGGCTCTGAGTTCCATGGCTTTGCAGCACAGTTGATGTGAAAACTGTGTGTCTTGTTACAGTGGCGCGTATCTTGGAGTGTCTGGTACTTCTAATAGGAGACTTCCCACTCTTCAGTGGGAGTGGAGGGTGTACATAAAAGCAGTGGTTTGGGATAAAGTAAGATTAATCTACTCTAGTCTTCCAGATATCAAGTAACTTATTTTATTACTGCGTTTTACTCTTTCTTTCTCCCATTGAAATTAAGTGTCATTCCCTCCAGGTAACGTAGTTATAACCTCATGTTTTCTACAGGTACATATGCACAATATAAAGACTTGTTGCACGGTACAGTGTTTTTAAAGTAGATATTTAAATAGTAGTTTTACTCCTACTGTAAAATAAGGGTCAGTTTTTATTATGTGGCCCTCGAGCAAGCAGGCAACTGCTCTAAATAGACAGTACTCAAAGCCGTGAAAAGTGTCTGGGGCCGGATCTTCAGCTGCTGTAAATAAGGCATTGCTCCATGGATTCCCAAGGGTTTTAAATTGTGTTTAGGGGATATGAGAACTCACCTTCCACACATGTGAATGGCAGTGAGTGTCCAAGCCCTGCAAACAGTCCTTATTATCAAGTTCTGTTGCTTAAATAGAAGGTATGTCCATCTGGCATACGTGTTCCTTCTTCTCCCTCCCTCTTCTCTTATGGATGAGAATAAAAGATCATTTCAGCTTCACATATGTTTGTAACTTGTAAGTCTACTGGAAATGTTACAGGAAACATTGCCAAATTCTACTGCTTTTCTGGTCCCAGACTCAGCTTTGAAAAATACGCTTAAAGTTTCAGCAAATTCCTACAAAACATGATGTTAAGAACCCTTTGTTCTTCACTACTTTTAATTAAAGCTGCCTCTGTTTTGCCTGTAGTGTTGCAAAGAACCAGAAATAAGTATATCAAATGCTCTGTCTGGGCTATTTGCAGCATTATTCCTGTGGTCTTACCTAAAGGACATTTCAGCCACGTAAATCACACACATCTACCGGCCAGGTCCTCGGCTGGGCTGAACTAGCACAGTTCCACTGACTTCCACATCTGTTCACACCAGCCGAGAATACGGTCCATTCATTTCACTGGAGTGGGTCGAGGTGGATTTGGCCCAGTACATGGTGACAGTGTAGAACCAGTGCACAAGGCTAATAATTAGAAAAAAAACAGTCACGGTCTATCAAAGCATATACCTCTTTTCATTTATGGCTTTACCCTGCCTGTGGAGTCAGGAAGACACATTCAGAAAGCTGCTTTAGCCAGAAATAAGGTTGGACCTGTCTTTATTGTTATTACTATCAATCCAAGGTTAATGACAATAATGGACAGATTCTGACTTCAAATCCTGCAAAATTGCCTCAATAACAGTTTTCAGTTTAAATTAAGCAGGGCAGAATTTGGCCTCGTGTGCACAGGAGCTTTTCCCGTAGGTAGATCTCCGGCGCCTGTGCGCTTCTCTTAGCAAGGGCAGATGAGCAACCAATAAGAGTCCATCCCTTCAGGTTCATCCAAAATACATGTGCATGACTCTAGGGGCACAAATTGCCTCGTGCTTGTGATTGAAACACATCTCAAATCATAAGAAGAATAATGATTTTATAACTCTGGAAACAAAAGTAATTATGTTTTACAAGCAAGGAGACCTGAAGTCTTCCTGTATCTCCTAGCAGTTATTATCTTGAAGGATATTTTATACCCTGTATGTTTCATATAATTTAAAACTAGCTTCTTACATTTCTGAACTCAAGGAGGGGGTGAATCTTCTGACTTTAGGGATTCACGTTCAGAGGATGTTTGTTCTTTTGCTGCATGTACTGTTTGTCCAGAACTAACCAGTTACTTCTGCGATATGGGTTTATTGTGCCTTACAACAAATACAAAACTTAAGCAGAATGTACATGTTAGAAGAGGGAATAATCAGAAGTCTTTACTGCACTGTTAGATGATGCCGCCCCAGAGTGTGTCATCAAACATATCTGTGCTGAATTACCCAACCAAAGAGATCTAAAGTATGTATGTTTGTTGTACTGTAATAGGGGTTTGTGCCTGGACAATTAAGTGTTTTATTTGTATTCTGAGATGATGTGAACTTATTTTTCTAAACACTATACTGAATAAACTTTATATTTATACACATCTTGTGTAAGTATTTCTATTTTGAGACAGTGTCAGGGCTTTGAATTTTGTGTTTGAAAAGCAATCTAAAGTAGAAACAGCTTTAATGACTTGCCATGAAGGAGACAGCAACTGTGAATGCCCTTGCTCACCCAGGAATTATAGTAAAGCCCAGAATGAGACTTTCTGTTGATTTGAGTGGCTCTTGTCAGACCCTAACTTTGCTTTTAAAATATTAAATTAAAAACCATAAATCTTCTGTTTCATATGAAACCTAGCTATTAAATCTGTGTCTCAGATAATATTGAAATACATTTCCATCTACCAGTTAGAACTAAGTAAGCATTTATATACACTACTAGGGCATTGGGATGCTTTCTGTGTCAGGGTTTCTTTTTGGGTGGCAAATGCCTGTTTGCTAAATTTGTTGAACTTTTTCTTTAAAATATTACCTTGGTACCAGTCTGTTTTGGGCAGGCTTTTGAGAACAGCCTGAAGTTTGCATTCCCTTGATAGCAAAGGTTTTAAACACATTACTGTGTTACTTTAGATCTGTGCTCCAAGTACCAGGATTGCCTAGTTATCGTTTTGATACCAAAATGAATGATAGACAAGCTGACTGACGCGTACTGGTGAGATAGTTTCTCTCACTGAAGCTTTATATGCATTATAGATCATTAACAGCCTGCCCACACCGGCAGGAAAACACCCTTTCACCCCTTCAACAGTAATTAGGGCACAGTCAGATGTGTTCTGTAAGATTAATTCTTTTTTTAAAGTCGGATCCAGTTGTGTTTGCCCATTATATTTTTATTTAATCTCCAAGATATTGCTTTTTCTTACCATTATTCATCTTCCCTCCATCTTTTCCCATTTATTGCAGCAGCTCTGCTCGCTCCTCACAGCGCCCTTGGTGCTGGCAGCGGAGCACAGGGAGCCACCTCCCAGCCCTGAGAGTGTCTCTCCCTTCTCTGCCTGGGGCCGAGCCACCTCACACTCCACAGCTGCTGGAGTAAATCCAGTTACGCAGGAGCAGCCCTAAGGTAGAGAAAAACAATTGCCTTGTTGCCCAACTCCTTTTCCTTCCCAGGAGCAGTGTGCATGACTCAGTCCTCCTGCTCATAGCCCTTTGCCGTGCTTTATTTGTGCCTGAGCAGTAGGACTGTGATAATATTTTCCTGCCCTCCAGATACCAAATTTCTGATTGATCCCTGGAGGCTGCTGCATCCCAGCTTTGCTTGGAGCAGGGGCTGAGGGTCTAAAGCTGTCCTTCAACCTGTCTGTGAGCAGCTTCTCTTGTTTCTGCCCCATAACACAGCTGGAGTGGGGGAAACAACTGCTGTTGGGTTGGCTCCAGCTGGGGAAGATTCCCTCTGCGAGGGGGTTTGTGGCCGCGCAGCCCCCACACGCTCAACCAGACAAAAGTGTTGGGGTTCAAGGGTAACTGAGAAGCGGAAAGTCTCAGTGTATGCAAATGTCAAAATTCTCCCTGAGCAGCCACCCATGCGGTATGCAGGATGAATCATGTCCTAACGGAGCGCATTCCTGCTACTTTGGAGGGCTTTGCAGATGTGTTCCAGGTCACCCTGGGTGAGAAAACCACACACAGTTACTTCTGCCCTGGCAGCTTGTGTGCAGATGGAGGAGAGGGGGACAGCACCTCTGGAAGGGTGGGCAGCCAGCTCTGCAAGCCCTGGCCTTTCACACGGGGCCTGGGGATGCTGGAGAGAGGACTGTGGGCTGCCAAGGCAGTAGGCAGTTCAGCAGGGATAAACCTGACAGTAAGGAGGCTTGGCAAGATGAGTGGTTGCTCTTAATCTAGCAGGGAGATAAACTGGGAAGGGAGGCAGTGTTGGAAAACAGTGCTTTTTATCCTCTGTTTCTGGCTGGATTTTTCCCAGTGCCAGATTAAAAGGGAATTTTCCCACTCTGAGAGGCAGAGTTGGGGTCAGTAAAACGATTTTTTAATATAAACGCTCACAGCCTGGAAAGCTGAGGTCTCCATATGGGGCTGTATCCCCCATCGTGGTGATCTCTGGCTGCAGAAACCTTTGGGCTGGAGTCTCAGGACAGTATATCTCAGTTATGGATACAGATCACATTTTTAATATAAAAATATGTTTTAGGAGGAAAATGATTCCCAGAAATAGGAATTCATCTGCCAAACAATGTGCGTATAAGTGACTTTACACTTAGAGGTGCCAGAAAGTTCAGGAATGAGACCAACAATAAAAAAGCCAACACACGTGTGAAAAATCTACTCCATTAAAGCCAGTTTCAATAAAAATAGCACCTAGTTTATATGCTGCAGAAGCTGGCACACGCCTGCAAAGCTGAAGGAGAAAGATAGAACGTTGAGAAGTTGCACGCAGTCCAGAGGAATGGAGCCGTGCTGGAGCAAAGTGATGGTTACTCAGTAACTCCTGTACGATATTCTCTTGTGTAAGTACGTCAGTTCTTCATCCTGCTACTTCTTGGGCAGAAAGACCCAATTTGAGATACTTTGGGCTAATCAATAAGCTTTGTTGTTGCAGCCAAAGTGCTTTGCTATAGATCTTACATTACCCTAAAGCACTCCAGAATGTTACACTGTACCATTTTCTACTCTGCAAGCTGACAGCCGATTATTTCGTTGTTAGTGCTGTCCCTTATATCACTTGCAGCTGTAAAATGCAGCCCTTCCCCCCCAGGAGCTCCCAGTGTACAGAAATAAAACCCATCCAAGCTGGGAGGGGAGTGCATCGCCCAGGGTGCTGCTGGCAGCAGTGGCAGAGCCAGGTTGCAAAGCCAGGTCTCTGCCTCCCCCTGTTGCTTTCCTCACTGGCTCACGGAGCCCAATCCGGCTCCGATGCAATGCCCCCTGACAGCAGCAGGAGGACTTGCTGCTTACACCAAAGCTGAGATAGCTTCATTCATTTATTTACTATGTTTACAGCCACTCTTCTGATGCTGAGCGACAGCAACATCAGCCCTGTTGATAACCAGACTGGCCCTGGACTGGGATCACTGAGCCTGCAAACACTGAGGCTCCAGAGGAACCAATCCTGCTTCAAGCACCCAGCAGCGTGATGCAGGCACAGGCTTGGAAGGACTCCGAAGCTACCTGCTTCCAGATGAAGGCAATTTGAGAAAGGTTTGACCCATCTCCCATGAAATCCAAGGAGCTGAGGGAGAGAGATACTCACAGTAGGTAAGGATGAATTACTCCAGAGCCTGAGCTGTGTGTGCTCCTGCATGTCCTAAGCCAGTGGTTTCTTAAAATAGTAAATCTAGAACAAATGACGACTAGGTGCCTACCCCTGTCCTAGGAAGACGCTGAGGAAGATGCTGCTCCATCCCTAAAGGTGTTCAAGACCAGGTTGTATGAGGCTATGAGCAACCTGATCCAGCAGGAAGTGTCCCTGCATGTGGCAGAGGGGTTGGAACTGGATGAGATTTAATGTCCCTTCCAACCCAAATCATTCTATGATTCTATGATTCTGTGATTCTATTCTATGATTTTGCTCTTTACTGCTGCCTAAGCAAACAGAGGCAGGCAGGGTAATTGGAAGCCAGTTCTGGAAGGCAACACCTTTTATACCAACCCAAGCACGTTTGCAACAGGCAGAAGAATTTATAGGTTGTCTCTGTTGAAAAAAAACTGTTGTGTGGTTTGTGTGCAGGCAGAAGTGAGCACTGGCAAGATTAAGACTCTTAAAAAAAAAAAGACATTATTTTGAGTTTCACTATAAAGTTGCAGAAGAGGCAGACTCTCGCAGGCTTGGTTCCAAAACTTGGTAAGTGAACCAGGCTGAGGCTTAACATCCCTGGATGGGTACAGATTCCTGGCCTGCTGCTGAACAGCATGAGAGTGCGTTGTCCCCTTGCTCAGAGCTGGTGGCAGAACAGCAGCAGAGACAGCAGGGGTTAACTGCTCTGTTTGTGCCCTGCTTGGAAGGGAAACATGTTCCAGCAATATCAATAAGGGAGCTGCAAACTCTGCAGGCGTGATATCGTCTGCGTGCGGAGGGATTTACACACGTAACACCCCTATGCAGGGAATGACATTAGTTTCCTGAACGCTACTATAGCCCTCTTGCCTGCAAATGTAATAATATTCTTCCCAGAGCTTCAAAACTTATTGCTCATGGCATTGCTGCTTCTTACATCCACTGCAGGGCTTGATCTCCCCCAGGTTTGGGAAGAAGGCAGATAACACCAGAGAAATAAGATGCTTGAGTACATGGGCTGGATGAACAACCACAGCAGGTCCAGCCTTCAGGTAGGTGGGCACTGAGTGCTTCAGCTGAGCCCCCACGGTGTCTTCTCCATAGCTTCTTTTGCTTGGGACCCCTCAGATAAATTCCCAGCAGTGTGTTTTGGGGCTGCTCTCATTTGCCAGCTTCCCCATAGCTCCTCAGCCCTAAAAAACCTCTGTGGTATGAGGGAGGTGGGACCCAGGACTCCCAAAAACAACGGTACCTGGAAGCGGGCTGTGGACAGCAACCTATTTCCAGGTATTGCCTTATCAAAAAGAGCCCAGCCTGCCTGGAAACACTCCTGGGAGCATGGAGTATGCTGCACATACCAGGCACGGTCGCCTTGCACTGACCAGTGGCACTGCAGGAAGTCTGGTCCCAGGATGGAGACTGGGCTGTGCCAACCAGCCCTCCCCAGGCTTGGCTGGGGCAATGCTGACAATTTATTGGCCTGGCAGAGGGGTCATTTGGCACCTCCTGCAACACACAACATTGGGGCTGGCAGCCTCTGTAAACCCCTTCTGGCCTTAGCTTCTAGAAATAGCTTCTTATAGCTGCTGCGGGGAGAAGGGAGTGCAAACCAAAGGCAGGGCTAACCTGAGAATCAAGCCAGGAGGGCTTTGTCCCATTCCTTTGGAAATGTCAGTCCCAGTTGCTCTTGCTTTATGTTTGTTACCCAGTAATGGCAGCAAGTGTTGGAAGATACACACAGCTCAGAAGTCCTCCTGTTCCTTCCAAAGTCCCACCCAAAGGTCTGAGTCTTTACAGGTTAGGTTATAAGCGCAAGACTCGTTCAGGTGAACGATGCTCACATGAACAACGAGTAGTCATTTGCTGAAAATAGAATCATGGAATGGTTTGGCTTGGAAGGGAACTAAGAATCATCCAGTCCCAGCCCCCTTGCCATGGTCAGGGACACCTTCCACTGGATCAGGTTGCTCCAAGCCCCATCCAACCTGGCCTTGAACACCTCCAGAGTTGGGACACAACTTCCCTGGGCAACCTGGGCCAGTGCCTCTCTACCCTTGTAGCCAAGAATTTCTAATTTCCTAATACTTAATCTAAATTTCCTCTCTTTCTGCTTAAAACTATTCCCTCTCATCCTGTCCCTGCATTCTCTGATAAAAAGCCCCTCCCCAGCTTTCCTGTAGCCCCCTTTAAGTACCGGAAGGCTAAGGTCTCCCAGGAGCTTTTTCTTCTCCAGGCTGAACAAGCCCAACTCTCAGCGTGTCCTCGTGTGGGAGGTGGTCCAGAGGATTAACTTAACCCTCAGTTTTAAGTACTGTTTAGAGCATATTTCTGTTCATTTCTTAACTATTCTCAGTTCTTAAGATATTTTTATAAGACAGAATAAATGAAACAAGCATCTACTACCAGCATAGACTTACAAGGTGGGAAGGCAGTAGGAGAGCCAGACCAATACTCCTCCTTATGTTTTACCAGAGCCGAGTCCAGTGGAAGAAGTGCCCCCCCCAGCAAGCTCTGCTTCCATTGCAGACACCACAGGTCGTGTTCCATTTCCCAGGTCTCCACCCTGTGCCATTCCTGCAGAATCACCAGCTTGTCTTCCTGTTTTTTGGCACCCTGGTGTGTTTTCTGTCCATAACGAGCATACCTTCTTCCAACATCTAAAAGAGGTTCCTGAAAATACTGACTAGCACCATGCCGAGGAGAAAACTTTGCTCAAGAGATCATGGTATTTTGACCTGGAACCACAAGATAATCACTGTTTAGGAACAATTTCCCACCCATCCTACAGGGGCTTTGCCCAGATCGCATTTCCTCAGCTCATCAGGGCATGGAACAGCATCAAAAGGCTGACAGATGCCAAGTTGTGTCACATCTAATGGCTCTTCCCTTTCCAAACAGCGTATCATGTCATCAAAGGCAACTAGGCTGGCATGACATAATTTGAGAATCCCACTTTATAGCTGGTAGAAACTGAATCCCAGTGAGCCTGTCAGTAATGATATATTCCAGGTAATACAGGATTGAAAACCCATGGCCTCAGGTCTCAATTTTAAACTTAAGCAATGTTCTGATTTGCCAACTTTCACAATTTATGAGCTTCACAATATTTAGTAGCTGGTGAGAGAGGGGAAGTAGACAGGGGGGTTGTGGCCACAGCTTCCTGCTTGACTTCATTCTTAGGTTCCTGGTTTTAAAATAAATAAATAAATCTGGAAGTGCTGAAGGTCCCCAAACCAAAATACACATAAATATGAGTATATCAAATTTCTCTAACTGTACGTAAACTTTTTATCCCAAAGCCTCTCTCACAGTTTTAGGGCCAGCCTCATGCTTTCTGAATCACAGAATCATAGAATCATGGAATCATAGAATCATAGAACAGTTTGGGTTGGAAGGGACCTTAAGGGTCACCCAGTTCCAGCCCCCCTGCCATGGGCAGGGGGGGGATCAGGCTGCCCAAGGCCCCATCCAACCTGGCCTTGAACACCTCCAGGGATGGGGCAGCCACTACTTCCCTGTGCCAGGGCCTCACCACGCTCATCATGAAGAAATTCCTCCTTATGTCTAGTCTAAATCAGCCCCTCTCCAGTTTATACCCCTTGCCCCTCATCCTATCACCACAAGCCTTTATGAACAGTCCCTCCCCAGCTTTCTTGTAGCCTTTTCAGGTACTGGAAGGTCGCTATGAGGTCTCCTTGGAGCCTTCTCTTCTCCAGGCTGAACAAGCCCAACTCTCTCAGCCTGTCCTCATGTGGAAGATGCTCCAGCCCTCAGATCATCTTCGTAGCCTCCTCTGGACCCGAATATTTGGGTCTGGTGACACTATGTGCAATGAGGTACTTCAAGAGAATAGAACAGGGCAATCGGAAATAAAGAATTGGTCTACAAATTCAGAGTAATATTTGTATTTGTATTTCAGTGTATCCATAATTGCCATAAGCAAATGGCTCCGAGTTGTAACAAATGGTTGTCAGCTGAGTTATCACCTTTAGGAAAGACAAGACAAACCTCAAGGGCAGTGGGAAAGGAGGGAGGGTGACAGGGAGAGAAGCATTCATCACGTGTTTTGCATTAGCTACCACCTTCAGCCCTGGTCCAGGAAAACTCTGAAGCATTTGTTCCCTTAGACAAATCGAATTGACCCTGGGATTTTTATTTGCTGCAGGATAATATGATGCTGCGAGAACAAAAATCACCGGGCTGCTCAGCTCACTCCAAATTTTAAAGCTTTGGCCTCGAACAATGATTTGAAAGGGTAATGAAGTTTTTCCTCTCGCTCTCACTATGATGGGGTTAAAATGTTCCAAGTGCTTCTGTTTTTGCAAAATAAGAGGGAGCACAAATAGAAAGATGGATTATCCTTTAGTTTTCAAGCCTAACTCAGAAGCATCCTGAACAGTAACTGTCTCCCAAGATTAGCTGACATTAACCACTGAGATTCAAAAATCCTATTCCTAAACATCTAGATTTCCATCTCCCAACCTGTACAACAGCAGTAATGGCACTTTCCTCCCTCATGAGTCTGCAGTTCACTGAGACGTGATGAGACAGTTGAAATAGCAACTACTGATAAAACAGATAACATATATAGAAATACATTTTAAAAAATTATAATAATATAATGGCCTCAAGCTTCGCCGGGGGAGGTTTAGGCTGAACATTAGGAAAAAATTTTTCACAGAAAGGGTCATTGGGAACTGGAACAGGCTGCCCAGGGAGGTGGTTGAGTCACCTTCCCTGGAGGTGTTTAAGGGACATGTGGACAAGGCACTGAGGGGCATCATTTAGTGTGTGATAGGAATGGTTGGACTCGATGATCCGGTGGGTCTTTTCCAACCTGGTGATTCTGTGATTCTATGATATATATAATAGATAAAATGCATTGTTAGGGTACTATTTAAATTTGCTGTTACACCAATGAGTTCTCAAAATTGGCCTGGGTGCTCATTCCCCCCATAAGCTGTGCTAATGCCTCCCACCTTCCTATTCCTGCCTCCCACCTCCTGTGTGCTGGCACCAGGAGGAGCGTGAGCAGGGCACAGAAATAGCTCTCTGCCCTTAGGCCTTCTCCTTCCCACTCCTTTAATGTTTGCCCAACCCTGCTCCTCTTCAGGTCACGTACAGAAAAGGGGAAGTTATTTATGAGCTTTTCACTTCTTCACATCTCCATTCCCTGATCATTTTAGGTGAGTCAAGAGGACTGCTCTGCAGCATTGGTGGCAGAACCAAGCCTGGACTCTGCCTTGCCATCTGGTAGAGTCTTTTAGGAGCTTACACAGACTCCTCCTGCTTCTGCTTTCATCGTTTGCCTCTCCAATCCACCAGCCCAACTCTGCACCCCACAACAGGCTCTCCCCTCCCCAGTTCCCAGTGGGTGTCACCAACCCACCTGATGGAGCTGCCACCACTTTTCTGAGCAGCCACGTGTGTCAGCAAAGAGATCACCCACACTCACAAATCACTGCCTGGAAATTCTGCATGGTATGCGGCTTAATTTTCTTTTCCATAATATGAAATCCAATCTGAAAAGCACAGATTAGTTTGCTAATCTGTGTAAATCCTATTAATAGAACTTACGCTACTGCGCTCCCATTCACATTCTAACAAATCTCTTTAGACTGGGTTGGTTTTCCCTCATCTCCTGCAAGATCTTCACACCTGGTTGCAGTCACGTCTTCACGAAATAGCTGGCCAGGAATGGAAACTTGTGCTTTACAGTCATCTCTCACATTTTAATTCATGTCCCATGGTCCAACATGTTCTGGATCAAAGCATTAGGGCTGTAAATCACCATGGTGCCATCCAAGCTAAAGGGATTATAGAAAGGGTCGCTCAGCTTCAGTGAGGAAGGGCAGAGCCCGTACCACTCGTCTCCCTTGGCATCACTGGTTTGAGTGCCTGCTCTTGCTGCAACGTGCACCGTGCAGCTCCCATCACACCCCTGCAACTCCAACCTGCCCTGGGCACCCTGCTCAAAACAGCCCAAACACAAGCAAAGAGCCTGCCGGAGCGCAGAAGGCGCTGGGCAGTCTCTGGAGCCAATGGGCATGCGCCTGATCTTGCGGCAGGTGTCTCTGCCCATGGCAGGGGTGTCAGAATTAGATGATCTTTAAGGTCCCTTCCAACTCAAACTCTTCTATGATTCTGTGATTCTATGTTCACACCAGCCCCAGCGCATCCCCTGTCACCTCTGAGTTTAAGGTGCCTGGCACCAGGGATTGTGACTATCAGAAAGAGCAGCCTTGCTGGCAGCTGTGGGGGCTACAGTCCTCCCCGCGCTCAGTTTGGCCTCTCAGAAAGAAGGCACCCTCTGTTCTGCTCTAGAATAAACCATTCTCTATTTGAAATGACAATATTTACTTTTCCTATAGTGGACTCCAGCAGCTTCCTCCATTGCAGTCTCAGAGAGAGGGGTCAGCGCCGGGAACAGGAGAGGAGAAGAGTGGGGCTTATGTGCCTGGCTCTGACTTCCTAATCAAGCTGTGCATTAATTAGCTAATCCCCCTGCATGTTGCTGTCCCCCTGTGTGCTTCATTTCATCACTGCCACGGAGTTCTTGTAACCAAGCACCTCTCCCATCCCAGCTTCACACTGAGCGGTTTCCATGCGGACAGGATCACGCTGTTCTCTCCAGGTAAGGAGTCCTCCGTGCCCTTGGGCCAGGCTGGCATTTGCCAGAACCAGCCCTTGGGGAGGTTTGTGTGCTGTTGACCCTCCTGACCTGCCCTTGCAGGCTCCTGGAACCTGCTAACACGTCCCACTCCATGTGCCCAGCAGGAGAGGATGGATGCAGGAGGAGAAGAATGCCCACCCGCTGAGCCGCTCCCCAGACTGTGCAGCCTGAAAAGCTTTGATGGGTGATTTAATGGGAGAACATGGGAACTGGACCCTTAAAAAATCCTTTCAGGTGAGAGAGATGAAAAATTCTACTCTAAATCACTAAAAGGAAGGGGGTTGAGTTAAAACTTAATTTACAAAAATCCACAGTAGGACAAAACCCCTCCTTGATCTCCCTGCCAAGGGATCCCTGTTCCTTGCACAAGTGTGTTGGCTGTGCAGTCCTGACCATCTGGCTCTTCCCTCCTCCCAGGAAGGCTCTGAAGGGCTTTCACTAAGCTCAATGAAAAGGCCAGGCTTGTAGGGCTGAGCCAGGTCCAGCACAGCCCCAACTACACTTCCGATGTTTTTTCACTAGAGGGTTAAGTGAATAGCTTAAAGGATTTGGGGCTCCTCTCCTTCCTCCCTTGTAGCTGAACTGCATCCAACCCCTATCCAAAAGCGTGTGGATTTTCTCTCATCGCTGTAGAAACTTTTTGAGGTCAATACAGCTTCACTCTCTCCTAGTTTCTCCTAAAATGTCTTTAAGTCTTTAATTACCTGAATAATTCCTACTGCTCTGCATGAATACTGCTCAGGAATCATTTGTAAATCCTAAGTGTTTTGGAAGAAATATTTTTAGTGTCACCTGTACCCAAGAAATTGTCCCCAAATTTCCTTTTATAAGGGGCTCTTACCTGTTATCGGTGTTAAATCTTGCCTGTGAAGCATCTATTTGGTTTTAGACCTTCGATCTCTTCGTAAAGGTGCCTGTTGTAAGGTATTAAAATGTTACAGAGAAAAATAAAAAAAAAAAAAAATAAAGAGGAATTTTTAGAGAGAGCCAACCAGCCAAATACAATATGTGGCCAGACAGAATCAGAAGCCCTGGCTGCAGTACAAACCCAAGAGGCATCAGATAAACCGCCCCAGCCACAATGGTAATGGTTCACCAATAAAAAGAATGTAGAGAAAAAAATAGGGGGAAGAATCCTCCCTTCCTCCTCCACCTTCTCCCCAAAAGACTCTCTGGCATGGCCGATGCCCGTGGTGCACCCAAATGTGACGTTCCTGGAAGGGCAAATAAGGACTCGCTGGCCTGGAAGCTCCACATCTGGTATCGTGCAGGCAGACCTCGCAAAGGGAGGATTCTCCTCTTCAGGGGAGCCTCCATGTGTCAGAGGGGTAAAACTCCCTTTCAGGTGAGTTTTTTCAGGTGAGTTTTAATCGAAGAATTTAAAATGGGCTCCTGCATAAAGGACCACAGATCCTGGCCCCGGGTAACTGCATCCATAAACACAAGTAAGCTGCCAACACACTCCTCAAATGCAGCCGGCAGCTCCAGCAGTCCTGCTGAGGTTTTTATGCTTGGAAAGAAGATTATAGGGGTGCCAGTAGCTGCCATGACCACATGATCTTTAAAGCACAGGGATGTTTTGGAAAGTGATAGTATTAAATAATAATGATAATGATAATGATAATGATAATGATAATGATAATGATAATGATAATGATAATGACGATGACGATGACGATGACGATGACGATGATAACAAGAATAATAACAATCATAGAATCACCATGTTGGAAGAGACCTACTGGATCATCGAGTCCAACCATTCCTATCAAATACTAAACCATGCCCCTTAGCACCTCGTCCACCCATCCCTTAAACACCTCCGGGGAAAGTAACTCAACCACCTCCCTGGGCAGCCTCTTCCAGTGCCCAATAACCCTTTCTGTGAAAAATTTTTTCCTAATGTTCAGCCTAAACTTCCCCTGGCGGAGCTTGAGGCCTTTTTCTTTCGTCTTGTCCGCAATAACAACAATAATAACAACAACCCAAACCTTTGACACCATCCTTTTGCTCAGCCAAACAACTTCTCCAGGCATCCATCTACTGCATTTAGTAATAAAGATAAGGTTCTGCTATAACTACCTGAAAGGAGGTTGTAGAGAGGTGGATATTGGTCTCTGCTCAAGTGACAGGACCGGAGGAAATGGCCTCAAGCGGCACCAGGGGGGCTCAGATTGGATATCAGGAAAATCTTCTTCACCGAAAGGGTTCTCAAGCACTGGCAGAGGCTGTGCATGGAGGTGGTTGAGTCCCACTTCCTGGAGGGATTTAAAAGATGGGTAGATGAAGTGCTTAGGGATATGGTTTAGTAGTGGACAGGTACGATTGGACTTGATGAGCTCAAAGGTCTTTTCCAGCTTACGGATTCTATGATTCTATGATTCTACCATGACCTTCCCTCAGGAAGTGCAACCCCAAGTGGGCTCACAGAGGCACCTTGAGGGCAACTGGAATCACCAAAAAGCTCCCAGAATCCATGAAAATCATGCAAAGAGCCCAAGAAGAGGAAAGCAGAAAAAAACCAACTGGTAGATTAGACATTGTGGTCTGGTCCCCTTGAAGCACAAAAGACATTAAAGAGAACTGAAAGCCAAAGTTAACGAACCCAAGAGACAGCAAACCTGTGTGTAATTAGCCAGTGAAATTACTGTCACAAAACATCATGAAGGCCAAGAGCTTGTCACAGAAAGTGTGGAAATACATAGACACATACCTATCTATATACACCCCCAACACACATATATGAATATACCTATTGTCTCTCAGGGCTGGAAAGGATGCCACCATTTATTCTTTTCCCTAACTCCAAAACAAGATGAAATACACACTGATATTTTCTGACAGATGTTTGTCTAGACGTGTTTTTAACAGAGAATCTCCCACCTCCCCAGGCAATTTATTCCAATGCTTCCTTTTCTTCTTCAGCTTTATACACACATGTGTATTTATCTCGGAAGGTGAGCGGAGCAGCCGCTGATGACTCGCACATCAAAAGGCTTATTAACTCATTTCTCATGGCAAGATCTTTATTGCGAATGATGGACGAGCCCTAAAGATCCCAACCTGACCTGAGACGACAGGCTGAGCCTGGGGGACCTGCAGACAGGGTGAGGGGAACCAAATGGGAAAGGAGGAGGAAATCCTTTCCTTTCCTTATTAAGCCCTCAAATTTGGTCTGATGATAAAAGAGACCGACTTCTGTATACTCTGTTTTTAGACTCAAACATTAAGTTCCTCTGGTTTTGGTAAAATAAATACTCTTTGAGCTTCCTCAGCAGCCACCTCAGGAGCGATGCTGCCGTGTCAAACTCAAGTAAAGCAAAGGAGGGGATGAGGAATGAGGCTGTGCAGCTGGAATATGCAAATGGCAGGATGGAGAGCAGCACTTTCCCAGCCACCCTGGATATCTATTACCTCCACTTTTGGACTGACAATGCACCAAATGTTTCATTGCCTGGGGCCTTACAAAGCCAACCAGCTTTTTTAGCTGAAAGCACTAATGTACAAAGGCAATTGGGAATTAATTATTTAATGTGGTTCTCATTGGTAGAAAGCTTCTACCCCTCCTACATCTCAGCTACCATTATACATATGTTGCTTTCTTCAGACTACGGTGATTAGACAGCAGTGGAAAATTATGGCTAAATCCCCTTCCCACTTGCAATGAACCCCATTTACATCGACAGATTGGCCCTCAATAACTAAGAGTGCAGTTTAGCCCCTTGCTATGAAAACATCGTTTGTGACAAAATGATAGACAGATCTCAGCGTATCCATTTCTGAAAATTAGCTGCCTCATTCCTCCGCTGCCGGCCACTCAGTTTGACAGACAGCGGAAGGCCATTCCTATTTAAAAATTAAAATCCACGCAAGTAGCCCTATTAGAGGGGAAATTGGAATGAGCTGCCTTTAATGTGGCTGTTTGGATGCCTCGCTGGAGTAGGCAGAAAGGTCCATCCTGAATCCCCCACCACGTGTTGGTTCAGATCCACCTTCTCAGGGATTCTCATGATAAGCAGCTTTTTCGTTCAGAGCCTTTTTAGTGATAACCTGCCTAGAAGCAAACATCCTTTTGAGGATCTCTCTGCCGCAGCTGCGTCTCTGAAACTCCAAGACACTTTAAGAGCTGAAGAATCGGGCCCCTCTATTTAAAAAATAAAGGTTGCAAAGTAAGATTCTGCAGTGGTACCGAGAAGGGGAATGATCTGACGCTGTCAGCTGCCACACACCGGAAAATAGTAATTTCTTCACCACCTCCAAATCATTCCAGACGAAGCCCTGACAGGATCTTACCAAAACAACATAGTGAATTACACCAAGAATTAATATAATGTGTCATGTATTCCCAAACACAAAATATATTAGGTTTGCTTTTTTATTTCGGCTCTTCAGATGAAAGAAATACGACTGTACGGATGTGCTCTTCTAAAATCCAGTGGAATGAAGCCTGAAATAGCCCAGCAAGATTCAGGAGCGAGAAGTTTTAATCACCATGGAAGCACGATGCTTTTGAAGGTCTATGAAATCATATACCTAAGGCTGAGAAGGGTAAACTTATCCGCCTGGGCAGATCTGCTGATAAACAGAGACAACTCATTTTCTCCTGAAAAGCTGCATTCTATGCCATTTGAAAAAATAATCAGTCATTAGAGCTGGGAAGAGAAAGAAGTAAAAAGAAAACAGTGCTGGGAGAGGTGTTCTCTAAGGGAAAAGGAAAGGCAGTATGAAAATATTCTCTTTGTTTAAGTGACTCCCTGCAAATCCGAGAGGCAAAAAAGAAGACGGGCTGAGCATCTCTGAGGGCCGGAGCGCGGCTGGCGACGACGGAGGCATCTGGAGACCCACCCAGGGCGCAGACGGAGTGGGGGACCCCCAGCCCTCGGCTTACGCAAGGTGACCTTTCCCCTCTCTAAAGTTTCAAAGCTGGCGTTGCCGGCGCTGAACAGACTGTGTGCCATATGTAACATGACCTCAGCTCCGCTCTGCCAAGCCACTGATGGCATCACTAATGAGAGGTGAAAGGTCCCTTTCTTGTAGCTCGCTCAGAAACCCACCGAGGCGGCGGACACAGGATGGGCCCCCGACCCGAGACCCCCACAGGCGGCACCCGCTGCCCTCCTGAAACCACACGCGCTCCCATCCAAGGGGATGACGGTGCCTCTTCCCTCCATCCAACCACAACCGGTACAGTCCCCGGTAATAAAAATATTTGTTCAGTGCCCGAATGCAAAGCACGTAGGCAAACAGAGCCCTGCATGGAAATCCTGTCCCCGGTCCCTGCTGCCGTCTCACCAGCCCAGGGCTGCTCGGAGCGCCGTGTGCCATTTGCATCGCCCAGGTGGGCCAGGTGGAGGGGGGCTGGAGGATGGCACAGAGGGAGGAGGACAGGGAACATTGAAAAGAAACGAGTTTGCACCCCCTGTCTCACTGCAGCCTTGATGGGGACTCTGTGGGAGGGGGGAGAGGGGACACTGGGGACAACTCTCTCCCCCCTGAGGCAGCAGTGGCAGCAGGGGGGAGCCTTGCAGCTACCTCCAAATAGATATCTTTTTTCTTTTTTCTCAATATACCTTTTCTAATTTGTCATGTTTTTTGCAATGTGTTGGAAAAAAAAAATCAACCACCACATTTCCACCCCCACCCTTTTTTTTTTTCTTTTTTTAGGGGGAAATAGAGAGTTTAGAGGGTTTTTTTTCAGTTTTCCCAGTGTCCAGCACCTCCCCATCCCAGCCATCACCCAAGGAGGAGGCGGATGGGAACCGCTCCCTGGCTCACACCTGGGATCCTGCCCCAGACACGCGTGGGGGAGGCTTGTGTGCCCGTGGGTGGGTGCCCCTGAGGTGGGTGGGTGACGCACGCACGGATGGGAAGGTCACACAGGGGTGGGCGCACGCGTTAAGGTGGGTTGGACAGGTGCTCACGTGTGGGTGTCGTAGTGTCAGCACACTGGGGGGTCACACAGGTGTGGGTGCATTCATCAGGGTGTGTGCACATGTGCACACGAGTGGATGTCCGAATGCTAGTAGACAGGGTAGGTGCACACCTTGAGGTGAGTGCACACCCAGGTGGGGGGGTGCACACAGGTGAGTGTCTGGATGTGAGTACACAGGGGTCACACAGGTGGGGATGCACACAAGAGTGGGTGGGTGCACACAAGAGGATGTCTGAAGGTCAGGATACGGGGAGCACACAGGTGTGGGTGCACACCTTGGAGTGAGTGCACACCCAGGTGGGTGGATGCACACAGGGGGGTGTCTGGATGTCAGTGCATGGGGGTCACACAGATGTGGGTGCACACAGGTGGATGTCTGAAGGTCCATACACAGGGGTCACACAGGTGTGAGTGCCCACAGGTGGGTTGCAGTGTATACATGCCCTGGTCCCCCTGCAGCTCCCAGGCAGCCCCTCGGTGCCCACGGGTGCTCCCTGGGCTGCAGCTGCCCACGGGCACGGAGTGGGTGTCTGTGGCTGGTTTCAGTTCGGGGAAGGGCTCCTCGGTGGCGTGTGCAGCACCGCCAGGTGCAGTGGGGACCCGGGCACATGCAGAACCCCGTGGGACTTGGCTGCTTTGCTGCTGGGGATCAGTTTGTACAAGATGAGCAAGAGTTTTGGCTGTTGTGAAGTTCATAGTAGCATTAAAATGAGTCCTTCGGGAAGTAATGAAATACACATAAGAATTCTAGGAACATTTATCCATGTGTGTGTGAGTGGGAAATACATCCCGTGACAGCTCGTCTCACTGCACACAGATGATGGAGAGTACACCCTCGTGTTGCCCAGCTCTGATTAAAGGGCTTTTGCTTTCTGAAACTCCAAATCGAGTCTCGGAGAGATTATTTGCCGCTGTTTTTGGCGTCAACACCACATCCCGGCGCAGAGAAATTAAATTATTCGTTTCAAACCCTCACTCCGACCCCGCTGCAGGCCACCCTTATTTCCCAGGAGCGCAGGCGATGCTGCCCACGCGTGTTGGGTTGTGCAGGAGCATCCTTGGCTGCTGGGGGCGTGTTTGTTTTCCCACGGAGGAGCCGCATCTCAGAGGAACTTTCGATCCATCCCTTGGCAGCGCAGCACCCAGCATCCCCAGCAGAAGGATTTGGAACGGTTGGAACAGCTCCAGAGGAGCCCAGGGAGATGATTTGAGGGCTGGAGCATCTCTGCTATGAGGACAGGCTGGGAGAGTTGGGGATGTTGAGCCTGGAGAAGAGAAGGCTCTGGGGAGACCTTAGAGTGGCTTCCAGTACTAAAAAGGGGCTACAGGAAAGCTGGGGAGGGTCTTTTTACAAGGGCAGTTAGAGATGGGATGAGGAGGATTAGCTTTAAATTAGAGGGGGAAGGATTCAGATAAGACATTAGGAAAAAATTCTTCATGATGAGGGTGGGGGGCCCTGGCCCAGGTTGCCCAGGGAAGCTGTGGCTACCCCATCCCTGGAGATGTTCAAGGCCAGGTTGGATGGGGCCTTGGGCAGCCTGGGCTGGTGGGAGGTGTCCCTGCCCATGGCAGGGGGGATGGAGCTGGATGGGCTTTGAGGTGCCTTCCGAGCCAAACCATTCCGTGATTCTGTGATTCCAGCTGCATTATCTCATTTAAAATAAAAAATAAAAAAATAAAATTTAAAAAAACCCACACCACATAAAACAACCCCCTACCAAAAAAAAAAAAAAATAAAAGGAAAGAAAAAAAAGAAAAAAAACCCAAACAAAACAATAATAATAATAAAAACCCCAAAAGGGCCAGAAATTGCAATTATCCTTGTCTCGGGTTACGCCAAATGCCATTCTGCCGAGGAATGGGAGCAAAACAAGGCGGAGAGAAGGCGACTCGCCCCGCTGATAACTCGCTGCTGCTCCGGTGCGGGGGGTGCGGGTCCCCCCGACGGCTCTGAGGGTCCCGGGGGGTGTGAGGAGGGGGGTTCCCCCCCTTTGAGGGGTCCCGGTGTTGACGGGGGTGTGGGGACACCCAGGGGAGAGGAGACGCAGCCAGTGGAAGGAGAGCTGGGAAGGCAAAGGAGTTAAACCCCGCTGTTGTCCTTTGATTTAGGAAACGGCTCATCCACTTCGGTTCCAGATTATTATTGAGGGGCAGGCTGCCCAGCTCGCTCCCTCTCTCCCCACAGCAGCCCAAACATCTTGAAGTAATCAGCAGCTGAGAAGGGAGACGTCCCCCTGGCATCTCAGGTTAAAGAAGGAGGTCCAGGAAAATGTGGTAGAGCCATTACAAGAAACCTGAGATGCATTCATCAGAGACTCCAATTGCCATCGCATTAGGATTGATTAGAGACCAGCAGTACCGTAATGACCCGGAAAGAAGGGCATACGGGGATTATTAATATCAGGCTTCTTGAGGAAAAAAAGAAAAAAAAAAGAGGAAGAAAAAAAAAGAAAAAGAAAAAAAAGAAGAAAAAAAAGAAAAAGAAAAAAAAGAAAAAAAAAAAGAAGGAGGGAGGAGGGAAAATTAAAAAAAAAAAAAAAAAAGCGCATCGCGGGGTTGCTGCTCGGTGGAGACTTACCTGAGGAGCACAGGCACCGGAGACCCTCACAGAGGAGAATTTCCCGAACTTCTGAGGAAGAAAAAGCAAACAACCGTGGAGAAAAAAGCCTCGTCTCGCACCGAGACTCCCCCAGCTCTGGGCTCCCCCCAACCCTGCGCCCAAGGGAGCCCGTCCCCGAGCTAAAGAGCCTCCAAAGAGGAGCAGAGAGACCTCAGCCGCTCGTCTCCTTCTCTGTTCCCTGCGCCAAAACAAATCAGCCCCTCCTGGTCTCGGTTTAAATGTAGCTCACTGGATAATTAACTCCATCTTTCCAGCCCTGCTTTAACTGTTTATTTAGTGTCACCCCGTATTATCATCACTAGCACTTTCCTCTGAACAGGAGGAGCTGGAGGGTTTCACCTCCCGAAAGGAAATTCTTGGTAGCTTAAAAGAATCAGCATCCAGGAGGAGAAGGGGGAGGGCGGGGAGGGGGGCAAAAGCGGGAGAAAATAAGGATGTTGGGGGGGGAGACAGGGACAGAAAAACGTGTGGGCCCTCGGAGAGAAAAAAAACCAACGCGTGATCACCCCTAATCCTTTGAAAAATGTCCCGGTGAGTGCGAGGATAAAGAGCCCTTTGTGCCCTGGGCATCGCCCCCTCCGTCCGCGCCGGGAAGGCCCTTTCCTACCCCTCTCCTGGCATCCCATCTCATCCCATCCCCACCCTTCTCATCCCACCTTTCCATCCCATCCCATCCCATCCCAACCCTTTTCATCCCATCCCACCGTTATCCCCCCCCCCCATCTCCCGCAGCCCCACGGAGGGGACGGTGGAGGATTTGGGGGGGTCCCCGGGGGGCAGGGACACCGGCTTTGTTTGTACAGGTGTCTGCGGGGCAATTTGCTAATTAGTAATTAAAGGTTCGAGCCGGTTTGCAGGCTCCCGCAAGACAAGAGGGATGCGGGGTGATGGGGTGGGTGATGGGGGGGGTGTGGAACTTGTCCTTCCTCATTACAAAAATAAAATAATAGAGAGTGGAGGGGAAAGAAAGCAAATACAAATCCTTTATTGTTTAGGAATAAGCCGGGAAGCTGTGTCTCCTGCTCCTCGCAGGGAAGGCAGCGGATCCGGTATCACGTTGCAGATCCTCACTGGAGATAACGAAACGCGATCTATTTTTCAGAACAGCAAGTGGATGGGAAAAGAGCCCTCTCCGACACAAACCTCATTGACTTAATGGGTCGGTTTTGGATTTCGCCTTTCGAAAGGGTTCGGAAAGCGGCAAGCATTGTGTTACTGCTGCCCTCGCCGGCTCCCAGCCTCCAGCCCCCCCCCAAAAAAACCAAACCCCCAAAACACCCACCTCTGCTTTAATTTTGGTTTATTTTATCGCTCTATTTGTTTCCTCCAGACTCACACTTAAAGAAAAAAAGAAAAGATCAATTTTAGTCATTTATTTTATTTATTTTATAGGTCGGAGGGGGAGATGCGAGTCGTGCTCGCCCGGTTTATTTGGTTTTAATTGTGCTGCGGGTCGGTTTTTCGGGAGGAATCGAAGAAAACCCGCAGCGCGCTGCTTGGGCTCCATCCTGCTCCCCGCTCCGCGGCCGAGAAACCAGCGCAGGGAGGAATCGCGCTTGTTCTCGGGCTCCTCTCCGCGGGTGCGGAGCTGCCAGGCCCCGGAGGAGGAGAAAACCCTGGGGGCAAAACCAAGCGAACTGAGCAGGGTGAGCCGGCCAGGCTGCTCCTTTCCCCGAAAAATAAGAGACAGAGACGCGCCGTCGCGGTGTTATTTAGTTATTTAGTTGTTATTTAGTTATTTAGTTATTTAGTTATTTGCAATCCGCTTTATTCATCATTATTATAAATGGCTTTAAGTCATTTTTTTTCTGCGTGATTTCCAATAGGATGCGCAGCTTTGGGAATTCGTTTATCTCTTTCCGTGGTTAAAAAAATAAGAGTATCCAATTTATTTTTTTTTTTAAGATAACCAACCCCAGGCAATAATTAACATCGATGTTGGCTGGTTGTCGCCTGCGGGGTGTGAGTCCCAGGTAGAGCCCCGTCCCCTTTTTGTGTGGATTTTGGTGGCACGGGAGAAGAACGTTCCTGTTCGGGAATCGAGGGGAAAACGCACCCGTCGCATCGGGATAATTTGCTTATTCCCAGCGAGAGCGGGGTTTGCTGGGCTCGGCCTTTTAAAAGAGGAAAAAAAAAAGAATTAAAAAAGAATAAGAAAAGAAAGAAGAAAAGAAAGAAGAAAAGAAAGAAGAAAAGAAAGAAGAAAAGAAAGAAGAAAAGAAAGAAGAAAAGAAATAAAAAGAAATAAGAAAAAAAGAAGGAAAGAAAAGAAGGAAAGAAAAGAAGGAAAGAAAAGAAGGAAAGAAAAGAAGGAAAGAAAAGAAGGAAAAAAAGAAGAATAAAGAAGAAAAAAAAGAAGGAAAAAGAAGAAGGAAAAAAAGAAGGAAAAAAGAAGGAAAAAAAGAAGGAAAAAAAGAAGGAAAAAAAGAAGGAAAAAAGAAGGAAAAAAAGAAGGAAAAAAAAGAAGAAAAAAAAAGAAGGAAAAAAAAGAAGGAAAAAAAAAGAAGGAAAAAAAAGAAGGAAAAAAGAAGGAAAAAAAGAAGGAAAAAAAAGAAGGAAAAAAAAGAAGGAAAAAAAAGAAGGAAAAAAAAGAAGGAAAAAAAAAGAAGGAAAAAAAAAGAAGGAAAAGGAGGGCAAGAGAAATCTCTCCCTTTTAAATACCAAGGAGTTTTGCATTTCTCTCCTCACCCCGAAGCTACAAACCCGCCGCTTTCCCCGCACTGAGCACCTTGTTGGGAAGATAATAAACCAAAAATACAAATAAATAAGGACCAAAAGGAGGGCTGGGAGCCCATCTCCCGGGCTGGACAGGGCGCTGCTCCTCCAGGAGCTGCTCCAGGCGTTCTAATTCTGCGCACTTGCTCCAGACTTTAGGGTATTAGTTGATTTTCGAGCCGGGTTTAAGGCTCCGTTCCGGTCCCCACGCAGCTGCCTTGTCAATAAGGATCTGTTCCAAGCAGACATTCCTTCTGGGAGGACATCGCAGCTCTTTAAGACTTCATCTGCAGCATCATGAGCACTAAAATAAAATGGCAAGGGAAAATTACCAGACACACGGTCATGGGATAGGGAAGCGCCCTGACTCCAGCGCGCATAGCGGAGCCCCCAGCGCAGACTGGGCGGCAGGGGCTTATTTTAAACAGCTCCCAGCCCACGGGGAAAACAACAATCCGGATTTAGGAAAATATCGGGAGCGAGCAAGCGGGAGCCGCGGCTGGGAGCTCTTCCCCGGCCGCTCTCGGCGTTTCAAAGCGAATAAACCCGACGGTCCCGAGCGAAAACGGGTTTTTGAAGAGCCACGTGACGGCTCGTAGCACCCGGGGAGCGGCTCCTTCTCGAATCCAAGGCGGCCCGGAGCGGGTTTAAAATCCTGCGTTCGGCTTATCTCATCGGAGATAAACGAGCTCCTCCAGACACCCTCTTCCCACCCTCCCCTGCCCTTATCTCACCGCATTGTCCCCATCTCCCAGCCCTCCCCGGCTACCGACAGTCGATTAGCCTCGCTCGGGGAGCCTAATTGTTTTCTAATTTTTTAAATAATTGCCTTTTTTTTTTTTTTTTTTTGAGCGAGGTGTGCGGAGGAGGGTTAGGTGGAGGGTGCGGGTTTGCTGCTGTCCCCTCCTCGGGGTTTGAGGGGACGAAGGGGGCTCAGGGAGGGGGTAAAGGGGAAGGCTGGGGGGGCAGAGGGGAAAGGTGGGGAGAGAAGGGGGGCAAAAGGGGGCGCGGGGGTGAGGGACGGGGAGCAGAGAGGGCAGATGTGGGGCAGGGAGGCGGCTAAACGGAAAAGAAGGGGGGCAAAAGGGGCAAGGGGGGCAAAAAGGGGCAAAGAGGGGCAAAAAAGGGCTAAAGAGGGGCAAAGAGGGGGAAAATAGGGGCAAAGAGGGGCAGAAAAGGGGCAAAGAGGGACAGAAAAGGGGCAAAGAGGGGCAAATAAGGCCAAAGAGGGGCAAATAAGGCCAAAGAGGGGCAAATAAGGCCAAAGAGGGGCAAAGAGGGGGAAAATAAGGGCAAAGAGGGGGAAAATAAGGGCAAAGAGGGGCAGAAGAGGGGCAAAGAGGGGCAAAAAACGCTAAAGAGGGGCAAAAAAAGGGGCAAAGAGGGGTAAAAGGGGCAAAGAGGGGCAAAAAGGGGCTAAAGGGGCAAAGAGGAGCAGAAAAGGGCTAAAGAGGGGCAAGATGGGGTGCAGGGAAGGGGGTGAAGGGGGGGAGGATGAGGTGCAGGGACCCCGCGTAGTATTTATCTATTCACTGAGAGCATTATTTATTCATCCCCGGCATTAAGGTAATTAAAGACGGGCTCGCTTAGCGGGGGGGAGGAGGGGAAGAAGGAAGAAGGGTGGAAGAAAGAGAGAAAGAGCGAGTCCTCCGGGAGCGGCTTCCCAGGGCCGCGGGGCGTGGGGACGGGGGGGGGGGCGGCGGCGGCCGCTGCTGCTGCTGCTGCTGCTCCCCGGGGCCGGGTCCGCGGCCGCGGAGGCTCCGCCCGCCGGCGCGGAGGCTCAGCCCCCGGGGCTCGGGGCTCCTGTCGGGGCTGTCGGGGCCGGGCTTGCGCCGGGCCGGGCCGGGCGAGCCGCCCAATCAGCGCGGCGCGGGGGCTCGGGGCTCTTTAAGCGCGGCGGCGGCGGCGGAGACGGCGACAAAGTCCCCCGCTCGGTGCCACCGAACGGCGTCCCCGCGCCGGGGCCGGCACCGAGACAGCGCCGGGACCGCGACATCCACCCCCCCCCCTCCGCCCCAGACCCGGCACCGCGACAGGATCAGGGACCCGCGACATCCCACCCCCCCCCGACCCGGCACCCGCGACATCCCCCCCGCGACCCAGGACCGCGACTTGGAGCTGAACGGCGCCCGGCAGCGGGATTTGAGCCCCAGGAGCGCTCCCGGCAGCGGGATTTGGAGCGGGACCGGCGGGTGGCTCCTTCCACCACCCCCCCCATCCTCCTCCTCGCCCTCCGCCCCCCCCCCCCGCCCTCCCGGCCATGTCGATGCTGCCGTCGTTCGGCTTCACGCAGGAGCAGGTCGCCTGCGTCTGCGAGGTCCTGCAGCAAGGGGGGAACCTGGAGAGGTTGGGGCGCTTCCTCTGGTCCCTGCCGGCCTGCGACCACCTGCACAAGAACGAGAGCGTCCTCAAGGCCAAGGCCGTGGTGGCTTTCCACCGCGGCAACTTCCGAGAGCTCTACAAGATCCTCGAGAGCCACCAGTTCTCCCCCCACAACCACCCCAAGCTGCAGCAGCTCTGGCTCAAGGCTCATTACGTGGAGGCCGAGAAGCTGCGGGGCCGCCCGCTGGGCGCCGTGGGCAAGTACCGCGTGCGGCGGAAATTCCCGCTGCCCCGCACCATCTGGGACGGCGAGGAGACCAGCTACTGCTTCAAGGAGAAGTCGCGGGGCGTGCTGCGGGACTGGTACGCCCACAACCCCTACCCGTCCCCCCGCGAGAAGCGGGAGCTGGCCGAGGCCACCGGGCTCACCACCACCCAGGTCAGCAACTGGTTCAAGAACCGGCGGCAGCGGGACCGAGCGGCCGAGGCGAAGGAAAGGTACCGGAGCCGCCCCCCGCCCGCCCCGCGCCCCCCTGCTCCCCGCTCCGGCTTCCACCGGCAGCGGCCGAAACACTTCGCTCCTTCCCTTTTTTTTCTTCCTCCCTTTGAAATTTTTCCCCCCTCCCTTTTCCTTCCCCCCCCTCACTTTTTCTTTCTTTTCCCTCCCTTTTCTTTTCTTTCTCTGTTTTCCTTTTCTTCCTCCCCCTTTCCTTTTCTTTTCCTCCTTTTTCCTTTTCTTTTCCTCCTTTTTCCTTTTCTTTTCCTCCTTTTTCCTTTTCTTTCTCTCCCTTTTCCTTTTTTCTTCCTCTCCCTTTTCCTTTTTTCTTCCTCTCCCTTTTCCTTTTTTCTTCCTCTCCCTTTTCCTTTTTTCTTCCTCTCCCTTTTCCTTTTTTCTTCCTCTCCCTTTTCCTTTTTTCTTCCTCTCCCTTTTCCTTTTTTCTTCCTCTCCCTTTTCCTTTTTTCTCTCTCCCTTTTCCTTTTCTTCCTCTCCCTTTTCCTTTTTTCGCTCCCTTCTGCTTTTATTTTTCTCTCCCTTTTTCCTTCTTTCTCTCCCTTTTTCCTTCTTTCTCTCCCTTTTTCCTTCTTTCTCTCCCTTTTTCCTTTTTCTTCTCTCCCTTTTTCCTTCTTTCTCTCCCTTTTTCCTTTTTCTTCTCTCCCTTTTTCCTTTTTCTTCTCTCCCTTTTTCCTTTTTCTTCTCTCCCTTTTTCCTTTTTCTTCTCTCCCTTTTTCCTTTTTCTTCTCTCCCTTTTTCCTTTTTCTTCTCTCCCTTTTTCCTTTTTCTTCTCTCCCTTTTTCCTTTTTCTTCTCTCCCTTTTTCCTTTTTCTTCTCTCCCTTTTTCCTTTTTTTCCTCTCCCTTCTCCTTTTTTCCCCTCTCCCTTTTTCTTTTTTTTTCTCTCTCTCTCTCTCTCTCTCTTTTTTTTTTTTTTTGGCATCCCTTTCCCACCCTGGAAACCCGGGTGGGTTTTCCCAGCCCCCTCCTCGCCCCCCAGCCCCACCTGCCCGGGGCAGCCAGCCCCTCACCGTCCCCTCCATCCCGCTCCTCCGCCCTTTGTTTCCCGAGTTCAGCCGGGAGCGACGCCGTTAACCGGGGATCCAGCCGGCGGAGAAGCGGTTGGCTCATCCCGGGGACCGAGATTCCGTTGTCGCGAAGCCCGGAGGAGGAGGAGGAGGGAGATGCAGCCCCGGAATGGAAAGGGGAGAAGCCGGAGGGAAGCCGGGATGGGGTCGCGGCTCCTCCCGGGGTTGTCCCGGGGCGGGGGGCGCCTCGGCCCGGCATCCCCAGCTTCTTACCCCGCTCCAGCAACCTCCTCGAGGAGAAAATCCCTCTCCCCGCTCTCCCCCGGGCCGCGCTTTCATTTTTAGTTTAGAAGAGAGAAAAATCGGCTCCAAAAAAAAAAAACCCAACCCCTTCCAATCCCGCTTTTCCTCCTCGGCTAAATTACCGGGCACTGCGGCGTGCTTCTATTTATGGGGCAATTAAAAGAATCGTCCCCGTTTCTTTATGAAAATATTAGGTGGTTTGGGTTGTTTGGATTTTTTTTTTGTGGTTTGGTTTTTTTTTTCCCTGGGGAGAGGCATCAGCTCCAACGATGGAACAAAACACGAGGGATTTACCGGGAGCATTAACACAGCGAACATCCCCGCCGAACAAGCGCTTAAATGAAGCTTAATTCTAATTTAGCTTCAGTAAATAATTAGTTTTTGTAATCGTAGCGCCTTCTTATATCGCCCTAACGCTCCCGTTGGGTTTTCTCGCCTTTTCCTGCAGGGAGAACACAGAAAACAACAACGCGGCCACCAACAAACCGAACCAACTGTCGCCTCTGGATGGGAGCAAACCCCTCCTGTCCAGCTCCGAGGAAGAGTTTTCTCCTCCCCAAAGCCCCGATCAGAACTCGGTCCTGCTCCTGCAGGGGAACCTCAGCCACGCCAGGAGCTCCGGCTACTCCCTGAGCGGCTTAGCCGCATCCCAGACCCCTCACAGCCTCCAGGGCCACCAGCTCCAGGACTCGCTGCTGGGACCCCTCACGTCCAGCCTGGTGGATCTGGGATCCTAAAAAAGCGGCTGGAGGAACGGGAGAGGAGCTTTCTCTCGGTTACAGGCTCTGGGTTGTACTTAAAGGACAGCACCCGGTTTTACAGCTCACCCCGCTGATTCTTGATGGGACTCTCGGCTCTTTTTCACACACATCGGCTCCTGGTCCAGCCCCCCCTATCCCACCCTCCCCCCTCCAGCGTCTCCCATTATCACCACAATTTTAATTTTTTTTTTTTAATTTTCCACGTAGCCAAACGCAGAGAGCAGCACAAACCCTCAGCTCTTCCAGTTCAAACGAGCTGGTCCCAGCGGGAACTACAAAAGAGAGAAGAAAAAAAAAAAAAAAAGTAAAAAAAATACCCCAATCCCAGATGGATCCGATTCCACTCAAATAAATCCCAGCCCTGCAGGCGCCGTGGGGCAGGAGCGGCCTGAGCATCCCTGGAGCTGCCCCCGAGGAGCCGGGATGGAGGGAGCCACCGGCTGTACCGAGCCCCGTGTTGCAGCAGGAGAAGGGAGGAGAAGTTATAGTTTACATTTTTTTTTCATATTTAGTTTTACCAGAAAGATTTCGATGTAGTTTAAATTAAAAAAAAAAAAAAGGGGAGGGGTGTGGGAAGCTGCAGTATTAGAGTTTTAACAAGTGCCTGAGTCTTATCGCGGCTGTGAGAGGCGGTGAGTGATGCGCTCGCCCCCCCCGGCTTCCTTCTCGGAGGTGAAATTTAGCGGTGTGGCTAAAAATTAGGATAATAATAATAATAATAATAATAATAATAATAATAAAGTCGACAGCCGCTTCCCCCTCAACGAGTTCTCCTCGGGCTGCCCCTCGGCTCCACGTCGCCTTGTCCCCTCTGTCCTTCCCTCCTTCGCCTCGCAGGGAGCCCGGGGACAACGCTGTCTGTCTCCAATATTTGTTACCCCAAACCGCATGTGCTTTCAGGTTTATTTTCTATTGTACCTAAACCAGTTTAAATTAAACCGCGCTGATGGCAGAACAACCAGGCTCCGCTTTTCTTTGCAAGGGACAAACCCCTGGACCCTCTTGCCCAGCCTTCCTACCGCCTGGAAGCAGTAACCGAGGAAGGAAGGAAGGAAAGGAAGGAAGGAAAGGAAGGAAGGGAAGGAAGGAAGGGAAGGAAGGAAGGAAAGAAAGGAGGAAGGAAAGAAAGGAGGAAGGAAAGAAAGGAGGAAGGAAAGAAAGGAGGAAGGAAGGAAAGGAGGAAGGAAGGGAAGGAAGGAAAGGAGGAAGGAAGGAAAGGAAGGAAGGAAAGAATGGGAGGAAGGGAAGAGAGGAAGGAAGGAAAGAAGGGAGGAAGGGAAGGAGGAAGGAAAGGAGGGAGGAAGGAAGGAAGGGAAGGAGGGAGGAAGGGAAGGAGGAAGGAAACGAGAGGAAGAAGGAAGGAAGAAAGGTAGGAAAGGAGGGAGGGGGGAAAAGAGAGGGAGAGGGGACTCACTGGAGCCTTGCAAGGGGTGTCCCCGTGGGAGCCGGGCGCCCAGCCGGGATGGAGCGGGGTCCCCCCCCCCCGCCTCTCTCGTTAGCGTTTTGCATCATTAAGTGCGTGTTTATTTAAAGTCGCCGCCGTGTTTATCCTCGGGGTCTCGGGCCATGGAGAAATGTCACCCTCTGCAGGAGGGTCCTGCCCGGCCGCAGCGCTCCGCATCCCTCCCGTTCGCTTCCCAAGCCCCGGCACCCAACACGCTCCAGAGACCCCCCCAGGACCCCCAAGACGCCGGGAAAGGGCGAAGGACCCGTCCCCAGCTTCTCCCTCTTGGGCTGCTGCTGTGGGTTCCCTCCTCCCTCCCTCCTGGCCCCGAGATCTCCCTCGGGGACCCTCATCAACCTCCCCAGGGCCCCCCACTGCTCTTCCCAGGGACCATCATCGCCCCACCCGGGGATCCTCATCACCTTTCCTAGGTATCCTCATCCCCCTTTCCAGGGATCCTCACTGCTCTTCCCAGGGATCCTCATTACCCTTCCTTCCCGGGGACCCTCATCCTCCTTCCAGGGTTCCTCATTTCCCTTCCCGGGGATCCTCATCCCCCTTCCCAGGGATCCTCTTCCCCCTTCGCGGGGATCCATCCAGCCTCGCAGCCTCCCCCAGCCCCTCGGGCAGACAACGGGGACCCCCCCCCCATCTCCGCGCCCCGAGGATGGATAAACTCCAGCTCTAGTTGTTTTCCAAGCCACAGGCTCAGTGAAGAGGAAGGATAAACATTGCCCGGGGGCTCCAGCCCTGCGCAGGAGGAAATCCAAGCCGGGACGCGCAATCCCAGCGTTATTTTCAAAGCAAACAGCTGGGAGGTGCTGCCTTTGGGGGGTCCCCTCGCCCGAACCCCCCTTCCCCAGCTCAGCACCGAGCAGGTTGCGCCCCTGCCCACACCCACGGGGAGAGGGACGAGGTTTCCAACAGGAGGATGGTGGCAAGGAGGGATGGAGGATGCTGAGGGCTCCCCCATCTCCATCTGCGTGGGACCAGGGACACCCTGGAGCTGAGCCAAGCGCAGGTTGCTGTGCTCTCCTCGACGAAGCTTGACCTCGCAGCAAGCTTTTCACAGCAAAGTCATCCTGGAGAGGCTGTTTCTCACCTCCCTTCCCTTTGTATTTCCACTGGCAGGAAGGAGTTAATTCGCCCCCATCTGCCCCCCTCGCTCGCCCCCCCAGGACTGATCTCACACTGTGTCCAGGTCAGTCAAAAGAAGGGGAGGAAATGGAGAACAGCGGAATGATTAATTCTACCTGCTTTTCCCATGAGTGATCACCTGCTTTCGGGGTCATGAATAGCAGGTAGCTCGCTCTGTCTCCAGCTCTGAGAGGCTCATTTGTTTGGTGACAGCTGAGTGACAAGACCTGAAATCCGAGCCCTCAACTTTGCCTGATGTGTGGATAAAACCCTGGATGTTCCCTCAAACATTTCAGGAAATGAAAGTTGTAACGCGATCCCCTGTGCGCCCACATCTCCCCCAGCAACACACAAAAGCTCAAAGGAACCTTCTCGGATTAAATTCAGCCTGGAGAGGATGGAAGGAAAATGGAGAGCAGGCTGAGAAAGCTGGAACTGGCAGGCTTTTCTTCAGCATTTATTGGAAATGTCTGTCCAAAGCAGGGATTTAGAAAGGTCACCTCTTCCATAAGCACCTCTTCCCCCGGGGAAGTCGGACAGGCAGCCTGCTTCTCCCCCACCTACCTCCATGCTGGGGGGGTTGCATTTAGATTCCCTAAGCAGGAAATTCAGTGTATAAAAACAAACACCCAAAGGGAAAGCCAGCCCTGCTCCTCTCTCCTCATTTAATTTCCCGGGTCGTGTTGAGCCAATGGATTTAAATACCGCGTTTCCAGGCCTGGCTCCCGAAAGCTCGTGCATCCCCAGCTGCCGTGCCAGGACCCTGGAACAGTGATGCGGTCAGGACACCTTTGTGCTCTGTGTCTTTGCAAATCAGAGAGTGGAGCTTCATTCTGAGCACACAGGTCTGGAAACCCTGGCAGCTGGAAGGAGACAGGGTGCGTGGTACAAATAGAATCGGCCAGAAGCATCCGCGCTGCCTTCCTCCCTGGTCGATGGTTTTATCGAGCTGCCTGTCACTAGGCAGCCAGTGGCTGCTCGCGCTCTTATCCAGCCTGAAGATAAAGTACTATTTAACAATCATTTAACTGTTACTGAAGTGCTTCAGCCTCTGCAAGCTCGTAAAGAAAACAGCACATGCCCCGAGATAACTCTTCACCTCTGCGCGTCTCCTCACTCCTGATTTTCTGCTGTTCGACAGGACAAGAGGGAATGGCCTCAAGCTCCAACAGAGGAGGTTCAGGCTGGACATCAGGAAAAAATTGTTCATGGAAAGGGTCATTGGGCACTGGCAGAGGCTGCCCAGGGAGGTGGTTGAGTCCCCTTCCCTGGAGGTGTTTAAGGGACGGGTAGATGAGGTGCTGAGGGGCATGGATTAGTAATTGATAGGAATAGTTGGACTCGATGATCCAGTGGGTCCTTTCCAACCTGGAGATTCTATGATTCCACGATTCTCCGGAGAGCAGCTTATGGACACTGCATATGGATGGAAACTTCCCTCTCTGCCTACCCGGTACGCTTCACTGTCAGTAATTTTGCACCCAAGGGAGAGCTCGCTCTGGGCTGATGCTGCTGGGGGCTGGGTCTCTGCACACGCTGCCTTCAGAGGCAGGTGCCTTAACCTGCCCGGCGCACGTGGATGTCGTTATCAGCAGCAGAAACAGCAAAGCTGCGGCCGGTGTGGTGCTTACCTGACCTGGTTGAAGCAATCCATCTTCAAGGGTGGATTTTGTTGTTCCCGCTGGGGCTGAAGCTGTCGGGTTTTCTGAGGACACCAGGTGGTGTGTGGGGAGGGCAGAGGTGGCAGAGGCCGGATCTATAGGAGCTTTGGTTCAGCTCAAGTGTACAAAGTAACTGGAGACACTGTCATCTTTCTAGACTAGATGTGGACACAGTTTTAAACATGAGATGGAGGAAAATGTGCTTTAATCTTCAGGCAGAGAGAGCAATTTACCAGGTTCCTTGGAGATTATCAGTACTGGCCCCAACACCAGCCTGATGCTGGCTGGAAGGAGGGTGCCAGGCTGAGCCCCCAGTTACACCAGTCCCACCCCATCTTTCCTTCCAGCTGGATTTGTCACCAAGTGCAGAAACATTTCCTCTGTCCCTGGCATCCCTAGCATTTGCTCCCAGCTCCCCAGGTTTTAAATGGAGGTGGAACTTTCCTCAAAGAACATAATCCCAGTCCTAATAAAGAGGTTAAAGAGGCAGATTTAATTCAATTATGATTTCTTGGTTTCATGAGTCCGATGCCTCTGGAAAATGCCTCTATGGGCAGAGCAGCTCCTGCCCTCTCTGCCTCAGCATCTCATCTAGGGCCTGATTACCTAGGGATCGGGGTTCCTCTGGTACAGGGCTGTACCTGCTCAGACTCTGATGGCTTTCAGCCATGGTAGAAAAGGTATAGAAAATCCTCATGCCTGTTCCCAGGCTGGAAGAAGAGGGGAAAACTCATTTTCTTCTGACTTGAGGATGGAAAAGCTTTTAAGCTGATAGCTGGGGAACGTATCAGCCCTGTCTTACAGGGGGGGAAACTGAGACCCGGGGAGACGCCAGACCTGCTGAAGGTCAGAGCAAGGGCAGATGATGAAGTGGGGAGGGCGGCTGCTGGTGCTCGGAGCGCCCACGCTGCCTCCCGTTATAGTCCCTACAATAAGTCGCCGCGGCTTATCATTATGTAATATAATATTCCTAATAGTACAAGACAAAACCAATTGACTAAAAGACAATGCCAAATGAGGCTTGTGGCTAACACTCCCCGAAGAAATTGTCTGTTTTCTAGAATAGAAAAAAAAAAAGAAACCCAAGCAAATTAGAAACAATTGAAAAATGAAATCACATCTGCAAATCATCAGGGTGCTTCTGAGCCCCGAAGGATGCCTATCCCCCTCTGCCACTCCCGCTGCCCGGTACAGGGCGGTGGGTGTTGCGGGGACCTGTGGGACCGCTCATGGAAGCACAGGAGGGAATTTGCGGCAGCGCCAGGGCAGCGGACGGGCATGGCCTTGGCGGGTGATTCACTCAACAGAAGAGCTGTGTCACTCTAGAACAAATTAGAGATGTACTTAAGGAATTAAGAACTTGGTATGCTTAATCTCCCGGAACTGGCAGGGAAGCAGGGAGAGAAAGAGTGCAAGAGGGAGGGAGCACCAGCTTAAAAACTGCTGTTCCCTTCCTGGGAGCCCTCTGGGGCTGGGCAGAGGCACCGGCACAAAGAAACCACAGAACTTGACCAAGCGCTTGGCCACGGGCTGCTTGGTTCCCTAGAGCCGGAGGCTACCTTCTGCCTGCCTCAGCTGAGCTTTGCCCGTGTTACTCTTCTACGGGAGCAGAACAAAAGAGAGCAGGAGGCAGGAACAGTGTGTGGACTCAGCAGAGCTGGGATGCAGGAGGCGTTTCCATCCCCCAGTGTGGTAGCTCCCAACCCTATGGGCACACTGGGCTGTGGGTGGTTTGTGCCGCATGCCCACGAGCACTGTGCAGCAGAGCTGAAGTGGGGATGCCCCGGCCTGCTCCATGCTTGGTAAGGGAAAGCACGTAAGGGAAAGGTCTACCAGGGGAGGTTTAGGCTGAACATTAGGAAAAATTTTTCATGGAAAGGGTCATTGGGAACTGGAACAGGCTGCCCAGGGAGGTGGTTGATTCACCTTCCCTGGAGGTGTTTAAAAGACGGGTGGACGAGGTGCTGAGGGACATGGTTTAGTGTTTGATAGGAATGGTTGGACTCAATGATCCGATGAGTCTTTTCCAACCTGGTGATTCTGCGATTCTATGATTCTATGATGATTTTATGCTACTGGGATGGCTTAGGTGGGGACACGCATTGCTGCTGCCATGGGAGGGGGAGATGCTGAGGCTTGAGCTGGGAGGAATAGGCAGAAGTGCCCCTCAAGCCCCTGTCCCCAGAGACCCATGAGCTGCTTGACAGAGTGGTGGGATGTTTCTTGGAGGGAAGAGCTGAGACAAAGGATGCGGGGATGCTGGAGCTGTGCTGTCCTGGGAAGACACAGAGCCTAATGAAGTGGACAGACATGGTGCAATGTGTTGGCCAAGAAGCCGCCTCTGCCCTGGGCTGTACCAGCCCCATCGATTGCCTTCATGTGCAGGATCTGTTCCTGAGGCCTCCAAGTCCAACGAGCACCTGGGATGAAGTTTAAGAGCCCCCAGGAGGGCAAAGGCAAAGCAGGGCATGGGAAGGGGCAGCTGCCAGCTGCTTTCTCAGACACCTCCACCTCTGCTCTGCCTCTGAGCTGCCCACCTACGGGCAGGTCCTGGGCTAGAGGACACCTTCAGCAGGGGGATTTTGCTGCTGGTCCACTTGACTGTCACCAACCAGAGGAAACTCAGTACCAGAGTGGTGATGTGGCCAGTGCCCATGACAGCAGACACGATGATCACGGTGAGGAGGGTCAGCAGCTGGTCATCCCCACTACCCCACTCTGGCCTGCACCCACTCATGACATAATTCAAGCCTACAAGAAAGCTGGAGAGGGGCTATTCATAAAGTCTTGTGGTGACAGGACAAGGGGGAATGGGTATGGACTGGAGAGGGGCAGATTTAGGGTAGACATTAGGAAGAATTTCTTCACCATGAGAGTGGTGAGGCACTGGCACAGGTTGCCTGAGGAAGCTGTGGCTGCCTCATCCCTGGAGGTGTTCAAGGCCAGGTTGGATGGGCCTTGGGAAGCCTGAACTAGTGGGATGTACCTGCCTGTGGTAGGGGCATTGGAGCTAGATGATTTTTAAGGTCTCTTCTGACCCTAACTATTCTATGATTCTGTGATTCTATGATAAAATGGAGGTGTATTTTAGCAAGGAGGAGAATCAACCCTCTACAAGGCCTCTAAAGGCTTCCTGGGGATTGTTTAGCAGGTTTCATCTGGGCCCATGGCAAACCAGACATCCAACCATCTCATTGCAGTGGCCCCTTATGGTTTATGGATGTGTCAAATTTGGCAATCTATACGAGAGAAGGAAAAAAATGCTGTTACATGATCTGAAGGCACCAGTACAAGAGCCATGTCTTAAAATTATTTAAAGCAGAAGTGGAAGAGGCAAGACTTCGACATCTGGGGAGTTCGATGTGCACATGATGACTCCCACACCACTGCAGCGTTAACTTCAAAACAAAAACATTTTCCAAAAGACACACTTTGACTTGCGTGGTGACTTTTCCTGCCAGGTCCAAGTGATGTCTCAGAGCCCTGGCACAGGAGGGGCTGCCCTGAGAGAGGCGCATTGCCCGGCACAGGATGGGACCCCCACGTCGGTGCCGACTGCAACATGTGCTGCCTTCGGATACCTGAGTCTGCACCTCTCGGTGTTCCTCTGGGTGACACTGTGGGGGCTTTGCTTTGCTCAGGATGCCTTTCTGTCCTCATCCCCCTCCTCTGCCATGGTTACGTAGCCACAGCTATTTGCTGGTGGCCTCCGCGGAAACTGAATATCCTGCCCTTGCAATCGGAGACCAGGTACCCACGCAGCTGCCAGATTTGAAAGAGGAGCTGGCAGGAGGAGAAGAGCCCAAAATACGTGCACCGAGGGAGGAAGGAATCACATCCATCATCCTAAATTCAGGCTCATCCCAGCCTCACCTGGAGGAGAACTGTAGTGGAATGGGGGGAAAAAAAGCCCTGTTTACAAGAAATCTCTCAAGGCAACAAGCAAGCAGCTGAGGGCTGAGGCCAGATTTAAATTAAACCTCCTGCCCAGTGATCCATGAGGAAGGCTCGGCTGCTCAAACAATGAGCGGGGAAAGAAAGCTGAAATGATGGTCAGGAGAACCTGAAACCCACAGTGGGGAAAACAAATAAATACAGCAAGCGGAGCCTTCCCCATCCCAGCTGAGGCAATCTGTGCTTATGCAACCCTACCCGAAGGCTCCCTATCTCTGTGTACAATCTGGGCTGATAAGATTGTTCTCTGCTGAAAATCAAAACCGCAGGGATTCCAGGCGGCTCAGCCGGAGTCAGATTGTCCACCTGAACACCGGGGCACTTTCATGTGGAAAATAATCACACAGTTATTTTGCTGAAATAAAGAGAGAGAAAGAGGTCCTTGGCTGGTTTGGAGGAGAGCGTTGCCCTGGTGCTGGATGCATGGAGAACTGTAGGGATGACAGTGAAGGGCACAATCCCAAGGGCGAGATGTCCCCATGGGGTGACAGTTGCTGCATGAAGCCTATCATAGAAAAACAACGGGTTCTTGCCCAACGCTGACTGTTTCTTTTTAGTGAAAACTCCTTCTATTAGATGCTAGGGACTTGCAGTTGGCAGGTCTGGTGTAAAAAGCCCACAAACAAGAGTCAGGTGAGTGACGGTGAAAACAGTTATCGCCAGTGAAGCACAGGCCACTTTTAACATTGTTTGGGTGGAACAGCATATGATTAATGTCTACACTGAATAGGAGACAGAATATATAAACGTATCATATACATATACACGTGTACAGAGAGATAAATGCAATTGATAGAGCTGCTCTGTAGAGCAGCTTGCCTGAGAAGCCACTCCCATGAGCAAGATGTGCAGCATTAAGTCTGTGTTTGCAGTTACGAAGTAGAAGCTGGGGTTTTCTTGCATCTATTGTAGTTCAATAGTCCTGGTTTTTGCCGTGTGCCTCAGTACCTTGATGATCAGATCCTCTCCGCTTTGAATATCAGATCAGTCCTTCTCTCAAGACAAAACTTGTTATCAAATCCTGGCCAGGAAAAGCAGTTATTTGGGGAAAAAATAGCAGAAAGGGACTGCTTGTGATGTTGGAGGTGGCACATCCTTCCACTGAGAAGGGAAGGGGATGATTAGATCCTACATCCTGCAGAAGAAGCATAAATGCTTGCCTGAAGCAGCACTTGCTTTTATTTGGTGCATTTAGCCCCAAGTACTGACTGTTCGTGTGTTTTAAATGCTGCTGAGCAGATATGTACAGCAGAAATGTCAACTAGGGTGTTGGATGAGACAGGTTGGGAAGCTGGATCTCAAACCCCACCAGGTCTCTAGCCAGGGACAAATAGAGATCCTGGTGAAAAGCAGGTTTGAGCACTACATCTACATCTATGGCTGTTGCTCAGTTCTTGTAGCTTCACAGTTGGCATTTTCAGGTAGCTGGTTTTCTGTCTCTCCCTGCTGCAGTAAAACCCATGTGAGGGAGAAGAGGTTTAGCTCAAGTGGGGTCCGATGGCCCCTGTGGGCTTGTTGGGACATATGATGGTGTCACCTCATCAGGTGGGCTTGTTTGAAAACGTTGAGTCGCTGTTTCCTCTGCTTTGACATCTGTTCCCTTCCCTCAGATCCTGCCAGTTACAGCAACACTGCTCTCACCTGCAATAATGCCTGATTATAAAACAAAATCCATGCAAAACTCTGTTTACAGGTAGGATACAGCTCTTCAGTCTTGCAGAGGTGCCTGTTCCCACAGCCACTGCCGGCCCATGGACCACTGGGCAGGCAACGCTGGGTTTGTGCACACACAGAGACACAGACGCACACAGAGTTACTCGGGTGACTCTGATGAGTAACAAAGCCCTTTAGTCCTGCTCATGGGCAACGCATCCCGCAGTGGCCACCCTCCTCCAGGGCTTGGTGTTCCTGGCAAAGCTTATGTGAAACGAAAATGCCTATAATTTTCTAAAATTCCTTAATCCTGCTTATTTTCTCCCTTTCCCCGAGAGATCGGAAGCCGCAGTGGTCTCTTCAAGCCCACCCACTAATTACAAGACATGAGCTCAGGCAACTGCCGGCCAGAAACAACATCACGGGACCAAACACCACTAACCAACACTGGATGCTCACAGCAAGCTGCTTGAAAGCGAGTCGCAAAGGGCTTGGCAGTAAACCACAAGTCAAATCAAAGACAGAAAGAAGGAAAATATCCTTTTTTCGTTCCTTCTGCAGCGATCCCAGCTACTGCAGTATCTGAGTCCTGCTTGTTTGTCTCACCCCAGGATTCTCTTTTAGGTCTCTCTCTTCTCTTTTTTTCCAACTTTAACCCGATTATCTTTCAAACTTGCTTGGGAAGGCCAACCCCTTCAGAAGTGCTGGGGAGAAAGGGAATTTCTAGCAGGAGGGCAACATTTAGGTGGAAAAAAATCTCTCTGGAGAGATCAGATCAGACAGAGCCCTAAGGAAGCCAAGCTAAAAATAAAGCCCGAACTTGCACAGCAGTTTTAGGATGGGAACAGAAGTTATGGTGCATCCCTGGTTATATTCTTAACAGGTACAACTGGAAGGGGGTTTGGCGTTCTGGGTTTTTTTTTTTTTTACTTTCTGTATTCACATTCACAGTTTTCCAGCCGTTTGGGTTCCTTCCCTAAACCCCCCTGTTTTACAGAGGCTGCTGGTTGTACTTTGTCTGGAATACCTTGTCTGCTTCTCTCGTCCTGCTTTTCTACTGTACAAGCAACGGGCGTGTGCAGCCTCTTCCACCCCAAAAACTCCCTCTGACCCCAGAGTGAGGAGGGGGGTTTTCTGCTCTGGATTTTATCCCTGTACCAAGCCCGCACCGAACACAGTATTTCCTCTGAAAAGTCCTGCTCTGGTACACGTTAGGAATAATATCCCAAGCTCGTCTGCTTTGAGGCACGTGAAATTATAGAATCATAGAATAACTAGGTTGGAAAGGACCCACAGGATCATCGAGTCCAACCATTCCTATCAAACACCAAACCATGTCCCTCAGCACCTTGTCCACCCGTGCCTTAAACACCTCCAGGGAAGGGGACTCAACCACCTCCCTGGGCAGCCTCTGCCAGGGCCCAATGACCCTTTCCAGGAAAAATTTTTTCCTAATGTCAAGCCTAAACCTCCCCTGGCGGAGCTTGAGGCCATTCCCTCTTGTCCTGTCCCCTGTCACTTGGGAGAAGAGGCCAGCACCCTCCTCTCCACAACCTCCTTTCAGGTAGTTGTAGAGAGCAATGAGGTCACCCCTCAGCCTCCTCCAGGCTAAACCCCAGCTCTCTCAGCCGTTCCTCATAAGGCCTGTTCTCCAGCCCCCTCACCAGCTTTGTTGCTCTTCTCTGGACTCGCTCCAGAGCCTCAACATCCTTCTTGTGGTGAGGGGCCAGAACTGAACACAGGATTCAAGGAGCGGTCTCCCCAGTGCCGAGTACAGAGGGAGAATAACCTCCCTGGCCCTGCTGGTCACACCGTTTCTGATCCAAGCCAAGATGCCATTGGCCTTCTTGGCCACCTGGGCCACTGCTGGCTCATGTTCAGTCACTGTCAATCAACACCCCCAGGTCCCTCTCCTCCAGGCAGCTTTCCAGCCAGACTTCTCCTAGTCTGTAGCTGCACAGGGTTGTTGTGCCCCAAGTGCAGGACCCGGCATTTGGCCTTGTTAAACCTCATGCCATTGGACTCTGCCCAGCGGTCCAGCCTGTTCAGATCCCTTTGGAGCCTCCCGACCCTCCAGCAGATCAACATTTCCACCCGGGATCCACACTTCCACCCAGAGTGAGGGTCGGTGGGGTCCCAGGTAGGGGGATGCGCTCTGGAGCGCAGGGGGTGGCTCTGCTTCCCCCCTGAGATGGGTGTGAGCGTGGGTGCACATTGGTGTGGGTGTCAGTGCCAGTGTGCGAGCGTATGGGGGGATGTTGTGAGTGAGGGTGGGTGTGAGTATGGTGGGAGTGAGTGTGAGTGGATGCGAGTGTGTGTGGGGTGTGTATGTGTCAGTATGGGAGTAGGTGTGTGGGTGTGGGTGTAGGGGGTGGTGAGTTTGTGGTGTGGGTGTGAGCGTGAGCTCCTGCGAAGGTGAGTTGGTGTTGATGTGCACGTCTCTCAGTGTGGGTGTCAGTGTCTGTGTCAGTGTGTGTGTGTCTGTCAGTGTGTCTGTCTCTGTGTGTGTCTGTGTCAGTGTGTCTGTGTGTCTGTCTCTGTATGTGTGAGTCTGTGTTGCTGTGTGTGTCTGTCTGCCTGTGGTGTGTGTCTGTTTGTGTCTGCATGTCTGTGTGTCTGTCTTTGTCGCTGTGTCTGTGGGTGTCTGTCTGTATGTGTCTGTCTGTCAGTGTATCTGTGCGTCTGTCTGCGTATCTGTGCATCTGTCTGCATGTCTGTGTGTCTGTCTGGGTCTCTGTGTGTGTCTGTATGTGTTTCTGTGTCTGCATCTGTGCGTGTCGGTGTGTCTGTGTGTCAGTGTCTGTCTGTGTGCGTGACTGTGTCTGTCAGTGTGTTAGTGTGTCTGTCCATGTGTCTGTCTGTCTCTGTATGTGTGTGTGTGTCTCTGTGTGTGTCTGTCTGTCTGCCTGTGTCTGTCTGTGTCTCTGTGTGTGTCTGTATGTTTTTGCGTGTCTGTGTGTCTGTCTGTGTGCCTGTGTGTCTGTGTTGCTGTCTGTCTGTACGCGTCTGTATGTGTCTGTCTGTGTGTCTGTCTGTATATCTGTCTGTCTGTGTCTCTGTCTGTGTCTGTATGTTTTTGTGTGTCTGTGTGCCTGTGTGTCTGTGTGTCGCTGTGTCTGTCTGTCTGTGTCTCTGTGTGTGTCTGTATGTGTTTGCGTGTCTGTGTGTCTGTCTGTGTCTGTGTGTCTGTCTGTGTGTCTATGTGTCTGCGTGTCGCTGTGTCTGTCTGTATGTCTGTCTGTGTCTCTGTGTGTGTCTGTATGTTTTTTCATGTCTGTGTGTCTGTCTGTGTCTGTGTGTCTGTGTCTGTGTATCTGTGTGTCGCTGTGTCTGTCTGTCTGTGTCTCTGTGTGTGCCGGTATGTGTTTGCGTGTCTGTCTGTGTCTGTGTGTCTGTCTGTGTCTGTCTGTCTGTGTCTGTGTCAGTCTGTGTCTGTGTCTGTGTGTTTCTCCGTGTCTGTGTGTCCATCCTGGTGTCGCTGTGTCTGTCTGTCTGTGTCTCTGTGTGTGTCTGTCTGTGTCTGTGTGTCGCTGTGTCTGTCTGTCTGTGTCTCTGTGTGTGTCTGTATGTTTTTGCATGTCTGTGTGTCTGTCTGTATGTCTGTCTGTCTGTGCCTCTGTCTCTGTGTCTGTATGTTTTTGCGTGTCTGTGTGCCTGTCTGTGTCTGTGTGTCTATGTGTCTGTGTGTCACTGTGCCTGTCTGTCTTATCTCTGTGTGTGTCTATATGTTTTTGCATGTCTGTGTGTCTGTCTGTATGTCTGTCTGTGCCTCTGTCTCTGTGTGTGTCTGTATGTTTTTGCGTGTCTGTGTGCCTGTCTGTGTCTGTGTGTCTGTGTGTCTGTGTGTCTGTCTGTGTCTGTGTGTCTATGTGTCTGTGTGTCACTGTGCCTGTCTGTCTGTCTGTGTCTCTGTGTGTGTCTGTATGTTTTTGCATGTCTGTGTGTCTGTCTATGTCTGTGTGTCTGTGTGTCTGTCTGTGTCTGTGTGTCTGTGTCTCTGTGTTGCTGTGTCTGTCTGTGTCTCTGTGTCTGTCTCTCTGTCTGTGTCTCTGTGTGTCTGTGTCTGTGTGTCTGTGTGTCGCTGTGTCTGTCTGTCTGTGTGTCTGTGTGTGTCTGTGTGTCTGTCTGTGTCTGTGCGTCTGTCTTTATCACTGTGTCTGTCTGTGTCGCTGTGTCTGTCTGTGTCTGTGTGTCGCTGTGTCTGTCTGTATGTCTGTCTGTCTGTGTCTCTGTGTATCTGTATGTGTTTGCGTGTCTGTCTGTCTGTGTCTGTGTGTCTGTGTGCCTGTCTGTGTCTGTGCGTCTGTCTTTATCACTGTGTCTGTCTGTGTCTGCGTGTGTCTGTATGTGTTCACATGTCTGTATGTCTGTCTGTGTGTCTGTATGTGTCTGCATGTCTGCCTGTGTCTCTGTGTCTGTCTGTGTCTGTGTGTCTGTGCCTGTGCCCGTGTCTGTGTGTCCCTCCGTGTCCGTGTGTCGGTCCCGGTGCCGCTGTGTCTGTCGCGGTTCCCGTCCGTCTGCCCGTGCCCGCAGCGCCCCCTGCTGTCCCCGCGGCGGAAGCGCCGGGGGGGTTCAGGGCGAGGGAGCCGCGCGGGGCCCAGGGAAGGGGCGGGCTCGCCGAGCCCCGGGGCGGCTTGGAAGGGACCTTAAGGATCATCCAGTTCCACCCCTCGCCGTGGGCAGGGACACCTCCCACTGCATCAGGTCGCTCAAAGCCTCATCCAACCTGGCCGTGGACACCTCCAGGGATGGGGCAGCCACAGCTTCCCTGGGCAACCTGGGCCAGGGCCTCACCGCCCTCAGCGTGAAGAAATTCCTCCTTATGTCTAATCTAATTCTTCCCCCTTCCAATTTAAACCATTCCCCCTCATCCCAGCACTTCATGCCGTTGTAAAAAGTCCCTCCCCAGCTTTCCTGTAGCCCCTTCAGCTTCTGGAAGGTCACTATAAGGTCTCCCTGGAGCCTTCTCTTCTCCAGGCTCAACAACCCCAGCTCTCTCAACGTGTCCTCACATAGGAGGTGCTCCAGCCCTCAGACCATCTCCATGGTCTCCTCTGGACCCGTTCCAACAGTTCCATCTCCTTCTTACGTTGGGGATTCCGGAACTGGACACAGGACTCTAGACGAGGTCTCAGAAGAGAGGAATAAAGCGGCAGAATCCCCTCCCTCGCCCTGCTGGCCACGCTGCTTTGGATGCAGCCCAGGACACAGTTGGCCACCTGGGCTGCAGGTGAGCATTGATAAAGCAATGAAGCGATAGAGTGAAATGCATCCACAAGTCTGGTCTCCTTCCACACAGGGATGCTCCACATTGTCCCAGCACAGCAGCTGGACCTGAGCACCCTGCAGGTGTCACCTCTTGCCATCTGGGCACGGCCTCCTATTTCTTTCTGCTCTTTGGGAGCTTCCTTCTCCCTTTAGGACTTTTAGCCGTCATTACCCTGAGTTATAGCTGCTTCTGCTTTGCTCTGTGAAAAACCTGGATTTCTCTCTCCGCGTTTGTGTGCTGATGTGGCCCAGAGCAGGTTGTCCAGTCCCACCTCTCTGACTCAAGCTCTTCTCAGCCTAAAAAGCCAACCTTCCCTTCCTGGGTCACCCATCATTACAGTTAACCTCTCAAAAAGGAGGAGAGTTTGTGCCCTGCAGAAAAGCACAGAGGAAGGGGCATCCCCTCCATTTGTGTTGAAAGAAAGGATGGAAATATAAAGAACTGAAAATAAAACAGAGCAGGGAAATCCTAACTATTGAAAATTGAGCGTTAGGGGGAAAAGAAACACTCTTGAATGCCAGATTCAGACCGGCCAGGCAGAGTTCAGAAACAACAACAAAAAAAGTTTGGTGGAAACCAGATACTCGCCATGAAAACTTGCAGTTCTTTGTTGATCAAATGTTTCCATGGAAGAGCTCTGTTTACCCGCCACTTGCTGGCTCTCCAGGATGCTGTGCAGCTGGGTGGGCAATGCCCAGAGGAGAGGAAGGGAGCGGAAACAGTCCCAGAAAATTTGGATGCAGCTAGGAGGCCTTGGGAGAGAGCACCGAGCCCCTGTTTGCCTTTTCATCTTTCATCCCTGCAGGTCAGTGTTTGGAATACATTAATTTTTTCATGGACAACACACTACAGAGGCCAGAGGAGTAGCCTGCTGGGATTTTGGGGAGAAACCTGCTGGAAAAGTTCAGCAGGTCCAGCCATGGTGTGGCCGCACGTCTAGAAGTAGATGAACAGAAACAAGGGACTTCTGGGAGGGGAAAAAAACATCTTTGAAAGCTCAGACTCACATGTTGAACAACCAAATTTCCTTTTTCCCCAGCGGAGACATGAAGTAGTTGTGCTTTTCCATCATGAGCCCATCCCAGGATCCTGCTGGGTACAGCTTTTGGAGCCAGGGAGGTGCCGACTGCCTCCGACAACATTTTCTTACAACACTGCTGGGACTGGCAAGGCAGAGCCACAAAAGTGAAAGGCTGGATTTGAAACCCACCACTTGGACCCAGACAAAATGAAACAGGGAGAAGTAAAAACAAGGGGAAACTTGGCTGCGGCTGCTCCTTTCACAGGCTCCTTGCACTGGGTCATAAGAAACCAGTCCACGGAGAGGCAGGCATGTTACCGTCTGCTGTGCTGTGTCCTGGGGAGCTGGGGAAAGGGGCCAAGCAGAGACTGGATCCTGGAAAGCAGCCCATGCTGCCTGCCAGCGTGTGCTGCCAGAGGTGGGAAGTGGGGAAAGTCATGCATGGCCTTCCCATCTCCTCTGCCACTGGTGTGGGGTGGCTTGGCAGGAGCCTTCAGGATGCTGCCCTCCCTGTCTGCAGCAACCATGGGGAACACCTGAGTGTCTGCCTGCTCTGCACCCCCTTTTCAGGACCCAATGATGATTTGGGTGTCTCATTCCTGCACAGGGAAAAGGGGGTTGGGACCTTCACTGTCCTTTGAACCTCTGACCCTTAGGCTTGGTGCATCACATGCTGCTCTTGGTTGCATCCCTCTCTTCCTTGCTCAATCATTGTGTGCTCCCCAGCTCACCGGGAACCTTTTCCCACTGTTCCACAGTCCAGTGCCCTCAACACGCACTTGACAGGGACTGTCCCTTGCTCTGTGTACCTCCAGCTTTGGTTCTGGTGGGAGCCTGCCTGCAGCACTTGCAGTTTTTTTGTTTATGAGGCTGCGCTCACCAACACCAGCAAAGTGCCTGGTGGGGACAGGCCTTGATCCTCCCTTCCCACCGTCTTCATGCTCGAGTGTGTGTTTAGGATTCAGCCATCATTCAGGCTCTGTCTGGTCCTTCCCTGGCCCCTTCCCTGTCTCTCCTCGCCCCTCAAAGACGGTAAGTGCCTCTTCATCACGCCCTGCTCCAGCATCTCATCTCAACAGGCCAAGCATTCACTGTGTGCCAAACTGGCAGGCGGCTCGCTTTCCTGGCATGTGGCCTCCTTGGCTCTCCATCCAGACTGATTTCTTTTATTTTTATTGTTTTGTTTTCCCCCGTCTTTTAAAATTCACCATTGGTTTTAATTAGGTGGCCGTGGACTTGCAGCCGTTTTAAGAGATGAGAGCTTCCAAGAGCAGGAAAGGGGAAATCTGGCGTGGTGGGTCTGGTAGCAGCAGCGCCGCAACCCAGCTTGGGGTGACCCAGCTCATCTTGCTTTTGGCAGTGAGCCAAGGGCCAGAAGGTGGACAAAGTATTTTGTCTTATTTTGGAGCTTTCCTGGTCTTCCTGCAGCTCCTGGAGTCCCACTATGGAAAACACCACCTCAAGGAGCCAGCACTGATGCCAGGGTGAGGGGAGCGTTGGTGGCAGAGAAAGCTGATAGGGGCAGGTTCCCAGCCCTTAACAACAGGTAAAAAACCAGGGAAACCACAAAGAAAAAGGGAATGCCCTCTGTAGGGCCCCTGTCCTGGACGGGTTGGGATACTCCTTGGAGAGAAGGTGCTTACGCAGATGACACTCATGGTCAGCTTGGAGAAAGCGGAGGTAGGTCCCAGCCCTGGGGCTTTGCTAGAGTGGTTTAAGCCCATCTCTGAATGCCCCCCTGCCTGTCTCTGAAGTTGCCTCCTTGCAGAGGGTTTGTGCACTCTGGGCTCCCTGCCGATACAAGCAGTTAGGTGCAGAGCCTGTCCTCTACAGCCTTCCCACTGTGAGACACATTAATTCCTTAGGGAAAAAAAGAAAAAGGAAATGATTTCTTTTCTCCTATTGCTCCCATTTGATCTAGGCCTGAGGGGCTGAAGTGCTTCAGGGAATCTTATGCAACAAAGGGTATTTCAGAGGGCTGAGTCTCAGTTGTGTAATCTCTGTGTACAAATGTTGGAGCAAGTGAATGGTTCTGGTTCAACAGGACTTGCAGATACATGCTGGAACAGTTCTTAGGATAACCAGGGTTCAGCTCCACCCAGGACATCCCTGATGTGGGGTGATCAGTAGACATGTCCCATAGACATTCTCTTCCCAAGCTTGAGTTGAGTAGTCGTGGTCCCTACTTCTCTCGTGGGCCAGCGTGCAGGCAGACTGGAGGGATGAGCAACCTCCGATAGCAGCTGAGAAAGGTTTTGGATTGGGCATCTGCTCCTGGGCCAGCATCTGCATCTTGCTCCTGGGTAGCAAACATATTTGCCCCCAGTGGAGATGTGGCATGTGTGGGAAGCAGCTTGCTGTCTTTGCTGCCACCCAAACAGCTCCTGAGATTCCCAGCTTCTCCCTCCACCCTCCCCAACATCTGGGAGAGAAGGCAGCAAGGGCAGAGGTCATCTCTGCCCCAGGACTGAGCTCCATGACTGCAAGACTGAGCCATTAAAGCCCTACATGCCTTGTCAGTCCACCGAAATATCTCAGTCCCTCCACCCTGATGTTGTTCTTTCATTTTATTTTTAGATCCGCTGCTCCCGTTAGTTCTTTTCTATTTGTTTTTGGTTCTTATTATTCCTGGCTTCTTCCAGTGTTTTGGTTTCCCTCCTCAGCCCTCATCCGGATGTTTATTCTCACTATTTGTTTTTATACTTTCCCAAGGTGCCTCCTGGTTGCAGCTAGGCAGAGGTCTGTGTTTGGACTGGGCAAGTGCTCGCGTAGCTGGGCTGGAACCAGCTGCCAGAGCATCACTCAGAGAAACAGAACTGGTCAAGGAGAGAAGAAGACCTGGGCATCTTAGACTGCTTTTCAGCCTGCTTGCTTTTTCAACTGGGCACGTTGGCTGCTTTCCAAGGATGAGCAGAGTGTTTGCCCCATTTAGGAGCACAGCTGGTGTATAAATGTGGCAGCTCTTTGATGGAAGGGCTTACAGCAGGGTAAAGAAAGCAGGGGGAAGGAGTTAACTCATCTCTGAGGAACTTACAAGGACAAATGCAGTCATGTACCCAAGGTCACACGGAAGATCTCTGCCTTGGGAGCTGCTTTTCCCGTGGCTCTATTTGTTCTGATTGTCAGTGTGGTTATGCCTTGGGTTATCTTGAAAATGAAGCATGGCCATTCAGTGCCTTCGCCTACTAAAAATAAAAGTTTTCTTTTTGCCTTATTGTGGGATAAATAGGTTTTCCAGAGAAGCTGTGGAAGCCCCATCCTTGGAGGTGTTCAAGGCCAGGTTGGATGGGGCTTTAAGCGACCTGATCCAGTGGGAGGTGTCCCTGCCCACGGCAGGGAGGTTGGAACTGGATGAGCTTTACATTTCCTTCCAACCCAAACCAATCTATGATTCTATGAAGTCTGGCTTTCTTCCTTCCATGCTCTTCCTTCCCACGCAGGTTGTGCCTGGATGTGTCTGTGCATCCTCCTCTCCCTGCTCATCCAGAAATGTTTCTCAAACATTTTTTGGGCTCCAGCTAAGACATATCCCCATGGAGCAGATGGAAAGAGCTGTTCTGTTGCTTCATGGACTTCCAGGCTAAGATCACATATGTAACTGAAGTCTATCCTGAGTTTTGGAGGCAGGGACTGGAGGGTGCACATGGTCAGAGTTATGGGTGCTAACTATGTGCTTACTTGTGCTCTCACCTACTGCCATCAGGGTTACGATAAATCCCCCACCCTCATACTTTCGCTTAATTTTCTGTCAAAATAGGAGGAAAAATGAGGCAGTGTGAAAAAGGGGCTGCAATATCTCACATTAGAGAGCTGTGGTGGCTCTGAGGGTTTTATTGTACCTGTACACATCCCCCACCACAGCTGCTGAATTTCAGACAGACACAAGCACATGCCTGCATGCTGCAGGAGCTGTCCTGGCTTCCCTTGTTATTTATTCCAGTACAAGGGCATAGATTTTTTGTTTATTTTATTCTTTAGGAGGTCATTTATGTTTCTTTTCCCACCCTACAACCTTTTTGCTGGCGAGTTGCCTAGAGCCGTGTGGCCCTGTGGCTACCTCAGGGACAAGGGAGTCCCTGGCAAGGAGATGCTCATATCCCATGGATGGGATGAGGCTCTTCTCCAGTCCTCAGGTATTTATTTAAAGAACCACCCACTCAAGAGAGCGATGTGACGGTTTGGAGTGGCCTTCCACATTTTCAGTACAGTTTCAATGCAATTTGCGTTTGAGACTTTGAAGGGCTGGCAAGGAGCTCTGTGCCTGGATATAGGGGGTTTTTATTGCTCGACTTCAAAGGGGTTCAATAATGGGAGCAAGCGTTCAGGTAGGGAAAAGCTCTTTCTTCTTTCCATCTGCAAAATCGTGCCAGAGAACACAAAGACATCCTTGCATACATGGAGTTACGGGGCTCTGGGGAGAGTTAAAACAGAGCAGGCTGAGGATTTTGCATCAAAAATATTATTATCTTTGGATAGAAAAATCAGCTGACACAAGAGCCCAAGCTGTCAGTATTCTCTAGGCTTAGAAGGAGTGGAGGGGGGTAAAAATGAAAAGACTTCAGTTTACTGAAAAGAACCAAAACACAGCAATTTTTGGCCACTTTGAGGCCAAAGTCCAGCCGCATACAAAGCTTTACAAGAGCTGTGGAATCAACTCCTTGCATGACTTGGACCCAACACCAGGTCATGCCTCTGGGCACAGGAATGCAGCTGCTCTGGGACTGTGCACAGGGATAGGGAGACCCATCTGAGGGCCAGCGAGGGCAGGGTGCTCCCCAGTGGGTCTCTCCCCAAGGGTTGGGGCTCCTGAGTGCCACACTTCACTCTGAATTTTATTCAGCACAAGGAATAGAAATGTTTCACTTTGCAGGCACAATGTCACATCCCTTCTGCTTCAAAACTTGGCAATAAAGCTGAGTTTTCTTTGTGTGTGTGTTCTTTTTTCTGGATTTTTTAATTCCACAAGCAAGGCAGGGCTGATATTTTGTTGCGTGCTTTCCCTCGTTGGGATGAAAGTGAGCGTTGGAAAATCATGGGGAAAATTTCACTGATGTTTTAATGTGGAGAAATTTGGGTTGTTTGCATTCAGAAACAGAGCTCAGCTTCCTCCAGGAAACCACATACAGGGCAGGATTTCTCCTGCAACCTGCTTGCAGGAATCCTTCCCTGCTTTTCCGCATGGCGAAAAACACCCTTTTGGGGATGGGGCAGCTGCAATTTCTCTGGGTAACTTGTGCCAATGCTTCACTACCCTCATTGTGAATAATTTATTCCTAATGTCTAATCTAAATCTCCCTTCTTTTAGCTTAAAAACCTTTCCCCCTTGTCCTATCCTTTCACTCCCTGATAAAGAGCCCCTCCCCAGCTTTCCTGTAACCCCTTTCAGTAGTTGAAGGCTGCTCCAAGGTCTCCCTGGAGCCTTCTCTTCTCCAGGCTGAACAACTTCAACTCTCTCAGCCTGTCCTTGCATGAGAGGTGCTCCAGCCCTCAGATCATCTTCATGGCCTTCTCTGGACTGTCTCTAACAGATCCATGTCCTTAAATACATGGCCATAAGTGCACAGGGGCATATCTCAGATATCTTATAGTTTGGGGCTTAATCTCTTCCTCCTCTTGGTTTCCAACCCATTACTATGGGGTACAGCCCCCCAAAAGGAATCCTACCTTCATGGAGGAGAGCAAGCCAGGGCAGTGCTAGGGGCAAGAATTCCATTTATTCCACAGTCAGCCTTTCTCCTCCCAGGCTGTTTTGCTAACTGAAAATATAACAAATACAGCGATTCCCAGAGCTCTGTGCCAGATGTGTTGGAAGAGATTGGAAGAGTGGTGAGACAGGGACTGTCTTTTCCCACAGGCACAGCTGGGCTCTGCTCTGGTGGGGAGCATTGAGGCAACACCAGCCTGCTCCTAGAACAAAGCAAATGACACCTCTAAGAAGAGTGATACTGCTGGAATGGGGCCTGGTACCCCATCCCATTTGTAGTATGAGGGACACAGAGCTGCATCCAGCCTCGACTACACAGTTTCCTTTTGACCCCTCTTCATTGTTAAAGAGAAAGATGAGAGATCTATTACTCCTTATCAGCCCCTTCCATCTCATGGCTGAGATGCCTACACCTTTCAGTTTCCTCTGTCAGTAGATTTTTGCTGAGAGTTTGGGATCATTCACACCCTGCCACCTTAGCTTTACCTGGATAACCCTCCCTGGAAAGCTGGGACTGGAACTGATTGCTGCCAATTTTCTGCAAGTAAATTGAGGCCAAACTGCTGGCTCAGGCTCTGCTCTTGGTCCAAATCAGAATTAACCCTCCTGCTGCCTTCCCCTGGCTTGGCACCAGCTCCAGCCTGGGATACAAAGCTGGATGACCCTTATCTTGGGAACACCCTTGTGGGGACAACCCCAGCTTTCCCAGAAGGGGACAGAGGATAACCCTTCCCCAGTCAACTGTTTTTGAAGAGAACGCTGTTGCCAGCCATTGTGGTCACTTCTGTGGGTGTCCAGGCTGTTTCACTGCCACGTTTCATAAGCTGCCTCTCTGCCCCTGAGTCAGCTACCTCTGAGTCAGCTCCCAGTTGCCGATGCTGGGAACACGCTGGGAACCACAGTGTCCTTTGCTGACTGCAGGGAAATGACTATAATTACTGGGGGTTTGGCCGGCTTGGGAGGCAACAGTGGTCCTGCTGTGCTACCTCTGGGCTGGGGTGGATGCTTCGGGTATTTCCTTCGGCTTGGAGGTGCCTGAAGGGTTTTTGGGACCTGTTCCCAGCACAGGATATGGGTATAAATGTGGAAGGCAGGACCAACAGCTGGAAGCTGCTTGGTGTGGGCAATGCAGTTGGGCTGAGACATCCTGCGACAGAGCTTGAAATATTCCCACAGAAGCTTTCTGGGCAGGAGACCCCATGCCAGTGCCAAGGGTTGTGCCTTGGAGAGAGCAGGGCACATGCTGGCAGGGCTGGATGTGGCGAGGCTGATGCTGCAGTGCTGACCAGGTGCCAGGGACCACATAAATGATCTGCAGAGCTTACACTCGGACCTGGGGGGTTTGCCCTCAGAAGCAGGATGACAGAGGGACTTTCCAGTAGATGTTGTTTCAAGGAACTGTTTTCTTGTAATTTTCTGTAGTTATAAACTTTTTCGGGAAGTATATTTTTTCCCCACTGGAATGATGCTCAGATTAAAGAGAGAGGAGCTCCAGAGTTGGCAAACTGAGAGTTGGCCATGCCCATGCATGATGGCCAGGGAGGTGGTTGAGTCACCTTCCCTGGAGGTGTTTAAGGGACGGGTGGACGAGGCGCTGAGGGACATGGTTTAGTATTTGACAGGAATGGTTGGACTCGATGATCCAATGGGTTTTTTCCAACATGGTGATTCTATGATTCCACGATTCTATGAAATCACAGGGGCATTTGCTAACATGGGGGCATTTGCTAACACCCAGCAGCAGCCACAACACCTGAAGACGTATAGACTTTGCTCCCATGTTCTCTCTTTCCTGTTGGCTTGACAAGACTTAGGGCAGCAGGTCTGAGTGATGGGTTGGACTGGTGTGAACTGGTGAGGCATCACAGACCAGTCTGAGGAGCATTATCTAAAAGAGGGCTGTGCTGGACACATCATCCAGGGGCTAGTCAGATTTTAATTCCAATGTAGGGGAATATTTACATCCTCAGGGGACGGCCACCAACTCTCAGCACCTATGGAGGGAACAGCTCAGGGTAGGTTCAGACTGGACATTAGGAAAGATTTCTTCACCGAAAGGGTTATCAGGCAGTGACAGAGGCTGCCCAGGGAGGTGGTTGAGTCACCATCCCTGGAGGTGTTTAAAAGGTGAGTAGAAATATTGCTTAGGGATACAATTTAGTAGTGGAGAGGTATGGTTGGGCTTGAAGATCTCAAAGGTCTTTTCCAGCCTAGTGTTTCTATGATTCTCTTTTACTGCCCCACAAATGAGACAGGAGCGTGAAAATACAATTCCCCATATCTCTGACAAATCCTTCTTCGACAGATGAGCTCTGACCTATTTTGCAGTGGAGCCAGATGTTTAATTTTATGAATGCAGATGCATTTCCATCAGGCCCTGGGAGGAAGGTTATGTTACTGCCCATCTATGTGTTGTCTTGGGCAGAGGAGCTGGATTTCATGTGAAAATACCATTTATGGTTCAGAAGGATTTTGAAGGGAAAGGAAAACATGACAGCATGCCATGCATTTTCAAATGAGATCTCAACAGAACAAAAATAAGGAGCATTCAAGTGATAACATTTTACCAAGCTGCAAACTGATTGCTGCTAAAAAAAAAAGTAGTTCTAGCCTGGATTTTCAGAAGGTTACATTTACACAGCTTTTGGCTTGATGTTGGTTGTGTCTTCTTCTGTGGGATTTCAAACTTGTTGATAGCCAACTCATAGCAGTTTCACGGTACAATCTAGCAGGTATTCCCTCATTCTCTCAATAAAGCCCTTTATCAATCATGCAATTGTCAGAATGGCATCTCTGGGACTCCCTTCCCAAAGATTGTGCTGCTGGATTTCTGGTTTGGCATCTGGAAAAGCAGCATTATTTTGCTCCTGACCTGCTACATGAGTTGTACTCCTCCAAAGTACCCCAGGTGGTAATACAAGTTTGCAGGGGTACCTTGAAAAAGCTGATATCCTGTAATAAAACTTGGATGTAAATCAGCTGGGTCCCACTGGCTGTATTTGATGTGGGCACCTGATTTATAGTAATTTAATTTGCAGGTTTTGCTGTTCTTGAAGTTACTCTGGTTTCTGAACTGTAAAGCCAGACCATGTCAACATAAGGGGAAGAGGAAGTTAAATATAAAAAAGCACACAAATATGAATAATCTGCCTATATGTTTTCAGATTTGAAAGATACGTTTTCATTGCCTACACTTTCCAAGTTAAAAATGGCACAAAGATGCTTGTATTGGTCATCAAAAGAGAAGATGTGCATACAAGCTGAAAAACTTAGGGCTGCATATCATCAGGGTATAGAGGCTTAAAGTAAGATAATCAGAAAGATTTAAGGCACAGATTGTAGAAAGTTTGTAATCTGGGAGTTGTCTGATGTTGAGGATGGCTGGGAAAGCTCTGCCTGTCTTTCAGAGAAATGCCACTCAGGCATTTGCCACTCCAGACAGAGCTAGCTGACAGATTAGCCAAAATCTTTGTGTACTGGAGACAGGAAAGTATGAGCCTCATGCAAAAGGAAAATTCTTGACTCTGCTGTTGTCCAGGTTCAGCAGGAGGGAAAATGTTTCCCTCTAATCCTCCAATAAATCCAGCATCCTCCAGCTTGTAGCCTACTGTCAGGGATACTCTCCTGCAAGGAATGCATTTCATAGAATCACAGAATGGTTTGAGTTGGAAAGGACCTTAAAGATCGTCTCTTTCCACACTCCTGCCATGGGCAAGGACACCTCCCACTGAATTAGGTTGCTCAAAGCCTCATCCAGCCTGGCTTTGAACACCTCTAGGGATGGGGCAGCCACAGCTTCCCTGGGCAACCTGTGCCAGTGCCTCACCGCCCTCATGGTGAAGAAATTCCTCCTTATGTCTAGCCTGAATTTTCCCCTCTCCAATTTATAGTCATTGCCCCTAGTCCTATCACTACAAGCCTTCAGAATAAGTCCCTCCATAGGTTTCTTGTAGCCCCCTTCAGGTACTGGAAGGTCGCTATAAGGTCTCCTTGGAGCCTTCTCTTCTCCAGGCTGAACAACCCCAGCTCTCTCCACCTGTCCTCACATAGGAGGTGCTCCAGCCCTCGGATCATCTTAGTAGCTCTTTGGGCTGCAATGGATGGGGGTACACACATCTTCTCCTTCCTGGTCTGGCTTTTACAAAGAGAAAGCACCCGTGACTGCATATAATGAGAGCCTTGATCCTGTCGGATACTAAAATGCCAAGGATGACGGTCGCATGCTGAATTACCTGATTACTCTTCTCCCTGGGAGAGGACCTGGCCAGCAGGTTGCTGCTCACACCAGTCCAGAGCAGGTGTGGAAAACGGTATTTTCTGTTCCAAGCAGCATGAGTAGGAATTTGGAGCCCACTGACTGGCTGCTGAGCTTAAAAAGGTTTGCACTGCAGTTTTGGATTTACACGCCTGAAGCTCATTCGAGGCTCACTCCAGGTTTCTCCATCCTTTTGCGAACAGCTGCTTTTCTTGCTGCACCACTTGCCACAGCTGAGGAGCACAAGGAACACGAGCCAGAGCCTTTACATGCCTGACAGCTGATCTGCTTTTTCCTGAATGTATCATTTGATCTGACATAAGGCTCATAACTCTTATGCCACCTCTTGCCATCGCGGTGATGACGACACGATTAATGCCATCTGCCAGTGGACCCTCCTGCACTCTCTTTGCATGACAGCTTATCTGGCATGATCATTGTCCCTCCAGAGCAGCTTTTCTGTGCATGCCTGAGCCTCATCCCAAAATGTTCCCCAGCTATCTTCACTCCAACCTGCTGCCCACAACTCTGTCTCTGGGATGACACTGGTGACAGCAGGATAGCAAGGTTTCCACAAGGTGGCATCAAAAGACCTGGACTTCCCATCCTAGAGCTCAGAGCCCACAGGAGTTAGGGTTTTCCTGGGATAATTTGGCACAGCTGCAGCCAGAAACACTTCTGGGAGAGAGAAGAAGGGAGGCTGTGATGTGATTTTTGTCAGGGATTTGGTCTGGAAAGGTTGGCCCTCAACCCTGATGCTCACCGCTGCCTTTCTTGCAGGGGGGCAGCAGGGGTGTTTGACCATCACACCTCATTGGGAAAGTGCAGTCATGAACAGCAAACACAGCAGAGATCACTAAGTAAATAAATGTGCTCCCCTCCCTGCAAATAACTGCAACAAGAGGATGAGGGTGGGACTGGCAGCAGTTAGCAAAAAAGCTAGGAAGAATCACAGAATCATGGAATGGTTTGAGTTGGAAGAGACCCTAAAGATCATCTAGTTCCAAGCCCCCTGCCATGGCCAGGTACACATCCCAACGGATCAAGCTGCTCAAGGCTTCATCCAGCCTGGCCTTGAACAATTCCAGGGATGGGGCAGGCCCAACTCATTTATCAGGGGGTGCAGGGGTAGGACAGGGGGGAGGAGGGGGGAGGAATGGTTTTAAGCTGAAAGAAGGGAGACTTAGATGAGATATTAGAGAAGAAATTATTTTCTTGAGGGTGGTGAGGCACTGGCACAGGTTGCCCTGAGAAGTCGTGGCTGCCCCATCCCTGGAAATGTTCAAGGCCAGGTTGGATGGGACTTTGAGTGACCTGATCCAGTGGGAGGTGTCCCTGCCCATGGCAGGGAGTTGGAACTGGATGGGCTTTAAAGTCTCTACCAACCCAAGCCTTTCTATGATTCTATGGTTCCATGATTCTGTGGTCTGTGTCCCTCAGTAAATGTTCAGACACAGAGTAAAAGCAAATAACCAAGCCCATGCAGAATTACCACAGGCTCTGGCGAGATGCAATACATCAGACTGTGATTCTGGCAACATTCTGGGCTATTCAGTCCTGGAAGAATTTATCCTTCCTTGGGAATGGGGTAAGAAGATGCTCTTTGTAACAGCAGGGTTATCTTGTTTTGCTTTATAAAAAATGTTATTCTTTTTTTCAACTTAAAAAAAAAAAAAAGAGGTAAATAAAGACATAAATGTGACTGACAGGAGCTGAACCTGGCTGGTGTCCTCAGGCTCTCCCAGGCTCCAGGGCTGGTGCTCACCCGTCTCTGCACACGGTGGAGCTGTTGCTCCGCGTAGGGAGGGATAGGGACTGGGAAAGAGAATGAGACTGGGACTGGGACTGGGGCCGCTGCTGGGGCTCCATCTGCCAGGGTACAACCCTGGACCCCGACCCCAGACCTGGACTCGGACCCGGGCGCCCGTACTGCAACCCAGATCCAGCCCAGACCCCAATCCCAATCTCAAATCCTGGAGCCAGATCCAGATCCAGACCCCAACTTGGACACAAACTCCAAGCCTGGATCTGGACCCCAACTCAGCCACAGACTCCGACCCTGGACCTGGACTCTGGATACCAGTCTCAACCCCGATCCCAGACTCAGACCAGATCCCAGAGCCCGACTCCAGATCCTGATCCCAGAACTGGATTCGGACCCCAGACCCTGATACTGGTCATGGACCTAATCCCCAACCCTGGACCCAGGCAGACAGGAGTTTACTTTTATTTTAAAGCCTTGGATTTTGGCTGAGCTGTGGCTGGAGGGTTGCCAGCAGCTGCATTTAAGGGACGGGCGGACGAGGCGCTGAGGGACGTGGTTTAGTGTCTGATAGGAATGGTTGGACTCGATGATCCGGTGGGTCTCTTCCAACCTGGTGGTTCTATGATTCTATGATCTGCTGTAGGTACAGTGCCCCCAAGTCCCCACTCAAATGTAAGTCTTTTTGCTCCTGAGTGGGGCCAGGAGTCAGGGGCTGGGCCACGGGAGGCAGTTTTAATCAGGTAGTGTCAGGCTGAAGTGGAAGCTGGAGCACAGATCCTTACCTAGAACTTTGCTTCAGCTGTACCTGTCAAGGAGAAAACAGAATTGATAAAGCCCTGATAGTTCCAGCTGCTCCTCTGCCCTTGCGTCAGTCATGGACTCCCCTGTGCCTAGGGACCCACTGCTACTGCTGTGTCCCTGACGTCACCTCGTCTGTCCCAGCCCTGGCACGGCTCGTGACAGTTAAGGATTTGTGTGGCTGATCCATGCAGCCACCGCTGTGTCATAAGAAGTGACGCTTGGTGCCAGCTAGGTGAGCCCTGCCCTGCCACCGAGACAGCTGCAGTGTGACGCTGAGCGTGGGGACAGCCAGACACAGCTCTGCTCATCCGTGTCTCCTTCTTGTGGCCAACACCACAATGTACATCAGTCCCCACTCACATTTTCATAGTTCCTTGGGGTTGGGGTGCCCTGGACCCTGTTTCTACCTGCCACCCTCAGCAGCTTTCATTTTCCATGAGTTGACTCAGGTGCAGGGAGCCTTCTGGGGATCAAAAGCACCTTTAAATAGCCCGACCCAAAGCCTCTCTAAGCAGCTGGCTTTGTCAGGCAATGGTAAAACTGCCTGATTCTAGGCTTCTCCATACAAACCTTTAATGCTAGTGTTATTAAATAAACTTTCCTCTTCCTTTCCAAGCAAGGGAGAAAGGCAATACCTATAGAATCACAGAATGGTTGGGTTGGAAGGGACCTTAAAGCCCATCCAGTTCCACCCCCTGCCATGGGCAGGGACACCTCCCACTGGATCAGGCCGCTCAAAGCCACATCCAACCTGGCCTTGGACACCTCCAGGGATGGGACATTCACTTCTTCTCAGGGCAACCTGTGCCAGTACCTCACCACCCTCACAGTAAAACATTTATTCCTAATATCTCATCTAAATCTCCCCACTTTTTTCCTCTTTTCATCTCTTTCAGCTTTTCCACCACCCCATGAGGTACATGTCACTACCGTCACTACCATCCACTGGCACAGCAGCTTCCATGTGACAGGGTCGTTGCAGTGCTGGCATCATGGTCCTGGCTCCTGCACACCCTGGACCAGAGCTGAGCAAAGGAACAGGCTGAAGTCTCCCAAGGGTTGATGGAGAGGCTGCCCTGCAAAGCCAATGGGGCATAAGATTGTGCTTAAGTGCTTTCCTAGCTTGGAGCTTGTAATTATTAATAATAGTCATTAATCATTTCCTTATACAAGTCAGCCTGTACACCACATCTTGTTTAAGCTATTTAAGATATGTTGTGTTTATTGCAACAATCTCCGGGCCATCACGTTCTCCCAAATGGCCTGTGAATTATCAGTTACTTGTTGTTAATGTTGTACGGCAATGTTGAATGCCAAAGAAACAATGGAAATTTACTGCACTTCAAAGGAAAACTCAAATAACCCCATGCCAAATCTGAGTGTTTTCAGACTGCTGTTGAGGCTATGAATATTGCAGATATTACATATCTTTGTATGGTATTTGTTAAATATTTAACATCAGAAAAGATATTTTACCCTAAATGGCTGCTTTGAGTGGCAGCATTAGAGACTTGCAAAATTATTGCTGGAGCCCACAGACAAACACAGGTTTGCTCTCGGATCCAGGCTCCTAATCTTATTCTGTCAGGTTAGGCAACCATTTCCCAAAGATCAAAGACAAGTTACTGGTCATCCGACCTAGAGCAGTAAAGAGACAAGAGGAAGGAAGCGCTGGAGTGGACAGCAAGGAGTCCTGTTGAGCCAACAAACCCAAAGGATTTCACCAAGTATTCCTGGGAATTAGATTAAACAAATTTTTATGTTGTGCAGAAGGTGGGTATAGGCTACTTTTCTGAGGTATCATCAGAATTCCCCGAGATGGTTAAGAAGAAACTGTATTTCCATTTTTTCCCATGGACTAACCTCATTGCCCTTATCACCCGTGCCTCTTGCTGTCTCTCTGGTCAACATAGTCCCTTGGTCTCTCCTGCAGAAGCCAAGCAGGAGCTGCTCAACCTCACGAGAATCCTGGAGAAAAGCTACAGGTTGGTGCTAAACTAAGCCAAGCCCATGTATAACAGGCTGTCATATAATCAAAGAACCACAGAATGGTTTGGATTGGAAGGGACCTTTAAATCCCATCCAGTCCAACACCCCTGCAGCGGGCAAGAGCATCTTCAACTCCATCAGGTTGCTCAGAGCCCTGTCCAACCTGACCTTGAAGGTTTCCAGGGATGAGGCATCCACTACCTCCCTGGTCAACCTGTGCCAGTATTTCACCATCCTTGTTGTAAAAAATTCCTACCTTCTCTCTAGTCTAAATCTGCCTTCATTCAGCTTAAAACCATGTCCTGTTGCAACAGACCCTGATAAAAAGTCTATCCCTGTCAGTATTCAATGTGTTGTATTCAACAGCAGTTGAAGCCTCACCCTTTGATGGGTGACAGAGAGTTCTCACCCACAGGACCCACTGAGGTTGCTGCTGGCCAGTGGGGTGTGTTTGCAGCCTGGCGCTGGGGTTTCAGGTGTAAGGGTTTCTGCCAACACCCAGGGGATTTTCACACATGCTCAGGAGCAGCCAGGAAAAATAAATTCTCTTTGGCAGCTACGTATGGTTTTGTCTTTCCCATCAGCTGCCTCCTGGGGAATGGGCTCTGTCCCTCCATGCCCATGGGCTACCGGGAGGCCAAAGGTGACTTCAAGCCACTCCAAATCGCCAAACCCCAGCTCAGGCCAGTCCCTGCTGGTTCTGCATCCCCTCTGAGCAGCAAAAAGGGGAGAAAACCTGCAAGCACAGTAACACCCCCAGCCCTCTGTCCTGCTGCCTGCTGAGCGTGGACTGTTTTCTTCCTGCAGTCACCTTTGGGCCTGGCAGTAATCTGGAAGCATCTGCTCCAAATCATCCAGGATTACAGGAATTAAAAAAAAAAAACCCAATTAGAGGCCCAGGGTCCTGCAAGCACAAATCCGTTTAACCCTAATCCAAGCTGCTGCCCCTTCCCAAAAGGCAAAGGGACAGTCCCCGCTGCCTGATTTTTGTATGATCCAGCACCACCTCCGCTCCTCAGCCTGAATTTACCCATTTTTGCCTCAGGGGTACTGCCAGAGGACTCGCTTGTGCTGCTGGAGAAATCTTGAACTTAAGCCTTGTGGCCTGAAATCAGCTGCACAGACATGAGGGGTCAGGGCCAACCTCTGCAGAGCCCTACGGATGCGAACAGAGGTGCAAATAAATCTGACTGTGATATGGTGCCCATCAGTGTCTGCATGCCAGGCACTGGTTCCTCTACTTCTTCCTCACCATCATGTCTAGCCCTCTGCCTCACTCACTTTAAGAGCTTTGGTAGGCTCTGCACCTAACGTGGACCAAGGCGTCTGCAGTCCCACCCTCACTTACCTGCCACTTGGCTGGCAATTCGATGTGGAAATGTTCCTCTGAGATGCAGCACAGAAATCAGAGCATTTCTCTGAAGTGAGGGTGAAATCTGAAAATTAATTAGGAAAACCTCTCTATTCCTTTGACAACACCCGTATTCCTTTCAGTGCTGAAACCCTATTTCCTTCAGTGCTCTTAGGCTCTTCTCTAGGTTGCTGAATCTTTCACCTGCAGCCCTAAACCCCATAAAATTAAAATGTATTATCCATAGAGTGTGGCCTGTGCGAGTTACAAACATACTGGGTAAAGCAGTGTGGATAATGCATTTTAATCAACACTGGATCCTTCCCATGTGTGGTAGTCTTTGTATTTGCTGGTATACATTGCATCAAGGCAACATTGATATCAAAAAGACTCATCGCTTTAATCATTGATAATTGAGGAGGGAAAATATTGAATTGACATTCAAGTATTCACAGGTTTCTATGATTCTGAGAGATGGGTGACTGTTATCACAGGAGATAAATGCTTTCTTTGCTTGTTTTTCTTCTTACATGCAATGCAAAAAAAAGGTGATCACAGCAGAACTTCCAGATAGATGGTGCTGCAACAATTGACACAGCTAGACCTGTTAAAATATAATTGTTTGTGTGACTAGAGTGTCTGTAAGGCAGACAAGAAGTCATTGTGCTGAACATGAAGAGCGCTGTGCTCAGATATGCTGAGACACGAGATGCTGAGACATGAGATGCTGCAGTTGGTAAAAGTTTCCACCAATCAGAGGGAGGTTCATGGGAGAGAAATCCTCTTCTGGCTTGGGGAGCCCCTAGCTGAGTGGGAGCCACGCAGGAGCACAAAGTTCTTCTGCACTTTCCTGGCATCTCTTTTTGCTGCTGTCAGGTCATGCTGACCTCCAGGCACGTACAGTGAGGGTAAACACGTGGAGTGAAGATGATGTGCAGTGTTAGCAGAGGGGTCCATGTGGCATCAGTATGTTGGTGCAGGGTCTTTTTGTGAGCTTAGGTGGGGATTTTAGAATCACAGAATGGTTTGGGTTGGAAAGAACCTCAAAGATCCTCCGGTTCGAATCCACTGCCATGGGCAGGGACACCTCTCACTGGTCCAGGTTGCTCAAAGACCCATTCAGCCTGGCCTGGAGCACTCTCAGGGATGGGGCAGCCACTGGGCATTCTCGGCAACCTGTGCCAGTGTCTCACCACCCTCACAGTGAAGAAATTCTCTAGTTTACAGACTTCTGCATTTGTTGACTTTTACTAGGAGGTTTATTCATTTGGTGTATCCCTGACTTAAAGGTCCATTGACCTTCGCCGCCCAGAAGGCCAAACATATCCTAGGCTATGAAGAAGAGGGGCCAGCAGGTTGGGAGAGGTGATTCTGCTCCTCTGTTCTGCTCTTGCGAGACTCCATCTGGAGTACTGTGTCCAGTTCTGGAATCTTCAATATCAGAAGGATACGGAACTGTTGGAACAGGTCCAGAGGAGCCTACAAAGATGATCCAAGGGCTGGAGCACCTCCTGTATGAGGACAGGCTGGGAGAGTTGGGGTTGTTCAGCCCGGAGAAGAGAAGGCTCTGAGGAAACCTTCCAGTATCTGAAGGGGCTACAAGAAAGCTGGGGAGGAAATTTTTACAAGGGCAGTAGTGATAGGACTAGGGGCAGTGGGTATAAACTGGAGAGGAGCAGATTTAGACTAGGCATAAAGAAGAAATTTTTCATTATGAGAAAGGTGAGGCCCTGGAACAGGTTGCCTGGGGAGGTTGTGGCTGCTGCATCCCTGGAGGTGTTCAAGGCCAGGCTGGATGGGACCTTGGGCAGCCTGATCCAGTGGGACGTGTCCCTGGCCATGACAGGAGGCTTGGGACTGGGTGATCTTTAAGGTCCCTTCTGACTCAAACCATTCTATGATTTTGTGATTCTATGACTTCCTTGAAACTTTGAGGTTTTATTGCAGGGTATTAAGAAAGCATGGCTGAATGTGATCAGTCCTGACTTGTGTGAACAGCATCCAGTGAAGGACCCTCCTTGGGAACAAACTTTTGCAGGATAAAAATTTCAGGTAGCTTATTTTTCTAGAAATGTTTCCTGAAATTCCTCTGATGCAGAAATGAGAGACAGGGATACAAACACATAACATCCACAGCTGTATACTTCTTCCATTATCCAAAAAGATGCTGGCAGTTAACAATGTTCCCAAACTTCTGGTTCTGATATTCCCAAATGTTCCCAAACTTCTAATGCTGAAGGAAATGGCACCTTGGCTTGTATCAGAAATGGTGTGACCAGCAGGGCCAGGGAGGTTATTCTCCCTCTGTACTCGGCACTGGTGAGACCGCTCCTCGAATTCTGGGTTCAGTTCTGGGCCCCTCACCACAAGAAGGATGTTGAGGCTCTGGAGAGAGTCCAGAGAAGAGCAACGAAGCTGGTGAAGGGGCTGGAGAACAGGCCTTATGAGGAACGGCTGAGAGAGCTGGGGGTGTTTAGCCTGGAGAAGAGGAGGCTGAGGGGAGACCTCATTGCTCTCTACAACTACCTGAAAGGAGGTTGTAGAGAGGAGGGTGCTGGCCTCTTCTCCCAAGTGACAGGAGACAGGACAAGAGGGAATGGCCTCAAGCTCCGCCAGGGGAGATTTAGGCTGGACATTAGGAAAAAATTTTTCACAGAAAGGGTCATTGGACACTGACAGAGGCTGCCCAGGGAGGTGGTTGAGTCACCTTCCCTGGAGGTGCTAAGGGGCATGGTTTAGTGTTTGATAGGAATGGTTGGACTCGATGATCAAGTGGGTCTTTTTCAGCCTAGTGATTCTGTGACTCTGTGAAAGAGTGTATATGCAATAAGTGATTAATATAATTTTATTAAAAAAATAAAAGAAGCATTTTATTAATCACACCTACTCCACAGTGTAATGAAGGAGTCAACCTGCTCCATCGCTCTTGGTGTCTTCTGATACTTTGCTGTTGTTCCCAGGCTTTTTGTTCCTTCTCTGAGCCTTGCCCCATTGCTTAAATATATGCAATACCTGGAAACAGGATCAGCAATGCCAGTGTGAGCAACTGGGCCAAGGCACTGGGCCAAGGCATTGTGCTCTCACGTGCGAGTACTTGGTAGGTGAAACTTAGAAACCTTGTAATGACTGAGTCGGTCTAGTAACACAAACGAAACAGAACAGCCCAAACGTATACCTGCATCCATATGTATGTGCAGTGACATATAGAGGTGACATGTAAACAGCAAGTTCTAATGCCTGGAAGGCCATGAGAGCCTTGGCAAGGTGACTTATTCCTAAGAAAGCATGGGAAATTGCTAAAAGTAACAAAGATAAACAAAAATCATGCTGCAGCACCATTAAGAACAGTCTTTCTCCTGTTGCCCTGCCTCACACAACGAGGATGTGACCCCACAGCCCCTTGATGCTTCTTGGCACAAATAGCCCCATCGACTTCATCGGGGCAGGTGAGGAGGCTGAGGGCTGCTCCTTGTGAAAGTAATGGCTTGCAGGATCAGGGTAGCACACAGTGACAGCTCAATCCTGCTTCTGCAGTGCAGGAAAGCAGAAAAAAAAAAGACATTTTTGATGAAATAGTTGAAGCGGTGGTGATTTACTGAACCAGTGTTACCCTGTCCATGCAGCTTGCTCAGTTTGCTGTTGCTAGCAGTTCAGATATTGTCCAAGCTGTCCTGCTCATCAGTGCATGAACTCTGAAAACACTTAGCCACTACCAGCTCTGTGCATTATTTCAGCTGGAAGAACCACAGTAGGTAAAGTAACGATGATGGATCTAAACGATAATAAAGTCTCCCTGTTGAAAATTCAAAGTGCTATACAACTATTTTTAGTGACCTCTCCAGCTGAGATAATGCAGAAAGCTAACTAGACGTCAACATCCATCTTAGGTGAATTGATTCTTACAGTTTGCAAACCAAGGTGAATTGTAGGAGGTTAATGTTTATGCTCCAATACAGGCAATATCAGCTATATAAAAAGATGTATACTGTACATGTAAAGAAATGACCTATTAAATGTCTAATGTGGATGCATTTTTTTTTCCTTTGAGCACATTTATTTCCATAATGGACATTTAGTTTAGACAGAACACTAAAAGATCCCTCCCTTGTGTCCTCCTCCCTCCCCTGCTTCCGTGTGTGTGTGTGTGTGTGTGTGTGTGTGTGTGTGATGTGGGCAGGAGACAACACTTCTGTCTTCAATTCAGGAAAGCAACAATTTCCTGGCTGGGGTATTTTGATACCACACTGAAACAAAGCATTTAAATTTGATTTTCGAAAATCAAAGACTTTAAAAATGTTTTTAAATGGATTTTTTATTCCCTTCAAGCATGTCCCAAACCTGAGTTCTTGGGCCAGCATTTTCAAATTTAGGACTTTTAAACGAAACAACTATTTTTTGTGGCTTCCTAAATAAAACCACTGAGCACCAGCAGCTCTCTCTGCAAAGAAATGCAGAGCACTGAAAGCCTCTGCAAAATGTGGCACGTGTTCCAGGACTGCTACAGCAGATTCTTTACTACTCAGAGCTAATTTTTCTCAGGAGAGCTCCACATCCTGCAGCTCAACCTTCTCCCTCTTCCACCCAAACCCTCAGATGGCAATTAGCAACACCAATAAGTAATAGAACAAATAGGTGTCTCTGAAAAAACAAGCCACAAGCAGAACAGCTCGTTCACTTTGCTCTGAGGCTGCATTACAAACCTTAAATTTTTCATATTTCATCTGTTTAAAGCCTCAGTCTTGCAAGCACTTAGTTTTGAGCTGACACGCTTGAAAGTCAATGGATGATGAAAGATGGGTGAAAGGCAAGACCTAACGCTGTGGGAGCCCAGGGTGAAGAACTGCATCCATCAAGTCCCGCACATACCATGGATGTAAGGAGTATTTTTAACTGAGTTCCTGTGGCTCAGCTCTTTAGTGAAGAGGTTTTGGAGCAGAGAGATGAGGCTATTGACCACTCAGCTCCTGGAGATAGCGAGTTTCCAGCAGAGGCAAAGCCAAAGGAAAATGGTAGAGACCAGCTAAAATACTGTAATAGGAGTATTTATTAGCATTGCATAGCAATAAAATGAAATATTACTGGGAAAACCAGCTTCAAAATGTTGGAAGCAGGTGAGTAGTTCCACCAAGGAACCATGAACTATGTGCTTGTAAGTATCAATGTGATTGTAGAATCATAGAATCACTGAGGTCGGAAAAGACCTCTATGACCATCCATTCCAACCGTCAGCCCAACACCACCGTGCCTACTAAACCACTTCCCAAAGTGCCATATCTACTTCTCTAGGGAAAGGGACTCTACAACTTCCTTGGGCAGCCTGTTCCGATGCTTCATCACCCTTTCAGTAAAGAATTTTTTTCTAATATCCGGTCTGAACCTTCCCTGGCATAACTTGAGGTCATTTCCCCTCATCCTATCACTTGTTACTTGGGAATATTGCTTCAAGTGCCATCCCCTACAGAATCATCCCACCACTGAAGCCCTGAAGAACTTCGAACTGACAAGTGACATGCCAAACAAGTCCATTGGGAAACACTCTGGCAGTTTAAGCTGAACAAATTGCGTAGCATCGCTCCCTCAGCACTTGGGGATGTCAAGGGATAAAAAGGATCATGGATTGAGTGGGAACAATACTCACAGAAACTCAACTTTGCCCTCAGAAGTCTCATCTATCTCTGCGGTCAATAGGGAGAGACAGGCTTTCGCAGACGGTGAACTTGATTAGAAAGCTGATCTTGGTTAAAACTGCCTAGATCTTCTTGCTGCTGTGGATGGAGGGGGAGGAGGGTAGGACCATCTCTCTGGGCAACAGAGCCAGATTGACAGTGCTGGATTACTGTGCTAGCGCAACTAGAGTGGGATTAGGTGCTCTGAGTCATCTACCTGCGAATGTCTCTCTCCCACTGACCGTGCTGGCAACCTGTGGAAATCAATCTCTTTCGTGTCGGCTTCGGAAACACCCATCCCCACAGTAGCTCCAGGGACCAGCTACTGACCGGGATGGGAACAGGCACACAAGAAAGTGACTGAAAACAGAGGTAATTTGAAGAACAATCCACAAAGCCTTCAAATTAACTTAAAAACCAATCTGGCTTGAAGAGCAGTTTCCAGTATAAATGTCCTGATAGAGAGGTTTATGAGAAGTTTTTTTTTCCCCAGCTTGAAGACACACCAATTTCACAGAATCACAATTTGTTCCTTGTAGAACAGTTGTGTGTCCTTGTGTTTCTTTGAAGTTCCTGAAAAACACTGAACCTGTGTGTCCCTACGTGTAGCTGCCTTGACTGTACATTTAATGGGGAATTATCCTGCAATATGTTGTTCCAGAATAAAAGGTGTCATTCTGTCCTTGGCTACCTTAGTATTACAACTATGTGGTGTGAAAGCATTTCAAGAATTGCTTCTGAAGAAGGACACGTATTCCAGTAAGTAAAATTGGGAGTAATGGGTTGCCTTTGTTCTTAATGGAGCCACTAATGGTCATTGAAATAAGATTCAACGCAGCAAAAGTCTTCCAGCTGAACAAAATAATGTCCTGCTCTCTTGTTGTAGAGCTCTCCATTGAAATTAAGAGGAGGTAACACTAGAATAAAAATCCCCACTTGTCCTAGTGCAGCCCCAAATCATGTGTCATTGCGGGTTACTATGGAGTTATTGAATAAAGGCTGAGAAGCTTGTTCTGCTGATCAATACCCGTGTGTGTGGATGCAGATGCCGATCTCGGCAGTGGCTGCATGTCTCGTGGAAGCTCCCCTCTAAAACCTACATCCAGCTTCTGTGAAGTTTCTAAGGGATTGGACTTCTGAGACTGGTGCAAATCAGGCGTGGGTGCCCAGGACAAATGGACACCCTCTGCTCCTGCCGCTGGGTTATGAGGAACAGCTTTAAATGGAAATAAAGAGATGTGTCTAAATCCTTTAGGCTGTTTGGGATGTCTCAAGTGATTTAGTCTGGCTGTATCTGTATGTTAAAACGTATGAGGGCACTTAGGTTCATCACTTATCCTATTAAAATGTTAGAAGAGTCCCTGGCACGGGATTGCATCAGACCAGGCAGAGCTGTCCCACATGGTCCCTGGAGAGCAGCTCGGTAGCTAGCGGGGGTTGTGGAGCATTTCCCATAGGCCATATGGGCACAGCCACCCTATTTAGAGGGTGATGGGGCTGAAAAGCATGGAGCAGGGCCCCTCACCAGTGAGCAGCAGTGCCAGGATATGTCCTTTTATAACACAGACGTGGCAAAGCGGCTTCCCTGCTCCGTGGCTACTCTCTGCTGTGACAATAAAGAGCTAAAACCCTGCGGATGTTTTCCAGTCAGGAATGAAGGCGTGTTGGGGGAGAAAGACTACCCTGTGAGGCTGGTCTGTGTGTGGACACCCCCCTAAAAGGCTGACCTGGTTGCCTAATAAGCTGCAAATCCAGGTTTTGTGGATAGCAACCTCCTAGTCTCGTCTGACATCATCTCCATCTCTATTTGGCTTGGGATAGGTGTGATGGGGAGAGAATCCTGGAGGTCTCCACAAGTCCCTCCTCAGGCATTGCTGGAGAGGAGACACTTTTCCTCCAGACATGGGGAGGGCACAAATCCCATCCCACCCACACCATGTGCACGATCATGGCAGGAAAGGCCACGGAGTCAGGTTTATCTCTGTGCTGTGGGGCAAAACTCTTTGGGTTTTACTTTATACAGTGCGAGAAGAGGCTGTGAGGGGAGAGCACTGGTTGATTGGCATCTTCTTTCTAGGACAGAAACAGTGGAAGCAGTGAGGGCTGATGCCCTGGGGCTGACCCCAGCAGGATGGAGGGTCACCAGGTACAACTTTGCTAAGCGTAAGGAGACAACTAATAAACTACCCAAGTGTGTAGGGTTCTGGGGCCACGGTGCCTCTCCCCCATCTCCGAAAAAAAGCCAGAGGACAAATATGTGAACCCACACTGCTCTGATAATGTTTGAAGTTGGAAACTTTTCTCCAAGCTGTGTTTCTCACAGGGACGATGTGTGCCAGAGAGATCTGTGTCGCAGATCAAAAGATTGTTGGGTTAAAATGGTCTCTCTAGGGAATTTTTGGGCGGCTTAGACTGAATGTAGAAAGCGATGAAGGAAGGGAAGCCAATTCCTGGCCTTATGCTGGAGGTCTTGCGCCTTGTTCTGAAACAGAGGGGAATAGAAATCCAAGGGCTTCAGCCATAAAACGGTGCCAAGAATAAATGCTGATAGAGTGCAAAGTGCTGTACCCCTCGAGGGATCTAAGATGACTGTTCCTTCCCTGGATTCCCAGCTCACTCTCACCCTCCAGGCCCCCCTCGAGGGAGGCACATCGAGGTCAGCCCAGGCTTCAGGCTCTGCTCTGGGTGCTGGGGCTGCAAGGTGGCCTTGAGGAGGGGACAGGAGACAGGACAAGTCAAAGTTTAGCAGCTTCTGCACCCCACAGCGCCCTTTCCCTTTGGCTTCCCTCCCCTCCATCCTGCCCTCCAGCAAACACATCTAGATCTTTTCCTGGAATATAACAGGAATTTTAAAAAAGCCAGTACGTGGCGTGGCTGAGAGGCAGGTACAGACATAACTAGGGAGCATTACGCTCTCTCTCATGGTATTACCCCTGCATTGGCCAGGGGTAACTGGATCTGTGATAGACTCTGATCCTCCCAAGCCTTTAATTGGATGCGTGAAAGGTCCAAAACGCAGCTCACTCTCCGGTTTCCCCCAGCTGTGAGATGCACCAGTTTCTCATCACACAAGGGCACTTATCGATGAACTGAGCCCCCTTCCTGACCCCCGATGACAGGCAGCTCCCAGGCCAGCAAGCCAAAGCAGGCCCTTTGCGAAGGAGCCTCCCAGCCAAGCGGGGTGCTGGTGGCAGCGGAATATTCAATAGTTTTCTAGACACCCACCCTTTTATTGTTCTGCAAAGAAAATGCCGTAGCGAGATGAGGGCCAAAAGGCGGTGGCAGAACAATTAGGGAACAGTCTTCCCCTTCTGCAGGGAGGTGGTTGAGTCACCTTCCCTGGAGGTGTTTAAGGCACGGGTGGACGAGGTGCTGAGGGGCATGGTTTAGTGTTTGATAGGAATGGTTGGACTCGATGATGCGGTGGGTCTCTTCCAACCTGGTTGTCCTACGATTCTATGATTCTATGACCTGGCTGTGGGATGGGGCTGGGATGAACGCTCTGCAAGGCTCGTGCAAACTGGAGCACGAAGATCGCTATGCGGGGAGCACCCGCATGTGCCAGGCAGCAGCTGGGGCAGCGCTGCCAGCATGGAAACGCCAGCGTAGCTTTTCCAAGGCTCCTGCATCCCCCAGCCCTCCCTCCACACCGATTTCCACCTCGAACAGCAGCAGCCTTGCTCTGACACGGAGGGCTGGGACAATGCGCCCCAGATAAGTGGGCCTTCTGTCCCCAGCTGCACCGAGACCAGCCTCTCCCCAACCTGCAAGCCTTTTGCTTTCCTTTTTTTTGTTCTTGTTGGTTTTTTGGTTTTGGTGTTTTTTTTGGTGGTTTTTTTTTTTTTGCAAAATCAATTGACGGGCAGCTCACTCATTTTCCCCCCTTGCAAACTTATTAGCTATTCAGCCCCAGCGAGCACTCGTAAGCATCCTTTGTCCCAGGGAGGGCTGGAGACCCCTTCATTAGCAGTGATTACTCTGAGCAGTTTGACAGCCTCCCAGCCCGCTTACAAGACTTTCCCATTCAGCCCTGCCCGGGGCTGCCCCGCTTCTCAAAAGAAACGGAAATATTCAAACATTTCTCCCCCCTCCCCTTCCCCAGCTTGAATAGAGGAAAAAGCTGTTTCTCTTCCCCGCCCTCCTCATTCACTTCACTTTTGATACAATATTTTCCTTCTTTGTTAAACCGGAGAGAGAGGGGTCAAGGCAGACTTTTTAGCGACCCTTTTTCTGAGCGCTTTGTTTAATGTAAATACAAGCTCCCCCCCATTCCTCGATTATTATTATTATTATTATTATTATTATTAGTGGTGGTGGTGTTATTACTATTATTACTAATACTATTATTATTGTTATTTCAGCCGAAGGCTCGGGAGGGCGAGGCTTGGGCTGATCTTTAGGAAAAAAAAGATGCTGAAGATGCCAGGGGAAGGGCATTCCCTTTCAATGCGGGGAGGGAAAGGGCAGAAGGGAAAAAAAGGGAGGGGGGAAAAAGCGTTTTTCTTCCGTGGGTCTTACCCTTACGGCCAAACGCTGCGGAGCCGAAGAAGCGGGGCTGGGAGATGCTCAGCTCCCCCGGTTCTCCCTCCACAGCCCAGTCCGGGCATCCAGCATCCTTCAAACCGCATACATCCTTTGTCGATATAAAGGATCCTCTCGCCGCTGCCTATTGTCCAAATTCCAGCTTTTATTTAGTTAGAAAGGAATCCCACGTTATCACAGCGCGGGTGTGTGTGTGTGTTCGGAGAGCTACCCACCCCTCTACACGCCTTTCCCAAAGGTTTAATTCCCCACAGTAAATGCTCGCTGCTCCGCCGCAGAAGCCGCTGGAGAAATTCCAATCCGCTTCACCGATTCCCGGGAAAGGAAAGGAATATCACGGCGTATTCCAGCCGATTCCGTTTTAGGGGTGAAACCCGCTTTTATCAGCCCCCCAGAAGAGGCTCCTAGGTGGGTAGCGCTGCCCATCGACCCCAAACGGAGGCAAAACCTCCACCTCATTGGAGGTTTGAGCTGCAAAGCTTCTCTTGCACAAAAAGCAACAAACCCGGAGCAGCCTTGGGGTGCAGGGTGGGCTCTGGTCCCCCCCAAAGGGAGCTGGAAAACCCTGCGCTGCCTCCCTCTGCTCCCCCACTCGCCAAATGCAGTTTATTTACTCCCTCCCGGCACCTCGAATCACACAGGGTTGCTGGTAAATGGGCTTAAAAACCAGCTAATAAATACCTGCCCCGCGGTCTGCAAGGACCATCGCTTGGTGGGGGAAAACGCAGATTTAGACAACGCGGGTGCAAACACCTTCTAGGCTTTAAATTCGAATTTAGGCGGAGAGGGAAAAGCCGCCGCCGAGATGCTTCTTCCCGATAAAAGGAATTGCGTATTGCTTCAGCAGGACTGAATTAATCTATCGGGGAGCTGAAACGGCCCCTGTGCCTCCCCAGGTTTTGCAGGGGAGCTGGAGCCGAGGAATTTCTCGCACTGGCTCTGCCCGGCTTCTCCCATCCGAGTCTTCTCCTGCTAAATAAAACGAGCCGAGCAATCAGCTTACCGGGGGAGGCATCTCCGAGGACAGGGGAGTAAACGCGATGAGAGCGAGCAGACAAAAAAAGCACAGCTCAGGCGATTTAAAGATCAATGTCAAATTGTATAATATAAAATCCTTCTGCTGGGGGAGAAAGCTTAGCGCGCTCCTTGGACCTGGCGTTTGGTTTCCTCCAGAAAAGACGCCGCAAAAACAAAGCGAGAGAGGCGGATGGTGGGGACAGATCCTGGCACAGCGCAGGGACTGGGATTTAGGGGGGTTTCACCCCCGATTCAAGCCCTTCTCGGGCACGGAGGGCTGTTAAATCCCCTTCTTTTTACATTTCCCAGGCGAGGGAGGAAGCTAAGCTTCCCCGTTTTGGGTTTGTTTTTTGCTTTTTTTTTTTCCTTTTTTTTTTTTAATTTTTTTTTTAAATTTTTTTTCTTGTCCCTGTCCAAAAATTCTGCTCTGAGAATCCCAAAAGCCTTAACCCTAGGAAGAAGAGAAGCCTCGGCGATTCCTTCACTCCTTCCCCGGGCATCCCCATCCTCCGCCAGCTCCATCCCCGCTCCCCGTTTTTTTTTTTTATCCCTGCTCCCCTTTCTTCCCTGCCTCCCAAATCCATCACCCCCAGTCCCAGGGACCCGGCTATTTCGGTTCTTGCAGAGTTGATGCTGAAATACCCGTGGCCGGCGGGGCTCGGCACCGACACTGTCACCTCAAAGCAGACGCGAGGGTTGTTCACCAAATATTTTATTACGGTTTTAGGCTGCTTCATACAGTTTCGTCCTGCACATGCTCTACAAGTCACCTGTGCACATAGAGAACAAGCCAAAAAATAATAATAATTAATAATAATAATAATAGAAAAAATCTACCATAGCAATCCCTTAAATAAGTAAATAAACATTATATATATATATATAAAAAAAACTTTTAAAGTAAAGCAAAACCCAACAAAAAGAACAGCGTCTTTTCCACAAGAAACATCCCCGCGGGCAGGCGCTCAGACATTTTGCAACTTGGCATTTGGGGTGGGTATTTATTAATTTTTTTGTTTGTTTGCTTTTTAAACGGTTTGTGGCTTTTCTTTAGTATTTTTTCCTTTTTTTTTTAATTTTCTTTTTTTTTTAGGCATCAATTCTGCAAATCCTTCTGAGCAGAGGTGGGTTGTTTTTTTTTTTTTTCCTTTTTTTCCTCAGGGTTTTTGCTCGCAGTCCGCTGCGGGGCTGGGAGGAGGCGTGCGGCTGGCGAGCGCCCGCGTTTGGCGAGCCCCCGGGCCGTGCGGGCGAGCAGCCGGGGCTCCCGCCGGCCCCCGGTTCGTCGCCGCGGCGGCGTCAGATGTCACATTCGCTGTCGCTGGATGTGATGGAGATGGCGGAGGTGGCCGCTTTGCTGGAGAGGCTGGCGGCGGGGCTGGAGGCTGCGCCCGGAGCTTCCCCGCCGCTCTCCTCCCCCGCCGGCAGCGCCCGCCCCGGGCCCTGCGAGAGGACCTGCTGCTGGAGCCTGCAAGGAACCGGCACACACCGCGTCACCGCCCGGGGACCGCGGCGGGACCCCCGGCACCCCCCGACCCCCCCTTTCCCCCCCCCCGGCACCCCCGCCTCCAGCCCGCACCGCTTCGCCCCAGTCTGAGCTGGGGGGGTCGGGTGCGCGGGGGGCAGGGGGACTGGGGTGCTCAGGGTAGAGGGATGCATGGGATTGGGGTGCTCGGGATACAGGGGTGCAAGGGATTGGGGTGCATAAGGTGCAGGGAGGTTGGGGTGCTCGGGATAGAGGAGTGCAAGGGGGTTGGGATGCACAGGGTGCAGGGGGATTGGGGTGCTCAAGATAGAGGAGTGTGAAGGGTTTGAGGTGCTCGGGATAGAGAGGTGCATGGGATTGGGGTGCACGGGGTGCAGGGAGGTTAGGGTGCTTGGATAGAGGGATGCAGGAAGATTAGGGTGCTCAGGATACAGGTGGACATGGGATTGGGATGCACAGGGCGCAGGGGGATTGGGGTGCTCAAGATAGAGGGGTGCAAGGGGTTTGAGGTGCTCGGGATAGAGAGGTGCATGGGATTGGGGTGCACGGGGTGCAGGGAGGTTAGGGTGCTTGGGTAGAGGGATGCAGGGAGATTAGTGTGCTCAGGATACAGGTGGGCATGGGATTGGGTATTTGGGATAGAGGAGTGCATGGGATTCTGATGCACAGGGCACAGGGGGACTGGGGTACCCAGGGAAGAGGGATACAGGGGGATTGGGGTGCTCGGGATAGAGGGCTGCAGGGGGTTTGGATTGCTCAGGGTACAGGGGTGCATGAGATTCGGGTGCACAGGGTGTAGGGAGATTAGGGTGCTCAGGATAGAGGGGTGCATGGGATTGGGGTGCTCAGCATAGAGGAGTGCATGGGACTGGGGTGCAAAGTGTGCAGGAGGACTGGGGTGCACAGAGCAGAGGGATGCAGGGGGATTGGGGTGCACAATGTAAAAGGGTGCAGGAGGATTGTGTACATACGGTAAGGGAGTGAAGGGGAGAAGGGGGTGCACAGGGCAGAGGGGTGCAGGGGGTTTGGGGTGCTCGGGGTAGAGGGGTGCATAGGATTGGGATGCACAGAGTGCAGGGGGATTGGGGTGCAGGGAGATGGAGATGCACAGGGCAGAGGGGCGCAGGGGAGATTGGGGTGCTCAGGGTAGAAGAGTGCAGGGGGATTAGGTGCACAGGATAAGGGAGTGCATGGGGATTGGGGTGCACAAGTTACAGGGATGCATGGGATTGGGGTGTACAGAGAAGAGGGGTGCATGGGGATTGGGATGCACAGGGTAGAGGGACGCGGGGAGATTGGGGTGGACAAGGTAGAGGGGTGCAGGGGTATTGGGTGCACAGGAGAAGGGGATAGAGGGAAGATGGGAGTGCGCAGGCCAGAGGGGTACATGCAGATTGTGGCGCACAAAGTAGGGTGGAATGGGGAGATCAGTGTGAACAGGGTAGAGGGGCGCAGGAGGATTGGGGTGCAGAGGGCAGAGGGGTGCAAGGGATTGCCTGGGAAAGCGGTGCCCACCCCAGGGCCAGCAGACCCGGGGAGTGGCTGTCCCCCCTCCACAGCCTGTGCCCACATCCGAGGGGACTGTCATTCCCAGCAGCATCTCCTGGGCGGCAGCTCCCCTCCTGCAGGCCTTACACCTTCCCTCTGGGTGACAGCAGCCGCTGCCCCGACGTGAGGCCGGCGGGAATACAGGGTGACAAGTGGAATCCAGCCCTCCCCCCGGGCTTCTGGACAGGAGATAATGGGGGGGACTCTGCTCCCTTTCCCGTTTCCCGGGGTGGCTGCTTTTGCCACTGGTGTTGGGGCAAAATCGCACAGGGAGAGCCGGGGTTTTGTCCTTTAAGATTTAAAAAGAAAGGGGAGGGAGAAGAGAAATAAGAAAAATAATAGAACCATAAAATGGTTTGGGTTGGAAGGGACCTCAAAGCCCATCCAATTCCAACCCCAATGCCACCTCCAAGAAACGTTCCTGGATGGCTCCGGTGAAGGTTTCAGGCAAGACAAAGGAGCAAGGGGCACGGAGGGTATTGCCGGCTCTGCTCCAGGTGGACAGATGTGAAAGAGGCATCTGTACGTCCAGGAAAAACTTGGAAGGGGGGGTTTCTTCCCGCTTAGCCTCCAGGTCCTGCCGGGGTGACGGCAGCTCCCGCTCCTCGAGGAGCAGCCGAGGAGGAGCCCGAGCGGGGGAGACCCCCCCGGCTATGAAAAAGAAATAAGAAGCCGTAGGGTTTTCGCGCTGATCCTTCGCCGCGTTTCCCGGGGAGACACGTCCCCGTTCCTGCCTGTGCCCGCATCCCAGCGCGGTCCCCGGGAGGCGGGGACGAAGCCCCCTGCGGGGACTCCGAGCGCCCCGACGGGGGGGGCAGCTCCTTACCTGTTCTTGGCGGCTGCCGCCCTGTCCCTTTGCCTGCGGTTTTTGAACCAGTTGCCCACCTGCGTGGGGGTAAGTCCCGTGGCCTGAGCCAGTTCCCGCTTTTTGCTGGGGTTGGGGTAAGGGTCCTGCAGGTACCACTCCCGCAGCAAGTGCCTCGTCCTCTCCTTGAAGCAATGTGTCTTCTGCTCGCCGTCCCAGATGGTGCGGGGCAGCGGGAACTTCTTCCTCACCCGGTACTTGTCCACCGGCCCCAGGGGTCGCCCCCGCAGCTTCTCCGCCTCCTGGTAATGAGCTTCCAGCCAGAGGGCTTGCAGCTTGGCGTGCGACTCCTTGGTGAACTTGTGGTTCTCCAGGATGTGGTAGAGCTCCCGGTAGTTCCCGGTGTGGAAGGCCACGATGGCTCGGGCTCTCAGCACGGATTCGTTCTTGTTGAGAGCCTCGCAGGCGGCGGGGGCCACGGGCAGGGACCAGAGGAAGCGCCCCAGCCTCTCGATGTCCCCGCTCTCCTCCAGGGTCTCGCATACCCCGGCCACCTGCTGCGGGCTGAAATTGAGGATGGGCAGCTGGAACATGAAGGCGGCTCCGGGGGGCTCCGGGCGATGCCCCCCGCACACCCCCGCGGCGGGGAAGCGGGCAGCGGCCGCCCCGAGCCCCGCTGCTGCCTCCGAGGCGCCGGCGAGGGCGGAGAAGGAGGCGATGGGGAGCGCTCGGCGGCTCCGGAGACTGGGGGCGGCGGGCAGGGGCGAGGCGGAGGAGGATGGAGCGGGGAGGGGGGGCGGGCGGAGAGGAGGTGGGAGGGAAGGAGGGGAGGAAAAAGGGAATTAAAAAAAATTTAAAAAAAAAAACGGGGAAAAAAGAAAAAAAAAAAAAAACAAGGCAGAAGCGCAGCTCCGCGCCGCCGCCGCCGCGCTGCTGCGGGAGAGGCTGATTTGCTGCCGGGCTCGGCAGATTGGCTCCCGGGTTTCCATGGCGGGGCTGCCACTCACTGTCAGCCGCTGCCAATCACGGAGAGAAGCCCCGTTCCCCGCCCCGCTCCCCGCCCCGCTCCCCGCTCCCTGCCCCGCGGCCACCCCGGGGTGCGGGGAAGGGGCGCACCCGCTGCCGTTCGCCGCGGGGAATTTGGGGTGGGATGCCCGGGATTCCCCTCCTACGCCCTTCCCGGTAAAGCCTGGGGGTCCAGCCCTGTGCTGGATGCACGGAGGTGGGCGCACGGAGAGGGGGATCAGGCAGGGATGAGGAATCAGGTGAAAAAAGGCTGCAGAACAGTGGCAGCGGTGCTGGGAGTGACAATGGATGCAGCGGGGATTTAGGGACTAGATTTAGGGAAAAACTCTCCCCTTTCCGTCTATAGGTGACTTCCCACCTCTGTTAAGACCAGGAATTATCCGCAAAGAGCCCAGCTTCCTTCTCCGTTCAACTAAAGCTTCATAAATTATTATATTTTTTAACATTTAAAACCGTATTGTTTTCGGCTGAATGGCCCTGAATAGACGCCGAGAATAGTCGCGGGGAGTGAGAAGTCATTTGTAGGTCAGGACAGCGACTTAAAACAGATTTCAGGACTCTTTTGAAATATTGATCACCCAGTAGGAATCGTTCCCCGCGGGTTTTTCTGCTCCCGCACGCCCCATCGGAGGAGAGGGACAAACCTCCAGCCTCTCGGGGCAGGGGGGAACTCACTTTCTGAGCCGTGAGTGTACAATTTGTTTTCTGGAGAGAGAGGTAGGGTGGTAAATCAAGAAGCCACACTTTATTACACACGTAGCTGCTCAGTGGCAATTTCTTCCCGGGAACATTAGTGACCATGGTCGGAAAGGCAGCATATATTTTGTATTAAGCTCAATATGTTCTCTCCTCTGCTCTTTGTAATGCGTTTTTTCTTTTTTTCTAGAACGCTTGTCAAAGAAATTCCTCCTTAATTTGATATCTTGTTATTGTCTCTTTCCCCCTTCTCTTTTCTTCTTTTTTTTCTTGTTTTTTTTTGTCTTATTGGGTTTTTTTTTTGTTTTCCTTTCTTCCTTCCTTAAGAAAGCTCCTTTGCTAGCTGCTCGTAGACTGAAATTAAACAGATTTACATTTTCTCCAATCATTTCTCTGCAGAAATGGAGCCGGGCTGGGGCTCGCCGTCTTTTCTTTAGTATCAAGTACAATTTGTCTTTTGCTTGTGAAGATTTGGTAAATCAGAAGGCAGATAGATAGCGCAGATGGTCGGAGGTGTCGGGTCAGATTATGCTACGCCTCAGTACAGTGCTAAGCTCATTCTGACGGAAAACTCTGATATTATTTTCACAGATCTACACAGTTCACTTGAAAAAAACCCTTCGAGCCATTTACATCATTTATGTGAGGCTCACAGCTAGCAGGATGGAAAAGCTTTCAATACTGCTCATTTTCATAAAACCCGACAGAGCTGGGGAGACATAAAAGCACACGCAAAACTCGCGAGTTCGGAGGCACTGAACAGAAACTTAAAAAAAAAATAAAAGGGGAGACTCTTCGGCTTCACTTTATAGACCCGGGTTGGATTCGCCCCATTTTAGAGGAATAAAAGGGGCAGATGCCCCCCCCAAAAAATAAAAAAGAAGGGAGAGAGAAGAGGGAAATAGGAAATATCATTTATATGATATAATATTGATAAGGGAGAGTGCCTTTACGCCCCATCTATCCTTTTCGCCAGGGAAAAACAGCAATCCGGGCAGCTCAACACTTCGGACGGGGATAAGAAAATCCCAGAGCTGCGGGGGAGAAGGTGGCGACCTCGGTAGCAGCCCCGACAGCATCCCAAGACGGGGCTGATGGAAAAACCCTCTGCTCTGAGAGCGGTGAAACGCTGGGAAGCATGGGCGAAGGGGCAGCTAATTTAGACTGGCCAAATGATGATGAGGAGGATTACTAATATTCCTGAAGGTCTTTCTTTTTCTTTTTTTTTCTTTTTTTTTTAAAGCATGCACATGATCTGGCGAGGGAGTCACTGGGGCTGCAGCCTAATGATTGTGAGCAGAGCGAGACAGGCTCCACAATGAAAGCCAGGACTGTGGGCTAAAGAAATGAATCCTCATTAAGGCAGCGAGAGCAGCTCGCAGGGGCGAGCGCCCTGTCCCCCAGCTCCCCAGTCTTTGTTCCCCAGAAACCGGCCCCGATGGGGAGATGCTGTCAGCTCTGCTGGGATGGGAGAGGAGGAGAAAGAAAAGGCAACGCCGAAATGGACCCGGGAACTCGCTGTTTAACCATTTAAAGGGTGACCCGAGGGGGGAAATCAGCCCGGCTTTGTATTTGGGAAGCGGCACAGGCTGGGGGAATCGGCTTGTGCCTGGTTGGAGAAGGACGCAGGGGCTCCTTGCTCTGTGCCGCTAGCTCGGAGACAGAGCAAGGAGCCCCAGGGGGACCCTGCAGTCCCTCTCCCATTCCCTCGGGCGTTTTATCCGTGTCCAGGGCTCTGGAAAGGGGACCCGGTGCCGCGGCCAGGAGAGGCTCCTCGGGGAAGTGATCCCGAGAAAACTGGAGGTCTTGGGATGCCCAGGTTCCCAGCGCATCCCCGGGTCTCATTAGAGCCTGGCTGTGCGCTCGGGCGAGTCCGCTTCGATTCCGCTTTCCTCCCCCTTTTCCATTTTTTCCCGTATAATATGGACTCCACTCGTGACACTAACAGCTGGCAATGGCGATTACCTTAATTTGGGTCACGGCTTTGCCTCTTGTTACAGGTAGCGTGAGGAGTTCACCCTGCAGAACTGAACCCGCTGGGGAACAAGGAATAAAACAGCACATTAAAAGAGATTAATCAGCAATCCCGCTAGCAATCCACACCGGCCTGCGTGGACGCGATGGGCTCTGTCATCCTCCCCCAGGGCCTTAAAGCAAGAAATATGCTGAGCAGCGTGTCTGTACATCCTCACATCAGCATCTATCAGCTACCCTGGGTCCCAGGATCGCAGTCCCTGGGGATTGTTTATCTAGACGGAGTTTCCAAAGCGCGAATAGGTATTTTTAAACATTTGATTTGCCTTAAGTATTGCACAAAACAAAAGCAAACCCAAAAATACCCTGGGAATGACAAGCCCCGCTGTAAAGGTATCAGCAGGATTGCCGGGGATGCAGGAGCTCGTGAAGTGATGCTAACAGGGTCTGCAGCGCTGGCTGAGGGAGGTGGAGTGCAATAAGTCCCTCGGGAGGGCACCTAGGAGATCAACCGGCATGTTTTGGGCTTGAATCGGTACCGGCCCGGCTTGGTACCGGGATTGCTCCGGGTTCGGCGACGCTGGAGCTGGCACCGGGGCTCCCTGCCCTCACCCCGGCTCCCGCAGCTCGCCCCGCGCCTCAGGAGGAGGAGGGATGCTCAGGCGGAGGAGAGAACCCGCTGTCGCTCATAAGAAAAGGTTATTGAAAATGTCAGCCCCTCCGGGGACCGGGTCTAGGGCTTTCGGGAGTGTTTCCCACCGAGCCACCCGGGAGCTTTGGAGGAGGGAGGGATCAGGCTCCGCATGATGTGGTGGGAGATGCTTGGTAGGACCCGTGTTCCGATGTGTTTCGCGAGTTTGTCTTTTTTTTCGTTTTAAGAGTGCCATAACTGTTGAAATAGCACCTATCGATCACTCCATTTCTTCCTAAAAAGAGTTATGCTCACAGCTGTAGTCTGTTTAGTGTCAGGGAGAGCGTGCAGGCTGGATCCCCACTTAAATCACGGAGAACCGTCAAAAGCACTAGAGTCCCTCAAACGCAATCAGACCGACAGAGATGTTCTCCCATTTTCCAATCTCAAAGCTATTTATTAAATATTTGTCCTTCTACCTATTATAATATGTAGGTGTAATACGAGGTGTTAGACCCCGGCTGATATATTTGATGTTATAATAAAGAGTCATTGAAAACAACAACAAAAAAATCAATTATTTTGAGACTCGTAAGGAAAGATCACGTTTGTACAGGGCCCTGATCAAGGTCAGGGCTGCAGGCAGAAAGTATCCAACACCCAAGATTTATCTTTAATTATCTTTAGGGTGCAGTTATGGGCCTGATTCAAAAGCGTCCGATCTATTGGGATTTGTTTGGCTGCTGCTTTTACCTGAAAATAAATACACGGAGCACCAAATCTCCTTTTTAACCAAAGTATGTTCACATAAAAATCTACATGTATCTTAAACCCCACTGTTTCCATCAGGTTTTGCACTGAAAAAATGCAACAAAAAGCAATCAAACAAACCCCCCAAAATTTTCAAATTGATCTGGAAGGTTTTGACAATACAGGCGGTTTTGTCAGCCAAGAAGTCCTTGTTTTCTTTTTACTTTTTTTTTTTTTTTGTTTGTCTGTTTTAACGTTTTTTTGCCTTCTTTCCCCCCTACCCCCCACCTTTCCCGGGAAGCGGTCCTTTGGGAAAAGAAGGAATTCTGGCGACTCCTTTCCCTTGGGAGGGGGGGATCTGAAAGTGGCAGGCGTATGGAAAGCTATTTCATGCCTATGGAAATGAAAAAAACCCCAATCCTTCAGCTATTACATATCTCCCCAGGTTGGGGACTAGGGCTGCCACGAAACCAACTTAACAGAAAGCAGGAATGGGGACAATTCGTGTGTTTGGGGGAAGGGTGAAGAAACAGGATGAGATATCGTGAGATAGCTTAGTGTCTAAATGCTTCTGGGACTGAGTCCGGCACAAGTACCGTGTCACGACTGGCCTGGACGCTGGCACTGAGCTGGGCTCCAGCCCTTACTGGGGGTTGCCCGCTGCGGATGGAGGCTGCTCGGGAGTGAAGGTCCCTGTTTTTTGGCGAGGGAGCTCCTCCTCAGCGTTAGGTGCCTAGTGGGTGTCAGCAGCATCACATCCAGGCCAGTCCAAGCTCCTGGTCCAGGTCCCTGGGAATATCCCGGGCTTGGAAAGAGGGATATGGCCAACGGCGGTGGTGGCATCTGCCTGGGTTCGGCATTCACTGTGCAGCTCCAAGGAGCAAATTTCTCCAAGAGCAGCTGCGTGAGGACGGGAATCGTCCATCCCGTACCCCGACAAACTGCCATACGACTTTTTTTGGTTGTTGGTTGGTTTTGGGGTTTGTTTGTGTTTTTGTTTTCGGGCGGTAACAAGTCCCTGAACCTTGCCGAGTTTCAAGAATCAGTAGTTCGGTCTCTCCACCTGCTCATCGTCTTTCTGTGCTGGTTATTCTGGTTGAGAAGAAAGGGACTTGACCAGGACAAGTTTATCCTGTCCCTGTCTCTCTGCATTTGTTAGTGCTCTCTCCCGTGTCTCCCAAACACTGCAGGGACCCTCTTCCCTGTTTTCTTCTGGGGAATTTGGCAGGGGTGACCCTAGAGATCTTCCCAACGCAGTTCATTAGTGCAGCCTGGGGGGCACAGGGTGTCCCGTCCCCTCTGCAGAGAAGGTTCTGGGTTTCTGTACCCTCTCCATCGGCTAGAGGAGGCAGCGAGGGAAGCTCCAAAACTGGATGAAAGAGGCATGGAGAAAGCGGAGAGGCGGAGTCGGGGATCCCCGCTAAGGGGGTCACGGGTCGAGGGGTCTGACAGCCGAGGGAAGAGGGTTTGGGTGCCCTTTCTGAGCCCTGAACTGACCACATCTTTTCTCAGAGTAACGCAACCCATTCATCATTGATTAGGGGTGATCCTATGGAAGAGTCCTTCCTGCTCTCCGGCCGGGAGTGAAAGGAGTCGTTTATAGCTTTGGGGTTCTTATTTATTTTTTTTTTTTTTTAAGGGATGCAAGGCAAAACAAACAAGGCGGAACCAGCGGGACACAAAGTCCTCTTTTCTGCAGCTGCAGGAACCGTTTTGTGGTGCCTGCACCGCGATAACCTCGGGTCGGGAGTCCCTGTGATAAATAGACGGGCTGCAGTAGCTCCGGGGCCCTGAAAAGCCCCAGTGAGGAGCTCTTGCCAGTCCTGGGAGGGAATTAGCCGGGAAGTCTTTGCTGGCTTTATCCAAAGCCTGTTGAAACGACTGACAACCTTCCGGGTGAGCTCGGGTCCCCGGGTTTGTGGGAACCTCAGCCTCCCTTGGCATCGCTGCTTAAAACACCGGGAGGTGTTAATGAGCATCACTGGAGTTACCTGCTACTCCGCTATTAAATTCCTGTTTCTGGAAGTTCGTGGGGTCTTTAGGAGAGTTGCTTCAGGCAGGACAAAGCTTTGAAGTGGTTCCTCCTCGGGCTTTATTTAATGATATAGGAAAAGGGGTTGCAAACCAGCAATTGCGGAATGTTGCAGGGTATTTAGGGACTAAAGCATCCCCGAGAAAGCCGGGCAGGGAAGCGGCTTTTGCCCTCCGGGACAGGCAGGGAGAGAAGGTGGGTGATGGGAGCAGCACGGAGATGCTGCAGGGAAGGACAGAGCCTCGCTGCCAGAGGGGTGCACTGAGCACAGGCCGCAGACATGTGGCTTCCAAAAGAACACTCCGTTTTCCACTTATCTCTCTTTTTCTTTCCTTTCCTTCATCTCTGACCTGAAGCCAGGTGGGTCAGCTATTTCTCTTTGAAGCTGCATTTCTCGTGGGTTGAATTGACTCTCCTGAAAGCAGCATCGCGTCTGACCAGTGCCTCGGGTGGCAGAAACTGTTTTCTGTTAATCTCTTCCGTCCTGTTTCTATTTTCCCTGTCCTTTCTTCTTTCACCAGCCATGCCGATATCCCTTCCCCCCACCCCTGCACGCTGTGCCCCCCTCGTCTCATTTATTTTCCTTTGCTTATTTATGGTCTTATATCCACCCTCAGCCTCAGCAATCTCAATAGGGAGGAAAAAACCAACCCCGAGGCTACCACAGTTTGGAAAGAAGTGTCATGTACTAATGTTATAGTTTTTTTTTTTTTTTCCGTGTCGGAACTGTGCATTTTTTTGCCTTGTAATGCTGCCCGCGTATCGATAAATAAATAAATGCACCCAACTTGTGCCGAGGGGAGGCTGCGGGGCGCATCGGAGCTGCTGGGGCTGGTGACGTTCCCACGCATCTTCAATGCAAAGCACCGCTCCCGGGTGCCAAGTGGGAGACTTCAACGCGGTTTTAAAGTATGTGTGGGGCTGCCCCGCACCTTTAGACCTGATAGATGGAAGGAGGGAGGCTTTAGGCAGTGGTAACATCCATGCCCACCCCCGGCTGGGCCAGCACGGGCGCTGCCACCTCTCCCCGCTCCCTCCCGCCTGCGCGCTCTCCCCGGTAGATGGAGCATCCTCATCGCTTTTCACCCATGGCTGGAGCGAGAGCGCTGGGAAATGTGGTTTTGTTCCCCCCTGCCCCCCAGCTCTCACTGTTACGGCAAACGGGTGTTTTCTGGGGAGACAGGCACCCCTCTAGTGTGTCCCCCGAGGGATGGAAGGGCTGCACATCGACCTGCGCGCAGAATGGCTCCAGCCCCTTCTCCCCGCAGGTGTGAGGTGGAAAATGCTGACAAATAAACTCGTTTTGGAGTTTTAGAGAGCAAGCATCCTTCATCGGGCCTGGGCAACACGAGGGAGTGATCTCCATCAGCCATGTGCAGCGAGACAAGAACTGGGAACAGAATGGATTTCCCACTTGGTACCAAAAATGCTGGCAAGTAAACTCTCTAAGACTTAATTTGGAGCTTCAAAATGCAAGCACACTCTAATCAGGGCTGGGCAATGTAAGGGAACACTCTCCACCAGCCGTATGCAGTGAGGCAAGAGCTGTTACAGTATGTATTTCCCACTTATATGCATATAGATAAATTTTCCCAGTAATCTTATGCATGTTCTGTTACTTCCCAAGGACTCATTTTAATGTTAATGTGAACTTCACAACAGTCAAATCTCTTACTGATTTGGAGCTTTGGTTCCAGTGCTGCCTGACCTTGTTTTGGGATGGGGAAAGGCTGCAAACAGAGGTGATTATAGGAGAAGACACATCTGCTCAGCACAGATCACGCTTCACGCAAGACGTTATCACCTCCAAAGAGTGAACAGTGTCTGGAAAAAACACTGCCTAAAAGAGAACATGCTATCAGAGAAAGAAAACATGCTATCAGAGGGGCATTCTGTCTAACTTTCAAAAAATACAATCACCTAATGAAACTTTACTTTAGCTTAAATCAAAATATTCCACTTTTTTTTTTTTTTGGTCATAGCAGCTACTTCTTGTATCACTATTGCTTCCGAAAGACTAATTTTAATGTTATTATGAGCTTTACAACAGTCAAATCTCTTGCTGATTTGGAGCTTTGGCTCCAGCTCTGGTGACTTTGCATTTGAGATGGGGAAAGGCTGCAAACAGAGGTGATTATAGAAGACGCATCTGTTCAGCACAGATTGTGCTTCGTGCAAGACATTATCAGTGCTTGGAAAAACACTGTTTGAAAGAAAAGATGCTATCAGAGGGACATTCCATCTAACTTTCAGAAAATACAGTTTCTTAGGTGAAGCTTTACTTTAGCTTACATGAAAAATATAGAATCATAGAATCACCAGGTTGGAAGAGACCCACCGGACCATCGAGTCCAACCATTCCTATCAAACACTAAACCATGTCCCTCAGCGCCTCGTCCACCCGTCCCTTAAACACCTCCAGGGAAGGGGACTCAACCCCCTTCCCGGGCAGCCTGTTCCATTCCCCTTTTTGTCACGGGAGCTCCTTCTTGTATCAAACGAAGCTGGTCCAGGTTTCCCAGCGTCACTGTGCTGTTTGCTGGGGCTGAGCTGCTGTGGTTCCAGCTTGGCTCCGCGCCCCTTTCCCTGCTCGGTGCTCAGGGGTGTGGGGCTGCCTGACTATTTTCCCGCCATTTTTTTCCCCTCCATTTCCCCCCCCGCCGCCATTTTCCCCCCGCCATTTCCCTGCCTTAGGGCAGCGCGCGCGTCAGGGAGGGAGAACAACCAGGCGATGTTTGGCTGAAGCTAGCCCTTTGTTCAGGGCAGTCCTTGGGGTAGGCAGGCGGCTCTGCCCCTGTTAGACGAAGCTGAGGGAGCGGGGTGGTGGCCATGCCACCACCATGACAGGTGCCATGACAGGCAGCCCCTGTCATGGTTCTCTTCACCTTTCCCCTTCTGGCAAAGCCAGCATGTCCTGGTCATTTTCCAAGCGTTCACAGCCCCACAAAATGCAGAGGGGCCACCTGGATACCCACCACCTCTGTCCTCCCACTCCCCTTCTCTGGTGCCACCATTTTATGGTGCTCATCACAGCCTCTGTGGTTTGCCACAGGACGGGGGCTTTCCTTACTATTTTCATAGAATCATAGAATCATAGAATGCCCAGGTTGGAAAAGACCCACCAGATCATCGAGTCCAACCATTCCTATCAATCACTAAACCATGCCCCTCAGCGCCTCGTCCATCTGTGCCTTAAACACCTCCAGGGAAGGGGACTCAACCACCTCCTTGGGAAGCCTCTGCCACTGCCCAAGAACCCTTTCGGTGAAGAAATTTTGACAAAAAATAAACTAAATTTCCAAATTCTAGGAATTTAGGGATTTATCTGCATCAATATCCTTTTGTTTGTCATGTTCCCAACTCAATTAATTGTGTCAGTCCAGCTCATTGTACACACTGGTAGCCACTCATGAGGGCAGAGTATACGATGCACATGGCAAAGCACTTTAAAACTTAAGTGTTAGTAACAGATCATACTTAACACAAGATGTAACAGTGTCTGGGAAACCACTACTTGAAAAAAAACTGCCTTAAAAAAAACCCATGCTATCAGAGGGACATTCTGTCTAACTTTCAAAAATACGATTACTTGGATGAACTTAACTCTATGTTAGTTTAAATCAAAATATTCCACTTTCTGTAATGGGAACTACTTTTGTGGTAAAGTGTGATATTTGACTTTCTGAAGGCTTGACGGACGTGTTGGTAGGCAGTCGTGAAGGCAGGGTACGCAACACACAAGGCAAAAGCTTTAAAACACTTTAAAAAGTGTTAGAAACAGAGGCTTCATAAAAGAAGAGCCCTACAATTACATTAACTCAGATGTAATAACTGGAATTGTCACCTATGAGGAAAGGGCTTAGATGTGGCCATAAACAGTGGGAACAGCAGAGGGTTTTGACAAAGATGGCACATCCTCATCTTGGAGGCAGGGCTGAAGTCTCCTCGCAGGGCTCCTAGAACAGTGTTGCAGGAGAGGGGTGGAGGAAGATAAGCAGCACGATGAAAGGCATGTTTTTTTTTAAATAGAGGTAAAAAGTTAGTGCAGAAATATGAACTCTACTAAATTTTAAGGAGAATCAAACAACCAGTCGCTTTGTAGAGTCTTTTACAGGAATCCTCACCATAAGAAGGACATGGAGCTGTTGGAATGGGTCCAGAGGAGGGCTACAAAGATGATCAGAGGGCTGGAGAACCTCCTGTATGAGGACAGGCTGAGAGAGTGGGGGTTGTTCAGCCTGGAGGAGAGAAGGCTCCAAGGAGACCTTATAGTGACCTTCTGGTTCCTGAAGGGGGCTACAAGAAAGCTCGGGAGGGACTATTCACAAAGACTTGTACTGATAGGACTAGGAGTAATGGGTATAAACTGGAGGGGGGCAGATTTAGGCTTGATATAAGGAAGAATTTCTTCACTGTGAGAGTGGTGAGGCACTGGCACAGGTTGCCCAGGGGAATTGTGGCTGCCCTGTCCCTGGAGGTGTTCAAGGCCACGTTGGATGGAGCCTTGGGAAGCCTGATCTAGTCGGGTGTGTCCCTGTCCATGGCAGGGGGGTTGGAACTGGATGATCTTTAAAGTCCCTTCCAATCCAAATGATTCTATGATTCTAAATACAGCCTGGTCTCAAAATAGCTCTGCTGGAATGAAAATTAGTAAAGCCAACAGAATTTAGTACTGTCTCACAGCTGACAATGGGTTAAATGGAGCATTTGGTTGTAAGGAATAAATTTACTTCACAGATTAGCAGTATTTTCCACCTTTTAATGAGGAACCTAGAAAGGGTGGTTGTCAGATGAGATATGAAGCTGCTGCTTTAATTCTGCTATCAGAAGTGGCATTGATATTGGTGTTTCGATAATGGCCAGAGAGTCCATCAGGCAGTTTGTTTGTGGTCTCTGCGCTCGGTGCAATCTTGTGACACACGTAACTTTATTGCCACAATTGAATTCCATATAATTACATTTATTAATGCGGTATAAACATGCAAGATGGGTAATAGTATTTTTCTGATGACAGCGTTCTGAATAGGAGCATTAGGAATAATATATGCTGTTTGAAGCTGTTTTACCCATTGCTGTGTATTATGTATTTCTCTTTAACATTAAAATGGAGAAAAAGGACAAATGCGTTCCCATCAAAGCTTTTAATTTAGTTACAAGAACCTGTGAAATACATTACATCAGCGATAGGTTTTGATTTACAATTTGTTTGAAAAATGAACATCACAGCATATCCTAAAAAGTGTTCGATTTTTGCAGTAGCACAAGCTGATGGAGCTCTGTAGGGCTTACTTACCAAAAATAACAGCCCCATATGAGAACATGCTCTGGATTTGTCATCCAGACTTGGCTAATGATTCGAGGCTACTTTTCTCCAGTAGGACCCAGAATTGATCTTTACTACAGTCTTACCCTGGGAGTCATCATTTGTCCAAAATTTAGATGTCTTTTGTATTAGGCTTATGTTAACCACTGCTTTTAAAATCTACAAACATCTTGCAGGTTACCAATGCAACTGAACACGTGCATCCTCTTAATTAATCACACAGAACAGCATTTGCCACTTGCCCTTGTATAACTTCATTTTAGCAACATCCAGAGTAGCAGGTATATTACATATGTGTGCTTTCAGAAGCACTGTTATTTTCTGCAACTTTACTTTTTACATAAATTGTATTGTAAAAGTGGAGAAAAAATATTAAACACTCACTTGCATTCTGTTTCTGTCTTTCACAAAACCATTCAAAAGATAAAATTGTTCATAGCTGCCTTAGTGACTAGATGATAGAATAATAGTCTGCTCTATTGGTGAACTTTATGTTGTGATTTCAAAAAACAATGAATAGAAATTATTTGCTGTTTGAAGTAATGTTTGTGGGTTTTATTTTGCTTTCGTCTGCGCACGCCCTGATGCCTTGCAGCTTTTATAGGAACTGTCAGGGAAACAACTCGTAGACATTGTTATACTCTTTTGAGAGAACAGATTTTTAGTTTATGCTCCAAACTGATTTTTGCATCTGAAGGAATTACTTAGAGTTCTTTTTCAGATCATGTGAAAGCCAAATTAAGCTTCATTGACCTGTGGTGTGAGGTAGCATTTCTTAGTATTTTTCTTAATTTTTCAGAAAATGTTTTGTTTGCTATCTTAAGTGTTCCTATGCATGAGGAAAGGGGGCTCCAAGCTTTTAAATACGTTTGGTAAAACTATTATCTCTTTCTTGGAGTTTTTATCACTGGCTATACTTAATCCAGTCACTTGGATTAGGTGTTCTGATCCTCACTTAACTGTTAGGCAAATTAATTTCTGTCAAACATCCAGCATTTTAAATGCTTCCCCCTCCTCCCCCTGTTTCCCAGTCTCAGTGCTACAGCATGTAGCCTTAATGCCACTTCAGTTAAATTCTGCAGTTGTTTTCTATTCCACTTCATCCTGGATTAGGATATCATCCCCATCATGAGTTTGTTGTGGCTTTACTTTTTAGACAATACTAAGGGTATGGGAAAGCTGTTGTGGGACAGTTAATTATCAGGAAATTTTGCTTAAGCAGTTAAGAATCAGAAAACTTTGCTTAAGTATGCCTGAGCTAACTAGCTGTATTCATCACCTCCTGATGAAATAGTGACTGCATCCTTTTTAGAAGACTACTCCCAAACTCTTTGAAAACCTGTAACTGATTTTCTGCACATAGCAGCACTATATAAACAGAAGAATGGATCTGCTTTCCGTTGTGTGCGAGTTCTGTCTATAATCACATTTATGCATATACTTTCTGATTTAAATGTACTTTGTGATTACTACAGGAGGAGTGTACAGAATGGATAAGAAGCTTTTCCGATAGGCTTAATAAACCAGCTGGACTGAAGGCTACACATTTTGTACACAAGCACCTTTTCTTGTGTCCTTCATGCCTTCTAAGAACATTAAGCCTCTCAAATACAGAACTGCTCCTGGAACAAAGCTTTGCCTAAATGCTACACCTCCCTTTTCCTAAACTGTGATTTGGAGTTCCAGTGATTGCATTACCACTATCGTGGTTCCTCTAAAGTGGTTTAGATACAAATTCAAATGCAGTTACATTTTTTTTCTCCCTTTTCTCCTAAAATGTGTGGGTTTGTCTTGCAATTTTGACTTGTTTATTGTAGCAATAAAGCTTTTGACTGTGTATATCATCAAATTGCATTTTTCTTTTGTAGACGGCACAATGAGTGACAGGCTTTTGAACAACTTAGACAAACTGCTGCTGGAGTTTGGTAGGTCATTATAAGTACTTTTAAATTACTAATTACCAATGCAGTACATACAGTGACATTTTCTACTTAAACAGTTATAGTAACCTCAAACAAATTTATAGTATTAAATTTTTCATGTTTGCCTACATGCTGTTTTGTTAGCTGTGAGGTTATGGAGAGGAGTACTTTGTTAAAATCTTAATTAATCAGTGCTTGTGCAAATAACGCTGCACAATATACGTTTGTGTATATGTATATATGTAAAAGTGTTTGTTTTCTTCTTAGTGTTCCAGCTAGAACAAACAACTTATGCTAAGGAACATGTGAAGCAACAGATAAATTGTGAGTAGTGATAAATTATCATTTTATTAGACACTGAACACACTGCTTTTGTTTCATTTGTCCTGGTACATGTTCTGTGTTTCAGGGGCGGAAGCAAGACTAATAATGGAAGCTGTCTCGTGTCCTGCTATCACCCTACCTCATCCTTTGCCATCAATACTTGCTCATTCTCCTTAGCAGACTTTGCTTTTGCTTGTGACTTTCAGCTAATGCTGTTCAGCTGTCTCGTGGACAGCCAGTTTCATGCTGCGCCATTTCCTGCTCTTACTCTGTAGCTCCTCACAGTCACTGGCAGTTCTTTGATTCAGCTGTGCTTGCTCAATGCATCTGCCACTTGCCTCCCTTTCTTTCTTCATGTTTTTTGTTCTTTACAGGTTTGGACCTCTGCCTCACTGCTGCTTCTCTCTTTCTGTTCTCTTACAATAATGAAAGTTCTCTCAGTTCCCACTACCTACTTAAGCCTGGTACCTCTTTCCTGCAACTGAGCAGTTGACAATTTTATTTGAAATTCTAAGCAGTAAACCCAATGAGAAAATACTGCTCCACATCAAATTCCTTTTCCCCAGGACTAACATATGGCATGATATTACAGACTTAGGTCTGGACTGATGATTTTTTTTTTACCATGCTACCATATCCTATCATTCGTTCATAAAAACAGTTGTGGCAGAGAAACTATTCTTTAGACAATCTAAGGACACCTGTGTTCACCACTGGTACTTCACAGGTAGATACTGAAGCTCATAGTCTTTAGGAAAAGGAATAAGAGAGAGTTCTGGTCTGGCTGGTGCTCCTCTTGATAGCAGCATTTCTAATAATCCTGACTGATATGCCTAAGCAAGCACTTATTCATTAAGAAGATTATCAATATTAAACCAAAGCATCTTAAATGTTAAAACATCTGTAACATGAAATCTGGTACACCTGGAATTCCATTTTAACTGTTCAGTCACATAACTGAGCCTTAGAGTTGAGGTTTTTCTTAACGTTTATGAAAGCTTACGGCAAAAGAGCATGCTTTTAGGGAAAATCCAAAGGCTCTGTAGTAACGTGGCATAACTATTTGTGAGTTCAGTTCAGAGATACCTAAATATGTGTGAATTCACAACCAATACTCAGATTTTTAAAAGTTCAGGTTAAATCCTTCAAAAACTTAACCAGAATTAGTTCCACTGATTTAATTTTGTCTCTGTGTGAGTATTACTTGGCAGAGGAACAGTTGTAGCATTCAGCGTTGGACTTCTGGTGTGAGATTCATCAGGCTTTTTGGCTAGAGTCCCTTCATAACCAGAGGAGGAAATAGGCACTTTTAGCCTGTGATTTGTCTTATCCTGAAGAAAGACTTTAAAGTTAGTTAGTCAAGTAAGCTTTAAAACTTGTCTACTTGTCTCCATGGAGTGTGGCCATTGCAATGGGTGTTTAGTTCTAAAGTAGGTGCTTGCATTGTCAAGTTGGGAGAGATGAATTTCATCCACATGGTCCTGCGAAAGAAAAGGGTGAGCAGAACAGCTCGCACTTATCTCAGAAGTACTCACCTATGGGAAATACTAAAATGATTTGTTAAGTATGTAAGTTTTGTTAATGCAGTTATGTTGTGTCTGGGTAAATCTCAAAATGTCACCTGCAGGACACTTCCAAATACACCATTTTTTTAAAATAGTAATGAAGAATAAGTCAGTTGTCTAATAGTTACGCTTCATGCTAAGTAAGGGCAAGTTACTGACTTAAGATACAGAAAATATTATAATATTGAAGATATTCAAGGTGACTCAGGACAGTAAAATACATTGAGAATCTTTAGCTTTTCACTGACTGATGTTTCTCTCTGAGAAGTATTTTTTTCTGATATAAATGCAGGGGGCATTGAAAGCGAATATATAACAAGTGCTGCAAAACCAGACTCAAACTTCCAGATGACTTGAATTTCTAGAGTAGTAATTCAAGCAACGCAGCATCTCGCATAACTAAGATGCCCTTCCCTGTTAAGTAGATGAGAAGGGCAGGATGTCCATGATTGGCTTCTGTTTGGGGCAACCGGCTTTGGTGTACAGTGCATCAGGGCGTCACTGATGGGAAGGGATGATTTGGCACTAATAAATCTGAATGGAAAAATAAGAAATCAAGAGCACAGAGAAAACAAACATGCACCTAGTTGTGCTTAATGCATTGCAATGTGAGCATGCGTTATAGCTCTTGCAGCTTTAACTTGTGAAAGAGAACACCGATCATGATCAACGACATGGATTCCTAACTAATCACCCATTCAGGAAATGGAATCAGTTTCTGCTGTTTGAAAAGGCAGCAGTAAGATTCTGCCTTAAGAATCTCCACAAATATCACAGTACTTGAGGATTTGTTATTATGATGCATGTTGTTAATAATTAACCTCTTTGTCCTATATAATTTCTCATACATTATATATTCCTGCCGGGAGTAAATTCCTTTTTTATTTTAATTTCTCTGTTCCTGTTTCTAGTAATAATTTGCTTATATGTCGTTAGGGATGTTTTTATTTTTCCCGTTTTGTAGTCAGCTTTCCCATTCAAAACTTTTGTGATTCTGAGGTTCTGTAAAACAGAACAAATGTTTGAGAGAGACATCAACTTGTTTGCTCCAGTCACTCTACCCAGTTGCAAGCATTATTGAGGGCAAAGTGGCTTATGCTGTTGTTTCCTTGCATGCTGCTTCTGGCATTTACATATGCTGTGGGCTGAGAAAAGAAGAAAGGTCAGCTCTAACTGTTAAAAATGTTTTGATTTCTACGATTAATAGCTACTTCAGTTTTATATAGACTGGGATGCACATAGAATTCTTGTCTTCTAAGGTCAGTGGCACAATATTAGATGATAATTAAGGTACTTGCCACACAGCTGAAACCTCTTAAATTTTTGACTTGCTTCATTGTTGGTTTGCTTAGTTACAGGCTGTCCACTCAACTGGCACTACTGAAATTAAGTATTTTGCAAGAAAGCTGGAATCATTCTGAATGTAGACTTTTTATTTCATGGACTTGTTGAAAATACATTTGCTTACTTTTTTTTATTTTTAATTTCAGTGTATACTACAAAAATTGCAGAAAAGAAGAAAGAAATTGCGAGGTTGGAGGAAAATATAAATAGCTGCAATGATGCAATTGCTGATTTGCACAAGCAAAATGAGAGTAGTAAGGAGAGCTGTAATGCGTAAGTATAATATAGCCTCAATTTTGAGTTATAGATTGCATTAAGAAAGTCAGTGATGAAGTAGTGTAAAAATATGTGTGTTTAGACAGAAAGGATGTTAAAAAAATTTAGTATTTTCCTGTTTTTATTCAATCTGCGCAAATCATGAGGTATAAAAATTGCAGTATTTGCCATCCCTCAAAAAAAGTATATTATGGAAAAACAGACTGCATTTAAGTTTGGTTTAGTTTTTTATTAGAATCAATAGTTTTCAAAGATCACAGGTGCTGTCTGCAGTGTGCTGAAGTATTGAAGTATTAAAGTAATAAGGTAATAGAAACATGATTCTATATTTGCATGCATATGAGTTCTGTCACATTTGACCAGCATTAAGAATACTGTTCAAAAAAGATTTTTTTAGTTAAAAAAATTAATAAATCTCATTGCCAATAAGGCTCCATTATGGTTTTCTTTGTTTAATTCTGGATTTTGGCTTCCTGAAATCAAAGCATCTCTCAACCCTTTGTTCACAATGTGTTTCATTTTACTTATTGTTCTATACATTTCCTCTCCTGAGATGTCCCGTAAGACAGATACATGTGTATTTCTGCTGTCAGATTTTGGTAGAATTATTACCGCAGACTGCAGAACTGTTCCTCTGGGCACACAGTTTTGATGAATGCAATGGGCTGTGGTTCACCGTTTTCTTCACAGAAATCTTTCTATCACATTACCGGTAGAAGTTTTAAGTAAAGGTCACTTTTGAGTCTTAGCAATTAGAAGTTTCTCAAGCAAGAATTTGGCTATAAGGAGATTTTTTCTTAGTGACATGAAATGTCTCATTTTTAAAAATGAGAATCCCAGGGATTTTTGAGAGTAGCTAAAACAGCAAATCTGTTTTTGACAATACAAGTTTGGCCCAGATAATATAATTGTGTCTCTTCGTTGCAGTGTTCATCTCGCCACAGTCTGTCAGTTCTGGCAGCTAAGTGATGGTTTGTTAGCAAGTTCTGTCCATTTTCTTTCCTTGAAATTCTATACCTAAAGATAAGTAAGTGAATAAAAATATCATGATATATGTTTTAATTTTTATTTTAGGATGTGAATGGAGGATTTCAGTATAAAGAAAAGAAGAAAAATAGCATCAGGGAGGGTAATTTCTAGGTGTATTTTGAACGATCTGAAAACAGAAGAAAGAATGGTGTCATTAGTGAGTGAAGAGGGTTTAGTGGCTGCTGTTTGGATCAATTGACGCTCCATACTGATTTGTAGCTTTATCGTAAAAAGAGTTAGGAAACGATTAGACCTTGAAAATAAAATTCCAGTTTTCTTTTATACTAAATTCTTGCCTGCAATGCAGTATAAAATGAACACTTTTGTAAGTTTCTGAAACCATTCATGCTGCTTTAGAAGATATCTTTTGAAGTCACAAATCCTTTTGCAAATCACAAACTGTTAAGTGATGCAAATAAAGAAATAAAAAATTAAGGATAGAACTAAGGATCTGATCAAAATTTTAATCATTGAGTTCAATGGGTTTTGGCTCAGGTCCTACAAAGAATAATTAATGGCATTAGTGTAAAGAGACTGAAAATGAGAAGTGACTCATTAATGAATACATGTATTCATGGAAGGACAATGCTTGCGGAACAGTAGACTTTGTGTCTTAAATTATTGAAAATGTCATTTAACGACATACTGAAAACTGTGATAAACAAGCCCTGGCTATAAGATCAAACAATTAGAGCACTTATGTAGTAGAATCATCTTAAACTTTAAAATCTGTTTGAGTTGGTATTCTGTGTACATAGGACATGATTCTGATGTTGATTTTGTAAATCCAAATGTTTTTTTGGAGACAAAATCAGCCTTATAGTTGATGAATTCCCAGTAAAACTCAACAGATCTCTCAAAGAAACAACTTTTTGTCTGGGTTGCTGGATATTGTAAGTATACTGAAGCATGCCTGAAGACTTTGATCGAAATATGGGATTCTTATATTCAACACATCTACAGAAAATATGATCTATGAGACAGGTGTATCAGGATACTGTGCTTTCTGAAGAAATATGTATTGGCCTATGTAACAAAGAACACAGAATGACCAAAATGAAGTACATATTTTTGGACAAAGACTCTTTTTTAATACTTAGTTTCTGTTTCTTTATGAATTCAAATTAGAAATGTTGATGTCAGAACAATAAAAATTGGTGATATACTAGTGATGGAATCTAGTCCAATTATATTGTTTCTCTTCTGTTTTATAAATTTGGATTCAGGTATGCTGAGATTTCTTGTAGATAATAATAATTTTAAAAAGCCAGACAAACTCAGAACATTGCCAATTTGGAAAAGAAACTGTTGTCTTGCCCCACTAGCTAAACTACAAGATACTTTTATTCTTTTGGATTCATGTAGATACACATTTTTTTTATACTTTAGCTGGTGAAAGGAAGGATAGCTACCCAGAACCCCTGTGAAACAGTGATGCATTTACCAAGCTGTAGACGAGCTGTTTGAACTTTGTATTTTGTGTTGTGTTTACAAAACAGCACCCTTGTACTGTGTTGTTTCTGCATGTCTGCAGAATAGATGGGAACACAAAATGTATGAGGCGGTTTGTACTTTCATTGATAAAAGCTCTATGCCTTTTTCTTTGCTTGTTCTTTTTTTCCTCCAAGGAAAGGCATGGAGTTCTCTGAGTAGAAGGTGTTTGTGTGCCAGTACATTTTTATATAAGTATGTTGGTTTCTGTTTTTTTTTTTAAAAAATCTGACCCTTTAAAAATTCAGCTTTCTATTGAATATACGCTAGCTATCGTGAAGTAGAACTTTGTAATTACATTTTGAATCACCCATTGTGTCAAACAATTTGTGGCAATAGTCATAAATTTCCTGAATGGATGCTGCAGTTTCTCACTTGTTTTTTTTTTGTTGACAAACTTTGCTGCTTTTGTAAATGTTGATTATATGTTGTGTTGTCTTACCGCCTGGAGTACATTTTATTTTGTTCAAGGTTATTGGACTTCAGTTCAGCAAATTAATTCTTAAGTCTTTGTTCTTTATTTCCCTGATGTAAAATGCATTGTTAGCTGTTACTGAAGCCTCTATTTTATTCCAGCTTGGGAGCGACTGCCCGAATCCACATACTTTGTCTATTTGTGTGCTATAAACCCTACAGTTTTGAACCATGGGTTCATACTCACAAACAAAAATACCACTTACTAATCTTACTCATGAATATGCAGGCAAAGTGAACCTCACCTCCTCAGCTGCTCTCACTTGTGCAGTAAAGTGTTATGTGATTAGTTCAACTGCAACCTTTTTCTGCATTGTCATTTCTCCCTTCATGCTTGTTCATGTAACTCTTTAAATGTGACTGTATCTCTCCTGTTTCAGATTCACTTGATCTCTTCAGTCTTTATGGATTTTCCTTGTTCTATTTCTTCAATGTTTAGGTTTGTTAGAATCTATGTATGTGTTCCTAAAGTTGGGGTTTGTGTGTGCATCTCCTAGGACAGGTAGTTGCACTCAGACTGCATTGTAGTGCTTCTGATGCCTTTGGGTAGCTTTTGCTCTGTACAAAAGCTGAATTTATGTTATAGGTAGCCTGTTTTCTAGAGTTCCTACACTCAAGGATGAGGCACCTGAAATACCTGGATGTTGAGGGAGTACTATTAGTTTACTAGTAGGAAGTCCCTTCTGTGTTCACTTTGATGGGCTGCATCTTGGCTCTTACATTACATGAAGCTCCTGAAATGAGAAGAAGAACAAAAAACTGATTAATTGTCTTTCAAGGCTGTAGGGGAACCGCACGAGAGGCGATCCAGGCTAAGCATTACAGAATGTGGGCCCATCAGATTGCTCTAGAGGAATCTAGTTATGGGTTGGGTATGAGCTGCTTGGCACCTCTTGCCTGGAGCCAGGTACCTGGAATGGGTGCATTTAACCATGCAGACATACTGTATAGCCAGGTAACCACTGTGTGAAATATGAAAATAGAGGCTGATGACAACTTAGAGGAAGAAAATATTACTTGAAAGCAGCTGAAGTTCAGTTCTCATCGGCCATTAATTCATTATTGACCCTTAGCTGATGTGTTTTCCTGAAGGGTCAGAATTTGAGTTCAAATCTAGTTGGTAAGAGCTGGCATGGGGACCTGTGACTCCAAATGACCAGGTCAGTGCTCTCAGTGTCTAGGCTATTGTGCTGAAAGGCAGCATCTTTCTGGCTGTTTCCTGAGCAGGACACGGAGGAGATTCTGACTTTGAAATTGCTGCTTGTGATATCGGCGAGAACAAAGTTTTGTGCATCTCCAGCTAGGGGACAGTACACATCGAAAGGATTTACTGCTGGTGCTGTTCTGAGTGCCTGATATGTGCATTTGGATGCTTAACTGCTTAGAAATAGTCTCAAAAAATTGTGATGCTCACTCTGTTCTTTAAAAACTGCTTTATAGTCTTTGCTAATCATATATATTTGTTCTTCAATTGGCAGCTTTAAGTTCTGAACAAACTAAAAGTATGCATGTGAAAGCTTTCTGTACTAAACCCATTTATGATTGACTTTAAAAATATTAAGTAAGTTATTTGTTCTAGTAAGCTGGCTAAAGGAGCTTGATGTCTTCATTTCTGAATGAGTTTTTATTAGGAAAGATCATTTATGTTCTTTCTTTTTTCAACTTTCTCCACAGGTGGAAGCCCACTTATGTAATCCTTGGCAAGCATGAAGAATATTTGAAAAACGAACTCGAAGCTTTACAAGAAGCTACAGAAAATGAGAGGTATCAGTGATCACATGAGATGAAGTTTCTAGCAGTAGTACTTAATAAGCTATCTAAACTGATCAGCAAAGATAGAGCAGTCTGCATCAAACAGTTGTAAATTTTCTGGATAACAGAAGTGGCTCAGTAACTAAAGAAATTTTGGTTTACATTGTTACGAGGTCTTATGCTATTTGTAGTTACTGGTGGAAAAGGATCAAATATGCCCAAGAAATAAAAGCAATGAATGCTTTAGCTTTGGCAGAAACATGAAATATCAGAGCATATTTGCAAGAACTTACATAAGTGTTATCTATTAATGATTTGTTTTGCCACTGCTATGACTTGTCTTCATGTAGATGTGATTTCAGGAGTTTCAGATATTCAGGTTTGGAAAGATTTATTTGGTAAATACTTAGGTTTTATGTTTTCTTCAGAATAATCATGTAATTGAACCATTCATATATGGAGTAAGTAAGGTAGCAATTGGAGGCATTCTGATAATTTTGTGCTTTTCTTTATTTGAGAATATGAATTGCATATGGTTATTAGAATGTGCAAATCAAGTTTTTGTATTCTGCTGTATGTTCTTCAAAATAATCATAAAGCATGAATATTCAGTAGTAGATCATGAAAAACAGAGTGAGTGGCTCAGGAAAGACTGGTCTAAACCCATTTTGAGACCAATTTGGGTAAGATTCTAGTCGGTATTAACTGCAAATTTAATTCTGCTCAGTAAGTGACATTTCAGTTGTTTTCACCTTCATTAATTAGATTTTGCATTTTAAACAAGTGATTAGTTGTGCAATGTAGCTGCCTGTGTTCAGTGGGACAAAGAACAGTCCCTGAAGATTTTCACTGAAATGTTAAAACAGCAGTGTGCTAAGTTAAACCTCTGAATCTCTGTTGAACACTCAGATAAATTTGATCTTTATTTTAGAGGGGATGCTTACCTCTACTGCTCTGCTTGTGAAGGTGAAGAGATTGGTTAGCCCTGTGGTGAAAAAAATCATGGCAGATTTACCTCAATAACTAAATACCAATTTAGAGGTGTAACTCTCGGTAATGGTAAACGTTGCCTTTGGTTCTTTTGTAAGTGTTCTTTTTGCCAGTTGTCCAAGACAGCCAAAAGAGCATGCCTGATAGCCTTTAATTAACTCAGTTAGTAGCTTATCTGTCTTCTTCACATTCTGAGCTCTATATTTGGTGAAAAACAAGGCTATGTTTGCTTTCTATGAGTATATGATGAAGCCATTTCGGCTTTCACTAATTTGAGCTGACAAGCCAAAGAAGCATTACTTTTAAATTGCTTCTTTAGATTACTAGTTTCAATTCCAGCATGGAAGTGTTTGATCTGTTTTCCTAAGCGTAATTATAGGACATCATGACTATAAATCACAAAATAATTTTAGTTCATGTATTTTATGGAAAGGGTCATCTAATGGTGCATTCAAATACGATCCTGCTGTACTGAAACGCTTGATGATATGTTCAAATCAACAAGATGTGCATTCAGCAAATTCGAAATATATAAATTCAGAGAAAAATAAGTACATTTAAAACTTCATCCACTGAATGCACGTTTTAGCCTGACATTGGGGGCATTCAGGAGCCACTACTTTAGACAGGAAGATATTTTTAAAAATGGGCAGATCAGTTTTCATTTAATTAGGCACTTATTATGGAGGTTTTCAAAGCATTCCACATATTTTTTTGTTACTGTTTTCATGAACGTATAGGAATGCTTAATACTGGAAAATCATCCTGATAATAAGCAATAGAAAGAAAGAGGAATAAATAGCTGTCCATGTAAGGTTCAGAGATTTTGAAGGTGCTGTCCTTTTCCCATAGGTATTAGATTGAAACTCTTTCTAATGACTTTAATATGAACAGTGCTGAATTCTAATAGCTCGTGTTTAATTGTATGAACCGAGGATGGGAATTGCTTAGGAAAAATATTAAACATAATGAGAATTTCTTAAGACTGCTGTACTGTACTCCCTATGACCTTAAATATTAATCTGTGGAAAATACATTTTGAGAAAAGTTTATAAAATCTGAGGATTACTTTACTTTTATATATACTTTTAAATTTTTTTTGACATGTTCTTAATTACATGCCAGCAAATGCCTTTTTTTTCTCAGTTATTGTTTGTGACACCTATTAAATTAACTAGAACTGAGTAATTTCCATCTTTCACAACTGGAAAATTTGTTACAGTATGCGCAAATAATCAGTAAATCAAGAAACTTATATTCCTAATACCAGCTGTATAGAAAAGCAAATTGATTAATGGATTTTTTTACATGAAGTTTGGGAAGTCTCAAGTCCTTGGTTTCACAGGATCTACAGCTTCTTTCCCTTAAACAGATGTATGGAATTTCAGTCTATTTAACAGGAACCAGTGCCTGGAGTGTATTTTTCTTTGCAAATTGAGGTCTTACTTTTCCCCCTGTTGTGACAATTAAAAAGAACATTTCTTTTTGTAAGATCAGGAACTTCTGCCCTTGAATGTGGTCACAAAGTTTTCTCTCTTCCATTGCCCGGATGAGCCAGTGGGCAGCCAGAAGTGTCTGCCTTTCAGTCATGCTGCATTTAAATGATTAATAGCAGTTTCTTTAAAGAGAAACACCATGTGCTTTGCAAGCAGTGAAAGCTGTTCTTTAATGTAGGCTTAATTTGTGCTGCAGTTAAGCAGGTGAGTCTCTGGCTTTAGTTGCGTTATGCACCATAATTTGTTTCAGAAAGGAATTTCTGGATGATCTACAGGTGTCCCAATAACTTAATATTTTAAAATTTGCCTCTATTTTTCACACAGCCTTTTCCTAGGGGACGACATTTCCTTCACCTTCTGTTATTTTATATTGACCTATTCTACTATCAAGCAGCTTTGTGCAGTATTTCTTTCTCATTTAAATGACCAGCCTGCATTAAAGATACATGCTGGATGTCTGTAGCTGTTGTACACCTTTATAAACATGTGCCATCCACATAAAATATCATCATCAAACTCTTATTATGTATTTTGCATATGCCTAAATTTATCTTTCTTTTTCAAGAATGAATAGAATATCAACATTTTAAAAAATATTGGCATCTTGATTTCATTTTATGCAGTTATTAAGTTTTGGCTTTCAAATGCAGAGAAATACAGTTACTGGGCACTGGCTGTAATTAGTCATAATTAAAAAAAAACAACTATTAGTGGTTAGGTCTTGTCTGTGTGGAAAATACAGGCTTCTATGATTCTATACTTAGCTTACTTGTGTGTGATGTTAAGAACCGGACACAGTTCTTTGATTGCAATTTCAATTATTCAGCATTCTTAAAAGATACTACTTTTATACTGGAAATTACCCATAAAAACTTATGCCTAGCAGCAGTATTGGTGTAATGAAAGACTTGTCCCAATGAGGCAGTTAAATATTTGAACTGTTATTAGCAATCTATCCTGTATATTGCTTGCCCAAGTGAGCAAGCCTGAAAAAAGTCTTTTCCAGCGTAGTCAGTCATTGATATAACACAAGAGGATGGCTGTTCTTTGCAAAACCACTTTTCTTTCTCTTCTTTCCAAACATGATATTGATAATTTGCAGACGTACAAGATGCCATGAACATTAATTGATGCTACCTACTCTCATGACTGGAAGCTATGTATTCACATGGTGCAATGATATTAGTGTACCAATAATTTAGAGGGCAATCCTACGAGAAGCTGAGCATTCTGGCTCTTTGCCAGCTAAACATTTAAGTGTTTGCTTAACCTTAAGCAAGAATACTCCTGCAGGTTTAATGTGATTGATGTGCATGTTTAAGGCTTCCCTGAGTCAGACAGAGATTACTCAGCATCTCCTTGGGGGCAGCTCTGAGTCCAGCGGTGCGTCAGTCTGCTCTAAATATGAGATTCCAGGCCAAGTTCTCTTTTAATGTAAGTTCGATACAGTTCCACCAAAACTGGTGGAATTGTGCCAATATACAAGAGTGGAGAAACTGACCTGCAGTGAGTTTCATCATAATTAAATGTGGAAAAAAATGTCATCTGCCAGGCTGCCTTTGGACATGGGATGGTCTGCAGTCCTTCCAGAACAATGAGATTTGATTGTTTTTATGTAATGAGTACATTCTTTGTTACATACAGCATAGTTTTTCTTGAAAATTGGCTGGAAGATAAAAAAAGTGTAATCCCACTTTTTTTCCAGGACAGCTGCAAATCTAATTGACCTGGTGCAAAAAATTAATAGTTTTTTTTTTCCTTATAAACAATGGCTTTGAGTGAAAAAAAAAATTAAATTATATGTATTTTTATAGGAAAATGTATGAGGATTACATAACCCAGTATAAGGAGATTTTGAAGCAACACCGTGAAAAATACGCAGAAACTGCTCTTGCACAGGAGTATTACAAAAAAAAGAAAGAGATTGAAGAAATGCAAAACCGGATTTTGAAACACTCTGAAAAGTATAAATTGGATGAAGATGCTTCCTTGGATATTCTGGGTACTACTACAACAATGCCTTTACAGTAGAGAATAATGGTAGTACATTGCACATTAAGAATGGTGAACAGAAATTCTCTAATTAATTTTCTGCAGTTTCTTTTCAGCTAAAAGAAAGGTCTTCTTTTTCTTGCACCATTTTTTAGGAAAAAAATCTTTAGCAAACTGAGACTTTGAACAAGAATTTAAAGTCCATACACTAATATTCATTCTTCCAACCCACGAAGGTAATGAGGAGATGTTTGCCATTGGGCTTCTGGGAGTGAAAAACTCCTAAAATTACTTCATAACAATCTTCTCAACATTTTAAATTTATTTTTTCATCTTTTTTGGTGCTGTTTTTGATAGCATTACTGTCTGTTATACTGCTATTTCTGCTATGTGTACTAAGTAGAGATAAGTGATACTGATCTATTAATTTATCTTGCTTTTGTAAAGAAAATCAGATTTGTGAATTAATGATATGAAATGAAATTTTATTTCTGCAGAGCTTGTTCCTTTTAAATCCCTGAATGACTGGGCTTTACACATGTATCCTTGATTTATAGTGTTTATGTAGTTTACAGGCAAGAAAGTTTATATTTACATTTAACATCTTTCTATTAAGAAGTATAGTAATTATTTACAAATTCATGTTTAGAGGGGCAGCATTGGCAGTTCACTGCAAGAAAACTGAAGGTCAAACAATAGTCTTCAGCTCAAATTTATGGCAGCATTTAAAGTAAAGAAAATAAAATTTCACTTAATGACGTAAAAATCTTAGAATCACCAGGTTGGAAAAGACCTCTTGGATCATCGAGTCCAACTTTTCCTATTTGCTTGATTAAAGAGGAGAAGCCCATGTGAAATTAGATTTGAAGACTTGTCTGAGCTACAAGTTGGAAGGAGGAGCTTTTAGATTAAATATTAGGAAGAAATTCTTCACAACGAGGTTGGGAAGGCCCTGGCCCAGGCTGCCCAGAGAAGTCATGGATGTTCCATCCTTGCAGGTGTTCAGGGTCAGGTTGGATGAAGTTTTGAGCACCCTGGTCCAGTGGGAGGTGTCCCTGCCTATGGCGGGGGGTTGGAACTGGATGACCTTTAAAGTCCTTTCCAACCTAAACCATTCTATGAGTCAATGAAATGTACGTTTGTCAGAGCTTTCTCTTCCTCTAGCATTTGCACTTACGGTATAGAGGGCTGAGGGATCTGATAGTATCTCTTACTTGAAAAAAGTAGTATATATTCCCTAACGTGAAAGTGCTTCTTCATATCAAAAAACACAGGAAATGTTAAAGCTTGCTGCAGCTGCTAAGCAAGAATCCATTGAACTGCAAAAAGAAGCAGATGAATTAGAAATTAAAATAAATTATTTTAAAAAGGTAACTGTATTTTAATTCTGTTTTATAAAAATACATTTTCTGTATGTAGTTTTGTATACCACCCTCGTTTTCTGAAATGTGAAAGAAGTAGCATGTTTTCAAGCACTTGGATCAACAGGATGATTCTAGTATTAGTAATTATGTTCCTTTAACATCGCATATGTTTTCTTAGAGAAGAGGGGTCCATGAATGTAAAGGCTCTTCAGGCTTGCTTTCTGTTGACCTCAGTTTGCAACATAATTTCCATCAAGGCACTGTATCACGATGACTTTCATGCAAGCTCAAGAGTGCTGGAGAACACACTTCAACATACAGCAGGGCTGTTCCTCAGTGAGCCCTAGGGCTCGAGCACAGAGCCTGTGTGGGTCCAACTGGTTTTTAAGGTTTCATTAATATGAATGTGCTTAACTAGATTCGCTTCACAATAAAAAACTTGTAGATTAATCCCTCCCCCTCAATAAACGTGTACATAAATTATACTCAGAGGTAAAACTGGCTGATTTTAGGCAGGAGATCAGAACAGCTCCACTGATGAGAAGTCCTCCAAAAAAACCCCCAAAACTCAGTCAGGACAGCATTTTGACCCTCTTCTCTGCTAGGAGGTAAAAGGTTCTAAGCCTGAGTAGCCCAGCAGGCCAACCTTGTGAAGAGTCTGGTAAGTTTTGTATTGTTGCACCTGGACACTTTAACCTCTCTGGGCTGGATGATCATGTACTCCATTTATGGATGTGTCAGCCAGGTCCCCTTCAGCCAGCCCTGGTGGAAGCACGTTGTGCACGGGTGGTGCTTTCTCTTTCTATTTTGTGATACTGTTTGATACTCATCGTTACAGACTCAAGTTCTTAATGTGGTGTGCGCAGTATAAATATATAGCAAGCAGGGATGTGCTTTATTTATAACTGTGAAGGAGGCCATGTAAGGAGCTCCTTGTTTTGAATAGATATGTAGAGGCTGTGCTCAAAAACATCCGTGTTCATTCCAGTTGTTGCAGTTGGTCCAACAAAAAAAATATTGCCTCTCTTTATCCTTGTTCTGCTTATTTCTTCAGACTGTCCTGGCTACAAAAACTCTGCTGCTATGCACTGATTCATCAGGTTTGGAAAACAACAGCAGCATGTAGCTGTAATTTTTCAAGTTCTTTCGATTTTTGTGTTATTTGTTTTTTATCTTTTAAGACATTTGAAGAGACTGTGGAAGATCAAAATAATTCCAAAATGATTGAAGGAAAAAATCAGAAAAGTCTAGAGAAGCCGAAGCAGTTTAAAGAAAGGTACACTTAAAAATTATTTCTTTCCCTTGCTTTTATCCAGAGTACTCTCTGTGCGTTTACACACAAAGCCTGCTACAAAACACAGATTGTTGCTGAATAATGCCTGGCAAGTTTCTCTAATTCTGGTTATGTGATTTACGTGTGTAATTTTAAAAGATTTATGTTTCTTGGGTTTAAAATGGTGGCAAATTTTGATTCTATGATTCTAAATGTATCTGGAAACACACTATTTAAAAGTGTTTTGTAGAAACAGTTGCTCCTCACAGCTACTGCTGATGGATCTATGTGAACAGCTTTGCAAGTCTTGAATACAACTACAGTGACTGCTCAGTCAGAGGTAAAATACATTAACTCTGCTAAACAAATATTTTGGGGAAAATAGTCAGGGTTCCACATGACATTTGTCTTTGGCTCTGAACTAATTAAGAAATTTAACTCTTAATTTGGTTCTTAAAAACAAGCATGAGTGAAAGTTTCATAGACAGGATTATTGGCTTAGTTAGTTAGTCAGTAATCATTTACAACTGGGACCCACTTCAATTTCAGCTCAATTACAATGACTGAAAATCAGCATCAGGACTATCTTGCACTTATTTGGAGTCCTTGCAGATGTTGAAACACGAACCTTAGAGCTGATGCTTTTAGACCACGATCCATGTTAAACTGAAAATATGTCCAAAAGACTTTGTCCATGTGATTTTGCATTATGGTGTGCTTGAAAAAGGAGCTTTTTAGGGTTTTAAATAGGTATTATATCTGTAGAAAGGTGTAATTTTAATCAACCCTAAGATCCATTCCATGAAGGATTTAAGGTCTTTAATATCTGCTTACAGACCTATGAATTATTTAGATGATTCCTTTCTTTTTGGTGGTTTAAGTCCTTTCACCCATTCTGCCTTTTGTAAACTTTTTGTAACTGGCAAGTCCTAAGAAGCGTAGGGAAGCAAGAAATCCACTTAAGAGGTAAAAAAAACCAAATGGGAAGCACTCTTTTTGAGTTTTCAAAGAAATCCATGTATGTGCAATCTGCAGAAAGCAAAATGCCAGTTAAAGACCTGTTCTAAAAGGCAGAGATCTATGCATTGAGCATGGAAGTGTAAGAAGCACTCAGTCAGGCTCCTCATGGAAAGGAATTCATAGGGTGCATTGCTGGACCTGCCAGCTGTATGCTTACCTCCATGTCATGGAGACCTTAGGTGCTTGTGCCTTCACCTGAAGTTGTTTTTATTGCATACAAGTAGATCTTTTTAGTGCTCTTAGTGAGGCAATAATTACCTGGCTTGCATCTTGGCTGTAAGATTCTGTAAACATTGTACACTATCCTAACTCACATTGCCTTTTCATCTCTGTAGATGCATTTACATGATATAGCACATGGTGTCAGACCATAACCTGATTATTAATTAGTATGTTTTCCCTAAATTTTAAAGCTTATTTAGCTCAAAGGTATCCATAACATAAAGACTGGTAGAAAATGGCATGAAAATTGCTTTTAAAAATCCATATTTGGCACTAGTGTATTAAAACCAGTCTTTACTAGAAAGCTTAGAAGTATCTAATAAAGTAATTATCAATTTTAAAAATAAGTGTATTAACTTGTGATTCTAACCACTGTGAAAAAAACACAGACAAAAAAAAATTGCTTAGCTCATGAGTCACTTAAATTAAAACCCTTGCAAACTCAAGGCAACATACAAAACTGTTACAGCAGAATGTGGGGACCAGAGGCAGTATCTCTTGAGAGCTGTTCTGCAGTTATTACAAGGTTACTACAAAGCAAAGAGAGCTTTGTGAAGAAAAAATTAGATATCTTCATATTCTGCCACAAAAGAAGAAAGAATGAAAGAAAGATGAAGAGTTATGCTGTGACCCTCCTTGAACTGATGCAGACCAGTGTGAAAACCACCAGCAACACTGAGCGAAAGAGCTAAACAGAGTAATGAAAGCACTGAGATCAATGTACAAGTTACTACCCATTAAATGCTTTAGGGGGCAGCAGGACAAGAAACCAACCCACGAGTTAATGAATAGGTGTTTAGATGTAGGTTCTTTGAGTAGGGTGGTAGTGGTAACTGTGCTTTTAAAAGGCTTGGAAGATGCCAGTTTGAACCACTTGTTGCTGGCCAGCTGTTCATTGATTAGGCTGACTGCAAAACACAAATTCCTCTTCCCATTTCAACTGTTTTCTCCTAACTGTGGGCTTTCATAGTTTGCCATTTACACAGGCAGGTATCACAACTAACATTTACAGACTCAGAGTTTTCGTCAATCACCAAATAGGTCTCAACCCTTTTGAAGCCCTTGTCTTGATTTATCCATTAGAGATCATATTTATTACACAGAAAGGCTGAAATCTTGAACTGTGGTTTGTCATGTATCATGTTCATTCTCTCTGCTTTTAAGAATGTTTGTGAGAGTTTTAGTTCCATTATTCTGTAATTGTGGGCTTGGTTTTTTTTTTTTTCATTATATATTCATTCTACTTCTGCACACCTAAAATATCTTACATTCCAAGTGAGACATTTTTGCTAAACCTTCTTGGGAAGGATATTCCATGGTGGATTACTGCAGGTCTTTCACTACCTTTGCGTTACAAGTGATGAGATTCTACTGAGCAGAGAAAAAAAAACACAATATATTTCTTGGAAAAGACGGCTGCTTTTGGATGTCTAAATGTGAATGTAAATGAAGACTTAACCTTGTACTAACCACAACCTTCTAGTCAATTGTTAGTTACTAATTATTGAAAGTGATGCTTCCAAAAGGACTTTTTGGCGTGTTCTGGATTAGAACACTGAACATGGCTTCAGTAGAGAACCTTGTACACACCACATCAGCAAGTGTAATTCTTCATAGGTATAATCAAATACTCTTTATTCCTATAGTGAAGATAAAATATTCATATTTGGGCTTCATAATTCTATAAAGAAGAAACTATTGCTATGGAAATGGGATTTTTCTTAGACTTAAGAATATGTGGGTTTTTTTCTTTGCATCTTAGTAAAAATATGTTATCTATTTCACAGTATGAATTAAGATAAATATTTTTTATCTACTCAGATGTCTACTAACAATGAAGTAGAGAAAGAACACAATCTTTCTTGTTACTGCAATTTGGACTATTTTGAGCTTCAGTATACAGTTTGATTTTTCTTTCAATGGTGATTAATTATGTCAGAGTTGTTGTCAGAGTTGCACATTGTTTTTTCTGTAATGTTTTTAGGGAGGGCAGGGAGCAGGTGCATTGCACATGCATGAAGTTTAACTGCAGGCTCTTGCAGAAGGTTGTATTACTTAAAAAACATGTATCTTAAGAGCTTCGGAGTCCTGTTTGTAATTTGGCCATTGACACATTCTTCTGAAAAGATACGCTTTGTAAATGAATGCTTTATCTCATGGACAGTAGGTGGGTTTTTTTTGTCTGCTAGGCTTTACAGAAGCCCATGAAAACTGACTTCAGGGACTTTTAAAAACACAATTGAGCATCCTATGTTCTGTAAAAGAAATGGTTTATGACAGTCTAACTCACAACCTCAGCAGCAGCAGCTTTGTTCAATTCATTTTGAATGATGATTGTGGTAAAGTGGCCAAATAATCCATTTGGAAAAGGTGAAGCAGTTTTTGCAAGGGTTCTGTTCTTTGCACTGCTTTTATTTCTCCCTGATTTCACACTCTCTGCGTCTGAATTTAAAGATACACTAGCCATGTGCACATCTTATTTCCTGTAATACTTGTTCTTGACTCAGGCAATGTCTGTTATTCCTGTAATTGAAAGAAAAACAGATTTTAAAGAATCTCTTATCATTCCTGGGGTTTTTTTGATTGATCTGTTAGGTGAGATATGGTTTATATAGTTTGTTGGATGTCAGTCCAAGTGTTTATGTAACTTTGCAGGTGTAGATATTCCTTTTCATCAGCTATTTGACTGCAGTGCATTCGTGGTTTTATGTGATCACAGTTGTGCATGCTTATTAGTTTAATGTGGTGTGAGATCTGTGTATCTTAACCAGAGCTTCTAGTTTTGTACTTTTTAGTAGTGTTGCTAATTTCACTCCACACTACTTTACGAAATGCATCCCACAGTTTATCTTATTTTTGATTAAGGAAAATGTCAAGAAGAGCAAAAAAGCTGTCTCAATTATTCATTTGTTATGAACAACATTGTTTAGCCAGCTATAAACCAGATGTTGCAGCTAGAAGCATCGAGGCCTAAGCAGGAATGCCAGGGAGAAAATTAGATAAAACTCGTTATTTTAAAAAATGGTAGATGTTCCTGTGTCAAACAGACACTTTACCCTGCATTGTTCTGCTAACCTTTGTTTTTCTATGCTGTAAAAGTCTATTTGCCCTACACAGATTATTAACCCACAAGTGAAAATGCTTGTTGCAGCTTTCTCTTTTGTGTGTATGGTATGAGTATTCCAGACAATCTCAGAGAGAGTAAAAGTGTTTTTTTTCAGTGAAAATGTGATTTCAGAACTACGATAATGAAGTACTTTGACGAAAGTGTTAAACCTCAAACTACTAATACTTTTCTTTGGCAACACTTAAGTCGACAATGTTCTTATGATTAGCTTCTTACTACATCATGTCTTCTGCCTTCAGTTATGTACTCTGTCTGATATTATTTAAAGGAAACTTCCATTTTTAGCAGTTGCTGGAGCTGAAAGAAGTAGAACCACCCTAGCAGCAAGCATGTCCCTTGAAAACTCCACTTATTTGAAGCAGTTGTGTTTTATGACTTCCTTCCTTCTGCAGTTGTTAATTTTTTTAAATTTTTTTTTTTAGGATATTTGAAGAGAATGAACATCCAGCCTTGCTAAACAAGAAGCATCAGCTGTATAAACCATTACATGTCCCATGCATTCCTCAGAAATTAGTCCAGTCTGTACAGAGCATTAGAATTAAAATGCAAGGAACAGAAACAGGTGCGGTGTGTTGAATGATCTTTCTGTGAAGATTTTGGATTATTTTTATGTAAATGAGTGGAAACCATGATAACAAATCTACCAAATGGCTAGTACTGTGATAGTTTAAGCCACACTTTCAATGGAAGCTGGGTACTTAACCTGTCTGTCTGTTCCAAAAATCTCCTGTGTCTGATTTGTCTTATGTGTGCAATGAAGTATACCTGATGCGTAGTGCCAGAAATATCCATAATTTATCTTTAGTGCTGTTTGTAGCAAATATTAGCCAAGTATTATTTGCAGTAAATTGATACTTTCATATTTTGTCTTAATTTTCTTTTATCTCTTTATCAACAGCAAAATTCATTATCTTTGTTCCCAAGTTCAGTTTAAGAGTGACGTACTTTGGATGCTTAGTTCTATTGACAATACTAAGTAATATTTGTTAATCTAGGGAAAGAAGAAAAAGAAAAACCAATGGAACTTTCAGTGGCGACTAGCAGTTCCTCCAGCCTTGCTGAAGAATCGTCACAGGTATGCAGAACTCCCATTGGTAAAAACATGACAATACATAATCTATTTTATGTGGTTGTTCAAATACAAAGCACTTCAAATACAGCAACCCCAGTTCCCTCAGATGCTCCTCATAAGATTTGTTCTCCAGACCCTTCACCATCTTCATTGTCCTTCTCTGGACTTCCTCCTGCCCCTCAATGTCCTTCTTGTAGTGAGGGGCCCAAAACTGAACACAGGATTCAAGGTGAGGCCTCAACAATGCCAAGTACAGGGGCACAATCACTTCCCTGGTCCTGCTGACCACGTTGTTTCTGATACAAGCCAAGATGCTGTTGGCCTTCTTGGCCAACTGGGCACACCGCTCACATTCAGCCACTTTCGATCAACACCCCCAGGTCCTTCTCTGCCAGGCAACTTTCCAGCTACTCTTCTCCAAGCTTGTAATGCTGCACAGGGTTGTTGTGTCCCAAATGCAGGACTTGGCACTTGGCCTTGTCAAGCCTCATCCTGTTGGTCACAGCCCAATGGCTTGCAACTGTATTTGCTGGGCAGAAGCTCAGGGAAGTTTGTGTGCCAAAGTCTTTCTTTATAAGGGACATCCCACTGGGCCTATTTAAACCCAAATTTTAATGAACAACAAAAATTGTCATGTAGAAATTTAACAGAACCAGTTGTGATTTTTCTTAAGAATTTCAAGGGAACTGAAGGATGGAGTGAATCACTAAATGGTTTAGAGTGGAGCCTGTGGTAGAAGAAGCAGCCTTCATTAGATAAGGCAACATGAAGGGCAGTGGTAGACTGAGTGGAGCAAGACCAGAAGAAATTTCAAGAAATTTAGGTTTGTGGCAGGTGGAGGGAGCTGGACATGATGAGGATGCTAGAAGGGCTATTGCCAGGGGAATCCATGGATGAGGATGGGAGTCTGGGACCTAGAACTGCACTTAGAGAATAGGGGGAAGGAGCAAGTCATAGGTAAGGGGACTTTAAGAAAGGGTGATAGCAACAGGGAAAAGAAGATGAAGTCTGATGAAAAATAAAAAGTTTGGAAGAAGGTTGTTATGCTTCAGAAAAGGTGTGCTGTAAACTACTGGCAGACACATTCTGCATAACCAGCCCTTTTGTCCCACACCCCAATTTGAATTAATTTTACAAATTAAGAAACAAACCAGAAACAGCATCTCCCTGTGAAAGAATGTGTCATCCGATGCTGAGGCATAGGTTCCTGCTGTCACTCTGCCTTTAAGGCACAAACATGCTACATACATGTACGAGTTAAGGCTTCTGAGCTGATGAAAATTTGTGAGGCAGGCATATTTCCATGTTTTCTGCAGTTTTTCAGTCTACACAGGGGACATAGTTGCTGCTGATGTATTCCCTCACTTGCTTTTGGAGGTGGAGACAAGCCTGGCTCCAGCTCTTTCTATGTTTTTTTCCAGCCAGGAGCAACCTGGCTGCAGTAGTAGAAAACCTGTATAAAGCTGGCAAATTATGTAATGTTATTTGTGTGGCAAAAAAGTTAGTAATTCACTTCCAATCATCAATGCTGTGAATGTTACTTTATGAATTATTACAGAAGTTGTTTGGGGTTTCATACTGTTGGAATGTAAAGCAAAGATAAGCAAAAAATTTTTATGTTCCCTGACCCCTAAAGAAGGGCTAGAAGAAGGAATGTCCACAATCTAAGGGGAAATTAGAGTGATATTGTGAAGTAACAATTTCATGTGCTGCCTCATTTGAATTTTTTCCTATGTTTCAGAAGGTTATTGACACTGCAGGGACTGATAACCCACAAATGGCCCAAGTCCAATCAATAGCAAGCTTACAAAACCAAATGCAATTCAGGTAACTTTTATTTAATAATCTAATTTTGATTCTTGAGGTTAAAGTTGATGGAAATACTCCATATTCAGGCAAATGATAATTTTTGTCTTTTAGACTGCGAGTTCCTCTGAAGCAGATGACTTCCAATCAACAGTTTGAAAGTGAAAATGCAGTAGTAGGTAAACTACCAGTATTTTTCTTTTCTGATAGGATGCATTGTTACTGTATACTGGATCAAATAAATACAAAAGAGAAAATCCCAAGGGCTGTTTTTCATTTTGGTATTAAGGGAGCCACCATTTGTATTCCCTTTCCACTGTGGTTTCTGGGGCCTTTGGCAGCCTCGCTGGGGCCTTGAGCAGCCTGGTCTAGTGGGAGGTGTCCTTGCTCATGGCAGGGGGATTGGAACTGGATGATCTTTAATGTCCCTTCCAACTCAAACCATTCTATGATTATTTAATTCAAACTTTGCATATAACAGGCATGCAGGATCCTAATTTAAACAGAGGCTGAACTGCTTAGTAACTTGGAAGTCATTCTGCTTTGACCATTGCTAATGAAGGGAACCTTCCAGCATCTCTTGTGAATCCATACTCTAGTCTCAAATTACTTGGGTAAAATGAAATCCAGTCTGAAAATCTGCCCAGAAGGCATGAGAAAATGAGAATAAAAGGGATATAATGAACTCAATAATTTAGGAATAATGAAGCATCATACGAAGATTATTAAACATGAAAATTAACTTGAGAAATGCATACAGGATGCTTACGGAAACATAATCGGATAGTTACAAATACACCTATAGTTTTTGAAATCACAAGGCACTGAGCTTCCATTTAAATATTTTTTTAAAAATTCTACTGCCAGTTTAGATTATCTATCCTGATACACAGGACACATTACGCATTTTGAAGCTTAGAGCAGAAAGTCTGACAACGTTCTTCTGATTTCTCATCCTGGCTTTTGTCCAGTCCTTTAAGATGCATTTCATCAATGTCATATGAATGTGCTTTTTATATTGTTTCCACCTGGTTTCTATTGGCTGCTATCAGCACACTCAGAGGGCAACAGCTGGATTTTACAGACATAGCACTCTCAGGGAACAATAGATGGGTTTGAAGAACACGCCAAACCACGTGAAGCAGCCTGAGCATAGCTGTAACGACAGCGAACGAGTGGCAGAACAAGGGGTAATGGTTATGGATGTAGCCACAAACTGGGTTATTTTGAAAATTGCAGACAAAACACTTCCTTGCCAATACCAATAGCAATGCCAAGTTAGTAAACCTTTTTCAAGGATTCTTTCCCACAACATAATTTTTTATTAATCCCTTTAAAATGCTGTTATAATACAAGCAGTGCTGTTTTTTCTGTATAGACAACCAAGAGTCCAAATGTGATGATAAAGAAGCAGATGAGCCAAAGGAGTCTTCATATACACCTCAGGTAAGCAAAGCCTTTCTTATATTGTAAGGAGTTATTTTGTTTAGAGTAGTCGAAGTATCTTGACATGCTTGAATCTCTTGGCGAGAGGTAAATCTCAAAATCTGGTAAATTTAATCGCTTATTCTAAGGCGCCCCAACAGGTATGAAGCCTTCATCACATCAGTGTTCCATGGGGTTTTAAGTTACCTTAAAAATAGGCTTTTTAGGATGAGTACCCTATGCGCATCCTAGTTTTTGTATGAATTGATGTATATAATATTTGTTCACATGAAACATTTAAAAAATATTTGTGTTTGAAACTAGTTTCTCAAACCCCTTCATTTCCCACAAAACCATAACAAATAGGCTCTGTGCTGGCTACAGAGGCTGTGTGGCTCCTTTGGTGCTGCTTTTACTTGCTTTATTCACACCACTTGTGTGTACAGGTTGCATATACAGGTGACACCAAGAGGTGCTTTGACACCATTGAGCAGATAAGCACTGCACAGCTGCTGGTTCAGCACTCCCACAGCGGGATGGGGAAGAGAATCAGAAGAGGAGCAGTACAAAAACTTGTGGGTCGAGATAAAGACAGTTGCACGCTAGCAAAACAAAATAAGGAATGCATTCACTACAGGCAGTTCTTTAGCCATTTCCAGGAATGCAGGGCTTCATCATATGGAGCAGTTACTTGGGAAGACAGATACCCTAACTCCAAACATGCCCCTCTTCCTCCTTCTCCTCTGCAGCCCTTATTGCTGAACACAACATATGGTGTGCAATATCCCGTTGGTCAGTTGGGATAGCTGTCCCGGATGTGTCCCCTCCCAGCTTCTTGTGCACCCCCTGCCCGCCTGCTGGTGGGGTGAGGAGCAGAGAAGGACTTGACTCTGTGTAAGCAATAACTGTTCAGCAATAAATACAATATCTCTGTTTTACCAGTGTTGTTTTAACCATGGATCCAAAATGTAGCGCCATACAAGTTATTAGCTCTCAGCCAAAGGCAGTGTACAAGATCAAGTTTGATCATCTTCTGGTTAGCTCACTACAAGGTGATGCCTGCAGGCAGTTGGTGGAGAAGAATGTCTTTAAACCAATACTGAGTCTGATGGAAATTGTCCCACAGAATCCAAGAGTACGTTCTCATTTAACATTTTCTGAGGAAGGGGAAACATCTCAGTCAACTGAAACATATACTGATGGTGATGTTCCTTCATTTCACCAGGGAGTATCGAGAGGATTACAGTGTGACTTTAAGCATTATGCTAACATATACTTTAGAGTGAAATAATTCTTTTATTCAAAATCAGTATTTTCAGCCAGTTCTTGAGTTTCTTTATGTTTTGGATGAAAATTTTCATATATTGTTTCAGTGTAAAGGAGTCTATTTTAAATGAGATTAAAGTTATAGTTTTAAGTATGATGAATATGACACTGTGAGCATTTTATTTAAATTATTTTATTTTCATGAGAATAAAAACATCTAGCTAACCCTAAAACATAATGACTGTGTATATAGGTAAATGGACTAATGATAATTTGGGAAATTTTACATGCAATAAACATTATTGTCTATTTCTTTTAATAGGACATTCATCCATGTTTCGAGTCAAATGAAGACAATCCAGACAGAGCAGATGAAAGCACAGAACACTTTTTAAGAGCACCAGAAACACCTGATTTTGGAGGAACACATGACTTGAAGGGGAAGAAAACCCTGTTCCCTAAAACACCTCCGTTTGACTTGTATGATTTCAGCTCTTATTTTGATTTTGAGTAAAGTTGTACTGATGTTTATAGTAGAAGCCTTTATGCTGTTTTTTAAAGATATTATAGGAAGACTTTTCTATAAAGCTCTTCTGTAAATATATGTTTTTTGAGTTATGCTAGGTAATTAATTAGATTTTATTCTTAAAGTATCATTCTGACTTGAAGCATGCTGCTTAGAAAGATATGAGATTCAGGTTCTTTGTAGTTCCTTTGCTAAAATTGTTGCTTTTTTCTGCAATAGTATTTGTCATACCAATTTTCATCTTTAAGAATTTTAGTAAAAGCTAGGGAATTGGTAAGAACACCACCGCACTTTGCTTTGAAGAGGTGTGTTATCTGTTCAGTTTTGGAAGAAGAAATTGTTGATGGAAGCTACAGGAATCTAAAAAAGTGACAAACGAGAAAAATTAAAAATAGAGAAAAAAAATAATCCATGCACTTTAAAAAATGGTTAATGTAGTTTCTTCCTTTCTGTCTTCACAACGTTCACAGTTTAGATTGTGAAGAAGGAACATCAAAATCTCCTGCTTTCTTTTCTCTCATGAACTTCTCCCAGAAGTCACCTGGCTTTAATTTGTTTGATTCTTCTGTGTTTGGGGCAGAAAATTCATCTGATGAGGTAAAAATTAGGATATACTTGAGAATATTATTAAATACACTTGAGAATATTAAATTCCCACAAAGCAAAGTATGCTAAGAAAACAGCATTGACAGTGAGTGAGGTTTTCAGATTGGTTGCAGTTGTAGTAAATAGTTTTATACTAGCCTGCTCAATTTTAGGTTTGATACCCTTTGAAAATGCTTATCTCCTTTCCTGGTGACCCCCTTACGATAAATTCTGATCAACTATGGATCTTTCCCATATGGGCAAGATTGGGTCTTTTTAAAATATACAGGTGATTCACAAAAAGGCTTCTGGATCAGCTTTACAATGCAAACCCTCAGGTACTCTGGTAGAACTCACAACCCACGCGCCTCTTCTGTGTGGTTCTGTCTTGCTGAAAGGGGGAATCAAGTATTTAAAATTATATTTTTTCCACCTCCATTTTTCACAAAATGCAGAACGCTGAGCAAAGGAAGAAAGGACTGTCTGTTAGGATTATTGACTAGCAACTATGGATCAGTTATACTTAAATAGAGGAGATAAGTAGGTAATTGACTGGAACAGGGAATGGAATTCAGATCTTCCTTTTCCCTTGCAGGTTCCCTAACTGCAGTGCTCTGGGGTCATTTTTACTCTGCTGGGCTAATAGATAGCTGGGTACTCAGGATAGATGTGTACCAGCGTGTAGTGCAGTGCTTAGGGATGACTCTCTGGAAAGTAGATTCAAACACTTTTATGAAAATAAGAAATTTGAAACCAGGTATCTCCTGTTTCAGTGGGTGTGCTGAGCCTTGAAGTTACCAAATGAAAGCTGAAGGATGGAAGATGGAAACCACTGTTTTATTTTGTGTTTGGCAAGATATGTTAAGTTGATATCACAGAATCATAGAATGATTTGAGTTGAAAGGGAGCATAAAGATGGTTCAGTTCAAATCCTCTAGCATCAGTTGTGTGTAGGAAAGAATAGTTTGGCAAGCAGTTTGTGAATTGTTTAGGAATGAGGTAGGTATTAAGCCATCTAGTGCTGTCAGAGCTCACACTATTTCACACCTGCTCAGTGGCAGAAAGCAAGAATTTACTAGCCTGTAACAGTCCTGTGGGGTTCTCTGAAGTTAAATGGGAGTTCTGAAGGACTTAAGTATCTATTATAAATCTAGCCTAAGAACCCTTCTCAAGAGGGACAAGTGGTTATTCTGCTACTCTTTCTGGCAATATTAGGTCCTACTCAGTAGGCAGTAATTTTGTTGGTGCCTAGAGGTTTTCCAAAATGTCACAGAATGAAATAATACTGGATCTTTTCAGTTTAAAAAAACAGCAGGAAGACACATTAGATTTTGGTCTGTTCTCAGTTCGGTGTGGTTTTTTAGAAGAATGGAAGGAGTCTGTTTGTAGATGTAAGCAAACATCATGAAACCTATCTTACCAGCTTACCTTGAAAATTTAGGGACTGATATATACACTTAAATGCAGATTTTGTGAAGGCTACTAACCTTCATTGGGACAACGTCTTAGATCTTATTACATATCAGCATTAGAGCTTATCTTTTGTCTTTCTCATTTGTTAAATAAAACAACTGTTTACATTTCAGATAGAGGGAAGTTATTCTGTGGGAAACTTGAATGCCTTGTCGCCACAAAAAGATACAGGTAAGTCTGAAATTCAGCTCTCTCTATGTGCTTGCGGGACTGACAAGCTCATGATACTGCACCTTTGGTTGTCTGAAGGGATGTTCATCTGTGATACTGTAGTTCAGTGGTTTGTTGTGTTTGTTTTCGCTTTGTCTAGATGAAACCTTTCCCTGCATGTTTGACTTCAAATGTATGAGATGTCATGAAAAAAGAAGCTTGACAAAGAAAGAAATAGGGATAGCATTAAGGAGGTTTTGTGCAAGCAGAGAGGACCCGCAAGGGAGAAGAATTTTAGTGTCAAAGCTTTTTCACTGATAAAAAGAACACTTCTTTTAATGGAAAAAGCTAAAATAATCAGTAAATACTACAATTTAAATTAAATCTTCCACCTTAGTGTTGGAAAGCGTACATCTGTTGAGTTTTTTTCCTCTCTCAACTAAATGAAAATCAAGTTTTCATTTGGTTAAAGAGATCTTGATAGTAAATGGACTTCCATCAGTTTAAACTATCAGTTTAAACCAAGAACAGCATAAGGAACAGAGAGGAATATCAGACTTAATAAACAGTATCTTTCACTCACACAAAGGAGCCATACACATTTACACATTTGGTATGAAATTCTGGCTTTAGTGAAATGAAAAGCCAATTTTTCACGATATCAATAGGATCAACACTTCTGATCAAACACTTTGCTGAATGGAGCTATAATATTTTTTTTTGGGGGGGTGGTGTTTGCTCCAAGTGCAAAACTACTCTTTTGAAGTGGATGAATATTAGGTTGTATGCATATGTAACCATTGTAGAGAAAAACTCAAGAATTTTGTGTTACTAAATATAAAACTCAGGTGTTTTTCTGTCACTAGCTTTGTTTCTCCAAGTATTTCAGCAGTTGAGTGTTTTGTTTTGTAGAGAAGCAAGAATCTGCAAATACGTATCATTTTACAAAGACCGCTATTGCTTAGTATTCAAGATATTTCACCCAGTATATTGTGTAGAAGTGATTTGTTGCCCTAAATCGTTCAAGTACTTCACACTCCATTCTATGTAGATTCTAATAATGCCCTTCTGGAAATATCATTTCTAGTGCAGAAATAAACACACAACTGCAGGCTGATACTCAGCAGGACGTTGGGACTACAATATTATTACAGAAACATGATGCTGAATGCAATATTCTTTCAGTAAGATTTAGTTTAATAATAAATGTAATATATGTTCCATATAGGAAGCTTGTTTGGGAAATCAGAAAGTGAGGATGCGTTTACCTTTCCCTTCTCATCGGAATCGACTTCTCATGCATTTGGAGATGGAAAAGATGACTTTAGTTTTCCATTTGCATTTGGACAGGATCAGAGATCATCACAGCCTCCTTCTGTGAAAGGTTTTCATTCTTCTTTGCAAAATACAAAGCCATTTACATTCTTTTGAATACCTTTGACTTCCTTTTAAATTCTTTTCCTACTTAGCCTTGACAAATGTTTACAGTGTCTTAAGTTAAAATACAAAGCATTTAATCTTCTCCTTTCATGTAAGAATACATTATTGCAATTGCTGTGCAAGCACATGCATGTTCATCAAGCGTACGTGCTTTGACATGTGGCTTTTATTTTTCTTATTTATTTTATAAGCATGTTGTTCTCATTAAATGTTATTTTATGCTCTTGCTACATTGGTGCTCACAAGCAGCAGAACTATCATTTTAAGGTAGTGTGTCAAGTTAATATCTGTAAGAGAGCATCTGAACTTCTAGGTGAGTACTTTCAGCCTGATATAAACTAAATAACTTGCGTAGAAAGTGTTAGTAACTGTTGATTGTAGCAACCGAAGCTGAATTTGAGTTAAAGGCAATGTTCTTAAATTAGCTGTTATACACTGAATGTTTATAAAATTTTTGAAATAAACATTTTTGTACATTTTACTTAAAGTTTTGTAGGTATTTCTTAATATCTGATGTAAAATAGTGTTGCAATTATAATACTTCATATTTCAACTTCTGTCCCTCTAAATTGAAACACTGAAAGCAAGTTCCTTCCTCTTTATCAAGTATATTTCATAAAAAGATACAAAAGCAGACAGTTCCCAAAGTCTGACTGTGGTCAGTACAAGTGTATCCATCAGTTCTCCAAAACCATCTTTCCTTATGGAATAGCTGACTGTTCTGAGCCACTGCAGCACTGTGCACTGTGTATCCCTCAGATTCATCTTCTCTAGAACCAGCAGTTCCACATTTCTGGCCTTTGAAGAAAACACCAGATCACTTCGGGGTTATTCTTTTCTCTTACATGTGAAACACAGGTTACTAGCTTTTGAGACTCCTTATGAATTTATAAGGGACATTTGGTTTCTCAGTCACTTACTGTGAAGTAAACACCCTGCCTGAGGGCAGGCAAGAAAGAGGCTGAAATGGAAATAAAGAACATAAAGGGGAGACAACATCATTCAGCAGAATTCATGGAAGACATTGCAAATGCATAAACTGGTCAGAAGGGCACATGTTCTGAGAGGAACAAGTTGACAAAAAGCGTCCTCTCAGTATAACCTACAGTCTTCCAATAAAATGCCAAGAGTCCAAAAGGGAGCAGAGTCTCCTTTTCCTTGCTTACCTGCAAAGCCCCATGTAACCAAAAGCTTGGTTACCTATACCACTGCTACTTTTCTGCCAAACTTGTAAATGCCTTGGGGCTATTTTTGTGCAGTCTGGCTTCTCCTTAAATACTTGTGCCGAGAGATTAGTGAAAGGTGGAATTTTGTTACTGGAGAGGGATTCAGGAAGTTTTAGTGAAGTACTGCTATGATCCAGCTAATAGGAAGGGAGAAAGACGGATTTGATAGACTTTATGCTTTCCAAGTGTGGGTTTCCATGTTGATCTGTTTTAAACAGCTTTTCTATTTTAGTGCAATACCTCACAATCTGAAAAATGTAAGGTGGAGGCAAGTTTGAGAACCTGTCTTTGCTATTTGAGGTAGTGTTTTAAGGTATGCTACTGACATACGTTCTGAGATCATTTAGAAAGCTAGAAACAACAATTTTGTTTGCTCAATTATTCCATAACTGAAGCTTGCTCTCCTGTGTCCTCATGAATTCTGTTATCTGTGCCTGTGACACTGCAATCCTCTAGTCAAGGCTGCTGGTTGAAGTGGGAGAAACTGTAGTTCTAGATTTTGCCGGCTGCTTACTTACATACGTTGGATAGGGTGGTTAACAACAGAAAAGAGAAAGTGGCTTCAGAAAAGGCAGCCACTTAGTATTTGGGATACTTTCCTCAGATCTAAGAGCATGAAATATGTATAAACATGCACTGAGATTTTTCATTTGTATCTGTCAAATTCTGCCTAAAAATGATCCCTTGTGTTTAGGCCTATAAAATCAATAGTAGTTCTGTTGATGAATTGCTTACACTAGCGTGTGTCACATTGGCTAATGTAATTTTGTTCTGTCCTTTATATATCTGCCTGGCCACATCCACTTCTGGTCTAAAAGACTCTACGGACTGAGATCCTCTTGTCAATGTAGCAAGGGCTGCTTGAGAGCAAAGTGCTGTTTATTTGTTGCCATGTGTTTTGTGCAGTTATTGCCCCCGTGGTGCAGACACAGCAAATGGACTGCGCGCTGGTTCCTCACTCCTCAACACAGAGTCAGTCAGTTTGATTTGTAGCACTGGGGAAAGTGTGGGAAGGTGACTTAGCTGACTTGACTCCCATAGGTAGGAAAAGATATTACACACATGACTACAACTTAACTAGAGACGGTAACTTCCAGCAGTGGGATAGCAATGGCAGCTGGGAGCTGTAATCTCTTAAAAGCAGTGCAGCTGTCTGCAAGTACTAAAGTGGTTATATGGTGTCCTTCTACTGCGAATCCTTGGAGGTGGGGGTTGCCTTTCTGTTCTGTCCTTGTCTTGCATCTAGTAAAAGAGTTCAGGTTCACAACTGAGCCCTAAGGTAATAACAATAAAAAGCCTCTCTGAAATAGGCAGAGCATGGATTTGACTTTGACTCTTGTGTGAGTATCCTAACCAGAAGTCAAATGTTTATTTAGGGCCCTGATATCATCACTGTTCCATTTCAGTTTTTAATGACGTATTTGACCGAAAATATTTAACTTGAAAATTCCTTGTAAAAGCTCATGTACTACCCAGCACTAGGTCAGTGCCCATTAAGTACCTTATGTCAGCAGATTGGTAAGAAATACCATGACGTTGGTGTAAATAAAATTTTTAATTCGCTGAATACAGTTTTTGAACACAGAGGAATAAAATTTACACTCTTACTTACTGCTGCCAGGAGGAAGACACTGATGCCCAAGGTTTCTTTCTCTCAGAGAAATGCTATCTACAGGGAGATGTCATTTGTCTGTTTGGAAATAACACAAAGACCATTTCTCCACATTTGCCTTGTTGAATAAAGTGGTCTTCCAGCAAAAAGAAATCATTATCATTTGCAAGGTGATGTAATGCTTTGACTGGGGTCCCACCTGCTATTTTACTGTTAACTTTGCTGATGTATAAATGTAAAACGTGCTTATAAACACTCCAGGATATTTGGTTAACAAATAAGCAACAGCTGGGTAGGTTTGATACTAAAATATTAATTTAGAAACTAGGAGGTAAAAACTAATGGAATGACATCCAGCAGCTGTGGGATATGGCATTTATTTTAACCTAATGCTGTTTTGTGAATTCATGCACAGCTTTTGATAGAAAATCAGGTATTCATCAGAGTGTTCCCACTCAAAAATAAGATTTCCACTTAAGAGCAATTTATTAATTTTCGGTAACTTCAGTCTGGGTCTGTCAAAATAGAGCAAATATGCATGACAGAGCATTCTTTAGGACAGGTTTCGTTGTGCTGTTATATGTAATACTTAAGGCGATCAAGCCACAAGAGTTCCTTAATTTGATGTCAGAAAACCTGTTGAGTGTTCAAGTATCAGTGGGACACGTGTTAAAGTCAATTCTTCACCATATAAAATTTTCAACAGTAACGTTGTGTGAATACTTTTGGGAAAAAAAGTACGTATCAAACATATCAGTGTAGACTCATCTTATGTAATTAATCACTCATTCTATGTGTAATATATCAAAAGCAGCCAGAATTCTGGGTTGGAAAAATTGCAGTGATACAAGTGGTACAAAACTGAGCTACAACCTGAAGTGTTTATTAGAGAATATTAAATGTAAGTAGTGGCTCTTTTTCTAGCTACCTGTTAAATTAATTGTAGGGTACAAAAGATATCACCTGGACCTTCAAACATCAAACAATTAAGTTACGCTTTTCCTCACAATTCAAGAAAATTACTGCTCTCAACCCCATGGAAATTCAGCACATGATTGCCTGCCTGGTTTAGGTCTGATACAAACTAAAAATTTCTATTTCATTTTTCATTTCAAGACTATAATCGTAATTAGAACCTGATGTTGAAGTAGAGGGGTATCATTGCATATGGGTTGGTAAATGCAAACTTTGGGGGTGGGGATGAAGAATCATTGTACCGTAAGAAAACAATCTTACACTATAGCATTAATACGCTTAAGCATTTCAAGGAAATAAGCTTTAAGTGCTACTTATTGTAACAGATTGGAATGTGTAGACTTACAGTATTAGATGGCAGTAATCTCCCCAGTGCAAGGCTGATTGCAGGGGTAGCAAGAGTTGGCTAATCCTTTTGGGCCAATGGCATAAAACAAGGATTAGTTTTTCATTTACTGAAACTGAGTGGGTCATTAGGATCCAAAGACACTAATGAGCCTGAACAGGCAATTGGATTCTGGTTTCAGAGTTATGGGCTAGTTTAAAAGGAGATGATTGTGTCTTTTAATGATTTAAAAAGTGATGTTTTGGTGACCTTTTCCCGAATAAAAGTGAATGAAGGATATAACCGTGGAACACAAACCTGGAATGTGGACTTTTTCTATTGGAACTTGAGTTGTTGCCAGATTTGTTGCCTTAGAGGCTGAATGGCTCATTTAGAAATATCTCCGTTGCCTTGCTTTTATGTTCTGCTCTTGATGTCTCCAGAGTTGACACAAGTCACATGCAATCAAGTCTATATTCCTGGTGGACAGGCACTGTCCTAATATTCTCTGACTCACACTCAGGTTGTTTGCAGCTCAGCAGTTCTGCTTCCAGACACATCACTTTGTGTTCTGATGCTAACATCTTGCTGAGAAATTGCCTCTTGGCACGCTCTTTCTTGAATCCTGTACCTTGCTTGATTTGATGTGAAGATGATGCTCTTTTTAGCACTTGCAATGTGTTACCTTTGGAAAGGTAAATTTTTTCTTCCATCTTGCTACATCCCATATTTTCTTCTTTTCAGTAATCACTATAATTCAGCAATAACAGGTAGTTTCCATTTGGTTTCATTCAACACAAAAGATGCTGCCAAAGGGATATGAAAAGAAATATCAAAGGATGGATATTTCCATTCTAATAGAATGTTTAAACATATAAAAAAGGTTAAATATTTTGACTGTTATGACTCCTCAGGAGAATAATGTCAAATGCTTTAATAACATGAAGTTAGTTTTCCACATTGTACCACAGTTCCCAAAACATCCATAAAATCATTTAATGCAGCACAGGACTTATTCTGTAATCCTTTGGGACTTGGGTTGGGGAAAATCAGGAAAAATGTACGGTTAAGTAAAAAAAGTTCTTGCTAGCGGGGAACCAGCTGTTATGACTGGTGGAAGCTTGGTGGTTGACAGTCCATACTGAAACTCAGTTAGGAGCTTGCAGTTCTTATCTGCTCCCTTCTGCTGTAGCAGGACTGCCTTGAGCTAAGTGTGGTCTCTTGCTGCTTTCTTCTTTTTCTTGAGGCACATATTTGGCTAGTTTTATGATTTCCACAAAATGCATGGTGTTGTGATCACTGATGGTGCTCACTGCCATGGCTGCAAAGGGCTTATTTCCAGAAGCTATGAGTACCAGAAATGATTAAAAATTTTTCTTAACAATTATCCACAAAATCATTTGTAAGCAATGTTTCCATTATATTTCAGGGAAGTGCCGAGCTTTTGGAGCACTCTAGCCATTAGCCAAGCAGGACTTGTGTGCACCACATTTTCAAATCATACCACATGGGTTGACAAATGTCACCAGATGAAATACAAACTCCAAGCTGTTTTTTTTTGCCTTGGGAATCTTACTTGGCCAGTTGCATTTCTTGCTGCTACATATATTGAAGGAATTATCATACGCAGCTGCAAGTTTATTTTTCTCCCTCGCAGTTGGAAGAGGATCTCAGGAATATGCTAGTTATTACCAATGCACTTTTAGAGGTGAGATGTTTATCTAACCTGATCACCTGTGCTCATTGCAGATGCATTGCTTGCTACTACTCTTGTTTTGTTGTAAGAAGAGTGATGCAAAACATAGCTTCTTAGATTTTTTTTCCATCTTGAACTAATACTTGTGGCTCATCATGAGAGGCCAAAGAGCAGTAGAGGTCTGATAAGAAAAGACATAAATCACAGATTATGTGGAAAACCAACAATAAACCTTCCAAGGTGCTTTTAAACCCATGATGGGCATCCATACAGAGCACTTAAAAGAAACTGTTTCTTCAAAATAGGTCATGACTTCACACAAACTTCCACTTTACCTTGGATCGTGCTTTTACCAAGATACAAAAAAATAGTCAGTGTCTTTGCTTAGCATTGTGATCACAAAACCAGTGTGATACCTGTTGGATAGACACCAATGGCATTTTGGCCTGTATCAGAAACAGGGTGGCCAGCAGGACAGGAAAGTGTTTGTGCCTCTGTAACTGGCATTGGTGAGGCCACACCTTGAATCCTGTGTTCAGTTTTGGGCTCCTCACTACAAGAAGGACATTGAGGGGCTGGAGCATGTCCAGAGAAGAGCAACAGAGCTGGTGAAGGCGCTGGAGAGCAAGCCTTATCAGGAGCGGCTGAGGGAACTGGGGTCATTTAGGCTAAAGAAAAGGAGGCAGAGGGGAGAATTTATCACTGTCTACAATTACCTGAAAGGAGGTTGTAATGAGGTGAGTGTGAGGTGGGTGTTGGTCTCTTCTCACAAGCGGCAGGCGATAGGATAAAAGGAAATGGCTTCAAATTGCAGCAAGGGAGATTCAGATTAGACATTAGGGAAAATATCAGGCACTGGCAGAGGCTACTCAGGGAAGTGATTGAGTCACCATCCCTGGAGGTGTTTAAAAGACAGGCAAACGAGGTGCTTAGGGATCTGATTTAGTAGTGGGCAGGTACAGTTGGACTCAATGAACTCAAAGGTCTTTTCCAAACAAATGATTCTATGATTCTGCTTTAGACTAACTTCATAGATGTAAGAGCTATGAGATGGCTCCACGCTGTGGAGTTTTGGGAAGGTGGGCTGACATTTTTTTCTGCATAAGCTTGTAATTCTTGTTTGCAAATTAATAGTAGTGACTAAAAACTATCTGTTAAGTGCATGGTGCCACATATGGTAAGAACATAGTGCTGCTATCACTTGTAGATGGAGTTGTATCAATGTTATCAATTGTAGTATTTGGTAGGAATGGTTGGACTCAATGATCTGGTGGGTCTTTTCCAACCTGGTGATTCTATGATTCTATGATTCTTTTTAGCAGGGCCTGTAGCAACAGGGCAAGGGATAATGGTTTTAAAATAAATGAGGAGAAATTTAGGAAGATCTTAGGAAGAAATTTTTCTTGCTGAGGGCGGTGATACACTGGCACAGGTTGCCCAGAGAGGTGGTGGATGCCCCATCCCTGGAAATATTCAAGGTCAGGTTGGGTGGGGCTCTGAGCAACCTGACCGAGTTAAAGATGCCCCTGCTCACTGCAGGGATGACCCTCATGATCCCTTCCAATCCAAACCATTCTATGATTCCATGATTTTCAATAGCTACACACTCACATAAAAGAACTAAAAATATTAATGGCAGGCTAGAGATTTCTGTGCTAGCGACAAGGGACAGTAAGAGTTTCTTTTCTGAAGAATCAGAAATATTGCATTATAATGATGAGATACAGATCAGCTCCCTTTGCATGTAAAACATAAGTGAGTTTGGCCTAAAGTTTGTGCTGCCTGTGTCATGATGCTCATCAGGGTTTGCGTCACCACATACACGATCTGCTTATGTCCCTGTGCTGATTTTGGAGAAGGAGGAAGGCACAGGTGATGTAGAACAGAAGAATTCCTGTGCTGCTAAAATTGATTTAGTGTTACGTTGGACATCTCTGTGCTACGCAGTAAAAGCAAAGGACTGAGGCACAAAGAAAAGGAGGCAGAGGGGAGACCTTGTCACTGTCTACAACTACCTGAGAGGAGTTTTTAGCGAGGTGAGGGTTGGTTGCTTCCACCAAGTGACAGGTGATAGAATGAGACGCAATGGCCTCAAGTTGTGCCAGGGCAGGTTCAGATTGGACATCAAGAAAAAATTCTTCACAGAAAGGGCTCTCGGGCACTGGCAGAGGCTGCCCAGGGACGTGGCTGAGTCCCTGTCCCTGGAAGTGTTAAGTGGCTTGTATCAGAAATGGCATGACCAGCCAGTCCAGGGAGGTTATTCTCCCTCTGTACTCGGCACTGGTGAGACCGCTCCTCGAATCCTGTGTTCGGTTCTGGGCCCCTCACCACAAGAAGGATGTTGAGGCTCTGGAGTGAGTCCAGAGAAGAGCAATGAAGCTGGTGAAGGGGCTGGAGAACAGGTCTTATGAGGAACAGCTGAGAGAGCTGTTTAGCCTGGAGAAGAGGAGGCTGAGGGGTGACCTCATTGCTCTCTACAACTACCTGAAAGGAGGTTGTAGAGAGGAGGGAGCTGGCCTCTTCTCCCAAGTGACAGGGGACAGGACAAGAGGGAATGGCCTCAAGCTCTGCCAGGGGAGGTTTAGGCTGAACATTAGTAAAAAATTTTTCACGGAATGGGTCATTGGGCCCTGGCAGAGGCTGCCCAGGGAGGTGGTTGATTCACCTTCCCTGGAGGTGTTTAAGGGATGGGTGGACGAGGTGCTGAGGGACATGGTTTAGTGTTTGATAGGAATGGTTGGACTCGATGATCCGGTGGGTCTCTTCCAACCTGGTTATTCTGTGATTCTATGATTCTATGAAAAGACAGGTAGATGAGGTGCTCAGAGGTATGATTTAGTAGTGGACGGGTACAGTTGGACTTGATGATCTCAAAGGTCTTTTCCAACCTAGTGATTCTGTGATTCTCTTTCAGTATGGGAATTACATGTTCACAGCAGCATCAGGCTGGCAGCAGCGTATGACACTTGGTATGTTTATCGCAGTTAGCTCAAATATTGCAGTGTCAATATTTTAGCACAGAACATTTTAGAGCACAAAAAGAAAAAGAAGAAAGATGCTCCAGTGGATACTGTATGAATTTCAGTTCCTTTGTTGACTTTTATCTGAGCTGACACTACTGGAATAAAGTCGATTGTCAAAGGCTGGGCAGAGTGTTTTTATCTTTGGCAAGTATTGGCATGAGGTAAAATAATGATGCGAATTTCTGTTTTCTGTCTTTTGTGGCTTACGTTGTCAGTTACGGTGATGCTTTTGACAAGGGAGTGCTGCTGGGTTAGTGATTTCTTCCAGAGCTTCAGAAATAGTTAAGTTATCTGTTATTATCATCACATCAAGACTGACAGCTGATGGTCAGTGCTTATGCATTGTCTTCGTAAATTACAAAATGAAGTTATAGCAACAAATACATCTCTTGGCTTTCATAAGGGGAATTCCTTGGGATTATTTGTCATGTACTTCTATTCAGACTTGGCAAAATTCTGGGCACTTGTCAAGTTGTGCAGAAAAACTTCAGAGAATAGAGGTTTTTTGGAATTAAATATCATGCTGAGTATGTCTTTTGAAAGTTTGTAGCATTTTGGAAGAATTTAGATCTCTGCAAGTGCCTGAGTGGAAGTTGTCATTACAAGAAATATGTGCTTCTGTTTGCTGGTTTTGCTGTGTCATACAGCACAGTGACTCCAATGCTATTCTAGTTTTATAACTTAATGGTCTATACAGGTAATGTTTAACCCTATGTTAAATTTCCTTAGCTGAAGCACTAAGCCTTATAATTAGAAAGTTATGTCATTGAGGGTTGTATTATGAATACAGTTTAATTTATGTACCAGAATATAAAAATAAGTACATCAGAGAGAGAAAACAGAAAAAATTAAATATTGTAGTCAAAATTAACTCTTCACTCCTATGACTAAATGATAATTGAGTATCAAGTGAGTATTTCTTGAATATTGTGCTGTGTGTCTATAGTATAGGTAAGAGAAAACAATCAGTGCTAAATCATTTTCAAAGAATCAGAATGGTTTGGGTTGGAAGGGACTTTAAGATCATCCAGTTCCACCCCCCCTGCTGTGGGCAAGGACACCTTCCAATGGATTGGGATGCTCAATGTCCCATCCAGCCTGGCCTGGAACACCTCCAGGGATGGATTTTGATAAATTTTTATAAATTCGGCTGGGATTTCAGGAACTGAGTAATAAATAAACAAATAAAACTGAATTGTATGCAACCAGCTACTCCTTATTAAATAAATATGTTGACTTTCTTGTTCACTGTATGTGAGAACTGGATAAACTTTGGGTAAACATGTTCTGGTTGGGAAAACATTGCTGCTGTTCCAAGTTGAAAGATTGATTTGGGAGCAACCCTTCTTGTTCGCCCTTCATCAGTGAAAGGAAGCACATGTCTGAATTAACTTTGTAGTTATAGCTGTGAGACCTGTGTAGCAGTTAGCATTGATATTACAGGGTACGGTTTCATATAGGGCTGCATTTTTACACACAACGAGAGAGAGACCAAGCCTTAAATATTTTAAAAAGACTGGAGAGACAGTGATGGACTGGATCATGAAATGCTGAGTGCTTCCCAGCAGTGCTGAGTGCCTTTGGTTTCCAGTGAAGCTAGTGGGAGTTAAGATTGCTTAGCACCTCTCAGTACCAGTCGGTCTGCTACATCAGGCCTGGAGGACTCATTAAAAATAATAAAGAATCATTGAATCATAGAATGGGTTGGGTTGGAAGGGACCTTAAAGTCATGGGCAGGGAAACCTCCCCCTAGACCAGGCTGCTCAAAGCCCCATCTAACCCGGCCTTGAACACTCCTGGGAATGGGGAAGCCACAGTTTCCCTGGGCAATCTGTGCCAGTGCTTCACCACCCTCATTATGAAGAATTTCTTCCTGATGTCTAATCTGAATTTTTCCCCTTCCAATTTATAGCCATTCTACCTTGCTTTTTCACTACATGCTCTTGTAAAAAGCCCTTCCCCAGCCTTTCTGTAGGGCCTGTTCAGGTACTGGAAGGCCGCTACAAGGTCTGCTTTGAGCCTTCTCCTCTCCAGGCTGAACAACCTCAACTCTCTCAGCCTGTCCTCATAGCAAAGGTTCTCCAGCCCTTGGACCATCTCTGAGCCCTCCTCTGGACCCATTCCAACAGTTCCATATCCTTCTTATGTTTGGGATTCCAGAAGTGGACACAGGGCTCAAAATGGGGTCTCAGAAGAGCAGAGTAGAGGGGGAGAATCAACTCCCTTGACCTACTGAATAAACACCATGTCCCCTTGCCCTCTATTTTAATAGCATTTGCAGAGGGGGAAAAGCCTCAGAAGAAATATCGGGCATTTGGAAATTGTTATTGTTGGAAATAAAACCGAATTCATATCTTAGGCCAGGTCTTGGGAAGGCATAGAATCATAGAATCATAGAATAACCAGGTTGGAAGAGACCCACCGGATCATCGAGTCCAACCATTCCTATCAAATCTGCACCAGATTCACGCTGGGCCATTTCCACTAGATCAATGTTACTGACAAGCCGTGCTCTGAGCAGAGTTGTCATCAAGAACTCGAGCTGGGAGAAATTTATAAAATCTGAAAACCAGCAGCTTTCGAAGTGTTGTATGTCTTTTCAAGTGTGTGCCAGTCTAGAAAGATGATGAAAGAGCAAATCCGGTGAGGGAAAGAGAGGCAAAAGGCAGAAGAAAAATGTCATGGAAAAGACCGTCAGTATCAAGGACAGACTGACAATTAGTGCCAGAGATGTAGCACAACTGTTCCTTCTTCCCCCTAGATTGTATGTAAGACTGGAGGTAAGATTAATCAATGTCTGCATGCTCCAGCGCTTTCAGAGCAGGATTCAGGCAGAGCAAGGCTGCTCTGCGGCACAGGTGTACCCAGCATTTAGCATGTTTTGTTGCCCAGGGAAATTGTGGATGCCCCCTCTCTGGAAGTGTTCAAGGACAGGTTGGATGGAGCCTTGAGCAGCCTGGTCCGGTGGGAGATGTCCCTGCGGATGGCAGGGGGGTTGGAATAGGCTGATCTTTCAGATCCCTTCCTATCCAAACTGTTCTATGATTCTGTTCTATGATTCTATGTTTCGCTATATCACAGCGACGCAGCAGCAGCCCGTGTTCTGGCCAACACTGGTCACATAAATGTGCCTGATAAGTGGCTTGGGAAGCTGGCCTTATTTCTCATACAGCAAATACAGTCCCTGTTTGCGTTATTTTTATTGTCATTACTACAGTCAGCATTACAGTTTCTGGCAGCTGTTGTGGGAGGCAAAAAGAAGGGCATCCATATGGTGCTGTGTATCACGTCAAAAGCGCCTGGTGTTCAGGAAGATTCTTACAAATGTCAGTGCTGGGTCATTTAAGGCTTGATTTTATTTCAGCACAGTTAGCAGGGATTTTGGCGTTTATTAGTAGGAGCAGAAGCAAAACCTTAATCCTTGGCAATTATGTTTGTGTCACATTATACGCAGGGTGACACAGATGCGCGTGGTTCACTGGGAAACACAGGGTCATATGCTACCGTCACTAGCTGTCCCACAACAGCGGGACAGAAGCCAGAGTGAACCTGCAGACAGGCAGGCCCAGGGCACTATTTCAGGCCACCAATTTCTTTTTTTTCCACCCCCTGTGAGAGAAAACAAGTTTCAGGGAAGTAGATGCAGTTCGTTACACTTATTTATGCCACCCCCAGTCTCTCTGCTGTTGAATTCTCAAGACACTGAGTGTCCCTTGGCCAGATACAATGTCAGTTGCTGCCTGTGTCATAGGATCTGGAGCAGAATGACAGACACGAACAAAGTGGAGGAGAGGGCATTCAACTAGAGGTTGGAGCAGGGGAGAACTAGCAGGAAAATGGATAGAAATAAGCAAAAAACAGGATATCAGAAAAAAACAGGATCATGAAGCGTGAAGAAGGAACAGTGGATGGGAAAATAAATCCCAAAATGGGTCCTGTTAATTCCAGCTGAGTCACTTTTTTCTCACCCAAAGGCTTTACCTCCTCAGTGCCTCCTCCCCGCTGTGCATTGGCTCCAGTGAGTGCTGGCTGCTGCTCCGAGGACGTGGCCAACTCCTGCGAGGCAGGCACCTCAGGTTTTTTAATGCCTTCATAGCTTGTATTAGGGCCTCAATGTCCGATTACATCAGCTGAGATGGGCAGTGATCTGAGGAGACACTGAGGTAAAGACTTAGCTAGTAAAACCATTGCTTAGGTGGACAGTGGCAAAGAAATCTGGAAATCCTGATGCAGGAACGCCTGTCTCTGTGTGCTTCTACTTATGTAATTCCCCCGTTGCACAAATTGTCGGCCCTGGCACTGATGCTGCCGCTCTAGCTTCGTTTCACTACAGCATAATATATCTTTTCATTTGATGTTTGCTCACAATGTGCCTCATTGTTCCACAGTGCCAGGGCTCTTCCCTCTGCACTGTTGACCTGAACATGCCAAAGTGGTCACTCATCATCTGTGAAGTGGGCTGCGCTTAATCTGGGTGCTGCTCCAGTCTGACAGACTCTGCTAACATGGATTTCTGCATCCAAACTGCTTGCACACTCCTAGAACAGGACTAGTGCCCGAACAGGCTTCTTGGATATACAGTCAGGAGTGTAAAGACACTGAAAGCATCACAGATGGAGGATGCCTGCGGCCCGGGGTGGGATTTTTGTGATGAATGCAGCCAATCCCCTGAACTCAGAGCTCACTTCCTTCTCCATCTCCTTGTAACAGCCAGAAGTACAGCTGGTTTCAAAAAATGAGTTTGTTGACAGAGTTATCCAGAAGTGGTGATGTTTATTATATGACAGATTCGTTTCATACGACAACTTTGTCTAATAAGAAGCCAAACATTAACTGTCTCTGCTTACATTCCTGACACTTTCTCAGAGCCTTGGAAAGTAGAGCAAGGACGAAGCGCATGTTGCTCTTCAGCTTCGTTCCTCTTGCCAGTACTTATAGCTTGGTACAAGTACCACTCACACCCTCCTGTGGCTGGAAGACCTTGCCGATCACGTGGGCATGATCAGCAAGAATATTATCTCCATGAACAGGATGTGTGTGAGCACAGGCACATGCACACTGACAAACTGCGACATGGGCACCGTTCCACGCACACGCATCGATTGTCAGCCTCCCTCTTCCCAAAGCACGTGTGGATGTAGAAAGCTGTGGTAACTAGTGCAGAATCTAAACAAACTGCTGGATGAATCCACAAACATCCTTGCCATACTAGTGTCATTCGATAAATTTCTAATTATAACAGCTATAAATGCAGTGTCATGGTTTCTGGAGCTGGTCCTATTTTATGAAGGTCAGTGGCCAAGCTCCAGATCAACTTGTTTCATTTCTAGAGAGAGCTGGCTCTGTCACTGGGCTTGTTGTATCTCTGTTCTCAATGGGTAAAAATTAACATGCTAATAATAGCATTGTCATCATCATTATTATTTTATGAGAGACAAGGTCTGTAAGAGGAAACCTTATTTAGACTGAACAAGGTGAGGGGAAAAAGCTAATCATTAGTTAACTCAGCCTCAGCTGTGATGATGCATCTTTTGGTTGGTTATATTGCAAATTGAATAGGGTGTGATTAATTTCTTGCTGGGAGTGAGCTGAGTGCCTCTTACAAAAAGGTTTTAGACTCTGAATGTGCACTTATGATTCTGATAAAGCTGAATTATGATCTTAGTGAGACTTAAGCACAACTCATCCCAGGATTCCCAGTGAAAACAAACCCATATGCCACCACCCTTCTTCTCCACTGATGCATTCAGCCTGTCTCATTGACTTTGTCTTTTCTCATTCCCTCTTTTCATACATGGGCGAATTCTCCCACTTATTGAAATGGTGATTTGCAAAACAGATTCCTGTGTCTAGCATCAAGGGGAGGAATTTGCAAATGGCTCTGCCCTTTTCTGTTCAAGGTCTCGTATGAAAACCTCTTCTCTCCCCATGATTAATACCTGCCGTGCTGCAGTGCTATCTACAAGGAGGGAAGCACCTAGGGCATTGATCCCATTGCCACAACCTAAGCCTGCGATTAAAGCTGTGCTGGAAATGGAAGGTTTTATGACAGATTTTGACACTGTGAAATATTTTCTTTCTTCTGTGTTGCAGGAAGGGAGCAGTTTTCCATGAGAAAACTGGTTTATGAATATATAGGGTCAGTTGAAACATTTTTATTTCAAGTACTTCAAACCTAAATTTCTTTACAGTCTACAAATTACAAAAGGTGCAGTGACAATCTGAAAACTAAGTTCTGTGACTCTGGGCAGATCTGGTAAACTTTTCAGTGTTGATGGAAAACAAAAATTTCCAGCTAATGTTGGCTCTGTTCCTATCTTGTGGATCAGCTTTTCTTGCAAGGCATTATAAGAAATATTTTGATTTCTCACCAAAATCAAAGTCTGACTGAAATCTGTGCATGCTTGGGTCAGCATGAAGCTTGGTCCGAGGTGTCTGCTCTGGGGGCACCTCCCATTTGCTTTCCAGGAGAGGAACTCTGACTGTGGCCGAGTATGTGCTGCAGAGGTGGCAGAAGAACAGCTATCCTTGGCTGGCGGAATGTGGCTCTCTGTAGGACATTTTTTTAACTCATTCATGAAAACAAATGCTTCTTGTTGCCAGGTTTAGGCTGCTGTGCCTAGGATGTGTAACTGCCTTGTTCCAGTACTGGGAAGATACATTTTTCCATACCAGAAACATCACAAGTGTTCATAGGACAGGCTATGGGTTATAAATACAGCAAAGCTGTGCTGGGCTTTTAGCTCCAAGAACTTCAGGTGGAAACCTGCTGAAAACAATTCTGAGCTTTAGTTGAGGAATTTTTTTGAGGTTTTTAATTCACCAGGGACATAGTCTTTCTTTCCAGGGAAAAGACATGTTCTTTCTGAAACTGTTGGCAGGAAAAGTCAACATTATTCAGTTGGATGTTTGACCTCAGGTGTATATTCATGCTGGAGCTCTAACCTTCCTGAGCACAACTGTTTCCTCTCCCATGTATATGGGGCTGCGGTGGGTACCATGGGTATGATCCTGGCCTCATTAGCCTTTTATTCTAGCACCAGACTAGCAGAAAGTGTCACCTCCCTCCCCAAAAATCCAGGTGCCCATCTCATCAAATGAAGTTAAATAAACACTTAGAATTAGAATACATTAAGGGTGATTATGTGCTGTAGATCATTCCTCTCTGCCTTCATTTCCTAGTTTATTTGACCAGAGAATGTATTCCAGTAACTCTGGGGGTATGTTTGACCGACAAATGTTTCTATACATTGGTGGAAGAGCTGACCACTCAGCATTCAAAACTCAATCAGGGGAAGCACAAAAAAACCCCCAGCTGCCAGCACTTCCACTAATTAAGATACAAGATTTATTGACTGTTTCCTTCTGTATCACAACAATCTTCTCTTCTGCCAGAACATCTCTGAGACTGATCATTTCTTAGACTGTGTACACCAACACATTGCTGTTTTTTCCATGATCAGCTCACCTCTTACACGTGCAAAACAAACCAGATTTTGATCTACTTTCATTACATTTTGTGGTTGTGCATGGGACATAATTTAAATGAGCTTATCCTACTCAGAAAGAAAAAAAAACATTCCTATCACAGTTTAGGTAAACCAAGCAATTATTCTGTTACTAAGTGTAATTAATGCCTAATGATTTGCTTTGATTAACGGGACAATCAGCATCTGCTCCCAGAAATGGGGATTAGTAACCCAAGCCATCTCTAATATTAGAAGGCAGGGGGTTCTTTTATACTAAAGTCTATTTCTTCATGTTCAGCTCAAAGCAGAAAAGAACATCCTTGTGTTATACTAAAAAAGCAGAATAATGGGAAGATAGTGTATTTTTGAAAGATATAGAGACAACTTTAGCATATCTTCATTTGTATTTTTGAGTGAAATCAATTCATCGCTGTCCTTTAAGAAAGAAATTGGTTTGATCTAATTCTCTGATGCTTTTTACAGGCAAAGTTACAGCCAAAACATTTAAGATTTTGCATCTTCCAAGCAGTGGAGGCATCTCCTGGAACAGAAAGTTGAACTAAACTAGAATCTACATTTGATAGTTTTCTGTTGCTGATTGCTGCTAAATATTCCTTCACTTTAGGAAACAATAGAATGTCTTTTTTTAGAGATAATAGTTATTTCTCTACATCTGCCTATAAGTTTCTCTTTTTTTTTTTTCTGCATGGCTGAAGAATTACAACGGACAATGAAGCTGCAAGGCTAATCATTCTTTATCATCTTCTATTGATCCTAAAGATAGAGATGGAGCGCAGTTAGATGCAAACACTAATCCAATCGTATAACAGACATCCCCATATGGTGAGAAACCAGCTTTGCCTTAAGCCAATCAATAATCACTTTGATGAAGAAAAATAAATTTGGATTTTTTTTTGTTGAAAGATTGGTTGTCAGTTGTTTGAGCTCTGAATTCTGCATCCGCAAGTGATGCCCAGGAAGTACAAACTTGTCAGTTACTTTAGCATCCCCTTAAAAACAGAGCTTGCAGTGGCTGGTAGACAATTTAGGGAACAGTTCTCATTACTGGGATTACTGCAAAGCCAAGGGTGGAATTAACTTGAGCCCCACACCTTGCTTCTAAAAGCCATTAAAAGAAACAAAGCACTTTGTAAATGAGTTGGGCTTTCATTGTGATATAAACAAAAAATGTCCTTGAAGAAACAACGTCTGTACGAGCCATTGAACACAGGAGGTGTGTAATGTTGGCTCACCTGGAGGCTTTTATTCTCCACTCTGTGGCTGAATGCTGCAAGAATGGAACTTGACTCCTGAGTAGGCACCTGGTAAGCACTTTATTTATTCTGTTCGTGGATGCTTTCACAGAAACCTTCATCTGCTGTGATATAAGCAGTGCTGCATAAAGTGAAGGCACCCCAGAATTGCCAGCATTTCAAGTGGCTGCATTTCAGTCCTTCTCTGAATTTGTTTGGTTGAGGGTTGACTCCTGTGTGTGGTCGCGGGTCATGCATATGTGCTCTGTCCCGCTTCCTCTGTGTCCAGAAAACACGCTGCAGATTCTCTTGCATAGGAATTCATGCTGTAATTGCAGAGGGACTCCAGCAGGTCAGGACTGATGTTGAAGGGCGATGACTGATGCAGGAAGCTAACTTTTGTATCCTTCCTTAGAACCAAGTTCTCTCTTAGTGGTCTGTCTGTAATATTTTAAAGCTGATGGATGAGTAACCAGATCCTCTTTGCTGTTGTGCGGATTTTAGGGTGAAGTGCTATTATGATGTGGATTCTGGACACATCTTGGGACCTCCAGCACATTGAAGTAGGAGCTGCACAAGCACAGTCCCTGCGCTGAGGAGTGTGGCCAGGTCTGTTCTGTGTCAGCCCACTTCACATGGGTCGCACTGTGATAAACAGTTTAAACCGAATGGTGAGAAGATGCTCAAGTGGACTCAAGAGTGTTGTGTCATTTTTGTGACTATCTGTATTGCTTGCAGAGGACCCATATGTAGGAGTGATTCATCTGCAGGCTGGATAATCTGCCAGGCTAAAACGCCAAGGAAACAAAGAATGCTCAGAGTATGTAACAACACATCAACATTTATAGCTACTTTCCCTTTTAAAATAGAGAATCTAAACATTAGCAGTTACCAAGCACTCAAGATGCCAGAATGTTACTTTTAAGCTAGTATAAGTACTGCAAATAAAGTAGGAACCTGGCAAAAATAGCCTGTCTAAAAGATGCTCGAAATCCAACTGTAGCTGGAGGATGAGGACTGCTCTGATATGTGTTTTCTGATAGGCCCCTATGTGCACTGTGGAGCATCTTTTCACCTTTGCTTGTAATTACAGATGCTTTTGATTGGTCTTGACAGCAGTTTGAAGTGGGCTTTTTGTTTAGAAATGTCACCAGAAAGTATATTAATGGAGAGATGCCAACAGTATTAAAAGCTACTGAGTCCCACACTACAATGGGGGTATATTCTTGTGTATATTCCAGTGCAATCTTGGCATTATAAAAGCAGACACAAAACATCTCCTGTTTTTCTTTCCTCCCTTGAATTCCATCTTTCACCAGCCTTTTCCTTTTGCAGATTGGTGAGCGACAGTTGCTAAATATATGCATAATAGTGAAAACCACTACATAATGCACAGCATTGAAAAAGAGTCCTGCCAGGCTTCTAGGTCAAGGGAAGGAATATCTCTTTCTTTCCTAGTTAGCTTATATCCCCATTTGTCTCCTTTCTCTTTATGAAAGAGCTGATGGGGAAGGTCTCCAGTTGAAGGAGCTATTCAGAAAAAGACCTGATATTTTGAATCAAAATTCAGGCTGCCTCCAAACGTCATGTCCCCAGTGCTATTAAGCAATAATCAAAGTGTAGTGAAATTCATATTTACTCTGAAAATAAAGTGCATGCTTTAAGAAAACCTAGATAATTGCCTTAGAAAAGAAACCCATGACAAACAAGGGCAAAATGGATAATTTAGGTAAAGCAGGAGAAAAAGGTAATGCTTGAATTTATGGCAGGAAGAAACAAGAGCCAAAGGCAGGTAGAGGCACAGATGTTTGCATTCTTATTCTGTAGAGGAATGCACAGACTTGGGAAGGGCCTCCCATTCCACCCAAGTCCAACTCTGGTATCACATGGAATTTCATGGCAGCTGTCAGGCTGAGAGATATCACGGCACAGCACATGTGCCAGCCCCACGTGCCATTGTGACATGTTCCTGCATGCGTCTCTGATATTGATAGTGAATTTAACACCTTCAGTGTGTTAAATTAAGACCTTCAGTGTGTTTAACACCTTTGGTGTGTGGTAGTGAGAACCTGGATGACACCAGGGACAAGCTTTTACCCTGTGCTGTGGGTAAAAGCAAAAAATATTGTACCTCTAAACCAACGACACTTGTCCTTCTGATTTATGTCACAAATTCCTTCTTGAGCCCAAGCAGGTAATTGGTTTAACCCTGGCTTTGTGGTAAGTCACCCACTCCTTGAGAGGTTTCTTGGAATCAGCAGAAGCACCAACTTGACTCACATGAAATTCCATCAACATGTGGATGTTTCAGAGAAGGCTGGAGGGAAGCAGCACAACACCCCAAACTTGGCATTAAGGGTGCAAAGAAATCCTATCAGTCTCTTTCAAGCGGTCAGAATTAGCAGCAGAGAGCATTCAAACCTGAGAAGCACTTTGGTATTTGGATGAGAGCACTGAAAGGAAAATGTGAAGATCATGGGTGTGAAGTGTGCCCCTGCCCATTGAGAAGTGGATTGAGAAGAGCGAGGGCTTGGGTGCTCAGGTTAAAAGTCCTTGTTTGTGGCTTTTGCACTTGCAGATGCAGTGGGTTTGTCTGACTTGCTGATTTTGTCGCCTCTTTCAGCCATCCCATGGTCCTGGCATGGATGCTGCTGCCATGGATATCGTCACAGTCCAAGCTCCCTTGACCCTGTGGACAGAGCATCTGAGTAACATCTCTTTCTGGGTGAGTCACTTTGTCACTGTTTCTTCAAGCTGCTCTTTGTAAGATGATTCCTGAGCTGTAAACCGATCCCGTTGCAGCAGCCAGGCAGGAATTATAGATGTGTGCTCAGGATTCCAGGCGACTGTATCAGGATGTGGTGTGTCTTATCCTGCCAGTGATGGGTAACCACAGAGGATAAACAAAGAGCATAAAACCAAGCACGTGCGAAAGGTCTTTGTACGTGCTGTTCATTGCCCTTTAGTCTGTCAGCAGACAGCCACGCTGCAGCTTTTAGGAGCTCTAATGCAACGAGCTGGAATGCCACTGAGGACCAGAAGAGAAGCATTTAGATGTTTGCTAACCTCATTGACCATCCACAGTTTGCAAAGGTCCCTTTGCATCCCACACAGGTTCACAGGGTTTGGCACAACCTGTGGCCTCATGTCTTACTGGTACAACGCATCTCAAAGCAGCGTAATTCAGGGGTGACAGCAAACAAGGACAGTGCAGCTGGGGGATGATTCCTGGCCCCTGACTAACACCATCTCTAAGACTTTTGGGCACTGCAGCAGGGTGAGCAGGGTTGCTTGAAAAGGAATTATTGCCATATATACGAGATCTCCAGACTGTTGCTGAGGCAGGCGAGTTCCAGATCAGTGTGTGACCTGAGTGGATTCTGCAGACTGCTGCTCAAAACCGGTGACCTGATGGATTTCTACTGTTAAAATTCTCATGTGAGAGTTCTGCTAAGCAGCCCACTAAAAAGGCTCTGCCCTTGGGGTTATGTACATACAGATCTCATCAATACTAAGGGGTGACGAATGCATCTGTCTGTTCCCTGGCACCAGGACATCCCAAGGTGGTAGAGCATTGCAGGAAGGTTCATGTTCTTCAGAGACTGGATAAGAAATGTTATTGAGCTAAAGCCAATATTAGCATTGTTAGAACTACCTACTGCGCTTCACAACAGAGCTGACTCCCATCAGTTCTTGCCCCTGCCTTGTCTTCCCTGCCTCCCTGCTACTGGTTTAAAAAAAACAATAGTGTTTCATATATCTTCAAAGCTTCCAGGGGCTAAGCTTTTCTCTGTAGCTTTCATCACATCACTCAGTCTCATATTCACAAGCACAGAACTCATTGTGTAATCCGTGCCCACTCTGCACAAAGATCATTCTTGACACCAGAGGAAAAGTTAATGTACAAAGAAATAAAAGAATATGTAACTGAGATTTCCCCAGAGTAGAAAGGAGTGGAAAAATCTGCCACCATATATCATGCTTCTCACTAACAGATACATATTCATTCTGCTTAAATGTATTCTGGTAGTTTTTACCCATGCCTTGTAGTTCTTAACAATTACATCTAATCTCTTTGTTAGGAGCAGAAAGTGTAGACTTAATAAGATGTCAACAGACAAGGAGTATAAAGTAATTGCCCATTACACTATAAATGTGTTATAATCATTTGCCAGAGGGAAAAAAAGTCTAATTGAATGAAAACTCTTGATGGTTTCATTATGCTTCTATTAAGAGGCAGTCAGCCCTCCTGATCCAAATACAAGGCTTGACACTTCTTGCATTTACATCCGCAGAAGATTTGAGACAACTGGAACTTGCAGATGAGTTTTCAGCAATGCAGAATTGGAGTAAGAGAGATGAGAGTGGGTCCTAGCCTTTCTGAGCCAGGATGAGATGAAAACATTTACCATGCCCGTGGCTGAGTAAAAAAATCCAACACAAATGAAAGCAAAGCTGACTAAAATGCCAGAGCCCTTTCCAGCAATGACAGGAATCAAACAAAGTCTGCATGCAGGGAGAAAGCAAAGGGCTAAATCCTGCCTTTCAAATTCACTGCTAAAAATCCAGGCTAATTATTTACTTATTATTTATTAAATAAAACTTCCTTTTCTTTATCCTCCTGCCACCCAGCCAGAACACAGCTGTTGAAATCCTTTTCTGCCTTTGCCAAGATCAGCCCAGCCTTTTTCAATCACTTGCTAACTCCCCCTTTCTCTACTGCATCTTATTCAAACTCCTTGTCCTTGACTTTATGCCCTGCATAATTCCAGCTCTTCCCCACTTCTCGTGCTACCCCCGCACATCCTCCATGCCCTGTGTACCAACTTCAGCATCCCGTGCATCTGCTTCTCTGTGAACCTCTTGGCATTTTCCCCTCCTGCCGCTATTCACATCCTTCCTGAGGTGCTTCACAAAGTCATCCCCCCCATCTACTTTCAATACTTTTTGAAGAACCTTTTCTTCAATGACCTTAAATAAACACGACTCCCAGGGGCTTCATCCACTTACCACATGACAACAGGAATTATCACTACCGCTCTGCATTAGCCTCACTGAATATGTAGCTTCAGTGTTTGTGTGTTTGCCTGCGCGTCCCCAGCCCATCCATCTTGACAGCTGCTTGTGAAGCAGTTTGTGAGCTGTGTGGGATGGGAACAGCCAGTTGCTGTGGAGTCCTACCTGCACCATGAGGAATGGCTTGTAGATTTGAGTGCCTTCACAAGCAGGCGAGTGCCTCTGTCCTTATCCATGGCTCCTGCAGAAGGGCGTATGGTGTGTGAGAGGTGGTGGGTCTGGGAAGGGAGAGAGGTAGCTGGGGTCTCGGGGCAGTATCTGTTCCCCTGCCTGCAGCCAGAAGTCCCTGATGTCCCATCAACTCCGCCTGCCCACAGAACTCTAGGGAGAGTGTCTGCGCTTGGTGAGTCCTGCCCACAAGAAGATTTGGGGATGTGGCTCATAATGTCCCAGAGAATGGACCCTCCTAAGCTATGCTGTCTCTGCAGAAAACATTTTTGGCATATTTTGACAGATAAAGGTCTAAAATGTTTCCAGTGGGAGCAAGCACCACTACATCGTGCCTTTTAAAGCCTGAATTTTCTTGATCGCCCTTCAAAGGTCTCTGAAGCATCACACACAACTCCCTGAGAATATGCAGACCACTGGTGGGAAGGTGTTTACCATTCACTGTCTTCCTCTGATCAGACAGATGAGTAGAGCTATGTGAGCAGAGGTATTTGTGCTAGCCAAGAGCCTCTCTCAGTGGTGAGGATGCACTCTGGAAGTAGCAAAGACCAGTGCTGTCCTCAGCACGGGGAGTTCACAGTGGTTGTAAAGGCAGACAGCTGCTTTTTATGCTCAGTTATGCGTGTGTTGGGTACTACAGAAGTTACAAGGCAAAAGATCACACTGGCCATTATATATGTTGTGCAGATGATAGCAAGCCAAACCAGGGAAACTAAATGACTGTCTCTTCAGCAGCACATCCTTCTGGCCCCGAGCCTGCCGGCTTCCCTGTCTTTCAGTTCCACTACCTACTCACTCAATCTGTTACATACCACATTTTCTCCAGTACCTGAAGGTGTCTAGGCTGGTGCCTACCCACAGCAGTGGCATTAGAACTGGATGATCTTTAAGGTCCCTTCCAAACCAAACAATTCTATGATTCTATGATTCTATGATTCTATGAAAATTTTCTACCTTTTTCTGGCTGTAACAAGGAAACATATCAGTCCTGCCCCCCCTCCCCGGAGAGTGTTATCCCTGTATCTTATCAGATAGGCTAAATGATTCCTCTCTAAAGCCTCTTGATCGTGATCGCTGTGCAAAGGTGTCTTGCACCAGTTGTAGAGGTCTGTTTTCACAGACACCAGTCTCCTGAGCTCATAATAAGACGGCATTTTCAAATATTTGCTTTCAAAATATTTGCTGAGAAACAAGCCTCTCATCTCAGATTGTCATTGAGAGTTGTGTTTCTGTGTGCACTCCATGACTTCAGCAACAAATGGTTTTGAATGCCTAAGATTCAGACTCCGAAAAGAAAATTGCTGGTGGAGCTGTATCTGCAAGTGGAAGTGTTACCCTTCAGACAGATCCTGGTCCCAGTCTGTTTGGAATTAATTGCATTTTTTTAACCCTAAGATTTCTGAGCACTGTGGATTAAATCTAACTGTGATGAGCTCATTTATAAATAGAGGACTCTTCTCTGGCTTTAGACTGCTTTTCCCTGAGTAGTGTTGGTAATAAATGTACAGTTCCTTGTACATAGCAGTGGGATTATTTGCATTTCTACTGTTTTACATAGATACAGATGCTCTCTGTTCAGAAAACCTTACGGAAGAAATGTGGCTAAAATGCTAAATCGCCTGCAGTCTGGTGTACTGACAGACACTGAGCTGCTTTATTTTACAATGATCATTTGGGGTAAAAACCAAATAGATAGAGGTGATGAATGAAAACTAGTGTAAAAGACAAGCAAAGATCACTAAATCCATGTACTTTAAAGATTAAATATCACTGTTGGTTTTAACATTAAAAAACCAAGTCAATTCCAATACCAGAATTATTTTATTGCTCTTGGCCTGTGTCTCAGTGGTTTTAACGTTTTATTTTGGTGTAACAAGGGATATAAAGCTTTTAGTATAAATTATAAATAATTCTGTTGGAATCTTTAGGCAAAGTTTTCAGCTTGGACATTGAAAAATAGGATCTTTTAATAGGATCTTTAGAAAATCTTATTTCTATTGAGAATGAGCCCTTCACTTTCCAGGTTTTACAAATCCCCTCCAAATCATAGAATCATAGAATGGTTTGGTTTAGAAGGGACCTTAAAGCCCATCCAGTTCCATTCTTGCCATGGGCAGGGACACCTCCCTCTGGATCAGGGGCTCAAAGCCTCACCTAGCCTGGCCTTGAACACCTCCAGGGATGAAGCAGCCACAGCTTCCCTGGGCAACTTGTTCCTGTGCCTCATCACCCTCATTGTGAAGAGTTTCTTCCTAATGTCTAGTCTAAATCTTCCCTCTTCCAATTTAAAATTATTCTCCCTCCTCCTACCTCTCCCTTCCCTTGTAAACAGTCCCTCCCCAGCTTTCTTGTAGCCCCTTCAGGTACCGGAAGGCCGCTGTGCTTTGTTATACTCTGACTTCAAAAGCATCTTGTGTTTTAAATGTTTCTCCAGCTGCCTTGTTGTTGCTCTGAGACGAGACAAGCCAACTGTACATTGGAGAGATGTCAAAGTATAGATTTAGGAGACTAATTTTAGGCACCCAGGCTTGAAGTTTTGACCAATGGGATTAAGTTGCAATAAACAACAACAAAATCCCAAATCTGGGAAAAATAACAAAGCAGAACAATCTTCTCAAAGAAGGACAATCAAACTCTTGCCAAAGCTGCCAAGGATTACTGTAAGGCAATAATTAATGACCGTTGCTGCTGGGTCTCTGACTGATGCAGGGGGAATATTGATATAATCCTATTAGTGTGTTGCTCTCGTTAACGTACTTATGTCAATTAGCTGAGCATTTTAGCAGAAAGGTGAATTTATGAAATGTTGGGGTTTTTTATTCCATCCAACACAGATTTCCAGTGCAAAAAATCCATTTTGAACAACCACCAAAGATCAAGGTCCACTAATGAATCTTATCTGACACTAATGTCGTCTAATTACATTAAAATGTCACAACTAATTTCATGACATCAGAGCTCTCTGCTCCATAAGCAAACACAAGTTTTGTTATATTTCTAAAGAATTTCATTTTTGAACAGGAAAAAAAGTGAATGGAAATTCCAAATTTGATAATTTTTTAAATTTCTGTCAATTTTATGCATTTTGAAAGAAAAACCAGGGCTCAAGAGAACATTCACCAATATTTCACCAACTCAAACAACAGAGCTTTTGGGGGACCATTACAAGATTTGAACTATCTTTGCTCCTTTCCTTCATTAAATACTAAGAAAGCCCTGGAAAACTGGCTAAAACAGTCTGAGCTGCTCATTGGGAACCTATTTCTGTGTATTCTTGTGTCTTGGGGCAGCTGCTTGCGTGCAAAGCTGAAGTCAGACAATGCTGTCCTGGCCTAGGCACTGGCTGTCCTTGTGTGCGCATGGCTGGTGGCCACTCCATGGCTCAACCTCATTGATGCTCCCACTCCGTGTGACCCAACACCCTGTTCTGCCTCTGGGTCAGGGCAGTGTGGGAGAACGGGGATGTGGGGGGGTGTAAAACTGGGTGCTGCCCAGTCCCAGCTTCTGTGTCCAATAGTAAGTGGAATAGAAGAGGGACTGGAGGCTGCAGTGAAGATACAGTAAGGGTTTTCATCACTCAACATACTTGAGCCTTGAAAATGAGTTAAAATTAGACACTGAACCAACAACTCTTCAGATGACTGATAACTGGGGCAAAGAGAGGAGCTCTTAACCTAATTCCCACCGGGTATTTTTCTTCCACAAAATAAAACAGTAGATTCTTTCACAGTTGCCAGAGCTGAAGCCTCAGTAAGAGATTATGAGAGATGCAGCCAGTGATGAAGTTTGGATACAAAAACATTTCTGGTTGGTTTCCCACAAGACAAAATTCTGTTATAAAATCTGCTACTCATTTTCCATTGAAAGAGTAATTTGGGAAACTGTCCCTCTTTGTGCTCTAACTAGGCAGCAGATGGCTCCAGAGAAGTTTTAGTTGGTCCTATTGATTTTACGGAAGAGATTTAATTCTATTTCTCAGCAGAACAGGTGAAAATATGGGAGATGCTTTATAGGCTTCTGAAATCAGAGAAATTTGCCCCAAAGGAGCTACAGCATCAGTCCATCACCAAAAGCACCTCTTTCCCTTGTGTCAGCTCAGAGACATCCATCAAGCTCTGCCAGGGGAGGTTTAGGCTGAACATTAGGAAAAAATTTTTCACAGAAAGGGTCTTTGGGCACTGGCAGAGGCTGCCCAGGGAGGTGGTTGAGTCACCTTCCCTGGAGGTGTTTAAGGGATGGGTGGACGAGGCGCTGAGGGGCATGGTTTAGTTGGTTTAGTGATTGATAGGAATGGTGGGACTTGATGATCCAGTGGGTCTTTTCCAACCTGGTGATTCTGTGATTCTATGATTTCCTTCCCTCAGTCTCCTCTAGCATCCTTTGGATCCAAGGAGCAGTGCTGGCAAAGCACAGACAACAAGCAGACAAAGGAGAAACAAGTGACTGAAGTAAAGACGTGCAACATGTTTTTTTTTTCAAAGCCTGTCCCCAGTGTGTGCTTAATAAATAATTAATTGCTGTTATTTCCAAGCTCAGATCCATTTTCACACAAATGCACTTCCAACTTCAGTGATACAAAAAAAGGATGCTTTTTTGTTGATTCTTTTTCAGTGCAGCCCTGAAGCAATGAACCAAATTGACTGCTAAATTTAGACAAGAATACAGTCTGGCCAAGTCATCTCAGAGTCCATGAATTAATTAATAAGGGAGATCAAGACAAGTCAGGAAAGAATCCCTGAGACGCGGAGCTGTTTCTCCTTTTATTGAGTCAAGTGTAGTATGGGATATGAAACACATCCTGTATTCTCCAATGTACTTGTCTAAGTTTAGTTTTATTCTCTTAACTATGAAAAAAACCTGCGCTGAGGAAGATCAACTGGCTGGACAGCCATGAGCAGGTCTTCCCCATGCTAAGGATGGAGGCAGCTGGGAATATCACAAATTTTTCCAGGTAAAGAAAACAAATTCATAGCAAGAAAAACTGATCTGTCTCCAGTGCTGCACAAATAAGGATACAGTCAAGTAGAAAATCCACTGCATGGCAAAGAAGGAAAAAGAAGAGGTAGGATACAAATTGGGAATTGATTCCCTTCACTAGAGGAAGGGACTGAATCTCATCTTTCCTGGGGAGTATAGCAGACAAGAAGGTGTCATTTCAGAGTAGTTAATGACATAATCTGTCTTGCTGCCCTGCCTCACATCCTTGTACTTTGCAGGCACGGTCTGGCCTGGCAATAACTTCTTTCCTGAAGAAGCCTGGAAGCTTCCCCAAGCACTAGACACTAGATCTGGCCTGGAGAGGCATTTCTCTGATGATCTCCCTGCCCCATACAATGCATTTCTCCTGCAAGGGCAACACAGGTACAGCTAGTATGGTCATGGATTTTATCATGGAATTAATCACATTTGGGAGAACATTGCCATACGGGGCAGAACTTGTGATCAGAAACTGGTCAGTAGTGGATGAGAGACCAAGGCATTTGCTTAGAGCTACCTCTGTCTGTCATCTTCTCCTCCTGCTCATGCTGTTTCTTTCTCTCCCACCACACTCTTTCATCTTCCCTTCTCTTCTCCCATTCATGCCTGGAGATCTCTGCCTGCAAGGATCTCATTCATCTTTGCAGCTGTGGATTCTGGCAACAACTAGATCTGCAACAAGGAGCATATTAGAAATTGAAAAAGCTGATGCTTGGAAGCCGAGGATGTGTGGGAGGAAAGGTGTCAGATGACAATGGAGGTGATCTGTACTACATTTTTTTGCTGGAGAGCCTGTTTTCCAGCAGTGATGCACTGCTGCAGGAGTTGGTGAAGGCACACATAAATGGGTTGTGTGATGCTGCACTTGCCCTCTCTGGTTAGAGGCATTAGAGCCTGCACTCAGGAAAATTACAGCCTTTTAGTTGCTTAGAACAAAGATCTCACTTTTGTCTGTTTTACTGTAACACTTGTGTGTCCATCACCCTTGTGAGTCAGGGAGAGAAAGCAAGGAACTTGCTTCTGTGCTTAATGCACAAGCCTGAAGCTGGGGTACTGCCATGAACCTGACCCTGTCACTACCAGCATATCATTTAATCATCAAGTTTTCAATATTAATCAATGATTATGAAGATTACAGCTCTGAATAACTGATGCAACTGCTTGAATTCATAGCCAGTCCCTCAAGCATTAGAATAAATTGAACTAATGTTCTAGAGGTGACTTTAAAGAGATTATTTACCTGAGTAAAGGGAGTACAACTCAATCGATGTCATCACACAAAAGGATCACTGCTTTACTTGGCCAAAATTCAAGACAAAATGTGTCAGCACAAATGTGAGTGACATAGGGCAGTGAAGAAATTGGGAGGTGTTGAACATCAGTCTAACAAGCCCATGTTACCGCAGAGCACTGTATGTGACAACCTACATTTCCAACCACGCATCCCACCCAGCCTGACCCAGCACACTTGAACCTTGTGTTGCTGAAGAGCAAACTCTAGTCTTGGAGCAGTCAGATGAGCATAAGGCAAAACTGTTTTATTCAACGTTGGTGCTGACTCTCTTGTACACAAAAAAGGACAAAGATGTTGCCATTCAATTCCAGACTTCTGCCTTACATGATAAAGTCTTTATCTCCTTTTCCTGTCTCCTAAGAAGCTAGTAAGACTGTGACTAGATTTGTACCTTGGGTTAGAAAGCCTCAGCTGAACAGGCTGGTCATTTATGGGTGCTCGGTTCTTCTTGACTAACCCCCGCGGGTTTTTTCATACCCCATATTTCAATGCTTAGATGCCAAGGCAGCTCCTTGCTAGTGTTTTCTCATTGCTTGCCCTCTCCTGGCCCTCCTTATTAGTGCATGTGCTGCTTCTCCAAACACTGCACATTTTTTCTCTCCTCCTCCATAATGAAACTGGGTCTCCCCACACTGGATTTTGTCCTTGGATAAAGGGAAGGAGAAACAACACTACAATTATGGCTGAAAGTCCCTCCATACACATTCCCAGGCTACAAACTTGAAGTCAGAGACCATGGATATTAATAAGGTTACACTCATTATGCTGCCTGAGAACAGGTTGCCCAGAGAAGTCGTGGACACCCCATCCCTGGAGGTGCTCAAGGCCAGGCTGGATGAGGCTTTGAGCAACCTGATCTAGTGGAAGGTGTCCTTGCCCATGGTAGGGGGTGTGGAACTGAATGAACTTTCCTTTCTGACCCAAACCATTCTGTGATTCTGTGATTCTACCTGCTCAGGGTGTTGGGATCTGCTTTCATTGGACCTGTTTCACAGAAGCTAATAGAGGGTGAGATGATTTACAGCTCCTGGTGACTGTAAAGCCTTTTGCACTGGTGAGGAAAGAGTTCTCACCTAAAACCACCTACTTAACAGTCTTTGGGATTTTCTTTTTTCCTTTAAATTACCCAAATTCATAATTCTGCTGAGAAAATGGGGGACAGTCCCCTAGAAGCAATGACTGCAACCTATTTCTACCAACAGCACTTCTCACATCAACTCGGCTCTTCTTCTTAAACTGCTGCCTAATTTTCAGTATAAAGAGCATCTAAGGTACAGGCTTTCCATGATTGCACCTTTATTGCAAATCTGCAAGAACAAACAAGAGTTTTCATTGTTGTTTTAATTCCCTTCAACTTCTGAATTCAGCTCACCCAAAACACATGCACATACAATGCTGAAAAAAGGTGCTATTTTAAAGAGTAAAGGTTGGCATATAGTTTCTTGCCATTTTTTTAAATAAAAACCCAAGAAAATAATCACATTTCTTCAATTAGGACATTCACTGAATGCCATGATTTTTGGATCATGTATAAATACATTTCCAGAGCAACTGATGGGTGTAAACCCGTGATTCTTGAACAGAGATCCATCCCCAGAACAAAACAGAGGTTCACAAATGTGACCGATTGTTGATCTGTGCCTGAAAAATAAGAGTAAGAATAAGCAGGGTGAACACTGTTGTCTAATTGACTTCTGCCGCTACAAATCTAGGCCAGATGCAGCCCTGGATTTCCAGTCATTGAAGAAAAAGCCTCATACAAAGCAAATCTATTTTGCAAAATACACAAGTGAAAGAGCTTGGAAGGTCACCAAACATAAACAGTTAAAAGCAATCACATTTCAATTAAGTTGAACTGAAACAAACAGGCTTTAGAAAGGACGGTAAACACAGCAATGTTTCACTGAGCATTAAGATGAACAAAGAGCATATATCTTCCAAAATGCCTTTTAAGAGCCATCTCGGTGCAACACGGACCGGAGACATTGCACTGCATAAAACTCTCAACTTCTCCCAGCCAAACGAAGCACAAAAATTAAATAGTTTTTCCTCTTCGTTCAAGATTAAATAATGGCAAGACAGCCATCTGAAGCAAAAGGGAAAGAAATGGCTGCACGGTATTAAGAGAGTTAATTATAGATGCAGATTAAAAGGCAAGACTGAGTGGTGGAAGAAAAGGGAAGAGTAACCTCCGGCGCAGAGATACTGACATGCAGCAGTTGTCAGTCACCTAGCAACAAGTTTCCTATCCCTGCTGTGCTCTTTAATTCAGCAAATCTGCTCAGGATGTTGGGCTGTTCTCCTGACAAAACGCATTATGTAGTAGACTAAAGGATACAAAAATCCACTGTACACAACACTCTGCTCCCTATTGACCACTGATCCTTTCTCTCAACCCACAAAAGCGGCTTGCATAATGCTCTGAAAAGAGAAAAGTCTCAACAGAGAAAACATTTGCTTGTAATTGAGATTGACTACATAATGAAAATGATGTTCTTTTTTAAATTCAGCTTGTTGAGGCCATGCTTTTTGTCTCCTGGCTCTCAAAACCCATCCCTGCTGGGAAAAGGGGCAAACATTGTACAAACTCAAACCTGTGGGTTTTTTCCCTTCTTTTCACTGGAAGCGCACACACGCACGCATGCACACACATGCATTTTGTGGCTAAATGGGCAAGACCGGCTCCTAAAGACTTAAACAAGTTTGAAAAAAGAGAAGACAAATAAGAAAATTGTGGCGTTTCTGCGTTGCAAAGAAGCCACTTTCCTTCTGAAGGAAAGCTGAGGTGCGGAGAGTATTTTATGCATGTTTTGGCTAATTAAGAGGTACCGCTGTCTGAGAAGAAGAGTTGTTTTATATCTGGGTGCATGTAGTAACTTCTAAGCAAACCCATGCATGACCTGTGCACCCACAGACACATCCCTACCTCTGCGTTAGTATCACAATTGTGCTTTGAGATAATGACTATCTAAATGCAAATAATAAACAACTGAGGTGAGTTTAAAAGACCTAAGTCTTGGAATAGTGAAGTCTATTGTGGTCCATGGCAGAAGTTTGGGTGAGTGCTCGTCACAGAGCAGTGTCACTGCTGCCACCACCAGGATAGCTGAGGGTGCTGGACCAAAACTGCTGGGTGTCTTCCTCAGACTCATAGGTAGGTCTCATCTTTCGTTCAGAAACTAGGAGAAGGCGAGAAGAAGGTAATAGGAGAGAAACTAAGCCTCATCCAGCTCACATGGACGCTCACAGCAAACACAACAGAAGAAAACAAGCCCCCAGAAGACCTGTTTGAGCCCGAATGACATGCTCTGCTCTTTGGGATGGGAATGGTATGTTTGTTCTTTATAGAGCATCTGATGCAGTGGAGGACCTGGGAGCTCCATAAGTACAGATAACGTCAGTAACATGACAAGTTTTTCCATTGACATCAACCAGCTGAGTCAGCAACCGTGCAATGCCAGCAAAACCAGTGGTGACCCCAGAAATAATGGGGAGTGCCTTCTGGAATAACACTAATCAGCACATCTGTGCAAAGCTCTTCGTTACATCTAAAAACTGAGACTGAAGAGGAGAGGGAACTGATTCCAGTGAGTCCCGGAGCAGAGCACAGGTAGGGAACATCATGAAAACCCAGCTTCCTTGGATAACAAAACAGGCTCCCAGTTGCACTGGCAGAAACCCCATCAATTCAATGTCTAAACCACTGGTGGTGCAGGCAGAACAACACTTTCCTTCCTGGACACCAGAACCATGCTCTCTTTGTGATCCTCAGTATAAAAGAAGTCATGTACCTGTGTACAAGGGCATGCAGCAGTGAGATTCTCCCACCAAAGGCTACACAAAAGACTGAAAGAATATCTTGGTGCCCTGACTAAGAGAAGATATGAAAAGTGTCAGTACAATTTATAATCTGGTGCCTACAGAACAGCATCACTTGAAGACTGTAACCATCCAGGATAAGGTTGATAGGTACAATACTTCATCCCATCAAAACAGACCAGCTTGGATTTCACTCCAGCTTAGCTGGTTCCATCTTCTGCTCTCCTAGAGAGGGAAGGGATGAAAGGCAAGGACCAGTGTTTACTCAATGGGAACTTCCAGAAGTGATAAAACACATTACCCACGTGTACCTATAACGCTCCAGATACCCATTCCAGCCCAAATACCTCCTTCCTTTTGCGGGGCTGAGCACCACCAAGCACTCTCGGAGTGTGTTGCCACCAGTGATGACTGCAAAATGGGAAAGATTTGGCCACAGCTCACCTGGTCCTTGACTTCTCTCTGCCCAGCTGACCAGGTATGTCCCCTGCTGACTTCAGCCATAGCGCCCAGCTCGTCATACGAGGCTGCTCTGAGCCATAGCAAGTTGGGTGTAAAAATTGCCAATAGACTTTTCTCAGTTGATAATAAACACCCAGATCTTGGATTTTTTGTGCTTGACAAGGCAGAGCCAGGGGCGATTGCTGTGGGCTTTCCTTAAAGATCATCTTGCAGAATGAAGATAATAGTGGAATAATGCTTCACTAATAAGAGATGGGTAATGTCGAGTTCATTCTCTGGCTTATTGAAACATGTTTAACAATTTCTCTTCCATATCAATGCTTTCGCCAGGCTAATGTTTATCCTCTTTTTGCCTTGTTTTGTGTCTCAAATAGCAAGTTGGGTTCTTTGTTGCCTTTATTTTCATAACCGTGGCTATGAAGATATGGAGGATTAATGTAATCGATATTCACTCCAATGTGAATATAACATAGCTTGAAAAAAAAAAAGCATTGGGAAGGGCTGCCATGGGTGTGTTATGCAGCTGTAACTGAGAAGAAGTAAGTGTTTATTTTTAAAAGTTTCTCTTTTAAACAGGATTTGTCCTCTGAAAAAAATCAGTTCTTTTTCTTCCCACTTCTAAACAACCCCCAAATTTATTTCCAACCAGACAAAAAAATGTACAAAGATTATGAAGATAGTTTCAACCGATAAATATGAACATAAGGGAAGCTGGGAATGGTCGGAAGGTAATGTGCAACAGTAGAAAAGTGGGTTAAGTGACTCCCCCACCACCAATGAGATGGTAAAACCCTCGAATAGGAGAAGCTTTAGAGAAATGCAGTGGGAGGGAAAAAATCAGATGCAAATAATTGTCATGTTAGTGAAATATATCTCGCTGTCTCCAGAATCAGTGGTGTAGCTTAAGGCCCTCTGTCACTCAGAAAGCGCCAACAGATTTCAAAGGAGTTACAAAGAAAATCCCCTGTGAAGGAGTTGGATCAGTCATAGGATATGCAGAAAGGCAAATTGCTGTTAAAACTAAAAGAAAAAAGGTAAATATTTAGGCTGAGAAGAAACTTCTAGTACTATAAATTGAAGAGAACACACAAAAATATTTAGACCTTTTTCTGGAGCTTTGTAAATACAATCAATGGGGATATTTGTTTTAATACAATAACAACCTGTGTAAATCCTGCCCTTGCTTCACTCCGTAGCTCCTCTCCTGCTGAGCCAGCAGCAGCTGCGGAAGGGACCTCAACTTCCAAATGCAGACTTTCTGCTAAGCAGTTGATTTCATTTTCAGGTATAGTTTCTCAAGAAGTTTTATCTCAGAGAAGGCAAAATTAAAATGGACACTGGGGACAACATGGAATAGTTGGATCACATCTCACCAAAACTAGGAATTGCAAGGGATTCTCCTGTTGATATTTTAAACTTTTGTCTGTGCAAGTTTTAATCAATTAAAATGCATTATCTACCCTCTTAACTTTCTCAGAGAGGATTATCTGACATTTACTATTCACCAGTTTTGCTGAAAAGGTTAATAGTTCACAGGCTGAAGTTAGAAGTAAACAGAATCGATCATTCCTAATGCTTTGGCTGAAATGGAGGGGCTTTGTGTTGACAGGCTAGGAGATGTAATGAGCCTCTAGTACATTCTTAAGGCTTGTTTCATTTGCTCTGTGAATGGGGAAAGTAAAATTATAGTCTATAGGTGTTTTCCATGGTTCTTTCATAAGCAGGCCTCCTGACACCAATTAAAGAGATTATGTCATCAACTGAAAAGAAAGCTATAACCTCGTATGTTAATGCCGTGATTACTTAAGACAGGGTCACTGGACCCAATAGAACAGTGAGTGACCTTGGTGAAATTAACTTTGGAGCTCAATTCCTAATTAACTGTTTTCAATGAAAGAATGTGTGATTTTAGGCTATTTGTCAAAATATTCACTTTTTTCTGTACGAGGACTTTGCCACCAGAAGTTATTCCTCACCAGTGTAAAAAACAGGAATAAGATTAGGAAATGGCAAACAGCATATCCAGAGCTTTATGAAAGCAGATATTGTGCCCTGGATATTTTGCCTGAAAAACCTTATTCTTTTGAGGCTTCTTTACCCACAGTGCAAAAATTAACAGTCCTCAGGAGCGAATGGCACATTTGAACATACATCCAGGGTAGATGAAATCAGAAGAGTTGCACAAATGAAAAAAAGAAAGAGTAGCATCTGTGCATAAAATACAGAGGCATATTTATAAATATTAGAAATTCACCATTTTTAAAATGGATTTGCAGCGTATACAGAAATCTGGCCAGGGAAGCTGCATTTTGTAACATTGGAGGAATGTGAAAAGAAGACGAGGAAGCATTTTTAAGTGCTCTCTCCACTCTTTCTCAGGTAAAGGCAATGATGCTCCCCAAAAGGAGGGTGGGTTGCCTGGGTGACCCTTGGCTTTGTCTGCCATGTCATGGGCTGAGCTCTGTCAGAGGTGCACACACTCAATCCTAGTGCTACAATAATTGTAGGGGCTGCGTAGTCCACTTGAAGCTGTTGCTTAACACTGAATCCACCTTGGGTCTCTGGTCAGCTATGCTAAAGTCACATTTCTACATGCTTCACTTTGCCAGGAAGTAATGCACATCCAAAAACATTTTCAATGCTGATAGCTGTATGACGTGGCTGTAAAAGAATCCTAGAATCATAGAATAGTTTGGGTTGAAAGGGACCTTAAAGATCATGTAATTCCAGACCCCTTTCAATGGACAGGGACACCTCCCACTGGACCAGGCTGCTCAAGGCTTCATCCAACCTGGCCTTGAACACTTCCAGTCATCCACAACTTCCCTGGGCAACCTGGGCCAGTGCCTCACCACTCTCACAGGGAAGAAATTCTTCCTTATGTCTAGGCTGAATCTGATCCTTTCCAGTTTATAGCCATTGCCCATAAGAAGTTGTTTAACCTGTTGGTCTTTTTCTTCTTTCTTAAATAACGTTTATTAGGTTTGATCCAAGCCTTAGTCAGTCTGCGGGTCAAAGTCTTGAGGATACTGCCAATCAAATACTCCAGCAAACAGCAAATTTCTCTTAAAAATTATTACAAAGTTAATGGCAACTTGCTTTATGTGTAGAAAGGCTTCAGACCTGAGCTACCCGTATGAACGTATTCTGCTTCCAGGGGACTGAATTTGCAGGGTTAGATGTGACACCTGTGCCAGCTCTGAGAACGGCAGAGGTTTCTTCCTCTGAAGGCTGTGAGCAAGGCAAGAGTGGTGGCTGTCCAGGCTGTTATACTGCCTCCAGCCCGGGACACGGCGTGGGGCTCTGGATCTGCTCCTGCTGCTGAATTGTGTGACAGAGCTGATTCTTTCCTTTGGCTGCAGGGATGGGATGAACATTAAAGTAGGTCAAGAAGGGGAAGCAGGAACCTCTCCCATCTGCCCACATCTAATTCTACAAGTAGAAGTGATTAGATAAAATGTCCCGAAGTACCTGGTGCTCAGAGACAGTGGAGGTGTCTATGCGCCATGGGCAAAACCCCAAGGGGAGGATGTAGCAAAGCCAAGAAATGAGCCAGCTTCCTGAAACTCCACCTCTGTTCACAAACTACATCTGTGCCAACCATACAGTGTCACTGGTTGACCACCAGGCCAGCTGCTCCTCTCCTCACGTACAACGAGACTCTGCCCAGGCTCGGACACAGACATTCAGTGTTCATGGGAACACTGAAATATCAGAGTGTGAAAAAGGCTTTTCCCACAGTCACCAGGTTATAAAGCAGCAGGCTTGAATGGGGACCCAGCTCTAGAGGACAGCCAGAGAGACTGAAGGAGCTGCACTGGAAACTAAACTGCTGTTATCTGGATGACATCGCTGGTACCTGCCTGGAGACAAGGCATGCGGACGGGGAGGCATTAATTAAATGGAAAGCTCAGTGAAACCTCTGACCGTGTAATACAGGCGACACAAAAGATGCAATTCACTTCAAATATGACCAAATGTGGGCAGTCACTTTCCCTAAGAACCAAGAAGACAAAATCTCATACGGCCTTCTGGCTTTATTTTCACTGCAGGTCACAAGTACATCCCTTAGGCTGTGCATGGATGTAATCAAACAAGGTCCAGTGTTGGATATCACCAACCTCACAGTACGTTCAGCCTTCCAGCGCACACTCCAGATCACCACCTTTCACACTGTGGCCCCCGGCTAATAAACAGCAAAGGAGCAGTGAGTAAATTTGCTGAAAGATGCAATTAAAAGCAATCGGGACATTCTGCCCACTGAAAGCAATGTATTCTTTACTGCTTGTTTGTGGAGGAGGGAAAAAAAGAGGAAAGGAAAAGATTTTCTCCCTTCACTGTGGACCACCCAAGAAACTTTTTGTCTCCTAGTTCTGACACCAGAGAGAAATGAGGTGCTTGTTTCTTACATGTCTTGAGCTCTCATGCATTTCTCCCCACTCTCCAGGCTTCGGGAAGTTGATTGCATTGATGTCTTGTCCAAGTAAAAACAGGTGTTGCAATAGCTGCATTTTCTAAAGCAGAATTTCATTAAGAATCTGCATTTTTGGAGGACTGGAGGTGTGGTTTACACAGAAGTGATGTTTAAGGGACTGGGGCACAGAACCACTAAATTGGAAAGGTTAGTAACTTGTGCTGTGAAACCCTGCAGATTATTGACTACCAGAGCTAAATCCTGGATAGTGCGGAGTTGTCTGCAGGAATTCAGCATAGGAACGGTTTTCAGAAAGTGGCGGTGGAGTCAGTGTGTGTGATTAAAACCCTTCGGCCCATGCTTTAGCCTTTGCCTGACAACAGTGCTCAGCACTTTACAGGATGCAGCCCCTTAGAAGCCTGTAGAACTGAAGCCAGCAGGCTCTTTGCCACTGTCTGCATTCATGAGCCAGGTCAGAACGAATGAGGTAGCTCTCAGTGAATAAATATTATGGTTGCAAAGAACATGACAGAAACGGCAGTAAGGCTGGGAAGCCTCCTGGTACTGAGGATTTTCTAGGAACAGGGGAGCAGCTTATGGGATACAAGGGCTGAAGTGGAAGATCTGCTTGCTCACACGGGTAAGGACTACTGGCAGTAGGAAGGACTGCAAGATAAAGGTCTTAAGGAAGATGCGCTAATGAGTGATAGAGATGTGGCTCTGCAGTTGCATACAGAGTTGAGGATATGGCCAGTGACATAATACACTCGGCCATGCAAGCTTCATGTGCACATATCCGTGTCATAACACCAGCAAACTGCTAAGTGCAGACAATCCCTCCCATCAGAGACATGAGAGTTACCTCCTTGTAAAAAGCATGTTACAATCCTGAGAATACACACTGCCTTTTGCCAGCACTCACTCGTACACTGAATCATGGAAGGAGGGGGAATATACCTAGGCTGAGATACCCTTGATGCCCTCTTCAACCCTGGTGCATTTGGTAGCGTTCTAAAGGGTCAGAGCAGCTGGAAGAGGTTTGAAAAGCTCTATTAAATGTAGAAGGATGATTCCTGCAGTGAAGACAACAGAAGGTGGCAGAGCATCCACATTCCAGGCACAAGTTCTGGTGCTGAGTGTGTGCAGAATTGAGACCTTAATGAGGCAAACCACCAAACAGAGCTGAGTGATAACTAAGGTAACTTAGAGAGCTTGTGCAAGTACAAGTGAAAGCGGGGCTTTCAATCTCATGCTGCTGGTCCAGGCCTGAGATCACTTGGAAAGTGTTTAAAATCAATGTTGAGCTTTGGTGAGGTCCAGCTATGAGTCCTTTTGGGTACCACGGCCATACTTCATGCAGTGCTTCATATTAATAATTAACATCTAATTCAATTAGGTATTACTAAACTACATTATTAGCATTATTATTTCTACTACTACTACTACTATTATCATTATTATTATACTAATTACTTACATTCCGCCTGATCCTATTCTCATGATCTGTACATAAAATGCTGCATGGTTTCATTCAGGCTCATTATAGCTTTCAGCCCAGTCAGATATTTTGCTGAGACTTGCTAGCTGCCCCTGGCCACAGACAGAAGTGCTTTTATTCTCCCCCTGTCCTTCTGGGGGCATTGAGTTTCCCACCTGGGTTGCAGTATTTCCAGGGGACTTCCTGGACACACAGGCTAGAAATCCATCACAAGGGAAATAATTTTTTTACTAGCATCAATCAAAACATTTAGTTCAAATGCTTTATAGCACAGAAAAGCAGTGCCACGCTCTGTCTTCCCCAGGAAGCAGATTTGCCTTGTAGTGATTTTGGGACAAAGTTTTCCAAGGGGAAATGAGAGAGTGGCAGAAATGACTGACATCTGTTTCCTTCCTTCCATTGTGGGCTATTTTCAGAGATGATTGACAACGTCTTTCCCACTTGCTTCCTCTGAAGTCCACTTATTTTCTAGCAAATACGTGGTTCCTTTCTCCTGTATCACTATTAGCAAGAGCACAGATTCTCGGGAGCAGAACTTTCTATGTATGTAGATGGTGTGTTTGCACAACTGTTCACCGAAGTAGCCTGCCCAAAGCAGCCTGAGAAGAAGAACCACTGTGCACAGCGGAGTAGGCTGCAGCATGATCAGCTCTTCCCAGAAGGTGCTCCAGAAGCAATTTCCATGTGTGCTAAAGAGAGGAAAACTTTGCTGTCATGTAGCACTCTTCTCACCAGGAGATCTCAAAGTACTTCACAATGGCAGCATCACTTCCTCCTTTCCACAAAAATGATCAGTTCCCTGGCTGGTTACAGAATCACCAGGTTGGAAGAGACCCACTGGATCATAGAGTCCAACCATTCCTATCAATCACCAGACCATGCCCCTCAGCACCTCATCCACCTGTCTTTTAAACACCTCCAGGGAAGGTGACTCAACCACCTCCCTGGGCAGCCTCTGCCAGTGCCCAATGACTCTTTCCGTGAAAATTTTTTAGGTTTAGGTCATCATACAACCAAGAACAGAAGAAAAGGCACTAAAGGTCCCCAGTCATGGCTCCAGCCTCTAGGACACCCCTACCCCCTCCCCAACAAGAGGTAGGGAAGGTGGTAAAGCTGCTTTTGTACTGCTTGATGATGGCAGGTCAAGCCTATACCATAGAATCATAGAATGGTTTGGGTTGGAAGGGATCTTAAAAACTCCTCCAGTTCCAACCCCCCTGCCATGGGAAGGCACACCTAACACCACATCAGGCTGCTCAAGGCCCCATCCAACCCGTCCTTGAACACCTCCAGGGATGGGGCAGCCACAACTTCTCAGAGCAGCCTGTGCCGGTGCCTCACCAGCCTCACAGGAAAGCATTTCTTCCTAATGTCTCAACTAAATCTCCCCTCTTTCATCTTAAAACTGTTCCCCCACGTCCTATCCCAGCATTCCCTTATAAAGAGCCCCTCCTCATCTTTTCTGTAGGTTATTGTAGCATCCTTGATATTCACATTTAGGAAGAATCTAATTTAAGTCCTTGTTTGACAGGTATTGTTCACCTTGCAAGGGTTCTCAACCTATGAAGGCAGGGTTTGTAAAGCACAGGAGGCTGTGGGCATGCAGCTGCAGGGTGGCTTGAGGAAAACACTGTGGCACCACAACTTGTTGAGCCAATTTCCCCTCGGATCGGAGGGCAGCTGTGTCTTCCCGAGCTGAGATGCTGTTGCCAGGGTGCCTCAAGGCCATCTGCTCCTCTACGCGTGGACAGGGGACAATGGGCAGTGCACTCCGTGGGCCTGCCTGGTTCAGAGCATCAGCCTGAGGAGGAGATGAAGACTGAGTCAGGCTGCAAGAGCTGGAGCAGTCAGGGTGAACTTCTCTTGACCTTCCCCTAATCTGCCAGGGCTTGAGCACAAAACCTCAGGCTTTCATACGCCACGCGTTTTCATTCATTTTTACAGATACATTCAAGCTGCTATTATTCCAGGTTTTTCTGCTTCCATCCCCTGGGGAACAGCTAGCCAGGCACAGACAAGACATCTTCTGCCAGCAGTTACGTGCTGCTCTTTGTCATCACGCTCCACTACTAAACCATGAGGAAATTGCTCCTCTCAGCCTTGCTGTGCTCTTTTCATCAGCTGGGATTTTTCTCCTGGCTAAAGGAACTGGAGCCCTCTTGTGTTGAGCTGTGGAGCTTGCAACAATCCCTTCAGAAATCCCTTTAGCTTAAACCACCCCAGATTCATGGAGATGCCGTGGATGAGCTGCTATTAATAGGAACTCGACTGCTCTGCTTGTCTTTAAGAGCAACATTACACACAATGATACTCCAAAACAGATTTCAGCTTCAAAAGCCACAGGCTTAATTATAAGAAGATAAATAAAAATGTCTTATGATATAAAACAAGCCTACTCTAAACTCAGCTGCTGGAAAACAGCGGATTTTTTCAGTCCCTGGAGTTTAATTAGTATTGTAAGATATATGCCAACTGTGTAGGAGGTATAAATTAGGAAGAGCGGTGATGACTGCAGGATTTGCCATTTCACTTGAATTTTGAAGGCATCTAGAATAAATCAATCTCTGTTCACACAGAGCTCTGTGAAATGACTGATTTCCACTGAGGTGAAACTCAGAATGAGTTTCCCTAAATCTAAGAGCATAGAATCATAGGAAACCTCAAGCTGGAAAGGACCAATAAGGATGATAGAGCCCAACCCACTGCTCCTGCAGGACTATGGAACAGAAAACCAAACACCAGCACAATCTCTGCTGTCCTTGGGATCAGATGCTTTGGGCTACAGATGTTAATTTGTACTGGTAGGGGACCAGGAGATTCGTTTTTTACTGGAACAGGGCCCAGTCTGTCCTGGGAAGAGGCCAGGGGATCAAGTTTGTTCTGGGATCAAGTTTATACTGGGAGAGAATCGGGGGACCTGGTTTGTACTGGGAAGTAGCTGAGTGATCCACTTTGTACTGAGATGGGTCCCAGTTTGTACTGGGAGTGGTCTCGGTCTGTACTGGGAGGGGGGCAGGGGATATAGTTTGCACTGAGACTGGTCCTAGTCTGTACTGGGAAGAAAGCAGGGGGGACAGTTTGTACCAGGAGGGGTCAGGATCTTCATTATGTGGCTATGGTAGAACAGCACACACACTTTGGAAGAGGCAGCACCTTAATTGCTGAGAATTCCCAGGATTATTTCAAACCAACATAAATTTGGTGTTATTTTCATTTATTATAGTTATAACTTAAGATTTTCTGCCTCTTTCAATGATAACAGCTTGACAGAGAAAGCTAATGTTGAAGTCACTTTGAGTACCAGTACCAGTATTTTATTTTGAGAAACTAAAATATTTTTCAGAGTTGAGCAAATCCTAGGATTATATTTGCCTTAGATTTGCAGGCGGGAAGAAATTTTTACTTGTCGCAATCCTCTTCTGATAAAAGTTGCAGTAAAACAATCTGTTCAAAATGTTTAAAATAATTTCTACTGCAGACTCGTTTGAAACATCCTAAAAGAATTGTTACCTGTGCTCTTAAGACTTACATACAGGTTTCCGACAGTCTCCTGGGTGGGATCTTAATTCTATATTGAGACTTTTAAGGCCATTTTATTGGAAGTAATATTATTGTTGTTGTTGTTGTTGTGTGCTGCAAATTGCAATGGTATTTTACCATTGTGAGCTGACAAGGTCCTTGCCCGGTAACACCCTCTAGCTCAGAGACACATGATCTGCGGGATAACATCATGTATACGTGGCCTTGTAGAGACACAGTCCCTATACCTCCCTGCACCAGAGGAGGTTTAGACTGGATACTAGAAAAAAATTCTTTACTGCAAGAGTGGTGAAGCATTGGAACAGGCTGCCCAGGGAAGTGGTGGAGGCACCGTCTTTGGAGGTGTTCAAAAACAGGTAGACGTGGCACTTTGGGACATGGTTTAATAGGCACGGTGATGGTCTGTAGGTTGGACTGGATGCTCAGAGGTCTTTTCTAGTCTTAATGATTCTGCGATTCTATAATTCTATGAAGGTCAGCCCTAAAAGGTCACATGAAGGAAGCAAATTCTAGGGAGGGTTTGAATGTGGGGAAAAGGGAGGTTCTGTTATTAGCATGAGTTGAGCCCCCTCTACCACTGGTGCAACACATGGAAGACTGAGACCCAAGGCCTTCCCAGACAATGTACTCACTAACAAAGAGGCAGACTCAGTGTTGTGCCTTTCGCTGCTTTCATTGCACTTTGCTATCTCCTGCATCTCTAAGCCCAATCCAAGACCATGCATGAGAAAATCACGAAATTATAGAATCGTAAGATGGTTTGGGCTGGAAGGGACTTTAAAAATCATCCAACCCTCTGACATGGCAGGGACACCTCTCACTGGGTCTGATTGTTCAAGGCCTCATCCAGCCTGGCCTTGAACACATCCAGGGATGGGGCAGCCACCACTTCCCTGGGCAACCTGCACCAGTGCCTCACCACCTTCACAGGAAAACATTTCTTCCCAATATCTAATTCCCTTTCAGCTTAAAACCTTGACTCTCTAATCTTATTCCTGCTCTCCCTGATAAGGGGCCTCTCTCCATTTTTCCTGTATCCCCCTTTGAGTACTGGAAGTCTTCTAAATGATCTCCCAATAACCTTCTCTTATCCAGGCTGAACAACCTCAACTCCCTCAGCCTGTCCTCACAGCAGAGGTGCTCCAGCCCTCTGATCACCTTCGTGGCCTTCTCTGAATCCGCTCTAGCAGATCCATGTCCTTCCTGTGCTGTGGGGTCTCATACTGTACGCAGGACTCTAGGTGAGGTCTCACAACAGCAGAGTAAAGGGGCAGGATTACCTCCCTCAACCTGCTGGTCACACTTCCCTTGATGCAGTGAGAGAACCTAAGCTGTGGACCAAGCTTCTCTGAGTTTCTAGGGCTTTCAAGGCTCCCAGCTTGTAAGACAATACAGAGACACTGCTTTTTATGAATGGCTGAGACATCTTCCCAAAATTCAGGCCTTTTAAAGTGCTTCTAATTGTTCTCCTGAAAACAAAAAAGGCATTCATAAAAATGCCCCGAAGCACTAATCACTTGAAAAAATGTGTCTACATTTGGTTGACTATGTCGTTACATACTGTACAGGTGAAGGTCATGATCTTTCCCTGTTTTGCTTCCTGGTTCTCACCACATGTAGCAGATCATGATTATAATCTGACACAAAAGCATCTTCGGCGAGTGATGCATTTCCTCAGCTTGTGGTTAACTGCAACCCCTACAGACAAAACGAGTTCTTATGTTTCAAGACTGCAGGAACAACAAATGGGAGAGCTAACGTATAGGTATCTCAGCTTTTGCTGTCTGGATTGCAGAGCACATCAAAGATTGAACAACAGCGTGCAGTTGCTGACTTTCAGCCTGGCACATCTGAAATGGAAATAATTGATGGCAATAGTACCTTTCACTGAGGGAGACTTCCTAATGCCTCATGCACACAGCAGCTGCGTGTCTGAGAGACACGACAGTCCAGCGAAGCAAAGAAGGAAGACTCTGACAGAAGACATTATGGTAATGTACATTAATGGCACTTGCTGATTTGAATAAAGTAGCATGTTAAAAACTCCACAGTCTCTTTACTGTGTGCCACGGCCCTATTTACAACTCCATATTTGAGATATTTGCACTCAATACAATTCGAGACAAGTCAACACGCCCGGATTACAGCATTTTTCCATTAATTTTGGTTTTAATAATTTAAAAAGGAAACATAGAAACTTCGTCCCTTGGTGGAAACCTGACAGCTATGAACAAACTTTGTGGCACCATTCCCAATGTTTACCTCTTGGATGCATCTTCTGAAATGAAATGTTTGTTCCAAGCCCAAGGTCAGAGCAAAGTCACTTATCATTTATAGAAACACTGCTGGTCTCAGAAAACAGCAAACGCTTGGTTTTGTAGTTGTTAGAGCAACAAACATGCTTTATTGCCCATTCATAATGGGAAAAAAACCAAAGCAAATATTAATAAACTTAACCATTAATAACTACAAAGCACCATAACTCATGTTGTATGCATGTTGTTGTGCCTCAGCCCAGGCCCTAGCTGAGCACACATGTTCCTCTCAATGGAAACAAGAACACACTAGTAAAAATAGATGATGGAAGTGATGATAAATTATACCATTTAATGATTTCAGTCTACTACTCCATTCACCTCTGCAGTGCTTTGTTCTTCAACTATCTTTTGCAATCCAGCCTCTCCTTCTACAGCCAGGTTAGAGCATTCATTATTCTTTCTGGTGCTCCACACCCCTGACCCCATGTATCTCCCTCCACCACCTTCACCTTCTCAAACATAGAATCATAGAATCACAGAATCACAGAATGGTTTGGGTTGGAAGGGACCTTAAAGGACCTGTAACTCCAACCCTTCTGCAATGGGCAGGGACACCTCCCACTGGATCAGGCTGCTCAAGGTTTCATCCAACCTGACCTTGAACATCTCCAGGGATGGGGCAGCCACAGCTTCCCTGGGCAACCTGTGCCAGTGCCTCACCACTCTCATGGTGAAGAAATTCCTCCTTATGTTTAGTCTAAATCTGTTCCTCTCCAGTTTATACCCATTGCCCCCAGTCCTATCACTACAAGACTTTGTAAACAGACCCTCCCCTTCCTAAAATCCTCCAGCGGAGGCATGGATTTCATAGAATCATAGAATCATAGAATCATAGAATCATAGAATAACCAGGTTGGAAAAGACCCACCGGATCATCAAGCCCAACCATTCCTATCAAACACTAAACCATGCCCCTCAGCACCTTGTCCACCCGTGCCTTAAACACCTCCAGGGAAGGGGACTCAACCACCTCCCTGGGCAGTCTCTGCCAGGGCCCAGTGACCCTTTCCGTGAAAAATTTTTTCCTAATGTCCAGCCTAAACCTCCCCTGGCGGAGCTTGAGGCCATTCCCTCTTGTCCTGTCCCCTGTCACTTGGGAGAAGAGGCCAGCTCCCTCCTCTCCACAACCTCCTTTCAGGTAGTTGTAGAGAGCAATGAGGTCTCCCCTCAGCCTCCTCTTCTCCAGGCTAAACACCCCCAGCTCTCTCAGCTGCTCCACACAAGGCCTGTTCTCCAGCCCCCTCACCAGCTTCGTTTCTCTTCTCTGGACTCGTTCCAGAGCCTCAACATCCTTCTTGTGGTGAGGGGCCCAGAACTGAACACAGGATTCGAGGTGCGGTCTCACCAGTGCCGAGTACAGAGGGAGAATAACCTCCCTGGACCTGCTGGTCACGCCGTGTCTGATCCAAGCCAAGATGCCATTGGCCTTCTTGGCCACCTGGGCCACTGCTGGCTCATATTCAGTCGCTGTCAACCAACACCCCCAGGTCCCTCTCCTCCAGGCAGCTTTCTAGACAGACTTCTCCTAGTCTGTAGCTGCACAGGGTTGTTGTCCCCCAAGCTGCTCACAGATTTTCTGCTGTGCAGGAGCTTTTTGCTATGTGTGTTGTGGAACAGGATGGCCAGCAGCATCTGGCATGGGGGCGGGGGTCAGCCCTGACGTCAGGGAGAGCTGTGCCGCTGCGCTGCAATGTCATGAGCTGCTGCTGCTCGTAGGGCCGTGGAGAATACATGAGAATTGACAGAGAGGTCAGGGAGATAATACGAAGAAGCTAAAGTGGCTGGAAACCTGGAGAGAAAATGACAAGTTCTTTTGCACTTTTTGAAGCTGAACCTTATTTACTTCTGGGGACAGATGATCTGAAGAACTGATATAGAGTTAGAAATTCCAGGAAACTAAAAGACCATCCTCTTGGTAACCTGTGGGTAATAAGTAGCAGAGGAAAAAGAGGCAAGAGTAATCTTGGATCTAAAATCAATCCTACTAGAATTTTTTTCAGCTGATTTAAGGAAATATGCACAAGATGCCTCATTCGTAGAAGACTCAATGACAATACAGTGTGTGACCAGATCTGAAGTGTAATTCTCTCAATGACATGATGGACACTGGGGTGGTTTTTTTTGGTATAGCTGCGGGAGGAGTGAGACAGAAGTCAGCCAGTAGCTGTCCTGACCAGACAAATCTTTCATCTTGCATAAATCTAACATAATTCCCTTCTTGCTTTCCCACAGGAACTGTGCTGTGGACACTGAATTCCTGGTTCGTAACACTCTGTGAGCCCGTGTGAGAGGGCAGGAAGCACTTGGCACAGGTTAGGTTCAATAGAAAGAAAATTTGCTGAGTGTTCCAAGTTTAAGTGCATCATGTTTTAAGTTCTGCAAATGCAGGAATGCAAACTGGCCGACAAACTTTTGTGAATTGGACGAAGAGTCATGATTAATTTATCAAGCTGTTCTAAATACATCAACTAAAATAATGGCAATATAAACAAAAGTTATGTAATTCCTCCTTGCCCATGCTTGGTTCCTGCTTGTGATGGCAGAAACATAAACTGAACTGGAGCGCATAAAAAGGTTTCCAAGAAAAAGCCTTTGTTTAATGTTTCCTCTGCATCAAATATTCCACTTGCCTCCCAGTCGCATATATTCTAAATCATGCTTTTGCTGTCCACAGAAAATTCCTCCATCTACTTAGACTTTCAAATCTACGATTTTGCACATTAATAAATAGTAATGAAGTCCTGAAGTAAATACCAATGTTATGGTTTCATTGGCGATCTTGCTGACATTTATAAATATCTGCAGCTTTCATGGTTCAGGACACTGGAAGAGCTTCCAGATTCTGTTAAACTTTGTCACATAATTGTACATATGGTCTCTCTTTTAAAAGTATAATTTTTTAAGCAGCCCTGCATGTGTTTTCCTGCTTTATCAAAGGCCATGTTTCTGTGTGGGTGAATCTTCGCTGACCTACTAAACCCACCGTTTTTCATCCCAGCTGACACCAAACAGCACACACAGTCTGCCCTTTCCCAAGCTATGGAAATATTGCTGTCTTGTGGTTACTCACTGCTCTGAATTAGTCATCCACTTCTATGTCTGTCCGTTTATACGCTAAGAGATAATCCACCAAGATTAATAGCCATTTCACTTCTTGTGTATTCCTTTGTCTATCAATAGGATTACAGGACTTGGTTCCTGTGGTGGAAAGTTTAGCTCAGTGACCCAAGAAATACTTTCCAATCAAACACTATCGTTTCCCTGCTCCAAAAGGTAAGAAAGAGGAATTCCACAATACATCCTGGAACTGAACTGAGCATGGGACAGTCCTGGGCCAGGGATTTTGCTGCTGGGATAAAGCCAAACTGAAGAGCTGAAGAGCATCAGTAGCAAATGGTTTGAGTCTGGCTTCATTTAAGTGACCAAGAGCAAAGAACATGAGATGGAAATCAATTTCAGCCTCAGATTGCATGGTTAGACTTGATCTCAGAGGTCTTTTCCAACCTGGTGACCATGATTCTATGATTCAGGGGTGGTGCAGTGATCTCTGAGTCTGTTAATTGTCGAAAGCTCCTAATCATGCAATACTGCCTAACTGTGCAAAAAGACAGATGCCGTAACATATATTCCTTCAATAGAGTCCTAAGTATGCAGTATCTTGCATTTATACCAAACATGGCAAAGTTGGAGGGAATTCTCCACTTCAGAGAACTCTGTCGAAGCATGGGTTTGCTCCAACAGGGAGCTCTTGTCTTAGGTCTCCCAAAAGTCCTTCCATCCAAGCAGGAACAAGTAGCTGCAGTATCTCTTCTTTGCTCAGACTGGTAGGAAAGCAGTAACTTCCAAGAAAAACAATGGTAAGCGTCTCTTTTTACATGAATAACCTTTCCAAGTCCAAGAGAGTCCCATGATCAGTTGGCCCCCATATAACATTGATGGAGGCCTCAGGACAGCCAGAATGAGAGGAACTGTTCAGACAAAACTTCCATGATTTGTGTGCAGAAGCTGTTGTGCAGATACAGTTGCCCCCAGTAACTCTGCCCTGCCTGTGTGGGACGACAAAAGAAACTTCTGCCACTTGCTAAATGGATTCTGCCAGCACTTCTGAAGCCCTAACGCTATTTGCATTTAAAGAAAGTTAAAAGTGTTATGTGTAATCTCTTTGGGAAAGCTGTTGTGAACCTCTGGGAACAGCCACCTTAATCCCCTGTCTGGTCACTAGAGACACGAGACCTGTGATTGCCACCTTGAAGGGTATGGTCAAGGCAAGTGAGATGGACAACTATTGAGGTACATCATAGAATCACTTGGCTGGAAAAGACCTCTGAGATCATTGAGTCCAACCATACCTATCTGCCACTAAACCATATCCTTAAGTTCCTCATCTACCTGTCTTTTAAATACCTCCAGGTATGGTGACTCCTCCACCTCCCTGCACAGCCTCTACCAGGGTCTGATGACCCTTTCAGTGAAAATTTTTTCCTCCTGTCCAATCTGAACCTCCCCTGGTGCAGCTTGAGGCCATTCCCCCTCATCCTATCACCTGTCACTTGAAAAAAGAGACCGGCACCCACCTTGATAGAACCTCCTTTCAGGCAGTTGTAGGCAGTGATAAGGTCTCCGTTCAGCCTCCTAGATCTCAGAAACAGGTGGGATTTTTCTTGCAGGCTAGAGAAGGGCAGCTCTGAGCACAGTGTGTAAAGCTAGCTTTTCAAGAGAATGCATGAAGGACCTTTAGATTTTCTTCTCTCCAGATTTCCAAAGATGTATTTATACTGGCCTAAAATAAATATAACACAGAGGAAGGGAGAAAGGCTTGTTGCATATGCCACAATACAGATCAAGTCAAGTGAAAAAGCCAGTGTTGGTGGCACATGAAAAATTACCTCCCTGAAGCAAAATAGGCAACTACTTATTTATGCTGGCTGGAAAAAACTGCTTGTTCTGTACACTTGGTCTTCTCCTACCTATAGCTCTTCCTAAGTAAGGCCTGGTGATTTTGCATATCAGATCTTTTTATTATACACAATAATGTCTGTAGATGCTGGCTAATGAAACATGCGTGAGGTGAAGCACTTGTCTGTGAACCATGGCTTAAGAAATGTAGCTCCATCTCCAGTTATCTTTATTCTGATAAACGGAGGTAAAGCAGCGATGAAATAATTGTGTATCTAAGGAAAGGTTGTAAAGTCATGCTCTGATCCACATTTAGCAGTGCTAAATTGTGAAATAGCACAATGAAATCTGCTTACATTCAACAGAAAACTAGAGAAAATTGTTTGCCCTAATGTCCAACCTCAGAGATCTGCGACGGTTTGTATAGAAGAAGATCAAAAACTAAGTTCTTTTGTCTGTGCCAAACCATGAGCTGGCCCAGCAGCGAGTTGAGAATGAGGGTGAAACAGCTAAATTGCTTTCAGCATACACAGTGAGGCTGGTAGGACCACTGCCTCTGCTGCGAGCCCTGCCTCTGCTGCCTCTTTGCCTTCTCCACGGCTGAAGCCCGTCCAACACACAGGCACGTTGGGGCTGACCCCACCAAATATTTCATGGCACCACGGCGGGCAGAGAGCCCGTCTGGGACCCAAAGGCTGTGCAGAGGCAGGGGCAGGGGCAGTCCTTGCTCTGAACACCACCTGGTTGGTTTGAAACCAGCAGAAAAGAAAGGTAGGGTAGTGGGAGCAGGAGGAAAGGGCAAGTGCAGTTGAATGTGCAATCTCTATGACCCATTAAGGGAAAGATGGTTGAATATCGCTACAAATCATAGAATCATAGAATAACCAGGTTGGAAAAGACCCACTGGATCATCGAGTCCAACCATTCCTACCAAATACTAAGCCATGTCCCTCAGCACCTCGTTCACCCGTCCCTTAAACACTTCCAGGGAAGGGGACTCAACCACCTCCCTGGGCAGCCTCTGCCAGTGCCCAATGACCCTTGCTGTGAAGAATTTTTTCCTAACGTCCAGCCTAAATCTCCCCTGGTGGAGCTTGAGGCCATTCCCTCTTGTCCTGTCCCCTGTCACTTGGGAGAAGAGGCCAACACCCTCCTCTCCACAACCTCCTTTCAGGTAGCTGTAGAGAGCAATGAGGTCTCCCCTCAGCCTCCTCTTCTCCAGGCTAAACACCCCCAGCTCTCTCAGCCGCTCCTCACAAGGCCTGTTCCCCAGCCCCTTCACCAGCTGGAAATCACAGCTGGAAAAGCAGATTTTAAACATCTTTACCTGAACCCACTGACTTAGTGTATGATTTCTTTTATTGGTTGGAAAATCTCGCTACTAAACCAATCATTTCTTAGGCTATTTCCTTGCTAATGCGTATAATTGCTGCCAGTTCAGATAAGCACAAAGGTAACAAAATAAAATCCTTTCTACTTTTTGTTTATTTTGATTCTCCAAAGATGAGGTCTATTAAAGGTCATATCTTGACAGAATTCCTTTCCCCCCCCATCGTGCTAAAATAGATCAGTATTATTGACCTTGACAACAATGCCTGAAAGGTTTAGTGACAATCCGTTCTGTATCAATGAGCACATAAAACTGCTTTTATGGGCTGAGGCGCTCTCCGTGCATTTGATAGCAGGCAGATCAGCTTTTCTTGACAAGGCACGGAGTAAAAAGATTTAATGTATCCATCTCAATGTGAATTGGATCGTACCCTCCTGACATGAGATCCCCAGCCCCAGGGAGAGCCACGCTCAGCGCTGTGTTGCTGCATTAGTCACTCGTAATGGCTACAAGAAGAAACAGAGCATGACAAGGGCTAAATAACACTGTGAGCGCAGAACTGTCCAGGTTTCCCCAGCCTCTCTGCTTTCCCAGACTTTTTAAGCATGAAAAGCAATAAAATGATTTTAAAGGGGGCTCGTTTTTAATTTCGAAACCACTCATCTCTGGAGCGTGCTTTGTAAAGGTAGATCTTGCGCAGTGAATAACACAACCAGGGGTTCTGTTAAGAATCAGATGAGAACTCTCCGCTGGCTCTTTCAAGTGGCTCCAGATTTGGGGTGTTAAAGCAGCTGATCTGTTAATGTTTAACTGCTCTCCTGCTCCTGACTCTGGTTTCAAAGCAGCCAGTCCTCAGCCTGTCTTTGCCCTACACCTGCTTTGGGGCAATAGGTCCCATGCAGCTGAATTTTTCTTTTCCTCCAAATTTTCTTCTTCGCTGATGCCCCCTCCTAAATAATCACCAGAAGTACAGTTTCACTGCTGCATTTGGTGAAACTCTGGCCCAGAAGAAGGCAACGCAAATGTGCCAGTGGTGTCAGTGGGGGCAGGATTTCACTTGTTTAGCTAGAAACAGGTTTTGCTAGAATCCTGACTCTTTCCCCTTGAGTTATGGTGATTACTGGAGGAGAGGGGAGGGGGGAGGGAGAGGGAAGCACTACAACAGATAAAGAGATGAATAATAAAGCCGCACAGGAGGAAGATGTACAATGACTATTGCTGTTCTGATGGTTTGTATTAAAACTTGAGAAACAAGGCATGTGAAGAAGAGAAGACAAGATGGAAATTAAGACCTTTGTTTAGAATATACATGTCTCTGGTTTAAGGGGTTATAAATAATCTTTGCTAGTGGGCTGAGTTGCCTCCTGTCATTAGTCTTATCTCCACGATGCCTGTTCTATCATGTTGTTCACTTCAGGGTCAAAAAAATTGTGTGGAGAAGCAACAGCACACAGCAGATTTTCCTGAACCCAAGTGGAGAGACCTGTTAACCAGCCCTTTCTTTACTCCATCACTGGGAAGCTAACCAAATCTTTGAATGTTTGGCCACAGCCTGCCCTCCTCTTTATTACTGCGTCTAGAAGTGGGGTGGAAGCATCACAGCAACCATTCAAGATCTCTTCTGGGGATGCAGAATTATTGTTCAAGGATCAACAGCTTCTGTATCAATCCAAAGGCAACCGGTATAACTGAAAACAATATTTGGAGAGGAAAGGTGTAACTCACTGTGGCACAATCCCCAGGACTGGAGAAATGCTGAGTATAGGTACACCATTCATCCCACCTCTGGGAGAAGAGGGATGGAACTGGGATGAACATTTGTGTGCATACACATTACTGAGCATCAGGGTTTATGCAGAGACCCTTAAAAATCCCATTCGTTTTTCCTTCTCAAAAGAAAGAGAGCTACTCTCCCAGGAAAGGCTGTTTCTGCACTTTGTATTTCACCCTTTTGTGCTTGCTTGATTCCTGCAGAAGCAGAAGGCACAAAAAATGCCAAAAAAAGAGCTTATGGCAAGCTCAGCTGCATAACACATCTCAGTGCAAGTCAAGGACCACCACCATTGCTCACAACATCAGCTGAGCACGGCAAAGTTGCTGCAGGTCTAAAGAAATCCAACTCATATGGCTGGTAAAGCAAATTCACTGGCATTAAGATTCCTGTTTCAATCATTTAAAGGATAGTTTGCAGATCAAAGGGGTCTTGGAAAAAAACCAAGGACCCAGGTTATGTGAAATACAATCTTGGTTGGAATGAGCCACTGTGGGGTTCCTTTCCTAAGGCAGCCCCTACCTCCAGGTGCTGCTCTTGGAATGAGAACAAAGGGGAGAGGCAGGGGAGGATGAACAAAACCCCCCAAAAGTCAAGAAAAGAATGAAGAGGAAAAGAGAAAAGATTAATCATTCCATCACCAGCAGACTCCTGAGCAGGGTATTTGTTCCTCCTGCACGAAAAGTCCTTCCTTTGCCATCCAAAACAATCAGCTGGAATTTAGCTTGCCTTCAGCCCTTTCCCCCAATTTCAAGCATGTAATTATTTACACCAGGTGCTTTGCTTCAGCCCATCTCTTATGACGTCCCCATTCACAAGTCAAGGATTGTAATTCGCCAGCGTTCACTGAAGTTTCTTTGTACAAGTTTTCTACCCTGGGTGTAACGTTACATTGACAAGCGACATGGCACAATGGAAAGGGAAATAGAATTTACCCGGCAAACAAAGGGTATTAGTGCTCCCTGCTCTAACCCCAGGTGACCGTACAGAGCTGACTGCAGGGTCTCTGCTGACAGAAGGCTCAGGTCATATAAAAACTGTGAGCGTGGCAGCAGTGCTGGCAGACAGCTACACCTGCAGCCCACGGCTGTGTGCAGCCGCACTGCTTTGCGCTGTCGCTTTGGGTGTAAATTTAAATTTTATTTAAATTCAATTTTATTTAAATTTAAATAGGTTTAAATTAATGAAAGATTTCAGCTAGCGGGGTCCTCGGTGCTGATGGAGAGTGTTTAACCCAAGCAGAGCTCACCCCCTCCCTTCCCAGCCTCTAACAGAGGGTTGCCCCATCGCTGCACGATTCACACTGCAGGGTCTGGCCTTTTGTGCCCTGGGCTTTGCTGGTGGCTGCATTCAGGGTGAGGTGCTGTCATAGAAGTGCTGTGAAAAGCCAGGTCTCGTGGCACCCGTGATGCTGCCTCTTTGTTCCACTGAAGCTCCTGGAACGTGCCTGTTGCACCCACACGCGGCAGGACCTCTCCCTGTGTGTCTGGCCAGGGCTGATGCAGGACAGATGCCCTTGGGCTTTGCTGTAAAACAAATAAGCACTGATAAGGATAAGGAGGGGAAAGTGAGAAGTGGGATTATTACAGTTTGCAGCTCCTGTCCTTTGATTTGGTTTGATGCTGGCCTCTTCTCTCAAGTGACAGGGGACAGGACGAGAGGGAATGGCCTCAAGCTCCACCAGGGGAGATTTAGGCTGGACGTTAGGAAAAAATTTTTCACAGAAAGGGTCATTGGGCACTGGCAGAGGCTGCCCAGGGAGGTGGTTGAGTCACCATCCCTGGAGGTGTTTAAGGCACGGGTGGACGAGGTGCTGAGGGACATGGTTTAGTGTTTGATAGGAATGGTTGGACTCGATGATCCGGTGGGTCTCTTCCAACCTGGTTATTCTATGATTCTATGATTCTATGTGGCAAGTCCAGGCATGGATGAACTCGGAGAGGAAGGGAGTCTGAGCGCTCCCCCTTAGCCCTGGCTCCGTAGCACGTACACCACTGCACGCGAGCACAATCCCTTTTCACCTATCTAAATCAAGGGCGTTTCCTGTCTTTCCCTCCCAGAAAAATCTCAAGGTCATGGACTGCCCAGAGATGCAAATAAAAATACTGAGACAATGATGGCAGATAAACCCTGTCTCTCCCATCACTTCTAATTCTTCTTTTCCCTGAAAAGTGGGTGCAATAAATTAAATGAGTCCTAGATTCTAAAGTGGAGAAATTCCTGCTTATTCAACTTCAGTCTACATCTCCCAGCCTCTGTTGTGTCATCTACACTCACAGTGGATGCAGTAGGAGCCCTGGTCGCTTCTTTTCAGAAGCAATTCTAGTTCTGTGAATATGAGGAGTGCTCTGGTCAGACTTTCTTGTGATCCTGCCCCAAAACCAGTCTTTAAAAAGTGGCAGCCCAGTGCTCCCAGCCTGCCCTCCAACCAGGAGGCCAGAGGGGAGAGAAAGGTGCACCAGAGAACACCACCATGACTCACACGTCGCACCTGAAACACTGGTGTGGCCCAGCGGTCGATATAGGGGCTGATACTGTTTAAGCTTTTCTCCATTACCAACCTGGGCAATGGGAAAGGATGCAAACCTCATCAAGCACAGTATAAAAAAATTAGGAGGAGTGGTTGATACACCAGAGGGTTGGGCTGCTGTTCAGAGAGAACCTCAGCAGGATGGAAAAGCAGCTCAACAGCAGCCTCACTAAGCTCAACAAAGGGAAATGCAAACTCCTGCACAGGGGAGGAATAACCCCACGCACCAGCATAGGCTCGGGGCTGTGTGGTTGGGAAGCTGCTATGCAGAATCACAGAATCATAGACTCATAGAATCACCAGGTTGGAAAAGACCCACTGGATCATCGAGTCCAACCATTCCTATCAAACACTAAACCATGCCCCTTAGCACCTCGTCCATCCGTGCCTTAAACACCTCCAGGGAAGGTGACTCAACCACCTCCCTGGGCAGTCTCTGCCAGGGCCCAATGACCCTTTCCGGGAAAAATTTTTTCTGAATGTCTGGCCTAAACCTCCCCTGGCGGAGCTTGAGGCCATTCCCTCTTGTCCTGTCCCGTGTCACTTGGGAGAAGAGGCCAGCACCCTCCTCTCTACAACCTCCTTTCAGGTAGTTGTAGAGAGCAATGAGGTCTCCCCTCAGCCTCCTCTTCTCCAGGCTGAACACCCCCAGCTCTCTCAGCCGCTCCTCATAAGGCCTGTAAATGTCAGCAGGGCTGGGGGTTGGTGGTGGGACTGGAAATCTTCACACATCTGTGCAGCGTGTATGGCAGCAGAGCCAAGAGTGGGACCACCACTGCTGCAAAGCTCCTCTGAGCATCCCTAAAGCAGCAGCTACAAAGGCTCAAAGAGGATGGCGCTGGCTGCTCCAGAGGGCAGCTTTGCTGGACTCAGCACAGCTTTCTGCTGCCTGGCTTGCCCCTGCTAGAGCACTGCTCCTTCTGACACGAGCGTGCCTGTTGCTTACGGTGAAATGCGCTCCCAAGGCACCTTTCCGTTCTTCCTGCAGATGCTTCTGACTCATGCTGATCAACCAAAGATTAGGGAGTCCAGCTTTTGAAGTGCACTGAAACACGTGCTTTAAAAGTAAATAAATTAATTGAAGCAACATTGGTCCGAGCCCTATCAAGGAAGAAATCAGACAGAGGCGGGAATAATGTCCTTGAGGCTTTTTTTCCATGGCTTCCTCTGACCCACAGACTGTAGGAAGAAGAGGGCAAATGTTTCAAATAGAGACATTACATCACTGTTTTATTTATATTCTCCATCTGTGTGATCTGTAAGATATAAGTGGGGCCAAGTATAATTACTCCTAAAGAAATTAAGGTACAAGCAAGGCACGTGCACAGCCCCAAGGTGTAGCCTGCAATGCAGGGAGAAGTTTGTCTTCCCTTTGGGGCAAGTGAAGATCCCTTCCCTCCTTTCTATCACCTCCATCTTCTCCCTATAAACCTGGAGCTACCTCTAGAGCTCCCAGGACCCATGGCCATGTCCAGAACCATCTGCACACTCGCTGGGTCTGGTGTTAGTGAGATAAACCCAGGGGTACTGGAAAACAATTTTCTTGAGGGATGCTTTCAGGGCATTTGAAATAGCAGTCTCAGCTTTGCTGTTTGATGCAGTAGATATTTCTCCCATGGACAAGTTATTTTAAATTGGAAAGGAATAGGAGAAAAAATTAATAAGAACTGCCTGTCTCCAAGCTGGACTTGGTCCCAAGGACTGCAGGAAACGGACCCGCTGGTGGGATGAGGATCTTATTCAATATGCAAGCACTCACCAGGCTTTTGCTTGCCTGTTTCTTCATGGGTTTCCCAGGTCCCTTAGAGGTTTTCCTCAGCTGCTGAAGAGTGCAGAAACACTGGTTGGAACCAGAGTTAGAACACATTGCCCAGGGAAGCAGTGGATGCCTCATCCCTGGTAACAGACAATGTCAGGTTGGACGGGGCTCTGAGAAACACGATTGACTTTAAGATGTCCCTGATCCTGCATGGGGATGGGATTGAATGACTTATAAAGGTCCTTTCCAACACAAACCATTCGATGATTCTATGAAATGGGTAAAAGGCTGCAGTTCAGCACTCATGGAGTTGTCAGGTTCCAGATGTGACAGCAGCGTGTCTCTCTCTCCCACTCCACCAACTCCCACTGCCTGACTCTCGCAGAGGAGGAAGCGCTGTTGTAGAGCTGAAGAGCAGAATTGGAGACATCCTCCCCTTGGAAAGGCTTTGACATCCCTAGGTGAAGGTTTTTCCTCAGTCAGAAGCATTGCAGACCATCGGCGTAGGTTTATCACAGTGCAACATTTTTGAGCACACTGCAAATGCAAGTCTTTTTATCAGAGACTGCAGATTTAAACTATAAGACAAGTAGGAGACAACCAGCTTTTGATTTACTGTTAATTTTCTATCAATTCCATTTGATTTTTATTCGATTTTATTAATTATAATTTATTTTCTATAAACTTCCTATTATTTTTTCTATTTTGATTTTCTATTCCACTTCCTACGCTATTTTTATATCATTCTGCACTACAATGAGTTGCGATGAACAGGCAGTTCTGGCTTCATCCTATTTGTTACATGGGATTGTTTTGTTTTTCATCAACTTGTTTCTCTCTCCACTGTTTTTTTTTGTTCTGGAAAGTCTAGTCTGTCTGCAAAGAGAAAGAGAAGGCAAGTGCAGCATTTTGACCCTCTAATTTTTGTCCAGATTTCTACTGTTTGGACCTTGTCTTCATCCTGGCTGCATTTTCTGCTGCTCCAGCCTGCAGCAACAGCAACAGACTTAGTGGCAACAGCCCAGATCCAGCATTCACCACTAACCAGGAGAGAGGCCATCTGATTCTAGGACATCTCCCTGAGAACAGGCAGACAATTATTTGAAGCACAGGAGGAAAGAGGGTGAGAAAACTTCAGCAGTGACAGCCTATTTTACAAGCATTTACATTTATAAAAAGGAGATTACTGCAGGAAAATTCAGTATTCACATCTGGCTGGAAAATTCCCTCAAATACAGTTTCCTTTGACTCTCCCTCCTGCAACAGTTGGGACTTGGTCTGAAATTCAAATTAACTTTCATACCCAGCCTACAATTCCATTTTGTGCCCCAGAGCAAAATTTCCTGCATAATTGTGTGTATTTAGGTCAGTTCTCCATTGTTTGCTTCTGCAAAGAAAATAGCTGATTTGCCAGCGGAGAAAATTCCTAATGCAGTTTTCAAAAGCACTTTTGCAATTAGAGATTGAGCTCTGAAATGAGACTGGAACGTAGGCATGTATTTGCTTGGGTAATGTCTCGAGACTTTTAATGTGTGTTTTAAACAGCAGGGCAACTCCATTTAAACCCAGAGCATATTTGACATTTATACAGGAATAGCTGCTTTGCCAAACTATATTTTAAAAAGTAGTTACCCTATTTGCATACTTTTATCGAATATTAACCGTAAGTATGTAATATGTGCAAATATTAATCTAATTAACATTTAATCTCAAAAAGCAACACACATAGTCTTTTTCTGTTCTAAGGTTCTTCCCACTGCAAATCTCCCCTACATTTAATTTGTGTGGATTTCTTGTTTCTAACTTTCTGCTGTGAGAAGTCCTCTCTTAGTACATTCTAATTATGTTTGACTGTAGAGCACAAACGACATGCATAGGCAGATCTATATAAACATTTTAACTCATGCAGGTATCTAATTAAAGCAAAATACTCTGAGCTGAGTTTAATGAATAAGAAAGCTCTCTTGATTGCTTGTTTAATTGGCTTAGACCAGGGATCTACGCAAAGTGACGTCTTTATCTCTGTATCTTGCAAAGAAGCAGGGAGCATGACTCAAAATGTGTATTTCCTCTCCATCTTCGAGACCCAAGGTGTGGTCTTGTGCCTTCATAAACATTTTTGTGAATGCACTTCCAGAACAGATCCAAAGAGTTTGAACACACCACACAAAGGCCCCATCAGGGCTTAATTTAGGGCAATGATACTAAAGGTTGGGCAGCGGAAAGTAAAGAGCTGATGTTACATGTAGATTTCTAGGCATTAATTAAAAAATCAAATTAAATGTCTACCACCCCACCCCCCGAGATGCTTGTGAGGGACAACAAAGTGTGGCAGATCTACCTCAGGATGCTGGGAGCGAGGGGGAAAAAGAATCAGGTCAAAGCACACAATATACAAATCCTTGGGATGCCGTAGGGCACAGTATGCAACGACCTCAGACTGTTTTGAAAATCGATTACAGAAGGCCTTCAGCTGAATGGAGTCAATGACCCTGTCTATGCATGGCAAAAGGAAAACAGCTACATCTTCTCTGAGCTAATACGCACGAGGTTTCCTGGCCCAAGATCCCCACGGTGGCTGGCAAAAGGAGTCCTAAGGAAGCAGCCCCTCCCCGCTGTTCTTCACACCAGGAGAGGAAAACGTTGGGTTTCTTTTCAGAAAGGTTTGATTTCTATGATATCAAAATAGACGAAGCCCTGTTTTCCCTTCAAAAAAACCATCACCAGCTGTGCTAAGGGTCACGGTGTAATAGACAAAGAACGTGTGTAATTCGGGAACTACAACTGCCTAATGAAATATATGTCAAAAGAGACAGCTGGCCTGAAGGCTTGGGCTGCCCAGTCTTTGTCTTAGGGTTTTCTCTAGCTAGAAGTACAGAAGAATTAGGACTGGTGAAATCGGGTGCGTTTTATCTGCTAAATCCAATTGCTGACGTCCCCTTTTTAGTACTTAAGGTTGTGTCCTTCAGGATTTGTAACTGCCATCCAGTTAAAGCTTTTCTGCTTAAACAGTGTAAGCCATAACCAACACAAGGGAACGAAAGGGTTTGCTCACAGTGAGCAGAGCACTCAAACACAGGGAAGAACTAGTGTGTGTGATTTGGGCAGCAAAGAAGTGGTGGCATTAAGACTCAGGATGCTCCAGCAGACAGAAAAATTAATCTTATAGTGTTACTGCTTTGGAGAGACTGCTTCCAATAGCATCCTCATTAGAGCAGGAGATCTTGATCTAATAAAGATCTTGGTTCACTGATACGCATGGAATCTTCTCTCTCCACCAGTGCTTAGAGCATAAAAGACAGATAAAAAGATATTTATTTGCTGGAGTGTGTCCAGAGGAGGTCAACAAGGCTGCTGAAGGGTCTGGAGAATAAGTCTTGGCTGAGAGAAATGGGATCGTTTATCCCGTAGAAGAGGAGGCTGAGGGGCGACTTTATCACTCTCTACAACTATCTACAAGGAGCTTGTAGCAAGGTGGGTGTTGGTCTCTTCTCCCAGGTAACAACCAATAGGATGAGACGGAATGGCCTCAAGTTGTGCCAGGGGAGGTTTAGGTTGGATGTTAGGAAATATTTCTTTACTGAAAGAGTGGTGAAGCATTGGAACAGGCTGCCCAGGATAGCGGTGGAGTCTCCATCCCTGAAGGTGCTTGAAAAATGAGTAGATGTGTCGCTTTGGAACATGGTTTAGTAGACATGGTGGTGCTGGGTGGTGGTTGGACTGGATGATCTTAGAGGTCTTTCCCAACTTCAACAATACTATGATTCTGTAAGATATTTACGCCAACCATACATAAAAACATTTTTAAACTGATAAAGATGAAGGAATTGGGAATAAGGTTGAGACAACTATGTCTAAAAAACTTGTGAACTGGAGCACAGGGATTATATTGCCTAAAAGCATTTACTCTTAAAGCACAGAGAACATGATGTGCCAGCACCAGTTCACTAAGCTAAATATATTTTCCAGGCAATGATGCAAACCCTTTTGAACCCAAGCAATACTGAAGTGGAAAAAAAAAAAGGGTCAAAAGTAGCTCCATTAACTTTCTTTGCCTTAGCTACCGTAGACTGTACTTTTGTGTCTTCCTTTGTTTCTCTTTCTTCTTTCAGAAAAACCCATGGCAACAGCAGAGGAAATGAATTGTGGGTTCTGTGCCACAAAAACATATGAATGGGGTTACATTTAAGCACGCGAGCAGCTCACAGGCTTCGTCTGGGACTGAGTGTTCGGTATGTGCTGCAGGACTCTGCCAACGCAGGACCTGATGAGGGGATGTGGGTAGAATCTCTGCGCGTGGTCAGGTAACCTGAGACAAGATATTCTAACTACAGCATGAATGAGCTGCCTGGAGAGATGGAAGAAAGAGTTTAGCAGCTGACCTAAAAGCCTCAAACCCTACTAGACCAGGTGTTGAAGAAAGCAAGCACGTGCTATTCCTAATACAAGCAAATGTAGAAAACACACACAGAAGATGCAAGAGGCAATATGATAACACCTAGAGGATGTGCAGACTTTTATAAAACGCTCTGGAAGCTTCAGGGCAAAAAGAGATGGCGTAAGGAAGAAAACTGAAAGGGAACGGTTGTATGCGAGAGGCAGCAGAAGGAATGCGCTTCATCGCATGCAAAGCAAGCACCGACCACAGGACAAGACCCAACTGATTTGTGTAAACTGGGAATGTAAAAATCATGCTAAAGGTTACAGTCTACCTAGAAATAAGGTGATAAGGTGAGCACAGTCCCTTATCGAATTTTAATGGGAAAGCTTTATATTAGCTTCAAATGATAAAAGCTGGGCTGTGGCCAGCAGCAGCGTTCTTCTGGCACTGACCTCATGCCCTTGCCAAGATTTTCAGATGCAGGTAAATTGAGACCCTCATCCTCAGTTTAGCATCTGAAGCTGGGGGCAAGATTCATCTCTGCTAGGCTGGCCACTTATTAATGTTTCCTAACAGCAAAAAAAAGTTGATATTGAAACTGCAAGTTTTAGAAGTGGAAAAGCATTAAGCTAATATGCTTATGTAACTAAATATTTACATTATTTCAATTCATTCTGTATATTTTCTTGCTAATCTTTTCAGTAAATGTCTTCTGATCAGCCTTCTGTTTCGTTTTGTTTCCCAGAAACGGATTCCTGAAATCCTGCCAGTCTCCAGTTCATTACTGGGAGTCAAAACCAACCCACTGGAGGGTGGCTTAACTTAACTTTCCTGTTCTGATGGTATATGGCCTTCTAAGACAGCTGAAGGTGAGCATTAAAATCTCCTAAATAAACAAAACAGTGCAAGGACAGCAAACCAAAAATTTCTTGAGTGCACCCTTCCTTCAGGATTCTTATAATATGAAAGAAATCATGTCAGGATTAACACTGATTTAAGCCAATTGCGTCCCTTCATATTCTTCAAGTCAGAGACTCCCACTGTATCAATGATAGGGGCAAGCACAATAAAACCGATTAATTCCTCTTTAAAGGAATACTTAAAAATGCTTCTGGCCTTTTGGAAAAAGTAATTTGGATAAGTAGGAAATGTGGGGGGAATAAAAGCACAGCTACAGAAGACCCAGGGGACAGCCATGTCCAAATATCCTACTCCTATTGTCTAGTTCTTAGTCCAGGGACTCCTCAAGTTATTTAAAATCAGATCAGAAAAACAGTTGATTCCTAAAATGCCTTCTTTTTTTTTTTTTTTTTTATGCTTGTAACATGCCTTGAATTATTTTGTTGAGCTAAATGAAACATAGCTGGTTTATCCTGTACCTTCTTCCAGTTTACGGGGCAGGATTCAAGTTTCAGGGGAAGGTGACTTTTCTCATCACTAGCCAGCAGCATCAAACTGATTATTTCAGAGGAAAGAGGAAGAACCACGATGCATCTTTGGCAAGGTGACACGATGACAGTTCCAAAAGAGAACCAGCAGGAGCCTGGACAGTGTCACAGACACTCCTGTTACTCAGAAGTGCAGGTAAAGACAAGAAAACACATACAGCAAATTGTATTTACTTCATATCCACTCTACTGTATAAACAAACTCATTGGTTTAAATGTCTGTTTAGCAAATTTTGAACTCAAGTCTAAGTTGTAGGTCAGATCACAGCAGTTTTCAGCCCTGTTTAATAGGACTAAGCACCTGGTTAGAAAATATTGTCTTAAAGGAAAGGACAAACATCAGACAAAGGTGCTAATTGGGAAAAGAAAATAAATCTTGCTCACAGCTGTGGCTCCTAAGTAGGATCTTTGAAAAGCTGGAGATGATTTCTAAGCTCTCTCACTTTCATTAAGAACATTGGGAAGTTTGCAATAAAATTGGTTAGTGCAAATTAACTTAATCAATATATGAATTCTTGTTATGTTGATAAATACCCAGTCCTGCAAGCTCACATATGACAGACATACACCAAGTTCACTCAAATCCCAGAGCCTCTCTTGTGTGTGCATATTTGCACTAGTAATTGTCTTTGTTATTTCAATCAGTAATTGCAAACACTTCTTGCTACTCTTTGCCAAATTCACCTTCATTCCTTCAGAACATCACATTAGAATAAACTCTTATATTCTTAAAAATCGCTGAAATCTAAAAGTGAATCAGTTAAATCATTTAACTGGGCTTCAGGGTTCCATCTTTCCTAAATTCTTTCTTATGTCTAGTCTCAATCTGCCTCTCTCCAGTTTATACCTATTGCCCCTAGTCCTGTCACTACAACCCTTTATGAACAGTCCCTCCCCAGCTTTCTTGTAGCCCCCTTCAGGTACTGGAAAGTTGCTATAACATCTCAGAGCCTTCTCTGGAAACTCGCTTTAAGATCTCATTGGAGCCTTCTCTTCTCCAGGTTGAACAATCCCAACTCTCTCAGCCTGTCCTCACGTGGGAGGTGCTCCAGCCCTCTGACCATCCTTGTAGCCTCCCCTGGACCTGTTCCAACAGTTCCATCTCCTCATGTTGATGATTCCAGAACAGGACGCAGGACTCCAGATGAGGTCTCACAAGAGAGGAACAGAGGGGCAGAATCCCCTCCCTCGACCTGCTGGCCACTGCTATTCAGACGTACATTATTCTTTGGCTTTGAGAAAAAAATACAGTAAAATGTAAATTTCTAATTGGATGAAATATTCTTTTTATAAACTTTGAACTAGAAAGCAAAGGTTATAACTTTGTCTCCCATGTTTACTACATTAACATGAACCAAGGCTATAGTCAATCATTTCATTAATAGACAAGCATTTTCAGGTTTTTAATGCATAGAAAATATTCCCTCATGTTTTTAGACAACTCGGCATTTTCCAGCTTTAAACCTTAAAGGGGTGGGGCTGAACCTCTAGAAAAGCCAAGTTTGCTCCAGGTCACAGATGACAGAAGATCCCCCCCCCCCTCGCCTCTGGTTTAATTTCTACAGTGCATGTAGACTGGACTCAAGACTTCCAGGGAAGATAAACATGAACAGATAACATATCATTTTCTCTCTAAATCATACAAGCTAAAACCAATGTAAAGATTTATTTTACCCTTTAGTATCCTTAAATTCTTACAAATTCTGTTACAAAGGTCTATGCTGTGTTTTACAGCACTCAGTCAGGACAGAAGATGCAAATCTATTTTGCTCCTGTGTGACTTGGTTTTCCGAAAGTTGGAAATTAATCCCTAGCTCTCCCAAAAACCCCAGACCAGATGACTTCTGAGGAACATAGTGGCTGGATTCATCTTGGAATTTCAACACATAAAGGGAAAACCAGTGAAAAGGGGGAATTTTTCTTTTTTTTATATTTTATTTTATTAAGTAATAAAATTGATTTTATTCATATTTATTATTGTAACTAAAAATGCTAGAAATAAACACTCAATATACCACTTGAATATAACCAGCTTGAATCAGGAAACTGAAGGAGGCCTGATAAGTTTGTAAATGAGCAAATCACTCAAATACACACACATGATGTAATTGCCTGTTTTATTTAGTGGAATCACTCTTTCAGATTAGAAATATTTCCAATTCCCGTGTACTCCAACAGAAGCCTCCACCATCAACAGGCAAAATGCAGTTTGTTCAGCTGATTCCAAACAAAAAAAAAAAAGGAAAAAAAGTACAATCTCAAAAGTTAAGTTAGAAACTAAGTTCACACATTTTCTTTGGGACCAGGAATCTGTACATAGTACAAAATATACATTTATTGAACTTTCTGTAAACACACAGTTTGAATTGTGTAAAACTGTAAATAGTGGGTGAACTATGTGGAGAATAATTTATTATATATCGTTATACATTCTACTTAAGGAAAATAGTTATGCTCTTGTATATCACACTGTTAAATTTATAAATCCCGTAACGAAGCTGTATCATCTGCAAACATGGTTTTTTCAAGCTTAAATCTCTCCATTTGTAACACAAATTTATACAGGTCATCAATGAAAAAAGTTACACTTTCTAGGTAGATAGAAAAATAGAAAGAGGTCATGAATTTTCTAAAAAGACAGGCACGGCATGTCACTACAAACGAGACTCTTCTGATAAGACGTGGACTCAATTCTGTGAGAAAACAAGTGAGAACTCTCTAATTCAGCATGTTTGTATGTGGTCTTAGTAACAAGACAGATGCTAGAACCCCATATCTCTGCTTAGATTTATAAAGCAGCCAGTTCTGGAAACCACACTTCACGTTTTTCAAACATCTAGTACTCCCCGACTAGGAGAATCTATGCTTTTGTCTCCTATTAACCCTTCATTGCTAGTAATTTAGTTTTCCAAGTAATGAACTACTCAGCACGATTCACCAAGAACGTTTGCATAAATCAGCCCTTAATTCAAAAAACTGAATTCCTGGCACCGGAGTTGGATCCAGTTAATAAATACAACTCTTGGTTCTCATGTTCATTGCGATTCACATCATCAGCAATAAAACTTATGCTAAGAAATCCCAACTTCCAGCATCAAACGTTTGCATGGCTTTAACCCGCAGAACGCGTGGCAACAGGTATTGCAGCACCTCCCGCACTGCGGACTCCATGGACTAACACCCAGTTTCCTATTTAAGAGTCTGGGAATTTCAAACTGCAGCAGACTCGCCAGTCTAGCATCAAAGACTTGGCAAGAATAATAAGTTCCCCTAAAACCACCAGCAAAGATCCCTCCAGTAGGTCCATCACTGGACATGGAATTAATGCTAACTAAATTCAGCACATTTCTAGAGCTTTCGGGCCTCTTTGTTTTCCATCCCAGGTAACTTACTTAACTTACTTTAGGTTCCATTCTTTTATTTATTTTTTTAACGGTAAAAGCACTGCATGAAAGACCAAACCTTTTTAACTGTGCCCTTCTGATGTTTTAAAGAAAACAAGGCTGATTTAGGAGTTTAAAGAATAATGAAATTGTTATTTCCAATTAATCTAACTTTTTGCTTTACCACTATCCCTTTGGCTTTGAGAAGCTTTTTCAAAACCAAAACTGAATAAGGATTCCATTTTGTTTTCATTCCAAGACGAGGGGGGCAGTTAAGGCCCCAATAATACATGTGCAAACTGTGTATATTGTAAGTGAAGCTCCATCAACGCCAGCAGGATGTAAAGTTAAGTACAGGCCTGATTTTCCCAATTCCCCTGTTAGCTGAAACACAAATATTGTGCCTCAGCCTGGAAACCCAACAGTGAAAATTCAGTATTTCCATTGCTCAGATGGGGTTGAATTCAGCAACGCAAGTGAAATTAAACTCTGAAGACTGTCGTCTATAGGCATGGACAGAAGTAAAAGCATGTAATGTTTTATGACTTGCCAGCCTCATTTTCTCAAAGACGTTTCTCGAGAGACCCAATAGAACCTCCTTCAGTTTTAGTCACAATATGTATCAAGAATTCTGTTTCCTTTAGCTGTAAAAAGACTGTGCTCTCATCAGCTCTTCCGAGGTGCTCACTTAATGGAAGCAAAAATGAATTTCAGTTTTGGCTCAATGAGCGAGCTGAGAAGTGCTGATGGAGTGCTCTTAAAGGAAAATGTTCTACTACCTGACACAGCACTCACCTTTATAAATAAATGGTTGGTTACACAGTAGTAAGGACATTGGTTCTATTTTTCTTTTTTTGGGGGGCGGGAGGAAAGATAAAGTAGATGTCTAGTGATATTTTAAAAAGCCTTTGGGCAGGAATCAGTACAAGTAAAGTGTAAAAATCTGGCTAGGCATAAAACAAGATATACTCTAGAAACCTGACCTGTCACCCCACCAATGTTGAAGTTTCCACACTTTCAGAATAGAACTATTTCGTTAATTCTATAAAAGACGTTTTCGAATTTAAGCTCACTTTCCCAAATTTTGTGGTTGCAAAGGTTAGGAGTTTTGCTGTTGTTGCTGCGTTTAAAACAAGCTTCCCACAAAACACTTTCCTAAGACATTGCTGTCACTCCTGTTCTCTTTGCTTGGAAGCAGAGACTTTTCTTAGAAGAGTGTCTCCATGAGAGGGAAAAAAAAAAAAGAAATGCTTTACTGCTACTCCAAAAGACATAAAGCTACTCAAATAAAGACATAAAGCAAGGAATATGCATAGAGCTTAGGTCACTATAGGTCACCAACTCTGACACAATCAGGAGATTAAAGCTTCAGACTTTTTTTTTTGTTTCCCACTTAAGTAAATAGTTGACTTACAGATTTTTCTGACAAGTTTTCAGCAGGACATGATGTAAACCCAGCTTCTAGCATGCAGTATATTTTTTTCTACTTGAAAGTATTTAGTGGTCCATTAGAATAAAGCAAACTTAAATTTTCCTACAGCTTCTTGAACTTCTGTGAACAGATGCCACGGTCCAGGTGATGGCAACCTCACTTACAATCTGACATTATCAACCAAAATAAGGCTAGGAAGAGGTTCAGAAGGCGCAGGCCTGGCTCTGCAGAGACCTCCAGACCCTGCAAGCACTCCAGAGACAGCTCTGAAAGAGCTCATCCAAAAATCGGATTCTCTGACCAATATTTCATTGACAGGTCAGTCAAAAGTACGTAGTCTCAGACTTTTAGTTTTAAATTTTACTCCACTTTCACAGCTTATAGCAGGAATCGCATTCACTTCATGCACTACAGCATCCTAGAAATTCAGGTGTGGAGCCTCTTACTGCCACTTTAAGAGTTAAAAAACCACAGCCAAGTAGAGACTTTACACCCTGCATTGGTATATAAAGGCTTGGGTTACCTTCATCTCAGATACAGGTGGCTGCAGGAGCAAGGAGCTACTAGTTATCTAAGAGACATTATTTTCACACCTCATGAAGCTTGGCACTGAGTAACAGTTTCATTTCATAGAATCATAGGATGGTTTAGGTCAGAAAGGACCCTTAACGCTCAGGTACAGCTCTACACAGTTTTGCCATTTCTGAACCTATGCAAGGTACATCAGGTTTGGGTTAAAATTTTGTATTTGCCCAGGGTAACATTTTACAAAAGGTCAGCCCGTTACAAACACAGCCAGGCTTAAATGCTGAGAAATTTAAATACACCAAGTCATTTGTGCATGAAAACAATTCAAGAAGGTGCAGGTACAGACGGAGGTGAACATCTCAGCATGATGAAATCCTGATGTACGTTGAAATAGGGTAAACTAACAAGCACATCATTAACCTGATTGTGGCAGCCCTGCTGTTTGCCCCACAGGACACAGCTATGTAAATCTAGAGAAAGCAAACAGAAAGTAAGCTTGTCAGCACGGAACTCGTACACAAGACAACATTAAAACCAAAGTCTCACGATTCCAGTTTTAAGAATGTTTATCAATACAAAATTAAGTACAGAGTGGAGGAAGATCTGCAAAGGCTTTGATGCTCCCTATACAGGTCAATCACTTATCTGCACTGAGGGTGTGGTTTCCCAAACTGTGGCAGAAGGAATGGGTGGTGCAACCATTCCTTTGCTCTCAGTCCGGTCTTCCCAGTCCAGAGCTGGCCCTAAATCCAGCTGTGGGTTGCTGGCACATCAACTTACCCTGCTGAAGAGCACAGATTACTTTTTTCTCCTAAGTGCACAGACTTTCAAATTTACAGCAGTTCAGTCTTAATACACATTGAGCATGAAACCACACCATTAGTCCATAAATTACTTAAGAATGAAATGCATCGGGAAATCTATCCTTTTCCAGTGTATCACATTAAGACGGAATTCTTATGAGAGACTTGATTCACGTGAAAACTGTTCCCTGACTTTGTTAAATTGCCTTTTGAAGTTTCTAATTCTTGAACTGAGCAAAACATCTCAGATTCTAACCTACATAGTTGAGACGGCACTAGCTTTGCAATAAACATTTTAATGGGCGCTGAAGTGAGTTTATCATAAGTACAAGTTGAAATTACTTGCTTTGGCACCTACATGAACTATTGAGGCAAGTGCTACCATCATTCTTCTGCTGTTTAATTATCACCAAGCACAATGCTGGTATGACACAACCCAGGGTTACTGCAATCCAGCACAGTTTAAGGAGGCAGATGAAAACTCTCTCTCCGATTCTGACTTTTGCTGGAAGATTAAAATGAACGATGGCCACACATCAAGATCTCTGTGGCGCTACTTCCCAGCTAGGTAAGAGCAAGCCACATAAAAGGCTCCACAACTTGCCTAGGACCTGTGGATTTCTGCCCCACCACGTGTACCGGGGACTCTGATACAATAGATTTACAAAGCCTTGCAAATCTAAGACCCTGCTTAATGTAACAGCATTAAGTTAATCCAACATTGGTTTTAAAACACATTTTAGAAGCCTCTGTCTTGAGCATATTTCAATGCTGAATTAGTGAGGATTATTTGAAACAGTTGTCTCTAAAGCAGTACAGGTATTCTCCCAGAATGATCAGCAAAACATTTAATCTGACTACAACAGAATTGACAAAAACTGAAGCCAGTGAAGCTGTCAAATGTAGAAAGAAAACAGTTGCACAGCCTATGAAGCAAAGTAGCTTTACAAATGTCATTTCCTTTTAAAAACAAGCAAATTGGGACCATCCTATTTGAACATGTATTTAAAAATACATCTTTTAACATCATACAATTTTCATTTTTGTCACACAGGAATCTTTTTCCAAGAGGGAAATAAATAGCACACAATACTTAAAAATAAAAATAAGATTGCTGCCTTGCCCCTGAGGTGCTAATGTTTTTAGCATTTAAAAAAAAAAAAAGTTTCTGGTGCAAGAAGGAGATGCACAAAGGTGCAAAAGTGCCTTTTTCTTTTCAGAGCAGTGAAAACTATAGCTTGCCTCTTCCTAGGATGCTTTATATATTTAATTCGTGTATCTTGTAATCAAAACCTGTATCTAAAATGGCAGTGTTTATGCATACGTAGTAGATTCAGTGCTCTGACCTCATCAAAACGCTGAACACAGGCAGGAGAGAGAAAGGCCTGAAACGGCCTTTCTTCCACTACCCTCAAACCTAGTTACATCGCCTGTAGCAATAGCAGAATTATTTTCTTTGTAACCTTTAGGAGACCTCATAAGAGGCTTCAAACACATCATTTGTCACTGAGACAGTTTAAGTGATTATGGTTTGAAGTATGGCTTTTCACACCACAGTTTTGCTTCTGATTTTTAAAGTTTAAAACTCAAAGGTTCCACAGTCCATTTCAAGGTTTTGCAGTTTCCAAAACTAAACTTTCATCTCTATGAAAAAGGACAGAACTTCATCTGCCTAGTCCTAAATTAAGTTAGCTTTTTTGCACTAACACACCATGTATTATTAAATATGCTTAATTAGGTGCCTGTGAAGCTAAAACTTAACATTATTATAGTTTTGCACTCTACAACAAAATTAGACACTTGAAGCATTTATTCATAGGTAGGGTAAGGAACTGGTTCTTTAAGCAAAAATTGCTATAAATTTATAAATACAAATAGTGCTTATGTTTTCTTCATTCATGCTTGAACAGATTACAAACTGAATACAATGAAGTTACGTTTAAGCACCCCACATAGACAAGAGGGAAAAAAAAAAAGTTTGCTGGTATCTACTATACTTGATTCCAAGACACTATAAGTTACTTTTTCACTGTTCAGTGTTCCCTAACTCTGCATTAGTTTTAAGGCTATATATACAAATATGTATATTTCAAAGTTAGGGATAGACAAATATAGCAAAATGCATTGTACTACATTTTCCTATCAAAAAGTAATTATACACCAAGTTTTGATTCTGTTTAACTGCAGTAACAATCTACTTGTTTTACTGGTTTTCCTTTTGGGGAATCTGCCTACTAAATGAGTAAACTACACATTCAATACAATATTCTTAACCAAAAAGACAATACAAGGTGCACAAAACAGCAGTTTTGCAAACACGACTGACTTGAAAACTTAATTTTTGTATGCTCAATGGGAGAAAGCTAAGCTTAAATCAATTTAGTTTATTATCTTATAAAATTTTAAATTAGAATTTTAAACAACGAACAGTTAAATATTGTCAACATGCTATATCTCAAATCACAGGTACGGTTTAACCACTAGTCTCTCATTCTACATAAGTGGGTCAATTAAAAACACACACCATAAAATGTTAAAGATTGTCAGGCTGTGACAAATGTATTTTTATCAAACAGTAGGCAAATTCAAACCAATGCACATCTTCAGTGGGGAGAAAAAAACCAAAAACAAACCACAAAAAGCCTGAAAAACCCCACACTTGTAAAAAACAGGGTAACATTAATCCCACATCATCCTCTAGCATATGGCTATGTCTCGGGCAATAATCAAAATCCTTCCCATTTTAAAAATGGGCTACCAATTAATAAAAATATTCTTCCACAAGTAAAATATCATTTACAATGGCACTGACATTTTAAAAGGCAAGAAAAAAGGAATTACACATTTATGGATAAATTTCTCGTTTGTTAAATCAAGCTTTATTGATAAAACGGAATTCAAAATATTTTAATTGGAACAGCAGCAGACCCAGCCGATGAGGATTGTAAAAATGCTGCAGACTCCTACTGTATGTAGAAAGCTGCCTGTTTGTGCTCAGTGATTAGTAGTTTCAGGTAAGGGTTAATGAAAAATAAAAAGAGGTGCAAAGAATCAAGGCATTCTAATCTCAAGATTCGAACAGGTATGAGCATGATACTCTTTATAGGGCATGATTTAACACCCACTGAAGTAAAATTCACAGCTCCCTTTAACTCAACGTGAGAGTGGGAGTGTGTCCAAGCAAATGAGATACATTTGTTGAAGAACGTGCACTGCTCTTAATTATTTTTCCATTGCTAAGCCAATTCACACTCCATAACGTCTGGTGAGCTGTCCACCAGCTCTGCTTTCATGTAAAGTAAGTAGTTATTCTTTACAGTTTTGTGCACCTCTTGAGCACCTACCTGGCTAGGCTGCTGCTCCTTGCAATCCAAAACCACAACAGGAATTTAAAGGGATATATATTGTTGCATCACACAAGCCAAACATTTCTTCTAACCTTTATAGTGATTTAAAGCAGTTCATAATTAAATATGAGCATTTTGTACAAAGACAATTGCACTTTACAAAACCAAAATCATACAACATAAATTGCTGGAGTCTGATTTATGTTTATTCACAACATGAATAATGGTTCAAAATCACGTTTACAGAAGTCTGTTTTACAAAAAGAGATCAGTTCCTGGGCTAGATGTCGTACTGCTGTAGTCAATCATATTCCCTTCTTTAATTAAGGTTGAAGATGGATGTTAAGAAGGGTCATTGAGGCTGGGCTGCACTTCCAATTGAAGGATGAAACGTGAACTCCACAGCTAGATGAGCAGTTTTACCACATATCATCAGTTGATGCAGAATCCTTAAAAAAAAAAGAAGGAACCCTTTAAAGTCTGGAGTGCCCACAGTTACAGCAGTTTCTGGATAATCCAGACTGAAAAGGGTAGACTTATATCATTTTAGGTGTCTCTTTTCTCTCCCTCTTCAGAAACAACATCTATAAGTATCTAAAATTTAAACACGCATCCTTAATTAATAAAGCATTAAGTACCAAGACATTTCAAAATCTGACCAAGTGCTTTACAATAACCATATCACTCCTCAAAATAATATCCCAGGAAAAATATTCAAGAGCATTCCCACAGTAGTTAGAAGTAAGAGGATACGGATACATTTACTACACAGGTGCTAAAAGAGCAGGATGCGCCTCCTGTCACTTGTACCCTTACCATCTTCTGTGTTCTCAGTCCTTCCTCACTGCATAGGAAGATGCACTCTTCAACTGACATCTTGTTATAATTCAGATCAATGTTAACACTTCTAATTTAATTTTAGAGAAGTGCAGTTTGGGTAAACTTTGGGAAACCCTAATTTTGGATGGTAATAAAACTGCAAGGAGAAAAAGAAATATATAATAAAAAGCCGGAGCCAGAGACACACCATAAAAATCATGCTAAATCATAACTGTATGGTCACCAGACCATATAACAACCAGATGTTCAGTACCTGAGTATCCCTAAAATTTGGCCCAGTTAGGCCCACAGGCAACAGTAGATTTTGTGTAACTAGGACATCCCTAAAAAATAGTTAACTGATTCCTGTTATCAGTTTAAAAAAACTTGGTTCAAATCAAATATTTTTTTCTAGTAAATGTTTTTTTTAGTCCACTTGTCTTTGTGTCATGTCTGTCTCCTCCTGCCTTCCTTAGGTTGTTCTACATTCTTCCTCTGCCTGCCTCATGAGGTGTGTACATATGTTAACATGACGACAAAGTGGGACCACAGCTCAGTAGCTGAAGCAACAGCTGAGCCTGTAGCAGAGGCATCAGAGCAAACCACTTCTGCACAGTAATTATTGGTTGTTTCAACAGTATCTGCTACCTTCTCCTATGTAATTAAGGGCCACAGCGGGCTTCAACGTGCTGGTGCTTCCACAGCTGCATTTCCCTACCATTACTAGAACCGCAGGAGGGAGAGATATGACTCCTCTTCAGAAGCACTGCCTTACTGATTCCTTTCAGAGAAAAGGAGCTAATTAAGTCTCTAGCAATGTCACATGACAATTTCTTAGCACTAAGTTCTGCACCCTTCATTCAAACTTGCACACAGAATTTCTTGCAAACCATACAGAAGAAAGGTTGGCACGGAGGTGTAGGAAAAAAAAAAAAAGCCAAAATCACTAAAATTACCCTTTGCAGAAGTACCACCTCCAGTTTTTCCTTCAAGACCAGAAGTAGCAAAGGAGAGCAATTATATGAAAGACCAAAATGGTTGTGTTTGTTTCAAGCACAAGGATGAAGTATAAAAGCAGTAGTGAGTAAAAAACACAGGAACTGCATGCCAGCTATTCAGTATGCAAATGCCAGCATCCAAGTTGCCAACATCATCACAAAAAGAAGTTTGTGTACTGCACATTTGTAGAACAGTAACACACTATAGCATGTATTTTGAAGGTAAAGCATCCTCTTTCAGCCAGTATTCAGGAATTTTTATGCTAAAGATGTAATGAGAACTGCCAAATAAGCCATAGCACCCAATTGTTCAGCCAATGCACAGTTCCTTACATCTGGATGCGTTCCACTTCGGTGGCACATCAGCCAGCAAGTAAAGGATCAATTTAACTACTTTATGAAGCACAGCACTTTTGGTGACTGAACATTGTTTCCAGTGATCTAACTGCAGTTGCGATCACTGTTCGTATTTTGGAGTTTTGGGTTTTTTTCTCCACTGACAGTGGATTCATGTCACACAGATGACTGACATCAGAAATTAAACTGTGTGCTTGCTGTAAGATGCTTTATGCTTACAAATGCTTACACAATCATTCGGAAAATTAACATATGCCTTAACTTGACAGTTACAAATCTGTTTAACCTACAAGGACAGTGTTTTTCTTCTTGATATTTGAGGAAAAATGTCTCCCATAAGAGGGGAAAAAATGTGCACTACTCTCGACCACTGGACAGGAAAGTATTTGGAAACCCAGGCAGAACTCAAAAACTCAAACTCCACAGGACAAATCAACCATACTGGAGTTTTGAGACTATGATCAGCAGAATGCAGCAGAAAACAATTACACAAGATAGTCCAAAAAGCACAGCATTTCTGTGTCTGTTTTTGGGATCTTTGAACAAGAACCAGAAAAATGTTTCTTTACAGAACACCTGAAATAATTGGGGTGCAGGGAAAGATAAAGAAATAGAAAGAGAAAGCATACTTACAGTATCATCATTCCTGTAGGGGTTCAGTCTGTTATAAACAGCTTCAATCACACTCCGTCTAGAGCAAAAAAAACCCAGAAGAGTTTAAGGTTGTGCCTTAAAAAAAAGTCCCTAAGTATGATTGTAATTTAAAATGCAAACTTTAAAAGGTTTAAAATGCACAGAAACAAGTTTACTGCAAGTTAGCACTAAGTGTCATTAAGCATTGAACACAGCTACCATATCCTTTAAAAATTTTAGTTTCAAGAAAAACAAGGCTGAATACCACTCAGAGTTCAGCAGAAGAGCACGATCTGATATTCAATGAGGCTGAGATGCAGTTCTGTTTGGCGATTTGTCTCTTGACTTTGAAAAAGGGCATCAGAAAACTTGATGGCTGTCGAACGCCCTGGTCATTTGTGTCTGATGAACACAGCAGTTGCATTTCCTTTATTATGGCACTTGCATAGGCAAACAGTGATTTTTTTATTTTCTGGTTGCACAAAAATTGCATTCTGAAGTACATTTTTGTTCATGTTACATTCCAAAATGTACTTTCCATATGCAAACCTGGAAAAATTACTCCTGAAGCAATGCTCTTTTACAATAATGTCCAATAATCCCTGCAACTTTTTTTTTAAAAAAAAATTCAGTGCAAATAGCAGTTCTACATCTTCAGACTAAGAATTCTGTCTAGTAAAAAATATTAAGAAATTCATTCCGGCATCTTGACAGCTTCCTTCTTTAAAAGGAAATTTGCTTAGCATATTTACAATAGCTTGTAGTTAACTTTTGTCTCTGGGATTCTTGGTTTTTCTAATATTGATAGGAAATATATTGATAAAATATTAAGAGAATTGCAAACATCATGTTTACAAATCGGTGAAAGTTTTCCTTGAAAACTGATAAAAAAAGAAGAAAGACTGAAGGAAGAGGAAGCCTCTGCCTTACCCAGCATATAAGCAAACAACTTTGGAGGGGGAGCAGGAAGGAAGGAGGAGAGTAAACCAGGAATTATACAATGCACTTGAAAAGCAACTTTCTTCCACATCCCACTCCTGCAGAACCAAATATGACAAAGCAGCAGACTACAACTGTGGTACAGAACAACCTTTTAACTGCCCATGAATGCATGCAGAGCAATCACAGAGGAGTGCATTAGAAGAAAAAGAGCAGCTGATAGGCTTTATGATCATCCCATAACACTAAAAAGTCAGGAACCACCATGCAGCAGTATAAACATCACAGTGAATCTACTGAATGATTACAGCACATTGAAAAGAATCTGAATTTAAAGCAATAAAACCAAGCAATTACACACATAGCATATCGCATACATGAACTGGAAAGTTTCCCTATCTTTCAAGAAATAGGTATCCTTGATTCTAAATATGGCAGGTTTCTTGAAAAGCATTATTTTCCTTCTAAGGTAGGGCTTTGAGTTCTGCTAACATCCAAATACATCCATCCTTCCATTAATTTCTATTCAAACTAGCACCGCTAAGACCAAACCCCACGGAAGTCAGTCTCTTCAGTGACTTCAGTGCTTCCTCACAACCACAATATCACTGCTAGCCAAAGGAGATTAAGAAAAATCAATTTGTATGCCATATTTCATGAGCACATTCATTGATAATATTTCCAAGACTACAGCAACACATCCTAAAAAGATGCTATTATATATACAATTGCCATCTCCTGTTTTCCACGTCCAACAGCTCATGTTAGAACAATTTTGTTTTGCATAAGTCATCATTACGTTATTTATTCAATTACGTACTTAACAGTCTTCATGTTTTGGTGTAATGATAAAAAAATCACAGTCCAAAGGGTTAAAAACATAAGCTGTGTCATATGTGCCCGATTCATTTTAACGTGGTACAGGTTCATGAACAATCTTTTGAACCAAAAACCACCTAGTTCGGTGAACAAATGAGCTAAGCACAGTTTCGATAAATACTGAACATCAATTTCAGAAGCCACAGAGCATCAACACTGAATTTCTTCAAGGACAAAGCCTACATAAAGCCATGAATTTAACTTCCCACTTTTCTTTCCTGATAGACTTCTATATAGTTTTCAGATTTGTCACAAGCGGAGATACAAAAGCAAACTTTTAAGCAATTACAACATTGCTTTAGCAACAGATAAGAAAGCTGCCAACCAAAGCATCATATGCATATCACTTCTCGCTGAAGTATGTAACTACATATCCAAGTAACTGCTAGCGTCAGTGCATTATTTCTTCATCTTCAGATGTAACCTCCCACCCAGAAACCCCAGTTAATTACAGAAACCAGACACATTCAGGCCACCCTTAAAAAACTCTGTCCTCCCCAAAACTACAGTTTGACATTTAATTTTAGCAGTGACTCACAGTCAACTCTGTTCTTATGCTCGTCCTTTTTATTTAGAACTGAGTAATAAAAATCAGAACAGATCATCACCTTTTGTCCTGTGCCCTTCTTCCCTCCCCCCACTTTTAAGAGTGGCCTTACAGTTACAGTTTCGATTTAAATCAAACCCCACATTTACATGGATGTGCACTCACTTGCTTGCCAATTCACCCCCCGGCGGGAGGTTTGGGATGCTCTCAGTTGCTAACGTACGCATCACGTGGACTAAGTCTGGGACTCCTTCACCCTGCTTCTTTATGATCTCTGGGAATCAGAAGTACTTTTTTTGTAAGTGCAGTCCAAATTTAACTTAAAAAGATTGAAACACTCAGTTTTATAAAAAGGCAGCTTAACTTCTGTTTATATATACATATATAAAAAAAAAAAAAAACAGACCACATTAAACATGGAAAATACTAACTTTGGTTCCGTAAGAAAATTAACATGTAACAGATTTGACAAAGATACACTGCTTTTAACATGCAAACCAGGTTAGGAAATACACAGCTACCTAATAAAAGTGGGAAACATTTCTTTAATGACCTTCCTGCTATATATTAGATATCATAGATGTAATATCTTCCCAACAAAACGCTCTGGGCATGAGGCAGATATTAACAGCTGCCTTACTGCTGCAACAGAAGATCAAAGATTATTGCTGTCGTAGCAAGCACAATATTTTTTAAGAAACAGAAGTTCAGACATCAAAAATTACTCCCATGGATGTACATACATAAGCAAATACTTGTACCTCACTGCATTATAGCACCATGCAAATTTTAAGAACTATTGTGCCCAAATTAAAAGCCAGGGACACCACATCTAAGACCATTCCATCCTCAACTCACTTTGGGAATATGTGAATACTAGGCAGTTATTTGAAGTTGATCGACTCCAACTTCAGTGCGAAGAGACTCTGTACTGTAGCCACAGTCACATTTATATTTATTTGTAATTCCTTAACTTTATTCTTACGCTTTTTTTTCTTCTCAAGTCATAAGCGCACAGTTTTATTTGAACTGAAAGAGATTTCACACCATACCACCCTTGAAGAGTCACTCCTTTAACAGGGATTCTTATGAAATGTAATGAACAAGCACATTTTTAAAATGCATCTGTTTCTCTGTAAACATAAGCTTTTAAAACTTATAAGAAATATGATTAAGACTTGGCATTGTTGCCCTTCAAGTGAATGCTGCAGCACTCATACAATAATGTGCACATACGTGCATATATACACACATGCACACTATTCTTCACATAGTAAAGCATTTACACAGCTTGAAGAGTAGCTGGAATTCACCAGTACAACTTTGAAAAATACTCTGGCACTTTGATTTTGCCCTAAACGATCATTCCAGAAGAGCATACCAAGTTTTCACTTCATAATTAGTGAGATAAGGCACATTAAAATCTTTTAAAACCAATACGTATCCAGTCCTTTTTAGTTAAAAACTTAAAAAGAAGAATTGTGAATTACTTTTTGTGAATAGTTTTTCCATGCTTTGTGTGTGTTTATGAAAGTAATCAGCTCTATTTTGCAGTCAAGCTGCGTAAATTATTTGCAAGGTACAGTGGAAACACTGTCTAGCCCTCAACCAGCACCAAACTCTGCAGCACAAAGCCTTCAGCTGTTTCCTTCAAGACCTACATTTTAAATACACGACACCACACACCATAGACACCTCAAGAACTTGCCACTTCCTCAAAACCTATAGCCAAAATTCATTTTATCATCTAGTATTTAGTAAATAAATAAGCTAACGCTCTTAAATCTGAATAAGAAGCAAAGATCTCAGATTTGGTTTGCCAAGTTCCTTTATTGTGCAATTTTGAACATCTAGTATATTCTACATTGTGCTAGTGCTAAAGTTCTGCTGTACAAAAATAAGGAATTTATAGTTTACCTATACTACACAGTTTCACAACTTGTAACTGTCGTACATTTAACATACAGTCTCCACTAAATGAACACATTTATATTTTGATAAAACTATAGATACAGACTCAATGAACACTGAAGACACAACAAATGGAGTAGGCCTGCTAGCTGTGTTTAATTTATTGGAATTATCTTCTTTCAACACATCTTACAACCCTCCCCCCAGCCTTTAATTTACTTTTAAACCTTCAACACATCATCATGGCATCAAGTACTGGATAAATGTACTTAAAAACCCTAAAATCAAGGATTTAAAACATATCTGCTTATTTTATACTCTGATTGGGAATTTTACACAAAGTTTAAGAAAAAGCCAGAGCTTTGATTTTGTGAAAATACGGGAAGGAACACATAACAGCTAACTTAAAATTATTTGTCTCTATATAAGTATAAATATCGCAAGGATTATCTATTACGGAATGTTTTTATGTAGAAAAATGAAAACAGAAAAAAAGACAAATTTCTTTTTAGAGTCAACACATCAACAACACATTAGTGCAAATGATAGCAACACATTTTGGAATGATTGATAACTTCTGCTATGAACTTCACATGATATTTTAGGAGTAACACTGATTTATTGCAAGTAATGGCACAATGATGCTTCTCCACACTTGCTGCTTCTTCCATTATTATTTACTGTAGCTATGAATTCAGACCACAAAGACATCAAATCAGTAAAAAGGAGAGTCCTAGGTGGCACGGCGAGTAGAAAACCTTGTGTTTTCAAAAATCTTAGTTGCCTCGCCTTATTCAAGATGGCCAGCAGTACTAAGCCCTGTTCAGTCATAAAGTTTGCACTGCTTCTTAACAGCATAAAGGTATATTAGAAGCTGACGGAATAGAAGTACCACCAGAAAAAAATGCCTAGTTCTAAACATCAAACTCATTACTTGTTGGACTACCTCGAGCACTGATGTGCATAAAGATACATAATTCGCATTTTCACAAAGTTTTCATTTTAATGAATTTTAACTTTAAATCAATATCACAGATTAGTAACATCATTTTAGAAGTACTCTTTACATTTCCTAGTTCCTCAGCTGAAGATCTGGCTTTTAGAGTTAAGCACTGCCATTCCTAAAGTACCCTAGGACAACAGCAAGATCATTCACTGCAGTGTTGGAAGTTTCAGATGCTGTTGCAGTCCTGCCCTACTAGCCAATGCTGCATTATCCATTTCCACCAGGAAACAACCGAACTGCACAAGCATTTCTAAGTTAAATATAACAAATTTAATAGACTCCTATTCTTGAAGTTCTGCTTTAGTTCAGTCTCTCAACTTCCCTCCTGAGCAAGACCTAAAAGGCCAAATCCAGCACACAGCTGATGCAGGTCACTGCTGGGTTGAATAGTGTTTTCTACATATTCATTAATTTAAATAATCTTTGTGCATCAGTAGACAAAAGATTGAGGGCAATCTAAAAAAGAAGCAACGACCCTCAAGGGAAAATACAATGTATTTCCTCAGGCGGTCTTGACATCATCCCATTAAATTAGTATTAAAGTGCTTTATAACTACATACAGAATCCTTCTGCCTCTAAGCAAGCATCACACCTTGCTCATTCCTGAAATTTGGTATTTGTATACGTGCAAAGCACTGGCAGCCAAATTCATTGAATGTACCATAATCACATGCTTAAATTCTCCATTTACAAAATGAAGTGTCAGTACAGAAATGTCAGCTTTACTCATTGTCATATTCCTGGGTACAATGAGGCTGCCTGAAAACGCAGCCTTAACTTGAACATGTTTTCATGTTCTAGGTCACAAGTCTCGCTGAACTCTGAGAAAGTATGTAAGACACAAAGGCAATACTTGCCCAGATTAGGAGAGTCAGCATGCTGTAAATTAATGTGTGAATTTACAGCATACTTGTTCCTCACCGGTTCTGCGAGTGGGCACACACAGCACTCTTCATGCCTGGTGCAAAACAACTCATCACTTTGGAACAAAGTCACCTAACTCAACTAATGCAGTGCTACCCTGCACTTGGACACTCCTGCTACACTGTCAAGAAGATTCACACTATTGCTCACCATGCACCAACTTCTATTAGGCAATAAAACACAGAAATGTCTGTCTGGACACTTGTTCAGGGGCTGATGGAGTTTGCCAAGACTTTGCAAATGAGGCCTTTGAAAAAGGTGACATTTCTGAAGGAGCAACACCACAGACAGCAAGTGCTGTAGAGCTGTGCAGTAATTTGTCTGAACCCAGAATTCAAGCCCTCTGAAAAATTTCTGAGGCCGCACTGTTATCTCTGTGCAAGCTAACGAGGAAAAAAGTGCACAATATATTCCTCTAACTTACTAATCGCTGATGCCATAACTGTGAAAAACTCTGCGCGTCATGCCTGGTGTGCTATTAAGGGTTCTTGGAGTATATACACATAACTCTGCTTATAACATGTAGGTCTAGAGGAGTCCACTTTCAAAACAGACTTTAACTATGCAAACAATGCAAACAGCGTGTCTTAAGTTTCAGCAACAAACTCCAAGCTGTGTTTGACTGTAAATACCGCAAGGCACTATAAATCCATTCTTAATAAGAAATCTTTTAAATCAAATTGCTATCAAATATTATTTTTATTTAGGTGACCCAAAACACCTAAGACATGCAGTTTCAGTTTCAAGTTTAAGAACTCCTGAACTACAAATTTGAAGAAAAATGTTGAACTTATTATCAGTGTAAGATGAGCCCCTAGCTTTTGTTCATCATGAATGTTTAAAGACTAACTCTGAGAAATTTCTGAAGTACGTTCAAATAAGTAAATACGTTAGCAGGTGCCTTCAAGATGACAGTAATCAAGTTGTAATCCTACCATAATTGAATAATAAGATATTACAGTTAATTCGCCCATAAATATACAGGAAAATGGCACCAAAACTGCCATTTTCACAGACTCTTGGCAAGATGTTCCGATTACTTCATTTAACTCCACATAGCTGGAAGTAGGATTTACTGATTGGAAGTTAACACTGTCAATGGACTCATGAAGAACACTGAGCACAAGCAAATTCTCTCTCTGCCATCCTGAATAATTTTTAGGGCCATAGGCTGCTTCACTTTCACAGCAGCATTTTTTCAGGATATAGAGCAGGGCAATACGAGTACCTTTTTCAGATGGCCAGCGGCACTTGAAGATCTATTAAAAAGCCTGCATGTGTTAAGAGTTTGGTTGTTGGAAGGGGAAGGGACCAGGGGTTCTGTTTATAAACAAAGCTACTTATTTTTTTTTAAATGATCCACCTTCTACTCTGCTTTCCAGGTACTTGTCCAACTCTGCCTCTCTTTTCACCGCCTCCGGTGATACCTTTGGTGCATTCGGAAAACAGATCAGTATCACACTCATGTTGTCCCGACTTCCCTGGTGGAAGAGAAAAAACAATTTGAGAATGGACACGTACCAGACTCAATACACAAAACACTTTACACAAAATTTCACATATCGTGTGGTATTAAAATACAACTTTTACTACTATGGATTAATATCAGTTTTAGCCTTAACCTCCCTCATGCCCTTACAGAACTCCACAAGTCTGGCCATTCATACAGCTTTTGAAGTCACACTGTTCTTTGCCCTTCCCTGGCCTGAAGACAACACAGAGCCAATTAGCTAGAGCGATTTGTAATCACAAAGTTGTGCTCCATCTTCTTTTAAGTACTATCAGTTATTTTGGGATCACAGCTGAATATTAGATGGGTAAACAAAACCATTAAAAGCACTAAGCAGGGTGGTATTGAACTCAGACAGTGCTTCCATGTAAAATCACAGCTACTGGGTACTTTATCCCCTTTTCTTTAAAAACAAGAGAAGTTGCAAGCGAGAGAACTGGCTAAAAGACCAGCTGTAAGGAGCCAAGGCCCTTACAAAAGCATTCTTTGAAATGGAAAAATTTCAAACTTCAACTAAACAGAACCCCAATACTCGAATACATTGAAAATACAAACACATTCGACTTATGAAAAGTAGCTGTTTAGTTTACTTTCAGAACCCCTGCGCTCTGGTCTACAAACACACATCCGTATGCTTGACTTCTAACACCAACTAAATCCTCTGAAGTCAGCAAGATCAACAACAAGCCGGGGTTTGTAACAAGAGAATATGGGTGTACAGGGAGGTGCTGACAGCTGGCTGATGCAAAGCTTACAGCATCCACAAGCCACTGTTCCTTCCCTGGTATTTGTTTTCAGGATGACCAGACAAAAATTTTAAACAAAAATGCACACATTACCAATCTGCCAAAGCACTGGAAAGCAGAGATGCTGTCTTGTGTATTTCATAACAAAAACATTGGCTCTTTTATGTAATGACCTGTAGATTGCCTTTGAAAATCTGTGAAGCTATCAAACCGAATACTTCAAACCTTTTCTGTAACTGTACCACCTTGCAACTCACTAATATAAAGTACAAGTTATCGTAGGCAAAAATCACACATCTGTTAAACAAAACAGTACCGTCTTCTACTTGAGCTGGTTGCACAGCTCAATCACACAGGACTAAATAAGAAATACAGTAATTAAACCACCATAAAAACTAGCTTAGGAAGTCAGATCTTCGTATAGCAAAGAAGAAAATTTAAACTGCAAAACATGAAGTCAAGGTTCAACCATTTTGCATTAAACTTGGTGCAATTATGGCAGTAATATTATGACTATATGCCCAGGAAAGGAGGGGAAGAGCAGGAAAGGAAAGAATATTCTCTAGCCTGATGAAGAGTTCAAGTTTTGTAAGGTATGCTGTGTAACAGAAAAGGGTAGTTAATGTCCCTGGCTTGCCCATAAATTCCTGTCAGCTTCTAGTTTCCCAGGGATCATGGGATTTTTAAGTCTTCACTAACCAAAACCACGCAGAAAGCCATACTGTTTCTGCCATGTGCTCCTTTCCCTTCTATCACCATTTTTCTGGGAATCACAGTAATTACTGTCAAAAGTCATGTTAACATAAACCATTGTGTACTTGTAAAATGGAACCCAAACGTATTCTTAACACATTCATGAACTTGTAATAGTGAAAACACAGTAAACTACTTCTCTCAAGTCTGGCTACCTTGTACAAGCAGGTGTCAACTATCTCATTGCAAACTTTCTCAAGGTCATCAGTGACTTCAAGCCTGGATCTGACAAAGTCACATAGCTCTTCATTTCCCATAACATCCCAGATACCGTCGCAAGCCAGTATGATGAACTGATCGTCTTCTTCCGACCTCTCAATTTCATAAACTTCAGGCTCCGGTGAGACTAGCTGTTCTGTAGGACCTTTCCCATGGACACATTTGTAATCAAAGTCCCCAAGTGCCCTTGAAACAGCAAGAGAGCCATTCACACGCTGAATCATTACAGAGCCACCTGCGTTCTGTATACGCTCTTTCTCCAGTGGATTACTTGGTTTGTGATCCTGTGTGAAGAAGTGAACCTTCCTGTTCCTACAAAGTAAACCTCTCGAGTCTCCACAGTTGATGAAGTATGTGTGTTGGGGAGAAATCATGACACCCACAGCTGTTGACCCACTTCTGTCTGCACCATGTTTCTTCTCAGAGATGACTCTCATGTGTTCATCGATTTGCAGAAAACCTGTTCTGATGCCACTCTTTACACTTTCCACAGATGGTGGTCCATCTGGCCCTTTAAAATCCTGGTTGCTCGTGATGTGATCTAATAAATGCTCACAGCAGTACTTGGCAACCTGTGATCCAGCGTGCCCATCATATACAGCAAAAAACGACCATCCATCGAGTCCATTTGGCAAACCAATCACAGCCGTGTGTGCATCCTCCATTTCGACTCGCCAGCCTTGCATACTACTCAGACCGTAACGAAGCCCATTCCCTTCCCCCTGGGCATTATGCTTCTCCATCTTTGGCTTGTCTAAAAACGCTCCCATGATGACGCTCCTTCAGTTCTGAAAAATAAAAAAAGGATTATTAAGATAATTCTTAAGTACCTCTTGTTTAAATACATGATTGTACATATTAAATAATAGCCCAAATAATGTTAGGATAATAAAAATACACAGATATTAATGCTGACTTTTCTGTGTAACTCTCAAGTCAAATTTGCATTGCTTTCATCTAATTTCGACAGTAGTAGCTGAACCGCACATTTCATATTGTTGCAATTATTTTCAGCTGTTTTACTTGGAGAACTTCTATTCCACTTTCATTCACAGTTCTGACAAAAACCTCTAGTATGAGGCAGTATAAATCAGTCTGAAAGAGGACCTGTTAACTGGCACACATCTGAAAAGCCATGTTCCCAGTGAGTACTGAGCCAACGAGACAGCTGAGTGCTGCCAGCACACTGGCATTCCCTAGATCCCTACCTGCTGGCCGCAAAGTCAGCTCACAATCTGCTTTTCCAACAGTGATGGGGAAACGAAAGCAAACAGACGAGATTTCCTTTTGGAGGAGGAGGAGGCTTGGGGCTTTTTGTTTGGTTGGTGGTTTGTTTTGTTCTGTTTTTAAACAAAGTGATCTGAATGATCAAGATGATGCCAGAGTCTGCATAAAGGAAGAGGCAACAATGAATTACCAGGAGCAGGAGTTGGAAGGAGCAGCGCAGCTGTCCCTTTAGGCAGCAGCAAGCCATTAGTTTGGCTAGGCTATCTTGTGAAAGCTCATCCTTAGATTTTCAGTTAAATTACGCAGCAAGCTTCTCAGATGTCTGTGCTGCAGATTTACTTAAAACCTTAATGTATTCATGCTTCACTGAAAGACAACTTCCCCTGACAAGTCGAAGGAAATCTGTTTGGAAATAAAATCACCAGTATTGTAAATCCACGCTTCCTTATTCAAGCCAGACCAATATTCCACACACCCTGTCCTCCTCCACCTCCCATCATTGGGATGTGATGCAGCAAATATTCATGCTTAGGAGAATACGAATTATATTCACAGGCAGTGTAAACTGACTGGTTTATCTTCATGGCTTTCACACCCTAACTGTTCAACCCACCCTTCTAATCCACATCTGTTTATTTGTGCATTCATTATTAAAAAAAAAAAATCATACAAAATAGGTCACACATTTTGTATACTTGCAAATTCTGCCCAGGAAAGCATCAAAGAGCGCGCAAATCCCTGTTATACAATGCAAGGTAATGGAACAAGACTATGAGCTTTCCTATTTGAAGACAGTGGAGAAAAATTAACCGTGAGAAGAGTCTCTGAAACGGATTTTACCTGGGGCCCCAATTATGCAGCTGTACAAGCAGAAAAGTTAGACTACTAGGGGTTTCAGAAGGTTTTTACCTTGTAGATTGAATACATTTAATCAGTTTTCTAAGTGATATCATCACTTCTTGATAATGCGCTTTTATTGCAATACAGCTCCAGCTGTGACACTGTATATCCAACAAAGTCTTTCATATTGCCTCTTCCAGCCACTATCAACCTTTCTAAAACATCTGTATGTGTCAGAATAAACAACCGAGAAATGTTTTTATCTGATCTCACCACAACAGTGATTCAAATGTGAGGCGCATGGGCTGGATACACGTTCCTTGGCTCACATGCTTTGTTAACAAACACAAAAGCTGCACATCCTTCAGCTCTATGGAGAGATGTCAACAGCAGGACACCTCTGCTCTTAAGTTCTGTCTCTTCTTAAGCAAACAAAATACTGATGCTCACAGAAACTGTAACCAGCCAACAAAATACAGTGTATGCTGGTCTCGTATCCTAAGCGTAGGCTTGAGGTTAACGTTACTGCAGTTGCTAGGAAAAAAATACGACTTAAGACTCTCTTATCTTCACATGCAACTCAAGTGAAGTCAAGTGATCAAAACAATTACAGAATGACGTCATAAATCAAATTAAGAATTACTTTGTGGAATAACAGACTTCTTATTCATCCCAGAGTTTAAACTAATGCTGAATGCTTTCTTATTACTGAAGAGAACATAAAACAGAATGCAAACATTCAACTATTTCACTTCAATCTAGAGCTCAAAAAGTTCTGAACTACCTTGGCCAATACCACATTTCCATCAGGTATTTTACATTACTGTGTTTAAAACAAAACCAAAAAGCATTAAGAACAGGACACAGTTAAACTGACCACAAGCACAGCCAAATTTGCACTAAGACAGGTAGTGCACTCCAATTTGTACTGAATATTACATGCAATATTCAGACAGAGTTGTGCTTTGTAGGCTTTTTGTCCCTCTCAGCAGTTTGTTATGTAAAACACAACTGAAAATACACACAGACAGGCCACACACAGTTCTAACAACTCACACAGAAATGCTAGCATACTTCAAAAATTAACAAATCTACTCTCCATTTAAAACCAAATTGCCTTATCCCTCCACATACTGTAAACTGAGAGCTGTTGCTGTTGTAAGTTAAGCCTTGTACGTGAGATACTGGCACATGATCCTTCAAGGCTGCAAGCTACCCACCATAGAGGCAAATACAGAGAGAAGGATAACCACAATGTGGTCACACAACTTCTGCTTAGGAAACTATTTACACCCATAGCATAAAGTGGTCACCTTCCAAAAACTACCATCACAGACTGCACGTGCTCTCTTTGCAACACTTCAGCTCACCGTACTTCCACCAGAGCAACAGTATAAACCTCTATGAGAGCAGGCCAGGTTTTCAAAATCCTGTGTCTGAAGGGAAAGCATAGTTCACTTGTGGATAGGACAAACATGCCAAGACTTTAGTTTTTCCAGGATTCCAATTCTTGTTCAGAAAAAAATTAGTTTAGTATGATCAATCTGTGAATTCTTATGATCCAGAGCCTATCTGCTACTTCTTCCCCTATATCCTTACGTATTGCTAAAACCTGAAGAATTTCAAACCCCTTAGTTCTTAAAAAAATCTTCTTAGCTTTAAAAGAAGGACACACACACACACAAAGGCTGACATAAAGCTGTGCCTCCTTCCTACTAGAAATATCTCCTAGGCCTCTTTTTGAGTCCATATCTGCAAAAACATCTTTCACACATCAGTGCCTACCCAAACTCACTAGTATGCTTTTCATTCTTCCGTGAGGTGGTTTGTGCACTCTACTGATTAAGCTGGAATGACACCTTCAGTTAAGCATACAGCTCTGTATGCAGATCAGATTAAACTGTAGCTGTGCAAGCACCCGAGTTACAGCATGACTTCATTATGTAATGACACTACAGAGAGACGCCAGACTCAGGAGAGTCTGCGTGCACAATGTGCAATAAAGCAACAGATTCCAAACATGGCTTAACTCTCATATTTTTTTAGTCACCTTCCTAAACAGGAGTCTCCATCTTATAACCTTTACTCTCCATAAACAATTCTACTGCCCTTTCCCTTTGCCCTTCCCAACCCAGCCACACATTTCTGAAGCACAGTGGAAAACTTGCAGTCTCATACTGGGAGACAGGAGCAGCCCTCTGCTCTGGAAGCCTCAGCTTTCAAGATGCCACAACGATAAACGCATGTACAAAAGGATTCAGACATTCTCCCTGCTCCTATTAAAGCCAGAGTAAGAGAAAATGCACTTTAATCATGAAGTTGGAATGTGTCCAGAGGAGGCCACAAAGAAGATCTGAGGGCTGGAGCACCTCTGCTATGAGGACAGGCTGAGAGAGTTGGGTTTGTTCAGCCTGGAGAAGAGAAGGCTCTGGGGAGACCTTATAGCAGCCTTCCAGTAAAGCGGGGGGAAGGACTTTCACAGGAGCATGAAGTGATACGACGAGGGGGAATGGCTTTAAATTGGAAGGGGGGTGATTTAATTAGACATTGGGAAAAAATTCTTCACGATGAGGGTGGTAAGACACTGGAATGGGTTGCCCAGGAAAGTTGTGGATGCCCCCTCCCTAGAAGTGTTCCAAGGCCAGGCCAGAAGAGGCTTTGAGCAGCCTGGTCTAGTGGGAGGTGTTCTTACCCATGGTGGAAAGATTGGAACTGGATGGGCTTTGAGGTCCCTTCCAACCCAATAATTCTATGAAATCTCCCCTATCCTCTGTTTTTTGTTGTTTTTTTTTTCTTGGAGAAGGGCAATTCTGAACAGTCTTATAGCAGCAGTGCCTCGTAAGAAGATCAGAGATGCAACATTTTCTGCAGAAATCATAACTCCAAAACATCATCTGGCACTGCCACAATGATACGTCAAGCAAACTTCAACATTAACCCAAGATGATTCTTGGCGTGCCATCTCCATACCAGTGCCTTCAATTAGTTTCTCCTACAATAGAAGGGCTTTCTGCAAAGTTTCTGGGTTTTGGCTTCGAAGAGCAGAGGCTTCTGAACAAAACTATAAGTGAAAATGGACTCCATTGCATGAAAACAAATATGCAGGGGACATATTTACAAGTGCATCTAAACATGGCTCCTGAAACACTGATTTCGTGGAGGTCGAACTGAAGGTCAGCCTCTACAGAAAGCGCATGAAAAGCCCAAGTTGCAGTTTGCAGACAGAAAAGTGAGAATACTGTACTTGGCCTAGAAAAATCAACACAAGTAACAAGACCTCGGATAAAACACAAGAGTGCCAAAATTCAAAGGGCTGCAGTATTAGAAACAAAACTGAAATAATGAATGGAGTATGCCAAAGAGTCAGTAGCTCAACTCCTTGAAAATAGACACAACTGGAGAACAGAGCGGCAAAGAAAAGGAGGGTAATTAGTATACTGGGCCATGGACTACCACGGACAACCACTGATACACCACTGGAATGCATGAAATCTCTTTGCCCCTTCATTTGTCCCTCGAATTGCGCTATCCAGACAGCACAACTACACTGCCTTCTGATACAAACAAAAATAAATTTTACTGTTTTGCTATCTGCTTGAAGACTGAAAGAACCTAAGTCTAAAATCGCTCACAAAGGACAGTTAACGCAACTCCTTTTACCTCTGTAAAGGGACAATTTATTCTTCCAAGGAATTCAGACAAAGATTAGATCATCTTGTCCAAGGAAACCAACCACCCCCTTCTGAAACTTGTACCTTAACAACAAGCAATTTAATAATACTTTTTAAACAAAGTTAGAGTTGTATTCCTTTCCTAGAATAAGCTGCTTATATGAACCACACTGAAGTCATAGGCATTTGTTCAAACTAAGCTGAGAAATATCCCCATACTCCAATTTCCTGGAACAATTCTCCAAGTGACGCTACACACTGTGTGTTGTAATGAGCACCATAAAGAAGGATTACAATCTTTACTTGAACTACAGGACCCAGAGCAAGTCACTGAATTATACAGACTGCTACTGAATAGAAAAAGGGCATTTGATCACTTCAACTCCGATCTGATCTGTGGTACTTCCCCCCTGCCTCGCTCCAGCCTTAAGCAGGCTGGACGCAGTAACCAACCAGCATGGAATAGTGCAAATGTGGAAACACTTTCAGAAGGTAACACCAGTTGAATGAAACACTAACAGTACACACTGGATGCCCCAAGTCAATTAATGTTAACAAACAACATGTCAGAGATCATCCCAGGGATCGGAAGAATGACTAAAATAAAACAGAACACGCAGATGAGGAGACATAATTACACCACAGTCATGGGCTGAATGAAGTCATGAAAAAGCTTCTTGCCAACAAAACTATTTAAAAACTATTGGAGGCTATACGATTGAGGTCTGGCACTCACGCTTCAACAACATCAATAAAGCACTGAATATTACAGTTGGTGTTTCTGAATGTGTCCTTTCAGACACCGGAATACACGGCCAACTGGGAGACGTAAATTGTCTATGAAAAAGAAGAAATAAAATACAGAAACAGGGCTATTTTAACACACGTGGACTAACACACAATTTCCCCACCAGAATACTTGCTTCTTGGAGACGCAACCAAAGTCTGCATTCTATTTCAGTAAGACAATTGTAAATAGAAGAACATAAGAATAAACTACCCATAGGGGTAAGAAAGTTTGTAATTACATCAATAATTTCTTTGTTTATGACAGATGCAGCAGCTATGGCATGTGCCAAAGGGAACAGGAAAAGGTAGACAGCCGGAAACATTAGCTTAAAGAAAGTAAAGAGAAATATCAAAGCTGTCAGCAACCAGCCTTCATACAGGCATGAACATTCCTACAGGGACGCAAGTGAGAGGGCAAACAAACCCCGAAGGTAAACAAGTTAATGACTCTGCGTTCTAGGGAAAGTATGAATCGTTTCCACCTTTCCCCACTCATCCTCCTTCTGTCTCTCTCTCTCTGTAATTAATATGCAGCAGTGATTACAATCACAACTTCACACCACAGCAGAACACACTGAATCACTGCACTCCTGATACAGACACCTATGAGCTCTGACCCCGTGACAGCTGGTCACAGGCACTGCCATTTCACTGAGCTAGGCTGGTTTGTGAGTTGGTTTGGTTCATAAAAATAACCACTCTTCTGATTAAAATCCTTTATCCTTGGCAAGGAGCAAACAGCCTTTCTGAATGCCCCCCCGTACTAAACAGCAAAGTAGTTTATCACACTTGTTTACCTATGCCAATGTATTTTTCTTGTGCGCGTCCAACAGGGTAGGTAGAATTTAGGAGAGGATTGCTAAAGCCCACAAAGGTTTTCTGGAATGAAGAAGGTAACAATTTCTAAGTCAACACCCTCTCTCTAACAATGTTTCAGGTTTTTCTTAAAACAGCTTTTTCTGCTTCTACCCTGCAGACAACTAAACCTGTTCCAACGCTAACCTAGGAGCTGCTGTTCTTGATATGAATGTATGTTGGATTAAGTTTAAATTCTCTCCAAAGGAGATGCATGCAATCTGATTTGTGAAAAATCGAGCCCTGGACATTGAAGAAAGGTAATTAATCTTTCTAACAAATTGTTCCTGCAGAAATTTGTAAGACTGTAATGTAGTTCAGAGATTTGTTTATGGAGTTGTTTTCGTTTTGCTCTATGTTCAGTTACTGAAGAAAATTACTTCTTTCCAGAATCACTAGGACCACTGCTGAGAAGAGAAAAATCACTACATTGATTCTGAGAGGAGACACAACTTGCATACACAAGTACCAGTCACTTATTAGGATCCTGACACAACTGGCACCCTCAGAACACAATTAAGGTAATATTTCTTGGACCAGACAGAATTCTTGCTTCTTTATACATACTTCTACTATAAATTGGGGGTGGGAAAGCATGAAAAAAAAACACTAGACAGCAGTTTCAGAGTATGGGCAGCCCCATCACTTAAAGAACTGTAGACAACCAAAATGGCATTAATAAGTCCTATGAAAATCAATGAGGTAGCTCTGCATAAATTCGTATGCTGCAGTCTGAACAATATGAGAATGAAAAAGCCAAGGTCCTTGCTTGAAAGTGTTAATAAGCTGAAAACATGCCCATGCTGGTGTTTAGTTCAGCACCTTTCTGGTTATACCTCATTTTCCAAAGATTCCATACTTAAAAGTGTTGGAAGATAAACAAAAGGCACTCATTTCAGACACTGCGATTAGACAACTGCTTTGTTAACAGCACACAAACTCGTACAGACTCCAGCAAAATTAGAAGTCCCATTGAAGCAAGCACTGTAAGAACTGGAAGATCCAAGGAAGCTGCAGCCTATGTAGATAGAAATCAGGAGAAAGAAAGGCCTCGCTTAATTTTATATACCAATGAGATGCAGTAAAATTCAACTTTTCTGAACGAGCAAAGCAAACAAGTGAAAATAAGAATTCCAACCAAATTGCTCCTGTCAGAGTACACAGAGCTATGCAGCTATTCTGACAGAACTATGCGCAGCAGCATGTTTCACCTGAAAAAAACCACGGGCGTAGCGGGAAGAGAAAAAGACAACACAGAAGAATGGAGTTATAGTACGTCATAAAAGCTGAATTACAATCTTCTCCAGTACTTGTAACACCAAGACTGCTCTGTCGCTGCCATCTACCATATCAGAATATTACCCCACTTCTAGACATCATGGGCCTAAACAATTCATACTTGAGTACAAGCCACTGAAGGTCCAAGAACTGAATGGATCTGAACATATCAAATGCTTCAAGTAACAGCCAAACCCCCATGCTCTACATTTCAGTCTTTTTGATCTCTTGTTTACAGCTTGAAGCCTCAGTATCTTCATTCACTTTCAGCATGACCAATCAAGCGACACCTGCCACCAAAGGGAAAAAAAAAAAGTGTTGAAGATTCCCCAAGGAATGTTTTCTTTAGTGGAAGAACCACACTATTCCACTGCTATTTCTGTGTCAAAAAGAAAAATAACAAAACCAAAAAAGTAAATGCTTTTTGTTTGTTTTATCAAGTTCATCTAAGCCTATTTATAAATATCACAGCAGAATTGGAGCCCTGGTCCGTCCTGCCACTCAAAGAGAAAAATGAAGCCATTTGGTAAAAACCCTCTAGACTAGAATGACTTATTAGCATGACCAGAACTGTTCATGTTGTTCAAAGCCACTACAGTGAAGTCAAGCTACAATAAATTTCTCTTTGTCAGTGTTTTAGCTAAAGTGTTAAAGTAAGCTACGAAAAAAATATGTGGAAAAAGGTCCCAACGGGATTATTCGCTGAGACTGTAAAAACAAAGGAAGCATCAGCCTTCTATTTCTGATTTGCTTATGAGTAATTGATTTATCAATATGGAAGAATGAAACCATATAAAAAATAAGTTCATACCAACAGTGCTTGGGAGTGAAATAACCTATTTAGAGAAAACAGCCACTATGCACATGCCCAAGGATTAGAAGATTATGCTTGCATGAAGGTCCCAAAATTTTTTGTTTCGCCAAGCACTCAATACCACAAAATAATTCAAAGATACAGAAGCAATTTCCCAGACCCTTCATTTTACATGAAAATATTTGCGAGTTTCTAATCTCAGCGACATAACCACTGTTCTGGTGAGGATACAGGAAAAGCAGCATACAGCAGGCTTAAAACCTGCTGGCTACACATGAGAAATAAAATGGGAAGAAAATAGGAAATGTTCTGAAGTGTGCAGCTGTAACCTGCCTTTGCTTGCAAAGAAATGACATTAAAACTATGCCAGCAGCACATTAAGATCTGGAAGTCAAATCCTCAAAGCTTAGGAAAAGCCAGAGTTTGTTCATTTGTACACACACAGAGCCTTTATTTACAAAGCTATTTTGCTCTCACATCCCCAGCATTCCTATCTCATTAGAAGAACAAGGATCGACAATGACTGCTGCAAGAAAGCAGGTCCTCTCCCCAAGACTACATAAAAAGAGAAAAAATGAAACTAATTGGAAAAGCCCTACTGTTTTAGCTTTTTATGCAGACAATAACTTGCAAGACAGAAGGCTCTCCTCCAAGGGACACACTGATAACCAAGTTTTGTCACTATCAGTGCAGAGCTGACAGATTTGCCTATGACGAACGACACAGCAAGGTGCTCTCCAAGTCCAAACTTGAGCTCACTGCAGCTCTAAACATTCTGGTCACCAAATGAGACATTATTGAATTCACTGGTTCTTCAAAATACAAGCAGTGCTAATGTCAATGCTTGCCAGGTCTTGAACACCTCATCTCTTCACGAAACGTTCTACAATTTAATACTACCCACTTACCTGCCCACATTGTTCCACATTCTGCACTCCTTTGCAGAGGTTGCGTTTTATTTAACTTAGCTGGAGCTCCAGCTGGAGAATTCCCCAAACTCCAAACACCAAGAGCTTGGGCACAGTTTACAAAGTTGTCATGGCTACTGCCTCTCCGGGTATTTTGTAAGTAAAAAAAAAACCCAACAGAATTTTATACACAAATAGCTATGATACATGGCCAAGAAGAACACGGATCACCAATTCAAATTCCAGATCAGAAGTGCAGTTGGCAGTTAAAATTAACTGTATGCACAGACACAGAAAATCCTTCCAGTTACAGCTGAGACCCAACCATGAAAGTAAGTTTCATCCTCTAGGTCACAGCCCCGCAAGGCGTTTAAGCATGAAAGCAACATCATACATCTGGGTAGTCCCACATAATTCAGTCGCATGTGGCCTATCAGCATGTATTTTTTTCCTATATGTGTAAACTGCATTTCTCTACATTTCAATACTGAAACTGGGCTACCCCGTTGTGTTTTGTTCTATGTTATTCTTAGATACTCTTTTGCTACTGCTATGAAGTTTACATCCTTCCCAGTTACTTCATTGCAACTATCTGTAGACAAAGTAAGTTCTTACTCTGTCGTTTTAGTCACATGTAAACATCTTTTAGCAGAACTGTTAAAAAAAAACTGAGCAACTGTTTCATATATTTATAAACACACACTCTTGTAGACTTCAGTAGCAAGTTGAAATATCCATCAACTTCACAAGCACGGTGAAAACAAAAAAAAAATATGAACCCCCCAAAACCCAAAACTTTGTTCAGTTTATACACAAACAGAAATTAATTAAAAAAAATTAGAGACTTGACAGACATAACTTAGTGTGTGGTTTAACACAGAACAGAGTTTAGCGAATAGAAACACATAAAACCAGACCTTACAGCAGACAGAAATACAGAAAAACCAACCTTACAGCATTGGTTTAACACCAGTAACACTGAGCCAGATACTACCTCTGTCCAGGAATAAAAATCAGTCTACTTACTCCTATGCTATCCCACTTGCTTTCTCTTCCTGCCTCGATTACAATTCTTTATTCTCAGCATTCTTCCCAGTCTTAAAATCTTAGCATTTTACTCCAGCAATATTAATCTTAGCAAATCTCAAACTGTTCCTTCGCAGACAGATAGCAACAAGAACATAAAGAAGCTACAAGGAGATAACGACATCTCCACTGGGATCCACACAACATTGTGGCTCTCACACAATGTTTTTATGCAATCAAACAATGTTTTTATGCAATCTACATAAAATGCCACAGAAATGACATTCTATGAACGTTCCCTGGATCTTCTAAATATCCTAAGAACACTGGCATTTTTTCAGGGGTTATGCATTGTTTACATAGACTTTATACTTTGCCATTCTTTGAATGAAGAGCGTTGTAGTTAAGCATGTTTAAATTTTACAGGAGATTATTTCTTATCCTAGCATTCTTAACTGCAATTTGGATCATACGACTGGAACTACAGAGATCAGTAAGAATTCAGCAAGAAAATTAGTATCCAAAACCCACTTCATTTTCAAAAGAATAAATGAGACTGCAGTCCCTGGTGACACACCAGTGTTTAAAAAAAAAAAAATAAATGATGCAAAAGTGAGGTACGATTTATGAGAAAAGAGAAGCAAAAACTACAAAGGGGCACGCTCAATAGTAGGAATAAATGTTGTTTGGCTGAGGTATAGCTAAGTTGCTATTGTCTTGACTTCAAATACTGTCACTGTTCTAGTCCTTAAAATGTGCTGCAGGTCTGCAGAAACAATGTGAATGCAATTACATCACAGTAGTTGCCATTCCCAAACTTGCTTATTTAATAGCACAATCGGCATTATTCAGTCACTTAGTTCCAATGCAATCTTGCTTAGCCAGTTACCTACAAAATACCGAACATGTAAAAATTAAGTCAATACTAACATCAATATTTCAGTAAGAACTAGGTTATTGTTAAATTACTTATATTTAGGTCATCTTCTGAAAGCAGCTGCTTTATATTCCCTAGCTCCGCTAAAACTGAAAAGTGCAGTAAGATCTCTTATTGACAGCGGCATTCAAAAACATGGCAGTTACATAAGTTTGCAAATTATACCGTGCCAGAGTTAACTATCTAAGCATTTTAAGGACAGTTCTTAAAATGCTACCTCAGCAAGAATGACTCAAATTCACTGCACAAGCTGCACTTCAGATAGGAAGCAACTAGCTCGATTTTATAGAAAAAAAATTCTTTCTTGTATTCTGCTTTAATTCAGATGGCGCTAAGTCAGTTCTGCTTGTTTAGACCTGCAAGCTTCACCAGTCACTGGCATTTCCATCTTCCCTCCTCTGTTTCAACAAAAGTATCCCAAGCTCACCTGCAAACAGGTAAGAAAATACTAGGGAAAACAGGTATAGTTGTACCTCAAGAGGAGATTTACTAGACAATCACCAACCAAAGGGCTAAATCTATGAACCAGACTGGGCCTTGTCTGTATATACGTAAGACATGCCTACGCCAGAGAGGCTGAGAGTACAGACTAACTCTCTCCAGCACAAGCTGCATTTATTAACAGGCTTTATCAGAGATCTATCTTTGAAGAAAACATTAATAACTGCCGCGATGCATCAGCAAGTCTTCTACTCTTCGCCAGTCCCATACACAAAAGGGAAACCTAGAAGGCCTGGGAGGGAAAGCTTTAAGAGCATCCCTACCCCTGTGAAAAATGCTGTTTCAACTACAAAATTTATCTTCCTTCAACATCTTTCGTTTGAGTGCTACTTTGGCCGGAGAGGTAACATGCAAAACTTCCTTGCCCCATGTTTTTTTCCTCATCGCCTGACTCTGCTGTTATTCATAGAAAAAAAACTACGAATAGTAACAGAAAGGAAGCGATCAAAGAAATGCGGGTAGGACTTGCACAATTCTTGGGCACTTGGCAATGCACACAGGGGCCTGAGAAAGAGCAGCCCTCTTGCTTTAGTTTCACTAGTCCTTCACCAGTCCTGCTTCTGCCACCTAACCACTCAACCGTGGCTGTATAGGCTCAGGGAAGTGCTTCACGGGCTCATAGCTGGAAAGTTACTTCCTAGAATCACACGAGTTAGAATTTCTACTTGAGAAAAGGATTCTACTTACTCGGATGTTAAATATCACAACCTAAGGAAAACATATCACCTACCTTCCAACCTACTGCTCTCAGGACCTAAAGCTGCCTTCTGCTCAAAGAATTGAAGATAAATTCCTTTGTATGACATAAAAGACCTTAAACCCTAAGGTTAGCACGCAAGACATCAGAATGACCAGGAAGAAAGGTACAAGTCCAAAAAAAAAAACCAGTTCCCCACAAGTCCTACTGTAAACTTGAAAATTAGTTCTGCAACAACAAAATTCTGCCTTACACATGGCAACACAGAAATATTTTAATCGTACTGAATAAACACAAATGCATAATGAACAGATGCCTACAAAATCAATTCTGCTGAAACCATTAGCCCACAGCCAGTTTTAAAGCTGTTATCATATCTACTGCAACACAAGCAAATGTAATGAAAAGGTAAGATGCCTGCTCAGAACCTCTGGCATTTAACACACAACCCCAATTATCCAGCACAACACTGGGCAACTTTTTTATCGAGGAGATAACGTTTTCTTCTCTCCACTTCTGACACACACGCTATGACAGATCACAGACCATCAGCACAACCTTTGCTCATGACGTTGTTTTCAAAGGCAGCAAAATCTCAAACTTTAAACGCCTGAAAGGCGTTGGCAAGGGAAAACCACCCACTGCGTGATAATGTCACTATGTCGATGCTCTGACCCTCGCTAGGGTGGGGTGCTTTATAAATAGATGCGCAGTTGCATTTTTTTTTTTTCTCTCCCTGGTGCTGTGCCCCAAGCGTTTGGGTGGCGATGGGAGAGGAGGCTGTTTATAGCCACTACTAAATGAACTCTGAATCGGCTGAGAAAAGAATGGGAATGGGGGGGAGCAAAGGGAAACTACTGCTACCTGCACCAGGCCCCAACCCCTCCCCTCAACCTCTCTCCCAACTTCCTTTCCCCATGCTCAGACTCAACGGGTTCCATGCCAGGCCCTAACCCCTTTTCCTCATCCTCCTCCTTTCCCTATGTCCAGCCCCAAGAAGCTCCATGTCACCTCCACCCTGCAATGCAGGGGCTGCACAGCCCAACCACCTTCAGGTCCTGGGAAGGAGGATTCTGGAAAGCCAGGGTTAAATCAGGGGGCTGGGGAATTTTGAAGGTGGAGTATATGCCAGAAGGAGTGCTTTTAAAGGGAGGATTAGGGATGCATCATAGTTTTGAGGCTGCGCAGAAGGAATTGAGTAAAACAAGGACATTGAGGTGCTGGAGTACATCCAGAGAAGAGCAACAGAGCTGGCGAAGGGTCTGGAGACCAAGTCCTGTGGGAAGTGTCTGAGGGAACTAGGGTTGTTTAGCCTAGAGAGAAGGCCGAGGGGAGACCTTATCACTGTCTACAAATGCGAGGTGCGTGCTACTGTCTCCTCCCAAATAACAAGAGACAAGACAAGAGGAAACAGCCTCAAGCTACACCAGGGGAGTTTTAGACTGGACATGGGGAAGAAATTCTTCACCAAAAGGGTTCTCAGGCGCTGGCAGAGGCTGCCCAGGGTGGTGGTAGAGTCACCACCCTTGGAGGGGTTTAAAAAACAGGCAGATGAAGTACTCAGGGATCTGGTTTAGCAGTGGACAGGTACAGCTGGATTCAATGATCAAAAAGGGCTTTTCAAACAAACGATCCATGATTCTTCTCCCAATCCGTGCCGCCCCCATCCCCATTTCCCTCAGGGCATTGGTCAGCTTTTCATCCACACTGCAGGAGGAGGAAGCAAACACACAAACACACACACACACACACAACCACGCAGAGGGACACACAAGATACACCATCACACCCAAGACACACACATGCAGGCACAATCACAGTCATGCACAATCACATACACGACATACACACGCAGACACAATCAGACAAGACAGTCACACATGAGATGCACAAGCAAACACACAAGACAATTGCGAACAAGAGATGCACAAAGACACACACACACCACACAGACAAGACAATCACACACATGCAGGTACAATCACACAGAAGAGACGCGCATGCGAGCACACACTCACACCATCACTCACAAGACAGACACATGTGTGCAGGTGGAATCACACATAAGAGACGCACATGCGAGCACACACACAGAGAGCACACACCAGTCACACAGCAGGGAGACACACACACACTCACATAGCACACACACTCACATTCACCTTCACACACCAGACACACATTCACACTCACTCTCACTCACACATCACACTCACTCTCTCACACCAGACACACTCACATTCACTCACACACCAGACACACTCACATTCACTCACCAGACATCACACACACATCAGACACACACTCACTCACACATCTCACACACACACTCACACATCTCACACACACACTCACACATCTCACACACACACTCACACATCTCACACACACTCACACACATCTCACACACACTCACACACTCACTCACACATCACACACACTCACACCACACACACTCAGACACACATTCACTCACACACCAGACACACACCCTCACTCACAGCACGCAGACACAGCACGCACACTCCCGTAGCACCCCCCCCCTCACAGCACACACGCAGCAGACTCACACACACCTTCACCCTCACCACCCCCCCCCTCACACTCGCACCCCCCCCCCCCCCCCACTCACCGCGCGCCCCGAGGCGGCCGAGGCGGAGGCGGCGGGGCCGGCGCGCGGCCTGTCCCTCAGCTCACTGGCGGGCGGCGGCGGCTGCCGCGGGCGGCTCCGTGCGCAGCGCGCGCCCCGCGCTCATCCCGCCGCTCGCTCGCTCGCTCGCCCTCCCCCCGCCCCCCCTCCCCGAACCCCCCACCCACCCACCCACCCACCTACCCAGCCCCGGCTCAGCTCCGCGCGGCGCCCGCGCGAGCTCCGCGGCCCCCCCGCCTCTCTCTCTCTCTCTCTCTCTCTCTCTAACCCCCCCTCTCTCCCTGCCTCTCTCCGCTCCCCCCTCTCCGTCTCCCGCAGGCACCGCACGCGCACTGCGCCGCCGCCTCCCCGCCCCGCGCAGGCGCCGCAGCCCCACTCACACCACCCCCCACATCCCTACTCCCCGCCTAGAGATACCCGGATGTCGGGGCTGGAAGGGGAGGGGCGGCCGCGGGAGGAGGCGAGGCGGTGTCGGCGCGGTTACTTCACCCTCCGTCCGGGCGGCGCGGCTGCGCCCGGCAACGGCGCGTGCGCAGGGAGGGGGTGTCAGCAGAGCCGAGAGGGGAGGGGCTGGGGGAGGAGGAGGGAACAGGGGAAGGGAGGAGGGAAGAGAGGAGGGAAGGAGGGAAGAGAGGAGGGAGGGAGAAGAGAAGAAAGGGAGGAGGGAAGGAGGGAAGAGAGGAAGGAAGGAGGGAAGAGAGGAAGGGAGGAGGGAAGAGAGGAAGGGAGGAGGGAAGAGAGGAAGGAGAGAGAATAGAAGAAAGGGAGGAGGGAAGAGAGGAAGGGAGGAGGGAAGAGAGGAAGGAAGGAGGGAAGAGAGGAAGGAAAGAGAAGAGAAGAAAGGGAGGAGGGAAGAGAGGAAGGGAGGAGGGAAGAGAGGAAGGAGAGAGAAGAGAAGAAAGGGAGGAGGGAAGAGAGGAAGGAAGGAGGGAAGAGAGGAAGGAGAGAGAAGAGAAGAAAGGGAGGAGGGAAGAGAGGAAGGAGGGAGAAGAGAAGAAAGGGAGGAGGAAAGAGAGGAAGGGAGGAGGGAAGAGGAAGGAAAGGGAAGGAGGGAAGAGGAAGGAAAGGGAAGGAGGGAAGACGAAGGAGGTGGGAAGGTGATAAGGAAAAAAAGAGAAGTGGGAGGGAAGGAAGGCAGGGAGGGAAGGAAAGGGAAAAGAGGAAGGAAGCAAGGAAAGAGGAAGGAGGAAGGAGAGGATGGAAGGAGGGAGGAGAGGATGGAAGGAGGGAAGAGGAAAGAAGGAGGGAGAAGAGAAGAAAGGGAGGAGGAAAGAGGAAGGAAGAAAGGAGGGAAGAGAGGAAGCAAGAAGGGAGGGAAGAGAGGAAGGAAGAAAGGAGGGAAGAGAGGAAGCAAGAAGGGAGGGAAAAGAGGAAGCAAGAAGGGAGGGAAGAGAGGAGGGAGAAAGGAGGCAAGTGGCAAGGTGATAGGGAAGCAAAGAGAAGAGGTGGGAGGGAAGGAAGGTAGGAGGGAGGGCAGGAAAGAGGAAAGGAGGGAGGTGAGTAGAGAGGAAGGAAGGAGGGAGAGAAGGAAGGGGAGAGGAAGAAAGGAGAGGAAGGAGGGAAGAAAGGAAGAAGGTGGGAAGGTGATAGGGAAGCAAAGAAGAGGTGGGAGGGAAGGAAGGAGGAAGGGTGGGAAGGAAGGAAGAGAAGGAGGGAAGCGAGTGAAGAGAAGAGAGAGGGAATCAAGGGAAAGGAGGAGGAGGGAAGAGGGAGGGAATCGAGGGAAGGGAGGGAGAGAAAGAGGGAAGGGAGCAGGGAGGAGAGAAGGAAGGAGAGAAGAAGGGAAGCAAAGAAGAAGTGATGAGAGGAGGGAGGGAAGCAAAGAGAGGTGAGAGGAAAGGATGGAGGGAGGCAGGGAAGGAAGGAAGGCTGAGGAAAAAACACCAAAGGAAGGAGGGAAGGATGGCTGAGGAAGAGTCATCCTGCTCGTGTCCCGTCCCCAAAGCCGTGGGCAGGCACAGGGCCACAGGGACACGCTGGCATAGGGACAGGGACACCCACCTAAAGCAGAGCCCTGCAGGCTTCCCTGCAGAAAGCACATCTGCTGGCAAAATCAGCAGTGAATTGCCAGTAATGAACATGTAATGGGATTAATAATCCCATGATTTTCAGCTGCCCTTTGATAAAGACTGCGCTGATGAAAAAAGGGATGGGAGCACGCTCAGGGAGTGACTCCCCCTGCCAGTCTGCAGGGAACAAGTTATGGGGATGAGTTGTTACAGAAACCTCTGTATTGTCTAAGAGGGGGAGCTGGGTGTGGTGGGACTGTTGGGAAGATGCTCAGATAGGCTCTGCTAGGAGCAGGGGTGCCCTGGGGAGGGGAGCGCTCTGTTCAGCTCATTCCAGAAAGCCAGGGTTAAATCAGGGAGCTGGGGATTTTTGAAGGTGGAGTGGATGCCAGAAGGAGTGCTTTTAAAGGGAGGATTAGGGATGCATTGTAGTTTTGAGGCTGTGCAGAAGGAATTGAGTAGAAAGGGAGAGATACTGAAGAGGGCTGGGGGAAGGTGAAGTGGGTACTTCAGGAAGGCTGTCTTCTTTAGATCACTTCCATCATTAACAGCAACGAGAGCAAGCAGCTCTATGTTAAGTCTCCCCTGAACTCAGTGTTTGGAAAGCTCTCATGTTGCTGGTTCTGTTCCCCTAAGCTGTTGTAGGTGACAGTAAGTGCAGCATCAGCCTGAGTGTGCCAGCGACCGAGGGCTGTGGTGCAGGCAAGACTGATAAACCCAGCAAAGCCCTACCTGGAGATACCTGAAGAAGCCGTAACAAATAAAACCTCATCGTTGTATGGCTTTCCTGTAATAAACTGACTGTGTTACACTGTAATTACAAAACCTCCAGTTTCCATTGCTGACTGTGACCGAAAGACACATTCAGAACTGATCTCACTGTCTTCCCCCTCATCACATTTGTCAGCGTGATAGTGAACAGCACTCAGTAGTGGTCAATGTTATGTTCACTATTCCACGCCTTTGAACGCAAGTTTTGTTGGTGGAGACAAACCTTTAGGGAGATTTAAATGCAAAGTAGTCTTAAAATATGTTGTGGGGGAGCAGAGCCTGTGCAGCGAGTTCCACAATGAAAGGGACATTTTGGAAGGTTATGGAGTAATTCCCATAATCTTTGTCAATGCAGTTTTGGATTTCCTTTTGGTGTCCAAAGGTAATTGGCTACAGTTTTGATATCCTGGCTTGTATCAGAAACAGCACGGCCAGCAGGACCAGGGAAGTCATCCATACCCTGTACTCTGTGTTGGTGAGGACACAGCTTGAATCCTGTGTTCAGTTTTGGGCCCCTCACTACAAGGAGGACATCGAGGGGCTAGAGCGTGTCCAGAAAAGAGCAATGAAGCTGATGAATGGTCTGGCTCCTCACAAGTCTGATGAGGAGCAGCTAGGGGAACTGGGGTCATTTGTTCTGGAGAAGAGGAGGCTGAGGGAGACCCTATCACTGTCTACACCTCCCTGAGAGGAGGTTGTAGTGAGGTGCATGCTGGTCTCTTCTCCCAAGTAACAAGGGATAGGATGAGAGTAAATGGCTTCAAATTGCACCGGGGGAGGTTCAGATTAGGTATCAGGAAAATTTCTTCACCAAAAGGGTTCTTGGGCACTGGCAGAGGCTGACCAGGGAGGTGGTTGATTCACCATGCCTGTGGAGGTACTTAAAAGATGGGTAGATGAGTTTAGTAGTGGACAGATACAGTTGAATTTGATGATCTCAAAGTTTTTTTTTCCAAACAAATGATTCCATGATTTTGTGATGCAGCTCAGATTTTAAAAACTGCATTTTTTCCCCTCGAAACTTCTCCACTATGCAAACAAGGTAGAGATTATGCAGAATTGTTCCTGCAGGCATGTGCCATGCTTATTTAACTTCTGCACTTAAACAAAAATTTAGTTTTTCACCCTCCTTTCCCTCCTAACATTTTGAATTATATACAATTGTGGATTTCATTTAGATTCTATTAAGTGCTACCCATAGGTGGGGTTTGTGTGTGTGTGTGTGTTTTTCTTTTAAATAAAAGTGAATGAAAACATGCCCTAGCTTATTTTGTGATGCCCTAGTTTTAAGCTGCAGGAACGTAACAACAGCAGAGAGTTTGCTGCTGTCATTTTCTATTTATATGTTTTTCTTGAGAAATCGGATGGAGTCAAATTACTACAGTATTTTCTTAGAGTGTAACTTTTATTCAGTTTTGCTTGGCCTGCTGTACTGGGAATGGCAATAAATATTTAGAAGAAATTCAAATGTCACATTTAATTAGGATCAAACAGCTATGTGTAACGTAACACTCGACTGTGCATATTGTTAGCTCATGAGACTACATCCCCCAGCACACAGCTCTTTATTTTCCCTTTAGCTGGAGATTAAGATGGGACACAGCTCATTGTGACCTGTAGTCGCTGGAGATATTAGCAACACAGTCAAGTAAAGAGAACCACTCCAAACCTCTTTCTGCATCATAAACCAAGAATCATATTTCACTGCAACAATAAATTTTTATTTGCATAATAATGCATATTTTAAATGCTGTGCTGTTCTACGGGGTATTTTTAGAGAATGTTATTTTTAGAGGATTTTTTTTCTGCTTCCTGTTACAGCTTCAGATGGGTGGTGTTTTTAAGAGTATTTTGTAAAAAAATCTGTCTCTAAATAAAGATATTTACCACCTGTGCATACTTGGTTACTGCATGCGGGGGAGGATGATTTTGTCCAGTGTTTTCATTGAAACTGTCAATTTAGAACATTCCACACTTTGAAGCTGTTCCCGATGACATCATTTCCCATAAAAGAGAATACGGGACTGCAGTTGCTACTCGGATCACATAGCAATTTAACTGCATTTTGGAATTGGTTTCCATTGCAGTGGCTGTATTCTGAACAGTCTACTGTAATGTCTGCATGTTGGTATTGCCTAATAATCCTTTTAACTCTTCTAGTTTTAATACCAGTTAAACTTACTCTGTTATATATTATATCATGAGATACAGGAATTTTGGCTGTATAATCTTTAAAAAGGGGACAAATACTAACTGTTGTGTGGCATGATTAAGATTTCTTGATCCCTAAGTGGAAAAGCTGTATTTTTTTCAGTGTCTCACATGTAGTTTATTCCAAAGGTCAGGAAAAGCAGAGCCCTTTGGTTTCATCTTCTGTTCTTACTTATTGTCCCTGTGTCTCTTATTGTCTAGCATGAATATTTGACATAGACGAGAAGTAATTTTTTCAAAGTTATTCTGCAGCCTAAAACCTGGTAGATTGTGGAGTCCAGTTTTGTTTTGAGTAGGATTATATCACCTAGTAACCCTCATCTAAATATTATATGTGTAATCAAGCTGTTGTCCAGGCTGCCTTGGTTCAGCGGAGACAGGCAGGCACCTTCCTATGATCAGTACTCCCATGCTCCCCTGGGTACCCAAAACAGGTTGGGTGAGTTGCCTTCTGAAGGTGCCCTTTTCTCTCCTGTAGTTTCAGTGACTACAGAAAAAGCTGTGACAAACACCTAGACTGGACATTTAATTTTGATATGGCTAAAATTCATTAATTACCTGTGGTCCTTAGAGGTTATCTAACAGAAATCCTCATATTAATGATATGTGTGGCCTCTAACAGTGCGATCATGAACTTGCCAGAACTTTACACTTGGATTGTGCAGTCCTGATGCCCTGCTCCATCTCTCCTCCAGTGGGCTGTCCCTATTTTTGGAATCTAAAAGCCAGCTTGATGACTGTGCTGCAGGCTTTACGTTTCCTTGGTGCTATTCCTGCAACACCCTGGTGTGATGACATCTGTAGGTATCCACTTAGGCAGCTGTGCCATTGGGAACTGCAGGATTGTAGCTATGATTAATAACCACGTGATGTTTACTTCATCAGAAGTGCACACCTAGGGTGTATCCTGTGTTCGAACTGAATTTATCTGAAAGATGTCACAAAGGCTTTGGATGGACTTTTGAAGAACATGGAATGCTGACATCCCGCATTCCTGAAATGTAGCCGTTCTGATAATATTTGCTTTCTTCTAGCATCTTGAAAAAAGTGCTACATGAATTCCTGTGCTTCAGCCCCTCTGAGGTGAGATTTATGCTCACCTGATAGCTTCTTAAAACAATATTCAAACAGTCAGGACTTTGCTTAAAAACAAATGCCAGTCATTTTCAATCTACAAAATTAGTTGTGAAATTATTAGGGCATCACAAAATGCTTTTCTTATTCAAGCGGGAAGAGTATTTGCTGATGGAAGGAACCTGCAATTCAGGAAAACTAGCAAACTGAAAGTGTAGTAAAGACCTAATTATCAATAGAGGGAAAATTATTTTGCACTGAAAATGAATATAAAGCTTAATTTGAGAATATTGTTATTTTGTTCCACCATTTTTCTCCTACTTTTTTGTATGTGAAATATGGGAAAAGCATGAGACCTCCCCGTCTCTATAGAAGTCCAAAACTGACACAAAAGTAAGCAGACCAACATTCAGGCAGCTCAGGAAGGTAAATGCAGTTTGTCCAGGTTTTCAAAGCTCATCTGCAACTCACAGGCAATTCATGTAGTTCCTTCTATCGGTAGCAAAATGTCACTGAAGACCTGGTAGCCAGGAAAATTTGCTTTTCACTTGAAACACAGAAATTAAAAAAGAATGTCAGTATATTCTACAAGCATTTTAAAGAAAATGAAGACTGATGTGAAAAAAAAATTGATATCGAATATTGATTTTCAATGTTGAATATTGATTTTCCCTCCTCCCTGTCCTCCTTAAGAATCTCAGCTGCCTCAGTGATCTTGCTAGAAAGCCTGCATGTTCTGAACCTGTTGTATAAAAAGTGACAAAACAGACATGTATGATGCCTGAAGAAGTGTTGGTGTGGCATTGCAGGGTATGCTGATTCATTTTGGCCCCTGTGCTCTCTACTGGATTCATGATCACAGAAGCACAGAATCACTAGGTTGGAAAGGACCCACTGGATCATCGAGTCCAACCATTCCTATCGATCACTAAGCCCTGCCCCTCAGCACCTCGTCCACCCGTCTTTTAAATGCCTCCAGGGAAGGTGAATCAACTACCTCCCTCAGCAGCCTCTGCCAGTGCCCAATGACCCTTTCCGTGAAAAATTTTTTCCTGATGTCAAACCTGAACCTCCCCTGGCGGAGCTTGAGGCCATTCCCTCTTGTCCTGTCCCCTGTCACTTGGGAGAAGAGGCGAGCACCCTCCTCTCCACAACCTCCTTTCAGGTAGTTGTAAAGAGCAATGAGGTCTCGCCTCAGCCTCCTCTTCTCCAGGCTAAACACCCCCAGCTCTCTCAGCCGCTCCTCATAAGGCCTGTTCTCCAGCCCCTTCACCAGCTTCGTGGCTCTTCTCTGGACTTGCTCCAGAGCCTCAACATCCTTCTTGTGGTGAGGGGCCCAGAACTGAACACAGGATTCGAGGTACAGTGCAAACAGTCTCACTGGCACCATCTGCATTACTGTTCAGTACAGAAACCATGAAACAGCTTAAATCAACATGAGTAAAAACTTAAATCAATTTGAGGTGTTCTAAAGGCTGGGTGGAATTCACATACGACAGGACTACAGCACAGATACCTTTCCATGGTTCTTTCATAGAATCACAGAATCATAGAATCATAGAATAGCTTGGGTACGAAGGGACCTTAAAGATCATCCAGCTCCAACCCCCCCTGCCATGGGCAGGGACATCCCACTAGATCAGGCTGCCCAAGGCCCCATCCAACCTGGCCTTGAACCCCTCCAGGGATGGGGTGCATGTGGATGTCCATACATGAAGGGGATGCACCTTATGTAGTCTTCATCTGTCAGGAATGAAAGCTTACAATGCCTTTGTGTTCAATTGCCAAAAGCTTAATTTTTTTGACAAGATCTTCTGCTATAAGAAATAAGGAATGACAGATAGGCTTTATCCTATTCTGTTCATTAGGTGGTTCTTCTACTTTAAAAATGCAAGGGTGTATTTAAGTTGCTGTTTCCATTTGCTATTTGTAGTCCATGTAGAAAGGCCTGTATCCTCACTGCAGTGACCTCAGTGCTACAGGATCAAACCTGTAGTCATTAGCAGGCTGTAAAAACGGCTGTCATCCCAACCGCATTTAATGGGCTTGCCTACAACTGTCAGTTGTTTAACCTAAAAATTAGCTTAGCCATCACAGCTAAAATTACATGTCAGACTGTTGATGTCTAAGAATACTTCATACTGAGTCATCAAGAGTCTCATGATGCTCTTAAGGGTTTTGTAATTATTAACATTCAAGCAAGAGATTCTGAAATTCGATAAAGACTGGAATATCCAGATGTAAAGGAGATTAGTTCTGATGAGAGGATAAGATTAAAACTCTGTAAACTCTGTGCTTGTGTTACTAGTCCTTTTCTTTAAATAGCCGGATCTGGTCACCTTTGTACAACCAAAGACAACTTACTTCTTGCTGCATTCATTCATTTAAGTCCATCCAATCAGTTGTCTCTTTTAACAACACTTTTAGCTGGGACGCATCTGAGGAACAAGTTTTTTTTTGTGTTAATTGAATAGTTAAACTAAAAGCAACATGTCAGAATCAAATAGCCATGGTATGGAGATACCTGAAATCCGAACACTGCTTAGTATTTTGCAAAACAAGTGTTACACAGTACCAGGGATTCTGGAGTGTCTGGGATTTAAAGGATAATCCTATTCTGGAACTGGATTTTGCCATTTATGCCTTTTTTTTTTTTTTTTGGCTTGACAACAGAACTGAAGTTCAAATTTAGCTTCACGACATAGGTGCTGATGTGGTTTGACTGAAAGAGGTAAAGACATTGTTTCATGTTTGCTGGCATAAGGGACATGATAAAAATGGATATGAGATCTGTTGCCTTCGGGGGGCGTTGCCTCCCGAGGCGTGGCGACCTGGTTCAGGAACGACACGGTGACCAAACCCAGGTCACTCGGTCCATAAGCTCACAGACACCAATGTGGTGGACGGCAAATGGCGTTTATTGATACGTAACACAGCCTTATATAGCCTGGGCTTACGACGTCACTTCCGTCTGCTTACATCATGAACTAATACGCAATTGGCTACCCGGGAGGGGGTCCTACCTTCCCGTACATCGCGAGATCTTCCGACCGCCGGGCCCTAGCTACCCACATTTCCCCCCTCCCTATGCTTAACGAAATAGCCAAAAATTATAAAATATAAAAATCTTAGCAAATATAAAATCTTAACAAGTCTCAAATGTAACATCAAAAGTCTGAATTTAAAATATAAAGTCTAAAACGTGTAAACAACAGTTTCATAGTAACAAACACTTTGCACACTTGGGCCCATGGTAACTTAAATGTAACTGGGTGTAGCGCTAACCCAATACCTTCTTAAAGCAGCTGCTGGTATTCTACAAACATAATTTTAACCTTCGCTGGCCAGCTCTTAACAAACGACGCAAGCTTACTCAATACACAGGGTCTAAAGACCAATACCAATATGATTATTACAATCAGTTCTAGAATCAAAATTACACAAACAGATAGCAGCCCCTTCCCATAGAGGCTACGTCGCTGTTGTTTGGATTCCGCCGGTGCGGTACTCCCAGGTGCGGACAGGATGCTTGTCGACTTGTCGTCTTCTCCTGTCACCAGGGCGTACGGGTTACAAGGGCATCTGATAATCTGATCCTGTGGATAGAAACTCACAGTTTTCGTTAGCTTTGTCGTGTAAGTCCGGTTTAATAGACTTAAGCGGACACCACTTAATTTTACCATCTTTCTTGATAGCAGCATACCCTCGCCCTGTCAGGACTAGCCTCCACCCTTGTTCCCATTCTCCCAGCTCATTTCTAATTGTGACCAACGGGCCTTCCTCTAACGCTCGGGTGGCCCAATGTTTTTGGGTTGGGCTATTCACCTCTTCCCCCCGGGGGAACTGATTTAGTGCTAGCAGAGCAGTCGCTAGCAGGCGTGCTTGGTTTCCCGGGGGAATGGCATTGACAAAGCCTTCCGTTTTTGCTAATATTTCTAATTTAGATTTCAGCGTTTGATTTGCTCGTTCGACTATGGCTTGTCCTGTGCTATTATACGGGATGCCGTGTATTAAGGTGATACCCCACTTCCAAGCAAATGCCTGGACTGATTTGGAGACAAAGTTCGGACCATTGTCCGTTTTGATCTGATTAGGGATGCCAAGCCATGCCATAGCCGTCAGCCAATGTTGGATGGTCGCTTTGGAGTCGGTCTTAAGGTGTTGTGTAGCTACAATGACTCCGCTATATGTGTCTACGGTTACTGCTAGCCATGCTCGAGGTTTCAGCAACTGACAGAGCGTGAAATCCGTCTGCCACACCTCGGAGGCCTTAAGGCCTCTGGGGTTGACTCCACTGGACCACAATGGTGCTTTCTGACAGTGGGGACACGTGGCTACTATGTGTTTCGCGTCAGTAACTGAAATCCCACACCTCTTTGCTAGCGCTTTAGCTCCAATATGGAGAGACTCATGCAGCTGACGGGCATCTCTTAGCGTCCACAGCCCTTTCGCTGCGGCGTCTGCTTTGTCATTACCAGTTTGGAAGAACCCTTTGATTGGGTTATGGCTATTGACGTGGATGACCGATATGGTACCTTTTTGGGAAAAAAGTGCTTCTTCCAACATTAAAGCTGCTGTGGATGTTGACACGCCAGGCCCCGACATGGCTAAGCAAAGCTTGGCCACGAACATCGAGTCAGTCACTATGTTGAGGTGTTCCATTGGGAACAGTCCGCACGCTAGTACTACGGCCGTCACTTCTAGTTGCTGGACTGAAAGCGCACGATCGGTCATTTTAATGCAGTGCCATTCTTCATCCGATTGCCATACTGCTGCTGCAGTTGAGGTCACTGAGGATGCGTCTGTGAAGATCGTTGGTCCTTGTTGGGGTCGGTCCATGATTTTCCGTGGGAGGTCGATGTCGACAATTGCCAGCATCTGAGTCCAGGGGGGCTTTGTAGCATACCGGACTTCTCCGCCAAATCCGACAAGGGCTATGGCCAGATACTCTGACATCGCTACCGATTGCGTTGGGAGCTGTTTGCGGAAGGGTAGGTATATCCTGGCGGGTTCAATTCCTAGGTGTCTTAGGGCGAGTTTTCTGCCTTTCATGATGAGGTTACCAAGGCACTCGATTCCTGGAGAGAATGCACGTGACGGTTTTCCTAGGACTATCCATTGTATAGGTTGAGCTTTATCAGGGGGGCCCAGGGCTAGTGCCCCTACTCCCCCTCTTTCCGTGAAATGTACATACAGGTCAAGTGGTAAATTCGGGTTCCATCTGGCAAGTGTGCTTGACGATACCTGTTGTTCAATGAAGTCGAGAGAGTTCATTGCTTCCGTCGTCAGTGTTTTTTGCTCCCATGGATGCTTTCCTTTTAGAAGATCATGCAGAGGGGCCATGGTTTCAGGAGGGATCAGGACGATATTACGGAGCCATTGCAAAGACCCCACTAGCTGCTGCATATCATGGAGTGTTTTGATGCGTCGACAGATTTTTATTTGGGGGGGGGTCACATAAGAACTTGTGATCCCCACTCCCAAAAAACTGACACATGGCCCTCTCTTAATTTTCGCGCTCGCAATCTCGAACCCGTTTATTTTTAGAGTTTCTGAGACTGTCGACACTAGCTGATCCACCTGACTTTCTGATGGTGCAGCGATCAGAATATCGTCCATGTATTGAATGATTGTCACGGTCGGGTCACTGCACCGGACCGGTGCTAACGCTCGATCCACCGTAATTTGGCAAATAGTAGGCGAGTTGATCATTCCCTGAGGCAGCACTTTCCACTGAAAGCGCAAGTTGGGGCGTTGGCTATTCGGGAACACGACAGAAAAAGCAAACCGCTCCTTATCTGCCTCGTGTAGAGGTATCGAGAAAAAACAGTCCTTAATATCAAGGACAGCACAAGGTTGTCCTTCCGGCATCATAGAGTTCATGGGCAACAACGTTTGGACAGGACCCATTGGTTGAATTTTCTTCTTCACTGCCAGGGCCATCCTGGGGTTTCACCCCCAGAGGGTTGTCCTTGCTGTCCCTGAAATAAGGGCAGGTTCGACTGGACCGCTGGTTGGATCATAAAGTTGGTTGCTTCTCGGGGGGGGCTGCAGGTTCGGGGGCGCTTCGCCCCATTCGGGGTTGGCAAGTTGGGCTGCCTGGTGTCCCAAGTGGGAAAGGGCCGTGCGTGGCCCAGGTGCCCTCTCCCCCTCCTGTTTCCCTGAGTTTTAGATCTGCATTCCTTGGCAAAGTGCCCTTGCTTCCCGCAGACCCAACACGGTCCTCTGGGTCGATTCCAGCGCAGGGGGAATGCTGTTGGCAAGTCATTAAACCGAGGGCAGTTAGTTACAATGTGACCCACCTGGCCACATTTAGAGCATGCCATCACTTTGGCTATTGCAGTGCTAACGGCCATCTGGATTGGGGCTAGATGCTCTTCCTTCACGACATGCTTGATCATGTCTGCGATACTTGACCCCACCGGCAATGACCGCAGAATTTCTTTGGTTGTCAAGTTGCACTGCTGACGCAAGCATTCTGCTACCACCGGGCCTTTTGCTTCCGCAGGCAGGCTCGAAGAGTCGACTGCTGCCTGGAGACGGTCCACGAATTGTGTGAAACTCTCACTTTCACTTTGTTTTATCGTGGACCATGGTGATGGCTTGGCGATGACTCTAGAAGCTGTGCGAATGGCTTCTCTGGCCGCACGGGTAGTTGCCATGACTTCATGGGCCCGCAGGCCCTGAGCTTGCGCCTGAGGGGTGATCATGGTTGGGTCTGTTCCCATGAGCCGCTGCAGGCTGGAGCCGTGCAGTGGGTGATCTGCCCCAGCTACTTGGGCCAGCTGCTTCACGCAGTTGTCCTCCCATTCTTGTTTGAACACAATCATCCCTGCCCCGTCGAATATTAATCTGCAAGCTTGTTTTATATCAAAGGGCAGCATATCATCTCCACCGAAAACGCTGTCTATGAGGGTGGAGACCATGGCAGAATTAAGTCCTTTATCTGCAATTGCTTTAACAATTGCTTGTATGTCCTTAGGGTTTATTGGTGAGTGGACCCTCTGTCCCCCGTCTGTGACCCGGACCGGGAATGCCAGTGTGGCTGATGGGGCCCAATCGGCACATGCCATCTTTATTTTTCTCCAATCCGTGAGAGGGATTTGTCCCCCTCTCGGCTTTTCTTTAATTTGAGTGGGGATGTGTCGGCTTTTAACTCTATGCACCCCCACTTCCTCCTCCTCTGAGCTCGAGTCGGTTGTGGACCACCCGCCCGGACTAGTGTCCGAGCCGGGGTCAGAACTCGACTGACCGGCCACTTCCGGGCCCCGATCTCCTTTTGTTGGGCCCCAGCCCCGCCCGCCTCCCTTGCGGGTGGGGCCACTCCCTCCCCCTGGCTCGCCCCGCCTGCTGCTCGGAGCAGACGGGCGCTGACTGGCTCTCCGCCCCTCGCGGGCACCACCCTTCTCTTTTATGTTCTCCTCCCCCTCACGCTTGCACGCGCCATTCAATTCCAGCGCTACCTCCCTGTTCCCGCCGCGAGCGTTCTCACCCCGCCTTTCCCGCTCGGCGCCATCTTGGGCCGCATAAGGTGGCGGTTTCTCCGAGATTGCCTCGGGCTCCGCTTTTCCAGCGGCGCCCCTGGCCTCCTCGGCCAACCCGCCCCAGAAGGATTCCGCTCGTTTCTGTCCCTCCGTAAGCGGGCCGGGGTTTGAGGATTGAGGGGACGCATCCCCCTCTCGCAAACATTTAGATTCTGCATAATCATCACCACGTGGGGGGTGCACAGTCCGCGGGGCCGCCCCGACCCCCAATCCCGGGGTGGCCGACAAACAGTCCCTTGCCGCCCCCCAGGTCTCCTGCTCCTCCATGGCCTCCTGCAGGGCCTGTACAACTTTCCCCCACGACTTAAGGCTTTTCCCACAACCCGAGAACATCGCCTCCTCGGCTAACGCTTTGGTGCATTCATCCCGCACCTCGGGGTGGAGAATATCCACCGGCTGGTCAATGACCCCAAGCTCTAAAAGCCTCGCAATGGCGAGAATAAAATCTTTAGGCTTACACTCTGTCTTATATAATTGCGATACGACCTTCACAAGGGCTTCCATCTTCCTTGCGGGTCCGGGAGCGTCCTCCCCGCCGGGCTGGTCCAGCCGCACCGGCCGTCGTTCACCCGATTCCAAGCGACTTCCCGATTCCCGGAGCTCCTCCCCGGTTCCCGGGTTTCGGCACCACTTGTTGCCTTCGGGGGGCGTTGCCTCCGGAGGCGTGGCGACCTGGTTCAGGAACGACACGGTGACCAAACCCAGGTCACTCGGTCCATCAGCTCACAGACACCAATGTGGTGGACGGCAAATGGCGTTTATTGATACGTAACACAGCCTTATATAGCCTGGGCTTACGACGTCACTTCCGTCTGCTTACATCATGAACTAATACGCAATTGGCTACCCGGGAGGGGGTCCTACCTTCCCGTACATCGCGAGATCTTCCGACCGCCGGGCCCTAGCTACCCACAGAGATCACAAGTTACATGTGATGGTTTTCTTAGGAAAGCAAAACAAGTACAAATGTGGATTTTTAGCATTCTTATGACAACACCTGCAGCCCCACCTCCACCTGACGGTGGTGTGTTTCTTTGGGGATGGAGCAGAACAAAAGATTAGCCCAGCAATCGGGACAATGATAAAAAGAAACAGCCAGTGGTTGTGCAGTTCAAGCTCTGAGTTTCAGGAGGAAGAACCTATCAGGGAAGGAAAATTGCGTATTTCAGGTCATATTAGCATAAATTCTTTTGTAAAATATTTAGCTGCAAGTACCTTGGTGTCGTATTACTCAAAACACATATGCTACTTGGAGATAATCTCACTCTCCACCCTAAACAGAAAGGTAAACTTTCTCAGGAAATGTCAGTTAACCCAATGGATTAGGAGTACAACTTCTTCTTGAGAGATATGGGAATGTGATTACATTGAAGGATTTGAAATATGTTTGTTTTCTTGTTAGTTTTCATACATTGTATTATAACAGTCATGTATTCATTAAGATAAATCTATGTTCCTATTACATCTCTGTTTCTAAAGGCACGCTTTTTTTTTTTTTTGCAAGCACATTTCTTTTTTCAACTTTTATAGGAATAATGAAAAATAATGAGCTAGCACTTGACATTTATTGTGCCGTCTTGTAATTACTCCCTGGTGTTGTTTGATGCTGTTTTATGTTCAAATAAATAATATTATCCTATGTCAGAGCCAAGATAAGGAAGAGGAGGAAAAAACCCAACTTAGAATCATAGAATTATAGAACACTTTGGGTTGGAAGGGACCTTAAAGGTCATCCAGTTCCACCCCCCCGCCATGGTCCCGGATATCCTACTAGATCAGGCTGTCCAACACCCCATCCAACCTGGCCTTGAACATCTCCAGGGATGAGGCAGCCACAGCTTCCCTGGGCAACCTGTGCTAGTGCCTCATTCCTCTCATGGTGAAGAAATCCCTCCTTATGTCTAATCTAAATCTGTCCCTCTCCAGTTTATACCCATTGCCCCATGTCCTATCACTACAGGCCTTTGTGGACAGTCCCTCCCCAGCTTCCTTGTAGCCCCTTTAGTTACTACAAGATCGCTGTAAGGTCTCCTGTGAGCCTTCTCTTCTCCAGGCTGAACAACCCCAACTCTCTCAGCCTGTCCTTGTATGGGAGCTTGTCTTACAAAGATGAGAAATATGATGAAGTGGAAAAGGGGAATCATTTGTGCTGTTAATTCACAGCAGCCTGCTGAAAATGGGATTGGAATCATCAGGTCACAGGATTGTCGTTCTATGACATACATGACAATTAATATGGACAGTGTCTCAACACGGGTGCAGCGTTTGACCTGAGCTGAACTCAAGCCGGATGAGAGGCTCCTGACCAGTAACAGCTCCCAATTAGGAATTTTTCCTGCACTGGGAACTGAGAAGTGAGGTTACTGAGGAGTCCCCAAGCTCTTGAGGTAGCTGTCACTTAAACAAGGTGTGGAAAGGAAAGTTCTTTGTGGAAGGAACCATGTGCTGGAGGTGGAGCTACGGCTGGGCAGGGTCTCAGAGCTTGAGAGAACAGCTTCAGCAACACCTCAGCCGGTGCTGCAGGCAATCCAAAGCCCAACAAATAATTGAAGGCCCATCTGTTTTCGTTGAAGACCAACAGAGTTAAAGCTTCGCTCTCTGCAGGGGTGAGTTAAGGGGAAGAGTGAGCAGGAGAAAAGGTAAGAAAGGGGGAAGTAAAAGAAAGGCAGGAGTGGAAAAAACATAGGAAAGTTAAGATCTTTTCATCTCCCTTGGAGCCTGAGAACTCTTGATCCATAGATACTGTGCAGCAATAAATGCACGTCTAATCCTAGTTGTTAGTTGGGATCTTACTGAGATGTATAAGGGCTTGGATTTCTTGAGTTAAGTCTTTATGTAGTGTATTAAAAGTGCTGAAAGAGCTTTGCAGTAAATGAACTTTTCCTGGTGTCCCTGCCCACGGCAGGTGGTTGGAAGTGGATGATCTTTAAGGTCCCTTCCAACCCAGTCATTTTGTTTCCAAAGGCTTGTGTTTGTTTATGAAGGCTTGTAGTGATAGGACATGGGGCAATGGCTATAAACTGGAGAGGGGTGGATTTAGAGTAGACATAAAGAGGAATTTCTTCACCACGAGGGTGGTGAGGCCCTGGCACAGGTTGCCCAGGGAACTAGATGGGCTTTCGGGTCCCTTCCAACCAAAACGATTCTTTGATTCTATGGTTTAATAGGGGGCTAAATGGTTGGGCACAGTAGGAGCAGACACAGCTGGCCTTGATGATCTCAAAAGTCTTTTCCAACCCAGTGATTCTATGATGGTATTCCATGCAGAGAACTTTCCAGAACCCCTAGCAAGGCAGGCACAGGGTCCCTGGTCAGTCTCAGCCCCAGGGGTGGGACGGAGGCGGAGCCCGGGACGCCCAGAACTTATAAAGGGCAGACTGGCACATGTTGTCATTTCGAGCTGCTCCCCTCCATGCTGATTATGTTATCACGGAATCACAGAATCACGGCATAGTTTTGGGTTAGAACTGAATTTGAATGTTTCCAGGGATGGGGCATCAACCAAGCTCCCTGGGCAACCTGTTCCAGTGTCTCACCACCCTCATTGTAAAAAATTTCTTCTCATATTGAGTTTAAATCTACCTCTCCTTAGTTCCTTTCTCCTTCTGTGTCTCCTTACTCGACGTAGCTTATGGAGTAGCTTATGGAGGGAATATCTCCCAAAAAAACCGATGAAAAGATACTAACGGGAACCAGTCCTTCAGTAGCTGTTAGCCAATGACAGAATCAGATAACAAAAATTCTTTTCCTAATCCCCACATTAATATTTTTCCTTAATTATCACTATTACTTTTTTATAGTCTCTTAATAGTGCAATTTTCCTAAGACAGTTAGTTTCCCTTTATTTTTATTAATGTTTTTCCCCTTGGTTATAGAATCATAGAATAGTTTGGGTTAGGAGGGACCTTAAAGATCACCCAGTTCTGACGCCCCTGCCATGGGCAGGGACACCTCCCACTGGATCAGGCTGCCCAGGGCCCCATCCAACCTGTTCTTGAACACCTCCAGGGATGGGACATTCATGACTTCTGGCAACCTGTTCCAGCGCCTCACCATCCCGATTATGAAGAAGTTCTTCCTTCTGTCTAATCTAAATCTGCCCCTCTACAGTTCATACCCGTTGCCCCTAGTCCCATCAATATATGCTTCTGTAAAACGTCCCTCCCGGCTTCCTTGTAGCGCCTTCAGTATTGGAAGGTCTCTTTGGAGCCTTCTCTTCTCCAGGCTGAACAACCCCAACTCTCTCAGCCTGTCCTCATATGGGAGGTTCTCCAGCCCTCTGATCATCTTCATGGCCTCCTCTGGACCCATTTCAACAGCTCCATATCCATTTTATGTTAAGGATTCCAGAACTGGACACAGTACTCCAGGTGAGGTTTCACAAGAGAGGAATAGAGGGGCAGAATCACCTCCCTCACTTGCTGACCACGCTTCTTTTGATGCAGCCCAGGATACGATTGGCCTTCTGGGCTGTGAGTGCACACCATATTCCTAAACACTTCTTCTCCTTGTCTTTTAAATCCCTTCAGGGATAGTGACTCAACCACCTCCCTGGGCAGCCTGTTCCAGTGCCTGAAATGCTTTCTTGTTGCTCTGGGCAGGGATATCTGGAATGGGTCAGTGGGCCAGTGCATGCTCAGTCTTTGCTCTGTGCCACTTGGAGCTTTGCCCCTGCAAGCCCACACAAGCCCCTTTGGTCGCTCAGACCCTCTGCTTTTCCGAGGTTCCTGTACAGGGATGGTACACATGCTCTGGCACCATCCACCCATCAGCAGGTGCTGTTGGGAGACACTGACCTGCAGCATAGTTTCAGGCACCTGGTGCCATCCAGTGCACTTTTGGGCTCCTGAACTCAGCCATGAATAACTGTCACCATTGCAGCTGCCTGAGACAAATGTCCCAGCTGCAGCAGGCTCTAACAGTTGGACTTGTGGGTACTCGCAGACAGTGCTTGTGGAATGCTTCATTCTCAATTTGCTGCAAAAGCAACCTACTGAGAAGCCCACAGGAAAAAATACCACCACTCTGGTGCAGTTTATGATGGTGTCTACAAAAATAAAGTTCAGATTCTTTTCAGAACGCGAATGCTAGAAATGTTGAAGTTGATCCAGTGCCTTTCAAATTAAACTCAAGATTCTCGGTGCTTTCAGTACATCTGGATAGGCTTTAAATTTCTTATTTGCTTGGGGAAGCATTAGTACTGTCAAAATGACTTTCATCAGTTTGAGCTGGATTAATGATACAGTAGTCATTTATAAAATCATAGAATAATTTTGGTTGGGAGGGATTTCTGGAGGTCATCTGGTTCAACCCCTGGCTCAAAGCAGGTCTGGTGAGATGGGGTTGCTTAGGGTCTTTGTCCAGCTGAGTTTTGAATATCTTTGAGGATGGAAATGCCACCTCTCTGGGCACCTGCTCCTGTGTTCCCAACCAGAATTTGCTATGTTGCAATTTGTGTTCATTGTCCCTTGTCTTGTCACTGCATGCCTTTGAAAAGAGTCTGCAGTTGAAGACAGCAATAAAATCTCCCCTATTCTTCTCTTCTTCCAGTTGAACAAAGACGGTTCTCTTAAGTGGTGACCCTCCACTGTACTGTCCCCAGTATAATGAAGAATTTGCTTACCCAGGTAAGACAACAAGGGGCTGCTTACACAGCTGTGATTTAAATAACTGTGGCTGATACCTTGTCTGTTGCTGTCTAAGATGCTATTTAACATCATTAAAAGAACTCAGCAATGCAAAATAGAACTATACCTTCTTTTGCAACTCTGCTGAGCCTCTGAGAAAGCTGATGGATCCTCAACAAAGCATCCACTTGCTTGCCCTGAGGCTTAATGTCAAGTAAAAGTTGATTTGAGAAAGTGGAATAGGTGAAATGCTCATCAGGTCCTGTGCACATCTTGGATTTGTGTTCCTGTAGCTTTTAAACTTAAGTTTTTGCAGCATACCATCCTGTACACTTTGAGGAAGGATAGGGCCAGGTCCATGTCTGCCTCATCCTGGGCAGTGCAGGAAACTTTTAAGTGTTGGTTTTGGTTAGAGCAGTCTTAGAGCTTCTTTTTCTTGGTTTTGGTTACCAGAAAGGGACTGCTGGAGTAACAGGTGCACCGAATACTCTTTCCCAACACCAGCAAGTCCTGTCCTTCAGCTGACGAAGAAAGCTTGATGCTCTAATTTATTTCTGTGACACCCAAGGATTTTCCTAGATGAATAATTAGAACAGCTGTTTACTGTGTTGCCAGAATGGGAAGCTACTACTTACCCACTTTACGTTCTTAGTTCTTTATCTCCTTAAACTATCTACTGTCTGCAGGACCACTGCCCACGACTTCTGTTAACCAAGATACATAGGAAGAAGGGCCCCAGTAGCGTATGCCTCTGGAGCTCCTTAATATCTTCATTAAAATGCCAGTCACAAGGTTCTGCCAAGAGCCAGGTCAGACCGTGATCAGCTTTTTAGGCCGTGTTGACTTTTGGACTCTTTGCCTGTGAAATTCCACAGGTTCACATGCTTGATTATGCAATTATTTTCTTGAATTCATCAGATTTCCGCCCCCCCCGCCCGCCCCCATCCCCCAACCCTGCCTCAGTTTACAGCCCCACATGTGATCTTCCTCATAACAGATTTTCTGATAGTAAAAGGTTTAGAAACAGAATCTGGATTTTTCTCTTAGAAATATAGCTCAGTCATAAAAATTCTCAGCTATTTTGTGTTTTGCTTTGGGAAGACCAGCAGAGGGTGCTTGAGCCAGGGAGCGAACCCCGTCCCAGATTTGTGCTGGAGCTGTTAACAATGCGAGTGTAAAAAAGAATTAAACTTTAATTAGTTTTCTATTGTCCCTGCCCATCGCAGGGGGGCTGGAACTGGATGATCTTTAAGGTCCCTTCCAACCCAAACTATTCTATGATTCTATAACCAAGGGGAAAAACATTAATAAAAATAAATGGAAACTAACTGTCTAACTAACGTCCAGCCTAAACCTCCCCTGACGGAGGTTGAGGCCATAAAAAAAAAAAAAAATTACAACCTTCATCCAGGTCATTGATAAAGACATTGAACAGGGCTGGAGCCAGCACTGAGCCCTGGGGAACCCCACTTGTCTCTGGCCTCCAGCTGGATTTCACACCATTTCCCACCACTCTCTGGGCCTGGCCAGCCAACCAGTTTCCCACCCAGGAGAGTGTGCGCCTGTCCAGGCCAGAGGTGACAGTTTCTCAAGCAGAACGCTGTGAGAAACTCTGTCAAAGGCTTTACTGAAGTCCAGGAAGATACATCCACAGCCCTTCCCTCATCCAGCAGCCAAGTCACTTTGTCATAGAAGGCGATCAGGTTAGTTTGGCAAGACCTGCCTTTTGTGAACCCGTGTTGACTGGGCCTGATCACCTGGTTCTCTTGCATGTATTTCATGATAGCATTCAAGATCACCTCCTCCATGACTTTCCCTGGCACTGAGGTCAGACTGACAGGCCTGTAGTTCCCTGGATCCTCCCTGCGACCCTTGTAGACGGGCACAACATCAGCCTCCAGTCCAGTGGAACTTCCCCAGTCTTCCAGGAGTGTTGGAAGATTATGGAAATGGGTTTGGCCAGCACATCCGCCAGCTCCTTCAGTACCCTAGGGTGAATCCCATCTGGCCCCATAGACTTGTGATGGGTGGTTACGAACCAGAGGTCATTTAATGAGCACCCCAAGCACTGAGCAGCTTATGCTAAATGAAATAAAGGCACTTTAGCATAAGGCCTCACAGCTTTTGCACCAGAATTAAAGCTAACTTTGCAGAAGAAGCAGCTGCTGTAAATGACAACTGTCTTCAAGGTTTCTCTTTGCAACAATAGAGAGTTGTTCTGCCTTATACTCCTCTCGTTTCTCACCGGAAGCTTTCCTCGGTAGTCCTTGACTTATTACTTTGTAGTCTATCAATTTGTAGACCAGAATACTCATATAGCTGTTTCTCATGGGAAAATATAATAATGTATTGTAACTAATGATTACTTGCTGCTAATGGAGAATTGTCAAATCAGCTTGCAAAAGAATGGCTTGCTTCAGCTAAATAAGGTATAAAATGTGTTATGAACTTTGATTAAATGGCTTCACTTGGGTCATATTGATCGCTGCGTGTTGTCCCATTTCTTCCGTCAGACTTGTGGGTATCTAGTCGGGCTAGCAAGGCTCTGACAACCTCCTCTTGGAAGTGGCAGAGCAGGAGCAGAGATCCTGTTGGGGTGCTGTCTGCCCGGGACAGGTGAAAGTCGCTGAGCCGGGGGTGGGGGTGAAGGCTGGGGCTGGCTAGGCAGTGAGCCCGTGGTATGCTCTGGTGCCCGTGGTGCGCTCTGGTGCCTGTGACATCACAAAGGACTAGTCACCACAGGGCAGGTTATAGAGGCACCGGCAGGCAGCCCTGACCAGTGCGGCGTGGGAGGGTGGTGAGTGCATGCATGGGGGAGGCTGGGCTGGACAAGGGCTGAGGCAGAAACATGGGTCCCAGGGAGGGTCGGTTCTGCCCCAGCACCAAGGCCCCAGCCGCTTGCAGGAGCACCTTGGGCAGGGCGCGGTTCAAAGGCATCACTGCCTCCCAGCTGCCTTGTCCTCACTCCTGCCTGCCCCAAAGGTCCCTCTCCCCTGCCACCAGCTCCCTCCAGCCCAGCCCCTCTGAACCCCTCTTCTCCTTCCTCCTGCAGGCCATGGCTGTCACTTCATTCCTTGTCCGTGTGTTCCTACCCGTCATCCAGAACCTGCCTCTGGCTGGGGATGAGCTGGATGAGGCCACGCGTGAGCGCATGGCACAGCGTGCCCAGTACCTGAACCAAGAGACAACTCGTCTGTGGCAGGAGATGGACAAGATGAGCCAGGAGCAGAGTGGCTTTGTAGTCGCAGCCCTGCTTGTTTCTGCCTTGCAGCGCTGGCAGTTCTGGTTGTTTGCCGGAGACCTGGTCCTGTTCTTTGGGCTCTGGTGGTGGCTCAGGAAGAGAAGCCAGGAGGAAGACAGCAGCAGTGAGGAGAGTTTCAGTCAAAATACAGAGGAGGTGAAGGAGGAGGGAGAAGAAGAATACTGTGAAGATGCAAATGACCTGGAAGGCATTTCTGAGGAGCAGAGACAGTGGCTGAAGCAGGACATGGCCAGAGGACGCAATGAGGCAGAGGTCCTGATGTTAGGATTCGTCCTTACCATCAGACGCCACTTGTCAAATAGTTTCTTCCCTGTGCTGGAACTACCCATCGGGGTAGGCAGCGCCTTTGAAGGTTGGGGTCCTTGTGGGGGTGATCCACTCTACCGCCTCCTCGTGCCACTGAAGCCCCGCCATGGGTACACGTTCCACCTGGAGCCGGATACTGCAGGGGAGATGCCAGCAAGGAGCTTCCGTATCCGTGTGGAGTTGCTGTGCTCCTGCACAATGGAGCAGAGGTTGGAGATCACGCGGTGCCTCCTCCATCACCCTGAGGAGGATCTGAGGGGGATTCAGGCCCCTGCCCCCCTACACACCCTATGCACTGGGTACTATCTGGATGTGGAGAAAACTGTCTGCTGGTTCAGTGACAATTTGAAAGCGGTCTGGAAGGATTTGCCTGCGTCATCTCAAAGCCTTCTAACAATGCTGCCCTCTGACCGCTCCTGCAAATTCCAGGTGACCAAAGGCAACCGGAAAATCTTCACAGTTGACGTGGTGTTTGGTGTGCAGCAAGGGAACTCAGACATCTTCCTGAGCAGCCAGGCTACAGAGGCCACCTTCACCCCAAGCACGACGTGGCTAGAGAGCTACGATGTGGCAGAGGTGAAGTTCTTCAGGCATATAGCCAGGCAGGCCCCGTACAACAACTTCCACCTGAAATGCCTTCAAACTGCTGCCAGCAGCCTGGTGGGCATAGGCTTCACCACCTACACCCTGAAGACAGTTGTGATGCACCTCCTGACCATCATACCCCTCTCCGGCCAGCACAAGGGCGATCACCTGCTGCTCTTGCTGGATGCCTTGCAGTACCTGTGCTGCTGCCTGGCAGAGAAACGCCTCAACCACTTCTTCTTTGGCAATAAAAGCGTACCCAAGGAGATCGTCTTGCCCTCCCATTTCCAAATGGCTGAACCACTGAACCTCTTCCAGCATCTTGCACAGGACCCGGATGCCCACACCAAGGCATGGCGGGAGTTCCTGGTGCTACGAGATCGCCTGAGAAACGTGCTGATGTATGGATATTGAAAGAGGTCTCCGCGCACAGTGTGGGAGTGACAACAACTCTATGGCAGGGTAATTGGGACTAAGATAAAGTGTGAAGCTGTTACAAGGCATATTGTAATAAAGATCATTAAAATGACCGGGTGTTGTGAATTAGACGCACGGGATAACACATCTTGAACGTGTGAGAAGGCCAGGCTGGAAAAAAAACGCCTGGGAATAAGTGGATTGGAGATGGGACTGATGATTGGATATGGCAACTGTCTCAGAAGTAATTCCTCTGCAACCACATATATTTTATCTTGTGGGGACTAATATGTGTGGGCCTTTACTGACGGGATATGCGGGACTGATTGTAGGGTGTCTGAGTATTCAAAACCAAACTTTATGTGCATCACTGAGAATAATTGGCTCAGACTCTATAGGTGAGATTCAAATAATGCTAGCTGCCTTGCAAACCTCATGCTGCATACCAATCAATCAGAAGGCTGCACCAATTATTTTTTCCCCAAAGTTCCCCTCAGATTCAAGGGCAGGGATGATTTGGCAGTACTAATTCTGCCCAGGAATCTTGGGCTTTGCAAGTCACAGAACAACCTATGCTTGCAATTAACATTCAGGGAGAGACATTTACAGGATCATTGGATACTGGAGCGGATGTTTCTATCATTTCTCAAACTGAATGGCCTCCTCAATGGCCTCTTGATGTCGCTCTCACTACCAATGCAGGCACAGGTGGGACACAAATTGCTGTGAAGAGTGCCAAACTATTACCAGTGACAGGCCCAGAAAAGTCACAAGCGTGGATTCAACCACATGTGATGCCAACATCAATAAATGTACAGGGAAGGGACTTAGTAAAGCAGTGGAATGTATCCATCACTACTGCAGAAACAAATTGATCCTAAAGGTCACCGATGTAAAGCCCCCGTTCAAACTCTCCTGGTTGACAGAGAAACATGTTCTGGTTTATCGCTGTTCTCCTACAGGGGAAAAACTTGTTCAACTGCAACGTGTAGTAGAACAATGAGAAGCTGGGACATGCTGTTCAGAAAGGGCGTGACCAGCAGGTCCAGGGAGGTTATTCTCCCCCATGTACTCGGCACTGGGGAGACCGCTCCTCGAATCCTGTGTTCAGTTCTGGGCCCCTCACAGCAAGAAGGATGTTGAGGCTCTGGAGCGAGTCCAGAGAAGAGCAATGAAGCTGGTGAGGGGCTGGAGAACAAGTCTTACGAAGAGCAGCTGAGGGGGGTAGGGTTGTTTGGCCTAGAGGAGGCTGAGGGGAGACCTCATTGCTCTCTAGAACTACTTTAAGGGAGGTAGTGGAGAGGAGGGTGCCGGCCTCTTCTTTCGTCTCTCTGTTTCAAGGCCTTGTTAGAGTTGTTCAGTCTCACAGCATCCAGGCCTTGTTCTCTGTAAAACGGTCCCACAACTTGTAAGACGTTTCTTTCCTCCTGTCCAAGCTGAACCCCTCCTGGGACAACTAAAGGTCACCCACCCGCTCTCCCCTCGTCCCGCACGCCCCGTGCGGCTCGGGGCGGAGCTGCCCGTGTCCGCAGGAGGCGGGGCGGCCCCGCTGGGCCCTTAAGGCGCGGGCGGGGGTTGTGCTGTGGCGGTGGCCGTTATGGCGTGGGGCTGCGCGCTCTGCCTGGCGCTGGCGGCCGCGGCGCTGCTGGCCCTGCTGAGGCGATGGCTGCGGGCGGACGGGGACCTCGCCCTGCTCTGGGCCGAGCGCAGCGGGAGGAGGCCAGGTAACGCCGCATCGGAGAGGGGGGGAGGCAGCCCCGGGGAGGGGGGATGGAGCTCGACCTGCAGCTGGAGTTGGAGCTGCAGCGGCTGGAGCCGCCGCGTGCACCGAGGCGAGAGCTGCTACGGGGTGTGTTTCCCCCTTGACAGCGAAAATGCTGGGAAATAAACTCCCCAGAGCTCGTTTTGGGGTTTTGGAAAGCAAGCACCCTCTCATCAGGCTTGGGAAAGAAGAGGGAGTGCTCTCTGTCAGTGATGTGCAACGAGAAGGGAGCTGCAGACAGTGTGTGTTTCCCACCTACTAGTGGAAGTGCTGGCAAATAAACTCCCCAAGACTCATTTTGGGGTTTTGGAAAGTAAACGACCTTTAATTAGGTCTGGGAAACACAAGAGAGTGCTCTCCATCAGTGATGTGCAATAGACAAGAGCCTGGGACGGTGTGTTTCCCCCTTGACAATGAAAATGCTGGCAAATAAACTTCCTAAGGCTCGTTTGGGGCTTTTGGAAAGCAAGCCCCCTGTAATCAGGGCTGGGATACAAGAGGGAGCGCTCTCTGTCAGTGACGTGCAGCGAGAAGGGAGCTGGGAAGAGAGTGTATTTCCCACTTACTAGCGAAAATGCTGCTAAATAAACTCCCCAAGACTCGTTTTGGAGTTTTAGAAAGCAAACAATCTTTAATCGGGGCTGGGCAACATGAGGGAGTGCTCTCTGTCAGTGATGTGCAACAGACGAGATAGGGTTAGAATGTGTATCCTCCTTGATAGCAAAAATGCTGGCAAATAAACTCTCTTAAGGCTCCTTTTGGGGTTTGAGAAGGCAAATACCCTTTAATCAGAGCTGGGCAGCGTGAAGGGGTGCTCTCCGTCAACCACGTGCAGTAAGACAAGACCTGGGAACAGAATATACTTCCCACTTGATACTGAAAATGCTGGCAAATAAACCCCCCAAGACTCATTTTTGGGATTTTAGGAAGCAAGCACCCTCTAATCAGGACTAGAAAACATGAAGGGGTGATCTCCATCAGCCATGTGCAACAGACAGGAGCTGGGGACAGAATGTATTTCCCACTCGGTAATGAAAATGCTGGCAGGTAAACACCCCAAGACTCGTTTTGGGGTTTTGGAAAGCACTTGCCCACCCTTTAATTGGGGCTGGGCAATGCAAACTAGTGCTCTCTGTCAATGATGTGCAGGGAGACAGGAGCTGAGGACAATGTGTTTCCTACTTATTAGTGAAAGTGCTCGCAAATAACTCTTGTCACTTGTCTTGTCACTGCATGCCTTTGAAAAGAGTCTGCAGTTGAAGACAGCAATAAAATCTCCCCTATTCTTCTCTTCTTCCAGTTGAACAAAGACGGTTCTCTTAAGTGGTGACCCTCCACTGTACTGTCCCCAGTATAATGAAGAATTTGCTTACCCAGGTAAGACAACAAGGGGCTGCTTACACAGCTGTGATTTAAATAACTGTGGCTGATACCTTGTCTGTTGCTGTCTAAGATGCTATTTAACATCATTAAAAGAACTCAGCAATGCAAAATAGAACTATACCGTCTTTTGCAACTCTGCTGAGCCTCTGAGAAAGCTGATGGATCCTCAACAAAGCATCCACTTGCTTGCCCTGAGGCTTAATGTCAAGTAAAAGTTGATTTGAGAAAGTGGAATAGGTGAAATGCTCATCAGGTCCTGTGCACATCTTGGATTTGTGTTCCTGTAGCTTTTAAACTTAAGTTTTTGCAGCATACCATCCTGTACACTTTGAGGAAGGATAGGGCCAGGTCCATGTCTGCCTCATCCTGGGCAGTGCAGGAAACTTTTAAGTGTTGGTTTTGGTTAGAGCAGTCTTAGAGCTTCTTTTTCTTGGTTTTGGTTACCAGAAAGGGACTGCTGGAGTAACAGGTGCACCGAATACTCTTTCCCAACACCAGCAAGTCCTGTCCTTCAGCTGATGAAGAAAGCTTGATGCTCTAATTTATTTCTGTGACACCCAAGGATTTTCCTAGATGAATAATTAGAACAGCTGTTTACTGTGTTGCCAGAATGGGAAGCTACTACTTACCCACTTTACGTTCTTAGTTCTTTATCTCCTTAAACTATCTACTGTCTGCAGGACCACTGCCCACGACTTCTGTTAACCAAGATACATAGGAAGAAGGGCCCCAGTAGCGTATGCCTCTGGAGCTCCTTAATATCTTCATTAAAATGCCAGTCACAAGGTTCTGCCAAGAGCCAGGTCAGACCGTGATCAGCTTTTTAGGCCGTGTTGACTTTTGGACTCTGCCTGTGAAATTCCACAGGTTCACATGCTTGATTATGCAATTATTTTCTTGAATTCATCAGATCTCCCCCCCGCCCCGCCCGCCCCCATCCCCCAACCCTGCCTCAGTTTACAGCCCCACATGTGATCTTCCTCATAACAGATTTTCTGATAGTAAAAGGTTTAGAAACAGAATCTGGATTTTTCTCTTAGAAATATAGCTCAGTCATAAAAATTCTCAGCTATTTTGTGTTTTGCTTTGGGAAGACCAGCAGAGGGTGCTTGAGCCAGGGAGCGAACCCCGTCCCAGATTTGTGCTGGAGCTGTTAACAATGCGAGTGTAAAAAAGAATTAAACTTTAATTAGTTTTCTATTGTCCCTGCCCATCGCAGGGGGGCTGGAACTGGATGATCTTTAAGGTCCCTTCCAACCCAAACTATTCTATGATGCTATAACCACTTCTGGGAAGTGGCAGAGCAGGAGCAGAGATCCTGTTGGGGTGCTGTCTGCCCGGGACAGCTGAAAGTCGCTGAGCCGGGGGTGGGGGTGAAGGCTGGGGCTGGCTAGGCGGTGAGCCCGTGGTGTGCTCCGGTGCCCGTGGTGTGCTCCGGTGCCCGTGGTGTGCTCCGGTGCCCATGGTGCGCTCCGGTGCCTGTGACATCACAAAGGACTAGTCACCACAGGGCAGGTTATAGAGGCACCGGCAGGCAGCCCTGACCAGTGCGCGTGGGATGGTGGTGAGTGCATGCGTGGGGGAGGCTGGGCTGGACGAGGGCTGAGGCAGAAACGTGGGTCCCAGGGAGGGTCGGCTCTGCCCCAGCACCGAGGCCCCAGCCGCTTGCAGGAGCACCTTGGGCAGGGCGCGGTTCAAAGGCATCGCTGCCTCCCAGCTGCCTCGTCCTCACTCCTGCCTGCCCCAAAGGTCTCTCTCCCCTGCCACCAGCTCCCTCCAGCCCAGCCCCTCTGAACCCCTCTTCTCCTTCCTCCTGCAGGCCATGGCTGTCACTTCATTCCTTGTCCGTGTGTTCCTAACCCTCATCCAGAAGCTGCCCCTGGCTGGGGATGAGCTGGATGAGGCCACGCGTGAGCGCATGGCACAGCGTGCCCAGTTCCTGAACCAAGAGACAACTTGTCTGTGGCAGGAGATGGACAAGATGAGCCAGGAGCAGAGTGGCTTTGCAGTCGCAGCCCTGCTTGTTTCTGCCTTGCAGCACTGGCAGTTCTGGTTGTTTGCCGGAGACCTGGTCCTGTTCTTTGGGCTCTGGTGGTGGCTCAGGAAGAGAAGCCAGGAGGAAGACAGCAGCAGTGAGGAGAGTTTCAGTGAAAATACAGAGGAGGTGGAGGAGGAGGGAGAAGAAGAATACTGTGAAGATGCAAATGACCTGGAAGGCATTTCTGAGGAGCAGAGACAGTGGCTGAAGCAGGACATGGCCAGAGGACGCAATGAGGCAGAGGTCCTGATGTTAGGATTCGTCCTTACCATCAGATGCCACTTGTCAAATAGTTTCTTCCCTGTGCTGGAACTACCCATCGGGGTAGGCAGCGCCTTTGAAGGTTGGGGTCCTTGTGGGAGTGATCCAGTCTACCGCCTCCTCGTGCCACTGAAGCCCCGCCATGGGTACACGTTCCACCTGGAGCCGGATACTGCAGGGGAGATGCCAGCAAGGAGCTTCCGTATCCGTGTGGAGTTGCTGTGCTCCTGCACAATGGAGCAGAGGTTGGAGATCACGCGGTGCCTCCTCCATCACCCTGAGGAGGATCTGAGGGGGATTCAGGCCCCTGCCCCACTACACACCCTGTGCACTGGCTACTATCTGGATGTGGAGAAAACTGTCTGCTGGTTCAGTGACAATTTGAAAGCGGTCTGGAAGGATTTGCCTGCGTCATCTCAAAGCCTTCTAACAATGCTGCCCTCTGACCGCTCCTGCAAATTCCAGGTGACCAAAGGCAACCGGAAAATCTTCACAGTTGACGTGGTGTTTGGTGTGCAGCAAGGGAACTCAGACATCTTCCTGAGCAGCCAGGCTACACAGGCCACCTTCACCCCAAGCACAACGTGGCTAGAGAGCTACGATGTGGCAGAGGTGAAGTTCTTCAGGCATATAGCCAGGCAGGCCCCGTACAACAACTTCCACCTGAAATGCCTTCAAACCGCTGCCAGCATCCTGGTGGGCATAGGCTTCACCACCTACACCCTGAAGACAGTTGTGATGCACCTCCTGACCATCATACCCCTCTCCGGCCAGCACAAGGGCGATCACCTGCTGCTCTTGCTGGATGCCTTGCAGTACCTGTGCTGCTGCCTGGCAGAGAAACGCCTCAACCACTTCTTCTTTGGCAATAAAAGCGTACCCAAGGAGATTGTCTTGCCCTCCCATTTCCAAATGGCTGAACCACTGAACCTCTTCCAGCATCTTGCACAGGACCCGGATGCCCACACCAAGGCATGGCGGGAGTTCCTGGTGCTACGAGATCGCCTGAGAAACGTGGTGATGTACGGATATTGAAAGAGGTCTCCGTGCACAGTGTGGGAGTGACAACAACTCTATGGCAGGGTAATTGGGACTAAGATAAAGTGTGAAGCTGTTACAAGGGATATTGTAATAAAGATCATTAAAATGACCGGGTGTTGTGAATTAGACGCACGGGATAACACATCTTGAACGTGTGAGAAGGCCAGGCTGGAAAAAAAACGCCTGGGAATAAGTGGATTGGAGATGGGACTGATGATTGGATATGGCAACTGTCTCAGAAGTAATTCCTCTGCAACCACATATATTTTATCTTGTGGGGACTAATATGTGTGGGCCTTTACTGACGGGATATGCGGGACTGATTGTAGGGTGTCTGAGTATTCAAAACCAAACTTTATGTGCATCACTGAGAATAATTGGCTCAGACTCTATAGGTGAGATTCAAATAATGCTAGCTGCCTTGCAAACCTCATGCTGCATACCAATCAATCAGAAGGCTGCACCAATTATTTTTTCCCCAAAGTTCCCCTCAGATTCAAGGGCAGGGATGATTTGGCAGTACTAATTCTGCCCAGGAATCTTGGGCTTTGCAAGTCACAGAACAACCTATGCTTGCAATTAACATTCAGGGAGAGACATTTACAGGATCATTGGATACTGGAGCGGATGTTTCTATCATTTCTCAAACTGAATGGCCTCCTCAATGGCCTCTTGATGTCGCTCTCACTACCAATGCAGGCACAGGTGGGACACAAATTGCTGTGAAGAGTGCCAAACTATTACCAGTGACAGGCCCAGAAAAGTCACAAGCGTGGATTCAACCACATGTGATGCCAACATCAATAAATGTACAGGGAAGGGACTTAGTAAAGCAGTGGAATGTATCCATCACTACTGCAGAAACAAATTGATCCTAAAGGTCACCGATGTAAAGCCCCCGTTCAAACTCTCCTGGTTGACAGAGAAACATGTTCTGGTTTATCGCTGTTCTCCTACAGGGGAAAAACTTGTTCAACTGCAACGTGTAGTAGAACAATGAGAAGCTGGGACATGCTGTTCAGAAAGGGCGTGACCAGCAGGTCCAGGGAGGTTATTCTCCCCCATGTACTCGGCACTGGGGAGACCGCTCCTCGAATCCTGTGTTCAGTTCTGGGCCCCTCACAGCAAGAAGGATGTTGAGGCTCTGGAGCGAGTCCAGAGAAGAGCAGTGAAGCTGGTGAGGGGCTGGAGAACAAGTCTTACGAAGAGCAGCTGAGGGGGGTAGGGTTGTTTGGCCTAGAGGAGGCTGAGGGGAGACCTCATTGCTCTCTAGAACTGCTTTAAGGGAAGTAGTGGAAAGGAGAGTGCCGGCCTCTTCTTTCGTCTCTCTGTTTCAAGGCCTTGTTAGAGTTGTTCAGTCTCACAGCATCCAGGCCTTGTTCTCTGTAAAACGGTCCCACAACTTGTAAGACGTTTCTTTCCTCCTGTCCAAGCTGAACCCCTCCTGGGACAACTAAAGGTCACCCACCCGCTCTCCCCTCGTCCCGCACGCCCCGTGCGGCTCGGGGCGGAGCTGCCCGTGTCCGCAGGAGGCGGGGCGGCCCCGCTGGGCCCTTAAGGCGCGGGCGGGGGTTGTGCTGGGGGGGTGGCTGTTATGGCGTGGGGCTGCGCGCTCTGCCTGGCGCTGGCGGCCGCGGCGCTGCTGGCCCTGCTGAGGCGATGGCTGCGGGCGGACGGGGACCTCGCCCTGCTCTGGGCCGAGCGCAGCGGGAGGAGGCCAGGTAACGCCGCATCGGAGAGGGGGGGAGGCAGCCCCGGGGAGGGGGATGGAGCTCGACCTGCAGCTGGAGTTGGAGCTGCAGCGGCTGGAGCCGCCGCGTGCACCGAGGCGAGAGCTGCTACGGGGTGTGTTTCCCCCTTGACAGCGAAAATGCTGGGAAATAAACTCCCCAGAGCTCGTTTTGGGGTTTTGGAAAGCAAGCACCCTCTCATCAGGCTTGGGAAAGAAGAGGGAGTGCTCTCTGTCAGCGATGTGCAACGAGAAGGGAGCTGCAGACAGTGTGTGTTTCCCACCTACTAGTGGAAGTGCTGGCAAATAAGCTCCCCAAGACTCATTTTGGGGTTTTGGAAAGCAAACGACCTTTAATTAGGTCTGGGAAACACAAGAGAGTGCTCTCCATCAGTGATGTGCAATAGACAAGAGCCTGGGACGGTGTGTTTCCCCCTTGACAATGAAAATGCTGGCAAATAAACTTCCTAAGGCTCGTTTGGGGCTTTTGGAAAGCAAGCCCCCTGTAATCAGGGCTGGGATACAAGAGGGAGCGCTCTCTGTCAGTGACGTGCGGCGAGAAGGGAGCTGGGAAGAGAGTGTATTTCCCACTTACTAGCGAAAATGCTGCTAAATAAACTCCCCAAGACTCGTTTTGGAGTTTTAGAAAGCAAACAATCTTTAATCGGGGCTGGGCAACATGAGGGAGTGCTCTCTGTCAGTGATGTGCAACAGACGAGATAGGGTTAGAATGTGTATCCTCCTTGATAGCAAAAATGCTGGCAAATAAACTCTCTTAAGGCTCCTTTTGGGGTTTGAGAAGGCAAATACCCTTTAATCAGAGCTGGGCAGCGTGAAGGGGTGCTCTCCGTCAACCACGTGCAGTAAGACAAGACCTGGGAACAGAATATACTTCCCACTTGATACTGAAAATGCTGGCAAATAAACCCCCCAAGACTCATTTTTGGGATTTTAGGAAGCAAGCACCCTCTAATCAGGACTAGAAAACATGAAGGGGTGATCTCCATCAGCCATGTGCAACAGACAGGAGCTGGGGACAGAATGTATTTCCCACTCGGTAATGAAAATGCTGGCAGGTAAACACCCCAAGACTCGTTTTGGGGTTTTGGAAAGCACTTGCCCACCCTTTAATTGGGGCTGGGCAATGCAAACTAGTGCTCTCTGTCAATGATGTGCAGGGAGACAGGAGCTGAGGACAATGTGTTTCCTACTTATTAGTGAAAGTGCTCGCAAATAACTCTTGTCACTTGTCTTGTCACTGCATGCCTTTGAAAAGAGTCTGCAGTTGAAGACAGCAATAAAATCTCCCCTATTCTTCTCTTCTTCCAGTTGAACAAAGACGGTTCTCTTAAGTGGTGACCCTCCACTGTACTGTCCCCAGTATAATGAAGAATTTGCTTACCCAGGTAAGACAACAAGGGGCTGCTTACACAGCTGTGATTTAAATAACTGTGGCTGATACCTTGTCTGTTGCTGTCTAAGATGCTATTTAACATCATTAAAAGAACTCAGCAATGCAAAATAGAACTATACCTTCTTTTGCAACTCTGCTGAGCCTCTGAGAAAGCTGATGGATCCTCAACAAAGCATCCACTTGCTTGCCCTGAGGCTTAATGTCAAGTAAAAGTTGATTTGAGAAAGTGGAATAGGTGAAATGCTCATCAGGTCCTGTGCACATCTTGGATTTGTGTTCCTGTAGCTTTTAAACTTAAGTTTTTGCAGCATACCATCCTGTACACTTTGAGGAAGGATAGGGCCAGGTCCATGTCTGCCTCATCCTGGGCAGTGCAGGAAACTTTTAAGTGTTGGTTTTGGTTAGAGCAGTCTTAGAGCTTCTTTTTCTTGGTTTTGGTTACCAGAAAGGGACTGCTGGAGTAACAGGTGCACCGAATACTCTTTCCCAACACCAGCAAGTCCTGTCCTTCAGCTGATGAAGAAAGCTTGATGCTCTAATTTATTTCTGTGACACCCAAGGATTTTCCTAGATGAATAATTAGAACAGCTGTTTACTGTGTTGCCAGAATGGGAAGCTACTACTTACCCACTTTACGTTCTTAGTTCTTTATCTCCTTAAACTATGTACTGTCTGCAGGACCACTGCCCACGACTTCTGTTAACCAAGATACATAGGAAGAAGGGCCCCAGTAGCGTATGCCTCTGGAGCTCCTTAATATCTTCATTAAAATGCCAGTCACAAGGTTCTGCCAAGAGCCAGGTCAGACCGTGATCAGCTTTTTAGGCCGTGTTGACTTTTGGACTCTGCCTGTGAAATTCCACAGGTTCACATGCTTGATTATGCAATTATTTTCTTGAATTCATCAGATCTCCCCCCCGCCCCGCCCGCCCCCATCCCCCAACCCTGCCTCAGTTTACAGCCCCACATGTGATCTTCCTCATAACAGATTTTCTGATAGTAAAAGGTTTAGAAACAGAATCTGGATTTTTCTCTTAGAAATATAGCTCAGTCATAAAAATTCTCAGCGATTTTGTGTTTTGCTTTGGGAAGACCAGCAGAGGGTGCTTGAGCCAGGGAGCGAACCCCGTCCCAGATTTGTGCTGGAGCTGTTAACAATGCGAGTGTAAAAAAGAATTAAACTTTAATTAGTTTTCTGTTGTCCCTGCCCATCGCAGGGGGGCTGGAACTGGATGATCTTTAAGGTCCCTTCCAACCCAAACTATTCTATGATTCTATAACCACTTCTGGGAAGTGGCAGAGCAGGAGCAGAGATCCTGTTGGGGTGCTGTCTGCCCGGGACAGCTGAAAGTCGCTGAGCCGGGGGTGGGGGTGAAGGCTGGGGCTGGCTAGGCGGTGAGCCCGTGGTATGCTCTGGTGCCCGTGGTGTGCTCCGGTGCCCATGGTGCGCTCCGGTGCCTGTGACATCACAAAGGACTAGTCACCACAGGGCAGGTTATAGAGGCACCGGCAGGCAGCCCTGACCAGTGCGCGTGGGATGGTGGTGAGTGCATGCGTGGGGGAGGCTGGGCTGGACAAGGGCTGAGGCAGAAACCTGGGTCCCAGGGAGGGTCGGCTCTGCCCCAGCACCGAGGCCCCAGCCGCTCGCAGGAGCACCTTGGGCAGGGCGCGGTTCAAAGGCATCGCTGCCTCCCAGCTGCCTCGTCCTCACTCCTGCCTGCCCCAAAGGTCTCTCTCCCCTGCCACCAGCTCCCTCCAGCCCAGCCCCTCTGAACCCCTCTTCTCCTTCCTCCTGCAGGCCATGGCTGTCACTTCATTCCTTGTCCGTGTGTTCCTAACCCTCATCCAGAAGCTGCCCCTGGCTGGGGATGAGCTGGATGAGGCCACGCGTGAGCGCATGGCACAGCGTGCCCAGTACCTGAACCAAGAGACAACTTGTCTGTGGCAGGAGATGGACAAGATGAGCCAGGAGCAGAGTGGCTTTGCAGTCGCAGCCCTGCTTGTTTCTGCCTTGCAGCACTGGCAGTTCTGGTTGTTTGCCGGAGACCTGGTCCTGTTCTTTGGGCTCTGGTGGTGGTTCAGGAAGAGAAGCCAGGAGGAAGACAGCAGCAGTGAGGAGAGTTTCAGTGAAAATACAGAGGAGGTGGAGGAGGAGGGAGAAGAAGAATACTGTGAAGATGCAAATGACCTGGAAGGCATTTCTGAGGAGCAGAGACAGTGGCTGAAGCAGGACATGGCCAGAGGACGCAATGAGGCAGAGGTCCTGATGTTAGGATTCGTCCTTACCATCAGATGCCACTTGTCAAATAGTTTCTTCCCTGTGCTGGAACTACCCATCGGGGTAGGCAGCGCCTTTGAAGGTTGGGGTCCTTGTGGGGGTGATCCAGTCTACCGCCTCCTCGTGCCACTGAAGCCCCGCCATGGGTACACGTTCCACCTGGAGCCGGATACTGCAGGGGAGATGCCAGCAAGGAGCTTCCGTATCCGTGTGGAGTTGCTGTGCTCCTGCACAATGGAGCAGAGGTTGGAGATCACGCGGTGCCTCCTCCATCACCCTGAGGAGGATCTGAGGGGGATTCAGGCCCCTGCCCCCCTACACACCCTGTGCACTGGCTACTATCTGGATGTGGAGAAAACTGTCTGCTGGTTCAGTGACAATTTGAAAGCGGTCTGGAAGGATTTGCCTGCGTCATCTCAAAGCCTTCTAACAATGCTGCCCTCTGACCGCTCCTGCAAATTCCAGGTGACCAAAGGCAACCGGAAAATCTTCACAGTTGACGTGGTGTTTGGTGTGCAGCAAGGGAACTCAGACATCTTCCTGAGCAGCCAGGCTACAGAGGCCACCTTCACCCCAAGCACGACGTGGCTAGAGAGCTACGATGTGGCAGAGGTGAAGTTCTTCAGGCATATAGCCAGGCAGGCCCCGTACAACAACTTCCACCTGAAATGCCTTCAAACCGCTGCCAGCATCCTGGTGGGCATAGGCTTCACCACCTACACCCTGAAGACAGTTGTGATGCACCTCCTGACCATCATACCCCTCTCCGGCCAGCACAAGGGCGATCACCTGCTGCTCTTGCTGGATGCCTTGCAGTACCTGTGCTGCTGCCTGGCAGAGAAACGCCTCAACCACTTCTTCTTTGGCAATAAAAGCATACCCAAGGAGATTGTCTTGCCCTCCCATTTCCAAATGGCTGAACCACTGAACCTCTTCCAGCATCTTGCACAGGACCCGGATGCCCACACCAAGGCATGGCGGGAGTTCCTGGTGCTACGAGATCGCTTGAGAAACGTGCTGATGTACGGATATTGAAAGAGGTCTCCGTGCACAGTGTGGGAGTGACAACAACTCTATGGCAGGGTAATTGGGACTAAGATAAAGTGTGAAGCTGTTACAAGGGATATTGTAATAAAGATCATTAAAATGACCGGGTGTTGTGAATTAGACGCACGGGATAACACATCTTGAACGTGTGAGAAGGCCAGGCTGGAAAAAAAACGCCTGGGAATAAGTGGATTGGAGATGGGACTGATGATTGGATATGGCAACTGTCTCAGAAGTAATTCCTCTGCAACCACATATATTTTATCTTGTGGGGACTAATATGTGTGGGCCTTTACTGACGGGATATGCGGGACTGATTGTAGGGTGTCTGAGTATTCAAAACCAAACTTTATGTGCATCACTGAGAATAATTGGCTCAGACTCTATAGGTGAGATTCAAATAATGCTAGCTGCCTTGCAAACCTCATGCTGCATACCAATCAATCAGAAGGCTGCACCAATTATTTTTTCCCCAAAGTTCCCCTCAGATTCAAGGGCAGGGATGATTTGGCAGTACTAATTCTGCCCAGGAATCTTGGGCTTTGCAAGTCACAGCAGAACAACCTATGCTTGCAATTAACATTCAGGGAGAGACATTTACAGGATCATTGGATACTGGAGCGGATGTTTCTATCATTTCTCAAACTGAATGGCCTCCTCAATGGCCTCTTGATGTCGCTTTCACTAGCAATGCAGGCACAGGTGGGACACAAATTGCTGTGAAGAGTGCCAAACTATTACCAGTGACAGGCCCAGAAAAGTCACAAGCGTGGATTCAACCACATGTGATGCCAACATCAATAAATGTACAGGGAAGGGACTTAGTAAAGCAGTGGAATGTATCCATCACTACTGCAGAAACAAATTGATCCTAAAGGTCACTGATGTAAAGCCCCCGTTCAAACTCTCCTGGTTGACAGAGAAACATGTTCTGGTTTATCGCTGTTCTCCTACAGGGGAAAAACTTGTTCAACTGCAACGTGTAGTAGAACAATGAGAAGCTGGGACATGCTGTTCAGAAAGGGTGTGACCAGCAGGTCCAGGGAGGTTATTCTCCCCCATGTACTCGGCACTGGTGAGACCGCTCCTCGAATCCTGTGTTCAGTTCTGGGCCCCTCACAGCAAGAAGGATGTTGAGGCTCTGGAGCGAGTCCAGAGAAGAGCAACAAAGCTGGTGAGGGGCTGGAGAACAAGTCTTACGAAGAGCAGCTGAGGGGGGTAGGGTTGTTTGGCCTAGAGGAGGCTGAGGGGAGACCTCATTGCTCTCTAGAACTACTTTAAGGGAAGTAGTGGAAAGGAGAGTGCCGGCCTCTTCTTTCGTCTCTCTGTTTCAAGGCCTTGTTAGAGTTGTTCAGTCTCACAGCATCCAGGCCTTGTTCTCTGTAAAACGGTCCCACAACTTGTAAGACGTTTCTTTCCTCCTGTCCAAGCTGAACCCCTCCTGGGACAACTAAAGGTCACCCACCCGCTCTCCCCTCGTCCCGCACGCCCCGTGCGGCTCGGGGCGGAGCTGCCCGTGTCCGCAGGAGGCGGGGCGGCCCCGCTGGGCCCTTAAGGCGCGGGCGGGGGTTGTGCTGGGGGGGTGGCTGTTATGGCGTGGGGCTGCGCGCTCTGCCTGGCGCTGGCGGCCGCGGCGCTGCTGGCCCTGCTGAGGCGATGGCTGCGGGCGGACGGGGACCTCGCCCTGCTCTGGGCCGAGCGCAGCGGGAGGAGGCCAGGTAACGCCGCATCGGAGAGGGGGGGAGGCAGCCCCGGGGAGGGGGATGGAGCTCGACCTGCAGCTGGAGTTGGAGCTGCAGCGGCTGGAGCCGCCGCGTGCACCGAGGCGAGAGCTGCTACGGGGTGTGTTTCCCCCTTGACAGCGAAAATGCTGGGAAATAAACTCCCCAGAGCTCGTTTTGGGGTTTTGGAAAGCAAGCACCCTCTCATCAGGCTTGGGAAAGAAGAGGGAGTGCTCTCTGTCAGTGATGTGCAACGAGAAGGGAGCTGCAGACAGTGTGTGTTTCCCACCTACTAGTGGAAGTGCTGGCAAATAAACTCCCCAAGACTCATTTTGGGGTTTTGGAAAGCAAACGACCTTTAATTAGGTCTGGGAAACACAAGAGAGTGCTCTCCATCAGTGATGTGCAATAGACAAGAGCTGGGGACGGTGTGTTTCCCCCTTGACAATGAAAATGCTGGCAAATAAACTTCCTAAGGCTCGTTTGGGGCTTTTGGAAAGCAAGCCCCCTGTAATCAGGGCTGGGATACAAGAGGGAGCGCTCTCTGTCAGTGACGTGCAGCGAGAAGGGAGCTGGGAAGAGAGTGTATTTCCCACTTACTAGCGAAAATGCTGCTAAATAAACTCCCCAAGACTCGTTTTGGAGTTTTAGAAAGCAAACAATCTTTAATCGGGGCTGGGCAACATGAGGGGGTGCTCTCTGTCAGTGATGTGCAACAGACGAGATAGGGTTAGAATGTGTATCCTCCTTGATAGCAAAAATGCTGGCAAATAAACTCTCTTAAGGCTCCTTTTGGGGTTTGAGAAGGCAAATACCCTTTAATCAGAGCTGGGCAGCGTGAAGGGGTGCTCTCCGTCAACCACGTGCAGTAAGACAAGACCTGGGAACAGAATATACTTCCCACTTGATACTGAAAATGCTGGCAAATAAACCCCCCAAGACTCATTTTTGGGATTTTAGGAAGCAAGCACCCTCTAATCAGGACTAGAAAACATGAAGGGGTGATCTCCATCAGCCATGTGCAACAGACAGGAGCTGGGGACGGAATGTATTTCCCACTTGGTAATGAAAATGCTGGCAGGTAAACACCCCAAGACTCGTTTTGGGGTTTTGGAAAGCACTTGCCCACCCTTTAATTGGGGCTGGGCAATGCAAACTAGTGCTCTCTGTCAATGATGTGCAGGGAGACAGGAGCTGAGGACAATGTGTTTCCTACTTATTAGTGAAAGTGCTCGCAAGTAACTCCAAGATGAGTCTTTGGGAGTTTTTAGAAAGCAAGCACCCTCTTATCAGGGCTGGGAAGCATGAAGTAGGTATGTCCTATCAATTGTGTGTAGCGAGACAGGAGCTGTTACAAAATGTATTTCCCACTTGACAGTGAAAATGCTGGCAAATAAACTCTCTAAGGCTTGTTTTGGGGTTTTAGGAAGCAAGCACCCTTTATCAGGGCTGGGCAACATGAAGGGATGATCCGCATCAACTGAGTGCGGCAGCCAAGAGCTGGGATAGAATGTATTTCCCACTTGATAGTGAAAATGCTGGCAGGTAAACACCCCAAGGCTCATTTTGGTGTTTCAGAAAGCAAGCAGCCTCTAATCAGGGTTAGGCAACACAAGGAATGATCTCCATCAGCTGTGTGCAGGAGACAGGAGCTGTTACAGAATGCCTTTCCCATTTGATACCAAAAATGTTGGCAAAAAACCTCTCTAAGGCTCGTTTTGGGGCTTTAGAAAGCAAGCACCCTTTAGTCGGGGCTGGGCAACATGAGGAAGTGATTTCTGTCAATGCTGCACAGGGAGACAAGAGCTGGGGCAGAATATATTTCCTACTCGATAGCAAAAGTGCTGGTAAAAAATCTCTCCAAGGCTTGTTTCGGGGTTTTAAGAAGCAAGCATTCTTTAATCAGGGCTGGAAAACATGAGGCAGTGCTCCCCATTGATGATGTGCAACAGACAAGAGCTGGGGACAGAATATATTTTCCACTTGATAGTGAAAATGCTGGCAAATAAACTCTCTGAGACTCAATTTGCAGTTTTGGGAAGCAAGCACCCTTGAATCAGGGATGGGCAACACAAGGACTCCGTCAACTGTGTGCAGTGAGCCAAGAGCTATTACAGGATGTTTTTCCCACTTATCATAGAATCATAGAATAACCAGATTGGAAGAGACCCACAGGATCGTCGAGTCCAACCATTCCTATCACACAGTCATGTTGACCCACAAAAGCAGCCATCTGAGCTGCTGTCCTTCCCACAGAGCTGACAGCATCAGTCTCTGCCCCAGCCTCTAACATCATCCAGGTGATGTCTTTGTTTCCTGAGAGTCCAGCAAACATCAGGGCAGTATATCCATGCTTATGTTCATTGCAGTTATCATCAGCTCCGTGTCGCAAGAGCAACCTGCACATGTCTACTTTTCCTTTGTATGCTGCGTGCATTAGAGGGGTCATGCCATGCTCCTCCAAGCAATTGACACGGACATTCTTGCTGCCCAGTAGCCTTCCAGCCTCCTCAGTGTTTCCTGCGGCGACGGCTGCCAGCAAGTCCCTCTAATAATTTTATGTAGAGGCCCAGCTAATTTCACTGGCAGTTTTGGTTCTTTATCTAAGCCCTGTGGTTTAGTATAGTAGTCCAGCCTTTCACGTGGCCAGGCAGATTTCTAGACAGACTTCTCCTAGTCTGTACAACTGCACAGGGTTGTTGCGCCCCAAGTGCAGGACCCTGCACCTGGCCTTGTTAAACCTCATGCCATTGGACTCTGCCCAGCAGTCCAGCCTGTTCAGATCCCTTTGCAGAGCCTCCCTACCCTCCAGCGGATCAACACTTCCACCCAGCTTAGTGTCATCTGCAAACTTGCTAAGGGTGCACTTGATGCCTTCATCCAGGTCATTGATGAAGACATTGAACAGGGCTGGACCCAGCCCTGAGCCCTGGGGAACCCCACTTGTCACTGGCCTCCAGCTGGATTTCACACCATTTCCCACCACTCTCTGGGCCCAGCCAGCCAACCAGTTTTCCACCCAGGAAAACCTCTCCAGGCCAGAGGCTGAGAGTTTCTGAAGCAGAATGCTGTGAGAAACTGTGTCAAAGGCTTTACTGAAGTCCAGGAAGATACATCCACAGCCTTTCCCTCATCCAGCAGCCAAGTCACTTTGTCATAGAAGGCGATCAGGTTAGTTTGGCAAGACCTGCCTTTTGTGAACCCGTGTTGTATGTGAACCCTTATATGTATGTGCATAAATTTTACCAGAAATGTTATGCATTTTCTATCTTACGCATGTTCTGTTGCTTCCCAAGGACTCATTTTAATGTTATTATGAACTTCCCAACAGTCAGATCTCTTGCTAAATAGAAGCTTTGGCTCCAGGTCTGCCTGACCTTGCATTTGAGATAGAGATGGGCTGCAAAAAGACATGGCTAAAGAAGACACATCTGTTCAGCACAGGTCATGCTTTATATAAGGTGTTATCATCTCCAGGGAATGAATAGTGTCTGGAAAAACACTGTCTAAAAGAAAACGTGCTATCAGAGGGGCATTCTGTCTGACTTTCAAAAAATGCAATTACTTAGATGAAACTAGACTCTGCTTTAGCTTACATCAAAAATATCCTACTTTATGTAATAGTAACTGCTTCTTGTATGAAAGTCTCAGAGTTTATTTACCAGCATTTTTGGTGTCACTGGAGCATGGCTGGAATGTATACAACAAAAGAAATGAATAAAAGCCTGATGATGAATGCATAAAGTGATTAGTGTAATCCAGATAATACTGAAGATGCTGGCAGATAAACTCTCCAAGACTCATTTTGGAGTTTTAGAAAGCAAACATCCTTTACCAGGCCTGAGCAACACGAGGGAGTGCTCTACGTCTTAATCTAAGTAAGATTGGTTCCATTTCTATGATTCAGTTCCATAGGGAGATGTCAGTTTTGGATTTTGCCATTGGTAGGTGCTGGATTGTTTCCCGTCTTCTAAGTATTTGTGTTGTTAGAAGACAAGGGTTGTGTGACTTTCCTTACGCGTTGTGTTTCGTTGAGCAGTGGCCACTCTAAACTGTGCTTTTCACAGGCCAGCATCACGTTATCCAGCTGAGGAGGAACCTTTTTACGTATGAAAGCCTATATAACTGCCAAGTCCGCTCTTAAAACTGGGAATAATGGTGTGATTCTGTAAAGATATAGGAGGAATGTTCAGTTTTAATCCTTCCCGCCCCAGTTTTTTTCCATGAATGAAATGGCACAGCAACCTTGTGCTATAGGAGCTACAAAATATTGGGACAGAGACTAAACAGAGCTACAAAAGCACTTCTTGGGTCACTTGCAGTATGCCTCTGTTCAGCCTGTCATTTGTTATGGCTTGTAACACAGTAATTAATGGTTAGTAATAGCATAATCTACTTTTATTTTTTAATTTGATGTGGTTAATTTTTAAACTCATTTCCAGTAACAAGAGGGCATTTACTGTAGAGCAAGCTGGTGGTTTGATACTTATTCTACAACATCATTTGACCTAGGTTTTCCATTATGTTAACTCCCAGTAGCTCAGTGCTTGGTAACTATCAGCACTGGGGAATCATTGCTTATCTTAACTAATTATTCTGTCCACAGAACAAGATCCTGAATAACTGCAGTGAAGCAGCCCAAGACAGGTTGGAAGCAGGGAAACTAAGTGGTAGGAGGAAGCAGACTGGTTTTCAGTAGCAAGAGGAGATGAGTGTGGTAAGCAGGGTTGAAAGTGTGTCCATGTGTTCTTTCGTTCATGTAGTGTTTGTCTACAAATATTTTTTGCCAAAAAAATGTAACAGGAAAGATGAGCCCTCAGGTTTCTTGTGGGTAACTCAATGAAATGGTAACGTATGGGAGGAAAAAAGCTGCAGGAAAAGTGAGAGTAAGTTTTACAGACAGCAGCCATTTGGTGTAATTATTAATACAATGCTTATTCCTGCAACTCCGGCAACACCTCTTTCCCCCTCTCAAGTTAGTTCATAAGCATCCTGCTTTGGAAAGTGACTGTTGTTGCTGTTGTTATTGTTTTTAAAAGCAAACAAAAAACCCCAAACAATGCAAAAACTCCAAAGCTTGGGTTTAGGAGGGATTTTTCTTTGGCTAAAATACAGTCAGCTTAATAAAAGAAATAATACTCCCTTCCAGTCCCACAATCTCAGCTTGAGCTCTGATAGTTAGTCTCAAGTGCTCTCTGCTCTTGTTGGAAGGGTGGAAGCTTTTGGTGCTGGTCTCTTTATGGGATTTACGTCGCTGAGACTCTCAACGTAAAACTTGAAACACAGCATAGTGTAAAGAGAACGAGGAACTGATTACGGAAGTAAGCAGGAAGTAAGATCAATCCCAGTCACTGCAGTGAAAAAGAAATAGTTTTACCAAATTAAATGAAGGGCTAAGTTTCAGTGAGCTGAAAAATGCCCTTCTGGCCGTTTTCAGAATAGAACTGGCTTTGAGTGTCAGAAACAGCATTTGGCTCTGCTATTTCAATGAAACCATGACATCTTCCTTAGTTGGCTAGACATAGTTGAGATATTTTTCTGTACAAAGGTGAGAAATCAAAGGAAGAGCTGTTCTCAGGAGCACTCCAAGTTCTTCAGTCAGATTTTCACGGAGACTGATTTTCACTCTGATCTTGAAAACACAGAATTTAGGCAATGGTACCTTCTGGGAGGTGCTCTGATATTTGGGGTCGTTCATCCCTAAGTTGTGTTCTGGAATTAAATGGATGATTTCCAACCATCTGTTGTATTTGATGATTTTGGATATATCTAAGCTAAGCCTTTTCCCTGCACGTGGCTGTATCACAGAGAGGGGATGATTGCAAAGAAGGGGCAACAGGCGTGTAGACAGAGCAGTGGAAGGAGTAAGATGCTGTTATTTTTAGTACAGATTTAAAAAGCACGGCTGGGTAGGAACAATGAGTACATGGAAAATACACGCGTGACCTTAGACCTTGGAAACTGTGTGCTGCATACTGACCGATGCAAGAGTTAACCTGCATGAGATGCAAAATAACATGGGTGAAAACCTCTTTGGTTTGTTCCGATTAACTGTCTTTGCTCAGAATTTTGTTCTGTTGGCAATTACTTTGGAACATTTCTGAGTTAGAATGTTATTAGGAAAGGTTTGCTTAGGCTTTTGTTTGGATTTGCAATACAGTGACTGTTTCCTGTCATTTCCAAGAATCCTGTTCTCCCTTTTCCTCTGAAGCATTTTTGATGAGGTTAATGGAAATGCTGTTTGTGGATGGCTTGCAGAAATTCAATCAGATTTCTTCTATCAGGTAGATAATCAGTGTTTGTTCAGATTAACCTTGGAACAAAGTTCAAGTGGCAACAGAACAGATACGAGTGATTTCACAACTGCACATGACCAACAAACAAAGAAGTCAAGATTTTGTAATAGTCCCCCAAAATCAGCATGTTTCTTAAAACCAGTACTGGATTGTTCTGACAGTGACTTAGATGTTCATCCAAGCACTGGCAATGTGTGAAATGCTGTCTTGATTCTTTTGATAGAAAATGAACTGCGTGGCAAAGTTGTCTGGGTGACAGGAGCTTCTAGTGGAATTGGAGAAGAATTAGCCTACCAGCTGTCAAGGATAGGAGCCTTGCTTGCCATCTCAGCGAGAAGAGAGGATGAGCTGGAAAGAGTGAAGAAGAAATGCCTTCGTAAGTACTACTTACTACGTCCTGTGAGCCGTTCCACTCCTGCTGTGGTGGAGATGCCACAGAAATACTAGCCTGCACATCACATGAATAAATTTAATGATGAAAGTAAAACTTATACACAGCTTAAGCTATACATAAACCACATGGAGCTTTGCTGTGCATTTGAGGCCTTTGAATAGACTGAGATTATGAGTTCCTTCGTAAGACAGTGTTACCAAAGAATCATCAATTTCAAGTGGTCTTGTAACATGCTAGATTAAGAAAAGGAATAAATACTGCAGGGAAGGGAGGAAATAATCTAAGGGACATCATCCTACTAAGAACCCAATCATGTAGCTGTGTGCTGCTGAGAAAGCCTTTTTTCTGCAGGGTCATGCACATTACTGTCAGACTGATAACTGACTTTCCTATCTGGAAAAAGAATGGATAGGAGTGTTCAGAAAGAGTTGTTCTGAGCAAGTGCAAGAAAGAGGATCTCCTGTAGATGAAGAGGAACAAGTGTGAAGTGGGATGTTTAACTATTCAGTTACCTTTTGTAAGTCTGCTGAGTCAGTAGTTTGGCTTCCTTCCACCTTTTTTTCTTATTTCCTCCAGTTTTCTGACTTGGCAGCAAGTGGGATAGAGAGTTAATTCATGCTGATAAACAGAAGTTTTGAACATGACTAGCTTTATGTCTTCTTCGGATTACATGTCCTCTGTAGCTCAGTAAGCAGTATTTTCTATTTGGTATATTGACAGTGACAGTTCATTCCTGGTAGTGCTGACAGAATGTCTGCAGTTTACTTGGAGTGAGTGCTGGTGAGTAATGAAACATCTGTCTTGGGCTAGCACCTAAACCTGTCTAGAAATGTAAAAGTTGCAGCAGGCCACTATGCAAACCTGTCAAGAAGATTCAAAAATGCACAGCTCCTTATTTCAGTTTTCTGATGCTTCAAAAAGATGTCCCTTAAAAGGTTATCTTCAAAAAGAAGCAAGGGAAGTAAGATGACAATGTGCTTAGGTTGTAATCATAGCAAAAATCCAGTGCTGTATGGCACAATGTTTAGCAGTCAGAAAAGTATGCAACCATGTTTGAGTCCACAGCAGTTGTCATTGCAAAACCAATACCAGGAGTTAGGCTGGCAGGAGCCATAATCCTGGACATCCATTTTCAGGCAACCTTCGTGTGAGAGTGAAGGATGCTAAGGAATATTCAGAAAGATTAATTTGATTGTTATGAACCAAGAGTAGGTTTGTGTGATATGATTTCTGCCTCTGCCAACTTGAAGGAACCCCGTGAAAGTTTCAGCTGTGGTACATACAAGCTCTAAAGTCTAGTGTAGCCATGTATTTTGCAAATATACCCTACAGAACTTTATTTTAACTATAAATAAGATTAAGAGGAGTACTGGAAACTCTTTAGTACTGTAGTTACTCTGTATTTTCTGTAGCCAGCCTCTAAGTAGTGAGAGAGAGTAATTGGGCCCCCTTCCACTCTTATCCTTCTTTTCTCAAGGCTATATAAACCCAGCTTTCCACCCCTTTCCTTGATTATCATGTGCACTAGACCCCCTAACTACGTCACTGGCCCTGTGTTACGCTTTCTCCAGTTTATCATTTTTATCATTTAATATCATTATTAGTTTGTCTTGAACTAAGAGGTCCAGAAGTGGGCACAGTACTCCAGTAAAGGCACTTAAAAATCACTTCCCTCACTCCGCTCTTTCTAGTGCAGCCTAGTAGCATTTGTAATTGCAAGAGCTGACAGCTGACTTAGTTTGACTTGCTGTTGTCCTTCCATCAGGACCTCAGGTCTTGTTTGGGGAGCTGATACCCAGTCATTTGGACATTGGCCTGCAGTATTGCATGGTGTTATTCTGTCCCGGGTGTGAAGTTTTGCATTTGACTTTGTTGAGCTTAATGCGGTTGCCAGATCGTTCTTACAGCTTGTTAAGTTGCCTCTGAATGGCAGTCCTGCCCTCCAGCATAGCCACTGCTCCTTTGAACATGATGGTAGCGGAAGATTTGCTGAAAACTTGTGTGTTTTGTCCCATCACAGAGTCGTAGAATGGTTTGAGTTGGAAGGGACCTTAAAGGTCATCTAATTCCAACCTCATCTGAGTAATTTAAAAGACATTGATCATGGAGAGATACCATGTTTAATTGGTTGGTTGTTATTCATCGAGCCTGATGATCCAGCCTGTTTTTCACTGGCTTTGTAATCCACTCGTCTAGGCCGCTCATATTTCCCCAGTATAGCCACAAGGATGCTATGGAAGGCAACATAGAAAGCTACATGTCAAGTTGAGCAATTCCACTGCTCTCTCCTTCACAGAGCCAGTCATCTCATCACACAAAGCAGTTAAGTTGGTCAGGCAGTATATGTCCATGCTAAACTCATGCTGGCTTTTCCCAGTCACTTCCTTGTCCTTCATGTACTTGGAAAAGGCTTTCAGGAGGAATTGCCACGTAGTTTTCCCAAGGACTGAGGTTAGGCTGTGTGACATTTGTTTTTCTCGTGACTGGGGAGCTACGCTTACCAAGTACCTTCCAGAGATGGTCAGCTCGTGTAAATCTTGCCTCTATATATTGCCCTGCTCATACATGCAGTTTGTCCCTAACTTCTGGTCTTCCTCTGATGCTGGTAGTGTTTCTTTCCCCCAGAGCCTGGCCTCCAGAGCGTGGGAGGCCTGAGAGGAGATCTTACCGGTGAAGACTAAGGCAAAGAAGGCGATGAGTACCTCATGGTTTCCTGTGTCCTTTGTCACTTTATCGCCATCCCTGTTTGGCAGTGAGCTTGCTCTGTCTTTGCTCTTCCTTTTGTTGGTGCTGTACCTTTGAAGCCCTTGTTGCCTTTCATGTTTCTCACCAGTTTCAACTCCATATGAGCATTCATTTTCCTGATTCCATTCCTGCATGCCTGGGCAGTGGGTCCATGTGCTCCCTTGGTGGCTTGTCCCTGCTTCCACCTGCATGTTTTCTTTTTGCATTTGAGTTCAAGAGTATTCTGTAAGATTTAAGTAGCATAGGACGAATTAAGATCAAGCTGCAACACGTAACATCAACTTGAATTTGGCTGAATTATATGGCACAATTGGAGCAAATAGGCTTTAACATGGCAGTTGTAGATGCTACACACAGCAGCAACTTAACTGGGCAGTTTACCTGTCTATGTCAGAAGCAACCACATTTGTTTTGTTCAAAATTCAGTGACTTCACCCTGTGATACACGCTTATGCATTTTACACAGCTTAAAAAGGGAGAGAGAGAGAAGGAAAGTCCCATAAAAGCTATGGTAATGTGTTGAGTCATGCATATGCCAGCTGAAGATATCTCTGCAGGAGGGGGAGAAAACAACTTGGGTAGTTTCCATGGTTTCTGTATTTCCCCCAGCCGCTCTCTGTAACATGAGTTGAATTTCACCAATAATTTTGGAGGCTGTTTTCTTTCAAAAGCCCCCCAGATAAATAAAAAAATAAGTAGATGGGTTATGAGTTTCTTGGTTTGACAGAGCTTAAATATGATTTAAATATAGATAGGCCAAATGAATGACAGACAGTCTAAATTATAGGATTATACAGTAATTGAGGTTGGAATGGACCTCAAGGGGTCATCTTGTTCAATCCCTGCTAAAAGCTTCTCTTCTGTTAAAGGACAGCATACAAAATGGAAATAAAAGATGAAAGTGCTGAATACGTGGGAAATAAAGGGTCTATGCTGTGTAATAGCATTTATTGTGTTATGAGAAAGTGCTGTCTTGGATTAACATTTGTTGAAAAGAGTCACTGAGCTGAGATCCTTTAGGGAGTTCCACAGGAAGGAGGTGTACACTTGATGTCATAACAAGATATTTAAGTCAGCATTACTTATGCAGCTGTCCTTCAAAAAACGAGTGGGATTGAGGTGATTGAAACCATGTTTTGGTTACAACATAACTAGAACTTAATGAACCATCAAGAGGGAAGGGGCAGCCCATGTCCTTTGGTAGGACCTTGATAGGAAGATGCCAGTCAGAAGCCCTGCTGCTTAGTGGTTGGGCAGTTTGATCCTGACAAGAAACCATGTTGTGTGAAGCTGCTGTGTAAGGAGACTTTACAAGACCTCCAGAAAGTACATACAAATGTTTGGAAATGGCTGTTGTTCTGGGCAGACTGAGCTTTTGAGTGCTCAGTTTCAGATCCATCGCATCCAAAAGCAGGTGGCTGCATGCAATTTGCTTTGCAGCTGGAAACACTTCACTAAAGGATGGTAAAGGATATTAATTAATGTGTGTTAGCAGTTGTGTAAAACAATGAACTCTGAAGTCTCCCACTTGGAAGCAAGTGGTTTTCCAGGTTATCATAATTATTCCTTTAAAAACATCAATTTGGTAGCAGGCAAAAAAAAAAAGAAGTAGGATTATGGAGGTTATTAGTAAAAGAAGTGGAGAACATAATTCATTCCACAGTGTAGAAACTGGGACGTGTACCGATTCAGTTGTCTGCCAGAAATAACAAGGGGATTGATGGTTAGTGGAAGTCATTTAGAAAAGGGGTAATGAGGTTTGAAGCTTTGTAAAAGATGTATGAAGAGTCTGATATCTGAGGGGGCTGATGGAGTTGTATGGTCCAAGTGCTTTGAGGGTAGAAATCAAACTGGACTACTGACTGCGCCAAAATAAGAACTAGCCCTCTGGTTCGATATTTCCTGGAATCAGAAGTTTCTTACATCGCATAAAAAAGCATTTCCTTCCCTTCCTTGTTTGTGTCTCTTCCTCTGCTTTTTTTCTTTTCCCCTATGCAGCTTTCTTGGCTGGGTTGACTGTGTGGTCTTGTTAATCCACGGCAGAAACACTCCGTGTCCCAGCAGGTTTCAGTTGTGCAAATCTGCTTGGAGTGCGAGGCAGAGTGTGTCTCTGGGAGGGTAGTTTAAACTATATGGATTTTACTGCTGTCTTACTGGAAGAGATGGAGGGGAAATTGCACATGGAGTGGTTGAAGGGAGCAATACAGGGAGGTAGTGGTAACTTTAAACCAGGCAGATGGATTTATTCTAACTTGTAGCCTGAATAGGAGTGACCTTTGCACAGAGGCCACTTACAAGTTTAAGTAACCTCCTTGTTTGTACATGGCTTTTGTAAAGACAAACTTCAACCATACCTGTATGCAAGAGGTAGCAATTAAAAAAATCAGATCCTTAGGCTCTCTAAAGAGCGCAGCTGGTTAAAGGGAAGCAGGTACGCTTACTTGTGTCTAGGAATCAATTTAGGAACAAAATTAGCAGTATCAAATTAGTATAAATAAAGTTAAAAAAAAGACAAACTCCCCCCAAAACAGCTGAAAAGATTAACTTTGAAAATGTTTTATTTTTGTGAGTCATCTCCCCTAGAACTCTAGGGTAGCAAGTCGCTGCTCCAGAAATACTTTGTGTGGAAAAGGTCAGTTGTGCACAAGAGACAGTGGTAGAAACACTCAGCATAAAGGCTTGGACCTGATGACAGCTGACTTTTATTTCAGGAGATGGATGTAGTAAAAGCTGACAGTTAACCAAAACCTTCTCCTTCTACCTCCTTCAAGAATCCAGCTTCTCTAGACTTTGCCGCATAGCTACTCATGTGCATATGTTGTTTTGGGTCTTAGTTGTGCTGGTCCTGTCATCAGAAATAAACATGCTTGACCTGCTAACGTACAAGCAAAGTGTCAAGGCTGCCAATGTGCTCTGCTTCTGAATGGCTTGGTGAAAACTTCTCAATATCAAATCCTGTTGCATGTTACTTCCAACTATTGCAATTTACTTGGAGAAGTGAATGCTCTATATTGTGCTATACAAGCCTATTTAATAAATTCAGGCTTTTCGCAGGCAAAAACGTAATGATGAGAAAATAGAGACTTGGTAGGAACAAACAAAAAATGGATTCTGTGTGGAGATAAAATGAAAACAAAGCAAGCATTTTATTTCCAACTTAATGTTGTGATTTCTTGGTGTCTTATGAAAATGTGATGTTTAAAAGCACTTTACATTTCCCACAATTGTTATGTTAACAGTCATATTGTTTGCCATTCACTTCATTTGTTTTTAGAGATCAGCAACTTGAGCGAAAAAGATATCCTTGTTCTGCGTCTTGACCTGACTGATAGAAGCTCCCATGAAGCTGCAACCAACAGTGTCCTTAAGCATTTTGGCAAGGTAAGAGGTGCTTCTGGGATTAAACTTCTCTGTCTTCTGTACCTGCATTTATGCTGGTATTTCATTTTTATTTTATCACATGATTAGTTCAGCAGTGTCTACATATTTCTTGGGTTTCAATATGTATCTGCCAAAGAGTATTTGGGTTTTCATTCCTTCTGTGACTTCCTTCTGCCTTTCAGCAGGCTTTGCAGAGAGGCAGCAATGGACAAATCATCATTGGTTATTACCAAGAACTAAAAAAATTCACTTGCTTGATATCACTGAATTTCTGGACCATCTGGAACAACACTCAGCTGTGTATTTGGGGCTTAAAATTGCATATGAAAGGCAGAACCTTTATTTTGTAGTTTCAGTAATGCATGTAAGCAGGGTTCAGACCCACAGGGGACAAAACTGGACACCACCGGGCACAATTGTTCTTATTTTATGTGGTGTTTTCTAAATTGCTTGTCCAGAGTATGGAGCTAAGAAAATAGCAGTCAGGTGTAACTAACATTAAGTACAGCATGCAAAGCTTCAATCTAGGCCTTTAGTCCGTTGATGTTTTGGTTTCACATTGAAATTTTTTTTAAGAGAGTTGTTTCTTCTGTCCTTTGCTCTGGTTGGTTTCTGGGTTTGCACAAAACCTGTTTTCAGAGGTCACCTTGTGGGATCTGAGCCCAAAGTGTTATTTGCTGTAGTGCCATAGAGTTGAAAAAAAGTTATGTGGAAAAATGACTTTCCAGCTGCTGGTTTTCCTGTACTAGGAGTTAACCTTGTTTGGCATCAAACACCGTGTTCCTGTTTTGTTGATTCTGCTTGAAATTGGCCAGCCCTCAGTTTGAAGCGGAAGTTTAGCAGGGGAGAGCAACTGCTGAAACTTCAGCAGCTGTTACCTCAGACTTGTGTGTGGCAGAGGTGACGCTAGAGAAAATAGGATGGTCACTTAGCAACTGCCTGAGGAAGTGCCAACACATGTTACACACATTTATCCTTGTGATTTTCCCCAAGATTGATGTTTTGATCAACAATGGTGGACGTTCCCAGCGCTCTCTGTTTGTGGATACAAACCTGGATGTCTACAGTGCCATAATGGAACTCAACTACCTAGGTACCATCTCTTTAACAAAACATGTCCTGAATCACATGATCCAAAGGAAAAAAGGAAAGATTGTGACTGTGAGCAGTGTGATGGGTATCATGGGAGCTCCTTTGGCCTCTGGTTACTGTGCCAGCAAGCATGCTCTGCAGGTAAGTTAAATGTCTGAGATTAACTAAGGCTTCTTTTGTAACAGAACAGCATCAGTGAGTGCTGTGCAGGAAAATTGCACACAGCATATGTAACTTCCTCAGGTTTTGATAGTCCTTTAAAATTAATTTGCTCTGAAATGCAATATCTTAACTCCCAACATGGATTTATTTTCCTGACTGAATTCAGATGCCATCTTAGTTGGGCCTAACCCAACGCATAGTTAAATTCCAGTGTGAAACACAAGACATAAACTGGCCTTCAGATGAAGGAAGACCTAAATCAGAAGATTATTCTGTTGCATATAGAAGCCCTGATATTCTCGCCTTAATTCAGCTACAGGAAGTCTTGAGGACAGTGCAGTCAGAACAGCGAGTGGTGGAGCAGACTGCTTGGAGAAATGAGGGTCCCTGATCTAGCTGGGAACATCTGAATGAATTGTCCTAACAGTTCTGAGTCTCCCTGCAGTGTGAAGAGCTGGCAGCTCAGAGTGTCCTAGGAGGGGATTTTCTGCATAACGCTTACCTTTCAGTATTGCTTGGAGTTTTTGAAAGAAATCTTCTTGTTTAGGAAAACCAAAAAAGAAGAGCTCAGAAAAGTATCTGGGGAAAAAAAGCTACCTGTATCATTGAGGAATCATTTGTTTAACTAGTAAATTTGTTTAGACATATTTGTCTTATCACTGTTTGCCTTCCTGGTAATGTACCTTTTGATCCCAGTAAAATAAACCTCAGCTGCGCTTAGTGAGGGTTTAAAAAACTGGCACCTTCCTCCCTAGTGTATTAAAGCACATGAACTGAGTAAATGGCTTTGCTTAAGCTATGGGATCAGTATCTTTTTGACAATTTGACTAACAAAAATGTAACAAGTGGCTAATGCTCAAAGCCACAAGACACAAGAATGAAGGTATAGAAGGTAGTGACAGGTCTCTGCTAATAGAACATTTTTATTTAGTGACAGGGAGAGGTCACAGTCACGGAATGGCAGTTTGGAAGGGACCGCAGGCATCATCTGGTCCAACCTTTTAGGTGATACATAGTTTAGATGAGACAGCGCAGAACCCTGTCAAGCTGAGCCTTAAAATTGTCCAGTATAGAGGAATCCACTGCTTCCCTGGGGACTTTATTCCAATAACTGTTCTCATGATGACAAATTTTCTTCTGGAATCTCCCCAGGAGCAACAAATAGCCATTACCCCCTGTCTTTTGCATGTGACTCCTTGTAGAAAGGGAGTCTCCGTCCTCTTGGCAGACACCCTTTATGTACTTGTACATGGTAATAAGGTCTCCCTAAGCCTTCTCTTCTCAAGGCTGAACAAACCCAGTTCTCTCATCCTTGCTTCATATGGAAGGTTTCCCAGTCCTCTGATTGTCGTAGTGGCTGCTCTTCATTTGAGTGGCAGCGATGAAATTGCTTGCTTTGGGTTTGAGTCTAGTAGGTTTAAATTAGAAGAATGCAATGAGAAGAAGCATGAATTCCTGTTATACTTCCTTATTTATTAAGCATTCTTTCAGTTAAATTATCTTTTGGCTGTGCTGTAGTTGGTCTGAGCGTGGCTAATCAGTTGCAGAGCACAAGGAATTCACATGTTGCTTTAAAAATTCCCAGAACTCTGAATCTCTTGTTAAGATCAAGAACAAGCAAGAAGCTTTAAAGAGATAGTTTACTAATGTTTCTGGATAAATTAAAACAAGCTAGCTGAACTGCTTATATCTTGTTAGCTTCTACCACTGCTCAAAAAACAGGCCAGATTCCAAAACTACTTTATTGTTCCTTTCACAGTAATTCTACAAATACCAATGGCAGATGTTAAAACATGTGATTTGCAATACAGACTTCAAAAAGATTCTGTCTGAGAGTCTCTGATCAGTCTGGAGTTGTGGATAGTTGTGGGTATGTACCCCAAAAATCTAGAATAGTTTTTCTGAAGCACCAGACTTCACCAGTGCATTTCAGGTGAAGGAGGTCTGTGGGAATAGCCATCCTCTGCAGGCAGCCCCGTAGCCCACTGCTAGCGGTGACTGAGATGAAATGGCTAGAGAGAGGGTAGGGGAAAATGAGATGAAGCATAAAGTGATGCTTCTCCTGTTGTGCTTTTCCAGCATGTATCAATCCTTATTCTAAGATCTTACTGACACAAAGATTGCATTTTGGCCATTAGTTATTAAATGTGTGTGCCTCTCTATCACAAATTCATCTGTTATAGTTTATTTCTTTTTTTTTAATTCATGCCTTGGAGTCTCCTACAGCTGACACAGTTACACTGCCATCTTCACTATGCCTTTTTTTGAAAAAAGTCCCTCTTTTTGTTCAGCTTGGTGGGGTTTTTTTTTTATAAATTTATTTTAAATGGCAGTTGGAGGAGGAAGGAAAGAATTCTGTTAAGAATTAAATTCTTGAAACAATCACACTTTGATTCATGCCAACTGGAATTCTTAGTAATAGCATTCTACTGATGAAGTTAAGCTTTGTTTCAGTTCTGGGAGTGCTGTGAGAGCGTAAGTCCACGACAGTCTGAATCGGACTGGTGCAGTTTCTCTCCTAGTGTGATGATGCTCGTGGAGATCATGCGTCATCCTTATGTCCTGTGGAGTGGATTGGAAATGATGGCTTTCAAAAAAGCAGATTGAAGGAAGTGACTCTGCCCCTCTACTCTGCTCTCTTAAGACCTCACATAGGTTACTGTGTTCAGTTCTAGAGCCCTCAGCACAGGAAGGGTGTGGATCTGTTAGGGCAAATCTAGAGGAGGCCACAAGGGCTGGAGCACCTCTGCTAAGAGGACAGGCTGAGACAGTTGGGGTTTTTCAGCTTCTAAGAGAAGGCTCTGGGGAGATGTGATAGCAGCCTTCCAGAGCTGCAGGTGGCGGGGACACTGGGCTCTTTATCAGGGAGCACAGGGGTAGGGTGACAGGGAGCAGTTTTCATCTGAAAGAGGGGAGATTTAGATTAGATATTAGGAAGAAATGTTTTCCTGTGAGGATGGTGAGGCCCTGGCACAGGTTGCTCAGAGAAGTTGTGGCTGCCCCATCCCTGGAGGTGTTTGAGGCCAGGTTGGGTGGGGTTTGGAGCAACCTGATCCAGTGGAAGGTGTCCTTGGCTGTGGCAGGAGGTTGCAACTGGATGATCTTTAAGATCCCTTCTGACCCAAACCATTCCATGATTCTGTGAAAACGCTCCTGCATCAGTTACTTGTCTAATTGAGCACATGCACTGCACTGAGCAGCAACTGCTCTCTTTATTCAGTCTCTTGTCATTAGGGGAATTTCTGTGTTTCTGCTGTAGCAGGAGTCAGTTGAGCCTTGCCTTTTTCAGCCTTGTCTAGGGTTTGGTCACGGAGCTGGAAGGGCCCAGGGACTGTTTAAAGCAGTTCCTCTTCCACAGATGCTGTGTCTGCTTCAGCCCAGGCTTAGTGTGAGCACTCAGGTTCTTCCCCTTGCACTTGAGTTCCTTTTCTGCTCCCAAACCTGGGCCTGTTCCTGCCTGAATTTAAAGAAGAGAGCACTTTCTTTTCTTACTTATGAACTTTCAACTTTTCTTCTGGGAGGAATTTCATCCCACCTACCTTTGGATATAGATAAGCACTAGAATTAGAGAACCTGTATATACTGTAGATAGAGCCCCTGCTGAAAAGGTTTCCTCCTCTCATATAAAACCTGTGCCACTCACTCAGAACAATTTGAAATCTGTAATCTCACCACAAAGAACACCTCACCTGTAAAAGATCATCTCCACAATATTACAGTTCTTGCGGATGGTGGAACTTACGATACCAAGACAGTGAGGCTTGGTCACAGTGCAGGGACAGCAGAATCTGGCACTGATTTAAAGAAATTACTGTGTTTGAGAAGTCTGGGATAGTCTCAGTGATTTAGATATTGATGTCTGTCTGTGATTGCAGATATAATTAGCCGTTGAATGTGAAAAGTCAAACTAAGTGGTAGGAATGGCTTTTAGTGGAATACTGCTGTCTTTTCAGCATAGAATTAGAATGAAAAGATGTGGTCAGTTAAGCGTTGCTACATACAGAAATACAGCAAAGGAAGATTACAGCATTGTCTTTTTCTCCAGGGTTTTTTTAATTCACTTCGGACTGAGCTGACTGATTACCCTGAGATCAGTATTATCAACATATGCCCAGGGCCGGTACAATCCAAGATTATACAAAACGTCTTTACAGAGAATCTCGGAAAGGTAAGGACTCAGTTCTGCTGTGATAAATTCAACTTCTGCTGCTGGCCCAGTGATGCTACCATGGTTTTCTTTTCTTTTTTTTAAACTCTTAGCAAACACTATAACCTCAGCTTCTTACTGCGAAGTGCTTCCATTGGTGCAAAACTATGTATAGTCTTGTAGTTCTTTGAGGTATCAAGTCTACATTAAATGAAAATAAAGTTTGTGGGTTTTTATGCCTTCTCTCTTCCAATATGTGCATTTGACATCCAGTAAAATTTACTGTGTGTCTATCCTGCTGCACTTTTGGGGGAAAGGCCAGGATTTTCTGGACACAGTTCTGTGTGCAGAACAGTATTCTGCACAGGTAGCTGTTTGTTTGCCCTAGTCACGATGTCCCTGTTGGGTTGACGAGGTTGTTGGCAAAGCTGCCAGCGTCAGCTGATGCGAGGCACGCATTCCTTTCCTGTTAGCGATTGTTCGAGGAGAAGCAACAAAACCTTCCAACTGCACAATTGCTTTTAATAAAGGCTGACAAACAAAGCAGCTGGAAAAAACTGTTCTTATGATACAATTTGGTAATCTGTCCTAAATTCAATTGATTTAAAGCTCAGGATAACCCACCAGTGAGAGGGGGGGAAAAATAAAATCTCCCTTTGTTGAATCAAGTTCCGCAAGGATTTTTGGCTTGAAAAGCTTCATACTTCTGTGTGAGCAAAGATGTTCTTTTTGAGCAATCTGGAAAGCTTGCAAAACAAATTCCTCAGATTTCAACATGGCAAAAGACCTTGGAGAAACACTGAAGTGCTGTTCCCCTGGGAAAGATAAGAACAGATTGACAGAGCTCTCTGTTGTTGCTGGAGTGCAATGTATATAAATTCACAGGGCTGTGGCTGATGTTCACCAAGCAATTAGTGTGGACAAGATTTAAAGTGAGACATCCCTGCCACTAAAGCAGCCTGTTGCTTTTCTCTTGTTTGAGATGGCTGCCCAGGTATATTTAAGTTAACAGAGAATGTGGCCTTATCTACTAACTTGGATACTGAGTAACTTGTAGTGATAATGGGGGGGACAGGTGGGAACAGGAAAATTCCCATTTCTCTGAGCCCTCAGCTGCAGAATGGGTAACTTGTCCTGATAGGTCATTTTCACGATAAAGCTGAAGCAGGATGAAGTCTGAACATCCATTCTTTTAGCCTTTGACCCATCAGTCAAGGCGTTAGTTAAAAAGATGCTGTATTTAAGCGTATGCCCGGTGGAGAAACTGGGAGGAATGTGTGTTGCACAGAGCGTGACCCTTTCTCTCCCACAACCAGAAGTCTAGTTCTAATCGCCCCTTGTGCCCTCTGTCCCCTCCAGGCCATAGAGAGCAGCGGTGATCAGTCTCACAAGATGCCAACTGACCGCTGTGTCCGGCTCACGCTGGTGAGCGTAGCCAATGACCTGAAGGAGGCTTGGGTCAGCGACAACCCCTACCTGGCCGTGTGCTACCTCTGGCAGTACGCACCCACCTGGGCGTGGTGGCTGATGAACAAAATGGGCAAGAAGAGGATACAGAACTTTAAAAGCGGAGTGGTAAGTTTATTCATCTTTCCTCTGCTTGCTTGCTTCTTTTTTTTTTTTTTCTTACTCTGCTAACACTCTTTGGCAGTGGGAATGCTGGGATTGCATTTTGGATCTGTTTCCTTTTTCTCTCCTCGCTTCCTTAGCAGCTGATGCCAGGCCAGACTCCATCTTGTAGTGCCAAAGGCCTTGCTCCAGTCATCTTATGGCTGTAGGTTCTGAACGCAGAGCTGACCAAGAAGGCACTGGTGTAAATTATTGAATGCAGCTTGGAACTAGGACTGTTGATAATCTCTCTCTTGGTTGTGTCTAGTTTTTACATCAGGCACATAATCGGGCCACTCCCACAAGTGTGCTAATATTGATGTCTGTCAGGGCTCATCACTCGTGTTCACATCCCTGAGGGTGTTTTCAGTGCTGTGTTCTGTTCTTGCAGTACCGCTTGGTAGATCCTATTTTTCCTATTGTGTTTTTGGTTAACTTGGTACAAAAAAACCCCTTGTGCAAGTACTGCAGAAGCAGGAAATGCAAAAATAAGGCTGGCACGTGCAACTGAAAGCTTCCTGCTTCCACACTGACTGCTCACTGTCACTAGCTGGGTCAAGCAAAATAGCACTGCACAAAGGACTGAAATCGGGGCAGGGGGAAATACTGATTTAATGTCCTCTCACTCCAGGATGCTGATGTCTCTTACTCAAGAAAGAAGAAGTAAGGATAAATACGTACAAAATCCTGCTTGCGCTAAGGCTGAGAAATGTTTTTCATATTGCATGCCTGCAAACAAAGGTTTTTTTATCTGTTTTACCTTTGTCATCATGTAACTTGATAAAACTATCAAGCTGTATAAAGAATAAAAATCTCTTTCTAAACATACCTGTTTCATGTCAATCTCCTAGAGGCTGAATTTTTAAGCTTACAAGAGCTGAGACAGATGTGGCCAGGCAGGATTATTTTGTTTTTCTGCTGCCCTGACATTGGCAAATACTTGATGAGCAGGATAAAAATGATATACCCACAGGATCTCATTTCCTCCACTTTCATTCCTGAAATAAACCCTCAAGTAGAAGCTTGTGCTGTGAAGGGTAAGGATGTGTACTCTGTGTTACTTTGGGAAAAGGAGATTGCATTTTGTCTTTGCATCCAGCCCCAGGGCTGCTGTACAGGTGGCCTGAGAACACAGCGTGTATTTAGGGCTAAATCCCTGACCTTCTGGCACAGTGTTTAGAAGTGCTTAATTGTTTGGTCTTTCAGTGCTGCAGTCCGGTTGCTCTGTGAAGTCTGAGGAGTGGGCAGTGTCCAGAGAGGCAGTGGGGATGGGAGAGAGCGAAAGTGGAGTTGTAACCCCTGTCAGAGGCAGCGCTCAGCCTTGCTCTGCCGCTGGCGCATGTTAGATCCATAAAGCATCAGGGAGAGAGGAGCAGAGGAAGGCTCTGCAGCAGAACAGCCTCTCGCTACAGGAAAGGGCAAGTATTGATGAGGAATCCTTTTCTCAGCAGGCTGCTTATAGCCAAGTGCTGATGTTCAAGCTGAGGGCAGACAGCACCTCAGAGGCAGTTTAAGCATGAACCAGATGTCAACTTCCCAGCTCAATCAGAAGCAAACCTGTACAGAACCAGTCTCAACGGTTCTGGTGTCTTGGTGCTGGAGAGCAATGGCCCTCAGGAACCGAGGGCTGTATTTTTGAGAACATTTACCACCATCCCACTGACACCCAATGCAACCATGAGTGAGAAGGACCTCTGCAGTGGTAACTCATCTGTACTGGTGATCTTCTTACTGTTGACAAAATCTGCAGTAACGTTTGGATACACCTGAGGCCACACGCTATCCAGGTAAGAAAAAATCTTGCTTCTATCATTGAGAGATAATAGTCACCTGTTTGAAATGATTGTAATTTTACAGCCCTAGCAAAGAATGACCTGTGAATGGCATTTTTTAATGTGATTTTTAACAAAGATAGATAGAAAGAAAAAAGGCTGCTCAAACGAGGAGTGTCAGGTCTTCTGCAGTTCTGGAAGAACAGAAGGGTGTTTAAATTGCTGAGACACCAGTTCCCACACTGTAGTTTGGAAATGTGCTGAAGAGGTAGCAGTCAGGCTGCAAGAAGAAGATGCAGCTACTCTTGATACAGCACATATGCAGATGATGTTCCTAGGATGCCTTAGCTTCCATCCTCCAAACCAGAGATGTGGCAGTTCTGTACACAGCAGGCTTGCTCTCCATGTACTACATACACGTTTTCTGTTCTCTGCCAAAAAAAGGTGTGAATGTTGTGCTCAGGTAGGAAGATTCTTTCTCTTGCGTGCGCTACAGACAGTGGCTGCCAGGTGTGTAAATGTGGGCCCCCCATCCTGGACCAGGCAGTGGCCACCACTGGTGTGGGAAAGAGCAAGATGGAAGGAGCAGCAGTAGAGGCGACAGGGACCAGGCGAGAGGACGTTACCTCTTTCAGGAAGGAAGCTGGGATTCAAGCAAAATGCAGGAAGCAGGATCTTTTCCAGAAAGGCAAAGCATTTGCCATTGGAAAACTTGGCTTCCCTAACACTGTTCTATTAAACCAATTGCTGTTGTTTTATGGTATGTGAATGGTACATGAATACTGCTACAGAAGGGGTCCTTGGGTCTTCTGAGGGGAGACCTTATCACTCTCTACAGTTACCCAAGAGGAGGTTGTAGCAAGGTGGGTGTTGGTCTCTTCTCCTAAGTTACAAGTGATGGAACAAAAGGAGGGGAGGTTCAGACTGCTTATCGGGGAAAAATTATTCACCAAAAGGATTCTTGGGCACAGGCAGAGCCTGCACAAAGCAGTGGTAAAGTCACCATCCCTGGAGGGGTTTGAAACACGGGCAGATGAGGTGCTCGGCAATATGGTTTAATAGTGGACAGGTATGGTTGGATTCAGTGATCTCTAAAGTCTTTTCCTACCAAACTATTCTGTTCTCTGTAAAGGCTAAAAAAAAAATAGATGAAAATTCTGTAGTAAGCACAGAAGAGTTGTTAGAAACATACACAAACTGCTCTGGTTAAATAAAGGTACTCCAAAGCCATGCTGAAGGCGCCTTACACTTAGCTTTGAGTGAACATGGCAATCTGTAAAGCAAGTCGGTGTTGACAGGAATTTAGTGAAGCTGATTCACACACATGGTTAGGAAATGGAGCAGTTCTTAGCGGTGACACTGGAGAGCAGTGGGTGGCCTCGTGTAAGCTCAGTCCTAGCTACTTAGTCCAGTACCAGCATTCCATCAGCAATCCAAGTCACAGCATGTATTATATGCTTATGAGAGCTGCAGACAAGACCAGGCTTGAGGGTGCTCTAAATTCCTGATAAATCAGAGAAATGCTCCAAAAGAACAGGACACAGCTTGAGAGCGTGCAAACACCACCAGGCAGGGGCACTTGGCTGCCCAGATCCATGATAGAGAACATGAGGCTGTAACTCTTGTTTCTGCCAAAAAGAGAATCTGAGGAGGATTACAGGAAATCAGGGTGAATTAAGAGTCAGGCTGTTACAAACCACACTTGAATGTGTGAACTGGCTTGGGATATTAATGAGTGAGGGGCTGTAGGATGCGGTGGCTGCGATACAGGATGTTAACAGCGCCTTAGAGCCCAGCTCCACATTCCTGGGCACAGACAGGGATTCTGCACATAGCGAATGCTGTTCCTCCATCTGGTGCCAGTTGAGGTCTCTGCTGGAATGCCAGGGCCAGCTACGAGCAATGTTTTTCAGGAGGGCTGAGTACCAGATGGAGCAAACCAGAGGAAAGGAGGAGAAGATCACAGCACTCTTGGGTTTTTTTTGACTTGTTTATTTGGTTTACAGAAGACACAGAATGAGGGCAGAGATCTCCAAATAACAGGCTGCTGCTGCTGAAAAGAAAAAAAAAAGAAGAAAAAGGTAATTCAATTTTCTGTGACCATAGAGAAGCCAAGCAATAAGAGGCTTATGATGAGGCAGGGAGGTTTAATTAGATTTAGGAAAAAACCCAACTTTCCATCTGCTGCAAGAACAGCAAAGAACTGGAGCGAACTTCTCTACGAGTTCATGACACTCCTGGTATTGGAAGTCTTAAAATCTGAGTAGTTTGCCAGATGTAGTTCCTTTTGAGAAAGAGCTGAAATAGGTGTCCTCTAAATGCCCTTCCAGATGTGGTTCCGTGATTCTGTACTTCCAGAGACAGTTCATGGGCAAGAAAGATGGGGTTAGGTTATCAGCACCATTATTCACATTACCACACACCAATCACGTGCTAAAAGCTGCTTCCATTCATGTTCTGTGTGACTTTCATCCTGTACAGTTGTGTTACACTCTGGAGTTTGATGGGTGTTTCCTCCCTGTGTCTAAATTCCCACTACAGGATCTGTGTTTATGGTCACCGATCAAAAGGAAGGGCTAATAGCCAGGGACACCGAACACAGGCCTGTGCCACATCTTAAACAGCACAGGAAGGTCTTAAAGGTGAGGAGTAAAAGTAATGAACGTTACTCCAACTTGTACAACTCTGAGTGTTCTGAACCTGTCTGGATCCAGTTCCAGAGCAGATCCGATTGAAATCAATTCTACAGGTTAAAGATGTCAAGCAGTAACGACAGCAACAGTAACTGCTGACCCACAGGGAAAACATTGTGTGCTAAGGCTGGGGGGGGTAACAGGATAAGCCAGGCCCTGGGGAGATGACAGAGACCTGCAATGTTACAGACCAACTGCCAGGCTTGCTTCTAACCTCTGGTACGACTAAAAAACTTAATTCTGGCACAGACAGCTGGATTCCCCCCAGCCCATCGTGAAGCTCTTGCTGTATTTGTGGAAGACTTAGTGACGTGGGTATCGGTTTGTGAAAACGAATGTATTTTATATATATAAAATACACAAATATTGGAAGGAGGAAATAAAATTCATCAATTCGGATTTAAATTCCTTCTCTACCCTCATTACACACTTTTGTCTGTAGTCTCACAGGTTATTAATGTGCCAGAATGCACCGTTTTATAGAAATTCTCTTTGCCCCCCAAACACCAGTACTTTGGTGGAAGTTCTCCCTTACAACTTCGTTAAAGCACAGCTGATAACTCACTGCACCTAAAGAAGATCAGCTAAGGTCAGATATTGTAACAAGTGCTAAAACTGGACTCAGTTCAATATAAAATGGCCAGAATAAAAAATAAACCGTATAAATAGTCCTATGTACACTTTGGTTACCGACCCTGGGGCTGGCGGTTCTGCTGTGAGCTGTAACCTGTCAGTGCAAGTCACCTGTCCAACTACTTAACAGGAAATGTAACAAAATCAGAATGCACCAAAAACAATGATCAGAATAATGCTGCTCTTCTTGAAACAAGAGAAGAGAATTTCAACATCTCCTGGCTTAGCAGCCACACAGACACTGCTGTCTCACGTGTTCCAGCAACAAGAAAACAAACCTTCCTGCCTGCTGAAGGTTCTGGCTGGCACCATTTCTGTCCTGCGCTGGCTTCAGCACTGCCATCCTATGCCATTTGGAGAGTCAAATCTTAACACTAGTGTATAAATGTAGCATTTGAATCCCAACACGTGGATGGAAAACACAAAATAATAGTAACAGTAAACCAAAACAAATATGCCACCAGCATTCTAGAACAAAGGCAGATGGAGAAGTTCAGATGAATAAACAGGGTAGCCAAGAGGTGGGTCGGCAGCTTGCACGGTGAGGTTTCGCAGCAGCACGGGGTGTGCCTGGATGCTGTAGCGTTCTTCATCGTCATTGGTAGCGTACAGCAGCTCCCAGGACAGATTTGCCCACTGACCTCGGACAGCTTCATCGTTAAGTTTTCCCACTTGCACTAACAATTCCTGGAGAGTGAGGACTCGCCCAGTGTAAATGCCCTTTAAGAACAAAGAGATCAAGATGTTCAGCACATTCTCAAAGAAGATACACAAGCATTTTGCTTACAAGCACTAAAATGAAGCTTTGGGGCTACACACTATGAACACCATCCATTTAAAAAGGGCAAAGTGTATAAAACTGTCTCTTCAGTTCAATTCTTCCACCTGGGAAGGCAGTCAGGAAATATTGCTGCATCTGAAAGGCCCCACAGTGCCATTTTCAACAACGTTTAGGTCAGCTCCTGTCTAGTACAAAAAAATCTGGTTGCACAGCCTTCATGTTTTGGGACACAATTAAAAGGGGGAAAAAAAACCAGCAGTGGAAAAGAAAACCACCTTCCTTACTGGTGATGGTTCTCCTTACCGTGACTGGGTCATGCCCCAGTGAGAAGAGGTATGGCTTTTCCTGAAGAACTGCTTGCTGCCACTCAAGATCTGACGCCAGTCCAATGTACCAATCGTTTTCATACTCTTCCAGGTAGTTAACCAGCTCTTTGAAATTCTCAACCGGACCCAGGCTTGCTTTGTCCACCATAAGTTTAAAAGTGTATCTGGAAGGCACAAAGAGCCACACAGTGAGTACCACAGCGAAAGACAAAGGGAGAGAAAAAGCCTCTTCAGGCTACAAATGGCAGGCAGGCACCATCAAACATTATCAAGCACCAGCAGCTTTATAAGTTACTGCTCAGCTGCATCACTAGAAGTTAGTGCAAGCAGGCTTTTAGCTCACCCAGATGTGAAACACATTAGCTTGAACATCTTTCTTTCACTCAAACACCGTTATCACTGCCTGATGATGGAAAGGGCCAAGCGTCCAACTCCACAATTCCTTTAGATTATGGAGACAATGAGAATGGGTCAGTTTTTCCCCACTTAACACAGCAGTTTTCCAGCATTGGAAGCAGCTGCTGTAGGAAGGGAGGGAGGGAGGAATCTCCATATCTTCACTCACTTCACATATCTCCACATCTTCACTGCCTGTGGATACAGGCAATGTTTGTGTAGTTACAAATGTATTTAAATTATAGGGATTTGACATTAGCTACTCTTAGTGAAGCGATACTTTCAAAGCACAGGGCACTTTATAACAGTTTTATCCTCTGAGAGAGTATTTTTCTTTTACCTGAATGCTTTCAATGCAAGCTGGAATAGCTCCGGTTTGCCAGTCAGCCAGTCCAAACCACCAGACCATGGAATTCCACTAGTGTATGCTCTGAACACGTGGCTTGGGGCAGGTACGGCATTATCCAGTTCAAACAGACCAAAACAACATGACGATACTCCATGGATGTACAAGTCTTTCAAAGCTTTATCTTTCATAAGGTCTTCAAGTAAATTGGCAGGCTTTTCTTTCAGATAAAAGAAGTCCAGCTGACTCAAAATGAAATGGTACCATTCTTCTGGAAACCTCTGCCTCATTTCATGGACTTTGGAAGCAGGAACTGGAGTTGATCGCCATTCTTCAGGGATGCTCAATAGCTCTGAGTAAGAGCAGCTAAATTCAACCTGAGGTAAAACTTGTTGTTTCCCTTTGTCTACAGCAGGGAGCCCAAGCACAATAGCCTTGTGTAATTTATCTTCTGTTGACATTTCTTGTGGGACATTTTGGCTCTCTGTTTCTACAGATCCTGGAATAGAGAGACGTACTTTTGGTGTAGTTCCCAACCACCCAGCTTCTCTTCTGTCTTTTATTTTGCTACTGAGTTCAGGATCAAAAATATCACTATCATCAGTCCAGTCCTCAATGGTATCCGCACTAGAGCTATCTTCTTCCCTTGAAGTCCTGGATCGTTCTATGGCACCAATATTATGGGTTTCTGGAAATGAACCTTTGTTGCTTTTGCCAGCATTTCCCAGGCTTTTGCACATTTTTGATTTGTTATAACAATATTGGACAAGCATCCATACAAGCACTTTAATGAAATCATCTTTCAGATGCTTTAAATTCTCAGGAGAGTCAATTATCCCAGACAGCACATTTCTGGCGTCAGAATACAGCCGCACAGGTAGAACAGTACAAGGAGTTAAAATGTGCCCAAAATGGTGATTGGGAGAAAGAATCTTTGTGTGCTCCTGATGTTCAAAGGCCATTTCAAAAATTTCATCAACTCTGTGAGCTTCAGCAGTGTGACAGGATGTTTCCTGCAGTTCTAGGCCCTAAAACACAAATGAAAACAACGTGGGTTTTGCCTTCACCCATACACATCTCCTTAAAGGCTGGCAAGCTCTTTTCTTACAATCACAGAATCATAGAATAGTTTGGGTTGGAAAGGACCTTAAAAATCATCCAGTTCCAACCCCCCTGCCATGGGCAGGGACACCTCCCACTGGATCAGGCTGCCCAAGGCCCCATCCAACCTGGCCTTGGACACCTCCAGGGATGGGGCAGCCACAGCTTCCCTGGGCAACCTGGGCCAGGGCCTCACTGCTCTCATAGTGAAGAAATTCTTCCTAATGTCTAGTCTAAATCTGCCCCTCTCCAGTTTATACCCATCACCCCTAGTCCTGTCACTACCAGCCTTTGTGAACAGTCCCTCCCCAGCTTTACAGAATCACAGAATCACAGAATAACCAGGTTGGAAGAGACCCACCGGATCACCGAGTCCAACCGTTCCTACCAAACACTAAACCATGTCCCTCAGCACCTCGTCCACCCGTGCCTTAAACACCTCCAGGGAAGGTGACTCAACCACCTCCCTGGGCAGCCTGTTCCAGTGCCCAATGACCCTTTCTGTAAAGAATTTTTTCCTAACGTCTAGCCTAAACCTCCCCTGGAGGAGCTTGAAGCCATGAATATAGCTTTCCTATAGTCCCCTTCAGGTACTGGACAATTCTTGCAACAATTTTGCTCTGAACAAATAAAGATAATGTTTGGTTGTCAATATTTCCACAACTGAACCTGCAAATCCAACCAAAGGTAACAGGAACAGCAAAGCATCCACAACAATATTAGGCACAGGCCGATGTCTTAAAAAAAAAAAACAACAAAAACTCTTAGCCTCATACAGATCATCTTTTTAGCCAGCTTATTGAAGATGTGTAAAATTTCACATCTGCAAAGCATGTCAGCTGCAAGACTAGTTAGTAAAGCAATAACGCTCATCTTAAAACTGGCTGTATCATCAGGTAGATTAGTTTAAGTGTTGAAAGTTTATACAGCAAAATGTCCACACGATTTCAAAATATTAATGTCAGTTCTCAGCATGCACTTACCTTAATGTTAACGCAACAGTAAGTGAAGCCTTTTTCTAGCACTAATATCCACATCAGTCTGTCCTGAAAACGGCACAAATAATGTGATCCAGGGAGAGACAGGCCTAGACAAGAGAAAAACAAAGCAAAACCTATGGTATTACTGTGCATTATATTGATGAAAACCTTTTCTACTGCCACTTGAGGGAATTCAACTCCAAACAAAAAATATTTCTGCATCAAAATCAGTTAAAACTGGTTAACTCATTCCCTAGAACATTAAAGGAACAAGCTGCAAAGCTTGATCTTGAAATTGTAGAGCTGCCTCTGAAAAAGCTGCAGAAATCTGGGAAATCCTCATACTGCAGGATTACGATATTCATACCAGACTGGGGTTAAGCAGCCCCACCCTCAATTCCCTTTGTAGACACAACTTTGATGATGAAAGATGATCTTCAGTTGCATTTCCAAAGGCACAGTTCCCACTGACGTCACCTGGAGAACTAAAATTCTTATGAGCACTGAATACGCTCAAGAATCATCATCTAGTATGTAAGTATCTTAATGGCCCTATTTGCTGAGGAGTAAGAAGTTTATTGTTACGGGAGAAATAAAAATCTGACTCAGTCTGATTTGTTACCTCCACTACCAGTTCCTAAATTGACCTGTCTGTATTCCTGAATGATCAGAAAATATCCTTTAGGATGCAAAATCCAGAGTGTAAATGATTTTGCTCAAGTGACAGCTTCCCATTGACATAATAAGACACTCATTTTACAGGTGCATAAATAGAGGCAGAGAGATAAAGAGCCACATTGTCAAGGGCACCTGCTCATCTTTATAGTCACTCAGTATCCTACACACTGAACACTAACAGTAGATGCAACAGAAATCACCTGCATGCAGTCTTTCTGAAGTACCTCTGGGGCGGGTCTGTGTGTGTGGAATGAATCTGATCTCACTGTCTTAAGTCTGACATCACCCAAAATACGGCCACACAAAATAAACTGGGATTTGAAAACCAAGTCGTGAACAACTTCAGGTCACACATCAACTCAATCACCGCTCAAAAATCCCACAATCAGGCTCTCACCCTAAAAATTAGACGACACTTAGGTCCAGAATTCATGGTATTCTTTCTCTCTTCTACCTGTTTCAATAAAAAGTTGCTAACATGTTTATACCACATTTCTTTTAAGTTGTAGCCAACTGCCAGCTTCCCCAAGACAATGGTGCTGTCCTCAAGCATGATGTTTGCTGCCAGTTAATGACCTGCTTCTGCTCTCAATCATGTCTAAGTGATCACTCACTTGTACAGAGAATTTTAGTTTCAGAATGTTGTAAGATGAAAGCAGTGAAACCAACCATTAAGCTGTAGTTAAAATTTAAAGTAACCTTTTCTGTCCCACTGAGCTAATGAAGTGCATTTCCTTGCTAACATTTTGCAAAGATTTTAATTCTTCTCCTGCTTGCTGTTAAAGCTACTAAAACGCCTTTACATTGAAAGTATGGTTTTAAATTAAAATAGAGGCACGCAAAGTGGTAACTCTTCATTTTGAGCTCATCTACGAACACTACAATTTTTCTTGCTTGAAGACATTAATTCAAATTTTCCCATTAAAGAGGAGACTTCCCCCCGCAAAAGACTAGTGGTTTTAATTATTTAATCTGAGCCATACATGCCACCACAGTTATGAGGGCAACGAAGAAATATATATATATATATAAACTATATGGATACAACATATATATTTATATATAATAGAATATAAATATATCTATATAAATATATCTATGTGTTTTATGTATAGAACATACATAGACCGATGCAGTAGACAAACTAGAGTGTCTCTTCTTTAGAGGGAAAAAACTTCCTAGCTTTATTTTTTTAATCTCTCTCTTTCCACCAGTACTAAAAGCACAGCAAATGTCTCCTAGTAAAGCACTTGCACATAGTCTTCAGAAAAGTGTGAGTGAGGTTAACTTCCACTGCCTGTAAATATTAGTCCTTTTTTTTAGTCATAAGCCATTCTCTAAGAGGCTTATGTAAACGTTTGCCTTTTGTCTAAAGGCAATGATCTTTTGATTATTAACAAAGGATGTTTCTCAAGAAAATGAGCTCACAATTTTAACAGTTATTCTGTCTCCAGCAGGGAAAAAGACTGGCCATTTCTTCACCTCCGTTGATATAACTCTGAGTACCCATTGTGAGGTCTCTCAAAGTTTTAAGACCACCAGTGCTGCTACAATCCTACTCTAACTGCACAAGGATGCAACATTAAGTCTTATGACCTGGTTCAGTTCTCAACTGTTTACTGCTTGCTAGGCTACATCATGTATTTTACAAATAGCTATTTGATACTCACCAACCCTACCTAACACAGCCAAATAAGCCAAGTCACTTTCTGGATCCTGAGTTATGGGTTTGGTGCAGAAAAAGACACACACATACACAACCACAAAAAAGTAGTCTCACACACCTCTTTCTCTCCATTAAATGTCAAGAGAACCCCTCAATTTACTGCCTCCAGCTAGGTGGGATGAATGCACAGCATCCTTTTTTGTTCAGTATGAATAGATGAGGATTGATACTGATTCGCCACTTAGTTTCTCCTTATTTTAAAGATAACAAACCAGAATTGTTTTCTTACATGAACATAACACGCAGATGCATGACAAGGATAAAAGTAATCAACTGAACAACCTCTGAATATCAGATTTAACCTACACCATGAAACGTAGCTTAAATCAGATTGTATGATTCTCCTCCAACAAACCCATGCTTCCCAAAACAAGTAACTATTCATTCACAGCGTTGCTAACCCACCTACCTAGGCTACCAGCTGCTAGAGCAGCCTGCAGAGCCACCACCAGACTTGGAATCAGCTGCTGGTAGTACACGGTATCAGAGCAAACACACGCCGTAGCACCCACTGGTCCTGGCCAGCTTCTGATAGGCCTAGGAAACCCAACTAAAAATACCGGTAGTGTGAAGAGCGGCAGCAAGGGAGAAGAAAGGAGGGCAGAGATGGCCACGAAGGTCAGCAGGATTGGGAAGAAAACAATATTGAGCGTGATTAACGTGGCGGTAGATTTACGACGTTGTTTTTCCTCTGTCCACGATGTCAAAAGAATAGCCATAGCGAACTGCAGCTTTGAGACAAACCGAAGCAGTCGATCCCGGAGGATGCCAACCTGCAAGATAGATACAACGAGCACATGTTGATTTGTATTCCGTATCATACTCAGCGCTGCCAAGGCTGTCTTATCAACAGCAACGTTAAGAAAATGAAGTGTGATTATCATTGACTGGCATTAGAATGGGTATCTTAGCACACAGGTATTTAGGTTCTCTTTGTTAGGCCCTGGACTCTAATTCTCTAATAGGGAAGGGCAAGGAAATAAGATCTTAAGAGACAGCTATCTGCTTAAATGTACATTATGACAATTACCAGCAAGAGTCTGATTCCTGTATCCAGGCTCCTATTCCACCAGAGGTCTGGATTCAACACCAACATTTGTGCAACTGACACAATCACTATGTCCACCAGGGCATTTTCTGTATGCTGCCAGACCTAAAACAGAACTATGTTAGACATACACTTAAAAATGTATTTATTGATCTCTGCTTTCATGACCTGGACTATTTCTTCCAAGTCATCTTCATACTTAATCATGTAGGAGATGATTTCTTAGGCTAACATATTTAAAATTCAAATTACCATCCTAAATATTCTTGTGAATCCAATGCAAACAGACACAGAATGAAGATTTTGTAGCGCACGGTCTAGTGACAGGAATGCTATCATAGCAAACGGAGACACTGTAATTGAAATAAAAGAATCATTGATTTCCTTTGAAAAACATAAGTCTACAGAGGTAAGCAGTCTTATAGAATCACAGAATTATTTGTGTTGGAAGGGACCTTAAAGCCCATCCAGTTCCAATTCCCCTGCCATGGGCATGGACACCTCCCACTGGATCAGGCTGCTCCAAGCCCCATTCAACCTGGCCTTGAACACCTTCAGGGATGGGGCAGCCACAGCTTCCCTGGGCAATCTGGCCCGTGTCTCTTCACCCTCACTATGAGGGTGAGCATCGGTTCCCCCAACTGATGCTTCTTTATAAAATTAAATAATTCAGATCAAATTTTGTTCCCCCTAAAGTGGATGCGTTTGTCCCTAACCTACCAGAAAGGAGACTGTTCCCTTTACCAGCAAGCTGTGGGAACCAAATATTTAGTCAGCTTGAAGACTCAACTCATTTTTGTGGCCAAGATTTTTTAAAAAAATCTACAGGAGCCATTTTTATTCAAAAGTGACTTCTGGTGTTCTAACTAAAAGCCTTCAGAAGGCCTTGCTTTCTGAGCTGGACTTTTAAAAGCTTGAAATTAAGGTCTACCCCTAAAGCAAAAAGTAACTAAAATCACTAATCACTTTTAAGGCAGTAATTTTGATCTCAACGCACAATTCAGCAAAACATTAACAAATATTCCCAGCTGGTTTTTCTTTAGTACATTCACAGAATCCTGCACATACAGCATTTCTAGAATTGTTTCAGTCTTCTTACAATCATCATCTAACAAACAACAAACAGCACGTATTCCTACCTAGTGTTAGTAAAATCCTCCTGACAACACCAACTTTCATTAGCCTTCTTTGCTTCTCCATGAACACAGTCACAGTCCTGACATCCTTTGGATAAAAGGGGTTTCGGAAGACTCCAAACAAGTACACTCTCTGAATCTCTCTAAGAATCCACATCATTATAAGCAATACGATCAGAACGTAGCTCGCTATGGTTTGAGGTCTGGCTTTGGAAAACGATGAAAAGCCTGCAAATTGATGCAGCAGGCTAGCTTCTACGAGAGCAACTGTCAATACAGTCAGATAAAACATCAATTCCCTCCACCCAAATTGTACTCTAAGACATCTCTGCATATTTTTAGATTTGCTGGAGGCTAAATGGCTGATCACGGTGTGTTTGAAGGCAAAACCAATCTCGCTTAGGTTAAGACTCAGTATGAACCCAAATCCAGTCATGAAGAGGAGCACACCGAGAGTGCTGGGAATGAAATACGATGCTATTGCTGTTCCAGCAGAAATGAGAAACATTACTAACAACCTGTGAAGGAGAAAATAAAAAAAAAAAGATTTGCTCGAAAAGAAAAAGGTTACGAACAATATTGATAAATTTAAGTTACATAAACAACATTTACTTTGTGTTGCTTGACATAGGTGAACCTCCTAGTCCAAACTCCAACAGTTGTTCCATTCCCCATAGAAAAAGTGCATCAAGTGGGGGCAGAATTCCCATTGCCCATAAGAATGGCAGAAAGAGAAATATGACGTGCAAAATCTGGTTTGTCTGTTCTAGAATGGGTGCGTTGACGGCAAACCTGGATAAAAGAAGAAACGTGTTTGACATCTGTGAAGGAAAAAAACCCTGATGTGTGGGAAGGTTTTTACAGCAAACCCATAAGTATAAACAGTGCATATTCTATCTACAAAATCTCAAATTGCATATTTTAAAAGGAAAAATAGAGACATAAATTTATACATGGGATAGTAACTAGTAACATCAGAGCACAGGATAGTTGCTGATTCAAAAAGCTTGAAGACTTCCAATTATACAGAAAACTAGAGTAAATTATTATTAAGAAAAAATAATTAATACTTATCAAAGACACATTCTAATTAATACTAACAAAGACACATTCTGGTGCAAAACTAGTAAAATCAAACATGCATTCAAAAAATGCATCAAAAAATGCATTTGAAGTACCCCAACAATAAAATATTTACATGTGACAAAGTGATATAAATGTCAGCTGGCAGGGAGAAAGAATGCATACAGCAAATCTAAAAGCATCTTGCTTTAAGAGATTCTACAAATACTTTAGCTAAGGCAGCAGTCTCAAAAGTGGAAATGTGAGTCTCCTGTTTGTAGGCTGACATAGTTGTTTTGTACCGTAAAAGCACTTAAAAACCCAAGTTCAAAATCCATGTAATAAAGATACAGTGACATTCACGCTTGCTGATCTATTCATTAAAACCAAAGTCATGGTCCTTTTTTTGCCTGTAAGTTAAACTCCCTCACAATCACTTTGCAGAGATTAAATTAGAAAATATTCCAGGATGAAGTCTGAATGTAAATCCAGCGCTCCTGAAGTTGCAGTGTTTAGATCCATGATTCCAGGTCAGGAACATGTTTTTTTAAAAGCACATCCTTTAAAAAGATATGTATACAAATGCTCTTGTACAAAAATACCAAAACTGACACAGTAGGAGACAACTTTAGCTGTCCCTTACTTAGAAAGCACTCTAACTGCTCTTCCTAATTTACGTGGAATGCTCTAAAGGCTTAAGAACAACCTTTTACGCACAACATAGAGCCTCAATTTTTACCATGCCCTCTTCTAGCTTCCTGCTTTGGTTTTCCTACAGTTGATTAAAATCTCCCAATAAATTTTCCTTAGAAGAATAATTTCATCTTTCTCATTAAAAATATCTAGAATAACCATTACTTTAATCAGCCAAGTGCTGTATTATGTTTACCTGTGTGCAAGATCCACTGCAATAAAGACAAAAATGTAGAAAGGTCTCATCAGAGCAGTGATTTCATAAGTATCCAGGGCTTGGAAAGTAGCTGTTTCGGTTGCTGTATTTATGATTAACGAATACTCTCCTATACATACAGTCACCCATCCAAACACAAAGATCACAACAGTTCCTCCGATGTTGCTATAGAGTAAGGTTATTCTATTTGGCAGCAAATACCAAGTTCCCAACCCACACATTACTCCTGCCAGAAGGGAATGAAATACAGTGTTGATTATATACTTCTTGCCAGGAATAATAAATTTTACTGTCTCTGAACCTATGCAGCTGGAAAATTCAAACTCATCTTCATCTGTTAGGGTACTGTGAATTTGCATCCTTTCTACTGTCATTGTTTTCTGTCTTGCATAGAGATTTGTCATCTGAAGAATAAGCGCGGTAACAAACATCAGTCCTCCTGAAAGCGCTGCGGTACAGTAATCTTTCATAACGCCTAACTGGTACAAAAGTGTTCCTACTCCTCCCAAAACCCATGGTGTCAGGAAAAGAATAATCTGATTCACATATATGTAAGGAGGAGCACAATAGCCCAATTTAAGCCGGGGACCTCCCAGCACAGTCTGTGGAAAGCGCTTCAAGAAGAACTCCTTTTTGTAATCATTCAGCAGAGGTACATCTGGACCCATTCTTATTACTCAGGAATGCTGGATGAATATCATTTTTCCTGCAAGAGAACAGAAAGAAAAAGACAGAAACATTACTGAACCTGGAACTTAGAACTTAACCAGGGAATTCTTTTGTCCTATTTTCATTTTTTAAGTTTATACTGGCATGAAGACACGTTAGCATTGGTAGACATCATTCTAAAGCACCCACAGAATCGGCTAGAATACAGCTATTGAGCAAACCTACAATGGGAAAAGACTAGCTATTTCAAAATAAAGAACATGAACATGGTCTGAAGCTTTAGGCAATACATAAAACCTGTAATCTGTTGAGATATCATAAAACCAACTCATTCCCATACCAGAACACTAAACTGAAATCTTTTTCATCTGGTCTGATTCCAATCACTTCTTGCCACAGATCTCCAAATCCAATTAATCCTGTTAAGGATCTCCATATAAAAAGAGAAGTGTCAGAGATTTCAGTGAATAGCCACATAACTGCATGGATACAGTCACAATTGAGGTCCCGGTCAAAATTAAAGCCTTATGAAAGTATAAACTAACTGTGACAAAAAAAAAAAAAAAAATAGTAGAAGCATTAAAAAGGGGTTTCCACATCAGCACTGTTACACAGCCCAGTCACAGAACAGGATCTCACCATACTAAGCACTACACAAGACTTAAAATAAACTGTTCTGCTTCTTAAAACACATAAAAAAATGAACACACTACTTGTGAGCTGTAGTAGAATTGTCACGTATTCTTCTCTGTGTCAGTGGAGAGAGCTGAAAAAAGGAAAAGAGATAACTGTAAACATTTACAATGATTCATTAAATAGAAATCGGATATAAATACTCATTTAGAAAGGATCAGGCAATGTAGAAATAATGAATGTAAGATGGTACCTACAATAGTCAAATACAGTTTTATGCTCCTAGCCATGAAAGCAGGAACCCATAAATGACAGGTAGAAATACTCAAACTAAGAAATCTAGTGAAAAAAAAAAACCAGCACAAAAATGCAGTTCTAAAGCACTTCACTAGCAATAATTCTCAGTGTTGATGCACATTAGGAGATGTGCAGGTACTGAAATTCCATCTTTCTTCTACTGGACCTGTATAATCTGATGAATACCTAACAGGTATCACTGCTGATATATTTAAAATTAAACACTCCACTGCCACAGAGTTTTCAAACTACTATGACCTCTTTTTTCTATAACACCAAGCGCTTTTAGGTGCTTCAGAGAACAATATACTCCTTACATTTAAACAGATACTAGTCACTTTACTGTAGGCAGGTACTGGTCATCATGGGATTAAGTTAAAAACAGTGTTAAAGGACATTCATATGCATGATCACGACTAGAAATTTGGATTCAGGGTCGACTAAATCATTACACTCCACAAGGCAAAGCAGGACCCCACAGGCTCTATAACTGCCCTCCCTGTAGGCTGTGGAATTATTACGCTTTGTTTTTAGGTAAAAATTCCAAGTTGGAATCCTAAATCAGAATTTTTACATGGAATATTGAAAATATTGAAAACAGAGGTTTTTTGGTCATGCTATTTCAAGCCATTGAAACTTTCTTAAGGGAAGAAGGCAGCATTCAGTCTTAATGGAAAAGACACTGTGACAATGGAGAGAGGAATTTACAGCACAGCTCAGGAATTTAAAACTGTAACAGAGACACACCCCAACTAAACACAAATTTCAAATGCCATTAAAAAAATAATCACAATTCAGCCAATACTGTTAAAAAAAAAAGAAACACTGTTTAGAGGGCAGGAAACCAAGTTGCTGCAGATATTACATGCAATAGGGGATTTATATGCATGAAAATTATAGAAGCTAAGTTCTAAAAGAAACTTGGAACCAAAAGGTGCACAGTTTTCCTTGAAAAGCAGTTTTCTAGCAGCTGCGTTTTCCTGCTCTAAGAGAGGCTCTTTCTGTTTCAAGCTCCAGTCTGCATTTGTGTTTGCCAGTTTATACTTCTAACAAAATGTTAACAAAACATTCCTCTTGCAGTTTCTGTGCAAACAATAAACATCTTTGTGCGAAACACAAAAATCTACGCATATAAACAACACTCTTCTACTTGGCTGTAGTCCAAAATGAGCCATAAAGAGATGCAGATTTATTTATAAATGAAAATCCCAAGACTCCAGCTCACAAACTACGGACACGACACTCGTAACACTCCTCCTGGCTTCCAAAGAGTCAGGTAGCACACTGGGACAAAGAGGCGCTCTTGCCTGCCTTGTTATTTCTGTGCAAAACAGAAATAACAATACTGCACACATCAATGAGTGGTTCCAGGACCTGGCTTCAACACACATTCCTAAAGCACAGGGCTGGCGTGACAGCAAGGGCTTCCCTGGTTACCCAAACAATCTGCACACAACAATGACTCCTCAGCAGCAGGGAACCGTTCGACCCACAGACTGCTTTAACAAGGACAGCAAAAGTACTCGTAACACCATAAAGTCATTTAAGAAATCCCCCTTCTCTGCACTACCCCCTCTGCGTCCTTATTACAAAAAGAAACCTGGTCTTGGAGGTTTCCAAGTGACCTTTCTCATCCAGCCTGGATGAGGCTTTGAGCAACCCGATCCAGTGGGAGGTGGAGCTTTAAGGTCCCTTGCAACCCAAACCATACTATGATCCAATGAAACAAAACATGTATTGCTCATGGGTCTTTTCCAACCTGGTGATTCTATGATTCTATAAATCCAGGCAAAACTTCACAGGAGGGCATGATGTTTTGTCTAAGGAAACATCATCCTTGATGTGCACTTACAGTGGGCGAGCTTGGGATCCAGCTTGGTCCAGCTTTACGTCAAGCAGACTACAGCTCTCCGCCATCCCAGCCGCTGAAGCACGTAAAGCTTAAGAATACTCACCTTGGTGGTCTTCCAGGTCTGTTCCCACAAGACTACGGAGTGGTTCCAGACTACCTGTAGCACAGGCAGTAGGAAGGCCTGGGCAGGAGGCACGGGGTAGCTGTTTATGAATCCATATGCACCCCACAGACAGCCCTGTGCCTGGACACCCACACCTCTACCCCATGGAAGACGTTCCAGCTGTGCTGCAGGCTGGTTCCCAAACCCAGAATCACCAGGTTGGAAAAGACCCACAGGATCATCAAGTCCAACCATTCCTATCAAACACTAAACCATGCCCCTCAGCTCCTCATTCACCCGTCTTTTAAACATCTCCAGGGAAGGTGAATCAACCATCTCCCTCAGCAGCCTGTTCCAGTGCCCAATGACCCTTTCTGTGAAAAATTTTATCCTGATGTCCAGCCTAAACCTCCCCTGGAATAGCTTGAGGCCATTACCTATTGTCTTGTGCCCTGTCACTTGGGAGAAGAGGCCAGCTCCCTCCTCTCTACAACCTCCTTTCAGGTAGTTGTAGAGAGCAATGAGGTCTCCCCTCAGCCTCCTCTTCTCCAGGCTAAACAACCCCAGCTCCCTCAGCTGCTCCTCGTAAGACTTGTTCCCCAGCCCCTTCACCTGGAGCCAGGTGGAGCCTCTCCCCAACACTATCTCTGCCATCCCCTAGGGAGAGTGGGGCTGCAGCATCTTAGGCTGCCAGGCTCCTGTTATGGGAAGAGCACCCCAGGACCACCTTCGGGAAGGGCTGTGGAGCATCTCCTTCCAGAGGCACCTCTGCACCTGCCAGATGCGCTCCCACGCTTTCTACCCAGCCACCTCTCCCTTAGATCATAGCATGGTTCAGGTTGGGAGAGATGATGAAGGTCACTCAGTTCCAGCCCTCCTGCAGTGAGCAGGGGCATCGTCAACTCCATCAGGTTGCTCAGAGCCCCATTCAATGACCTCGAATGTTTCCAGGGAATGGGGCATCTCGATCCGCAAAAATGGAAGTCAAACCATCAAGCAAACAACCACAAACAAACCAACCCCCTGCTGTTTCCAGCTCTGCAGGGGATGGGGAGCTGGGCAGAGCCCAGTGGGCGCCCCCAGCCCTGGTCCCTCCGTGTGTCCCATCAATGTCCCCATGAGCCCCCAAACCCGGGCTGCTACCCCTGGGTGGGAATGAGCCTCTGCTAGGAGGACACCTACCTCTGGCCCCAGCTGGAGCAGGGGCTGAGCAGGGTGGGAGAAGGGAGGAGGATGGAGGGAGAAAGGAGGGAGGAGAGTGGATGGAGGGAGGAGGATGGAGGGAGGGAGGGAGGAGAGTGGAGGGATGGAGGGAGGGAGGGAGGAGAGTGGAGGGAGGGAGGGAGGAAGGAAGGAGAGTGGATGGAAGAGAAGAGAAGAGAAGAGAAGAGAAGAGAAGAGAAGAGAAGAGAAGAGAAGAGAAGAGAAGAGAAGAGAAGAGAAGAGAAGAGAAGAGAAGAGAAGAGAAGGAGAGTGGATGGAGGAGGGGGAGGAGGAGAAGAGATGAGGAAGGAGGAGGAAGGAAGGAGAGTGAATGGAGGAGGGGGAGGAGGAGGAAGAAGGAAGGAAGGAGAGTGGATGGAGGAAGGAGGATGGAGGAAGGAAGGAGAGTGGGCGGAGGAGGGAGGAGGAGGAGGGATGAGGAAGGGGTAAGGGAGGGCGAGGGAGGGAGAGGGGAGGGAAGAGGAGAGTGGAAAGAGGAGGAGAAAGAAAGAAATGAGGGAGGAGAAAGGATGGAGGGTGGCGACGGGAGGATGGAGAAGGGAGGGGGAAGGAGGAGAATGGAAAAAGGAGGAGGGAGAACGGAAAAAGGAGGACGGAGGATGGAAGAGTGGGGGGAGAGAAACGAGGATGGCGTAGGAGGAGGGCGGAGGAGGGCGGAGCGCTCCCCTCCCCGCCCCAAGGCGGCCCCGAGAGAGCGGCTGCGGGCGGGGGTTAACGATGGGAGGGAGGGAACAGGGCTGCAAGGGGCTGGTCATCCCTCTGGGGGGATGGGCACGAGGATGCAAGGGGCTGGTCACCTTGGTGTGGTGGGTACAAGGGCTGCAAGGGACTGGTCACCTTCTTAGTGGGGTGGGCACAAGGGTGCAAGGGGCTGGTCATCCCTTTGGTGTGATGAGCGCGAGGGTGCAAGGAGCTGGTCACCTTGGTGGGGTGGGTGCAAGGGTGCAAGGGGCTGGTCACCTTCTTAGTGGGGTGGATGCCCTTTTGACAGGGTGGACACCAGGGCTGTGAGGGGCTGGGTTCCTTTTTGGCCGGGAGCTTTGTGTTGGATCATCTCTAAGCTCCCTTCCTACCCAAACCATTTATGGTTCTATGATCCTAAAATACCCCCAAAGTTTCTTTAATCTTGAAGGTGAATGACAAGAAGGCCAATGGCATCTTGGCTTGGACCAGAAACGGTGTGACCAGCAAGTCCAGGGAGGTTATTCTCCCTCTGTACTCGGCACTGGTGGGACCGCTCCTCGAATCCTGTGTTCAGTTCTGGGCCCCTCACCACAAGAAGGATGTTGAGGCTCTGGAGAGAGTCCAGAGAAGAGCAACAAAGCTGGTGAGGGGGCTGGAGAACAGGCCTTATGAGGAACGGCTGAGAGAGCTGGGGGTGTTTAGCCTGGAGAAGAGGAGGCTGAGGGGAGACCTCATTGCTCTCTGGAGGTTGTGGAGAGGAGGGTGCTGGCCTCTTCTCCCAAGTGACAGGGGAGAGGAGAAGAGGGAATGGCCTCAAGCTCCGCCAGGGGAGATTTAGGCTGGACATTAGGAAAAAATTCTTCACGCAAAGGGTCATTGGGCACTGGAACAGGCTGCCCAGGGAGGGGTTTGAGTCCCCTTCCCTGGAGGTGTTTAAGGGACGGGTGGACGAGGTGCTAAGGGGCATGGTTTAGTGTTTGATAGGAATGGTTGGACTTGATGATCCGGTGGGTCTCTTCCAACCTGGTTATTCTATGATTCTATGATTCTATGACCTTTCTCTGTGTGTGTGTAACTTACTCAAGATGAGAACGCTGGCTCTAGCGTTAGGTAAAGATAAATTCTTTCTCCACTTTCTTTTAGGTTAAATAAACTTCAGCATTCACTGGCAACTTGAAATGTAAATCCAAATACTGCGCTGCTTCTTGCCACTTCAGACTACACCTGTTAAACACTGATAGTACTTAACAGAGTGAGCATGCTTAATGTAATTTACAATTAATAATGCTAAAAAGTGTAACTATATGCATTAGAGCACCACGGTGTGCACATCTCTACCGTAGTATCTGTTACAACAATCACCATATGTATTCTTAAAAACAGTTGCATCCTTTTTGATCTGGATCCTTAGTGGAATTTAACACGCAGGCATATGCTTGGAATTTTAGGTATACTTAAAAGCGTTACTGTACTCAATTTAATCCTTATCAGAAGAATTAGAACCTTTTTGTAGCTCTGTTAATCTTTATTCTTCAGAGATAATAAAAAAGTAATTTGATTGGGTTCTCCAGTGTAAAACCTTAGAACTGATTCCAAAGAGAATGCTTGTTTACCTTTACTGAGTTCCTTTTGAATGAAGTTCAATGGCACAAGTGACAGTGGAGTTCAGCCCCTTGCAAGACAAATACGAGTATCTCAAACAAGCAAACAGAAGTACCTCAAACAAACGGTCTGGTTTTTTTTTTCTCCAGGATTCTCTACTTAGGATTCACTCACCCTGTCCTTCAAATGTACGTTTGGCAGTCCTAAAAGTAAGTATTGATATGTCTTATAGATACTCTGAGGTAAATAACATCTCTGTGCAGTTCACTAAAGGTCAGTAGCAGGTATTTACTTTTTGGTTGACAAAACCCATCTTGTTCCGGTTTACCAATTCAGTTACAATTTTGTAAAGGTGATGACTCTTTTCTGGGATATATAAATCCCAAATAACAATTGCAGGGAGGAATTGGGCATCAGATTTACTTCTTTGCAAGCTCTGCTGCTTGTGTTTCAAAACACAGAAAAGGCTTCTTGCCTGTCTTCATTTCCCGTGGTTTCTCCATTGCTCAAAAGAATAAATCTGAGTTTTAGTCACTGCAAACTCCAGGCTATTTACTGGAGAAGGGAGCATAATAATTCATTCCTCTTAAGAGTTCTAAGAATTTTCTTGGCCATATAAAATAAGATAAATGCTGCTAACAGAGTAAACTCTTCAAGGTAAGCTCTGCCAACCTCCAGTTATTACCTTTACTCTCTTTTTCTTGATGTCTGGATGTTTTACTTAATCTTTTTGTTCTGCATCCTATCGCAGACCCATCTTGTGTTTATCCGTGTGGCTTTCTGGAAATCTGTATAAGCTGGATGTATGTTATCCATGACTACTCTTTTGTGGCTCCCTTGGAAGTAATGTCTTTCGACACTATGCCCTGGCATGGAAGAACACGATGTGCTAGGGAGCTTGCTTCTTTCTGTATGACCTTATTCCTTTAAAATAAACTTTACAAAAAGTATCCAGTGCCTACAGTGTAAGATACCCATGGTTTCTGGGAGGTGAAGGCTTTTTGATGACATTTCTGAGCTACCATTAAGAGTTCAAGGGTAATAGTCATCCATGTAATGAGTCTTACCAGCTGAAGCTGCAACTCCCATGCAGCTGCCCTTCCTGTATGGCAGCTAAGAGTATGCTTCATGACATTTCAGAATTGATATCTAGCTATTTATTATGACATTAAAGCAATATGAAAGTATTTCTTACCAGTTTAGTGTTGTGTATAATGTGGTTTGTATATTAGGAGAACCATATTTTTTCAGCGTTGCTCCCAGTGAAGGGTAAGACAGTCAGAGTTTGCAGATTTCCTTTTAGCTTGTGTAGGATATTCTTAAAATCAGAGGCTGTGTGAATTATTTTTGTGGTTTAACAAAGCAAGGTTTTCCTTTTTTCCCCTCTCCTTGCGTTTAATGCTCAAAACATCTTGATTATAGAAGCAATCTAGTTAAATATTTTATGTTTTGAGAAATACCCACTTGCCTTGGAAGTCTTTTTCAGTTGCTGTGTTTTGAGAATCTGTCACTGATCTGAGGAGAAAGGGAGAGAGAAAGAATTACAAATGGCAAATTTGTGTACTGCTAGGATCACAACTGACAGCCCAGGATTGACTGTGGGATATTCTGCATCTTCAGTTTGACAGGGTGCAACAGTCCTGTGGCCATGCAAACTTCACAGTTGTCATTCATACCACAGTCTGTGGCTGCACGGATGTGGTTATAAATGGAGAAGGATCATGTGCAAGGCGCTCTGCTCCAGTGACACAAAACCTCTTTCTACCAGAGCTTAAGGACAATTTGTAGCTGCGGTAGAAGTATTTAAGTTTGTATCATCTACATGCAAGGCAGTGGATCCTGTGTCCTTGAGCACCTCACCCAGTTAAGAATGGTCATATTCAGATGTGCTAGTTATTAAAAACTAGGTTTTGGATCTCCACTATCAAGCATCCAACTTTGCAGTGACTGAAAAAGATATTCTCGGCCCAAAAAATGAATTCAGAGATCTGTAAGACATCTGGGCTTTGCGCAAGATTGGGAACAAAGTGAAGTTGGTGTCTCTGGTAGATACTTAGGCGCTTGCTAAGTGGAGAGCTGCCAATGTTAGCCATTGGGAAACATCACTCCAAGAACAAGTCTGAGCTGCTGCCCTAGTGCATTTGATTTGTGGTTGTGCCTCGATTCACTCTGAGCAGTGCTGCTTCTGGCAGGTCCAGTAGCTGCTTGAGAAGGACTACAGGCAATGGTGAGGTGTCAGGAACTGCCTTTTGCAGGCCAGGCAAGTAGGCTAGTGGCTGCCCACCCCAAGAGGAAGGAGGCCAGGACCTTCTTAGCCTGAAAGGGTCCAACTCACAGTCTCACTCTGTAAAAGATATTTTAACCATGAGGCTACAGGCAAGGCTATAGAAGAGCCATGATCTACTATTCTAGTACAATCAGACTGGGGGGGGAAACCTGATCCCATCACCTGAGGATGAGTATTTCCCTTGTGTACCTGACTTAAAATATTAATTAGTCCTCATCTGTTGCGCCTAATTACGTCTTCAAAAGAGCAGACCAGGAACAGATGATCTCAAGGTGAAGATTGTCGTGTGAAATTTCCACAATATTGAAGAGATCAGCTATGGTGTCTTGGTGTACACCAGGATCGCTTGCTCTTGCAGCATTACAGGCCATTAAGTTTGCTGATGCACCTCCCATATGGAGAGGAGATTCTCTGCCAGCCATCACATTGCTTCCCAGGAGCAGAGCTGGCCCTTCGGAACTCTTGGGTAGTGATATTGAATAGTATGCTGAGGCAGTAGAAGAACATTTTGGGTCAACTGGCTGCTCTTGAGAAGAGCTTGTGACCACACCTCTGTTTAAGGTTGTCCAGATCTGTTGTAAGTTGTAAACAATATTTACATAGGCACAAATTGTAAAGTACTGTTCTGTGCTGGTCCTAAGCACACTGCAATACTGTTAATTAAGGTTCATGACATGTTTTTTATCTACTTTTGCAGAATTTTAAAACTCTGCCTTTTTTTTTTCTTTGTACATGCAAGTACATTTTAAAAGGATTTTCATAATTTCTTTGTTTCTAGCTTCTCTAATAAGGTTGGACAGATTCTCACAGTTTCTGTTGCTAATATGATTCCTGGCAAATAGAGCAGAAGGTTCAGGAGAACAAAAGAAATGATCTAATTTTAGTAATGGTGCAGACTGAGTCTGTCATTTTTCTCTCTCTTTTATCCTCCTCCCCTTTCTGAATGTCAGAACCTCTCCCAGCACTGCCTCTTTTCAGTTTGAATTGCATTCTTGTTCTTCGTCAAGGACTGGGCATGAGGAGTTTTTAGATGCTCCTCTGAACAGAAGCTGGAGTATGTGAGAGGCTTTATCAGTGAAATTCTGACTTGTCACAGGTAATTTGCTAAGAATGAACCACTTCCAGTGAAGCAAATTAGAAACCCTTATATCTGGAATTTCACTTTGTGTGTGTGTCATATTTCTATTATCCATTTTAAATTTTAAATTGAACTTTGAGTCTATTATAGCGTAAATACAATAAAGGAATTAATTTAGTTTCTGAAAGACAAAGAGAGTTGCATTTAGTGTAGTAGGTCTACTCAGTTTGGAAGGTGCTCAGACCTCATCCAGTGAGCCCTTTGACCTGTGCGTAATTGCAGTGTGAACATTTCTATAGAAGCCTTGACTTAAAATGTATTCTTTCAAAGGCAGTGGGAATATTAACATGTTCTGAATGAAAAACACGTTTACAAACTTTGCTGGGTTAGGCTCTCACGGTACTGTTCTAGTGAACATTTGTGCTTGCTTTAGTCAACCTTTACTCTTGTGCTCTTGTTTTAGATGTGAGAAATAAACAGGCTGTGTTTGCAGTTTGGAGGATGGCAGTCGCAGAGCTATGATGTGCAGAACTGGATGGGAAAGCAAAGAGTAAAGAATAACATGATTTGAAGTGAAAATTGCTTGAGCAGTAACAAAACGCAGAGGACGTCCTTTCTTGGATATTAATGTATTGAGTGTGCAGCAACAACACTGGTATGGTTAGAAACAGATTAGAGTTCAACATTTAGAGATGTAATATATTATAAAACAAAAAATAAAGCCAGCCTAGAGATGAATTTTGTTCCTGAACAGTTCTACTTTATTAACCATGGCAAACCTCATGAAAAATGTGCACTTATTTTTCAAGCTAAATAATTCCTTAATATCTAGGTCCAGTTTGTTTCATTTCACGTCATCTATATAGAAGGGGCAGGCAAGCATTGCCATTAAATCTAGAAAACCCGCAACCATATTAATCTTAAAATAAATTCCCGTGACTGATGCAGCAGACCACATCATTAGGCATAAAATAGGGCTTTGGAATAGACTCTGTGTACTCTAAAACAATATGTTCATTCGCAAGTGCTCGGTAAATAATTAGGCAGACCTCCTCCTCTAACTTACATGATGGACTTAAAGACCATGCTGAGTGATTTTGAGGTGGGAGGAGTATTGCTTCTCAGCTTTGGGTCTTTAGGAATGATATTTACATTGCCTTTTTTCCAAAATCATTAGGCCTGAAAAAATGCAAGGTTAAATGTATTCCAGCAACTGGAGATTAGAAAAGCCCTCTGCCAAATAGGCAAGGTTTGCAATGAAATCTCCCTTATCTCAGCCAAGCAGCTCATCATTTAAGTAGGAATTAGAAGGGAAGGGCTATTCTCTCTCCATTACTGTTTTCTGTGCACGAAGGGGTCTGGATGGTTCCACCCTGAGGCTCAGCTGAATGCAGTGCTCAGCCTGGGATGATGTCCAGCCAATGGTCTGGGCAGGGCAGGTGGAATGGTGGTGGGGATTGGCTACACAGCAGTGTGTCTGTCCCTCAAGACACAGTCCTCTGTGCTTGTTGCACTGTGCAGCATTAACAAGAGTCAACCAACCCCTTCGTCCTCTCACTCTCCTTCTGCAGTAAATCTATGCACGGCTTCCAGCCTACCCCTTCTCAGCCTTGCTTATCCCTCACCTCCTATTGCTCAGGCCACTAATCCCACTCCACCTACAGGCACGGAATAGCACAGTAGCTCTGTTTTAATGAGTGTTCAGGAAATGTTTCTCATCCAGGGGCTGGGTGGAAGACTCAGAATGGGCAGGATGATCTGGGGGTTGCTGAAAGTTTTTGCCAAAGAGCATCAGGTCTCCCAGGCTTCTCTGTTGGGTGCACTCTGATCATCATCATTCTTCCCTATACCTGGCACGTTTTTCACAGGATGATGTTCCAGCTGGGCTAAGGCATTGGAAGCCCTTTTGGCAGCAGAGCATGTAGCACAGGCTCGATCACCATTTCAGCCAGCCCCTCCCATTGCTATCCCATGCAGCTCCTATCAGGGCACTAACACTGTAGCTAATGATGTCTGGGTTCTTGAGGCACATTAAGAAATCTGGCATACAGCCCGCAGCTGAGATTCTACTACAATAGTGTTTACGTTGGCAGGCCTTCGAACAGAAACTTGCGTTCACTCCAGCTGGTGGGTGTGATTCTAGCAATTAATTCAGCTTTTCCAGTGGCAAGAGTTTGCTACAGCTTGTTGCTCTTCCTGTGGCAAAACACATCAATACCTTGGAAAAGAAGCTGGCTAGACAGTCACAGAATCACAGAAGCCTTGAGGATGGAAAGGACCTTTGGAAGTCGTCTAGTCCAAGCCCTGCTCAGAGCAGGGTCAGTTACAGCAGGTTGCCCAGGGCTACGGCCAGTTGGGTTTTGAATAACTTCAAGCATGGAGACTCTACACCCCCTCTGGGCAACCAGTTCCAGTATTTGACCTCCCTCCTAGTAAAAACCTTTTATGTTTAAGTGGAATTTCAATACATGTCCTTTGCCTCTTGTCCTCTCACTAGTCACCATCAAGAAGAGTCAGGCTTTGTCTTCTTGCTCCTTCACAGAAGTTGTTCATGTGCCTTGATAAGATTCTCCTGAGCTTCTCCAGGATAAACAACTCTTGCTACTTCAACCTCTCCTCATATAACAGATACTCTGGTCCTTTAAGCATGATGACCCTTTGCTGGACTCATTCCAGTATGTCTGTCTACTTTGTACTGAAGAGCCCAGGACTAGACCCAGCTATGGCCTCACCACTGCTGAAGAGAGGAGAAGGATCCCCTCCCTTGGCTGCTGGAGATGTTTTTCCTAATGCATTCCTGGAAGCTGTTAGCTGCCTTTGCTGCACATTTACCTTGGTGGCTCACAGTTGACTTGTTGGTTATCAGGATCTCCAGAGCCATTCCTACAAAGCTGCTTTCCAACAATTTGGCCTCAGCCTGTACTTGGAGTTCTTCATCTCTGGGTGCAATATTTTGCAAATATCTTTGTTGAACACCATGAGATTTCTGTTTGCCTATGTCTTTATAAAGAAAGATTTGGTAAAGAGCTGGAGGGATGGAGATTTAAGTATCTCAGGTTCCCCCAAACTCCTTACAACGTTAGTTATCTAATTTTTTAACTCAGGACCCTCACATCTGTAAGACCATGTCATCATCCTGAGTTCTGGAGGCTGTCACGAATCTGAAATGAGGACAAAACCTAAGGGGCATGGTTTAGTGTTTGATAGGAATGGTTGGACTTGATGATACGGTGGGTCACTTCCAACCTGGTTATTCTATGATTCTATGAAAAGCCATCCATGTGATGATTAGCTTTGTAAGTTTATAAATAAAGAGGAACTGCAGACATCTAATTCTCCACGTTGTGATCTGAACCCTAGGATTCTGTATTTGTAGCATTTCTATTTTAACAACAGGAATTCTGCCCTGAACTAAATGTGTGTAAATGGAATCCTTTGGTTATGAATAAATTACTTATTTTCTGTGTATTTATATAACTGGCATTCATAGTTTCCTTTCTATACTGTGTTTTTTTCCACAAGGTCATTCTTTCCAACAAGGTCTCACCGCCTCTGCCCTCAGCAAACCTATGGTGAGGAAGGAGAGTGTCCATGTTGCTTCCCAAGTATATGAAATACAGTGAAACTCTGACGTGAAATGTCACTCGAGTCACTATCAGGTTGTCAAATGTCTTAATATAGTGAATTTTTCCTTTGCCTTTATCATGTTCCCTGTTATTTTGGGGGTGGAATGGACCTAGAGGTTCATGAAGCAGTACAGTAGAGCTCTTGGTTTCTTCCTTTCCCTTTGCCATTCACATTGGATGGTCATTGATTCACAATTTGGATTTATACCCGTCTGTGGAGATTTCTTACTCTGGGCCCTGCCTTGAATCCAGACTTTCTGGGGTGGATTAAGCATGCTAAGACCATCAGGAGCATTTCATTGATTTCTGTCAGGTTTTATGCTGCAAATTTATCAGTAGCACCAAAAACTAGATTTATCAAGAAGGTGTGCAACCAGAATAATAACATTAGAAAGTGGATGTAGCAAAGAAAGGGAGTAGACTCATAGAATGGTTTGGGTCGGAAGGGACCATAAAGCCCATCCAGTTCCAACCTCCTTGCCATGGGCAGGGATCAGTTTGCTCAAAGCCTCATCCAACCTGGCCTTGAACACATCCAGGGATAAATCAGCCACAGCTTCTGAACAGCCTGTGCCAGTGCCTCACCACCCTCACAGGAAAAACAGTTCTTGCTAAAATTCAATTAGGATATTTACAATTAATCTGCTCATTCCTAACTTCACTGTTGAAGCAGATCAGGGCATGGGGTCTTCATGGCATGGTAGCAGGAATCTCTCAGAATTCAGGGAGATCTGGTCTGCAGATATTAACTGCGCAGCTCTATTCCTTGTGTGGCTGGATGTAGCCCAGTGCCTTGCGTGGGGCTGCCTCGATGACTGCATGTCCCACACGTGAAGTGTCTCACACCTCCCCATTGGGACGCTTCAGCATGGAGAGTGTAAGAATAGCTTTGTGTTCAAATTACTGGAGGGAGATGCTTCAAGGCAAAAAAAAAAATATGGAAAATTGCTTTCTTTGAATAATTGTGTTTTCATCTGACCTTCAGTAAGTCTATTTTCAGCTTTCCCCCTGCACATTGGGTACTATCAGGCTAAGTTGGTTGAATACCAGGTAGAAGGAGGGAAAACATAGTTATTTTAAATAATTCCAAGTCCTGCTTCATAGACAGAGCCCAGCTCTTGTATGTTGGTCCGAGTTGTTAATGGAAAATAGTGGTAGTCACACTATTGATAGACTCTGGTTTAATAAGTCCTGTTGATGTTTAAGACTTTTTTTCCCGCTTTTAAAATTCCCATTTTGAATTCAGATGATTCATGATAAAACTGTTTTTCCTTTTGCAGTCAACATGTTGTCCTGGCATCTCAGCAGCAGCACCTGGGAAGCCCTGATGGTGAACCCAGGTCCTCTAGTCGAAGGAAGCACCCATGAACAGGTCCCTGGGATTAAGGAGGAAGCGGAGGTTTTAATGAGCGGGGAAGCCTCCATTCTTTGGAGGGGTGAAGGGAGGTAAGGGAAGCTCCTGTTGCTTATGTGATTATTGCTAATTAATGTGGCTGAACATTCTCATGACAGGAATGTTTGTCGCCTGAGGTAAAGCTTGTTTGTTGCTGTTCCTTTTTAAACTGTCTCATGGTGCCCTCTCGAGGTAGGAGAGCAGCCCCTTTTATTCGCTATTTTACAGCAACTGGAACACAAACTGGAAACACAGATCCTTGTGAAGAAGCTGAGAAATTGCTGTTTGCTTTGAAAAACAAATTAAAATTGCTATCTCTTGATGCAAAGTCAGTGGATTTTGAATTCCCATTTAAAAAAAGCAAACAAAACCCTTTGCCTCCAGCTTTTCCACTAGAAAGGAGACAAAAAGCATGAGGGATGCTTCTTCAGAGTGCCCTGTGGCCACAAAGGTGCATATCCCCAGAGTGTGAGACACCAGATCATTGCAAGGTTAAATACTGGCAGTTTCACGTGGGAAGGGAACGTGTTTCCCACAAAATACTCTTGTGCCCTTGACATTTAGCACAAAATGCATCGGGAAGTGCTGATATGTTTGGATACTAAAGTGGATTAGGAATCCTTCACACATTAGGAAGGCCAGCCTTTGGACTGAAGTCAAATAGACATCAGAAAAAAAATTTTCACAGAAGGGGTGATTGGGCACTGGCACAGGCTGCCCAGGGAGGTGGTTGATTCACCTTCGCTGGAGGTGTTTAAGAGACGGGTGGATGAGGTGCTGAGGGGCATGGTTTAGTGATTGATAGGAATGGTTGGACTCGATGGTCCAGTGGGTCTTTTCCAACCTAGTGATTCTGTGAAATAGAGGGTATTGTGCTTGTGTGTAGGGTCTGTGAGTGAGGCACCCATCCCTTCCCACTGGAGGAGGCCAGGTGCCTTGGATGTAGTCACCACCTTACTGTGAAGGACTGCAGACTGTAGGTTTCTCTTTAAAACTGACTCTTAGGTGCTTGATCTTGAAATATCTCTTGCCAGGTCACAGCAGGTTGTCCTTTCAAAAATCTTAAATCCAACGAAGAGCAAGAAATTGCAATACAGTGGGTGCTCAAGGGAATTAATCACTTTTGATTTGGACTGTGATAGGGTCGATGCTGAGTGTTGCGGGCAAGGACAGCCTGCTTGAGATGGTCATGCTGTGGGTGCATGGTGATTTATTAGTAGTCTCCCTCACTGCTGAGTGGGATACACTTAACCTAACTGTGCAGCCTCTGTCATTCACAGCATCCCACTGAGTCGCTCCAGGATGTTTCTGTCTGTTGCCATTCCATGCTGGTGTGGGAGTTTCAGGACAACAGGCACAGGAGGCAATTGCAAGCTGTATTTTGTTTAAGTCTGAGTCCTTTCAGACTTTGTTCCTCCTTCCAGATGCCCCAACAACCACAGTCACCATGAGGTCTGCTGTTCCTTTATTTCTTGTGCACACTGTAGACAGGGTGAGCACAGAGACTTCATGCTCAGACCCAGGAGCAACAGAGGCTGTGGTGCCCGTGGAGGTGTTGCATCCAGAGGCTCTGCAGCCACGGGGCCACCACCAGCATGCTGAGGTGATGAATGAGACTCTACCAGGCTGTCTTAGCAAGTGGTGCAACACCCTTTCTCCTCCTGATGGCATGACAGCTTTGATTTTCTGAGACACCTGAACCAGTAGGCGTCTGGAGAGCAGGATTTTCTCAATGAAGGGGTTTTTTTTTTCTCTGATTTTCCTCTGCTGCTATCACAGACTGCAGACTTCATGAACTGCAGCCCCTCCTCCATCCTGTCTTTTATGTGCAGCTCAGTTTTGGATTCGGAAGGCTTTTCATGTGTTGATTTTGTGCCCATGTTGGATACATTTGAAAAAATACTTCTTTTTTAAACATCCCTGCTTCTCATAGATAACTTTTGATGGGGACAGTTGGAAATAAGTGTAAACAAATGCTGGACAACACACTGAATGTGAAGACGTAAATCCCCTCTGCAGAGCTATAAATTGAAGACTCAAAGCTCCTTTTGTGTTGAAAAGAGGGACTCTTGGGCCCAACAAGGGGTAAGATGTTAATAAAACCTTTGTTTGGTCTTAAAATAGTGAACAATGAAGTGTGGTTTGGGGTTTCTGCCAAGTTAACCCTGACTTATTCCCATTGTCACAAGTACTGCTAAGAAACTGCTTAATGTGTTATTAGAGGTAAAAAACAAACAAACAAACAAGTTAATATTTTAAATTTTTAGGACTGTATTTAAAGCAAAAGCTTTCATTTTATAAACATCCTTCATTCCCTTTCCCTTGTTGCCAGACCAGAGGCTTTGGAGAAAATTCACATCTTATGTGCCATTAACTTTCTTTTTGTGGGGAAAAAAACAGAGTTAGTTTAAATGATATGAAAATGGCACTATCTTTAATATCACTGGAGTCTTGTTTTCTTTAGGATGAAAGTGAAGGTGTTCTGAGTCCCGTCAAGCACATGCTGATTTGCCTTATTTGACTGTTTCCTTCCTTTTGGTCTGTTGGGCTCTGCCCATCTGTGATCCCTTGCCCTGTTTATTTGCAATAAAAGGGAATCACAGGCTACTCCAGATATGGTCTTGGAAACCCTTTGGATAAGTATAAGGCTGTAGGAAATGTGTTAGATGCATGTACTAGATGCATGAGAAGCTGAAACCTCCCCTGGCAGAACTTGAAGCCGTTTCCTCTCATCCTATCACTTGTTGCTTGGGAGAAGTAACACCCACCTCGCTACAACCTCTTTTCAGGTAGTTGTAGAGCACGATGATGTCTCCCCTCAGCCTTCTCTTCTCTGGGCTAAACAATCCCAGTTCCTTCAGCCACTCTGTAAGACTAGTGGTCCAGACCCAGTTAGGTTTGGATGTTTTGAGCACTGGCGCCACAGAGGTCCGGTGTTGTCATGTTTTACAGCAGGCTGGCAGAATAAACAGGGGCAATAGTCTTATTTATTCCAGCCTTCATACCCTTCTCTGCTCTCTGCTGTGCTACCCACTCATCTAAGGAAAGGTGGCATCTTTATTCTGGTAGAATTAACAAATCAAAAATATGCTGTTGGTGATTTCAATTATAAATGTTTCCTTCCATTCTTAAAATGTTTCCACTTGTTTTCTTGGCAGGACCTCGAGGATCTCTCCTGAGAGTTCATTTCACATGGATGTGCACAGAATGAATAGTTTATCTCTAGCTCCTGCTGACTTTCATGAATAATTTGATGTAAAAAGCTAAGTTGGACTTTGCTGTCTTGGATAACTTGGGAGTAGCAGCTTCTAATATTCCAGACACAGACCAAAACAGCCTTTCTAGTCTAAGAGAACAAAGTGCCTCTGGCTTCCACTCACCTGCAAACTTCCTTGGAAATTTCCAACACTTGCTGGTCCCTACTTTAGCTACCTGGCTGCTTTGGGCTCCCCCCAGAAACAGGAGAGGCTATAGGGCTTCCAGCTGTCAGAACTTCTCTGCTGAATGAAAACTATTTAATTAAACAAAGAAGATTTGGTGAGACTGTGATTTTACTGTTTCTCATTCCCCTCCCCAGGCATATGCCAGAAAACACTGTGCTCCTTGCTGAAAGTGAGCAGCTTGTTTTGTGGGATGCATTCATCTGCCCAGGCAAACACCATTGCTTATCTGAGTAATGTCACACGTGTCTAAATGATTGCAAGAGACTGAAAGGAGTTGGGAGCAGAAATAATAGCACTCCTTCATCTCTCACAGAGCAGCGCCGAGAAAATAATGAAGCCATGTGAATAAAGAACCAACATAATAATCAAGCTCTAACCATTTTTGGAAAATTAGCACTTCTTCCATAACAGTAGCGGCTGCTGGGAAAATGGTACGAAATATTAACTGTCAGGTTAAGCACACCTTAATCAACATGTGCCGAGTCCCACTGATGCGTCCTCAAACCTGTTACTTAAGTACTTGTTAAGGCCAATTAAATAAGCAAAATTTTAAAGCCTAATAGCATAAACCACATAAATAACATAAAAGAGCCATAATGGTTGAGTGGGTGGGTGTTTAGCCCTTCTTGATTTAAAACAGTGAAGTGAAAAATGTTGGAGCCCTTGAAGGTGATTTCGAAGACGGGAAAGTGACTGTGCTACACAAACAGCAATCAGAGACAATTAAGAGAACTGGGACAAGTGCCTCATTCTCTCCGCAGACCGCATGGGAAATTGCGCTTTACATTTCAGTCGCCTTGCATTTCAAATAAGGCCCCCAGCTATGTCATTTTTCAAGTCCAACTCAAATCAAAAGATATTGCTTAAAATCTTCCTATTACTCCAGAAGTGAAAGGAATGATTGTCTATGCTGATGAGCCTGGAAGATTGTCTTGGAAAGAATTTGACAGTTTTGTCTCCCGGTCCCATTATAACGTTATTACTGCCCCTGAAGAAGGCTGACAGAGCCTGAATGCCAGCCTAAGCAAGGGGGTAGTTTAGGATGGCTCTCTGCCTCTGCCTATTTCATGTTGTTTCTCTGTACTGTGCACTATGCTATGTGTGTGTTTTCTTTTAAAGCTTAATCTGATGAAGAATCTCAGTGAGACCGTATAGTAACAAAAGAGCAGAAAATACAAGGAAGCTTAAATAAAAACCAAAACATAAAGAAGGAAAGAATGAAAATAGGGGAATTCGGAAATAATTATTCATATCCAGTTATTACCGTGTTCCTATGGAGAATGCATAGCCCTGGAATGATCCTTGTTTCAAAAACTTTCTGGTAAGCATGGATAAGTTTCAGTACGTAATTCAGGAATGTTCTGACGCGCTGAAGTATACTCACTTTTTCAGCCTTCATTGCAAAGGCAGGAGTACATTCAGCTTCCAGAGCTCTTGTAGCTGTTCTGGTTTGTCCTAATACGCGATGGGGTCTCGAAATGGGTACCTTAGTTTTTAATTGCAGTTAAATAGCTATTTTAGTGACTACATTTCCCCTAATCCAAATGCTTGTCTGCATGTCATTTGTGTAATACAATACCTTCTGCAGATGTTTATCCTCTTAATTATGAGTAAGCAGTGATTGGGAAGCAAGATGAACATTCTGAGTTAAGTTACTTACTAGAACATCAGCTTTTTAATGTAATGCATACGTGAGACAGTCTCTTTGCTTAAAATAACCCCAAACCAGCGAGGCTGGGGGGGTTGCTGAGATCAGGGATGTGTGCTCAGGCACAGTGCTCAGCTCAATGCTTGTGTCTGTGTTTTCACCTTGCTGCAGCTTGGCAGAGCCTGGACCCTCAGGATGCCGAATCCCAAGTGTCTCTTGCTTCCCTGGGCCTCTGTGGAGCCGAGCTGCCTTTGTATCTGGCTGCGGGAGCGAGTGGTGGCCATCCTGGTGTGCAATGTCAGTCGCATCTTACTCTTTGCTTTGCATAAGGCACTTCTTTTTCTGTTAAATATTTTTTTTAAATGAAAAAGGCTCTAAATGTAAGTATTCAATTATAATTCTAATTAATGGAAAGCTAGTATCAGACCTCTCCACTCAGATACAGTCAACTCTGTACCAGGTCATCTTAGAAAATAAGAACCTAAATCAATTATTTCCAGATTAAAGATTTAAACTTTTACTTTTCACTGTGTAACATTTGACTGAGAGATAAATCGTTGTTACAGTGACAACGTGGCACTTGCTTTCCTCAATCTAGTACATAAGCTACCCAGATCTCTAGGAAAAAACCCAATACCTTGTTGATTTGTGAGGGCTGCAGATCAAATATACCCACTGAAGTGAAGAGGAATTTGTAAAAGAAACAGGCTGCTTCTGAGCCAGTGATTGTAGAAATTGTCTACAAATTTTGACGACCCCAACAAGAAGCCTTTCGCAGGGTGGTGTCAGAAAGCAAGTCCAGCGAGATCATTCACATGTACTACACAAAAAGACAGAAAAATACTGACAGACCACATTCATTGCTCTCAGAACCTGAGCCCCGGTACCCAGAGTCACAATGGATAATGTCTCTAGCACAAACCTCATTCATTTCAATATGAATTCCTCGGAGCACGGTGCTGCACAACTAACGATGACAAGGTTGGGTCTTGATCTGCTTGTTTTAAAAAAGCTTCAGGAAAAATAGATTTAGGGACAAATTCTGGTCACAGTAAAACCAGTGGAAGTTCTGCATCTTAGTTTGTGTATTATACAATGATATAACTTTTTGTACATTTTCATGTACCTCAAATATGTAACTCTTAACAGGAAGGAACTCATGTCATAAAAAGTATGTCTATTAAAAATGCAATGTTTCTTATTTTATATTCACTGATAACTCTATAGCTCTGCATTAATATCTCTGTGTTGTTTATTGAAAGAGAGCTGAAAGGCTGATGGGAGTGAGATACCAACCTGAGGTAGCAATCTAGCAAGAAAAGCAATGCTGTCACTGTAAAGGGACTCCTGGCTGAAGAAGTGATGCTTGCAGTTACTGAGACTGTCAGTCTGAATCCGTGTTGTGTTGGTACCCCAGATAAAGATCAGGCCAACTTAAGAGCTGGAGACATGCCATGCAGACAGATGGACAGATCGGTGAGCAACACAAAGGCCATGTAGGAGCATCAAGTGTGGATTCTTGAGGCAGCATTCCCAGCTGGGAGACTGCAAACAGCTGGCCAGCCTGGATTATTTTTATAAGCAATTTCTGGTTTAGGAAATGCTGCAGTTTGTTTGGGTTTAGATGATGTAACATAATGAACAAATCAGGGGTCATTGTTCTTCAATATTGCTAAAGTTGGCTTGGACTGCGCAAAAAGGAGGAAGCGAAGAAGGGGCATTCCCTTTGAGCTCTGGAGAGGGCAAGCGTGTGGAATGGCTATGGAATTCCTTTTGTGGCAGGGCAAAAAAAAATCTCACAAGCTGCTGAGGGGCGCAGCAGAGGGAGTGCCAAAGCTACTCATTAGAGATGGGAAAGAGAAATCTCACCTTGGATTCAGAATCTGGAATTCATCACAAACTCACAGTTCAGCCCTTCTCTCCACAGAGAATCAGTGTCAGGGTAGGGGCAGTATGGGACAACTCCTTTTCTGGGATAAGGGTAACATTTACTAGACAGTATAAATGTGAACTCTTATTACAAACTGGAAAACTGAAACCCAAAGTTGAAAATCTGATGCTAGTGCATTTTGATTTTGAAGGAAATAGTTTAAAAGAGTTTATCAGAATTTAAATATTTAGTTTTTAGCAGGTTTCCTGCCACAACAAACTATAAATGGTTAAATTAAGTGATTCAACTCTAACTAAAAATAGGGCTGCTGTGTAGAAATTTAAATGATTGGACTTGGGTGCATTAGCATCCCTTTGTTTTGCAATGTTTCATCCATTCTGTTTGCAAATTGAACAGGCTTTTCCCAGGCAGATACTCTATCCAGACTTTACTGTATTGTGTTTTCTAACAATGAGCCCAAGCTGCATTTTAAATATCACTTTACTCAATTTTCTACCATTCATTTATTATTTCTTTTGAAATCCTGTGTTTTCCTGTGTATTTTAGCAGTGTTAATGCGTATTGGACGGTCAGGTCCAGGGTCATCCCAGGTTATTCATGTTTGTGATGCTTATGTTGTGAACTCAATTCATATTTAACCTGGGAATAACAGGCATAAAAGGGCAACACAAAAAAGAATAAAGAGAAAATGAATCCAGAGCACTTGATATCATAGAATCATAGAATGGTTTGTGTTGGGAGGGACCTTAAAGATCATCCAGTTCCAATCCCCCTGCCATGGGCACGGACACCTCCCACTGGATCAGGCTGCCCAAGGCTCCATCCAACCTGGCCCTGAACACCTCCAGGGATGGGGGAGCCACAGCTTCCCTGGGCAACCTGGGCCAGTGTCTCACCACCCTCACGGGGAAAAATTTCTTCCTAATATCTAATCTAAATCTCCCATCTTTCATGTTGAAACCATTACCCCTTGTCCTGCCACGACTGTCCCTGATAAAGAGCCCCTCCCAAGCTCATGACTGGTCACAAACTGGGTTAGAAAGGGACAGGATGAGTGAAGGGATTGATAAAGGGCAAAAGTATCACATTTTTGGAAGTGATCTAGATTTGCTAAATCAGTAAAACATTACCAACTATGAGCACTGATCTATTGCTAGGTTCATCTCTTTGGGTGCAGCAAAGGGATAGCAGAAGGAATGACACCAGTAGACACCTGTTGGTCTTTGCAGCAGAAAGGAGTCTATTTACTTCTCTGGAACTTTTGTCCTCCCACATTAATGCTGTGGGATCTGAGTGGGACCGTGCATGTAGCAATTACAGAATAACGCACTGGGAGTGTATTATGATAGCAAAGAAAAAATTTAAAGCATCCCCTTAAATGAATACTGGCATATAACATAACTTTTGTAAGCTCATGGAGGAAGGAGAACTTTCCATTAATGCACTTCCATTAATGCACAGCTACACTTTTTGGGCTTCTGCAGGTTATGGCCACAAGCCTAATAAGAATTATATGCCTACAGTGCATTAAATAAAAGAAATATATTGAAGGAACATATAAGGATGCCACCCAAACCATTGAGTTGTTTATATCTTCGGGTGAAATCATAATGTGAGGACTTCAGCAGTATATCTAAACCAGAGGACTGATAAACACTTCTAATGTCATCTCAGGACAAGACTTTGGGGTATTCCTCCATCATCCATGGCCTCTGCAGTTCCCACTTGAAGGTACGATGCACAAAGGCTGGACAGGAGCTGTGCTGTGTTCGAGAAGGCTCTGATTTGGATCATCAGAGGACCAAGACCACAGCTCTCATGTAGATGTTACCTATCTTGGCATGCACAGATCAAGCACAGGATGCAGCACCAGCAGAGAGGAGGACCTTGCCGTGACCCCAGCTCCAAGTCAGTGAAATTACAGAGGCGTGAGTCTACTTTTAAGTCTGCCCTGCCTTTATTAAGATCACTGATTCTCTCTAAAGAAACAAAGCAACACCCAGACAAACACAGACATGCACATACAATAATTAAAAGAATTAACACGGGACTTAGTTTGTGTTGCAAACCAAGATTCTTGTTAAGTGGAAATTTGCCATATGCTCTCCAAAGTGAGACACAAAGAGGGGCCATTTCCCTAACTCAGACCTCAGTTTTGCTGCAGGATTGGCCTGCCTGTTGACAGTGGTTGGCCTGTTTACTTCAGAGTATCAACATTTTTTACGGGAACTGTACACCAAGGTTAATTGCAAAAGATTTTGGAGACTCTTTTTCTCTCCACCTGCTGAGTTTTTATTTTGAGGAGAAAGTAACACAAATAATAGAATGCAGAGGTGCCAGTGGGATTAGCGTAAAGAAGACCTGGAGGTTTATCTCTCTTCCTTCTTTTTTTTTTTTTAAACTGTCCAATTATGACCCACGTAGCAGCAACTGGGCTAACAACAGCCATATGATGGGATAGCTGTAATCCGGTTGTGGGTCTAGCTCCATGAGACAGACTCCAAGTAGATGAGTTTTAAATCTCCTTAGAATTAAGAAGGGTTTGGCAACCAAATTAATTGTTTTGGAAAAATCCTGCTTTATGGATCATGAAGAGGATAAAAAGGGAAAAAACATGTCATCTGTAGTGGTTAGTCAGATGTTCTTTTGGAGTTACAACGATTTCCTCTCTAATTCCTCTTCTTGTTGACATTCCTGTTAAAAGAATAATGAGTACCGTGCCCGTTGCCTTAGTGCTGCTCATCCCTGTGTACATTACGAAATCTTTGCATTAGGCTACCCAAATGGATTGAATCATATTGTAAGGCAGACGTTACAAACAACCGCACTCAACTGTGTGCATGCATAAAAGCAACGTATACACTGATTCGCTACGATACAAGTGATAACAATTGCTGGTGTGCTGTACAGGAGCTTGTTTCAAAGAGGTGGTGGGGCCCAGACAGCTGAGAGCATGCAGCAGTGTGGGTTAGAAGGACTGAAATATTTTAGCCTTTGGATTCCTAATATTTCTGTAGTTCCCCTTTACCTGTGAGGTTGTGATGCTTTGGAAAAATACGTTATAGGTAGCACTAATGCCAGGTTGAAATAGTGAGAGACAATTAAACAATCACTGCATGATAGTTTCACAGGTGTAATTCCGTCCTATATATTTTGTAGATGTATAATGTATTCTCACAGAGGCTACGTTACTTAATCACCCAATGCTTTTAAAGTATTTTGGTAAAAATATGTGTGCAAAAAAAAAGGTATTATTATTTCACAGGTGGCATAAAAGCAGCTTCATTAAGGAGTCTGGTACTAATAGTCCTTTAATACAGAAAGCTAGGAGATAGTTCTTCACATGGTACATTAAACAGTGAAATATGCCCATTTTGACTTGATTTCTATGCAGCTAAACTACCCCGCATTCATTTTCTTCAGCTTTAAGCCCTTCCATTCTACTATTCTCTGGCACCGGTTATAGAATTGCAGCTTGCTTTTCACCTATCTTCTAACAGTTTAACATAGATGTCTGGGTCCAGCCCATTGTTCCAATTGTATATAGTTTAAAAAGCTCTGCAGTATTTTACTCTTTCCATTATATCTTGGCTTCCCTGAGCGCTCTGTTCACTGCATTTTGCTTGTACTGGCTCTGTTTTCTAAACCCATTTATGGCTTTTTTTTCTGTACACACTTGTTCATTGGGGAGCTTAAATTGACTTCTCTCCATTCTGTTTCCTTAACTAAAAACACACCATTAAGGTTGATTGAAGTCTTTTGAAAACACTTCATAAAAAATGAAAGGCCATAAGAAATTAGGCTACCAGTGTTTGCAAATACCTGTTTTCACCCAAATTGATGGGAAAGAATAGGAACTGAAATTTAAAAATGCTACTGATATATATTTGTTTGCTGCTTATTTTTATGAGACTAGGAAAAGCACATGCAAAACATTTTGAGGAATAAGATCTTGAGAAATTAACAAAACACGCCGTGCAGTCTCTTTGTTGCAGAAAGCCTCTTCCCCCCAAAACACGAGGCTCGTTTCTGAAGACATGAAATGGCACAACGAAGGGAAGTGTCTAAATCAGTAATTTTCATTATTTTGTATTTTTAAAGTAAATTTTTATTCTCAAACATTTAGCTTCAGAGAATACTGAAAGCTGTTAATTAAAAGAGTTAACATTTGAACCATGGAATAAAAGGCTTATCAGGAATAGGAGGGGTTCTAACTGCTTTACAAAAGGGAAGATAAAGGTTAATTCAATCAATGAAATTTTGGATCTCCTTTCAGCATGTAAACATCTGTGCAGCAGTTGAGGATATTCAGTGTGTTTTACATTATGTACCTGAATACTTAACAAACAAAGCTGCCTCGTTTCACAAACCGCCCGACCGGAATAGGGAGAGTCGTTCCGGACAGCATGCCAATTGTCAGAGAAAATTTATGGACATATGGAAATGCATCTCCTTTAAAAAGGGAAATATCAAGAGGGATTTGCACAAAGTTAAAAGCAAAGCAAGTGCTTTAGAATCAAAAGTGATTACATTGAAAATGGCAGCTTGCTTGTCAGAGCAGCTGAGGCGGCTCCCTCACCAAGGAAAATACTAATCGTTCCAGCTGTTTCCAGGCTCTCCCAATACTGCTGTTCAGCTTTAAAACATAGATACTTTAAAAATGTGGAAAGCTCTACAAGAAAAATTGTTTGATTCTAGTTTTTTTTTTTTAGATAATTTTTCAAACACTGCCAAATAAAATGATTTACAAGAATATAATACTTCTGTGGCTTTTTCTGTTTTCAGAAATACAGATATTCCTTCTGACAGCCATCCTACTAAGTGGAGACATCTAAAATGCAGAAGATTTTCAGTATAAAACTGTTACAGAAGAGCAGCAAAAAATACGGCATAGTGTGAGTTTTGCAGTTTTAATGGACTTTTTTCCAAAAAAAAATAATCTTAATGTGGAAAAACCCAACTGCCTTGCCCCAAGTTCAAGCTCAAGTTTGAATTCATGTTAAAAACATTTTGAAAATGAAAGCTGTTCCCAGACTTTGCCATTCATATTACATCCAGTTTAGATTTTTGTTCCTTTTTATTTTATGAAAGCAGCAGAATAAGCCCGACGAACTCAGACGCACTAGTATTTGATGGTGTATGTGAACACAAATTGTAGTGTCCTGTATCGCTCTCTTTAAGAATTCTCCCATTAATGGAGGAAAAGAGCAGTGGGATCAACAAGAAAAGCAGCTGAGTACAAGGAGGTCAGGCAGCAACGATGAGTTCTGTAGCAGGGGTACAAGGAAACCCTGTCAGCTTCCATCCCATTAAACAAGCTATGAGCTATGTGTTGGACTCGCTGGGATTACCAGCAAACCCCTGCCAAGATGTGTGCTGGCTCTCGCTCACAGCCTCTATCAATTATTCAGTTCCTTTTATGCAAATAATGTTTCATGGAAGCAATGGAGATGCGTAATGGGAGGAAGAGTAACATCCATTTAGAAGAATTAAATGGTAGATGAAAAGCGTGACACTTTGCAGGCAAAAGCTATTGGAATGGTGCAGTACCAGCACATTTTGCATGTCTGCATGCACGCACGGATGAGGAGAGGCAAAGTTTTGTTTGCTTTTTTTGATGATCGACTTTATATAAAATTAAATAAGAAGGCAATAGACAATGACTCCCGCAGTCAGTGCCGCCCAGGGGACAGTGGCAGAAGTGAGGTCTCTGTAGTAGATCTGTCTGCTTCAGGCTCTAAGCTTTCATTTCATGTTTTACAGAGAATATGTGCAATGAGCCTGGCTGCAGACGGTGTTTAAGCTAAAGAGAGGCTTCACTGTTCTGAGTCAGGAGTCAGAAAATAACTAAGGGCCACTCCCGCACCCCTGTATTGGGCAAGACATCCCCTCGACTGCACTGCTTATGTGGGATCAAAACTTCTCTGCTGTAGCACCGATGGGGCAAATTTGGTATTGGTGTACACAGAGGCAGTTCCATTCCCTTAAGTGGAAGTAAGCCTGTTGGTGAGATTCAATAAATGTGCTCCTGGAAGGCTTGTGTTCATCTGAAATTCTTCCCATAGCAGAGATTGGTAAGTAAATGCAGACAATCCTGGGTGCATCAAGCCAAAGAATTCATCACGTCTCTGTTGCAAGCCTTTAAGTCCTCGTCTGGGATTTTACTTGAGGGTTAATCTCTTTTTTTGTCAGTAAACTCATTACCACCTTCCTGCTGAACTGTCTGCGGGCTGTGTGGCTGCTTGTGTCTGGGGCTGCACCAGTTTGGGAGCAGTGGCACCCACTGGAGCTTCTTCACTGCAAAGGCTGCAAGGGAACCACTTGTCAGGAAAATAAACAGGTCAGTGGGGGTGAGAAACCTCTGCCATCCTGTGTATTCCAGCATAAATCACAGAATCTCATAATAACCTTGAATTTTATATATAAATAAAAAGAAGAAGATGAAGACATCTCTTCTAAAAGCTCTGTAATGTGAGTGTCCTGTATATTTATGGTTTGTCTGCACTTAACGTTGTTAATTACACTGTTATTCACAAAAGAAATTTGTGAAGGAAACCAAGAGAGAGCGGAAGTGTTTAAATGGAGTGTAGATAGCACCCCAAACAGAAATATGCTTCCATTATGAAATTCTGCACTCAAAAAAGCCCTGACAGTAGGTAAAGGTGGAATTTAAAATCTCTGAAAGAGATGGAAATCATAATGAATATTATGCACAAACACAGATAAACTCAGAGAATTAAAAAGAAACAAAGCTATAGAGGGTACACGCATTTCTAATTTCATGTTCACCACATAGTGCTTTTCCAGCCTACAGCAATGGAAGCTTTTCACGCTTTCCCTCTCAGCATGCCTCGGAAGCTCCAAGTCCTTTAGGAACTGCTGGGTGCTTTAAGACACAGGTTATTTCTGCTTAGGATGATACAAGGGTCTTTCTGAAGGGTTCAAAAGCACACGGAGAGCACAAGAGTGTGAAGCTGCACTGAGCAGTCTGCAGAGAATGATCTGAGTTCGATTTCATTATTTTCCTCTCCCCTTATTCCCAGTTAAGGCCAATTGTTGAGTCTTGCCTTAAAATCTGGTTGTTACCTGTGGGGCTGGCACTGACCTTGCACAGAAACAGTGACACAAGGCTGTGAGTATCCCTAAGGGGCTCTCTCCTGCCTTGTGTGGTTGCTCTAACTGAACCTGTGCCACTCTCCTTCAGGCTCACCTTAGAGGTACAAAATGCTTTCCCTGACAGTACTGCTTTGTCCCTGTTCAGGTCCTCATGTTCTCCTGCAACCAACAGATCTGGTTGCTGGTGGCAGCAATGGGATGCAATGGGATTCCAGGTGTTCCTACAAAACCCAAACCAGGCACTCTCACATTCATTTCTCAAGATGTAAGGGCTCCAGATTAATCAGGAAGAAAAATCAGGAAGCCAGGGAAGGTTTAGGCTGAACATTAGGAAAAAAAATTTCACAGCAAGGGTCATTGGGCACTGGAACAGGCTGCCCAGGGAGGTGGTTGAGTCACCTTCCCTGGAGGTGTTTAAGGCACGGGTGGATGAGGTGCTGAGGGGCATGGGTTAGTGTTTGATAGGAACGGTTGGACTCGATGATCCGGTGGGTGTCTTCCAACCTGGTGATTCCATGACTCTATGATTCTAAAACGAATCCGACCTAAAGGCTGTGCTGCTCTCTCAGACCTGTGCTGAGCTCTGCAACGCTGCAACGGGACTTTCCTTGTCTTGAAATGCCAAGAGTGGGATTTAAATCTTTGATGCGTTCTGGTGCAAAGCTGCCATAGCCCGGCTGGAGTGAGCAGGTCTCTGTGCCCACGGGATGTCTCGGGAGTCCTGGTGTGGAAAATCAGCAGTGCAATAAAGACACCTCGTGGCTGTGCTGTGAACCGCAGCAACACGAAGAGCCCTGCAGAAAGGGGATGTGGAAGCAATTGGGATGTCTGGGGTCTGGTACCAATCCTTGCACTTACTGCCTGCCGTCTACTTGTAATCATAATTAATCATAACCCCTCTTCCAAATAACCTTGGAGAAACAACAAATGACGTGCATGGAATTGCTACAGTAATCTCTTAATGCCAAAATCATATCGCTCATAGAAATTTGATGATGGCTTCCAAATTAAGCATAGAAACTTAAATTATTAAATTTAAAACTCTCAATATCCCTAGTAGTAATTTAATTTGATCTGAAGTGAATGCTGTGAAAAATTTATCAAGTCTGGAAGTGAGCTCTTCTATTAGAGATAGAGCTCTAAAGTCTGCTAAGAACTTGAATTTTGTAGTAACATGCTAAGTTATCAACATTTACTTTTAAAATACAATTAGAATACAACTAACATGTTTATAGTTTTGTATACCAGCATATTTTTAAAAATGCTGTATAATTGTATACACTGAATGCTAAACCCTGTATTTTAAAAAATATAATATGAAAAGTGAGGCGTATTTCCACTTGGGGTCTATAGGAAGGCTGGGGTGGGGGTCTGTATCAGGGAGTGCAGGGGTAGGATGAAGGGGAATGGCTTTAAGCTGAAAGAGAGGAGATTTAGATTAGATATTAGGAAGAAATTCTTTCCTGTGAGGGTGGTGAGGCCCTGGTACAGGTTGCCCAGACAAGTCATGTCTGCCACATCCCAGGAGGTGTTCCAGGCCAGGCTGGATGGGGCTTTGAGCAACCTGATGCAGTGGAAGGTGTCCCTGCCCATGGCAGGGGGGGTTGGAACTGGATAATCTTTAAGGTCCCTTCAATCCCAAACCATTCTATGATCCTACGTTTGTTTTTTAAAAATAGATGGCATAGTAAAGTCCATAATTACATTCAGATGTAGTTCCATTGCTATTCCTCACACAAGTTCACACACACGTATGTGTGAGAAGGGCTCTATAGTAAGTGCATCTGTTATAGTGAAGTGGGATTTTTTGCAATTATCTAAACTGTATTTCTGAAAAGCACTTGCACAGGAAATTCACCAGCATAAAACTTTGATCTGATATGTACTGATGTTCTTCCTCCTTCCTCACCTTTGCAGGAAAATTCATTATATTATAATCCATGATATTTTCCCAGTTTAGTAAAAATGAAGAGTAATGAAGTCAGATCTCGAAGCTTTTGGAAAAAAGATCAACCCACCACATCATAAAGGTGGAGACATCAGACTCCACTTTTCCCATGCCAATCTGAAGAAATCATACTGAAGTCAGAGTTACTTTCAACACACGTGGGACTAACATCCAGTTTACCAGCTGTTGTCCAGGTGTGAGTTTAAATAGAACAAGCCAAAGGGATCTCTTTGAGTCTCACAAGATATCCAGATATTCTGTATGTTCATAAATGGTTGCTTCCCTGAATTAAATAATTTCATTACATAATTAATATTTCATATCATTAGGCATTCACAATCACCATATTAAAATGAAAGGGCAAATGGCCAGGTTCCCCTTTTGGTCACGCCACTTAAAGCATGTGGGGCAATCCTCAAGAAGAGTATTTTCCCAGAATTTCTCTCATTTTCACAGTTCTTTTGACTTTTATGGTTGATTTAGTGTGGGAAGGCTAGAAACAATTCCACATGTAAGCACAAGAGACTTTATTTTTAAAAATATGCATTAATTTAGAGTAGTGATGATAATATATAATTAATGCATTAATAACATGATATTCAGCCCTATCGTACATTCCCTGTTATGTGCCCTTCATGGATGAAATCAGGACTTTGCTTAAGTAACCTGGAGATCTAACATCGATACAGACAAGCCAAGATTTCACCATGTGCTTCAGGACATTCCTCTACAGGCATTTTTAGAACTTCTTTTGTTTTATGAAGAAGAGATTATTTACAAAGAAGATGAAATACTGAATTCCCCAAATATCAGATTCATAAACATATCTGATTAGCACTCTCTTAAACCCTGTGAGGCCTTCTCATTTTAATCCTACTGAAAATGAACTGTTGTATTCCCCATACAAACTGTGATTCACAAATGAGAAGCAGAGAAATAAGCCATGAGTTGCTCATAGACATCCTGGTGCATCTTTTAACTCCAACCTGACTTGTTCTTCTAATAGAATGGGAAAATACAAGCAAATCCACTTGTTACTTCTTGAAATGAAATGAGGTGGAACTCTGTCTGGGTTGTTTCTCCTCCTAATCCTAATAAAGGAGAAATACAGGTGCTTTACACACTCAAGATGGGTGTATATGTTATACACAGACTGCACTTGAGTAAATTGTTGCCAGTAAATTTAATTTACTAATAAAAACCGTACACAAGGAATGGTCGGACTCGATGGTCCAGTGGGTCTTTTCCAACCTGGTGATTCTATGATTCTATGATTGCCTATGTCACACACAAACCTAGGACAAAAATTCAGTTAACTTCAAAGGTTAACTGTCCTAAGACCTGTCCACCAATCTCTCACACTATGGCCTCTGCTACTGATTTCCATACAGCAATTCCAAATGTTTTAGTGGCTCACCAGCATAAAATTAATCATTTAATATCAGCTGTTCTGAGAAATGTCATGGCTGCGTGGTACCTTGAATATCAATGGCGAAAAGGACAGCAGCCTGACTTTGGGCTTTGAGAGAGACTTCAACAGTGACTTCAACAGAGACTTCAATTTAAAATTTTTAGACCTAGGAGACTAGAATCTTCCTTTGCACATAGACACACAGTTAAACTTAAATTACCATACAAACTAACTCTTTGACTACTGGAGATGAAGGAAGAAATGCATGGGGCATGTGCTTCTATGTTTTCTAGGGATGGAAGGCAAGTATATATGTACCTTTACGTGATGGCTGCAGTCTTCCTGCTTTGATGTATCAGTGAATCCTCCCTGAAGTTCAAAAAATAAGTACTGATTAAAGACAGATCCTGTAAACAAAATAATGAAAAGTATTGCATTCTTGTTTCATTTCTACTTTAGGGTTGTGTGCAAAATTTTGCGTTATTAATAAAATAAAATTAAATATCAATAACAACTGTGAAAGCTAAGAGGTGCTGAAAATACCATCTAAGTTAAGAAATTTAGTGAAGATGACACTTCAAAGAGTTTCAACCATATTAAGGTAAGCATCAGGCTGTTAAGACACCTGAATAGCTTTAACTCTACCTGAAAAAATGCCATAACGGGACAAGTTACAAAAATGGTTGATTTTTCCCTACAGCATCACTTCATGTAATCTGGGATGATGCGACTTGTGTGCCCTAATTGGAGGCAAACATGTTTGATTTTACTATCCGTGTGCCTTTGCACTGTTCTTCTAATTTTAGCATGTTTGATTTAATAAGAAATAAGATTAAATTGGAAACATCCAGACACTATGTAGTTTCGTAATGTTACAACAAACTGAGGGAAATCAGAAAAGATCAAACCACACATGGCATGTGAGAAAATGCAAACACAGCTACTGGCAGAGGATGCTACAGCATCTCTTCTGCCTGATCTATAAATATACGGTCTCCTTTTGTTGGTTTTTAATGTGTAAGGATCATAGAGTCATAATATCACCAGGTTGGACAAGTCCTCTTGGATCACTGAGTTCAACCATTCCTATCTGCCACTAAACCATGTCCCTGAGCGCTTTGTCTACCTGTCTTTTAAACACCTCCAGGGGTGGTGACTCAACCACCTCCCTGGGCAGCCTGTTCCAGTGCCCAATGACCCCTTCTGCGAAATTTGTTTTCCTGATGTCCAGTCTGAACCTCCCCTGGGGGAACTTAAGGCCATTGCCCCTTGTCCTGTCCCCTGTCACTTGGGAGAAGAGGCCAGCTCCCTCCTCTCCACAACCTCCTTTCAGGTAGTTGTAGAGAGCAATAAAGTCTCAATAAGGTCAATTTTTAACATGGGGGAGGAGCCATAAGTGCTGCTTTCAGGCAGCAAAAAGCACTTCTGAAATAAAAGAGAAGTGTCTGTAAAGGATCTTGGACAGTAGGCAGGTAAGGTAGAAACCAGTCTTGTGAAGAGGCCAGCTTATATGAGGCTGTAGGGAATAGAGCGCTCTGCAAACCAGTCATACTAAGCAACGCCACCTCCTCCAACCACTGCCTTTTCCTCTGCAACGTCGGAGTCAGCCTGGGACTGTCTGGCTTAAATGAGATTTATTTAAAGTGTTTCCTCTCCAGAGTTTTGGTGATATCAGTCACCAAAAAAACTTGTTCCTTTGGAAACCACTCCTGTCATCTCTGGACATATATAAATAAAGGTCATCCAGTTCCAACCCTCTGCGATGGGCAAGGACACTTTCCACTGGATCAGGCTGCCCAAGGCTCCATCCAGCCTGGCCTTGAACACCTCCAGGGATGGGGCAGCCACAACCCTGTGCCAGTGACTCACCACCCTCATTATGAAGAAGTTCCTCCTTATGTCTAGTCTAAATCTGCCCCTCTCCAGTTTATAGCCACTGCCGCTAGTCCTGTGAGTCCTAGTGCTAAGACCTGTTTGTTCCATTCCCTGTTCCATTCCATTAAGGAATATTGGTTTAACATTCGATCACACACTGGCTCATTCTGGCTGCTGGCAGTCAGTATTAGCAAGATGCTGCTGTTTGTATCACAGTTATTAGATATATTTAACCACAGTAACTGCTTTACCCTTGCATTTCTGCTTCCATACCTAATATTTTTCATCTAAACAAAACTAGACTTCAGGCAGCAGAAAACAAACAAACAAACAAGATTTGACCATTACTCTTTCTAGATAAGCTGTCAAATACACAAGCTAGGCAAGTTGGATGCATTAAAAAGCACCAGTAGCTATGAAACTCAAATGCTTGAAGCAAAATTGTGCACTTCAAGAACAAAGCTACTGTAATGGACTAAATCTGCTTTCACTGAGAAAGATGGAAAATAGTGCATTTTCAAATGTAAAACCATTACAAGGGGCGGCTTGCGGGGGTTTGACTAAAATTCAGCTTTGAATGGATCCTTATAATATTTTAGAATACTTTGTAGTTCGTAAGTCTGACTTCAGAGCCACCACTTCTTGTAGCAATTGGTTGAAGGCTGTGTGCCAGTCTGTGCTGATTTGTTAATTTTGTTAAAACTGGGTACAGTAAAGTGAAAATGGTGATTGATTGCCTCCTCTAAATCATCTCTAATGCAGCAATGATGATGTTAAAAAAAAGATTTAATCAATAGCATAAAAAAAGAAAATATCATTATACACAGTGTTCTGGTGTCTACCTAAACCAGTAAGAAATAAAGTGCTAGCTGCTTTCTGCTGGGAAAATCTCTTTTGAAGCTTAAGATCAAAAGCACTTTTTAAGCTTAAACAACACCATACGGTTTCGATTCTTGCTTTCTAACAAGCATTTTAAAAAGCACAACTAAAATGCAACTGACAAACTTGAAGAATCTTTTGTGTTGTTCCACTCGAATGATCTAATGAGAAAATGGCTCAGTTCTGTCGTAGCTAATGAGGTATAATATACTCACTGAACCTGAATATGAAACAGAGATTTCTCTAAAGATACAGTCTCAACATACTTCTAGTGTTTTACTCATTCTGCCAGGTTTTTCATTTAAGTGATGTCCAATGAATAAAAGCACAGGTCAGTTTTGAAATGAAACATTTACACATGAAATTACTCAATCCAAAAGTGCTTTGAACTCTGTATACAAGCACTGTGGCTTCAAGTGGGAAACCGAGTTTCAGTAACTCATTAAGGTCCTGAGTCTGCAGACAGAGATATGAGTGTAGCCGGAAAGAGATCTGACAGATGAGGTTCTGCAACAGAACCCAAGTGCACGAGGATTTTAACCCAACTGGTATCAGCAGTGACCTGCTATCAACATGAAGACAGAGACTAGCAAAGCAGTGACAATACCACTAATATCAGTATCTAATCATAACATTTATCCTGGTAGTACCCAGAAGATAATAGCGTGTTTTATTTAAACAGTAAAATATTTATGTTAATAAATTTATACAAGGATAGAATAAGGACATAACCCATGGGTGTGGGACGCCTAAGATAACAGTTAAGGGATTAGATTCAGTGCATCAAGTAGTGTTTGTAGTTCAGCAACATTTCAGATGTGGTTGGGCATGGTGACAGCATCATGTCAGTAAAAAATTTAAGGAGGCAATTGGAGTAGAATAAGCTTTTGGTGTAGGTGTCTCCTGGTAATGCTTCTTATCTACAAAGCAAAGAGTTTTGAGGAAAAGCTGGGCAGCGTGATGAGGACAAGAGAATACTACTGCTCGTAGTAACGCTTCTTGTCATCCTTAGTACTTACATTTCAGATGCATAAAAGGACTGCAGAGGATTGCAGAGAAGGACTTGAGGGTACTGGTGGATGAGAAGCTTGACAGGAGCCAGCAGTGTGTGCTCGCAGCCCGGAAGGCCAACCGTATCCTGGGCTGCATCAAAAGCGGCATGGCCAGCAGGGCAAGGGAGGGGATTTTGCCCCTGTATTCCTCTCTTGTGAGACCTCAGCTGGAATATTGTGTCCAGTTCTGGAATCCTCAACATAAGGATGATATAGACCTGTTGGAACAAGTCCAGAAGATGATCAGAGGGCTGGAGCACCTCCCATACAAGGACAGGTTGAGAGAATTTGGCTTGTTCAGCCTGGAGAAGAGAAGGCTCCGAGGAGACCTTATAGCAACCTTCCAGTACCTGAAGGGGCTACAAGAAAGCTGGGGAGGGACTGTTTACAAAGGCTTGTAGTGATAGGACATGGGGCAATGGGTATAAACTGGAGAGGGGCAGATTTAGACTAGACATAAGGAAGAATTTCTTCACGATGAGAGCAGTGAGGCAGTGTCACAGGTTGCCCAGGAAGGTTGTGGATGTCCCACCCCTGGAGGGTTCAAGGCTAGGTTGGATGGGGACTTGGGCAGCCTGATCTAGCAGGAGGTGTCCCTGGGTTTAAACTAGATGATCTTTAAGGTCCCTTCTAACCCAAACTAGTCTATGATTCTGTGAAAAGAACTGTTTCTGTGAGCCATAAATATGAAAATGAGGCATGAAGGTAGAACTTGCTTGCACAGCACAGAGTGGTAACAGACTCTGGATCTCCTCATTAATCTATTGATCCTTCTGGGGAAACTGATGATTACAATGTACACTGCAGTCTTTTGAGCTTGAAGGAAAGGATTCTGTTCATCAAACAAATCTCCAGAGAAGTTTCATGCTGTGATACAGAAAACACAGGTTTGCTGTGGGAGAACAAACTCTTTCAGTGTGTGTGGTCTTAGTGATAAACAGAACCCCACAGACAAAAACCCTTCTGTTCATGGGAGATACTTGCTGGGCCAGCCTCCTTTCTGGTCCTTGCTGTTGTTATTGTTATTCTTGTATTTAGGAAATCTAACAGTGAATCCTACTGAAAAATCTCTATTCCAGTGAATTTATACTGTAAGATGAAATGAGGCACACGTGATGAATGCAGACAGACTGACAGATGGGTGAGCACAAGAAAGTAATGAGCAATAAAATTGGTTAGTGTGACAGACAATAGTCACAGCAGAAGCCCAACTGTTGTAAAGCTTTCTTTTGGTTTCACAGTCAGTGAGAATTTCAGGGCAAGGTCTGGAGGAAAACAATGAAGTAGCTTGTCCAAGAAGCCCCTTCTCAACCGAAGGAGTAGCAAAGATGAAAGAAGGAATAGGACCTGAGGGAATGGCAGGAAGATGTGCCAGGGGAGGTTTAGGTTGGAGATTAGGAAATGGCTCTTCACCCAGAAGGTGGTGGAGCACTGGAACAGCTTCCCAGGGAAGGAGTCACAGCCCCAAGACTTACAATATTCAAGAAGCCTTTGGACAACGCCTTCGGGGTGATTTTTGGGGTTGTTCTATGCAGGGATAGGAGTTGTTCTATGATTCTATGATCCTTGTCCAAGAAGTTAATCTGCTGGTATCTCAGCTACACCAGTCAGTGTCCAATCCAAACCTTACACCAAGGTTGTTCTCCTAGAAACAGACTCCAAACTGTGCATAGATGATTCTATACCTTTTCAACATTTTCCAACTTTAAGTGACCATGAATAACTGACAGTTAGTACTGACAAGGTGGCACATTGTGGGTAAATCTATACCTTCCTCATCAAGTTAGCCCTGACCACAGCAGCGTTTCATGGCCCTCAGCATGTATGAGGATTTGAGTGCACTGTGTGCCCTGCAGAGACCTGACTGGGAAGCAGCCTTGCAGAAGACCAAGTGTTGACAGGCAGACTGTCCTGCAGGCTGAAAAGGCTAACAATATTTTTCTATTTTATTACATTACTTTATAACATTATCTATGTTACTATTGAAAATGATGAGCGATGGGGCACCAGAAGTGTGGAACATAGTGCCAGGTATTGACTGACATGTATTAATACACTGTGAGATGTACTTAATGCCACATTGTACAGGAGACAGCTGAGCCTCTCACCTTGATCCCCTCCAGGAGAAAGTTGAGGCCTGCAGTTCTAAAGAAGGAAACCCTGGAATACCAATTTCCCAAAGGGAGTATGTTTGTCTTTTTCTGTTGTGAAGATCATGACTGTTCTTGCCGTTACTGGGTAACGTTCAGTTTGCTTGACATTCTCCTGCAATTTCATCATCCATTTCAGAAGTCGGTTCATTCCCAACTCTGTATAACTCTTTGGAAGTTGGTTTAAGAAATGTCCTGAGGGCAAAGATATTAATTTGAGTCAACATCTGAAAACAGAGTGCAGGGCAGCCCTGCATGTACTGCTGTTCCAACATGCCCCTGCCTTGTCTCTCCCCTGTGTTTCTAGCTGTTGCTTTAGACCAGTAACTGCTGGTTTATGGCAAAAAGAAGTTAAAAGGCCTTTAGAACTTGGACTTCCCACCTGATCTTCAAGGGTCTATTGATGAAAACTTGCCATATGAACCATATCTTCAACTGAAATAGAAAGCCTCATTTTTTTTCTCAAAACTAGCAATGAAAAATACAGTTTGGTTTCTCTGTATTTTTGATGCTACTTTTAGGCTAAGTGGTGGTAATACTTAAATACATGAAGCTGAGATCCTATAAAATTTATTCAAACCCTTGGTCCCACTGAGTTACAGTCGTCTTTGTATGGTTGCCAGGAAAGCCTTTTCTCCTCTGTGGAAATGTTAGATGTCCTCTGTCCCATTGCTACGTGTTCATGAAATTAGAAAGGCTAGAATCTTCTTTACTGTGTAGACTAGTAGTCTGTTTCCAGGAATAAAAAAGGCAAACCAACAGTACTACTCCAAAAAACAGAAGCATGCCTGTAAAAAAACAAACCTGAAATTTCCCTTCAGAACTTTTTCAAGGACTGATGCACATAAAACCAAAAAATATTGCTATCGAGCCTTTTTAAACATAAAATCAAGTGTTTCAGAAATCCTTTAACATCCTTTGATGTTTCTTCACAGATCTGACCTGCTTTAGAATATTGAAAAGACAGCCCATCACTGCGACATACTCAAACACATACATTTTAAATCACTTTTACATTGCTATGAAGAACAGTGTGCTGAAGAATGAGTGCCTTCTGAGCAAAGCATGGCACTGGGACAGGCACAGGGAGGCAATGCAATCATCATGTATACCATGAAGTTTTCAACCATAAACCAAAACCAGCAGATGTTGTGTAGAGGTGATTCTGCCCCTCTATTCCACTCTTGTGAGACCTCAGCTGGAGTATTGTGTCCAGTTCTGGAATCCTCAACATCAGAAGGATATAGAACTGTTGGAATGGGTCTAGAGGAGGCTACAAAGATGATCAGAGGGCTGGAGCATCTCCCATACAAGGACAGGCTGACAGAGTTGGGCTTGTTCAGCCTGGAGAAGAGAAGGCTCCGAGGAGACCTTATAGCGACCTCCCAGTACCAGAGGAAAGCTGGGGAGGGACTGTTTACAAAGGTTGTAGTGATAGGACATGGGGCAATGGGTATAAGCTGGAGAGGGGCAGATTTAGACCAGACATAAGGAGGAATTTCTTTACGATGAGTGTGGTGAGGCCCTGGCACAGGTTGCCCAGAGAAGCTGTGGCTGCCCCATCCCTGGAGGTGTTCAAGGCCAGGTTGGATGGGGCCTTGGGCAGCCTGATGCAGTGGGAGGTGTCCCTGCTCATGGCACGGGGGTTGGAACTGGATGATCTTTAAGGTCCCCTCCAACTCAAAATATTCTATGATTCTATGAATCTATATGATTTTTTACATGGCTTTGGTATAACAGCAGTTTAGAATATATTAATATTTTTGAGACAGATCACAAGATTGGGTTGTGCAATTCTTAACATCAACACCTAATCATCAAGCACTTTAGCAAAGTGATTAAATGAAATTTGTTACAATTAAAATCGTGACTTAATGAAAGATTTGAGAATGACAAGGTTCACCCCAAGCAGGGTTTCCTCAATCAAATTGCATATACACACAGATGCACTGTGAACAAAATCACAGCCAGACAAATGATTCTAAATCAAATTGCACAAACACAGACAGAGGTTAACCTACGATTAAAATTTTCCTTTCTTGTGAGTTTCATGAACTCACTTTCATGTGCTGGCATTCATCATTCATCATGAAGTCTTCCTGGACTTCAGTAAAGCCTTTGACACAGTTTCTCACAGCATTCTGCTTAGGAAACTGGCTGCCACTGGCCTGGACAGGTGCACACTCTCCTGGGTGGAAAACTGGTTGGATGGTCAGGCCCAGAGGGTGGTGGTAAGTGGAGTCAACTCCAGCTGGAGGCCAGTTACAAGTGGGGTTCCCCAGGGCTCAGTGCTGGGTCCAGCCCTGTTCAATGTCTTTATCAATGACCTGGATGAAGGCATTGAGTGCACCCTTAGCAAGTTTGCAGACGACACTAAGCTGGGTGGAAGCGTGGATCTGCTGGAGGTCAGGGAGGCTCCAAAGGGATCTGAACAGGATGGAAAGCTGGGCTGAGACCAATGGCATGAGGTTTAACAAGGCCAAATGCCGGGTCCTGCACTTGGGGCACAACAACCCTGTGAGGTGCTACAGACTAGGAGAAGTCTGTCTAGAAAGCTGCCTGGAGGAGAAGGACCTGGGGGTGTTGGTTGACCGTGACTGAACATGAGCCAGCAGTGGCCCAGGTGGCCCAGAAGGCCAATGGAATCTTGGCTTGTACCAGAAACAGTGTGACCAGCAGGTCCAGGGAGGTTATTCTGCCCCTGGACTTGGCACTGGTGAGACTGCACCTGGAATTTTAGTGATTATAAAGAGTAGATATTCAGTGTATAAAGTGAAACACATATCTGGTTTATGTAACAATGTAAATGAATATGCTCACTGGATTTTTGTGCTTTGAGAGCACCGTAAGACTGAGAATGACTTTAAATTTTTCTAATGGAGATGATTCCTATCCAAAAGTTAAAAAATGCACCATATATCAGTTCTCCAAAATCTTGCAACTGGTATACGTATTTTGGAGAAAATAGTGGACATCTTCCTTGGGCAAATCCATAAAAGAAAAAGTGAATTTTGACTGAAAACCATCCACCATGACTAGTCCACTAAATCTACAGCATTGACAAAAAAATATTGTACTTGAATTCTGCTGAATACAGAAAGAGTTTCTGTAATTTTACCAAAGGCTGTAAACTGTTCAGTTCTCGTATTTGGTTTTGTTCTGGATGAAGAGTCAAAAGACCGTTCTGTCTAGCAAGGAAATCTCGTGAAATCATTTTAATGTGATTATTGCCCAGTACCGACTCCTGCAGAAACTAGAGCCCTTCAAGTCCTTCAATTTGGCTGATGTAGTTTCTTAATATAGCAAGAGAAAAAGCATGGAAATATCTTTAATGGATCTGGATTTCTTTCCAGCAAAAGTATCTTAAGTGAAAGCCACCTATGAGCTTTCTGAATAACTTGTATATTATTTTGGACCATTTCAGTGACACTGGATGACAGTGTGTTTGATGTCAGCTGTCTATCTGCCATCTCTGTTTATAGCAAAACATCTTCCTGGGTAAAATCTGAGCATCTTGAGGAATAAGACTTAGGTCAATCATTATCGTCAGTATTGCTTATAGTGAGGGGGAAATTTCCTCAGTGTGGAACTTGCTGCTAACCATAAGATGACAAATACATCTTCCACATGCTGGTTACCCTGCTCCGCACATGCAAAACACGAATAGATCAAACAAGAGTATGATGCTAAAATTTTCCTGGACAAAAGAACTTCAGCGTTTCACACCCCCAAGAAACAATTTGTGAAGGGTACATATGGATGACTACAATTTTACTAATCACTTGAGCAGGTTTCATAGGAATTATACCTGGATACCATAAAAAAAATATAATGAAAAATGAAACAAATCTACTACTTGGAGGTGGAAATACTCCATACATAAGCTTCTATTCTGTGGAAGCTAAGTAGAGCTTTCTCAACCCAGACCATGGAGATCAAATAAATAAAAAATCCCTCTCCTCTGCTTACAGAAGTCTGAGGACATGAAAAGGAAACAGCTGTAAACCACTCTTTAATTTAGCAAAATACTTAGGTTAGACTTCGGGTGTATTCTTACCACATAAGAAAGAAAATAGGGCAGAATAAAATAACATGTGCTGTTCTACGAATTTGTTTATAAAAGCTTAATTTCTGTTACGTCTGACCTGTTATGAAGACAGGCTGAGAGAATTGAAGCTGTTCAGCCTGGAGAAGAGAAGGCTCTGGAGAGATCTCATAATGACTTTCCAGTACCTGAAGGGGCTACAAGAAAATTGGAGAGGGATTTTTTACAAGGGCCTGGAGTGATAGGATGAGAGGGAATGGCTTTAAATTGGAAGGAGGAAGATTTAGATCAGATGTTAGAAATAAATTCTTCGCAATGAGGGTGGTGAGGCTCTGGCACAAGTTGCCCAGGGAATCTGTGGCTGCCCCATCCCTGGAGGTGTTCATGGCTATGTTCAATGGGGCTTTGAGCAGTTGAGTGGGAATTGTCCCTGCCCACGGCAGGGGCATTGGAATTGGATAGTCTTTCAGGTGCCTTCCTATCCAGATCATTCTATGATTCTAAGAGGATCTGAGGAGCGTTTAAGAACATTTTTGTTTTTAGAATACCTCACAATTGAGAAAGAAGTTAACAGTCATTAAGAAGCCAGTAGCCATTTAGTGGGAAATGAGAACTAGTTATAACATATGGAAAAATAAAGAAATAGACAGTAAGAAGTGAAAAACAAGTAAGAAATGGATGAAAAGAGTAAATTCACATAAGAGGACATCAATGACTTGTCACATTAAGAAAATAAAGAGCTTGAAAGTATATCACAACCAAAAGTAATCCTGGCAATGGTGATGTACCACTACTAGCTGAAGATGGCAGAAGTATCAATAAACCTGAAATGAAGCATAGTTGTTCACTAAATAATTTTGTGGTGCATTTCTGGGGAAATAAATGGCAATGTTACTCATGTCATACAGTAATAATGAAATAATTTCAATTCCAGTATTGACTTAAAGGTTCTTAAGTAGCAGCTACTGAGGTAGAATCTGACATGTTTAAATCAGTGACTCTGGATGAGTCACATTTGAAAAAGCTGGCTGAGAAACATCATGGAATATTTATGTTGACTTGCACTAATTTTGGGAACATCAGCCAAGTTTCAGTAGTCTGCAAGAAAGCCAAAATTTGTCAATATTTAAAAAGGGAAAGGGGAGGAAACTAGGAGACATTCGTGTAAAGAAGTCCCTCCCATCAACAAGAGGGACATTCCTATAGTTACTGAACTATTATTTCACGTCCTTTTGGAGCACCTGGTCTGTATAAAGAATATTCATTTCTCTTGAGGAAGCAGAAAAACAAAATGAATGCAGAAATTTGTCACACTATGATGGAAGCCCAAACAGCCCATTTCCACGTGTGCTTCTGCCAATATCCCTTTCGCCTAGAAAATCTGGAAACAAATTCATGTTTTTCCTACATTCCAGATGCTGAACATATGCAAGGAACGAAGACAAGAAGAGCTGGGCAAAGTCTTGAGAAGTATGCACACGGCAACTAGGTTCTCCAGGATTCTCTGATGCTCTGTCACTGTTAATTTTATAAAACTTGACCAATGTCTAGAGGGAGCTCCGCATGGTGACTTCGCAAGGCTTGTCTGATACGATAAAACTGGATTTGACCGTGGACGTTGCCTTATCTGTGCAGAAATAAGAAAATGGATCCTGACAGGACCTGGAAGTTTCAGTCCTGAAAGAGTGCACAGATAATAAATGCAAACTGAAAGGTAATTTGAAAATGCTCTTTAGGACACAGGCTGGTCTAATATTGATGGCAACAGAAAGAAGAAAGCAGTATGACCATCTCCTTCAGAGAATGATAAATAGAATATCACGTATGAAATGAGCAAAGGGAAGGAGGTTTACTGGCAGGATGAATAACTGCTTAGGCTACACACAGTATTGTGGAAGAACTTTGGATCAATACACAAAAGCCTTCTTTACAGTTATAAAAGGGACTGCAGTCTGAACTGGCTGAACTCATTAATTCTAACAAGAGGTTGTGACTGCCATCAGAATAGTACAGAGTGTAAGGCAGCTGAATATTCATCGGTCAGGCTCAAGGAACTGAAATACTATCTCAATATATTTTGTAGTGTAACATACAAATTTGAGTAAAGAGTGACAACAGAACATTAGTGATCAATCAAAGTGGTTTAGTGTTTGATAGGAATGGTTGGACTCGATGATCTGGTTGGTCTCTTCCAACCTGGTGATTCTATGATTCTAATCTGATCAGAGACATGCGGCTGCGCTCTTCCAGATCAGAGCAGCAGCTAGAGAGAGGAAGGTGGTTCCCTTACTTAAAATGACATCCTTTGTAGGAAGGTGAAAAAACTTCAATGTATGCATAGCAACCTATGCAACAGATCCAAAGAACAGACAACATCAGCCTTGTATAATTAGTTTGATGAAGAAGTGGCCTAACAAGTTGTTTACAAAGAAAGTGGGAAAGAAAAGCCAACTAGATGATGTCAAACATAACCTACGTGTGCAAAACAAACAAAACATGCTGGGATTCTTCAAGCTAGAAGGGGTAAAAAAAAGGGAGAGCCAAAGCTCCTGACGCTGAAAACACCTTCTTTCTCCTCACTGGAGTAAAGGAGAGACGAAAGTATATTTTAAAAGCTGATGGTACTTGCTTCCTTTGGCAAGTCCTTGCTGTCTGTAGCCATGAGAGGCCACCTTTCAGTACAGCTGCTGCCCATTTGTTACCTGATTTGGGAGCTTCTGTGCAGGCTGTATTGATTAATGTGATCGTAGTTTAGACAAAAAGGAAACCTAATTAATCAAACAGAACCTTCTTCTACTAACACATTAGCAAAACTGCCAATTACATTTAACTGATTCAGAAAGTTGATCTTTAGAAAGATGATTGGTCAATTTAAAGCGCTTAAAAAAATTTGGTGCAGTTCATTGATTTTGGATCAGATTACTGCAACAATACTGTAAAACTGAAACAGAGGTTGCAATCAGCTTTGTGCTGATTGATTGGTGTTGTTACAAGAAATCATGAACAATGGTACTAAAGGAGATTAAGGACTGTATTTTCAGTCAGAAGAAATTAGTTTATCATTAATATCATTAAGAAGAACAGAAAAGACTGTGTTATGAAACCCACTTTAGGATTAGGAATGAAGATTAAATAATGGAAAGATGCGAAATTATTGCATTGCAGACATCTCTAAACTGGTCTGCCAGCACCAGCTGTACAGCTCTGAATTAAGTAAAAAAAGACAAATATGGCTTTAGAATACAAGTGATAAGAAAAATAAGATATAAATGAGATATATAGCACAAGCAGATCCATAACATGTTGTCTTTGGGTTAAGAAATGCAACATGTTCCTGTGAAAGAGGCACCCTGACAAAAATCTCATAACAAATTTACTATTCTTTTTTTCAGTAGGACACAATTGGTTTTATTCTGACAGAAAGACAAGGACTTTCAGCAGCCTGCTTTGTTTGCTTCTATATCACATTACTGAAATTCCAGTACTGTACCTTTTAAGCTATTTTCATTGCTTCCCAGCAGCACTGGAGCTGCAATTGTTCAGACAGAGCATTCCATTCTCCACTTGCCCTGAAGCCTCCCAGAGCACCACACAGATTATAGGTGTGTGATCCAGCTGCATCAAGCCCTTCTTTCAAGGTGCTTGTTAGTGCTAACTGGTAGAAGCAGGATCCTCTAGTGGTCAGAGAGACATTCCTCAAGTAATTTTAAGGAATTCATAACTGTGCTGTTGATAAATCTCTTCAAGAAATTCAGGGCTTGCAACTGTGATACCTCAACAGACACGTAGTCAGTGTTGTAGTACAGCTCTACAACCTTTTACAACAAAGGCTCCAAGGAATGAATGTCCTTGCAGAAAGTAATCCTGGCAAGAATGTTTAAATACTTGTACTTGCCCTCAACATCTTAAAACAATCTCTTGAAACCAAGAATCAAACTAAAAGGAGTTACAATTTCTTTATAAGCAAGACTTACTCAATTCCACTAGAGTATTGATATTCCTGGTATGGTGATTCTGTTGCTGAAGGCTTTCCAGGCTATTTAAGTTCAAAAGAAGAAGATCGTGCATTGTCCCATGGTAACCGACTACACATTACATCAGGTAGGGCCTTTCACTGACAGATATAAGTATATGTCTAAGCAAACACATACATGCAACCCATATAAATACTTTCCTAAAGATTAATAACAGGGAAGACGGCTGCAAACAAGTGTGACTTGTATAAAATACTTTTTGTTGCAAAACAGTGACTGCCCTGCTGTGAGCATACACTTGTGTTCAGTTAAGGATGCAGTGAACACAACCAGTCACAGGTCATTCTTGTTCTGTGCTCCTGTAGATCCACAACTGTGGAAGATATCCCTTTGTGATGAAAAATTATACGCATTTTATGGATCAGTCAGGGGAATTTGGCCTACAAACATTAGGGAATTATCGGGCATATTTGCTAAATACAGGTTCTAACTTTAGATTTTCATTTTCTAAGCACAATATTAGATACTATTTTTAATAGATACTCATAGAATCATAGAATGGTTTAGGTCTGAAGGGACCTTAAAGCTCATCCATTTCCAAACCTCCTGCCACAGAGAAGGCACAAAAGATTTGTTTGGCAGCAAACTCACCTCTGACATGATTGCAGACAGACTGGGACATTCAGACTTCCCATCCCTGGAGTATTCAAGGCCAGGTTGGATAAGGCTATGAGCAACTTGATCCAGTGGAAGGTGTCCCTGCCCATGGGCGCGGGGGTTGGAACTGGGTGAGATTTAAGGTCTCTTTCCCATCCAAACCATTCTGTCATTCAAAAAAGTTCAGTTTCTCCTCCAAAAACAAGGACTCCGCAACACAAGTATGCAGAAGTTGAGGCTATCTGAACATAGACTTTTTTTTTTCTTGTCTGTGTTAGCTCTTAGCAAGTTTTGTTCAATTCAAATCCTTCCACAATATATGATTATTTTATTGGCTAGTCAGTTTTATTCATCCTCATTCTACAACAGGTCTCTAATGGGAAGAAGATTTCAGCCTAACACCAAGGCTGAATATTAGTCTGGAAGAAGCTTAGTGCAAAAGAATTTATCCTAACTTCATAATTCTTTATGCTTTTTTAAATACAAGCTAATTATTGTCTTCTCTGTATCATAGATGAACAAATTCAGTACTTCTCGTTTGAAACACTTTTGAACAGAAACAAATAAATATTGATACCAAACGTATATTTTGTTGCCCAGGCTGTGAAATGACTTTCTTACACAGGATCTGACTTTAGACACCTAGAAGCAATCCTCCTCTGAAGACAGGACTGTTAGTGATCCTATCTATAACCTGTTTGACTTCTCCTTTCTGCTAAAACTGCAGTATTTTAGCCAGTCATTGCACAATGGAGATCCCAATCAAAAAATTTGGACTGCATTTTGGGGGCCCTAAATACACAGTGTTGCATCTAGGTTGTATCTATGACAAATAATCAGTTAAATATTCAGTGCTGTTAGATTGGCTTTGGTGATGACTAAAGACAATTTTTTGGCTATATTATTTTATTTTCCCAAGAATTTATCTTATCCTTTATGAATCTCTTCTCGCTGGTGTCACAAAACATATATGACATACGCTAAAGCATTGGTTTTCTTGGCAATTTTTCTAAACACAAATTCCCTAATGCACACAGAATGAAATGCTACACTTATCAGCAGCAATGTGTTTTCCTCTAGCTATTCTATATTCTAATAACAAATTGAACTGACAGAGGAGCTTTTAACCTTTCATACTGGGTAGATTAACATGATTTCAGCTGATGGATCAGAACAGGTTAGGATGACCTTGGATCTTCCTCCACAGCCTTGTGTGGCTTTTTGTTAGCTCCATTTTCTAAGGAAACAAGGCTAATATGATTGTGTTACCTGTATATCCATCTGCCAGCCTTATCAATAATTTCTAAACCTATTGTCGAGTTTCGGTCCAATCTGTCAGACAAGCACTACTCAACTTTCTCCTAATTCCATTAAAATGAGCAGCTGAATGAGAGTTATAAACTGATGATCCCAGTGAAGGGAAGGCTGCAATATTGGCTCAGCCACAATGCGTCTCTCCTGGAGGATCCAGGAGAGACCTTTTCTGAATGACTCGAGAAACTCTGAGAACTTATGTATAATTAAGCACTGGATAACCCAAAGACAAGGCTCTTTCTTAAGGCAAACCAATTTCCTTCAGTTCTCCTGCTCATCAAGTGACTGCTTAATTAGTTTATAGATTTCGATAGTCTTTCAAGCTGGGAGATAATGTTCAAAAGTGTTATTCTCAGTGTTTGCTGGTTTGAAATTAGACCTACAAACACTCTTCCTGTGATGTTTTCTTCATACTCATAGTACTCTGTGAAAATTATTCCTGCCTGATCACAACAAATGGATTACTACGGGAGAGTCCAAAATGCACATGATCATTTGGCTTCAGACACGAAAGCCTCTAAATTTTAGGGCAGAGTACATTTGAAGGGTCAGTATTAGAGAGCTGTGTTACTGTATGCTTTAGAGAATTTATATTTATAGTAGTTACAAGAACTAATGTTTCAACATCTTTCAACATTATACCTCTGTGACATCAGAAAAAAAAAAACTAGGTTCAGAGTTGGCAAAATATGTAAGCTAAGGATAGCTACTGAATTTTTTTAAGGAAAAAATTCTCATAATCCGTCTCTACTGACCAGGGAGAGAATGCAAAGCATCTGGCTGCAATTTCCTGAATCTGTCTGGTTATCTCTTTATCTTTGCCATCAGTGTTCCTGCTCTTTAAAAACTTGCTCAATATTATTGAAGCTTCACTGCCACTCTCCTTTGAAATACTTGCAGAGCAGCTGGAATTCCTGGAATCTTAAATGAAGGAAGTAGATTAAGGATGTTGCCTTGCCTTATGAGGCAACTCTTTAAAAAAAACAAGCAAGTGTATCTCATAAGTTTGTCTTCTGTAGAGCCTTGGTGTTTTAAAAAGGGCAATTTTCATATGCCAAAAGCAGCCACAAGCAAAATGAATGACAGAAAAATGTAAGCTAACAGAGGTGAAGGTTGGGTAGGAGAGGCTTAAAGATGCAGCAGGTTAAACACTGAACACTCCATCATTACACTTTTTATTTGCAGTTAAAAAATATTCTCCCTTTTAAATTTACAGACTAAAGCAAATATTCATGAGCCCTACTACATCAGACCATGGCCTTTTTATTCCACTACAGCAGACATGAATGTTATATAGGAAAAATGATAGCAGTCAGAAAAAAACAGTTGTTAGGAAAATGTATTGCTGAAAATGGAGGCTAAAAATGTCAATGAAATGTTGATGGCTAGTATAATCGGAGATCGTAATCAGGACCTACTGAAATTCAAGCAATGTTACAGGTGTGATCCTATGTAAGGACTGTAAAACAGTTAATCGGAATGCAGAGGAGAAAGGTAGTTTCAATGTGTTTTTTTCTCTGCATTTGGAAAGAACCATGATGAGTTGCTCACAATTTACATGGATAAAGAAATACTTTGTGTTTTTTTAATAACTGTGTGGGTTTTTTAATAACTAAAACCAGAACCACTCAGGTTAACATTTTTAAAACAGGTATTTTTCAATCAAGGATATTAATGAAGCAGTTGGAGAATTTTCAATTCATTTTATACAAACGTAGTACTTGTGCAAGGTTCTAGGAAGTTATGAACTAACTGAAATGATAGTATTGAGGATAAAGACGATGATCGGAATTGGTCAGGGTAGCATGATATCACCCTTAGGTCTCCCAGAAAGACTGATATGTAAATAGTTAATAGATGCCAGTATGGTGCCTAGGAGACAAAAGTGAATATTAAATTGCTTTTCATGAAAATTTAAATGTATTGATAAGATTAATAAATTCTGTCTGAGAATGTAATAAAAAAAACAATATTCAAAAGTGAAAGTAAGTCTTGTTAAAAAGACAAAAACTGGTTAGAGGATGGATCTCGAAATTTGGCTATAGAAAGAAAACCATCACTTTACAGAGTATTTTTATAGAGGATCTGCTTGAAGTTTTTTTTCTCAATGACCTAGCAAAAACGAGTAGGAGTTCCAAACATAAAGATGACAGTGAGGTCAGCTGTAAACAACAGTGTTATAGTAACTAACATGGTGGCCCCATTTAAAAAACACATTTCTGTATAGAACAAATTGTAAATTCTGTAGAAGGAAGCAGAGAAATTCACACTCACACAGCGAAAGGCAGGATCTCAGAGACACTGAAAAGGACTAGAACTAATGTCAGAAAACCTGATGAATATGAGCTTGCACTGTTGCCACAAGGACACATGTCAGTTAATATTTAGTCATTGGACTGGTGAGTAGGATTAGGGACTAGGCAAGTGGAATTATTTATGGGCATGCCATTACTAGTCCAGCGCTGGAAGTTTGTGTATAGCTTTGTAGGAGGCCATATATAAAAATCATGGTGACATAATGAAATATGTTCAGAAAGGAACTGGAATAATGTCACGAGAAATAAGAAAACACTTTACAATGAGACACTTAAGAAGCTGAACCTAACTTAGTTTAGTTAAGACAAGATAAAGTGGCATGATTTAGCTAAATAAGAAAAAGACTTCTGGTCCTTTGGAACACCTGGTTCTGCTCCTGTAGAATATCAGAGACACTTGAGACCCAATGGCTGAAAGTGGATAGGAGCCGTATTTGTGTTAGAAATAAGGTAAACATGACAGAGAGATAGGGGAGACCAGTAGATTTGCTGCTGAAATCTTTAAATGAACACTAAGAGTGGGTTTCATACCAGCAAAACTGTACCAGCAACAGAGAGATGTCCATCTGTGGTAGCTATCAGGGCTGTATCACTAGAATGTGATTCACTTCAGCTAACAGCAACCCTCTAAACCATTAGATGACTCATGTCCCCAGACTATTTGTTTCTGCACTGTCTATAGAAGGAATGTAGGGTGATACATTCAGATATGGCTATTGATATGTAGATAAGAAAAGTTAGGTGGAATTTATCCTAACCTGAATGGTTTACTGTAAAATCTGATGTAGCTCTAAGAGACAGTATGACTCGATGTAGAAATTCCCATATAATGGTTTCTTGCCTGCTTTATGCATAAAGTTAGACTAGAGAATCTTATTAGTACCCCTTGGTCTTAAAAATCTATTGATGCTAAGAAGGCTGTTGCACTGCAGAATAAGTAACTTGAATGTCCTCTTCAGGGTATCCTGGACCTCCTGTGAGGGATCTGGAAATGGCCATTCGCTGAGTTCAGAGAATGTGTTCAGAAATACCTTTTAACAAAAAGCATAAACCCTTTAACCTAAGACAACAAAAGAAAACTTTTACAGAGATTAATCTAAATCTAAGTAAGTACCTTTGACAGCATCAGCCCTACCTTTGAAAACCAGGTATTATGATACATCTGTAAATCCACCTTGTTCTTGCAAACTTGAGACAAATTTTTAGTGCAAGGAAATGCACTGAGAATGGGAGTTCTTCTTCATCAGTCTTAGAGTATTCCAACAGAGACACCTGAGGAAAACAAAAAGAAAACACTGTATTAATTATATAACTAGATAAACTACACATACTTCATAGCTTGACATATAGTAAATGGCATAAAAATCCTGCTTTTTTTGGAAGTGGACGGTGATATGTTAGGAGACATAACAATTCACAGATCTACTTGGTTTAACAGTTTACAAGACTCTTACAGATCTTGCACATATTGAATTTTTAGAGTTCTCGGTACATAAAACTGTGAGAGCATACCCCATTAAAACCCTCTATATTAACTATATTCTGGGGGTTTTATGTGAAGATATTTATTCACTTTTCTGCAAAAAGACATGACCTAACCCAGCACAGGAATAGACGGAGTTCCATTGTAACTGTGCTGTGGTCATATAAAAGTTCTATTAGCATGATATTGGGTTCCAATCTCTACAGCACATTGACTGTGTTATCAGCCTAGGATTCAAGAGTATTTGGTCTATAGCCCAGAGCTTAAGTAGAACAAGTTTGTGCTCAGAGGTTAGGAAGGATTGCTTCAAAATACTCTGAAAAATTACCTACTAAAAAGACCTTAGAGCAAGCGATTTGGCACTAGGTACCTAAAAATCATATAGAACTACAGTTTTATCCTGTTCTTTTCCTCTCTGTTGTTTTATTTGGCAAACATTATTACTTTCGTGTATTCTGAATTTAGGAGAAGTAGAACATGACTGTTTCCAAGCTCATGCTAGCATACTATTTGGTTACCAGCAAAGATCTTCCTAAGATCACTGTTCATTAAATAGTTTCTGACCTACTGCCAGAAGCAAGGACAAAAACCTTTATCTTCACAAAAGCCATAAAACTATATGTTTGGGTTTTTTTTAAAGAAGAGGTGCAGAACTGTTTCTAAAGCTTTCTTTTTCCATAGTATTTGCTATAAGTTACAACAAAAGAGAACATCAAACCTGGTTCGTCTTTAATCCTGCAATATATTGTAGCACTTCTGCAACTCCTTCATTAGAAATCAGGACTCCATCTGGGTTAGTGAGAGCCTTTAACTGGCCAATAACACTCAGCTGCGATGAGGCTGCCTTAAAGAAAGAAATCTTTTTGAATTGACAATATAGTTTGCATACAAGAAAGAGACTTGGACTTCCTTTCTTCTTATTTTACTGTCATCTTGTGGATATCAAGAGCTAGAGCTTTGCTGTGATCTTCAACAGAGCCACTGTGTCATCCCTGCTTACGTAGTTTGCTAGAAACATACAAGACAAGGAACCTTTGGACCAGTTTTGATTTTATGTGACATCGATGGTAATGAACTGCTTTGGAATCACATGGGCTAACTTAGAAGTTTACTAACATTACAAAGCTCACTAATGTATGACATGTATTAGTATTTGTTTTTATAATCTAGGGGTTTTGTTTATGGACATAGAAATATGACAAAAAACCAAAGAAATCTTCATAGGATGTGTGAGAAATATTCAAAGAATTTAGAGGCATCACCAAATGACATCACCATAGACCTATCCTATACATACAGAATACATTAGACTGCCCACTAGTTTAAAATACACAAAATACCCACTTCATGCATATGAATAGTAATGTCTTTGTGAATGGAATACAGATATATTTTGACGGGCAAATAAGGGAGATGCAATCACTGATAAGCTAGCTGGCAGAACATCCTCTGAGAGGCATTAAGGATTTCTGCTTTACTCTGAACTGAACCAACTAGACTTTGTGATTGGGTGTCTGAAAAACTCTAGAGAGGCACAGGTTTAGTGATGTGTAATACTCAAGAGTTACCATGTTGACACACTGATGGCAAAGAACATACCAAAATTAAAAGTTTAATCTAATAAAAACCTAATAACTCCAAAGAACCAGAGACCAGAACTGGTAGCTCTTACTATTTCTATCTCAGCATATACTGAAAAGATTCATTGAGGTTTAACTCTCAGGCCAAATAGACAAAGCAGCATCTTCTTGGGTCCTTCCTGGGTGCCCAAATGGAGTTCTCTTTTGTGTGTTGTTTTGTTGTTCAAATCATTCAAGAAAGGTGTTCTATTTGCTTGACTTTGACTTGAACAAAATATTAAGATGAATGTTAAGTGATCATTAAAAAAGCTGTTTTAATGAATCTTTCAGTACCTCAATTTTGTAAGGTTCAACTCTGCTGATTCTGACTGAGCCCTTTAAATAATGTTAAAATGTACTGATTCAAAGGGAATAAAGAACAGAGGGAAACATTTGTTCCAGAAGCTGGTTGGGCCATAGGAATGAATGAGAACCAGTAAAAACGCTGAGTATTGGCTTTCTTACTGAAGCTCCAGCCAACACAGCTGTGCTGCAGACAGATACATGCAATAAAAGAGAGACTAACAGTATGTAGGCACATCCCCAAGGCTATGAACTGTCTCTCCTCCCACCCCTCATTCAACACAGCTGAAATAGCAAAATTAAAGTCAGGGCTTGGCTTTTGATACTTGGCACAGGCCACCAATAAATTCACTTCTTAAGGGAAGCGAGAAAGAAAGTAATTGTGCCTCAGAGATGTCTCTGAGCAAAAATGCCACACAGCTTATTCACTTGGTTAGACTGTGACTACAAAAAGAAGTGAAGTCTCTGTGAGAACAAAGATGCCATAACATGATCATAAAGCTTCCTGCACTGCAAGGGCGTAAGAATTAATAATGTGCAGAACTGGATTCTAAGCCTCTATAACTGTGTCTGTTTAAAGTGCTTTCCCAGGAATTTCAAGTGCTGATACGTACCTTATGCTCTGGGTTGTGGGTGATGTCAGACTAAGTTGGGAGTGTGTGTGTAAGAAGTTACATCTCTCCTGGACTTTTTCAGCTGGTTCCAGCTCAGGTTGAAGAATTGCAGTTTGCTTAAGCCTCTAACGCCCTCGATGATGACGTGGTTATGGCTTGCATCAAACTATTCCCAGCTGGGCTGCAAGACAAAGCAGGTTGGAAAATAGTTGTATGGTCTAATGTGTGACAAAAGAAATTTTGGTTAAAGTAAAAGACACATTTAATCTTTAAATCTGACTTAATTGGATCCAGTGCCTGGGACTCCGCTTGTTCAGCATTGGGTCTGTGGAGCGAGACCTAGTGTGCTCCAGCCATGTTACTCTATTTGTGAAAATGAAGTGACCATTACAAAGGTCAGATTGATGATATAGTGATATTGTTGTAATATTGCGATACAAATTGCAGACAGTATCAACAGGCACCAGAACTGTGGGCTGAAAATAATATCACAGTATTTACAATCCTAGTTTAGCCCTCATTCTCTTCCTCTCTGTGCGTCCTGGCCCATCCTGTCTTGTGAGCACACCTGAAAATGTAAGGCTACTTATGCTAGTAAATGTTCCTTAAAAATAAATAAATTAGACCTTAATTTCTGACAAGCTTATAAATGTTGTTTAAGGAAGGAAATTAATTTGATGATAAGCTTTTGAAGTGGTTTTAAGTCTAGAAACATCCTGCAGCTTGCTCAGGCTTTTCCCATTCAAACTGAAAACCTAGGCCAGAAGTAGATCAGAAATGATAATCCTGCCAGACAAGCAGCCAAATTCTCCATTCTCCAAAACTCCATGGCTGCCTTTAAAATGAAAAAACTTCAACCGATGCTTTCAACTGATGCAAATACAAATACCATCCTACCAATAAACCATAGAAGGACTATAAAAAATGAATCCAAACTAACATGAAACAGTCCAAAGTTTTTTTTCAGAGTGAGTATGAAACTGCATGAAGTAAGTTACTTCTAGCATGGACTAATGGCTAAATAGCAGTCTGGTGCAGCTCACTTTCACTCTGTGAACTAAACAAGCACAAATACTTTTTCAAAGAGGAATCTTCTTGCTTGTTATTGCCTTTGAAAACACACACTTCAGCTAAGCAGAGACTGCATTCTGAGAAATGAAACCTCTTGACGCGACCCGAAGTCAAAGATGAGTTCAGAATACAAATGTTAATTTAACCTTAACTTTATGCTAACAAGTGCCTACACACCCTTGCCAGAAGGACATGCATCACTTTGTAAGCATTGCCATGGCCTGAATACTGAATTAGCTTCTGCGCAGTTGACTTGATAGATGGTATTCACTGCACAAAGCTGGAGTACTGCGGCCAAGGAAAACTTCTGCAATTATTGCTTTCCCTAAGTGAGAGAGAAAAGTCACTCAATGCTCCTGATTCCAGCTTGGGGGGTGCAGCCAGGGTAATAGAACAGTGGTGCTTGATGCAATAACAAGCAGGCTACATCTTGGGTTGACAAATACATGCTTTTTTTAAGGAAAACTTCTTGACTGAAAGGGTTATCAAGCACAGAAACAGGCTGCCCAGGGACGTGATTGAGTCAGCATCCCCATAAGTATTTAAAATACATGTAGATCAGGTACTTAGAGATATGATTTAGTAGTAGACAGGTACTGTTGGACTTCAGGATCTCAAAGGTATTTTCCAACCTAGGAATTCTATGATTTAATATGTTTGTAATACATATTAATAGTAGTATGGTTTTTATAACTATAGTGATTCAGGGTTTATGTTTCTTATGAAACAAATAAACCTTGACAAAACATTACACTGTGAAATCTAGCATTTGTAGCCAGGTAATATTTAAAGCCAGTGAAAATAGAAATACAAGTAATAACATAAACAGTGGAACACGTGAGGTCAAGTGTCCTTTGGACTTAACTTTTCCAACCTCTGTTTCCATACTGCAGTAATCCCAGCTTCCATAAACTCCCTATGACACCAAGGCCAAGCAGGGATAGGAGTTGGACTCAATCATCCTTGTGGGTCCCTTCCAACTCAGGTCTTTTTATGATTCTATAATTCTATGTGCAGGGGCTAGTCTCAAGCTACAAATATGTTGACAGACTTCCCAGAAGTCCACGCTGACTGTTGGCTGATGTTCAATAAACCCTAGGAAGCTGAGAAATGTCCATTTTCTTTGTGGGGAGAGGGAAGAGAGGTGTCCTAATTTGGGTTAAGCCAGATTTCTACAAAAATCATAAATACTTTATTACTTTTAAGGCTTCTATGTCTTTTTCAAATTTGATGGAAATTTGATCATTCCTAATCCACTGCAATGACAGAGTCTCACAGCATGAATGGTGGTATGCCCTATACTGGACAGGAATGACCCAGTATATTCGTGCATTTCCTCGCTAATCTAGAAAAGATCAGATGTATCTAATTACTTCTCACATGAGGATATTTCTCATAGATGCTTCAAACTTCTGTCTGAGAATTACACCCAGTACCTCAAGCCCTTTTAGGAGCTTCCTAATATGAAGAAGTGTCACTGGGACAGATTTCAGCTCAGTTTCAGAGCTCCTTTCAAGGCTACATATGCCATCTCATGGCCATCTACAGTATTAACAAAATGTCCCTTCGGTAACAGCAATTATACAAGCCATAGAATCATAGAATCATAGAATAGTTAGGGTTGGAAGGCACCTTGAAGATCATCTAGTTCCAAGTCCCCTGCCAAGGGCAGGGACACCTCCCACTAGATCAGGCTGCCCAAGGCCCCATGCAACCTGGCCTCAAACACCTCCAGGGATGGGGCAGCCACAGCTTCTCTGGGCAACCTGTGCCAGCACCTCACCACTCTCATCGTGAAGAAATCCAGCAAATACTTTATGTTTTTCCAAACTTTGAAACATCATGCTTGAACATCTTCTCAGGATCACTACTAGTGTTTCCTTCTGCCTTAGCTTATTGTTTCAGAAGCTTTATTCTGGGACATTCACATATGCTTAGACTGTTATGGAGAGGGAAACCTTTTATTCTGTCAGACAGCTGCAAAGATTAAAGCAAGAACCGAGTGTCTTTATTTGACTGAGACTATCCCTTAAAACAACTTTAAGCAACATGAAAATACAGCCATGAACTATGATAAGGGATGGCAGGAAGGGAAAACAAATAATAATGATAAGACAATAGTTTATGTTGTCATTATTTCATCAGAATGAGAGAGACAGACAAAAAAATTAGATTGCTAGCTCTGTGGGACAGAGCTCATCTTCCTCTGTGCTTACACAGCATTTAACACCATGAAAAGGAATACAGGCTAGCATGATATAAACAACAAGGCACCAAAACAGGACAGTAGATACTGTTTTTAAAGGTACAATCTTATGACTCAATAATCTGATCTCTTCACAGAGTAAAAAAGAGAAAGGCGAGTCTGCAAAAGGTTGGAAAGAAGACAAGGAGAGCAACTGGGCTTAGAGAGGAGTTGCCCTGAATTAATTTTCCTACTCTCTTCTTTTCCTTCATAAGTATGAAAGTACGTTTCCTTGCCTGATATATCTCCATCCTTGGAGATATTCAGAAGGTGTCTGTGTGTGGTCCTGCACAGCCTCCTCTAAGTGACCATGCTTGATCAGGTGAGTTGGGCAAGGTGACCTCCAGAGGCCCCTTCCAAACTTAACCTTTCTGTGAATCCATGAAAATACTTATTCTATTCCTAATTCCTTACTCAGCATGAACTATATTCCATCTGTCTGGCTGTTTTACAGTCTGGAGATGGAAGGAGGCACTGGTACAGGACTGAATATCTAGGGTTCTGTTCTGACAACTAGGATCCATGCTACAATGACCTAAGTTTAAGGCTAGATATCTGGAGATACCAGAGATAAATGGGCTATGATTAAATTTAGGATTATGGACCAAGGAAGTGATTTAGATTTAGAACAAAGCTCACAAGCCATGACCTGGGATGATGTATTAAAAGAACTAAGGCTGAATGAACTGAAATCTTGTGGTATACTTTGAGCACTGTTATGAAGAACAAAATAATAGCAAAATAATATTGTGTTCAAACAAATACAAATGAAAATTATAAAATAAGTGGCTGAAGAAACCACTGAGCCAATCTGTTCCTTGGGCAGCAAATACAGGTGCTGCAGCTGTTTCTGTGAAGCCGTCCTAACTAGTCCTGCATCAGTTCCCTCAGACTCTAGTGGGGGGCACTGATGAGGAGTGGTGAGTGAGAAGAGATAATTTGCAACAAAGTGGGCAAGGAAAGGACAAGAAGATGATGAGAAAAACTGGAAAGCACTAATCATGGCTTTGCCTCAGATGGTGTAAAGATGTGATGAATGGAGCAGAGGTAAACTGAAGAAAGAGGAAGAAAGAAGAAAGATGAACAGAAAAATGATGAAAGGAGGGAGAAAAAGAGAGCAGTCCTTTTCTGCCTGCTCTCCTCTGTGCTATCCTTTACTAAACAGCGGTATTCTTCTGTCCAGAATGCACTTCCAGACCTTGGAACCCATCCTCCAGTGTTTGTAGCACCTTCTTTTCCTTAACTGGTGATTTGGGACAGCACACATAAGAGAGAGATTCCGTCTTTTCTTACTAAGAAACTCCAAAGAGAGGATTCAGGGAAAGAATCCAGGTTTTCATTATGCTGTGGCAAAAGCAGGCAGTAGACAAGAACAGACATCATGACCATACAAAGTTTACAGATTGCACAATATTGCACAATATTTACAAACTATAACAGACAAACACAAATTCCATCATACTGATGCTCACAGTGATCGTGAAATTACTTGAAAGACTTTTTTATCCTTGCCACTTTATAACTGGCAAGAGCAGTCTTTGTGTCCTGTATTACATAAAAGACTATTAAAAAATTTGTTTAATTGCCTCTAGAACCACAAGTCTCATTTTGCTGAAGATCCTTAGCAGGAAGGTAGCAAAGCACGAGAGGAAAGAGAGTAGTATAATGTATGCTGACAGTAGGTCCAGAACCCCACCTAAATACTACAAAACTGTTGATAACTTATTTTCCTTTTGATATGTTTTTTTCATAAGGATGCAATTTCTGGTGATTTACAACACTGTATTTCGAGCATCAGCAGGTTAGTGTGAGGATGTGATTAATTACTGCTAGACTTCTCTGCCAAAATGAGCACCAGACCATGAGGTTTCAATTTAAGAGCAGCATTGGGCTGATAGTTGCTTCTAGGGAATATGTGTAAATTGCTTATCATCACCTGCAATGGGATCTAGCACACAAGAATAGAGCTGATCTGGCTAATCCATACTAGAAGCTAATACAATCATAGAATCATAGAAAGGTTTGGGTTAGAAGGGACCTTAAAGATCATCTTGCTCCAACGCACCTGCCACTGGTAGGGACACCTTCCACTAAATCAGGTTGCTCAAAGACTCATCCAACCTGGCCTTGAACACTTCCAGGGGCATCCACAACTTCTCTGGGAAATTTGTGCCAGTGCTTCTCCACCTTCACAGGAAAATATTTGGTCCCAATATCTCATCGCTTTCATCTTACAACCTTTCCTCCTCATCATATCCCTGCACTCCCTAATAAAGAGCCCCATCACAGCTTTCCTGTAGTCTCCCTTTAAGCACTGGAAAGCTGCTGGAAGGTCTCCCTGGAGCCTCCTCTCTTCTAGGCTGAACAAGCCCAACTCTTTTAGACTGTCCTCATATGGGAGGTTCTCCATCCCACTGGTCATCTTTCTTGCCACCCCTGGACTCACTCTAACAGATCCATGTCCTTCCTCTGCTGAGGACTCCAGAACTGAATACAGCACTCCAGGTGAGGTTTCAGAAGAGAAGAGTAGAGGGGGAGAATCACCTCCCTTGCCCTGATGGTCACACATGTTTTGATGCAATGAGACAGTTCTTCACATCACGCGGAGAATATCCTACCAGCACAACACTGAGTGTGTTGTGGAGCTTCCTGAAAAGATTTTTCCCTCCAGGTAATATGAAAAGGGCTCCTAAAATCATTAGCAGTGCTAATCTGACTTTCCCATGGGTCAAAAATACTGCTGGAAGTGGGTAGTTGAATTGTCTGATGCAGGTTAGTACCTCAAATAATTTCAAGTAAATCTATAAGAGTTGGTGTCATTTTGGGTATCCAACTTTACGTGAATAGCTAAGGGTGAACAAATCTGTTTCATGTTGTATTGAAATGGACTAGAAGTTCAACAGTGGTGTTTCAGCTATGGGGAAAATACATGTTAGCTAAAGTCTTATAGGAAAAAAACTGCAAGTGGTACGATGCATAAGTTCATCTCTGCTCTCCTCTGAATGTTTCTCATGACTAGCCGGTCAAAATGTACCCTCCACAACACCGTCAACCCCTCAGGCAAACACCACCACCCCCTCCCTGACATCCTGACCCACGTGATTCCATTAACTGAAAAACTGTGTTTCAGAATGGGCATGTTTTGAATCCCTGCTGATTTGTTTTGATTTTAGCAGCTAAAATGTAAAAAGCACAGTATTAACTGTACTAAAATCATAACAATGCAGTTATGCATATCAAGTCAGCGAACTGATCAGTATGCAGAGAAAGAAATGGATTCACCAGGAGTTCTGTTTCACAGCTACAGGTGGGCAACTGGGTGTCCTAAGACCGTTGCTCTGCTAGTATTTATTTCTACATGTTCATCTACCACTGTTTTCCACTTTCAGAAATCTGGCCATTCATAGCAACACTTAATCTGTTTTCACAACCATATCAGGAACAGATGAGGTAAGACCCAGATTCTAACAGCAAAACTCAGGTTTGGTATTTTTACAAGCTGTGGACCTCTGAAATCCAAGGAATTTTTCTTAAAAAAAGAAGATGTAACAGTCAAAATCATTACTACAACTAAAAAATATTGCTTCTTCTCTAAAAGGTTGTGTGCTAAGATTGCTCATCCAAAACCCTTTGGTTTGGCTTTCATCCCTACAAGAGTCCTTTATTAATTTCTCCTTGCCAAAACAAAAAGATCCTAGGCTTAAGAAAGTAGCGTTAAAAGTAAGCAGAACGCTATTTATAAACAACCTCAAATGGAATCTGGAAGTACAGGACTACCTGCAGCTCTAACAAACATCCCCCAACACAAAAAGAAGGCATACCTGAGGTGGACAGGCTTGGAGTACTCAAGCAGAAAACATTCCTTGAAATATTGCCAGTCTAAATTTGAATCTCCCCTCAACTGAGCATCAAGGTTATTCATACAAAGATTATGTAAGCCACTTCTAATGCTTCTTTACAAGTAAAGCTGTGTAGGAACTTAGAACAATCATTACCACTGTTAAAAACAACGGGATAGCTTGCTTGTTCTTTTATCTTTCTTTTTTTTTTTTAATCAAAACCTTCATAAATAGGTCATAAAAAGTAAATGCAACAAAAAAAAAATCAGTCTTTGTGGGCTTAAAGCTTCAGCCTAGTACACCACTAAGAGAAGGAGAGGGACAGATTTGTTTTTTAAATTTGGAAGTGATAGATGATGCCAGGCTATAACTGTGGATATACTGATCCTAATATGTGGATATACTGTTCCTATACTGATCCGTAGTACCAAGCTTCATCCGCTTCACACTCATCATTGTTCTGTAATCATTAAGAGAATCATCTCCTCAAGTCAGAGATGGCCTTAGTTTGTTATTTAGTAATCATAATGATGTCAGTCCAAATTGCAGCACTAACGATGCTGCTGGATTTGGGTGCAAAGTGAGGCACTGGCCACATCAGTGGCCACTAATAGTGACAAATTTCACAGTATACTTAAATTCTCCCACACCTGCTTCAATTAATCCATCCTTGAGATGATCAAGTTTCTTTTCCGGTCTTTATTAACAGGCTTTAAAACAGTACTGCCTCAGTATACTATTTCCACTCTAATGCAAAATCTAAATGATTTCTTTCAGGGCCTGATTCGCTACAGACTCTGTGCTACCCTTGTAGTCAGGAACAGTGTTCGCAGTTCTTAGACACAAAACCAAAGAAAAGAACTGGCCAGATGAATGGCTTGCCTTAGCTGTTCTACATAACATCAGAGAGAGAACAGACAGCTATCTACTCATCAGAAGACAGCAATGCAATTCTTCCTTCATGAAAATTCTGTAGAATGAGCTTCAGACACATGCTGGCATCCAACAATAGGTCTGTAGCATCACTAATATGCTCAACATCCCCTATTATGAGGAATTCTCTGTGTGTAGACTTTGTGCTGGCCATTGACTTTGGAGTGAATTTGACTCATGAAGTCCTAAACCAGAATCTAGAATGACAAGAAGCTGTTGAAATCACAGTGGAATTACAGGTGGGGGAAAAACCCCAACCTGAAATGAAAAGCCCAAAGCACTTTCCTGGACCTGTACTGTTTAAAGACCCAAGCCCTGGTCCAATATGAACACTCATCCCAGCTGTTTTTTTTCAATTCTTTTTCTGTTTACTGAGATCAACAGAAATGGGAATGACAGCATCTGCCTTCAAGAAGATGTCTTGGATCCAACAAGTGAGACCACATAAGAACTGCCACTTTAATGATATTTGTAACACACCTAGTATGGACCTTATTAAAAAATAGAAGTAAGATACGCTTCAAGTCCTGTTGCTAAACTCCTAACTACCAGCTACCCTCAGACTCGATTATTAATGTCTGAAAATATCAAAATACTCTTCTTGTACGATTCACTAATCGTACTCAGTTCTCTGTTCTGGAATGCTATTCTTCACTCTAGTGCATTTATTTCTTTTAAGAGCACCTTGTCACGACACACTTTTTCTCTATCTTCATTATTATGACCTAAATTTTCTTTTTCCAGACTCTTACTCCTTAGAGATTTATTACTTGATATTTTACCCAGCGGTTACAACTTGGCTGGTTCATGTTCCGGGTCATAAAAAGACCCCATTAGGATTCAGAAGCAAGAGTTTTATGTTAAAGTACGGCAGGAAAATTGTCTTATGGACCTGGACAAGGCAGAGAAGTGGGTCTGTGTGAACCTCATGAGGTTTAACAAGGCCAAGTGCAAGGTCCTAAACTTGGGTTGGGGCAATATGCGGTTTCAATATAGGATGGGGGATGATGTGATGGAGAGCAGTTCTGCAGAGAAGGACTTTGGGGTGCTGATTGATGAGAAGCTTGACATGAACCAGCACGGTGCGCTCACAGCCCAGAAGGCCAACCGTATCCTGGGCTGCATCAAAAGAAGCGTGGCCAGCAGGGCTGGGGAGAGGATTCTGCTCCTCTATTTCTCTCTTGTGAGACCTCATCTGGAGTATTGTGTCCAGTTCTGGAATCCTCAAAATAAGGAGATGGAACTGATGGAATGTGTCCAGAGCAGGCTACAAAGATGATCCGAGGGCTGGAGCACCTCCCGAATGAGGACATGCTGAGAGAGTTTGGAGAAAAGAAAGCCCCGAGGAGACCTTATAACAACCTTCCAGTACCTGAAGTGTGTCTACAAGAAAGCTGGGGAGGGACAAAGACTTGTAGTGACAGGACTAGGGGTAATGGCTTTAAATTGGAAAAGGGTGGATTTAGATTAGACATAAGGAGGAATTTCTTCACTATGAGAGTGGTGAGGTGCTGGCACGGGTTGCCCAGGGAAGTTATGGGTGGCCCATCCCTGGAGGTGTTCAAGGCCAGGTTGTATGGGGCCCTGCACAGCCTGATCTAGTGGGACATGTCCCTACTGGTTACAGGGGTTGGAACTGGATGATCTTTAAGGTCCCTTCCAACACAAACTATTCTATGATTCCATGATTCTATTATTCTCTAGTATCTGCTTAGAAGTGCAGTCATTATTTACATTTCCATTTATAACCAAACAGGCTTAATTTAGATATAAACTAAAAGCCCTTTATACTAAAGGCAGTAAAAAAGAAAAATAAATACATGCATAAATCCCACTGATACCTATTTTCTCCCTTCTTTGACAAGCCTGCATCAGTGGAAAGGAGTTTGGAGTAAAGAAAAATGAGCCCCAGGGAGTTTGAACACAGACTTCAGGCTGTGTATATTGGATATGACTCTGAACGGTGCAAGTTGGTAGGAATTTGTTTTCAGAATGAAAGAAAGATTAAACCATGTACATAAATCCTTAGTAGTAATCAGAACGCCCATGCTAGAAGTGCCAGAGTGATATCACCTTCCTAAGTTCTCAGTGAGGTTGACCTATTTCAGATTCTGCAGAATATCTAAGTCCCGTGAATGTTTTAAACAATACAGTTTTAATCTAATATAGCACTGCAAATGCTGAAGAGCCTGTAGGCTAAAAGGCAGATCATTCAAATGTAAAAACAAATTTGACTGGAGTCTAAACAATGTTGGCCTCTGTTGTAAACTATAGCTTCCTTTTGACATGGAAAGAGAGAATGCATTTTGCCAGAAGGGAATTAGCTTGGAAAGCCTCTGTAAATGATACTGTAATAAAAATAAACGTAGTCCCCCAGCCTTAGTTTCACAGCTGTGCATGAGAAACCTTGCATATCATGCCTCTTGTCATGATTACTCATTAGTCCTTGGCTGCGGCTCATGTCTTGGCCTCTGGATATCATGAGAACTAAATCACTGATGTCAATCATTTCTCTCCATGATGACACTGCAGTTCTTTGCAGAGAGATACAGAAGTGTTGTAGTATCTTTGCTAGTAAATAATAATTTCCAGAAACATTCTATGGCCTATACACCTGCACTTTGTCAGCTGTTATTTTTCAGTCTTCCTTTTCTTTCCCTATTGTCATGCCCAGCTTCAATGTCTATATCCTATTTTATATAGCTTCAAAGGTTCAGAGTGATTTGATCTCATTCATCCCTATCAGCATCTCCTTCTGCTCTAACTACTTTTATCTTGATGCCAGTGTCTCCCTCTGCATATATTCTCCTAATGCAAAATGGACTGTGGTGCAGCAATCCCATCTCCCTGTTGGGGTGTGAAGACTTGGGTAATCCAGAAACCAACATGGTATTTTGCTAGAAATGGACATTTACACATTTATTCTTCCTTTACATGTTAAACTGCTAATCACAGAGCTCTCACTGGTTCCAGACTAGCCTCCAATTCAAAGTCTAGCTGGGGGGGGGGAATGACTAATTTTTCATAAGAGCTGATTTGATTTATAACAGCATGAGAAAAAGCCATGATAAAACTTCTCCTGAACAGGATTTAATCTCTCCAAGTTATAAAAACATAAAAAATCCGAACAGTAAAACAAAAATTACATGACAAATCTTTTATATAATACTGAAGTGCAGACAAAAACCTGAAGTTCTAAGAAAACTAAAAAAATCTTTTCCTCGTCAAGAATGGCCAAGATCTTTGAAAATGAGTGATTTAGTTAGAATATGCAGAACACTTTGACAGGTGTCAGTTCAAAATTGTGTTTCAGCTTTAGTCCTCATGAATTGAAGTATAAAATTTTCCTCTTCTGTTGTACAATAATTCTAAATGTCATCCCTACTTATTACATACATCTATATATAACGCTACTTAAATACTCTACATCAGACAAATTAGAAGAAAAGAAATCATAAGGACACTGGACTCACCTCTATATCCTTGATCAGGTTATTATTCAATCAAATTTGATTCAGCTTTTTTTGGGGTTTCCAGATTTCCAGTCCTGGAAATGTAATTGCAATAAAGATTTTGCAGATTTTGTAGATCATTTATTTTCTGCAATGGAAGAATAGGTATTACTTTGTAGCACTGAACAAAAAGAATGCCACTCTTTTTTTGTCAAGATACCACTAACTTGCATGGAAAATTGTTAGGTAGTTCCAAATAATTTGAGACCACACCCTCTGTGCAGAATTCTGCTGATTTAGAAAGTTTTTCAGTTAAAAGAAACAGCAGCTACAATGGTTCATGACAAATGATTAAATAATGTCTCTGTACTCGGCACTGGTGAGACTGCTTCTCGAATCCTGTGTTCAGTTCTGGGCCCCTCACCACAAGAAGGATGTTGAGGCTCTGGAGCGAGTCCAGAGAAGAGCAACAAAGCTGGTGAAGGGGCTGGAGAGCAGGCCTTATGAGGAACGGCTGAGAGAGCTGGGGGTGTTTAGCCTGGAGAAGAGGAGGCTGAGGGGAGACCTCATTGCTCTCTACAACTACCTGAAAGGAGGTTGTAGAGAGGAGGGTGCTGGCCTCTTCTCTCAAGTGACAGGGGACAGGACAAGAGGGAATGGCCTCAAGCTCCGCCAGGGGAGGTTTAGGCTGGACATTAGGAAAAAATTCTTCACAGAAAGGGTCATTTGGAACTGGAACAGACTGCCCAGGGAGGTGGTTGAGTCACCTTCCCTGGAGGTGTTTAAGGCACGGGTGGACGAGGTGCTGAGGGGCATGGTTTAGTGTTTGATAGGAATGGTTGGACTCGATGATCCGGTGGGTCTCTTCCAACCTGGTTATTCTATGATTCTATGATTCTATGAAATAAAGGGCAATGGGAATAAACTAAAGAGGGGCAAATTTAGACCAGACATAAGGAGGAATTTCTTCATGGTGGGAGTAGTGAGGTGCTGGCACAATTTGCCCAGGGAAGCTGTGCCTGCCCCATCCCTGGAGGTTTCAAGGTCAGTTTGGATGGGGCCTTGGGCAGCCTGATCCAGTGGGAGGTGTCCCTGCCCATGGCAGGAGGGTTGGAACTAGATGATCTTTAACGTCCCTTCCAACCGTATCTATTCTATGATTCTATGATTCTATGATTCTATGATTCTATGATTCTATGATTCTATGATTTGATTTTTATTAATTTCAATTTTATCTTTCCCTGTAATCTATCAGTAATATACAAACCTGTTAAGCTATGATTCTATGGTTTTCATTAAAATGACTTCTTTCTAACCAGTTTCCTGAAGAAGGAAAAAATATATCATAGTATAACTGAGAGTACAATAAGAAGCTCTGCCACATTTTTTTATGTAATCACAAAGCTGCTACAATTAATCTTTAGAATTATTAGACATATTGCTAACAAGAGTATAGCTGTTGCTGCAGCTTTTGTATTTTCCTTTCAAAAGCACTTACACAGTCTATTAACCACAGTATGCACAAACCCCAGCACCCTTAATATACTGCATCCCCACTGCACTTGACCTCCTGCCACACAACGTCTTTAGCAAGCAATTTAGGACAGGAAATGAACAATATATTTTTCCATTTACAACAAATAAGGAAATTGCATGAGAACTGAATTAGGTTTGGGTGGGTGCCTGCTCCTCTGGGCTCCGCAGGGGAGCTCAGGGAGTCATCCTTCCTCACCTAGACGGGGCTTGGCTTTGCCAGCCTCGCTTCTGGAGTGCTGAGTCCACAGAGAGCTTTCATATAATACATTCCCACAGAGTAATGCCATGGATTTGCCCATGGAGTTGGCCTCGTCAAGTTCGCAGCCCTGGGCAGGGCTGAGCCCTCAGTGGGAGGGAGACCACCTCGCACTGGCCACCGAGCCAAATGGAGGCGAGTGCATGGTGCAGTGACCCAGTGAAATCACGGAATGGTAGAATGGTTTGGGTTGGAAGGGGCCATCCAGCGCCATCCCCACTGCATGGGTAGGGACACAGTCCACTGCATCAGGTTGATCAAAGCCCCATCCAACCTGGCCTTGAACGCCTTCAGCAACAGGGCAGCCACAGTTTCCCTGGGCAACCGGTGCCAGGGCCTCACCACCCCCACAGGAAAAGATTTCTTCCTAATGCCTAACCTAAATCTCCTCTCTTTCAGCCTAAAGCTTGCCCCCTCGTCAGAAGAAGATGAAGAGAAGACTCCAAGGAGATCTTATAGCAACATTCCTGTACCTGAAGGGGCTACAAGAAAGCTGGAGAGGGCCTGTTTACCAAGGCTTGTGGTGATAGAACAAGAGGCAATGGGTATAAACTGGAGAGGGGCAGATTTAGACCAGACATAAAGGAATTTCTTCACGATGAGAGTGGTGAGGCCTTGGCACAGGTTGCCCAGAGAAGCTGTGGCTGCCCCATCCCTGGAGGTGTCCAAGGCCAGGCTGGATGGGGCCTTGGGCAGCCTGATCTGGTGGGAGGTGTCCCTGCCCATGGCAGGGGGGTTGGAACTGGATGATCTTTAATGTCCCTTCCAACCTGAACTATTCTATGATTCTATGATTCTATCGCTGCATTCCCTGGGCAACTGGGTTCCTGTGCTCCTCGGCCCTGCTATACCAATGGTTTGACAGCAACACGCTGGAGGCTCTCCTCATCCCTTTTCCAGGCAGCTGGCCCAGTACTGGTAATTAAGTTAAGCTGCCATGAACGTTCCTCTTGCTTGGTTAGCCTGTGGCATGGAGCTGATAAGCTGGTTTGTGAAATGTCACAAAAAAAAAGAAGGTTAGGGAGTTTTGCTCTGTCTTGTATCTCTCCCTTGGCCAGGGAGGGTGTCACGTCTGCGCAGTGGTTTATCTTCAGGGGGCAATGTGAACTGACTGCGCCAAACTGCAGCGCAGGGGCTTACCGTGGCTTAGCCTAAGTCAATTAGAAAAGTGAGTGTGAGATAAAACAGACCATTCTTAACCCAAACGGACCGTGTTCACTGAGCCATTTGCACTGTATTAGTTTTATCAGTTTAAGAACAATCATAATTAAATCACTATGTTTATTTTCTTCAGCCCAGTGAGACCAGCTGAATGTTTTCCAGCGGCAGGATTGCTCAGCAGAAAATCAGATCCTCACTGAAACAGGTGTCATCAAAGAAGCCTGATTTGTAAGTAAGGAGGTTAAATTTATTGAAAATTGCAAAGATTTCTGTAAAAGTCTTTGTATTAATGTTTCTTTACAAATTTAAGAGCTTCTATAGGTCTGTCAAGGTGCATGAATCTGTTACTTGCACTGCTTTTTCATGTCACCAGATGTCACTCCAAGTCCACATATGGCAGAGAACTTCCCTTTATTTCCATATTGTAAAAGACATTCTGGCTTGGTCTTACACTTTCCTTTCCATAGGTGCTACATTTCACGTACCCAAAGACAACAACGTAGATATACCACTTCTTTTAGCAGAAGTCTGTAACAAAGTTAGTCTATGAGTCAAAATATGCCCTCCTGAATTAACACATCGTAACAAGTACATAATGGAAAAATTTGGAATTAAAAAAGGGACAATAATGCTCTGAAAACTGTATACACTTTCTAATTCAAGGAAAAAAAACAAACAGAAGAATCATCTGCTCTGAGCCTTCTCCAGAGAAATTTTATGTAATTTTGCTTAAGGGGAATGTGTTCTGTTCCCTTTCCACAAGATCTTGCAAGAAAAAAGGTCTTGTTTAGCCAAAGACTCATTTTCTTTCCTTTCTCATTGACAAAGAATCTTAGAGGCAACCATATCAGTAAATTAGTTCAGGCAGCTAGGCCAACTGATACAATTTGTGATCTGTTTCATATTTTTTGGAAGAGTAATTGAACGAGTAAGCGTTAAAACTGGACATTGCATCCAAATTCAGATATTCCTTGGTACTATCAGCAGCAAAATGCAACAGCTTTTGTTCTGAGCATCTAACAGAATGACTCATTATTGGCAATGAGGAAAGCCAAATGATCTAATTTGGGTATAGGGATTTCCATTTGACTGGAAAGCACTCCTCTCTCACCAGAAGCGAATTATTGTAAGAATCGACATCATTGTGCAACATTTTTGGTCCTTTCTAGGTGACTGAATGATCTCAGAGTGACCTGCTCTGGCAGCCTGAAATCTATATGCATAGTATTTCTAATCTCTTCCACTGTAGCATGCAGGGCAACATTACAATATTAGTCATTAATTCAGCTCATTAAGAGCTAGACAATTTTCCTGCTAGATAATCTTGTGTTGGTTTATAAAGCCATTAAAATGTACATTTGCCTGTATAGTATTTTAAAAACGTCTGGCAGTGGTTGCTAAGTTTCTCTTTTAATGTAAAGCATTTTCAAATCCATTTCTGACTGAATTAATCGTTTCAAGTCTGTTATCTTTCACCTTCTGCTGTGACACATTCTGCTCTAATTCTACTAAAGCCTTTTAGTATAATTTGAAATAATTTCATAGCGTAGTCAAAGTAACTATTGAAGTGTTTCTGGTACTTTTCTGCTGGAAATCATCCCTTTAGTTTTGCTGACTACCAAAGGAACTTTTGAAACTGATGTTCATCACATTCTCATGGGTCACTGTCCATCACAAGTATGATACTTGTTTCTGCCTCTATTTTTATGGACTAGTAGACCATTTGGTTTTACTGGCGCTGCTAAACAATCATCATGGTTTTGTTTGCAGAACCATATCCCTCCTTTAAAAAACTCTATTTGAAATCTGCATGCAGCTTTTTGTCTCCTTCTGCTTTCTATCACTGGAATCTTTCTGACTTCCACTGTGTTATTTATTAATCCAAGTTCTTCTGATGTCATCTCCGCAAACCAGTGCATATTTAGATGAAACGTCAGATTAAGGGGCAAGAAGCGGTCATGAGACGGGTTTTGGGTGGATTTTCCTAATAATTTTAGAAACATAAATATTTTTATATGAGACATGACTATGCATTTTCAAGTATTTAAAACATTCCCATGGAAATACCTGGGAAATGTCTACCCCTTCAGCTGTGACTGATCAGTTAGCAAGATAAGCATGGACATGAAACATGATCTAGTTTTATTGATGTCTCCAGTTAGTAATGCAGAGTCCTTACTTCCAGCGAGGTCAAGAAAAATATTGCTGAAACCAGACTGAAAAAGACTTCTGGGGTTTGGCCCAGCAGTGGTGAGGCATTAGGTGTGTAACGGAACAAGAGTCCCACGAGCCATGAGAACAAATGTGGCAAGGGGAGAAGAACACTTGCTTGATTTTGGCACTGCAAAATATAGATGTTATAGATCTTATAGATGTTATTTGGGGAGCATTCTGGTATGTATCCCAAGCTAGTTACAGCTTAACCTGCAGGACTGAATGGGATAAAACTGTGTCGTCTGAACAATGTCACTTCTGAGAGAGAGTTGTCACAGATAATCCAGAATCATGACTTTAAATGCACATGCATTGTGTTTTGCCTGAAGTAACTCCTGCCTGATCTCTGAGTGGAAGAGGCTATCTCCCAGCAGCTCTGGCTGCATCCTCATGCCCCAGAGCATCCGCTCTCTCTGCAGCTCACGTGGGTTCACAGACAACTCTTCACCATTTTTCTAAAGTAAATGATCTATACAGAAACATAAAGATTAATACATATGCCTGTGCTTTGTATTTTGAGTGAATTGCTGTATTTTCTTGTTGGTTTGGATGACAGGGTATAAAAACTGAACTCAGATGGGCACTGGACATCTGTATTAAATTCCCTGTGGAACAGGGAAAGCTGGAACAGGGAAAGCTGCTTCTTATGTATGTGCCAATAACATGTAGGAAAGGAGACTGAGTTATCTCAGATGACTTTGTTTTGGGGAGAGCTGTTGAAAATCTCCTAGAAGGAGATAAAAAACAAACTAAACCAATAAAATTTCATTATTGCCTATGAAAACAATAGGTAAGAGATTACTTATGGAATGTTTTATTATTGCAGTAAATTCTTCACCCAGCTTGGGACTAGGTGTCATGCTAACAGAGAGAAATGAGCTCAGCATTGATATATAAGTCAGCAGTTGCCTAGTGACTCATGATCCTGGCATGCTTGTTTAATGCAAACAAAATAGCACTATGCAGTAATGAATATACACCATTTTTTTTTGGTTAGGGTCACTGTCCCAGAGCTTACAGCAATTTTTGTCATAAATTTTGAAAGAAGTGTAACTTGGAAATGTAAAATGTCAGTGAAAGCAGGGACTTATTCAGAAATCATCAGCTCAGTACCCACAAAGGAATGCTACTATAAACACACAACACAGGAAAAATACCACACACAAAAAATCCTGGCCCAAAATATATGAAAATAAACAATGAGGCATAAAATAGAATTTGCAGGGCACATTATATGGATTAGAAATAAGTATAAAAGCAGATCTCAGAATGGAAAAAAAATTTCATTATTATTAATGAATTTAATGAAGCTGTGTAATAATTTTATTGGCCATTCGAATGGCATCATAGGTCTCTGATGGTTGTATCTGCAGATGGCACAGGCTTGTTGAGTAGTAAATAATGAAGTTACACCTACAAAATGAGCTGAACCACCTAATTAAATGGTCTAGCTATATGAACTTCAGTACCACTAAATGCAAGCTGATACACTGGAAGAACTCTGACTGAGGAAAGGGGTATAGAATCATCATAACAAACTTCTTCAGCTTAAGCTGCCACTCTAGTTAAATTAACCAACATGATCTATGGATTTATCAGGTAGATGAACAGAGAATAAGACAGAGAAGGGGTTTTAATTTTGCACTGACAATACAGAGATGGAGTGAAGAACTTTGCCATGTGTTGTTAGCATTAGTGGAGGGTAGCACTGTGTCAATGTTGAATTCTTCTGTACCATTAATCTCAGTGGATTCTGTGTTAGGTGAGAAATCAGAAGCTATAAAACTTCATCCTGGACAATCTTGAAAAAGAAGTTGTAAGATACCTGAAAGGGGACTACAAGAAAGCCAGGGAGGGACTGTTTACAAAGGCTTGTAGTGATAGGATGAGGGGCAATGGGTATAAACTGTAGAGGGGCAGATTTAGACCAGTCATAAGGAGGAACATCCTCATGATGAGAGTGGCGAGGCACTGGAACTGGCTGCCCAGGGAAGCTGTGGCTGCCCCATCCCTGGAGGTGTTCAAGGCCAGGTTGGATGGGGCCTTGGGCAGCCTGACCCAGTGGGAGGTGTCCCTGCTCATGGCAGGGGGGTTGGAACTGGATGATTTTTAAGGGCCTTTCCAACCCAAACTATTCTATGATTCTGTGATTCTATGATTTGATTTTTATTAATTTCAATTTTATCTTTCCCTGTAATCTATCAGTAATATCCAAACCTGTTAAGCTCTTTAAAGTTTCCAATCCATATTTTTCAATGCTTCTGAATGATAAAGTAAATAATATCTCCAAGGGGGCATCAAATTCTTAATACTTTCTGAGAAGGATCTGCAGCTATAGGAATGTGAGTGCGTCTCTTGTCTTAGTGGTGAAGTTTTCCAGTTTCTATAAGAGAACATACACTGCTTGTACCAGTACTTTGAAAAACATCACCTTTTCTGTCTCCATCCCGTTTGCGTCTCTTTTCTCTTTAGGGCTGGAATAAGCTCCATTGAAAGAAAAGTAAATCTTCCACTGGACATGGTGACATTACAGGCTCACAAAGTCACAAGGGAAGTAATTTTAGATCTAATATGCACCCCGTGTGTACTCCTATAGCTCCACTGAATCCCAAGGAATGATGCTAGTTTTGCCCCTGCTGAAGGCCAAAACTGTTTCATGATCATATTCTAGCCTGCTGTTTGCTCTATTCTACACATCAGGCACTAAGCTCAGCCACCAGAGTTGGTGTGGAAGAATCATTTCAGTCTTATGAAGCATTCTTATGAATCATCTCTACCCAGAGCCTGGTTACACTGGGATCAACATCACTAGTTACAAAGTGATGGGGAAAGGCAAACGAGTATTTCGGTGAGTTCTTGAACACACGCCGTAGTCAGACTGTAATGCCACTTACCAGAGTTCTCCAGGAAACATGAAACTCCAAAAGCACCAAAGAATTAACAGTGGAACAGTTTAATATCTGGGTAAAATGTGCACTTGAAAGCAATGATGAACTGCAGTGAGGAATTTTCACCTGCTTGTCTTTTTTTGCATTTTCCATGGTGACTAGCACATCTCTCTGTCTCTGAGGCACAATGGAAATTGAAAACCTGCTGGACTAGAACAAGTGCAGTCAGCTTTCCAGGATGAAATAATACTTTAGTTGGTTTGTCTTCGTGGATGAAAAGGTCCAAGCGCTGTCATCTCAGTCTGATAGATATGATGAGAAAAGCATCCTAGATCTGCTATCAGCAAACCTTCCTTGAATTATTTGTAATCCTTTGACGAAGAGAACTGATAACATAATTCACAAAACAAGGGTACTGTAAGATTTGAGTACCAAAACATTGTTTTTAGCATGTAACAGAATTCCTACATAAATAGCTTAAGGAAATCTTAAAAATAACCACATTTTTCTTTCTCATGTTTTTCTTCTTTCATCTTATTTTTTTCCCTGAATCACAGAAACAAGACTAGCCAGCACCTTGAGCAGGCACATAATTAATCCCTTTGCTCAAAGGCGGAACAGACTTTTTCCAGACTTTCCCTGTTTATTGTTTCTCTAAACTGTTTCCAAAAGCCTCTGGTCATGGAAATTCCAAACCCAAAGATTAATGGCAAATGTTAATCCTGATGAGCAGAGAAACTTAGCGAGTGCAAGAGAAAATAGTGATATGGTCAATAGCACCTTGATATTACGTTACCTTTTAGGTTTTGCTGTAGGAGAGCAAGAATCTGGATGTTTCAAAGGCTCAAATACACTAGGAGCTTCCATCCTGTCTCTGAACTATTTGTATAAGTTTATATCCCTTTGTGTTGCATTAGGAATACCTTTCTTGTTCAAATTCCTGATCTGAAGATTGATAACAGGAAATGGAATGAGTATGGATATTTAGCTGTCAGTAGGTTCTCATTGTAAAAGAGGTTATAACACAGTCTAGAGGACTCAAAATTACTAAAAATATACAATTAATATGCTAAGTTAGTGTTCTGAATGAATATGTTAATGAAACATCATAAAGACTGCTAAATGTTATACTTCGGGCAAAAAAAGGCTGAGAAATTATCAACTTGTTCTACTTTTCAAAGAAGAAATTGTTTACAATTCATTTTAAAAAAAGACAAAGAATTTCTACTTGGTTCTGAGAAACACAATTGATGTATTTCTTCTGAAATGATACAACAAAAATGTGCCTTTAATTCTTCTTGTATAAAGGTAAAAATGTTCTAGGGCAAAAAGATTGTCTATGAGTTTCTTTTATGGAAATGTTTGTGCTCTTACAGGCTGAGATACTCATTTTGCCAAAGCAAAGGAGAATTTTGAGAAGCCCAAGTGACTGAGTCCATCTGAAATGTACAATGACTCTCTCAATAGATGTGCCAGACCTGTGGAGCCCCTCAGTCTTAAAAATCCTGATAACCACCTTCAACTGCTCTGGGAGATGGATTCTGATTTGAAAAGTGTAGCTGAAAGCCTGCACTCACATTTCTGGAAAAGGGTTTTAGCAATATAACACACCAGTCTTTCTGAGCAAAATATAGAAACGAGATACTAGGACTCAGGACAATATAGTTTCATTTACAGAGTGAAGAATGTCTTTCTCTGATGCTTCTATTGGTTCTATAACATCTGATGTTGAAAATTTAATGTACACCATTTCCAGAACTTCATCTTACCACCTCTATATATAATTTGTTAGAGTCTCACCTACTCTTGTAAATGCAACTGGAAAAAGAACAGAAAGTAACAACACTCTCCTCCCCAAAGGATCAGATGCTTTGCTGCCTGCAGAAAAGAGGAAATGTCACTCTCTGGAATGTTGTCTGTAGTACTGAGTGATATTCTCGACCACATCTTAGCCAGCTGTGATTCAGATTGTTGCCTTCACTAATCTAAACTCCTTACAAGAAGCCCACTAGAACAACAGTAGCAGAGACTGGTTTGCTACCTACAACAATTCATGCATGTGAGCAGAAAAAGTGCCTTCTGGGATTAAGAGGGAGAGCAGACATAATGAAGACAGCTGATGATACTTGCTTCTTGGTTGTGCTTCCCACAGAGTAAATTAATTCCGATAGGTGAGTGAAAGATGGAAAGACATGCTAATTAGCAGCTCTTTTTTTATGAACCAATTCTGTACTTCAGGATGTAATTAGCTTTCTGGATAAGGCTTATGTTGTCTGTGCTTTCAGAGACAAAGGTGACCATGTTTCTGCTTCTGTGATACAAGGATTGTGTTCATATACTTCCAATGCTTGAAGAAAACTGCTTCAGATTGATGAGTATTTACCTGTATAGTCCATATACACCCCCTAGGTGATGAGAACCCTCTTTCACTACAGCTCTGGGTAATTACACAGCACAATAGATAATACAAAGACAAAGTAAAAGGAGGGTTCAACAGAGGGTTGAAAGACCATTACACCAGAGTGGTGGAGAGCAGGTATGTCTGAGAAATAATAAACAGAGGGAAAACGGAGCAGGAGGAGTCTGGATGGAACTGCAGTTAAGAGGAGAGAAGCCAAGAGAAATAGCCAAGATCCAATTGCTTTGCCTGCGGTTTACATGTTGATGGAAGAAAACATAACACATTTAATGGAAAACAAGGATTTAATGAAAAGAGAAATCTAGAGAAAAATATAAAAAATAATTTAGCTAGTTAGATTAAATTGGCTATGAGGATAAGACAATTTCCTGGGAAATATATGTGAGTAGTTGTTCGTATTACATCTCTGTAAATTTGGGGGTAAAGAACCATATGATAAATAGCTGTGCTGGAAAAAATTGAGACCTAAACTCTCCTGTTTGCAGCCCAATACATTAGATTTATGACCATGACACCTGTACTTTTAAAAATTCAAAGCCATGCTGGCAAGTAATTTCTTCCTAATTTTTATGCTGCAATTTGTGACCAAATAAGATATTTGAAAACAATTAGGAAAACTATGAAGAAGGCTGAAAGGGCCAAACTTGTACTGAAATTTACACAAAGCCTGACTTCAGGAAATACTCGGATATTTAAATATAAGGATGTTAAAGTGTTCACTTACTCATGACATCAGTGAATAAAGACACAGAGGAAGTGTGTGGTTCTGTACTATAGCGGTGGTAGCATGTCCCAGGAGGTGTTCAGGGCCAGGTTGGATGGGGCTTTGAGCACTCTGGTCCAGTGGGAGATGCCCCTAACCATGGCAGGGGTGTTGGAACTGGATGATCTCTAGGGTCCCTTCCAACCCAATGCATTCTATGATTCTATGATTATGGTGTGACAGACAAATGAGAAACTGGTGATGTGTGGATGGGGAAGCAGCAAACCGCACGCAACAGGGTCCTGTTCAGGTTGAACAGTTAAAACGTCCGCTGTCCATTGACTGCAGAGAAGTTAGGCACTGGCAGTGCACTTGGTAAAACCAGTTTCTTCTTTCTGTCCCTTTCTAATGCCTCTAGACTTTCAGTCACCAAAGGAGGTATCCGAGGTCCAAGGTGGGTGGAAGCCAGGCAGAAAGAAACAGCTTTTTTTTTAGCATTAGTTTACAAACTGTCCTGAGTCTCTAGTCTTCTGGGGCTGCAGCTGCATTCAAATGGTGGTTATGTGGGTGAGTTCCTGTTGACCCCACGCTTACTATTTCACCAGAATCAGAGGAGATGCCCCAAACTTCTGTTAAGACATTTGTAAAAAATCCAGGCAGCTTCTCCAGCTGTTTGGACCTGCCTGCAAGGCTGCAAACCCTGCTCTTCAGTCTCTCCCATAGGATCCAAGTATCACTAGGCAGAATCAGTGAGAGGCTAAAATTACCTATGTCATGGCAAAGTCCTGAAGCATACATTATAGTGCTGTGAGGAGCAAGATGGGCACGAGGGAGGGAAATGGGCAAGAGGCTTAGAGAGTTGAGGATGGGAGAGTGGGAAGCGATGGCTGAAAAAAGTGGGCAGAGGGTATGTAATGTTCAGTGGATGGATCCTTCCAGTAATGTTCAGGAGAGACATGCTGGCTATGTCCTGCTCAACATACTCATAAATGATGTGGAAAACTCAAAGCAGTGATGAGATAATGATTACGAATGATGCAGAAGTAGTCAGGCTAGCAAAAACAAAGACTATGTGCAAAGAGCTGCAAAAGGGACCTCACAAAATTTGAGCAACTGGATGGTGAAACCATAGATGGAACTCCATGGCGATAACTGCCGACTGCTGCACATGAGGAGAAACAGCTGTGACTATAGATAGGAACTGATGAGCTCTAGATTGGCTATCATATCTCAGGAAAAAAGATCTCAAATTTTGGATAATTCAATGAAAATATCAGTTTCATGTTTGAGAGCAATGAAAAAAAGCAGACAGAAAGTTTGAAACCACTGAAGAGGGAGAAAACCAAACATCACACTGCAGCAGCATACACCTTACATCGTACTAGCAGTTTGCCCTTTCTCAGTCCCTCCTTCACCCGAATTTTTAAAGATATAGCTAGGAAATGCTCAAGGAAGAATACTTAACAGGACCAGCAGTATGGAACAATTTCCTTATGAGGAGAGCCTAAACAGAAGTGCTCACTGTGGAAAGCAGATGACTAAATCACAGAGGTATATAAAATATACATTTATATATAAAAATATAAAAATTGTGCTGCACAAGTGGCATGAATATGTAAATAGGGACCAGTAGCCATTATTCCTTACTGTATAAGCACATCACAAAATTATCGGGCAGGTTCAGAATAAACAAAAGGAAGTATTTCTTCAAGCATCCTGTAATTAAATTGTGGAACTCGTTGCTACAGGATCTCATGCAAGCTGAAAGCATAAATAGATTGTAGATGTGATTAGACAAATTTATGGATATACCTCCATCAAAGGTTGTTAAACAGAAGAATGTGGTTTCAATGTTAATTTGGGAAATCTTTTAGGAACTCTGCAAGAATATATTGAGGAAGAAGGGCAGAGGATTTTCACTCCCTGTGAAAGGGAGTGATTTTCACTCCTGGCTTCCCTCTCTGTGTGCACTCTCTCTAGTCAGCTGCACTTAAACCTCTCAGAAACAGGATTCTGAGCAGTTCTATAGCTTGACTCATTATGGCTCTTTGTAATTCTTACCTAATTGCCTCAGTTTTTATAACCAAGCCATTGGATTAGCTAAAACTCCCAGTAGCATGGGTCTTGGCTGACCAGACTTTACAACACTTTTTGACTCCTTTTTGACAGTGTTGGATGACTTACCCATGTCTTGTATTAGTGCTCAGCACCTGGCAAAACGGGGATGTGTCATAGTTTAGTTCTCAGCTGGTAGCTAAACAGTACACAATTTTTCTCTCACCCTCACCTTCCCCACCACTGGTGGGATGGGGAGGAGAATCAAAAAAGAAAACTTGTGGGTTAAAACAAAGACAGTTTTAATAGGACAGCAAAGGAATCAATGATAATGATAATGGTACTAAAGAATATACAAAACAAATGATGTACAATACAATTTGATCACCCCACAAACAATAGTGCAGCCTGTCCAGAGCAGTGATTGCAGGTTGTCAATCTCTGGCCCCTAGTTAGTCTTCTGTTTATATACTGACAATGATGCTATATGAAATCACAGAACTCTTTGGCCAGCTTGGGTCAGCTGCCTGGCTATGCTCCCTCGCAGCTTCTGGTACAGGTAGAAAATATAGGAAAACAAAAAAAAAAATAACTGAATTCTTAGCAACAACTAAAAACATCAGTGTATTACCAATATTCTTCTTATATTAAACCTGAAAAGCACAGCTGTTGGGAAGACAATTAACTCTATCCCAGAGGAAACCAGGACAGGAAGGGTTTAATTCCCTCCTGGGTTTATGGGCCATGTAGTTTATTTTCCTTGATGCATCTCAAAAAAAGTTTTGAAGGCGCTGCTAGGCAAGTGTGGGCAGTTGTCTAAGGCACATGGCAGCCTGGAGTTACAGTTTTAATTACTGGTGATGTGCTTCTGGAATGACTCTGACAGCGCACAGTGACAGTAGTGAGTGAGTTGAGGTAGACTGAAAAGCTCTGTAGTGGAGCTACTCTTGATGAATGAATTTCTGTTGTCTAAAAGAGCACTTAAAGGCACAATTATAAAATTTGTGAATGATCTGTCTCAGGAACAGGATGCAAACAGCAACTGAGGGGAAAAAGAACCATCAGGAAATGGAATCTGGAAATTAGATTCATGTAAACTGATACATCTGGGAACTGCCCCATCTTTCTCCCCAAATTCCTGGTCTCAGTAGGGGGCAGAAATATTAGTGGGTACATAGGAAAGTAGAGGTTAAGTGAACAGCAACAGGAAAATTAAATGACAGTGGTATATTGAAATGGAAACAGGGATGGTCTATTTGGTATGTATATACAGAGGCATTATGTCATGAATTCTCATTCTCTAGTTTTAGAAGACTGTTAATAATAAACACAGAACAAATTACATAATATTGAAAACCTGCAGCAAAATGAAAATAGCGAGTGACTTTTGGGAAGCTATGAATACATCAGCAAAGAAAACACCAGGGAGAGGATAAGTTGTTTAAGCTTAAGTACACTGTTGGCACAAGAACAAATGGCTGTAAACTGTCCATGAATAAATTTAGGCTGGAAATTAGAAGAATTTGTCTAGTTCTAAGAGGAGTGAATTTTTGGAACAGCTTTCTGGTAGAAATAAGAGGGACAGAACACTCTATTTTAAAATGACAGTGACAGTTTATGTGACATTGTTACCTGATATAGAGAAGGACAGTGCTTGGCAAGCTAGGAAGTCTCTTACATTTTGTATTTAAAGCAGGCCTGTATTATAAAATGAAGGTAGATTTGAGAACATAAACATTTGAAGGGCAGAAAGAGAAGTACTTTATTCACAAACCTCCTGATAGTGAAGTGGTTATGCAATGTTTACTGAAAGGAACACGTGGATGAGTCATCATTTAGGTTGTCTAAAATAAAACCGAATAAAGTGGCATTCCAGGTACTCTGAAAGGTGTGCTCTGCAGGGTCTCATGTAATGAACAGGGTAATCTTAACTAGCCTGTCTTTATCATAAGTAATGTCACAGGGCCTTGAAGGTTCAAACCCTGGAGACCACTGGCAAATATGATACCCAGGGAGATGGATTCTTTGGTAGTTTCTCAAAAGGAGGAAATAGTGGCAAAAAGTCATGGCTGTTGGGTTGAGGACTCCTACCTGCTGGCCTCAGCCTGTAGGCAAATAGAATTAGGTTTCCATGTAGTTGGTACGAGCAGGGTCTGCATCCTAGAGAGAAGCCTGGAGAGAGGTATACATTTCAAAAGGAACTTCAGGACCAACTCTTCCAGGTACATGATTCCAAATGTCACAAAACAGTCTCAGATTCTGAGACTGGGTGGCTTCAGGAAAGTTCACGTAAGTAAGACACTAACCATGTAAGTCAGTATTTAAGAGGTCAGACCTCAGCTATAAGGATTGGCCAGTGCAGAGTACAAAATTAGCTTCTAATTTTAGTTTTATCTTTAAACAGCTCCTTCTTTCTGAAGATTACTCTCTCTCTCTCTCTCTTTCTTTTTTTTTTCCTTTTTCTGTTAAGCCACCATTCAATGCTTTGTTGGAAATGCTCAACAATCCCCTCTCTTCTTTCTCAGGCACACAGGAGGATCCACTGTCATCTGAATGACCAATATAGCAGTGGGCTCTTTAGAGCTGGTGGAACATTGTTTTCCAGATCAATGGTGAAATAGTGATATTATGGAGAGTAGAACATGTGGAAGACACAGGAGGATGAAAGAACAGGTCAGATTTTTTTCTTCTCTTCCAAGAACAGTCACTGGGGCTTAGCTTTAGTGAATCTTTGAAATAATAGACTGGATCCTTTGTAGCATATCACTGTGGCACTAAGCACAATAGATACAATGTGCTATTGCACCAACAGGTAATAACTTTGCAGTGGTCTTTTTAGTGAATTGTAACAGATCTTAACAGAGGATGAAGATATAAATTCTAACTTCATTGATTGTCTCTTTTAGTAGAAAATAAGCATTAGAAAAGCAGACATATTTAAGAAATTAAGGCCTCTGAATGAGATTTCTGATTTTAATTCCAACTAAAATTGTGATCCTTTACACTTTAAGACTCATTCCCATGCACATCAGTAAAAGGTAATTGTGTTGTCTTCAGGAAGATCTTTTAATCTACCCCCCCCTGCACCGGACTTTTGCATTCTTTGCTTAAATAAGTGGACACTGAAGGCATTTAGTATCAGCCCATTTACACAACAGCTGTTGAGCAGTTACCCTGTATTCTTAATATACAATCAAATGGCTAAAAGCATTGAAATTCTGGGCTCTGTCCAAGACCATTGGATGAATAATTAAAGTAAAAATAGGCTTCAAGCTCTTACATTTCTTTCTCATGAACTCACTTGAGGTAACTTTCAATACTGAGAGTACCTGAGCTGGACAAAACCGTGTTGGCAAGACTTTCACCACTAAAAATACGAGCTCAGAATCATGAGTTATTTCCTACTGATTCTGCAGAACTGGTTCAGCTTGGAGACGGAAATGCAACTCCAAAGTACAAACCACTATTTTGACATACTGTTATTTAAAACATATGACTTTCACAGAAGCTACCATATTAATAAATATGATAACTCCAGCTCTGGAGCCCTCAGCACAGGAAGGACATGGATCTGTTAGAGCGAGTCCAGAGGAGGCCATGAAGCTGATCAGAGGGCTGGAGCAACTCCCATACAAAGACAGGCTGAGAGAGATGAGGTTGTTTAGCCTGGAGAAGAGAAGGCTCAGGGAAGACCTTATGGCAGCCTTCCAGTACTTAAAGGGGGCCTATAGGAAAGCTGTGGAGGGGCTCTTTATCAGGGAGTGCAGGGATAGAGGGGGGAATGGTTTTAAGCTGAAGGAGGGAAGATTTAGATGAGATATTAGGAAGAAATGTTTTCTTGTGAGGGTGGTGAGGCATTGGCACAGGTTGCCCAGGGAAGTTGTGGCTGCCCCTTCCCTGGAGGTGTTCAAGGCCAAGCTGGATGAGGCTTTGAGCAACCTGATCTAGTGGGAGGTGTCCCTGCCCGTGGCAGGAGGATTGGAACTGGATATCCAAAATCATCCAAACCATTCCATGATTCTATGAACCAAAAGTATATCAAAACCTATTTTATATAAAATAGTGAACATTTAAAGATGCAGAAGGACGCCCATGGAGCCACTGTTAATGAGCACGAAGGCAATTAGGCTAGTAGCTTAATACAGCTGCAAGTGGAAGGAGCCAAGAAAGTTAGAAGTCAGAAAAAAAACAGAATCACACATTATTCTTCCCTGTTCCCACAAGGCAAACCTCAAGCAGCCTCTTCACAGCTTTTAAATTTTCAACTCTATATTGAATCAAGCTATCACTTAATATGTGTTCATCTCTTGTTGTGTGTTCATCTTTGATTTCTCACCCCTGGCTAGAGAGTCAGAGTTGCAAAAATCCCCCCTCTTTTTTCAGAAGTCTCTTCAGGAAAGAGTTGTATATATGACACTGAGGAATCAGTTGTGTCTTCCAGGTTAATTTTGACCAGAATGGTCTTGTGAAACCAGTTCTACTGACAGCTGAACAGAGATACTGTTGACAGGAGATGCTATTAGCATCACAATCCTTCCATTCAGACTATTCAGAGTTAGGCTTTCTTCTGTTGTCTTGGAAGCCCAGTTATTTCTTTTGACTTTTTTTTTTTTAAACCAAGTGCCTATCTCCAGTTTTGTTTATTGAGGCCCTAGAGCTCACAAAGCTCCTGCTGCCTGGGGTAGAAGACAGGATTATGGGAACATGCAGTCTTTCCACCACTTGAAGACAGGACTTTCAAGTGTAAAACAGAGAAAATATTCAACTGGTTTCACTTGCTTGAATTTTTATCCCTAACTCCCCAAGCTCTGTGAAGGGCAAAAGCTCATTTCCTCTTACAGCATCTTTCACTGGCTCTTATCTATTTCTGTTTTCTTATCTATTTCACCACCATGTTCAGCTGTAATGAGGTGATATAAATTCAGATAAGGGAATTAGAATGAACAGAATCTTGTGTTTTTCTTCTTGGGCACAATAAGGACAGATTCTTTATGCCTTACACTGGGAAACCTTCCCCGTAATGTTGCCTATGAGTAGCAAAACTGACTTTGTCACAGAGATGAGTTGTAACCTGCAGTTCTGTTTTCATAAACATGATGTTGATGGCCAAATTTGTATGTTGGTGCATACTATGAACTTTCCAGGGCAGTGATTCATCAAAGTTTTGAGGAAGGTAACATTTTCTCCACAATCCAGCAGAGGGCCCTGCATCTGGATGCATTTTCTTTTGCAAGACGATGACTTGGGTTATACAATGCAGTTGTTCACCAGGAACCAGCAGAGCGCTATTTTCAGTTCGGGTTTTGATTTTTGCAAAAGTTAAGTCACACTGAGAAGAGAAGATGCTATAAGTTATTTAAACAAATAATCAGTCTTATTTACTTATCTACCCCCTCCGCTGCAAAATGCAGAGAATAAAAATGATGATTTTAGAAGTTATTTATATCAGGGATTAATCCTGCCTGGTTTTGCTTTTTCAGCACTGACATCAGCTAGAGTTTGGGGAACGTAGGCTTGTGTTCATTGCAAACATTTAATTCACAAAATAAAGCCACAGATGAGTAGAGCTGGTAAAAATTTGAAGGCTTTTCACTCCAATTTGAATAGCATGATATACAGAATGAACTACAAAGTGATTTTGAAATGTAAAGCAATAATGTTCACTTTGAAGTGCCGATGTCAAGTGCTAAATGATATATCAATTAAATGCAAAACCAAATCCCAACCTTGCAAATATTGTACAAAACCAGCTTCTTTGAAGTCATTGGGACTAATTAAAACTATAAAATAGAACCTGGTTCTACAGCACTTCTGTTAACTGGAGTTTAATATTATGACTTTAATGAAAAAATATATTAAAGGTCCCAGAACAACTCTACCTTGGCTTCACGCTGGCAAAATGCAGTCGCTGCCTGACTCAGCCGTCTGTAGGTCTCTAGCATCCAAACTCCTCAACATTGTGTTGAATTTGCACTGCAGAGCATAGCTGTTCTCATATCGTAGATGAAGTGAGTGGACAATGACTGGCAAAGGGTTAAATGCAGTATTATAGTCTAACTATTCAGTATTATTACACCTAAGCATTGGGCAGTTAAAAACAGCTCAAAAGGGCCACTACGCACAGCCATTATTTCCTCTCTAAAATGAGATTCAGTACTGGTGCTTGGGGCTGACTGAGCCAGCTAATGAACAGGCAACAGCCTCTTACTCAGATAGCTTTTTCTCATAAGATATGTGTAAATGAGTAATTAGAAATGGGGAGTTCTGAGCCTAATTTGATTTATGAATTTGCCCCAGTGGCTGCTGTAAAAATGCTATTGATTTTCATTTGTATACAAAGCAAGAAAATTAAGTCTGGCTTATAAAAAATGGAAGAAAAGGCAAGTATGTTGCTCATTAGTAGAGTATAAATCCCAGGTATCAAGGTTACACTGAGGCAGCTATGCAGTGTTCATTTTTATCATATGCAGACTTATCTGTTGCAGAATCATAGATTCATAGAATGGTTTGGGTTGGAAGGGACTTAAAGCCCAACCCCCCTGCCGTGGGCAGGGACATCTCCCACTGGATCAGGTTGCTCAAAGCCTCATCCAACTTGGCCTTGAACACCTCCAGGGATGGCACAGCCATGACTTCTTTGGGCAACCTATTCCAGTGCCTCACCACCCTCACCAGAAAAAAATTTCTTCCTAATATCTCATCTAAATCTTCCCTCCTTCAGCTTAAACCCCTTCCCCTTTGTTCTATTCCTGCACTTCCAGATAAAGAGCCCCTCCACAGCTTTCCTATAGGCCCCCTTTAAGTACTGGAAGGCTGCCATAAGGTCTTCCCTGAGCCTTCTCTTCTTCAGGCTGAAAAAGCCCAACGCTCTCAGCCTGTCATTGTATGGAATGCTTTCCAGCCCAGCCCTCTGATCATCTTCGTGGCCTCCTCTGGACTCACTCTAACTGATACACGTCTTTCCTTTGCTGCCCTCAGACCTCTTATATTAAACCTGATCTCTCAGGTTACCTATTAGCACAGTTTCTTTAGGTGCACCAATGCATACACATAGTAGATACCCTCATAGCAACTATTAGAAGCGTTACTGATCATCCCCAGCTGACAATTGCATAGAGGTATCTCTGCACAGAAAGCATTGTGTCTATCAAGAATGTGTTCCTTCTCACTGCAGTTTTGCCAATATTTGCATATTGCAGCAGTTCTGGGTTTTAGGGATGGTGGATGTGCCTCTTTGTAACACTAAGAGGTGTGATCTCTTGTGTGTTTTAGAACTGATTGCCAATCTTATCTCCATAGGCTGATACCTGCTGTGCCATGCCAAATCCTAAATGAAAGCGTATCAGGCCATTTCTGTTTCCTCCAGCAGGAAAGCTGTAATCTTCAGTATCTATGGGTTTCCTGAGACCTGCAAACAGTACATAATCAATGCTCAGAGTGTGGTAAATGCATGCACTGCATCAGCATAAATCAGGACTCAGACACTAACCTCTAATGGACTCGTAGTGGAGCCATGTAAGTGCCCTGAGCACTCTCTTCACAAATACCTTCTGATATAATGCAAGGGAATGAGAATTCATAAAGAGAAATGTTTCTGCTTCTCTGGCAGCTGGCTCTACCTTTTGGGTACCAACTGAACTATCCTACAATAGAAGCAGTTCCAGTTAGACCTTTGTCTTACTTTTTTCAGCTTCTCCCACAAAGGCAATTATGTGGATATTTTTATTGTAGTTATTTTTTGTTTACTTTTGCTGTTTTACCAGTATCAATACCGTTGCTTGTATAAACTTCTGGTCACTGTTAAGAGCTCACACAGACTGTCTTGTCTGATACTTTCTTTTCAGCTGGATCATTAACAGCAAGATTAAACTGCACCAGACCCATTGGTGTCAGTCTGAACATTCTTCTCAGTGATGTCTGGCCTCTGGAACTGCTCTGCCAGGGCTTGAAGAAGGAAGTCCTGTTCCATGCAGCTGGGAATTTCTGATAGGTAAAATTCTAATGCTTCTTCTTTTAACAACCCCAGGCTGCCACATAGGGGATGTATTTGCAAATAATATTAGCAGCTAAGATCATGGATTCAGATGCAGACTCCTTGGCCAATGTCTTCCAGGGCAGGGAGTCGTTTCAACAGACATATATCCTCCAGGTGAGTGCAGAGTCTTTCAGACCTAGTTCTTGGATGAAAATCGAGCTACCAAGCGCTGCTGAAACTGGGCCACTACTGATGCTGAATGTACCTTGCATATGCAGAGGTTCCATCTACTCACCTCTCTGCCCTGCTCTGCTCTCCTTCTCTACAAAGAGGTTGAAGCTGGGTAGAAAGGGGAAACACGCTGTGTCCCTCTGAGGGCTGATGAGTTTTCTCATCTCTGACACCTGATCCCATGGCTGTGCCTGCTCACGTGGTCAACAACTTTGCTGTTTAAGCTCCTGTCACTGGATTTCCTTGTAAAACTCATTTTTCAGGGAAACAGAGGTAATCTTCGCTCCTCCTAGAGCAGCTGCTGATGTTGAGGGGGTGAAGGACAGAGCAGTCAGTCAGGCTTACCCAAGGAAGGCACCACCTTTAATCACATTTCATTACAGCTGGAGGGCTAGAGATGCTGAAAGCTCTTGCGTGATGTGGGAATTAAAGGGCCAGGCAGGGACTTCATATACTAGTGTTGTACAGCTATAGCCAGGCAGACCTCAGAGCAATGAATTGTCTTGCTAAAGACTATGGCTGTGAGCTTTGAAAGTGAAAGAAGGTTAAATGATGCGAATGCAGTAAAAATGCTGCTATTTAGGCAGTGGTGGTTTTGAAAATGCACTAACTAGAAGCCTTGATTGAACGAATTTCCTCATTTTACAGCATGTGGTGAGAGATGGCCCTCTCCTGGTGATCATTTTTAGAGCTGTAGCTCTGGACTAGAGTACCTGCCTCATCCCCGCAGCCACTCATTGCAAAGGAGAGTGTGCCCTGTGCAGCTATTTGCCCTGGAAGATTGTTATTACCTCCATGCTCAAAATTCTGACTCTCCTCGAGGCTTAACTAGTTTTGCTCTTGCCTTCCTGGCACTGGGATGCTTGTGCTTTCAGGAGCAAAATTGAATTTAAGACCCACTGGCTGATGCAGAAAATTACTCTGGATTACAAAGCAGTGCTGGGAATAGGAGACCATCTGGTGGGTCCTGGGGTGCTGTGGGGGAGGTGGGAAGGTGGGTGAAGCCTTGAAGCTCTGCAGGAGATTGCAGAACCTGTTTCCAGACAATCCTGAAGCACTGGCAGTTGCATTGTTGGGAGAAGTAGATGAAAAGGACCTTGGAAAGCTGCCTGGCCCTACTTCGTTGCCAGACCTTGTAGAGGTGGAGAGAGAGAAGGTATGAAAACCAAAAGTCCAAGGGGCTCTCTAGGAGGACTGCTGTGCAAGAACTGATTGGTGGTCTGAAAGTTGGTGTGTGGGTAGATGATGTGCCTTTAGTGTGGGTAGAGCCACCATAGATCAGCTTTACATGCAGGCCATTTGCCTCTCTGTAGTGACAGTTTTGAGCAGTTTGGCTTGCCCAGGAGAAGTGGTTATTCTCACTAGGAATCGAGCCTTGCTTTGGGAGTCCCAGTAGCTCTCTGTGCCTTGTGGGGCAGTTGTACCTGCTTTACTCCGCAGTATGGCCCCTGGGGTTTCTATCTGTCTGTGTCTGAATGAGATCTGACTGCACGCTGTGGAAGGAGATCCATGCAGGCTGTTTGGGGAGAGGAGTGAGACATGCATGGAAAGCAGGTAGTCTGCAGTGTAGATGTGGTGAATTGAAACCTAGACCACAGCTGTTTCAATGCTGGAGTCCTTGCTATGGGGTAGTTGGTGTTTTACTTACCTTTGTTTTCTCAGTTATGTCAGAAGCCTCTTTTCTATTTTTTTTTTTTTGCTTTGCTTTTTCCTATTGCCGTTCATTTATTCTAAAACATCAAGAGAAGATGATTTCTCGCTGCTGCTGAAGCAGCTGATATACCCTGTCAGGTTCCATGCTCTTTGTCCGTAATGTTACTTTTGATACCAAAAATCCCCTCAAGGTTCAAAGTCACTTTGACCCAGCAGCACACACCAGTCTCTGAGCACAAAAGGCTATAAAGGCAAGGGAAGCAATTTGTGTGTATATGTTTTCAGACTTTGTACATTCGAAGACTTATAATGTCCAAAGGGAAGAGCAAGAGAATTAAGTACCAATGAGCAAAAATACATGAGCCCTGTGCAAGTCAGTTTTCAATGCAGTACAATGCAAACTATGAGGAGCTTTTGTAAATCCATTGAAAACAGAATCTTTGTTCCTTTGTGCCGAATATTAGACTTAAACCTCTCTCGCATTGCAGTAAATCTTCATCCAGCCTGATCTTCCAGTGGGGATCTCAAAAAAGCCTGTAAAATCTCTATTGACTTAACCTTAAGCACAACAGCCAAGGCTATACCAAGTTCAAAGTTGTCTATACAGCATACAAAGTGGATTGATCAAGCTTTCTTAGTATATACCCTGATTTTTTTTTTTCCTTCATCCTGGCAAACTAAAGCATTGCTATCAGAAATGTGTATACCACACCTGTGATGGAGGCCCAGGAGTTTTATCCAAGGTTTGAAACCGGACCTCTGCTTTCCCACCCGACATTACGTGGTGATGAGCAGGTCTGATTGTATTGCATGAGACTGTTCCAGGTCACCTGGGGACTGTGGAGGAACCGGTGAAATAAAGCCCTGGGTTGCACTGCAGTTGGGATCCCTGAAGCAAAAAAACCCACTATTTTTTCCTTTATTTATGTACCTGTCCCTGCTTGTCCCCATTTCTCTTCAATAAGCAGAGCACATAGTCCACCCTCTTTCCTCTACGTCTTTTACTATAATGACATTGTCTGTGTTCACGCCAGTGGCCTTTAGATCATGATAACCTTTTTGGTCTGCAGGAATGAATCATTCCTCTCATGTGCACAAACATTCTGATGATGCTGCATTATCAAAAGAGCTTTGTGATCGCACACTGCTCACAGAGCAAAGCTGTCAGGGGCTCAGTGCTCTCACAGGCCTTCTCCTGAGCCCTCCAGTCCATTCCTGACTCACAAAAATAGTGACAAAGGAGTGCCCCAAAGAGTTGATTTACACAAAAGAAAACCAGAGAGTCTGAACAAGGATATGTGTAAATCTCTACAGGAAAATGTATTTTTGAAAACCTACTTTGTATCATTAACAGTATTAATAGTAGCTTTGAAGTCACTAGAATCTTACCAGAATCATAATCAGATGAGACACTGTGCATGACATCGTGTATGTCAAAGGGGGAACCATGAGTCACATGGCTTATTAGGTGAGCTTTAGATGTGGGATTTGGCAGAACAAACATAATGACTAAAATCATACGCTACTCAACTGCAGCAAGCTCCATCCTGTCTGGACATAAACAGATAAAGAGAATCCTATGAGTTTGTGCCTATGAGGCAAGTTGAGCACACTGGATGGGCATATTTTCACTGTTGTTCGACAAAGACATTAAATAATGCTTAATTAATAAATGCTTTATGTGTGAGTTATAGTAGAGTCAGTGTTCACAATGAGGATTTTTGTGGATCTGCATGTTTGAGGCAGCTTTTTCCACAGCACTGTCTTCAATCAAAAAACTTGAAGCTGGCATAAGACACTTTTTTTATCTATCATCTCAGGTGTCTTTACCTAGAAGTAACTCACAAGTAGGGCTGAGTTTGAGAGACTATGTTGTGTGAGACTTAAGCTCTGTTATTGTTCTAAAAAAGCAGTAGCTCAATAGGCAGTTCCCTGGCAGTCTTTACCCTCTGGATAACCATATTCCAGCCAAATGGTTTGGAGTAGTTGTGTTCTAGCCCAGATGGGCTTGCATGCTCTGTTGAACTATGTGTTGCCTTGAAAGTAAAATGAGCTGTATAATAATGATGATCTTGAAATAGGGTGCAAAACACAGAAAAGAGGAAAGTGAGATTGATGTCATTATTTTTCACACTGGGAAGCTCAAAACAAGGAAGAAGTTACTGTTGGTTAGGCCCACACTGTCTTTTGAAATCTTCCTTAAGTATTAACTCGTTAGCCTATACCTTGAATTTCCAAGTGTGGCTATCAGGGCAGGTAGAGCCTTAAGTCCATAAGACCTTGTGTGTACAAGTGCAGTTGATGCTATGCCATGAATCATGTTTGCAGAAGCTGTTCGACAAGACATCAGAGCTTACAGGGCAGACAGAAGAAAGTACACTTGGTTTGTAGCTACTTTTGAAGTGGTTTTTTTTTTCATGACAATGTAGAAACAGTCACCTGATTTCCCTTTTTAAAGCCAAATCTTGATTGTGGTGGCCTACGTTGTCTCCACAATAGGATTTTACCCTGCAAACCCAGCTGCAACAATACCCTATTCTTTAAAATCACCCTTGTTGCTTAGAGCTTGAGACAGCAGTGTATCAGTATTTGCAGCAGTCACTTCACTTCCAGTGTGATTTGGCTGATCTTGAGCACATTGCTCATGCTGGCAGCTTTGGCCGAAGACCTCCAAAAGGCCATCTCTATTCCTGGTCCACCCTGCTGTGCTGAGGAGCTCGTCTCTGAAGGGCCATGGGGAGATGGGACTGAACAGCATGGACTCAGGCAGCAGCAGGATGGCTCCCACAAATAGATCCTGGACTGGAGTGAGAATAAGGGTGGCAGTTCCCTGGGAAGATAATGCAAATGAAAATGCTGGAGGCTACTTCTGAGGCTCTTCACCTTGCATTGTGGGCTTATCCTGGACTTCCTCACCTCCTTGCATGGAAAGAGTAGAAACATACTAACTTTCCAAACCCAGGCATAAGCATGCAGGGGCTGGAGAGGGTCTAAAACATGCCTAGGGATGCTGTCACATAATGATTACAGCTGGAGATCTGTTGCTCCAACAGGCAAAGAGCCAGGCTGGAGTGAATTCTTCTGGCTGGAGTGAAGTCTTCTAGCTGGAGCAGTTACTCTCCACTTCGTAACTTGACTTGTCACATCACAAGTAAGAGGTCCTTCTGCAAGACAGTAATTTCCTTCTTTTGTACTGTCAGCACCAGAGCTCTTTGCAATGCAGGAATGGTCCCATAGCATTTACCTGACTCTGTTTCCTCATCTGTGAAAAGATGGTAAGGGTACTTGTTCACAGTTCACCTGGGAAGCATGACAGATGTACTTTCACCTTTGCTATATCTGATGCAACTGCTGCTCTCACTAACAAGGATCCCTGACAGTTCACACCACCTCCATAAGCAGGAATTACTTTTGTGAGACAGTAAGCAAGTAAACACAATGGCAGACAAAAAAAAGGAGAAGGAAAAATAAAAAGGCAGGCAGACAGACACCTGCTGTGAGTTTATTTTGACAAGTGTCTTTTAGATGCAATAAGCTGTGATCATCATCATCAATGCAGCCAACTGGGAAAGCAAACACAGGTGCTCGGCTGCAGAGTGTGGCTTCCTCTGCTGGACTGGGGGGGGCTGGCAGAGAGAGGGGCGAATGGGGAGCTGTTAGGATGTGCTTCGCTGTGGGTGTCTTTCCTTCCCCACCAAGCCTGGAGGTGCAGGACGAACCAGTGGCGCTCTCGCCGTGCTGTGCCTGGAATGCTCTAGCGAGGAGGGGGATGCAGAGGAGGGGGATGCAGAGGATAGGGATGCAGAGGAGGGGGATGCGCGCTGTGTGGGGGGCGGCGAGAGAGAAGAGGGAGGCGTGTGCCTGCCTGGAAGGGGGCATTTCTTCCCCTGCACACACAAGCCTACCCTGCTGAAGCAGTTAAACGGGGGAAAGGAGCAGCCAGGCTGGCAGATTCCTGCCCTGTGATATGCCAGCCACAGGGTGACGCAAGGGCTGGAAGGCTCCAACTAAACAAGCCATTTTCACCTGCGTAACAAGCGCTAGTGGAAATACAGCAACAGCAGCAGCAGCAGCAGCAGCAGCTCTGAGCCCCTGCAGCCAGCCAGACTTCAGCCCGGCCGCAAGCATCATCCAGTCCTCGGTGGCCACCGCAGCTCTTTCGGTGGCTCCCGCTGCAGCCTGAGAGCCGGAGACCCAGCGGCCGCCTTGTCAGCATGTCAGCCCCACCGGACCCCCAGGACCTGCTACTGGCGGGCACTGGGATGCACTGGGCTGCGGACGGGGCGGACCAGTATGCAGCTGCGGCTTCGCTGCGGGATGGAGATGGGGCTCAGCAGCGGGAACAGCTGGTTTTTGGCTCCGCCAGGGAACACCCGCCAGTTGCCATGGCGACTGCATCTCCAGGTAAAACACGAGGGGTACCCAGGGATGCTCGACAAAGGGGCCCTGGCAGCAGCATCTCCAGGTTGTCTCATCCCCAGCCCTTCCTCAGTTCTTCTCCCTACCAGGCTGCTTGGAAACATTCCTAATGAGTTAGTGAGTGCATGTAGAAAAAAACAGAAAACAACAAGCAGTTGCGGCCTTTGCAAATAATCATTTTTGCTGATGTGGGGGAGGTGTGGGGAGGATGCAGGACCCAGCCAAGTTCCCTAAAGCTTTTTGCAGTTTGCTAGACACAAGACATCCAGGTTTCAGTCAAATGTTGGAAGGAATTTGATTTCACCTGACTTGATGGGGCTCTGCCCTCATTTGTCATGCACCTATACACATCTGGAGTGATGGAGTGACAGGTCTCAGAGGAGTAACTTCAGATATTCCCTGTGTACCTAGGATTCCTGCATGACTTCTTATGTTATTTCAAAATATAGCTTATTTTTTCCTGTTCTGAAGTGTTTGTATATTTTCTGCATGCTTTTGAGACACATCCATTTAATCATGGACTTTCTGGTTGTTGTGTTTTCTTCCTTTTGCTTTTTATAGGTGTATTTGGCTTAATGTATATTTAGGTTAGCTATGGTCTGCAGGTTCATTGCTCTTCAGTTTACTTTTGGGATGTATTCAATTTCCCTTGGTTTAGTGTTCCTTCCTTTAGTGGGCTAATTAATAGCAGGTGTATATCTGTTAATGAACTCCAGAAAGCTTCTGCTTCCAGTAGCTCCTGGAAGAAGTTTTTTGGGGAAAAATGACTTTATTTCCTTCTTGGTAAGCCTTCCACGCTTTCTTTCCCATTGTCGGCCATCAGAGAACCTAAATAACCAATAATGGAGCCCTGGGGAGGTTGATGGATCCCACCTAGATTCCTCTTCACTGGGAATTACATGTTTCCATTATGCAGCCTGATAGCACTGAACTTGTCTTAAGTAAGTTGAGGGTCAGGGCTTGGTATGGGATTTGGTCTCTGTTATGCAATTGCTGCAGGAGCATTAGGAACTGCGTTTTTGGGCTGAGTCCTTTCTAATCCCCTCCAGTCAATCAGCACAAAGAGTAGCTGGCCAGAAACAACCCAGGCTGCGTGACTACACATATTATTCCACTGATACCCATCTGTATGTTTTTTTCAGGGTCTGAGTCTGCATCTGTGCATGTGAGTGCGCTTAACATGAATGTTTCCCTGGTGCTTTTCTGTCTGCTTCATGCTACCGAGTTCTGTAGTAAAATAGGATCTAATGCCGGTTGGCTGATGTGGGAAATGTTTTGCTGTTTCGTAGCTTTGGGCAGGCAGCAAATCTGCTGATGTGCTGCTCATTCGCTGATCTGAGTGGTAGGTTGTGAAACGTGACTTTGTACGGGAGAGAGAAGCAGATGGCTTGTAATGTAACGTAACGCTGTTCTAGGTGCAGGGGGTGTGTGGGAAGAGGGGCAGGACTGGGGTCCCCAGGTAGGGTTGCCTCAACAGTCTAGCAACATGAAGAAGGGGGTAAAGGATCTTGTGAGCTTTTGTTGTTCACTGACGGATAAAAATATGGCCATGCTGAGTCGTAGCATACAGAACAAAGAGGGGATGTCTCTTAAATAGTGTAAAGCCCCATTAAGTTGAATGTCTGTGATATTGCTTACATATAATGAAAACTTCTTGAGACTTAAACCTGATATATAGATTCAGGCTTGTAGAATGCAGAAGTGACAGAATGAAAGAAACAAACAAAGAGAAAGAAAGAAGAAAGAAAAGGAAAAGGAAAAAGAGATGGTTTTGGAATCCTCTGCAAAAGGGCTTTAGAGTTGTTTGTTTGCATATGTCAAACTGACAATTTGGAGATAAACTGAGCTATATAGACCTTTTATGGTGTTTGCTTACTGTGGAGTGACAGACTGTCAAATTAGCAATATCATAAGAGTAGCACTGTGTTTTAAACATTTTGCATTTTCTTCTCATTGTTTAAGTAACTTTTGTGTGTTTGTGCGTGTCTAGCTGACCACAGCAGACAGAGCAGCATCCCAGCTAGTGCAGCGGTGCGCGTTCAGCCTCCTTTTCTGTTTGTGGCTGCAGGACCTGTATTTCTGTTCAGCATTACCTGGACAGATACAGCTCCTACTCTCTTCACCAGGTGAAACAAATAATTGCCCTGCTCTGTGTGAATAAATATTCTTAAGGTGTTGAATAAGAGGTCTGTCATATTGCTGAATATCTAGAACTGTCAAGTATTTCAGAAAACCCTTTAATTCATCTGCTCAGAGGGGGATTCCTGTGTGTTCCTAAGTTAGGAATGAACCCAGCAGGGGATACCTAGCTCCAGCAACTTACAACACTGCCAAAAGTCTTACAACAATGCCCTATGCGATGGGGCACCTGGGGACACTTTAAACAAGGAACAATAAATACAAACAAGAGTGACCTGGACAGTATGTTTTCCATGTAGATTCCTGATGCATCCCATGCCTTCCATCACATCTCTCAAAGCAGTCCATTTTGTGGAAAAACATGGTTATGGCCTTTGAGGAAAGAGCAGGGTTTGGAAACTTGAGAGATTTTCCCAGCATGAAAATAACTGAAAATAAGTGTTGGGAATTTATCACAAGTTGTACAGACGTTTTCTTATACAAGCTAAAAATTCACAAACTTTCCCTGATCTTGGCTTTTGTTTTAAGTTTGAAAACCAGCCAGGGATTGTTGAAAGGTTCAGGAATATTTTCAAGCTGGCCGTGGGCCCGGCTTTGAGCCAAACTGGCTTTGTGTCAAAACCTTGTGAGTGGTTTCTGAATGATGAAAAGCAATGGATTTCACTCTCCGTTCTTCAGATCAACCAAAATTGACTATGATTTTGACTGCAGGAAAAAAAAATTCCCACGAGGAGTGGAAAGCTGAGAGATTTCTCAAGGAAAGCCAGTGAAATAAGGAGCTGCAGATCCCTCGTCTGCTTCTCCAGCAGAGCTATAATGAAGATCAACTCCAGTAGCTTCTGGGCAGGGACAAAGCAGTTTCTCTTGTTTTCATTCTTGGCCCCTGGGTTTTGCTTAAAATGTTTCTCTCTCTTAAATGGAGAGTTTCTTGTCTTCCTAAAGATTAATTTGGTTCAGGTTAAGAGGAGCTTGCAGGCAGCTTTTGCAAGGGCTGGAGACTGAAGCAGTCCTGAAAGGCTGGTGAGCAGTTGCATGATGGTGAGGAGAGCCCCATGTCACCCAACACACCATCTGGTCACAGATTCTGTTATTTATTTTTATACATCAACAGTGATTAAAATTCCCTGAAAAGATTTATTTCCAAAAATATTACACAGGCTACCAGGCATTCCCCAGGATAAATACATATGGTTTCCTTTAGAGAAATGGCAAAATGTAAGAATGGACTACACCTCCATGGTACAGGGGTCTTTAGAGGGGAAAAAGGGCAGGAGCTCATTCAAATGATGATTCCTGTGTCAGGATCTGGGAGGTTGTATGCAGCCTTGTGCACTGGTGGACATCTGCATGGCAATTTCCAGACAGCAGTGGTAAATCCCTACATCCAGGTAGCTGAGGTTGAGAGACCTGTCAGCTGCTCATGTCAGGATGTTTTTTTGCCTTCAAACTGGCCACAACAGTCAGGACATCCCTGGCAATCCTGCTTCATGTCCAGCTGTTTCCCAAGACAGGTTACAGGTAGGGTCCAGCTACCTAAAGGAGAGGTTGCCATTTCCACAGGAGATGACCTTAAAAAACTGGGGATGCTGTGAGACAGCAAATATGGCCTATGGGCCAATTCCTTTCTGGAGTGGCCCCCAGTGCCTGGTTGAGATCCCACAGGGTGCCACGGTGGCACAAATGTCTTGTGATTATGGAACTGAACAGCACCCATGTGGTGTGTACCAGGGAGGCAAGATGGGAAGGAGGGAGTAGAAGCTGCTTGGATGAGGCAGACAGGTTGAGGAGCAGCCTTTGCCTTCCAGGGAGTGGTGAGATACCAACCCTGAGAGCACTTCATGCTCTGATGGGGGTAGATGTACCGCACAAGACCATGAGTAAACATGGCTTCTGCAGCTCCACGATGAGGGCAGACTGTCTAGGCTCAGTGCTTTTAGTGAAGACATTTTAAAAACCTTTCTGATTCATGTGATTTGTAGAGGTTAAGTTTGAAAATGTGTGCATGTATTCACTAGACACAGACTGACCCACCACCTCCTCTGCCAGCAAGGGGCTGCAGTGGGATGCTCTTAGCATCAGCCTGTGTTTATACTGATAATGCTTCACTTGTAAATCTCAATTAATTTCTTTCTCTTCAGTAACTGAAGATGCTGAGTGGCTGGTGGCTTTACACCTCCAACATGAAAGAGGGTTTTGGTGGTTTTCAGGTGGCTTGAGAGCTCTGTGGTTCACTTGGGTGCAGAGAAGTAGGTATGAATGTGAGTATCGGCACTGATTGAGTTTGGCATTGGCACTTTTAGGAGGTGTCAGAGCACAACCAAATACAGCAGGTTCCTCAAGGCAACTGGCTCAGCTGCTGTTTGTGGCCTTCCCACCCCTTTCCAAGTATTACTTCAGCAAGAGCTCCCTCTCCCTAAGCATCCATGGCAATGTACTGCTCAAGGCCATGCATGCTGTAAAGGCCAAGATCCAAATCCTGATTTTTCAAGTTGCTTTAGACTTGATAGGGTGGGTTCACTGACCTAAGTGTACGCCACAGGGGAGCCTAAGCGGCTCTTTGGAAATATGTCCTCAACTGCCAGGCAATCTCACTCAGATTTAGCCAACCGAGGCCACATATTATCTCGGTTTAGGAGAATAAATATTCATCCCAATTCTATTACTGACATTTCAGTCCTTCCTGATTTAGAGAATTGAATTTATTTTTTCTTTGCTCCCTGGATTAGTCCCTCAAAACCTGTGGCATACTGGTAGGAGTGAGGGTAATGGAGACTGTTCGGTGGAGGCTTTCCCCATCACCTGGGCTTTTGTAAGTTCAAGCAGATTTTGCAGAGAAGACAGAAACTCAGCAGATTACTTCTTGGATCCTTCTGTTCCTGTAATTCTCATAAAGCTTGACAAAGTGACCATTATGTCATAGCCCACAATCAGTCATCTAAAAAAAAATTCCTGTTGAAATACCATCCTTCATTCCCATGTGGGTAAAGTAGGAATGATGGCTCCTGTTTGGCTTCTCTAGCAAGTGCTGTGCATCTGAGGTGAAAAGTGCGATTGGAGGTGCATAAAATCTCCTGGTTTAAATCTGTATAGCAATGTAATTCTCAACTCCATACAGATCCAGATGCATCTGTCTTTGTTCTGTTCTCCACATGGGCACAAGTAGCTCCATCTCCACTTTGATTTCCACACTGGTGCATTTTCTTCAGCCTTCAGGGCTGCAAATGGGTTGAAGAAGAGGTGAGACAGATGAAAGAGCGGAGCAGTGCCAGGGAGGGTGACTCACCTGCTTTATTTTAATCTTCATCACTCAGTAATGAAATGTTTTATTTATGGGTAAAGAACTGAGGAGGAAAGATTGGGGAGGAGGAAAATAGCATGGTGGTTAGAGACTTTGGATGTCCCAGTTGTGGCAAACATTGGGTTTCGCGTGGGCTGTGCATCTCCCTTGGGCTGGGTGGTTCACTGTATTTCACTGGTGTAAGGGTCCTGGGAGGCCCATCAACCTCCTTCTCTCTGCAGCTCTGGAAATGACATTCCATGACATGTTTTGCACCTTATTTTCCCCCTTCAAACTGTAATGTGCAGCACATGCATACTCACTGTAAGGTCTCAACTGCCTCTGGACTGTGACCCCAGCAACTGCCTGAAAGCTGCTCAATTCTCCTGGAAAAGCCTGGCTAGATCCCACAGGTCTGTTTATCATGTCTTCACAGACTGTCCCACAAAAGACACTGGCCTAACTGTGTGGTCTGCATTGACCCACAGTGCTCAGGACTTGCATTTGGCTCTGCTTTAGACACTGAGACCTGATTTGGCCCCAAGACCTAATTATTTTGTGCACGTGCGTTTTAGCTCAAAGTTCCTGAAATACCCAGGGAATTGTGCTGCAGGTCCACATCATCAACAGGAATGGAGATTTTTAAATGGGCGACTTCTTAGGAATTTGCCTCACTTTCCATCCTGAGTAGTTGGTACCGCTAAAATAGGCCAAGTATGCACTAAGCCTTTTTCATTTTTAATGTAGCATTTATGGCCTTATGTCTGTTTTTTCTTGTGTTCTTCTATTGCCAGATTAGAGCTGCTTACAAAATTCTGGTGGTTCTTATTTTTCTTTAGTTATTTGTTGGGTTTTTTTTACAAAAAGTGAAGAAGGCCATAATCAATTAATGAAACTTTATTTATAATTAGTTTTCTAATTTAGGGAAAGTAAATATATGTGCTGCCGTAGACTTGGTATGATTTGGCACTCAGGAGCACACCCCATATGTAGTATTTGTACTTTTTAAGACACTTCAGGTTTGTGGTCAGGCTAATCCTCTAAGAACCTCCACACCTTCAACAGTGAGGATAAATTCCTGGCACTCACCGGTGAGGCAAGACTCAAAATAGAGTGGACCTTAATCGCCTATTTCAGTCCTCATTATCGCAGTATTTATGATCCTAATTATATGGCACATAAGCACGTTCTTAACTGCTTAAAAAAATATGAGGATGGTCTTAAGCATATGCTTAAAGGTGAGCATAAGTTTTGCTGAATCTAGGGGTAAATGAAGTAGGAGATATATCATGGATAAATTGGCTTTATTACCCATTAGACTAGACTGCTGCAGGTCACTTGTGTTTAAAATGAAGACACCAGCACTTACCCATCTCATTGCAGCACTGTTAAACTAACATTTCAAGACATTGAAAACTTGGAATGAAAATCATTATAATGTTGTTGTTGTTTAATTTGATCTATTGTATGCGTCCGGGCGAGACTAAAAATTGTTGGAAATGGCCACAGCCTCTGTAAGCCTGTCTCTTTTAAATAATAAGGTGCTGCAAGCATTTGCTTTATACTTTAAAACTCCTTTAAAGTGGGTTTTTCCATCTTTATTTAAATAACAGCCGCTAAAAGAATACTTGAATATTTCTTTCACTGCTTTGATGAGACGTCTGCCCTTGATACAGCCTCCAATTATCATGAGATGTTGTATCAGAAAAGGAAGCCAGTTCTTCAGAGATTATTTTGACACAGTTGCTGCTAACAGCTGCAGCATTCCCAACACCTCCTTCATGCAGCAATGACTCCCATCCTGGCTGTGGTGCTGCAGCAGGGGGTTTGCTTGGGTACTGGTGAGGACAGAGTACGGGAGGATGCTCGCTGAGGGATGTTTTCAGAAGGGTGACTCTGACTTGTGGAGTTGTATCAGCCGAGGCCTTACTGTGCCATTCAGGCATGAATTATGTCTTATTTTTTCAGCAGTGCTGAATTTATTAACTACAGCTGATTTATTGTTGGTAGCTTTAAAGTCATGGAAGGGCTTGTTAACTGCCGGTAAAAAGCAAATGTATGGGGCAGCCTTGTCAGGCTGGAAACCTTCCTGCTCCCAGCCCCTGGGGATCTTGTGTTTCTCTTGCCTTGGAGCTTTTTTCCCTGTGAAAATACCAGTCTGTGTCTTGGCCGCACATATGGGCAGCTCTAGGTGAGCCCCATGGCTGAGGAGAAGGCAGCGTGCCAAGCTTCTGGCTACAGGGCCAGGTAGGAGCTCCTGGCTGCCAGTTCTTTTTTCTCCCACGCAGAGCCCAGGGAGGCTGTCCCTCACCCCATTGAAGCATCCTTCATATGCACATTGCAAATCTGCAGATAGAGAAGTTATAGATCCAAGTGACGTCTCCAGCCTTTCTGTGCCTCTGCTGCATTTGTCACTGGCTGTACTACCAGGCAGCCTAAAAATCCTGATGCTGGGCAGCCTTTGCAGCACATTGTGCAGAGAGAGGAGCTGCACACAATCTGAGCCTTTGGAATCCGTATTGGTTTTCTCCTGCTGAGCCTGGCCCCTTACACACTGCTCCCAAAACAACTCAGGGGTGCCTGTAAAGGAATTGGTGCAGGTGCAGACTACATTTATCACTTGTAATCAGCAAGGGAGTTTTGCCATTTACAGGCCTAATCCTGCTTCCTAGCTTGGAGAGAGGATACAGGGAAGATGCCTGCACCCACCAGACAGCATTTTGCATACCAGGAAGGTGGAGAGTCCCTTGCCCCATATAGGTCCTGACATGCACATAGTCAGCAGAGCAGCTCTACTTGGAAATGCTTTTATTTCCAAGCTCATTGATAGGCCAAAGAGTTCAGTCCTGAGCAGACTCCTTAGAAGTTGCTCTAAGCCTGCCACCTCTGAACAGGTGCTCCCCTGTATCCAGGTCAGCTGCATCTCCCTTCCTGCATGAGGAACAGCCACTGAGGCTGCAGCCAGAGCGGAAGGTGAAAACCCGTAGCAGGCAGATCAGGGGAGCACAGCATCTCATCTCCGCTCTGATCTACTGAGCAACATCCCATGTGCTCTGTGGGAGGTTGTGATAAGGTTTCACAGGTACCATCTCTCCACTGACTACTTGATGTACAGGAGGGTCTGAATTCCAATAATTCTTAATTAGGTTTTTCCCTTGGTGTCCTTAATTTAGAGGCAAAAGAGATGCACTTGCTGCTCGTATGCGTAGGAAATGCTTTGCATTTCATGATATTTTCATTCCCGTTGACTTCAGCAATGACACGCAGTGCAACCTGCTCAAATGAAATTTGCACTTTAGCTGAGCCGGCTGCTTAACTGCTCTGTGTGCAGGTGTAGCTGTACAATTTGCACAGTAATCATATGTTATTTGCAGACTGATTGTAGTGAAAATAGAAATGCCTTTCCCGACCTCTGATAAAGGTTATAAAAATGTGGATCCCAACTTTGCGCACCATCTGTAGTTAGAGCTCATATCTGTCTTAGGATGCACCATGTTTGCCAGTTGGGTTTTTTTCACTGAGCAAAGAGATGCTCTAAACCCCATTATTGCTGTGCACTAAACTTTCATTGAGACAGTTGCCTTTGAAATGGGGCTGACCTAAAACTGAGTCTGTTTTCTCTCTTTTGCAGCTTTTGCAGTTCTTTAAAAAACCCATAATGCAGCATTCGTATTGTTGCTGTTTTCTCTACTGCTCTAGTAAAAGTATCCCTGTGGCCGAACGTGGATTTGGCTTCTCAGAACTTCCAGGTTATCCTGAAATCTGTCTCTCTAATCTCTGATTCTCAGACTGTAATTAGTTGGTAGGAAGTGTGCTGGGCACAAAGGCAAAGCTCCAATATGATGTCTGAGGGTCAGGAACAGTCACAGAGGAGTCAACCTCCTCTCAACACATTGTTTATGAAAGAAAACAGGGGTTTGGAACCTTTATGCAGTAGCTCTGTTGATCACTTTCACTAATCTTAGACTCATAGAATGATAGAATGGTTTGAGTTGGAAGGGACCTTAAAGCCCATCCAGTTCCACTCCCTGCCATGGGCAGGGACACCTTCCACTGGATCAGGTTGCTCAGAGCCTCATCTAACCTGCCCTTGAGCACCTCCAGTGATGAGGCAGCCACGACTTCTCTGGGCAACCTGGGCAAGTGCCTCACTACCCTCACTGGAAAAAAATTCTTCTTGTATCAGCTAAATCTCCCTTCTTTCAGCTCAAAACCATACCCCTTGTCCTATGCCTCAGTCCCTGCTAAACAGCCCCTCCCCAACTTTCCTGTAGGCCCCCTTTAACTACTAATCAGAGATCCTTATATCAAAGCCGCTGGTAATTGACACCTCGATTACAAGCAAGATAGACTTTAACATCACTGAACAATTTGGAGTAAATCTTTAGCACGTGATATCTAATTCTCTACTTTTAAAGTTTTGTACATGTTTAGTGTGAGTACATCGCATGCAGGATTGAAAAGTCCAGCAAGCAAGTAATTGTTTGCATGCAGAGATGTGAAGTCACTGATTAGGAACTAGGTTACCTTTACCTGGGTGAAATAGGAACTCTGCCTTTGAAAATGCATAGCTGTTTCTGCTCATGCTAAGGAAAAAAAGACCAAATTCCATGAAATTTAATTTTTTTGAGAAATTGCTCATCAGAAAAAAAAAGTCCTTCCACAAGAGATACATGGATTAAATGAGTATTTTAAAAAAGGTGAAATCTTAGAAAGCAGTGTATATATTTCCAAATTACTCCCAAATCAATTCATATGTTTCACCAGATCTGGCTGGCAGCAGTGTTTAGAAATCTGCCTTGTCTACATTTAGTTTTATAGTAGGACATTTATTCCAAATACACATGAATTCCATGTTAAGCACTAATTCTGACCTCTATTGTATTTTAGAATTGCCATGCCACGCATATTTTTTTCTTTTTGTTTATTTCCCCCCACTCCACCCTAAAAAAATGGAGATGACAGTGGATCATCTGAGCAGCTCTGACAGTAAAAGCCAGTTGCCATTTCAGGATTTTTTTTTCTTCTTTCTGAGCCTTTATGATTCAGTTGCTGTGTAGTAAAAGTTCACGTCAGAGCTAAGGAGACAGGCTTGGGGATTTATACTGTGTAAAATATGTGCAATCCGCTCTCCCTTTGAAAGTGGTAAGCAGACCATGTATAATCTCTGGAATATTTGGTAGATCTGCAAGGCCACGAAGATTGCAGTTGTAATATTTTTCTGCCTACGTCTCTTTTTACATGGTTGTCCATCCCTAATCCCATCCATACTCTATTCAAAAACAAGCTGAGGAGAGAGGACAGGACAAAGAGTGAAAAGAAAATATATCATTCCCAGTAGGATGTTTCAGAGTTTGGCCTTCTTTTCCCCCTCTTCTCTCTCTGCTGTTGTTTTTTAATGAATCATTCTTTTAACCTACTTTAAATTGAGCGTCATGCTAAATGTTTTGCAGATGAATCATACCATGCAATGCACTTATGCATTTCTGCTGTACGAGTACTTTGTCAGCTTGTGTTTGATAACCTACCAGCTAACAGGGTTGTTTTTTTGTTTTTGGTTGGTTTTTTTTCTGGAATCTTGGGATACTAGTATCATCCTCTAAGTGAGAATAATGCAACCACTGTTAATAAATCAACCAGGGTCTGAGTATGTTTCACCATTTTTGCTGCCTCCTTGATTAGCATTATCCTCAGAGGTATAAATTAAAGAGGAAAATATATAATCTGGGAAGCTTTCCAGCATCATCTTTGAAAATGTGAGCCCAGTGCTTTGCTGAGGCTTCTTTGGAGGGATGCTAATAGCATTGCTGAAGACGTGCTCTGATTGCACCCGAAAGAGAAGGAAGGCACACAGAATTGCTTTGCTTCTCTTCCCTCTGTCATCAAGATAATTTATAATGTGATCTGCACAGGATGAATCTTGAACTGTTTCTACGCAGCTCTGTGAACTGGTCCCAAAAGTGCAGCTTTGGTCCCTGCCTCTTCTACTCCTTGTTCTCTTAGTCTGACATCTGCATAAAATATATTCCATGTTTTCCCATCTCAGCCTACAGATAATTGCCAGCAGCTGTTAGCAGTGAGTGGACACGGTCCCTCTGCTACATTAGCCAAAGCCTGAGCTTCAGCAATAAGAATTTCAGGAATTTCTTCTGACTGTTCCTTCAAGGTGTCATCACAGCTGGGTGGTAACTCCTGACGCCTCCCTCTCCTCTAAGGCAAGAAAAATGTGTTGCAGAATGTGCTGATTTGCAAAAAAATATTTCACAGGGAGGGTTTGATTTTAAAGTTCCAGCTGTTCTCTAAATGGGCAGAAAAGGGATTTTTCAGCGTATCAGCAGCATCTGGGAAATGGAAATGTCGCATCCTCCAGCACTTTCTTAGGAGTCAGTTTTCCCCTTTACCTGCCCATGATACATTTGAGTCTTTGGTATTTACTGGAACTAGGAGTTTAGCAAGGCTGTAGTACTTGGAGCCTTGCCTTATGATGTCTCTGTCTTTCTATTTGCCTTCCCTTGGCCAGCTCTCTGCCGACATCATCTCTTGTTTTCCAGGGGTTGGTGAAAAGCACAGAACGCAAGACTGAGCTGATGCTCCTCAGATTGTACTTTGGGCAGGCGTAAAGAAATAGATACTGTTATTACTGTTTTGCTGATGGGACAACTGATGCACAGTGTAGTGAAGGGTCTTAAAAATACAACGGCTGCATTTCAACGAAGTTGGGGCTTGCTGAGGCCCAGGCAGTGCCAGGCTGATCCAAAGGAGTCTCAGCTTCATCATTGATAACGGTTTGTGAGGCCTCTCAGGCTGACACTCTAAAAAGTCATCCCTATCTCCTGAAAAATGTAGGGCAGCTATTTTTCCTTAGGTGCGTGAAGGTAGAAGGTTGTTTCTTTTCCCACCTGTATTCACTGCTAAATTCATTTTAAGGATCCTTAGTTATATTTTGTAAAGGCATTCACCTTTCCAGCTGAAAGCCACACAGGGAATACCATGTGTTATTTGCTGTCTCTACTGGCATTGCTGAATTTGCCGAAGGAATGTGTTTAAACATTTCCAAACACTTTTCCTATGGAGTTTTCTCTTCCATAGAAAGGGTTTCTGTTTCCCCTTGATTTGAGATGAAAAGAAATTTGAAAATAACATGAAATTTTCCCACAGGACAGAATTTCTTTTGCAAAAGCTTGACTTCCATCTAATGTCAGGAAAAACACATACAACCGCGGTCAGTGTGCCTAATTTCAACCCTGCATTTGCGACTTATTCTTTGTCGCTGCTGTCTGAAGAGCAACAATGTCAGCACACTTCACTCTCAGCTTGAAAATACCCATTAAATCCAAGAGCTAGTTCTCTAGCAAGTAGGATTTGTTGGCACCTATTTAATGCGCTCACTAGGAACGTGCCCTTGGTTCTCTGTCACTGGTGAAAATGGAGTTGCAGTGAAATTGCTGCTGAACTGTAGTCATAGAATCACAGAACCATAGAATGGTTTAGGTTGGGAGGGACATTAGAGCCCATCCAGTTCCAACCCCCCACCCCGCCATGGACAGGGACTCCTTCTGCTGGATCAGGCAGCTAAAAGCCTTGTCCAATCTGGTCTTGAACACCTCCAGGGATGGAGCATCCACAACTTCTCTGGGAAAGCAGGTTCTTCTCTCTGTACGGCAGATGACTTTTCCAACACTGTGGTGAACAAGGCATGAAATCATTGATGTTCCCCAACCTAACAGCTGCCCAGGATCCCTTACTCACTTAAAAATGTGACTTGCCTATTGGTGCTAAGCAAGGGAAGGAAAGCCAATCAAGACAGAAAATTGACTCTTAGGATGTATACAAGACAACTGCTTTTTTAAAAGCCCTCAGCTTCTCAATTTGTGTGAGCAGGAAGTGAAGTCTTTAAAAGCCATCAGGCTCCCATTCCCAACTTTGCACTTGCAGTTGCAATGGCAACTGCTTCCTCAGCCTTGTTGCACTGTGTGTTTTAGTCAGCAGTTTAGAAAAGGAAAAAAAAACCCAAAAAAAAACCCCAAAAATGAGGCTGTTCCAGAAGTTTTCAGCCAGTTTCAGACCCATTTAACTGGATGGCAGTAGCTGCCAAAGCAGGTAAGATACAAGGCTTCCCAAGAGTCCTCTGCTCCTGCCTCCACCCACCTTGAGGTGCCCCAGGCTTTAGTGACCTGTAGAAATGAAAAAGCTAGATGTGAGCAAAAAAACATGTTGCCCGCAGTGCTGCTTGCTCAGGTTTCTGGTCACAGTTGCTCTGCTGTGCCAGGTACAAACCAGTCTCCGAGAAGATGGGTTAGAGGAGCTGGTTTCTTACCACTTCTGAGAGGTTAAGGGATGTTTGCTCTTGGTGCTTGGGACAAACAGCCAGTAGAAACGAGTTACACCAAAAGTCAGTGTAGGCTAAAGGACATAATTGTACAAGTTGTACAGGAGTGTTCAGGCTGGGGAGAAGAGAAGGTCAGGATGGAGAGAAACATGACTAGAAAGAAGAAATCCAAACTACTCTCAAGAGGAACCTGATCAGTTTGTGGAGGGAATTAGGTAATGTGAAGCTTGTAGTGGCAGGGGGTTAAGCTTAGAAACTCTGCAGGTGCCTTCCTCCTGTGTTCATGAGAGCTGGAGACAGACTTTCCCAGCAGAACTATCTTCCTTGCCTTTGTTTAGTTGTAACTATTAACATAATTTCTCTTAAGAAAATCTTTTGAATGCATTTAACTTTTTCAATTATTTCTTTTACTCACTGGGAGGACATAAAATCCCCATTCTTTAAGGCACAGGCAAATTTTTTCAACCTTTCACCATGCAAGTGCTATCTGGAGGAATGATGTGACACGGCAGGATCTAGTGTGCTGGCCTTGCTCTCCAGACCCCTGGAAACTGGCTCATCTCTCCCACCTCCTACATCCTGCACTGGGATGCTACAGGGCAGACCATGAAAACTCAGAATTATCTTAGTCTTCTGAACAAATGTTCTGAATAAATAGGAAGGGTTTCAGGAGGGACTGGGCATCTCAGTAGGAAGGGCCACAGACGAGTCCATCAGAGATGGATTGGGGTGTTGAGGGTCAGAAGGCAAATGCAAGACACCATGGGCTTTAGAGCTTGCACTGTTTGCTGTTGCTAAACAGCAGATACCACAGCAAGATATTGCAATGTGAGGTTTGTATGCATGGTGCAAGCACACAGAATCATAGACTGGTTCGGTTGGAGGGGACCTGAAAGTTCATCCAGTTCCACTGGATCAGGTTGTTCAAAGCCCCATCCTACCTGGCCCTGAACACCTCCAAGGATGGGGCATCCACAACTTCTCTGGGCAACCTGTGCCAGTGCCCCACCACCCTCATGGGAAAAAATTTTTTCCCAATCTCTCATCTAAATCTGAATCTCATCTAAATTTGCTTTTCTTAAAAGCATTCCCTCTCATCCTATCCTTGCACTCCCTGATAAAGAGCTCCTCCACAGCTTTCTTGTAGGCCTCTGTAAGTACTGGAAGGACAACCGGGGAAGGAGTGTGATATCCAGTCTGGAGCACAGTGCTTCAGGAGCAAGGCAGGAGGTCCAGAGGAGAGCAAGCAGTGTGATCAGGTCTGGAAAATATGATCTAGGAGGGAAGATTGAAAGAAGCAGGTTAGTTTAAGCTAAAAGAGAGAATTACGAGGGGACAGAACAAGAGGAGTCCTTGCAGGGTAAAGAGCCTCAGTTAACCTGATCTCCCCATGCATGGTGGGCAGGAATGGATGTGCCTTCAGTTGCAGTGTAAGAGATTCAGATTAGACATTTGGAAAAAAAACTTCAGGACAATATAGGCACATAGGATAGAGAAGCACAGATTGCTGGGGCGGGGTGGCTGGAGCTCCATTGCTGGAAGGCTCATACAGAGGGCAGTGCAGGGGGATATTGCCCAGATGATGCAGGAGCTGGTGTTGCTGCTCGGAGCCAGTGAAGGAGTTGGGTGATGTCTTTCAGGCCTTTCTGGCCCTATTTTTGGAGGAGTCTAGAAGCTGGGGTGATAGACGGCAGTAGGAAATACAGTAATTTCTCCTCTTCCCATCTTTGTTTGGTCTTTGTCCTGTTCAAACCAGCAGCTTCTTCTGTGCTGATATTTTTATATGTTGGTGGCTTTTGATGGTAATTACTTATATTTTTTTAAGGAAAATAGCTTTTTGTTTGTTTCACAGGAAAAGCCCTGCTTTCCTTGGCAAGGGAATTGACTCCTGCAGAGAAAGCTAAACCTGGCATACAGTGGCTTACATTGGATGAACAGAGCAATCCAGCACAACATAGTAATAACAGAGTAGTTTAATAAAAGCGGACTTGGCAGGAAGAAATTATAGAAGATGAAGTATGCAGCAATAGTTCGAGATTAACAGCATAGTGCCTACATCCAAGGAAGAAGGAAAGGGAGAAAGATACAGCAAGGACAGGCTTATTAATTTGATCAAATTAGCATTGCTAAGGACATTATGGTAAATGGAAAATGGGAAAAATACGTCATTGATTTATAGATGTGGAATGTGAAGACGAATCTCAGTTTTCTTCAGTAAGGTTTTCTGACTGTTTTCTGACTGGGTTTCAGAGTACTGTAAAACCCAGGACTAAATGGAAAATCGCTGGCTGTCCTGGAGGAGGTGAAGGGCAAAACAGCCATGGCACAGTGCATGTTACCTAAAAAGGAGACAGATTGTGCTGAAAAGAAGATGCTCAGATAGGGCAGGACCTGCTGGCGGGGCCGCTTGATCAGTCTTGAGGCCCATCTTATGAAATACCTTGGTAAAGTATTTGGAACCAAAATCCAGAGCAGACCATGGGAATATGCTGAGAGTCAGACTGAGAGGTGGCTGGAGCAATTTAGTGGGGATGCTGGCCGAGCTGGGCATTCATGAGCTACAGAAATACAACATAACACCTTGCAGTGGTAAAAAGAGTAGTGTTTGTTGAGGTGTATCCTTTCTGGAGTGTGGCTCTAGTGCCTTTGACCTTGGGATCACCCTGCAATACCGTGGTTAGCTCTGCACTGGTTCTGTGCAGTCACTGTTGCCCTCTGACAAAATGGTTAAAGCAATAAGAATGACAAAACGCCACCAAAATGTTAAATACTTGACACTTGGTTTTGACGTTTTCCAAAACAAAAATACATTTGCTTGGAAACAATGTTAATTCAACAACAAACAAAAGGAAAAAAAAAAGAAAAAAGTCCAGTTTTACTGAAATTGCTATTTCTAGCCAATTCTTTTAACTAAAATTTTCCATCTCCCTCAAAGGATGAGGAATTAATCAATGAAAGTAGTTTTGAGGAGTGTAGCACCTCTTCCCAGCTGTGTTAATATCAGTGAGCAAACCGACTTGTGAGCCAGATTTGGAAATGATTCCCTTTATATTTGGGCTGTATGGACTGATCGTGAATATTTGAAATATGAGCTTAATTGTAGCCTCTTATCCGAGTCATGTGAGTGTTTTTGGAAGATCCTTGATTGAAGGAATGAGCAAACACATCTCATATATACTTGATAGTGCCAATTTCAGTGCTTATGTTCTCTTGATGCTGACTGATAGATGCTCGTCACTGGCCTTAGGATACATTTCTTTGCCAAAATACCATTTTGCAGGCATTAACAGAAAATTGCGTATGGATTTAGATAATATAAAATCATTCAAATGTGTCATAGCCACTGACAAATGTTTCTATCATCCCCTCAGATCAAAATTAAGGAAATAATGCTATGATTCACTTGTGTGATACATTTAAGTGGCAGCAATGTGTGTGTCTACCTGTGGACATCTTGTTAGGTGAAGTCAGAACCAGCATCAGAAAAGCTTGATTCGACTCCTTTCTGAGCTGTGCTGGAAGTTGGAGGATTATTTTGCATTTCTTACGTTTATGTTTCTCCTGGGCATTAGGGTGCTTGTAACTCTCAGCTCAGAACAGAGTAGGTGTTGCAGCTCAGGTATAGTGGCTCCGACAACACATCTTCTGCTAGTCTCTGGGTCTTATTAATGGGGTATCGCAAGGTCCCCAAAAGATCATCAGTGTGAGGAGACTGGCAGTGTTACCATTTGTGTTACACTGCCTGTTGCAACAATTTTTCATAAAAGTTTGTTTATTACATTTGAGAAAAAAGGACTTTTATCTTTTCTGAAGATCTCATTATAGCATACAGCTACAACAGAGTTCACAAAAGCCTTCTCTGAAGTACCTTTTTATTGGATTTAAACCTCTGTTTCATAAATATAAAACATGACATATGTGATCTTCCTTCTACTCAGCAGCAAAGGCTGCTGCTGATGTAAAGTAGAGGCAGTGAGCTGCCTGGATTGAAAAATAATCTCAATTTTTCATACTGTAAAGGTCAGTACAGCTTCAACAGTCCAGGATACATGACCTGCTTGATCCCTGAGGTTGTAGATTTATTTTATATGGTATAAGTGCAAGAGTTTATTTGTTTGCATAGTGACTCAATAGAGTCACACATACATACATATGTGCATACACAGTGACTCCATGGATACAGTGGACCCATTTTCTATCCCAGCAGAGGTTCCATCAAACATTGATGATTACTTCCCAATTCAAGTGAATTCTGTAGATTCATCTTTGTGGCATGGAGATTTCAAAATTTCCTTGGTCAAAGTGTTGGTTTGAATTATTAAGCTGTCCTTTCAAATGCCACTGCCAAGCCAACCACAATCTCTTGAACCACAAATATAATAAAAAGCAAATTCTTTCCCAAAACACAATACTGTTTGTTGAATGGATTTCACTCACTGACCAAAGGAATGACAGATGAAGTAAGGAAAAATGGAAAGAAATAACAGGCTTGGAAAGCTGAAGCTAGACATGGATAAACAAGAGGGGATTGTGACAGTCCTTTGAGCAGACAGAAACACACATTTGGGAAGGAAAAAAGGAGAATGTTTGGGAAAACATCTGGAAGGAGCAGGGCCAGATGGTTATTTCTTTTTTGATCGGCCTAGTATTTTGCTCATAAAATATGGAGATCCACTTTTCATGTTTGTCAATATTTACAGATCTCAGTCTGTGTGTAAGGAGGAAAATAAGGTCTAAAGTAGAACTCTGTGCATGCTTAAAATAAATTTCTTATTCTGTGCTTTGCTGAGTCAACCTAAATGGCCTGAGATTTTGAAGTATTGGGAATGCTTATCTCCTCTTCCAGTTGCTGGCATCTGAACTTGCTACACCCCTATTACAGAAAGGATTTTATTTAGAGGTGCAAACTCCAAGCAGCCATGATCAGAAAATTTTAGCTTATATTCTCACCACAGCAAAATCTTGCTGAGCTAGTAGCAGGGTGGCATTAACTGGGATCACCTTTCTTAATTTCTTCTTTTTGGTGGTGGTGCAGTGAAAGCTTTGCTGTTAAGAGATTTGGGACCCTGTCTGGTATTGCAGACTGAAGAGAAGCTCAAAGAAATAAAAGGGGACAAAGAAGAGGAAAAGCATATGAAAAATGGCCTGTGCTGAATATTTTATTATTAAAGGTTTTCAACTGTAAACATACACTTCAACCACTGTGGTTAGTGGAGGAGAAAATCCATTTTTTAAATAGCTCCCTAGGTTTTTTTAATATGGCTTTGGAGGTAACATCGTTTTCCACACTGATAAGGGAACAGATCCATTTTATATACCTTGAACAGCTGTAATTAGCAATGCATATATTTTCCACCAAACATTTGGGTTTTCTTTCACAAATCAATGGTCTTAAATTGACATTTATAACACATGCTATTGTAGCAGTGTCGAACTGTGGGGATTTTTCATTTCACTGTGTGTAGGATTGAGAAGAACTTCCATCCAGTTTGAAATTCAAATGTTGGGACTTGAGATGGATGAATAGTTAACATCATTATCCCATGAGGCAAACCTGCAGTTTCTGAGGAATTTGAGTTCTTCTGCCATTTTCCACCTGGGGCATTTCTCTGAGGATTGCTGGAGGATATCCTGAGGATGCTCCAATTGAGCATCACAAGGTGATGTTCCCATCCAGCTGGACATCACCTTTGCAAAACAAGATGCTACCGCATTTCAGGGCCCCCCAGGTGCCACACCTCCTGCTGAGAGACTCAAATTTCAGAGAGCTGGAGAGATGATGGGGTACAGTTGTGGATGTATGACACCATTGAGGGCTCTGCCCTCCCATTCCAGACCTGCGTCACCCTCCACATCACACACCTGGTCCTGCCCTGTGGCATGTCCCTGGTGCCATGTAGATCTCTAAGAGAAGGCAAAAAAATCTGTGTTGTGGGGTGCTGAAAGCAAACCACTTCCTATACAGGGAGTAAATAATATTAGTTTTTTTAACAGTCTTTCTCAGGACATTATTTGACCTTATTATTTAAAATTAATTAGAATTTTGCTAGTGTAGGCTGAAAAATTCATTTATTCAAGCAAACATACACATGTACATTGCAAACACATGGTCTAATTGCTTTTTCAGAATTGTTCTGGTGGACAGTGAGTTGAGCTGGAGTGAGCACCGTGGGCAGTATCAACAAGAGCAAAACCAATGAGTCAAGAGAAGAGATTATTCATTCTCTCTATTCAACCAAGGGCGGATAGAAGGGAGAAACTGAGTGACCTAAGCTAGCTTTTACATACCCTTGCTTTGAGCAGGGGTTGGGCTGGGGACGTCTAGACATTCTGTCCATCCTGATTTTCAATGTGATTTAGATTAGATATTAGGAAGAAATTCTTCATTATGAGGGTGGTGAGACACTGGTACAGGATGCCCAGGGAAGCTGTGGATGCCCCATCCCTGGAGGTGTTCAAGGTCGGGTTGGATGGGGCTTTGAGCAGCCTGATCTAGTGGGAGGTGTCCCTGCCAATGAAAGGGGGGTGGAACTGGATGATCTTTAAGGTCCATTCCAATTCAAACCATTCTATCATTCTATGATTCCTGACTGCTTCTGCCAGTTTTCCCATTATAACTATAAAGGTAATTAGAAATATTTTAGAAGTGTCCTAGAGGCACTTCTGCACCAACAAAGGGCTTGGGTTGTTTCTCCAGGCCAGCTGGGTGCCTTGTTGCTGTGCTGTATAAGACCCTTCTCTCTTTCTGTTTCAGAGACTGAAATAATGAATTAAAAATACATGTATTCTGCAGGCTAGCCTGGGACAAGGAATTTTCATTTTCCTTAGGAAGACAACAAAATAAAAAGTTGCTTTTATTAAATCACAGGCATTCAATTCTATAGCTGCCAGTTCCTTTCACTTCAGTTTGGAAACTCTTTACTATTTTTATGAAAAGTCAGCTTTGGCAAAAGACACTGATTGAACAGAAACTAATTGCAGTGCAGTTTGCCACAACCACTGTGCAGTAAATGCAAGCCCTTTCAATGATATACTTTTCTTAGCTGAGATTATCAGCTGAATTTGGTGGAAACTTCCAGACACTGAGGTCAATCAAGTCTGAGCTTTTCACCAAATAAGCTGCTAAGCCCCAGAATCTCACCCATCTTCAGTTCTGGCAGTGGAGCAGGGAGATCCAAAATCCCATATTTGTGCTACAAACTCCATTTTTTTAGCAGGGAAAAGCAGAGATTTACACTGGTGAAGCTGCCGCTGGTTTCATGAAGGAATAAGGTGGTGTGGAGTGTTTTTTCTTGTTTTATAGAAGAGGAAAACTGGACTGAAGCTAAGAAGAAAGGTGAAGGTGCAGTGATGAGTTTTCTGTGAGGCAATTCGACCAGGCAACTGAAATGGGGACAGCCACCCATTGTCCCAAGTGCTAACATGTTCAAACCTGTGCACATGTCTTTTCTCTGGTCTTCCTCTCTCTTTTCCCCATCCTCAGTTGAATAATAGTTGCCTCTCAGAGCTGGCACTCTTTGCCGGCAGCGTTTTGTGCAGATGGGTGATGATAATAGAATAAGGGCAAGGTAGTGAGAAAAGTGCTGTTGTTTGCTCATGTGATGTGGGTGGAAAACTCGATTAACACTTGAGAAGTCTTGATTTCTCCAGAGGAAAAGGTGTTTGGCTGTGAATCTACCCTCTCTCAGTATTACTCCAGGCAAAGGTAGGAGAGCAAGTCTTTGGGGCTGCCACATTTCTCCCGCTGTGGGTTGGCTTGTTTGTTTTCTGGTTTAATTTCCATGAGCAATGTGCGCTTCTCCTGCTGTTCTGCTCACCACGGGCTCATTACAAAATTTTAGCAAGGCAGGAAAGAAAAAGAAGGCATCATTATCAATCTCGGCTAGTGGCTGCTTGTGTTACGGGAGCTTAAAAGGTCATGCTGGACCCTGAAGGTGCTGTGTGTGAGATGACGTGATGCAGATTGTCCTTTCATAATCAAAGACTGACTTTGGCTTCCTCAGGCCTTGATTAGCTCAGGAGAAACTCCCTCTGGCAAATGCTGTGCTGTAAGGACATGGTGCAGAGTGTGATGTGGGTTGGGTATTCCCAGGGACCCCAGCCTCAGCAGACATGCCTCAGCAGAGATGTGAGTATTGCAGATGATGTGGAGACATAGCCAGGATCTCCAGATAGAGACAGAATGAGAAAGTGGTAGGAGAGATGTTATTGAGATGCAGGGGCTGCTGAAAGCAGGCAGTAGCAAGTGGTGCACTATGGATGATCCATGTATCCGTCCATCTGGGAGAGCGCCACACTCCGTGGAAGTCCTGTCTTGGCCTTGAGGGCTGAGCTTCTGCAGTGCCTTGCCTGTCTTGACAAAATGAGCCTATCAGGAGAACCGAGTAACTGAGCTGTGCTGTTGTGGTGCTGCAACATGTTCTTGGACAATGCAGATGTGCCCAAGGACAAGCAAGGTGTTTTCCACCATCCATATTGCAAAGGATTAATGGGTTCGAGAAGACAGCCAGCATCCAGCTTGTGGTGGTAACTGGTCTGTGGAAGGTTTGAGAAATTAGAGGACGCTCATCAGGAGGTCCTGGTATGGAGAATTGCATGGAGATTGTAGGTAAGAGGGAGGATGGGAATGACACAGGAAGGTTTGTAGGACAGAGGGATGAGGGAATGCCAGAAACCTCTGCTGTGCTTTGCTGTTGGTTTATAGAAGCTACGAGATGTATAATACTACATTCTTGAGCGCAGTTTTCCAGAAGTCAAGCTGTGCTCCTGAGCCTTAATTTCCTAAGTAACCTAATACAGTCTGCCCCAAACATAATCTGTTGCACCATTTATCTGCACAAAATAGAGTACTTTCTAATGGAAGAAAACACGTATTTGAATCCTGAACAAAATGTGAAGGCTATTGTTAAGCCCTAAATGTGTTTTGAAAGGAGGTTTAAATAAAGCAGAAATATTTACCACAGATATTTACTGCCTCTTTTTGCATAAGACTGCATCTTTCTTGTTTCCTTTAAAAATCACAGCCGGAATTGCTCCAGTAAGACCAGTGACATCCATAACATCTCTGCCACCCCTGCATGGGCCATGCCTTGCTGTGAGTATGAAGGGTGACATACGGGGTGACAGACCCAGACTCTTGGTCACTGTGAGCCAGCAGAGCTCCACTGAGGTTTCTTCTCTTTTTTTTTGAGTTCAGGTGGGCCTTGGATTTGTAAAAGCCTATTCCAAAAGCCTTCTCTGCCCCTAGCCTGTCCTGGGGAAGGGTAGATATAATCCCTCACAGTCTGCACACTGATGACTTTCCCCTCGTACATTCCCATCACAGTTTTTCCAAGAAGAGATTTAGCAATTGCTTGGAGGGCTTTTGGTTCCCCCTTTCTGCTTTTTTTTTGGATCACAGGCATGGAAAACTGCATACACAATATGCTAAATACTTCTATTAATTTCACACTGTTTACGAGCTGCTCTGTCTCCCGACCTGTCACAGCAGCAGATTAAGCTGGGGTTGACCTTTCTCTAATCTGCAAATTGAGAAATTTGTTGCCTATATCCCTTAGTTACGAAACTGGGATTATTCCAGCAAGGGTAAAATCTGTAGGCCATCAACTGCTCTGGCTGAGCTCTTCAGCAGCCGGGAGCAGAAATACTTGTCCCCCTACTGTAAAATTAGCTGGGTTCATTGTGGGAGAGTGTTCATCATCTCTTTTAAATGCAATGCTTAAAGCCAGGATGTTCTTTGTTTATTTTCTGAGAAGGCAAATAAAGCCCCTGGCACTATGCTTTCTTACTGGAGGAGTTAATATGTGGTTTTGTATCCAGGCCATTTCCAAGGAGATGGGATGTTTGCAGGTCACTCCTAGCATCTGAGCTTGTCCTACTTACAAGCAACCTTGCAATTGTGCTTCTGTTGCAGACTGTCACTTCATCAGGCTCCCTTTCTCTCCTGAGCATCAGCTGGATATCCCTTCATCTGCTCCTGTAAGTCCCCACATAGGAAAGGAATCACAGGGTCCTCGACAGTGTGTTCCTGCTGGCTGGCAAAGCCCCAGTGTCAGCCAGGCCTCTTCTCCACCAGCCTGTCACAAACGGCCCCTTCTGACACCATGATAACGTGTCTGAGATGTCTCCCTCTTCTCCCTTTTCCATCTGTCTCTTGGGGAAAAGCACAAAGAGCATCATTATCTGCTGTGACAGGCAGGGTTATGCACAGGAGAGCTCCTCCTGGAAAGCAGATGGGACAAACTAAGAGGCGACAGGAAGATGCGCTAAACAAATCTGGACCAACCAGTGCATCGGGCAGGTGGTAGGGAGGACACGTGTGTAGGAAATTAAAAAGTAGTCACCATCCATAAGCATGATAGGTGGCCTACATGAAAGCTAGGGAGGAGCTCTTTTATCTGGGAGTGCAGGGGTAGGATGAGGAGTATGGTTCTAAACTGAAAGAGGGGAGATTTAGACCAGATATTAAGAAGAAGGTTTTTACTGTGAGGGTGGTGAGGCACTGGCACAGGTTGTCCAGAGAAGTCATGGATGTCCAGTCCCTGGAGTTGTTCAAGGCCAAGTTGGATGAGGCTTCGCGCAACCTGATCCAGTTGAAGGTGTCCCTGCCTATTGCAGGGGGTGGAACTGGATGAGCTTTAAGGTCCCTTCCAACCCAAACCATTCTATGACTCTATGATTTTTGGCTGTTATGAACTAGTAAATCTCCTGTGCAGGAGGTCTAGGAACTCAGAGATATTATTGTAGACTTCATAATTGCTGCTGTCTCTACTGAATGATAAAAGAACCCAGATCATCCTGTGCAATGCTATTTCCCTTACAGGAGAGGCTTCAGCTGAATACATGTGCTATAGAGTAGGGTGTCAGGATTTCTCTGCCACTGTGGACACTGTTTGTATGGCTTCTCTGGCCTATCTAGCCAGGCAACTGGTGCTCAAGAAATAGTAAATGGATAAACTATGGAAAACAAATGGCCCTTGAGGCCTGCAAGCAAGTTTAAGAAATATTTCTGCTGCTTTCTTTGATCTGTTCAAAAGAGCAACTGGCTGTAGAAATCCCTTAGCCTTCTGGTTTGTGCCTCTCTTTATAAATAGCCAGGCACCTTAAGGCAGGCAAGGAAACCCTGCTGGGATGGTGCTATTTTTGCAGTCCTCTGGCTTTGAAGCATTTGCTTTGCAGTTCACCTTTTGAAGGACAAAAATACTGATGAGCCTGAGATAAAGCTGGCCCTTGGCCATCTCCAAGAGCCATGCTTGGTGTTGATCATGAAAGATGTGGTCCAGGGCTGCTGCTTTCTATGTGAATGGATCCAGCCCCCTCAGAGACCAGATGGGGTGTAGCTGCCTGTCTGTGTAGATGACCATGCAGTGTTGTCCACTAATGTTTATTCCCTGTGCGGTGCTTCTACTAAGGTTAATGGGAAGCTGTTCTCAAGGAAATTTTTAAAATACTTTTATAAAGGGTTGTGGCATTAGATGGTTTTCATTGTCTTTTGGGCTGGTTTGGGCTTTAAAACACACCTGTTGTAGAGTTTGCCTGGGGTGGTGGTGGAAGTTGTATGAGAAAAAGACTCCATCAAACCCAAAATCAGAACAGCCAATCATGAAACCAAGGGAAAAGGGGTTTTTCCACTCTTTTCCGTTGAAAGAGTATATTTTGCAGCAGTACAGCATTAGTTCTCCCAGATCCTCTGCAACTTGCAAGTAGCTGAACGGATGTAATGAAAAAGAGAACAGTGGAAATAGGTCCTATACTTTTGTTGTGGTTTTGCCCTCGTTGTTCCTTTTAACCACTATTCTTCTTGTGATGGGAGTTTCATTGCAGCTCCAGGGTCTACACAGCAAGGCTGGGCTTTACAGTCCCAGCACCGCCTTCCTCCTCTATGCACTTCATTTGCATGTTGTGTGTTTGCAGGTGGCAGACCTCAACAGCTGACTTTGTGTAGTCTGGAGGTTTTCAGAGATGCCCATGGCGTTTAACCAGCAGTTTTTCTGGGTAGCCGAGCATGCCAGTTACCTTGTTCACCTCCCTAATGTGAAACGCTTTCAAGTGCTCTTCCAGGGAATGGGAAGGGAAGACTCAGCGGGTCAAAACATCAACCCCCACCACTCTAGCCCAGGTCTGAGGGGACAAAAAGTGTCCTGAACCATTCAGAGCTAGTGAGTGGGCAGTGACAGACACGACCACAAAGGTGTCTGGACTCAGTGCTACACAGAGCGCTTTCTGCTCTCAGGAGAACATTCTCCCTGACTAACAGAGTGGGGAAGTGAGGCTTCCATTTACCCATCAGGAGAGATCAGCCCAGCAGGCTTGCTTCGTTGAGATGCAGGGATGACCTCTGCATCTGCAGCTTGTGCAATATTTATGCAGCTGATCTGATAAACAGCGTGCTTTTTGCTCTTTGTTAGGTGGATGAGTGCCCCTCATTTCATCTGCTGTCCCAGCCCAGTCCCTTCAGAGCTCCATGTGGCTCCCTAAAGAAAGATTACGAATCATTATTTCCCCAGTCCTGTGTATATTAAGCAGGTTGCAGAGAGCTCACACGCAAATAAGCGCTGGTTTGGGAACATACAGGTTAGCAATGTTGTGGCTTGATAAAACGTGTGAAGGCAAAGAGATACCAGCATTAGCTGAAACTGTGCAGCAAGCCTGTTTAACCACCAAGGAACGAGGATCCGTGGGGAAGAGCAATAGCACTTCCCTAAAGCAGAATAAATAACGGAAAGAAGAGGAAGTTATGGCAATGAGGACAGAACCTGAGGCCTTTGCCTCCAAGACATGATTTGCAGCAGCCCAGGGTGGGCTCAGGACTGGTGTGTCCCCTGGGAGCCCAGGCCACTGCAGACCCCTGCCTTGCTGTCTGCCCTGCAGGGAGGAAGAGGAGGAGAAAGAGAAGGAAGATGAGGAAGAAATCCCCAAGGACTTCCTTGCAACATAGTGGGAGGTGTGAGGAGGCCCTTCTCCAAGGAGATGCCCCCAAAAGCTTCCCTTCCGTCAATGCAACGTGCCTCTTGCACTTCTCCCTTACCATGCTGCACTGAAACCTCAGTTACATTAGCTCAGTTGAGCTAATGCTCAATCCCAGGCTGCTTTCTGCGTTGGCGTCAGTAGGAAATTAATCTCTGCCCTGTGCCAAGTGTGGATGTGTGGGAGAGCCCCTGCCTTCACTCACTGGGCAGGGACTGAACTGCTCATTAGGAGCCCAGGCTGAGGCTGTCAGGACTACCCCGAAGGGGATTTGGAGACGTGCCTTCCATTCATTCTGGTGCTGTTAAAACCAGTGGAAGTCAGTACCTGAGCCTAACACAAGACAACTGTCTGTGTCTTAGTCTTGGAGCTGGGTATCATAGAATCATAGTACGTTTTGGCTTGGAAGGGGCCTTAAAGATTATCCAGTTCTACCCCCCTGCCATGAGCAGGGACACCTCCCACTGGATCAGGTTGCTCAGAGTCCCATCCAACGTGGCCTTGAACACCCCCATGACTTCTCTGGGAAAGCTGGGCCAGTGCCTCACCACTTGCAAAGGAAAACATTTTTTCCTAATAGCTGTTCTAAATCTCCCCTCTTTCATCTTAAAACTGTTCTCCTTAGTCCTATCCCTACACTCCCTGATAAAGAGCCCTTTCCCAGCTTTCATGTAGTCTCCTTTAAGTGTTAGAAGGCAGCTATAAGGTCTCTCTGGAACCTTCTGTTCTCCAGGCTGAACAAGCCCAAGTCTCTCAGCCTGTCCTCGTATGGGAGGTGCTCCATATCTTGGTGTTCCCTCTCCACTCCTCCAAATATTTCTCTCTGTGCCACTCTAGCATCTTCCAGGCTGCACCAAGTATGTTTAAAACCAGGTTTTACCTGTAAAGAAACTGCTGAGATTATTTGGTGGTGAGCAAAGTGGCATGTAGAAACCATGCCCCTCAAATGGTGCCTTTAATGGTGTATTCTTAAGGGGAAAGCAAGGAAGTGTACTGGATATTGATTTGTGTTTATTGCTATTCACCCATGGAGAAGAGAACTACAGGCTACAAACCAGCTACATGCATTTTCCCATTTTTTTTTGCAACCTAGTTTCATGACAAATGTAGTGCAGATAATGCTGCTGCAATAACAATTTGTAGGAATGTATTGGATTCCAAATCTGCTTGGTAGTGACTTTCTCTGGTAGAGGGAAGAGCTCCTCATCAGCAGCACATGGAGAAATTATATTGAAGAGTTTCCCTCCAGCAAGAGGAGCCCTCTGAACCAGAACCCTTATGCAATTTTGTGGGGTTTTTTGACTCCAGATCCTAAGAAACTGTCTTCAATAGTATATTTCTTGCTAGTTCGTTCATCTGTGAATTTCCCTGGCAGGTAGCGTATAAATAGCTCTGAGGCAAAAGTGATCCACGAATTCTTTTCAGAATACAGTATTGAGTCATTTTAAAGCCTCCTACTGTAGCTCGTTAAAAGATGAACTCATTATTTTAAATGTAAGATTTGTGCCCAAGAAAGAAAGAGAAAATCCGGCTTAAGTTGTCCTTCCAAAAAAGTACCTTGTTTGAAAACCAATAAAGAGTAAAACCATGTGTGAGCTGGCCAGTGAAGTGAGCAGGCGACATCTGCCCGTCCATGCCCCGGGTTATGCTGTTCGTCATTGAGAGGCTACGCTGCTTTCTAGAGCCAGGAATAGAAACCAGTGTTCCTTATTCCCAGGAGCCCTTTGCCATGTAGGGCAATCCAGCTGGATTCCTCCAGCCATCCTTTCTGCCTGACCCCAGACACCACTCAGCTTTCAGTAATTAGGGCAGAATTAGGGCAAGATCCCTGGGGATGGAGGCTGACGGAGCAGGGCTTGCACAGAGGGTAGAGCTCATCTATATATTGAGCTGAGCCTCCTTTCCCACCTGAAAATTCTGTCCAAAGAGAATTAGGGGGTTTGATACACTTGAACAGGCCTGGCATCCTAGCAAGTTGTAGCAACAGCTCTGTCATTGCCCCTGGATATCTAGAAAGATCAGATGTGCCTACAGTGCATATTCAAACAAACACCTGCAGTCAGCGTACTGGGTATCCAAAAATTCCACTGACAGAGACTTAAAAACTAAAGCACATAGGGCAAAAAAAGACATCGTTTCCCTAGCACTGGAGTGCAGTGTGAGTGGCCCGAGAAACAAGACAGCGTGGCTATGGTGCTGACTTGAGGGGAATAACATATTTAGTAGGAGACCTCTTAAATAAACCAAAATGTAGTGACCCATGGGAAACTGCCTAAGACGCTTCTCCCCTTGTGCAAAAGACCACTACGCTGCTCACGAATAAGTAGTTAAGGGCTGCTTCATGCATTAGTTTTTCATGTGGATGTACCCCAGTACAGTTTTGCTTCCCCATTAAGTCAGGACAACATCCTTCTGGCTCTGATTGTATGTAAGTCTGAAGTGGGATATGTGAACAGATTAAACCTGTGAAAGGAGGTCTAATAGAATACCTGGGTGGAATTTGCCTTTCTTGTGTCATCAAAACACACCCGACTGCCCTGCCTAAAGCCGCTCCCTCCTTCACTAGATGTATTGTGCTCACATATCTTGGAATTAGTACTGTATCTTCATTCCATCTTCCTGCAATGTGGCATCCAAATTCTGCCCTTGGCATGAAGTGCAGCAGTGGCCTGTCACTCCTGTGTGGTCAAAGGGACACAGGTAAATTCTGTAAGCCATAAACTTCTGTAACTTCTCTTAAAGTTCAAGGTGAACATTAAAAATAGCCAGGTGATGCCCGAGTCTTTTGATTCATCTATAGCATGCGGTTCTGCTGATGTGAATTGTGTGAGTCACACATGCCATCAGCATTCTGCGGCTTCCCAGAGAACTTTTAGAGGTTCCTCTTGGGGTACTCCTGTCACTGTTCTTTCATTGCTGCATCTGCTGTGAGCCAGGGACTGAGCCAGGGGCCACAGAGCAGCAAGATGCAAAGGCGATATCCACAGGGGTGCAGTTACCTGGGTTTTGTGGGCTGTGACTGACATCAGAAGTGGGAATAACCTGCTGAAGGTCAGATGCTCTGTGCTGTGTTGCAGATGGACAATGACGTGCTGAAGTCTGTTGTCTTAATGGATGCTAACATTATGATAAAGTGAAATACCAAGTAAAAAAAATGTTCCTTCTTAAGAACCAAGTGAATAGGTTTTCTATTATTGAAAAGGCAGTAAGCAAAATGCTGTGGCAAGTCCCTCGCAAAGACACCTTAATACATTAGTGTATTGCTCCTTGGCTCTGGATGTGACACAACTCAAATTCATCGTTACCTTCCTGGTGAGTTAAGGTATCCAGAATGGCTGAAAATACACTTGGGAATTGTTCATGGCTATGGGCACTTGGGATATAGCAGAGATGAGATGGAGGGTGGCGCAGGAAGGTGAGCACTTGGCCTTCTCCGCTCACTGCAGGGGCTTAATATGAAGAGAGGGGAAAAAGAAAGCAGAACTGAAGATCAGTTGTATTTTATGGATAGAAGATAGCTGGTGGAAGGAAATGCTCCTTCGTGGATTTAAATCAGAAGAAAACATTAGCTCATTTAATCTGACATCCTGCAGAACTCATGCTTAAAGATTTCATCTTATGGTGCTATGGCAAGGTCAAACTCCTTGTACAGGTAATTACCTTAGAAGTAAGTGCGTGTTTCTCTACAAGTCCACACTTGAAAGAGAGAAAAAATAGAAGAAGCCTTTGCCTTTCCTCCCACAATTTGGTATATTTGAAATCAGCAACTCCTTCTATTCTGTAAAGTCCTTCAGCATAATTCACATGTGCTGCCTCTTCCCATAGTGCGTGTGGAAGTCTTAAGGCCAACTGAATAAACAAAGAAATTAGGTGGGGTGCCCAAAGCCACACACCTCTCCCAGTGCTGGGCACCGCAAGAGAGTTTACTGCCCTGTGTCATCTGCAGGTTTCCAGACCCCATCTCTCTCTTTTGTACCATGCACAAGAGTGAAACCACACAGAGACTTCTTTAACAAGTCCTCTTCTGCTCTGTGGCTCAGAGCTGGAAGTGATTTCACAGCACTTCTTTTAATCTTCTTTAACAACTTCAGTGTTTAGAAATAAAGTGGTTAGAACACTGGGATAAAGTGTTTGCTGTAAGTTTTGATCAAGTGCTGGGTGGATCATCCAGACCCCAGTGCACCACTGTGAAAGTGATGCTTCTCTTCATTTTTACAAGGATATTCCTTGATAACAGGGATATTTGTTTTTCATAGTCTGCTGCTGGTTATTCTCATCATCAGCTGAAGGAGACAACATCATGTGGACTAATTGTTTAGTTCCACAGCGGCTAATGAGCAGTGTATATTTTCCAAATGAGCAATTTGCCACAGCTCCACAGGAGAGGGAGTATTAAGTGTTCAGTGACAATGTGCAACTAATGAACATATTTATAGAAAGCAGAACTGAGGGACATTTAAAAGGCCCAGGTTTATGGATAATTTATTCAGGACTAAAAATACGATAGTAAAGGAGATCCAGATTAAATATGTACATCTGCCGTTTGGGAACTCGAATGAATTTTCCAGATTTTCAAAAGTTCAGGCCTTTCTCAGGTCCTATTGAAAACAGTGGGAGGACATCTGTGAAAGATGAGGCTGTTCAATGTCTGGTATAAAGCGATCCAGTCTTTTTGTCTGGCAGTGGTTATATAGTTCCCTCCTCAGCAAATTTCCTGCCAAGATGTTTCCAGCAAGGCAGTGCTTGACTCTTACATCCAGCCCTCAGAAAACCATGGATCTCAGGTGAGCACACTCAGAAAATGTCTGTCTTAATATATCTAGCTTATAACATCAATCAAGGTCATGGCACTATTGAGACTGGTGCCTTATGGACATGTATTTAGAGAGATCCTGCCTCTGAGGAGCTGATAACCAAAATAGTAAATGGTCCCAGTTACATCAACACAGCTTCTTTGTGTTCCCCATCCTCCTTCAGCTTCTGCCGCTGTCATTTCAGACTGTAGCCATTTGGGGCAAGACCATGTTCAGCTTTCAGCATGTAGGAGTCTAAGTCACTATTGGGACTCCTAGTGTTTATTGAAATTCAGTTAATTAGTAATAATAGTATGTGTAGTTAACTGATTGTGTGCAAGTGCACGTTCTTTTGTAGACCTAAGGTACCATTGCATCAGCTGTGCAATGAGTGTTTCCAAAAAGTATTTTTCTGAAAAAAACCCTATTTTAAACCTATTTACAGCACCGTATGGTTATGTATCCCAAGAACAGTGTTGTTCTTTGGAAACAGATGGAGATCTTATGTCCTGTTTGCACTGCATGAAACAATAAACCCACCTGCAGTCCACAGTGGCCCCCACATGACTGGAGAGTGGTTGTATCTTCTCACCTGGATCAGCAGCAATGGTTTCTAGTGCTCCACCTCTCCTTTCAATGAGCACAACAGAGCCTCTAAAGAGCTCTTGAAATTCCCACCTTGCTTTTAAGGACATGAGCAAGGCTTTCCATACTGACTTTTCTAAGAGGTATCTCATTATAATTGTCTGCTAAATCTAAATTATCAGAGGTGCATTTCATCGATGCTGTCATCACAGTGATCAAAGGACGATAGCCACACTTGATGGGAATAACAGCCATTGACTTCAAGTAGAAGGAGAAATTAATTAGTTGGGTGATTGGTTTCTTAATTTCTTTTGAACACTCAAGCCAGAATCAATCCTTACAGTGACAACGTTTAGTGTGCTAAATTCCCTTGGCATTACTAACTCTCTTTTCCTTTCCCTACACTTAAAAATACCACAAGCAGATACAGCTAATGCTCTATGCATCCCACGCACTAGTGTTGCTCCTGCAGTCTGTTGCTTTTTCACATTCACACACACATTTGCATTTGCAAGCACCACTACTGCTTTGCGGTAAACACCGCTGGTGCCTCCCTCCTAAGAGGATCCAGATGTCTTTCTCTCTGGATGGTGTATTTATTTTTAGATTGTTCTGCACATTCCTGCATACATTTGATGTTCTTTTCTTTTGTGTATAACCCTTAGTCCTCATCACAGACATTACATTTTGGGGTGAGGACAGTGTTGGGGCGTGAAAGGTATTTGTCTTCTAAAAAAACAAGTTTTATTTTAATTTTCCCGGTTCTGTTAGGACCCCACAGACAGGTCTGTAAGCACTTTCACTTTACAGCTAACTCTGCCTCTATCAGCCACGTGCTCTTTGATTGCACATGATATGTGCAGGTATTTGCTGACCTTAGGGAGCTGAATAAGAAAAAGATTTTCTTGTCCCCTGTACCTAGCACTGGTGAGGCTGTACCTCAAATCCTGTGTTCAGTTTTGGGCCCCACCAGAAAGACATTGAGGGGTTGGCGCTCGTCTAAAGAAGGGCACGGAAACCGGTGAAAGGTCGGGAGCACAAGTCTTATGAGGAGAGGCTGAGTGAATTAAGGTTTTTTAGTCTGGAGTAAAGGACGCTGAGGGGAGTCTTCATCACCTTCTACAACTATGTGAAAAGAAGCTGTAGTGAGGTGTTAGTCTGTCCTCCCAAGTAATAAGTGTTAGAAGGAGAGGAAATGGCCTCAAACTGCAGCAGGGGAGGTTTAGATTGGATAAGAGGAAAAATTTCTTTACTGAAAGAGTGGTGAAGCACTGGAACAGGCTGCTCAGGGCAGTGATGGAGTCTCCATACCTGGAGGTGTTCAAAAAATGTGTAGACAAGGCACTTTGTGACATGGTTTAGTAAGCATGGTGCTGTTGGGCTGATGGTTGGACTGTTTGTTCTTAGAGGTCTTTTCCAACCTTAAAGATTATATGATTCTATATGATCCATAACTGAAATGAAAAAAAAAATAAATACTTTCAGCTTTCTTTTAGTTTTAGCAAAGGAAGGAACGGTTTGGATGAGGGAAGGGGTCAAACTTCCCTCGTTGGGAGAGAAGTAATGAGTGAATCTTGATCACACTGAAGAGTGGTGGAATTCCCAGTGAGTGCAACGATCAGAATATCATGCTGTGAAGTTTTACTGCAAGTTCAGTGGGATCTGGAAAAGGGTGCACAGGTTAGTGAAAGCGTTTACTCTTCCTTCCCATTCAGTCCAACCCTTTTGTCATTACTAACACCTCAAGCTTTGCTGTTGGAGCTGAATCATGACAGCATTGCAGCTGTGATGGCCTAAGGATATGCAAGGCAGCTCTGGTAAGGAAAGATAACAACTTCTAATGGGCCAGCTAGTATTGGTAGAGAAAACAGACACACTCTCAGGCACAAGTGCTTCCTTGTGTCTCCTTCTATTTGCTAGAGGCTCTTCTCCAGCATTGCAAGTGTTTTAGAATAAGGATTTGCATCTTGAGGGTACAAAGTTCTTGCTGATCAGGATAAAGGACCAGCTCCTCAAGCTCAGCTAAGGCAGAGAGGGGTTGTTCTAAGTAAGCAGTTCAGTCACATTCCTGGGGAGAAACCTTTTCTTTTCCAACATGGTGTCACAACCCAGACCCACGAACAACACGCTCGTGTCCCTGACTGGGGCGGAGGAATTGGATTTGTTTGTTTGTGTGGCGATCCGGTTTCTCACGTCAGGATTCTGATCAGGATGGTTACTGAAAGCAGACTCACAAACAGCCTCTTTCCCCAGTTTTGCTGTAGTAAAGGAAAAGAGATGATTTTTTAGCAATCAGTAGACTTTTCCTAATCCTTCTAGAGGAAATGTGTGGGAACTTTATCTTCCTTAGCCCCACTGGCTGCATCTTTGAGGTGTGGAGGTATCACAAAGTAGTGGAAGGGGTGGCAAAATAGTAAAACCAACAGCATTATTAAAAAGAAAAAGCCAGCTGAGTGGTGGCATTCTGTGTAGTCTGATGTATACTTGAACAGACTTATAAATACATGTTTATAGGTATACTGGCATAGTGCCTGCTAAATGAGAGGCATGAGTAGGGGAAGATCAGGCCAAAAGATGATTGCACGGTGGAGGCACTCAGGGACATTGGTTTCACACAGGAAACAACTGCAGAAAAGGAGGGAGAGAGAAAAGTATGTTGCTATCACTACATTGTTTGCTACATACAACCACATGCGAACCTCCAGTGGAAGCTCTGTGAAGCTCTTAGGGTTATAAAAGATCAAGTCATTACGTGGGAAAAGGCTTTTTAGCAACCTGCCATGTGAATGGAAATGCCTCATAATACACCCTAGTACGTCTTATGTGCTTTCTGATCTCAGCAGTATCAGAAGGGAATGTCTCACCCCTCCTCAGTGCTGGCCACAGTGTTGGCCATGCCACTAGCACGTCTCCTGCATGACTTGGACTCTCAATCTCTCTTTCTATAATTTCTCACAGGAGTGAAATCATCTATTGGAGCTTGGTACTTTGTTTTCCTTTTTAGAGGTGAGTGGAGAGGGGAAACAAGAAGGTGATTTGATTTTTTATGATCTTTTGCCCTTTTGTCTGATAACCTTGACCTGCAGGAATTCTTGTAGGAGGAGGCTGTGAGGATTACAATGTCCTCTACTGGGCCTTTCAAGGAGAGTTAGATCAACCTGTAATGCAGTGAGTTTTTATTTGGAAAATATTTATTGTCACTACTGAAGACCAGAGTTTTCTGCCCTGCACAGGCAGTGACTCAGCTGGTCTCACACATGTTGAAGATCAAGGTCTAAATGGAGATTGGATTTAGCATGTCCTGCTGTATCAGCTGTCAGCTGGTATGCACGGTTTCCATAAGTTCACAACTTAGCAAAGCTTGTGCCTGGAGCTGGGCAGAGGATTCACATCTGTTCCATCATTGGATTGTTACTTTGCGGATGGAGCTGCTGTTGAGGTAGCGTGGCGTTGGGTGAAGTTTTGTAACAGGACAAGTGCCAAAAGTACCAAAACTGGGAGCTGATGTTTTCAGTGCATCACTTGTAGATGGAGCTGCTGATAGCAAAATACTTTAGCAGACATATCGATCCCCTTCTCTAAGTCATTTCTTCACTTGCTGAGCCAAAGCAGGTGGAGTTAACCTGCTGTGAACAGCTCTATCTTACATAGCTCTCATACCTTAGTGACACGCTCAGTACAGATGAACATCTTCATATCTTAAAATACAAAGGCTTTTGTCAGTGCATTTTGAAATGCTGATATCAGAGCCCCATCCACTACCCTGAATTTTCTTTGAACTGGCCCATGTACAAGAAATTTGTCCCATTTCCCCACACTGGAGAATCAACACTCCTACTCATGCTGCAACTTGGAGGGCAGACTCAAGGCCCCACAGAAAAGACCTGGAGGTGAGAACTAGCAAGGACAGAGCTCTGGGCTGGTCTGAGCCATGCAAAGGCAGGCTGCCTTCTGCACTTACCAGGAGCAGCAGCTTCTTTAATGCCTGAAATGACTGAATACAAAACTCACTAATAGTAACTAATAGTTACAGAGCATGGGAATTTCAAAGCTAAAATTTGGATACTATAAAAGCATCTCAGACGCCTTGGTTTTTTTCCTTTCTTAAGTGCTGTTGAGGATTACCACATCTGGTCACATAATAATTTCCCTCAGCCTGAGCTTTTTAGCAGTTAATTAGTCAGGGACTTGAGGAGGGAAAAGATGTCTGAACTGTTGAATATTTGCTTACTGGTCCACAGATGTGCTCTATTTTGTTGTAGCTGCTGTTCTAAAAGCCTCAAAAAATTATGTTTTAAAAATTGGAAAAATCCATGACATCACTTTTGGCTTTCATTTTCTAAATCTCTATTTAGTGACCTAAATGCTAGCTAACACACCGCTAGCAAGAACGTCAATGCTCGTGCCCACAAGTTAGGCAGAGCCTCTTCCACCCAGCCAAAAGTACTTCTCTTTCTTGAACTGCTTTTGCCTATCTGCCTGTTGCAGGCAAAACACTTCTATAACCCTCAGTGCGGTTCCAAAGTTGCTCAGAGCTGAGGAGTACGAGAGATTTGCTTTGCTCAGTGTCTGAGATCAGAACCACCTAGGTTGTTAACACCAGCCTCTGAGCTGTATAACAACCTGCTCCTCCTGGGTCAGGCAGAGCCTTTTAAAGCTGCTGTTTTCTCACAAGCTTTGTAAAACCTTTGACTGCTTCAAGATCTGCAGGCGAACTGTGCCGTGGAAAGGCTTGTTTATTTACTAGTGTTTCCCAGCAAACCCCACATCACAAGGAGAGGGGAAATCACTGGGACTCTATGGCTGAGTTGGGAAACCCAGCTGTGAGCTGAAAAGAAGGGATGCACCCTGATGTTGTAGGTACCTACAGATACATCTTTCAAAGCATAGCTACCTTTCTTTCTAGGCCGGTATATACCTTGTGGAGACGTTCCTTATCCTTGGAAGATCTTAATTTCTTTGTCCATCCCTCTCCTTTCTTTATACTAAAAAAGGCCATAGAGTATCTTTATCCCTAATACAGATCTCACTGAAGGAGCTCTTCCGACTTTATGGGCTTCCCTTCTTATTTTTGCCTTCAGACACCAGCTCACAGCAGTGTGATGAGTGGGTGCTAATTATGGAGAACTACATTGAGACAACAGAGCCTTACTGCTGGTGAATACAGAAAAATTGCTCATTAGAGCAGCATGGTATTTAGTCAGATTAGCTTCCCTAGATATTAACATTCTGGCATTAATGCAGACTGGCAGTGTAATATTTGAATAAAACAATCCAAAGATAATATATGCAGAAGGACTTGTACCACTGTTGTCCAGCCTGCGGGGTTTGCTAGGCATTTCTGCTGAGCACTCTCACACACTGCGAAATACCCCGTCCCTGGGTTTCATTAACCTACATATACAATTTCTTGGTGTTGTTTTAAATAAGATGCACCTCATGGAGTGTGGCACATCATGCATGTGATTTATTTAACTGGAATGAAACGTGTTGTGCTGGGTTATTTTCCCAGAAATCCAACTCTTAACCATGTTGTTCGGTATGACTGTGCTGTGTCCATCATGCAGGCAGCATGACTATCTGTTCAGTGGCTCTCTGCACACAGCAAGGTGTGTGAGATGTTGATGGCACCCTGGAAAATGCATTGTTTGTACCTGTTGCATAGAATAATATGATAAAGGAAGCTCAGCAAAAGCTGATGTTTGAACACAAAAATACCCTGGAAGCTTTCGGTGCCTTGTTTCAATGCAGGAGACTATGGGTTGGCAGAAGACTTCAGCACCGATGTTTTCCCATGCAGCTTTATCAGCAGCAAACGCAGAGGCTGCTGTTTGGGTTCATACTGCTGCAAGCAGAGGTGCCTTTGCTTGGACACAGCTCCCTGGTCCTCCCTCTGCAGCAGTGGTGGCATTTCCTGCTTGGCTCTGCAGAGCTACTTGGATCTCAAATGCTTTGTGGAGCGAGTCAGTGGATGCGCTGGGTGCATGGGCTGGTGCCTGCGCCTGCGCAGCTGCGCGAGCTGCTGCTGTAGAAGCCATAGCCACAGGGAATTCCTCGATCCCATGTTCTACCCGCTTCCACCTCTGAGTTTACATCAGAAATAACCGCTCCAGTGGGCTAATATAAGTAATTTAAGCATAAACAGAAAGAACAAAACTGTTCAGTGGACAGCATTGCTTATCTATCCACACATATGCCAGATCTTCCCCTTCGCAAACCTCTGGGCTCCCCTTTGACTTGAACACCAGCTTTTGCTAATTAGCTCAGCTTTATCTAATTAGCACCCAAATGGGAGTGCCTTCCTCAGCTGCCTCTGAGCTTTCAAAGACACCACAGCTATGGGTTTATGTGGATGAGTGGGGAAGAGTTCTTTTATGTGATTGACGTGGTATGTACTCGCCTCTGTGCGTGTGGAACACGAGTGTGTTCTTTTGCTGGTGTTACTCTGTGGGTAGATATGGAAGCTGAGCAGAATCTGCACTAAATTGTCAATGGTTCTTCTTTTTCTTTCCTGAGAGTTTACTGTATGTGCATTTTTTTTCTCAAATGGTCACAGTGCTTTGCCCGTAGTTTGCCTTGGGAAATAGACTGTGTCCTACATCCATATCTATTTTAAGATTCTGCTCTGTTGCCTGCTACTGGCTGGGGACGTGGCTGGAAGGAGCAATGGTTTCATGTTATTAGAGGAAACACTGGATATTTCTAGGGATAACTGTGAATTGTAACTGGGGTATTCTGGGCTAACTGTAAGATCCTGTATATGTTTATAACCCAGAATATTATGCTCTTGGGGACAGTCCTCATCTCGCCTAACATAAGTATTTTAACAGTTGGCAATCTGGTTTTACTCAATTGAATAAGGTCGTTTTTTGCAGACAATGGAGAATGAGTCACACCCAGAAATAAAATTAATTTATTTCCAATATTTATATTAACTTAAGATGAATATCCTTATTCTTTGTGCTGGTTCTGCTGAGACTTGTGTTTGGGGAGGCCAGTAGCAATTTTGTTATCTTAATGATAAGGAAGAAAAGAACCTCTAGAGCAGTGAAAAGTAATTGACATTTACCCCTCTAGATGGTTTAGGCACTCTTCGTGACTCTGCCTCTCTGCAGAAGAGACCAATAGAGTGGGGATATCTTATGTTCCTGGTCACTTATGTTTGTTGGTAGCAAATATTGTTGTTTCAAGCCAGAGTGCATCTGCATGGTTTCCTTTTTCACGGTGTTGGGCCAAGAGGAGCTCCTTTTCATTGCACTAAGTGATGAGCACAGGAAGGCCACAAAACTGATCTGAGGTCTGGAGCGCCTCCCGTACGACAACAGGCTGAGAGCATTGGGGCTTTTCAGCCTGGAGAAAAGAAGGCTCCAGGTAGAACATATAGCAGCCTTCCAGTACCGAAAAGGGGGCTACAGGAAAGCTGGGGAGAGGCTCTTTATCAGGGAGTGCAGGGATGAGACAAGCATGTGAGGTCTCAAGCTGAAAGAGGGGATTTTTTTTTTTTTTTTTTCTTGTGAGGGAGGTGAGGCACAGGCACAGGTTGCCCAGGGAAGTAGCGGCTGCCCCATCCCTGGAGGTGTTCAAAGGCAAGCTGGATGAGGCTTTGAGCAACCTGATCCAGTGGGAGGTGTCCCTGCCCATGGCAGAGGGGTTGGAACTGGGTGATCTTTAAGGTCCCTTCCAACCCAAACCATTCTGATTCTATGCATACCTCTAGTGCAGTCATGTTAACCTTTATCATGTTATAAGTTTATGGTTTAGTGGTAAACCTGGCATACGTATAGCTTGTTCCATGGGGTAGGGTGGGTTTTCTTTGAAGTGCATCTCTTTAGGTTAAATAGGTCTTTGCTTAACAAGAGCTGGATGGTTAGTGGTTCAAACCTGTTTGTGAGAAACTGCAATGTGAGATTGCTGCTCCAGTGCCAGGTCTGAAGGTCAAAAATGCCTCTTCCTTCCCTTGCACTGTAAATATCAGGGAAGAATCATACTAGTTTTAGCGAGCTTGTCCTGGTGAAAGGGTAAAGACTAGAGAGGAGTGCAACCAAGTAGATTTGGAGCAGGCAATGTAATTTGGAGGTGAGGCAGCCAGTATTTTTATTGGCTTTGTCCTGTGCTGCATCCAGCTGGTTGCAAGTTAAACGAGGTATAATAACACCCCCGTGTCTGACTTCCACTGTTTGTGTATTACCAAATAGCACTTTGTGTTCTGAATGTTTTTTCACCATGTTCAATGTTTCATAGACTCGTAGAAAGGTTTGGGGTGGAAGAAACATTAAAGCTCACCCAGTTCTAGCCCTGTCATGGGCAGGGACACCTCCCACCAGATCAGGTTGATCAAAGCCTCATCCAACCTGGCCTTGAACATCTCCAGGGATGGGGCATCCATGACTTCTCTGGGCAACCTCTGCCAGTGTTTCACTGCCCTCGCAGTAAGCAATTTCTTACTGATACCTAATTTAAGTTCCCTTCTTTCAGCTTCAAACCATTCGTCCTTGTCCTATCACTGCAAACCTGAAGCTCACCTCTGAGATTGAAAAGGAGGCATACCTTCTCAGTCAGCGCTTTCCACCTACTTTTATCTAATATTTAAGAAATAGCATAGAAGTTACAGTTTATGTGGTGGTATTGGGGAGTGAATTTTGTATTGATTTAAATTCTGTCATTTTGAGTGTACAATTTTATGCATCAGAAAATGGCCTTAGCTTCAGTAAGAATGCTGTGTATTATTAATGTATATCATTAACTTATTCCTGGCACTGGTCTAGTGAAAGCACTTAATTCAATGCCCTTTCCTTTAAATTGGACAAGTGAGACCTTATTAAAATTGTGATGGGAAGCAAAGCCTTTTCAGAACAGAACTGTGGTCCCACTCTTGTGTTCCTTAAACCCCTCTTCCTTTGGTGTCACTTTCATCTCCTACTGGGTCAGCACAACAACAGTGAGTCTGAAGGTGCTGGAGTTGCTGGCTGGAATCTGCATGGCCAATTTTGGCAACTAGGCCTCCCACACTGATGTTGGGAAACCCAAACGGCTGCTAAAGCAGCAGATTTGGGTTGGTAAGGGATGGGATGGGATGGGAATGTCCCCTTGCCTGGGACATCAGCACCTTACCTTTGTGTTCAGGAGAGCAGGGTACCCGCACCCCACTGGGGTAAGTGCATGTGTGGCCAATTGGAGATGAAAAGTGCTATTGCTTCAGGCAGGCCTCCAAGGCAAAGGACCTCAACTTCAGTCCCTCTTCATATGCTGGTTTATTTATAAGCTATTAAAGATGTATAAAGTGATTTTTGGAGCACGCAGTGGAGCCTGTGTCTCTCTGCTTCCAAGTGCATGCTCTGAGTAGTTACTGACTCTTGCTTGTTTTCCTGCCTGTTTTTGTGTTGGATCCTCCCATGATGACCGTTGTAGCTGTTCTGTTGACATAAAAATTGGACCTTTTGTTAGGGTATGGTTTAGTTAAAGTGACAAGCAATACAACCTATAGTTTGTGGATTTTTTTTTTTTTTTAGTCCACAAGGAAATGTATCCTGGTAATTCGCCACATTTCTGTGCAGGGTATTTCACATGACCCTTTCCACCAGAATTGCTGGTAGTTTTATTCATGCTGACTGGAGATGGCTCAGCCTCCTCTGGCAGCTTTCTGGGCAAGAGGCACTCACTAATTTAAGGGCACTTTTGGTAGAGATTTTTCCTTGCAAGAGAGTACCAATTTCAGCAGTAGATGCATATACCTTCCCTCTAAAATGTTTTTGCTGCTTACAGCCTGGTTGCTCGTGGCATCCTGAAAATCAATTTTTTTCATTGGTCTACAAATGCAGTTAAGAGGGAGATGTAAACAGAGGACCTGATGCATCTGAAGAACACACTTGTTCTCTGTCAGGGCAGTAATTTACACAAATGTATGATATTGTAGCAAGGTGACTGGGGGGAAAAAAACAAACAAACAAAAAAGACCCAACAAAAAAGCCACATCATGGACATCATGATTCTTCTGAATGATTTGCTGAGATCTATTGTTGCGCGGATATTGAGATGTGACATTTGAGTTAAACTGATGGTGCTTTCAAATATCCTGTCCTTGTTCGAGAAATACAGCATCTTGACAAATGGCATTGTTTTAAAGGCTTGAAGAATGCACTGCACAAAATGCTGATGAACCCTGAACCTTAGAAAAGGCACTTTGTAAACTGGTCTTCTAAATTCTTTTAAGTATGCTGCAAGATCTTCAGTGTCACTTACAGCTGGATGTATGACATCTAGAGAAGTGCTGCAGATGTGCCATTGGGAACAGCCATCAACAGATCATTTTAAGCTCTTCGACATCTGAGGGTGTACGAGGCAAATAAAGCATACTACCATCATGTGGTTTTATTGTTATAAATGCAGTTGTAGTAAGAGTTATGGTAATCCCTGGTGTTCTGCTCCGAATCCCATTGAAGTCTGCATAATGGTTTCATTGAATTTTAGCAGCCTTTGAATCCTGTTTCCCATTGTAGGATGGTTCTGATCAAAACCGGGTGCTCCAAAGCTATCTTCAGAATTCTCTCGCTTCTCTCTTCATAGTCTCCTGGCAGTTACAAACACTGACATAACCAGTGTTCAGAAAGTTTTCTTAGATCTACTGATGAAAAGGACTGTGTTAGAGCTAGATATTATTATTCTGCCATCACAAGTCAGGTTAGTGGGTTACAAAGTCTGTGCCGTAGTGGGGAGCTTGCTGCCTTGAATGTCTCCACAAATATGTTTACCTCTGCTTTTAAGCTATGATGAGAGAGCTTTCCTTTGGGGAGTGGAGGGAATATTGTAGTCACTTTATGACAAACCTCAATAAACCTCTTTCTGGTCCTGCTGCTTTGTGTAAATGCAAGAACAATGCCCTAGAAGAGGCTTTTAAATTTTAAATCTTGCCTTTTTGAAGCCCATGGGTCTGTTCTGAACACAGTGCTTCAATAGATATGTGCAGCCCTCAGCAGCGTTTGCTCTGTGGCTCTAAGACCTCCTGCTGAGTGCAGCCGCGTGCACATGAGTGAAGGGACACATGGAAGGCACCCATGTTGTAGGGGGAGCAGTGACTGGAGATGGTTTTTCACTTTCTTGATCTCCCAGTGTGGCTTTGGGCGTGCTGTTTCACTTCTTACCATCCCTGGAGGTGTGTAAAAGATGGGTAGATGAGGTGCTCAGAGATATGGTTTAGCAGTGGACAGGGATGGTTGGACTTAATCTCAAAGGTCTTTTCCAGCCAATTGGTTCTATGTTTTCCCACCTGTAAAACAGGAGGAGTAACCACTTTCCTGTACTGGCTCTGTGGAGGGTCACTCTCTAGCAAGGATGCTCTGCCTGGTGAATGCAGCGCCAGGTTGCTGGTGAGGCAGCAGGCTGGAGTCTGTCCTGGATCTGACACGCCTGGAGAAAAAGAGGATGCCAACCTAAAACACTGCTGCATAGAGTTGCTGCTTTCCACAAATCCGGCTCTGGTTCTCTGTACTGTGATGTGCTTCAGCTGTTGGTGTGCAGCATGATGCCGCCTTCCCTGTCTGCATTTTCTTCACTGAACAGCAGACTGTTAGCTTTTTTTTTTAACTGACTTTCTTGCTTGCATTGCCAGTGACTTGGTGACACCTAGAAATGCATTTTCCAATTTAATTATTCTGACAAAGTCCACTATTGGCTGACTGGGAGCTCCTGTCCTGCACTTAGCAGAGACGCAGCATCGATTCAGTGCCGGTCTTCCTGAGGCTGTATTAAAAAGCAGCATGCCTGTGCTCTCAAGCAGCAATTCCTCTCCTTATTTAATAATGTCTATGGGAAAATTCCCAGCACTGAACACAGCCTTCCTATCCACCTTTGTGCTGTTCAGATCCTCACAGGGGCTCTTGTAGCTAGAATGTGTCTTTGCACTATTTCTAGTATAATTCCTGTAGAAACTTACCAATTCCTCCCATTTTGTTCCTATAGGAGATGGAGGTGACCTGACTGAAAGCTTTAGTGAAATGGAAACAATGCTCCTGGCCTAATCAAATTTTCAGTTAGGTCTCAAATATGTGAATACCTGCAAAACTGGGATCTCTTTCCTAAAAATCACTACTGGTAAAAATGCAGTTACTAGCAGAACTTGGGTCTCAGTTTGCTGCATTCACACATCTGGGTGTGGAGAGCAGCTCATGAATGGCCTGGGTCAGCTGAATACTGTGCTAAGATGTACCCCTACAGACTCCCAGGCTTACAGTGTCTGCCTTTCTGTCTTAGAGAACTGCTGGTTGGGCATGTGTGCACAAAATATAAGTATAGACCCAGCCTGTCTGCACTGCAGGCAGAGACCGTGGGGGCTGCTGTGCTGGAGAACAGTTTAGATGAGATGATACCGTGAGTAGCTCTTTATTTACAGCTTCTCAGAGCACAGGAGACAGCATGTAATTAGAGCAATTGGCACTGACGCTGGAGAAAGGGAGGACAACCTTGTTGATCAGCACGTTAGAAAGGCAAGAAAGTACGTGTCTGATGGGCTCTAGAGAGAGGAGATGATGCTTTTGGAGAGGGAAGCAGGATGTATTTGCGTCTTGCTTTCGTTATGGACGGAAGAGAAAATACTGCATTAATGGAAAGTTATTGAACAGCCACTGACTGAAGCTTTTTAAGCTGAAAGGATAAGCAAGAGACTTGGTCAAAGAGATTTTTGGGGATGCTGCATTTGGACTCCCTCTGGAACACAGAAGTCAGAAATGACTGAGGAATAAGGCAAATGTGGTGGTGGTACTTGTAAATAAGGCAATTGAAGTGGGATTAGCCTACAGTTGAACAGAGGGATTGCTCTGGTAACTCACAGGGGAGATCACAGTCCTGCTTGAAATTTTTGCAGGTGATCCCTATCTCAGTCTTGTCCTTAATCCTGTAGAGAAAGGAGAACTGTCTGGAGGCGGTTCTCATGGATTCACATCATGCTGGCTGTGTTGCTGTGCTTAGCTGGTTTGCAGTTATTGCATTTAGCAGGTCTGTGGCTGTCTGCTTTTGCAGGCATTTAATTTAGAATTTGTCAGAGCCAAAGGTGGTGTTGAACACAAAGACCCCTGGATGCCTTGCAATGTGAGGTTAGTGGGAAACATTATGCCAATTGGCCTGTTGATCTCTGGAGCAAGAAGGCAGTGAAAATGGAAGAAAAATGTTTTTATTGGGGCCTATTAGGTGAAGAAATAGCCAGAGGGCTGAGAGAACTTGAGAGCAAGAAAATTCTTTGGGAGGGCAGGGAACCAGAGAAGGAAGAGCCTGAGTAGGATTGATTTATAGGCAGTAAAGACCTCAGTTTAGTTTGAGTCACAGCTTTTGCTATTTTCTATGGCTTAGCAAACAATGGGATTATATTCTGGCTACTCCTGTGTTTTGTTAAGCATGAAATTAAGAGGTCTGAGTAACAATCTGTGGTCTCTGCAGGACTAAGCAAGTTGGAATCTCCAGCATAAAGGTTGGAAGCAAGAGCAGGACAATACAGACAGGGGACTGTGGCCCACATCCACCTGATCTTCCAGCCAGGGGTACCACAAAACACTGCAGGCTTCCTGGAGTCCAGGCTTAGCATTTAATCAGTCCAGAGTTAAATAATCCTGATGGGGAAAATAGGCTTAAATTCCGTGGTCTGATGTACTGAAATCCAAGGATGCTGATGGGATAGGCAGCACCCATAAGGTAAGGGTGCAAGTGATCCCAGAATGTAGGTGCCCAGCAGGCCTGGGGGCCTGATTTCCAGTCGCCCATGCCCTGTATCTCATCAGGGTGCTGAAGTGACTCTCATGGAGGTGGCCCAGGCTGTTTTAGCAGCTCCTGAAGTCTGGAACACGAAAGCTGGCAAGAAATGCAGCCCAGGGTTTCCTGGTACCACACTGGGTGGTCGGAAACCCCAGCCAGTTGCTCTTGGCTTAAAGATGTATATGGACTGGGGAATCTTTTCATGGGTGCAGGTGAAATACTGGGGGGTGTGTGTGTGTGTGTGTCTGTGTACAAGAAAGCTGGGGAGGGACTTTTTGATAAGACTTGTAGTGATAGGACTAGGGGCAATGGCTTTAAATTGGAGAGGGGCAGATTTAGACTAGACATAAGAAGGAATTTCTTCACAGTTAGGGTGGTGAGGCCCTGGCACAGGTTGCCCAGGGAAATTGTGGCTGCCCCATCCCTGGAGGTGTTCCAGGCCAGGTTGGATGGGGCCTTGGGTAACTGGGAGATGTCTCTGTCCATGGAAGGGGGTTGGAACTGGATGATCTTTAAGGTCCATTCCAATTCAAACCATTCTATGATAGTTCATCCTAAGATGTGTTTAACAAAATCTGTCTGTAAAGATTACATGGATTCCTCTTGCCCTCTGATCCAAGTGGGATGGAAGGGAGAGCGGGTGGGGGAGCACCTGCAGCCCCAGTCCAGCACTGGATGGGCTCCCTGGATCTCCCAGCCATGCAGCGAAGGAGGCAGCAGGTCATGTCCTCTTGGACTGAATATTATTCCTGTACTCTGCGGAGGTGGGTGGGTACATGCAGTTTGGCTCAAGGGGCAGGGGACAGGCAGGCACCCCCCACTGCTGCCAGCGTGCCACATCCTCCTTGCCTGAGAGCTCGCAAAGGCGACTTCTCTTCTGCACGCCTGGGGAGGTGATGCTGGGGTCGATGGGCCCTTCCTTTCAAATTAGGCTTGTGGCTTTGCCAGAAATGACATCACTTGTTAGGCAGATTTCTTCATTAGGAAGCTTTTTAATCTCAGACATGAACGACACAGAAACCCTCCCCATCCCCCAAGCACTGAGAAAGCCAAGCTGCATTGCCAGTCTCTGCAGTACGCTTTGCTTATTTATCATTCATGGCATCATGTTAGTTTTATGACAAATGAACTTAATCACGATTTTCACAGTGGAATACACAGGAAAATACCCAGGATAACCATAGCTGCAGGTATTGAAACCCAAACTTAATTTAGAAATAATATACAGGAGCATTCTACACAGCTGAAGAACTGAATTAGTTTAATAAAAAGACTCAGCTATATATAATTCTTCATGCTGGAACAATAGCCCCGTGAGATAGGATGGTACTCAGATTCTGCATCGAACTTTTTTCTTGCATGCTTAATGCTGAACCAACTGATTATCACTATTTGTTGCTGAACAGTGCAATCAGGTGTTGGGAATATCCCTCCCCCCTCAATGCTGCATAGTGGAGGAGGGTAGGATCATATATTAATGCTTTGCTCTATTGTGGTCTTAATCTCAAACAGATGGGCCAGGATGCTCTGGCTAAAGTTCCATGTGAGCTTGCTGACTTGCACAGAGCTTTCCATTTCAAGCACAGCAATGCAGAGGCTGGGACATGGAGTGTGATGGCCATCCAGAAATGCAATTCCAGACATTTTAGAGGCTACATGTTAAACCCTTTGGCCTAGGAGAGAGAGGGGTATGCGTGCAGGTGTGTGCGCTACACCTATGCATGCAAACGGATGCACCTTGTTTGGGGTTGATTTTTTCATACGGCATTTACTGTGTGGCTGTGCTTGCCAGGGAAACTCTGGTAACTGCCTGTTTGACCCTGGCAGTGCTGTATGCTTCCAATTTCTGCATCATTTTTGACACTTACCAGTATTTTATTTCCTCTTGTGGTATCAGAGCAGAAATTATGATGGTTGAACTAGGAAGAACAGTTCTTCAGAAAACAACCTGCTTCTATCAGTGCATTTCATGCCGCTCTAGCCAAATGCGGTAATGGTGTGAGCTGTCTGAACTGCACTGAAATGCATGTCTGTGTGCAGAAACATCATTAGAGAGAGGCTTAAAGTACCTAGCACTAAAGAAGGATTTAGGACAGAAAATAGAAGGACCTTCCTAGAGCGTGGCCCTAGGCATCCTAGACTCTCCTTGAGATTTACCGTTGGGGTGTGGAGAGCTTTCTTTATGAGACTAGAGACAGTAATTTCTTCAGTCTTGCAAAATGAGAGCTCAAAGAGAGTGATTGTTTCCTATAAATATTTCCATGAGGCAAAAGCTGATGCTGACAGAAGAACTGATGGTTGTAGGTTGGTGATGAATAAATTCAGGCTGGAAATTTAGGAGACTTCTAAACACCAGAGCAGTCATGTCATGGAACGCTTTTCTAACGGGTGCAAGGAGTCAAAAGTCAAATTGCTTTTTAAGACAGAAGTTGATGTCCTGAAAAAGGCTCTGTGACAATTCACCGTTAGGGAAGGGAATGACTCCACTTAGTGATCCAAACATCCCCCACTTACAGCTTTACATTTTATTGAAAACTGCCTCCTCTGCCCGTGAAGTCTCCTTTAAATGTGCTGGAAAGCACCAGGATGCTGTGTGACTGAGCAGCTTGGCTCCAAGTTCTCACTCCTTGGCTTAAAGGTGTTGCAGCTGGAGATGAAGATGGCCTTGCCTCATTTGATGAACCCCAAAAAGTACAGGCAATTGGAGAGGCAATTTATGGTGGGGCTGGAAAGGCCAGTAGCTTACAGTGTTACCATCTTGTAGCATGCAAGCCCTACCCCTTTGCACGTCTGGTAGCCAGTTACCCTCTTCCATTAGCCCCTTTGAACAGGGTGCCATTCCCTTCCTGCTACATGGGTAACTGGACTCCTGCCAAGCAGTGGAAGGAAATTAGCTTATTTCTGAGGGCTGAGGAGCAGAAGAGACCTTCAGCCATTTCCAAGGCTGGTGGCAAACCTCAGATCCAAGATATCTTGTCTCCTTTAGCTGGGGCATCAAGCAAACTGTTTGAAAGCCCGCAGCAGAGACGTCTCCCATATCTCAACACTGTTTTCTGTTGCCCATGTTCTGCATGGATTTGCATGGGATGAATGACAGGAGTACCACAAAAGAGACTGGATTCCCAACTGGACGCCTGTGTATTGTCCTCTTTCTGCATGTGTGTGATCCATTGAGTTCACCAAAACCATGCTCCTCCAGCCCTCAAGCAAGACTTCTACATCTTCACAGCCTCTGTGGCTGAGCCACAGCCCTGTCTGGACTTCTGCACTGCTGCTGCCACATTTCCACCTAGCTTCACCCTCTTGACATCTCCCTGCATCTCCGGCACACTCCTTTGGCCATGGGACACAGACCTACCTCCTAACTCCATTAAAGCTGTCTCTGCTGCAGTCAGGACCTCTGGGTCCAAGCCCCAAGACTTCAGGAATGGAACAGAATTGGGAAGCCTACCAATTTTTAAGCAAGAATCTGTATCTTCTGGAAGAGCGGTGAAGGGATTTAAGAGCCTCATATCAATCTAATGAGTATAAACTGTGGAGGCACTCAGACTCTGATGCACATTACTGATATTTTTAGTGTCTGGACTCTCAGGAGGATGCATTTCTGTCAGCCTGACTGCTGGAAGGAGCAGTTGAATAAAATCTGATTACAGATGGACACAAGTCTTCTTTTGTTTTTACTTCTCATGAAAGTGAAGCCTCCAATGCCATCATATAATGTATCAGTGTCCTAATTCATGCACTGCCAGGTGAATAAGGCTGCATAATTTAGGAAATCAGTAACATATAGCAGCTGAAGGGAAGGGACATGTAGGTAAATGGATAATCGAAAGCTGGTTGTGTGAGTGCTGCCAAACCTTGTTTAGCTGCTGTGTCCCCCAGCCACCTCCTAGGAAGGAGGACAGATGCATTTCAAAGCAGTCAACACAGCATTGTATGGTCAAATTGCTCATGGCCTGGAGGAGGTGTTGGGTAGCTTTGTGAGTCTTCATATGCTACTGTTCCATGCAGAGTCACTCTCCCAAGGTGGAGTTAGAGCAGCCTTGATGCAGCATGAAGTTATGGTAGACTCAAGCAGTCCTAAGGGGAAGAAACTGGATCTGATGTTTGGTTAGATTCCATCCTTGGTTTCCTTGTTGTCTGACTGAGAAAGGGGTCAGTGGCTTATACAAACTTCTGGGTTCTTCCTCCTATAACTGGATAAATTGACCTCAGCTGATGTTTATAATGAGGAGCAGAGCAGATGTACTGTGCAGAGAACAGGACACAACAGCTTATTTTACTGATTCAGGCACAGAGATGATGCTGGGTGGAGGGCTTAGCCTTAAATCAGTGCATTTCTGCCTTAAGCTAATCCCCTCCCTGCCTTGTGTTTCCTGCTGCAGCCGTGTTAGCCAGCAATATCCCAGCCCTGTGGATGAGGAGGGCAGCACAACAGCAGAGAGCAAAGTGTCCTGCATCCCTGCTCTCTCCAGCAGCAGGTCTGCTCCATCCAAGGTCCTCACACTTGATGAGGAAGAAAAATAGCACCAGGCTGGAGCTGCCGAGTCTGTCATTCAGCAAGCCGATGCAGAGGGCATGATACTAGAAGGAGCTGCCTTGGTCCTGCCCAACAGCTCACGTATTGATAGTGTTCTTCATCTGCCATTGTGTATTTGTTGCTCCTCATGCCCTTTGCTGCTCCAGACTGGAAAAGCTCCTTCCTTGCAGGAAGTCAGATAAAATGCCTAAGCCACAAAGGGCTTGCGACCAGCACCACCTTATTCACTCCCAAACATTCTTTTCTCTGAGGCTGTGTGCGCATCTGAGAATAGCTCAGTGCCACAGCCTCCTCCGCCGGAACAGAGTTATTTTTTCATACGCATTAGGTTTGCTCTGATAGTCCTTCTGAATTTATTCTAAAAAGATGTTTGCCTTGTGCTGGAAAGTGCCTGGTCCTTCCTCCAAAATGGAACTGAGAAAAGCTCCTAGTGTGTTTTTGTACATGGTTAAAAATAGCATCCCGGAAATATATGATGGATGAACATGAATGAGTTAAGTGTAGATCAAACGTAGTAAACTTCAGACTGTACATAAACAGGTATGTCCGTCCTAGCACTTCTAAAATTTCTACCTCTTCCTGCCTGTTTCAGTGCTCCAGCCTCCGCTTTCTTCTCTGCCTCTCTTGTCTTTGTTCTCATTACTTTAATTCTGCATCACTCTTCTTTCATTTAAAAAGCTCTTTGCTCTGCCTACTCTTTCTCTCTCTCTCCACATCATTGTCCTTTTGACCCTCTGCCTTCCACTGCACTCCCACGCATCTCAACTTTTTGCTTTCTCCTTATACCTATTCCTGTTCTTAGCACTGTTCTCCCTCTTGTCTATGTATCCTTTTCATCTCCTTTCTCAGCTGTTTCCTTCTCATCATCACAACCCACAATCTGGGTTGTTGGGGACGCCCTGCCCAGGTTGTTCCTGGGGCAGACAGGTGTCGAAGATCTCTGGTACAGTTTAGCCAGAGATGGCCAAAATCTATGTGTCAGCTTAAAAGCTGACTTGAAAAATTCAGAGACTGGGTAAACTGGGCTGGGGCATGAAGCATGTTGTGTCAAGGTGACCCATGGTCAGGATGGAAAAGCTGTTTCTACTCTCCCTCTCAAAGACCAATCTGACCTTGGTCTGAAGTTTGGGTGAAACCCACCCAGAGATACCTTGGGACGGTTCCAGGCAGGAGATAAGAACTCTTGATTCCTGAAGGCAGGGGCCTGACCTGATTTGCCAGCAGAGCCTTTGGCTTGGGAACAGGGATGGCAACCGAGGGGAGGTATTTCATTGCATCCTGGATGTGTAGACAGAAATATCTCACCAGAATGGCTGCTTACACTTGTCATCTTGGTCAGGCGCCGGCATAAAATCCTTAAGCCTCTATCTGATGTATTTAAGTGGATGAAAACACTAAAAATGAAGAGTCTCCACATATGTTGTGAGTACCTTACAGTGACAGACCTGAATGTTTATCCACATGAAGGCCCTTTCACACTGTGAAATAGTGTTAAATGGCTTCAGGGTAAGTGGCAGTTGAGCCAGTAAGGCTATAAATAGCCTGTTGGAAATACTCTTCATGCCTCTCCCATCCTTAACTTCCCTTATCTCTCCCATTTCTAGTTTTTAAAGGAAGGATGCACTGGTTATTGTCTTCTGGCTATTTCAGATGGGGCTGGGAGCTGTGTGGACCTCAGAAGGCCTTTTTGTATTATAATACCATGGCTGATGTGGAAACCTGCTGGCCTCATGGGAACTAAGGGATGGAGCATGTGAGCCATGGGGCATTTGGATAAGAAGACATCAAATACTGTTTTAAACCTCTCAAAATTCTTCCCATGATATGGCATTTTAAACTTCCCAAAATGCCTAATTTTTTGTGGAAATCCATTGTTGAATAAATCAGCTATATTTAACTGCTGAAACACCGTTTTTCTCTTGGAAATAGGTGTTTAGTGGAAGAATGTAGTGACTTGTGTTTTAGATCAAGGTGCAGCCTGATTCTTACTCAATCCTGTCCTCTCTGTCCATCCTCAGCCCTGTACTGGCTTCATTTCATGTTTGCTAAGGAGTGTGTGCTGTTCTGACATTCAACATCAGAAAAAGATGCTGATTGTCCTTTTTAGTAAGAGGGAAATGTCCAGAAATCTTAACATTTAATCTCTGCAGTATTGTACTCTAAATTTTTCTGAACCATGGAGAGGAAAGGGATTTGGATTTTCCTTGTTTGCTTAGGCAATCAAAGTTACCTGTTGCCTGCAATTTAAATTAGAGCTTCTTTTGTTCATTCACTTCTGGAAAATGCATAAGCAAGTTCCTGGGAAGAAATAGCTTTGAACAGCAGCTGCTTTGAACAAGCTGGGCCAGTTGGAAGCGGGGTGCATGTTGCTTTTTGCAGTTCTCAGCTCACTGCTACAACTGATAGAGATGGGGAAAGACAGAATATGGTTAATCCCCCACCCAGAACGTTTGCTGTTTGGAGCTGTGAGGAACAGAAAGCTGTGCAGGTGAAGATGACTTTGACCCCTGCTGCTCGACTCCTTCCAATATATGGGATTTGGGGACAGTGATTTCTAATAATATTCAATAGGATGTTACTATAGCAACTATACAATATGGTGAATAATTTCATGGGCTGAAATCCAAAATGCTGGGAGCCAAGATGGATCTGAGCATGATTTAGGACTGCCTGTGAACTTAGGTCATGTGGGTGCTATGCTGAGGTTATTGGACTTGGGAAGAAGAAAAAACATACTTTTCTGACTCTGAAGGGAGTTGCAGCTGGGATGGGGTAAGGAAAATGACTGCTGCCCTGCGGAGTCCCCCTGTATGTACAGTGTTGCGTCTGCTACCACGAGGGAGTCTGATGCAACAGCGTTCTCCTTTGACATTCAGCATTTGCTGTAAACCAGGTCTGACATTTAGCTTCAGGTCAAATTAAATTGATTTGACCTAGAATGATTTTTATTGGTTTGGTTTTGTGTTTCACTATATAAAAAAAAAAAAAAATCGTTAAACCAAAATTTCTGTTACAGCTCAGTTCCAAGCAGAATTACATCCCTTCAATTTTCTCTTTTGTCAAACAGAAGTCTCTTATTTCCCCAGATTTCATCTAAAGCACTAATGTACAAGAGGTGAAATTGGGCTATCCACAGTAGTGCCAGGAAAAGACATCTGGAGCTCCCTCCCAGGGCAGGGCTGGAGTTCATTCCCTGCTATGGCCATCCATGCTGACATGGGTAGAGAGTACATGGGCTCACCCTATGTTCCCCATTCCGCTACTCTGCCCTTTTCATCAAGAAACACACCTTGACATATAGCCTAATTTTATATCTTAACTTCAAGCCATTGCTCTTTTCCCTTCTGTCTATGTAAGACTATGACTAATTCCCTCCCTTAACTGGTACCTCAATACTCTCAAGTATTTATAGACTGTGATCCTGCTCTCTCCCTCCATACAATATAAATTTATAATCTCCATTGTTCCCTTCTCTGGACTGGTTCCCAGTGTCCTGTCCTCCATTACTCATGCCACCAGCATCTTCTATACCTTCTCTACATCCTCCTGTGCTTTTCCTAAATGAAGAGAACAAACCAGAAAAATACCTGGCTCGTGGCTCATCTGTACTAGAAGACAAAGTACAGATAAAGAGCAGGAGTCTCTTCTCCCAGCATATTGCAATATGGGATAATGTCTGTTTTACATTGCAGGGTTAGTCCATGAGCTCTTATTTCTTTTGCTGTCTGTTCCTGGGCTGACTCTTGCCTCCTTACGTGTCCTGCCTGGGCACTTGGGTGTGCGTAATCTGCAATACTGCATATGCCTTTGCACTGAGGGCTTCTGCCCCAAGGAATATGCTACAGCCCTGAGCATAGTATCTTCTGCTGATGCATATATACTACCCCAGCTGAGGTTTTTAATGCAATGAATGATTCACCAGTGTCTGATATTGCACATGAAGAACTGTCTCCAGGACATCTTACATCTCAATTCCTTTGTCAGGGCTTTGTCCATTTGACCAATTTCCTATATGTGTATTACGAGTTAATTTCTAGAGAGGACCAAATGCCAAAAAGAGAAGACGAAGTGAAAGTTCCACACTCACTACTTTCCTTTGCTTTCTAACACCAGGCTTATAGCCAAGAAGGCTGACAGATTTTATTTATTTATTTACTTTTTTAAGCACAGCTTAATGCTTAATCTTAGCTAATAGTCACACTCTTCTAAATGTCCTCTGGCTCACTCACTGTGGTAGACTTTCAAAATGGGCCTTTCCTGGAGGATAGACCTCTTTCTTCACTTGTCCTGAAGTTTTCTGGATGTTCCCTTCTGTCTCTTTGAAAACACAGCAGAAAAACTGCTTTGCCATATTTGTTTTTTTCTCTTTGGCCATGTTTATCATTTTGGTGGAGATCTGTAGGTGAATCAGCATTATCTGTAGAGATGGCCTGTCCAGAATGTGATCTAGAAACTGCTTCCTTCTCAAATGAATTGCTGAACCTGGTGTATCTGCTGGGATGGAAAGATCCTTGTTTGTGATCATAGCTACAAGTCCGTCTTCCAGAAGCAGCTCATGATAGAGCCTGAAGCAGGAGAGCTGCTGTGGAGGTCATGTATTTATCCTTTATACCCAAGCAGGAGTACCCATACTTACAGCATACTTCAGAGTTACTTGTGTAACTACTCCTAAAAAACTTCAGTCATTCAGGATTTGAAACCTTCTCGGGCTGAATAGGAAAATATTTCTGTGCTTTCTCCTCTTCTAAGGTCAGGATGGCAGCTAAGCCAGAGATTTTTCAGGTTTGGAGTCTTGGATGTTTCACTGGGGGAAATGACATTCTTCAGAGGAAAACAGACTTCCCTGTGTTTGAAAAGCTAAATTTTCATTGCATTTAACTAGAAATCTTCCAGTATGTGTGAGTGAGGCAGTGGTGTGCAATAACCACTCCGCAAAGATGACAATACGTATGGGAGGTCAGGCAGAGGAGGAAGGAAAGGGGAGAGCTCTCTGCTTCTCTCTATCACTTCAGCTTCCACTGTTACCTGGCAGCTGACCCTTCCTGTGTGGCACAGACTCTGGGAAAGTTGCACGAGGCATCATGATCTGGGTAATTACCCTCAGCTTTTCACTTGTGAAGGTGAACACCAGGCTGTGCTGCTGAATGCGGGGAGAAATGCCTATCAGAGAGGTTGGTCCTGGCACTGTTGTCAAGCTGCTGCCCCCCTCCTGCTTTAATAACACACAATAATTCTCACAGATGGTTGGTTTGAATCAAGGTTGCTCCACCATAGGCTCAAAAGCTTTCAGTAGTGCAGCTTCTGCTGTCTTTAAATCTGTAGAAGACTGTAATTTAGCCGCCAACTCTGACTGTGGGGAGCTGGGTCCCCTTGCCAACAGCAGAAGCACAACCTTGCCTTGGCTTTCCTCCGCTTTTCCAGAAAAGTAGTGATTGGCAGCTGCCAGACCTATAGCAATGCAATCATCCCCATTGCTGCCCTGCTGGCAGCTGCCGGGCAATAGAGGGCCAGAGGCAAAGAAACCCGTGTCCTATGTTTCATTATCACCTGGTGTATTGTGTCCGGTTCTGGGATCCTTATCATAGGAAGGATGTGGAACTGCTGGAATGGGTCCAGAGGAGGCTACAGGGATGATCAGAGTGCTGGAGCACCTCCTGTATGAGAACAAGCTGAGAGAGTTGGGGTTATAACAACCCCAACTTATAACAACCTTCCAGTACCTGAAGGGGCTACAAGGAAGCTGGGGAGGGGCTTTTTACAAAGGCATGGAGTGATAGGACTAGGGGCAATGGGTATAAACTGGAGGGGGGCAGATTTAGACTAGAAATAAGGAGGAATTTCTTCACAATGAGGATGGTGAGGCCTTGGCCCGATTGCCCAGGGAAGCTGGAGGTGTTCAAGGCCAGGTTGAACGGGGCTTGGAGCAACCTGATCCAGTGGGAGGTGTCCCTGCCCATGGCAGGGGGGTTCAGAACTGGATTACCTTTAAGCTCCCTTCCAACTCAAAGTCTTCTATGATTCAGTGAAACACTGGGTGAGTCTGCTGTGCTGCTTATGGGACTGCCTGCATGTGTGTATAGAGGGGAGATGCTTCTTTCCCCCCAGCTTGGGAGTATCTAGGAGTGAGGAGCTCATGGGTGATATCCAAGGTGTCTCTGACAGATACCCAAAGACAAGCCACTCTGTTGACCAGGCCTCAGCTACCCCAGAGGTTCCACATCACCCCTGCAAGCCTTCAGGCTTTGCAAGTGAAAGGAGACGGAGAGCTGCTGACTAAAGGAGCAGGAGGTTCTCCTGGACTTTCAGGGAGGAGGACAGTCCAACTGACCTGTGTTCCTCGAAATCTTAATTATGCCTCTGCTCGAAATATGAACTTCAGACTTAATGGCTGGTCTCCTGGGTGGGCAAATGTTTTTGTTGTTATGTATTCACAGGCAGGAGATGGAGCGGTTTGTGGTTGTATCAGTTCTTAACTAAAGTCGAGTGAAGGTCAGGAGAAGCCTCTACAAATGTCCTTTAGGGAAGTGAGATGACTGGGGAGGATTTTGCCTATCTCTGATTACAGTAAACTCATATTTTACAGGGGAAGAGATGTAGTGGCAGGTAAATATAGGAGAAACCTTGATAGAAAGGACATTTTTTACACATATAGCCTGATCCTCTTTAAACGGAAGTTGAAGCCAGCAGGTTGATGCTGATTTATGACTGCAGTGGCTCTGCCCCACATTCTGCACTACTTTGAGAGGCTGAAATTTTAGTATACTTCTGAAAACTTTTTGATTGACTTTCAGATGTACCCTTGTTTGCCCCCATCTACTAGAAATAGAGGGAAATCACTTAATGTGCAAGTAAACCAAATTAGTGCTTGGATCAGAGCCTGGTGCCTCACCTGCTTCAGCAGAACCTCTGTGGGATTCTTTTTTTTTTTTTTTTAATGTTCTGATGTTCTTCATAGATCCTCACTCCTTGATGTTATAACTTCTGCATCCTACTTGACTCTATACAGGGTCTTTTCTCCTACTGTTTCTGCCAATAAAGGTGGTCACCAGCAGTCAGCATACTCTGGTCTTCCTGGAGCAGGTCATGTTGCAATGGGAAAACTTTGGGTGAAAAGAAAGATAGATGGTGAATTTTGAGCTCTGGCTCTTTGCCTGCATCAGCCTCGCACCACCGTGCCATTTCTGACCTAGATTTCCCTGCTGTCCCTTGGGCATTAGATTTGATCCTGATTTGTGGCAAGTAATGCCTTGACTTCAGACTGTTTATTGTCTAAAAGGCCCTTGTGCTTCCTTCCCTGGTGACAGCCTTATGCAGGTATAACTCTAGTGCCTTTGGTGGAGTCACTCCTGATTTACCCCATCCCTCAGTGTCTGACAGCTGGTTTTCTTCCTGAATTACTGTGCCTGACACATCGCTGTAGGTGTTATGCATTGTCACAAAATTAATTTTCCCCTTGAGAGCCATCAGAGATTTCAACTGAACTTCATTGCAATTGCTGCTCTGTCTCCCTGGAAGATTCATGATGCTGGGGTGGCTTCGACCTTGGGGGATGGGAAGCCAAGCCCAAGTACGAGACAACCCTTTCTTCTCTTTTTCTCATTTTTTTAATAGCTGTATTTCCATAAGATATTGCAGTTTTTGTGAGTGGCATAGCAAAAACTCAGCAGTCCTTCCAAATGTGTATCATACTCTTACTCAAAGACTCTTATTTCACCAGAAGCCCTCTCCAATTCTGATTATTTCTTCTCTGCTGTGAAGTCCCCTCTCTCCAGGTGTGGAAGAGCCTGAAGTTGTAGAGCAATGACCAGCAGGTTGAAGGAGGTGATTCTCCCCTTCTACTCTGCTCTTATGAGATCTTATCTGGAGAACTGCATTCAGTTCTGGATTACTCACAACAGGCAGGATATGGATCTGTTAGAGTGAGTCCAGAGGAGGCCATGAAGATGATCTGAGCTTGGAGCACCTCCTATATGAGGACAGTCTAAAAGAGTTGGGCTTGTTTAACCTAGAGAAGAGAAGGCTCTGGGGAGACCTTCTATCAACCTTTCAGTCCTTATAGAGGGCTACAGGAAAGCTGAAGAGGGGCTCTTTATCAGGGAGTGCAGGGATACCACGAGGGAGAATGATTTTAAGCTGAAAGAGGGTAAATTTAGTTTAGATATTAGGAAGAAATGTTTTCCTGTGAGGATGGTGAGGCACTGGCCCAGGTTGCCCAGGGAAGTCGTGGCTGCTCCATCCCTAGAGATGTGCAAGGCCGGGTTGGATGAGGCTTTGAGCAACCTGATCCAGTGGGAGGTGTCCCTGCCCACAGCAGGGGTGTTGGAGTGTTGGAACTGGATGATCTTTAATGTCCCTTCCTGAAACATTCCATGATTTTTCTCCCAAGTTTATAGCAGCATAATAAGCAGTTGCTGTCAGCATTTCTCTGTTTTCCAGTTTGAAATGTGCAGCTATTGATTGCCTTACTGCAGTCATGCAAAGCTGAATTTATGTTTAATTGGGACCCAGGAAAGGTAGGACTGGATGTACAGAGGTGTCTGTGACAGAGCCCGGGGATGAAGGCTGCAAGGAAGAGGATGTTTCTGCAGGGGATATTGAAGGACAACCTAGTCTGAGTGTCAAGACTGATTGACAGCTTTGTAGCAGACAGAGGATAAAAACAACTAACAGCTGAAGTTCCTAAATGCTGTTTGAAATAGGATTTAGATATTTTAGAATTTAAACACAAACGAGAGTTAGCCAAACATATCCAGATTTTGTTATATACTGTGTTGTCTAGTGCCCCGAAGAGACTTGAGCCCTATTTCAAATCATTGAAGAACATGATTTAGGTGTTAATTCACTTAGTGCTTGGAGTATTTTTGTGGATTTTGATCATTCCAGGGGAAGTGTGACTACAGTGAACTAAGAATGAATTCTTCTCCTTAGGAAAGTGTATTCGATAGCATTTTAGGCAGTAACTTAGTGTCACTGAACTCTATTGACCAGTCCTGATGACACTATCACAGGAGTGAAAATCTGCTTTTTTCCTGAATGATCCTTTTGTTAAAACTTACTAAATTATATCTGTATCCTTTACTGGTAATGATGAGGATTTACTGCAGCTGCACTTCTAGTAGGAGCATTTGCAAATTTATGCATGTTTTAAACGATTGAAGCTCTTGAAGCTCTTTTTTCCAATGTTCATGATTTTTTCATGCTGCCTAGAGTACTGGGAAGGGGGCTGTCAAGGACCTTATGCCAGGGTTTTACTGCCAGGTCCAATTGGAGACCATTTATTGAAGCAGAAAGCCTGGAGGGCACATGGGGGTTCATTTTGCACACTGTGTGGCTGGCTTTGGGGACCTGCTGAGCATCCCCTGTCAGATGTCGTGAGTTTTATGGGTGTCCATGGGAGCTGAGGTTATTTGGCATCATCAGACTGATCCCTGCTCCTCTGTTTGACTTGGTTTGGTCTGCAGGGGGTGCACCAGGACACCCCTGCAGTACCCACAGTACCTACAGCAGCAGCAAAATTGTGGACCCTGTATCTTTTTGGAGTGCTGCTGACAAGGAGACCATAGCTGTTGTGGTGCAGAGTCTGTGACAAGAAAATGATGCTGTTAAAACCTGCTGGGATGACAGTCCTGGCAGCACGGTGCATCCTGCACACCCCAGAGTGCATCTGTCTTAATCTTATTTAAAGCTCATCAGTGTTTCCTACACATCCCTCCTGCAGACAGGACTGTGGTACTTAGCAGCTGAGCCAGGGCCTGATCCATGCCTGCCTGGTTGTTGGAAAAAAGAAAAAGCTTTCTTCTCAGCTGGGGCAAGAGAAGAAACTCCCAGACAGGGTCACGGAAAGCCACACAGAAGGATCATGCTTCTGCACCCTTAGCAAGTTTGCAGACGACCCTAAGCTGGGTGGAAGTGTCGATCTCCTGGAGGGTAGGGAGGCTCTGCAAAGGGATCTGAACAGGCTGGACCGCTGGGCAGAGTCCAATGGCATGAGGTTTAACAAGGCCAAATGCCGGGTCCTGCACTTGGGGCACAACAACCCTGAGCAGCTACAGACTAGGAGAAGTCTGTCTAGAAAGCTGCCTGGAGGAGAGGGACCTGGGGGTGTTGGTTGACAGCGACTGAATATGAGCCAGCAGTGGCCCAGGTGGCCAAGAAGGCCAATGGCATCTTGGCTTGTATCAGAAACGGTGTGACCAGCAGGTCCAGGGAGGTTATTCTCCCTCTGTACTCGGCACTGGTGAGACCGCTCCTCGAATCCTGTGTTCAGTTCTGGGCCCCTCACCACAAGAAGGATGTTGAGGCTCTGGAATGAGTCCAGAGAAGAGCAACAAAGCTGGTGAAGGGGCTGGAGAGCAGGTCTTATGAGGAACGACTGAGAGAGCTGGGGGTGTTTAACCTGGAGAAGAGGAGGCTGAGGGGAGACCTCATTGCTCTCTACAACTACCTGAAAGGAGGTTGTAGAGAGGAGGGTGCTGGCCTCTTCTCCCAAGTGACAGGGGACAGGACAAGAGGGAATGGCCTCAAGCTCTACCAGGGGAGATTTAGGCTGGACATTAGGAAAAAATTTTTCACAGAAAGGGTCATTGGGCACTGGAAGAGGCTGCCCAGGGAGGTGGTTGATTCACCTTCCCTGGAGGTGTTTAAGGCACGGGTGGATGAGGTGCTAAGGGGCATGGGTTAGTGTTTGATAGGAATGGTTGGACTCGATGATCCGGTGGGTCTCTTCCAACCTGGTTATTCTATGATTCTATGCATAGAATGATGGTGACCTGACACCAGCTGCTGGAGGGTGCATCTCTACTGGGCATCTCCCAGACTGAAGCTTCTAAAAGTGTTAGGACCACCCGGGGTTGGATTCTGAAAGCAATTTGTCCCCCTCTCCAGCCTCTGTGCTTACTATGAGATGGTGAGTTGCTAAAGGATGCCCATCCTCAGCAGTCAAGGTTTTTAGGGGGCTGGGATCCCAGCTGCTCCCTCCCATTGCTGTTCCCCCCACCATGTGTGTAGCACATGGAAGACATAAATGGGGAACCCCTGGAGTTGGAAGCTGCTCTGCTTGCTTGCACTAGGCAGCTAAGGCTGCTGCGGGATCTTGAGAGGAAGGATGAATAACTTGCACAGCTGATGCACTGACTCACTCCTGTCTCCAGGAGCTAAGGCGCATAGCTGTCATCGGGGAACAGCGGGAAGCAGCCTTCTTGCTGCTCTTTCCCCAATACATCCAGGACCCATGCAGAGAACTAGGGGGAAATAATAGAACAGGAGCATGTGTCCTTCTGATATATACAATTTTCTTATAGCATCTACAATGCAAATGAATCCCCAAATGACTTTCAGACTATGACTGTCCATGTTTGTGAATGCTGTGACTTGTGGAGTTAGATCTTTCCTGCAGCCAGGAACAGGAGGGTTCTGGAGGAAAAGAAGTTGCTAATCTGTAAAGTGGTTTTGCAAATCCTGAGCTAAAACAAAGAGCACCATCTCCTGGCAGCTGGGAATAGCTGGCACTGCTGCCAGTGATACATCACTGGTGTAGTTCTGTTGCAAGCAGCTTGCTGCTCTCTGCATCTAACCTATAGCATCTGGAGGACTGGCTCTAGCTATTGAGAAAGGCTAATCCAGAGGAGGCTGGAAACTGATTTAGTGGTGTTATTGGCACGGTGATGCCTGGGCTTTTACCATGAGGACTCTCGAAAGTTTGAGTTTCAAGGTCCACTTGAGTTGACACAAAAGTGCTTAAGTTCTTTTGAGATTTGCCTGAATGGTGAGGTGTCTCAGGTTATAAAGATCGTGGAGAAGGGTCTTGTAAATTTGAGAGCATTGTTCCCTAGTGGTACCCTCAGAGATCTGTAGGGTGCCCATCCTACTTTGGGAACTGTGTGATTTAGTGTGGGGCTGAGAGATGCCTCTGCCACTTGCCCAAGCTTCCCTCACCACTGCCAGCAGTGGCAAAGGATGTTTGGAAATCTGTGGAGCTTATCCTGAGGTTTGAGTTGGACTTGAAATCAAGCACAGAGGAAGGAATAACTTGGTCTGGGTCTAAGAAGACAAGGTATGCTTCAAATTTGGAGATAGAGTCTGGACTGCTGGTCCATGTGGGTACTGCAATGAGATGTGGAAAAATGATAAAACACTGAACATCTGTGTAAAGATTACATCTGTGCAAGATTACAGATGAGAACATAGTAAGCAATGTAGTATGAGTTTTAAAAGGGTAGGTAACTGAATTGGGAAACAAATGCGACATCATGTAGAAGAGTGAAAAGAATAGGAAAAAGGCTTTCCCTTTCTTAATCTTTTTTCTTTTTTTCCTTAAGCATAAGTTAGGAATAAAAAGAAAATAAGATGAAGCACAGGCTTCTTGCTAGTGCCGGATGGCAAAATTCTAAATTTGGTACAGAAAGGGCAGGACTGGTTTTGGGTTTGTTTTTTATTTTTGCTACTTTTGTTGTGTATTTGGAAGAAAGCAGGAAGATGCATTTGTCCAGTGGTTGTGGATGAACAATAAAAAACCAAGGAGGGGCGGGAGCGTAAGCTGCTGCTGTGCAGCTGTCAGTCATCAGAGAAGACCGCAAGCTATGGTTTGATCTCTAGATACAGATGCTTAGGTGGTGGCAAGGTCTGGGTGATGGGACTTCTGCATCATTGTCAGGTGCGGTGGGAGGTCATGATGGCTCCTTGGATTTAGACAATCAGCCTTGCTATGAAGTCAGCCTTCCTAGGGGAGAGGGTAGCTATAAAATTAAAAGCTTGGCAAAGCGCTGAACCACTACCTTGAGCCTTTCAGAAAATATAGGATATCTTTGTAAGAACCAGGCTTCAGTGAGTACTGAAGGGAAGTCAATGCGTGTCCTTGAGCTCTGAATGCCTTTGTGGTCTTGGATCAGAGCAAAGTTGCAGTGCTGGAAAATGCTTGTCACTTAGTTTTGGCCTCTTTGTTATCTGACATCTCTGGATGACACCTAAAGGGTACTGGGACCTGGGAGTGATATGTGGCCTGAGGGACCCTTTAGCATCATTTGAGGCCAGTCAAGCAAGAGTGCTCTCCTTCTTTATGGGACTTGGCTCCATACTTTCTCTAGTCTATAAATTACCAAAGGTTGGAGACTGTCCAAAGAGGACAAGGTCTAGTCTGTCACCAGGAGGCTGTGATTTGCATCGACGTGGGAGCGAGTTGCAAAGATCCTGCGCCTGGGATCAAGCAGCCCTGAAGTGCTGGGGTAGCTGGTAAGAACTCCTGAGGCTGAATATCCAAAGCAAAGTCAGAGCCAAATACTTAAAAGACTTACAGGAACTTGCTGGAAGTAGCTTGCTCACACTACTCTGCTTTTGTCTGAAAAGGTCACTGAAACCTTGATTCCTCCAGTTGCAACCAAAGATCCTTCCTCTTCTCACTGCAGCTCCAGGCTGTAAAAATAGCATAATCTAATTAAAGATTGCTGTCCCCTCTCCTCTTCTGAAAAATTAGTAATTCTGACTGAATCACTGGCAAGCAATAAATACTGAACCTTGTGTTGTGAGGTGCCAGCTGTTCTGCAGAACTGAAATTTGATGTCCTTCTGTGTCAGTCAGTTTGTGCCACTGAAAGTCACCAGTGTTGCATCTGAAGATTAAGAAAGGCAGGTGAATGTGGAAACTGGTTATTTTATTGAAAATTGAATATAATATTCTAAAGTGGTCAATTTTAAGAAGACTGAACATACTCTATTTGGGGGAAATAATTCAATTTTTATATTAGTTTTAAATCAGTTTTAAATTACCTCTTTTTCTTGTCTGTTTTTCTCAGTGAACTTTTTGTTTCCTCTTCCAGTGTGCTGCAGCCATTCACCCTGCATTGCTCCAAAGTGGGCTTCAGCTGCCTTTCTTAATTTAAGAGTTACTCTGCATGGAACCAATGATTTCTAAATTATTTCCTGTGTCAATTGCTAAATAGCTCTATACTCAGCGCTGTAGGAGAGGATTTCTGGAGCACTCACTTACTTATTCTGAGGAAACAAAGCAGTCATTTTAAATTTTTCTTTTTCTTTACAGTTGCTGAAAGCATACGTAACTTGCTGAGCATCTCAGTTGTGCTCAAAATGATGGAATTGGACCCATTACTTCTTAGCTGGTGGCAGGAAGTGGAATTATTTTCCAGGGGCTCATATTACGAGAAAGCATGCCTGCTGCTCTCAGCCGCTGAATTGCTTTGCTTTACCTGCATTGGCAGGCAAGGTTTTGGGCACATTTGAAGGAAATCCAGATTAAACCCCCCAACTCTTTGTAACAAGGGTAAATTCAGACATGATACTGCCGTCCATTACCAGTGCTATTCAAGTCTTCTCCTTCCCACAGATATTGAGCTAAAACTTAAAATCAGAGAGGGCACTGCTTAATCACCAGACTCTGAATACACCATTCTTCAGCAAAAACCTGCTCAGCTATTACTGGTTTCCATGTCTTTAATAGCCAGCCTAATAGCTGATAGATTCACACTTCCCAAATAAGAGACAGTTTTACCAATGGCTTTAAATCATTCCCTGTGGAAACAGGGAGTTGCATTAAATCCTAGTAATTAGACAATTTCAGCTGTCTTCAGCGCTTTAGACTCTGCAGTTACCTTGGGAGTTGGGATCCCTCAGTGTCCTACTAATGCAAACTCTCTCACTGCTTACACATGCAGTGGACCTGCTTGCATGCCGTTAACTCTTTGTCTTCCCCTGAACCCCAGTAAGAAATACATTGTCTGATTTCACCATTATTTGCAAACCACTGCAGAAAGCCCCCAGGCATTTATGGTCAACATTTTAAATCAGCTCTGCTACAGAATTGGTTTTGTACTATTTGTAAATGTGTAGTGATGTTTCTGTCGATCACTCTTTCAGGGTTATTTTTCCTTTCTCCTTAAGCGCAACATAAAGAATCAGATCGTATTTCCCAGACTCTCTATAACAGTGGCTTGCTGTAACTCCTGCCATGAAGCAGCTGACACAAACACATTAGAAACCCTTTCACTGCTTTATTGATCAGCATTAGTAAGTGCTGCAAATGCATGTGCATCTGGCTCATACTTAGTGTGGACAAAGCAGAAATGAAAGCTGCAAACGACATCCATATATGAAGGTAGCTTCCGCCTCCTTTGACCACCTTTGAGTGGTGAAGCACTGGAACAGGCTGCCCAGGGCAGTGGTGGAGTCTCCTTCCCTGGAGGTGTTAAAAAAATATGTGTATGTGGCACTTTATGATCTGGTTTAGTAGGCACGGTGGTGTTGGACTGACAGTTGGACTGGATGATCTTAGAAGTCTCTTCCAGCCTTTATGATTCTATGACTATGTGCTCCCTGTTTACTAGCAATTGTGGGATGTTTGTAGAAACAGAGTTTTCTCACCAGTGGTGTTGTGATTGTGCATTTTTCATGAGCACTTAGAGCAGAAAATATTACAGAGCCATCTTGAGCTGGTCCAAAGCCACTCAGAATCAATGGGAGTTTTCCACTGAATTCGTTGGACTTCGGATCAGGCCCAGCAGGCACCAAGGAATCATCTAATGAAAGAGCAGCCCTGAAACCCCCTGATTTAGACAGCCCCTCAGCCAGCACAAATAGTAAATTACAAACAGCTCATGCTGCCAGCAACAGGCATGAATAGTCTGTCATCAGCAATTCAGAGCCTGAAATATGTTTGCATAAACAATGCATCAGATAATTCCAGCTAACCAACACATTTGTGAAAATCCACGCCTGGATTTTGATAAAAGGCAGGTTCAGCAACAAAAATATTTGCAAGAAAAATAATATAGAATCATAGAATTGATTGGTTGTAAAAGACCTTTGCCATCATTGAGTCCAACCATACCTGTCCACTACTAAAACAGATCCCTGAGCACTTCATCTACCCGTCTTTTAAACACATCCAGGGATGATAACTTAACCACCTCCCTGGGCAGCCTCTTCCAGTGCCTGAGAACCCTTTCAGTGAAGAAATTTTTCCTGATGTTCAATCTGAGCCTCCTGCGGTGCAACTTGAGGCTATTTTCTCTTGTCCTATATCTTGTCACTTGGGAGAAGAGGCCAACACCCACCTCACTACAACCTCCTTTCAGGCAGTTGTAGATAGTGATAAGGTCTCCTCTCAGCCTCCTTTTCTCCAGGGTAAGCAACTCCAGTGCCCTTAACTGCAAAATCCCAAGAAAGGGATCTACCCCATTTCACTTACTGATGATTTAGAAATGGTTTTTGGGTATGAGACATCCTTGCAAGGCACTGGATGACCTCAAGCAGGACCTGATGTGGGTGCAAGGCAGCCCAGCTTAGCCCTCATTCTGCTTTGGTTTCACTGCAGTTTTCCACTCAGGCTCCGTTCTCAGTTGCTGATGAGACTGAGTCACTTGGAACAGTGAGAGCTTCCTGCAGCAAGTTGCAAAAGAATCTTACAGCCCTGAGTGAGCTGGCAGGAGATTAGAAGGTGAAACTTACAGCAGGTAATTTTAAAGTTACATAGATAGAGAGCAAAAAACTTCCAGATTCACATGCATAGGAAAAATCTCTGCAGTGCCCCTCACCACTCTGAAACAAGATCTTGGCTGGAGGTGTTTAAGGGATGGGTGGATGAGGTGCTGAGGGGCATGGTTTAGTGTTTGATAGGAATGGTTGGAATCAATGATCTGGTGGGTCTTCTCCAACCTGGTGATTCTATGATTCTATGAAATGTTCTACGTGATGCTCCAGAGCAGCAAGAAGAGCAAACTGAAGGCTGGAAATGTCTAGGAATCATGATGAGAAGTTTTTACCAGTTAAGTATAGCACCCTTTGCTCTGTATGGCAAAGGCAGCTGCCACGAATCCCTGGTTGTGGGCTCTCAGGTTGTGGGGATGGAGCTGCTGTTAGCATCATATGTGCAGATTAGGGGTGAGGGCTGGCAGGGGTCCAGCAGCACCTGAAGTCACTAAGAATGGATGCACAGGGGCAGGCAGCATAGGTCAGCTGAAAAGCAAGGTATGGCTCTTTTGTGTTGCTTTTTCCCTATCCTATTAAGTTTCTCATTGTAAAAGAAGGGGCATGGTGTGCCCACCCTAAAGGCTGCCCAGGAAAGAGAAGTTGGTTGCAAGTCACTATAGCGGCGAGTGATGCAAAAATATGGATAAGGGTAATGGTCATTCTGCCTTTGTGCAGGGCTTGGGTTGTGCGTGTCAAATCCAGCAAGGTTGTGCAGTAAAATAAAGCCTGCAGCCACACGTTGAACAGTGTTAACAGGAAAAATATTGCTTCAGGGCTCACTAAATCAGCTGCAAATGCCTAATGCATGGAGAGCTGTGATAAAAAAATAGTTGTGATAGTATATAGAGATGGTACCTTATGTATGTGCAAGAAAAAAGAAAATAACCAAAGTTAAGTAGCCCAGGAACTTTCATGCTGAGGAGGGCCATGAAAGTGATATGAAGGCTGGAGCACCCCCTATATGAGGATAGGCTGAAAGAGTTGGAATCGTTCAGCCTGAGGAAGAGAAGGCTCCAGGGAGACCTTATAGTGGCCTTTCAGTACCTAAAAGGGCTCCAGGAAAGTTGGGGAAGGACTTTTTAACAGGGCCTGCTGTGACAGGAGAAGGATGAATGGTTTTAAACTAAGGGAGGGGAGATTTAGACTGGATATAAGGAAGAAATGGTTTACAATGAGGGTGGTGAAACACTGGCACAGGTTGCCCAGGAAGATATTTTAGGCTCCATCACTGGAAACACTCAAGGCCAGGTTGGATGGGGTTCTGAGCAACCTGATCGAGTTGAAGATATCCCTGCTTCTGAAGGGGGGTTGCACTAGATGGCCTGTAAAAGTCTTTTCCAACCCAAAGTATTCTATGATTCTGTGATTCTATGATGTTTCCCAGCTTCTGGCTTTGCAGCTGCAGCAACATCACTTTAAAAACACTGTGCAGTTTCCACTGGCACACATGGAGCAGGTCAGAAGCCCCATGTCCCTTGCAGGGTGATGAGCAGAGGTCGCAGAAAGCCACCCAGCATCTACGATGCGGTGTAGATCAGCACACAAGCAGTTAACAGGCCACCGCCCCGCTGTAGGCACCAGCTCCTACAAACATTGGCTTTGTTTCTCTACATCCATGCTCCCTCAGCCTCTATAAAAATTTGTCTCTATGCCTCGTGCCTTCCTTGTGGAGGATCTCACAGTTCCTGTCGTTCAGCATTGCTTTATATCGGTGCTGCAAAGAGTGGCCATTGTGTGTAATTTAATTAGCATCATCCCCAGGAACTTAAAGCATGACAGAGAGAATTAGAGGCGGTGTGTGAGAATGATGCATGGATGTGGGTAGAGGTTTAACCTCTTCCATGCTTGTAGATGATGTATATAAGGTATGGCTTTCTGGGTGTGTGAAAATCACTAATAAGGATGTTTAGTCCCTGCTCTAGTGTTTCGCAAATTTAGGGTAGCTACTCCTAAAAAGAAAATGAAATCTAAAGCTGCCTGCCAACTTCTCATCTCAATTTCTGTCTAGTGAAATTTTTTTCTTAATGAAAAGTTTCCTTCGGGAGAAATTCCTCCATTTCTCTATATTAAAAAAAAACAAACCCAAGCAACATATCTTTTTCCTCAGGATTGTTTTTTAGGTGGACATTAGGTTCCTTTGTGAGGATGTTGGATGGTGAGCCCCTGAGTCAGATTGTGAAGAGAGGTTGTGGGGTTGCCACCAGTGAAGATTTTTATGCACAGGCTGGGCAAACGTTGGCCGAGAATTCTTAGCAGCTATTAGGATTGTTATAGCTATTTTAAGATACAACAGCAGCTGGAAGCCTGTTCTGACAGATGTGCCATTGTGTTGCCTAAAGGTATAGTAAGAGACAGTCCCAAAGAGCTTGCAAGGAACGCCAAGCCTGGTGCACAAACCAGTCTAAAATCAGCAGGGAGTGAGTACGGCTTTGTGGAAAGATTGATTCATACAGACACTTGTCTCTTCACTCTGTCTCCATTTTTGTGTCTTTGCTTTAGGTGTCACAGCCTCATCGCATCTCTTTGACTATGGCTCCACTGCCAATGGGGGAGACAGTTCCTTCTACACCTCTCTGATCTCAGACGTCCACTACACCACCCCACGGGACTCCACCTATTTCACGGGCATTTATCAGCAGGAAAACAGCCCCATTCCCTGTTCAGGCAGCACAGAAGGATTTAACACACTGGGGCATCCTGTTCAAGATGTGACTGGGTTTGAGTCCCGTGGCTTGTTTAGCTCAGATTCAGGAATAGAGATGACTCCTGCAGAGTCTACTGAAGTTGATAAAACCTTAGCAGATCCCATGAAAGTAGAAGCTTATAAATACATGGACATAAGTAGATCAGAAGAAATAAAAAAACAAGAAAAACATGACCCTGACTCAGAAGATGAGAGCCCAGGCCTTATTGATAAGTACCGGGGAACACCCGCTGGCTCCAGCCACACTGCTGAACCTCAGCGGACAACTTCAGAGGGCATGAAGGCAGCCAAAGAGCAAGACCTGCTTGAAGACATAAGATCTGGTGATCAGCATGGTGCTTCCGTGGTTGCAGCGCCCGTCAAGATCACACTCACTGAGACAGAAAGTGCCAGGGAAGTTGCCAGCAAGGATTCGAGTCCCACTCAGCTGGAGACCGGCCTGAAGCCGAGCCATGAGGCCGTACCAACAGTGATGGTGTCCGAGCCAGAAGATGACAGCCCGGGTTCTGTCACACCACCATCCTCTGGCACAGGTAATGCTGGTGCATGGCATCCACTTTTTTTATGCTACCCAGTGAATAGTTGCAAAGGTGGCCCCACGCGCTGGAGAATTACTGTGGGTTTCTGAGGTGGATCTAAGGGGCTGAGAGCAAACATTAACAGGGTCTCCATGGCTGAAGGTGTTTCTGCTCTGGTCCATGACCACTTTGCACTGCCAAATGAAGAGGGATGCAGCTGTGCTGCTCATCTTGAACTCCCTGCTTGCGATGGGCTGCCCTTTCCCCATGAAAAGAGGGGAAAACAGGGCAGAGAGCCACAGAAATAAGTAGCTGAGAGCCACTCAGGAGTAGGGCTGGGGTCACATCCAGGCTTGCTGAGCCCACTTCCCACAAAGATCTCTCCTTGAGAGGAAGTTGTGAGCTGGTGGGTGTCATTGGGGGCATCATCAGCCAGGAATTAATTTGGCCTGGATCCCAGTGATTTTGCGGGTCTCTTGGTCACCGGGGCTGGCTATGGTCCCCAGAGGAAATAAAGTGTGTGGGACCAGGGCACTGTAAGTGTCTGGGTCCATTTTCTTTAAATTTTAATGGCTGGTTTAACACCTCTTTGCCTTTCATAGAATCATAGAATAACCAGGTTGGAAGAGACCCACCGGATCATCGAGTCCAACCATTCCTATCAAACACTAAACCATGCCCCTTAGCACCTTGTCCACCCGTGCCTTAAACACCTCCGGGGAAGGTGACTCAACCACCTCCCTGGGCAGCCTCTTCCAGTGCCCAATGACCCTTTCTGTGAAAAATTTTTTCCTAATGTCCAGCCTAAACCTCCCCTGGCGGAGCTTGAGGCCATTCCCTCTTGTCCTGTCCCCTGTCACTTGGCAGAAGAGGCCAGCACCCGCCTCTCTACAACCTCCTTTCAGGTAGTTGTAGAGAGCAATGAGGTCTCCCCTCAGCCTCCTCTTCTCCAGGCTAAACAACCCCAGCTCTCTCAGCCGCTCCTCATAAGGCCTGTTCTCCAGCCCCTTCACCAGCTTTGTTGCTCTTCTCTGGACACATTCCAGAGCCTCAACATCCTTCTTGTGGTGAGGGGCCCAGAACTGAACACAGGATTCGAGGAGCGGTCTCACCAGTGCCGAGTACAAAGGGAGAATAACCTCCCTGGACCTGCTGGTCACGCCGTTTCTGATCCAAGCCAAGATGCCATTGGCCTTCTTGGCCACCTGGGCCACTGCTGGCTCATGTTCAGTCACTGTCAACCAACACCCCCAGGTCCCTCTCCTCCAGGCAGCTTTCTAGACTGACTTCTCCCAGTCTGTAGCACTGCACAGGGTTGTTGTGCCCCAAGTGCAGGACCCGGCATTTGGCCTTGTTAAACCTCATGCCATTGGACACTGCCCAGCGGTCCAGCCTGTTCAGATCCCTTTGCAGAGCCTCCCGACCCTCCAGCAGATCCACACTTCCACCCAGCTTAGTGTCATCTGCAAACTTGCTAAGGGTGCACTCGATGCCTTCATCCAGGTCATTGATAAAGACATTGAACAGGGCTGGACCCAGCCCTGAGCCCTGGGGAACCCCACTTGTCACTGGCCTTCAGCTGGATTTAACACCATTTACCACCACTCTCTTTGCAGAGAATAAGGTTAGATTGTGAAAAATAAGTGCTGGTTTCAAGTGAAAGTGCTGCTTTTAGAAAGTGCTGAGGAGGGAAATGCTGTCTCTTCATTTACAAAAGGGACAGGAGGGACAAAGGGCCAGTCTTTTTTAAAGGCTTCTTATTTCTATTGGGTGCCACCAAAATTGCATATTTATACATTTTCTTTCTGTCTGCTTATTGCAGCAGTACATAATATCTATTCCTCATTTTCCCTATTATAGACTGCTAAAATATGAAAGTAATATAGGATTTCAAAAAGGAATAAGTTCTGTGACAGGAAACAATTTTCAGACTTGAAATTAAATTTTGATGTCCTTGATCAAAACTCTTTTACAATGAACATTTGACAATGAACATCCTCAAGCTGGAATTTGCATTGCTTTGATAGCATCTAGAAGCATTTAAAAATCACCTGTAATTTCGTTAAAATGGCAGTCTGGGTTTTCTACCCAAAATGATACCTGACCTTAGAGACATACCAAGTTCCTATCCAAAACTGAGCATGCATTTACACACTTTCATTAAAAAAGGGAATTTGAAGCAGTCCATTGCAGCTGTGAGTTCATCCTGCCTGCATCAGCCAGGAATTTTGGACGATAAATAGACTTTACAGTCCCATTTTACTTCTTCAATTTGACTGGGTGACTACACACACTTCTTATGAGACATTTTGGTTTTTATCGATTTACACTTTTTGCAATACGAGGTAATGAAGAACTTCAGGGACTAATTGTTGTTTATTCAGCCCTTGGTCGTTGTTCAGGTCTTCGTAACACTTGATAACCGTATCCCATCGTAAGGAATGAATAGTGCGTGGCTGTGCATCACGGCTGCTCCCTCTCTGGGAGGCAATGGTGTGGCCAGTGTGATTGCTGGCATGGAAATGTTTCCATCCACAGGCAAATCTGATCCCCAGCACAGCCCACATGGCCCTGGTAGATCCCACTGCCTTGCATCAGGGTGCTGGGAAGACAGAAGCACTGTTTATTTATTGTGTTAAGGAAATAAGCAGGTATCTTCCCTCAGAGGCTGCCTCCCACAGGGTGTTTTCTCTGAATTTCCCCCCTTTCCCATGCCCAGACTCCACATTCATAAGCAGGGAAGAAATGTAAAACCTGCCCTCGCTATTTCTGCCCAGTGACCCAGCAAAGTCGTCGCCCCTAGACACCCCTTAAGCATCCTGGCAAAGCCCCAGTTCCCCCCTACTTGGATCGGGACTTTTGAAAATGGTTTGCTTTTAATTGCTGGCCATCTTTTTTTCTTCTGGGGAAGGAAGACGTGGTCTGTTCATATGCTGTGCTGGCGCTGAAAGGCAGTGGGTATTTTTTGCTAGTGGTAAATATGACACCCTGCTGCTGGCCACAAAGGACTTTTTTGTTCACAAGGTAGATGCTGTGGCTGAGAGTTACAGACTGCCAGTGCAGGCAGGGGCAGGGTGAAGCTGAGGGACGGCACGTTGCTGCGCGGTGAGGGCTGGTGGTCACATGCCTGTTTGGACATGTGCCCGATTAAGTCATTGCTCAGGGAGAAAATGCTTATATGCAGTAAAACAGGAGAGCAGCGCAGCTCACTTGGGCTTCCTGCAGCCAGGAAAAGGATGCGCAGGCTCTTGCTCAGCGTCTCTGATTCAACTGAAGCTCCCTGACTCCCAGATAGGAGTGTGTTGTAGCAGGCCTAAACACCTTAATCCTGTCTACAGCCATACTCTGGGTTCCAGAAGGGCTTTATTGTGTGAGAGAGATGTACTACAAGGGAGCTGTGTTGTTGAAGGAGCTATAGACATGCCGACAATATGTGCACAGATCTACCAATAACACGTATTGGCAGATGCACAAACCAAAACCACTTGGAAGGGGCGTGGGGAGATGGTTGTTCTTGCCTATCCCCCTGCAGGACATCATGGCTCGGGTGCTATCATTAAAACTTCCCCCTTTACCTGATTCATCTTGGAGAAGGCATTTGATCAGGAAGAAATCAGCTATGCTATTGCCATGACTGTGAGAAATGAAGGCAGAAAATAGCCTAAAATAGTGGTTTTCCCCAGGTCACAGCTGATACTATCTATTTCCCACTCTCTGTTGTAGAGGAGCTTCCAGAGGTATCCAGCACAGCCAGGTGGCCCCAGGACACCGGTGCTGGTTGCTGCACATGAATCAGGACTGGACTTAAGGCTAATACACACTGGGAGTGGGTGCAGGTCAGCTTCTTGCTCCCCACACCTGAAACTAAGGGGCTGGAAATCATATCTTCCTAATATGTAATCTAAATCTCCCCTCTTTCAGCTGAAAACCATTCCCCCTCATCCTATCCCTGCACTCTGTGATTAAGAGATGCTCCCAAGCTTTCCTGGAGGCCCCCTTAAGTCCTGGAATGCTGCTAAGTAGTAGTTCTTAATGATGATAAATCTTTGACCTGGAACTTTTCACGCTTGAAACTTTATGTCTGACAAACTTACTAGTAACTACCCATGCGTTGTTAAGATCAGCAGTGCCTGGAAGTCACCAGCCCTGTGTGCGTGTTTGTCCCCAAAACAGGTCCATATCCATCAGTGACAACCAGAAGCTGTTCCTGAGCCTCATACCAGTACCTTGTAACTGGTCTTTTCCAACCTAGTGATTCTATTATTCTATGACAAGTACATGCATGGGAGACACTCTGTAAGGACAAGCTATTATTATTGTTCATCACCTCAGACAGGGAGACCTACCTATGTCACCAGTCCCCCTAGAGGGATTCATGGTTGCATGAAATCTTTTGTGTTTGTGTCCCAAGTTCCCAGAAAATCTCATTCTTAACCAGTTTTTTTCCTGTTTTTTTTCTCCTTTATTTCCGGGTGGCAGAACTGTCTGGCTCAGAGTCACAGGGCAAAGGCAGCTTGTCAGAGGATGAACTCATCAGTGCCATCAAGGAATCAAAAAGCTTTTCCTCTGAGACTCCAGAGGTGCAGCCATCGCCAGCCCTTGCCACTGAGAAGAGAGACAAGCGTATCAAACCTGGGCGCCCTGCTGCCTCCTCACCCCTCGATAACGAAGCCAGCAGCGCTGAGTCAGGAGATTCAGAGATTGAGCTGGTCTCGGAGGACCCATTAGCTGCCGAGGAGGTGCTGCACTCCAACTACATGACCTTCAGCCACATTGGAGGGCCCCCTCCATCCCCTGCTTCCCCCTCCATCCAGTACAGCATCCTGAGGGAGGAGCGAGAGGCCGAGCTCGACAGTGAGCTCATCATTGAGTCCTGCGATGCCTCGTCAGCCTCCGAGGAGAGCCCGAAGAGGGAGCAGGACTCCCCTCTGATGAAGCCCATGGTCATGGACATTATCAAGGAAGAGAACAGCTCCCGCACTGATGTCTCAGACTACGAAGCAAGTAAAGCAACAGAGAGCAGGATGAACAGGGAAAACCTGGCAGAGTCCGCATCCTACCTGAAATGTTCCTTTGTTGCACCAAAAGTAAGTGCTGAGCCCCCAACCTCTGCTGTCAGCACCGAGGAGCTGAAGGAAAGAATTATCCTGAAGAAACCCATCGAAGAAACTGTTGTTAGCCAAAGTAAAGTGTCTTCCAAGGACTCTGGCAAAAGAAGTCCCTTCATTTTGCCCCTACTGCCGTTTTTAAATAAGCAGAAAGGTAAATGCAGATATTTATGTTGGTTTTTTGCAGTGCTACTGAGAATAGGAAGGAGGGAAAAGCACCTGTTCCTTGCAGGGGAAATGTTAGTAGTGCCGCGTAGGGGCCCCACTCCCTATATAACCTCAGCTCAAAGCTGGGCACACCTGTGACAGTGGACACATCATCTCTGAAATTCCCGTCTCCTTCTTTTTCTCCTTTACTAGCAACAATAATTTTTAGGCTTAAGCACATAAATACCAGATCAAGCAGGAACCCCGGTATCAGGCTGATTTTTACATCAGGCACCTGGAGAACAAAGAGCAACAAATGCCTGGTTTTCCTTTGAAATAGTACCTGCCTTGCCCCAAGAAAGTGGTACAATCTGGGAGGTGGTGCTGCCTCTCTCAAAATGTGAGGAGAATGGTTTTGAAGATACATTTAGGAAAAAAAGAATGTTTGGAGGCTGAGTGGCATTAGGTTTGGTGGGTCTGCTTGTTTTGAAAGCTGGTGCAGCTTAAGCAAATCTCTCTCACAGCAGCTGATACCATCCATCCTGAATAATGAGGGGTTTGTGTACACTTCCAGGCTGATACAAGGAGGCGTGTGGCTTGTGGGTGCTCGTCTCAGTGCTGTGTGCCTTGGGGGGCATCCTGTGTACCCCTCTGAAAGCCCCTTCCCTAAATCCAGCCCTGGAAGAGGGGAAAGGCAGGATGCTTCCTTGGCACTCAAGTGAGCTCAAAGGCATTGTAAATTCAGTCAGGGTCAGGCTTACTGTGCCAGGCACTGAGGTCTGACTGGGCCCACCACAAATCTAGAGCTGCCACCAGCCTTTGGTCTGAGCTAAGCCCTGAGGACCAAAGGGCAGCACACGGTCACTGCACACTGACACTGCCAGAGGTCCCTGCAGCCTGTATCTGGCTTAGTTTATAAGGTGCACAAAAGAAAAAGGCATTTTATTCTTTGCAAGATACCAGCTCTAAATAGCCAAGACCTTTGTGTGCCTCTGGCTTTGTAGGCTGATGTGGGAAGGAGGGACACTGGAGCTGCCCCATGCCTGCCCTGCTCCCCCTCTGCTGTCTCCTGCAGCTGGTCTGGGGGCAGTGTCTCTCCACAACTCTTCTATCAGACAGGGATTCACAATTCAGAGCTGCTGCTTCCCTACAAAGAGCTGAATAGAGATAGAGGGGAGGCAAACCCCGTCCTGCTGCTTAGCGAGCATCTTTTTACTCCATCCGCCTTTATGCTGATGTTTGACCACATGATGGCCTGGAGATGTGGCAGATACTTTTAAGTGGCACACTTTTGTAACTGATTTATCTAGTGCTGTGAACCCAAGCATGCAAGTCTAATAAGGAAACAGCCTGAACTTGCAAGATGTGCTGAGTACTGCAAAATTTCCAGTGCTATAAAATATGTTAATATTGGTGTTCTTAGCAATAATGAACTAGTGACATTAATAGGATGAATAAGATATATATGATTATTGTTCTCAAGTGTGTTTTCCTGCCAGATTCTCAGAGCTTGCAGCGTCACTCTGTGCATCTCTTAGCGCTCTCACAGGTAGGATGAGCTCAAATCATTCCCCTTCCCAAATTCCCTCCTTGCAGAGCTGATTAAGTTTACCTTACACACCCTTACTACAGTGTTGGGTCTTTGTATTGTGTTCTGAGTGCTCTTCTAGGCAGACAGCTCACAGTTTGGTCTTGGATTTGGAGAAAGTAATAGGCGAATACCACGTGCACAACTAGTTGCCTGTCCCTCAGTTTTAAGGTTTCAGGCCCCATTGAGATTTGCAGTCCTCGTTGATTGTATTCAGAAGTTTTTTGGCCTAACTTTTGTGTCTTGTTTAATTTCTGTCATTGCCTTAACTGAGCAAACTTTCTCCCTGCATTGAAGTGTATCCGTGTGTCTTATCTGTATTCCCATAGGATAGTAGTAGCAGAAACATTTCCTCCTGGACAGACACAAGGCTGCTAATTGCTGTTTGATAGTGTGTAGGGTACTATTTCAGTACATGCTTTTCTCCCTTGAGACACCTTGGTGCCTAAGGCAAGGAAAACAAAACCATAAAGCCTCTCAAGAAGATTATAGCTAAAACTTGTGTCACTTTTTAAAGCTACCTTCCAGTGATGAGTATTTGCTGCATGGGTCACTCTACCTGGTCACTAGTTAATTTTTTATGTTGCAGGTAGAGTATAGGGCTCTCCTTTTGATCTGAGAGAGGAGAGCCTGCCCTTCACTACCAGAATTCATGTGAAATCCTTCAGCATTTTTTCACTTCTCAGAGGTGAGCTGAGGGATGTGTTAACTGGCATGGTGAAACCAGAGTATCCCCCATGGGTCCTCCCAGGCTCCGTCAGCCTGGAGCCGCATTGGCTGGCAGGGAAACGATGCAGCAGAGCACATCCAAGGGGACAGTGACTGCTTTCATAGCATCAACTTGAGGTCTTGGCAGGGCTTTACATGATGGTATCATATATGTGTCATGCACCAACTCCAATGTACCTGGCAGTCATTTGGCATGGGCCACACTTGGCTAAAGTGATGAGAATAGAGGGAGATGTGGCAGTGAAGCAGAACAGTGTCACCCAAAGCAGGAAGAGTATCATCATTCATTAATTAAGAGAATTATCTTAATGATAGTTACCTGTTGTTAAGAGAGTACTAACAAGATGTGACTATGTACTTCTTAAAAGAAAACAGAAAAAACTTAATTGTTTCCTGTTACCTACTTGTCAGTTATCACCTCAGAAGTGTTTCTCTACCACTGTGCCTCCTTGTTGAGACAGAATGGTTTTAGTGATGGTCACAAAGTCCAGGTGGGGACTGATGTCCTGATGGCCATGACAAGTCCCACCTGAGTTTGGGTCAGTGCTAGCCCGACATTTCTGGATATTCACAGGAAGCTGATGGATCAAATGAAACTGTTGACATGCCTGCCTGTATTTTTGACACCCATCTGTAGATCTGCCTGCGTAATTTAAAATGTAATTTAAAAATAATCAGCCATCAGTTTCACATGTAAATGTTAACTATTTCACAGTGTGATGCTGTCATATCACCAAGGAATCTTGCACTCACATCCATGGCATCAAATATAGTTTGCATGCCTCATCAGAAGGGTTTGCCCTGGGCTGGCAAGACAAAAATTGATTTTGAGTGCAGACTCCAGGAAATACACAGAGATGTACAAAGTGAAAGCGCAGAATTCAACCCAACACCAGGAACAGTCCGTTGCTGCCAGCCCATGACTTAATCCCTCAGAGACCTCTCTGGTGTGTCTGCTAGGTGTCCTGAAATCAGAGCCATTCCCCGACGTAACAGGGTGGAGCACAGCAAGCATGGTTTGCGCAGCAATAACTCAACATCTCTGCTTAATGTCTGTTGCCATCCAGTGGCAATAACAAAAACAGGCAGTGACCTCCTACTTCCATTTTACTGGAGCTCTCTATCACAGTTTGAACAAGCGGAGCTATTCCTGTGCCATAGGCTGCTAAGCAGCCTCTCTTGCTTTTCTGCAGGTCAGAACAGTTGCATTGCTTGCAGATTGCAGTGCTTGCTGCAACACAGGGACTGGTTTGGCCACTGCTGTGCAGTTACTACCTATCTTAGTGTCACTAATTCCCTTGCCTCCTGTGGAACAAAGAAGGGAAGGCAGAGCTGTAGCAAGACATTTGATGTTCAGCTGTCACTACCTCCACACCTCTGCCAGCATTTCATCCTAGAGAAAGACAAAGTCCGTACACAACTGGGCTTTGGCTGTGACTCTGTAGAAAGGAAGTTGCCAGCTCTGTCTGCCTCTATTTTTCAAAATTTTCTGCCACAGAGAAGGAACATCAGATATGTTTGTTAGTAGCCAGAGCAAGGAATGCAGGTTTTTAGGCTTGTTCTGAGAAAACCCTGACTTGTAACAGATTTTCACAAACAAAATCATACAACTAACTAGTATGGCCTGCACAGTGCTGTGACATTGCACAGCCTAGGTGATGTTCAGATGGGGCCTGAACAGAGCCTGAGCTTGCAGGAGATTTCAGAAAAGACCCTGCTGTCCTCTGCATATTTTCATAGAATCATAGAATGGTTTGGGTTGGAAGGGACCTCAAAGATCATCTAATTCCAGCCATGGGCAGGGACACCTTCCACTAGACCAGGCTGCCCAAGGCCCATCCAACCTGGCCATAAACACTTCCAGGGATGGGGCAACCACAACTTCCCTGAGCAACCTGTGCCAGTGCCTCACCACCCTCATTGTGAAGAAATTCCTCTTTATGTCTAGTCTAAATCTGCCCCTTTCCAGTTTATACCCATTGCCCCTAGTCCCATCACTACAAGCCTTTGTCAACAGTCCCTCCTCAGCTTTCTTGTAGCCCCCTTCAGGTACTGGAAGATCGCTATAAGATCTCCTCAGAGCCTTCTCTCCTCCAGGCTGATGAACCCCAACTCTCTCAGCCTGTCCTTGTATGGGAGGTGCTCCAGCCCTCTGTAGCCCTCCCCTTTTGGCCAGGGGCAGTTTGCAAGAAGCCCAGAAGAATCCTGGGCCAAGGCAGGCTGGGAAGGAGCATTTTGGCTGAGTTCTTTTCTCTTGCCATGCCTTTTGGTAGCTCTCTGCCAGGGTGGCTTGGATGGCCACATGCTGGTTTCCCACACCCTGGGGACCTGGTTCTGGGTAGAGATTTCCCTTATGGAAGGTGTCCCTGCCCATGGCAGGAGGGTTGGAACTAGGAAGATCTTTAAGATCCCTTCTGACCCAAACCGTTCTATGATTCTATGATCATATTTCTCTCCAGTCTCTATTTCAGTGATGATATTAGTAAATTCCTTCTGCATGATTCATTTAATGAAATGTGCAGCTGCTTTTGTTACCTTTCAGATGTCTGAGCTCAGGTTAAAAAAAGATGTGGACATTCATAGTAATGTTTCCTTTCCTTTTATTTTTAATTTATAGAAAAATTTAGCATAGGGAAAGGAAAACCCAAGCCCAGGGCTGTGAGGTTATGCTGTCACTCCCTTACAACGTGGCACTACTGGCAGGCCCTGCTGGAAATGCAGTCAAATAAAATTCATTTAAAATGCTTTATTCTATAGCACAGCCCTGTGCCCTCCTGCTATGAGGCATCCTTGGGTTTATGCCATATGAAGTGCTTTTGTAGCATTGATGTGATAAATCCCGTACCAGAGCTTGTCTTTACCACATACCCTTTGTGGGGGCTGTGGCTCTAAGCACTTAGAATCATAGAATCATAGAATAACCAGGTTGGAAGAGACCCACCGGATCATAGAGTCCAACCATTCCTGTCAAACACTAAACCATGCCCCTTAGCACCTCGTCCACCCATGCCTTAAACACCTCCAGGGAAGGTGACTCATCCACCTCCCTGGGCAGCCTGTTCCAGTGCCCAATGACCCTTTCTGTGAAAAATTTTTTCCTAATGTCCAGCCTAAACCTCCCCTGGTAGAGCTTGAGGCCATTCCCTCTTGTCCTGTCCCCTGTCACTTGGGAGAAGAGGCCAGCACTCTCCTCTCTACAACCTCCTTTCAGGTAGTTGTAGAGAGCAATGAGGTCTCCCCTCAGCCTCCTCTTCTCCAGGATAAACAACCCCAGCTCTCTCAGCCGCTCCTCGTAAGACCTGCTCTCCAGCCCCACTTGTGAGGGACACCGAGATTCATGGCCACCCACCTCTATGTGGTGGCCTGGTGTCTCTCAGGCAGCATCACAAGTTGCAGTCAGGACCACTTCTGGTTTTGGGGTGACACTGGCAAATGTCCTGAGCTGAAGAACATGTTCCTCCTTCTCCCTGGTGCCTCTTGTCCCATCCCATGGTGTACAGGGTTCTCACACAGTGGATAAGCATAAAGTAGTATGAGTTTTTTCCCTTTAACCTCTCACTGTGCTCACCTCTGTTCAGTGCCACAGAGAAGATGATTTTACAGTTTCTCAAGGAGGTGTTTTTCCAGCAGAGATCTAGGAGGGACTTTATGTTATTGGGAGTGGTTTTTTATTCAGCAAAATGTTGTCTGCATTGTGTTAGCAGGTCCCTGCTGTTGGAGGAGTCACTAGTGAGGCATTTTCCTGTAGGAAGGGGAGGCTTGGTAGGGTGATCTAGCAATCTGAGGCTCATTTCTCATGTGTGCTTTCACGAGGCTGGCTCTGCAGTCAGCAGCAAGCCAGACCACAGCTTAAGCATACGGTAATGTTAGTTTAATATTTTAGTGCCATCTGCTGTAAGTGCTTCCACACTCCGGCCCATCTGTTTTGCGTGCTTCAGTTTGCTTTTTATGGTGCTTCAGTAGCTGTGCATCCTTTGGAAAGTCCCTGCTCAGAAAAGGTGTGGGGAAGAGGGATGTCCTGCCTGAGGCTGGAGTGTCTTCACCTTGCAGTGCTATAGGAAGAGTGGAGTAAAATCTGCCCAGAGAAGTAAACATGAATCTGAGCCTGGTGTTGTCATGAAATCTTGGAGTACATTGGTGAACCTCTGTGTGCTTGCCTCCCACATGGAATAATTTAGGTGTTGAGGAAGCTGTGAAGGTCCCCGGTCCAACCCCTTGCTCAAAGCAGTTGCTCAGGGGCTTGTCTACCCATCCATCTTCTCAGCAACAGCGGAGGTTTGGGAGTAGCTGAGAGCTAGAGCCTGGAAATCTTGGTCAGTTCCATGATGCTGTCTTAGTGCCAGGAGCTGCAGGCACACTGCAGAACAAAGTAGAAGAGGGATACCACTCAATGTAGCTTCATACGGAGTGGGCTGGCAGGAACTTCACAAGTTCCAGAGAGCCCATCTCCTGGCCCACAGCCAGAATTCCTGGTAGAGAACTCTTAACAGATGCTCGTGACTCGTTTGGAAAGGCCTGTGTTGGCAGATCCTCCACCAGCTCTCAGGTGTCTATTAAAAACAGTTGCTGTTTTCCCATCCTTCTTTACTTCAGGCTAAGCAATTCTAACTTCTTCAGTTTTTCCTCACTGGCCACATTTTTTGAGCAGTGAATTGTCTTGGTTTTCCCTTCATTCTTTTCTACCACCAGCTGAATCCTTCTTGAAGTGAACTGGAGATGGTGCTCACACATAGGCCATCCCCATGCTGATGATGGGTTACTTGCCTGCCCTACAGCCTAATATTGGGCTCCTAAAGCCTGCTGCAGCAGCATGACATTGACTTCTATTGCTGCAAAGAGGGATCTCTTCCTCATTGCTTCAAAATGCCTATGCAGACTTGTGTAGTACGCTGTCCTGGCCCATCTTTCCCTGCTTGAGCTCATTTGACTCTCTATCAATTATCTGCATGATGACAGGAGTGGAGTAAATTTTGAAGGACTGGGGAAGCCCAGTGGAAAAAATGAAGGTAACTGTGCTAATCTTGCCCATTTCTGAGAAATGGAGAACTTGAATGACTTCCTGCTCGGACAGTCAAATGTCACCTTGGTACATTTTTGATATTTTGGGAGGTTCTGCAGTAGACTGGTAGACCAAGAGGTCTTGACTTCCAGCTGCTTTGCAATTCTGCTTTTGCTTTGTTCAAGGAATCTAAAAAAATACTCTGAACACGTGATAAGACATAAACAGCAAGCTGTGGACTCTGCAGACACATTCAGGTGGCCTCATTTCACTGGGTTTCACTTCAGAGACTTTTGAACAACAGAGACAGCAGGGTCTCAGACACCATCTCTATCCACTCTGGATGGAGGAGTTTCCCCATCCCAGATGGCTACCTCAGCAGTGACTCATGGGCATTTTCCTCTGCACATGAAGGAGGCAAGTGCACTTCACAGCTACCCTTTTTCACTGTGGGTGAAGCAGTTGGAAATGTTTCTGTCTTTGCAGCAAGTGATGGCCTGTGTCCCCATTTCTGGCCAGTTAATGCAATTCAACTGCCACATGACAGTTCGTTATAACTGTCAAACTGTCAAGCTGTGATAACTGAAGCAGAGCAAGCTGGAGAAACCTGGGGTTGTGCAGGTCATGGTGGTGGAAATGAGCAACGTGCACAGCAGTAGGTTTGTTCTGTACATGATTTTTCTTCTGTTCCTCTCGGACACCTTTTCTTTTTTGAGGGAGGGAGTTGTGAGTTTGGCTCTCTCTGGCTTCAGGAGTGGTGGTGGGGTCACCTGTCCTTTCTGCAGAGTGGACAGGGAGAGCTGATAGATGGTCAGATGGTGGCTTGGAGGTTCTCTATGGAGTACTAGTCTAGTGGGAGCATAGCAGGGTCTCTGAAGTGAGGATTGGTAACTTAGAGGAGAAGACTGGAGATCCCTGGAAAGGATTAGAATAAAAGGAAGTTGTGGAGAGGAGGGTGATGGCCTCTTCTCCCAAGTGACAGGGAACAGGACAAGAGGGAATGGCCTCAAGCTCCACCAGGGGAGGTTTAGGCTGAACATTAGGAAAAAAATTTTCATGGAAAGGGTCATTGGGCACTGGAACAGGCTGCCCAGGGAGGTGGTTCAGTCACCTTCCCCGTAGGTGTTTAAGGGACAGGTGGATGAGGTGCTGAGGGGCATGGTTTAGTGTTTGATAGGAATGGTTGGACTTGATGATCCAATGGATCTTTTCCAACCTGGTGATTCTATGATTCTATTGAAGTAAAGAACAGGGGATTTTTATATTTTTCCTCAAATAATGGCCTTGGCAGTGCCTGGATTAGTAGCCATCAAGTGCAATGAGGCCTTCTCATGAGTGCACATATATCAGAGCATGATTTTGATATGACCTTCAGAAATGTCTCAGTAAGTCTCGTGCTCTTCAGACCACAGCCTATGCTGTCCATAGCCTGAGAATTTTGGACCATTTCACCTCTGGCATCTATTTCCTCTCCTGCCTTTTGGCTGTGCTCATGAAAATTACTCCCCATGTGCTGGGTAAGGTCAAACTTTTAACACATACATGTCAAAGCATCTTAAATGCAGTGGCTGGATGCTCAGAGGTGCTTTAAAAATTGGGCATAGCTTAATGCAGGAGGATCATACATCTTCTCTTGGGACTACTATCCACTTCACTGCCTCTGTATGAGCTAGTACTGAGCTATAAAAATTTATAGGCTGTATCCTTCTGTTTTCATATATCTTCCCTTTAGGAGCAAAGGACTGTCTCTGAAGAACTGTCAGAAGTCATAGCACTCAAACAAAAGTAGACAGACCTTTCTGATAGATAGGACACAGGGTGGTGTTTATAAAATAAACACCATGACCATTGGAGGTGGTGGAAGCTACTTGTTTGACTGTGTACAGATGCCTGATGGTTGTGACAAATGTTTAAATTTCAAAGCCATGAATGGCACCATCTAAGCCAAGCGCAGTGGGGCCAGTATATGCATACAAACAGGAACCTGCTGAGAAGAGGTCTAAAGAAGAAAAATGTGTAGCGTGTGAAGAACTTTCTCTGCGAGCTGGGCTGCACAAACCCATTACTTGTTCTCCTGGTTGCACATCCATGTCCTAGACATCCATGTCCATCTAAGTAATGGATGCCCCATCCCTGGAGGCGTTTAAGGCCAGGTCAGATGAGGCTTTGAGCAACCTGATTTTATGGACAGTGTCTCTGCCTGTGGCACGTGTTTGGAACTGGATGTTTGGAACTCTAAGGTCCATTCCAACTAAACTATTATATGATTTTTCTTTTCATGTAGGCAAACCTCAACTGCAGAATCACTCAGAGTTTAAGCACATTTTAAAAGCCAAAATCCTGACACGATGTCCCTTTCGGTGTCTTTTGACATCAATGATGAATGACTTAGTTTTCCAGCAAGGCTGTGACACTGACAATCTCATGGTAGTCAGTTTTTCCCAGATGTCTAGATATAGTGATGCTTTGCCTGGAGACTCCCAATAGATCTTGGAGATTTGTTATTGACAGAGATATCTAACCCCTATTAACAGGTTTTCTGTGGCTGACTCAATTTACAGAAAAGATAGTTGTTTATTCTGGGTATGCAGAAACAAGAAAAAAAAAACCACCCAAACTTGTCTATAATGAAGGACAAAAGTTATACTGCCTGCAAGGCTTTTCTGTAAATCATATTAAAGACTTTTCTCCATACCAATTCAAGTTTTTATCTCAGAGGGTGCTTAGGGAAGTTTCTATGCTGTCACACAACTTATGTGAAGGAAGAATCAAAACATTTTGATTTTATTAAAACATTATTTTTTGCCTCTTAATGCAATCTTCTCATAAATATAGTGGTTTGCAGGGAAGTTCTGGAATATTTTGTATTCTGACCTGCTAGAAGTGTTGCTTCTGAACCTCAACAATGTTCTGTGAGCTGGGAATCATGGGTTTTCACCAGTTTCATTGATTAATTCAAATGAAGAGTTTGTACTCATTTTGTGTCAGATTTAAATGCAGGATTAAGATCTGGTGACATAAAATACATCTCTAGCTCTCAAGGAGAGGTGGAATACAGGTCTTTAAACATCCCTACCTGTTTCAGGCTGGCTCTAATGCTTCAGGTGTTAAGTGGAATAAGGAGTAGTACAACTATTTGTGTCCGATAGATAGCGTGAGGTTAAACTGAGCTCGCAGGGTGTTTCATAGAATCATAGAATAGCCAGGTTGGAAGAGACCCACCAGATCATCGAGTCCAACCATTCCTATCAAACACTAAACCATGCCCCTTAGCACCTCGTCCACCTGTGCCTTAAACACCTCCAGGGAAGGTGACTCAACCACCTCCCTGGGCAGCCTGTTCCAGTGCCCAATGACCCTTTCTGTGAAGAATTTTTTCCTAATGTCCAGCTAGAGGTAGATGGGAAAGCTATATTTGACTGTAGTGAAGGGGGGGGGGGGGGGGGCGGGGAGTGATAGAAGATCTCCATTGTGAATAAAACCTGGAGTTGAGTATTGATTTTACTAGTGTTTTTCCTTAGGCACTAAGAGTACACTGCTGATTGGGACATAATAGCAATATTGACTGAAAAGGGAATTGATTTATTATTTTCTTTTCCTTGGGAAGCTGCTGTGCTCATGTCAGTTCAGAACAACATAGAAAATAAGGGACATGCAATGATCTAACAGTTCTGAGGGCTTGATTTCTCACCTGAAGAAAGAATGTCTGGTGGTTTTGCCACTTTGACTAATAAGCATATCTTGATTACCATTTTCTTATGTTGTATTCCTCTGCAGTATATTTTTTTTGCCTAACTCTTTTGACCTTTACCCATCTCAGGCAGTTTTGCCCATTTTTTTTTTCCAGAAAGGCATCACAGATATAATTTCTTCCCTCTCTGGCTCTGACAGCAGCTCAGTGGTTACATGGAAACTTAGCAGCGAGAGGTCATTCTGGTGTTTTGATTTCCCAGCATTTCGTTTTTGCGTGAGGAATGCAACAAAAAATAGGGAAAAAAATAGTGCTACAAGAGAACAGGTAGATTGGATGGCAATAATCTTCTCCTTCTGTCATAGGTCTGCCAGACACTAGCCCGCCTGTGGTGTGGACATTTGGTGATGTCAAGATTGCTTAAATCAGCTTTAGCAGTGAATGTGGAGGTTTGTAATTTAGGTAGTGATGATAGATTTCCAAAGTGCTGGAAGGCTCCAGCTGAGCATTGTTTATAAAAATTTGTTATACTAAGGTTCCTGTGCTTCTGCAATAAGTATTTCTCCATTTGAGAGGATTGAGCATTTGTTTACTGCATATTCATGGCTCAGAAGACACCAAGCATGAGTGGTTTGAAAGCCACATTACAGGGTCATGAATATTTTGAGGGGAAACCCTCTGCCAGTTGGTTTGCTTTTAGGTGAAAGGCCCTTTGCTTTCCAAGAAGCCTCATTTTATGGTTTCAACTTGACTCACAGGTCTATGCACTGAAAACCCTTTGGTAACACTGGCTCAGGGAAACTCTTCATTAGAGTGCGAACTACTGTGAGAGGTGACCTCAGGAGTCCTCTAGAGCTGGGGTTATCGGTATTACTTTTGCAAAAAGCCATGTCTGAGAGAGAGAAAGCTTCCAAGGCAGCAAATTCAGTGTGTGTTAAGGATTTGGCATTAGACATCCAGATTGCCAGATAAAGTAGAAATCTCAGTAATGATTGTTCCCTTTTGAGCTGGATCCTAAAGAATAACTTGCCATGGAAACAGCTCTCAGTGTTGCCACATCACCTGGCTAAATGTAAGCCCTGTTGGAGCAACACATTTCATACAAATAAGCAAAATATAAATTATTTGAACTGCTTTTTGTCTTTTGAATATAGGGTGCAGTGAGACTGCAAAATTTAAGGGAAAAAACAAATGCAGGTTTCTGACATCTTACATCACATATCGCCTGACTGGTATCAAACCTCTGCCTTGCTTGATGTTACTGGGGATCCACAGCAATGTGAGATCAAAATCCAGCCTCTGACAGTTCCAGAGACACGATTTTCCCAGTGACTCCCTTAAAAACAACCTAGGATCTGTGCTCACTCAGGGAGCACTGTTGGCAGAGGCAGGAATTGTACAGAAAGGATTTTCTGATCTGTTTTAAAAATATAGGCAGTTCCTTTTGGAGGCAGGGAGGAGTTGCTGCATACATCCTAATGAAATGCTGATAGCATCCACAAAACAAGGTCTGTATCTGGGCAACAAGCAAGGAGCAGGGTAGGAGAGCTTATAGAAGAGCCAGCAGAGATTAATAGTCAGGATTTCTGAAGGTTACTTTGTCAGCTAACGTAGCATTGAAACATGAGCTGCTATGCTTACTTGCTTAGGTCAAGTGGAAGAGCTTTTCCATAGAATGGAAGTTGCTTCTCAAGGCGAGAGAATGAGCTGCCTTTGCTGTTCGTCTTAGATGCCTGCACTGGGGCTACTGGAGCTTTGCTGCTGCTGCTGAAACACCAAGCCCATGTATACCCTTAGCTGAAAACGAAAGGTTTATTGCTCCAACTAGGGGGTCATAAAAGGAATGGAATTTATTAAAAGCCATAGTAAAATTGTGCCTTCTGAAACGGGCACTCACCTGTAGGCTTTATTTGCACAGACAGTTATTGCAGCTGGATATTATTGTGCTGACTTTGTCGGCTGGTGCTCTCAGACATGGTAATTGCACATGCAAAGTGAGTCAGAAATTGCGTGTATAGTTATGTCTGATGTTTCGGAGAAACAGCCCTTGATCCTTGCAAGGAAAGAGTTTGTGCAGTGCCATTTTGGGAGACTGAAGTAAAGATGGTTCAATCACAGTAGCAGGGCTCCTAGAAGCAGTGAATCTCCAGGCTTTGTGCATTCTGAGAGCCCCATTTTTCTCAGTGATGCAGGCTGGCACTGAGGGACAGTGGAACAATCCAAATCTCCAGGCAAAACGAGGAAGGAGATGATATTATCATCTTGCAGATGGGATGCTGAAACACGTGCACACCCATCTTAAAGCCCCTTTGTCTGGAAAAGCTGGTGGGAAAGGGACTGAGATTGACTAATTTATCATGTGATTAATTGATTTGTTGGGTGTGATGAATTGATTTCACTGCAATAACACCAGGAATACACGACAAAACCGGGAAATGACCTAAGGTTTTCTGAATCCTGCTTTGTGAGATCATCCTTACTGCCTGGTTATTGACCCGTACATCCACTAGATGCCTGTGAAAAAATAGTGAGTTTCTCCATCATTCAAAGTGGCAGTGAGCAGGAGCGACGAAGCACCATTCATCAAGCAGAATTGTTAGCAGTACACCCCTTATCAAAGAGGTGATTTCCATTTATATAGCTTTATTTCCATATAGTTATGGCAATGTGCTTTCTACTTGTAAATCTTGCTCTTCCAGCAGCAGTAAAGGGGAGATTATATTGGAATGGAGTTTAAATGGAGAAAAGGGCCAAAGAACTTATCCTGCTAAGTGCCGAAGCAGCTTTGGCACGTGCTTAATGCTTCTGAATTATTCATTGAATTATTCATTGAATAATTCATGAATTATTTTGACTGGGCAAACTAGCATGGCAAATGGAAATAAATGAAGGTGCTGGAGCAAAAATGCCAAATGACGTGTTAGCCAAATGCCCCAGTGCCACAGATTTCACATAGGATCTGGCCAGGGGTACCACCACTTAAATGCCAGTTGCTGCCAGGTGCAAGGCTTATGTAAAGAAGAGAGTGAATGTTTTGGTGATGCACACGGGTGTGACTTTGGGGATGCTTGTAGGGCCATGATTAGCTCGGTTTGTGATGGGAGACCTTCCCTTTGAGGAGAGGAATTGTGAAGAGCAGGGAATGACCAGCAGGCAGCTGTCTAGGGCCAGGGTTGTTCATGCAGCAACTGCAATATGCAGGTAGAACCACAAAGACTGAAGGATTAGCCCTTCTCAGCCATACCTGTCTGGAGAATATGCAATCTCCTCTTATCACTTTTAAAGGTGTCTTGCTTGCTTCTGTTCCTGCACCCCTGGTTAAAACTCAGTCACAGGTTTTATAGTGCCTTCCCTCAGTGCTCCTTCTCCAGGAGAGAGCCCCTTTCCCTGACCAATCTGGGCAGCTCTCTGCAGGTATCCCCACCTCTTCCCTCCACTTCAAATCCCATAGAAACAGGGGACCAATGTCTCATCAAACAGTTCTGCTTTACACCACTGTGTTCTGAGGGAAGGAAGGGAGCTGAAGCTCCCTCATCTCTAGCATGGTTAGGATCTGACCCTCCTCTCAGGGACAGCCTGAGCAGGGGCAGTGCTTTTGCAGTATTTGCTGGACTACAACCCACAGCAGCAGCTAAGAGAAGTATCTAGGATGAGCAGTAGCCATCCATCTGACCCATGTTTGATGCTACATAGTCAGGGCTGAAAAGATCAATGTGATAACTATGAACTCAGAAGCCTGGCTATGCTGTGGTTTGAGTCCTGCCTGGGGAGCAGAATCATTTCCTGGCACCTCTCTGTCTGTTAAGACTAGAAATGTTGCCTCAAACACCATGTAAATGGCTCTGCTACGTATAGCTGAGCTCTCCTGGGTGTTCTGGAAGAAAATATTCAGAACACTTGGCTTCAGCTCTTGTTGTTGCTGTGATTTGGAGATGTTGGCAGCTGAGATTTTCAAGATTTATTCGGATGGAAGCTTTGCTTTTGCCCCATGGGCAAGGGTGGAGTTCAGATCTGCAGTTTCTATTCATGGATTTGAGTCAGGCATAGATATGTATCATACCTATATGCGTAATTCTATACCTAATCCTTCCCACCTCCTCCTGCCTGCTCTGTGCTTCTCGGTAGAGAGAATGGTGTGCTGCTGAATGGGGGTTTTGCAGAGAAAGTATGGGGACAATCATGTAACAGAAACATACAGCCGGAACCATCTGAGCCTTTACAAAGCCAACATCAGCATGTCCAGCTCTGCTCAGCTGCATCCAAACACCATGTCCTTGGGGAGGATTGCCTGGCATGCAGTCCAGTTGCTGTCCAGGGAGGATTCAAATGGGGCTCACCTGTGATCTTTCATTGGTAAAAGATGTCATTCCTTCAAGGAGCTCCCCTGAGAGGTGTCCAAGGGGAGACCATCATCATGCAGCCCCACTGCCCTGCAGGGAGAGCTTAAAGAAGGCTCACTTAGGCTGTCATATTTATGGGATAGAAGTGGTTGACTCATAGTCAAATTGCATATAATAGAGCTATCCATGATGCTTCTTACCAGTACTCACTGTGTTGCTCTGCACCTTGTGGGATTCTAAGAGGAGTTCTTGGCCCAGCTATGGGCAAGCCCTTACCTCCTCTGGAGCCTGAACTGGTTAAAAGGCAGGAGGGGTGGTGATGGAAAGCATCCATCCCCTGTGCATCTGTTTAGCATGTTTGACACCAAAGTAGGAAGAGAGAGGATGTAAATATTTACTGGAATTGTGTATCAGGGAGCACCCTGGGATCCCCACTTGGATAATCTGCATTGCAAGAGAAGTCAAGGGAATAGCAGATGACTTTGAAAGGCTGTAATGCTAGACGTGTTTCTTAACATGCACAGATTGCTCCTTGATTTCATAAGGAAAAGAAAGCTCTGCGCTGATTATTGCTTTTAGATCTTATTTTAGTTGTAGTGCCTGGAGACCCAGTCAAGATTAGGATCTTTTGTTATCTGATATAAGAGTGCACCGTAAGGTCTTCTTCTTGGAGAGTCTGCAGGATGAATTTCAGACTAAGGATGACTGCTTAATGGAGGAAACCAGGAAATTCCACCATTTGGTATTGGCTGAGAGTCAGTCCTCTTTGCCTGGTGCCCATTCCTTTTTTCAGTGCCCCAGTCTCCTCACCACAGTGTTACTCTTCAAAGGGAGGGATGGGTGGAAAGGCAAAGGAGAGGAGAGACAATCAAGGGGTCTGGGGCCTGTTTTGCTTTGTTCCCAAACCATTTCCCTAGTTGGATCCATTTGAGAAGTGAGAATTGCTAAACTCTTGTGCTGGTGACTACATGCCTGGCGATGTTGGTCAGCCCCATGTACCCCAAATGTGTCTTGTCTCATCACAAAGAGGGAAGCTGAGGAAATGTGTCTAATATTTGCTTTATAAAAGGGATGTTATTTCCAGTCCCTGCCCTTGCAGAGAGCTGTCAGGCTGTGTGCTGCATGGTGAGATAGGGCTGCCTTTACACCCCAGGTCTGATTCAAAGCTTCTCCTATTCCTGTTATATTTGAACTCAACTTTAAATACAGATCATGAAGAATGAAGTGGATTTGGTAGGAGATGAAACACAACCAGTCTGCACGAGTGTGTGATTCCTCCTGCCATGTGCTATAAATGATGTTTCTGCTGTACATCAGAGGAACGGAACTACGTAAGGGCTGGAGGACCAAATGGTCTGCTTTAATTATTCATCATTAGAAATAGCTATTATTATTTAAGAGCTGCCCTTCTCAGCCTGAAATCTTAACTGCTAGCCTGTTTGTTTTTCTTTGATTGCTACTATACAGTGCCCTGCTGTACTTGCTCTTGAAGCAGGCCATGGCAAAGATCATCTCCATCAAGCTGGCCCCAACTCATTGCTGTCCCCCAGTAACCCTGGACCTCCTGGACTTCCTCTTAGGGCTGTTGCTTGCAATAATTCATACCAAGTCATTGTGTTGGTCCCAAGTGTGTGCTGGGTTTCCCATCTATATCCCCCTGAGTCTGACTCAGACGTTGCGTACGATACGTTCAAGGGAAGAGTTCCCACCAGTGGTGCCAGCATGCCTTACTAGCATCTCCATTTCTCCCTGAGAGGCACAGGCCTTGTTTACTCTTCTTTTAATAACACAGATGGTTTTAATAGTCCTCTGCCTTCGCCCCCAGTTCCTTCTCCTTGTCTGTAGTCTGTTTAGTGCTTCCTTCTAAGTGATGGCTTTGTCACTTAATCTCATTAAAACTTCTCTTCATTGAACTCCATGAGCTGCTTATCAGACCGTAAGCCTAATCTCCCATTTGTAATTAATTTGTTCTGTGCCTCCTACAATTTGGCATCGTTAGATAATGGCATCACTCTCAAGGTCACTGTTACACAGCACGAGGTAAACACCCATGGCTCCAGCACTGGCTGCCCTGCTAGCCTCCTCCTTCCTCCTCTCTTTGCCACACTGCTTGATTTTATTGACAGCTTTCTCCCTTTCCCTTAGCCAATTTCTGATGCATTTCAGATGCTTCCTGTCCAGCATGTGCTGCTTTGTGACTCTGCAGATCAATATCCCGCACTGACTAGTGGCAAATGCTTTTCCTATATCCTCCAAAGTCATTTGCACTGGTTTTCCACTCTCCTTGTACTTCATTCCTACTTGGTCCAATAATTTAGGTGCACTGTTCTTCCTTTGCTGAGTTACATGTTTTAAAACTTGCGGAGGGTTGGAAATGGGATACAGGAGCCTTTCACTTCCAGGCCGTTGGGCCCCGTGGATGCTTAATGGCATAGGTAGAAACAAGCTACAAATCACTATTATGAATTGATGTCCATATTTTTAAGAGAGGAAGAAATCCTGAATTTTCACAGTTCATGGTACCAACCAGTACCACCAGGTACTTCCTGCAGGTGGGATGAAGACAGAAACCAAGCCCTAACCAGAAACAAAAACCCTGCCTGCAGGTCCCACTGGGATGCTGGTACCTGACACCGCCACAGACTGTGCCTCCAGCTCATGCGTAAAGGTGTTTGCAGGGCCCTGCCCTCTCTGAGTTTGTTGGCTTGAACTCCCCCTCTTTTACCAATTAATTTCACAGGCTAGAAAAGGCAAGAATTATACCTTTAATGATCGTGCCATTTGATCATTGGGATTTGCTGGCATAGTGTTGTCTGGGACTTTTGCAGGCTCTGGAAATAGGGTCCATTCTGGTCCAAGCTAAATCTCTTCATTTTCCCCAATAGATTTATTTTCATCTCACATATTTCCCTGTTTGGATGTAGTGTACAACAAACTCAAACTGATTTAGGCCATTCTTTCAGGATTTGCTCTTGTCCTCCTGAAAGCTATCTACTAAACTTAAGTAACAGATGTACACAGAGCTGTTATTAGATCACCGCTATCGGTATTCAATACAGCATTGATCACAGTATTCAGAAATTCAGTATTCAGGCAGCTATAGAGAACAGCTCCAAATCCATTGCACAGAGCTGTGAGGAGGAAATCTCACAAGCACTGAAAACTCTGGATTTTTAACTGACAAGAGTCTGCAACTGTATTTTCTAATTAACACTTTTGTAAGTCTGCCTAATTTTTCTTGCCCAGAAAAAAAAGAATGTACTGGTGATAAATTCAGCTGCCTCTTGGGAGAAGGCAGGCTGCTGTAAAAGAGAAATATATTCTACTGAGAGAGGTATATGCAAGAAGGACATTTTGCATTTGCTCACATAATGGTTGCACATCTATCAGCGCTGCTACCTTGCTGGGAGCCAGTGGGAGGCAATGGGGTAGATCTAGCTCTGTCGCTAAAGAGCAGCTGTGCAGGGTGGCTATGGCTATGCTCAAGTCACCAAATGCAGCATTTTGGGTAAGAGGCAGCTCTTACCTGAGGATATATGGTAATTACTCCCAGTGAAATGTGTCTGGCTCAATAGCAAGAAGATGTATTGTAAGATGCTTGCAAGCTGTTAGGAATGGGATGTTTTGTTTGGATCCTGGGATGCCTCAAGATGCTCATTTAAGGCCAGGAAAACTTTGCGGTTACAGTAAAAAATGAGTTTCTGCTCTAAGGACATGTTGGTAAGAGTGACAGACAGGCTGACTGACCGAATCATACAACATCCTGCGTCCAACTCCCGTTCCTGCACAGGACAACCCCAGCATTCACACCATGTGTCTGAGGGTGTTTTCCAAATGCTTCTTGAATATTGTCAGGCTTGTGGCCACGCCTGCTTCCCCGGGGAGCTGTTCCAGTTCTCCACCACCTTCTGGGTGAAGAACCTTTTCCTTGTATCCAACCTAACCCTCCCCTGGCACATCGTCCTGCCATTCCCTTGGGTCCTGCCATTGGTGACCAGAGAGAAGAGATCAGCACCCGCTTCTTCTCCTCTCCTTGTGAAGAAGGTGCAGACCACAACGAGGTCTCCCTTCAGTCTCCTCTTCTCTGGGCTGAACAGACCAAGTGACGTTAGCTGCTCCTTATATGGCTTCTCCACTAAACCCTTCACCAACTTTGTGGCCTCCTCTGGACGCCCTCCAGGAGCTTTAGATCCTTTTCATCTGCTGGCACCCAAAACTGCACCCAGTACTTGAGGTGGGGCCGCACCACTGTGGAGCAGAGAGGGACAATCTCCTCCCTCAATCATTTAGCAATGCTGTGCTTGCTATCCCCCAAGGCACAGTTGCCCCTCTGGCTGCCAGGGTACACAGTTGGTTCATGTTCATGACTGCAGGAGACTCACTCCTGAAATCAGAACTAGGTTTGGATCAACAGATAAACCTTTTATTTTCCTCGACAATACGTATTTTCTAAACCATCCCTGTTTTGGTCTCTTTCTGCAATAAACTGCTCCAAACCATGCTGAAAACATCTTTTCAATCTGTTTATGTAACTCCTTTTGTGTGCTGCGCTGTCATTCTCCGTGCTCACACAATCACTACACCAATGCAATCAACAAAAGAACAAAAATTATTTTATTCAGCACATACTCCATTTCCTCTGAGAATGAGCCCAAGTTTGGTTTCATTCAGCTGTGATGCATTTGGACCCTAGTCTCTAAAAACAACATTGCAGCACTAAATATCAGGTATCTACTGTCAAAGGAATTTTTTTTTAAATTTCAGTTTTGTTTTATTTTTAATTTATTTGTCTCTTCAGACTCAGGAGCAGGCAGTGAGATAGCTGTGACTTGCAGCCGCAGGCTGCCCGCTCCCTCCTCTGCTTCCATGGAAACACATGTTGGATGAGGCAAAACCAGGCATAGACTTAAAGTACATGATTTCCAAAATGTTTGCTTTTCCTTGCAAGGAGTCATTTACCTCCTGTTTGTGTAAAGCTCTGGGTAAGGAGGAAATCCCTTAGGGAGAGGCAGCTTTTCCAGATGCCTGACTGGTGTTGCTGTGGGCTTGAAAGCATCCTTTCTGAGCACCTGAACATGCCCCTTTGTTGCTCGGAGGTGAAATGCAGAAGGGGAGGGAGAGCTGGTTTTGGAGCTGGTGTCGTTATGACTGTGGCATTTAGGGTCAGGAGACTTCAGCTTCGATGTGATCCCTTTGCTTTACCTTCATCTCCTCACTGGAGAGATGATGATCATAACCTCCTCTGCACTCTGGGACCCCAAAGATACCCATTTGCTCATTTAATAGCACCATATGTCTTCTGGACAGCCTCTCTCCTCCCTGGGTCGCTGTGAAAACCAGATTATCTGCAGTTAAGAGGGCAAAACAAGGGAGGTCTGGGAAAGGGTGGCAGCTCACGCAGACCTGCATGGCATAGGCAGGGCTCAACACAGCCTTATGGGTGGCTGGCATGTTTTTCATGGGGAATTGATTCTGAAAGAAAGAGGTTGTAGGAGAAAATGGACCTTATGCAACAGCTATCAGCTTTTCCTGCATCTCTCATGCAGCAGTCTTGCTAGAAAGGCTCTAACCTCACAGGAATAGCTGCCAGAGGCCAGACTGGAAACCCACTGCTGCAGGGATGACTCCATGGGGTCTGATCCTGCTGTGGGAGCCAGGTCATTCTGTGATGGTCTGGTTTGCAGGATCTGAGCCTCACCCCTGGCATCCACACACACGTTATCTTCTACTTGACTCCTGTTTGTTGGTGAGAGGGAAAAAAACTTAGATGTGGTGAACAAGTTGCTGGGTGCTACTTATGCAGGATGTCCTTCCTGCATGGAAAAGAAGTGTATTTTACCATCAGTCACCTGCAAAGTGTTCAGATTTTGAAGGCTGCTTCTGTTTGTGGCAGCCCAAGAACAAAGCAGGGCAGAAACCTTTTCCAAAATAAACCCCAAGCCAAGCCCTTTTGTCTGCAAGACAGCCTCCCATTTCATTGGCTAGAAAGTCCATCCATCCTTGGCCTCTTAACAAAGCCCCGTCTCAGGCACTGAGAGGTAAAAATAAATGTCACTCTGCGCTGTCTGCTGATTTCACAAGATTCATGCTAATCAGAGCTCTTCATTAATTATTTAGCTTCAGGGAGATGTGCCAATGGCTTCTGACACTTCAGATGTGCAAAGTAATTGCCACATTTACGTTCCAGCTAATGGGGAGGCCAAAATAAATTGTACTGGGCTAAGTGGATATGCGTGGGTGGGCAAAGGAAGAGGGAGCAGGACCCTCTTGCTCTTGCATGTGGTTTAATCTGTAACCCTGAGCTCTCAGGGCTTAGAATCATAGAATCATACAATGGTTTTGGTTGGAGGGGACCTTAAAGGTCATCCAGTTCCAAGCTTCTTGCCATGAGCAGGGAGGCATCTTGTTGCTCAAAGCTTCATCTGACCCAGCCTTGAACACCTCCAGGGACTGGCCATCCACAGTTTCTCTGGGCAACCTGTGCCAGTGCCTCACCACCCTCACAGGAAAAAAATGTCTTCCTAATATCTAATCTAAGTCTCCCCTTTTTCAGCTTAAAAGTATTTCCCTCCATCCTATCCCTGCACTCCCTGACAAAGAGACCCTGAAGCACACGGTGACAAGCAGCATCTCTCTCTGCTCCGAAATAAGTAGGTCTCGACTGCAGGTTTGCAACCTGAGGAAAACAAACAAATGCAGAGCTGAGTGGCTATATTTATCTGAAACTTAGAAGATATGATTCACAGAAAACTTTGATCACTTTAAATGTTAGGCAACCTGGAAGAAAAAAAAACAACAAAAAAAACCAACCCAGCACAGTTAAAAAGCAAGTGTTTTGGAAAAGGTGAGAGCTGCTGCTTCCAAAATGAAGTAAAATCCCTTCTCTTCTGGGCCCCAGCATTAGGCACCCTAATCCATCACAGATTCATATTATGACAGAATGATTTGGGTTAGAAGGGATGTTAAAGATCATCCAGTCCCAACCTCCCTGCCGTGGACAGGAACACCTCCCACTGGATCAGGTTGCTCAAAGCCCCATCCAACCTGGCCTTGAATGGTTTCCAGGGATGAGGCATCTACCACCTCTCTGGGCAACCTCTGCCGGTGTCTCACCACCCTCACCCTAATAAGGGAGCCCTTCCCCAGCTTTCCTGAAGGCCCCTTTAAGTACTGGAAGGCTGCTATAAGGTCTCCCTGGAGCCTTCTCTTCTCCCGGCTGAACAACCCCAAGTCTTTCAGCCTTTCCTTATAGCAGAGGTTCTCAATTCCCCTAAGCATCTTTGTGGCCTTCTCTGGACTCATTCCAACAGGTCTATGTCCTTCTTGTGCTGAGGACTCTAGAACTGGGTGCAGGGCTCCAGGTGAGGTCTCATGAGAGCAGAGTAGAGGGGGAGAATCACCTCCCTTGCCCTGCTGGTCACACTTCTTCTGATGCAGCCCAGTGTACTGTTTGCTCTCTGGGCTGGAAGCCCACATTGCTGGCTCGTGCTGAACTCCTCATCCACCAGCACTCCCAGGGCCCTCTCTTCAGAAGGACTTCCAGAGGGGTGATGTCTCTCAGCTTCAAGCTGGGGGTCCTCAGAGGCTGGGGTTTCCACAGCTTGGACCTACAGGTTTGAGGACCAGCAAGACTCAGAGACCTTCCAGTCATTCAGCAGCAGCTGATCACATCAGCTGTACTTGTGAAAGGTGAGGTTCATCTGATCCGAAATATGGCATTTGGGTTTGGGGCTTGCATTTTGTTTTGTTTGCATATACAAAGACTGTGGTTTTCTTGAATTTATCATAATTTAAAATTAATGTCATGCCATTATGTTTTATCTCTGATTCATTTGCAATTTCATCACTGGCATATGAAATGCAAGAGGGGGGATGGGGACATCATGCTTTTGGTCCCTGGATATTTTTATTAAGAACAAGGTACCTGCTATAGTACAAAGAGGTATTTGGTCGTACCTGTCTCAGTCAGGGAGTTCCAGCAAAGCCCTGTGTACTGGAATGTTTGCAAGGAGTGAAACACTTAGGGGAAGCAGTTCAGAAATCCCAGCAGACCTTTTGCACTGCTCCTCCAGCCCTATTTTAATGTTCTCGTTGGAATTCCCCAGTTTCTGCAAAAGCCAAACCTGTTGCAAGGGAATTCACTATTCATGCAAGAAATCGAGCATGCCATCCTTCCTCACACTGTTCATGTGTAGTGCTCTGGGATATCAGCTATTTCTGTACCTCTGCAAATCTATGCCGTTACTCTGAAATTACTGCTGTACCCATGTGCTATCCATTATTAAAGCAGAGCGGTTAAATCTACTGTGATATAAATAAACATTTTCCCTTATTCAGGTTTGTCCACTGAACTTTCATGCTGCTTATTAATTGATAAAGAGGGCAAAGTAATTTGATTTTACATATATATATTCAAATTCACTATATACCCTCTATTATGATGTATATTCATGCTCATCCTATAGCAGAGGGTTATCATTCCTTTGCAGAAGCAATCAGGAAAATGTGGCTTATGGTGTCTAATGATATTGTCAGGAAAATCTGAATTCCTTAGGACTTTAATTTGGTTTTCTAAATGTGAAATAGTTATTTACTGATCTATCTTTAATCCTTTAGCCTTGAGAACGGGAAATTAAATTGTCTTTTCTCAGATACTCAGCGTCAGCATCCAAATCAGGACTTTCTCATTGTGTGGGGGGGTTGGGGAGAGGGCAAGGATGCACAGTGTTCAGGTGCTGGAATCTGTTTTTGAGAGAAACCCATTTCCACAAATTCAGTGGGTTTATCTACATTCTGCATAATTTTCTCCTCTTTTCCCTCATTTTGCCTCTGTATGTATAAGATGTCTGATGTTAAGTCTCTAATGAGCTGGCTCCAGGGTGTGGATTTTCATTGCATATTTTGCTGATTTGATGCTGGGAGCTCACTTGACCTTGCTTATGGTATCTTCCATAAGATATATACACACGATTCATCATTTCCCCTTCCTTCTGTCCATGTGAGGGGATCTGCCAGGGCAGGGCCAGCTCCCCCTCCCCAGTACTCAAACCATCACTGCTTTTCTGTGTAGCTGTTTTTCCAGCCGATGTCCTAAAATGCTCCAAAAAACCTTTTTCCCAGCTCATTTCCCCAGCAAACACAACTCTGACCACTTTCCAGGCAACACTTCTGGCACATCATTTCCTGATCTAATTCTTCTAATTACCCTAGAGGCCCATAATAACATTTAAAAATCAGAGTGCTGCTTCACAGTCCAAAGCATTTCTCCAGCCAGTGCTTATATTGGCTCTCACCAGAGCCCCGCTCGTATTTTCTCTTTGCTTTCCCTCTCTCATAGCCTTGCACTGGCATTCCTGTCTCATACACCACTATTTTATGTCCTTCATTTCTCCTTTTGTTATTTTTTTCCCTTGGACAGTACTAACAGGCTCCTCATTCATCAGCCCTTTGAACTATGCACCACTGGTAGCCTCACTGCAATAAGCAGCCACACACTCCACCTCCTCCATTGCCTTTCCAAGTGCTCAGGTCAGGAGCAGCTGCTTTCCTCCCTCCTCCTCCTGACCCGTCTCCCTTCCTTTGCAACCTCAGATGAGATGTTTTCCATGTTAGCAGCTAACTCCCCAGCCTAAAATTGATCTAGAACTGTGACTCGCTGAGTGCCATCCCTCCCTTTGCAGAGAGCGTTTTGGTACCCAGGTGTCTCGCATCCTTGGAGCAGGTGGTTGTAGCTATTACATCCAGTGGTGTATTACCAATCTATTGCTGTTTTCCCAGGAAAGCCGGGGTTGCCATGACAATTGTGTGTCCATCAAGCTGGTACATGCATGGCCACAGCATCTGCACACCTCCACCCCTAATGCACTCATCCTTCCAACCCCATCCCACACAGTGGGACTGTGGTGGGGGATGCAAAGTTGTCCCTGAGATGCTTGAAGCAGCTCTCCAACACAGTGCAGAGGGATGAGCAGCTCAGGGCTGGCTCAGTGACTCCCTTCCTCAAAAAAAAAGCTTTAATTTTTTTTAACAGGGCTGGGAAAAAGGGCCTGGTCTGCAGTAACTCACTCAGCACCTTCTCCCCCCAGCCCAGTTTGGGCTGGTAGGAGGAGCTCTGGGTACTGGAGCAGAGAAGCCAGCAGAAATGCTGCACACCAGAGCTGATTTGCAAGCAGTCCTGGCTGCCTGTGAGAATCCCAGCCTGAATTAGAGGCTTGTGGCACTGCTGCACAAGCAGCTTTGGTCTCCTGAGTCTCCGCCCGCAGGCTGTCGGTTTAATTTGTACTCGTGTTCGCCCAATTTGTAGTTGCGTTTTGAACCTGAACAGAGCAAACCAGCCCCTGAATCAGTGCCTGGAGCTTCAAAGCTTGGGCCTGATCCCAGGAGTGAAGGGCAGCCCCTCTAAGCTGGAAGCAAGACTTGGGGCGTTTCTGTGGGCACATCTTCCCTGGGGGCTGTTCTTTCAGCCCAGAACCTGGACGTGCAGAGGAGCAGAGGGCAGCGCTGCTGTGTGGCAGAGCTGCATCAGTGTGGCACTTTGCCTGGGCTCACAGCCTGCCTGAGGCATGGCTCACTTGATGCACCATCATGCCATGTGCCTGTGTGCTGCTACTGGCATGGTCCCTGCTCACACTCTTATTTCTGCCTCTTTACTGTCTCTTCCTCTAGCAAAGCAGGTCAGATGGGCTATACCTGCCCTGCAAGGTGCCAGCAGCGCAGGGGGAGGACTAGTGACATGAGCTACTCTGGGGCCACCTCCTCTGCTCCCAGGACCTTGTCCAGGCAGGAACAGGGTCCCTGGTGGCTTGTGGCACACCCATGTGGCAAAGTCCAGGTCTCAAGCTGGGGCTCTGGCCTCCAGACCTGGCTTTGAGAATTTGCTCAAAGTGTGTCTTCTTCATCTCTTCTGGGCATACTAGGCCAAGGAGGAAGCTCCTCTGTCCTCCAGCATCCTTGCATATCACCAGGCAGGATTTCACCTTTTCCAAGAGCAATGCAATCCCAGTTCATCTTTACCAATCTTACTTGATCTCCACTGGTCCAAGAATGACAGCCAGTGACACCAGCCTACTAGCTGTGTTGCAGAAATGAGTGAGGCTCCTTTACTAGAGCAGCAGATGTGCTGGGTGCTGCAGAAAAAATAAAGCTTAAAAAGCAGAATATGCCCCAAATTTAAATAGACCAAGCAGACCCAAAGTCCTAAGAGAGAAGATTCCCAAGGTCACATAAGAAGCCTGTGGCAGACGCGAGGATGAACATAGATCTCTTGAGGCCCAGCCACACTGTGGTCTCAGGACTGTCTTCTCTTTTGTCTTTCAGTCCATTAGGATGATCAGTTAATGAAATGGAATTAATAATGCCAGCTGCAGCACCAGCCATATTGTAAGGGAGGAAAATGTAGCAGCACAGGCTTAAAAGCAGCAGGCTTGAAGATGGGGGTGGGCTGCAAGCACCGTAAGAGCTCACTGTAATGGGGGAATGCAGTAGGTCAGCAGAGTTCTAGGGTCTCCTCAGCTTTACTGATCAAATCTTAAAGGAGGAATGAAGATGCACCAACTACCTCCCCCAGAGGAGAGAAACACCCAATTTTAAGGTTCCCAGCAATTCAAAAAGTAGTCCCACTGGAAAGAATCAAAAGACTTTTCTAGGTCAGTGGCAGGAATAGAGCCTTCATTTCTATGATCCTCACCGTTCAAAAATAACATTAAAGAACTGAGAGAAATTATCCACCGCTGAAGAGCCAGGAGTAAATAAAAATTATTTCTTATGTGTTAGATTTGCTGTTACCCGCAGTAGTCAGTGAGCTCAAATGGAGCTGCAGAAGCATCAGCAGCCTCTGGGATGGCTAGTGAGGAAGATCTGTGCCAGGTTCACTGAGGGACTGCACATCAAAAACTGAAACGGAAAATTGTATTTAAACAAATCTAAGGACTTTCCCCCAAAGTAGCTCACTTACCAGGATTCAAAGAAAGGCCAACTCATTCCTGGGGAGCAAAGCAAGTGCAAAGTATGTCTCACTTGCTTCTTTCACCCACTCATTTGACTCATATCACATGGTTGTTGCCAAAGACCTTATGATAATCTCTGACTTTGAGAAAAAATGGGTGTGAAGAACAGTTCTGCTGAGCAGAAAGTGAAACAGAGGCAGCTGGGCAGAAGCTTAGCAGCACATCTCAAAACACAATTCTTGTCCCTCACTGATCATTTTAAACCCCTCTTAAACTCAGGCATTTCAAGACTTCTAAAAGAAATCTGAGGATGCGACATGCTGGAAACTGGGGTTTCTTTTGTTATGAGTGCTGGGCTCCATACTTAAACTGCACCAGTTTAGGACCATGTTGTCTTTTTTATCAGCTTATTGATTCCTTTTGTGGTCTAAAGACCTGAGGAAAAAAGTAATTAATCTCCTAAGAGAAAACACCAAACACCCAGGGCAAAAGACAGCGAGGACAGAGCTGTCTATGTACCACTTAGACTGTGAATAGTGATGGACCTGAAATAGCTGTCAGTATCTCCCAGCTCATGGCCTTTTCATCTGAGCTGCCTCTGAGTGATTCTGCAGTCCAGAAAGATGCATTGTGCAAGAATGAGTGCAAGACAGTGGGAAGGGCGAGAGCAGAGCCAGGATTTGGCCCATGCCTTTGCTATTGACAGCCTCCTCATGAAAATGTAATTGCTGGCTGCCCTTGCTGTGGAGTACTTAGGCAAAAATTCCCTGTTGCTCTTTAGAGCTTCGAGACATATTAATGCAACTTCTAAAATAGCATCCCCTCTATTTTTGTTGCTAATGCTAAGAACAAATTAGCTTAGAAGAAAAACCCAGTGATCTCCCTTAATGCTCTCGTTCTCCTAAAGTGCTAAATGTCGGGATCTTACAGCACCATGTTGCAGATCTGGTGCTGCCCTCAATGTGTCCCACGATGCTCCATGTGGAGTGATGCAGAGTGCTGTTCTGAAAAACATAATCAGTCCAAAGTGTCTTCAAAGTCACTGCGCTTAGTGCAGAGCTGGCAATGGTTTCAGCTCTGTCTTTGAATTTGTTATTATTAAATAGTTCAGATTTCCACCCTACCCTCCAGCAGGATTGTTAAGGGACAAGCCTGAAGTTTAGGGCAATGTGTGATCCTTCCCATGGTAGATCAGTGGGTACTTCTAGGCTCTTATGGACCACTATGTCAACTCAAGTTATTCATCTGAAAAAACTTAAACATTGCTGATATAGTTGCCAAGCTGCTCTCTGTGGTATCTGGAAAGTCATGGCAGTCAGGTAAAGTCCATGGTGGCTGGAAAAAGGGAAACTTTGCATCCATTTTCACAAAAGGGTAGAAAAGAAGACCCTGGAAACTACTGTCAGCCTTACCTTTGTGCCAGGGAAAATCATGGAACAGATCCTCCCATAAGCCATGCTATAAGCACATGGAGGACAGGGAAGTGATTTGAGACAGTCAGCATGGCTGACTACATCAGTGGACAAGGGAAGAGATATGGGAGTCGTCCATCTGGACTTCTGTAAGGCCTTTGACACAGTTGCACATGACATCCTTCTCTCTAAATTGGAGAGAGATGGATTTGATGAGTGGACTGTTTGGTAGATGAGGAATTGGTTGTATTGTCACATCCGGAGGTTAGTGATCAATGACTCAGTGTCTGGATGGAGATCGGTGACAAGTGGTGTCTTAGAGGTCTATACTGTGACCAGTACTATGTAACATCTTCATGAATAACATAGTGGGATTGAGTGCACCCTCAGTGAGTTTGCCAGCAACACCAAACTGAGTGGTGCAGTTGACACGCGTGAGGGACCTGGACAAGCTGGGGAAGTGGGCCTGTATGAACCTCATGAAGTTCAACAAGGCCAAGTGCAAGGTCCTGCACCTGAGTCAGGGCAACCGCCAGTATAAATACAGTCTGTGGCATGATGTGATTGATCCTCAGTGCACTCCAGGAGTCTCCTGGATTGCCTACAGCTTGCCGTGCTACTTTTCCAGCGTATGTCGGGGTGGTTGTAGTCCCTGAGTAGGAGGAGAGCTTGCAAGCATGAAGCGTCCTGTAGCTGGAGGAAGAAGACTTCATCAGTTGGTTCTCCTTGAACCTGTAGTATACACCAACCACAAGGTTCCCATTGGTTCTTCTGTCCTTAATTTTGACCTACAAGCTCTCAACCTGTTCGTGGCTACTCTTCAATGACAGCTCTTCACATTCTATCCCTTTCCAGAGATAGAGGGCAACGCCTCCGCCCCTCCTTCCCAGTCTGTCTCTTCTGAACAGCCTGTAGCTGTCGATGGCCACACTCCAGTCATGGGATTCATCCCACCATGATGACAACTAGTTCATAGCTTTCTAGTAGCACTGTAGCTTCCAGCTCCTCCTGCTTGTTAATCTTTTTTAATCCCCCTTGGGCTTCTTACTGCTGCTTCATCCTCTCCCACGTGGAGCAGTAGTAGCAGGTAATAGTCTGTAGATCTCACCATGCTGGGAAGTTTCCTGAGCACATCCCTTACCAGAGCTCCTGGGAGGCAGCAGACTTCCCTGTGAGTGGGATCTGTATATCTATATATCGGACATATACATGGATCATAACTCCAGGAAAGCTACTTAACAGAAAAATACTGATGAGTCCACTTGGCTTATGTCTGTGTCATCAACACTGAGCTTTATGTGACCTCACTCAAACATCTTAAGATCTGTAGTCATTTCAGTAACATCCTGCAGCAGAAGGAGGCTTCCCATGGACAGTGCTCTGGAAGGAAGAGAAGCACGTTCCACTTACTGCTTTTGATCCTTCTTCTATTCATGATCACAAGAAAACTCCCCTCCAATACTGCAGGATCCCGTGGCTGATACTAAGATCTCTGACCTGTGCATATCTCACCCTTCTAAGATCCAGGCAGTGCTATGCTTACTTGTATCTTCCCGTGTGCTCAGTAAATGTTTAGTTGGTGGTCCTGGCTGAGTTCTGTTGCAAAGAAGTAGTTCTCACACTCACCTATTGATGGCCTATGGTTTGGTCCTAATTCTGGCTCATTACTTACTGAATCCATAATTTAAATTTTCATTGTAGAAATGCATATTTTATCGATTGCCATTTTAGTCCTGCATCCATCCAGTGCTGGCTGTGAGTGTTAAACTTTTTGTGCAAATCTATGCAAACACACAGAGTGTTAATCATAGAATAGTTTGGGTTGGAAGGGACCTTAAAGATCATCCTGTTCCAACTTCCCTGCGATGGGCAGGGACACCTCCCACTGGATCAGGCTGCCCAAGGCCCCATCCAACCTGACCTTGAACACCTCCAGGGATGGGGCAGCCACACCTCCCTGGGCAACCTGTTCCAGTGCCTCATCACTCTTATCGTAAAGAAATTCCTCCTTATGTCTAATCTAAATCTCCCCTCTCTGGTTTATACCCATTGCCCCTTGTCCTATCACTACAAATCTTTGTAAAATGACCCTCCACAGCTTTCTTGTAGCCCCTTCAGGTATTGAAAGGTCGCTATAAGATCTCCTCAGTGCCTTCTCTTCTCCAGGCTGAACAAGCCCAACTCTCTTAGCCTGTCCTTGTATGGGAGGTGCTCCAGCCCTCGGATCGTCTTTGTAGCCCTCCTCTGGACCACTTCAAACAGCACCATAGTCTTCTTATGCTGAGGATTCCTGAACTGGCTACAATGCTCCAGATGAGGTCTCACAGGAGAGGAATAGAGGGGCAGAATGCCCTCCCTTGCCCTGCTGGCCTCTGCTTTTGATGCAGCCCAGGATACAGTTGGCCTTGTTGGCTGCGAGCTCACATTGATGACTCGTGTCGAGCTTCTCATCAACACAAGTCCCAGGTGTTGCCAAGGTCACTCAGTCGACTTGGCTCCTGGGATAGGTGAGTGCATGCTGGAAGATCTTCTTAGCCCATTCACATTTTCTAAGTACATTCATTTCACAGTCCCAGTTCATTTCTGCCTCTGACACAAACACATTGTTCTTGTTACTGATGGCAAAGTGATGAATTCTGGTGCCCATGAACTCTGGAAGTAGTGTGAGGCATTACAATGACATGGGACAGGTCTGTAGAGGCACTTTTCCAAATGGAATTAAGAATTTAAGCAGGAAAATTGATGGTGTGGTTCATTTTGGTAGCCTGGGGAAGGAGATTGAGACCTGAAGTCTGAAGCAAGAAAAATCCCTACCAACAATGAAGTAAAGGAGAAATCATTGCTGTTTCATACAACACTGGGATGTTAAATGTACATGGACCACTTTTCTGTCCAGAGGGAATTTATCTTTTATATCATACTGAGAAATGTGGGTTACAGCAAGACTAAGCAGAGATTTTGTGTCTTCTCACTACTGTGTTGCTAGTGGTACATTCACAATAGCCATGAGCTTCACTGAGTTAGAGGTCTCTTTGGCTATTTTTCAGGGTCTCCAGGATTTAGGAGTTTTGTGTAAATTGTGGCTTTGTTTTATACACACTGCTTATATAATAAGTTCCTCTTATTATGGATTGGCAATGGGAACCCCATCACAGAGCTGCAAACAGTGTGCAGCGCGAAAGCTCTCAATGGGTAGATTTTCTGTTTGCTAAGTGTCTAAGCCAATCAATCTATGCTGAGAGATCATCCCTTGCCAACCTATTTCTTCCTTCTTTTGACAAAGCCAGGAAGAACACAAAATCAAGACTTGTAATATTGTTTGTAGCTTATTTAGTCTTACTGTGTGCAATGACAACTGAAGTAAGTTCTGCACCAATTAGTTAATTATTTCCCTATTAGGAGACTGAAAATGTTGGATTCAAGCCTAGAGCAAGTCTTTTGGGGGATTTCAAAGATGGTTTTGAAACATGAACAATAACTGTTGGCCTCTGTAATCCCAGAATAATTTCCTATGTAAAGGATAAGATCACACTGTGTTGGTTCTTTCCTGAAATTTTGGCTTTCTTCTGTGAGATGAGTTACCTGAGGGAAGGATGAGTGACCTACTACTGCCAGTTGGAGGAGATCTCTGTTAACTCAGGCATTAAGTGCTGTTTGTTTTGAAGCCAAAGGAGCAGAGAGGTTCAAATTCTATTCCAAATGCTGTGTGTGTATGTGACCCGCTGTGTCTGTGCTGAGCTAAACTCAATATAACATGGCTACAATAAAAATATTTCAGAAACTAGCATGATCTAAAAGATGAAATGCAGCCTCAGAGCTGAGAGGTCCCCAACGGGGACTGTCAATGACAGCTGGACAAAGACTGATATGCTGTATCTCACATCTCTCTCCAGTGAAATGTGGTGATTTCTTGGGGAGTTCCTTAATGATTGATAACTACCCTGCTCCCCAAAATCTGAAAAGGCAAATAGATTGGGTGGATGTAAAGCATTTTGTTTCCAAGTATTTACCAAGTAGCATGTGGCCATTGCTGAGTTATGACATCTCTGAGAGGTTACTTACAGTAGTTTATTGATGGGGAAACTGAGGCAAGGGCAATGTCTTATGCTGGGGAAGAGTGTTGAGGCTGGTGTTAAAATCCAGCCATTAGTGGGCTCACAGTCACTACCAAGAGCACACGCTTTTTCACAAATTGACCTGTACGTCTGCACATTTGAATTGCAAATCCTGGTTTATGCAGCATTTTCAGCTACAAGAGGAGGCAGCACTCACAGCCCCCATGCCCCAACCTGGGTGCAGCCTACGATGCTCACTATCCTGATGTAGCAGGGCTTGGTGTGAGGGAATAGGGGGGACCATGCGGGTCACTCCTCCTGCAGGGGGAGAAGGGTGATCCTCAGTGATGTGGGTTCTCTGCTGTTTTCTTCTGTTTCTGGAACAGTCTTGAAAAATACAGCAAACTTAATATTCCTCTGCTGGGGTTGGATCCTGACTGCAGTTTTCTCCTGCCTGTTCCCCAACCTCACCCAGCAGGGCAGAGGTAGCAAAACCTGGAGGGATGAGGGAAATTTGGCCCTCACCAAAAAAATGAAGAAAACAGCGGATTTCATCACTCTCAAGAAATTTCTGGAACACGAATAGTCACAACCATAGAGAACATAGGAAACACTGCTCCCCCACTCGTCCCCCCCCCTCCTCCCACACCCAATTTGTTTTTATTTCTTTGCCATCAGGTTGCCTTAACCATTTCGATGGCTTAGGAGGCTAAGCCGCTGAGCGCAAGCTTTTGATTTGAAAGGGGACTGCATCCCCTTTTCAAAGGAGCCTGCTCCCTAGGGCAACCACATCACACTGCTGATTTGCTGCAGTGGAGACCGCAGCGCGTACAATATGCCCTCCCCCCTCCGCCTGTGCTGCTTACAGCATCAGTCCAGAGCCGAGCAGGGAGACGGGAGCGATACCCGCTAACCCACCCATGCTCGGGAATGCCTGACTGGTAACGCAGTGCCTCCGACGAAAGGACCGGCAATTCCTCAGCCCTCCGAGATGCAAGCCAGTGCTGATTCCACCAAGATGGACTGTCTTTGGAGCAACTGGAAATGTCAGGGTATTATATCTATTCTAGTGTTGCATGCTAGAAGTACTGCATGTTGGAGGAGGCAAAGGCAGGATCCATCCATTTTTCATTGTTCACCTGTGGGCCTTTGCATGCTGTTTGCTCTCCCTCCCTAAGAAGCTTTCCTTTGGGGTAATTTAAGAAAGAAAGATAAAAAGCCCTTAATTCTGTTCTTTGAATGTATTTTTCCCATCTCCAGCTGTCTCGCCCTGAAAGCATCCAGGATACAGCACTGTCTTTCCCACCTTACAGCTCCTTCCCAAAGCATCCGCCCTTACCGTTAGTGTTTATCATTTCTCATCCCTGACTCTCTCCGTTGGGCATGATTTCATACCTTTTGGGCTTTAGGAAAGCTGGATGATGGTGAATTTGTGCCTGCTTGGGCTCACGAGGGTTCCAGGCGGTTGTGCCGGGTGTCTGGGTGCATCCTGCCCACGGACACACCCAGAGTGAGGGTTTAGCCTAGCGTCGACACAAAGAAAACGCAGGTTCGGCAAGAAGTGTGATAGCACTGAGGTGGCCGTGGCATCGCTAGCCACTTTGTAATTTGCTGTGGGATTGCTTTAAAAAAATAAATTAATCCCTACAGTGCTTTCAGGCACTCTGCTGAGCCGTTCGGGGGCAAAATATTGTGATGCTTTTGTCTTGCTGCCGAGTAGGCGAGGGGAACAATAGCATCTCCCTTTTGGGCTTATTTTCAGCTTATTTTGAGCAGGTCGGTGTCTGTGCTGGGTGGGGCTGGCTACCATCCCGGGTGCCTCGGACAGCTTTTCAGCCATTTTTAGTCAGCTTCACACTTCCCAGCCAGCATCCAGCCTTTGTTTTGATAAAAGACATTCTCTGTGACGCTGCTCAGTGGGCAGATTAGAGGCAGAAAAGCTAACGGCTGATTCTGCTGGGCAGGCTGCTGTCTGCTTCGGGTAGGCTTTGTTTGAATGTGGTTTTTAATTTTAAGGTACATGTTTACACTGATTGTACAGTAGAAGATGTTTATGCTCTCAACGGGGTTGAGCATCATCTCATTAAAGGGTCCAAGATGCTTGCAGACATAGTTTCATAAACACAGCTCAGTGGAACCGAAGCCATGAAACCTTCCTGAAATGTTTTTTGGGGAGTGGAGGGCAAGGGCAGATCTTTCAGACAGACGCTTGTCTCTAGGGAGCTTGATATTTTTGCAATCTTAATTCAGCTCCTGATTGTATTTATGTATTTATGGTTTCTAACGAGTAGCTGGAAACTGAGCAGATGCACCTGTTAAATGCCACCCTCCAGCATCTCTGTCTTTCCATGCCTTAATCAAGTGCTAGGGTTTTCTATAGGGTTGCAGGATTCATTACGGGAGAGCCACAACCAAACTTTGGGGTCTATTCATCTGAGCTTTGCAGATGAACTTCCTTCATAGGTGGGGTTTGGGGTTTTTGTTTGGTTTGGTTCCAAAAAAGGCTCAATATTTTGCTGATCCTTATAAAAACATTAATTTGCTGAGTCAGATTGCTGAACCACCTGTATTTAGAGACAAACCAAGTATTTGCCCTATTTATCAGAACAAATATTTATTCATCAATTTTAAAAAGGGAGGAATAACAAAGGGCATGCTGCTATTGTTTAATTATTGATTGATAATAACAATGGGCTTTTTCTCCTTCTGTGCTCCTTTTTTGAAACCAAGAGGTAGATTTGCTGAAAATTAAATGACACAGCATGTCCCATGCTGATTTAAAAAAAAAAAAACAGCCAACAGCTCTGAAAAACTCAACGCAGCTAAAATAAATAATTTGCCTCACTTCCACATCATTTGCATATCTCTTTCTTTTTCTTGGGTGGTGCTTTATAATTAAAAAATGATCCTGCAGAAAACATGAAATGGTCAGAGAATTCTGTCAGCAAAATTCTTTGATCAGTGTCAGATGAAATAGAAGGAATTTAAAATTCAGAAGAATGAAGACTAAAGAGTTGATTCATTGATTCTTTTAATATCTATTATTCATGTAGTCTCTGCCTTGACTCAGAATATCAGTTTCATGCAAAGCTGCATTTTATTACTTAGTTTAGCTGGTTTAGTAGGCACTGTGGTGTTGAGCTGACGGTTGGAATGGATGGTCTTTTCCAGCTGTAATGATTTTATGATTCTATGATTTTGCAAGACTTCATTATCGATTATGGTTCATGTCTGAAAACTGTGGAATATCTCTGTGAACATAAAAGATGCAGACACAAAACTCAGTAAACAGGGAGCATGTTTTTACTGAAATTATGGAAAAACAACATTGAGATTAATATAAGCCTTACTTAGTAAAACAGTCAAGCCTGCATCTAGCTGTATCTCGGGTTTGCCCTTATAGTACTTCTAATTGGTGTAAAATTGGGTGGGGATCTTTAGAAGCTGCAGGAATGCTGGATGAAGCTTTGGCTTTGCCCCGCTAAATCAGCATACTGTTATCTTCCTTGCAACGAAGCCATTTATGCTGCTGCATACGTTTAGAAATATTGGAATGTGCTTTACCTATCCTTCCTGAAGTTACAGCATGATTATGTCAATGGGAGATCATGATACAGCCCCTTAGGGGCACAGGAGAGTAATTCGCCCCCTCTGGGCACACGTTTCCTTGAGAATATTATCATAGGTGGCTTTGAGGAACTGCAGCCAACTTCCACATCCAAGTCATCTTTCACACTGGAAGGTGATGCATTTGAAGTAGGCTGGGATGGAGCCATGCATAATGCATGAGCGTGCGGAGAAATGTCTCTGACCAGGCAGAGTCGTTGTTGTAGGCCTTCGTGTAACAACACGTGATGCATCGCAGTGCGCAGTTCCCAGAGGGGAGCTGCAGGATGAGGTGTGCCTCCAGGTCCAGTGGTGGACCAGGGATCTAAGCCTTCCCCAGGCACTTGGCCCGACTTAGTAGGACTCACTCCCACACCTTGCTGGAGAGGTTTCTCTGGATTAGGGAGGTCTTTGCACCCCAGCTTGGTGGAATTATTTGATGTCAGTGCACTGGTCCCCATGAGTATTGCCTTTTCCACTCTTTCTTCTTCCACTCCAACAGCTTTTGGGTGGTCATAGGTGACACACTTGTTCCTGCAGCTTCATCCTCCTGCAAGACTTATTAAAGAAGAAAATTTGAAAGATCCAGAGGTAAAGGCCTGTGAACCAGAGAGATCCAGAAGAAAAGGCCTGAAGTGTGTCCAAAGAAGAGCTACGAAGCTGGTCAAGGGGCTGGAGAACAAGGAGTGGCTGAGGGAACTGGAGTTGTTTAGCCCTGAGCAGAGGAGGATGAAGGCAGACCTTATTGCTCTCTACAACTACCTGAAAGGAGGTTGTGGAGAGGAGGGTGCTGGCCTCTTCTCCCAAGTGACAGGGGACAGGACAAGAGGGAATGGTCCCAAGCTCCACAGTGGAGGTTCAGTCTTGACATCAGAAAAAAAAATTTCATGGAAAGGGTCATTGGACACTGGCACAGGCTGCCCAGGGAGGTGGTTGAGTCACCTTCCCTGGAGGTGTTTAAAAGACAGGTGGATGAGGTGCTGAGGGGCATGGTTTAGTGATTGATGGGAATGGTTGGGGCCGATGATCCTGTGGGTCTTTTCCAACCTAGTAATTCTGTGATTCTGTGATTTATAGAAATGATCCAAAATATATTCCACCTTATAACTTAATGTGGAAAAGGACTGCAGATTTCATCAAATCCATCTAGCTGACGTATCTCTACTGGGACAGGAGTTATTGAGTAGCATTTTATTGGTAGCTGTTTCCAGAGAAGCAGCTTCCTTCTTGATTGATGTATCAATTGGTGCTGAGAAGATACACCAGCTATTTGTGGGAACATTCCCCCCTTTAAGACTGATAAAGAAATTCAGTAGCAATAATATGGATGCACTCTATTAGCCTGTAACCTCATTGACAGTTCTGAATCTGTCTAATTACAGCTATTATAATTAGACTACAACGGCAGCCAGTTGGTACCATTAGTGTTTTCTTGAAAATGTCATGGGTGAAACTTTCAGCTGGGGTCCACTTGTCTTGTTCAAATGAACTCTCCCTCTTCTCAGCAGTTGAAGATCTCTCCCGGTAGTTAGTTCTTATGTTGGACCTTGGCGGAGCTAAACTCTTGGAACCAAGTCATCGTCTGATGTAACTCATTTTAGCTGATAGATGCACAAACCTACGCTAACTTGTGAGGAACTGACTTCCTCATTTCACAGCTAATTTCCTGTGAAATTTGGATGAAATTTGTTCAGATTTTTTTCCACTTTGAGACTTACTTTCATTTTTTTGTCACTGCTGTCGATGGCAATACGACTACAAGATTAAGAGTTTAATTCGAGGACAAACTCTTAGACAAGCTTCACACTGCTTGACTGTCAACCATTCCAATGAGCACCTTGACCTACGTGGCAGCAAAAAATCAATAGCTTTTCAATAGCTCTGCCAAAATGTGCTCTGCACGCCTGCTGTGCCATGCCTAAATGGACTTACTTTTTTATTCTTTTAAGAATAGCCAGGCAATATTCTTTCATTGCCAGAACAAGGAGAAAAGTCATCCAAAGTAAGATTATCTGAAGGTATTCCACAAAGAGAAATTTAAACTCTAGCAAGAAGGTGGTGAAGGGACAATAGCTGAAGGCAACAGCCCTCCAAGACTACTTTAAATGTTTCTGGGGAGTGAGTTCTGGTGAGCTGATGTCAGACGGGATATTCTCTCCATGTCATATTTAATTCTTACAAATAACATAGGTCTGAGCCATTCATTTTGAAAACTGGCAGATTTCCATATGTTTGGATAGATTTAGGAAGGGTCCAGGTCTGTTATTTTGGTACAGGAGCATCTCAGGAAAGTCAAAACATTTCCATAGTGTTATGTGCATTCAGGGATTCTGCTAGGCCTCCTTGATTTCTGCTTTAAGGTTAGAGCAGTAACATCCTCCACAGAAACTGGCCAAGGCAGGTAGTGATACGCTTTGATGAGCAGGAAGTGGGTGGAGGAGGCTTTCCCCTGCCACTGTATTGAATCCTGGTCTTAAAGCATCTCTCACGTGAAAATGATGATGATACCATCAATAATAATATCAATATCAATATCAATAAAAACATCGATGATAATAATAATGATAACGATAACAACGATGATGACAATGATGATTATGACAATAATAACAGCAACAACAACCTTGTGTGCAGCATGGTTGTAGGGATGATTTTTTTATTGCCAATCCTCTTTAGTTTACCCTAGGCCACTCTGGTCTCCCACATAAGGCAATAAATCAATACTTTGTTGCTCACAACTTGATCTTGTAGATGGAGTAGGGTATAACCTGGAGGGCATCCTGTATCAAGACTTCACTTTTTCCTGGTCCTATTCCTGCTCCAGGTCTCCTCTCATCAAAGTCTGGGGAGCAAGAAAGTCTGAATTTTCAAGTTGATTCTTGGGACAGGTGGATGATAAAGATATAAAACTGAACTGAGGACAGGGAGTTAATGGACAAGGTATGTGCAAGAGGTAGAAGAAGTATGGAGAGATCCCTCAAGGCTGGAGATAAAGGATAAGGAGAGATGCATTGTGAAACAGCACAGATAGATAGTCTATCTTGGCTCTGCTGTTAATCACAGCAGTCCCTTGAAGCCACCAGACTGCTCATTAAGTTGTGTATCCATCTGTATTCCACTTGAATCAGATCTGTTGTCAGGAGGGGAGCAATGACCACATTGGGTTCTTCACTGGAGAGAAAGGGGAAAGCCTGGTCCTGCAGTCTGTGGTTAAAGCTGCAAACTGGAATTTCTTTGAGATTGACTTGGGTTCAAAGACTTGCAACTTTCTTGCATTTGCTGTCAAGTATTGTTGCTATATTGACAATGCTATAAACAAGACTGCCCTTCTAAAAATAAGTTTCCTGATCTTTTCACTGCCAGTAGGTATGAGAAATGACTTACGAAGTCATTTATATTTATGAAGCCATGATATTACACTGCATACAGAATTAAAGGCTGTGTGTAGAACAGTTTTTCTCACTTCTCATTAATACTAATATTACATCGGGAATAAAGCTGTACAACCCATTGGTTTTACCTCCTCAGGAGGCCCAACAGGACGTGCATTGTGGGGAGTGCAGCCTGATCACATCTGAAGGTGTTATTAGTATGCTGAATAGCATATAACGTTTTATTCAATCATCAAGGCCCATGGGCCTCATTTGAAGGCTGGATATGAGGCTTTTGCACCACTTTTTGTATGACTTCCATGTAAATGCTGCTTGATGCATTTTCCGTACATTTGTTGCAGCAGAGGAAAAACTTGCAAAGTCAGAAAGAGAGAACAGATGGTTTCAGAGGATGGGAAGGAGAAGCTGTGGAAGATGTGAATTGTCTAGAATGTGCTCAGTTGATCTGCATTAATTTTAATCTTAAAAAGCTTTCTTTGAGATGTGGAATGGAAAGATCCCTATTTCTTTTACAGAATTATTTTTCAAAACCATAACCACACAGGAGTCTGTAGGTGTGAGGACCTTTTAGCTACAAGTTGGTTTGGCTCTTTTTTTCTCCCTCTGGGATCTCTGCTTAGGAGCCGTGGACTGCAGATGCCCAACGCTACGGTTAGGGGAATCACATAAACCAACAGAGCCTAATCCTCATGTTTCCACAAGGTCCCCAGGAGAATGGGTTCAGAGGCATCACTACTTAGTCCACCTTGGCTGTTTCAAGTTGGTTACCTCTTGTTCCAGCACTGCCCTTTCCAGCCCCCTGGTCTGTTTTCTGCCTTTTTTGATGCCAAATATCAAGAAGCAGAAACATTTTCTGCTAGAAGTCATGATGAGAGCTGGGAGAGCTTTCTGGTCCTATACTCGGGAGCAGTTCCTTGCTGGCACAAGTATTGCATGCTGCTGCTGTTATTTATATTTGTGAGGTTATTTCTAGCTTGCCCTGCAACCATTGGTATTTAAAAGCTACTCATATTAACAAGTGGTTACTTGCATCATAGAGTTTTTAGCTTTGTGCATCATTAGTTTGGGGGTTGGCCCCAAATGAAGGACTCACATTAGTTTAATAAGATGAGAGTTGGGGTTCTTCAGCGTAGGGAAGAGAAGGCTCTGGGGAGACATTATAGCAGCCTTCCAGTACTGAAAGGTGCTACAGGAAAGTTGGGGGAAGGAGCTCTTTATCAGGGAGTGCAGGGATAGTACAAGGCATAGCAGTTTCAAGCTGAAAGAAAGGAGATTTAGATGAGATATTAGCAAGAAATTTTTTACTGTGAGGATGGTGAGGCACTGGCACAGGTTCCCAGAGAAGTCATGGATGCCCCCTCCCTGGAGGTGTTGAAGGCCAGCCTGGATGACGCTTTGAGCAACCTGATCCAGTGGAAGGTGTCCCTGCCCATGCAAGGGGATTGGAACTGAATGATCTTTAAGGTCCCTTCCAACCCAAACCATTCTATGATTCTATGATTCTGTGATTCTACAGCTAAGACTGATTTGGCACCCTTGAAAACTTTTTCTTTCAAATGGAAGGCTATTGGAGTAACATTTTACAAGTTCTACTGTCAGTTAAGTAAACATGGGCAGGTGATACTTTCAGATAAATAGCTCATTCGACATGCTTCTCCCAAAAAATTCTTCAAAGGCAGTTGCAGTGACCTGCAGCACTGCTGTCTTAGAGATGGCTGAGAAGTCCTCCTTAAGAAATACTTTCAAGTCTGAGCCAGTTCTGGCAAAACCTTGAGTCCTTTCATACCTCCACAAATGAGCCAGAGCTCTGATGGGTTGAACTGGAAGGAGTGCAAAGTGACTGACACTGCTTCCCTCCTTCCAGAAGGCTGAAGGGAGAACGTGGAAAGCTACAGCTGAACAGCTTCTGCATCTTAATGGGCATGGTCAGGATTTACAGTTGGGATTTTCAAAACAGAGGGAACCCAAACCTCTGTGATGCTGATTTCAGTGCCTGTTTTCCAAACCCGTTTGCAGACTTTAGGTAGTTTGAAGTTGGCATTTTGTCTCTGAGATGTGTATCTTGCTTAGCCAGGCAGACTGAGCCACTGTCCAGTTGCATGCAGATCACATATCAATAGGCTCACGTGGCACCGGCCTCCTGCTTCATCCATATTCAGTGTGCGTTGCTCAGAACCGTGCTATTGTAGTCAGGTCTGGGCAGCGCCATGCACACACACACATGCTGTCTGCAACACACTCTGCTCTTGCAGGACCCTCCACCGCACTAGGAGGTCGTCATATTTTCACCACAGATTGAGCGAAGTGCTTAATTATTATGTCATTAGCTCATGCTGTGAGGGTCCCCTTCTCCTTCTCTGGGGAACGCAGAAGAGCCAGACTCAAAGCCTGCTTCATCCTGGCCAAGCCATGGATGGATATCACCCATCCTTGTGGTGATAGGACAAGGGGGAATGGGTATAAACTGGAGAGGGGCAGATTTAAATTAGATATTAGGAATAATTTCTTCACCATGAGAGTATTGAGACACTGGAGCAGGTTACCAAGGAAGGTTGGGGATGCTCCATCCCTGGAGGTTTTTAAGGCCAGGTTGGATGGGGCCTTGGGTAACCTGATCTAATGGGATGTCCCTGCTCATGGCAGGGGGGGTTGGAACTAGATGATTTTTAAGGTCCCTTCCAACCCTAACTATTCTGTGATTCTGTGATTCTAAGCATGGAGCCACTGCTTGCTGGCAAGTGGCCCTGCAGTGAGGTGTGTGCGCAAAGGTGCATGCTCCAACTCATCTGCTGGCCCTGCTGTCCTCATACTCAACACATCGTCATGTGCTGGAGAGGCTGCTCTGAGCCTGAGCAGTCGTCTCTTCAGTGTGCACAGGAAGGGTCGCAGGCATGAACACGCAGCAACTCTTCATCAAAGACTAGATCACCATTTCTGTTTTGCAACTTATTAAAAGGGAGGAAAACCATTGGGTTGATGAGCATTTGAGGAAGTTGTTTGCTGTCTTAATCAGTTTCATATGAAAGTAGATGAAACTCAAAGCAAACATATAAATGTAGTGGACAACTTTATCTTTCATTTTCAATCCTGTTTAGAATAAAAAATAGCATGCAGAGGAGATTGGTGCTCTCAGTCCTGGATTCACCTGATGGTGAAGGAGCAGAGTTCACATGGCTTTACCCCTTGGTATCTGTTTGCAGTGCCACACACCAGGGTGACATGTGCTTTTGCTCTGGTGTAAAGATTACAGGAGAAAATGGCACCCTAAGGAAGCCAGGCAAACAGTCCCAGTGAGGGGATTCTCCACCCAAGGTGCCTCTGCCCGCTTTTAAGAGATTTGTTTATGTAAGGAAATGTAGGACAAAAATAATTTTAAAAGCCTTTGAAGTGACTGAAGCTGCAAATGAAGTTGAAAACATGGCTCTGATGCATAGCTCAGGTATTTTCAATAGCATCTAAATTCGAGGGGAAATGGTACAGCTCAAATCCCTGAGTTCTGAGGATGAAAAAGTGCTTTCACCAGGGAAGGCCATGGACCATAGCTGGACTCCACCAATCTCCACTGACTTCTAGCTCTGAACTTTCCTTCTCCCTCCTGCACTGCCTTTTGCCAGGCAGATTTGTCTGGCCCCCTTTCTCCTGAACGGAGAGGAGGAGGAATGGCTCCAGGAGCAACAAATCCTGCCCAAACATCTGGATGTGGCAGCAGGGCTGCAGCTCCCCATCCCTTCGAGGCAGACAAGGAGAAGACAGACTTGGTTCCTGCCCTTGAAAATCCAAGCTGACCTATTGCAGGCAGAGAAGGGGGCAGGGAGGCAAGTTGTGTCCTTAGGTTGGGCCTGGGTGCTGGGAGAGCCACATGAAAATCTTTCAACTCGTATCTCCCTCCTTTGTGCTGAGATTTTCCACCTAACAGTCGGCACATATTTTTTCTGTGCATGTGAGAATATTTGCCTCAGGTCTAAAAGGCACAGCATCCTTCTCTTCCAGGTCTCCTTTCGCTGGTGAAAGAGGCCAGATGCCTTTTCATCTCCTCTGTCACGCACACACATCCCCCCCCAGAACTGTCTCATTTGGCCTCTATCCATCTTGCTCTGAGTTGTGGCAAGTCTTCCCTTACCTGATACAGCATAGTAAATATCCCAGTCATTTTGTGGCAGAAAGGGGCAAGTTTCAGGATATACACATACCTGGTCACATTTGTCTTGAGTCATTTGGCATTTTCCTTACTGAGGGGAATGAGAGAACACAGTTTGCCATCTCTCTGTGTGAGAATACAGCCCACTTCCAGTCTGCGGGAATATGAGGTAGAATCATTGAATCATTACGGTTGGAAAAGACCTCTCAGATCATCAAGTCCAGCTGTCTGCCCAACAGCACCATGCATACTAAACCATGTCCCAAATTGCCACATCTACACATTTTCTGTACACCTTCAGGGAAGGAAACTCTGCCACTGCCCTTTTCAACCTCTTCCAGTGCTTCACCACTCTTGCAGTAAAGAATTTTCTCCTAATATCCAATCTAAACCTTCCCTGGCACAACTTGAGGCCGTTTCCTCTTGTTCTGTCACTTGTTGCTTGGGAGAAGAGACCAACACCCACCTCACTACAAACTCCTTTCAGGCAGTTGTAGAGAGCAATAAGATCTCCCCTCAGCCTCCTCTTCTCCAGGCTAAACAGCCCTAGTTCCCTCAGCTGCTCCTCATAAGACTTGTGCTCCAGATCCTTCATCAGTTTTGTTGCTCTTCTCTGGACACAATCCAGCATCTCCAGAGAGGGCTCAGTTGCTTGTTTTAGGTGTTGTCATCAACAGATATTAACTCAGGGAACTGTAGTGAAATGGCCTTTTGTATTGTTTGGCTCAGCTCTCATTTTTTTTTTGCTGATCAACTACCTACATCCAGGGTACTGTTTTCTCCTGGTGCGTGGTCATTTTCATCAACAGATGATGCTACACATGCAGCATCCCAAGCTAGCTCACCTGTGCTTATTTCATGCAATGTGAAGGTACTGTGTGATAAAAAATTAAGTATCTCAATAGTGAGATTTGCATAAACTTCCAATACTGTCCTCTGACAAGGGAATTTTCAAGCATAAAAATGTCTGGGCTATGAATAAAACCTCCTGTCCAAATGCTCAGTGGTGGAAGCACTGCCATTACTGTGCTGCAGAATTTTGCAGTGCCTTTACTGAAAAAGAGTATGAAAAATGGTACAATTGTACACTTGTGTTCTGGATGCCATTTTGTAAGGATGGTTTGTGAGTTGCACCCTCCAGTACCTCAACACTGTAAACAACTGGTGGAGCTCTAGTTACCTATATCAACACAGCTGATCCTGCTGCTAAACCCCCCCAAAACAGGTCTGTACTCTATGTTGTAACTCATTTTGAAGCATTCCCTAGTCCATAAACCTGGGTTTCTGCAGGAAAGAGACCTGGGCATGTGTCTGGAAAGACTCTGTCCTGGTCCCTGGTTTGTAAAGTCAGCACTCAGGACCCCAGCACATGCCACCAAGATTCCCATCCATTGGCTTCCATGCAGCCCACAAACCTGTGCATGTGTGCTCATGGTCACAGGTCCAGTGCTGAACCCTGACACTTAAAACTATGAAAGCTGTCATATTGTGTATATTGTATCACTGGAGAACATAGTAGGATGTAAATACTGCAGGAAGAGAAAAGAGCTCAGTAACACAATAGCAGTTTTTGCATTCAAGCCCATCACTTTGAAAAGCAATGCTAATATGTGTAATAGTAATGAGTAATATAGCTCATTGACTCAAGGCAAACATGCCATGGTGACTCACAGCTTTTGGAGATTAGATGATAAGAACTACTAGGCTGGATTAATTTTGTTTCTCTTAGTATTCTTGATTTTTTTCTTGACAGATTGCAGTTTTTCTGAGTTTACTCTTTGTTCAGAATGATTTGACAAGTGGCATCTATGAGATCTGTTTGGCTGATGCTGCGCTCAAGCTGTTCCTTAGGACTTGTGCAGTGTGAAATTAAAGCTGTTTTGCTTAGATTGTCATGAACATGTTCTTTGGCCAGATGAAGAGTCCTCTCAGAAATGGATTATTATAGAACCACAGAATCATAGAATGGTTTGGTTTGGAAGGATCTTTAAAGCCTATCCAGTTCCAGCCCTTCTGCCATGGGCAGGGACACCTCCCACTGGATCAGGTTGCTCAAAGCCTAATCCAATCTGGCCTTGGACACCTCCAGGAATAAGGCATCCACGACTTCTCTGAGCAACCTGTGCCACTGCCTCAGACCCTTCACAGTAAGAAGTTTTTTCCTAATATCTAATCTAAATCTCCTATCTTCAGTCTTAAAACCGTTCCACCTAGTACTATCCCTGCACTCCCTGATCAAGAGGAATGGACTGGATGTTCAGCAATTATTTAATAGAACTTTGCTTTTAGAGAGGCTATTCCTGATGGTAAGATTGTCTGCTGGAGGGGTTGGAATAAACTATACAAAATGGGTGCAAAACACTGTCAAATATAACTGCTTTACCAATGTAAAAATGCATTGGTTGAAAATGGTTTTCTGCACTTGTTTAGTTCTAACTAACACATCCCATGGGTCTAGACAAGGAATGTTATTGAACAAGAAAAAAGGTGGGTTTTTTTAAATATTTCTGACATAGTTAGATTTGCAGTTGCAAAAGGGATTCATGCTGTATTTTAAGATCCCATCTGAAAAGTTGTTTCCTACCCGTGTAACTATTAAGCAGTGGTAAAACCAAGAGTCTTTTTCTTTCCCAAAACTTAGGAAATAATAAAATGATATTGTCAAAACTTGGAATGGGAAAGTTTTATTGTGGCTAACCCTAACTTTCTCGTTCTTTTACATTCCTGGGCAACCTGCTATAGGTGAACCTACTTTAGCAAGGGATTGGATTGGATAACCTTCATTAGGTCCCTTCCAACTCCAACCATCCTGTGATTTGTCAACAATTAGAATTGAAAATGCTTGGATGAAGCATTCAGTATTTGGACTTGTAACAAAAAAAAAATCCAGCTTCCAGAGTGGCTGAATGCAAGTTAGAATAAAAACTTCCCTACAACCCTTGCAACGACACAAACCCCAGCTTGCATTTGTCTTGCTTCTGCAAGAGACCTGCCATGCTGCGTCTGGAGATATTCATCCATCTTATGTAACCCAGACACAGATTCATGAAATACAGTGATTTTGAGTAGGTCATGGGTTGTTATTTCCCCAGTGTGATGCTGAAGTCACATCACTGCTGCTGTTGAGGAGTCTCTGTTGATGCTGATGTGAGCAGGAGCATCACTCATCCCTTTACCCTTCTGCAAGGACTCTGAGCATTGCAGTGTTCAGCATGGCTATCCTTGATGCCCTTCCAGTTTGTGCTTTTAACATGTTGGTCTTCTCTCCCCAGCTATCGACCTGTTGTACTGGCGTGACATCAAGCAGACAGGGATTGTGTTTGGCAGCCTCCTCTTGCTGCTCTTCTCCCTGACCCAGTTCAGCGTCGTCAGCGTGGTGGCCTACCTGGCCCTTGCTGGCCTCTCAGCCACCATTAGCTTCAGAATCTACAAATCAGTCCTACAGGCTGTGCAGAAGACGGATGAGGGCCACCCCTTCAAGTGAGTGATTTGCAGTCATGGCCAGAGGCCGTTTCTCTTGAAAAAGGTGCATTCCCAGTGGCAATACACATTTCTTCAGCTGTTTCTTTATACTGGAGAAAGTTCTTTTCTTGCTCAAAATAGGGTAAATAATTTTTTCAGTTGCCCAGTGTCTAAAGAGTTGTGAGACTGTATTGGCTCAGATCCTGGAAGGAAAAAAAAACAACACAAAACCCATTGTCCTCTGAGACACGACATTTTTTTTCCTGAAATTCAAAAAATCCAGAAAATTTGAAGCAAACAGAGAAAAAGAGTTTCATTCAGAGTAATGATAACACAGTGTCTCTACCAGTGAGAAGAATATTGTTTCTGGGCACACTTTTTTGGGCGTAGAGGGAAACTACTTATATCTTTTCTCCAACGCTGCTTGGCTGTGATGTGGCAGTCCATTACCCGAGGTGATGGTACCAGTGCCAATGCCAGTGCCCTCCCCACCCTCCCCAGGGTCTGGGTGGTTTGCTCCAGGAAAGCATCAATCCTTTCTCCTCTGCTGTGCCATCAAATTGGTAAGACAATAGAACCCATCTAGTTTGCAAGCGCACACACACACACATGCTCAAAAAAATGTCTTCTTGGTGTGCTACTCCTTCTATTTCACTTGTGTTGGTTCTGAGATGCAGTTCATGACATGAGCGTAACTCAAAGGATGGAAGAGAGAGAAGGGAGCATTGCTGCCAAAGGTGACATGCGGCCAGACAGCAGCTTTTGTTTCTCCAGAGGCTGCCAGCTGGAGATGTCCCCTTCTGTGGCAGCAGATTTGCACAGAAGTTTGGGGGGGACCACTCTCCACAGCTAGGATTTGCTTCCACCTTTGGGTGGAGTAGAGAGGGAATCCATCAACACCTGTGTGAGGAGAGGGCAAAGCTGGAGGCAAACAGCCTGCAATTGCCCAGGGAGGTGGGTCATGCAAGGCGAAGACAGTGTGTGCTGGTGGCTCTGTGCCTGCAGGAAGGGGGATGTGTTGCTACAGCACAAATAAATGAGGCGTAGGGAAGAGGGAGTGATGCGGAAGACAGGCACGAGTGTGAAAAGCAAGTGAACTTACCTGGGGTGGTAACTGGACCTGTGTTTCTTGCAGAGCTTACTTGGAGATGGAAATGAATCTTTCACAGGATCAGATTCAGAAATACACAGACTGCCTCCAGCTATACGTCAACAGCACAGTCAAAGAGCTGAGGAGACTCTTTCTTGTTCAGGACCTCGTGGATTCTTTAAAAGTAGGATTGCTTTAAATATTTTTAACCCCTCTCTAGAGGATCAATCTACATTTCAAAGGGCTGCATCCCATGTTGACAGTGTCATCATAAAACCTAGCTTTGTATAGGTCCAAATGTAAAATTTTATCTCCTTTTTGAGTTCCAAACTGCTTGCTTCCAGCAGTTTATAGGTTTGGCAATCTGCATTTGGATTAATTTGTTATAATACAGGAGTTACAACAGTTGCAGGAACAGCTTATGTCCACTGCAGTTCTAGAAGCATCTCTGCCTTATGCTTTCTATGACTTGTCACAAATTAGTGTGTACCCCTCTAATGCCTCTGTTAATCTGAATTTCCTCTAACATTGACATTTCCTGCTATAGGGGAAGGGCTTCTTTCCCTCCTTGCTGAGACAATTATTTATTTTCAGCCCTGAGTCCAAGTAAGTGTTCCTCAGGGCAAAGGGAAGATCATTAAGAGAGCAGACATGGGTTAGGATTCTAAAGTACTAAAGAGTTTTAGAAAAACATCCCTGATAAAAAACATTTTTGATTACTGGTATTACGACTGTGGGAGCTGTTACTAACCTATGTGGGAAGACCCCTTTCCTCATCAATATTGGATGCAGAAATCTGCCTATGCCGTGCTCAATGCAAAGTCTTAAAGGCATGCGATTAGCCTTAAACATACATGAAAGCTCAGCTAAGAGGGTGAGAAGCAGTGAATAGCAGAATAGAGAATGGGGTTTATCCACCCAGAAAAAATACCTACTTCCTAATTTGCCTTACTTAACAACTCCCTTTACACATTAAAAAAGGCTGACATGCTATTAAGTTAACTAGTTAAGTAAACTGATTTCTTCTGCTGCCAGCACTGAAGGTGATGTAATGATCTGCTTTTCATTTAGTTTGCAGTACTAATGTGGCTGCTGACTTACGTGGGAGCCCTCTTCAATGGCCTGACTCTTCTGATAATGGGTAAAAATCAACATTTCTCTTAAAAACTGTTTTTAAATTTTACTCCCTTGCGATTTCTCCTTAGACAAAATAGCCTATCCTTGTTGTGCCTTCCCCACAGTTAAACCATCAACATTTATTTCCCTTTTCAGTAAATATTCATTATTCCCATCATATTATCCCTCCTGCTAGAATTACTTTTTGGTCTATGGTTTCACAGCTACTAGTCCCAGAGCAATGGGAAATTCCATATTTGGGAGTTTTGAGCAAAGTTAATTTCTAATACGAAGATCCCTGGTGGATCAGCTGACCAAGTGGTGTGATACGTGTTTGTTGCTGAAGTAGGTCTCTCCTCTGGGGGAATCCGATTGGCAGGGATATAACAGTGTGCTCTTTTTCTTCTCAGCTGTGGTCTCTATGTTTACTCTCCCTGTTGTATATGACAAGTACCAGGTAAGTCTGCTCAGCATGGTTCAGGTGTCTTGGTGGTTCTGCCTTGTTGATGCCTGATTGACTCGTTCTCGTTTTGCTCTTTGCAGGCACAGATTGATCAATACTTGGGACTCGTGCGGACTCACATAAACACTGTTGTGGCAAAGTGAGTTGAGCAGCAGACGTGACCAGGAGTCGTGCTGCGAGGTTGCGGTGTACTGGGGGTGGCTAAGAGCCAGGTGGTCCCAGGAACAATGTGCCCTATGAATGGTGTCCTCCCCAGCTCCCAGCATGTAAGAGCCTGTGGGAAGGCAGATCCCTGGAGGAACATAGTCCTTCTCAGCTGAGCACAGACTGAGACAGAGCCATGACATCCTTCTGTCCCTTCTCCTGCCCTTTGGGGGAGCTGTGGACAGAGCAGCCCAGCCAGGGACTGATGTCCCTACTTCTATCTGGCCAAGACAAATAGGAAGGGATATGTTAGCTCACCTCCCCACTGACCACTCCAAGCCTGGGGTTTTGCATTCAGGGACCTTGTCCTTTAGAGTTAATTATACTGTTAATGAACAAAGTGGGAAATAGAACACCACTCTGTTACAGAAAGAAAATACATGGAAGCACCATGATCCTGTGTGTTTCAAACCACAATGGAACAGATGGAAGGCCTCGATGAATTTTTTTCTCCAGTCTGCTCTAGTTCCAAGTGCCTGCATAAAAAGCTTTTGTGGGATCCCTCAGGGCACAGTGAGGGTCTAAGCATAGTTCTCAGTACGTGAGAGTTACTGAAGCAGGATGGCTGGTCTGGAGGCTAGGTCCATAGGTCTCAACACTTTGTATCCATGGCTTTGCAAAAGTTGGCTGAATAACAGGTAGCCAATAAAAGGTTAAAACCAGTGAGGTACAGAGAGCAAATGACCCATGAGGAGCTGCTGAGGAAACTGCTCTTGTTTAGCCTGGCAAGGAGGGATCTAGGGTTTGATTTCATAGTAATCTGTAAGTACTTGATAGGAAGTTCCAATATGATAGAGCTAAACTCTTCTCAGTAGCGGCAGACATTATTAGAAGGAGCAACAGCACTAGTCCGGCCCAGGAAGTTGATGTTGAACATGAGGAAAAACTCTTTTTTACTAGGAGATTAGGAGAGCACTGGAGCAAGCTACGCAGGGAGGTGTCAGAACCTCCTTCCTTGGATGTTTTCAAGATGCAGCAAGACAAAGCTGTGGGCAACCTGATTTCACATTGGTGATAGTCCTGCCTTACACAGGAGCTTGATTTAAAGGTTTCCAGACGTCCTTTCCAGCAAATATTTCTGTGATTCTGCAAAACCCTTTGCCTTGGGCAGGACTAAAAGTCTGTATTGAAAATTCTCTTTTTTAAGCTTCGTTCCTGGCTTCTAATAAACCACAGTAGAATAACAGAGTGGGCAGAATATAACTGAGCATATCCCATAGTCACATGAACCACCAAAACCCAGGCCAGTTACAGCCAGGGGTCTCTAAGAACACATAGATGGGCATCACCTCTTTTCCTTATTAAACTGTAGTCCATCTGTTGCAATAACACACTGAGTGCAGGCTAGAGTCTAACCCTGGGTAAGACTCCAAGTGGGGATCTGCTGGAATGGAATAACTACTTCATCATATATTTTTTTTCTTTATTTCTAGGATTCAAGCTAAAATCCCAGGTGCTAAAAGAAAGGCAGAGTGAAGTAAACATCAAGAATCCATCAACTGCGGTAGTGAATAATGGGGGAATCTGGAGTGAAACATCTCTATTCTTACACTTTACTGGAAATTTATCGTTCTTTTTTTTCTTGACACCATAATCTTAGAAAAATAAAACTCAGAAGCAGTGCTTTCCCCCTGCTGCTTCTGCACTTAGAATATTTGCAATCACTTGTGTCAAGCACTAAAGTATAGTAAAGAGAAAAGTGTACTAGATGTGGTTTTTTGTGTTGCTTATAAAGTGCATGTTGGTGAGAGCCTAAATAATATTGACTTTTTTTATTTTATTTTTTTAGTGTTTTTCCTTCTTCTATTGGCATTGCTTCTATAACTTTTAATGTTACATGTGGCTAGGGGCTTTCCTGCTTAGTGCACTGATGCAATAGTTAAAATTGCTTCTACGTCACTGGGTTGCTGGTTGGATTCATCTTTATTAACTATATAGAATTGTAGACTGATGTTTTAGTGTTTTCCAGCACAAATAAAATAAACAGTAATCGGTACTCATGGTAATCAGTTTTGTATAACTCAAAAAAAATGAAAACAAAACCCAGTACTTTTGTCGTAAGGGATTGACAGGCTGATTTACATGTATGGTAACTGGAAAGTTCCAGCATGTTAAATTTATTACAATTTGTATTACATTCTCTGTAGTTCCTAATGGACTTAAATATGGACTCTGAATATTTGCACTTATGTACTTGATACCGAATGCAGAAATAAATGTTACTAAATGTAAAGAGTTCTCCCTCTTGCTGCCACTGGGATTATCTTGACATTTGCAAACTGGACATATAAAGAAACATTTTCTTTCTGCCCTTGAGATCTGCACACACTTTGCCCTTACAAAATGGTACAGTCCGACAAGGTCATCTGTAGGACATGGCCATCAGTTTTGTATCTTGATGAGTACAGAAATAAAAGATCCTAGCACATAATTTGGGGTTTTTTTAGTTGATGTTAAAAAATAACAGGAACATGCCCCTCCCATTTGCTGGAGAGGGACAGCACAACAACAGAGGGCTTTGAAGTTTCCTTATCAACAACCTTGCTGTCTTGTCCAAAATGATCTTTGAAATCAGCTTAAACTAGAGGATCAATACTGAACCCAGAGGCTGGGAACCGAAATAAACATTTGCTGTTGTTCAAAGGTGAAGGTTTTTAAAACCTGGTATTTGAGAACCATCAGACAAGAGAAACAACTGTTGAATATTATCTAAACTGCTTCAAAACAACTGATTGGTGAAATGTGGAATGATTTACCTATTAGTGGAACATACTTGTGGAAAATTATTTTTTGTGTAAAAATATGAACATTTTTACTCAAGTTGCACTTTTATATTTTTCTATCACAAGTTTTTAACCAGCACTTATTTCTTTTTACAAAGAACTAAATCCTTAAACACTGATCTGAACTTTTTGAGTTGAAGTCTTCCCTTAGATTCATTAATTTAATTTACCGCCACCTCAGTCATACATGATCATGGTGACATTTGTCCTATGTCATTTGTCCTAAGTTCTGCTTGACTCTGTATAAACGTACAACCCAACCACCTATGAGAATTCAGTACAAATATCGGTATGGCTGTGGGCTAGTTAATTTTTGTGGCGAGTCTTAAAAAGCCTTGTTTTCATTTAAGGTTTATCACAGAACGCTTTAGGTTGGAAGGGGCCTTAAAGATCACCCAGTTCCAACCCCCCTGCCATAGAGAGGAATGCCACCCACCAGACCAGGCTTCTCAAGACCCCATCCAACCTGGCCTCGAACACCTCCAGGGATGGATGGGGCATCCATAACTTCCTCGGGCAACCTGTGCCAGGTTGCCGTCCTATCCCTGCATTCCCTGACAAAGAGCCCCTCCCCAGATTTCCAGTAGCCCCCTTTAAGTACTGCGAGGTTGCTATAAAGTCTCTGCAGACCCTTCTCTTCTCTAGGCTAAGAAGCTCAACTTCTGAGCCTGTCCTCATATAGGAGGTGCTCCAGCCCTTGGATCATCTTTGTGGCATCCTCTGGACTCTAACAGCCATGTCCTACCTGTGGGCTCCAGAGCTGGATGCAGGACTCCAGGTGAGGTCTCACCAGAGCAGAGAGGGAGAATTCCTTCCCTTGACCTGCTGGTCACGTTTTTTCTGATGGTTCTTGTTTGGAAATACTAGAATGATTCCTGCAGCTCAGTAAGAACTTTTTTTTCTCAATGGAAAACTGATTGCTTCAGCATGATACATGTTGCTCTTGATCAAATAGAATATGTTTGCTTTAGCAGGTGCAGTTTGCACCTTACCTTTAGGTGCCTCATAGACATCCCTGCCAGAGCGCTGAAATGGCCAGTATGTACCCCATGTCTCTAAGGAAGACAGTTCTGCCTGTGCGAGTGTCCTTGAGGATAAAGATTAACCTTCAATGTTATTATTACTTACAAGATGAGTGTGGGGGTCCAAAATATTAGTTTTGAAAATGAGCACATTTAATGTCACATCCCACTGGTCCCATAAATGTGCTCTTCCGGAGCACCAGCAATGCAATTACATCCAACACTAACCTTTTGTAAGATGGAACCCTAGGCATGACTGAAAGGCTGTATTTCCACTATACGGTGAAATCTCAAACCTCCTGGCAGTCCAAATATTCTTTAGACCCTAAATCGATAGAGCCCAAGACCCCATTCCAGCATCACCCTCCCTCAAAACCCACAGCTTTCCACTCCAGGCCTTCACCGCCCTGACTGTACCCCCATACACCCACCTCTCCAACCCATAACTTTTAATTTTATCTTTTCTCACATCCTGCCTTTTCAACCCAGCTCCCAAACTTCCTAGCAGCCCCCCTGTTTTTTCCATGTATTTGGCAGTAACAGCCTGCAAGTGGGCAAGTGCTGATGAGCAGCTGGGATGTGTTAATGCTGTGGGTGGAACCAATTTGGAAAACCATACTGGGAGACACCTGGAGCAGAGGACTTTAGTGAGTGCTTAGGTTGCTTGCGCTGCCCGTGGACACTGTAGCTTTGCTAGGATGATAGCAGCACTTTCCATGACACCTTGGAACATGGAAGACTGGAGAAAGCTATCATGCCTGTAGCTCCCATGACCCTGGTTTGCAAACCTCTGCTGACCCATCACAGAATCACTAGGTTGGAAAAGACCTCTTGGATCATCGCATCCAACCATTCCTATTAACCCCTCAACCATGTCCCTGAGCACGTCCCTGATTCTATTCCCATAGAATCATCGTCCTGTTGTACAACATGCAATGACCAAGCCCCTGTGCACAAATGGAGTGAACGCTTGTGCAACCTTAATGTCCCCTGAAAGGTCTTACTCAGAGCAGCTGTATAGGGAGAGATTATCCCTCCATCTTTTTTGGCTTTCAAACAAGCAATGGAAAAACCCAACACTGAGAGCTATGTTTTAAAACACTTTGGTTTGATTACAGTAGATGGCTGAAGACACCACAACGACTCACACTCACAGCCTGAGCTGTGCTCTGAGGTACATGAGCTGTAAAGCCTTTTTGTTCCTGATCTTTACTTGCATTCTAAGAGAAGTGCAGCCCTAGACAAGCTTGACTGGTAAGAGGTGCAAACTTGTGAGGCTTTCTAGACGAGCAAAAGCTGGGAGCAGCTCACACCACCTGGGTAATACAGCAGGGGAAGAGAGGGCATTACACCATGTCTTCAGAACCTTGTTTGCCAGTGGAACCTGGGTAGGACGCCACATCACTAGTGCTTCAGAGGTCAGCTGCCCCCCACCCCAGTTCAAAGGACGCTTTAATGAGATGTGAGAGTGTATGGATGCTTTGAAGACCCATCTAACCAAGTGAGAGTGTTAGGTGGTTGGAATTAGGTATGTGATAAATATCTTGCCCAAACAGTGTCTTGGGCTGCATCAAAAGAAGTGTGGCCAGTAGGGCAAGGGAGGTGATTCTGCCCCTCTACTCCACTCTCACGAGATCCCACTGGGAATATTGTGTCCAATCCTGGAATCCCCAACATGAGAATGATATGGAACTATTGTAATGGGTCCAGAGGAGGGCTACAAAGGTGATCAGAGGAATGGAGCACCTCTGCTACGAGGACAGGCTGAGAGAGTTGGGCCTGCTCAGCCTGGAGAAGAGAAGGCTCTGGCAAGACCTTATAGTGACCTTCCAGTATCTGAAGGGGATGTACAAGAAAGCTGGGGAGCGATTTCTTTACAAGAGCATGTTGTGATAGAATGAGAGGAGGATGGCTTTAAATTGGAAGGGTGAAGATTGAGATTAGACATTAGGAAAAAATTCTTCACGGTGAGGGTGGTGAGGCACTGGCAGAGGTTGCCCAGAGAAGTCATGGCTGCCCCATACCTGGAGGTGTTCAGGGCCAGGCTGGATGGGACTTTGAGCAACCTGATCCAGTGAGAAGTTTCCCTGCCCATGGCAGGGGGATGAAACTGGATGATCTTCAAGGTCCCTTCTAACTCAAACCGTTCTATGATAGTTACTGAAGAGCTCTGTCAGTGCTTAAAGTCACTTGAATATCTGTCTGTGCCTTGAAGTGAATTCTCCATTGGTAGTTTGATATGAAATGTGAAAACACTCTAACATCATTGGTTTTGATTCCCTCCTGGGTGCCTCAACAGTATTTCACTCTTCTTCTAGCCTATATATTTGCCTCAGAGCTGCTACTGATCTCTTTTATGTATCCTCTGTTATTTAATATTACTCTAGTGAGAGGAGGATCATAAACCACCTCAGTGTCAGGATGGCCCTGGAACTGGGAGGAGATGAGAATGGTAAAATGTTCTTTGAGCGGCTAGTCCAGTTAAAGAGAGTCTGTCTTCTTCTCCACAGCTTTTTCTATCTCCCTGCATGCTTTCAGATGGCAGCTGGCTCCCATCCCTGTCCCGGTGTGTTACAACTGTGAGATTGTCAATGTTTCCTTCTCCATATGGACTCAGGGAAATACGTGGCAAGCCCGTGTTTGCCCAGTGCAGCTTTTCAAGCACCAAGTGTGTTGCATTCCTTCCTGGCTCTTGATATTTTCTTTTCTTGGGCACAGAATTAAAAGATGCTCCATTGGTGATCTTGCAGGCGAGCTTCATGGAAAGCTGGGAATCAATGGAGTGAGGCTGCTGGCTTGAAGGAACTTGTTAAGACTGGCTGGCACGTGCAGCCCCTGCAGGACATATGGTATTTGTATAAGAGTGAAAAGTGTCCACTGATAGAAGAGTCAGTAGCTGCACTGCCTGAATAACAGAATGGTCTCTATTCATTTCTGCCAGGATTTCCTGCTGCTTAGCACCTTTACAGGACAGAGCAGCAAAACCCTGCTATCTGCCACAGCAGGGGAAAGATAACTGAGAGTGGGCAAATCCCTCTCATTCCTGCTCTGCCTCAGCCAAAATGCTGGGAGATGCTGAAGGAGCCAGCATCAAAGCAAGAGGAATGAGTAGAGCTGCAAAAGGAAACTGTCTGCCTAGGAAAACCAAAAGACAAAATAAGCCTGTGCTGACATGCTTTCAGTGAGTGCTTTTCCCTCCTGTCTGCCCCTGAACTAGTCTATCAGACTAATTTCTGATTTTCACTGATTATCAATGCGGTTTGGTCCCAAGACTGCAATTTATGCCTCCTCGTGGTTCTCTTTGTTTAAGCTGAAAAAATATTTCAGTCCAGTGAAGGTAATCATCATTCACGGTAAGGCCCCTTTTGCATATATTTTGCTTTATGAGAGAGCTATAAAGAGAGAATTGGCTACATTTTTATTTCTTCTGTATAGCCCTCTAATTTAGCTAAAGTGATGTAAAGTGGCCCACACCAGTCCAAAAATGTCTATAATACTTTATAGATATGGCTTTTTAAAAAAAAAAAAGATATGTAACATCCAGGCAGTGGAGTGACTTGAATAACAGATGTTATTTTTACACAAAATATTCATTTGCCAAGTTAGACTGGAGGCCTAATTTCATTTCTCCTAATTCCACAGATGCTTGCTTGGAAAAAGCTGCACGATTATTAGTCTGTTGCACTGAGTGAAAAAGTATCACCTTTGGCACAGACTAAATATAATTACTGAACAATTACCAACAGAACATCAGCTTAACTTGTCAGTTATCAGCAAATTTGTGGCTCTTAATTAAAAAGAGATTGGGCTGTGTTGTGGTTTAACTCCAAATGGCAACTAAGCAGCATAGAGCTGTTCGCTCCCTCCCTTCCTGATGGGACAGGGGAGAGAATCAGAAGAGTAAAAGTGGGAAAACTCATGGGTTGAGATAAAAGCAGTTTAATAGGTAAATCAAAAGGCATGTACACAAGCAAATCAAAATAAGGAATTAATACACTGGTTCATAGAATCATAGAATCATAGAATCATAGAATAACCAGGTTGGAAGAGACCCACCGGATCATCGAGTCCAACCATTCCTATCAAATTCCCATCAGCTGGCAGACATTCAGTTATCTCCAGGGAAGCAGGGCTTCATCACATGTAACAGATACTTGGGAAGATAAGTGCCATCCCTCTGAACATTCCTTCCTTCTTCCCCCAGATTTACATGCTGAGCATTGTGTCACATGGTGTAGAATATCTCTTTGGTCAGTTGGGATCAGCTGTCCCAGCCGTGTCCCCTCCAAACTTCTTGTGCCCCCTGCAGCCTGCTCACTGGTGGGGTGGGGTGAGGAGCAGAAAAGGCCTTGATTCCATGTAAGCACTTCCCAGCAATAATAGAAAGATCTCTGTATCATCAATACTGTTTTCAGCACAAATCCAAAACACAGCACTTTACTAGCTACCATAAAGAAAATTAACTCTACCCCAGCCGAAACCAGCACAGGCTGTAACCTTCTTAGACCTCATCTGAGGAAGCAACTCTTGTATTCCTTCTAGTCGCCAACTCAAGTCATAGAATCATAGAATTTTTGGAGTTGGAAAGGACCTTAAAGATGATCCAGTTCCAGCTCCCCTGCCATGGCAGGTACATCTTCCACTGGATCAGGTTGCTCAAAGTCTCACCCAACCTGGTCTTGAACACCTCCATGTTGTGGCTTCCACAACTTCTCTGGGCAACCTGTACCAGTGCCTCACCACCTTCACAGGAAAACATTTCTTCCTAATATCTACTCTCTTCTATGATGTTCCTTTAAATCATGCCAACCTTCTTCACCTTTCACCCCACCCCCATTGAAAACTAGACAATTTACAACTTTTTCAGCTGAAATACTGAGTTGTGATGAACAACAGAAAGCAAAACTATCAAGAAGTTTCTACTTTTTGGGGTCTACAGAAAGTGTACTGCAGGATTTCATATGTCAGCTTAAAAAAAAATCATTAGGAGTATAAAATCCCAATACTACTAGTGTCACTTCTGAACAAGAGACTTGCAGAAATAAGCTTAAATTTTAATTCTAACATCAGGGTATAACCAAGAATCTCTCAGTCCCAAGTGTTTTATCACACCCACTTTCCCAACAGTAGTCACAAGTCTATGACTCACACTATACCAATACTGCAAATTAAAAGAAAACATTGTTCCTACTGCCATTTAGCCAAAGGTACTCCTACATCTCTCCAGTCACAAGAGACCTGAGTAAATCTTCCTACTAGACTGAAATGCTGTGGACTCTGTTGTGAAGGTTGAACTATGGTATCAAAACTTAAGTTTTGCTAAAGAAATCAGGCAGAGAAGCTGCTATACAGTCAAGTAACAGGAAACTGCAATATGGTGCCATGAGGGAAATGATGAGTGAACCAGATAGAACAGCAATTAATAGAAGATTTTTAGGGAGATCTTCAGGAGCAGATGGTAATTGGTGGTGTTAAAAGAAGAGGGCAGTAGTGAAGTTTCCCAAATATCAGCCATATTTCAACTTTTTATACTTAAACTAAAAAGAGATAATATAACCTAGATGCAGAGGATGCTAATGATCTTTGGTAAAAATATGGAGTAGTGAAGTTTTAGAGGAGACCATTGGGATGCCATTTGGATGCCAAGTGCATAATCTTGAAACCCATGAGCAATAAAAATCAGATTGCATTTTGCATCACAAATGCAAAGTTATGTCCTGGACTGATGACAGAAAATTCTCTTGTTGGCTAGAATGCTGCTGGCTGGAAAATATACTGATGCAAAAATCCTGGTCGAACACAATATGAAAGTACTCAGTGGGGCAAAGGAGTGCTCTTAGGGGTATCCAAGGGAATGTAGGGGCCATTACAGGAATAGAGTTTGGCTTCATTTTGCTAGCAAAATGAAGGCTAGGAATGGGGGATACAGTTGCTTTTTACATGTACACTGGGGGTCAACATCAGGAAGGCTAAAACCTGTTTAAGATGGTGCCTAATTAAGCTATTTAATGATGGCATAGGAAAAAAATTACATTCCATTATCTTAGTTTGGAAATTAAAATTTAGTATTGGTCAGGGAAATAACACTAGCTCCCAAATAGGAGTTAGAAACCGTGAATCTCGGCATCATTCAAGGTAGGAAATAGATTACAAACAATGCCAATTGCCTTGTTGATAAAACAAGCAGATGGCAATTCCCCATGTGGCTCTTTTTTGTGCTGGAATTGAGTTTACAAGAGATGATTGAAGGGAATCACATGCATTTCCCCATCCCCAGCAATTATTGCACTAGTGCCTTAACCATTAGAGAGTCTCCATGTTTATTTATCAGGTAGAGAATATTACAGATCCTGATCTGATATAGAGAAGTAGATCCCTTGAAGTCAGAGCAGCTTGCTCCAGGTCATATGAATGCAAAATCTGGCCCATCCTCTTTGGGAAGAAAAAATTGCCCTTGTAATTTGTTATTAACTAGTAATCTTTGTGATCCCATAAAAGGTACCCCAGCTGAGCAGAGACATCCAGGTATGGGTAAGGCTATCGTCACACTTGTGACAAAATTGTAAAGGCTTCCCAATTCTTGCAAAGGCAGGTGGGGCTTCATACCTCCTCTTATTTTCTAGGAGCTAGGAAGATGCTATAAAGAAAGACTGGTCCATGTCTCCCTCTATGAATCCTGTTTGCTGTGACATAATTTTGTACGCATGTAAACACAACCAGTTTAGATTCAGGTTGCGACGGATAGGTTAGTAGAAATGAGTGCCAACAAATAAAAAAGGTTTTTTTTTCTGACATAAGTAAATGGGAGAGGGCGGGGGGAAGGAGTGAGAATCTACTGGTATTCCCTTCTTAGTTTTTACTCTAATAAACTTTCAAGGAAGCACATAATTTATGAGGGATGTACATTTCCATCCACATGGAACATGCATTTTCTTTATCCATGTTCAGACTCTGAGTTGTAGTAAAAGGAAGGAGGGACCAGAGCCTCTCCTGACAACCTCTGCTTTGTCAGACCTACTATCCTGGGAGCTTTTGTAAGCTGCTGTTGCATCGCCCAGCTATTCTCACCATAAGGCTTGGCAGGGATTTGACTTTTCCCCATTTGATGATCAATGCAATGGCTAAAATTATTTTAGATACAGGGCAACAATAAATTCCTAAAAGTCTGAAGCTAGAAATCTGAGTATTTCTTAGCCTAAATGCCCTGCAATCATTGTAAAACCATCATAGTTTATGAGCTTTGCTCGTGTGTGTACTTTATATGTCTGTATCATATTTACCACCCTCATTTTTGACAGGCAGCATGATGTATATTGAAAGGGCTAGAGACTTCTACTAGTCCATGTCTATGAGTAGGTCTTCTACTAGTCCAATATTACTATATTCACCTGGATAATACTATTCTGTCTATAGTGAAATGAAGACGTGGATTTAGTATTGGTCAGGGAAATAACACTCCTATTTTAATAACACTATTTTTAATAACACTATTTTCAATAACACTATTAACCCCTATTTTGGGGGTTAACTGGAGATACTTTGCATATTCAAACTGCAGAGGAGCATTACCACAGTCTACAAGGCAATGGACACTGATTGACCTCATCTCTTGCAAACATCAGGAGGAGGGGGGTTGGTCACCTCACTTGGAATCAGGTCCTCTGCATGTACCAAACATACAGGATTAACAGCAAATACTTTATTACATGTCTGTTCTTGGCACAGTTCAATTTCCAAAGCAATTTTGTGGAGTGCTTGAGGTGGAGGATGGCACCACCTTTGCTGATTGTCCCTTCCTGAGCCATAAATTGATACTGATTGTGAATGAAGGTCTCCAGTAATAACTTGGCAAGGTGGCAGTGGCCATAAATATGTAGGAAAGAGAGGGGCCATCTCCTAAGAAGCTGGTTAACTCCAGAGGAAAGTTGCAGTGCTTTCTATTAGACTTTTTTAGAGAATTAAAAAGAGGTGATATTATCCTACTGATTTTTTTGTCTCAATGAGCTTAATTCCCCCAGTGATAATCAGCAGTGCCACCTGATATTCCTTCATACACTCACTACTTCAGTTTTGAATAGAGGATAACTGTTCTTAGACCCCCTGTTTTTACACTGCTAACTGTAAAACGCAGATGACTACATTTAAAAGCTTCAAAATGTGATTTGATTGCAGCCTGCAGGCTTGGAAAACCAGATAAAGAATCTAAACTTTATTACTAATATTTTATAATCGTGTATGTTTTGAAAGGCTTGGATGCCAGCACAGTGTCCAAGGCTGGTAATTATCAAGTTTAACTGCTATGACCCAAAAATACTGTATGCTTTGTTTCATGAGAAGGCCATTTCATAGAATCATAGAATCATTTCGTTGGAAAAGACCTTTGAGATAATGAAGTCACAGAATCACAGAATCACTAGGTTGGAAAAGATGCACTGGATCATCGAGTCCAACCGCACCTGTCCACTCCTAAACCACATCCATAAGTACATCTACCCATCTTTTAAATCTCTCCAGGGATAGTAGCTGAAACACTTCCCCGGGCAGCCTCTGCCAATGCCTGAGAACCCATTCAGGGAAGAAATGTTTCCTAATATTTGATCTTCTATCATATTTCACCATCTATCATATTTCATATGGGGGGCCAAGACTTTTCTAGGTTTATTGTAATATTTTAATCTAATCGTGATGTGATTCTTTGTCTGTGACAGAGGAAAGCCTCAACCTAGCTGCACAGAGGTCACAATGATGAGGAAAATTTCTGATCAATCAGCTGTTCCCCACAAATGACTTCTATGAGGAGCAGCCTGGCCATTGTCCCCGTGGATGCCAAGAGGGGAAGGTGGTAAGGGCTTCTCCTGCCCAAGGCTTCCCTTGGAGACCTGTGGACGTCATGACCTCCCCTCTGGGAGGTTGCCGTGGGCTGGGGCTACGCTCCCCTATAGCCCTGGGAGGTCTGTTGTGTGGACAGACCCAACCAGAGCCCCCAGCAGGATAGGCCATGGCACTGGACCCTGAGAGCCTGGCTACATGGCAACAGCCACCACATTGAGGTCCATCCAACTTGGTGTACTCATCCCCAGACCCGGTGCTCTACATTTGTTCTGTGCTGTGGGGATGTGTGGAGCCACAGTTTAATAGGGAAAATGGGTATTATTTTGCTTTAGCATTGGTTTTCTATTTTAAACGTTTGCCTAAGAAAATATAGTTAATATTATCCCCATAGCTGCAGTGGCCATGGACGGTCTTCTGTTGTTTACCTACAGCCTGTTTACTGGTGTTAACGCAGAAGACGTAAAACCTGAAAGGAAGAGTCACTGCAAGTGTCTGGCAGGGAAGGACCATGCGTAGGTCGTGTGTTTCTAAATGAGATGGCCTCTGTGGTTATTAATGCATTTCCTTCTTGTCTTCTTGGTTTTATTATCACATATGAGGCCATCTGGTTCCTCTGTGGGACTCCCAAGACTTTTTGGCAAGCACATATTTGAAGATGTCTAGGGTTTTTCCTCTTCAAGCCTTTCTACTACATCTTATTTCTGGAAACCTTGCTTGAAAAAGAGTATTCATGTGCTGCTGCGGTCTCTACCTTTAACACAAACCTCCTTACTCTGAACACTGTTGATATTGTAGGGCAACACTGAGGAAAATACTCCTTCCACTACAGGTCTGGTGGCACATTAAGAAAGAAATGCACTTTGCTTGGTGGCTCAGGCGCTGTGGCAGGTGGTGCGAGACAGATGCATGTGATCCCCTCAGCTTCTGAAGTGAGCATGTGGTATGGTATCTGAAGGTAGGAAGAAATGTTATATATGCTTAAAGCACAAATTCATTCCTTTCAGGTTCTGAGAGGTTAGAAGCCCTTGAACTGTGTTGACTGTAATTTTTTTTCCTGTGCCATATCAGACAAGAACCTGCTTATAGAGCTGTTGGGCCTTCTTGGAAGATAAATGTGACCCATAAAATCACATTTATCACTATGTCACCTGTAAGAAATACGGTCTGCTTTCAGGGTAGCCGGATGGATTACAGAGATGCAAAACTGGAACAATTCAGCAATCAGCAACTTGGTGCAAAGGCCTTCACGAAGGAGATGAAGAAATGGCTAAAACCAGGATAAATTTACTTTAGAAGGAAAGATTAATCATCATGCAAGACAAGGATTGCTTCAAGTGTTAGCCAGGAAATTGTGCTATGAGTAATAAAGTTAGCCAGAGAAAAAGCACCAAATAAACTCAGTACCAGGAGATACATTTCAAATAAGTTTTATCTGGCTCAAAAATACTCCCCGTTAAGAGCCTGTGTATTCTGGCTGAGCAGTCTCCAGGGATGGTTTCCACACTGAGGGACACTGCCTCTGGTTATCATTTGAAATTTTCCAGTTTCAGAACATTCAAATCTTTCCATCGCTGTCAAAACTGTTTAAGGTAATGGAAAGTTATTCTTCTGTAACAAAACTGGTTTTGTATCAATAGAGAGGCTTGGGCACAGCTTGTGGTTCTAGATGTATATCAGAACATATTAACTTCTTGAGGCCTCAGCTGTCGGGATGAGGACTGCACAGAACTAGGACCTGAGCTTACCTGTTACCTTTGAGATCGGTTGCTGGACATCATCTCAACAGCTTAGTTTCAAAGGCTGCATAATTACAACATCCCTCAAAAAGTTTATAACCTAGATGTCAGAAAAAGGCATGCACAGATGACTTGGGGTGACACAAGCTGTAGTATGAGACCTAAGATGATGTAGAAACTCTTCACCAATAAACGTCTGTGGTCTCAGCTCTCTGCCCTCCTGGCCACTGTCAGGCTGCAGTTCATCCTGTGCCCAGGGTCGTGTTTGAGGAAGGATTTCAGGTGGGACAAAGCAGTGACTTCGTAATTTTTGGAATGTGGTGTGCAAGTAACGCTCTGCTGTGAATGGAGTGTGAACCGATGCTGTTTTGCAGACAGAAGATTGTGCCAGTGGCACTGAATGAGAGAGGCTACAAGGGAAAGAAAATGGATAGCTGACATTTTTCACGTAAGTTGCTTTAATATTTATGCCACTTTTAAAAGGCTTAAAGGTTTGAATAAAAGAATTTTGCCAGTGAAGAGAGTGGCATAGAAGCCCGAATTTTGGAGCAGCATGCAGGAAAAATGGCAAAACCTCAAAAGGATTTTATTTTTAATAAAAAACTGTATTTGGGAAACTTAATACTTCACTAATGGTGTTTAGTGGCACTTAGCTTTGGTTTAAAAGCAGGCATAGGAGGAATCTGAAAATATCAGAAAACTTTATCTCAACATTTTTCTGAAGAAGTTTTCTGTAGGAAATGTAAATTGGGAATAATTTGCCCTGAGAAGTCATGGATGCCTCATCCCTGGAGGTGTTCAAGGTCAGGTTGGACGAGGCTTTGAGCAACCTGATCCAGTGGGAGGTGTCCCTGCCCACAGCGTGGGGGGGGAATTGGATGATCTTTATGGTCCCTTCCAATCCAAACCATTCTATGATTTTGAGAGAGCAAGTGTAAGCACAAAAGAGGCAAGAAAATCAAATAGATGAAAAGAAATCAAGTGGGGGGATCTGAAAGAGAGGAGACCTAAAGGTCTGGCAAAAAAAAAAAAGACCTCACAAGCAGAGCTTAAATTAGATTTTAACATAAATTTTCATCCATGCGCAATGTGCTCTGCATTTTGTTATGTTTCTGAGGAAAATAGCTTACTGTTTTACAGCTTTGTTGATCTTAAAGTGTAAAAAGATTGTGATTTCAGACAGCTGCTATTAAATAGAATTGATTGGAATTACTACTAACTGGTGAAGTTGGGGGAAATTGTGCAAATTACACCACCCACTCTGCCATTTGCAGCATATGTGGGTTTGTGCCCTAACATCTCTCCAAGAGTTCACAGAAAATGCTGTACTGGTGGGTCATCATCAGACCTGAAGATGGGCAGGTGGGGCAGAAGGAGAATCTTCTCCTGATCTTTTTTCCCACCAACCTACGTAAAGATCCTACTGAAAGGAGACAGCTGCCAGTGTTCAAACAAGTTAGTAGGTCAAATTAAAAACAGAGTTCTCAGCTGGCTCATTGCCTTGTCTTCACTACAAATTCCCTTATGCTTGGGTTAAGAATTTCCTCTTTTTTTTTTGCCTCCTCCATGAGGATTTAGTGTCTGTTACAAAACCAGGATCTAAAAAAATTCCATGCCACTTTAACAGGTACAGTAATCTTTTGGGTTAATGCTATCCTTACAGTTATTATTCCAGATCAAGCAAAATTAAGTTTAACAATACCAAGAGTAGGTTTTGGAGTAATGCAAATGTCACTTTGGGCTTTGATGAATCCAGATTAACATTTTTGGTTGGAAAGAGACATAATGAAGCCATGACTGCTTGGAAAAATTCTAAAGATTAGCTACACCCTCCTTAAAGGAAAATTATTTTGATCCACAGCTTCTATTTCAGTTTAATATCCTCTGTAAACTCCTCTGAATGACACTTTTGAAAGATTAATTCTGCAAAATTGAATTTGGGAGCATTTTTGACTGAAAATTTTACCAGGGCTTGTGGACTTCATATGCAGCTTGCTCATCTGCCTTTTCTTTGCACCAGGAGGAGTGTGAAAGATGCTGTCCCACTTTACAAGAAGGCAAAACAGATTTAGCAAATAAGCTAAATCCTTCTCTTTCAGAATCATTGCAAACAATAGAGCAATATTTGAAGCTATAAAATTATAAATTTTAATTTCACTGTATTTTTCATTTAGAAAAACACTTGGCAAATAAAGACTTTGCGTTCAGTGGGGAAAACCACACAGTATCTTGAAGACATTATTGCTGCTGTTAAGAAGTTGGTAAGAAAAATCTAATATTCAGTTTTAAGCATGTATAGGAAAGAGTTAGTTGGTAGCCGTGAAATCTATCTTTTATGGTTGTAATAGTAAAGTGTTGTGAGACTTATATTCTACTTTAAGAGAGAGACAGGCAGTTTGGAGTGAAGTTGGTGGATGTTTTCATGCACTTTGCTGCAATAGAACAAATGAACCTGACTGGCATTAATCACTCACTCAGCTGACTCAAGCCTTAGTTACCTGCTGCTGTTTTAATAGGGGAACAATAGGTGCCATTTATACTAGGGGCTAACGGAATTTGAGGAATGCCCAGTTTTCTAGTGAAGTAAAAAAGAGGAAGGGTCTTATGTGCAGCAGAGTAAATTTGGACAGGGTTGAAGTTCTATTCCCAACTCTCTTGTGTCTTCATATTTCATTTTTGTGCAAGGGGTATAAGCTCTGAACCTACAGTGTCTTAGTAGGAGGATCACAAAAATCACCCAAAGGCAGGGGTTTACTTGGGTAGAGCTTTTTATATCATAAGGACCTTAATGGCATCAGTGTTATAACACTTCCCTCTCAGGGCTGCCGTGAAGACACACCCACTAACGTTAGTGCATTCAGCAGATGGCACAGAATTCTGTGGGTCCAAAGGGATTTTTTTAACAATTTCTCTTTCCTTGGAACCACTGCATTGTGTGTGATAATAAGAGACCTTGCTGCAATTATAAGCTGAGGATGGCTTCTCATAGGTAGCTAATTTGCTGTAAGACCTCTGAAGCCATTAAAGGCTGAATGGTTTCAAACAGAAGGTATTTTAAAAGTATCTCCATAATGTATTTGTGTAGATAGGTATAAATCATAGAATCATTTGGGTTGGAAGAGACCTTAAAGATCATCTAGATCCACGCCCCTGCCATGGGCAGGGACACCTCCCACTGGATCAGGTTGCTCAAAGCCCCATCCAACCTGGCCTTGAACACCTCCAGGGATGGGGCAGCCACAGCTTCCCTGGTCAAACTGTGCCAGTGCCTCCCCGCCCTCATCGTGAAGAAATTCTTCCTAATGTCTGGTCTAAATCTTGCAAAGCTTTCCTTTCTCCTGCAGTAGATCTCTACATAATCTATTTCAGATAAGTGTTTTATGTAACATGCTGAAATCTTAAAGCCATTTTCATTTTCACTGCTTCAGCTAATTGAGGGTGTAACTCATATGAAATTAAAATCTCTTACCCATTTATTTTACACCGCTAAATATTTCATCTTCTCAAATAAATGAGAGTAGTTTATGTGTGTGCATATTGAATTGCTCTGTAGACAGTAAAATACAACAGTATGTTTTCTTCCCACGGTGTCTCAGCTGGTGATTGTATCTTGTAGCAAAACTGAAGGAGAAAGATAAGATTGGGTTTGTGCATCTGTTGTGATGCTACAGACAATATCCAGTTCAGAACCGACTTTTTTTCCCAGACACCCACCTACTGTTCTCAGTCATACAGACTAGGGGAATCAGTTATTTGAGGGCTTCCCCCATAATCAGGTCACTGTTTTCTCTTACTCCACCATCACTCTAAAAGTGACCCTTCTCGTACCATTACCTGTGAACCAGAAGATGACTTTCTGGTGTGTCTCAAGGGCAGCTAGGATCCCCCTTTTTCAGTACAGCTTCAGGCCACAGGGATAAAAAGGCTCTTCTGTTGTTTAAATGATGCCCTTTGTGCACAATGGCAGAAATTGGCAGCTAAAACCTTCCCTGCCAGCACAGCTCTTGTAGCAGCGATGCAGGGAACAGCTTCCTGAATATTGGTAACTGTCAGGGACAGAAGTTCCTGGAGATACATAGGTTTGTCTAGCTACCTGTAATGCAAGTTATTTGTTATTCTGAAGAGTGAAAGAAAGGAGGAAATAAAGCAGGGATGAGCAAGGGGAATGGTATATCCAGTCATGGAAATTATTTGGTATTAACTAACTAAAAATTATATGAAATAAGTCTTGTAAGGAAGAAATGCTTTTTCATCTGTGGTTGTATTACTTGGTTCTCACTTGTGGGTTCCTTAATTGTCAGGAAGACATTCGAAGGCATGCCCTTGCATACCTAGAAGAGGCAGAATTGACAGGTAGTACTGACATAAACAGCTCTGAAAAAAATGAGATGATTGAATTTTCTATGCATTTAAACAACTTGAAGTATTCTACGAAATAGATCTTACTGCTAAAAGCAAATTGTTTTCAATAATTTATCAATAAAAGAAGATAGGTGTTTGCAAGTGTATGATACTGTGAGGGATTATTCTCTCATATAAAAGTGTAAATGAAAGATATCTTCACTGAAGAAGCACTGGAGGAATGACTGGAGAATTGCAGCTTTGAGGTCTGATCCCAACTGTGCCAATCTTTCTCTGATATTTGAGATGGAGAACTTGCTCTGTGCCACAAGTTCCCCATTTGTGAAGTAAGATTAATAATGCTTATCTAGTATGACAGTGCTTTTAGGTGGGGTTCATCTGACCAATTGCTTATCAACTGGCCTCTTCTCCCAAGTGACAGGGGACAGGACAAGAGGAAATGGCCTCAAGCTCCGCCAGGGGAGGTTTAGGCTGGACATTAGGAAAAAATTTTTCACAGAAAGGGTCATTGGGCACTGGAACAGGCTGCCCAGGGAGGTGGTTGAGTCACCTTCCCTGGAGGTATTTAAGGCATGGGTGGACGAGGTGCTAAGGGGCATGGTTTAGTGTTTGATAGGAATGGTTGGACTCGATGATCTGGTGGGTCTCTTCCAACCTGGTTATTCTATGATTCTATGAACTGCCTCTTTTAGACAGTAGACAGAAAGAGGCACTTGTGGGCGTGATTCATCTCACCCTAGAGTAGATGTTTAAAGCAAGCCAGAAGAACCATGAAATTGAAGTGCCTCTTACTCTGTGCTGGCTATGAAGGCAGGCTAAAGCATTAGCTCAAATGTAGGTATTTAGGTGAAAATAAAGTTTGAGCTTTATTTCTCAGGTATGGCTTCACTTCTAAGATATTTTGATATTCTGCTACTACCCTTCTATTTGCACTTTAGTCACACAGCAGCGGTCAGGGAGTTGATCTAGGTGAATGTTAGGATTTCTTCCTCTTGGGAGAAGCAAGAGAGTTGGAGTTCTTTATCCAGATAACAATGAGGCTGCATGAGTGTTAGTGGTGGCAAGGTGACAGAATGGCCACGTAGAGCAGGACTTCTCCTTTTGGAATACGATGGGCTTAGATGGGCTTTAGGTTCATCATGACGCAGCAACCAGAGCTTTTATTCCCCCTATGCTTGTTGATTACTTTCTTGTAGCCACTTTCCTCCCTCACCTTCTCTCTGCCTATGGCACATGATTACCATGCAGTTAGTTGGTTGTTTATACTGGCTGCTCCCATCCTGCGCTGCCTGAGTGTTGTCACATGGGTGGATTTACACTAATGTGACTGTTATCTCAGAAGCCAAAAAGATGCTCTAGTACAACGCCTCTGCACAAAAGAGCTTTAACTACAGGGCCTTTTCATGCAGGCTCTTCCTTTTCACACAGCAGTGACTCTTTTGGAAAAAACACTATTGATTTTCAAGCCAGGTGACCCTGCTCCTTGTCTCTGGTTGCCAGAGCTGGTTGTGCATAAGATTCTTGGGGGGAGGAAATAAGTAATTTTTAACAGTTCACTATATGTCTGGGGAATTCCCTAGGCATATAGTATGAAAAAAATCCTTTGTTCTGGGAGAACACAGCAGGCTGCTTCTTGTTGATAAATACAGGTGACTCAGGGAAGATGTGTTAAAACTAAAGTACTGAAATAAAGCGTGTGATTTAATGGATGTTAGTGTCTTAGGACCACAGCTATCCCTTACCAGGTGGCAGTACCTATGGTAGTGAATTAAAGATTGTGGATCAAACCCTTATGCATTAGCTTGTATGTACCTTTTTATAACCAAGAGGCATCTACGTGTTTTGTATTTATTTTTTAGCTTTTGCTACTGCTGCTAATTTGTGCTGCTAATTTTTGCTGCTAAGATAAACAAACTGCACTCTGCACTGAAAAGCATTGCTGATGAAATTGAATTACTAGGTGAGAAGCAACCCCTTTGTGGAAGACAGAATACTGCTCTGTGGTACGTGTTCATTTGAACAAGGACAGCCTTACTGGTGAGATGGTTAAGGAGAACAGAAATGTTGTCAAAACATGGCAAGAAGTGCTTGTCCCTCACCCCTGCAGCTAGCCACAAACGTTTCTAGGCAACTCTTTGAGGCAGCAGCAAGCCTAATTCTTAAGATCTTGTTTCTTGAACAGCAGAGCCTGCCTCCTGCTGCCTGCCCTCTGATAAGCTCGCTTCAAGAAAGCTGTCTGCATCTTCGCTTCTCACACTGGCAAGGAGAGTTTTCTATTTCAACAATTATTGTTAAAGCACTACTACAAAAATAATCATAATTTTTAGTTAAAAAAAACCCTGAGCTAGAGAACCATTTTCCTCTTCAGGAGTTACTCCAAGAAGATACACAGACTTGGGAGACATTTGCTTTCTCCCTGCTGGATTTCATGTTACTGCTACCTCTGCCATGCTGCTAGAGCTGTTCAAAAATAAATCACAATGCATTTTCTTAGGGGAACACTGCTCTCGTCATTGTTTTCATTGCTTCCAAGCAGATCTTTAATTTTTAATGAAACCTGTTGAAAACAATCACACCAGGAAAAGTAGAACTTGCAAAAAATTGTAATACAAATAACTGAAAGTCATTTCATTGGAATACAGGGTGGTATGTATATTGTCTTCATCACAGGTACCAGTGCATGTGATGCTCTATGGTATGTAGAGTGCTATATTGGACTGAGTTGCCAATGTATGGATAGGCAAATATTAATTTCAGTGGACATCTGAGCCAAGTCTTTGATCTGTGGGGATGGTAGGAAATACTGTTTTCATCTATTTTCTTTTCCAGCGAGGAATAAGAATACTTGCAGATACAGTATAAAGAGAGAGTAGGCTTCCTGAGTGAAAGGATGGTAATAAAGTTAACACAAGTGGTCTCTTAATTGAGGGTTGTGATAAAGCAAGAGATACAGAAAGAGAAATAATCAGGGGAAAGGCAACATTAGCAGAATTGAAAGAAAAAATACCTAAAAAACTGGTAAACTTGAGAAATAATGTAATAAAAAGGTAAAGGCTTTGAAATGTACATCACAGTTTTACAGATGGTTATGTAGTGTCAAGAACTAAATGACTGCAGAAATTATTCCAGATGTTGTGTTTTCCTTCCTCATATGGAGCTAACAGATGTCTCCACAGCAGCACAGAGAAGTGACCCTCTTGACATTGGGTGCACGTGTGCTTTTTGACGTCTGTAGACATGTGCTTCTGTGTGTGTGATGTGTATGGACACATCCAGTCGTACACACATCAAAATGGAACGGTGTATGAAATCTGTTTGCTGGCAGCACATTACAGAACATTGTATCTGTATTAGTGCTTCTTACTGACTGTGGGACAAATAATCATGTACTGGAAATTCAACCCCTCCAGGCAAAGTGCTTAAAATAAGGGTACCTATATTTTCCAGCAAGCTCTACTGCAAGTTTTACTGTTTTTTATATTCTGCCCTATTTTCTGTTGTGTATACTTGATATCCTTTCTGAACGATAATATAAAAACAGATTGTCAGACAAAAAGAAATTTTCTTAGTAGAATATATGATATGATCAGGTTCCCACACTGGAATAAAATCACGTGAAATTTTGGCAGATCAGGTCCTAATTTGCATGTTATATTAATTAATTATAATTTCTTCCAGAATTTGATCATTTGGTACATAGCCGTGGCTTTTGCAGAAAGGTATTTTCTACCAGTGTGAATTTTGTAGTTGTTAAATTTTTGAATGCTTCAGATATTTTAACATAAACTTTTAAACAGTGTGCAATTAATTGCTCAATTAACTGTATTATTTTTGATGTAGAAGAAAGAAGTGAATAGAATCTTTGATACCCTGTAGGCAAACACTACCCAGAAAAAGCTCTAATTTGAAAACTAGAATATAGAATACCTACAGCTTTTGATAAATCTGAATTCAATGGTAAGTTATATACAAAATTGTTTTGTTGATTATTGCAAAAATTCAATTTTGTAATTGGTCAAAGTGATGGGAATTTATAGAGAAGCGCAGTCCCTGCCTTTTAAGAAGAAAGATAAGCTTGCATGATGTCTAATTGACTGACATTAGTAACTGTTAGTAACTCAGTTATAAATTGCTTTCAAAATGAAACTGTTGGCCTCTCTGTGCTGGTCGATCTATTTACTAAGACATTCTTGTAAGGAATATTAAAAAAGCCAGCAAGAGAATGACCTGAATCCCAGCACAACACATGTCTGTGGTGGAGCTTGTTGGAGCACTGTAGATAATCAGCAGTTATTTAGTGGATGAAAATTGTGATATGGGGGAAGAAATAGGAAGAAATTTAGAAAAGAAGACTCTGTTCAGATATTATGAAAGAGTTTGTATTGGAAAAGCATTTTAGAAACTAAAATAAGGAGACTATTATGCTCAACTGCCTGGGAATGCATTCAGCACTGTAAATACCTCCATGCGGGAGGGCATGGCAATTTTAAGGATGCTCAGGATCAGGAAAGTCAAAGTTTAAAAGGGCTAAAAGCCAACCAGGCTTTCTCCAATTGCCACTTATTTAGTATTGGCTTCCAGTTCAACCCTGCCTGCTGTAGAATTACTTCTCCATTTTTGGAGGGGAGAAGTTAAGAAAAGATCAGTGTTTTCACCTTTCCTTTTATGATTTCTTGCAGAGTTAACTCAAACTATGTGCATTCAGTTTAATCTCTGCTGTGATACCTCAGCACTACTGCAAAACTAGTACTCAGGTAATCAGTTGAGCCAAACTGAGATGTAAAATAACATTTTCTGTCCTAGTCTTGCCAACTCCTCTTAGAAGCACTGCTGCCTCCCCAGTAAAAGTCCTTTCTGCCTGAATGAGTCTCATGTCAGAAATTCCAGAGTTATACCTGAGCAAGCTCTGCAATGACATTCCCTTAAGTGAGAGATTCTGTAAGTTAATTTTTTTAAAGTTTCTTCTCATTACCAACCTGCATCAGTCAGGGCAATCCGCAGTTTCAATATGGGATGGGGGATGATGTGATCGGAGCTGCACTGCAGAGAAGGACTTGGGGTGTTGATTGGTGAGAAGCTCGACATGAGCCGGCAATGTGCACTCGCAGCCCAGGGGGACAAACGTGTCCTGGGCTGCATCCAAAGCAGCGTGGCCAGCATGGTGAGGGAGGGGATACTGCCCCTCTATTCCTTTCTTGTGAGATCTCATCTGCACTACAGTGTCCAGTTCTGGAATCCTCAATGTAAGAAGGAGATGGAGCTGTTGGAGCAGGTCCAGAGGAGGCTGCAAGGATGATCAGAGGGCTGGAGCACCTCCCATACAAGGACAGGCTGAGAGAGTTGGGGTTGTTCAGCCTGGAGAAGGAGACCTTATAGTAACCTTCCAGTACCTGAAGGGGCTACAGGAAAGCTGAGGAGGGACTGTTTACAAAGCCTTGTAGTGATGGGACTAGGGGCAATGGGTATAAACTGGAGAGGGGCAGATTTGGACTAGAAATAAGGAGGAATTTCTTCACCATGAGAGTGGTGAGACATTGGCACAGGTTGCCCAGGGAAGTTGTGGCCGCCCCATCCCTGGAGGTGTTCAAGACCAGGTTGCATGGAGCCTTGGGTAGCCTGATCCAGTGGAAGGTGTCCCTGCCCGTGGGAGGTGTCCCTGCCCATGGCAGGGGGGTTGGAACTGGATGATCTTTAAGGTCCCTTCCAACCCAAACTATTCTATGATTATTTTTTGTAAACACTTTCAGGGTTTAAATGCAATAATACAGCCTTAATCGCTGCTTCCTCAGTATTCTTTCTTTGCAGGCTGTAGTGATTTTGACTGTGAATTCTCACAGTGGCTAGAAAATAGTGGTGTCTCATGCAGATTTATAAATCTTTTAAAAAAAAAAAAAAACAAGACCAGTGGGAGTAAAGGGATTCATTATCTGCTGTTTTGGAAATTTCATGTGTTTTGACATAGTCTGTTCTATTTGTATAGGCTATATTTAACGAGGAAATTCTCATAGCAAAATTGAAAGAAGAAAGCAAGCAACTGGAAAAAAATCCTGGAATTGAAAAAAACAGACATGCTGGCACTCTCAGTAAAGTAGTAAGAATTATTAGACTATTTGATTTGATCTTTTTTGCTAAACCTACATCTGTGTTTTCTGAGGGATTTCTTTTCCCCCTCAATATTTAAGATGAACCAGCCAAATTCTATAACGTATGTGAACTGTGGAGTGGGAATATTTCTGTTGGCTTCAGTGGGCACACCGTAAAGACTTGGGGAACTGCTGGAGTTCATCTAAATTAGCTGGCATGGAATAAATATTCATAAACAGTGAGCACCCTTTGGACTAGAGTTATACTGTTATTGCAGCAATATACATGGTAGGCAAGTCAATCACTACTCCCCGCACGTGCGGTCATTGTTCTATCAGCTGGAATACTTCTGCTTGCTGTGGCACAGAGATTTCTTCTTCTGTAAACACACAGAAGAGACGCAAACCATCACAATTGATTTGAATAAATAAAATAATCCAAATATCATTCTAGAGGCTTGTCTGTGTTACACCCAGGGAGTTCAATGTAGAGATTCTCAATTTAGCATTACCCAGGGCCACTCCCTAGCATCCTGTCTTCTGACTTCGCCATGGGCCTTCTGAAGGGTTTTATGACCAAAGTGATGGGATAAAAAAACTAAGACTCTTCCTGTCGATTTAAACGTCTTGTGTGAACCCATTTCCTTTTACAAGCTGAGCTAAAAAACCTTGCAAGGAAGAAAATATGAGTTCTAGGAAACTTAGGCAAAATTATTACTCTGAAATCTACTATTTTTCTTGATGGCAGAACCAATTCATTAATGTCTTCATGAAATGAATGTTGCCATTAATTAACAATGGAATTACTGTAAAAAATGAGCTGCAGCCAGCATCCGGCTGTGGCCTTCAAACCTGTAGGCAGTTATAAATTGCCAATCTTTATTCTCCTGAGTATTAACTTCAGTGGGACTATTCATGCTAGGGAAGCTGAGTAGACTTGCATCTTGAGGGTCCAGACAGAGATGACCTGGTGATGGCCACAGACCTGTGGGCTGTGGGGAAATTCGTAGCCTGAGTGTAACAGAAGCAATCTCTTTCTGCTCTTTTTGTGCGATACTTTTAATGGCTGCTCAGTTTTGAGCATGTCTTTATGTATTTTAGAGTGTTTACCCTTCATAACTCAGTCTACTATTTGATATAACAGACGAGTTAGGCAGTTGAGTTAAAGGTAGGATCTGATCAGTGTATTTATTCCTTCACAATGTTTGCCTCAAAGCCTGGCCAATATGGATTTCTGCTTTTATATTTGTTTGCTGTGAAGCTACTGGGATGCCGGGGCTTTCTCCACCCCTTTTTCTTTTTATATATACTTTCCTCCTCTGTATCAGATTTGTTCTTTCACTTCTTTAGGTAGGGCCATGCTTCTTGCATGACTCTTGGTTTGTACAGAAGATAGAAAAAGGAAGTGATGGGAAGATTTAGACTAGACATAAGGAAGAACTTCTTTACTATGAGAGTGGTGAGGCACTGGCACAGGTTGCCCAGGGAAGCTGTGGCTGCCCCATCCCTGGAGGTGTTCAGGGTCAGGTTGGATGGGCCCATGGCAGGGCAGATCTCAGTTCTTCAAGATACTCAAAAGCCATTTGGACATGATTCTGGGCAACTTGCTCTAAGTGGCCCTGCTTGAGCAAGAGGGTCAGACAAGGTGACCTCCAGAGGTTCCTTCCAACCTCAACCATTTTGTGATCCTATGATCTGACCTTAACTCCCACTAGCAACGATTTTAAAGCAGTAATTTTTCTTAGGAGATCTGTTTTACATGCAGATTGCTTTTATTTTCCTCTAATTGCTTATTTCTGAGTGGTCAAGGTAGACATTATGTATTTCAGGAATCACTGACCTTAATTTTGCTTTCCATTATGCTTTCCATTATGAGACAGAAGACTTTGAGGAAGAGAACTTCAATTTGAAAACCAAGTCAAAACACCAAATGAAGAAGCAAATAAGAGGGAAAATTATTACAGGAATTATAATGATGATTTTACTAACAAAATTAAATGTCTGGAGGTAAGTTTTGTTGTTCTTTTTATTAACCTTGCAAAGATTTCTGATGGATTAATTGGTAGTGTCTGTTGCACCTCATGGTAGCTACGCTTGTTGGAGCTATGCTTAGTTTAAGTGTGACTCATCTGTTACTAACTGTTTCAAGAAAATTCTCTACTTTTTCAGTTGGTGGGATTTTTTTGAGTTTTTGTAGGGGGACTCTGTTTTGTTGGGGTTTGTTAATGTTCAAACGCATTTAATAGCCTGAGATTGAGATGCTGGAATCGGTACACACCCATATATGTATATGTACAGACATATTCACATACATATGGGCATTTATGTAAAAAGAATGCAGTGAAGTTGTGTTTCAGAAGGGTTGCCACCCATTTTAAGATAAAAATGGGTAGCAGGACCATTTGTGCAGGACCAAATTCAGTTCTGAGTTGTATCCAGTTTAGCATTATAGTGAGCCTCCCAATGTGTAACCTTGTGTAACACACCAATGTGTTAATGTAGAACATGTTTCATTGTTTTGGTTTAACAGACCAACACTCATGGAACTATGACAGCTTGATTTTAGACACTGGTCAAATTCTACTCTGAATTCTTGTTGTAAATCTTTCGGAGTGACTGGTGGTGTACGAGACACAACCCAAGGCTACTTAGCGTCAGTGTTCTTTAAAACACTGATGAGCTTTCTTTCCCAAAGTAAGGATGACACTGGAATGTGAACTATGCAGACCTTTCAGAGATTTCAAGCGCCTCTTTGATATATAGCATGTATTCTGTCCCTAGGGAAACTGACTCTTGGACAACAGTCTGATTTGAGATAGGATAAATCAGAAGTGTAGGAAGGATCCTTTTTCTTTGTCTGACATTAGAAAGGTAGATTTACAGAAGTCCTTTAGGATCTTCCTCATTTTGCTGGTGAAGAGATTATGTTCCTGTGTCACACGAGACAGTTATGGTCATGTAATTGCTCCAGGTTCCCTAAAAATCAGGGCTGAGACTGTCACTGCTAACTAAACTGTTGTTTGAATTCATTCTCATGCTCCTTCTGGCAGCTGAGCTGTGCAGAATATGCAAAAGAGATGCTAAATATACAAGGCATGTCCTCTGTCTTGTCTTTAATATGATGCATTCTAAAGGAGTTTTCCCTCATCTAATTGAGTGCTGATGAAACCACTGTCAGAGAGTTGTGCTTTCCCGTGTACCCTAGACAGAGCAAGGTTGAAAAAGTAGTTGTAACTGTTTATCTTCATTCAGTGATATACAGAATGTTTTTTCTGCTTCACTTGCATTTCCTATCACTTGAATGAAAAAACTGAAGTTTGCTTTTTTCTCTTTCCCATTTTGCTTTTGGAGCTTTCGGCATTTTCTTGCACTCGCTCTCCACTACTTTCATCTGCAAAACAATTCTATCTGAATACTGTCTCATGGAGGTGGTCTGTGTAAGGGGAACAAACTCCTTCATAAAGAGTTAAGTCAGCTCAGGTTCATTCTGCTCTCTCTGGAGCATTATGGTGATGCACGATATCAAAGTAGTCCATAGAAATAAGACTCAGATCATCTTTCCTTCTCTACATTCTTCACATGCCTGTTTCTGCCAACAGAGCCGTTCTGTTCTCCTCTGTATTCTCCTTTTTTTTCATTCTTTTACCCATCCTTCTGCTATAATCCTTAAAAAAAAAATATCAGTTCATGAGCATATCCAAACATCTATACTTTGAGGTTTTCTGACATTTCTAGTCTTTCATCACAGGAGTGGATGTGCCTTACCTGATTTCAGAGTCTCAGAGGGGAAAAAAAACCTGTAGTGCAGCATTTGTCATTAAAGGAGTTTGGCATCCTGGTGTTCCTTCATCATGGGCCCAATTTCATTTCTTTGTATGGCTTTATTTCCCAGGTTCCACTTGCTCTTTTAATATTGTTCTTTGAGTCTCCCAATCTATTTAAGTTGTTCCTGTTCAACACTTGTGTTTTTACCTATTGCAGCAAAAGAGGAGAGATGTATTTTTCCACTGGAAAGTCATTTAACTTGTGACTTGTGTTCCTTTGGCCCTTGCCAAGATGAGATTCCACTATGCTGAGAGATGCACATAAACTGAAGTAGACTTTTTTTTTTGCTTTAAAGCTAAATGTCAGACCTTTTTTTTTTTTTTTTAAGGCTAAGGAATGAGGCGGAGAAAGATTAAAATGTAGAGATTTGTAACAGGATTTAGGTGATGATCTGCTTAGTCTTTAAGAGCTGATAGTTGTTCTTTCCCATGTTGATGCAATAGAGTGAAAAGATTCCCAGACTGGTACATGCTGTTATGGGGGGGTGTACAGCTCGGATCCAGGAGCATTGTAGTTACGTTTGTTTGAACAGATATTAGTATGATTGAAAAACTAGGCTTATGGCTGGGCATGGGCAACAATATGAAACAGGTCAAGCCATAGAATGATGTGCTGACAGGAAAGGATGTGTGGAATAACACAAGACCGCTTTATATTTGTGGTAAGACAAAGAAATCATAGAATAGTTTGGGTTGGAAGGGACCTTAAAGATCATCTAGTTCCACCCTCCCTGCCATGGGCAGGGACACCTCCCATCGGATCAGGCTGCACAAAGCCCTGTCCAATCTGACCTTGAACACCTCCAGGGATGGGGCAGCCACAGCTTCCCTGGGCAACCTGTGCCAGTGCCTCACCTCTCTCATAGGGAAGAAATTCTTCCTTATGTCTCATCTAAACCTGCCCCTCTCCAGTTTATACCCATTGCCCTGAGTTCCATCACTACAAGCCTTTGTGAACAGTCGCTCCGCAGGTTTCTTGTAGCCCCTTCAGGCACTGGATTTATGTTTGGTTTGCTTCACTGGTGGGTCAGCAGAATCAAATCCCTACTATACTAATAGCAGCACTGGAAAAGTAACAGCTCAGGCAAGGATAAGGAAGCAATCATACCCAGAGAACTCCAGTGCCTTCAGAACATCTGACTCTAATGAAATTCACTTTCTGGTGGTTAAGTGGCTGAGGCCATTTCAGAGCTATGCATGATTATATTTAAGTGCACATCAAGAATAAGTGAGTGAAGCTCAAATCAACTTCAGTTCCCAAAATAGCCATGCTGGGTAAGACACAATGTTGGTCCTACAAGGATCCTGTCTTCTGCAGTGATCAATAGTCCTATGTGGAGAAGTAATGTAAGAGCAGTCAAATATAGAATGACCCTTTTTCTGTTTAATTTCCATGACAAATGAACTGTCAGGAACTTCTTTGGGTAGAGATGATAACTACATTTAATAGGTTTTGACAGTATTTTATGCAATGCTGGATCTTCAGTGCAATATTTTCCTATTGCTATTGATTGAGTCTTTCAGCTCATAAATATACATTTCTCCTCCATAATAACCTATAACATATATTTTTTTTTAATAAGGACAAGAATTTTCTTTTGTTTTAAACCTGCTGTCTCAAAACTTTATTGACATTTTTCAGCTTTTGTATCATGAGAAACAGCGAATAACTGTTGTCTTCTAATCTTCTCCAGCAAAGCTGTGTGATTTTTACACACCCTTATTTTGTGTCTCTTCAGTTGTCTGTTTTCCAGACTGAGAAAAAAGGTGTAAACCCAGTTGAAAATCATCCCAGATAATGGTTACCCAGACTTTACTGACAAAACAGAATAATAGTCCCTGTAAGTTTGGTGGAGGTCTGCTCTCAAACTGAAGTTAATCTATAATTTCCTTCATGATTCGAGTGATACAATAGGGTGACTCCTTATTGTATCTGCAGATGACAAACACAATAAGAGAGGGAGCATGCTCTGCAGGGCAGAACTGGAGTTCAGGATTATTTCAGCAAGTTGGAGAAGTAATTTTGGAAAAAAAAATGGTAATAATAATTAAAAAATACATACTTTTGTGTTTATATAAACACAAGGATATGTATAAAGAGGAGGTGGCCTGGGAAGTCTTGTGATATTAGTCTTTACTACTCTACCTGATTTTGTTAGGACACAGCTAAAATACAGTGCCTGGTATTGATCGCCTCGTTATGGAGGATACAGATTATTTTGGGGTCCAAAAGGACCTAAGTAATGATGATTAGAAAAAGATGATGTGCAGCTTTTCCATTTAAAATAGGTAAATCTAACAGAAAACAGGGTAGTAACTAATGAATAAATTCAAATTGATAGCAAGGTTATATGCTTTTCTCCTTGACCACTTATTGAGAAAAATAACAGGGAATGGAATAGATTTAACCTAAGAAAAAGTTAGGCCTTAACAAAGCAATGACAGCACAAACAGGAAAACCTTGGAATCAGTTGTCTGAAACACAGCATCCCTGCCACTAGGGTTCTTAAGGACAAATCAAACATCTGTCATGTGTACTTAAGTGTAATTGATTCTGCTGTACAGCAGAGAGATGAACTACGATGACCTTTTGGGATTACTTCCAGTATTTTTTTTCTCTGTTGTTTATGGGGGCTTTTCCCCTTCTGGATGTCTTGAATTACTGTTCATAAATGCTGCTTGATTGACTAATATTTTATTTTATTAAAGAACAACACCAAAACTGCAACTGAAAAGCACAAGCAAGCTAAGCTTGGAAGAAAGCCGGAGAGAAACAGAACAGAAGTATACGAATATGAAGAACTGAGAAAATCATTTTTAGGTAAGGGTTGAGTAGTTTCTCCACACACTGGGGTTTTCTCTTGCTGTTTCCAAAACCAGCATGCCATAGCCCTTTGCCTGCCTATAATTCAGGTGGTCTATGAAACAAGTATAAGTTGAGGTCTTTGCAACAACTGGAACCTGTAGATATGGCTGTAACGTAAATACAAAGCATCTGTATTTTTAAATGGCAAATTAGTTAAACAGATCACTTACTGAGAAAACTATGGTTAGAGTTGTCCTGCTGGGAGTTGTCCCCATGGAGAGCTGGCCATGGAAAGTCATCCCCATGGAGAGCTGCTCCTGCAGAGTTGTCCCTTCCCGAGCCGTACATCCCAGGCAAACAATCAGATTGATTTTTCTTTTTGTTTCTCTGCTGGAATAAAACTTTATGGTGGAAAAGGAACACAGTCACATCTTCTGCTGTTAATAGGAAGAATTTAAGTGTCTTTAGTTGCTAAGAAGCACAAGGCAAGTCCAATAAAGTACATCCAGGGCTCTGTTATGAGGTTAATCAGATTGCAGGATTTGTGCCCAAGCAGTCTGGCAGTGGGCAGATCTCTCTCATGAGCTCCACAGAAGCCACATCAACACAGAAATTGTCTCCTTTCAGAAAATGGAGACCTGTTTCTCCAACCATATTGGAACAGAAATAGCACAACCAGACAGCTGTGTACAACTGAGCCTTCAGCGACAGAAAAGTGTAGCAGGAGGGGCACTTCAAGTCACAGCTGGTTCCTTTCTTGTGGACCATGAGCAATTGCTTCCTCTCTCTGTATCTTCCTCCTCATTGGTAAGAGGGCAGAGATAACTGTCTCAGAGAGTACTCTGACTTTTTTCAGTGAAAGGTATGGCATCAGAAAATTACTTTTTATGATATTTAAGACAAATCCTATATAAAGATCAGTAGCAGCTAAGAGTTCATTTTTAACTGAGGGAGCTGAGGAACAAATTGTGGATCAAGCATGGTGCTGCGATTGGCAGAGATTATGAAGCTGCTAGAATGAGACATCTATGAGATCAACAGGAAACCTGACATCGTGAACACCGAGAACTGCATATTGAAGTTAGTGAGTATATTGAAGTTTTGCAGTATGCCTTCTCAGTATGAAGTTCTTGTTCCTTTTTTTATTTCACAGACAACTAGCTGTGGAAGATCGTAGAGTCACAGAGTCATAGAATGCTTTGGGTTGGAAGGGGCGTTTTCAGATCATCCAGTCCAACCCCCTTGAAGATGCAGGGACTTCAACTTGATCAGGTTGCTCAGACTCCCATCCAACCTGACCTTGAATGTTTTCAGGAATGAGGCATCCACCATCTCCCTGAGCAACCTGTGCTAGAGTTTCACCACCCATATTGTAAAAAATTTCATCTTTATATCCAGTCTAAATCTACCCTTCCTTACTTTAAAAACATTACTCCTTGTCCTGTCACAACAGGCTGTGCTAAAAAGTCTATCCCCATCTTTCCTATAGCTTCCTTTAAGTACTGGAAGGGCACTACAGGGTCTCCCTGGAGCCTTTTCATCTCCAGGCTGAACATAAGATGATGAAACATAAACAGTGCAGGGCAAACCCAGTCTTTTAAATGAATGCGTGGGACTGTGTTTAATTTGGAAGGAAACAAAGACCAATATCCAATGGCAAAGCATCTCACTGAGGAATAATCAATATCATTTATCTGCTGCATTCAGTCAGGGGCTGTAGGAAAAGGCCTTCCTGACATATGAGGGGAGCTAAGATGAAACTCAGACATAAAAATAGATCCATGAAATTCAGAATTCTTTTGAAAATATTCTGTATACCTCCCAGCCTTTACGGTAGCAGAATGAAACATAAAAACATGAGGTAGAAGTGGTCTTATTGCCAGCTGTTACGGACCTAATTGCCATCCAGACCTGAATCCATGTGGAGTGTATCTCTAGGGTGACCTGAACACCATGCAGTGTTTGCTGCCTGCAAGCACAGAGCTCTGCTGCTCAAGGGCAGCAGCCTGAAGCTGTGTGTGCCAGCATTGCAGAGGCTGGGTACCAGCTACACTGCAGCTCTGGCTAATCGATTATATTCCAATGGAAAGAAAAAGCTTCCCTCAGAAAGAATACTTGGTTACACGACAAACATCCCTCTCCTCATGTTCAGTTTGCTAAAAGAAGCTGAGAAGGTCTGATTTTTCTGATGCCTGTATTGCCCCAGGGTATGTTGTTTTTTGTTGTCCCTGACCTGGGACAAAACCTAGGACAGTACAAGCAGGTTCTGGTAGAGCTGGTCCAATGGGAAGGACTCCATCTAATTTTGAGGGAGCAAGTGAGGAAGAGCTTCCCTGTTTGTGCACGACCTGTGCTGCGTCAGCTGCTCTCAGCACCTTCATCTATTTTATTTGACAGACAGCTGATTTTGGCAACTGTTAAAATCTGTTCAACAAGATGAAATGGACGCTGCTATTGAAAGAAAGCATCCAGAAGAATACATTAACCTCTGCATTTCCATATTGTTAAACTCGGCTGCTTCTTCCTAATCTCTCATTGAAACCATTTGGAAACATTTAGAAAACAGTGACAAGTACTTGAATGCAATTATTTTTTTTCACAGTGCAATGCTCAGATAAAATAAGATATATGGCAATGAATTCTGAAGCAGCAACAGTCAAAATCTTGAATGACCTGGCAGAACTTCATGGTAAAATGTTAATGATAATTTGAAAATAAAAAAGTGATATTATTTAAGCATATCTTTCAGTCCTTATGTCTTTTTTTGGCGCAGCAATTTACCACATTTTAACTCTTGACTCTGTTGTAGATCATCTTCTGAAAGGATGGTCTTTATTCAAAAGGTAATTTTTAATTTTCTATCATACTGTTTTGCATAAATATATTTTTCAGTTACCATGCAAAAAATAGAATTTCATGTTGCAAATAAAGCACTACAATTTTTTATGTTAAGCAGAGGCAAAGTATTAAACCTATGTTTTCCAGCATTGCATAAAAATCCTTGCTATAAAAAAAAATTTTCCTAGTATGGTTCCTTTTGCTGGTCTAACACTCAATCCTTATGCCTCATCTATACCTCCCCTCTTTCAGCTTAAAACTGTTCACCTTTGTCCTGTTCTTGCACTCCCGGATAGTCTTTTCCAGCTGGGGATAGCCTTCATTTTAAACAGGAATTAAATGAAACTATCATGTAAGGAACTATCATTTGAGGTGCTGAGGGGCATGGTTTAGTGGTTGATAGGAGTGGTTGGACTCTATGATCCTGTGGGTCTTTTCCAACCTAGTGATTCTGTGAAGCTTTTTCAGCAGCTATTCCATTAGAAAGGCAAACATTGGGATTTTTTTTCATGCAAGGACTGGGTAGTTACTGAAAACTTTCAGCAGACCTACAGGTCTGGTGACTGCTCAAGATGGGGGAAAACAAGATATACAAAATAAATCTTTCAACATTTTGTGAAGGATTTCTTTTCACCTTTTAAGAAACCATAAATTTTACTATGTAATTACAGGAATTTCTGGGGAATGAGCAGGAAATACAGAATGCAGTGACATCTCTAACAATGCAAATTCAACAAGGAGAAGAAAAGACAGGTGATATTAATAGCAGGCTGCAAAATAAGCTGAAGGACTGACTTCTCTGCTTCATAAAAAAAAAATCTAGAATGAATGATCAAGGTAAGAGGCACTAAATTTTTTCTTTTCTGCTCTTTTTTTTTTTTGTGATGAAACAGAGGTAGTACAGCCATTTTCTGTCTGATCAATCTGCTGCAGATTGACACCTAGTGGTACATTTGTTAGAAGAACTAAGCAAGCTTTATGACACAGCCTGGTTATCTTTAATTTCCACTTTCTAAAGGCTTGTGATAATACCAGTGAGGGTGCTGTAAAATAGTCTGAGCATCACGGATCTTCCCAGAATTTCATAGGCTTTTTTCCACAAAGGATAAATAAAACTAACAGACCCCAGCACCCGCAGTTTGCAGTTGCATCTTTATCATTGTAGGGCTGTGTGGTTAATTAATGTTTATGATCTTTAGATCTTTACATGCGAGTGATTTGCACTGCTGTTTTCATTTAAATGAACAATATTCTGTAGTGTGGTCTTGGGGAGGGGTTATATTACACAGGGGCCCTGGGAGCATATGAATCGGTTGCTTCGGGGCCTATTTTTAATTCAAATCTATAGTTATCTGCTTTATTTGTTGGTTCACAAAGGTCTCATTTGTAATGTATGACCACTGCCTTGTTACAGAATACAGAATCAATGGGTCTGGGTAATGTGCCAGGAAACCAGGGAGAGGAATGATGAATTTACAGAGGTGGGAATGTCCCTGGAAGGACAACAGGCAGAGAGGGGAAGGATGGTGAATGTACAGCAGAAGAGAATCCCACTTCATCTGAAGGCCAGCACCAGTATTATTTTCTGTGTGAAATGTGCAGGGCAGGTTTCTTCTTAAGAAGCCTGCACAAAAATATTTCTTGGTCATTCCAAACTGCATGTATTTGTCCAGCTGTGTCTACTGAGCTCTTTGGCTGGCATTGCATCCTTTTTATGCTACTGAAAGAAGGTGATAAGAAGTTTATTAATTTGTACTTTACATTCCAGGGTTTGCTGAACGCTAAAGCACCAGAGCCCAGCCAGTGTTTGGCTATGCCATGCTAGGTCCTTGGGGGCACGCTGCCTTCCTGTAAGCTCTGGTTTTAACAGAATTATGGAATCAATAAGGTTGGAAAAGACCTCTAAGATCATCAGGTCTAGCCACCAGCCCAACACCACCATTATCTAATAAAAAGTGTCCCAAAGTAACACGTCTACACACTTTTTTAATTACTCCAGGGATGGGGTCTCTGCCCTTGGCAGCCTGTTCCAGTGCTTCACCACTCTTTCAGTAAGGAAATTTTCCCTAATATTCAATCTAAACCTCCCCTGGTGCAACTTGAGGTGATTTCCTCTCATCCTATTGCTTGATACTTAGGAGAAGAGACCAACACCTACCTCTCTACAACCTCCTTTCAGGGAGCTGTGAAGGGTGATGAGGTCTTCCCTTACTCCATTTGCTGAGACATGATTCACTAGACCTACTAAAAGACACGCTCCTTACTACAGATAATGCTACCTGGGAGCTGGTGCTACTTTCCTTTTTAAAAACAAGATACAGCCCACCACTAAATGGCTTTTCCTTCAGGGTGCTTACACACCTAGCATGCATGTGCTGATGTGACAGTGGTGCAAATGTAAGCACAAAACAGTCTGGGACATTTCAAAGAAAAATATGACTGTCAGTTATGGAACTGGTACTTAACACATGGCTTTTAAACCCATACTTTTAGAACTGTCCTCTAGATTAGCGTGGCTGCAAATTACATTTTGTATGCAGCAGGACAGACAGTGCTAGATTTCCTTAAGGGGATCGATTACTCCTTTAATCCCTAAATACAACCTTATTTCTGCATGCAAGGCCTGGGGTTTGCACGCTGCTTTTAAACATAGCGAACCTGTCAATCGGCATTTCACAGAAAAAAGCTGTTGTGAAGATGATATCAGATGTAACAAAACCAAACCTTCCATACAGAAAGAGGAGAGCGACACCTCGAGGGAGAGATGTCACTCCAAAGAGCCGCTGAGCTGCTGGCAGCCTCTGTCCTTAGTGATGTTGGTAGATAATAGAATAAAAAAAGGCATTATTAACACACTTAAATATAGAAATATACACTGCTGTTTGCATTGCTACAGCTAATGATCCACTTAGTAAACACAGCAAAGATTACTTTTCCTTGTTCATACCTTCAGCACTGCTCTGCATCTTCTAGATCCTCTGTAGCACTGAGCCACGGGTGACTAACACGCAGTATACACACTTTGGGTATCTTCCTGTACTGTACAGAGAGAAGGTTAGAGTCTGTCAGTGGATATTTGGCTTCAGCAAGACCAAAACCTCACTTCTGAACAGCCTCAGAGGCTTTGGCAGTTTTTACCAGTATAAAGACTCGATGCCTGTAAACGAGAGATAAGGTTATCTCTCTACACAGATATGGAATCTCTGATGTCTTTTATTAAATACGTGCTGGTTTCATACCTCAGTCCTTCTAGCAACTGCCATCAACCCAGTGCTGAAATTGCATGAAGAGCTGCTCCTTTCTCAGCTGCTGAACTCCTTTCACATCTGTTCCTGGAGCACAGGTACAGCTGCAGCCACACAGCAAGAGGCGTGAGCTGCTGCCACCACAGACAAATGGAGAGAACAGGTGTGAGGCATTCTCCCAGAGGGAAGAGAAGATTACTGTGCTCAGAGGTTCAGAGAGGGCTTCACTCATGCATAGAATAATAGGATAGTTTGGGTTGGAAGGGACATTAAAGACCATTTAGTCCCAACCCCCGAGCCATGGGCAGGGACACCTCCCACTGGATCAGGCTGCCCAAGGCCCATCCAACCTGGCCTTGGACACCTCCAGGGATGGGGCAGCCACAGCTTCCCTGGGCAACCTGTGCCAGTGCCTCACCACTCTTCTAGTGAAGAAATTCTTCCTTGTGTCTAGTCTTAAATCTGCCCTTCTCCAGTTTATACCCATTCCCCTCATCCTATACTGCAAGACTTGTGAACAGTCCCTCCCCAGCTTTCTTGTAGGCATCATTAATTAGGTGCTCCACAGGCTCACTTGCAGCAAGTGGTTTGTTAAAAACTACCAGGAAAGAAAATCTTTAATCTGATTTTAGATGGAAATTTATAGTCAAGGTATAAGAAAATGGATGTAGGAGGAAGGATACTACTGTTTTATCCTCTCCAGGAAGAGGTACACAAAGCAGAAATTATACTTTAAAGAGAATTTTACAACACAATTTCCTCTCCTTCTACCTGGCAATTAGACTAAAACATCCTGAGGAATCACACTCAGCATGTTATTTTTTCATGGAAGAAGGATGAAAGTCTGTTTTCAGAGGTAGGGAAGTGAAGCTAGAACATGCAGTGAGAAAACCAAGCTCTATGGTATATCCAAGCTTCGTTTGTTTTATTGAAAGTCCATTAGCAAACAGACTCTATTGTTTTATTCAAACAACACCTAGAACACTGCAGCAGAAAATGAACATAGACAAGCAAACGGTTGTACTAGAATGTGTCACAAGCTTTATATGCATATTCACAGTGATAAATACAGACATTCCCTTTGAACTATCCCAGATACTTACAAAGAATACAAAGTGCAGCTTTTTAATTTTATACAGTCACACTCAGAGGTGTTTCACCTAGAAGGCTTGTACATAAATAACTTCTTTTAAAATAGAAGTTTTGAAAGCATAACAAGCACTAACATTGTGTAATCCAGATCACTAGGACAACACTGTTGGCACAGGCTCCCTTTAATGTCCATTTCCACCTTCTGAGAGGATGCGTGATGGTTCGGTGTACTTGGCTGTCAGCAAGTAGAAGAGGGCAGGTGCAGGCACCAAGGCAAGCAACGGCAGGTCCTGCTCAAGCTTATCCAGTTTGGAAATGGAGATGATTCCATAGGCATGAAGCAACCAGTGGCTGAAGAGGACAACAAGCCTTTTCTTCCTGACAAGAAGGTCCTTGAAAGACTTGGAAAAAAAAAACAAACAACAGTGTCCTGTTAGCGTTCAGCCTGCTACCTAGTGTATGATGTTTAAGAGATGCTGTAGGTTGCACACAGAGACTCTATGAAGCCTCCTGGGTCTGAGCACTTCCAGCATAAAACAGTTTCTAAATCCACCACAAGAGGGAAGTCTCACGAGCTTCCTCCAGCTAGGAGGAGAACTCCTAGGAAGAGATTTAAACGCAGAATACACCACCGAGAAAAGGCAAGAGACAAAGTGTTCTCTGCTCATTCAAGTATTTTATATCATGAATTTTAACGCAAGAAACATGATTACCTACCTCCACTTCAGAAGCAGACATGTACACAGCCAGTGTAACCAAAGACAACACCAGTATGATGTACGGAAAGGCATAATCTAAAGGCAAGCACCAAACACATTAGCAGGAAAAAGAATGCATTAATTTAAGCAGAGACAGTTCTTCCCTATATAACCATGTGTGAAGTACTAAGCCAATATTGCCCACCTCTTATCATCACATCAAACACGTACAGCATTGATAGGCAGCCAAGCACAACAGTTCAATACTTCCATCTTCAAATTTAACTTTTTCTAGGTGAAGTTACTGTACACTTAAATTATTAATTGAAAAAGGCAGATATTAAGAACAGTAGTCACACTGAGTGGGGGTGGGGGTTGTGGCACCTTTCTCCTCCACGTGATGAGTACGCTGGAGGTGAAACCAAAACCAGATAATCTCCCCCAAACCTACACTTCAACCCATCTCCGACTCAGACAAACGCTACCTTCACAGAAAGTGGACTTGGCAGAGGCAAAGTAGTGTTGGTCAGGAGCCAGGTTAGGACAAGGTTACTAATGAGCAGCTTTGTCAGGTGACTCCTCACAATAAACTTAAACCCTGTCCTTATTCTCAAAGCAAAAAGACTGTCAAGTCCCTTCCTGCCCTCCCACAAGCTGTTTGTTGGGGTGTGTTTATAGATATGTTTATTAGGAGAGAACTCACAGAGCAGGCCTCCTCCAACAGCCTGAAGCACGGTGAGGATAGGGAAGAAGTACAGGGCTGCATAAATGCTTTTAAATCGATCAGACTTCCCTAAACCACAGGCAATTTTCTTCACCAGAAGCGGACGAAGCAGCATCATTAACACAAGGCAGAAGGCATAATATATAAACACAATGGTGTACCTGAAAGAAAAAAAGAGAAATTCCAGTTCTTTCTCTCCTGCAGACTCAACACGGAACCAGGGATTCTGAAGAACTTACAAACACAGAAAAACGGGCTCACTTTTCCTAGGGAAATGAGTCAAGATGCAGCAAAGGGGAATCAAAGTGAGGTCTTACGCTTCATAGTTAAATAGCTCAGACTATGCCACCTTCTTTGGTGACTCAAAGTCATGAGATGTTACTAAGTTTACTCAAACACAGCTCAATGCATGAAAAGTCTCCGGGGGACTGATACTCATTAGTCCTTGTTTGGTCTCTTCACCCAGGTAACAAGAGACAGAACAAGACAACAACCTCAATTTGCACCAGGGGAGGGTTCAGATTGGATGTTAGGAAAAAATTCTTCACCAAAAGGGTTGTCAAGCACTGGAACTGGCTTCCCAGAGAAGTGGTGGAGTCACCATCCCTGGAGGTGTTTAAAAGACCGGAAGGTGTGGCATTTAGGTATATGGTTTAGTGGTAGGCTGGCAGCATTAGGTTAATGGTTGGACTCCATGATCTTTAAAATCATTTCCAACCTAAACAATTCTGTGATTCTATGAGTTACATCTGAACATGTTTTGAAGCTTTGAAAAGAAGCACGGACAGAAACATGCTTATATAAAAGGAAGGGACAGACAGGAGTACAAAAGCCTTTCCACTCACAAGGGATACACCGCTTCATGAGTGCAGTGCACTGTGGTGATGTAGTCGGGACTCGGGTTGTAAAGCATCGTGTACCAGTCCGACAGCTTCTTCACCTTGCAGGAGCGGATGTGCAGAGAGCCGACAGGGTCACTGACGAGCAGCGTAACAATGGCTGCAATGCTGCACTCGAACAAGGCAGTGATATGCTGCAACAATGCGCTGGAGCTGTGGGAGGAGAGAGACAGATTGACTACCATTTTGCTATCGCTAAAGGAAATCTAAACACTGACTGGGAAGTGGATGCCCATGCACTACAGAACCTTTCTACAGAGTTAATATTCACCGTGACCAAGGACAGGAACACACTGCTTGAATAAAAAAATTAAGTATTTGAAACCAAGTATGAAAACTCATGTACATTCTCAGATGAATTAGCATGCAAAATGCAACTGGACAACATTCCAGCTTCTAGAAATGAAGCTAGGGAGGGCTCTTTATCAGGGAGAGCAGGGATATGATGAATTGAAACAGTTTTAAGCTGAAAGAGGGGAGATTTAAACTAGACATTAGGAAGAAATTTTTTACTGAGAGGGTGGTGAGGCACAGGTTGCCCAGAGAAATCATGGATGCACCAACCCTGGAGGTGTTCAAGGCCAGGCAGGATGAGGCTTTGAGCAACCTCATGTATTGGAAGGTGTCCCTGCCCATGGCAATGGGCTTGGAGTTTGATGATCTTTAAGGTCCCTTCCCATACAAACTATTCTATGATTCTTAAACAAACATTTGCTCTAACATATGCAGCCTCCCAGGTGAGAGACAATACTCATGCTGTTGTAGTTTCAAAGAAAGCTGCAGTGAGGATGAGACACCACACAGCTCAGAAGCAATAACTTTGTTACATAAGCAAAATGTTCAGAGCTGCAAGATCTTGTTAGTGATGGTGTACATATTCATCTATTAAACCCCCACATCCCCCCATGTTTTCAGTATTTAGGGCATTCCAGAGTCATTACTTCTTAAATTCCAGTCTAGCACCTAACAGCTACATGCAGCTGTGGGTTTAAACCCTCTTTACAGAACTTCCTTGACGTACCAACACTGATATAAAGGTTGTTTCAGCTGTGCGGTCAGCACCGAAACCCAGTACGCGTATTCCTGAAAAGAAACTCAAATCCATTCTGTTGTTGCACACGTGCAGCACCACTGACTGGGCTTCTACAGGTGGTAGGGCTGGCCTAAGAGAGAGGTGGTGACACAACGCGCTGCTCCTGCCTGCTACTGGGAAACCTAATCCAGCCCAAACTGCCAGATGGACTCGGTACCACCACATTAAAGAGACACAGACGATGTCCTGAGGGCAATGACTGACAAGAAGGACCCGCAGAACTCTCATATTTGTAGATACTCCCGGCTCCAGCTGCCCAGAGCTGATATGCTACTGTTTCAGCACAACCAGCGGCATTAACTGCTGGATCCTTCAGTTCAGCCTCTCAGACTGATCACTCACGAATACAAGATTTCCATTTTCAAATAACTTATCTGAAGAAGGCGGATACCAACCTTTTTTTTCCTGAATACCATTCAATAAAGAACCAGTGTAAAACCAGAGGAAGCATGGCCATGAAGCCAAGGTACAGCCAGTCATAGCGGTCTGGAGATCCCATACATTCCCGGCAGATTTTGTTCTCATCGGTTCTTTGACCTCTAGGGCACACCTAGGCAAAGCAGTGATTGTATTTAGAAAGCACTCGAGCACCACTAATGAACCATCTCAGTTCCTGGAAAAACAGGCTCAAGTTGTACTGGGACAAGAAACGTTAACCTCAGCAGTTTCTCAGCTTACGCCAGCTTTGCTCTTTCTGGCTCTTCCTTCTCAACATCAACAACAGTGAAGATTGTTTAACAGACTTCACCTAGGACTCCCTCTTCCACTATCACACTGCCTCCCTTCCATCGCAAAGCTCACTCACCAGGCTCCCCAGAGTTTCTTAGTCCCCATTCTTGCTCTGCATCTTCCATGGACCTTGCTCTCACTTAGTTCTCAAAAAAAATAAAACTATCAGTGGACAGAGCGATTCCAGCACATCTCTCTGTGGAATCCCATTCAGTTCCAGCTTTTGTAGCCCCTCTACTCAGCCACAGTGGAGCACCGAGCCTTCAGCCACTCCTTTAGGGAACATTTCACTGAGTAGCTCCTGGTTTTGGTAAGGGAGCTCTACTTGCACTTTGCAGCCCTTGCCTCACCTCATCCCCAGGGCACCTCAAGCTGGGCTGTGGTGCCACTGCCAGTAGGATCAGCATCGACTAATGGGGTGCCTGGCTTCCACCCTGCTTCCCCAGCTTGGCCAAACCCGAGTCCTACTCACCCCGCAGTCCCCGTAGGTCTCCACAGAGCCGTTGATAGACAGGACGGTCCTGCCACAGTACAGCCCGAGGCAGGCGGGCTGGATGATCACGGCTGCAGGGACAGCACAGATACATGAGCACGGTGCTCCAGTCCAGCTCCCCCTCGGCTGAGAGGCACCCACTGCCGCTCCCTGTCAGCTCCCATGGCTCACAACCCACCCGCTCCTACTCTCAAGACGCAACTCTCAGCCCCACAGCCCCCCCAGCTCTCAGCCCCACACAACTCCAGCTCTCAGCCCCACACAACTCCAGCTCTCAGCCCCACACAACCCCAGCTCTCAGCCCCACACAACCCCAGCTCTCAGCCCCACACAACCCCAGCTCTCAGCCCCACACAACCCCAGCTCTCAGCCCCACCTCTCAGCCCTACAGCCCCCCAGCTCTCAGCCCCACCTCTCAGCCCCACAGCCCCCCCAGCTCTCAGCCCCACAGCCCCCCCAGCTCTCAGCCCCACACAACCCCAGCTCTCAGCCCCCCCGGTTCTCAGCCCCACCTCTCAGCCCTACAGCCCCCCAGCTCTCAGCCCCAGCTCTCAGCCCCACACAACCCCAGCTCTCAGCCCCACAGCCCCCCCAGCTCTCAGCCCCACACAACTCCAGCTCTCAGCCCCACAGCCCCCCCAGCCCTCAGCCCCACAGCCCCCCCAGCTCTCAGCCCCACACAACCCCAGCTCTCCGCCCCACACAACCCCAGCTCTCAGCCCCACACAACCCCAGCTCTCAGCCCCACAGCTCTCAGCCCCAATAGCCCCCCCAGCTCTCAGCCCCACAGCTCTCAGCCCCACAGCCCCTCACCCCCACAACTCCAACCCGACCCTCCTGTCGCTACCGGCACGGAACATGGCAGGAAGGCAGCAGCACAGCCCCCTCCAAAGCACTTCCGGTCGGGCCGCTTCCGCTTCCGCCGGAAAGAAAACTGAGGAGGTGTAGCGGCCAGCGAGAGCTCAGATCGGCCCGGCAGGCGAAAGACGACAAAAACTCTTTCTATGAATACAAAAGAGGAGCAGGGAGGATATTCAGTCATTATTGGATGCCAGTGGAACAGCTATGGCAGGAGATGAGGCCAGGGCTGAGGTACTGAATGCCTTCTTTGCCTCACTCGTTAAAGTCGTTCTCCTCCATGTACACACCCAGGGGGCAGAGGGGGCGGGGCTTCCCGCTCCGGGGGGCGGGGTCACTCACAGGGGGCGGGGGTTCCCGGCGCATGGGGGCGCGGCCAGGGCCTATGGACGTGGTGCCCTCTGCAATGAGGGCGGGGCCAATCGCAGGGGCGGGGTTTCCTAATAGAGGGGGGTGGCCGGTGTCGGGGTGGGGGTCCTGCTGCACGGGGGCGTGGCCAGTCACAGGGATGTAACTTATAACTTTGGGGGCGTGGCCTGTACAAGTGGGCGTGGTTTCCCCTCCGTGAGGGGGCACGGCCAATTATAGGGGCGGGGCTTATCGCACCAGGGGGCGTGGTCATTTAGGGGGCGTGATCATTTAGGGGAGGGGTTTCATGCCTCGGGGGCGTGGCCAGCCAAGGGGAGTTCCCTGTGAAAGGGGCGTCGTCATTCGAGGGGGCGTGGTTTCCGTCACAGGGGGCGGGGCCAGTGGGGCGGGGCCGATCGGGAGGGGGCGTGGTTTCTGTCGCAGGGGGCGTGGCCACAGGCGGATCTGGGATTTCCCTCCCTGGTCGGGTCACGGACAATGTCATCGGGGCCTGGGGACGTCGGTGCTTCGGAGCGGTGGCTGCCGCCGCACTCGCCAACAGGGCTGGTGGTGCAGACAGTGGAGATGCACACGGGCGGCGAGCCGCTGCGCATCATCCCACGGCTGGAGGCGGCGGAGGCGGTGGGCAGGGCGCTGTCGCTGCTGCCGCTGCGGCGGGAGGTGGCGGCCACACAGGACCATGTGCGGCGGGCGCTGATGCACGAGCCGCGAGGCCACGCCGGCATGTACGGGGCCGTGGTGGTGCGCGGGGAGGCGGCCACCGACGGCGCCCACCTGGCCGTCCTCTTCTTGCACTGCGCCGGCTACAGCACCATGTGCGGCCACGCCGTCCTGGCCCTCGGCCGCTTCGCCCTCGACTACGGGCTGGTGGCGGCACCCAGCTGCCCCGAGACGGCCGTGCGCCTGCGGTGTCCCTGCGGGCCCATCACCGCTTTCGTGCCCTGGGATGGCCACTGCAGCGGCAACCCTGTCCGATTCCGGAGTGTGCCTGCCTTTGCCGTCACCACCGGTGGGGACCGAGGCTGCCACACTGGTTTTAGAGGCTATCTATGGGCTGTTTTGTTTTTAAACCTCATTGCTCTCTACAACTGCCTGAAAGGAGGTTGTAGAGAGGAGGGAGCTGGCCTCTTCTCCCAAGTGACAGGGGACAGGACAAGAGGAAATGGCCTCAAGCTCCGTCAGGGGAGGTTTAGGCTGGACGTTAGAAAAAAATTTTTCACAGAAAGGGTCATTGGGCACTGGAACAGGCTGCCCAGGGAGGTGGTTCAGTCACCTTTCCTGGAGGTGTTTAAGGGATGGGTGGATGAGACCTTTGCTCTGCAAAGGGATCTGAACAGGCTGGACCGCTGGGCAGAGTCCAATGGCATGAGGTTTAACAAGGCCAAATGCCGGGTCCTGCACTTGGGGCACAACAACCCTATGCAGTGCTACAGACTGGGAGAAGTCTGTCTAGAAAGCTGCCTGGAGGAGAGGGACCTGGGTGTGTTGGTTGACAGCCGACTGAATATGAGCCAGCAGTGTGCCCAGGTGGCCAAGAAGGCCAATGGCATCTTGGCTTGTATCAGAAACGGCGTGACCAGCAGGTCCAGGGAGGTTATCCTCCCTCTGTACTCGGCACTGGTGAGACCGCTCCTCGAATCCTGTGTTCAGTTCTGGGCCCCTCACCACAAGAAGGATGTTGAGGCTCTGGAGAGAGTACAGAGAAGAGCAACAAAGCTGGTGAAAGGGCTGGAGAACAGGCCTTATGAGGAGCGGCTGAGAGAGCTGGGGTTGTTTAGCCTGGAGAAGAGGAGGCTGAGGGGTGACCTCATTGCTCTCTACAACTACTTGAAAGGACGTTGTAGAGAGGAGGGTGCTGGCCTCTTCTTCCAAGTGACAGGGGACAGGACAAGAGGGAATGGCTTCAAGCTCCGCCAGGGGAGGTTTAGGCTAGACGTTAGGAAAAAATTCTTTACAGAAAGGGTCATTGGGCACTGGAACAGGCTGCCCAGGGAGGTGGTTGAGTCACCTTCCCTGGAGGTGTTTAAGGCACGGGTGGACGAGGTGCTGAGGGATATGGTTTAGTGTTTGGTAGGAACGGTTGGACTCGGTGATCCGGTGGGTCTCTTCCAACCTGGTTATTCTGTGATTCTGTGATTCTGTGACTGAGGGGTATGGTTTAGTGTTTGACAGGAATGGTTGGACTCGATGATCCAGTGGATCTTTTCTAATGTGGTGATTCTATGATTCTATGATATGGTGGTGGCTATGCCAGGGTGGGGGGCTGGCAGCCTGGCTGGGGGATGTCTGGCAAATCCCTCCCCAATTCCGATGTCCCCTAGAGGCAGGACAAGGCTGTCAGGGATGCTAAAAGGCATCACATGCCACTCTGGCACAGGAACACTTCAGTTGTTGTCTCCATCTCCTTGCACACAGCAAGGTTCTTTTGCTTTGCATGCAACCCACTGCAATGTGGTTTCCCCTCTTCACTGCCCTTCCTTTCTCTTCTCAGACTTGGCCATCGATGTCCCTGGTCACGGGAAGGTGGTGGTGGACATTGGCTACGGTGGTGCTTTCTATGCCTTCCTCAGCGCCAAGCAGCTGGGCCTTGATGTGTGCTCTTCAAAGACCAAAGACCTTGTCAATGCAGCAAGTGCAGTGACAGAAACGGTGAAGAAACAGGTATGATGATGCACTGCGGTACCCCAGCATGTTCCCTTTGGGGTGACTATACCAGACCCAGGTCCTTTATTCCCCCGAGACCCTCAGGTGGGGAGGGAATCCCATCTTTCCAGTTCCATGTTGAATTTTGGAGTCCTCCAGCCTCACAAGGATGAGAGAAGGAGCTCACTTTTGCTGCTGCTGCATCCATCTCTGTTCCTGGAGAAGTAGAGGTAGAAACAGTGATGTGGCCTCATCCTATTCCTCTGGTCCCTTGCGGAAGCTGTACTGCATGTCCTGCTGGCTGCCCAGCTGCTGTGCATGGTGTGAACTTGTCTGTGCTGTTTCCAGTTTAAGCTTCATCACCCTGAAAGCGAAGATCTGGCTTTCCTCTACGGCACCATACTGACAGATGGGAAAGATGCCTTTAGCGAGGAGCCCACCACCAACATTTGCGTGTTTGCAGATGAACAGGTACAGAAACGGGCTTTTTCAGGCAAACAAGGCACCACTTTCCTACCTTCTTGCATCCACTGCAGAGATGAGGGACAGTTCTGTTTCTTCTTGGTTTGGGCAGTGTTCATTGCTTCTGCTTCAGTGATGTCTTGGAAGAGATGTTTGTCACTTAACATGTGATGGTTTAGCTTCTAATGATAGAAGTACTTCAGCTCATCTTGGTGGCTTTTTAGAAAGGTTGATGGCCATGCCCCACAACTAGGAATTTCCCAGGGGTTCAGGAACTGAAGGGGGGTACCAGCATAGTGTCTATCCTTAAAAGTGCTGATCTAGGGAACAGTTGCAGGGCATGAACAGAGGAAAAGAGGGGGCTTTTTTTCTTGTCTGCAGTGGATAAGGTATCACATAAATAGCAGGGGAGGTTTTGGTTGGACTTCCCTGCAGTGAGGAGTGTAGAGCATTGGGATATATCACCTTGGAAGCTGGCCAACATGGTGAGTTTTGGAGGTTTTAAGACCAGGCTGGCCAGCAGCTCTCTCAGCATAACTACTCCTACCTTGACGTGTGAGAATGGGGAAGGTGGTCTCTGCCCCTCTCAGTACTGTTGCTGTGGTGCTGGGAAGCTTTCAAGTGCTCCCTAAATAGCCTTAATATTTATTAGATGACTCATCCCTACTAGTTTGCCAAAGCTGATACAATCCAAAAGTACCTTAAAGCTGCTTATTTTGTCTTCTTATTTGTGATGTATACAGATTCTGTACTAAACCCTAGGCTAGAGGGTTTTCCCCCAAGCGCCATACAAAGGTGGCAGAGAGAATCGAGATGAGCAATATTGTGTTCTGTTAAAACCCAGAATACTAGAGCTGGTTCATCTTCTCTCCTGAACGTAGGTTGACCGGAGTCCAACAGGTTCAGGAGTGACGGCTCGCATCGCCTTGCAGTACCATAAAGGACTCATCCAGCTGAATCAGGCCAGAACTTTTCGGAGCAGTATCACGGGGTCTTTTTTCACCGGAAAGGCAGTACAGGCAAGTGGCTTGTGCAGGAGATTCCTTCTGTCTTGAGGGCTGCTGGAAAAGCACTGTTGCCTCAGCTCCATAGAGAAGCAGAAAAGCCTTTCTGTGTCCGGGGAAGGGCATGTGCAAGGAGGGAGGTGCCGGGGGGTCTTGCCTTCCCACAAGCCTCATGCTTCAATGTTTTTTTATTAGAGAAGCAAATAACAGTAAGACCTTGTTTTTTTGCATGGGCTTCCCTGCAAATCCTCTCTTGGCCGTTGGGAAAAGGCTAGGGTGAGAAATGTCTCTGATGCTGATGTAGATAAAGCAGTGGTCTGCTTTCAGTGGCAGCTAAGGGTGGATTCCTAGTTTAGTCCCCTCTTCCTTGCTCAAAGGCTGAGTGCATTGTTTGCAGATGTACAAACTGGTCTGTGCATCCAAGTTTCCAGGCCCAGCCCTGGCCATGGGATCTGGCAGGACATGGCTGTGAAGGTCTGGATATGCCCCAGGGAGCTCTTGGTCTTTGGGTGCAAGCAGAGAACCTCCTGTCACCTCTGTCCGTATCCTCATCCCTCTGCAGGAAACCAAGTTTGGGGAATACAATGCGGTCATCGTGGAAGTCTCGGGAGAAGCTTTTTATACCGGTACAGCCACCTTCACTGTCGAAGAAGAAGACCCACTGAAATATGGCTTTTTCTTCAAGTGACCTGAGCCACTGTGTGAAAGGCGCATTAAGAGCGCTGTGCTTCTCCTGTCCACACATTCCTGTTCTCCTTCTCCACATGGCTCGTTGTAATACGCCAGAGCAACAGGAGGAGCCTTTGGTGGTATCTGCAGTGTTTGAAAATCACAGTCAGTGTTCCCCTGCTGTAATTAGAATTCCAGGTACAATGTGATTAACAGAGATGGACTGCTCTGAGAAGCCATCATCATCATCATCTTAATAATTTTTCACAGAAAACTGAGCCGATCCTGGAGAGCTTTCTTCAGATTTATGTGCCTTCTCTACATCTGCAAATTACTAATTCCAAAGTCAGATTCCTATTAAAAGCAAGCTAAAAACACTGCCTTTCTCCTCTTGTTTTGCCTTCCAGAGATCAATTCCAGGACTCTGCCAAGTGTGTGACAGCTGTTGGTTCGGATTGCCTGCTCTGCCTTGCTGCCTGCTGCTCATCTGGCCATGCTGCTCTGTCTCATGCCCCAGCTTCTCGGGCTCAGGCAGGTCCCAACAGCCCCTTTCTCACTGCTCTCAATTCTCCCCTGCCAGAGCCCTCCTGCATCCCAGGGCTGGATACAGATGTGCTGTGTCCATACCAGGCTGCTTCCCAAACCTTCCTCTCTTGCTTATCTTGGACCATTGGCTGCAAACAGCTCATGGTTAACTTTCAACAGGAGCAGCTGTATTCCAAGGTCTGAGCTGTTGTGACCTTTGGTTGCTAATTATTTACTGAAGATTCTGCCTCAGTCTGAGGGCAGCATGTGCAGCAGAGCCTCAATGCCTGCTTTGCTGAACTCCCTGGAGGAAGGGATGCCAGTGGAGAAACCAAACCAAGCCCTGGGCTTTAGGCAAGCATTTTCAGGGCTAGAAGTTCTTCAGACCATCCGTGGCCTGCAGTTTCCAGTGTCTCTGGACAGAATGGTGTGGTGGAAGTGTGCTTCCTTACAATGAGACATGAGTATGATCATCTTTCAGTAGCTCATGCAGCAGAAAGGAGCCAGTCACACTGGAAAGCTTGGAACAGGTTAACACGGAAAAGGCTGGGAGGAATTTCTTCTGTCAACTTGGAAATTATAACTTTGGAACAAGAAGAAACAAAAATCCCCTGGTTCAGAGAGCAGCACTCCAATGAGGTTTTCTAGGCTGGTGTCTGGGGCTCTTGCTCCCAGCTTTCCTGTAACTCCCAGATAAATCCCTTGCTGCCCCTGGACCAGGGGAGCAAGAAGTGACACACACATCACCTGCACTTGCAGGAGCAAACTTCTGTGTGTGCTTCCACCTTTGGGGCATCTCCCTTTGGATCGGTCCCCATCAGCTCAGCTCCCAGGAAAGAGCTGGGGCTGGAAATCAAGCAGCCCAGTGCAGAGAGGTCAGAAGCTCTATAGCTGTTAATTGGGTTGCAGCCTTCATTATCTATTCACTGTCCCCATCCCTTAGGGGCAGGTGGCTCCAGTGTGGCTGGGAGTGGGGTATAGGGTCCTGTTGTCCATGTGGGGGTCCCCAGCCTGACCCCTCTGCTTGTGAGACTGCAACCCAGAGAGCATGAGGGTGGTCCTGGCCTGGGAGGGATGGGTTGCAAGGCTGTGAGGGGAGAGTGGTTTGTGGGGAAAGGAGAGGGCTGTGGGTGTAGAAGGGCTGTGAAGGGAGAGGAACCATGATGGGAGAGGGCTTGGAGAGGAGAAGGGACATGAGGGTTGAGGGGCTGTGAGGGGAGAGTGGTTATGGGGAGAGAGGAGCCACTAGGGAAGAGGAGCCATGAAGGGGGAGGGGTTCTCCCCATAAGGGGCGGGCTGGGAGGGGAGAGAAGCCCAGAGGGGAGAGAGGCAATGTAGGTGATACCAAAAATGCCAGCAGACAAAGCTCTCTAAGACTCTTTTTGGAGTTTTAGAAAGCAAGCATCCCTTATCCGGTCTGGGCAACATGAGGGAGTGCTCTCCATAAACGATGTGCAGTGATGCAAGAGCTGCTACAGGATGTATTTTCCACTTACATGCATATGGATATTTTTTCCCAGAAATCTTATGCACACTCAATTACTTTCCAAGGCCTAATTTTAATGTTGTGACACTTTGCAACAGTCAAAACTCTTGCTAATTTAGAGCTGGCTCCACCTCTCTGCTTAACCTTGGCTTTTAAGGTACGTAGAAACTCCATACAGAGGTGGTTATAAAAGAAACATCTGTTCAGCACAGATCATACAGAACACAAGAGGTTATCCTCTTCAAGGAATAAACAATGTCTAGAAAACACCATTGTTAAGAAAACATGCTGTCAGAGGGACATTCTGTCTAATTCTCAAAAACCACAACTGCTTAGACGAAATGTAACAGTGCTTTAGCTTAAATCAAAATATTCCTCTTTGAAATATTCCACTTACTGTATCAAGGGGAGAGGGGGTGTCAAGGCAGAGGTCTGTGAGCGGAGGGTGACGTGGGGAGGAAAGGAAACATGAGGGAAGAGGGGTTGTGGGGGGACAGGGCTGGAGGAGGAGTGGAGCTGTAGGGGAGAGGGTTTGGAGGGGAGAGAGGCTGTGAGCAGGGAGGGCTGTGCAGGGAGAAGGACCAGGAGAGGCGAGGGCTGGGAAGGGAGAGGGTCCATCAGGGGAAAAGGGTTTTAAGGGGAGTGGGAGCTGTGAGGGGAGAGGGACTTGGAGGGGAGAGTGATTTAGGGGAGTGCAGAGCCATGAGGGGAGAGGAGCCATGAAAGGACAGGGGCTGTAAGGGGAGAGGAGCCATGAAGGGAGAGGGGCTGCGAGGGGGGACAAGCCATAAATCTATGATTCTATGATGAGCTGAATGTAGGACAGCAATAATATTATCAGATACAGAGAGACTGAATGTAAGGGTTGAGTGTAAGACCAGCAAAAGGAACCATATTAGGAAAAATTATTTTTATAGCTAGGATTTTTATAAAATGCTGGAAAACATAGGTTTAATAATTTGCATCTGCTTAACTTAAAAAATTGTAGTGCTTTATTTGCTATATGAAATTTTATTTTTTGCATGGTAACTGAAAAATCTATTTATGCAGATATGATAGAAAATCGGAAGTTACCTTTTGAATAGAGACCATCCTTTCAGAAGACGCTCTACAGCAGAATCAACAGTTAAAATGGATTCTACGATTCTATGGCGATGCTGCGGGTGCAGGGTGAGGGATGCCCCTTCCCCCTTGCTGGCTGTGACAGCCGGCGTCCCTCAGCCCCACTGCTGGCCTCGGGGGGCTTTGCTCTTCATCCTCCCCCTACTCTTCCATCCATAGCGGCGGGGCGGGCTCTCTGGTTCCCCGGGTAACGCTGGGACGTCAGCAGGGCCAGTGGTACTGGGGCTGGAGGAGCCCATGGAGCTGGCGACGGCCACACCGGGCAACCTGTCCAACGGCGGGGAGGATGCAGGCGACGGGGAGGAGGATGCTGCGGGGTGGTCGGTGGCAGCGCTGGCATCCCAGGCGCTGGCGTTGCTGCTCATATTCGCTCTCTCCGCGCTGGGCAACGGGGCAGTGGTGCTGGTGATCGCCCGGCACCGGCAGCTCCGCACGGTCACCAACGCCTTCGTGCTGTCCTTGTCGCTGTCGGAGCTGCTGGGAGCTTTGCTCTGCTTGCCCCTCGCCTTCCTCAGCCTGCTCAGCCACCCGCCCGGCACGTGGCTCTTCGGGCAGCGCCTTTGCCTGGCCAGCGCTGCCCTCCATGCCGGGCTGGGCATCGCCGCCACCCTCACCATGGCTCTCCTCTCCTTCGACCGGTACTGCGCCATCGTCCGCCAGCCGCGACACAAGATGGGCCGGCGACGCGCTGCCCAGCTCCTGGCCGCCGTCTGGCTGGCCGCCCTGGCCCTGGCTGGACCCTGGTACGGGCTGGCGGGCGAGGGGAGACGAGAAGCCCATGCCGGGGCGTATCGCTGCATCTACGTGCTGCCTTGGGGCTCCTCCCAGCTTGGGCCACCCTACGGAGCAGCTCTCATCGTTCTCTGCTACCTCCTGCCCTTCGCCCTCATGTGCTTCTGCCACTACAACATCTGTCGCGCCGTGCGGCTGGCCGAGAGCCGCGTGCGGCCCCTCACCACCTACGGGCACCTGCTGCGGGCCTACGGGGAGATGCGCACAGCCACCACCGTCCTCATCATGATCGTCTCCATCATCTGCTGCTGGGGACCCTACTGCATCCTGGGGCTGGCTGCTGCCGCTGGCCACCTGCCCTTCTCGCCCACCATGGACGCCGTAGCCAGCGGGATGGCCTGGGCCAATGGTGCCATCAATCCCCTCATCTACGCTGCCCGCAACCCCAACATCTCTGTGCTGCTGCGGCGCAGCCGTGAGGGGGGCTATAGGACTAGGAACAACGTGGCAGCCTATCTCTCGGTCCCGGGCTGTCAGCTGGAGCCCCGGAGCCGGGCTGACCGCGTCCGAGAGCGCTACGTCAACCAGCACAGCGGCCCCCCGGGCAGCGCCCTGTCCTCCTCCAGCCCAGCAAGCGGGAGAGAGGTGGCCATGTGGGCCTGCAAGAACCCTGCTGTCCTCTTCTGTCGGGATGGGCAGCCAGACACCATCTCTGAGGCCACCTTGCAGGCCAAAGCGGACACCATCGACACCAGCCTATAAAGGGATGGGGGTCCTGGATGGAGGCTTGGGAATCCGGGGCTGCCCCCGCAAGGAAATGTAGGGAGCCCCAGCGCTTGGAGCCAGACTGCCAGGGTATTGGAGAGATGGGACTGCGTGAGCCACAGTGTGGTTTCTTCTCTGTTGTGTGAGCTCTGGTTTGGCAACCCAGTCAGCAAGAAGCGAGAGCTCCACAGGGAAAGCAAGTCCTCCTTTCCTTTCAGCAGCCCTGACGCACTGGTGATCACCACCGAGCTCAGTCAGTGCAAGGGGCTGACTGCAATAATGAAACAGTGTTTGCTTCAGTCCTGCAGAAAGTGCCACAGTGGAATTAGGAGACAGACACAAATACAGCCCAAATCGGCTGTGTGAGCTGTTTGTTAAGTGCCAAAAAATCTACAAAAAGCCTAGGACTGGCAGCTGGAAGACATGCTGAAAACAACACACTGTGAAAACCGCATCATGGCAGAAAAATGTTGCTTTAACCCATTATGCGTGGAAACGCCGACAGAAAGTCATAGAATGTAGGACAGGGTAAAAAAACAATCTATTAACTTGATTTTTTTTAATTTTTCAAGCTCCCAAGCATAACAAAACAGCAATTGTTGTCAAAGGGAAGAGGTGTGATACCAGGAGAGAAGGAAAAGAAGATAAAACCTCAGTTGTCAGAATTTCAGCTGCCTTTTCTTTTCTTTTTTTTTTTTTTTAATAGGTACAATCAGGTTAAAATGAAAGTGAGAAATGAGAGTTGTTGAGACAGACTGAAGAAAAGGATGCGGGTGTAGACTATGGTATCACCAAGTTTGTGCACAGGGTCTGTGTTTTCTTTTTGAGCTCATCCCAAGTATCTCACATCTCTAAGCATTTAACCATGTTTAGAGGAACCATAAAGGAGAGGTGAGTATCTGAAAGGAGAGCTCTTTGTGTGATCTTAAGCATGTGAAAATGTGTATATGCAGAGAAAAGGTATTATATTGATGGCAGCAATCTATCCGGAGGATAATGTTTTAAAAAATCCTCTGTTTTCCATTGAAAAAAAAGGAATGTAACACAATGGAAGTGTGATTGCACAGCATAAATTCATATGAATTTACAAGTATCATTTTTTCGTCCAAAGGGCTAAAGCCTTAAATTAGTGCTTTGAATCAGAAACTAAGATGGGGCCTTTCTTCATGTTTGACAGAGTTAAATGTGAAAGACAGGCAGTGTTTTAACTTGTATTTTCTTTAAAAATACAGTGTTATTGTTTTACCAGCTTTTTCAACTGCTTGTGACCCAAGTGAACATACTACCATTATTTTGTAAGCCAGACAAGAAATAAATTGTCCTTTATGCAGGAGATGCAAGTGTCTCAGCCTGGCATCATTCAGAGCCCAGCCTTGAGAAAGGAACTTCTATAAATAAATGGCCAGACAAATTCTAGTTGAGAGACCTAATTGATTGTGAAATTTTAATGCAGCTGTTTTACCTGCTGTGAGCATTACTGTAATTTTCTTCTGTGGTGCTCCTGAAGTCCACAAGGGAAAGACTTGACCCTTGACTTCTTCTCAGCACGGATACTTTACCCTGCAGATCCTGGATTTTGCAAGTCAAGCAGTGGATTTGTATTTCTGTAGTCTCTCTGTTTCAGATAGAAGTCGTACAGAAAACCCACAGCTTTTCACAGCAGCTCTTTGACAGCGAGCGAACACTACTGGCTTGTTACAAGGGTGGGACAGGAATATCTTGCATACCTGCCCTGCTGCAGCAAGGTATGGCTAATGTAAAGAAAAAGAAGTGGTTGTGAATGATGAGATTAGATTTAGCTCTTACCTAGGATCAATCATAGAATGGTTTGAGTTGGAAGGGACCTTAAAGATCATCCTGTTCCACCCCCACTACCATGGGCAGGGACACCTCCCACTGGATCAGATTGCTCAAAGCCTCATCCAGCCTGGCCTTCAACATCTCCAGGGATGGAGCAGCCACAGTGTCCCTGGGCAACCTGTGCCAGTGCCTCACCATGCTCACAGGAAAAGATTTCTTCCTAGTACCCAAAACTCCCCTCTTAGCTTAAACTCATTCCCCCTTGTCCCACCCCTGCACTCCCTGATCAAGAGCCCCTTTCCAGCTTTCCTGTAGCCCCTTTCAGTACTGGAAGGCTGCTGTAAGGTCTACATAAAGCCTTCTCACCTCCAGGCTGAACAAGGCCAGCTCTCTCAGCCTGTTCTCGTATAGGAGATGCTCCAGCCCTCGGATCATCTTCATGGCCTCCTCTGGACTGGCTCTAACAGATCCATGTCCTTCCTGTGATGAGGACTCCAGAACTGAATACAATACTCCAGGTGAGTTCTCACCAGAGCAAAGTATAGGCGGGCAGGTTGTAATAAAGGAGTTTTTTTCTGACTAATTAGCCGTATAGAGCCGTATAGAGCACATGGTGTTTGAACAGCTTCAGGAGTTTCTGCCTGAGTTCCACTAATCATTGACTCATTTCCTCTATAGAAAACTTCATGATAACTAACTACGTAGCAAAGAAAAGCCTGCTGTTTTGCATTCCCAGAAGGGATATTTCTCCACAAGTTGTTGTCATTTGTCCTTAGAGTCCTGTGCTTTGTAATGCCACGAGGACAGAATCACAGAATCATAGAATGCTTTGGGTTGGAAGGAACCTTAAAGATCATCCAGTTCCAACCACACTGCAAGGAAAACAACCCAAGCTCAATCAACCTTATGCATGTGTAACGTGGACAGCAGGCAAAGGCAGACCACTTGTGGTTCATGTATCGCCTGCAGAGCAGCACCATTATTCCAATCACCCAGCTGTGATACAGGTAGTGGCACAGATCGTTATTGCTCTGTGATGTCTGTCTTGTAGGGGAAAAGATGGCTCTGTTTGTAGCTTGGCCCCTCTGGTTCTGAAGCGGAGCCTGTACTTTGACTCGAAACGAATACTTAAAAAATTTCCAATCTTTAGCACTGCACAGATTTACGGGGATTTTCTTTCACTATTTGCACGGAAGAAGAGTTTTCTCTGCCAATTGGAATAAATTTGGTCAGAGTAGATGAACTGAAGTATAGTTCTTGGGTTAACAAAAGATGAAGGCCCAACACTCCCAACACTGACTTTTAGTGTGCTGTTCGGTGTTCTCTGTGGCTGCACTCATCTTCTGGCAGAAAGCTCCTGAAAAGCGTGGTCCTGCTCCCCTCCATACTCAGCTCTGGCTACCTTCCCAGTCCCCTCTGTCCCCTCTGTCCTCACCACCCCAGCTGACTGTCATTAACCAGCTCAGGCTCTAACCAGTAGAAACCCACTGATTTGCTATTTTGCATGCTGGTTTAGTTTTCTACTGATTAAACACCCCAACCAGAGTATCACAGGCTAGGTTAACATCCTTCTGGCAGCTACTTCTGCCAAGGGCAGGATTAGGAGTGCCAGGACTGAGATGAACATCGAAGCATTATAAGAGATCCACCAGGAGCGAGCTAACACAGCATTCTGGGAGCATTCTCCAGGCTAAACAACCCCAGCTCTCTCAGCCGCTCCTCATAAGGCCTGTTCTCCAGCCCTTTCACCAGCTTTGTTGCTCTTCTCTGGACTCGCTCCAGAGCCTCAACATCCTTCTTGTGGTGAGGGGCCCAGAACTGAACACAGGATTCGAGGAGCGGTCTCACCAGTGCCGAGTACAGAGGGAGAATAACCTCCCTGGACCTGCTGGTCACGCCGTTGCTGATACAAGCCAAGATGCCATTGGCCTTCTTGGCCACCTGGGCCACTGCTGGCTCACGTTCAGTCGCTGTCAACCAACACACCCAGGTCCCTCTCCTCCAGGCAGCTTTCTAGACAGACTTCTCCTAGTCTGTAGCTGCACAGGGTTGTTGTGCCCCAAGTGCAGGACCCGGCATTTGGCCTTGTTAAACCTCATGCCATTGGACTCTGCCCAGCGGTCCAGCCTGTTCAGATCCCTTTGCAGAGCCTCCCGACCCTCCAGCAGATCCACACTTCCACCCAGCTTAGTGTCGTCCACAAACTTGCTAAGGGTGCACTCGATGCCTTCATCCAGGTCATTGATAAAGACATTGAACAGGGCTGGACCCAGCACTGAGCCCTGGGGAACCCCACTTGTCACTGGCAAAGCACTGATCGGTGTCTGTACATTAGTTTTGCGTGTGAAGAGCTGAAGGAGGGCAGTTGGCTGCAGTCTTTGAGCCATTACAAATTAGCAGCTTTCTGTTAAACACTAACTTGGGCTGCAGCAAAGGGATATTCTTGACCAAATCCTTTTTGACATGGACATACTACAGCTCCAATAGAGAGCTAGCTATGCTTTAAGGCGGTGCTTATCCTGTAATCCTCATAGCTATAGAATTATAGAATCATTTAGGTCGGAAAAGACCTTTAAGATGGAGTCCAATTGTTAACCTAACACTGGCAAGCCCACCCCTAAGCCATTTCCCTAAGTGCCACATCTACACATCTTTTAAATACCTCCAGGGATGGCAACTCCATCATCTTGTCCCGATGCTTGACAACCCTCTCAGTGAAGAAATTTTTCCTAATACCCAATCTAAACCTCCCCTGGCACAACTTGAGGCCATTGCCTCTCATTCTATCCCTTGTTACTTAGGAGAAGAGACCAACACACACCTCACTACAACTTCCTTTCAAGTACTTAAAAAAAGCCATGAGGTCTCACTTCAACCTTTCTTTCTCTCAGTTCGCTCACCCACTCCTCACATCACAGCAGTGTTAAGCAAGTCAAGTACACAGGTCTCTACAGACACGTTTTTAAAAATTAGTTTTAAAAAATGCAACCGAAGGTTGAAGCGTCTTAAATAAACCATGAACAGCAGAGAGAGAGAGATACACAGACACACACAAAACACGCCAAAGGCAGCCAGCTGCCAAAACAATATTTGGAATGCTGCTGTGTTCCAGCTGTGCTGAAGGTTTCTGCCTCTCATTGTGGAGTGGGTGAGAAGATCTTGGTCATGGAAGCACACAAGCCAGTGTGTAAGTTTGTCCTTGTACCTAGCTCCATGTGACCACCCAGGAGAGGGAGACCTGAGGTTTACTTCACTGCTTTACCTGATCTCTGAAAACTCCACCCATGGTGGCAGCTGCTTGTTCCCAATAGGAAAACATCGTGGGACGGGGCTCCTGGCAAAGCCACTGTGGAGACATCAGCTCCATGCCTCTTAAAGGCCATGCTAGAGTCAACCCACATAGAAATCCTCTTTGTCTGAGCTGAAGGAAAACTCAGAAGTCAGCAAGACACCAAGGTTTTAGGCACTACAAAGCTAGCTTGGAGGCTCCAACCCTCCAGCCATGTCTCTGAAATACTGCTTTCCTTCTTCCTCCCTTGAGATGAACCTGCATGCAAGGTGAACTGCAATCTGCTTTGCACAAGGGCTCTGCAAAGGATATCGGGGCACTTTTCAGCACCCCAATTCAAAAAATCACGTGGATTATTCAGTGCAAGGTATTTGACACGAGAGAGACAGCAGTTCACATGATTTGAAGACCAGTTCAGCCCTGGATACAGGTGACAACATTAATCAAAGCCAAATAAAAACTTAATCCTTGGGCCTTTTAGTCCCTTGTCAACCTTCCAGCATACTTGCGCTCAGTGTGAGTGCCATGCTATCTGGCAATGATACGCTAGTCACTGATACAACTAATGCATTGTATCTTAGAAGGGAAACCTTGTCTTGCTGAAAACCAAGTTTTGGAAGGTACTCTTCCAGCTGAACTCCATGGTAATTTTGCCGTTGATTTAATTATCAGATTTATTCCAGTCATTAGTTTTCACTCCCTTTCTAATCTCTGGATGAAGTCTCAAATCAAAGCAAATGCTTTGCACGTAACTTATGAAGTATGAAAATTACCAGTTTGTAAGGGACAGCCTGATAGTCGGTGATTGCTGTCTAAATAATGACCAGAACCAGAATAGCTCACGTGAGAGAGCCACCCTCCCTGCTTCTCTTTCAGCACTGGTGTTGGCTTGCACATCCAGTAGATGCCAGCAGAGACCTGAGTAGCCAGCAGAGCCTTTCAGCCACTGATTCAAGAAAATCCTCCTTCTGGTAATGACATCAACCACTCTGCCTTCAGGACTGCTGCATCCCAAACAAAAACATTCAGAACAAGTGTTGTGAGCAATGCAGTGCAAGCCCTAAGTGTACCTCTCTGAAACCTAATTTTAAAGGTGGGTTGAGTAGTCATCATTAAACTCAACACAAGATGCTCTTTGGAAGGCTTGTCATAGAGGCTGAAATGAATGATTTGGAAATCACATCAGGGAAGTAGCATTTTGTGTGATGCTGGTTAATGTCTGTGCTGCATGCTCTCCAAAGCTGCAGCCCAGATGCCTGGTGAGATCAGTCCTGATGCTGGCAGGGCACTTAGTTCAGTGACAGAGCTGCCTCATCCCCTCTGACTGCATTTGTATTTTTACATGGTGACTCTGGCTATTAATAATTGGGTGCACCTCTAGATCTGCTTGCAAAGCATTGCACAGGCACAAGGTAGTAACTAATTGCTAGAAGAATAAACTGGTCCCAAATCCTGCAGGGGTTGTCACCAGCAGTGTGATTATTAAGGGAAATGAGAAAATATGATAGATATATCCATGCAGGACTTATATATTATTGATAGTTGATTGTATATATTATTGATAGTTGAACGGTTGGACTTGATGATCCGGTGGGTCTCTTCCAACCTGGTTATTCTGTGATTCTGTGATTCTGTGATCCTGTGTAATAAACAGAGAATTGTATTATGAATATAATAAGAATGGGTGTTGGAAATTAATCTTTATAACAACTACAAGAATACTGTTCAATTGTCCCATGTACAGCCCCAGTCCAGCTGAATCAACAGGTTGTGTAAGAAATGTCAGACCTAGAACACAGATGTTATATTTTCTGATAACTGACGATTAAAAGGTCAACTTATTTTTGAGTATAGACTTAGACTAGGTATAGGTATAAGTTAATGGAATGGCTTGAAGTTTTTCTTTGAAGTTTAAAGGTGAATAGATGTGTCTCAAGAAAGAAGATAAGCGACTTTTATGACCAGAGGAGGAACATAACCTGCTGAAGCATCACTTCTGAGGGAGAACTGAAACGAGACAGTGGAGATAAATTATCAGGGTGGACTTCTGTGGACTTTTGAGTTAATGAAAAATAAAGAACTAGGAGCACATGGAAGAACACCAATAACTTTTCAAAGAAAATACCTATTGTATAATGCTATGTCAGAATATATAAATATCTGATGGTCTTGTGTGGGCCTTTGCCGCTCACTGATGGCTCAGCTCCGAGTTGTAAATAAAGCAAGCCTAGAGTTACCCACTGTCTGGTGAAAATCCATTAACAGGGATCCAGGCTTGGGTGCCCCAATGCCCAGCTGTACTGTGCTGCTCTGCTGCTACAAGCCATGAGCTTTCCAGGACCACTGGGGTGAGTTCCAGCAGCTTCACTGGAGCTGGATGTGGGAGGACGAGGCACTACTCACACCACGTCCAGCCTTGTTGCTGTTCCTAGTTTGTGAAGGAAAGGAGTTGCCAGTGCCATGCTGCTGGCAGCTCACTACCTTGAGTCTTGAAGCACCTACACTTGCCCCAGCTGAAGCGTTTCATAGAATCATAGAATCATAGAATAACCAGGTTGGAAGAGACCCACCGGATCAACGAGTCCAACCATTCCTATCAAACACTAAACCCTTAGCACCTCGTCCACCCATGCCTTAAACACCTCCAGGGAAGGTGACTCAACCACCTCCCTGGGCAGCCTGTTTGGGGAACAGCTCTGCTTTTCTAGGTATTTCTTGCCTAGGAAATCACCACTGTGACAATCAAGAGGAAAAGTGACGTGGAGAGCCAGACTGCAAATCCCTCTTAGTGGCTTAAAATGGATGAGTCACAGGGGAAATCAAAGTGAAAGTAGCACAAACCCCAGGGCACAACATCAGAGCCTGCATTAGTCTGGCTGGGTAGTGATGGATGATCTACTCAGCCAAAAACTCCCCAGGAGGCTCTGCCTGAAGCCAGAGGGAACACAGCATATGGAATTCAGAGGCAAACGGAAGACCAGCACAGTATGATGTGCGCTGGGAGTCACAGCACTGGACTCCCTCGCAAAGACCTTCTCCTCACCAGGCAGCTGTGCCAGAAGGAAGGCAGGTGGTGACATGCTCCAGCATTTCTGTCCCAGGCAGCTGGCAGCACTGTGCCAGGCCCCTACCCCAGCCAGGCTGGGGTGTCTGCTCAGCCCTGCCCTGCTCCTGCCCCCATCAATGTGGGCATCACCGCACTGTGCTCAGCTTCACTCGTTGGTTCTTGCCCAGGGGTAAGTTTTTGGCTGAGCCATAAAGACAGACTCTTGTAGCGCAAGCTGTATAGCCACAATTGAAGACCAATCTGTGTGTTTTCTGCAAAGATCATTGCATTCATCTTGCCACCCCAGCCAAAAAGTTTGTTCTGGTACTTGCTGCTCAGGCAGCAATCAAACCCTGGAGCCTTGCTGGAGCTGTTTGTACCAGACGAAGCAGCACACCTGTGTGCCCACAGGCTTCTGGGGTGATCATGAAAGATGAGCTGGATCCAGCTGTGACTCAGCAGAGGAAATGAATTTACTCTGAGATGACCCATTTGTTATTTGTGCTATTTCTTCTTTGTCTAGCTGGCACTGAGGTTCTCCAGGTTCAGCTGGTTTCAAAAAGGCAGGCATTAGCAGAAGCCCACAAAACAGAATGGGGAGCAACTCCTAAATACTTGAGCTACTTAATTTTGTGCATCCACTATCCTTGCCTACATAAACTGTTTTCAACCTTATCTCTTCCACAAATATTCAGCTTAGAAACTACTGAACAAAGGAGCATCTAAAGAGATTCATAGATTCATAGAATGGTTTGGGTTAGAGGGGACTGAAGTTCATCCAGTATCTCCCCTCTTACCATGGGCAGGGACACCTCCTACTAGATCAGGTTGCTTAAAGCCTCCTCCAGCCTGGCCTTCAACATCTCCAGGGATGGGGCACCCATGACTTCTCGGGCCAATCTGTGCCAGTACCTCACCACCTTCACAGGAAAAATTCTCTTCCTAATATCTCATCTAAATCTCACCTTTTTCACCTTAAAGTCATTCCCCCTCATTCTGTCCATGCAGTAGACCCTTTTGTAGGCCACCTTTAAGTACTAGGAGATTCATAAACTGAAAAACCTGGGTCTTAAAGCTTTGCTCTGGAAAGCTGATTGCACCTCTTCTTGGAGGGGTTTCTATTTTTGTGTGTGCTGAAGAGTTAAAGGTGTTTACAAACCTCAGTGCTTCATGCATTGCAGGTGCTTTCCCTTCAGACACAGGGACACCCATTCCTCCTTGTCCCCACTGTAAGGAGAAACAGAAAGCTGCAGTGGAATGACTTTGGGGAGGTTACTTAGAGAGACACCACTCCTCGGCTCCTGGGGAGACAGATGATCTTTAAGGTCCCTTCCAAACCAAACCATTCCATGATTCTATGAGATTAAGAGTGGAAATATTCAGTACTGCCCTTCTGCGCCTCTGCTTCTCCCAGGGGCCAGAGCAAGTCTGACTGAAGGCAGCAGAAATCTCTCCACCTGCTTCTGCAAGCAGCACAGATGTGCAGGTTTAAAATCTTAGATTTATGCCTGGTGGCCTGACCAGAGGGCTTCACTGAAGTGTGCACACTCCCATCCCATCCCATCCCATCCCATCCCATCCCATCCCATCGCATCCCATCCCAGTGGAGGGCATCTAGCAGGATGTTGTTGCTGCAGCTGGTAAGGAACAAAGCCCCCTGGGTAGACCCTACAAATTGCAAACCCTGAGGGGTCATAGACTTGGACAAGAGCAGCAAGATAAATTTCTCTTAAATTGCTTATCCAGCAATTCCCTCGCAACCACGTAACCATAATTTGCTTACCCGACATAGCAACATGCTCTGAACTAATCTCGGTATGAGGGAGAAAAAAATGCTCTGACTAACCAGGTCACTTATCTCCCCAGTGAAATCTAATGTGCCACGGCAATTGTGCTCCTTCCTGACCTGTGCCTGTGGCTGCTGTGCTCAGTCTGGTGCATTTTACAGAACATTTGGTAATATACAGTCCCTGAGGTCATGTCGAGTTTTGAATGCAGTATCTGAATTGTAGATTCTTTCCATATAATGAAACTCAAATGGTGATTGCCCCCTGCGATTAAATTGGAAAAATTTGCTGTAGAAACGAGGTCTTGCCTGAGTGCTTCACTCCAATTTCACAGTAAGAAGGGTCTTGGACAGAGATAAGGATCTGGGCAAAGAACAAGGCTGGGGCTTCCTTGCCCTTCCTTGAACCCAGGGGATGCTCTGCACAGAGCCTGGTAAAGTAAAGCTGTGCAAACCTACACAAGCATGAATTCAAGTAGATGGAAAAGCCACTGGTACCTCACAGTGCCTGAAGCCCAGATAAAACCACACACATCTCCCCAGCATGGCTTTGCTTACAGCAGCATCCTGGAAATCCAAAGAGATAGGTTCAGTAGCAGGATCATAGCTATGTTTGGTTGTTCTGTATCCTCCAGACTTGCTGCCGTGGTGCACAGGATAATCATGGAATTATAGAAGGATTTGAGTTGGAAGAGACCTTAAAGCCTGTCCAGTTCCAGCCCCCTGCCATGGGCAGGGATGCCTCCCACTGGATCAGGGGCTCCCAGCCCCATCCAACCTGGCCTTGAACACCTCCAGGGATGGGGCAGCCACAGCTTCCCTGGGCAACCCATACCAATGCCTCACCACTCTCACAGGAAAAAATTCTTCCTAATATTTAATATAAATCTTCCCTCTTTCAGCTTAAAGCCATTCCCCTTTGTCCTATCCCTGCACTCCCTGATCAAGAGCCCCTCCCCAGGTTTCCAATAGGCCCCCTTTCAGTACTGGGAGGCTGCTGTAACGTCTCCCCAGAGCCTTTTCTCCTCCAGGCTGAACAACCCCAACTCTCTCAGCCTGTCCTCATAGCAGAGGTTCTCCAGCCCCCTGATCATGTTTGTGGTCTCCTCTGGACTCACTCTAACAGATCCACATCCTTCCTCTGCTGAAGACTCTAGAAGTGTGTGCAGGACTCTGGATGAGGTCACACAAGAGCAGAGTAGAGGGGCAGAATCCCCTCCCTCGACCTGCGGGTCACACTTCTTTTGATGCAGCCCAGGATAAGCTTGGCTTTCTGGGCTGCAAGCGCTCACATCTTGAGGTTCTCATCCACCAGCAACCAATACCCTTCTCTTCAGGGCAGCTCTCAATCTATTCTCTGCCTTGTAATTGTGTTTGGGATTGCCCTGACCTGGGTGCAGGACCTTGTACTTGGCCTTGTTGAACTTTATGAGGTTTGCCCGAGCCCACCTATCAAGTCTGTCAAGTTCCCTCTGGATGGCATCCTGGTTTAGGGCAGCTCTGCTTGCTGCTGCCCAAACACACAGTCACTGTCACCTTTGGCTATTTGACTCGAATTATGATGGGTGGAATTAAAATTATCCCTCCTCAGCTATGTTGGAGGAAACTTAAATATAATGCTTAGCATTTTGAGTGTTCCACAGCCAGAGAACATTGAACTTTTCAGACCACAGTAGAGATCTGGCAGAGGAAAGCAAGAGAAAGGATTTATTTTATATATGACAGCTCTAAAACTGCGAAGTCCAGGGAAGAGCCAGCAGATGGTAGTGCTGCCTTTCCTGAGGCTCTGCTGGGGCCCGGGAGGACAGACTCCTGGCTTTCTCCCTGGCTCACCTGCACACAAGCCTGTGTTTAAGACTAAAAATAATATAAAATGCTCAGAGGTTTCAGGTCAGAATGTTTCTGATTCAAACAGAGAGCTCTCCTTTTCCCATGCAGAACCCTGAGCAAGGCCAGGGAGAGACTTCACTGTCTCCAGCGATACCTGCAGGATTTGCTGCAGGAGAGGGGATGGGGACAGGGATGGTGCTGCCTCACAGCCTCTATCCTCTCATCAGATTTCATGTCAGCTTGGACTCTTCCGTTTCCCTCAAGAAGAAGAGCTCGAAGGGCATGTTCACCCACAGCACATTTTCTTTCTTTCTTTCTTTCTTTCTTTCTTTCTTTCTTTCTTTCTTTCTTTCTTTCTTTCTTTCTTTCTTTCTTTCTTTCTTTCTTTCTTTCTTTCTTTCTTTCTTTCTTTCTTTCTTTCTTTCTTTCTTTCTTTCTTTCTTTCTTTCTTTCTTTCTTTCTTTCTTTCTTTCTTTCTTTCTTTCTTTCTTTCTTTCTTTCTTTCTTTCTTTCTTTCTTTCTTTCTTTCTTTCTTTCTTTCTTTCTTTTTATTTCATTACTTACGGGGTTGCATTTCTACACTGGTTTCTGTATTGGGGGGTGAGCCTGTTCTTGGGGTGCTCCAGCTGCAGATCTGATGACTGGGCGTGACATTGCTGAAGTTCAAGTGTACCCCAGAACATCTGCTTGAACTGTGACATAGGCACTGGGGACAGAATAAGGGACAGAGCCAGATCCAGCTGCAACACTGGTGGGAGCAGGACTGGACATGTCCCAGCTTTGCTTACCCTTTCCCAAGGGTCTCCATGAGGGACATCAAAGCCTGACAGATCCGTTGGTCCCATTGTACCTTCCTTTGGGAGTAAATAAATATTTTTTGGATGTGAAGTATATAAATATTTTTTGGTTGCTCAGGAAAGTTGTGGATGCCCCAGCCCTGGAGGTCTGGATGGGCCTTGGGCAGCCTGATCTAGTGGGATGTGTCGGGTTGGGACTGGATCATCTATAATGTCCCTTCCAATCTTTAATGTCCCTTGTTCAGTTCTGGGCCCCTCACCACAAGAAGGATGTTGAGGCTCTGGAGCAAGTCCAGAAGAAGCAACGAAGAGCAACGAAGCTGGTGAGGGGGCTGGAGAGCAGGCCTTACAAGGTGCAGCTGAGAGAGCTGGGGTTGTTTAGCCTGGAGAAGAGGAGGCTGAGGGGAGACCTCATTGCACTCTATAACTACCTGAAAGGAGGTTGTAGAGAGGAGGGAGCTGGCCTCTTCTCCCAAGTGACAGGGGACAGGACAAGAGGGAATGGCCTCAAGCTCCGCCAGGGGAGGTTTAGGCTGAACATTAGGAAAAAATTCTTCACAGAAAGGGTCATTGGGCACTGGAACAGGCTGCTCAGGGAGGTGGTTGAGTCCCCTTCCCTGGAGGTGTTTAAGGGACGGGTGGACGAGGTGCTGAGAGACATGGTTTAGTGTTTGATAGGAATGGTTGGACTCGATGATCCAGTGGGTCTTTTCCAACCTGGTGATTCTATGATTCTATGAAGTCTGAGCAACCTCCTGCCCATCCAGCACCCTGTGACCCCTTGCTAGTGGCACCACAGCAGCAGTGCTGCCAGTGAGGCTTGGAGCCCTGCGTCTCCCTGTCCAGCCTTGTCTTCCCTACTTACTGAGCTGAGTTTTGCGTGCAACGCTGCGTCTGCACCAGGTCATCGCCCCAGCCTCTTGACTCATCTTTTCCAAGTTGGGGGCATGATGCCAAGGATAACAGGCTGAGTGCGGGAGATGATACGTGACACTCCCTGCTCCAGCAGGACTCCCAGTCACCCCAGCCTTCAGCAATGGGGAAAGCCGCTGGGCTGGAGCGGAGCAAAGCCAAGGCTGGCTCAGCAGGTTTGATGCCACCAAGCTGGGTAGTCCCATGAGGCAATTCCCCTGGGAGTGCCATGCCCAGAAGCTCCTCTGGCACCGACGGGTCTGGGCAGGTTTGGCCTATCCAGCACACCCTCCTCATGGCTTTGACTGGAGGGACCAGCCAGGATTCAAGGCACAGAAACCCTTTTCCAGGTGAGAACCCAACTGACCAGAGCACTGGTGAACATGAACTCCTGGTGACGTGGCCTCACACAGCACAGCCCTGCTGGTCTGGCACAGCACCTGCCCCTTTCCCCTTTTCTCTGGGATGACAATGTCATATCTCAAATTATGTTCCCAGCCATAACTGCTGCTGTTTCAGCCCTAAAGAAGGGTTTGTAAGATTGGGAAGCTTGCACATCACTAGTTTGTTTTGGTTTTTTTGTACTTCAAATAAGCCCCATGGCATCTTGGCTTCTATCAGAAACGGTGTGACCAGCAGGTCCAGGGAGGTTATTCTCCCTCTGTACTCGGCACTGGTGAGACCGCTCCTCGAGTCCTGTGTTCAGTTCTGGGCCCCTCACCACAAGAAGGATGTTGAGGCTCTGGAGCGAGTCCAGAGAAGAGCAACGAAGCTGGTGAAGAGGCTGAGGGGAGACCTCATTGCATACCAGAAAGGAAGTTGTGGAGAGGAGGGAGCTGGCCTCTTCTCCCATTCAGACGAATGAAAAGCTCCTGTCTTGGCTCAAATCTCCCACTGCCACCCTGCCTCCATCCTAGGGACTGTCCTGTGTCACACAAAGGAATGGCCCAGGAAACCTGCCATTTGCCATCAACCAGAATTTCAGGTCCTCGTCAGGTTGCATGTTTTGGCCAGCTTGTTCACATCCATTAGGGATGCAACCCAGTGCTGGGGCACAGGGTTTTATGAAGGGAAAATCAGCTGAAGCCACGCTGGGTCCTTTCATTACTCAGCTCAGGGCTACTTCTGTACGGCACCATCAGCCCACCCAGCCGCGGGGTGCTGTGATGGTAGCTGAGCTCTTCATCACTGCCCTGAGCTCCTGGGTCATAAATACGTCCTGTGGTAAGAAACACCGGCCATGGGACGTACACAGAAAGAAGCTGCCACGTCTAGCAGGTGGGATCACACCGAAGGAGGACCCAGCAAGCACAGAGATGTGCTGACATCCCATCTATGCTAGCACAGTGAGTGCTCAATGATTATACTGGGAAAAACCCTGAACAAAGTGGGGAAGAGCATGGGTTTGATCCCATTATAGAATCATAGAATCACCAGGTTGGAAAACACCCACCGGACCATCGAGTCCAACCATTCCTATCAAACGCTAAACCATGCCCCTCAGCACCTCATCCACCCGTGCCTTAAACACCTCCAGGGAAGGTGAATCAACCCCCTCCCTGGGCAGCCTCTGCCAGTGCCCAATGACCCTTTCTGTGAAAATTTTTTCCTAATGTCCAGCCTAAACCTCCCCTGGCAGAGCTTGAGGCCATTTCCCTCCTCATCACCACAGACGTTAGGGTCTGGGGATGTTGGGCGCTGCAAAGGTCCCTGGTGCAAAGAGCATTAGAAAAAGAAGAAAATAATACATAGCCCAGATGGAAGGTGTGTGGAAAAGGCAATGATAAGTGTGAATAGGCCAACTGGGGTTTGGGCTGCTGTCAAGAAAACATCTTTGGTGTGTCTAGATATGCTTGCTAAAGGCACACTGACCAGCCCAGCCAGCACCAGCTCAGCTGAAGAATGCAAGATGATCCAATCCCGGTGGTTGCTTCAGTGCAGGCTCCTACAAAACCTGGTCACCAAGGTGGGAACAGGTAGTAGCAACAACACAGTGGGGAGAAATGAATGGGCTGCTAACAGGAGGTGTTTCAGCGCAAACATGTGAGCAACCATGAGGAGAGAGACGAGAGCCAGGAGGGTGGAAAAACCTCTGAACGCCTGAAATGCAGCACACAGAAAAGCACTGAAGTGGGAATAACAGCCAACGCCAGCAATGACTGCAAATACCTCTGAAACAGAGCAACCCACGGAAGGACTTCTCTTCCAAACCCACTTCAATCCCCAAATACACCTTTTTATTCCCCAAAAAATAACTCGCGGCTCTGTCACGTACACTCACCGAAATCATTTTTCTTTATTGCATATCGCCGTCTTAGAAAATGTACAGTCTCATAACATTACACAGCATTTCCCGCTAGCTAAGACTACTGACATCCTTGCACCTAACAGACTACCTTGGTCACTACGAAGCTAATAAAGTCCAAGACATATACTTCAGTTTACAAATTATTATGGAATTTTTTTTTTTCCTTTTTGGCATTATTAAAAAAAAAAACATCTTTAAAATACACACCCAAGAGAAAAGAGTGGCTACATACACCAGCACCAATCTAGAAGTAGTTTTCGACAATGGCACATGGAATTATCTGCACACAGCCTTTCATTTATTTATAGAGATATAATATTTTTTGTCTTTTTTCTTCTCTTTTTTTTGGAAAGAAAACAAAGAAACGGCAAACTCAGCCCTGTAATGAGGCTGCTATAAAACAATTAAAAAAACAAAACCAAAACCAAAACAGGTTTGGAAGGGCAAGAGGAAATCTGTCAGGAAAGGTCCTGATGTGGCACTGGGGTTGCGGAGGCAGGAGCTGTGGGTGGGTGCTGGCAGCCCCGCACCCAGGGACCCTGGGAGGCTATCGCCTTTAGGGACTCCCACCACCTTTCAAATGAAACACACGTGACCAACCATTCCTTAAACCATCAGAGGCCAGACTTCTTTTTTTAACCTTTTCTTTTTAATTCTTTTTTTTTAAATATTTTAAATTCCCCCCCAAAGTCCATTCCCCCAATTGTATCATCAGCCCTATTTTTTCAGCCATAAATAAAAAATATAAATAGAGGCACTTTAGTTAAGGAATAGTATTATCATTACCTTCTGTCTTTATTTCCCCCTCCTTCTTAAAGCAAAGTGCTTAACTCCACCTTTGAACATAATCTGCAGGTTTTGCAGCTGCTGGGTTACGAGGTGCTGGACTTCTATTTTGCGCTTACCTGCTTTATTTATTACTGCTTTAAATGCTACTCAGAAAGTCTTTTTTTTTCTTCTTTTTTTTTTTTTAATCTACAGTGCGTCAAAAGTTGCAACAAAGAAAAGAACAAAAATGGTAAAACCACAGCTCTTGACAACTCCGGTCAGAGAGAGATTTCACAGCTTTCACTCAGCACGCAGAGCCCAGGGCCTTCAGGTGCTAAGAACCATTTTTTTTTTCTTTATACAAATTAGTTTAAACAGCACTTTTGCTATACAGTACATACAGTTAACTGACGTCCCACACCCCACCAGTAATACCGATTATCTGACAAAATAATCAAAAAAACCAACCATTTCCAATAGTGTTAATATCTAGTGCAACAGGGACAAACTCATCTCTCCACAGGAAAAAAAGAACAAACAAAGAAACAAAAAAAAAAAAGGATTACAAAAGTATTGGTGGTATAAAAAAAGGTTTTGGTTTGTTTTTCTTAAAAAAACACACCACAAATAAATAAAAGTAAAAAGTAACAGTCCTCTATATATTCAGCATAATTTAAGAATAGAAATGTTAATATGTTAATGGTGGTTACTTTTTATTCTCCAATTCTTAATTTTCTAAACCCATAAATTATTACTCCCTGAGAGCTTTGAATTATTTTTATTATTTTTTTTTTTGTCTTTTTTTGGACTGACATTTGACAGGTAGTTCAGCTTACAATGACAATGACAGCAAACCTGGCTAAGAGACGAGTGTTTCTTGGCATCGCTGCTTCTGTGTGTCCGGTAAAGGAAAGAAAAAGAAAAGAAGATGGGTGAAAGCTGGTGGCTTTTGCACCAGCCCCTTTGCACATCAGGTCCTGACCCACCTTTACAGAGGATACAGTTTGTCCCATTGAACAGAAAACAAGAATAAACATTACAACGCAAAAGTTTATGCTCTTCTTCTCCTCCGAGAACCGACCTTTCCCACCGCCTTGGGTCAGAAATCATTAGAAAAGTATAAATACATCTGTGTGGCGTTACAGCAATAAGCACTTTGGGATAAACTTTTTCCTTTAGCAAGGTGGCGGTAAGAGGAAAAGGAGCGTTTCCCAAGGATGATGGGAAGAGCACTGCCCAGAGTGCCCGCGGCACCAAGCTCAGGAACCAGTGCGAAAGCACAGATGTGCGAGTTTTTTTGAATAATCACAATGAGAAAAAAACCCAAAACCAGATTAAGTTCAGTCAACTTTGTTTTTTTTTTTTCTTTTCCTCTTTAAACCACTTGGCTTGTGCGCAAGGCGTCTCCCGCCAACAGCCCTGGGGAGTCCAAGCAGGAGAGTGGCAGGGAGCAGCTTCCCATTGCCTCTGGGGATCCCGGGGACCACCAGCATCTCTGGGTTGGGGTCTCTCCTGCTCCGTGGACGCAGAATTGTGCTTGTGCATGGGGAGAGCTACTTTTTGGAGGGGGCTGAGAGCAGGAGGTGGTGCGGGTGCCCATCAAGGTGGGCTGCCCACACACCTCCATCTGCACCCCGACCCGACTATGTACACAGTATATACACACACACACTTGCCCGCGGGGAGAAAGAGCGTGCCACTGTTTTGCTTTGAGTCACAAGGCAGTATAACGGGAGTAAAAAAACACCCCAGTCACTTCAAAAAGACTAATCCGCGTTTTTTTCTTGTTTTTTGTTGTTGTTGATGTCTGTTTTTCAGAAGTTGAGCTTGGTGACGGGCCTCTCACGGCCGCTGTCAGCCAGCTGGTTGGCAATGCGCTTGCGGTTGCGCTTCAGCTTGGAGAGGTCCTTGTCAAAGACTTCACCTGAGCGCAGGGCGGAGACAAGGTCGTCGAACTCACCACCTTCCTCCCCACTCTCCTTCGCCTTCCTTGCCTTGCGCTCTCGCTCCCGCTGCTCCTTCAGCTACATGCCGCAGTGGGAGAGGGGAAAGGAGACATCTCACTCTCATGCAGGTGATTGCGGGAGTGCCCAACACACGTGGTGACTTCCAAACCCATAAACAAGAGTAGTTTCCCACCCCAGTATTTGGCACATGAAGCTGGTCAGGTTTATTGATGCAAACTATGGGCTGATTTCCACACAGCAGCTCACAGGCAGCACCAGGTCTGCTCTATGTCTTAGCTCCAAGATCTCACCAACCCAAGGTCATTAGTGAATTAAGCAAGCAACAGTGAAAGGCAGGTGGGTCTAAGAGTGCAGAAGTTCTTTGCCTAGCCTTCAGCACTCCCTGTGCCACCATGGCCAAGGATAGCTGTTGGGGACAGCACAGCATGGTGGCCTTCCTCAGGTGTCCTGAGGTTCCTGCTGGACTTGCCAGTGCCCACTTACCTGTGCCTCCATGCGTGCCCGGCGCTCTTCCTCCTCCTTCCTCCTCCTCATGTTCTCGTTCTCCTGTTTAGCCTCAGTCACAGCTTGAAGGAACTGGTCAAAGATGCCAAAGAACTCATCGGGCTGCATTTTGTCCGTGTCTTCTCCAAAGTGCTTCACAGCCTTAGAAAACTGGGAGAGAAGACAGGGATCTGTCAGTCTTGGAGATACTCACTACTCTGGTGAAACCCACCATGGGAAGTCTTTGACCTGATGGAGCAGAAAGAAGCACTTCCAGCGGCCATGGCAGAGAGCGGGGCTCTGCTTCATCAAACCTTGACTTAGACATGAAAGAATTCATCTGACATTTTACCTGCTGTCCTGTAAAAGCCAAACTGGATCACTTCCGAGCCTCCTTTCCTAAAACATTCTCACACAACCCTTCTCATGTCTGGCTCTGCCGAAGCTCCCTTTGCCCCAGCTCGACTTTATTAACTAAGCAGCAGTAAAAACAAGGAAGCAAAATATTGTGGGACTGAAGACTGAAGACATAAACCTAATAGTAAACACGGCAGGGGAAGGGAAACTCGCACTTTAAAGTTTGCCTTTGAAGTATTTTTGGGGGATTATTTATCATTGCCACATGCTCTGCTATTGAAACCAAATGTGTTGGTGAAACTTCTAAAAGACATTTCTGCCCAGGCTCAGGCACAGCCCTGGGGAGGGAAATAGGGAGTTTTCCGGCCTTTCGTGCTGTTTGCACACCATTAATGTAAGGGAGTCGAATGAGGCTGTAGTAAAGGTCAGGACAGGACATCCATGAATTGCCGATGTGTCCTGATCCCCAAGGAGCTCACGAGTCGTCCTTGGGACTGATGTCCTTTGTTCTTGCTTCCAGTTTGAAGGAGACTCTGTGCACAGAAAATTTGTTAAAATTGTGATGGTGCATTCAGGAGATAAGCATGCTTAAATAAAAATGAAAACAAAATCAAAGTATGAATAGATTTATTAGTTGCTTTGATTCTGCTGGGTAGACTGAGAGGAAGATTTTTAAAGCCTGCCTATATGATTAAGTTCTATTTGCATGGATGCCCCAGGCTCTTCAAAAGATATTTAGAACATTTTTATTTCTTTGTTTACTTAAGAGACTTAGCACTTCAAGATGCAGGGAGGAATCTGAGAGGTGCCACTATATAATTCAAAATAATTGGGGTTATTTTTGTTGATTTTCATTAAGATACTCAATTCTCTGCCATGTTACAGGAGATTCTGGGGAGGGGAAAGACTGAAAATGTTATCCTCACAGGACAGGAAGTTTAGAAAATAATGATGTTTCTGCTTGCCTAAGAGAAAGCATTTGAATCTGGACATGTGTTTTAAAAGTGAAAAGCAGGCGCACTTTGCACGGCCCATCCTATCCAATAACCACAGGAACAGCTGCGCTTTGCTTCCAAGTAGACTTGGATGGGCTCTGAGGACCACGACCACACCTTCTCCTCCAGATCCAGCCAAGTCTGCAGAAGACAATACAGTTTGCAGAGCATTTGTCATCATCTCCGCAGTCCTACCTCACTGCAGGCATCATTACTGTCAACAGTTTAAAAGGGTGACCTGGGTTAGACATGGTCTCAGGAAGGCCGTGGTCAATCATCATGCCCAAGCATGTGTGGATGGTCTGAAGGACAGTGGCAAATGGACATTGGTACATCCAGAGGGGAGGAGGAGGTAGTAACACTTGGTAACTTCTGTCTTTGGAGAGGTAGCTCATGCAGTAGGATGAAGATGAGACATGTAAACCAGCCTGTGCTGGACTATCTCCCTGCCACTTCTATCAAGATAAAGACCAGGCCAGGGAGGAGATACTGGAGGACAGTTCTTGAAGGAAATGGAAACCAGCTGTGTGCCCCTTTGCTGAAGGAGGGTAAGCAAAAGGGAATTGCTTGGAAATCACAGATGCCAGTCAATGGACACCCTTTTGCTGTGATTTAAACTGGACCGGTAGGGAGAAAAGGACGTGGTAAAGGGTTATTTCATGTGGCTGCAAAGAACCCCAAGGAATCACTCCGAGGAAGGCAAACCTTTTAAGCAGCTTCTCTAAGCAGGTCTGAAGTTGGCATTGATTCATGTCACTGAGCTCCTTGCACCTCTTCTCTGGAGAGAAGAGCTGGGCAGGTCTCAGAACGAAGTCAAGCATCAGATGTTATTTTTCCCTAAAGAAGTGGGGTCACTGAGCAGCCTGCGTTGTCTCTGATATCAGCCTATGGATGATCTCATGTCCAGCCTGAAGCCTTGGCTGAATTTCTTCCTCCTCTTCCAACAATACCAGACAGAACAGACTGCTTCCTTGCCACCTTCAGACTCCATTAGCCAAGGTGTCCCAGCTGCAACACTCCTGGCTCCAAAGCCACCAAAACCGGGATATTTCCATTTTAAAACACAGAAAGCAAAACAAGACCTCTAGGTTTGAGTGAAAGCTCTTCACCAAAATTGAGATTCTCACAAATGAATCACAGAATCACAGAATAACCAGGTTGGAAGAGACCCACCGGATCATCGAGTCCAACCATTCCTATCAAACACTAAACCATATCCCTCAGCACCTTGTCCACCCGTGCCTTAAACACCTCCAGGGAAGGTGACTCAACCACCTCCCTGGGCAGCCTGTTCCAGTGCCCAATGACCCTTTCTGTGAAAAATTTTTTCCTAATGTCCAGCCTAAATCTCCCCTGGCGGAGCTTGAGGCCATTCCCTCTTGTCCTGTCCCCTGTCACTTGGAAGAAGAGGCCAGCACCCTCCTCTCTACAACCTCCTTTCAGGTAGTTGTAGAGAGCAATGAGGTCTCCCCTCAGCCTCCTCTTCTCCAGGCTAAACAACCCCAGCTCTCTCAGCCGCTCCTCATAAGGCCTGTTCTCCAGCCCCTTCACCAGCTTTGTTGCTCTTCTCTGGACTCGCTCCAGAGAAGATGACCCATCTCCACCCTTGATGGGCACAACTCTCCCATGGCTAGCCCACTTCTGAAAGACAGGACGGGCATTTCACAGCTTTCAGCAACACATCCTGTGTCCCAGAAGAAGTCTGTTGGGCTGACCCCATCCTGGCATGTTGGGTTGTGGAGCAGAAAAAATGCCCTGGGGACAGACAGGGATGTACCCACCCACACACTTCAAAGAAACCATGAAGAGTAGCCCAGCACCTTTCTTATGTCAAGGTCTCAGCAGGACACTTGCATCATCTTGTCAGGGAGGTATCTGAGATGTTAGCACACGGCATGGGCTCCAGGATGGCCAGGACCATGCCTCCCCTGTTGGCTGGAGGAAAGGCTGAAATGCTACCCAGATCTCAAGGATGGTGGTGACCTTACCAGCTCTTTCGCTTCCATCAGAAGATCTTCGACGTCTGAGAAGCTGAAGCTAGCTAATGTGATGAACTGGCTAACGACGGACACAAACTTGTCGCCTGCTTGCTGAACCTGAGACTTCTGGAAGTCCAGCTCCTTTGGGGAAGAAAAAGAAGTAAATCTGGTCAGGCCCTGGCTGATGAGGGACACAAATACCATCAGCCTCTGGTAGCGCCCTTGAGCTTGTCCCTGCATCGGTGCCACGGGTACTGGCTGCACCACTGCTCCCTTCTGCCGTGTGTGAGACCATGGATTACCCTAGTTTCCAGTATCATTCCTGCAGCACACTTTTAAGGCCAAATCTTGCAAGGGGAGATTGTGGAAGCAGCATAATTTAGCAAGACAGTGAGTCCTTCGGGATACATCCACCATTTCATCACTACTCCAGCTGGTCCGCAGAAGCGCTTCCCAGCCCAAGCCCCAGCCCTCTGCAGTTTTACAGCCAAAGGGAGACCCCTCGGCACATCACAGGTCTTCCATGGACATCATCACTAGAATTACTCAGCCTCTCCTGGCGTGTTAGATGTAAACCATGCACGTGCCTCACCACACACAGCAACTTTGGTGCCAAAACAGCCCTAAGAGGGCAGGCGCACGTGCAGGCAGAAAGGAAAGACAAACAGCTCTCCAGGATGTGAGATAAAAGCAGTTTCACTGGGAGCTCCCTCGCCTGCCTCCCCAAGGAGGGATGCTGCAGTGCTTGGAGCTACGCCGGACTAGATTTGATTTAAATAATACTTACGGTCTCCACTGCTCTCAGGCCGCTCCTCAGAGTGTTTATTTCTTTCTCCAGCTCGGTCATGCTGTTGGAAAGCGCAAGATGTTAATTTTGGGCCTTCCTCAGCAACTTCTACTGCTCTTCAACCAAACTGATTGCGTTTTTCCACTGAAAAAGCCCCAGCACACATTGCCTCCCGTTTGCAAGGCAGCGCACCTAGAGCATCAAATCGGGTTGACAGCCCCTAAGCTAGGACAGCTGCCCGTCTCAAAGTGGCTGCCGTTGCTTGTTTTAAAGAAAAGCACTTTTGCGTATTTTTAATCAAGGGGACTGTGCAGGCTTAGCAAGCTCAGCAACTTCCAGACCTCTCAAAGCAAAAGGAGAGCTCAGGAGAGGGTTTTGTGGGGCACAGATTTCCCTTCTCCTCTCAAGGGCTACCAGAACATAGACCTGCTGTGCCCTTGCACAGCAGACAGTTTTTCAGGGAACTTCGGTTAGGTGAATGCCATGAGAAGCATAATTCTGAGCAGCAAGGATTTCAAAAAGGGAGACAACCCAAATATAGAAAAATAAAGATAAATCACCACGTCTGGCTCTGACTGTTTACACAAGGCTCAAGTCCCTGATGAGCATCCAGTTCAAGTGCTTACGGGTTTCTACCACCACATCTGAGTGGAAGCTTTCTCACAAAGGCTTGATGACCACAGGCTTGACATCTTTCCAGAGGTGATTGTCGTAGGGCTGGGGTATCTGGAAAAGCTGATGCTGGGTCACGGGGCAAGTGTTCCTGGCAGATTTAGTCTGGGAAAATGCAGTTTTGGAAGCCCTCTGCTCCAGCAGTTCATTACTAGTGGTGGGATTGACAGAGGCGGTAATTTTGCTTCACAGCTGCAGGGCTGGGGGGAATTTAGGGTTTTCTAGAGCTTTAGAAACTTTTTGGTTTCACTCTAGATTGGACCAAACCCAAATATTACATATGGTGTCCAGTTTAGAGCAAAATGATAAAGTTTAGAGGGGAAAAAAAAGACCCTTTATGCAGAAGGTTTCTTTCCCATACATGGATCTGTACAACAGCTGCAGATACACAAACATGAGAAAGCCAGAGCCTGCACCAGCAAGAAGCGTGCCCTACTCAACCATGTTCTCAGTCAATGCCTATGAGCACAGCCACCACACACTCCTCCTCGCATGCCGAGATTTGTTTAATCCCTATGGCTGATAATTATTTTACATTTTAAACAGGAGAATGCTTGCTTTGCACATTATGGATCCTCTGCGGGGAATTCACTGTTGCTACAAGAGCACTTTGAAACTTGAAAGACCCTTGAGCTGCCATATACTCTCTGCATATTTGCCATCCTCTCCCTAAAAAGGTGCAGTTTCAGGCCCTTTTCATCTTCAAGGCTAACACAAACGTGTGCTGACTGCGGAAATATGTGATCTTTGCTGCTCAGGTCCCCAAAGCAGCAAATCCCGTAAGCTCCCGCTGAACTTTAAAACCGAAACAACGCCTCATTGATTTCAGAGGGACTTCAGCACATACTTGAGGGCTTTGCAGAGCAACAGCAGATTCCTCCTGCACTTAAAAGTTCACCGTATGTTTAAGGGCTTTGCTGAATGGGGGCCTCCCCTGGCAAAGAGACGTCAGCAGGAGACATCAGCAGGAGACGGGCAAGGTTTAAAAGGTCGTTGCAAGGTTTAGAAGCTCTGTGTTGGTGGCAAAATTAGGGCCAGGCTAGACCAGGGCAGGTGAGCCCCTCGCACCGCTGCCCAGTCCTGCTGCGCCGCCGGCAAAGCTTCCTCACCACAGGCAGATAAACAGCTGCCCCTTATCTGCAGCCACACCGCAACTGCTTCCTCCCAGATTACTTAACGTACCATTAGAAATTAATTAAATGCTTCTGCGGTGAGATAACGACAGGAAACGTCTGCTCCAAGCAGCTCTCCTCCCTCGCCTTCGGAGGCTCAGAGGCTCACAAGCCTTTGTTGCAAGGGCTGAGATTTAAAGCCACCAGGTGATATTTGCTCCTACCTCCCAGCGTGGCCACAGCACAGGGCCCAGCCCTGTGGCCAGGATCTGGCCAGGAGCAGAAGCACCCGAAAGCAACATGGAAAGACAGGCTAAAGTGAGGGGAGAGGCACTCCCTAGGCACCACCTATATCCCTGCTTACTTGACTTTGGCTGCCTGCGGGATGTCTCGCAGCTCCTCATGCAGGCGGAGGACTTTGGGGTATTTCTTTTCAACGATAGTGATGAGATAGTGCAGAAGGGTGATGTTCCTAGAAGAAAGGAAGAGTGAGGTCAGTGTGGTGCGGACTCGAGAGCTCAGTTGAAAACACTAGTTAAATCCCAACTCTGGTAATGAATTATTTGGGGATTTCTGCAAGGATTCTCTGCGCTGCCTGTTTACATCCCAGAGCACGGGATGTAGGATGGGTCTTTCCCACGCACAGCCACAACGCAGAGCAGCCTGGTCCCTGCAAGTAAGGGCTCTTCGCAGAGGGGACCCAAGGGAGGTGACATAGGCGTCATCGCTCCTCCACTGTCTTTATTGATGTACCAGGCAGGTGTGAGAGCTGATCCAGCTCCTCTTGCTTCCACACACAGAGCTCATTGGGGGAGAGCAAACTAGATGACAGCTGCAATAGCTTGGGGTGGTTGCAGGGGGTGTTCCCATGGAAAGGAGCCTCTGGGACCCCTCCTCCAGTGGTGTGTCACAGCACGGTGGCTCTTGGCTTCTCTAAGCTGGAAAAACGCATTTGGAGGATGACACTCCCAGTCAGCCCAGGGTGCCATTCAGCCGGCCCAGGAAGGAAAGCCCTCATGAATCCCCATGCTGATCTACAGCTCAGCTTCCCTTGAAATCCATCTTCCTTAAAAAATGGATGCTTGCATCATCAGATGTGCCAGGCAGGGCAGCAGGAGGGAGGGGACCGCTCCCACCTACCCAGAGGCAATCTAACAACCTCCGTTTCTCCATCATCCCCGGGGCCTGCAGTTGCTACAGAGGATGAGGGCAGAGGCTGCTCACTTGTCAATGCTGGACTTGGTATCCGCAATCTTGTTGAGGCTGGAGATCTTAAACCCGAAGGCGTTGCCCCTCTGGCCTTTGTTCATGTAGTTCCCGAAGGCCAGGACCACTTCCAGCAGCTGCTGGAGGCTGCTGCTCTGCAGCACAGCCTTGGAGCCGGCACGGATGGCTGTAAGCGGAGAGGTGCAGGACGTTACCCCATGCCATAACAGCAAATCGGACCCCTTTCCTTGCAGCAACCCCTTCAGCACCCCCGGGGTCAAAGAGTGACCGCTAGCTCCCTCCCTTCCCCTGCACCACAGCAACCTCCACGCAGATCAGGCTCGCCCTGACATGGAGGGATGCTCTTCCTACGAATGCTCCCTGTGCCAGCACAGAGCCTCTTTGCGATCTCAGAAGATCTGGTCACTTGCCTTCCACCTTGGGTTTGACTTCTGCAACTCTCTCTGCAAACTTCTTCTTGAAGTAGAGGGACTGCAGCCTTTGCTGGTAATGGTTTATCCTGGAAAAAAAAAACAAGGTGTGGGTTGAGCTTTGCTTGCTCCAGGCAGAGTTCAGTTGCTCTGTTGCTAACAGCTGTGCTTACAAAGCATGCTTGTGCCACGCTGATTAAAAAATAATGACTGCATTTCTCCCTGAAACTACACTGGGATGGGAAAAAATGACAACTGAAGCTACAGCTGTCCTGGGGTGGATCCAGGTGGGCTCTTAAGCACATGCTTAAGCCTACCCTTAACTCAGCAGGTTCAACAACTGCATTTTTACACGCTATTGCTATGAACAAACAGTTCATTTATGACCACTCCTTAGCAAAGATGCTGATGAGCTCTGGTCTCCCAGGGGCTTTTTGATGAGCTGTGGCTGGACACAGGCACACCAACTACCAGCACTAACAAAACCAGACCTTCAGATCCTCAAAATGATGACCTAGCCTGGAAAGCCACCAACACAGCCCAATCCAGCCCTTTCCTGGGCAAGTTAAGGTCGTCTCTGCTCATGTCAGTTGTATTTAGGCTAAACAAGATGCAAATGGCAGTCTGATTTGAGTCATTTGGACCAAGGACCCACGGGAGACATGCTCACAGACGAGGCCATGAGCTGTGCTGTTGTACTAATCAGAGGTGACAGAGACACCACACTCGTTTACAGACCACAGGGCAAATTAAAAATCCATGCTGGAAATGAAGAAAAACATTTGCATTGGTACGTTGAGCTTTCTAAAAGATGAAGGCACAGGAACAACACTCAGGCAAGAGACTGTGAAGAAGAAAGGTGACCTGTAATAGGAAAGCTAATTCTGAGCATCTTCCAGCCCCGAGGGATCGGGTCTGAACTTCACAGCTCCGTCCTGCCTGTCCTTCACACTCAGCAACTACATGGTGCATTGCCCCGTGTTCATTGGTGCGCTTCTCTGGGAGGACAGGAGTGCTTCTATTTTTGATCTCCCAGTACGATCTCAAATTGTAAAACTCACCGACTTTGCAAACAAGTGACTTGCTTGAAGTTCTGTTAAGAAATCCAAAGAGCTCAATACTAAGTTGGATTTAAATAAGGAGCTTCAAGATTTTAAACCCACACCTCTAGAGGATGTGCATGCAAAAGACAAGGTTATTCATCCCTGAAGACTTCTAAGCCTTAAATGATTGCTACCAAGAGCAGGAAGAAATGACATTTCCTTTCCATCTCATATAATCTCTGGAGCCCCAGGGAGGAGTCATTCCTGAGATGAGAAGAGGGATTCATCAGGGCCAAATTTACATACATCAGCCTTGAGTATTATTCAGGAGTTGTTTGTGTGAAGGGGAAAAGAGCATTGTGTTACCATTCAGACCTCCCCCAAATGAGAGGGGAAATGTGTCATGACCTGTCCCTATCCCCCATCCTTCCTCCCTGCTCTGTCTAGCTGCTGCTTGTCTGGGATGCACGCATCACGAGTGATTGTTACGAGTGGGAGCACCTTGCTTGCTGTCCCATCCATTCGGTCCACCCATTTCTTGATGTGAAAAACAAGAAGCAGGGCTACTTTCCCAAGCAGGCTCCATTAAACAGAGACCTTGTGATCAGCCCATGAAGCCACTGGCCAAGACACGTGTCCCCTGGACCACCAACCTGCTCATTTCGAAGAGGAACCTGTCAGCCTTGGCCATGCGGTCCAGCTCATGTTTATGCTCTTCCAGCAGGTCAATATCGCCCTTTTCAGGAACAAACTTCAGAAGCTAAACAAGGGAAAACATGTTTGTGGACATGACGTCTGTGTACAGATTTTCAGGAGCAAAAGGGCGATTTATTTGCTTGAGTAGAATACTTTCCAGCATGTACAGACAGTGACCCCAAGGCACCTGTCAATTAAATGTTATCACTGTCCCTGTGACCTTCCTCCCATTACTCCATCACATTAGTGCCTCTTGTCGCTGCCCTGACAACACTCTAGTTTTACAACAGATGTATCACATCTGCTCCAAGGAGGTTTCAACATCAGCTCTGCCAGAGGAGATGTCAGGGACTCTCATTTGCTGCAACGCTACCCATTTGCAGGTGGAAATTTTATGCAATGAATCCTCTGCTGAATGTGCAGTTATCAGGTCAGCTTTAAGGACAGGTGAAAAATATGATTCCAAGGGGATTCAGAGGAGGTGACAAATTGGATTCCCTTTTTGAGGACTGTAGAAAGATTGAATCATCTTTCAAAAATAAACCCTCAAGCTGTGGCCACAAAAGGGGTCCCAGGGCAGATCCAGGTACAGGCATGGCATGTGGAACCCACTGCTGATGCTACAACCAAGCTGCTTTCCTGCTGCTCCAGCCCACCTGGGTGGTTTTTCAGCATGCAGTTGGTAAATAATCTGGGGCCCCAACACGCTTCTCAAGTCCATTGTTTGGTCCCAAGTGCCTTGCACAGTATGGTCTCAGAATGATGCAACCATGGAGGAACGCAAGATATGTTGCCCACCTGCTCCAGCATGTCTTTTGGGAGGTCCTCCTGCTCGTCCATCGTCAAAATCGCTCGTTTGATCTCCTCGTTTGAGAGTTTCAGTCTGGGAGGTGGAGGAGAAGGAGAGTTATTCCCAGCCCAGCAATCAGGCAAGGTTCAGGAGCATTTTCTTACACACCCATGCAACATGAACTGCTTAAATCCTGGCCAGCAGCAGCATCACAAGTAACGCTACACAGCGTGTTATGAAGAAGGACATGTGAGAAACGTGGTAGGACTGTGCTCTGCCACAGCACAGCACACAACAGCCCTGGCCCTGCTGTGAATGAGGGGTCAAACCCCACTGGCCAACACCCCCTCCCCGCACAGCAGCTGCCACCCACTATTTTATAGTATTTTATATAAGTATTGGAAGTAGTATACTAGACATGTATTAAAAATATATAACTTTTATATGGAACTCTTGTAGCAATGCTGCTCTGGTGGTGCCAGGATCCCCAAGAGCCACAGGGACAGAGAGGGTCGCTCTCCCTATCGGTAACAGAGCCCAGCCTGGACTCAGGAACACAGCTCAGCACTGCTCCTGAACCCATGACCACAGCCTCTAAGGAAAATTTAGCCAATTTCTTCTGCTTTTCTTGGATTTGAACATTGCCTCCCCCATCCCTCCTAACTGACTTTGGTTGAAGTCTCCATCTAAGAAGAAAGAGAGACCTAGTGGTGAGCTTAGCTGTGCTAGGTTTACAGTTGGACTTGATGATCTTAAAGGTCTTCTCCAACCTAAATAATTCTAGAAGAAAGAAATCCAAAATTGGGGAAAATGGATGTTCAGGAAACCCATCAGTTTTTTTTGGAATGGTGGAGATTCAATGTGTAACAGCTTGGAAACCAGTCCCTCCCTCCACCTTTTTCTTCCTCCACATAACAGGAATTGAAGATGTAGCCTCAAACTGGAGGTTTTGAAAACCCCAAACCATTGCATCGCAGCAAACAACAACAGGCTGATCTTCCAGGGCAGTGGTTTATCCAACAGCAACCTGCACCAAGCTGAGGCAATAGATGGATAGAAAGACGCCCTCAGCTCTTCCTGGGCTAAAGCAGCCACTAATTACAGTTTAATATGTCTGTGGCACTCCCTGCGACCGCTCCCTGAAACGACTTTGATTGCAAAACCACACATTATTTTTCTTCACGTTTTTGCTTTGTGGTTGATAAAATAATCTAAATGCAAAAGAGGGAAAGCCCAGAAACTCCTGCAGTTCCATCTGCCAATACCATTTCCCTTGCCCAGCTTGCAGCAGCGGTTAAAGCAATAGATACAGTCTAAAAAACACAAATGCCCTGCTCTTGCATGCAGGGAACTGCTGCACAACTGAAAAGACCTCTCTGTGGGCTTTAAGGAAACCTATTGTCTCAGTCTCAGTGATCAATGATGTCAAAATATGCTGAAACACTGGATGTGGCTCAAAGGAATGAGCTGAAAACAGAAACACATCCTATGGTGGGACATGAAGCCTTGTGTAAACCTGATCTGGAGGTCAACAAGAAGATCAGGAGCTGACTTGATCACTCCAAGTAATTAAGTGAGGAAGGTATTTTTCATCCTGACACCTGAGCACACTAGAACTGTAAAGCTGGCTTTTGGAAGATGAATCTGAAGCAGGAAGGGTGCTGTAATCCAAGAGCACGATATCAATAGCTTGGTTTAGCTTGAAATCTTTTGCTCAAGACCTGAAGTGAAGGATTAGCTTTATTGAGGCTGGTGGATCTTAAAGACCTGGCAAATAAATATTTGTTCCTCATAAGCTCATATTTCTTGTCCCATACTCAGTCCTCTCTCACCTACTGCCCCAGGGAGTCTCCCAAGAGAGGGTTTGTTGAACGAGGAGTGAGTTAAAATCTCACCTCAGCCAGGTGGCTGCACTGAGTACTGGCCAGGACAATTGCTAGAGTGGCTGCACAAGTAGCAAACTCAAGATCCACAGAAAACATCCCCTCTGATGCTTGCAGTGACAAGGAGCCATGTCCTGGGGACACTCTACCTGTTCTGTATGAAGGCAGTGGCTGGCATGGACCTGACCTGAGGTGGGATGTGAAGCTGCAGAAGGCCTCCTTTTACACCCAAGCAGTGACACAAGAGCTCAGATCTCCAACAAATGTCACATCTGTCCCCACCCCAGTGAAAAACAAACATTGGCTGGGTTTGGACATCTGGGAGGCAAAAATGATCCTGGGAGAAGGGGACAGGTAGGCAGCTACCCCTCATCCAAATCAACATTTTCCACTGTGATCATTTCCAGGAGGGTGGTGAAAGCTGAGGGTGACTTTTGTATGCCCTGCTCATTAAAAGCACAGTTAATAAAAGAATATATTTATATATATATATATATAAAAAAAAGGTCGAAAAAACTTTTCTCAGGAATCATCCAAACCCAGTGCCAAGAACAAGAGCCTACCCCGTCATCGGCAGAGAGCAAGTGCGGGGCGCCAGAAGAAAACAGCTTCTCAGACAATTTGATGGGAAAGGGGCCAGTGAAAGCTAGAAGCTTATCTATAACCACAATAATTATCATTGTTGGCAGCAGCTGTCGAACGCGAGCCGTCTGAGAGGAACGGGGTCACAGGACTTGCTGTCACAGGGATTTAAAGCCAGCAGCCCGCCGATGCGAAGTGACAGCTCGCCAGCCTGACAAGCGCGGGGCTATTTTGCGCGGCTTTTGTAGAGTCCTGCAGAGGACGTAATAAGTGTGAAGGGGAAAAATGAATTCCGCTGGGAAAGGGACGCACCCTTCTGAAAAGCCACATTCATGCGAGAAAAATGCTCCATGCTGCCACGCTGGAGAGAGGAATCAAGCGAGCCATTCACCGCCAGCACAGAAAGCGTTGGAGCAAGGGCTTGATTTGCATCTTGCAGAAAGCAGCACTAAAAATACACACACGTACACAGGGAGTAAAAGCAAGGACGTGGTGGGTTCACTGAGGAAGACCCGATAATGCGCTGACATCGGCAAAGCATTCTCCAGAAAACAAGAAGAAAAAAACAAGTGTTGAAAATATTCTTGTGCTGCATTACAAGCCGGAGGAAAATCCAGTGATCTCACTGAGCAGTAATTTCTCCCAAAGCAAGGGAAGCAGGCAAAAAAATAAATCTACAGAGAGAGATAAAGTATCTCGCTGGCTGTAATCTTTCCACGCTGCAAGCCAGACAATGCCTGGTGAGCTTACAAATGTCTGGGCTAAATCAGGGGCCAAGCTTGCAGGTTCTTTCACATGTGAAAGTCTGCTCGTCCCTGTGGTGGCCGCATGAGTGAGGTAGGAGAGCAGCAGCTCAGCTGCAGCGAGCCACCCTGCGAGACCAGGTTAAGCTGAGCCCTTTGCAACACCAGGACCACGGACCCGCTGCTCTGTCCAGCCTAGGGATGGGCAACCGGGGCAGGCAGAGATGAAAGGGCTTGTCCAAGGTCCCATGGAGTCTGCTGTAGATGCAGGCATTGGACCTGAGGCCCTTGGGAGGCAGCAGGATGTTCGGGCTTCATCTTGACACCCCTGGGAGCACCGTGGGATGAAGCCAGAGCACATCCAAACCAGCAGCTGGCGTAAACTGATGCACCCCTAGAGCTGCTTGGCCCCACAGGGCCACAGAGCAGCAGGATGAGCCCAGGAAAAGTCATATGAGAGTTCTGGAGACCACCCTGCACCACCTAGAAAAGGGGAGGGTAGACAGGCAGCAGCTCCTGTCTTTCCATTTTTGCTAGATTAATTACTGGCAACTCATTTCCAGCCATCACTTTCTTAGAAGACTTGCTTTACTCCACAGGACACAGAAGACGACTCAAGTTAAGTGTTTGAGTAGCTCCTCTTCCCACTGAAGGGTCTGTTTGCATGCTTAACTTTCAATTATACACCTAAAGCTCTGGCTGTATCACACCTAATCCGCTCTGACTACACTCAGCTCCAAGTATGCTGGGGAGCAGCCCAGCAAGTGCCCTGAATCCCATCGCTTTACTTGCTAATAGCTGGCTGGCATAGATGTATTCATTTGCCTGCTGCTTTAAACTCTGCTTTCATCATTATCCTTTTTTATTTGGATTGCTAGGAAGTATGAAAATCCCCAGAAGCAATCCAGAGCAGAAACGGCCATAAACACAGCAATTTCACTACAGAACACTGTGGCACATGGCTCACTGCACTCATCGCTCCCACTGCCCACAGGGCTGAGGACCATCTCTGCGAGAGCTCGAAGAAGCACAAGAGACCAGAAGTTACCAGTTACCAGAGGGTTTTTTTTCAGACATCAGCCTCTGCATGCTTTCCAGGGAAGGAAACCAGCCAGGATGCCCCAGCAAGGCATTGGCAACACCAACCCACACTCCAGAAAACACAGAATTTGGGTGATGTGGCTGCAAGCCCAACCTGCCAGCAATGCTGTCTCATCCCAGCCAGACCCGAGTGGCACTTTCTGTGCTTCCAGGCAACGGAGTGAATACTTCTGAATGGAGCTGTATCTTACTGCTTTTGAATTATCTTTTTCCTGCGTGAGTCAGAAACAAATGGTATTTTCTGCTGCTATTTGTGGGGTTTTTTTTCAAATGGCTACGTTGATGGTCAGCCCTTTCAGACCACTGCAGCCTCGCTTCTCCGTTCTCAGCACTCAGTCTTACTGGCATAGTTTATCTTGCCAAAAAAGGCCTTTCTTATCCTTTTGCCAGCAAGCTGGAGATGGGATTAAATTGCTGGTAGCAAGGCAGGGTTGAGCTGGCCTCGTGAGGGTTGAGCAGGAGGCTGTCATCCTAGTGGGGATGGGCAGCTGTAAGAAGGGAATGTCCCTTTCCCAAAATCCAGATGTGGCACAGGATACCTTCATGGGCAGCCAGGCTCTACCTGAATTACACTGCTGCTCCCTGCACTGATACCCAGTGCTTTCACCAGCCTGAGACCATCCAAGAGTGAACAAAACCCAGGCTGAGGAATGTAAGAGGTGAAATCAATCCCCTTCCTATTCCCTGTAAAGCCTCACTGGGTACCCCAGCCCCTCTGGGACTTTCCAGGGAGTCCAAATTGCCATGTCCCCAGTTAATCTCATTTCCCCACCATGTATGGTGTAAGGCTATAGCTGGGTTCAGATGTCGCTGGCTGTCCTTCCGTGCTGGGTTCTGTCATTAACCCCTGCCCTGGGATTAGCAGCATCCCTCAGTCCAGGGCAGGGGATCAAGCATCCCCCCGCTGCCCAGAGGGTGACAAGGCTGTAACTGTACCTGGAGAGGAGGATATTGCAGTTCTGAGCTCTCCGGCCATCTATGACTGAAAGCTCCTTGACTTTATGCCGGGAACTCAAGGTGTCATCAATAGCATCTTCCTTCTACGAAGAAAAACAAAGAAAAAAAAACCCTGGAGAAAGCCATGGAGAAGCAAAGACATTTAGTACTCTCAGCACATAGCAGCGTGATACACAGCGGGCCCCCATTAGTCAGAAGTGTCACCATGGGTTATGAGCAAAACCCATCGCCTGTAACTGAAACACAGTAAGTTGTTTCATAAACCAGAGCTGGCTTTGAAGCCACTAGTTAGAAATGTAAATATTTTCTCAGACAGGGAAGATTTAAGAATCTGCAAACACACAGGCGCTGCTGAATAAATAAAGCCGGTCTTTCTCAGCATACATATTTGTGATACTTCATTACATCCTCACACGAAATATTCCATTATGGGCTGCTGCACACACTCAGCATCACTCTTGTCCTTCACTCCTGCTCCGAGTATCTGCAGTCGCCCTTCACGCATCAGTCCTCTTGAACAAACCTACCAACACAAGCTACCAGACTTGCAAACACAACCTACAGCATTTGCTGCTCTTTCAGTGCAATTCTCCCAAAATAAGGGATTTGAAAGCAGGAATTGGTGTGGCATAAGCACCTACATCTCCTAAGCAGCTTAAATATGTTACCTTCAAATGAGTAACAATCTACCAAATTGTGGTTGCGGGTGAACAGGCAGATCTATGTAACAGCAGTTTTGCAGAGTTGCCCGAGAGTTTCATGTTGCCCCCAGTTTTATTTTACCATATCACATGTTTTCATAAGGTTAATCAACTAAAAGCCAGCTATTCAATCCTTCCGGAAGCAACACAACCTGGAGCTTCAAGGTCCCACGAACTCTAGATCCACACTAAAAGTCTGCCAGTGTAGGAGACCTGGCACACAGCCACTGCATGGGTTGAGAATGAGCACAGAAGTTCCCAGTTTTGAATTCTTTTCTTGTTTGAATTAAAAAAACCCAAACCCAGCTATGAGGAGCGAGAAGCTGCAGAGACTGGTGGTGTAGAACAGAGGCAGTGGCAGGTGAAGGAAGGTGAGCCCCTAGTGACCTATCACCAGCTGCCCTTCTCCTGTGCCCTTCCTCCTCTGCAGTGAAACAAAGAGCTTCAGCCCATAGGTATGAGTTTATTTCCATCTTTTGAAAAGCAAATTGCTCAGGGGTAGGAGCTTCTTTATGTTAAGCTGCATCTGCAAATTCAACCCCTAGACACAGACAGTGGCTTTGAGGTGTGACCAGACAGCAGAGCAGGCAACTCTGTACTTACCAGCCTCCTTAACATCAACTTTCAAGTTGCAACTCCTGGTGATCTTTGTACCTCTCTGATTTAATACCAACTTCGCTGCACATTAAGCCCCCGCAGCGCCGCGCGCATCCCCTGCATCCCCAGCCCCATGCTCGCCCTGCCCTCGCCGCTCACAGGCGTCAGGGTCCTGCAGATGCTCGCTTACCTGTCTGGAGTTACCGTTCACAAAGAAGTCCTACGGTCATAGCAGAAGCATGGAAAAAGGCAGTAAAAACACATGCAGTTCAGTGATCTCAGCAAAAACAAAAGGAACCGAAGCACAGTCAAGGGAGAGTGCAGCAGAGGGGGCTCGGCAGCACCGGGAGGCACTCAGGGTCTGCCAGTGTTGAGATACAGGGGCTGCACGTGAAAATGCAGTGAGGATTAAAGGATGCACAGAAGGGGAGGGCTGATGGGAGAGAGAGAGAGAGGCAGGTGAACAAATGGATCAGGTCAAGGTGCTGCTGTGCAAGGAGGTGAGGAGGGGACATGGGATGAGGTGGGAGGACGGTGGCTGAGCCTTGCTTCTAGTCTGTGTGAGAGGCGGCGAGAGCTGGCCCAAGGGCACAGCATCGCGGAGCCCACCATGCCGGGGAAGAAAATTGCTAGTTTTTGTGAATTCAAGAGACTGAAATGCCAATGAGACTGCCAGGAAAAACAAGGCTTTCAAGTGGAAATAACGACAGACTCATCCCAGAGCTAATCTGGCCACAGCAAAACTTTACCATTTGCCATGGCAACATGTTTCCCCTTGACTTCTCCTCTGACAGGGACAATTCCCATTCTCCAGGGCTCAGCAGCCTGGCCAAATGCCACCCTGACACCCCGCCGGCACCACGCTCCTCCAAAGACCTGGTTGTCCTCCCTCCACCACATTGAAAACACACGTAGCAAAGCCAGCACCACAGACAGGCACACACATATGAGGGTTTTCCCTCCTTGTTCCCTGGGCTGCATCTTATTTTCATTTCTGTGCTTGGCTCAAGAGACCATCCAGGAGCTCCATATTGGGGAAGAAGGTTTCAATGGTGCATACATGGTTTGTTTTCATTTAGTTTTAGTAAAAAGAGAAGGCAAGCACTGAGTGGAGGAGATAGGTGGCTCCAAACGCAGTTGTTTTACAATGGCATTTCCCTCCAGCCCTTCCATGCCAAGGCAGCCAACTGCCCACGTGCCTCATTCAAGCTGGTGATCTCCAAACACAGCCCGTCACTGCTGCCTGTTTAAAGGAAACCTTTTCATGCAGGTTTTCCCCTAACCAGCTACCAAGGCTGGATCAGTCCAGGATCCACACATGGCTCTGGGCAGAAGGATGGGAAAGGGCTCTGTCAGATGTCACTGAACACCCCGGGCTGGGAGACTGGCACCTGCCGGGGCTGAGCTGTGTCAATCCAAGCCTTGTGGCTAAAACCCAACACATCAGGCTATTCCTTAGGCCTGTAGAAACACAGGGACCAAGAAGCAGAACAAGACATGCCAGGAGACAAAGAAACATCAGCCAAGAAAAGGAGCAACTCATCCTTTCTTCAGCAGAGGGACAGGCACCACAGGGTGTGGTGTGGGCATCCCAGTGTGGCACAGCACCATGCTGAGTGGTTCCCTAAGGCACCATCACACCCATCTGCACAGAAACACGTGTCCAAATGCTGCCAGGACCATCCCAGAGCTCCAGGAATGCCACCATATCAGGGGCTCTGCAAGGGAAGGGGGACCTGCAGACTCTGAATAAAGACATCCAAGCTGCCACTGCTACACTTCAGGGAGGTTAGATGAAAAACTACAATTTAGCTGGACGTGAGGCTGTTGCCAAGGTAGAACTAACTCCATGGATGAGTCAGGGTTGTAAAAGATCAGTATTTCATAAAACAACCTCTTCCCAGTAGGCTCCTTCATGGAACAGGCATAAAGCACCTCACAAACAGCAGTGGGTATTTTCTGCTCATTTAACTGGTCTTTAATTTGGAAGCCCTCCTTCCATCCTGATCCTTGGACCTGCCCATTGATGCTCAGACTTGTCCCACACTGCCAGAGAGGAGAAGGATGAGGTGGTCTTCCTGCAGTCTCCTGCTGCAGGGAAGCGAGGGCTTGCCATGCACAAAGGTAGAGAAAAAGCACATTTCAAACCCCCTTCTTCTCTGCATCAGACCCACCTCATCCCTGCCCCGTTCCCCGGCCTGCACTGCAACCAGCCTCTGCTGTAGGATGGTGGTGAAAGAAGGAGTAGATTTAAATCTGCTGTCACCATCCCCACAAATATTCCCCACCTCTGCTGTCCCCAGATTGCACAGAGGAGCTGGAGGCTTTTTTTCTTTCACCCATTTTTTGGGAGATGAATTCTTTTCCCAGCTCATTGCTAAGCCCCTAGTTCAACAGCTGTATAATATTTTTTCCACTTGGCCCTGAATCTTTTACATCACTCACCACCGCGAGACCTGCCAGGACTGCCCTGCTGTGTCACTGCCACTTATCAGCATCACTCCTAGCCCCTTCCCATTGCAGGCTCTCAAAATACCTCCAGTGGAGCTGCAGAGCCCAGCGTGGCACACGTAAGCCCTGATGGCTCTAGACTTGCTTTTACACCACATGCACGTCTTTTAGCAGCCACCCCCAGCCCTGCCAGTTCCTCACGCTACAGCCTGAGACACAGAGCTCCTGTTGGTTTTTCAGTTATAGCTAGCAAGACTGGCAAACACCGGTACCACACCCAGCTGCAGGGCCAAACTCTCTCCCTGGGACAAGAACATCTGCAGAGCTTCTTCAGGGAGGATGAGGAGGATACAGGCTCTCTGACAGCATGAAGCAAAGATGCTCACAGGCTGAGCCCCTGGAAGTCCAGAGGGCTCCTGTCCTTGCCACATGGAAAGGGCCTTTCTGGAGAACTACAGAGCTCACTTTATAGCCTGCCTTTACATCCCAGCCCGTAACATGGGAAAAACACTTGAAAAGATGCTTCAAATTAAGTACATCATTAAGTCCCAGGTCTGTGCACTACTTACAGATTCCCAGGCACCATGGTAATAAAAATAACCAAGTCCTATCAAAAGCAGCCCTGGAACATCTACTCATGGTGGGTCTGAGAGCTCTCTGCACCACAAATACCTCTGCACGCTACTCCCATGCCCTGATGGGGTGACAGTCACAGTGACGTGCCACCCAGCCACGCGATTTTGGAGCCGCAGTTTGCTTGGGGCACAGGCAGGGAGGCAGCTCCCCATGTCCCACATTGCGTCTGAGGACAAGTGAGAGGTGCCATCACCTAGAAAAGTGATTTTTTTGCCAAGGGCTCACGACAGGGAGCAGAAAGGAGAAATCCCTGCTCCTCCCCTGCTTGATCAGAACAGGAACCAACTTTCACTAGAGATCAAAATCACTGTTTATTATTAATGAACTAATGTTCATTGTCTTTCTCCTCAGAGACAGACCATTTGCGTGGAGCTCCCTCAGCCCGCCACCAAGCACCCCATGGGGGGTGTGTGTGTTATCTCAAGGGGCGCATCTGGTGTATCTGTGGCTGCTGCCTGCAGAGTCTCAGCAGAGCTCTGTTTGCAGCTTTCTGCTGTCTCCTCATTCTGCAATTGCAAGCAAGGCCACCCTGGGGACTCGCAGGTGAGAAATCACATCCCCTTAGGTCCAGGGGGATGTCCCCCATCGCTTAACTTGAACAAACCGGTCGGGGGTACCATGAAGCCTGAATGAGTCACAAAGAGCTTATGTGTCATGCTCTTAAGGGTGGCTCCAGCCCTGGCAGCATCTCACAAGTGAGTTTTTGAGCTTTCACCTCCTCTTTCCCAATCTCCCTTCCAGACACTCTTGCAGCAGCTTCTGCCAGTCCCACCCTAGTCCCTGTCTGCCATGTTCAGCTCCCTTTCGGTCCTCATCCCATCTGGGGTCAAAGCCTGAGTCACCATGCTCCTTGGAGCATCTCCCCGTTCTTGCTGGCCTTGAACCTACCCAGCTGCTTTACCGAGCCGGGGATCAGCCAAGCCAAATTATTTTTAAATTCCTGTCTGGCGATAATCCGCAGCGCATCAGGTGATTCACGGACTCAGGCAGGCAAGCCAGAGGGCAAACCGTCCCACTGACACACCAGGTTTCTATTCTTGCCTCCCTTCCACTTCCATCTCATCTGCAGACACGCCCTTCAGGAGGCATAAGCCAAGCTCCAGAAACATCAGGGGAAAGAACCAGCACTGTGGTCACCTCTGCCTGAAATGCACTAGGGCAACATGTACTTCTGGCGGGTTACTTTTGATATTTGCCCTGCTCTAATCTACCCTGATCTTTCCCTCAATTAGACTCTGGAAGAGATTAAACTCACGTTGCCTAAGGAGCTTATATGTCGGCTCCACTCCTTCCCAGCATCATCCCTCCGCCTGAGCCTGGCAAGAGCAGGACAACCCGTCCTCTTCTCCCAGCAACACACGCAGACATTCAGCAGGTGAATGTGACTTTTTCAGTCTCTCTTGTTGCTTCTTCCTCCTGCCTTCTTGTAAAACTCACTGCTTTTGTCCATTGTGGTCCTGCCTGGGGTAAAATAATGCCTAATTTTCTACATAAGCTTTGATGCCTTCCAAACTGGGGCCATATTGCTTGAGGAGATTAAAAAGCAGAGACTTTTGCCTGCAGTGTCATTATTTTGGTTTGGGATTTTCTTCTTTGTTCAAAGCTCACATTTTGCTCTGGGCTCACTATAAAAATAAGAGATCCACCCATGGTAGATGTGGGTAAAACTGAGCCCTTCTTGGCCAGAGAGGGATAGAAATTTTCCACCCAATACACAAAGCAGTTGCTATAAAGAGCAATTCAAGAATATTACCCAACCACGGCCACATCTGGGGGCTATTTTCATACATTTTCTATCTCTCTTTTTTGTTTCTTTGTTTTGTGACCCATCTTCATGACACACATGGTCAGGTGTGTGGACATACTGAGCCACAAACGGCCACCTCAATGTAAAGGCACTGGCACGCGGATGACAGGGGAAAGCAAATCGAGTTGATTTGGTAAACATGGTGTTGGTATGAAATAATGATGCGAGATGTGTTTTGAGACCACGAGTGAAACCACACGATCTTGTAACGGCGGTGCCTTGCCCACCTCCCGCTCTCCACACCAGGTCAGCTGTTACCTGCTGTCTTTGGTAGGCAGAGAACGTCCTTTCCAGGTCTTCAAGGTCCAGGATTTTGTACACTTTTGTGTCATCTATATCGGTCCACACGGTGCCTGCCAGTTTGTTCTGCAAGACAGCAGGAGGATTGCTGTTTGGAGATCCCCTGCCCACCTGCCCTTAGATCACTGGGTAGCTGTCTGGCACCTCCAGTTTCACTGCCCACATTATTGCCCGGCTTACCTCTGGCAGCTTGGACCAGTTGAAGGACTTGAGGGCATTTGTTGGCTGTGGGATGCTCTTCTTCTTGAGGGCAAAGCCTAGTGGTGCTCCAGGTGGAGGCATTACCCCATCCAGGGGTGGAGGGCCAGGGGGTGGTGGTGGACCACCTGGAGGGGGTGGTGGTGGTGGCGGTGGTGGGGGACATCCTCCTGGCAGTGGGGGTGGTGGTGGAGGAGGAAGGAGGGATCCGGGAGCTGGAGAAGGTGAAGGGCCACCAGGAGCTCCTGGTGGTAAGGGAGGTCCTCCAGGGCCAGCAGCACAGATTGCCCTCTGGGAGAGAAAGAGCAGAGACTGGTCACATGGAGCAGGGTGACACCACCCAAAAAATACCCCTATGCTGATTTTTAAGACTTTGCCGATATTTAACCAGCACAGGAAGCATCCAAAGCCTTCAGCACTCCCAACTGAAGTCCACTGCAGCTGGAGGGGTGAAATCACCCTTTCACCAGGGATGGACATCATGGTGGCCCTCCCACCAAGCACCTTTTTTCAGCCTCCTGTGCAGCTCAGCCTCCACAAATCATCCCATGGTATTTGCAGGGGGTGGGGTTGGGACTGGTCTATAACAGGGAGGAGGTTTGGGGCCTCACCCTGCTCATCTCGTGGAGCTGTGCCGTGAGATCCGCCACCTGCTGCTTGACCTGCTTGTGCTCACTTGACTCCTTCTCCAGCTTCTCCTTCATCTTGTTCAGCGTTTGCATCATTTCTTCCTTCTCCTGGGCCTTGGCGTCACACTCTCGCTCCTTCTTCTCCAGCTTCTGCTGAAGCTCGGTGTGCTCTGAAACAGCCCCGTGAGACCGCTTCTGGGTGACAAGCACTCCCTTTTGGCAAACGGCAACACGTGGGGAACTAAACCCCATGCTGCCCTGCAGGGAAGCTTTGCAGTTAAGAGAGGGAGCATGCGCTGTGCCTTAGAGCCCTAGTCAGGGCTTGCCCATGAAAAAATCGGGTATCTTTGCCCGTTTCCTTTGGGAGCCCCATAGTGTGGTATTATCTCCACCACTCAATAAAGCCTGCAGAGTCCATCCAGCTAAACACATGCAAACTTTATCTATTCAGTTTACAGCACACGGTAAGGTTAAAGTTAACGCTGTATTGCTCTCCATCACTCACCTTTTCGCATTTTTTCTGCTTGTTCTTTCCATTGTTTCACTTCATTTTCATTGACTAACCTAAAAGGAAAGTTTTACCAAGTGGTGTGGTGAGACGATCCTACCAGCAGCTATTACCAGCAAGAAACACAACTTAACAAGCCCAGACTGTGGGACTTAAAGTTCCCAGACTGATATTTCAAACATCTCTGCTGTGCCTCCCTCTGGCAGGGTTTTGCAGGCTGAGATGCAGCACCATCTCCACAGCTCTGGAGATGCTGGCTTATCCAAGCAAGGAGCAGAAACATCACTGGGTGACACCAAGTGATAAATAAGGAACAGTGACAGTAGCAGTCAAGGGGAACGAGCTCACCAAGGATGCAGAGCCTGAGCTTAATACACCTGCATAAGAGGTCAAAATGATGTCAGCCTGGCCAGGCTAACACCCAGCTTGCCAGGATGGGAGGCAGCAAAGCCAGGGTGGCCTGTGTTGGTGCTGCAGAGCAGCCAGCCCCGGGAAGGGAGGGTGAGCACTTACATTCGGACGACGTTTTTAATATTGAAGTTTTCCAGGGGAGTGGCGTCAGGGTCCTGCCCTTTGTCACTCTGGATGACGATCTGCTGCACGATCCTGTCGAGCAGCAGCCAGTACTGGACGGTGTTGCCGCTTCTTTTATCTAGAGAGGAAGGAGGGGACAGTGTGAGGGAAGCAGCAGGGAGGTTGCTGCCATGTCTGGGGAGGAGATGTGGGCTGCCAAGCCCCTGGCAGCCATGAGTTTCCTTCCCTCCCCAAGGACTCACAAGGCATTTGGAGACAGTGGTGCAGGATAGACATAAAGTGCGGGTATGCCTCGGTGTGTGTTAGCCTCTTCCTTGTCAGCTCGAACATCTGAGTCGCACTTTTGGTGTCAATGTGGACCTGGGGACAGAGGGAATCGAGGTCAGGCCATGCGAATGGCAATGGTACTGCCTGTTTCCTGAGCCTCAGCTCCAGAACCCATGAGCCGTCTCCACCCCACACCTGATGGACAGACAAACCCCACTGCCCTGCAATGGGCAAACAGTGCTGATCATCAGTCAAAGGAGAAGAAGGATGAAGCAGACTGTAGGATAGAGGTTGCAACAAAGCAGAGTAAAAGGAGGCAGAGTTCCAGCCTCCAGATTTTATCCAAAAGACCACACTCCATCCTGGGACACAAAGGCACTTTTAGAAGGAACTGTGCCATCGAGTGCCAGTGTCTGCATCAGCAATGTTCATACTCACCAGCTCGAATCTTTTGGCAAATTCCAGTTCGTCTTCATTTCTAAGCATTTCGAAAAAATCTAAGTGCCTGAGGAAACAAAGGGAGGGAGGGGGTGTAAAAGACTGTTAAAAGCAGATACGAATGTGACAACCAATAAATCGCAGGCAGCAGCTCAGAGACAAGTGGGACGTGAAACATCAACTGGAATTTCAGTTTTGAGCTTACAGTCATTATAGCCTGTCCAAGGAGACTTTTGGGGCGAGAATTGGAAAAGGAGGGCTGGCAGCATCCCCCAAGATCCCCATGGCACATCCTTCCCAGCTCAACCCTATGTTAGAGTGCAGCAAAACCATGTCAGGATTTTCCCCTCCCTCTCCGGTGACAGCAGAGGGGCGAGTCAAGATCCACATGGATCCCCAAAGCCCAAATCCAGAAACCAGAAAGCAAGAGTGCAAGGCAAGGGCAAAAATAACCAGTGGGCTGGGTGGGTGTCACTACTCACCGGTCGAGGGTTGAATTTTCATGCTCTCTTAGTTTATCAATGACTGGTTGGATCCCGAGCATTAGAAATTCATATCTCAGGTGGAGTCTGAAATCCAGGCTTTCCTGCAAGGGATAGTTTTGGGGTCAACGCAGCACATCCTCAGAAACATTACTGGAATAAAACCACCCCAAGCCCACCAAAACATCACCCTCCCCAAGAGCCCCAGCACTGACCACGCCTGCCCCCTGGCTCAGGACTGCATTGATGAAGGACATGATGGCTGTCTTGAGGCTCACTTCATCCCGATACCGTCCCGTGCTCTTGTCCAAATCATTGATCAGCGTCTGCCAAACACAAAATGTCAGTTAAATGCCCAGTGACAGCCCCAGTGCTGCACAAGTGGCTAGGTGATGCATGCAGGAACAAATTCTTGTGGTGCCTTTAACATCCCCCCTGGTGATGGATGATCAGCTTCTGCCTCCTTCAATGAAGCCCACTCCAGCACCCCTTTTGGCTAACATCAGCCCATCCAGATGTGCTACAGCTTTGCAGAGCTGCAGTCCCAGTGACCCTACAGCAGCAAGTATTCTTGGGTTTGGGGGGTGCTGCCCTAAACAACTGGTTCCTCGCTCTTCATGCAGCTGCAGACCTCCTCAGACATGGTTCTGGAGTAATCCCCAGAGTATCTAAATTGCAAACAGCCATAATAAATAATTTACAAATGGCATTTAGATATCCAGGAGGAAGAAGGGACAAGAAACTGAATTTTGGGAGCCAAGGGGTGAGTCAAGACCCACCTACCTGAAAACGAGTCCTTTCGCTGGCGTATTTCTGGTAGTGCAGCATCGCCTCCAGTACCTTTTTGTGGCCCCCAGGAACCAGGCACACAGCGCCCATGATTTCCAGCACTGCCACCTTCGTCTTAATATTCTCCGTGCTCAGACTCTGAGCGATTACGTTAATACTCTCCGAATGGGCCAGGACGTGAGCCCGGCCAAGGGAGTTGTTCATTAGTGCTTTTATACATCCAATGAGCGAGGTATGTATTCGAGACTCTGCCGTCTCATAGTCCATGCTTTTGAGAAAGTTCAGAATACATGACAAGCCATCCAGATCGATGAACCGGGTTACAAACCTGCCAGAAAGAGTGGTTTTAGTTTTAAAACCAAACTTTTCTGTTGTGGTCAACCCAGAACCTTCTTATCTATTATTTCCTGGACTTTGGATAGCAGAAAGTCTGCAAGCTTAGCACACAGAGACAATGCTGCTGAAATCTATTCAATTTAATCAATGCCTAGTAGTGTAGGCAACCAGCCATCATCTGCACAAGGTTGTCCAGAGCTAGGATATTTGGAACAGAAGCAGCAAACCCAGCCAGCCAGTCCCATCAGCACAAACCCCACTTCAGGAGTTTGCAACCAAGCTGTTGTAAAACCTTTCCAGTCTCTACCCTGAGTCTTAAATGCCATTCACTGGGTCCAGTTTTGCACAGGACTGGAAGATCCCAAGCCCTGGGAGTTGCCTCCTCATCAGCCACAGACATCCCAGTATCAGCTGAGCCTGTGATGCCTGTCAGATTTTCTGCCTCCTGTTAACTGTCCTGCCCCACCACCCACCACCTTTTCCTCCCTTAGGTGCATCTCACCAATTTTAAGGGATTTCTGATTTTTAGGATGGCTTATAATGCCACTAAATAGAAAGCAGACAGCAAACGCATGGCAGTGCCTCAGACAGCTTCACCAGAGCAGGCAGAGATAATGCACCATGCTGCTCAGGCATTTCAGGACCTCCCTGCTCAATGCCATCCAGGCTGGTTATATTCTGGTTTGGCAAAAAGCATGGGCTCCAAAAGGAAATGAGCCAAGAACACCCCAGCATCGGGATGATTTTAATTCACAACAAGCCCTGCTGATGCGCAGCAACAAAAGGGGTAATTGCAGGCTGAAAACTGATTTCTCTGCTTCAAAGCCTGCTCTTTGTCCAGCCAAAGTCAACAGGAAATTTGATGTTCACCTCCCTGGGAGCAGAAGCAGGTCCAACAGGTAAAATTTTCTGCAGAGCCTGCTGCATCCCTCTGACTTCTAGTGAGACAGACTTGCAAACCACTTTTAAGGAGTTCGGAAAGTTTCATGGCTGGATACCAGCCCTGCTCCCAGGGGACTGCAGGGAGACAGCACCCAAGAGGTCTGGGTTTCGCGGAAATTGGATGCTCACCCTTTACCCTGGGAATTTCTTACCAAGCACCATCATCAGAACCATTGCAAAAGAGAAATGGCAGAGAGGAATGCATATGCAAGCAATAGCAAATTTCTTTCTTCCGTAACCAGAACAGGTCAGGCATTTCTTAATGGAACATTTTCCCATCAGAAAATGTTGACCTGAGGCATCTTAAAAGTTTTGCAGGAAAAGGTACAGATTCAGAAAGAATTCCACCCTTTCTTTATCCTACCCATCAAAACCTTCTAGTTTTATTTTCTTTTTATATTTCATAAAAGCCTGAACATCCATGTGATTTTAGTCCTTTAAAAAGTGCAAGAAAAAATGAAGTTGAAACAAAGGGCCTAGCTGAATAAGAAAAATAGATTTTTTCTTTTTCTATTCAATCTGGAAGGAATTTTTACATTCTGTTCGAATGAGAACAAAAGCAAATTCGAAAAAGAAAAATAAAAAGAAGTTGCCTGATTTGCCTGAACAGATGTGTGGGTCCTGGTGGCTCTCAGCTACTAAAAGGTCCAAGGAAAAGGAACAAAATGACAAGAGGTCACTTGAAAAAAAGCAAGTGTTGTTTCAGGGTCTCTGCCTCCCTTGTCTTGTGCAGCCCCATTTATATTTCTATTTAACCTCCCCTCCACCAGAGAACACAAATCCCAAGCCATGACTGAAGTGATAAAGCCAGGAAAAGGAAGGGAATTGCCTCATTGGTTTTGTGCGCAGTGCAGTCTTCAAACTTTCGATTGTTTTATTTCTCTCCTCCTCATCTTCTTTCTCCAAGGCGATCAGTGATTTTCTCTGTGAAAGGAGAAAGGCGGATGTGAAAGTGGAAGTTTCCCTGTGAAACAAGCACCAGAGGAGGGGGAGTGCCCACTGCCTGGCGTGCCAAGCCATAGGGATGGAGCTGGGCCCCTAAATCCACTCTGGAAATCTAAAACCTCCGGGTTCTTATGGCAACTGCAGGACTCAGGAAAAGAAACACCAAGGAAAAACCCTCTGTGGTCTTCAAGGAGACGGCCTGGCCTGGGGACAGCAGGGTCATTGCAATGTTTTAGCCTGAAGATGCTGTTGCAAGCACCCACAGAACTCACTAGCACGTGTACAATTAAGCTGCGAGCGTTGAGGGCATCACGAGTCAGCAACACCTCAATCAGCAGAGAGGTGCTGCTGATCACCTCGCATCTCCCTGGCCACTTGCGTTTTGTTTCAAAGCAGCACTAAATCTTGGCTGGTGCTGAGTGAGGCTGTAGAAACCCAATGCCTTCTTCCTCAAACCAGTCCTTAGCCCACAGCAAGTCCTGGCAAGAAGCTGGGCTTCACTGCCCTGAGACAACTGGGACAGCAGGAACACCACCTTGAGAGGACACACCTAGCATTGTCCTGTGTGATTATTAAGCTCCAGAGTTAATGCCCTACAGGCAAAATTGGCATCACTCCAAACTGCTGACCTGTAAGTCATCCAGACAAGCCCACATCAGAGTGTCCCCTGCAACCCTCAGATCAGAGCAAGGAGCATCCCAACTCATGGGCTCTCGATGTCAACCCTGGCACGTCTCCTATTGCCCATGACCCTCCAGGAAACACATTTTGTAAAAGGAAGAGGTAAATAAGTGGATCACAGTATCATATTAGAAACTGCGCTGCTGAACTCTGCTCAGAGACGCTGCAGGCGACATCCAGGTGATGTGAATCTTGATTTCTTTCCAGGGCTGAGTGGGCTGTGAAGATGCAGGGTGCTAAGCCAATGCTAACTGGGGGTCCACAGAGGGAAGGTGCTAAACTGAGGCAAGGGAGAAGGAGGGGTTCTTTGGTCTCCCTGGTACACGTGCACCCTAACAGGTACCCATGTGCCCCTGCAGAGGAGTTGGGGGGCTCAGGGGATGCCCTGAAGCCTGGAGGGGACAGGATGCTACAGCCATGCTCAGGTCACTTAGGGTGGGTCCTGCCAACCCTGTTCCTCCCAGGTTTCCCCGTGCCACCCACTAATGTGCATCCACACTGGGGACAGTGGCTGTGTGTGCCCCTTGGCATCTCCCACAATGGATTTTGCTATCAGGCTGGCACTGGGGACCAGGGCTCTGGCTCCCACAACTCTACGAGGTAGCACAGCTGCCTGCAGCCCTGGGCATGCAGAGGGTACAACTTGCTCACTCCAACTCATGCAACCAAGGCCACAGCTAAAGAAACACCCTGGCTGCCTCCCGCAACATTCCTGCTTGGCCCTCAGAGGTGTCAGGAGAGCCCTGTCAGCATCAGCCAAGGCTAAAGCAAAGGAGGGAGAAACAGTCCCGGCAGATATAAAGAGCTGCCACTGGCTCTGAGATTTAACCCAGCTCCTCTTTGGCACTGTGTCAGGAAGATCAAAGCCACCATCCAGGCATCTGGCAGGCTTTGATCACAAGCTCTGCTCAGGCTCAGGGCTTCAACTGGCCAGCAGCCTCTGGCAAGCCCTGGGTATCCCTGCCTTCTCAAAGGGAAGAAGCATGCTCCACCCTGGCTTGCAACCTCGCACGTCCCCACTCTGTCCCTGCTCTTCCATGCAGCCCTTCCTTCCCTGTCACCCTCTCTCTGTGACGCCAGGGCAAACACAGGGGGAAAAAAGAGAAAAACAATGATTTTCTTTTTTGTTTTCCATGCTGCTCCTGTCTCTAGTGCAGTGGCCATGAAACTCAGCACTTTCAGCCTCTGAAAGCAGAAGCGAGGATGAAGGGGCTTCGAACTGTGCAGCCTTGCTGGAAATAAACTGTATTTCCTACAGAAAATACTGCTATTTCTGTCTCACCCAGCACAATGTTGACAAGTATTTAATAAAATTACATCTAAGCACATCCCTCATGGGACACACAAGCCAGAGCATCATGTTTCGCTGTGGCTGCCTGGTACAGGAGAGTGTCTCGGGAACAAGGCGGCAGCAGCCATCCATGAAAAAGCACAGGAATTATTGGCTTCAAAGCAACCACTCAGCTTGGTGCCCTACTAGCACTGCACAGCCAAATAGGGTCTTTAAAAACCACCTTGGTGGCTTTGGATTGAAAGCTGCTGTTTGCCATCTGTCTCTCAGCCTCAAAGTCTGAGGCAAGACGAAATCCCCTTCTTGACGTAGAAAATATCTCTGTTTTCCAGCTGTATCTGTTGGAGGATAAATACTTAAATCCTTACATCCGGGGTTTCTGAACCACTGGGACAAACTGCAAGCTACTGCCATCTTCAAACTGTTGAGAGGTCCACAGACCTGAAAGGCTGGGGACAGCCAGGTCACACCTTTGTGGCTACAACACTTGTCACCCTCTTGGGCACGATGCTGGCCATGCCACAGACTGTCACCGCTGTGCTGCTGCCCCATACAGGGCTCACAAGCACTAAAACACTGGAGAAATACTTACAGCAGCCATTGAATTCAATTGATCGATGTAAAACTCCGGCCAGCTGGTGGCTCCTTTATTTTCTTCCTGATCCTGCAGGGGGGCAGAAAAAAGAGTGAAATAAAGACAGCAGATTAGTAGAAATAGTGATAACCTCCCCTGCCCTTCATGACCAACCACCTCTGAAGAGCCCTTGAGCTCCTGCTTTATTTTCTATCAATGTATGCATGATGTTTTACATTCTGAGCTCACCACCGACAGCTCCAGCTATGGGAACATTACCTGATATACTGAGCCAGTGTATTTTATATATGAACTATGTTTCATCATTTGCCTGTGACTGAACCCGGCCCCACTGATACTGCATCAGCCTTGCGGTTATCAGCTTCAGAGAAACCACACCGAAATTTTATATCCAGATTTCTCTTGCATCAGCTCTACAATGCTCTTAAAGTTTTAGGTGCACAGTCTTGATGCATGTGCTCTGGCTGGGGGGGAAAAAGAGTCTCTTACCAGTAAGGAAGAGTGAATAGAATGATAGAATCATACAATGGTTTGGATTGGAAGGGACCTCAACAATCACCAAGTTCCAATCCCCTGCCACGGGCAGGGACACCTCCTACTAGACAAGGCTGCTCCAAGGCCCCATCCAATACATGTGATGCAAACTAACTTCCACTCCTGAAGCAGGACCATGACTTACCAACATCCTAAGAGAGACTCCAGGTACAACAGACAACTCCTCTGGGAGCTTTGTTAGTGGCTAGGATAGAACATACACCTGCCTGGTGTTTAAAAGATGTGTAGAGGTAGCTCTGAGGGACATGGTTTAGTGGTGGGCTTGGCAGTGCTAGGTTAATGGTCGGACTTGATGCTCTTAAAGGTCTTTTCCAGTCTAAATGATTCTACTATTCTATGACTGAAGGACCCCTGAGCCTAGCTCAGATAAATAATGCTGCATGGCCCCAGGGACTACTTGGAGCAAGTAGGCAGATTTTGAGGGAATACTTCAAAATCACCCCTTTTCCCCATGGTATTTTCCTAAAAACTACTGTCAGCAGAAGAAACAAGATTCACAGCAGAAATGCCACACAGGTCTAGGCTGTACAGCCAACCAACACTACATAAATCTCGGGCATCTTCCCTCACTAACCATCTTCAGTTTACAGCCCAACTTGCTGCACAGCTTTGCCCCCTCCCTAACTTTAAGAGATGTTTGCAAAGGTCACTCTTCACCACAATTGCCTGCAGCAGTGGGAGGTGGACGACCTGCTCCTCTGCTCCCACGTCCGTGCATGCAGACAGCTACCGATCCTCTGGCTGATTTCAGCAAGCCCAAGGAGCAGAATCACAAATATTTACCATGGTTCAAGAGGTATATGTGGGAAATGTTTGTGCATCCAAACTTCCGAAGCGGCAGCTTGCCAAGATGAGAACGCACGGAGTCACTGATAGGTAATTTGAACAGGACCCAGCTCCCCCATGGGCAGTGCAGCCCATCTCTGCAGGCCTGACCCTTCGCTGTGCCTGGCTCTAGGATGGCGACAAAGAAGTCTGGAAGCAACAAGAGACCTAGCAAACCCTCAGGCATCTCCTGTGACATGCTGAGGGCCAAGAGAAGCTGCTCACCCACCTTCGTGGCCACCTCCAGCCCTCTCCAAGCAGCTGTGATCCAGTCTGGCAGTAATCAGATAGCCCCGAGCAGGTCTCTATGCTGGCTGCCCATGCCCTCGGGCTGGCTGCCTGCTGACACATGCACATCCACGAGTCTCACTTTTTTTTTTTTAACGTCCTATAGATCTGGTCACGTTTAAAGCAAATAAAATAACTTCCCTGAGCAAGAAGACCACATTCAGCCCTCCCTGCCCTCTGCATTAATACTTTGGGTTGTCCTCCCCTCCTACTTCTGCCAAGAACCGAGGTTTTGAATGAAACACTTGATTCACCTGCCCTCCACATTCCAGGGTTTTTTTTTCACACAAGAGGAAATCAGCAGACAGCAAGAATTTTTCTGAGATGTTAGAAAACAAGAAAAAAGTCTGTCCTACCCATGGTAGTGCCAAACCTAACAAACTCAAAGGAGGTCCCACCGCCTGCCTCTGCATGGGTGGAGGACCATTCATAGTCATGCTCTGACAGTTTGCTTTTGACAGCAACAAATAAAACCATCCCCATCCCGTCCAAATAGTGCTTAAATAAAAGAGGAATGCTCATCTGCTGGCTGAGCATGCAAAACCCAGCCTGATGGGGAGAGACAGGGATGCCTTTGGTCTTCTTGCAGCCAAGAAAAATGGGATATGCTGGACTCTCTCTCCTTTCCTCTTTCCTGAAAACACACCTCCAGCAAAGGCAACACAGCAGGCTGGCAAAGTCTCACCATTCACTGACAAATGGACTCAGTGAAGCAATAACCTCCGAATAACTTGGAGACTGCCCATCTGCTACGTTTCTGGACACACCTGGGACCACATGCAGGGACTGTCACCTGCGAGCGACGCGTACGGCCACACAAAGCCATGGTCAAGGAGAAGTTTCTGCCATGGCGAGAGAAACCAAATGCATTCCCAAGGGGCTAGGAAGAGGACACCTGTCTGCAGCTGTATGATCAGTCAGAGCTTCCCACCACTGGACTGTGCAGAGAAGCACCTGTTGTGTCCACAAGAGTCATAGAATCATAGAATCACCAGGTTGGAAAAGACCTACCGGATCATCAAGTCCAACCATTCCTATCAAACACTAAACCACACCCCTCAGCACCTCATCCATCCGTCCCTTAAACGCCTCCAGGGAAGGTGACTCAACAACCTCCCTGGGCAGCCTGTTCCAGTGCCCAATGACCCTTTCCGTGAAAATTTTTTTCTTAATGTCCAGCCTAAACCTCCCCTGATGGAGCTTGAGGCCCCAAAAATGTCCACTCAACACAGAGTCTGCTGAAGGACATCCATGTTGTGTGAAAGATGCTCAAGGAGCGTGGAGAAAGTGTCAGGGAGCTTGAGAAACAAAGGCATATATTACATTTAGGAGTTGAATGCAAAGGCACAAATTATACCACCATCTCTTGCAGAGCAGAAGGAAGGTCTTCTGCTTCTCGTGAGCCCGGTGAGAAAAGTAAACTGTTGTAGTTTGCAAAGTATTTGTCACTCCAGGGAAACACACATCATTTCAGCCACCTGTGGGTTTAATCCAGGGGGAACCACCAGCCCCTGGGAGCAAAGTGGGAGCACGGTATGGGAGAAATGCCCATGGCCAACCACCACAGGGATGTGAGGACAGGCTGAACCCCACAGCAGGTTCAACCTGCAGAGCATCACTTTCATTATTTTCCTGCAACCAAAGGGCAGTTTCTGGGTGCTAGCACTATTCATTGCCACTCACTTGTCCTGCTGAATAACTCCATGATTCCTCAGCGGTGCCAAGCAGCCAGCCCATCTTCCCGCTCAGAGATAATCCTGTCTGACACAGGTAGCCAGGTCTTTCTGGTTTCTCAGTTCACATTGCACGCCTTCCCAAAGGACACTCCCATCTAATCCTGTGTGCAAAAGCACATCCCTCCCTGGCACACAGAGCCACACACAGCACGCCAGCTGTATGCACCACAAACAGGAGACAGCACGTACACTGGCAACAGGATGAGAAGGAATGGCCTCAAGCTCCACCAGAGGAGGTGTAGGCTGAACATTAGGAAAAGATTTTTCATGGAAAGGGTCATTGGGCACTGGAACAGGCTGCCCAGGGAGGTTGTTGAGTCACCTTCCCTGGAGGTGTTTAAGGCACTGGTGGACGAGGGGCATGGCTTAGCGATTGATAGGAATGGTTGGACTTGATGATCCAATGGGTCTTTTCCAACCTGGTGATTCTAGGATTCTGTGTGGTGGAAGCACTGAAGAAGCAGGGAAGGATGCTGGGGAACCGTGAGCCCCATGCACATCTGCCAACTCACCCCTCCAGGCATCCTACACCGTGCACAGGAAGACTCTGCACAAAACCTGCAAAGCCTGCAGGCAAAGATTTTGATTTTTCCAGCTTTCCTGCCCCGCTTTAGAGGCTGGCACGCAAACGGTGCCTCAGGGGACAGGGGAGCTGCGGCATCCACCATCCACCCACCATCCACGTGTACCTTGAATTTGGTTCAAAAAGAGATCAGCTCCTTTCACCTCCTGGAGATGTCACTGGAGGTCCTCCCCATCACCCTGAGGCACTATCAGCAACTCTTATAAGGAGCTTCCCTTGACCAGCAGTGCTTCCAGCAGCAACGCCACCTAAGAAGGGTGGCAAGGTCCCCTCCACAGCACAGCACCAAGAGGTATCCAGATGTAGCCAGCCAAAAGTTTTGGGTAGGGAGTGAGACCTGTGCCAAGAAATGAGATGGGAGGGCAGCAGGACAGGCTCATCCTGCATCCCAGGGCATTTCTGCATGGTTCAAACACCTGTGAGGCAGGCAGGGATCCGGACCTGCTGCTCGTTTAGGGCTGAAAGGAAGCACTGGAGCAAAAAAATAAAGGTCTCCGGGGGGTGGAGGGGAGGCTGAACAACAAAATTGGCTAAACTGCTCATTTATAATTAACGTGCTGCATTATAAATATTTCCCTTTGCCTGGCTCCCTCGGGCTCTTGCATTTCCTCCCTGAAACCCCCAATTTAGACAGCGCTCTCAATTAAGTGCAGCAGAACCTCATTAATTCAGATGAGCAGCCAGGCAGGCTCATCGGAAAGCAACTTCCCAGGCAAAAAGGGGACTGCACAATAAAGCAGGCAAAGATCAGGGCACAGGCTTCCCTCTGCTCGCTGCAGGACGTTGCTCAGTGGTAATTACTGTGGCTAATGGTCTACAGCACACTGATAAGTGTCCTTTAGTGCAGGCGGTGTCTAAAGAAATCTCCTGACAAAGTGACAAGCCTGGTGGGAAGTGACTCACAAGGCTCTGCTTAGAGCCAGGAGGAAGGAGGAACCTCTCAGGGCACCATGCGTTCAAAGGGTAAATTTGTAAAATGATTTCCCAGCACCTAGGGTGGGTTTTGGAGATGTGAGTTTTGCAGCCTGGCTTCAATGAGGGATAACCAGACGTGGAACTGAGTACTGTACACATCAGCTCACCAGGACGCTCCACTGCATCTTGCCTGGCTGGCACCAAGGACACAAACATCTCCCAGTTTCTTCTTCTCTGGGCTGTATTTAGGTCTTTGCTGTGTTCGCTCTCTTCTAAGGGAGCACAGAAGTGAGGGCTAATCTGAATCCTGCTGACAGCCCGGTACCGTGCTGTGGCTTCACGTGAACTCCTCTTTTAGAGGAAGGCTGATGGTTCTAATTGCACAGTGCAGGGATGGTGATCCCTTCTCATCTCTATTATTTGCATCAACTGTTCTCTCCTCTGGGAAAGGGCTCTGATGGATACATGTGCGTTGCTGCAAAAATTAGGAAACCCCAAAGATATGCAGCCAAGGGCAATCTTATCCCTGTCCCCTCCTTCATTTCCCACCCGCTCCCCCTGACTTGCACTTCTTCCTTCCAGGGACCTGGCAAAAATACTAATCACATCAGCTGCAGCCCTGGCACTGCTGCGCCCTCTCCTTGCCTCCACCGCCCTTTCACTGCCAAGCTCTGTGCACAGGGCTGACGGATGGTGCTGCTCGGCTGTTTCACACTGCGGGGCAGTGGCAGGGAGCTGTCGTGGTGTAAACACAATAAATAAGCTCCATTCTCTCCAAGCTCCATTCTCTCTGTCAGGGCCAGGTGCCGCGGGGAAAGCAGCGTCCAGTCACTGCCTCATTAGTGGGAGCTTTTACAAGTGAAGGTCACTGATCTGCCAACTCTAGCCATCCCTTTGCTCTTCCTGGGGAGATTTCACACTCCTCAGCCCTGCTAGGTCTTGGTGAGAAGTCTGACACTTCCACAGCTTCTGCGTCTCTCCTCCAGGGTGTTGGCAGCTCCCACAATCAGAAGTGCCCCTGCTTTTCCCAGTGACCCTTCTTGGGATACCAGGAAGCAGCACAGAGGAGGTGGTGGCACAAAAGCAGTTCACAGGCTGCTCTTGGCCAGGTTTGGACATCAATATTTACACCTGAAAGGTGCATCTCCTTGAGCACCTGTCCTTCTGACCTGCAGGAACTCAGCTGCCAGGAGACATGAACCCTCCTGCTTGCAGCATGTCCCCATGGTGGCACAGAGAAAGACACTCATGAAGTTCCTCAGTGGTTCATTATAGCTTCTTTACTTTCAAATCAAGCTCCTGGCAACGCCTTTCAGGTGCCCAGCCTGCCGGCAACATCTCCACCTGATCCAGCAGCCTCCTTCTTGCACTCACAGCCTTTGGTGGTGGTGATGGATGTGGAGCTGCTTTGGGATAGCTGAGCCCTGGAGGGCAGCTGGCCAATTACTAAACCACCAGATGTCCAACAAGCTGGGTTAGAGTCTTCAAGGTGAAACCACTTCGCAGCAGCCAGCTCCAAGCAAACCCTGTTGAGCTCTTTAGTGACAATGCTCGTGACTTTGATGGTTCACTTCCCTCCTAGCACCACCTGCAAGGCTGGTCTGCCCCAGGAGAACTTCACATCAGGAGAGACACGGCAACGGATTAAAAAGAAATTCTGTTCAGTTGGCACCTGCTGCAAAAACTGAAGCAACCCCCTTCATTTTTATGCATCCTCCTGACTGCATTTTTATTTTGCATGGTGTTCCCCACCCCTCCTTGCTGCTCTGGAACAGTCAAGCAAGAGAAAGCTGGTGGCAGCTGGCAGCCCACAATGTTATGGATGCCCCCTCTCCCTTCCTGTTGTGGATGATCCACCTGGATTCTATTTGCAAGGTCAAAAAAGAAGCAGACAGAGGTGCAGATGGGTTTTAAAACTGACAGGTCTGCAGCCCGCATGGGATACTTAAATCCAGCCCAGCTCTGCCAACATAGCCAAGATGTAGCCAGACATGTGCTGGTGGAGTTTTTTTGACCCCTGTAGCCCTCTGGGTCTTCTTTGTCCCTCCAGCCACGCAGCTCACCCAGGTATCCCTGCAACAAAACCTAAATGATGCAACTGAAGCCACTTCACCGATATAGCAATGCAAAAGACTGTAATTTCATCAGATTCTTCCCCAGATGGGATTTGGGGATCTGAACTGTCCCAGCCCAGCCCACTGTAGTTTTCCATACACTACCACTTCCTATAGTCTCTCCTCTGCAAATACACATATTCCCTTGTATGATTTTCCCAGGGTTTAAAAATTATGCTCCCCATAAGCAAATATAGCATGTCCAGATGCCTTTCATAGTCAGCTGGTTCATTGTTTGAAAGGCTTCACTTCAAAATCCAAAAAGATTGCTAACAGATGGATTTTTTGGCCGGAGAGGGAGGAAAAGCTCGCTTGAACAAAAGTGTGTTGTGATTGGAAGTAAAAAGGGAATTACCTTTAAAGATAAAACCCATAAACATTTCCTATTGAAAAATACCCCCAGCCATGCAAACAGCCTGCTTCTCTAGTTCAGCCTGGGAAAATGACACCTTGAGATGATATTTCAACCTGCTGCTGCAATAACCGCAGGTATATCTGGATGCTCCAGGGCCACGGAACACTCCTCATCCATCCCAGGTGACACAGGGGCACGGCAATATGCCAAGCTATTTTTATTTCTTCCCCTTGCATACCATCTTCATCAGGTTTTGCTCTTAGTTCTCCCACTGCAGCAAAAAAAAATATAACAGATGCTTTTATAAATGAAGGAAACAGCAACACACGCCCCACGAATGAGCAGCAGGACTGAGCAGGACAAGTGGAAGAGCAAGCTGGAAAGCGAAGCTCTCTGGAGGGAGTGGGTGGAAAGCGCAGTTAGAGGGAAATACAGTATTATTGGAGAACCATCATTCCTTTCCCAGTTTATCACATTTTCTCCATTCTCCTCTGCAAAAGCACCACTGTTGCTTTCTTCTAATGAGAAGGGATCCCAGTTTTACATCTGATGCCTGAGGAAATTTTAGACCTAAGTTTTGCTTGCAGGGCACAACTTAACACTGCTGAGAGCTATGCACTCATTGTCAGCGATGCCAGCGGGTTTTCAACACAAGCTTAAAGAACGCAGCATCACTTGGCATCTCTGAAGGTCATTTTTCCCTTACCCCGGCTCTACAGATGCTAAGAGAGCTCAGCCGAATCAAAAGGGAGGAGAACAGAGTCAGGCTCCGCATTTCCCTGAGCTGGTTTTCACTACCAATCCCTTCGACCTTGTTATTTATGTTGAGCTTCTGCCTGAACACCCCTTAACCACCCATATTTTGAGGCTCATAAAAATTTCCCGTTGAGCTGCTTTAGTAGTTCGACATTATGTACATCAGTTGGCAGCAGTTAAACCTCCTGTAATTAAGAGGTGCTGCAGACTAAGGGCAAAGTGTTAATTATTAACTCGCTTTGGAGTGTGGCCTCCTGAGAAAGGGCATCCTTAGTCACCCTCTTCTACCGAAGCAAACCTGCAGCCAAAGAAACAGTAAAGCTGGAAATCCTCCTGCTTCCTCCCCATGCTTCCAAGCAATATCCTCTCCTGGAGAGCGGGGCCAGCAGGGAGTGAAATATTTTGGGATGAGGTATGAAACGAGTCATCATCCAGAAATACCACTTCTAAAAGCAGATTTCATCCTGCTGTTAATATATCTCCACTTTTGCATCTCCCTGTTTATTCCAGCCGTAGAGGAGCATGATGACTTCAAAGAAGGTCTCTCCAATAATCTTTAAATCTCTCTCCTGACCCGAGTGCTGCACAGCTGCTGGATTTAATGTGGTCTTCAGTTCCCGCTTGGATTGCCACTAACAGACTTGCCAGCCCCCATCATGAGATGCTTTTTATCTCTCTGCCCCCTCCTCTTCCTCCTGAGCATCACAGCGTGATGCAGGTGGAATGGAACCCTGAGGAGTTCATCCACTGCAACCCCCTGCTCCAAGTAGGATCAGGACTGGGATCAGATCCAGTGTCTCCATGGACAGAGACCCAAATCAACCCAAACCATTCTATGATTCTATGGAGAATCTGTGAGGACAAAGCCTACACCCTGCCGAGCCAGTACTGTGAGCTGGGATAAAAGCAGCTGTTTGCAGGGCAGAGAAACCAGGATATGAGGCTGCAGGCCTGGGAGAAATATTCCAGGGAAGGAAATACACATAGGGAACAGCTGGTTTTCCCATATTTCCTCTTGATGAGCACTGCCAAGGCCAGATGCTGCCAGGTCCCTTTCCAGGACAACCCAGCACAATAAAATGTCTCAGTTTGGATACCTTTTACAAAACTTTGCCTATCGTGGGAATATATAAAACGTGCAACAACTGGGATACGCTCTGGAGAGCTGAGTACAATGGGTGACACCGACGGCAAAGCAAAAATACCAGACATGGCACACAGCAGCAAGGAACATGCTGAAAGGAGACATATTCAGTTGCTTTCTGCGCTGCACATGCCTTTATCATTGACAGAGGTAGGGGAGTGCCCTGGCTGCAAGAGCTGCAGCCACAACACAAGATATTTTGGAGCCCAGCAAAGCTAATTGTCAAGGAAAACTCCCAGGATAAGGCTGAGCAGCGTTTCTGTCCTGCCTCATGATGCTCTTTAGAATGGGAGCTCGTTTGAACTGGTCTCTGTGATTGTGCAGGGAGCCTTGCAACCAGCAGGAAGACAGAGGAAATGCTGAAAATTAGGAATGCCCTAAAGTGAAGCTTTTGGAATCAAAGTCTGACTGAAGTTGCCTGACTCTTAACAGCCTGTTTCCAACAGGAGTCAAACTGGTAGTAGAGGAAAGAGCAAAAACTCTTCAGAGGACAATTCGGGATCTTTTATAAGTCAGGCAACTGCTTGCGACTTATGTCCACCTTTGCCAGCCCCTTGGGACCCACCAGGTGAAACGGGGTGTCATCAGCATCTCAAGCAACAACTTGCTATTAAATACAGGCAGGCCAAAGAGTTTGGGTGCACCCTGGACTTCCCAAATCACCGCCACTCAGCCTACAGCCAAGGCAGGGAGGTAGGACCCCTTTCCTGTTTCCAGCTCCACTGCTCCGTCCAAAACCAAGCCACTGTTCTCAGCTGGAGAAGCCCAGCCCCCCTCTTTGATGCAAATGATTTTTCCTCATATAAACTTAGGTACATGACTAAAATTTACTATGAGCCACTAGGAGAGGCACCAAAGTTTCTGCTGCCTATCAGTCCTTATTGCATAGGAGCAGAACTTCCGAGAGCTTTCCATGCATGAAGACATGTTCTCCAGTCCACACAACTGCTGATTTCCTCCACTGCTGGAGCCTCCATTGATACAGTTTTGCTCATTTTACATTAAAAAGTGGGAGAAAAGCATTTGCCTCCACTGGCACATTTCTCTGAAGCTCACTAAGACAGCATGACAAACATGGAAGGAGCAGCTGAGTGCAGTCAGAGAAATGAGGACCAGAGCAGAACAGCAGCCAGGATCCAGCCTCAGATGGGTGGCTGCTCTGAGGACCTCTTAGGAAGCCACGAGCTGATTCTGTGGCCCCTTCCTTCAAACCCCCCAGGAGCAGGTCGCTTCTCAGCATGGTTTTTTAAAAAAAACATGAGCACAAGGAGGTGCTGGAATTGGAAAAAGGCACCATCAACCCCATCTAAACCCTTTTTTGGGAGATTAGATAGCACATAATCTCCACTCACAATAATAATTACACAGCTTTACTTGATTTAAGTCTCTGTTGTCTCCCCTTGAACAGATGCACCAGAGCACAGCTCTGCTTATCCGACAGGCAGTGACGAGCGAGTATCCCCTGCCCATTTTCTTGTTGATTCAGACCAGTGCCTGTAATTTGTTAACATCTCTTCTCCCCTCCTACGTAAATCTCGGGCATTGCAGGCCTCTGTCTAACAATAATACAGGGATTTCAGGGGTATTTATGAGAGGCTTAAAACTTAATCCTACATGAGCAAGGTAAGCCTGCTCTTGGCCTAAAATGCAGCTGGAAAATCTGGTGCCATTGCTACAGCAGGAGAAAAGAGGCATTAATGGCAGTGAAAACCCAGGCGACTGCCAACATTGCTGAGCCAAATCCTACAGCCAGGTTAGGGGACACAGCAACAAATTTGGGAACTGAATCACAGAATCATAGAAAAGATTGGGTCAGAAAGGACCTTTAAAGGTCATCCAGTCCAACCCCCCTGCAGGAGCAGGGACTACGACGTCAGGTTGCTCAGAGCCTTGCTCAGCCTGACCTTGAACGTTTCCAGGGATGGGGCATCTACCACCTCTCTGGGCAACCTGTGCCAGTGCCTTAGACCCTCATGAAAAATTTCTTCCTTCTATCTAGTCCAAATCTCTCCTCTTTTAGTTTAAAACCATTACCCCTTGTCCTGTTGTGACAAGCCCTGCTAAAATGTCTATCCTCATCATTCTTGTAGGCCAACTTTAAGTATGAAAAGGCTGCTATCAGGTCTTGCCAGAGCCTTCACTTCTCCAGGCTGAACAACCCCAATTCCCTCATCCTTTCTAATAGGAAAGATGCTCCAGCCCTCTGACTATTTCTGTGACCCTACTCTCGACCTGCTCCAATAGGTCCATGCCCTCAACTGGGGGCATTTCCCTTGCAGGCTTTGGCATCCTTCCATCTGCTTTTGAGACTGAGGATTTTGGGCCCATATTTCCCCATGGTGGTACACAGAATTACAGCACAGTTTGGCTTGGAAGGGACCTTAAAGATCCTCCTGCGTAATCTTTGCTCTGGCCAAGGTTGAGAAAGAAAATGAGTCCCAGCACAGATATCTGGGAATAACTCCTGTACCAACATACAGGGGCAAAAATCTTCAGTTTACTGGGGGGAAAAAAGATTGATTTTGTCTACCTTGCCAGGTACCCTGCAGTATTCAGCACCAGTCAGGCTGCATGCCTCCAGATGCAAAAGCAAATGAACCAAGGGAGAAAGGCAGAGAGGTGGTCTGTTCCATCTTGGATGGACTGTGAAAACCAGCACCAGCATTGCTGCATGCTGCAAGCACAAATTTGCCCACAGGTACTACAGGCTTTGGCCAGCTGGATGTTGATTTACCAGCAGATACACAAATGAACCTAAATTCTTGACCTCTATCTAAAGGGGGATGCAACCGAGCTCAGACAACAGCTCATCTTGGCATACAGAAATGTCCATGCATGTTTTCAACTTGAGAAAAGCGTCTCCAAAAGCAGCATTGCAAAGTGGACATGTCACGCTGGCAGCTTGGCAGACACATCAGAAATTCACACCAACCCTGTTCTCCTATCAGCAGTATCTCAGTTCCACACGTGAACCTAAAGCCCTCTATCACCTGACACATCTTCACCCTAAAAGTAAGTTCCACATTGTCAGGCCAAAGCTCTCACGGGCTGCACTGAAGGGTCACAGCTTCCCCAGTGGCCCTTTCCATTTGTGCCAACCTCCAAGAAGAGCTGGTGGGAAGACAAAAGCAACACCCAAGCCTGTTTCATGGCAGCCTTGCCCCTTGTCGACACGATGCCAACCTCAGTGGCCACGGAGCTCCACATGGACCCACTGGTGCCAGCAGGGACACCCATGCGGAGCTGGGGGACACCTCCAGCCCAAAAACGCTCAGGAGGAAGAGTTTTGCATTTTGGAGACTGAAGACCTTGCTGGTCACTGTCCCATCTCCAGAGCCACCCCGGATGTGTATCTGTGACACCCAAAATACCACACAGCTTGCAAAAAGAACTGTGCCCCTCCCCAAATCTCCTCCCAACCATTCATGGGAGGGAACTGGCTCAGCCCCCAACCACAGCATGGACAGATCTCTTACTTTTTTCTTGCTGCAGTAGATCTGCCACTTCTTCTCTGCCGGCAGCGCGAACATGGCCTCTCTGTGCTTGTCCGTGAGGTCAAGTTCATCCTGGAAAGGCGGAAAAAAACCCAAACCACAGAACATGAGTATATAAACGGGTGATGGCATAGACACAACCCCCCCCAGATAAGTGGTGTAAATCAATGTGGAGCCACAAACACAGCACAGCATCGGCCCCGCAGCACTGCCCGATGACTATCGATTTGTCAGGGCAATGATGCTAATTCTCATCCTGTTGTTCCTGACCTCCCCCTGACTCCTGGGCTACAGACAGCTGCTGGGAGGATGGGGCTGCAAACTCTTCCTCGTTCCTCACAGACATTGCCTTTACAGCTTGTAAAGGCAGCAAGCATCCTAGAAATGACACCCATGAAGCCGGTACAGCTGCCTGCAAGACAGCCTTGCACAGAGGATTGAGAGAACACATCTCAGATATGTACAGCAAAGAAAAATTCACATAGGACTTTTCTTTTTTACCACCTCAAATAACTGCTTCACAACCCAGCACTGCAAGCGGTCCTGTCCATTTCCATCACTGTTACCCTCATATCACTGAATATCGAGCTTTTTTTTTTTGGCTCTTATTGTTTTTCCGTAACTAAAAATAGGAAGTGCCTTTCCTAATATCTACAGCTCATAAAGAGATTCATCCTCTCCATCAAAAGTGGACTACATATTGCCTGGCAGAGATAAAGCTGTTTACTGATTGAAACCTCTATTGGTTTATCTGATTTTATTTTAAAGGACACATCCATTTTCAACGTGAAGGCTCGGTTAGCAGCATGCCCTCCACCAGGATGCCTGAGTATTATCAAAGGCCCATCACTTCCTGGTGCTGAATGTAGGTCAGAGCTTTTATCAGAGAACTAACTAAATAAAACACTCAGGAAGGACTGCGAGGCTCGTTGCTAAAGCTAACATTGGTCTTACAACCATGGACACCACTTAAAATCACCACCACTGATGACAACCCTTGTGCTGAAGGGGTGTTGGTGCAACAGTGGGAGTGCTGTAGATGCTGTATAAGGTCATAGGAGAGCCCTGCCGTGGCCCCCAGTCAACTCATCCCACCCAGCCAGTGGACTTAACTATGAAGATCCTCATTAAAAATCACACACTTAATTCCAGTAACTAAAAAATGAAAAAAAGAAACTACATAGAAACACATTAAGGCTTCCTTGTCTGAATAATAACACTTACGCACTAAGGCTGGTAGCCCCAGGTATCCCAACCAGAGGTAAAAGCCCCATTTGGCGAAAGCTGAACATGATGCTTATGGGGAAAGACACATCCCTGCAACAGCAACCCCACAGGCCATGACAACACGCAGCTGATCTCAGTAAAGCTCGTACTGCACCCAGCAGCCAAGGAAGGCAGCCTTCAGCTACCTTGTAACCCAAAGCCATGGGACCCCCAGAGCAACACACAGCTACGGAGGGCTGCGGGTCACCCTGAGTATCTCTGAGAGGCTTATACATCCACTTCAGGTATTAATTTCACTTTCTGATGACGTTACTCCTAAACCAGAAAGGTATCATGGAGTTCTTCCTGTTATGTGCACATGGAGAGACTTTGCCTCTTCCTTGACTTTTACCTCCATATCAACTGCCTGGTCAAAACCCCGTGCTGTGCACAGCTGATGTTGGTGGGGCTCTGGAAGCAGGATGGCATGACAACCTTATAACAGAAATAAACATGCTGCTGTGGAACAGGTTTGGATAAAAGCGAAGACTAAGAAAGCCTGAGGTCAGGGGTCAACATGCAGCAACCCATCTCCTTCCCAAGCCTTGGACAAGTCCTGTCAGCCTTCCACATCTTCCACATGTGAAAAACAGAAAAACAGAAATTGCACTTGAGTCCCTTCTTCCTTTGTTTCTTCTCAGGCTATGAGCTGGTCAGACATCCAAGTTCTGCAAGTCTAAAGGTGGCCAACAGAATGACACCTGACACAGGGAATCAGCTGAAATTCATCTTGTTGGAAAATTACAATGAAGGCCAACGAAGCTGGTGAAGGGTCTGGAGCACAAGACTTACAAGGAGAGGCTGAGGGCACTGGGCTTGTTTAGCCTGGAAAAGAGAAGGCTGAGGGAAGACCTTATCACTGCCTACAAATGCCTGAAAGGAGGCTGTAGCGAGGCAGGTGCTGGCACCTTCGCCCAAGTAACAAGTGATAGTACAAGAGGAAATGTCTTCAAGTTGTGACAGGGGAGGTTTAGATTGGATAACAGAAAAAAATTCTTTACCGAAAGAGTGGAAGCACTGGAAGATGCTGGCAGCGCAGTGGTGGAGTCTGCATCCCTGGAGGACTTAAAAAATGTGTAGATGTGGCACTCTGGGACATGGTTAAGGAAGCACAGTGGTGTTGGGCTGATGGTTGGACTGGATGACCTTAGACATCTTTTCCAATCTTAATGATTCTATGGTTCTATACATCTAGCAGTGTGGGAGAGAATGAAGGTCTACTAATAATCACCACTGCAGTGAAGGAAATAAGAGTATAGAAAAATGCTTCCACTGAAGCCCTGTGTCCTTGCAACAGGAATCTGGGATTCAGCCATGCACCAGCCAAGCACATCTGTACTTAGGTTCTTAGAAAAATATTTATTGAACTTACAAAATACCCATACCCTAAAAATACAGCTTGTGCAAATATGAAGATTAATGAACCAAGGAAAAAAAATCTAAACTGAGCTGAAGCCTAAGTGGCAGCAAGAAGGAACAAATCAGAAGAACATATTAGGTCCTGGTACATGACAACGTGCAAACACATCCAAAAAAGGTGCAGAAACGCTTCTGAGTCTCACACAGCGTGTTTCATTGTGCCCTAGCTCTAACGTGTTCAGTCACCGCAGTCCTTCATCACTCAGCAACACCTACCTAATGATATCTTGCAGGATGCTTGGGAGAGGTGTTTAAATAAATACTACGTCTCACCCAGTGAACACGAAACTCCTCACAATCAAACAGCTACAAACATACGGAGCTGTAACAGCAACTTAACCATGAAGAGTCAGAGCTCTTCATCTGTTCTATGTGTGTGTTGACTCCCGCACCCACCTCAGCCCTTTGTTTACACTCACTGATGAGTATCTCAGTTTTCCTTGGCCCCAGGCAGGCTGCTCATAAGCTGCCCTTCAGACTCCAAAAGACGAAGAGAGGACAGGCACATTAGCTGTTTCCCAGTGGCTCAAAGACCACCATACAAACACAGCTATGACAGAGCCTTTTGTAGTTGCATGGTGGAGTTGTAACGTGGCAGAGAAGCCCATATGTGCCTTCAATTAATATCATGAGCTCAATAATTAGGTGATTCTATCCGGCAATTAATTTTATAGGCCATTTGCAAGCTACACGCTCCCGCTACAGCATGCGATGTTGGCAGCTGTTGACGAGTGAGGAGATAACCAGTGAGTCAGTCTACCTCACCCCTCACTTCACCCTCACCTTTCACAGCTCTGCCCCTTCCACCTGGCTGCCTCCCATGGCAGGATCTGCCAAATTCGCTTTTAAATATATTCTTGGAATCAGGTCAAATGCATGTAAAATAACAGCCTCATTTTGCTACCAAAAGGAAGTCTCTGCCCAGAGCGCTGTTTTTACTGGAAAGAGATACTCTCCTCTTAAATATTTATCCCGTACTGTTAAACTATTCACCTTTAGATCAGGAAACATGTTTCAACATTAAATCTTCATTTGAATATGATTTAAACTCCCCTCCCCCGTTTGATTCTCAACGTGTATTTGCTGTTTCTAGAAGGTAAAATACTTCCACATGGTTTGCTTTGCTGATGGCTCTCTGCCCAAGCCAAACAAATCTCCTCTTCACTCTTGAGCACAGGAAAAGCTCCAGTGAAGGTGATCCCATGCCATTCTCCTAAAGCTGCCTTAGAAACACATGGCTCAGCTCAGCATTCTGTGAGCAGGATCCCATGGGTCTTCATCTCTCCCTACACCTTACCCTTGGAGGCACTCAAGGGAGAGATGTTCCCTTGGTCCCTTACCTCCCCAAGCTGGCAACTGGGTGATATGAGGAGCTCAGGCCACTGGAGGTCCTCTGGGCCAACCTCCTAATCAGAGTAGGGACACCTAGAGCCATCGCCCAGGATGATGTCCAGACAGATTTAAATATCTCCAAGGAGGAAGACTCTACTACATCCCTGGTTTGCAGTCAAGGTAGTCCCATGGGCCACCAAAAATTCTGCAAGAAGTAGCAGGGAAGTAGAGATTAAGTAAGGGATGATTCCCTTTACAGAGCTTGCAACCTCTGGAGTACCTTCAGAGGTGGTAAGAAAAAAGATTAAAAACTTACCAGTCTAGTGCACCTTTCTGGCTGATATATTGTGTAACTGGGACACATGGAGGTGACAGGGGAAAGTAAAGATGTTACAGAATCAGAGAACCATAAAATGCTTTGGGTTGGAAGGGATCTTTACAGGTCATCTAGCCCAACCCCCAGCAGGGGCAAGGACATCTTCCACTTGATTAGTCAGCTCAGAGCCCCATCCAACCTGACCTTGAGTGTTTCCAGGGATGGGGCAGCCACCACCTCTCTGGGCAACCTGTGCCAGGGTTTCACCACCCTCATTGTAAACCATTTCTTCCTTATACCCAGTCTGAACCTCCCCTCCTGCCTCCTCAAATAAAGCATGAGAGATTCAAGATTCAAAAAGAAAAAAAAAATATGAAGAAAGAAACAAGCATGAACTTTTTGGCAACATTTGGCATTAACTGGCACAGTATGGGAATTAATTAAAAAATAAAGAATGGCCCACTGACGCCTGTATCAGCTTCCTTTCTCAGGGGTCATATAGCTCTTTCACTCTCTTCCAGGCACTCTTCTCCAAGTTTATCAATTTGATTTACCCCAGAACACTGCAGTGTCAAGGGAAATGGCAATCAGCATTTTTTTTCCCCTGTACCTCATCTAATCTTCCGCTGCGCACAGGCACTGCCCACACGGCCAGCTGGGCAGCTGCCTTCACTCACTCCTTCATCCAGAGGGTGGTGGAGCACTGCAACAGCTCCCCAGGGACGCAGTCACCACACCAAGCCTGACAATATTCAAGAAGTATTTGGAAAATGCACTCAGAAATATTGAGTGAATGTTGGGCTTGTCCTATGCAGGGACAAGAGCTGCACTCGATGATCCTTGTGGGTCCCTTCCAACTCAGGACATTCTATGGTTCTATGATTCTATGACTGCCAGCCCTGCCGCGATGCACACGGGTGTGTGATAAACCTCCAGAATCAACCTTCCTTTGTACCCTATTTTCTTTTAAAGCTGTTTTCCAAAAGAAACAGGCTTCTTAATCAGTGGCTGCTACAGTGCAAACAACAATAACCTTGAAACCCCCCTGCATGGCAGGAGAAGCTCCTCTATCTGCAACATTTATTTCATAGAATCATAGAATCATTTGGGTTGGAAGGGACCATAAAGGATTTCTTATTTAGGAGATTACAATTCTTATGCAGATTTATCTTAGGGTTTTTTTTTTCTTTAAATAGGAAGATAAGAAATAAAGTCTTTTATTTTTAATATTAGTAACGAAATATCACCTCCCCAGCACACATCGTTTCAGCCATAATACCCTGAGACCTTAAGAACAATCTCCCAGATAAACCAACCCCAGTGAATATTATTGCTGCATATTTTCAATTTATTCCTGACAACCTGCAGCTGGAATTACAGCACATGAATAAAAATCAGCTATTCATATTTCTTAATGAATAAGCAGAAAAGATAGAAGATTTTTATTAGTTTTGCTGTTATCATGTAATGACTCTTTTTTAATAAAGGAAATTGCCCACAGCAAGGGAATTAGCAGCCACAACAAAGAGAAATGTGTAAGCACTTTGAAGTGCTTACACCCAGTCAGCCTCTTCCCACTTTAAATTTTTAGACTGGGAGAAGAAAAGATCCCAATCCACCCTGCTCTGCAGCTTTCAGTTATTGACCTGAACGCATTGACCAGCCATAAATAAAATATGTGTTCCTTTCCTTTTCTGCAGGAACAATTATGGCCATCAGTAGGTGATTTAGCTCCTCAATAAACTCTAGGTGCAGCTGGTTCATGTTCCCACCAGTTCAAACACCTAACTGAGGCAGACAGCATGTACTGCTTTAATATTATTTCACTTAATTCATTATTTTAATAGGCTAAAGGTTTTAAAGGTGTTCATCTTCCAGTACTAATGTATTTTAAAAGAGAAGGATTTACTTAGGTTTCTCAATCTTTTTTTTTTGTTCTAATATATATTTATAACCACATAAATAATTTTTTTAATTTATTGAGTTTGGCCTTCTGTGACCTTTTCACCAACATCATCTGGAAAACCTTTCTCCCGTCTTATTAGACACAGGGTATTTTTACAGCCTGAGTTATTATCTGTGCAGTTCAACCCTGAAGAGCAGCCTCTGATCTAGAAGCCCTGTCGCTGGAGCACCAGTGCACATCTTTCACACAACTGTATAATACACAAATGCCCCAAACAAAAAACTAAGATGTATTGGCCCATTATTTACTACTGTGATCACTAAAATTGATTCAATTCAAGTCAACCACAGCTGCACATGACTGTTCTGTGGTGGGTGCATCTTTTGTACCATAGTAAAACACAAATAAGTAAGGCAAATAAGTAAGGAAAGGTTTTGGATGTGGAGTCCCATACTTATGGACCCAAAGAAGCAGATCTCTTTTCAATCTATTTTTAAACCATCTCTGCTGCTGGCACCCCTGACAGCTACTGAAGTAGGAAGTCAAGGCAATGAGTCAAATATGGCTTCAGATGTTCTCTGCCAAACAGGGATACTCACCTAGGAAAGCTTTGCATGGTTGGTCTGAGGCTAAATCCTGATTCAGGATTTCCCCAGATAACGCTCTGGGAAGGGCTTCCAAAAGGGGCTGGATGGGAATTAGTGGCAGAAAAGCCCCATGCCAACTTGATCCTGAAAGCTTCCCAAGATTTGCCACTCTGTGCACAGGACCCGAAGGACACAGGCAAGGGAAGCTACATTCTGATACTGACAGACAACGTAAGATGGAAACAGGCTCCTTGAGTACCTGTGGACTGGGTGAGACAAGTGGTCCTCATTTCCCCACAACCCTGGCTGTGGTCACACCTGGTCACACCTGGTCTACAGTGATTTTCAAGAATTCAAGCAGGTGTAAAGCAGAGAGTCAGCCTGTGAAGAGGTAATTTCTGACTGAGGTCTGACATGCAGCAAGACACTGAGCACAAGCAGGCACTGAAGGGGCTTAGAGACGTTAGATGTTGCTTGGGAAGGGAAGCTCATCCCTGTAAATCACTATAATCACTATATCGAAGGCCAATGGCATCTTGGTTTGGATCAGAAACGGCATGACCAGCAGGTCCAGGGAGGTTATTCTCCCTCTGTACTCGGCACTGGTGAGACCGCTCCTCGAATCCTGTGTTCAGTTCTGGGCCCCTCACCACAAGAAGGATGTTGAGGCTCTGGAGCGAGTCCAGAGAAGAGCAACAAAGCTGGTGAGGGGGCTGGAGAACAGGCCTTATGAGGAGCGGCTGAGAGAGCTGGGATTGTTTAGCCTGGAGAAGAGGAGGCTGAGGGGAGACCTCATTGCTCTCTACAACTACCTGAAAGGAGGTTGTAGAGAGGAGGGAGCTGGCCTCTTCTCCCAAGTGACAGGGGACAGGACAAGAGGGAATGGCCTCAAGCTCCGCCAGGGGAGGTTTAGGCTGGACATTAGGAAAAAATTTTTCACGGAATGGGTCATTGGGCACAGGAACAGGCTGCCCAGGGAGGTGGTTGAGTCACCTTCCCTGGAGGTGTTTAAGGCACAGGTGGACAAGGTACTAAGGGACATGGTTTAGTGTTTGATAGGAATGCTTGGACTCGATGATCCGGTGGGTCTCTTCCAACCTGGTGATTCTATGATTCTATCAAATTAGTATGACTTTGCTGGGGTATTTAGTCCCCACAGCCAAGGAAATTCTACTTGCTTGGCTCCTTCAGTGCTGGGAAGGATTCCCCCACTAACATCTCCATCCATGTCCTCTAGCAAGGAGTCTCACAGAGGGTTTCCTTCCGGTGTGCCATGGAGTGCATTGCATGGGAGAGGGGGTCTTTCTGACTCGTTTAACCACCCTGGCTGTTGTTTTGGCCGAAGGCACGAGTGTCCTCACCTGTGAGGACTGAGAGGGTTGGGTTGTTCAGCCTGGAGAAGGCTGCAGGGAGACCTTATAGCAGCTTTCCAGTACCTCAAGGTGTCCTACAGGAAAGCAGGAGAGGGACTTTTTAGCAAGGCCTGTTGTGACGGGACAAGGAGTGATGATTTTAAACTAAGGGAGGAGAGATTTAGAGTGGGTACAAGGAAGAAATTTTTTACAATGAGGGAGATGAAACACTGGCACAGGTTGCCCAGGGAGATGGTGGTGGCCCCACCCCTGGAAACATTCAAGGTCAGGTTGGATGGGACTCTGAGCAACCTGATTGAGTTGAAGATGTTCCTGCTTCTGCAGGGAGGTTGGACTAGATGACCTGTAAAGATCCCTTCCAACCCGAAGCATACTATGATTCTATGATTCTATAAGAAAGACATTGAGGTCCTGGAGTGTGTCCAGAGAAGAGTGACGAAGCTGGTGAAGTGGCTGGAGAGTAAGTCTTACGAGGACCAGCTGAGGGAACTGGGGTTGTTTTAGCCTTGAGAAGAGAAGGCTGGAGGGGAGACCTTATCACTCTCTACAGCTACCTAATAGGAGGTTGTAGAGAGGTGGGTGTTGGTCTCTTCTTCCAATTGATAGGTGATAGGACAAGAGGGAATGGTCTTAAGCTGCATCAGGAGAAGTTTAGTTTGGACATTAGGAGAAATTTCTTTACAGAAAGGGTTCTCAGGCAGTGGCAGAGGCTGCCCAGGGAGGTGGTTGAGTCACCACCCCTGGAGGTGTTTAAAAGGCGTGTACATGATATGCTTAGGTCTATGATTTAGTAGTGGACAGGAACAGTTGGAGCTGATGATCTCAAAGGTCTTTTCCAATCTAATGATTCTATTATTCTAAATAGCAATATTGATTTGAACACTGGCATTGATGGGAATTTAGATCGCTGAGAGCTCAGGCAGGATCCTGCCTGTTGTGCTGCAGAAAAAAAAAAAAAAAGCCAGCCTCAGTGATGCTTGCAGGCCAAGGAAGGCTCAGACTCTGCTGGGAACAGATACTACAAGGGTACAGACAGCCCTCATTGGCATCTGCAAAAGGATACAAGGCAGGCACAGGCTATTCCCAGCAAGAACACTTCCTGCTGGAGTCAGTGATAAAGCAAAACCCCCGTGCTCCTCAATCCTGCCTGTAATTCCAGCAACACCACAGAATCACAGAGCAATCAGGAAGGAGAACTATCACTGCTGGAGCAGATGCCCCATAGGATGTAACGAGGCTGGTACCCTCTGTGGTGACCTGGGCCAGAAACACTTGGAGCTGACACAAGCCAAAAACCTAAATGCCCCAATTAAGGTCACTGATGCGTTACCGAATGAGCTGCTCAGGCATCTCCCAGGGATGTGGATGTGGCCTCGTCTTTTATGAAGTGCAAAGTGGAAAGCACTTAGCAGGTAGACTATAAAATTTTTCCACTTCAGCTGTACTCCTGGAAACAAAGGGGTTTCTTATTTGCTCTCTGCATTCGGCTGGGGTTCAAATTGTGCTATAACACAGCTCCTTCGTAAAATTACAGGTTGGGAACTGCATGGTTTTTGGGCAAGCCCCCACGCTGGTTTGTAGCTGTAACAGATATTGCAATTACATGAATGCTTCAGCTGAAATATAGTGTTCCTCAGTGGATTACTTCATTCAGGTCCGTGGAATGTGTGTAAGCGGAAAATCCTTATTTTTGCACCGAGTAGGTGTGTGACTTCTATATCAGACACTTACCTATCAAAACATATGTTTAAGAGATTATCTATGAGAGCGCAACGCAACGAGGTGATGAAAACAAGTGCTGTGAGTGGCGGGCTGGGACAAGAGCATGGCAGGTCCAGGCTGTTTGCATTTAACAAGCAGAAACTGGGCAGCCCAGTGAAAGTGTCCACACAGTTCCCTGCAGAGTGAATTTAAAAGCAGACATTAACGAATAACTTGGTTTTCTTCCTTAAAAGCAATTCATAAGCTCAAGGGAGCTTGTTCTTGGGAGACTATGATGGGAGAGGTCAGGAGCCCCATACTGTGTGTCTGGCCATGGAAAGACCCTGCAAAAAGTTATTTTGACCAGGACACAAAGGCTATTGCAATTGTATTTTTTCTGGGTACCAGCTGCATGCTTCTCTTTGCAGATATAGGGGAAAATGGCTTTAGCCATCACTCAGTGGTACCCAAAATCCTCAGCTCCTCAATGCTGCAAAGACCAGGTGGCAGAAAAAGACAGCTGACCTGCAAGCATGAAATGCAAAGCCTAGCTTTGCAGCTGATCCCTCAGCTGTTACTTAAAAGCCGTGTTGTTTTGCAAGGCCCAAAACCTCATATTTTCCCCTTATTGGATTAGAAACTGGGGAAAAGCACATTACTTAAGTTCCTAAGTAGAACTGGATATCGCTAGCAATGACTTCCCAACTCAGCATTGCTATTAACACATAACAGTGCTTACACCAACCGCACCACCGCCTCCTCCTCCTCACACTGAAGTTGCCTTCCGCTGCCTGTTCGAGCACTACACAAAACAGCAATCGTCCCAGCATGCTGAGAGGGTGAAAAGGCAGAGCTCTGCAGGGTATTAATACATGGAGCATCTTAGTGGAGCACCCCACACCATCACTAACAGACCGATCGCCCACCATGAAGCATTTCAAAGGCAACAAAGAATTAATCTCTGTGACGGGGGATACTATCTCCTAACAGATAGGATCCAAAGAGCAGCTCTGAAGAAATGAATCAGTTGCCCCAACTACAGCAAAACCAAATACTGCGATAAATCTTGTAAGCTGCCAGAGGCCTTTTCTTTTGTTCCCCAGGCTCCCGAGTTTCCGCTACTTCAAAAAGCAGCAGGGAGGTATGGAGCTGCCTTCCATGTTGTGTGAAGGGAAGGCATAAACCCAGAACTATGGAGACCGTGAGTGAGTATTCCCCTCCAGCAGATCCCAGTGAAGGCAGCCACTAACCCTGCACAAGGTTAGGGGGCAAAGGTCTGCACCCACCCTAAGCCGGGGCTGCTGGGGAAACTGCACGGCCACCAGCCACCCAGCTCCTAGTGTCACCTCCCCGGCTCTCCTCCAGCCTGCAGGCTGCTGGGGTCTGGGCAGAGGGACCTGGCGAAGGTTACCTGCTCTGGTTTCACAGGCTAAAAGTGGGCTGCTGCACATCACAGGTGGGATGCAGGACTAGATGGAGGCTGCTTGAATTTTTTCCGCATCACTAATGACAAGTTAGAGGTGAAAAGTCTGAGAGGCCCCACTGGGAGTAGTAACTGGAATTTCCTCAAATTCTGGGTATTTGAGAGAATATATGGGCAGCAGGGGCAGCACGTCCTCTGAGCCCATCCCTCCATCAGTGGGCATGTAGGCTAGGAGATGTGTGCAACACCACGTCAGACCTGGCAGCTCCTCCAAACACCCAGGCAATCCAAGGAATTGCTGGAACATCGCTCTCATACTGCTGTGACAGTGACGCCACTGAGACCCTCCCCACCAGGAGGAGACCCAGCAAGAGATTCTGCGTCCTGATGGGGCTCCCACTACCCTCTCCAGAGCAAGCCGCTCAATCCCTCTGTGCCTCCACTCCCTGTGCATGTCCCACTGTGCCGATGCACACCACCACACACAGAGCGTTTCATTGCAAACCTCAGAGTGACAAGGAGTGTTAAGCAGATATAAAGGACATCAGTCATTTACCCATCTGGTGGAAAGTCTAGTTGCTGGCAGAAAATAGAGAGGATTGTTATGGCAAGATCTACCATATGGCACCATTATGTGGAGCTTTGCAAGTGCCTTCTCTGAGTGTGCAAGCAAGATTTCAGCCTTTGAAGAAATGCTATATTGTTAGCCTGGATACGCAGAAGCCTCTTGAAAGAAGCCGTGGCAGATGGTACAGCTTTGTTCTCTTGGTTTGCAGGCAGCTCGTGCAGCCTCTGATATTCCCCCTTGCTGTGGCTGAGCAGCCCCATGACACAGCAATCCTCCTGGTATGTCCTATGGGAGGACTTATGGCTCCTGAAACTCCTTAAATCCAATGGATGTTGCCTGGCAGACATCACATTGCTGCAGGAGTGCCAGGAAGAAAACATTGCTGACCAGAGCCAGCAGGATGCACCAGTGTCGATGAAAGCAGAGCTGCACAAAATTTCAAAGTCCTGTCCCAGCCAAAGGAGCTGCAAATTAGTAAATCTTCCTGAAATATTCCATTTTTGCCTGCGCCTCCCTGCCAGCACCTGCTCCTCCCTGGGTGGCTGAGCCTGGCTGGAGCCCCGGCAGGACAGCGGACAAAGAAAAGCCTTTCAGACAGGGCCAGTGCCTGATTGAGCGACATCCCAACAATACCCTGATGAAAACCCATTCAGCCGAGGCAGGGGAAAGGAAAGGAAAGGGAAAAGGTCTCTTTGGGAGGAAGCAGTGAGCAGTCATTGACCTCAGCAACAACATCTGCATCTGCCCTGAGCCAGGGAAAAGCCCCTCCCTGCTTGTGCACCGCTGGTGGGGACGGGGTGCGTTGTCCCTGCAGCCCAGGATGGGCACGGGGCATTTCTTACAGGGTAATTGTTCCTGTTTGTGCACAGGTAAAAAACCCCATCCCCTGTTTCCTTGTTGTTCCTCTTGAGAAACACTTGCACAGCCACAGAATAAAACCCTAACTATTTAACTATTCTACTTAACTATTCTAGTTAAAATCTAGTGTCCATCTTACATAAAGCAGGCCATAAAACAGAAACTGGGAGAGCAGATCAAGCCTTGAGCTGACCTTGGAGTCACAGCTGCTCCACATCCCTCCGCAGCTCAGGCCCTCGTCCTCTGCTGCTGGCACAGGACAATCACTGATTTCTCACGCTGCAGATGTTTCCTGACTCAGGCGAACAGGCACACTCGATAACACCCAAAGTCCAGAGAATATTTTGCGGGATGGTTCCAGAAAGAAAGTTTTGCCTTTTGATGTATGCAACAGGCTGGGATCTGCAGAGCAAGGACCCTGATGGATTGCTGGTCTTTATGGAAGCATTCTCCTCCCAGCGACCAAACCCACTGCTGCAACATCCCCAAAGATACCATCCATCCCAGGCATGAAATCTTCTACCCGCTCCACTCTGAATCCCTAAAGGGAACAAATGGGGCAGAAAAGTCACTATTAAGCTGCAAGAGAAGAGTTGGCCAAGGACCAACCCGAGCTGGCAAAGCCTCCAGATCCCCTCCAGCTCCTTTGACTTCCCTCAACCCGATCGACCGAGACGACCGAGGACTTTGGAGGGAGCCCTGGTCCCACAGAGCAGGCACAAGCCATCCCAACCCGGATGGCCGAGCATGACAGACTGGGTGGCATTGGGCTCCTGTGGGTGTAAAAATCAGCTCCGCACCTCTGAGTGCTCTCTCTGTCTCTCTTCCAAATGTTACACAGTGGGTTTATACAGAAACAGTGGGACACTTTCCAAACCATTTAACTAATGCTGAAATTTAATACCCGACACCAACAGGTTACTGAGAGCAAGAAGGAGCTGTTGTAATGGGAGGCAAGCGGGGGATTTCCAGTTTCATTCCCAGTTTCATTCCCCTCAGTGGGAATCTGCCCTTTTGTGCCTGTGGGGCCGTGTGGCTTCCCCCTCCTTCCCACCTGGCACTGGCTCGGATCGAGATTTGCCTGATAAGTTTTTTAGGGGAGCCAGGGGGTTGAGCTGCTTGCATGTATGGTGGGAAAGCATTGTCCCCCCACTCCTGACATGATTTCAGTCCCTGAGGAGCCAGCACGGCTTCTGCTGCCAGCGTGCCAGCTGAATTTGAGGGAGATGCTTGGAAAATTCTGGGCTGAGACAAGGAGCTGCAGTCTTGGTGAGGCTGCAGTATGTGAGTCTCCACAGACGCCTCCTGCAGCCTGGCTGGTGATGTCGAGCTGCAGCGCAAGAAGCCCTAACACTGCCTTTGGCTGGGTCATGGGGAGAGTTTTCCACAGGAAAAAAGTTCCCCAGGAAAATCTGATTTGGTCAAGTCATCAGTGGAGAAAAACTTCACCTGAACAAACCCAACCCGACCAGCAGTGTTTTGCAGGACTGCTGCAAGAAGAGGTCCTGCTGCAGGGACATGTCATTCCCATCACCTTTTCTTGGATGTCCCAGTCTGGCAGATGTCTCATCCTGCCCAGAGAGAAGGATATCTGTGCAAAATCAGCTCTCATAATTCAATCTGGAGCTCTCCTCTACCAAGTGGCCTGGCTCACCAAAACCATGCTGCCTGGCATCTAATCGGACGTGTGATACCATGAGGTATGATCGACCCGCATCATGACTCTCAGCCTCCTCTATACATTAAAGCATCATAAAGAAACCCCACTTCACTGCTGAAACAATTCAAAGTGAGTCTATCCAACAAACCACACCAACACGTTACTGCTTAGAGGAAATTAAAGCTCTTTTTGGCTGCTGACTTTTTGCCTTACTCCTTGTTTTTCAGAGTTCTGGTACCAAGGGATAGAGAAACAGTATCCCAACTCTCCAGATCTCTGCAGGATTTCTCTGAAGCAGAGTTCCTAGCAAGTAAAGTCACTTAGCACCTACAGGAGACAACCTGCATTACTGGTTCAAACAGCGCTACATCACCCTGGAGATGCACAAAACCAGACCAGCCCCCAACCCCTGCTCTAAGAAATCAAGACTTTCTAACAGAAAGAGAAACCACCCCAAAATGGCAGGACTTCAGGAAGGAGCAGAGGTTAAGGTTCAGTGCAGAACAGCTGCCAGCAGCAGCCCCTGATGCTCTCTTCACACCAAATCTTGCCTGAAAACACAAAACCAAGCCTGGGGAGACTAGAAAGAGGAGGGAAGAAAGGGCAAGGGGGACAAAAAAGAAAAGCATCCTACTCACAACTAGCTCGGTGAACATGACGTCCAGCTCCTCCACTGGCGGCATGGGCAGCGCGGGCTCCATGGTCTGCAGGGCGAAGCTGCTGTCATTGCGCAGACGGTACGTGATCTCAGGGTGGTCACTGCTGCGAAAGCAGCAGAAGATGAAGGAGATCCCCCGACTGCTCCTTTTCCTTGGAGCCATGGCCAAGATCCTCGGCGTCCCTCCCTCCTGGTCACTAGATCCTGAGGGGAAGAGAAGAGATGAGGCTCAAGCAGCCACCCCGCTGCACCGAGCTCCCGTCCCACTGAGGGGAGGAGGAATCAAAGCCACCCACGCGTTCAGTGCGGAGGGGAAGAGCGGAGATGGTTTACACGCCAAATATTTCTGCTCAGATTTGACATTTATGGTCCTGGCAACCTTGACGACCACGTGAATTAAAAAAATGCATTTGCTTGCCTTGTGCGGAAGTCGGCAGCAGCAAGGGGATGTGCTGCCATTTCCACAGGGTGAGTGGTCGTGGACCCCCACTATTAGTGAAAATCCCAGCAAATATCTGCTGATCTCCCCACGCTGTGACAGCCACATCAGCCCCAGCAGGATGGCCAGTTTGGGAGGCTGCTGCCAGAACAGCTGGATGCACTCAGGGCCACCAGGTACATGGTCCTCAGCATGGGTGACTCAGTTCTCGAACGCCTCATGTGGCTCAGGATGTCCCAAGCCACAGACGGCAGCAGAGCTGCGAAAACAGGCTGTATTCTCCTCCCAGCTCTTAAACGTGTCTCTAAACATCAACTGGCAACCACCGGTTAGGCGGCTCTTTTTCATGGAAAGTTTTACTTGGCTTTAATTAGATAAACCCTACTTGAAATTCCAGTAAATATTTACAAGACGCGATTTCAGCTGATAAAAATCACACAGTGCCGGTAGCTCAGACTTTCCTACGCAGTGCTTACGTGGGGCATCGCTCGCACCAACAGCTGCATGGCTTTTGCTGATTTCTGAAACTCAGGCTAGGAGTAAAGCTCAGGGCAGGAGACATATCTTGCCTGACTGATGACGGCAAGGACCAGGCAAATATTGTCCCAAAATTGGGACCTGAAAGTCAATGATACAAGAGGAGGGTCACCTATAAGGAATGAGGACAGCAGAGAAACAACCTAATGAGAAAAATCAACCAGCAAAGTAGAGGTAATTTTTAAAAGCATAAATATTTGTCTCCGAAATCCACACACACACTTTACCTTCGCAAAACAAGGCACCATGATGTTAAGAGACAGGACAAACAGCCAAGGTTAATGTGGAAGGTTGAAACATGGATGACTCGGATCTATTAACAAAGCTATGAAGAGACTTGAGAAAAAAGGTCTGCATTTGGAGAGGACAGCCTGATCACCATGGAGCCAGACCTTCCCCTCCACTTATGGATTTATACACCTAAATAAAGAGCTGCTGTGCCCCGCAAAGAGCCAGCACTGGAGACAGGTTCGGGGCAGACCTGAGGTCACACTCTTCACCACCACTTGCATGGCAAACACTGCCCTCCCAAAACAGAGACTTTGCAGAAAATTCAGGCTCTACCCACATTGCTTCAATGGAGAATCTTCAAATTGTCTTTATTGCATATTTTTAGCACATGTGTAATCATCTGCTGAACCACAAACGATGGGAAATAGCTATTGGGTCTTCACACAGCATAATCCCTGGCTGTGTGACTGCTCTGTGCCCCATCCAGAGGATTCTCCCTTCCCGAAGAGCCCCAAATCTCATTTCACATTTAGCATCTTGGATGTAGAAAAATGCAGGCACTAAAGGAATTTCAGCTGCCATGAAAGCTCTCTCATCATGGTTCCCCAGCAGCCAGCACCGCAGCAAATCCATTAGCAGCCTGCTGGCATCCCTTCGGTATTAGGAGGGCTTTGGGACATGCTGGGGAGTTTGTCTTCTAAAGGAGCGATGGAAACAAGAAACCAAAGGCACACAGACCTCTGTCCCCTCCACCACGGGTGAAAACGTTGTAGGCTTGGGTTTTAAAGAGCCAGGAGGATCAGCGTGCAGAGGGAGATGCTGGTGGCTGCCCAGCACCTCTTGCCTGCTGCAAGAGCTTGGTCCTGACCTGCACGTCTTCAGCTGTGCAAAGCTGGGTCACTCGGTCATTCCCAGTCCATGGGTACGGTCAGGTGTGCCCAGAGTTGCACCTGATCCTGCTCCTGTAGTGGAAGCAAATGGATCCATTCTCCTTTTCCACTGAGTGATTTCCATCCCCTTTTCAACATCGCATCTACCTCTTCCTTGAAAACCGCTGCTATGTTCACGCACTGACTTGGACTTGCAAAAATGTACAGAAAGCTTTTATCAGAACACCACCTACTCTTCAGAGATACACACTCTGGACAATGTTTTTTGAGGAGATTGAATGACAGATCAAAAGGCAAGATTTTATTTTGGGTTTTAAAGCAGACAGTCATGTAGCAACCAAGACAAGGTATTTTTGAGCTGCTTCCAGCTCTGGAGCTATTGAGGTTCCTCATTTTCATCTATAAACAATTTAAGAAACCAAACCAACCTACAGTGCAGGCTGAGTGGGCTGTAGGCTATTAGCAACCAAGGCTAAAAAGGGTTAGAGAAAGAATACGCTATTTAAACCTTCAGAAGGCTGATGAATATTCATTGATGTGATGGATCAAGACCAAAACACGGCTCCCTGGCAGGTCGGCAGAAGCTGCAGGCAGTGCAGATTGCATCATCAGAACAAAGTCCAGCTAAGCAGCCTTCTCCTTCCCTGCAAATTCTACAAAAAATTGTTACTCATGGAGAAAAATATGACAGCCCCTGGAAACCTGGAGGCTTGCATTAAGGAGAGCAGAAGGGACCAGCTTCACACAGTACCACATGTTAAATGTCATGCTCCCACCTCCTATTTATACCTTCGAGCACTAATTAGATCAATAAGTTGAAGCCAGATTGTGATCTAATAGTGCCTTCTGGCCTCTACTTATTAAGTGGGCCAGAATAAATTAAGTTTAATTGCCCCTGTACATACAGAGCCAGGGAAGATAGGATGGTCATCGAGGGAACTTCTAGACAAACCCCAAATCCCAAGGAAGGACTGATGGGGCTGAATCATTCCTAAATAACTTTGCTTTTTCAAAAGCAAAAGTAGAAATGTGATTGCTATGGGTTAGCCTGAAAGGCCAGGGAGAGGAAAAGGAGCTCTAGCCCACGTGTGCCGGCAGAACGGACCATAGGACAGAGGCCATGAGCTGCAGTTCAGTGATGCAGAGAGATGAGTTTTGCTGGTTTTCCCAGCCCTGGGAAAAAAAAAAAAAAAAAAAAAAAGCAGCAAGCTACATTGCCCTGAGCAGTGCTTAAATGAAATCAGCCATTAGGAGAAAATTGGACCCCGGTGTCGCTTCCGCCTTTGCTTTAAGGAAAGGAGAGCAACAATTACTGATTACATATTCAACAGCCTCCTCAGCAAGCTAAATTAGACCGCGTGGAGCAGCATGCTGCCAAAGCCTGTCTGTGACCAATGCCCCAATGAGCTGATTTAAAGCCAGCACCAGCATCGCAGCGGTGCGGTCGGCAGGCTAAAAATACCCGGCAAGGGTACAAACGCATGCAAAAGAGTGTGCACGCTCCCCTTCACACCCGCCTCCAAACCCACCCAGAAGCCAGGAGCTAAATCCTCAAATATGAATACAGAGTGTTGTTTTTCTGGCTCTTCTCCCATCCCCTCCCAAAAGATGGATGCAAGATCCCTAGTGAGCTCTTTCTCAACAGGAAGCTTTATTTCAGCGCACTGTATAGGGGAGTTTATTTTTGTGCAAGTGCAGTAAGACTCCCTGTCGAGCCCTGACCAATTTCAGCACCTTACGCCACACCAAATTTTTCCTCCACCCAGCCTGCAGAGTTCTGGGACATGGTTTAGTAGGCACAGTAGGGTTGGGCTGATGGTTGGACTTGATCTTAGAGGTCTTTCCCAACCTTAATGATCCTATGAGTTTCAGCGCAGGCTGGAATGCTCCTGACCAAAGGAACTTTTCTCTCTCCCCTCACTGCGAAGCGATCTCCTTGGCTGGTGTTAGCCAGGAGGTGCTTGGCCTCCGCAGGCAGTTTTGGAAGACACCATCACTCCCACCAAAAGCTAGAGGCAGGAGTCCTGGACCACTTTTTACAGCATGTAGAGGGCAGAAATTTGGCATCCCAGACATTGCACCTTATGCTTGTCCCATCCCACCGCTGAGCAGTGGTGCACCCTCCCTTGGTGTTTCCCCCATGCGTATAACACCCAGCGCACAGTGCAGTGCTGGGGTGCATTTCAAACCCACTAATTATTTTGTACCGTTTGTTCTAATCAAGCAATTCTAGATTATTTTCCTCCCATAATAAATCATGTCCAGGACACCACAGCAATAAAAACTAGATGATCCCATGGCATTTTTCAGACCAGTGGTATGTTTGAGTTATCTCCCGAGAAACAAAGACATATTTTGATTTTTTTACGTTATGGACCTAAGAAAGCTGGCAGCCTCCTTGCCCTTGCTAACTCATGCAACCTCTTCTTGGGTCTGGTTTCAATCGCAAACCCTTGGAAATGTGTGCACAGTGCTCTGCCCATACAATCATAGAATGGTTTGGGTCAGAACGCAACTTAAAGACCACACAGTTCCAAACCCTTTGTCATGAGCAGGGACACCTCCCACTGGATCAGGTTGCTTAAAGCTTCACCCAACCTGGCCTTGAATGCTTCCAGGGATGGGGCATCCTCAAATTCTCTGGGAAAACTGTGCCAGTGCCTCCACACCCTCACAGTGAAAAATTTCTTCCTAATATCTAATCTAAGTCTCCCTTCTTTCAGCTTAGAACCATTAACCTCATCCTAGCCCTGCATTCCCTGATCAAGAGCCCCTCCCCAGCTTTTCTGTAGCCCCCTTTCGGCACTGGAAGGTCATTATAAGGTCTCCCTGGAGCCTTCTCTTCTCCAGGCTGAATAAGCCAAACTCTCTCAGCCTTTCCTCATAAGGGAGGTGCTTCAGCCCTTGGATCATCTTTGTGATCAAGCAGCAGTGTTTGGGCTTATCTCTCTCTAGAGCAAGAAGTGCTGCTGTTTCATGTTTGCACCAAAGACAGTGCAAAGTAACCCTTTCTAATAAGGGGGAATCCAAGCATCATTTAATTTTTAAAAATAAAACCTTTGAAATGGAGCCCTTGTGTGGATGGAAAGCTCACAAACGGGATTGCCTTCCCCTAAGCAGGAGCCAGCCTCACTCCACTGCAGTAGCCCAGAGGACCTGAGCCCATCACCAGCACAGACCCCACAATAAGTGTGGTTGCTGGTATTCCTGGCACAGCTGTTTCTGTTAAAAGCAACCTGGATGATAGTTTGGCCACAAGCTCCCACGCTGATTTCCAAAAAAAAACTTTCTCCATTACAAAGCTGTTTTCACACACAAGCTGCACAGGAGGGGAATATTTGTCTTTGATGGAAATCCGTGTGTATTGGCAGGAGGGGGACAAAGGCCAAAACAACCAGATAAAATGCTTTTAACTCCTTGACGATTGCCTCTTCCCCGCTTCATCCACCTGTGAAACCACGATCATGGAAGGGGATGGGGAGAGGACCTTTCTTGCGATGCCACGGGAGGAGCCTGACTCATCGCTAAATCACAAGAGCTGTAATTCTCAGTATAAACAAATCACAAAGACTTGGGTTTCATGATTTATAAATACATCTGCCAAATCCTGAATTACCCCAGATACTCCTCCCCTTTCTCAAAAATCCTGTTATACTCCATGATAAAGAGGGGTTTGCATCTCCAAATCTTGCTTGGGCTGTCCAGTACCCAAAGGATGCTGGAAGAAGCTGGTTGCAGTTACAGGCTCTCAGCTCGCTCCCGGGAAGTCCCATCTGCCAGCATCGTCAAAAACCCAGTGCTTCCCTAAAAAGTGTCACCTCCTCTTTGTATTCTTTCCTTTTATTGTGGCATTTGTCACAATCTGAAGTGTACATCTGGGTCTGCTGTCTTGCAAGAAAGCATTTTACACTGCTCAAGGGCAGATGAGATTTGGGGGCTCAATGGTAAAATTCAGCAAGGAAAATCAAACCAGCTTATTCACAGAGCCATTAAACACGTCTACGTTCATAGCCAGGAAAAAAAAACACTTGCACAGATTTGTAAAGCATCAGAAAAGGCCTTCCTTTTTCCAGCTAAACAAAATTTACACCTAGGGCAAACAATAAAAGTGCTGGGAGACACTTTTTTTTTTTCACATGCGTCTGCATGGAGCTCTCCTATCTAGAGGTGTTGATGATGCTACCCAGGAAAAAGAGCAACCATCTCCATCACGCTGCAAGAATATCATATCTCAGCTTGCAAGTCATCTCTCCAGTGTACTAGCGAGCTCCCTGCCAAGGGAAGTACGCGCGTTGTTGACTCTACAATCCAGTTTTTGGGTGGAAGAGTGTGGCGCACAGCAGGGTGAGACGGGATCTGTCTTAACGCTCTCCAACTGAAATCAATCCTTGGAGCAGCGCCGCTTGGTTTGGCAAGCCAGCAAAAATCCAGAGCAGGGAACGGCTGCCTGTGTTACAGGACCACGTCTGTCCCAGGGCACAGAGATGAGCTGGGGTCCAAGGAGAAGACACTAAGAGCTTGCAGTATCCATCCTCTGCAGCAGAAGCTGCCCCAGGGATACCCACACAGCTCTTTACCCCCCTGCAGTTGCAGGGGACAGCACAGCTCAGTGCACAGATGACTCTGACCAGAGAAGATGCTGCTGGAGTAAAACTTTGTTTAATTTTCAAGGATTAAAACCCAAACCTTGCTGGAAGTTTCCCGGTCAGCTAGACTGCGAGCAGTTCAGTAACACTGGGGGAGGTCACGAGTTCTCCACTAAAAGGGTAAACTTAATCGGTGATGAGCTGAGTGCCGGCGCCAGATCCTCTAAACAGCTAAAGAACCCTTCATACAGGAGCTCCAGCAGATCACCTCAGGCAAATGCCATTTATTTCAGGAACAAGGACAACAAGCGTGGAATCACAGACAAGACCCAGTTTAGGAACCTATATAAATATATATTTCTTAATACCCACTAGGGTGCTAAACGACCTGATTCTATAAATGCACATGTGCCTTTTTTCCAGCAGCTGGGTGGATTTGTGGTCCTTTTGCAGAAGCAAACCAAAAAGCTGCGTGTGTTGGCAGTAGGAGGAAGGAGGTTTTAAGTCAGATACTCCTCCCCTAAATGCCGTGAATAATTTGCATCCTGAAACTTAGGCACAACACTTGTTGGACATGGGATAAGCCCAAGAGACTTCCCAGGAAGGCGGAGGTAGGTAGAGGCAGTGAAAGGCTCTCCAGAAAGGATGCTGGAGCATCTCCCTGCCCTCCCTGTGCCTTGGCTTCAAAAGGCAGCACAGAAAAACCTGGCAGAAAGGAAAGGCGACATGAGGGGCGAGCCAGCCTGGTGATCCCCTCACCCCGGTCTTGTTCAAGGGAGGCAGCTGCTGGCACTGCATTGTGGTGGGGCTCAAAGAGGACGAGAAGGCTCTTTCAAAGCCGAGGTAACATGGGGGGAGGGTTTAGCACCAACCCAGAGCTCTCCTGAAACACCACAGCCTTGCAGAGAAGACCCTCACAAAAGTTGTTCTTTGCCATTTGAACGTGGTCTCTCAGAGAGCCTTTGTGGATGTTTGGGCTGAGTGATGCCAAGTGTTGGACAGGCAGCCCTCAAGGCAAAAAATAGTCAAAAAAGGGATGCAAGACCTCCTGGGCAGCTCAGACTCCTACAGCACTGCCGAGCATCCTGGGGTGACCATTCTCTTCCATCCCAGGTCCATTGCCATCACCCATCACCCAGCACAAGCACAAGACAACATCCAGCCCTGCTCCACCTCCATCAGAGATTTTGGCCCCAGTTGATGGAAAAAGCTCACACAAAGCACTAAGCACCTCCAGGAGGCTGACAATACTGACCTGCAAAACCTACCCTGGTGCATCACAAGTCAAGTATAACTAAGCCAGGAAGAGCAGCTTCACTGACCAGAAACCTCCCCAGATGTCAGACGCCGGGACCACCTCCCAGGTCGGCTGCTGGAAGGAGACCTCTCCTCTCAATATTTCCCTCTCATCTGAGAGGATGTGGATTCAAGTCACTTCATTTCTACGATCCAACTACTCCCTTTGATGATGCAAAGCTTGTGCAAAATAAAAACTCAACAGTCTGGCAGGCAGGGAGAGAGGAACTGTGTTTTCCACTGAGGGAGGATATTTGTTTCCCAATTAGCCTTTTCCTGGAGAACAATAGTTCAGCAAAAGTCTTCCTTTACTTTCCTTCTTCCACCCCGCCCCCAGCCTCAAGCCCTGCTCCTCCAGTGAATATTTGGGCTCTGATTTATCCTATGCAAAGCCTCACTGCTGAGCTTTCCATTTCACTGCTCCCTGTTTCTGCAGTAATCCCTGGGGTGAGACGGGCTCTCCGAGTGTAAAACCAAGGAGGATGGCAAGCAGGTTTTTCCTCTCTTAAAGCCTCTTAATTTGGCTTCACAAACTGGAGTTTCCAAGTTGCTCAGCAGCAAATGCTTCCAGTCCATCAGCACCACAACCTCTGCTTTGGGGCCACGATCATGGCAAGGCAACTAGTCCCAACGGGCTAGTTTTGGGTTGTATTTGGAGATTTTTTAGTATTATCCACACTTAAGGTAAGGCTACTGGAATCACTGATGTTGATGTAGCTTATGATGTGTAGCAAGTTGGGCTTTTTCTCTTTCAAAATGGGAAATGGATGGAGGCTGCTGTAAACAGGATTCCTTCCTGACAGGGACCCTGATGGCCAGATATCATTAAACTTGTAGTCCAGAAAGTGCCCAAAGCAAACAAAATATACTTGTCAGATGTCTCAGCTGGCCAACACATCTGCAATGCTGATTTCCCTCTTAAGATTTTAAAATCCTGACATTAATCCAGAGTGACTTTTTTCCCCAAAGTCTGAACCTGGGATTGAGAGTTCCTTGATAAAAATGTCTGATGGCAGAAATGGCCTGCCAGCCCCTTTCCTTCCAGTACAGCACTAATATCTCTAATACCACTAATACCTCCCCGTGCTTCAGCAGATGAACGCTGAAAATCCATATATGTGAGCTCATGTCAGGCACAACACGATCCCAACATCTTCAACGTGACACCGACTCCCACTCAGCCTGGGAAAAAGCAGCAATTTTTATCACATTACACTAAAAGACTGTTTGTGTTTAAGCATTATAAACAAAAGCAGGCAAGCACAGCAGGCGGGACTAATTGGAAGGCTTGATTAGATTTTTTATCTCAATGCAACACATAGAATCATAGAACGGTTTGGATTGTTAGAGACCTTAAAGCCAATACAGTCGCAACCCCCTTGCCATGGGCAGGGACACCTCCCACTGGTCAGGTTGCTCAAAGCCCCATCCAACCTGCCCTTGAACACCTCCAGGGATGGGGCAGCCACGGCTTCTCTCGCAGGAAAATATTTCTTCCTAAAATCTAATCTAAATCTCCCCTCTTTCAGCTTAAAACCACTCCCTCTCACTCTATCCTGCACTCCCTGATAAAGAGCCCCTCCCACAAGGGGAGAGGTAGGTTATACTTGATGTAGCTTATGGCATATGTCCTGCTTTGACCAGGATGGAGCTGTACCACCCCATGACACAGGAGAGTGGGAGCTCAGGTTTCCCAAGAGAGCTGCTCAAACCCAACACCTGCAGTTTGGAGGACCCAGCTTAATAGAGACATGCCATTTTAATTGCCTAACTATCCTGCCTCACTCTGATGGCAAGGAGCAAGGAAGGGCTCACTCCAACATCAACTGACCCATCACTGCCAATGATGGACCAAACGAAGGCCCCTTGTCCCCAGCAGGGTCATCCAGAGGGAAACATCCATCCTGTGAAGATCCCAGCGGAATGCATTTATAAATCAATAGATGCTATTTTAATGCTTATTTCAGGAAGATATCAGCATCAGCAACATCAATACAAACCTAATTTAAACACATCGAGTACATGCACAGGATTTTCATTTTTTCTTTTTTTCTTCTGCAGCACAGGATTTTCATTTTTTCTTCTGCAGCTCTAATGCTGCAGACATCTTGCCTGCCTCCATCTCTATGTGCTGCTTAAAACATGAGCGTCTCCACCCCATTAGCGTAAATGCTAGAGCAAATGTTCCAGAGAGGAAATCCCCCTCGAGATGCAATATCACAGTGACAGCAGCCACCACGCCGCCAGGGCTATGTACAGAAGTGGATTTCTCTTCTTTGCAGGTTTTCATACTGCACCCACCACAAATTGCAATACAAGCTTCCCATCCCTGTAGATATTTATGGAATGATCTCCCTTTTCATTAAAAAAAGAAAAAAAAGCACCCTCATAATTGCAAAGAACTGCTTGAAAAGGTGACTCAGGGAGATCCTGAGAGGCTCAGACACCCTGAGAGAAGATAACTGTGTTTGAAGTTTTTAATTTCATCTCATCTGCTGCAGGGAGGCAGTCTGGGTGTTCATATATTTGGGACTAGCCACACTCCAGACACACCCACAAGCACAGACGTACCTTACCGACAGCCACCGTAGGCATGACAAGGGCTCAGAAAGCCACACTGCCAACATTTCTGTTGGGGTACAGAACCGTGCTCTGCCCTCTTCCATCCACCACTTCCCTCCCACACTCCCACTGCTACCTCTGCAGAGATGCTCCATGATTCAATGCCATCACTTCACTCGCCTTCCTGAGTCCTCAAACCAGCCCTTGATGCTCCCGGCCCCTTCCAAACTCAGAGCTCCTTGAAGATGACTTCTTGCTTAGGGTTGGACTCCACCACTTTGGCTAGAAAAGTGAAAGTACTTTTCTCTATCAACATCAGTCCAGTTTACTCACTATCCGCAGCAATGGAGAACTTCACGTCTTTGAGATTTCCCACAACTTGGTGGTGGCGGGGGCTTGCAGAGGTCTTCACATCTGCCACCTGGGCAAGGTTTCATGGTACCACTGGTGATAAGAGCCTTTGTGACATTCCTTCAAAGCTCACCTCCTTTCTTGGCTTCAGGGCAATGTATTTAACTGACATCAGGTCCACCCAGTGAGAAAGTGCATCCCCAGAACCCCACCCCCCATCTCATTCCTTTAGCAGCTTTGAAACTGAAACACCTCTAGAAGCAGACATGGTGACTGAGTTTGCTGATAGGAGCCACTCAGGGCAGCAGCTTTCCATTAATCAGCTCTCCAAATCTTTCAACACAGTCCAGACAACACCACTGATAACCAAGTGGGGCCCAGCAGGTCTAACTGAGCTTGAAGCCCAGTGAGCTGAGCTCTATTCCTGATTCACGCTTCTTCACACCCACGCTATGAGGGTCACAGGCTGTCTAAGCAAAGGCTTCAAGCAGGGTGAACCACACTCACTGGGCTGCCAAAGGGGTGAAGCAGAGCCCCAACAACAAAAAAACAAAGCCAAACCACCAGCTCAGGGCTGCAGTGACACCAGAGCATCTCTACTAAGATAGCAAAAGGTATAATTGCTCTATGTCACGAGACAGAGCTCACCACAAGAATGGGCTGGGTAAGTCTGTTTTCTGCTTAGCTCTTAGCACAAGCATAACCATCTCAAGACCCCCCTGCAATGGAACAAGAACATCCAGAACCCTACAGATTAGATATCAGGAAGAAAATTTTTAATGTGAGGATGGTGAGGCACTGGAACAGGTTGACCACAGAAGTCGTGAATGCATCATCCCTGGGGGCTGGAAGGGGCTTTGAGCCACCTGATCCAGTGGAAGGTGTCCTTGCCCATGGCAGGGGATGTGGAACTGGATGGACTTTAAGGTCCCTTCCAATCCAAACCATTCTATGATTCTATGAACTTCCAACATTCAGAACCTTCACCTCAAATTCCTCCCAGCCCACGGGTTTGCAGCATAGCCACTGACCTAAACATTGTAAAACTTTCTCCTCCATGTCTAATCTCAATGCTCCCAATTAACATTGCAGTTTGGATGCCCATAACACACACTAATGAAATAACTCAAAGAGAGAGCAACTCTGAGGTCATCCACAATCTTGTGACTGTGTACAGGGGAAGGAAGTCAAATACCTTTTGGATAAAAATTCTTCACAGCATTTTCCAGCACAAGACCTGTAACACTGCAGCAAAATCCTGAAGAAGCTGCACGTTGGATTTAGTTACCCAAAAATTCCACATTCACTCCACTACCGCTGCAGATACCATAGGAAGAAAAAATGCTCATGAAATAACTGCCTCTACAGACAAAAAAATTTTCCAAAACCCATTAATGCAGGTTTTTAGAGCTGGCAAAAGCTACCCATCCCCATTGACTGCAACATGAGCTGTGAGAGCAGGAGGAGGGGAGAAACAGCATCTTCCAGGCACTTATAGGCATTTTTTGCCCAGCTGAGTGCCTTGTGGGGAGAGCAAACCATGCATCAATGGAAGCACTTGAAGCACGCCAGCGCTTTTTAAATTCACTTTCAGTAGATTTACCAACACGTCATATGGAGAAGGAATGCGTGCTATGCAAATCCAGCCCCAGACTGCTCCCTGCCTAATCTAGCTTTAGATTCAAATGCTTATTACCATGGCGTCTAATCGGGTAATGCATAATAGACAGGTTTAGTTTGGGCTCCTGGTACTTCAGCTGTGTTCTTAACTAAGGCACTAAATGGAAGGAAAAAATAGAAACAAAGAGAAAAAAAACCTCAATACTGCAAAGAAGTCAAGCTCTGGTGGAAAGCAGTGAACAAAAATCAGGCATGGAAAAAAGTATTGACACCTACCAGTAAAAGCCAGGCAGATACGCAAACACTTGGCAGCTCCCCAGGAACGTACTGAACGTTAAGTCCTGCTCGCAACCCATCATACCCCTGCAGGGAAGTAGGTGGCTGGTCTTTCAGGGTCTCTCTCTTTCCGCTATGAGATGTGAGGTGAAGCAAGGGTCTCGCTCACCTAAGACCCGTCTACCAGCACGTAGCTCTCACCAGCACGGAGCACAACCAGTCACACCGTAACCTCTAGGTTACCAAAGCACCTTAGGGATTCTGAGCACCCACACCAGGACCTGGATAACATGTGCCAACAAGGAGCTCTTTGCTGGGGAGGAAGGCGTCTGCATCAGGGTATTGCACCAGAACTCAGGAAACATCATTCCCAGAGGCCACCACCCCCCTGTTTGCCAGCAGAAGCCACGCAGCACGGCTTTTGCCACAGCCCCTACCTGCACCAGGCAAGGTGATTCATTTCTCTTTCAAGTTTGTCAATACAGCCTGACTGTCCAGGCTATGTGTCACCCCTGGTACCTCCAAAATTAAATCCAGACACCGGCCTCTTACCTCCACCATGCAGCTACAATTCAGCCAATACATGTCAGAAATAACCCAAGGATGCAGGATCCACCACTCAGGCTTGACACGTTCTCCTCTCCATCTGCTGCTCATCTGCCACGTTAAGCTTTCCTCTAAGGAAAGATGGTGAGGTTTTTCAACACCATCTTCCAGCTCCCACCTGCCGAATCCCTGTCTTCATAACGCTGAATGGCACACTGACCCGCAAATACTTCCAGCAAAGGGGCAAGACATGTAAATGTTGATACCAGCCTCTTAAGACTCTACAAGACTGCATGGACCGTGCTCTTTCACAGAAACTACACTTGGTGGGGTAAGCAGCATTAGAAATACCAGCCTTAACAAATAAGAGATTTCCCTCTGAGAACCTAAGCAACATAAACTACATTTATATTAAGGCTGCAGGATGAATTACACTTATTAGACATCGGAGAACTCACATAAGCAACATCCGCTCTGCAACATCTACATGTCTGTGCAGAGTCCTGCAGCATGGCCTCTCCGGTGTCTTGTAACATGGTAAATCCAACTAAAGCACTCTTTATGGCTTGGACATTCACGACATTTATGTGTATTCCCTAGTGTCTAGCACAGACTGAGCTCTCATTGCACTCTTTGCCGTAATAAAAAAAAACCAAAAACCACAACACCCTTCTCACCTGATGACTGCTTTGACAAAACTTGCAGTAGCTCCATGTATTTGAGATGAAAATAAACCCAGAAAAAAGAACAAAACTAGCCAATGGACTTGATGAATTGTCAGTGATGGGGAAGGAGTAGATGGACAGACCAACTTCAAAGCTTCCTTTCATTAGGAAACTAAGCTAAAATCATAGGGTAACTTTTGATGGTGGACCTTATTACTGAAGAAAGTGAGATGGCTGATATTCTGCCTCTCAGGCACATGCACTCTACACTTCACTATTTACTGAATGAATATTCAAATGCCTTGAAAGGAGAAGGAAAACAAGCCCAAAGAAACCAGAGGTTGCAGCTCGCAGTGTTTTAATAAGGCCATTCAAAGATCAAGCCCGATTTGCCAGCACCTGTGCCGCTGCCTGGCTGCATGGGCGGCTGGCTGGGCTCCCCCTCCATCTCTGTACCTGCACAGCTCATGGCACTGCCTGGAGCTGGGCTGCGGGAATTTTTTTATAAAATTGCATCATAGTATGCTTTGGGTTGGAAGGGATCTTTACAGGTCATCCAGTCCAACCTCCCTGCAGAAGCAGGAACATCTTCAACTCAATCAGGTTGCTCAGAGTCCCATCCAACCTGACCTTGGATGTTTCCAGGGGTGGGGCCACCACCATCTCCCTGGGCAACCTGTGCCAGTGTTTCATCACCCTCATTGTAAAAAAATTCTTCCTTGTACCCACTCTAAATCTCTCCTCCCTTAGTTTAAAATCATTACTCCTTGTCCCGTCGCAACAGGCCTTGCTAAAAAGTCCCTCTCCTGCTTTCCTGTAGGACACCTTGAGGTACTGGAAACCTGCTATAAGGTCTCCCTGCAGCCTTCTCCAGGCTGAACAACTCAACCCTCTCAGTCCTCACAGGTGAGGACACTCGTGCCTTCAGCCAAAACAATAGCCAGGGTGGTTAAACGAGTCAGAAAGACCCCCTCTCCCATGCAATGCACTCCATGGCACACAGGAAGGAAATCCTCTGTGAGACTCCTTGCTAGAGGACATGGATGGAGATGTTAGTGGGGGAATCCTTCCCAGCACTGAAGGAGCCAAGCAAGTAGAATTTCCTTGGCTGTGGGGACTAAATACCGCAGCAAAGTCATACTAATTTCATAGAATCATAGAATAACCAGGTTGGAAGAGACCCACCGGATCATCGAGTCCAAGCATTCCTATCAAACACTAAACCATGCCCCTTAGCACCTTGTCCACCCATGCCTTAAACACCTCCAGGGAAGGTGACTCAACCACCTCCCTGGGCAGCCTCTTCCAGTGCCCAATGACCCTTTCTGTGAAAACTTTTTTCCTAATATTCAGCCTGAACCTCCCCTGGTGGAGCTTGAGGCCATTCCCTCTTGTCCTGTCCACCGTCACTTGGGAGAAGAGGCCATCTCCCTGCTCTCTACAACCTCCTTTCAGGTAGTTGTAGAGAGCAATGAGGTCTCCCCTCAGCCTCCTCTTCTCCAGGCTAAACAACCCCAGCTCTCTCAGCCGCTCCTCATATGGCCTGTTCTCCAGCCCCTGTGACCAAAGAAGAAAGAGTTCACATTCCCAGCCACTACTGCTTCTGGAGCTCTGTCTGTTACAGCCTCCTAGGCAAAGTCATTTCCAGTGATGACAGCAAAGACGTCCCATTGAAGAGGTCCTTCATCCTACCATGGCACAGGGACTCACAGATAGCTCACATGCACATATTTCCAAGGGAAAAAATATTTCAAAGCCTCAGAAGCTGCATTTTTTGGAGCTGTGGATAGCACATATGAGAAGAGCATGGTTCACTTACAATAACCCAGGATGGAACCCACTTGAGATGTAAAAATAATTTAATGAATAAGTATATTTAGATTCATAACCCTACAGCAGCTTTATTTATAGGCATGCCAATCACTTTTACACGGATATAAAATTGGCTGGCAGAATGCCTTAGACTATATCTAGAAACCCATCTGTAACAAATCTACGCCGTGATAGCTCTGCATATGTTTGCTCAAACAAGAACGCTTCATGCCAGTCATCCTTACTTTAAACGTACAGATGGACGGAGGGGGGGACTTGCCAAACCTGCCATACAGCCAAAGATGGATGAATTCTGCTATCACCTACTATAAACTGGCTGGGGAAAGGAACAGATGAAGGGAAATCGGTCACCGTCTGGGATGCATGAATGCTAATACTAACACAGTGCTGGCTGGGGAGTAAGTTAGCATCCAGCTGGCTACAGGTGAACCTCTTTCAAAACTTTTCATCATTCAAATGGGAAGCAAAAAGCAAGGAAAAAAAGACCCACTGGAGCTCTGCAGCACCTTCAAAAGGGGACTGGATTAAGCTAGAGCTCTTGCATTCAGTTTTTTTCAATCCATCACTCAAGACAAATCTGAGACAGAGGAAGATGCAGGGAAATTATTTGGAAGTCATCACTTGGCTTTCAATCTCAAATCAGACGAGGCCTTCTAGTGCGGCTGCTCCTCTCCTACCACTGCCACGGATCTCTCAGCGTTATCTAAACCTCCAGATGTCAAGGGGAGAGGTTGCCACAGATTCCCACAGGGCTAGCATTGCAGCATCCCAAACTACCCCGTGTTGTCAGGGTGGGTCTGGGGGCTTTGTGTTTCTGCCCCTCCAGCCCAAGCAGGGACTACCTGGACAACTGAGAAGTTGGCTTTAATTCACAAGAAACAAAGAAATATCCCCAAAAAACTGTTCTTCAAACCAGGGAAGCTTCTGGGGTCTGGTTGTCTCAGAAATGGGGCAAAACAGGGATGGCTCCACACCAAATACAGATAAACGCATCTCACCCGTGAAAGCTGCAGTGTTTTGGCAAATGCCAAAGCAGAAAAGGTTACTCTGGAATATTACTTTGAATGGCTCTGGGAACGAACCCAGCACTAATTTTCAACACTTATTCAGCAAACAATTTGAATAAACTGAGGAAGGCTTGCATGCACATACTGACAGTATTATTTGGTAGATTCTTGCCTCTGCTCCACAGATAATTTAAGAGAAAACAACTCCCAGCAGACACAATTGCCTTCCAGTTCGATGTATGGATTCAACTGCCCCTGACTTGGGGACACAGTAACCTCCCGAGACCCCTTCCAGCCCAATTTTAATACCATTTTACACCACAAACTGTTTACATGCTGGCATTTGCTCTAATTAATCCCTGGAAATAAATACATCTAAAAGAGTAATTGATGGAAAGAAAAAAACAGAAACCTAACAGCTGTTTCGTCTCTCAAGGACAAAGCAAAGGAAAACAATCAGACATAGAGCTACGACATCCTTGATTCAAATGTTTTCCAAAGCTTCCAGCTGAAGCTTTCCCAGCCAGGCTGTGATACCACTAAAGCTTGGGCTATGATACCACTAAAGCTTGGGCTATGGTCGCAGCTCGTGCCATTATTTGAGCACCATAGCCTGTGTTTGAGCACCACATCGCGATGCAGTGCAGCACACACCAAGGAGATGGTTGGTGACTACTTTCCCAACAACACACCTGCCAAAACACATTAAAGACCTTTGTGCAGAAAACACAGAATTTCAAAGAAAAACTGCTTTCTCAGCTGGGCATCTTCCAATGTGATGAAGCTCAACTGCTCTGTGGGCTTTCATGAAGAGAAAGAGTGAATGCATGAGGCCAGGCGTCCTCAGCTTCACGTCAGGCTTTTGAGTTTATTCCAAGCACCACTGCCTCCGATACTCTGGAACAAGGGAAAATTATTAAAAAAAAGAAAAACAACCCAAATAAGAGCCCCAAACCCCAAAATAAAATAAAAATTATTTTAAAAGCCACTTAAGGAAAGTAAGAAAGAAAATACAGATGGATAGTAGAAAAAAAATTCTTTAGCTATTAGAAAAAATTCTTTATCGGAAGAGTGGTGATACATTGGAACAGGCTGCCCAGGGAAGTCATGTAGTCTCCACCCCTGGAGGTGTTCAAAAACTGTGCAGATATGGCACTTTTGGACATGGTTTATTAGGCACAGTGGTGTTGGGCTGACAGTTGGACACACATTTTCTACAGTTAAGCAAGGAATGTTGAAGTTCTGCCTAAATACCAACAAACATGGACATTTATGGCTATTACACAGCCAAAACTGAGACAGCTGTGGGAGATGCTGGTCTGAGCAGTTGATCCCAACAACAATAGTCAAAGGGAGAGCAACAAGGTCTCAGCAGTGCTCAGCTGAAGAACCAACCACTCTAGGGACCAGGAGGCTGGCACATGGCTTGTCCCCATCCCCAATTTTCTCAACCCACTATTGACACAGTAGCTTCCATACATGTCACTAGCCTCATCAGAAACAGGAGTGCCTGTAAAGCAGTCTCCCCATTCTTGACTGAAATAAAGGTTTCTGCAGAGCAAACACCCTTTGCATCCTGATCCTTAGGATCTGAGTCTGCCTTTGGCATCCTTCACCACAGGGTCGCATTGTTCTAGGGCCCAAGAAGAGGAAACAGCCTGAAGTACCTTCATTTTCAACAGGAATTAAATAAAACTAAACGGCATGAATTTGCTTTACCGGGTGGCAGGACACTCAAGTGCATAAAGAAAAGCCAATTCCGTGTCAACGGACAACCAGAGAAACAAGGTATTCCAGGAGAAAACATATTTCTAGTCTCTTGGAGGAGTGTTTCAGCTGGCTGAAAGGAAAAAAGAAACTCATAACCCTGCAAAGGCACAGCAAAGACAAACAGGCATTATGTCTGCCTGAAGTAGGATGCTCAAAGAGAGGTCATGGAAGATCAATAAGCTCATCCCAGACCAGCTAGTACTGCATGGTGAGCACCAAACCTCCTGGCATGCAGCAGATACTGCAGGAGAGGGGATCTGTGGTCACTGCCGATGGCCAAGGCCCACAACAGCCAGACTGGGAGAAAACAAGGGATAGGTGGTCCACAACAATGAGGAACTTGGGGAGAACTGGAAGGGCTTTTTGAAAGCACATGACCGCCAAGCTGCACCTCTCATGTTCCAAGGTGGACTTATAACAGGGAGACAATCTCCAAATAGAGATGGGGACAGGAGGTGATTCCCATCATGAAAGGAGAGGAACACAGAGCATTCACATGCTCCAAAGCTATTCAAAAGCCACATGAATGCTTCATTGAACCGAGCATCTCCTAAAGAATTGGGCAAACAAGCCACATCACCTGCTTTTCCTCCCCAGCATTCACCTCCACCCACAATTTCCCATCCTCTCGATGCTTTCATCCTTCTCAACTCCCAGCAGCTCTGCTCCTCCTCCCCAACTCTCTCTCTTCAAATTAAGCAGATCTGTGAAAAACTGAGCGAAGGGCAGGCACATGCTGGGAGAATGGAGATTAGAGACCTGCTACCCCCTCTGGCATCCCTCACTGTGGCAAGAGGGCTGTACTGGGCAGAAGGAATGGCTGCACTGCACATCGCACATCTCCAACACTTCATCTGAACCTCTACCAGCTTTCCAGCTGGGTAAACATCACGTTGACAGCCTTCCTTAAGAATACTTTCATTAGACTGGACTTTTCCCACCCCCCATACACACCAGAGCAGAAAGAGCGAGAGCCATCAGCAACCTGGTGCTGACTGCGACATCCACTGCATCGGTCTGAGGGAAGAGAGGATTTGCCAGCATCTCCCCAAAATGTTGCTCAGGAGCTGAGTGAGGTGGATGGGATTTGGGAAACCTGCTCAGTTTCAGCTCTGATGCAGCACAGAGACAACAAATACCCCAACACAGTAGTTCATCTTTACTTTCCCCAACAAACAGAGAGGAGACAGACTTCAAATTTAGCCTTCATGCAAGCGCGTTTCACTGGGTCTACTGAAGCCACCAAAGTCCTGCAGATCCCGATGGCCCCACCTTGCCCTCGCCTCGGCCCCCTCCCTCTAATGAGCTTCCCCCAGGGAAGGTTGAAAGCAAAGCCCCACTGCGCATCTGTAATCCCTGACAAGGGCTAACACAAAAGTTACTGACCTCAAAAATTTATGGTCCATATCACAAGGGAGAGCAGAGGAGCTGATGGCAATGGCTGCTTCTGGATGTAAAAGGATCTAAACCCATCACGGAAGCAGCATGCACCCCGAATCCTTGCCCCCAGGGTTTCCATGCCTGACGTGATAAACAAGGCGGTGAGGGCAGCTGACAAGCCAGCATCCCTGCACGCAACCCCTACCACCCCAGCTTGGGAAGAAAGGGAAGCGAAGGGAAAAAAAGCAGATCATTCAGCCTCACAGTTCCCTCAAGACAGCAGCCGCCCTCAGCTGCTCTGATGATAAATATTGAATCACATGATATTTTCCCTTCATTAAGGTGCTGAGCATGAACCAGAGGTACGTTCAGCACCACATCTGTCTTGTCATGACTTTCTAGCCATCCCATCCTCTTCTGCAGTGTTTTCCTGTGTCTGTCTCATCTCCCATAACAAAGAGATGGGTAATGTATGCACCACCAGCTCCCCTTTCCCAACCAAATGTGCAAATACAGGCTGAAAACCATCCAATTTCCAATCCTGGCAAACTTAGAGTGGTAACTTATTGCCAAACACAGCTGTGGTTTTTATAAGGGATACGACCAGGTTAAGGAGTCAAAGGCGTAACTGTGAAAGCGAGAGCAAAAGCCCTTTATTTCTGTAAAGTCTTTTTTTTTTCCCCCTCCTGAAATAACAGGGAGTAACCCAGCTCTTGCCAGTTTAGTGGGGTATACATGAAGGCCTGGCTGAAAGCAACCTCATTAAACTGGCTGGGTCATTAAGCGTCAATTCAAACACGCAGTCCTCTGATCACCGCATGACGGGCTGGGAACCAAAGGCAGCTCGCAATTAAACCCGTGACAATCAGGAAAAACCTTTCCAAATCCCCCCAAGCAGAATCCACCAACACCATCCCCACCCTCCCTTCTTCTTTTTGTTTTATTTACTTACATAAGCAGCATGACAGATAACTTGGAGGAAATCAGATGCTTAATGATTAAGCGACACTTGGGCAGCTCTCTGGAAGATAAATACGCCCTTTGGAAACCCTGCAACAAAAACAGAAGGTATAAACAGACAGTAACTAATTATTCTGATTAAATCCTGGAAGACCTGAAATACCCGACTGCAGCAGAACAAAGCTGCTGTGCACCAGGGGCTGCTCGAAAAAGAGAAGTCACACCCATTTTTAAAAGAATTCGCCCAAATAAACCTAAGTACTTCTGTGTTGTTTTTGTTTGTGTGCGTGTCTCTTAAGGTCTAGGCCGATAGGAAACCTCCGCAGTACCCTGGAGGGATCCCGTCGCCTTCAGCTAAAATTAGACTTCAAGGAAAGCGGGTGTCTCCAACCTGCGCCACCACGTGCTTGAGGAACAGTGTGTTGGAGTTTTTCCTCCCCTCCCATTGAAACCAAAAAGAGAGGGGGTTTTCAATTAAAAGAAATTAAGGAAAAGAAATAAACAAAGGGTGATCTGAGGGAGAAGGGAGGGGTCGGCAGGTCTACCCCGCTGCTGGGCTTGGAGGGATCTGAGCGTGGACCGGGATGCAGGGAGGCAGCGATGCAGCTGAGCCACAGGGACACGACAGGATGCGATAGCAAGACAAACTGGCAAAGCCCATCAGCAGCTCACGCACCACCGAGGATGCAGAGTAAGACACCTGCTTTATTGTGGTCCATGACACCAGCACTGGGAGCCTCCGTTGCAGCAGATGGCACACAGAGCAAGACAAGAGGATGTGCTCAGTAGACATTCCCCTGCTTTCCTTGCCTTGGAGGAAAACCATTGCTTTCCTCCTCCCCTTCTCTGTGCCCTCCCCCACCACATTAACAGCCAGTGGAGCTCAGGGGAATATTTAATCTCAAACCCCAGTAATCAATCAGTTCACCCTCACACATGAGAAAGACTCGCAGCAGTAGGCACCAAATCCTATTTCTACCCAGCAATATAACGTTTTAATTACGTATATAAAATTCCCCTTTTAACATAAATCTTGAACAGATCCAGGCAGCCCCCGGGTGGTAGGTGGGAAAGGACACGGTGCTGGGGAAGAACATGGGGATGGGGGAAAGGGAGGAGGAACCATCCCAGCAATGATTTAAAATGACAAATTTATATGTCTGCTCCAGTTTGCCGTTGGCACGATGATGCTTTGACCTTGCATTTGCCATTCCAGAGGATGGGCAGCATCATGGCAAGCAGCAAGCTCTCATCCAGCCCTGCTACCCGGAGAGGCACACAGCAGCAAGCATGTGGGGAAATGGGGACAGAAAACTCATGACAGATACTCATGGTAAGGTTTGGGACAGGCTGTGATACAAATAACAGCAACTGGGCCTCGCCACCAGTGCTGCGAGACTTGCTCCAAAAACTGTTCACAACAGAGGGAGCCTTTCTAGCTGGGTTTGAGCGAAAATACTTGCTTTTTTCCAAGTGCAAGCATGGCCAGACCAACAGAACCATCACACAGCTGCCAGTAACATCCCTCCATCACCCAACTAGACCAGTCCCAAGTGGCATAGCTCACAGCCAGCTACGTTAAAAATACATCTTTTAAATATAAACACATGCACAGACGTTTCTCATGTAGAGGAACAAAAGAGGGGACACCCTGCTGAAACCCCGTGTGCAGCTCAGCTGCTCTCTGCAGCAATGAAGGAAATGAGAAGCAGAGACCAAGCACACACCCACTGGCTGTGCAGTGGTTTGGCTCCAGAAACATTTCTGGATTCCCCAGTACAAGCTCTGACCTCCAAGAGCTGCTAAGCAGTCTCAGAATCATTCTGGAGGAGAAGCAGAGGTGTCCCTGGGTGCTCAGCTGGGCAGGTGGAACGGGATGGAGAGATGGGCTCTGGGTGACCATAGGGACAGCCAACAGCTGTCCATACTCTATGAGCTCAGAGATCCCCAAAACACACATCGTGCCAGAGGAACAAGTCAGAAACTAGCCCAAATCCACAGCAGGATTGCTGCAGAAAGCAAGGTCCTGTCCTGGGTCTTGGCAATAGGATGAGGCCACCCCAGACCGACACTCCAGACGCACGAGACCATGGTGGTACTTGGACAAACAAAGGGAAACACGCTCAGGACTGAGGATCTTGGGGTTATCTTTCACTTCTCTACTTGTAGAAGGGCTGGGGTTTTAAACCCTCTTTTTTCAGGCAGATCTCATGGAGGGCTTCTTAAACACACACATTACTTTCAAAAGCTGCACGCTTCTTGGCTCACAGAAGCAGTTTTGGGAAGGGGAGGCGGCGCAGCGCAACAAGAATTTTTCAGTTCCTCTCAATAGGAAAGGCTACATGGAAACCTGAAAAGAAAACTTATCTGTAACCAAGATCTCTGTCTTCTTACAAAGGCCAATATTCCCTCTCCTCCTTTAACTTTTGGCTTCACTTTCCCCAAGACCTGTAACATCAGGAACTGCTTGGCACAGGCGATGAATTCCTCAAGCTCCACGTGCATACCTAGAGAAACTATTGCATTTAAACCCTCCCTAACCTCTTTAGCCCACATGGGGAGATGCACTATTAAGGGGGAAAAGGCACCAGCAGCTGCCCACAGCGTGTTTCCAGAGGATCCAGCTGTATCCCCATCCTTTCTGAAGAGCAGGACGTCACAGTGCAATTCAGGACAGAGGTACTCAGTACAGTATCTAGAGCAAATTAATCCTCCCAGGCAGAGCAGCAAGCATGGATTTATTGATTCATGGAAAATGTCCTTATAAATTACTTCATTCACATGAATGGGACAAGACAAAATGAGGGCTATCCTTGGCAGTGAGAGGCTGCAGCACTATCACTCCAGCCCCTTACTTCAGGGGAAGCCACTCTTGGAAGCGTCACTAATTAGAAGTATCTTCTCACTCACAGTCCCCAAGGCCAGCTGTACCCTGGGCTGCATCAAGAGAAGCAGGAAGGAGGGAGAGAGGGAGGGGATTGTCCCCCTCTACTCCGCTCCTGTGAGACCCCACCTGGAGTATTGTGTCCAGTTCTGGAATCCCCAACATAAAAAAGATAAGGAACTGTTGGAATGGGTCCTGAGAAGATGATCAGAGGGCTGAAACACCTCTGCTGAGAGGATGAGCTGAGAGAGTTGGGGTTATTCAGCGCAGAGGAGAGAAGGCTGCGGGGACACCATATAGCAGCCTTCCCGTACCTGAAGGGACCTGCAAGAAACCTGGGGAGGGACTTTTTACGAAGACATGTAGCGATAGGATGAGGGGAAATGGTTTAAATTGGAGGAGATAAGATTTAGATTAGACATTAGGAAGAAATTCTTCATGATGAGAGTGCTGAGGCACTGATACAGATTGCCCAGAGAACTTCTGGCTGCCCCATCCCTGGAGGTGTTCAAGGCCAGGTTGGATGAGGCTTTGACCAACCTGACCTAGTGGGAAGTGTTCCTGCCCATGGCGGGGCGTGGAACTGGATGGGCTTTAAGGTCTCTTCCAATCCAAACCATGATTGTATGATTCTAATGGGGTTTCATGGGGCTGGAGAGGAAGCCAGCACAGATCCATGCCACATCTCACTTAATTCCCACCTCCCTGCCTATGGAAGACAGGCTAGATGAATGATTTTTGCAAGCAAGTAGATAAAAACACTGCTTGACATCTGCTTTGCATCCACATAAACTCCACCCACACCTGCTTGCGTACGGCTGCAGCCACCATGCACAGTGGGACACTGAGGCTGCTGCCACTGACAGTATGATATGCATTTCCCTGGCCATCCCCCCAGGGTCTGCTTACAATGGGACAGGGAAATGGACTACATGTCTGGGGAGAAGCAGCACAGATCCACGCCAACCTCCTCTGTATTGTCCTTCTCCAGCACCATGAAGTCCCATGAGAAGTGCCTGTTCTGAAAGAGTGATTTATCACTGAGCAAGGGACTCCCAAGCATTGCAGCCTGTTAATCTTACCCACTTCTCTCCATATCAAGTGCTGAACATACTTTTGTCAAACTCAAGCTGCCTTCTGGAGCTGCCAGCAGTCTGGACCCAGGATGCCAAGATGAGTCTGAGGCCATTTGCTCCAAGTGTTTGTTCCAGTAGTTAAAGGCAGCACAATGTTTTTAAACTAAAACAGGGTAGGGTCAGACTAGAGAACTGGGGTTGTTTAGCCTGGAGGAGGCTGAGGGGAGACCTCATTGCTCTCTACAACTACGTGAAAGGAGGTTGTAGAGAGGAGGGTGCTGGCCTCTTCTCCCAAGTGACAGGGGACAGGACGAGAGGAAATGGCCCTAAGCTCCAGCAGGGGAGGTTTAGGCTGGACATTAGGAAAAAAATTTTCACAGAAAGGGTCATTGGGCACTGGAACAGGCTGCCCAGGGAGGTGGTTGAGTCACCTTCCCTGGAGGTGTTTAAAGCACAGGTGGACGAGGTGCTAAGGGGCATGGTTTAGTGTTTGATAGGAATGGTTGGACTCGATGATGCGGTGGGTCTCTTCCAACCTGGTTATTCTATGATTCTATGATTCTAGATAGAAGGAAGACATTTTTTATGATGAGGGTGGTGAAACACCAGAGCCAATTGCTCAGTGAGGCTGTAGTTACCCCCATCCCTGGAAACACTCAAAGTTGGGCTGGATGGGGCACTGAGCAACCCGACCGAGTTGAAGATGTCCCAACGTACGTCAGGGGTGTTGGACTAGGTGATCTTTAAAGGTCCTTTACAACCCAAACCATTCTACACTTCTATGAAAAATAAAGATATAGACGGCTGCATCTGTGCCTTATTCTGGATAGGACTCATCCAGCTTTCGCTTCCAGACACAGGCCATCTGCTAGACTGAAAAGCTGATGGATGCCCACCACTGTCCCCTTGAAAAAGCAATATATACTAACATTTTTTAGCTTCTTGATGGAGAAAGTACTGCTCACGTTCCCCCAGCATGAAGAATTTCCACAGCTTTTATGCACATGTGGCAATTCCCCACACCCTCATCAATCAAACCAGCTCCGTCAAATGCTGAGGGCAGGGCCAGGAGCTGCCCTTCCACCACAGAAGCAGCAGCCCTGCATCCAAACTGACTTTGGCAAGAACTGATCATGGCTCAAGCCACTTTCTACTGCTTAAAATCACCTCCTGGCGTCACTTCCAAACATCCCCTTCTTCAGATCATCTCTTAGTTTTTTAAATCAGTGCTGATTTGAGATTTACTTTAAAAAAACCGTCAGCACAGATGCTGAGTCATCATGTTGGATGCCTCCAGGATGGTACCTGTGCAGGTCTTCTAGGAATGCCTCTGCCTCATGCAAACTCCCCCGCTGGTAACATTAAAATTACAACTACCTCTGCAGATTAATAAAGGCTACCACATCTCTGGCAGCAATCTGAGGCAGAGACTCCCAGCAGCAACAAGTTCAAGTTATCAGGGCACGCAGGCACACACAGCTGTGTTTGCAGCCCCCGTCGCTCACAGCCACCCACGCCTTGACACGCTGCCTCACTCGTTCCCCAAAACACACCCCATCCCCCTGGCACTGATCATTATTTTGATAAACAAACGTGTCTCATCACATCTATTCACTTATCTCTCCATTGAGGGGTTGCCATTCCCATGTGCATTGGCTTTGAGGAATAAAAAGCTAATGGGTTTCGCATTCCTGGTGTGACGATGTTGCCTCCTCCCAGACCCAAGGCATGGCTCCTGGCTCTGCAGCATCCTCCTGGTTCCAGCATCCTTCTGCCTCAGGGACCAGGAACCACCACCCTGGGAAGACCACCTGCCCTGGCACTGTTGTTTGGGGGTGATGGGGAGAAAACTACTCCTTTATACAGCGAGGATTAAAAACAAAATCAATGGATTTGCTTAGCCCAGAGAAAAAACAAGGCTCAGGGGAGACCTTCCTGCTCTTTACAAGTGACTGAAAGCAGGCTGAAGCGAGGCAGGCGCTGGTCTCTTCTCTCAAATAACAAGTGATAGAATGACAGAAAATGCCCTCAAGTTGCGCTGTGGGAGGTTCAGACTGGATATTAGGAAAAAATTCTCCACTGAAAGAGTTGTCAAGTCCTGGAGCAGGCTGCCTAGGGAAGTGGCTGAGTTGCCATCCCTGGAGGTATTTAAGAGAGGTGTAGATGTCACACCTGGGGACACGGGTTAGTCCTGAACTTGGCACCCTCTTGCCATGGCGTAGCTGGTACCCAAGTGAGGCAGGTGAGCTCATGAGCAACCCCTAACGCCTTCAGCTGCTGCCCACGCTCACCCAAAGCAATACAGAACAGGCGCAATCACACCTGTAAAGTCAGTGCCATACAGGAAGGTGCAACCAGCAAATACCCATTTCTTCACTCACTGGAAATCATTTAAAATGGCAAAGAGGAAAGGTAGGGCTGGAGCCAAGCCCAGCACTGCAAGGACAAAGAGGCAGAGGGCTGAGGATGTGCCACTACCTGCTGCAGCTTTCACCCTGGCCAGGGAACCTTCTTCCAATTGTGTGAGCGCTGCTCGGCTCCTGAGACACTGGGAAAGCACAAACTACCCCACTCTTGGAAAGCAAGTCCCTGCTTTTCTTAACAAACAAACTCGGGCATCACTACAGAAACTGAGGAGTTGACCTTGCAAGGGTAAAGCTGATTCCCCTACTTTTACCTAAAATTTGCCTCCCCTCTCTATCTGTAAACTGAATCAGGGATAAAGCAGGTCAGTGAGGCTAATTCTTTTAGATACCATGTTGCTACACACACACATATATACACATATTTTTTAAAATTAAAGGAAAACTCATTCACTTAAACAATTTAATCCATTATTCCTCTCCAGGAGTTGTGGAATTTTTTAAACAACAGAAGCAATCAGTCATCCCAGGGAGGGCAAACACCCATTTCCCCTGGAAGCCCCCACGTGCAGCTGTGGCTGCAGCCATCCGGGCTTCTCGCAGCATGCTGGGGTGGAGGAGCAGGAGAGCGCAGTGGGCCAGCAGTGCACAGCACACCGTGCTGCCAACACACAGCCAGATAAGGGGGTTAAATCCAGCTGCTAAGGGATAAGCTGCTCACATACTGCAGATAAGCAAATGGCAAATAGCGGTTTGCCAGCCTACAGCAAATACCAGCACAAGTTGCTTGCACGACTGTCACCGGGTATTTAATGCAGAAGTTGCTGATATCGGAGACCCTGAAGACACATTCCTTTAAAGCTCTCCTGATGAACTGCTTTCTTGGCTACTTTGAAGCCTGCATTACAGAAATCTGAAAAGATAAAGTGACGCTTAGCTCTGAGGCTGTCACCTGGAGAAGATCATAGAATCACAGAATGCTTTGGGCTGGAAGGGACCTTTACAGGTCATCCAGTCCAATCCCCCTGCAGGAGTAGGGACATCTTCAATTCATTCAGGTTGCTCAGAGCCCCATCCAACCCGGCCTTGAATGTTTCCACGGATGGGGCATCCGCTACCTTCCCTTGGCAACCTGTGCCAGTGTTCCACCATCCTCATCGCAAAATATTTCTTTCTTATACCCAGTCTAAGATCATTAGCACTTTTTAGCTGTTGTGACTTTTTTGTCTTTTGAGGATTCTCATGAGGCCAAACAGAAGATTCTGAGATTGCTGTCACCCAAGGCAAACCCCAGAAGATAAAGCAAGCAGAGACCCACCCAGCAGCTCTGGCAGAGCATTAGCACAGACAGACCAGGGTGCAAACAGGCTGCCCCCAACACAGCCACAACTTGCTGATCTTAATCCCAGGCATATAAATTCCCAGGTGGCACCTTTGGACAAACACAGTAAATTTCCCCACTAGCATTTAACTTCCCTTTTGCCTTGCAAGGCTAAAACTGCTTCTAATTGCTGCTCAAGTTGACCAATAGCTTTGTACTCCTTTGTGGGCAGAAATATTGATCTGCTGCCTCTGGAAATTCTGCAGAGATGGAGAGGGTCCTTTCCTCTGTTTTGAAACCACCAGCCATGCCAAGGCAGCAGTAGCATAGACTCTAAACTTTAAAACCTGTCAGATGATGGAAAGTTTACAGCTATGCTACAAGACCCAGTGCTTGCGAAATCTGTATTGCCTGAAACCCCAGAGCTAGAGCTCTCCCTGCAGCGGCCTATCGAACATCCTGCCCCTCAACTGTGATCCAGATACAGGTTAGCAGGAGAGAACAATGCAGGTCTTGACCATGGGATGCCCCATCTCTCTCTCCTCCCAGATCTGTTTGGAGGCAGCCAGCTGTGTCCCATGTTAGCACATTTGGCATAATCAAAATTGGAGTTAGCCTCTGTAACCACAACTCGAAGGGTATATTTAACTCAACTAGAAGACAAAGCAGATCGGGTCCACCGCAGATTAAATTAGCTAAGCCTGCTTACGCCAGGAGCTCCCGTCTGCCATCGACCACGCCTCACATGGATTTATTCCTCCTAGCACCACAATTTGACTCATCCGAAGCAGCTACGTCCTTGCACAAGCGCAACATCATGATCCCACCACCAAAGCTCCATAACTCATTTCCAGCAAAGCCCACACTCCCAGTTCAGAGCTGGGGTGGCACTGTTCAGGTGGCAGCCAGGAGGGCAAGGATGGAGAAAACAGGATCCTTTCCAACGAACAGAGCACAGTTCACCCAGTGTTTTCTTTCCCTCCTTCCGCTGAGATCACTCTCTACACTGTTTGGCCACAACAAAGAAGCCACCCATTCAGGGAAGAAGGTATTAGGCTGTGCACTGCTTGGCTGTAGCTACTTTACAAATAAAGGTGATTGTAATGAATGTTTGCACACTAAAAGAAATCTCTTCCCCCACCTACATCTCCCAACGCAAAATCCAGCTGCTCTGCAATATTATCGTGATGCAAAAGCAGTCTGGAACAGAGATATAAGGGTTCCCCGAAGGCACAGTTTATTAAAAGCATGATTATTTGCTCGGTGCTCTTCAAAAACATTGCACTGAAGTGCTGTTCCCGGACTGGTTCTCATCGTGGCAGCAGCAAACACCACCCAGGCAGGGTCCCCCAGCCCAGCAATCCAATGCGCTCCCCCAGTAAAGCCATGGGGATTTTCCAGGCTAAAAAGCAAGCCAAAAACAGTGGGACTCACAGGTGAGAATCACAAGGAGCTCCCAAACACACCCTCATCTCCTCATGGGGTGTTATAGAGATGGGAACTGGCATATTCATGAAATCCACAGGCCAGTCGCTATTTATCCAGCATCTCTGCCTCTGACCTCACGCCAGGCACGCTACCACGGAGGTTTGCGCACTAGCCGCCAAATATACCTAATCCCAGATTTCAAGAACTGGAGCTACAAAACCACCACACAAAGAGGCAGTGGTTCGCACGCATCCCAGGGAACCTCCCCGCAACCCACGCCTCTCTATTTATCCAACACACGATCTTCACATGTTCAGCTATTTTCATCCCACCCCGCTATTAATGGATGCAAAAGGCAGTTGGGTAAGGCGTTGGACAAAAATCTCATTTAGAGATCAAGACAAGCTTAATTGGTTTCTAGCCAGACCTGCACAAAGATGGGTTACTCCACAAATACAGTTGCTAATCTGCCCATTATACTCCCTAAGCTCCCACCGACAAAGAAGAAGAAAATAAAGAAGATACACAAAAGAATGCAGTATTTTGCACGTGTTACTTCCAGCGAGGAACACAACAGGAGTGATGGATTCTGCAAGAACAAGGGCTTTGCTTTTCTTTGAAGGGAAAGGATAACCAAATGGTAAACAAAATAACAACAAAAAGACGTAATGCAGATCAAATCTGCATTTTCCGCAGGCAATCCCTATCCGTTTCAGGTTCTAGAAGAGCATTTCCAGCAGCTATTGTTTCTGCAGGCAGGCAGAAGCAGAGGAAAAACCTACGCAGCCGAGGAGACGTCATGTCACAAGTGATGGAGTAGAAAGGATGGAGAACCTTGTGATTAAAAAGCACAGGACTGAAACCCTGGGGAGCTGAATTCACTTCCTAACTCGGCTATAAAAAAAAACCTTACAAATCACCGAGTTTCCTGTGTGATCACATCCTAGATGATTTATTCAAAAACCTGGTGTTGAAAAGCAAGGGAGGGGGGAGGAAGCAGGAGGAGGAAGGGTAAGACTCAGTCCTGTGGGCTGTTAATAGACTTGGGGTTAGACCAGCACTGGCAAGCAGTTACCATCCATCTGTGCCAGGCGCTTCGTGACCCAGATCCTGACCTGCGGAGCCAAGATTGCAGGTGCTTCAGCAGCCAAAGCCCAGGTGTTATGAACCAAACCAGCCGTGCCCCTATGATCAAGCTGGCTCCTTGCTGCAACAGTGCTGGAAAAGCATCAAGCAACCCACGAGTGCAGGTAAAAAGACCCTGCTCCTTCGCCCAGGTGTGTTGGTGGATAAGAAGCTCAACATGAGCCAGCAACATGCACTTGCAGCCCAGAAGGCCAATCGAATCTTGGACTGGATCAGAAGAAGTGTGAGCAGCAGCACAAGGGAGAGGTTTCTGCCCCTCCACTCTGCTCTCCTTCAAATGCAGAGTATCATAAATTAGATGGCAATGCAATTCCAGGGCTTCAGAGCCAGCTGTAGCAGTGGCACAGGTAGAGAAGCTATGAAAGGGCCGTTTGGTTACAACCTTCTCCACTTGTGTAACAGTCTGAGACTCCCAGCTCCAGCACAGGCGGTGTTGGAGGTCTGTTTATTTTTCCAAATCCAACCTAATTCTGCTGAGCAGGAAACTCTGCACCCAAGGGAGAGTGGAGCTGTGGATCCTCTTGCAGGAGAGCACTGAAAGCAAGGCCAGCACCAGAAAGGACAGCAGTCATGCGTTTTGCACCTTTACAGCAACATCCCTCAAGCTCCAGAGCACTTCTGCAAGAGCCTTTTGCAGCAGGTGGGTTTGCTATAGGGCAAAGAAGTGTTTTTCCAAGACCTTCCTCAACCACAATGGGTGCTTGCAAATCCAAGGCTCGGTGCAAACAAAGAGCAACCCAGTTCCTGGCCTTGGACAAGGGCTGCCAGGCATGGAGCTATGGCGTTGGTGCCACCCCAAAAAGTTGCTGTGGGAACCCCAGAGTGAACAGATTCAAATTTTTACTTTCAGCAGCAAGAGAAGCTGTAATTAAGCAGCACAGAGGCTGAGTACAGACATCCCCATGACATTTGCTGACAAGGTGCTGTTGGATGCGTTTTGTTTGGCTTTTTCCTCCCCGTGGAAAAATGAGCACTCATTTTTCATGGGTCTTTCTCCTTGCTCCCTGTGTTACCCCAAAAGCTGATTTCCCAGAGTAAGAACATGCATCTCAGGATGCACTGTAACAACCTATTTCCATAGCTGGAGCTCAGGTCTAGAGTCCCCAGCAATCAGTCCATCCTTAAATACTCCAACATCCCACTGTATACCAGGGATGACAGATCCTAAAGACATAGTCTCCACCCTGACTCCCACAAAAACAAAAGACGTAGTCTGAAACACAAGGCAAAGGGAAGAAAATGTGGACACAGGGCAGCCAAGCTGCAGACATGAGATTTCATCATCACTGTCTCACGCATGTCTCACCTAGTTCAGCCGCGTCCCCTGTGAAAAGCCAACAGAGCTTCCTCTGATGCAACTACATGCGTTTCTTTGGAAGTCCATCCACTGAGTATTTGGAGGTTAAAGTCCCTCTTTACTCTCTTCTTTTGCTGAAAGCTGTCACGCAATAGGATGGCTGGAAAAGCCAGGGAGATCTTGCATTTTATCCTGGTGGGCCAACTGAGGGAACAGTACGATTTCATGAGTACGTAACCCCAATCACAGCCCATGGCACACCGCTGCAGTTTGAGAACAACTACAACCATCACTGCATCGCTTAAGAAATGGCAAATGCTAGTGAACTCCTGAGTGGTAAAGCAGCATTTAATAAAGTAAATGTGAGAAAATGATGATCATAAACTCATTTCCAGCTCCATACCCAAAAGCAAGCTGACTGTAGGGATTAAAATATTTAGCACGCTCCAAAAATTTTCCTCGACATCTTTTTGCTCTGTGTGACAGGTCGAGATTTCTCATGGCTCGGGAGCCACCAGCTATTTCACATGCAATTTGCCAAGCAGCACTCTCCACAGAAGATAAAAGGAGCTGGAGTTTATAAATGGATCTAAGTTGTCCCCCAAAAGTCTCAAGCATCTTTGTAGGATGCCTCCAAAACCTGAAGTGAGGGGGAGGCACATGGGCTGAGGTCTCAAGACCACCTTCTTGTACCTGCAGAGCTTTGGTAAGCAAATGACTTACGTAAAATCAGGATACTCATTTGAAGCACCCGCTCTGGTAAACAAGGTTGCTCCAGAGGTACTGGGGATTAGCACAGTTCAAACAGTCCTTGGCGTGACTTGCCAGAGCGCCCAGGAACAGATTTGCAAGTTCAGCTTTTCTCCTGCCCAACACTTGCCTGGCACTGATGAGCAACACCCAGGCTCCCAACAGCCTTAACCCTGCCGACTCCTGAAGGCAGAGAAATAGCAATGAGAGAAGCCTTGTGTTTGACCACAGGACCTGATGGCAGAAGAAAACACAATGCAGCATCGCCCTGGACTGGTCTTCTTTCCTCCCTTGCAGCTGGAGGAGCTCCAGCCTTAGGATGTCCATGAGCAAGCTGGACAAGTGTCCCTCAGCAGAGGAACAGCAGCAGAAAGTTATGCATGGGATATGCATGGAGAATAGTGCCAAGCAAAACAGGGCAGCTGGAAATCACCATGCATCTGAAAGGCTTAACCTGATATTAAGGCAGACAGCAGCCTCTCTTCCCTGCACAGAGCCAAGACACTTCTAATGCCTTGGAGGGGGAGGCAAGAGAAAACCTCAGCAAATCAAGTGTTCTTTGCATGAAACCTTATAGCAGCCTCTCAGCACTAAAGGGCCTACAGGGGAGCCGGAGGGCCTCTTTATCAGGGAGTGCAGGGATAGGATGATGGAAAATGGTTTTGAGCTGAAAGAGGGGAGATTTAAATTAGGTATCAGGAAGGACTTTTCACCTGCGAGGGTGGTAAGGCAGTGGTCCAGGATGCCCAGAGAAGTGGTGGCTGCCCCATCCCTGGAGGTGTTCAAGGCCAGGCTGGATGGGGCTTTGAGCAACCTAATCCAGTGGGAGGTGTCCCTGCCCATGGAAGAGGGCTTGGAACCAGATGATCTTTAATGTCCCTTCTGACCCAAACCATCCTATGCTTCTATGATTTCTGTGAAAACTGGGCACACCAGGGGTATTCACCTTACCCAGCCACATCTCCACTGCCCTCACCTCCGGCGAGAAGATGCTGCGGTTTCCAGGAGCAGCACTGTGAAGGAATGGGAGTGCAAAGGGTGCCTGGCAGCACCGGAGAGAAAGCTTTACACAAACAGATTTACAGTCGCTTACATTCACACAAGCATCCTTGAAGGAAACAGCTGCACCGGACCTCAGCTACCACTGACTCTCCAGAATGACACGCAAGAGTTCACAGCTACTCTAAGCACTGTTCACTCAGAGGATGCCAAGGACAAGCAACGAACAAGGACTTATGACTAGGTGAAAGCCAGATGGGTGCATGGTTCAAGAGAGCTGCCTCAGAAAGGTTTGCACAAAAGAAACACTCAGGAGCAGTAGTGAGGCAGACGCACCACAGCTTAAGCTAAATGGCATGCAACACATCTGAGCCAGAAAACATCCTGGCTGTACGGTCTCTATGGCTGTGCCATACCAAGCAACTCACCTTGCTTCGTTGAGGTGGGGGAAACAGTCTCCAGACTGCTCCTCCAAGCTTCTCCTCTCTAGTGGAGCTGGGAGCAAGATCTGCTGCTAGCAAAAGTTGTCTGTAACAGCCACCAAGCTGCCAGGACATCACCTGAACAGCATAAGATGCTGTGGGTCTTCCCACCACCTTGACCTGCCGCGCTTTCCCCGTCCCACCCCAGAACAATGCCCCTCTGTGTCCCTCATTCTCACAGTCCAGTTTTCTTTGATTTTTAGGACAAGTACTGTCCTCTCCTCCTGGTCCAAGCAGTGCAGAGCTTGTCCCCAGGTGCAGAGCTCACCCGTGCTGCAGCCTTGCGGTACAACCAGCTTTGTTCCTATAGAAAACCATCACATGCACTTTACTGTGTGTGGATAATCTACCCTCATATGCTCAACCCTAAAATCTCTGAGGATGCCCCACTTACGAGAAGGGCCTCCATCGGGAAGGCAAGCTGATCCTCACTCCTGCAAAGCATCGAAGGAACCAACGCCCTGCAGAGCCCTTCCCCAAAAGCCGCCAAGCTCCACAGCAAAGTTTTGCATATTGGTACAGAGCCCAGCTGCTGGCATTTCATGCAACCTCCCCCAAGTCTGCCTCTGCATGGCACAGTTTTGAATTGTCTGCCTCCTGCCACAGTGCCCCGGGGCAGGATCTGCCAGCAACCCAGCCTATCAGAACAGCAAGGAGCAATGAACACCTAGATATCCCACTGTGCTTTCCTTTGTTCTCCTGAGGATGGGCACAGGTCTGACAAATTCGTTGGGTCCTTCCTCTCTCTTTATCTCATTGGTACCTGGCTGCTGTCAGGTTGCTTGGAGCTTTGCGTGGCTGCTTTACATCCAGGACCCGTGCAAGAAGGGATGAGGAGCCTCAGTGCAAAACTCTTGGCAACAGCCCAAATCCAGAGTTTGGGAACTGGGTCACTGGGTTCAGCTTCCAGAAAAACATCCCTTCAGGAGGGGCAGTAAAAGCAGTAACATTCACCTTCACCACCAAAGCCAGAGCCGGACACTTCAGCCGCTCCTCCACCACACCCCTCCACATAATATTTCATGTAAAACACTCGAGCATTGATGGAACAGCCTGGAGAGGGACAGCCCTGACTTCCAGGCGGTGAAGCTGCGTGCACAGGAAAGAGATGATTCAGGTAAGCAGCACGTAGCACGCTATGCAATGCTCACCCGGAGGAATGCAGAAGGCGAAACATGAAGCCACTTGTCTAGCAAGGCGAATAACCCTTCAATCATTCACCAGGCCCAGCAAGAGCTGAGGAACTCGGCGCTCTGTGTTGAGAAAGATGAGGATGCCTCCAACCAACTATGTTCCACCTCCTACTAACCGCACTGCAGACGTGCTGCTATTTCCTCAGTGCACAGTCCAGAAGAATTCAGCGAGAGAGCTCCAAAATACCATAACAGAAAAGTCCAAACAGTAGCGAAGCAACTGGCACATCCTCCAGAAAGACACGAGGCGTGAAGAGCAACCCTGCTTCAGCGGTCTGACACGTTGGCACTAGTCATCGCTGCTGTGATGACCGGCTGGCACGTGCTGGGGTGGGCAAGAACACACCTGTCCACCAGCACTGCCACTCTAGTGGGTCAAGGCAATGTTTCAAACACAAAGACTCTCAAGGCAACTCAGTCCATGAGGAGTAATGTATTGAGTAATTTATTGAGTCATGATAATACTGGCTCAATGACTGTCACTAGGTTGGTCTTCTCCATGCATCTAGCTGATTTAAGAAGAGGGCAGGAGAGATCTCCGCACCCAAGTTCTCCAAGCAGCACAAAACTCTTCCATTTAGCAAATTCACAACAAACTCCTCCAAATAGGCTGGGGGCAAACGCAGGACAGAGCACCAACAGGACAGGGTGATAAGGGATTCTTGTGGAACACACAGAAGTTGCTCCAGACCTGGGTGCAGTGTGAGATGAGACGCCCTTGGGAATGACCCCACCCAACTTCACCATGAGGAAAACACAGACCAGATGTCCAGTCAACTTCACATGTTCATTTGGTTAATTTGCTGTAATTCAGGTGGCTGGTGCTCAGGCCACACCAATCACAAAACAAAGAACTGTCAGCTCAGATCATGAAACTCTCCAGTCAACTAACCACATCTTCATGGTGTGCCAGGCCGCCTCTCTCATCTCCACCTCCTTTGGTTTTCTTCTCGGAGGCCACAAAGATTTGAAAGCTTTATGACTCACTGAGATTTTCTACGCTATCCTAGAACTCCTGGTTCTTCAATGTATTTCAAAACATTCTGACACACCACAACAGGAGATACTCAGTGCAAGTGATCTTCTGAGAGGGCAGGAGGGTAAGAAGGCATCAACACAGCTTTCTTTCCAACCCAGGTCAGATTTAAGAAGTGGTGGGAGAAAAGAAGAATTGAAGGCAAACAGCAAATTCCACACAGCATCTTAGAAGGGGCTGGGAAACCTCTAGCTTTTTACATCAAATGGAAAGTTGGAAATACATTCTGCTGGCATATTTAATTTCTTTCCAACCCTTTACTAATTATTTCTCTCATCCCCTAGTATGGTAAGCACATAGAGTAAGTAAATCTTAGCATCTTAATTAACCCACACAGAAGTCAGGATCAGACATACAGTATTTCTTCCCCAATTTTCCGCTCTTTGTTCAGATCACCTCTTTTTTTCAGCACAGTGCTGACATCTGTTGTGGTGCAGGAGTGAAAAGTACACATAAGATTACCTTAAAAAGGGGGGCGAGAAATCAATATGGACATGATTTGAATTTTACAGCATTCGGCTGCCATGACTTGCAAATCAACAGCTGTCCCAGCAGGTCCATGCAAGCTTAAGTGTGTAGCAGTAAAAAGTAAGGCTTTTTTCCCCCTTTTTAAAAGAATTTTACTTATATAAAAAGGTATATTTAAAAAAAAAAATTGCAGGCTGAATAACCCTAGTTAGGTCACACTCAATTCCAGCACAACAAGAGCATCCTGCTTCACATGGCCTCACCAGTCACTCCATGGCAGTGGCAGCTTTCTGAAGCCAAGCTAAGATATTTAATTACCAGCATCAAGTCAGAAACCAAAGCGTCCAACAAAATCCTCATTTGTGAGCGAAGGCTGCAGAAATCTTGTTGAGCAGGCTTTGGCAATCTCCAAAGCCGACAGCTGGATGCCCTGGCTTATCGACTGCTAGAGCATGCACAGAAAAAAAAAAAGCTCTGAATGCTTGCAGTGCCAAGCAAGCCTTCAAGGCAGCTCCGCCAGCCTCTTGAAAAGGCTCATATAAATAGGGAAGCTTCATTTATTAATACTTCCGAGATAAAAGTGTGTGTAGAATTAGCTCAGTGCGTATTTGTGCAGCAGGAGGATGGGCAAAAGACGACCACCCACCCTGGGTGGTGCATCTATCAGCATCCCCAGCCAACTTTTAACCAGTTCAGGTTATAAATGCAGCAGGTAAATTTGCTACCTGTGCATGTGGTGGGCTGCCATAAGCACATCGGCCAAAGACCTTCAGGCATCAAGCCAGTATCGATGCTCAGTGCATACAAACTGAATATGGAGCGAGAGGGGATAAACAGTATTTGAAAGGAGCCCAGCTGCCCTAAAGCTCTGTGCTGGGTTCCTCAGCCATGGCAATGACAGCACGGGAAAAGAGGGGGAAGAAACCAAAACAAAGCACAGAATCCAAGGGAGATAAACATGACCCAGTTAGACCGGCTGTCCCCAGCTCCTGCCTGTCCTCGCAGGAGGGTTTATCTGGGACCTGAGGTGTCAGCCCACCACAGCCATCCCTTCCCTGCTCTCCCCAGCACCCCTGCTGCAAAGAAAGGGTTAGATAAGGAGCCAGCTCAGGTCAAGACCAGTTTGACTCCGTTTCAAGCCCAGGGGAGCGGATTCGGCTCTGATTTTACACCTCACCCATCCTGTTTGCCTCCCCAGGGCGGAGGCTAGGACGCAGAACGGTGTGTACGCCTGGCTGGCTGGACCCAAAAACCACAGGGCCGTGCAGGGGCACCACCAGCAGAGCCACACGCCAAAGCCGTCCGGAGCCAGGAAGCGTCAGTGCTTCCTGCTGTCCCGGTATCACACGTCGGACGGTTGGAGATTGCGGACTTTGGCTTTTGCTTCCTGCTCCCAACAGGGAAGAGACAGGTCCCGGTGTACAGCCAAGGGGAGAGCAAGGCGAGTCACTCACTAATCGAGGAACAGCAAGGTGGATTCCCAGCCCGCAGGTCTTCAGGGGCACCACGCACCAAAATAAAACCCTGCACCCACGGAAGAAGGTCTGGATGCTGCAAGACCTTTTTACTCCCGGTGGGACAGAAAGAGGGGCAGGAAGGGCACACCAGTGGCTTTGGCATGTGTTGTTTTCAGCAACAGAGTATAAGGAGGTTGCATTGCGGTTCACCTTAATACACACCACCACTCGGTTTTGTATGCAGTATCGGAATCGAGCTCTAGAGAGGGGAAAAAAAAGAAAAAGCCTTGTTCTGCTGTCTCTGTCGGTGCAGCCAGGAGAAGCCGGCTGGGTGTACAATGCTGAGTATCTGCAGTGCTCGGGCCTTGCTGGAACCTCTGGTACCTGGCAAAGGGGGCTCGGCCACACCCCGGGACCTCTCACCCGCCTCAAATTTCCACAGAGAGCTCCTCGAGCCCCATTTGGCAGCACGCAACTCGTGTCAGTTCAAGCGGTTTTTGTCAGGAAGAGAATTATCATGCATTTTTGCCTTAAAATAACGTCGATCGCTTAAAGATGCGGCAAACCATTTTCACAGAGGCACCAAGGCACGAGGCAGCACAACGGCCTGCGAGCGCCGAGGACCCCAAGGATGAAATCTCACTGTTAATAGCAATGACTTTGTGCCAAGCAAGTCAAGATCAGGCAGGATTCGACTGCAGCCGCCGCACGCCAATGGAACCGGTGCCCACCCCCAAGGTTCGCATGCAGCGAGGGTATCGCCCTTCCTCCACACAAGCCCCCTGACCCAAATCTCCCTGAATTTCCACCTCGGTGCAGCCAGAGACAGAGTCGACCCCCACGTCTGGCAGCTCTGTGCAAGGTGCCGGAGAGCTCCAGCACTGACACAACCACAGCTCAGCACCGAAATCCATCTCCCACCCGCATCAGGCACAGAGAGCATCAGGCTGGACCCGAGCGTGCCAGCAGCAAGGCGGCACAGAAAGATGATTAGACAGCCCCAACTGCTGCGCCAAGCGGGGAGGTCGGTGGAGGGCAAAGACCATCCCCAAGACGGGCTTTGCTCAGCCACGGGAACCAGAGAATCATAGAATCGCCAGGCTGGAAAAGACCTCTCGGATCATCGACTCCAACCATTCCCGTCTGCCACTAAACCACGTCCCTGAGCACCTCGTCCACCCGTCTTTTAAACACCCCCTAGGGAGCGCCCCCCGCGGGGCTCTGCGGGTAGGGAAGGGCCGCATCCCACCCGGCCCGGGTGGGAGCCGAGGCCGCGGCCGCCCCGGGAGGCGTTGCCATGGAGAAGGCAGCGCCGCAGCATCCCCGCATCCCCCGCCCGGCTCCGCGGGGCCGGGCACCGCCCGGGCACGGCTCCGGGGCTCCGTCCCGCTTTCCATCCAAGCCCCGCGCACCGGGAACACCGGGATGGGGGAAGGACGGGGGTCGGAGGGGAGCGGGGGGGCCGCCCGAGGCTGCAGCCCCCGCCCCGGGCTGCGGGTCCCTCCCGCCCTCCCTTCGGCGGGGAAACGGCAACCGGCGAGCGCAGAGACCCGCCGCTCCCCGCCCCGCTGCCGGCGCCACCGGACCCGCCGCGGGGGCAGCGAGGAAGGGAAACCTTCCCGCACCCCAGCCGGAACCCACCTGGGAGAAAGGAGAGGAAGGGGAGACCGAGGGAAGCGGCGGGGCCGCTGCGGGCTCACCCGAGGGCGCGGATCGGCGTCCCGGCGGCCCCTGCCCACAATGGGGGCGAGGCCCCGCCCCGACAGGCCCCGCCCCCTCCGCGGCCCCTCCCCTCCCCGCAATGGGGCCGCGGCCTCACGCCCCCTCCAGACCACGCCCCCTCCCTTCAAGCCGCGCCCCATAGCAAAGCTCCGCCCCCGGGCTGTGCGGCGGAGGCCACGCCTCCTCGGCGAGGCCACGCCCCCTCCCGAGCCGTTAGACGGTGGTCACCGCGCCCCCTTCGTCAGGCCACGCCCCCTCGCGGGCCCCCGCCCGCAATGGCGGCCGCAGCTGCCCCGCCCCCCGCGGTGACGTCTCTCCTCTGGCCACGCCCCCTCTCCCTGAGCGCCTCACCTGCCCGTCCTTTAAACCCCTGCAGGGATGGGGACTCCACCACCTCCCTGGGCAGCCTCTGCCAGGGCCTGAGAACTCTTTCGGCGAAGAATTGTTTCCTGATACCCAATCTAAACCTCCCCTGGTGCAACTTCAGGCCGTTCCCTCGTGCGCTCTCACTTGTTACATGGAGGAGGGACCAACGTTCCCCTCACTACAACCTCCTTCCAGTTACAGAGTGATAAGCTCTCCCCTCAGCCTTCATTTCTCCAGCCTGAACAACCTCAGTTCCCTCAGCTGTGGCTGAGAGAGCTGGGGGTGTTTAGCCTGGAGAAGAGGAGGCTGAGGGGAGACCTCATTGCTCTCTACAACTACCTTAAAGGAGGTTGTGGAGAGGAGAGTGCTGGCCTCTTCTCCCAAGTGACAGGGGACAGGACGAGAGGGAATGGCCTCAAGCTCCACCAGGGGAGATTTAGGCTGGACATTAGGAAAAAAAATTTCACAGAAAGGGTCATTGGGCACTGGCAGAGGCTGCCCAGGGAGGTGGTTGATTCACCTTCCCTGGAGGTGTTTAAGGCACAGGTGGACGAGGTGCTGAGGGACATGGTTTAGTGTTTGACAGGAATTGTTGGACTGGATGATCCGGTGGGTCTCTTCCAACCTGGTTATTCTATGATTCTATGATTTTATGATGACATTTGTTCTTCAGACCATTCACCAGTTTTTTTCCCTTCTCTGGACATGCTCCAGCTCCTCAATGTCCTTCTTGTAGTGAGGGACCCAAAACTGAGCTGAGGATTTGAGGTGCAGACTCACCAGCACCAAATACAGGGGCAAAAGCAAAATCCCTTCCCTGCTCTGAGGGATCAAGGCACGGACTCCTGTCTGATGGGCAGAAGACCCTTTACTAGGCTTAAAGCTTCTTTAGGTAAGTTAGTTAGTAAAGCATGAGCCGTTAGTTTTACAATGATTGGGGTTTGCTACTTGTCCACGTGCCTAAACTATACATATGATTGGCTAAAACTAACTGTTCACACGCCGTGACGTGTTTTGTTTTTAGATCTCGTTCCACTTCTTCATCATGTTTTTCTCCTTTTCAGCTCTGTCTCTTGTGTTCCTCTTTGTTACTTTGCTTCTCATCTCCTCACAGCCAAGGTCCTTCAAAGACAGTGTCCATTTGTTTGTGTCCTTCGGCCTGTAAGAATGGCCTCAAGCTCCGTCAGGGGAGGTTTAGGCTGAACATTAGGAAAAAATTTTTCATGGAAAGGGTCATTGGATACTGGAACAGGCTGCTGGAACAGGGAGGTAGTTGAGTCACCTTCCCTGGAGGTGTTTAAGGGACGGGTGGATGAGGTGCTGAGGGGCATGGTTTAGTGATTGATAGGAATGGTTGGACTCAATGATCCGGTAGGTCTTTTCCAATCTGGTGATTCTATGATTCTAGATAGAAGGAAGACATTTTTTATGATGAGGGTGGTGAAACACCAGAGCCAATTGCTCAGTGAGGCTGTAGTTACCCCATCCCTGGAAACACTGGTCCTGATGGCCTGCCTGTGGCTGATCCAAGCCAGGATGCTGTAGGCCACCAGGGCCACTGTTGGCTCATGTTCAACTGCTGTCAATCAACACCCTCACGTCCTTTCCCACTGGGCAGCATTCCAGCCACTCTTCCCCAAGCCTGGAATGCTGCATGGAGTTTTCGTGTCCTAAGTGCAGGACCCAGCATTGACCCTTGTGAATCTTACACCGTTGGGCTCAGCTCATTGGTCAAGCCTATTCAGACCCCTTTGCAGAGCCTCCTTACCTCAAGCCCATCAACGTTTCTGCCCAGCTGAGTGTCATCCACAAACTTACTTGTAGCGAGGGAGTACTTGGTCACTTCATCCAGGTCATTGATAAAGACATGGAACAGAACTGGACCCAGCACTGAGCCCGGGGGACACCACTTTGCGATCAGCCTCCAACCGGATTTAGCTTCATTTACCACTATTTTTTAGGCTTGGCCATCCAGCCAGTTTTTAATTCAGCAGAGGATGCACCTGTAGCCACATGGATGGTGGCCTGACATGAATCTGGGTGCCCGGTGCAGATCTTCTGGCACTGGTGGTGCTGGAGGCAGGATGGGTACAGGGTGGGGACAATCCAGCTCCCACCCAGGCAAGGAAAGAAGATAAAGTTTCATCCAACTGGCGACATGGGTGATCACGGACATGCAGGATCAGCATCCCAGCTGCCTGAAAAAGTTCCCCCAAGGTCCAGCATTCCCTGCTTGTCAAGTTGGATTTAAGAAATCAATTTTCCAGGGTTCCCATTTCACGTAAATCAGGGTAGCAATCTGATATATGGCTGGATTTCCACATGCACCAGCATAACCTCATCGCATGAGGCAAGGCTGTGGGCTTCATGCAGAAGGAGTTATTGGTGTGGTGCAAATCAAAACACCAGATCAAATTAACAGTGGGTAATATTTTAGCTTAAGTAAACAGTTGGGTTTTTTTCCAGATGAGAGGTCAAGCTATTTATATCTTGTATGAATTTTTTTCTCAGCAACAACAGTAATGGGAAGGTCTGAAAGGGATTTACAGGGATTGTTTTTCATATGGAGCCCACTCAAATTGATACAGAGACAAAGGAAGGGCCAATGATGGGAAAGTAAAGAAAGAGCATACTTAGGGGAGCCAATAGTAGAGCATAGAACAAAATATAACGTGAGAACTGGGATAGGTTATACACAGCCATCCAGACACCTAGGTCACCTTCTGTATGAGGGAGACAGTCAGAAATGTATGTATAACATGTATAGATACCGAATCCATGTTCCAGACAAGTGGTCTATAACATTGCAGGAAAAAAATGCAACAGTCTCGGGAATGGTTATGCCCATTAGAGAAATTCCTTAAGACTTCAGCTGGGTTTTTTGGTTGATGTTGTATTTAAAGTAAGAAGGTACATTTATCTCAACAAAGCCACAATTTCATAAAGTGGATTTTCTCCTTCTCACCATGCATAGTCCTGTTCCTGATTCTTCTGGTGTCCTGTGGCAATGAGCTCCACAGGATAAGTGTGATTTGCTAAGAGAAAAAATTGCTTCACTTTATTGGTTTGAATTTCAAAGCCATCCCAGTTCCCTGTTACTGTGCTGGCTTCACCTCTAAGCTTTTTAAAATGGCTCTTCACAGCCTAGCATTTGGCAAACAAGCATCAACCCTTGAGCTTCTATCCTGATAATGATCCTTTCAACAGGGAATCCATCCTGTCCCTTTCAGGAAACTAGTCAAGATTCTGAAAACTGAAACAACCCCTTCTGAAACCATCGACACCTTTCTATAGGCATGCTTGTCTTGCCAGGGACTTAACCATTTCCCAGAAGCATGAGAAGGTGCAAACTGCTGGAGATTCCCCAGAACCTATTTCTGTGTCCGTGCCACCCCACAGCAAGAGATGCGTTACTGTAATTCCTGCTCTAATTCGATGAGAAGGGGAAACTGAGGGCAGACCTTATTGCTCTTTACAACTACCTGAAAAGTGGTTATATGTGGTGGATATTGGTCTCTTCTCTCAAGTAAGAAGCAATAGAGGAAATGGCCTCAAGTTGCACCATGGGAGGTTTAGATTGGATATTAGAAAAAATCTCTTTACTAAAAGAGTGGTTAAACATTGGAACAAGCTGCCCAGGGAAGTGGTGGAGTCTCCTTCCCTGGACATATTAAAAAAAAATGTGTAGACGTGGCACTTCTTATTAGGCACAGTGGCACTGGACTGGATGAGCTTAGAGGTCTTTTCCAACCTTAATGATTCTCTGGTTCTGTGATTGGGGTGCCCCATCCGGGTCATGATGGGGATTGGGAGATCCCTTCTTTCCAGAGAACACGTTGGAGACTTGAATTCAAGCTGAAGTACCAGAAAAAGGGTTCACAGATTGTACTGGCAAAAGGAATAATTGCAAATTGCCACAACCATCTCATTCTTGCACCGTGGTACTGCAGAGACTCAAGACGCAATTGGCAACCTACTCTTTGTAGTGTGCAGGTGCTCTCTTAACGTTACCTTGATGTTGGAGCAATGGAAGGTGGCAATCACGGAGGCATTGGGGGGGTAGAAAGTGTCAGGTGTGGGCTATTTGGAGTGGTAGTGCTATAAACCTGGTGGAATACGAGGATAAGCATATCTTGAAGTGTACTGGGGAAGAGCCTGCACAGCTTTTGTCAAGAGAAATTATAACTCACAAAATCTAGCATAGTCCTTGGATAGAGCCAAAGATTTGGTGGACAACAGAGATCTAATGGATATTATAGGTATGGATTTCTTAAATGCTCTGGCAAAATCCTTCATCAAAGGCTCTTGAGGAGAGTAAGGAGACATGAAAAATTAAGTGGTTTAAAGACAGAAACCACAAAGGCCAGACAGGGATAGTCAGCCTCCGAGACGAGGGGAGGCCCAAGGAAGTTTGTTAGAGATCTGCGCAGAAGTCTTTGTTGTTCAGCGCCTTCGTCACTGCTGTGGAAGTGGGGGTGGATGGGAAAGTGGTGATGGTTGCTAGTGACACAGAGCTGCTCGGAAAGGCCGATGGCAGCAAATCTCAGAAGGACGTCGGGACATTTGGTGATAAAATGATGGATGAAATTCAGTGGAGATAAATGTAAATGCTGAACCTCAGAGGAAGCACTGATAATGTCATGCACGCAGTGATGGGCTCTGAACTGACTGTTCATAGAAATAGGATCCTGGGGTTATAATAGGAAATTTGATGAAAGCATCATTTCATTGCTGAGCAGCAGTCAAAAAAGCAAATAGATGGCTAGGAATTAACGAGGAAAGAGGAAAAACTATTGTATGAATTCCTGGTTTGTTCTTTTGAATACTGTGAGCAGCTCTGGTCTCTGTTCTCACCAAAGAACTAATGATCGAAGATATGGAGCATTTTTCCCCTAGGTAACTGGCCAGGCTAGGATTCTTCAGCACATAATCTCTATACAAGCCTCAGGCTCAAGAGGTCCTGGAACCACACCCTGCTGCAGGCTTGGAGAGTTTATAGGAAAATAGTCTTGTTTGCTTGGCTTATCACACAGTACTGGTCATGGGAGAGAGAGGATGTCAGGCAGGATGATCCCCTCATTGAATCCAGCACACCTTTTTTTATACTCTTGCATTCATCTTTATTTCTGCTCAAAATGTCCTCCTAGGACTCCCTTTTCCACTCTCCTCCTAAAGGACATTCATTAACCATACAGTGATGGTTTGACCTGGAGGCTCCCAGCCTGGGCAAGCAGCTGTGTAACGGTTGGCATCTGGAAGTGCATCTTCTTCATCGAAACGGCTCAGACATTTTCTTGTAATTGCCTCCTCTAAGCTTGTTTGGAGGCTGCTTATCAAGTCCCATTGTGTTGCTTTCCTACTTGTTTTTCCAACAGCCGCCTATTAAATTAAGCTCCTATATTCAGGCAGGAAAGCCCAATTACCAGCTGCCCAGAGCCTCTCTGGCTAAGTAGGACACATGCAATAGTCGTCCCCTAACACAGATGAGCATCTAGCCCTGAGAAGGGGAGAATGTGGGGACCAAGCCTGCCTGGAGAGTAATTTCTATGATGCCTTGTAACAAGGGGGTTTTGATAGCGTTTGTTCATTGGATGCAAAACTAAACCAGGACTTTCTGCGAGCTGAGGGAAAGAAAATGGGTTTCTTGTTCTAAATCAGTAAGAATATGTTTGGTCTTGTTCATTATTAGCAGCTCACTAGACCCTATAAATGTTCTCTGAGCTCAATCCGTGTGAGATCAATACTGTCTTATCCCTAGGGCGGAGTTTTTATGTGTCTGCTCTAGTGAAACTGAAGAAGATGTTCTTGCTTCAGCTGACAGTAATGGAATATGGAACCCATTCCCATACAAAAATTAAATAAAATTGATTTTGGAAGTAGAAAGACCTCTCATCTTGAGTTTATAGTCTTTCATGTTGCACAGATGATCTGCTCAGCAGGAAAATGGTCCATGCCTCTTATTTAATTGTTGTTTTGGTCTAAGCCAAAGACTTGCACCAAATGAAAAAAACACGCTCCGAGCTTCTACCACTGTCCTGCTCCATTGGAGCTTATGGGAAAATTTCCATCAACTGCAATCAGGGCTGATTTTAGCTCAAAGGTAAGAGACAGCACTATGCTTTTTGCTCTGTCTTTGATATGAGGCTTTTAAAGTGTGTAGAAGACCTTTTGCAGCTCTGCGTCTGAGCTGGAAGGCTCTGCTTGAAAACAAACCGCACCCTAAGCCAGCATTATCTCTAACAGGGCCGAACCCAATTTTGCCCCAGTATTCACATCAGCTCCCGGCAGCTGGCAGGGGGAGGTGAAGCTTTGGCGTAATGTTTCATAGCCTCAAAAGGGAAAATAAATGCATTCCCAGGGCAGGACTCATCCGTGCCTGCCCTGGCTGGGAGCGTTAACAGAGACTTAGTGGATTTAGGCCCTGATTCTGCAAAGTCCTTAAGCTTGTAAGGAATTTGTAATTTGCTTGTAAGCAAATTCCCGCTCTCTTCAGTGGCATTTAATCACATGCACATAAATGCTTTATGGCGTACGAGGGAGTTGTACCTTGATGGAAGTGGGGATATTTAGCCAATGCAACTGACTTCTTTTCCAATGTATTCAGAGAAGGGTAAAATGCAAGAAATAATTAGAGAGCAGATTATAAGACTTCTGGCAAACAGCTACTGCCTCTGGTTGAGGTCTGAGCCTCTCTGCTGGGAGATGCTAGGAGAGCGCAGCCTCTGCTGGTCACTTCCCCTTCAGAAACTGCCGTGCCCTGTGAGTAACGTTTGACTTGGATGCGTGGTGATGAGATATGAAGCACTTGCAGGCATGCTGAAGCTGTAGGAAGACATTCATAGTCTCAGTGCCTCAGCCAAGGTCTTTCACCCTGCACCTCTCTGCGGCTCCTGCGGTTGCATTTCCCCTTCTCGTCTGCCTTCTGTACCTGCCAGAAGCACCTTGTGCTTCCTTCACCATCCATCCTCTGGCTGTCTCCCATGAGACGCTGTGTGTGTGGCCGTGCCCTGGTTTGGATCAGATTCCTCGTGCCTGGCCTGTCTTTTGGCAGGCTCCTGCCATGCAGCTCCTAACTGCTCAGGAAGCCAAGTGTGAATCCTCCCCAGATCCTCCTCCCAGTGGCAGGCTTCACTCCTAGCCTGGTGCCATCATCAGATGCAGAGTCTAAGGGGAAGTGTGCTGCTCAGAGTGGCTCAAGGACACTATCTCTTCCTTGCCAGGCTCCCCAGCCCCACTGGAAAACAGGCCATGCCTGAATAGGAATCTGTAACTTTGCCCACATCTCTTTTCTCCTCCCTGTTCCTGGAGATGATATTTCCTGCACTGAATTGCTTTTGAAGGTAACAGACAAAAACCCCTCTTCTGTTTCAAAGAAGATGGAGGAAATTCTCAACGGATTAAAGGTCAGTGCCCCATTATCTTCCTCACATCCAGGTTTATTTATCTCCAGAGAGCAGGGAAGAAGTAAGGTCAGGGGTAGCGGCTAGAGAAGAGGTGAAGCAGGAGAAAGAGGAGAGAAGGAGTGGGAGAGGGTGTAAATCAGTGCCTCTCTCTCAAGCCCAGAGACTGCTGTAGATTTACACCAGCTGTTGCTCTGGCTGTCAGAGAAGGGTTTAACGGTGATGCGTGCGTACACAGCCTACAGGGAGAGCTGCTTTTGTTTGTTCACATCTAGCAGGGGTTGAATTTATTGCCTTTGCAGAGAAGCCAGAAAAAAACAGGGCATCACTTAAATCCCACTTAAAACCTCAGTTTAAGGCTTTGCAGGAAGTGCAAATGGGGCGGTGGAAGTGTCCTGACCAGATGCTGGCTCCACTGCCTGGGGGAGCGGGCTACAAACCCATCTCCTGGTGGCGGCAGGAAGCCAAGTGAGGCTGTTGTCTTATCAGTAGAGCATCCTTTGCTCCAGACCTATAGCAGAGCAAGGAAGTGCCAAATCATCTTAGGCTCATGCTGAGCCTCCATCCTCTTAATGGAGCATAAAACAGTTAACCCCCAGGTCACCAGGTGAGTCCCAGCCCAACTTCACCATCCGTTAGGGTGAGGAGCTTATCCAATGGGAATTAGGAGCCTTCATCAAGGGCCTAGCTGCATTTGAAATATCTTAATCCTTCTGACTTTTGATACAATTGTCTTATAAGCACCTATCTTACTTTTGCAAGATGCCTAAGCCAGTTCTTGGCAGTATTTGTCCCTAGTGGCTCAGCCAAGGTGACACATGGAGCCTGTGGTCGACCTGGGAACTGCTCCCAGTTACCCTTAGTCCTGGCCGAGCACATTAAATCACAAGACCGTCTCTGTCTTGCTTGCTATTTTGGTCACCCTGATTTGTCCTGCATCATTAAGTTTTTTACAGTGCTTGACTCCAGATGACTTCAAGTTGTGTCTCCTGTCTCCAGTAAGTGCAGAGCTAAGAGGTTTTGTTCCTTTCAGCACAGGAGCTGGAATGTGAAGACTCAGCGACCAGTACAGGCAGAAAAATTTTTCCCATCCCTGACAGCTGCGTTACTGGACGTACACACTCCCAGTATCTTTCAAAGCATTGGTGTGGCTTTTTCTCTTTCTAATGGATCTCTTTCTAATAAGCAGGATTCAGGATGGATCTGATACAAGACTTGAACAGCAATGTTACAGTCAGCAGAGCAGTGGACCTTGTCGCATCCCTGTCTAGAGATCACAGGGCGGGCATCCTACATGAATGGAGCAAGCACAGGACTGCTTCAGCATCTCTGCTTCTTCCCTGGACGTTCCTGGGGTGCCCTGAGATCATCTCTCTTTGTTGGGTATATTTGCTTATAGGTTTCCCCTGGAGGGCTTCTGGTTGCTTTCCGGATGCAGTTTCTCTGCTGGGGGGACTTTCATAGGCTCTTAGGCCCTCTTCCATGGGACCCAGATGCTGCTCCACCCAGCGTCTTGGTGCTGCTGTGGCTCCATCACTTTGTTGGAGCCACAGTGCTGGGAGCAGTGTTTGCACTAGGGAAGAAGAGTTATTGCAGCCACCTCTGGCTGCTCCAGGCTACATCCATAGGAAAAGCCCTACTTGGAGAGTTATCCTGGCTGGACATGAGGTTGGACACCACAGGGAAGTTTTGGTCTTTCCTCTTCTCAGCCTTTTCCCTGATTGCCCAAGCACCCAAACCTCTCCCTCCTCCTCTGTCTGCCTTGCAATAATTTTAGGTCCATGAAGAAGGCTCTGTCCAATATCCTGGCAGGACTGATGTCCTCAGAATCTAAAAGCTGTCTGTGCACCTCCCTGCACCACCTGCCCCAGGGAGCTGGATGGATCCTGGCCATGCCCTCCCTGCCTCAAATCACTGGTGATACAAGGGTGTTGCCAAGCTGGCAGGGAGGATAATCATGGTCACACCAATAGCAAGGGGGACCTCCCCAGTTGCAGCCTCCTTAGTCACAGCTGGATTGCTAACCCTGTTCTTATATTTTCCACGGGGGTGGCATGAGTAAGAGCTGACTCCTAGAGCTGATTGTTGCCTCTAGAAACCCTTAAGGAGAGAAATGCTGACAGGACTGTCAGGCTGTTTAAGTTTCGGTCCAACACAGGGGAGCCGAATAGTTGTGCTAGGAGCAGGGTGGTGATTCAGGCACAGGACAGACCAAGTCCAGGAGGCTGGGATGGAGGAGGCTGCGCCAAGCATCCTTCAAGGCAGTGTCACTAAGAGGGAATAGACATGCACAGCTCAGCCTTTTCCACCAGCTCTGAAATAACCTCAGTCCAGAGATTATATTTGAGACAGAGACTTGTCTGGGAGAAGCGCCCCCAGGTCCTGCAGGTAGCCTGGTCTGTTCATGGCTTTCCCTGTTTTGATCCACGGTGAGTAGGGGGTGAGATTAGGTCTTGGGAGCATTTTTACACCTCTTAGATGCCTGGCTTATGTATAAGGGACAGCACAAATGATAAGAATAGGTTGCAGGTTTCAGGGCTCAAATACAGGCCAAGTCTCACACGTCTCCCATAGCTCCCAGCCATAGGTCTCACAGCAGCCCGGGGCTCCTGGCTCCAGCTGGCCAGGCGTTTGCAGTGTAAGGTGGGAGATGGCAGCCCCTCAGCTGCCTCAGGGTGTGCCCCCAGGTCCGGGGCTGATTGCTTTCCCCCTGCAGACCTGGGAAGGCAAGGAAGGGGCAAGAAGAACTTTCTCACTTGGTCTGAGACAAGGGAATGAAACCTCACTCCCCCAGAACAGCCCACTGAAGTGGTGGGAACATGAGCTCAGCCCCTAGGCAACTTAATGGGCTTTTAAAAAAACCCTTTGTATCGTATCCATTCTTCTTCCCAAAGCTTGCTGGCTCTGCTCCAAGGGGAAACCTTTGATTCTGCAAATACACCACAATTATCATCCCAAAGAGTCTCAGCTATCGGGCTTCCCCCCACCACCACCCCGAAAGATCAGCAGGATGCCAGAGAGGTGTTTAAATCATTTCATCCTAAGAAAGCTTCGGGCTGTAACAGCTTCCCTGTTGCTCGGAAAAGAGCCACCCCTCTCCCAACAGCTTGGCTCCATTTTTCTTCCAATGATACCGTCACTAGTGGAGGCAGGGCAGGCAGCGCTGCGGAAACCAGGCCACTGGGGTTCCCAGTGATTTCAGCAGTCCCGAGACTGGGGCTTGCAGTGATTTATGAGCTCGCAAGAATCTCGATGTGGAGTTATCTTCCCCCTCCCCACTTTTTATCGCTGTGTAGATAGGGATTCAGCAATAGAGCCCTTCTGGGTACCACAGCAAGCTCCGTCTGTTTGACAGTTGCAAGTATTTTTCTCCAACGTTGCACAGGTCCATGTGCACAGGCTGCTCTTGCCAGCATTGCAACCACCCAGCACCAAGAAGCTCAGCTTGACCTGGGGGAGCCCAAAACAAAAGCTCACCAAGCACAGCACCCACTCCCTGACGCCTATTCCTTGCTTACAACTCCCCTAAGCTTTCCCCCCTCTCCTCAAGGTAGGTTTTTATTACTCGTAAATTGCTGACATCTTTTTTTTTTCCCAGAAGTATTTTTATTTTCATCAGACTACATAAATCCTGCCCTTTTGCAGTGCTGTCCAGCCTAAGGTTGGGAGTTTTGAAATGGATTTAGGGGATTTAGGAGCTCCACATGCAGCAGCAGCCCAGCACTTCTCTCCTTGTTGAAATCCCCATTTGAAGCAGGTCCATCAGTATTTTTCTGCAGCTGTTTTTCTTAGCAGTCTAAATACAGCTTTCAAGTTACGACTCATTGATGTGAGGCCAGATTCAGAGGCTGCCGGTTCTTTTGTGTATCCTCAACTTCTCCCCGGGTGTTATTTTTATTTTAGGATGGCAGCTTGCTTCGGGTGCTTGCTGCAAAGTTGTGCATTTAGCAGCCCTCTCCTGCCACATTCTCCTACTTGTCAGTGATGGTGTAAGGTGACAGCACTGCTGAATCTGCCCCCTGCAACTCCCTTGGGCTGTGCTTTCCTTTTAACAAGAGCAAAGTGTTTTCCAAGTAGGATTTTTCTCTGGCCATCACGGGAGCCCAAGGAAAAGGTGTGCTTCACTCTGGTTAAGCCGCCAAGTCCAGTGTCCTTCCCAAGATGCAGCTGCAGCCCTTATGGCTCTGGGATACAGCTGGATTTTTTTCCCCGTGGAAATTAATTATACGGGGAAGGCTGCTCCCCTTTGGTGATACACGCACAGCTATTGCATGTGGGTCCAGCAGAGGCTGAAGTGACACAGCGTCCCCTTCTCCTCACCATCCCCACCCTGTCTCCGTGTGCTCGCCCTGGCTGTGTGCCACTCACTTGCTCACACTGGTGTGGCCAAGCCAGCCAGTTCCTCAGGCCATCCCAAGATGAAGACAATGAGAATGCAAGAGGCTGAGGCAGGAGAAACGTGGACTCACAACTTAGGGACCAACACACCAGAAATCTATAGCCAATCTATAGCTGAAACAAATAATCCACTCCTATCTTTTATCAAAACCACTGCCGCTTGCTTAGGATGCTCCAGGCATGATTCAACACTCATTATCTTCATTGTGCTGGAGATTAGGATGCTATCTTTCCAGATAATAGCTTTATTAGCTCTGTATTATTCTTTCCACATTATTTATTTACACTAAGTCCAGAACACTCAAAGCTTTCACTGGGACAGTAAGATCAGTTCAGTAGACAACATTTTATGCTATGCTTTTTAAACTAGCAAAGGTCCTGTGCAGAGAGAGCTATCCCAGACCAAACATGCTCTTGCAATGAGGTGTCTGACTCAAGGAAGCTGTACACGTTACAGATGTTGTGCAGCTCACCGTGGGGCTCTTTCTTGGCCTCTCATGACCCATCTGCAGACCTACTCTGGCACAGGCTGGCACCAAACCTCTGTTGGCTGGGACAAGCTTGCACTCTCCTCCACCTCTCCTGAAGCAAGGCCCAGAAAAGAAATTAGGCTCTACTAATTACTGATTTAATTATAACTACATGGTCTCCTGGCTTTGGCACCTGGACCACTGCAAACCCTTGGTGACCAATCCTGGGTATGAGGGCTGGTCTAAGTCAGCCTGGGGAAGGGTTGTCAGGGAGGTCCTGCTGTGTACGCTGGTGAAATCACCCAGCCCACATTTTCCTCTGCCCTGGTGTCACTGCAGAGGATGACTGTTGGGGGATGACAGCAGATGAGTCTCCATTCACCTTTGCCCTGCCCTTGTCAACCTTAGCATGAAAACCAGGAGATGACAACCTGTCCCTCTGGACAACTGTCTTCAGGATGGAACCTTTTTTTTTTTCTGGCAGTGGGTGCTTGATTCCCTCCGATTTCTTCTAAATGACTGTCTTTTTAATCAGAAGTGCCAAACATGCTATCAGCCCACCTCCAAGTCTGAATTGAAGGAGCCAACAGGAGGCTGGCTGGATTTTTGGCTCACGCTCTCCCTATCGGCTCTTGGAACCCATTGCTTTTAGCACTGAGCACTGCCCCGCATGACACCCAACACACTCCCTGGGGAGGAATGCTCCAGGAATGTCCTACCGCTCACCTGAGTTCAGTAACTGCAAAAGCAGAGCTGGAGGCAGGCACTCCAGCATGTTTTTAGTAGCCCCAAACGGCCCCGTTCTCCCCTGTTCACTCCTGGAAGAGGGGTTCCCATTTGGGGAGTGAACGTTTGCAATTTACACATGACACAGGCGCTCCAGCTCCCCCAACAAACCTGGCAGATACTGTGGGTTAACTTTGATGTGTATCTCTTTGCTACTCACAACAGCCTCTCCTGCAAGGCCTTGAAATAGAGGCTGTATATAAAAACCACTGTTGTTTTTATTGGGCTACCTCCCATCTGTTTAAAACACTGATGCCCTGAGCAATTCTGCTGGCAGGAAGAGGAGGTGAAGAGGCTTCTTTGGATGTGCTTAGAAATCATCTCTGCATCCAGGACTCCTTTTAGAGATGTTTAGCATCATCCATCTTTCAAGCCTTTCAAAGCACTGCCACGTCTCTGGGGTTTGATGTAGACACTCATCTTCAGGAGCGGTGAGAGAGAGTGGAACAGACGGTGCAGTTATGAGATGTCCTGCGTCAGAAGTGGTGCAATTTGTAGCTGTGTGGAAATGCCCCAGCAGGGAAATAGGGCATCTAGGAGACGCAGCTCTGCATTCCCAACCCAGCTCAGAGGCAGCCTGCCAGCTCCAGAGCTGGTGCAGTGACGCTGCCTGCTGCTCTGAGTGCCCAGGGATGAAGCTGTAATGGAGCTACAATACAGACCATGCTTGTTTGTCTTTGCTTGCTGTCTGGACTCTGTCTCAACCAGAGCTGTCTGGAAGCAATCTCAGGTTAATATTTTCTGGTCTGTTCCTCTTCAAAAGCCCAACTCCAGCTTTCTGGAGCTGCCAGCAACGTACCACCCCATCAGTGCCTTTAACTGGAGCTTTAGTCAGCCCAGAAGACCAGTTGGCTGTTACCTCCTTTTGAACCACAGGAGGGTAGTCTGCATCCCCTTCCCCACCTGTGGTCCACCTGCCTGTATCCTACCTTGGACTCTGATCCCTGACAGCTGGCTGACACTACCCGGCGCAGCTCCATCTGTTCCTCTCTCCCATACCCATCCCTTTGCCATCAGGATACACGTGCGCTGGGCATGGATGTCCAAGGAGGCTGCATGGCAGCACAAAGAGAGTCTTGGTCCCCCTTATGCCTCCTACAGCCATGACTCCTGGGACTCATGTAGATGACTTGCCCAAGACAAAAGTGTGGATCAGTGCCTGGGAAGGGATATGGACATCCCTCTCTGTGCTGTGCCTCCAATGCGGCCTCATTCTATGTGAAAAGCACACAAACTGGACATTCAAGTTACCACGTCTTTGCACAAGGCCGTCACGGCTGGGGCTGCCAGGGAATTATCAGATGCTCTTGTGGCTCTGTAAAGAAGCCAGGAGTCTAAGGGAATGCATTTTGGCCCTGGGGAGCTGTGCTGGACAAATAGCTGTAAAATCACTGCACAATCCAGCCTGCAGAACAGCATTGTAATATTTTTTCTCTTATCATCGTGCAGCTTTGGAGGCTCTTATTTGATCTCCTTTATCCATGTGAATGTTTCCAAGAACACAGCAGTCTGCCTGCAGAATGGCTCCTATTGTTCCCTTTGTTCATTTGTCTGGGCTGTTTCTCAGTCTCCTCTCTTCCCTCCTGCAAAGAGACAAACTCTGTGTGGTCAAATAGTGTCTTTACAGTTTGATCTTAAACATGAGCTCAGCCATGGAAAAGGCAGAAGTGATATTTTCCTGAATATTAGAGATGGGTTTCTGTGATCCAGAGGACAGCATGGTGAAAGGTACCTTGAGCTCACAGTGTGGATTAGCTGCATTGAACTCCCACGAGGACCTACTCACCCACACGGTACTCCGAACTAATGCGTAAAACAGGCAGCACTGGGCATTTTGGCTGATCTGTCTGTTCCTCCTGATTTGCTGACCCTTATCTCCCTGAATAAATCCACAATAACCCAGTAAGTCAGCTTGGAAGTAAAATAAATAATCTGAGAGATGTGAAAAATATAGCTGCATTTCAATTTTTTGTCTTGCCTTTTCTGATACAAAAGCGTTTCACACGCCTTCATGCTGAAAACAGCCTGGAATCAACTTAGATTTTAAAAGTATTTATCTTTGAGACCTTTTTTTTCATGAGCATGGATCTGAATTCAGTGCTTTTCAAAACCAGGCTTCCAGCTTTGAAAAAAAGGCTCTCTAATTTCTGGATCAGCCCTTTCCACTTTTCATTTTGGACAGATGTGCAGCTTATCCTAACACAATCTACGTGATCTGCGGAGTGTGCAGTTTCAAAACAAACCTCAAACAAGCCCCAGCTCCCTCTGAAAACCCATCTTCTCTTAATCCTCCTCATGGAGAACCTGTAGGAATGTAACCGATTACACAAATGAGAACTTTGGCACGGCTGGGTTAGAGTAGGCTGAATTAGTCATCAAAGTTCCAGCTGCAGGTTGTTAATCTGTTGGTGACTTCCAAGCACATTATTTTCATTTTGTATTTACAAAATAAGAGAACAAGTTTATTGATCAGGCCTTGAGGCGCGATGCATCACTGGCGGTGGTCAAAGAAAGATGATGCAGAGCTTGCTCACACACAGATGAAGGTGTGCTCCTTCATTAAGCCTGAATGATCACTTCCGTTAGGAGCAGGATTGAAGAAGAGCGTGGAAAGGCTTGAACCTTGTGTGTGCACCAGAGCTGCTCACTGCCACAAGGCTGCCAGCGGTGTCTAGTGCCTGCTAAAAACCTTTTGCAGTGCTCTGGCTGTGATGCACACAACTGGTGAGACAGGTTAGAAATCACTGGTTTAAGGCTGGATGTGTGCTCTGGCTTTCCCATCTGCCTCCCTGAGATTGCTTTTTAGGCTGAGCTTATGTGGCCTGGAGGCTGAAGGTCTCTTTTTTTTTTTTAGGTCTTGTTACTTTTTTGTACTGAATTAAGGAGGGGAAATCACTTACTGCTGTTCAAGTCTCATGGATATGCAGTGTTGTTAAATCTCACACTTCACAAATTGTAAATTAAGCTTCCCCAAGTCATTTTTTTTTCTTTTTTGTTTTTTGGGGGTTTTTTTAAGTAACAGAAGTTGGTTCTCTCTTCATTGGGGTTTTGTGCTTTCAGGACATGTCTTGGCTTTATTCCCTGCGCATGCAGCAGCAGAAATAACCAATTCTGTAAAAGTTATAAGCTATAACACAATTGCCTGACTCCAGAAAGAGGAACTTAGAAGAACACCCCCTTCCTGAAGACCCAACTGAAACATTTGGACTTGGGCTGTAAAGGTAGGAGCAGTAATTTTGGCACCTAGAGGTCAAGCTCTTTCTGGCCTGATCTCATGGCTCTTAGTAGAGGACTTCCTGAGATGGCCATTACTAGGCACCCAGCATTTGATCCACAGAATGAGAAAACCACCAAAGAGCAGCTGATTTTCAAGGTGGTCTTTCCTGTGCTTCATGACAAAACCCCTTTCTGCAGCGCAGAAAGCAGCAAAACCCTCCTGACTTGGCAAGTCTATTTTCACGCAATGTCCAGGTGAACTGTTCCTCGTAACATGGTTTTCACATTGGCCACCCAGTTATTCATGCACTTGCCAGCTGGTGAGGAAGAGGTGGTGCTGGGTTTCCCAAACTTGTTGTTGGAATGGGAGCACTGAGGTGAGTGAAATGCCTTGGCAGAGGGGTGAAGGAGCAAATAGCCACCAGCCGGCCAAGCCCCGAGTGTCTCATTCCTCTGCTCAGCTCACAAAACAAGAGTGAAGAGCAAACCTTTCCTGTCCCTCTTACCTCCCTGAATCCCTTCTCATTAAGGAAACAAAAAGTCAATATTGATGGTGTTGAAATGAAGCACAAGGGCCGAAATGCCTCCTGTGCCTGGTGCAGGGTGCTGAAAGAGCCAAGCGTGAACCAACATTTTCCAGAGCCTCCATGAGCTTGAGGTGACTGTTTTGGCTTTCCAGCGTGCAAGGAAGGAGCCTGATTTCAGGAAGCGATTTGCAACCAGGCCCTCAAGAGGCTCAGGAAAAATAAGAAAAACACGTTTGAGTGGGTCATAGCTTGGCCTCCCCAGATAGAGGTTTGAAAAATGTCTGGCTATTTGGGAAACTCAGTAGGTGGTGGACAACCCCCTACCACCAGGATGTTGAGGAATCTGCAGCTTGCCACACTAGAGAGTCCTTGGCAAGATTTCCTCAGCCTGGCCCAAGACACCCATTTCTGTCCTTGCAGTATCAGTTGGACAATCCATCTGTGCAGCAAAGCCCCCACTTGGGCCTGGCTTGTCCATAGCACAAGAGCATCTTCTCAAATGCTGCATGAGGAGATGGTATTTCCCACACCACCTCATCTCTCTGCAGGGGTCTGCAAGCTCAGATCTCCCAAGCACATCATAGCTTCTTGCTTCATCTCCATCGCCTAGCAGATGCTCTCCTGGCCAAGTATGGATTTCGTCAGTGGTAACCATCTTGCTCTACTTTCATGCTACCACCTTCCTCTTTTCTCCTGTGCTTCCCCTCATGATTCCCACTAACACCCTCTTTGGAAGCTGCCAATGGATCATCTGCAGTGATGGTTGCAGAGGTCACAGATGGTGGCGACACCCAAGATATTGAGGCTATACTCACATGGGGAGAAAACTCTTCTATGTTTTTGTTCTTTTCTGTCTGTCCATTTCCATGCATAGAATCATGGAATCATAGAATGGTTTGGGTTGGAAGAGACCTTTAAAGGTCACCCAGTTCCAACCCCCCTGCCATGGGCGGGGACAACTTACACTAGATCAGGTTGATCAAAGCCTCATCCAACCTGGCCTTGAACACCTCCAGTGATGGGGCAGCCACAGCTTCCCTGGGCAACCTATGCCAGTGCCTCAGCACCCTAACAGGAAAACATTTCTTCCTCATATCTCATCTGAATCTCCCCTCTTTCAGCTTAAAACTATTCTCCCTCATCCTATCCCTGCACTCCCTGAGAAAAAGCCCCTCCCTAACTTTTCTGTAGGCCCATTCAAGTACTGGAAGGCTGCTCTAAGGTCTTACCCTGATTTGGCATCAAACCAAGTGTTTAAAGAACCTGACTTTCCTGAGGAATGGAATACGTGGTTCTCAACCAACCTCCCACTTGCAACCTTCAACTGCTTTTAGAATTAATCTTTCTTTTTGTTATTATTCAGTGAAAACAGACATGATTGGTATACCCGCCAAACACTCCTTTCTCATGTACCAACAATGCAAGACATTTACCTTGCCCTACCAGCTACAATGGTGCCCCAAGGGAAGTTGAATTAAGCCCTGGTGATGAGTGACAGTACATAACACTTCCCAAATACAGTCACTGTGATTTACAACCGCTGACACGACAAAGTTTTTGTTTGGTAGTGAGGAGTGATGGCTAATGTCCCTCTAAATGCTTATCATTTCTGGCAGCTTAATTGAATCCCATTAACAGATACAATGAAACTGAGAAACGTTTCTCTTGCCATCAGTCCTCATTGGACCAGCAAGCCATGGCGTTGGCCTTATTTTCCTGTTTTCAGGTATTACCCTTTTAAGTCAGTGGGTGCGGAAATGATCTTCCTAAAATAAGTACTGCATTCAGATCTGGAGTCCTCTGCACAGGAAAGACACAGATCTGTTAGAGTGAGTCCAGAGGGGGCTACAAAGATGATCCGAGGGCCGAGGCACCTCCCATACAAGAATAGACTGAGAGAGTTGGGGTTGTTCAGCCTGGAGAAGAGAAGCCTGCGGAGAGACCTTAAAGCAGCCTTCTAGTACTGAAATGGGGTCTACAGGAAAGCTGTGGAGGGGCTCTTCATCAGGGAGTACAGGGATAGGACAAGGGGGAATGTTTTTAAGCTAAAAGAGAGGAGATTTAGATGAGATTAGGAAGAAATTATTTGCTGAGGGTACTGAGGCACTGACACAGATTGCCCAGAGAAGTCATGGATGCCCCATCCCTGGAGATGCAGGAGGCCAGGCTGGATGAGGCTTTGATCAACCTGATCCAGTGGAAGTTGTCCCTGCCCGTGTCAGGGGGTTGGAACTGGATGGGCTGTAGAGTCTCTTCCAACCAAACCATTGTATGATGCTATAAAATATGCCACAAAAGAAGCATATTATTCCCATACTTGATGTTAGCACGCCCTGGCAGGAGAGCAGCCTCCCATGATGAGCTGTAAGAGGGGCCTCTGAGAGAGTTCCTGCAATTCTCCACTGTGGATTGAAGGGTCCTTTATTCAGCATGCATAGGATTTGGGCTTAAGTCTGATTTGGAGCCTTGCCCTTGGGTATTTTGAACCTCTTCAGACCAGTTGAGCAAAACCTCAGATAACTGTGACAGTAAGGGCACCCAGCCCTGGCCTGTGAGGCATTTTGGGAGCAGCTTTGCAACACAAGAGCTCTGGCAGAGGGGGTGGAGGAAGCCAGACATTTCTGGCAGACTTGCTGGGAGCTGTGCAGGACATCCCAGTCCCTTTGGGTGGCCTGAGAGCTGCAGGGCAGCTTTTGCTTAGCACCCAAGAGGGCGGCAAATCCAAGGCCAACATTGGCAGGTGGAGGGAGAAAGTTCATTACTTCACAAGTGCTGTGCACAGGAGGAAGCTAAAAACGTGCGAGATTATTTTTAACATCCACAGCAGCAATGGGTACCTGTGGTCCAGCGTGACTTTTAGGAAAGACTAAGTCATGCATACAGCAGGCCCTCCAGCAGCAGCTGAGCTGTGCTGGTCTCTCATCCAACTTCATGCAGCAGGGTGTTATCTTTTTCTTGGGAAAGCCATGGAACTGCGTAGAATTTAAATTATACCTCAGAGAAGTTGGCTCACTTCTTTGGTGGAGGTCGTAATGAGGGAGTCAAGATTCCAGTTATAGCTCAGCACAGCAGATGTAGCTGGTTTTGCAGATGATAAAAATACAGACTTGTCTCAGGAATGCTGCAGAAGTGAGGCACGCGTGTGTTTTTTTTCCAGAGCAGTTCTTTAACTCTGGCTGTACTGTACAACAGTTGTTCCCACTGGGAAATCAATATTTACAGAGTAAACAGAGACGAGATGGGCTGGGTGCCATCCAAGCACGTAGCAGGACCTGCTTTGTCAAATGCCCACACCTCGAACTGTGGAAAATGTTACTCTTCTCTCTTTTGGGATAAGAGTAGTTTTTCATTGCCAGTGGTGGATACTATTTTATTTTTACTCTGCTCTGTATGCTTTTCAAGGCCTGTTTGCAAGGAAGGAGGCAGTGACTGAAATATAGGAAGCTACACTATATACTCCTCTATATCATGCACAACTCACCTCTTCTGATCAGAATTTGAGGGCCGGTGCACAGAATTAGCCATCCTCTTAAATAAATCAATTTATCAGAGAAACCAATCAGAACTCACACTTCAAAAATACTAAACTTCCAGCAGAACCTGAGCTCCTGCTTGCTCTCATCTGTCTATCAGGGACCTCCTTGGGGATCCTGCAACCCCACTGCCTACAGGGACCTTAACCCAGGGGACAAACACTGTCCTGTAAGATGCATCGTTGGACTGAGGTTCAACGGGGACTAATACAAGCCCAGCCTTGTTGGTCCATAAGGCATTGCCAGTGGAAAAATGCAACGCAGGCAGAGCGGCACCGTCATTCTCACTTTACCTGGATGCTACCATGAGTCCACGTCCTCCTATTTTGCAACAACACCCTTGAAGCTGGCTATGCAATACTGCCTAGTGCTGTATTTATTCCCTCATGTTTGCAGAAGCAGCTCGCAGCTGTAAGAAAAACTTACTGTTCTGTCTCTAATCTCTATTTACACAGGATGGTGATAAAGAAATTCCTCAACAATCACTTAATCTCTCTTTGGGCTGACACCACCATCTTTGCTCACCCCAGCTCCAAAGCAGCAACACGTGCAAAGACACCACAATGTTTTGTGGTCTGGGGAAGGACTATCACATGAAAACAAGCTCTGTACCAAAGTCTTTTGCTGAAAGTGATAAGCAAGCAGCCCTGTGCACTGCAAATACCTTCCAAAACAGGCAGGAGAATGCTGAAATGGATGCCATTCTATGATTCTATCAAAGGAAGGATTGCCCCATCTTCTGGAAGCTGACACATTTGAAGCTCTTGCCCATTTTTGGCATGTGGTTTGAAGAAAAAAGCATGCTTTTGGGTGGGTTTCTGCTGTAAATGTTGTTGTTTGTCCACAGAAGCGAGGTGCTGCAAGCAGACGTGCCATCTCGAGTGTAAGCTGGCCTGCTTATAAGCTCTGAGCAAGCTCTGCGTGAACTCACCGCCTGGCCCTAAAGGGCTGGAAAAACAGGAAACTCTTTCAAAGGTGTCTAAGGATTTGATGTTGACGTTTGAATTTCCCTTTCATATCACTGCAACATTTTTGTCCAGGCACTTTACCCCTGCACTCCAAAGCTGTAATTTATAATAGTTCTACTCAGAGATTTTGTGCTTTTGAAAATAAAGACAAGGAGGACAGAAAGCAAAAATATTCCAAGACACTTCAGTACATTAGACAAGTGTTTATTAAGGGAAGCTGAGCCTTTCCAGCCCTTGGGGGGAAAAAAAGCATATCTTATGAACAAATAATTTCGCAAAAAGACAAAGCTGTTCTGCCAACTGAGATTTTTGGTGCTGTACAGTTTTAGGAAAAAAACTGAATATACTCATCAGTAGAAACCAACTTATAAAATAGTGACTGAAACCTAGAACGACCTGAAGGGGACCCAGAACAATGCAGACTGAATGGCCACGCAGCTGAGAAAGAAGCATCCTTGCTCAACAAGGCCCCAAAGCAAGCAAACGAGCTGAGAAATGCAGCAAGGTCGTTGTAGGGGCCCCACTGGTGACAGTCTCACCTGTGAAATGGGCTCCATTTGCCAGCATTTCGTGATTATGGAGACTGTAGATATGGGAGCAGGCAGAGAGCATCTCATCATCTTCCCACGAGCAGCTGGGAACCAGCTCCTAAAGCAGCAACTGGTGGCAACAGTTGTTTAAAAACACACCCTTGTTGCTGCAGCTGGAGCTGGCCATATTTTCCTGCCAGCAAATTGCACACTGGGAGGAACTGTGGGAAAAAAAATCCACCAAGAATCAATGAAACTCTTAGGTGAAACTCCATCCCAGTTGTAACTCAATTCAGCAAACATTAATGCCCTGTCCCTGCATTCACATTCCCATCAGAGCCATTTTCCCCAGACAATGGCCTCCTTTGCCCTGGTAAAAACAGAAAGCAGGCATTTCCTCAGAGGAAGTTAATTTGGATTTTTAGACAAAAATAATAAAAATAGGAAGAGTGGGAAACAAAATCTTTTCAGTAATCTGGGAAAGCATTATTAGACAAGACCTTTTCTACTAAAGGGAATTGCTTTCCCCAGGCCATTGAGAAGCTAAGGACCAACACTTTAACATTACTTTAACATTTTCCTTTAACATTATCTTTAAAGAAGAAAATCAGGTGGCCCAGCATTTCTTTTTACCAGTACATATACCATAGTCACTGAAGTCCTGACTCTATTTTAAGAAAGTGATTCAGGCATTTAGCTTTTGGCTCATTTCTGTCTTAGTTTCGAAGCCATAATTAATGTCACTTTGGAGGTGCAGAATGATTAATTTCTTAACGACATTTTCGCTTTGAAGTGTCTATTGGCTGTTAATAAAATAAGTCCTTTAACATTCTCTTCGAAGTCACAAACCACAAACACACACTGCTTTGGATGTTTTGGGCCAGAGGAAGAAGCTGAAATACTGTCGGGCAGTGAGAATTTAGATGAAAGGAGTAACAGGGGCTTCTATCTCACTACCCTGGGGAAGAGTGCTGCATTTGTTCAGCCCAAACGTCTGCATGTGGAGGCAAGGGGAAAGTCAGGACTCTGGGTCCCAGAGCTCCTGATTTAGAGGGTGGAGCCCAGGGGAATGAACATTACATTTTGTTAGAAAACCAGTAGTGTTTTAACAGCAGAGATTTAATAAAATTAATTTGTGTCTCACTGAAAGTTAAATACCTTTCAATCTTGAAGTCAGACTTTGCTTAGTGGCACATACAGTAGGATCTGTGTCCCTGCTGTTCAAAAAAAGGAAAGATGCTGTACATGTAAACATGATTATACATGAGATAAAAAGATTTTTATTCTGGCTGAAACTTGGATGGACATTTCTTTTTTGTGATGTACTTCCTAATGTGGAGGGCTTCACCTACTTGCTGCAAGTTTCCTTCATCTAGGTCTGTCCCTGTAGCGTTCAAGGCTAAGTGGGAAGGGGCTTTGAACAACCTAAACTGGTGAAAGGTGCATCTGCCTATGGCAGAGGGGGTGGAAGTGGCTGATCTTTAGGGTCCCTTCCGCCCAAACCATCCTATGGTTCCTCAATTTTATGACCAGCAGCTGTGTTAACAACGTCTCTAGGAAGAGTCCTGCCTCTGACACACGGAGAAACTTGAGGCAACCAGAGGAGCAAGTTCTTGGCTGGTGTAGCTGGACAGCCACTATCTGAAGCCACCAGTCTGGACTGGCTCAGAACAAGTCTCTGGCACTCAGGGCTCAGATTTCTCACAACCGGCATGGTAAAACAGATGTTGCACAGCAACCTCCAACCTGGGCCAGCAGCTGCATTTCTGGAATGGCACAGAAGAGGGAAGAAGGGGGAAAAAAACACTGAAGCAAGCTGGAATTAAGTCAAGAATATGCCATCAAAAGGGCTCTCTCTGGAAGATGTAGTTCTCAAAAAAATTATCGTCCTTCTGCTAAAATATTTTCCAGTTTATGTTAGGCAAAACCACATTTCGCGGCTTTGTTCCAGTCACTTAACTTTAATGGTAATGTGCCACTGAATTTGACATATTTCCATTGTAAAAGAGCTGAAGATCATCTAACTGTGTTTCCAGATGATGCATTTGACATACACGAGCTACCTTGCACATTCTCAGGGTCAACAATCTTTGGAGGGCTACATGTCCTAAAAATAACCTACAGCTAAAATTGTGTGATGTAGTATGGGAACTGCCTGGCTTTGGAGTATGATGGGAGGAGAGGTGTGGGCTGGAAAGCCAGCTCATCGCAGAGAAGAGGAAGGTGATAGTCTTGGTCTAAGGTTCCCATGTCTCAGTGGAGAATGGAGTGCAGGAAAGGGGAGAGAGTCAGGCTGCTCTGTCCTGTCCATGGCAGGATCTCTGTTTCTGCTGTGCCGCTGTATCACAGAGAAAGGACTGGTAAATGCAGCAGTTCTTGCAGTGTTTCAGCATTAAGCAGGTCCAAACTGGGAGGTCTAGAACCACCCAACAATACTGAATAAAGGTAGCAGGTGGACATGGAGAATATGTGGATATTGCTGCGAAGAAGACAAGGATTTTTTTCTAATATTTTGCTGTCGGCATATAGCATATTTTGATGCCTGAAAGTTCCTCAAATGTCATCATTTTGCCTTTTATATGCATGTATACCTTATCATGGAATTTACAACAGGACTATGAAATCTACGACTGTATTTTTGAGAAAGAGAAATTCCTTTTAGTTTCTGCAACCTGAGTACTGAAACCTATTTCTCTCAACAGATCACTGTAAGGGGAACCACAGCCCCACCGCCTCAAATGTCCACCCCACCGCAGAATTCACTGTTCTGCCTTTGGATGCCACCAAAGAAGCCAAAAATGCTTAGTTCTATCCGCTAATCTGAAAAAAAATATGCTGGAAATGTAATTAATACAAGTAATTAATACAAGTGCAAAAAGCCTCAAATCTGGTAAAATATTAATTTCTGGCCTGTTCTGGTTTGTCCTTCCAGCAGGATTTCAGCTGACGTGGATAAAACATTTTTATGGCATACTAAATGTCATTGCAGATGGTTGTATTTTACATAGGGAAATCCTGAGGTGTTTGATTAGGTTTTTGATCTTTCAGATGACAGCTGGGGCCGTGTTGGCCAACCAGTCCACTCTTTTACCCAGGTGAAATCTGCTGTTTCCCCTAAGGAGTTCTTGGGTATCGCTATTTGTGTAGCCTGTAGTTGCTTAGGAAGAGAAATCTTCATTTGATAGTTTCTGATTGTTTGGAAATTGTCTGATGAAACTTAAAAACCTTACTCAGGAGCAACCGCTGGTGTTCTCAGAGGCTGCCCTTTCTCAGAAGGCTGTTAATGAGCCATCGCTTCTTAAAGCATCTAAGAAGGGAGGTCCTTGCCCTGTTAGGAGGTGGAAAGTCATGGGGTTGTTGCAGAATATGGGGAGAAAGTTGTGGTATAGATATTTTATTTAACCCTCCATAAGTTGCAGCTCTTGTTCTTAAAGCCTTAAACATCCCGTGAGGTTTGTAATATTTGGAGGAAGGGGAGTTTCTTGGAATAGAGAATGTCTTGCCTTCTGCATTCAGAATTGAGAGGAAAACACTGATGTTGGAGGATTTTGTCCACAAAGCAAAGACAGCACAATGCTAGAAAATGTTAGACCTGGCAGAGTACCAAAGCAGCCTCAGGCCCTCAGGAAAAAAGGAGCTTTATCCATTAGGAATGAGAACTGATCTGTCTTTTCTGTACCAGAACATGCAGGAAGCCTGCATTGCTGCAGCAGTTTGCAAGTCCAAATACTGCAGAGGGCAAGAATGCCTTTAGCCATTCACTCGTTGTGCTTCTTCAGGACCACAGTGGAATACGCGAGTCTCTGGCTCCAGCTAGAGGCCACTCATGGCCAGGTTTCTAACCTGAAAGCAGCTCTCCCAGTCAAGGGTCTTTCCCTCTTCTAAGGGTTGTTACTTCGTCTTTCTTTGTCCTCCTCACTTTTCTCTTTGGCCACCTTCCCTTTTTGGAGAAGGACACTTACAAGAGCACAGTTCATAATTTGGATGGGAAACACAGTTGAGAAAGCCCATCTTCTTCTATAACTACTTCTTCCTTTGACAATACCGTTCCTCATTGTTCTTAACACAGTCTTTCTCCTGTGGTTTATCAAGTGCACTCAGTTTTGTAGCACCAGCTACCCGAGGAGTGTCTTGGATGGGTGGATTGTCCACCCAGACTCCAGGGAGCAGACACATCAGTGGTGGCTTTGGCTTGGTCCCTGCCCAGCTGCACCTGCTAGCAAGAACCTTTGCCACGTGTGAAATCATCACCAGGGCAGTGACCAAACGAGCTGAAAGGCAGGTGAAAGTCATCTTTGTAGCCACCCTGATCATCACCATCTGCTTCATCGAGGAGATCGTTGAAGGGAGAACACAGCCCCTCCTGGCAGAGGGCTGCTGTGCAAGGGGTCTTCCCTCTCTGTGTCCTGCATTCACCCTCTTTTTCCCTTCAGTGTGAGGATGTCACCTGCTGTCAGCTGTGAGACCCACAATCGCAGCTCTGTGCACAGAGACCTCTTTCAATATCCCTAGACAAACAGCCTTATTAGTTGATTTTGCATCTCCTTGAAATCACGCAACGTGTCAGCATAGGCCGCTGGATCCTGTGTGAAGCGTTGGAAGAGATTGAGTGGCTTGGCCTTTCTGAAGGATGGCGGCAAGCTTATCTCCTCGGGCACGTTCTCATTGCCAAGGAAGAAGTGATTGAGGCACTTCTCCTCCAGGCAGCAGAGCACGTATTGCATGATGTCTCGCAGCCGCAGTAGGAAATTCGTCCTGTGCCATTCTGAGAGGGGGATTGTGGTCAGGAGGTGCATGACAGCTGTCTTGAAGGTATAGGTCAAGGTATAGGAGGTATAGGAGCTTGTGTCCATCAGGATGTAGGTACAGGTCCAAAGGCATCTGAGGTAGACACATTTGGTCTGGGCCTGCCTGGCCATATGCCTAAGGAACTTCACCTCCGCCACAGCGTAGGTCACTGGCCATGTTGTGCTTGGGATGGAGGTGTCCTCTGTAGCCTGGCTACTCAGAAAGATGTCCGACTCCTCTTGCTGCACCCCAAAGACCAACTCAATGAATAGAGTTCTTCTGGAAGCATTTGTCAGCTGCAGCTTGCAGGACCGGCTGGAGGGCAGTATCTTCAGAATGTAGTGATGTGAATGAGACACATCCCTCCAGGCTGACATCACAAATTTCTGGAACCAGCGGGCAGTTTTTTGCACATCTAGATAGGAGCCTGTGCAGAGGCTGTGCAGGAGACGGGGGTCCTGATTTTTTGTCAGCTCCACACGGATGCAGGGGTCTTCTGCTGGCATGTCCCATGTGGTGCCCATCTCCAGCTGGAAGGTGTGGCCAGGAGGTGCCTTCAGGGGCAGGAGCAGCTGGTGGACAGCATCATCTTCACAGGGACTCCAGCCTTCGAAGGTGCTGCCCACACCTATGGCTGGTTGCAGCATGGGGAAGAAACTGTTGCAGAAACACTCATGGAAGACCCAGAGGAGTTCACGTACCAGCGCCTTCACTATCTCAATCCTGCTGGAGAGATTCAACTCATCATTAGGAACTTCTCCTTCACTTTCTTCCTCCTCCTCCACCTGCTTCATGATCCTGAAAGACATTTCCTCAGTGCTGCTGCTGTCTGCCTCATGGCTCCTTTTCCTCAAGCACCAGCAGAGGTACAAGAGCAGGACCAGGCCCCCAGCAATCACCCAGAGGTGCCACTGCTGCAAGGCAGTAGAGAGCCCTGGTCCCCAGGCAAAGTCCCACTGCTCCAGGGAGCTCTCCTCTATCTCCTGCCACAGCAGAGCCGTCTCCTTCTGCAGGAACTGGGCACGCTGTGCCATGTGCTCACGCGTGGCCTCATCCAGCTCATCCCCAGCCAGGGGCAGCTTCTGGATGAGGGTTAGGAAGACACGGACGAGGAATGAAGTGGCAGCCATGGCCTGCAGGAGGAAGGAGAAGAGGGGTTCAGAGGGGCTGTGCTGGAGGGAGCTGGTGGCAGGGGAGAGGGGCAGGCAGGAGTGAGGACGAGGCAGCTGGGAGGCAGTGATGCCTTTGAACCGCGCCCTGCCCAAGGTGCTCCTGCGAGCGGCTGGGGCCTCGGTGCTGGGGCAGAACCGACCCTCCCTGGGACCCACGTTTCTGCCCCAGCCCTCGTCCAGCCCAGCCTCCCTCCACATGTGCACTCACCACCCTCCCACGCCGCACTGGGCAGGACTGCCTGCTGGCAGCTCTATAACCTGCCCCGTGGTCCCTCGTCTTTTGTGATGTCACAGGCACCGGAGCAGACCACGGGCTCACCCCCCCAGCCATCCCCAGCCTTCATCCCCACCCCCAGCTCAGCGACTTTCAGCTGTCCCGCGCATCCAGTGTCCCAACACCCACAAGGTACAAACTCCCCTGCAAGAGAGGGCTCCCAGCGGCTCCCTTTACAGAGCAGATCAGAGCCTCCCAAGCCCTTGCAACTCATGGGTGCCACGACTCTTGGATGCTTTGCTCCTCGACACCCCATGCCATGAGGTGGCCTTGGCTCCCTTGGCGCTGACCTCTGTGCTTGTGGACACGGGCATGCCTTGGTGCGTCCGTGACACCAGTGGGAGGCTGGTGGTGGATATGCTGGTGTTGGGAAGGGGCCTGTCCATGGCAGGATCTCTGTTTCTGCTGTGTCGTTGTGACAGTACGTTTCTAGAAAGATGCTTTTCCTAGGAGTGATGTGAGGGGGTGTGGGTGCAGATTTCCCTGTGGGCAACTCCCACTGTGGATTGAGCACCGTCTTCTCCATGTTCAGCACAGAACCTTAGAAACACAAACTCACTAAGGCTAAAGAGACCTCTAATGTCATCATGTCCAACAATCAGCCCAACACCACTGTCTGTACTAAAATATGTTCCTAGTGCCATGTCTGCACATTTTGTGAACACCTCCAGGGATGGAGACTCCGCCACTGCCCTGCACAGCCTGTTCCAATGCTTCACCACTCTTTCAGTGAACCGTTTCTTTTCCTACTATCACATCAAATCCACCCCTGGCACAACCTGAAACAATTTCCTCTCATCCTATCAGAGAGTTGTAGACATCTCACGCTCCACGTTCATCCTGCCAACAAGTTGAAGGGCTGCAGCAGGATGGCAGGGTGGAAATCAGAAAGGTCTTCAGCAAATCAAGTCTCCTTCACAGCAGGGCTGATTCTGTCTTCTTCTGACCCCACGGCTGGCTTCCCAAAGCCTTGCCCTATGTGAGAAATATTGAAATGATATTGCAATCACTGCAATAGGACTAATAATACACAATAATAACATTGTAATATCGCTATTGTATAATCAACTGTATTGAAACAATACAGGGTCATAATGCTTGAACAGCAGTTTCCATTAATTGTTACATGAAACACGAGTGATTTCAAGAAGAATGTTGTTTGGAAATAACAACTTTTCCACCTTTCTCTACCAGCATCTTGAGGACATGTCCTTTTAATCAGCTCGTCAATCAGCAGCAGTAATTTCCATGGGTTAGTGACTTTACCCATTCAGTTGCTCACCTACTTTTTAGATCTGCACTTTCTGTGCTCTGACTTCAGCTTGCCAAACATCTCTTGCAGCTTGTAACTCCTCTTGGGGCAGTCAAAGCATGTGAATAGGGGCCACAGGGATCACAACCTTTTCTGGAGGAAGGTTTAGCCCTGGCAGAAGTAACCGGCCCACCGCCCCCTGGCATGAGGCTTTCCCACTGTCTCTGACCCCACTAAAGCCTATTCTCCTGCCCCACAGGTGAGGGCAGATTCCAGATTGAGGAAGGCATATGGAAAAAGAACTGAAAAATCTCTAGCACCAGAGTGAAGTTTCTTCTAATGACTTTAGGAAACGACTCAACAGCGTGCTATTTCGGTCACAACCTGCTCTCCATCGTGTCTCTGTCTCTCACCCACAGCTTGTGAAACTCCTCGGGAAAGCTTCGGCAGTGTCACCAGCCATTGCTTTCAGTAGTCTTCTGCAGAAATATGAAAGCATGTTATCTGGGGTGGGGGAATGCTTTGGACGGAACTTAACCCTGTGGAGATGCCAGTGCCCAGTATAGCACCGTGACGGGTATTGCTGCATCATGCTTGCACAGCGAGGAATTTGAGCCACAATGCCTGCTCTCAGACCAGGCTTCAGCTTTGCCACCCTGCCAAAGTCCAGAGATCATGGTCCGATTCAAATTTGTCCATGGGATCTGCCAATAACACCCACAGTGGGACTGACTCAGTGGTGACCAAAAGACCTTGGCAGCACATGTGTATGCTTCACTCCTTCCTTCTGCTGGGCTGGTCGCATCTTTCATGCCGCTCTTGCCGTGGCCTGTTAAAGCACTCCATGCTCAGCAGAGTTATGATCCACTCTACCCTGTCCTTTGCAAAGGATTAATGGATTAATCCCTGATCTTTGCAGTGACCTCACTTGTAGTCTGATTGATGGCTCTTCTTGTTTTCCTGCACTTTGCATCACCAGCACAGGAGGAAAAAAAAACAAACCCCATCCGTTGTTCCAGAGTATGTGTGCCTGCTCAGCAACCTGTCAGTAGAGTAATTTACAAATTCAGCCTTTACAAATTCAGAAGTTTAATTCAAACTCTAAAGTGCCTTTTTCTCAATTTTGTTTTCTCTACTTCTGAGGTGCAGGCCATCCACAAGCTAATGGAGCAGCCCCTCAGTCTCCATCCTTCTTCTGCAGGGTATTACGAGCAGCTTTACTGTTTCAGTTCTTCCCTCTGCTGCTTCTACTTCTGGCTTTCGTGTTTCCATATTGTGAGGAAGACTACAGCTGCGCCAAGCAGAACAACTTCAAGCGTTCTTTCCATCTCATGCTGCAACACCCCAACGGACCTGCCTCCTCACCCTGCCTGCTCAAACTGCTCTGTGACAATAACGTGCCTCGCTCCTCTCCCAAGGACTGTTTAACTCTCCCACCAGGCCCCACGCAGGATGGGACTGGCCGCTGCCGATGTCAGGAGACCAGAACCGCCTGCCCCGCTCCCAAATGGGTTTGTCCGGGATTTTCCCGGATCAGGCAAGCTCTCCACTGCCCCAAATGTGCACCCCACCGCCTCAAAATTACACCTCACTGCCTCAAATGTCAACCCCACAACCTCAAATGTCCACCCTACCACCTCAAATGTCCACCCCACCGCAGAGTTCACAAACTCCATCCTTTTTCACATCCATAAAAGCTTCCTTGCTTAGGTTTGGACTGGGATATGATGTGAGGGATTAAATCACAGTTTCCTTTGGCTTATGTTGCACTCTGTATCTTTCTATGCCTACAAACTATCTCCATGTGACATGTTCCTCTGCAGGCCTTGATGTCTTCCTAACAGGCAGCAGAAGAAACACAAGAAAGCAAAGGTAAAACCTGCCATGCCTCCCTCTCATAAGATGGGAAGCCAGTAAAGTATTTACTCCTCAGGTCATACCTCAGCAGCTTAATCGCATCCTCTTAGATTCAGAGTAGGTTATGTGAGGAATATGACCACAGAGAAATAAATTTCAGAGTATCAATGCCCTGTGAGGGAGCCTCTCAGACTGTTTTTAAAAAGGGGGCAGATGCTATGAGGAGGGGGAGAGTACCCTGCAGTCTTCAGCAAGAGCCAAGCCTGTGTTTTCTGTAAACTGGCACTCAAGGCACTGGAAGCAACCTATACTTCTTTACATCTGAAGCTGGTTCTCCAAGTGCCTCCTACCAAGGAGAGACTGAATGAAGGAAGTCCAAGCACAGGCTGCAGCCCACCTGGTGTACCTCACCAAAATGATCAGAAGGAACTGCTGAAATATTTAGCATGCTCAGCACTATCGTGCATGCCATTCTGCTCAGATGCTCTATGCTGTGCTGCCTTGTCTCTGTGCTCCTGGTATCCTGAGGTTTCTACTAGAATTTAGGGGGCTGACCAAAAATGTTCTTCATGGATTTTCCCATTTCCCATTTCTTTTTGGTGGCAGCTCTGCTTTCCAAGGCTGGAAAGCTGCCTGACAGAGAAAACCCTGGGGGTCTCGGTCAACATCTGACTGAAAATGAGCCAGCAGTGTGCCCAGGTGGCCAAGAAGGCCAATGGCATCTTGGCTTGTATCAGAAATGCCATGGCAGCAGGACAAGGGAAGTTATTCTGCCCCTGTGCTCAGCACTGGTGAGACCGCTCCTCGAATACTCTGTTCAGTTCTGGGCCCTCACCACAAGAAAGACATTGAGGTCCTGGAGCGTGTCCAGAGAAGAGCAACCAATCGAGTGAAGGGTCTGGAGAACAAGTCCTGTGAGGTGCAGCTGAGGGAACTGGGGCTGTTTAGCCAGGAGAAGAGGCTGAGGGGAGACTTTATCACTGTATTTGGAAGTGCATACAAGGAAGAGCTAGAAATATGTCTCAGCCCCTTTCACATGTATGTGTGGTGGATTCACAGCCCATCCAAGCAGGGAAGATGATGCAGATGTGCATACCTCACTGTTATGTAGAGATGTATGTGAGCAGAGTCGCCCATCTCTGGTCTGATGGATGTTTTCATTCCCAAGTTACCCTGCCTTTGGCAGCAGCTGTAACAAAACCAAGAAGGGTCCAAAGATAAAATAGGACACATCAAACTAGAACTACATCCTCCACTGTACCCTGTTTGGAGGCTGAAATATGTAGAGATTGCTCCTGCACACATATAAACCCGTCTTCTGATTTTTAACTGACCTAGTATTTTAATCATGACTGAAAGGATGTGTGGCAAAGGATTTAAAAAATGTATTTCTAAAATACACGTAATTCAGTCTCTTCACAATGAGCATTACTGTCATTATTCTATTAGACACCAGCACTTGCTTTGGATTTAAAGAAAATAATGATTGGTAAAAGGAATTCCAAAAACATATTTGCATTCTGTGACGCTAAAGGTTTTATCAGCACTTGTAAAGAGTAAAATTGTTTGTGACTTAACTTCTGGGTAGCGCAGATAACTCGGTTAGGTGAGCAGCGTATTTATGGTGTGCCACCTGAATTATCTGCAAAAAGAGAGATGGAGAAGTGTGAGGAACTGAAGGTTTTTCCCCAGCTGTATTTGTTAACACTAGGGTTCATACTGTATAGTTGCATATTGGTGTTTTTCCATTGTTAAAGACTCTTCCAACTGCTGAACAAATGTTAACACGCCTGTTTAAAGATACTTAACTCCTTTATGTTAATATTGAATCTTTAGCATGCAATTAGAGCTTTGGCATTGAAAGTTCTAAGAGAAATTCCAAGAAACCTGCCAGCAAGGTTTAAGAATTACACAGAGCTCACAATCTTGAAGGCACTAGAAGCGCGTAAGGATCCTCATAAGGAGGTTAGTAATCATTTATTCTGGTGTTTGAGGTTATGACAAATAATTGTGAAATGAAATAGCTGTCAAACAATTGTTTGAGAAATTAGTCGGATCTTACTGAGGAGGTGCTTAATAATCCTTCAGCTGTTACGCGTTAACATGGGTACACCAGAAAAAAAACACCTGCAGTTTTATGTGCTCTGATGCTTGGTACCAGCCCTGATAACAATTTCCTTGTCTCCTGTCCAAGAGTAGTCAACAATATGTAATTATAGCTTCTCAAGGAGTAACTGAGGGTATTTTTTTTTCCTTGTATGACATCTTAAGCCAAGTTAGGGGTGTCTTGGATCTCTACAACAAGCTTTGGGTTTTCATTAAGTTCCTGGTTTAGAGATGGGGCTGAACGTGGCAAGGAATTGTCAGCCCTTTCCATTTTTAGCCAGCTCTGCTCCATTCGAGAGCGTGGCTGTCAATTTTGTTAGGGCAGAATGCGCAGGAACACATCAAAGGGAGAAGCTGGTCGAGGCTGAACATAGTGAGGGACTTCAGAAGTTGAAAGATAACCATGATCTCGCTCAGAAGTGTTTGTAATGCATGCATACGCAATGAGGGATAATGCATGCAGATAAACGCAAATACAGTAACCACGCCGATATTAAACAGTTCACAACAGTGTCACTGCTGCCGTGGAAAGGATCCAGGTTTGTTATTTAACTAGTACGTCTCCCTGCTCGCCCCATGCAAGGGCACTTACTCTATATGGAACTTGCTGTGAAGTTCCAGATATTGAAGTATGACTGCAGCTCCTCCCATACCAATGACTGTTGTCAGTCATCTGATACTTATTTTTCTTTTCCCTGCACCCTCTTGATTTGTTTAATATACTCTCTTTATTATAGCATCTTGTCCCCTTCTTTCCTTCTCTCTTACTGTGCTTTCTCTCTTTCTTGGTTTCAGGTATATGAGTGGGCGAGTAAAGGGGACAAGGAGGGAGAGAACCAGTTATGGAGAGTTTTGTACATCCTTGATGTACGAAACACTGATTTTGTGCAGCGATTGGTCTTGTTAGATGGCAAACACCAGAGCTGCTCTAATGCAAAGATCAGAAGTGAATTTTCTGTTTTGTGCCGATGTTGTATCCAAACTTCTGTACTTATTGACTTCCTACATAATTACTCTCATTCTGCTGTGTATTCAGGCTTAAAGTACTTTCTTCCCATAGTTTCTTTCTAACTTGGAGAGGAAGAAAACCAGTCAGATTGACTTCAAGGAGTAGCAATTCAGGCACATCATTGAAGAGGTTTTTGAGATCAGTGTGAAAATGTCTTGTGGTGATTGTTGACCTGAGGACACAGATTAACCACAGAGTACTGGGAAGAGTCTTAGATATAGAAAAGTAGGTCCAGCAGTTGGGAACCTTGTAAACAGGTTTTCAAAGGCCTTTTAATTCATGTATTGCTACAGTATTGTAGAGCTCTTAATAGGAACTTTTTGTGCTCCAGGTTATTACTACCAGGTAACAGACCACAGTAACAGCCTCTTGTAAATCATTTTTCCATGTCTTTTGCTTATGCTTTTGATAGGTGGTGAGACCTGCTGAAGAGGCTGCTTCCATGCTGTCCACTTCCATTAACCCAGATCAGTGCATCAAAGTTCTTTGTCCAATTATTCAAACTGCAGATTACCCCATTAATCTAGCAGCAATCAAAGTGCAAACAAAAGTAATAGAAAGAGGGGCTTGCTGGCTTAAGAGGCTCTGCATGCTACCAGGTGTGGAAGCACTGCCATATCCCTGTCTTCCACAGGATGGAGCCTGGGCACTGCTAGTCGAGAGTTAGGTTGACAGGTCACTCTGGAGCTGGTGTATCGTGACCCGTATTTGAGCACAGTGTGTGTGTGAAGTGCTGTACAGTACCCCTACTAAAAGTGCCAAATCAGTAACTTTGACATTCCTGAACCCTGTTGGAAACTTTGCAACATTAACTGCGTCACAGCTAATGTGTTAGTTTAGCTTAACCTCCTGGAAATAAACCAGGGCAGTTCTGGGGTCACCATCCCTGGAGGGCTTCAAAAACAACCCAGATGTGGCATGATGCTCTGATTCGATATGGACGGTTGCCCTCCCCTCATGCCCAACACACCCACAGGCACTGCAGACATTGGCAAAATTTTAACGACAGCACTCGCACCGTACGATCGAGAAGCAACGGCGATGCTGACTGTCCTCAGTGTTTCCCAGCCCTTGCCCAAGTGTCAGTTTCATTTTAAAGACAAAGCTATAAAAATGCACAGTCTTCTCCCAAGATACTGTACGCTATTCAGCAGGTTAAAAACTGAAAAAAATCTTGCATTAAAAAAGTCCTTACATTATGTCATGGTCCACTTATAAGCAGATGTGTGATGGTTCATTTCATTTATGATTTCAGAGTGCAAATAATTCAAAGTCAAGGGAGTCAAATTTCAATCGAAACTGGCGCTTTATTAATTGTGCTCATAAAGCGACTTATGATAGAAAGAGACAGAGAACAAGGAAAGAGATGGGGAGAAGAGGGAAGGAAAAGGGGCTTATAGCTACCACCACTGGTCCGCTGATGTCCGTCGTCTCTGGGAATCCCGGTCCAGAAGTCGTTCCACTGTTTCGGTCTTTGATAGAGATGATCCCACGGTAGGGAGGTCTTCTTCTGTCTCGGTCTTCTGTTCCCCCCTAATTCAGCTGCTCCGGAGCTGTCTTTTATGCTAGTCAATACACCTGTGACCCACCTTTGCCTGTGGAGATGTGCCGCTCTCCACCTATCAGGCCACACATGCCAAGAGAGGAGTGTCTGCAGGTCTCCTCCCCTTGCGCATGCGCTCCTTCTGGTGGCGGTGGCTGACCTGGGGTCCCCCGATGAAGGCCAGTAGTCATCATCACCTTGTGTGCATGCTCTGTTGGCTATGGGTCTGTGGTAAGCTCCGTCATTAATCTTCCTGTCTTTTCCTCCTTGCTTCATGGATCTTTCACAATGGTAGGGAGCAAGGAGGCTTGAAGACAGGTCCAAAACTTTTTTGAGATAAGGAGGAAGGTACAGGTAGTTAAGTACAAAGCATTTGTTCCGTACCAGCTCTGGCCGTTTTTCTGAGTCCTGCCTTTCTGATTTATACAGTCAAGTTCTGAGGCTAAAAATGAGAAAATGTTGAGACAGAAATCGATCCTTTGACAGACTCTTACACCACCCGGTGGCTCAACATTTGTCCTCAGGATCGGTTGTCTTTGGGACAAGTTGTCTTCAGGACCACATGGCAGTAGCAGTCAGAGAGAAAAAGAGAGGGAAGAGGAGAGAGAGAGAGACCAGGAGGAAAAGGGAGGAAAGATTTTTGCATTACTTTTTGCCTTACAACCCGTTCAACATCGATAAATTTTGCTATGTCTCTGTTGGATATGACACTCAAGGACCTCTGTGTGACACTCAAGGGGGTTTGTGTATTGAATGTAGATGACAAAAGTCTCATTTGCTTTATCATTCGCCAATTAAGAATATACAGTATCACAGACAGAGTGAATAGGGAAAGAATCAGAAGAACTACAATAGGGTGACACAGCTTGTTCAGGATGAGGCAACAACCCGAAAAGCATATCCCACCAATTATGTTCTCCATCCCTTGTCACTCTTTTCACAATTTGTTGTAATTTGTCCACACTATGGTGAATTGTTATCAGAGTTTTTTGCCCGTTTTTCTTAATCTCCTCTAATATTTGGATATAATCTTAATGTTGTAATAATTCCTTTGTTTGAGTCACATTCATTCCTATAGGTGCAGGCATTAACTCCTGAATCAATGTGAGGTTAGATTTTAGAATTTGGTGGGAAGTGACTGGAGCTGAGTAGGAAAAGTCACATCCTGTGATTTCAGTAAAATTACAAACACAAAAATTCATGTGATTATTGGTATAAGCTATTGCATTCTCTACTGCTATATTATTGCAAACAGTTCTCAAGAATATACAAACTTTCCAGTGGAAGTTATTACAGTTTTTGGGTCAAATTCAGGACGAGCTTCAAAATGGCAAACCTTTTGGTCAGTGTCTAGGCAAAGATCTTGTTGGTGTTCTGTTGCCGTTACTTTAAGAAATAAATCCTAGTTGTTCCCACACAACACAGGATTCCAGGTCTACTGTTTGCCATTTATCATTCACCTTTTGGGCCCATGCTCTGTGCTTGAAAGGACAGAGTATAGTTCCATTGTGATTCAAGCCTAATGTGAAAACAGGATAAATCAAAGATACTGAAGCATTGTGAATGGTTAACACATAAGCTGTGACAGTGTTCTTAATAGGATCATAGGTAAAATTTACCAACTTCCACCGAGGCTGGAGGTTCTTTTCAAAATCATTAGCATTATCTCAAATTATTTTTTGGATTTCTGTAAGAAAAGTACCTTCTTCACCTTCTCTAATGATTGATGCAGCCACTGATTGCATCCACAATTGAGCCTGGATGCAACTGAGAGCCAAAGAAATATTACTTTGGGTTACACCGAATGTGTCTAGAATTAGTTCATGATCTTTTACATTCACCTTTTCCCATTTTGGTAATACGTTGGACAGTAGCCACTGCTGCGTTCCCAAAGCCAAACGGGAAGATTGTAAAGGTTGTTTTATTTTTGCCAAATCAAAAGTTGTAGCGGCCAATTTGTTTAATAATACCTCTGAATCAATGCTTTTCAGAACCCCCAATCCACTTCCCAAAACACCAGTCAGGTCTCTCGATACTAATCTTCGAGAAGATCTACGTAGCCAGGTGGTCCATCCCGCATAAGAGATGCATAAGAAGGGAGAACAGGCAGGTTGAACTTCTGAAACATTATTTTGCATCAACAATTCAACCCTTTTGAGAGACCATTCTGGTTTAAATAAGTGTTGCTGACCGGTGTTTCCAGTTACAAATGGTCCAACCTCATAAATCATTGGTCGAAGTGTTGATTTGGGAGGGACTGTAGGTGTTAAAACTTCTATCATTAATTCCCCCCAATGTCTGGTGTTATTTTTTCCACACCTGACCTTATGAGAAAATTTTATTGCAGTAAAATTTAACGAACAGTCCAAATTTTGTGTTCTGCATGATTAAATAAGACCATGTGGTCCAATGCTATAGCTGTTTGCTGGCTCAGCGAGGGATTCAGCCATTAGTTGGCATCTTATGTAAATGTCATTACCTGGAGTAACAACAAAAGGAGAAACTGTTTCCTTGTTATTTAAAACGAGGGAAGTGTCTCTGCCTCGGTGTGTGAGTATTGCAACAAGTTTTGGTTTAGTTACAACATTCATCGGAAATTTTTGAATTAAACCTAATAGTTTTGGTTTAGTTTTTGGGTCAGCTCTCCAATCACACATCACAGAGATAGAACTAAACATAGTAAAATTGAGCCAGCAACCACCTTGTTCTTTTCTGCAAGATTTGTTAACTTCTATATTAACGTCACTCAGGTCCAAAGAAGTATTGTTGCTAGTAAATTTCTGGCGGCAACACAAAGTAAACCTATTTTGCCTAATATATTCCCAATTCTTAGCAGGGCATATTTCTTTTGAAATGCCGGGGTGAATTTTGGATGTCAAGTTGAAATCTAAAAAACTGCCAACAACAGAAATAACAGAGGCCTTTTCAGGTTGAAAACCGAGTTCTACTTTTCTGCACCTCACCTGAATCTTTTCATAAGAGGTGTAATACAGAAAAGTATGAACAACCCAGACAAAATTTCATAAGCCATTTTCAGATTTAAGCCTTCAATTTTTATTTATGTTTCTGCTGTAAAAAATGTTCATGTCCCACAGGGTTCTCCTGCAAAAAATAAAAAATAAAACTGGCTCTTTCCAGGCAAAAGGAGTTAAAATGATGGTATTATCCACCAGGTAAGCCATCGATTAAATCCTTAGGAATTCCCCTTTTAAGCACCAATTAAGTCAGGCTGAAACAGGTTTAGAATGTGACTGTTCTTCGGCAGCTTCTGCAGTTTTACTGGGATAGGGGAATGTATTTTTAACTCTTACGTGTCGGATGCCCGTTGATCTTTCTTCCAAAGGCTCCACAAGACAATATTTCCTACTGTAATCAATTAATGCTCGTGCTACCTCCCGCCATGTCCAGACTTTAGGTCTAGTAAAGGTTCTGTTACCTGGCGCAGCTGGTGTAGAAAAATCGGAGGAATTAGCGTAAGAGTCTGTGATGGTACTGCCTGCATTTCTGCTCTTGTCACCTTTGTGCAGAAAAGCCTCTAACCTCTCCACAGGACCCACAGACGCTATGGTTCTCTGGGTACCTATCCCTGTGGGTTTAAGTGATTCAGGGAGTCCCTTATCAGGGGAGTCATAATTACTGGGTTAATGGGCAACATCATTGGTGATTCACACCCAGGAATTAACTCTCTCTCATATACTATTTGCAGGCAAGCAGGTTTTTGTATGCTTTCTAGTAATTGGTCAGCTGTGCCAGTTATTGCCAAGGGTTCGCCCCTTTCCAGAGGGTTTAACCCCCCAGCCCAGTAAGCAGTACGCTGAGTTAAGGTCCATGGGGACTGGTGATCAGCTGTTGTTAAGAAAACTCCGTGGCCCCAATAACCCTCAGCCTCCGTTTCACTCAATTGATTTTGATAACCCCCAGTTAAAGATACACGCCACACATATTCTCTTTCAGATTCTTTGGTAAGACGCCCATACTCTTTTTTTAACTTTGCCAATTCAGTGGCAGAATAGGGCATTTCCTTGGTGCATATATGGGGGTCTGTGTCCTCCCCATTAATACAAGAATATTCCATTTTGATTAAGGGCCTTAAATGAGGGGAATTTTTATCAAGTTTTCTTGTTTCTTCCAATTCCTTCTGTGGATACATCGGGTTAATTTGACAGACAACTTTTTCCTCAGATCCCGATGATATTATAACCTGTGAATTAGTGTTCTGATAATACAATTTACTTCCAGAACAATTCTTAATTAATGGTTTTCTTTTTCCTTTAATTCTTTTTCCTTTTTCACCAATTCTTTTTCCAGATTGGAAATTGTCATTTGGTGACAGTGCCCCAGGCTTTCTAAGGTATCTGATTCCTTTTTCTGATTGGAAATTGTCCTCTGGTGACAGCGGACCAGGTTTTCTAAGGATTCTATGTTTTTTTCTTCATCACTATGCTGCCTAAGATGGTCATTAATGGCTGCGACCAAGCTGGCACCCAAAACAGCGCAGGCTATTGCACTATTTCTTCCTGGTAGAAAGAACTTAACTTTAGCCCCATTTTGCAATAAAGAAATTTGGTCTATCATACTCTGCAGATCTCTCCAATTTTCTCGAGCTCACTCTTCCCTAATAGGAGAGGGTTGAGCACCATATTTAGGCAAGAATGCAAAAGATGTATCTCTATCCTTAACTGAGAATCCCTATTCTCTTGTTTTCTCGTCGTCTTTCCCTCATCCAGGGACTCAAAACAAAAACGGAAAACAACTCAAAATCACTTGAGAAAGCCACTCACCAACATGGTGATTCTCCTAATCTTCCTCAAGGGTTACAATATCCACAACAATTCAAAATAACTTGAGATCAAGTTACTCACCAACACGGGGATTCTCCTAATCTTCCTCAAAGGTTACGATAGAAAGAGACAGAGAACAAGGAAAGAGTGGGGAAAAGTGGGAAGGAAAAGGGGCTTATAGCTACCACCACGGGTCCACAGATGTCGGTCGACTCTGGGAGTCCCGGTCCAGAAGGTGTTCCCCTGTTTCAGTCTTTGATAGAGGTGATCCCATAGTGGGGCAAGAAAAAGTTGTGGTATAAAGTGGTATAAAAAGACAACACAGCAGTCCTAAGCACTAGAACATATTATAGAAAAAAAAAAAGTACATCCTGTTGCTGAATGTGTTGGGTGAAGAACACACAACAACAATGATTGAAAAATACAGAGATTTTTTTCCACCACATCGCTACAGAAGCAAAAGCTACAGGTAACGTGAAGGGTGTGCAGTGATTTCAGGCAAAGTGCCTCTTCAACTGCTTGTTTGTTGTGCAAACCTGAGACAAACTGCTGTTTTTAAGGTTGCTGTGATGCACTTTCCTCATCTAATAGCTCAGTATTCAATCTCCTTGCAAGCTTAAGAGCACTGTCCCTAAAAAACAGTGCATCTATTGCATCAGAGTATAAAGTGTGCAGCTTGTAATTTAAAACTCTACAGAAAAAGTACAAAATGTAGAATTTTGACAAGATTTATTTCCTAAATTGGTGGAGGTCCGTTGGGGTATTGCAGCATAAGATGGAAAGACCACTTGAAGTTGTTCTGTTTGATGCAGCTGTAGTCTTCCTCACAATATGGAAACACGAAAGCCAGAAGTAGAAGCAGCAGAAGGAAGAACAGAAACGGTAAAGCTGCTCGTAATACCCGGCGGAAGAAGGAGGGAGACTGAGGCGCTGCTCCATTAGCTTGTGGATGGCTTTCACCTCTGAAATAGAGAAAATAAAATTGAGAAAAAGGCACTTTAAGTTATCCCTTTATCCCTCATGGTCTGTACTAGGTGGATCTAAGCTGCCAGTTTCTTTGTCCAGGTAAGGTGGTGGAATTAAAGGAAGATTTAAAATGAAAACTATTTTCTCCAGAATCAAGACAAGCTGAAGTTTCACATTGGAGCAGGGACCCAGGATCAGGACCGCTAAAGGAAAACCATTCACTATGGTGCAACATAGAGCTGGTTGGCAGAGGAGACACTACAGGCAGGCACAAATCACCTCCACCTGCCTGCCAACCAGAGGAACAGCCACTCAGGTTACTACTGGCGCGCAGCTCGCCTCTGCTGTTTTCACTATCCTTCATGAGATCGGGCTAATTAAAATAATAAAATAATAAAATGATACCTTGTGCTGCAGCTGTTTCTGCCACCTGTGTTTCCCCTTACAGTGATCTGTTGAGAGAAATAGGTTTCAGTACTTAGGTTGCAGAAACTAAAAGGAATTTCTCTTTCTCAAAAATACAGTTGTAGATTTCATAGTCCTGTTGTAAATTCCATGATAAGGTATACATGCATATAAAAGGCAAAATGATGACATTTGAGGAACTTTCAGGCTAACTACATCAAAATATGCTATATGCCGACAGCAAAATATTAGAAAAAAATCCTTGTCTTCTTCGCAGCAATATCCACATATTCTCTTTCTCTGAAAATACAGTCATATTTTTACAGACATAGTCCTGTTGAAAATTCTATGATAAGGTATACATGCATATAAAAGGTAAAACAGTTACATTTGGGGAACTTTCTGGCTAAATACATCAAAATATCCTATATGCCGACAGCAAAATATTAGAAAAAAATCCTTGTCTTCTTTGCAGCAGGGCTGGATTTCTCTGTGGCTGGTTCTTAGGCTCCCGAGTCCAAGTTATCTGGAACTTGCAGGAATCTTCTGCTATCCCAAAACATAACCACGCCTTCCACTTTAAAATGCATATTCAAAACTGACAGGAGATGAAGCGCTAGGAGCCGTCTTTCATTGCCCCTCTGTGGGAGCACAGCCCATTGCCTCTTCAGATGTGCATAACCAGCGGCAAATGGATGTTCCAGTTCTCCAGCTTAAAGAAATGTTTCACTATGCACAACCCAAAGGAATTATGAAGGAACAGGTGCAAAAAGGTATTAAAGCAGAGACATTAAATATTTCTTTCTTGTTGCAACGCAAAAAATAAAATCAAAGTCACATACTCTTTAAAATGTTTTCAGTGGCTGGTCTACCGTTTTCAAAATGCTTGCTTTCATTTTGAATGATTTGATGTTAGTTCCAGAGACAGATTCTTTCTGGGGTTCCCTTTAAAGTCAGAGTTCGTTAATGACCTTAATATTCTGCCTTCAAAGGCTTGTTTAGAACACAGTTTACTTGATAATTTTCCTTTTAATAATGTAGGCAGATTTTGCTCCTTCACCACATGCTGGAAATATTTATTTGATCCATTAGGAATTTTAAGACTGCTGTCTGTAGCCAGCACAGGCTTGCAATCTTAATTTCAAAATGTTGACATTAGGTATCAAATCACAGGTATTTGTCTTAGTAAAGCAGTGCATCTGTTTCCAATATTTTGCTGCCTTCTTGGGCAAGATTAGTTACAAAAATAATAACAATTATCTGTTTGTTTCAGATTTTCCTTTAAAAAAATCCCAAAACAGCATAATATATAAATTTATGAATGAAATCTTTTCCTCTTTTTAGGAAAGCTTGGAAAGTGTTTTAAAAGTGTGATAAAAATCAAAGGGAATTTTGTTATTTCTTTCAGAAAGAATGGGATCCGTTCCAGGAACAATGTGTCATCAACACTTGCAAAACAGATCCTAGAACTTTCTCTTCCTTTTCTCTGAATAAATTATAATTGACAGAACAGTCCTTAAATACTGCTTAGCTGAGAAATGCCAATCACTTTTGAATTATTGATTTTATTTTGTCTGGATAATTTCAAGTGGAATTATAGAGAATATTACAATCTTAATTATTTTAAAGATATTAGTCTAAGGACTCGTGAAATACGTAGCATTTTGTTTCATAATGATTATCCTCAAAAAGGAACACTTCACTGTATTAATTTTTAGGCATATATTAATTGTATAGGCTATGTTAACTGAAGATCAGTCTATCTGGCTTCAACTTCACTGTTTTCTTATTACTATATAATTCCTTACACTGTGATTAATCTATTTACTTTGGGAGGGAGAGGAGGGAAGCTAATTACCAATAAAAAGAAAGCAAAAATCACATAGCTAGGCATTTTTTTGTGTGAGGATATGATTTGAGACACTTCTTTTGGTACTGGATAAACTACAACAGATTTGCTATTCTCTGTCTTTCAGCCTTCATATTATTTCCTCTTGTGACCTTCCAAACACAAACATATACTGTTAGCACTGGTATGTACACCCGAGGTCAGGATGCTGTCCACAGGGACTTGAACATGGAGGAAAGGGCTGATGGTAACTTTGTGCAATTTGAAGTCCTTCCCAACAAAGGCACAGAGAGCAAGCAGATGGATGAGATTCTCCCCCTCTGCTTGTGAGGTAGGACTCGGATACTGCATCCTGGTTTGGGACACCCCGTACAGGAAAGATGTTGACAAACCTGAGCGACCTTGGAGGAGGCCACTGAGATAGCGAGCTTGAACACTCACTCTGTGAGAAGTAGTTGCAGGGCTGAGACTAGTTGTCTAGATGGAGCAGAGAGAGCTCCTGAGATCTTTTTGCTGTCCGTAGTCAGCTGCTGTCCCTAGTCAGCTGTTTTCATAGAGAAAATGAAGGACGGCCTTTTTCAGAGAAGCACAGTGCAAGGAAGAGAGACAATAGAAACAAATGGAAGCATGGGAAATTTCAACTTCAGATAAAAAAATTACGCTCAGGAAAAGCAAGCATGGGAATGCTAAAGTATGCTTCTCTCAAATCAGTTAGTTGTTTTTAAAATTCTTTATGTGCACAATCATTTTCTTCTACTTTACCAAGAGCTGTAATGATGGAATAGCCTCTTTATTCACAGGCCCATTGTCCCCTGACAGGCAATCACCTTCCCTGAAATCTCTGTATTTATGGGAAAACAGTGAATTAATAAGAGAAATAGACCTAGTTTCACAGAGTTCTCATTAAGCACAATACTCCACAATTAAATGAGAAGCAGTCCCAGGGAGTGTGCTGCTCCATTCATCTTCTTAAAGATGTTCACATTCCTAACTACCTTGCAGAATTAGATATTTGAAGTGCAATGACACAGGGAGGGCACTAGGGAGCATTGCCTCCACCAGCCATAACTGAGAGTAGTTAGAAATCCAGATTCTCAGCTTCTGCAGATGAAGAACCTGGGACTTATTAACCTGACTTTAAACAGTTATTTAATTCAGCTGAGATTGTGCCAAGATTGTTCTATTTCCTCATGAAACAGCCTTCCCAATATTTGCACCAGGTGGACAGCAATATGCATCTTTCAAGGCGAGTTTGTTACTAGGCAATTTGTCAACATTTTGCTCTCACAAAAAAACAGCTGTCTTTTCTCTGTTATATTTTGGGTTACCGCTTCACCTTCCAATAAGCACAAGAACACTTCTCCAGGAGCATGAAAGTAATCACACTGTTAAACAGGGAGATGTGGTACCCAGGCATACAGATATCAGCTACTATGCCAGAAAGATTTTCCCACACAAGTATTCTTGTAGACCTCAAGACTGCTTGCATATGAAGTTTGGTGAACTCATTTCCAGCAATACAAAGTCTCCTATCCCCACAGTCATTACTGTATTAGATATTGGTGATCTCCTCCATGAGGAGAGGAATATATGCACATACCATTGCCATGCCAGGTCCCTGAGACTTTTGAGTCAAATGCTGACAGAGTTTAGTTTGAGCAGAGGCACAAGGTTGTGAACTGAGGTAACTGAGTTGGATGGGTTGGCAGGAAGGAGACCGCAGGATATTGAATGCCTACCAGGTTTTCAGCACAAAGATCTAGTCAAAGACTTTGTTTTGCCTCATGCACAAATTTGAAATTGTCTCTAAATACTTCTACATTTTTGCCTCCTGTTTTCAGATTTTAAAACAGAGTTCTGGTGCTTAATTTAATGTCATTGGAGCAAACAGACATATTTGCATTTCTGAGAAAGAGCAAAAAGATCAAGATATTGGTTTAATATCTGCAGAGGTCAATGCAGTCTCAATCTGAATGTGAGGGCTATATGGCTTCCCACTTTTTTCTTGTAGATACTGGGGAAACAAACTTAGAGCAATGCTAGTGGCCTAGATGCAGCAACAGCAAAGTGTCTCTCTCCATCATAGAATTCTTCTACCCCAGAAAATAAGCATGATTTCTTTTTATTCCACAATTACAAATTTTTACCTGCCTCCATAATGAGTCAATTTGACTGTCAAGGTCCTTTATTTTGTACATTTGACCCATTAGCAGTTAGGAGATTCAACAGTGCCTCTTTTAGGGATCCAGCCACACCAGGTCAACCTTGGTTACCTAGCCTTTGCAGGTTTTAATAACTTTCTGTACTGTTTTTTCTCATTGGAATTACCCTTCTTGATCTAGTCCCAGTCACCTTTTTTTTTCATTTTTGACTACTCTAACTCTGCAAGAAACTTTACTGACACACAGAAGATCTGAGTTTAACACTAGATCTGTTTTCTACATGTATTGTGCTTTTGGTTCCTCTGCAACTTCCAGGACACAAAACTCTTATTTTCTCCAGATACTCTTTCAAGCTTAATAAACTTCAGAACCATCAATAATTTATTTTGCTCCTCACCCTGTCCTTCTCTTCCACAGTTACTTTGAAAAGGGAAGAATTTCTGGCAGCATCTATTAGACCCAGTTTTCCCTGGAGACCACTTTCCTTTTGAATGCCATTACTCCTATCTAAGATTTGAAAAAATACCCTCCTTTTAATAACATCTTCCCAAACTTATGTTAGCAAGACCACGTCAGAAGTCTTGAAACCTAACAGGCTGAATATGAGTCAATGGGTACAGGCTGCACTTTACCAGAGATACTTGTTCTTTATTTGTCCTTGTGTTTTGTGACTCACAAGGCTGTACTGCCATCAGAAAAACAAGAACCAGCACAAAGCTATCTTTTTTTTTTTAATGATTTTCTATTTGATGAGGTATATGAGAAATATGAACAGAAATCATTGACTTCTCTCCTTGTAAGCATTATAGTTGTCCCAAAGATCTCACACATGTACGGAAATAGATATTTGTTGCTTTAGCAAAACAAAACCTTTGAGCTCTGTCTACTACTGCCTGAAGAGAGTGTAGACTTTACCTTCTTCTTCCATGTCTCTCCTCTCAAGACCATGTCATGGTAACTCAGTAATAGGAAGTGAAGGCTGGCCTGCCTTTTTCTCTTCTTCTAGCATTTAACTGGTAGTTCCATAAACCATCTAGAAACTGAAAGCAAAATATAACAGAAATACCTCCCATATAGAAACAGTTATACACCGTCTTCCTTCATATTTTATAGTTCTTAAATCCTGAAAATAAACACAAGCACAGCTTATCTGTGTCATCAGCTTTAGGATAGGTACCAGCAGAAAATTAAGTTTCTTGGAATGTTTTGATGTAAGGAAACCTTCCATATCTGTACCAGCTGTGCTGCTTAGTAAAAAAACACATTCATCTTGGGTGTAGAGTGCATTTGAGAATTGTGGGAGGCAGTTTGACCTGAGGAGGTTGTTTCTGTCCTTCTCTGCCAAATAGATACGTCAAGGCTAAACCCATGAACAACCTTGAGATCTGTGGATAAATGAGGAGACTTACTCCACCTGGATCCCCCTGAGTATAGCACTTGCACAGTGATAACGCAGAGCTCAGGGGAAGAAGTACGTTCCTTGTACTTGCGAGTCCCTGCTAAGTTCTTTACAGATAACCTCACCAAGGGATGTAGACATTATAGCTGTTTTGTTCATGGATAATATGTTTTCTAGATCATAGTTCAGGAACAGCTCCCCAGGAAACAAGGGATGTACTGATGTAAATTTGCCCATCACCATTACAAAGACATTGCCTCAGCTCAGCAGGAAAAACGTGTTTGATATAGTGTGTGCTTAAAAGAAAGTTGCCCCATTGAGGCTATATAGAATTAAAAAAAATGGAGTCCACTTAGGAAAAAAAGTAAAAAAAATATTCTTCTCTATAAAACCTCATTTTCATGTTATGAAACATGAAACATAATAGGCAAAGTTTAGTGGGTTTTATTTTTTACTTTTTGAAAAAAAACAGAACATTATATGATTTATTTTCAGTATAAGCATGTACCTCTCAACCATCTTCAAACCACAATTAGATAAGTTTACTCCCTCTTATTATGGAAAAGTAGAGTAAGCTACATAATAGCCAGGAATGCTGGGATACAACTGCCTGCATAAAAGATTGGTGGTGCAACTCCCTTCCTTGGGCCACTTGCTGGTCCAGGATAAGTCAGGCATCTGGGGGAAAGAATTCCCGTTATATAAATGTAGTAAGTTGGAACACTAAGGTACTTGCTTAGTGTACCTGAAACTGCTGTGCTTAGTAAAGGACTCTCGGGAAAGGGGACACTATCCATCTATAAACAGTGACTAAGTCAAACTTTTGCAATCCTGTAAATAATGTTTCTATTTGAGATGCTTTAAGCTTTCTGGAACTTCACTGGGCTGTATCCAGCATTTCCCATGGAGTTGGAGGAAGAAAAGACCTCCACAGTAGTTAGACCCATTGTGCCTTCTAAAACCCAAATACAATCCAATTTCAAGACTCGACTTTTGGGGAAACTCACCTCTGACATGACACTGATCATGCACTATTTTATTATCTTCCCTTATGAATTATTCTTCCCTTTTCCTTCACTCTAGTTTTCTTCTGCCATAAATCTTGCTTACAGTTTTCTTGCTCCACTTCTCACATTCATGTTCCTACTGCTGTTGCAATGTTTGAGGCTGCCTTCTGTACCACTGGAAAGCAATGCAAGATCTTACTGAATTGCAGGAGCACCTGAGGAACCAAGATGTTCAAGAGATGGTTTTTTTGAGCATTCTGGCATGGTCACATTGGTGATGCTCATGACAGGGTTCAGTCACAGGATGATGCAAACCTCCATTGGTTTCAGGGATTTCTGATAAATCCATAGAAAAATCAAGTTCTAGAAAGGGAAGGCAGTTTCTCTATCCTGCTCCTTCAGTCAGATCAGTTTGTATCAGACCTATCAAAGATGAAAAATATTTGCTCCATAATGCAAACTGATTTTGTCTGAAAAGTCTACTGGACGTTCCTTGTGTTGATCTATTCTGGCAAAGTGGATACTGTCTCTAGTGTCAGCTTAGGCCTACATTTTGCTTCCTGGAGGGGACAATGTTGAGGAATACTTTGTACTTCTTAATTATTCTCTGGCTGATTGTCTCCTGGGACAAAATTCAATTTGTTCTTATACTTCTGTAACATAAAGAGAGTTTAGGGTTTAGGAAGAAAGTTCAGGTGTTTTCCTTCTCTATGTCAAATAACAAGATTGAACAAGGAGACATCACCAGCACTTAAAAAGCAAGAAGTCACCATTCCCTAAGAAGCCTCCAACTTCCTGAAAATCAGTGATTTAAGAGCTTAATTAAAGCACTTTTGAAAAGGAGCTGCTATTCGTAAATCACTTAGACCAGTCATGAAATCACTCCCTCTTCCATCTTCCATTCTCTATTTATCTGTGCCAGAATTTTGCTGAGTTGGTATTCCCTGCACCAACAATTATCATTGAGATGTTGAAATGCAAACAATCAAATAAAAAAAAAAAAGTGGAAGCTTTTGTATTCTGCGCATCAAATATGTGACTTAAAACCAGCTCACTATGCAAATCAGGATTAGCACTAAAGTGTGTTCAAAATGACAAGTCCTTGAGTGAATGCACAAATTGCAGCTGAAACAACCTCTGTTAAAGTAATGCCACTGACCATTAAATCTACATGACTGTCTCTTTCACACAAAGCCAAGAATGTAGTTTTAGTCATGAGGGATTAGAAACCCTTCCTCCCTTCCTTTTTTATTCTTTTTTCCAGATGAAAATCTAAATAATCATAGTAGAGGCAGGTTAGTTCATAAACCATAGAGAATGCAAACAATACATCCACGGCAATTTTGCTAATATTAATTCACATCTAAATATTGAACCTTCAGATTACTCCTATTTCTTCTCCCCAGACTCAGGAGAACTATGTCTGACATGCAGTTCTTTGCCTAATTACAGCCACTTCCTGAATGATATAAGCACTGTTCCACAAGCAATTTGCAACATCCACTAATATACATACAACAATGACTAGAGCCACCATAAATCATCTTCCATGGTAAAGTGCATGTGCTGAACATGATTTTAGCAAAGTACTGCAAAAAAATTTCCAGTCCCCAATGCTACTGTTACCCAAGAGAAAAAAAGGGCCTAAACTAATTCCTTTGTAGTTATTTCAAGAGGCTTTGGGTTAGCCCATATTTAGCTTGTGATTTCTATAGGTACAAGAAATAGGCTGAAATTGAAAATGTGTTGGAAGCACAATATAAGTTTACCACTTAGAAATTTTTTAACTGGTTGACCTCTGGGATTATTTAATGAATCACCCCATTACTAACTGTTTAAATGTTGAATAGATGAATTAATCTTCTTATTTGTCCTTAAATAGTCATCACACCACTTTTAATGAATGTCTGGTTACTGGTTATTGCTTGGAGGTACAGTGAAATAGATAGATAAATAATCATGGTTAAAGCCTTCATGTCACTAAAGCTATGAAGAAAAGTTTAGTTGATTATGTACTTATGGCCTAAAAAACCCCCCAAAATTTCACACACTCTGTATTATTAGTAAACAAGTTACCGTTCTAGCATATATGTATTTTTTTCTGTTCAGTATTCTGAGTAAACAGATATATTTAATAGAATCTATACTTTGGTTTTGAAGAAGTAATTATTATTTTTAAATGTAGATGAGTTGAAAGTGAAAATAAACCTACTCTGCAGAAATACATTGCCTGGAATGATAGTTTTAAAATGGGAAAAAAGTCACGACACTTCTTTCAATAGTTTTAAATAAGTGCAGAAGACTTATTATATTTAAAACAACATGCACCTATTGACTGTACTACTATAACATTTTATATATTTCATGATAAATTATGAAAAATTAATTAAAACTTTAAAATGCTTTCTTTTAAAATTTGTTTTGGTTTTGATATTGAAAAGTGCAAGCAGAGGTTTTTTTATTTATTTAATGGTAAATCTCTGAAAGAAAATCAGTTACGTTTATCTCACCATTAAAATGCAGGTGACCAACACAAAAGAACAAAATCTTAAATTCCAGTGGTTATCATGATTTATTCCTAGCTACATTATTTGAAAGTTGTGGTCGTGATTGTCAGTGACAGACAGTCTGGTGATGGGGAAAGTAGTTTTGGTGTTCAGAAGGAGATTTTCTTTCTTAGGTGCACTAATCTTTTGGCCGTGATTGTCTCATGCTAATTAGACTTGCCCCTGGCTTTGAAGAAGCTGTCATTGAAGACTTTCCTGAACTTGTTCGCTCTAACTGGCAATCACTGTCTTTCACCCTGCCTCACATTAAAACACTCACTTTCAGTTATACCTATTGTGGTCTGCACAGCAATTGGATTTATCTCAAACGCAGTGTGTTTCTGTCTGTCTAGCACACATTCTTCACCGGTTGTGGAATCCAGACATTTACTATTTGTGAAGTTGTCATGAATGCATGGGGAAAACCTGAAAAAATGATGATGAAATGTCCATCCTGTGCTGGTTCCTGTAACTCATAACACTGAATGCTTTCTATGTAATATAACTAATTCAAAACATATTTATGGATAATAATGTCATGCTTTACCAGAAAAAAAAATTTATACCATCCTCTCATTCATTTCAATGGGATAAAGAAGCAATAAAACACTGAGGTAAAATGTGTCTTTTTTTGGACATAGGAGTAGAAAAAATGTGTAGGTGTGCTTATGTCTTTACCAGTTTTGGTGTGCTGCTTAACTGGGCAAACAGTCTTCACATATCCATGCAAAAAAGATGGGCCAAAAATTTAGGATTACACTAATACAGTTTAGACAGAACCTCATCTTGAAAGGGTGGTGATGAAATATTCTGTTAGCACCTATCTTACTAATTATCAGATGTAATAAGGAAAACCATGCAAAATGGAATGCCTGGTTCCCTAGTGACCACTGGTATTTTTTGCTATAATAAGAGATTACAATCTAATGTGGTAGTAAGACATGACAGTAATTCCATCTGTTTAATGCTGATTTAGAAACCTATCAAGGCTCATTCTTAGAGCTGCAGTCAGGAATCTCACAGAAGATTTGGAGAATTACGCATGGGGAAATGGCCTCAGATGTTCCAAATGCTGGCTGCAAGCCTGTAAACATGTTACTTTTACCCCTTTAATGTTTTTCCTTTTACTAAATAACTTCATTAAATTCACGAAGATGGTATACTCTCTGGGCAATTTGTGTTGTAAACAGAATAAATTATTTGTGTGCAGAGAGATTCTGGATAGTGATTGGAATTGGATATAACAGATGTCAAATTAACATTTGGCTGCTGAGATGATAGATGAGTGATTGCAGCATGGGAGCATTAGGCAAGCTGATAATGGGATTCCTAAAACATGCTGCTGTCATTTCAGATTGCTGGACTAAAAGAGCACCCTGACTGAATATAGCAGTGAAATAGAGAGGAAAGGTATGTCGTATTCAGTAATTTTCCATAGTATTCAGTAATGTTCAATAATATTCAGTCAGGTTCAGCATTTCATTAACTGACATATGATAACCAAACCCAGGACATGTAAGATTTCTGTTTAAGTAAGTACTGATACATTTTCCAAAGTAAATCAAAACCAAAAAATATAAACTATGAAAGAGTGTTTAGAAAGCTTCCCTTAATCAATAGGTACTGATGTTTTTAAAGATATATAGAGAACATAATAAAGTAAAATAAAATATTTTCATTTGGAAGTGACCTACGATGATCATCTGGTCCAGCTGCCTGACTACTTCAAGGCTAATATGATACTTTTAATTGGCGTAAAACTAAGAAAGTGACTTGGTCAAGTGGAGCAGCATGATTTTATGTGTCTAAAGATTCAATTGGTCTGTCTTTGAGCAGCTTCTAAGCAGGCAATATCTTGATCTTGAGTGGGATCTCTAAGATCTGATGTGATCTCAGATTTCTGTGATAACTGAGGAAGTTATCTAGAGTTGAAGCTTACTGAACTTTCCCATCATCCAGTAAATCGCTCCCTTTTTCCAGAAGGAAGTTCATCCCAAAACAAATGATACAGAGTAGTGAAAATGCTTGATGAGTTTTTAGATTATTCTTTTTTCTTAAACTGAAATTTTCAACCCATTAGATATGATTCTTTATGACTTAGGGTCAAACTTGTATAGCTGCAGATTTGCTTTCCTGATTAGTTTACCCCAGAGCAGAATGGGAAAGGAAGCCATCCAGGGTATTCACCAGCAGGTTGCTACCACTAAAATTTATATCCTGATATGTATCCACAGGAAAGCTCTGTCTAACAAAACACTTGCAATTCAAGAAGACTCCATCACAGTAAGGATGAAACGTCAAAACTGAATATTTATTCCTTTCTACTTAAATTTAACTTATTGGGTCACTTCCACAATGTTGACCTTGCTCCACCAAGCGCAGCTGCCACGGGTGAATTTCCCCACTGGTGTCTGAAACCAGTGCAAGAGGGAGATGCCCTGCAGCCCAGATTCTGGGTGGCAGAATGTGTGCACTGGGGCTCTGCTGGGAGGCAGCATCAGTCATGGCTGGTACAGAGCTTGGAGCAGCCTTCATTTGCTGCCCAGTGACCATTGTGATACTCTTGTCTTTCAGGCTGGGCACCAGTGCCCTCCCTGCTCATCCTGCCTGCTCACCCTGCCCACACAAATTGCTGCATCCGGCTTTTCTGATGTGTCAGGCACCTGTTTGCCTGCTCCTGTTTGCATCACTTCCTAGGGATCATTTAAATCTCCAACAGCTGCTACCAGGACCATCCCTTGGTGTTGGCCACCACATGGCAGCTGCTTCTTCCAGCAGTCAGAAGCTGCCCACCCCTCAAGACCTCGTGGGTTTCCTGGGCTTCCCCAGCTAAAAAAACTGCCTTTTTGCCTGGATCTAGTGCCTGGCTGCAGAACTTGCTGCCTCTACTGCCAATTCTCGCTTACTGATCATTGCTTCTAGCTTTGCCAGAGTTACCCCAAATCTTGTGTTGGAGCAATCCAGCATCTACCTGAAATGTTACTTTAAAGTCTGCTTAATCCATATCCAGATCATTTAGAATATTTTATTTTTTAATTTATAGTTGGAACTTCGCTCCACTTAGTGGAAATCTCTCCCTTTCAGTCTGCTGTCTACTAAATGCCCTGGAAAAACATAACAAAAAGGCAACTTACTGGTCTGTTCCAGATTCTAAATTCAATCCTGATATTCTTTTATCTAGCCATACCATTTGCCAGGATGTTGTCGTTTGTAGATACACACGCCGCATGCTTTTAGCTAGGAAGTGGGTCGGGGAGGAGGAATGGGTGATGGAGAAACAGGGACAGGGTGGGTAACTATTTTGATTTCTAATCAGGAATTGTACTTAAATGGCCTTTCTGAAACCATGTATCACCACTAAATACTTCTTAAAATTGTTCTGCAGCTATAGAAAAAGAAAGGTGGTGCTGGAAATGTTGGAATGCAATTTTTTGGGTTCCATTATGATAGATATTGGGAAAAAAAAGGAAGTTTTGAAGGTTGTTTTTGAGCAAGGACAAAGCATAGCTGGGACAATGGGTAAAAATAGTTCATAAGAACGGCTACTTTGGGACTGACTAGCTGTACTTGATACCTTATTTTATAGTTTTGTCTCTAGTTCCAGCTGGAAGCATGCTGGTTCTGGGAAGGCTAGGAGGGACCTCTGCTTCTCTGGCAAACAGTCTCACTACCAATAGCAGTATGTCTGCTGGTGTATTTCCATTAACTCAACTGCCACATTCTGGCTCAGTCCCTACAAAGCCAGCAGAGAAATTATCCACAGCTCAGAACCAGCTGGAAGCAAGCCCTCCTCATAGCAAAGCCCCTCAACTCAGGGAGATTCTCTAAGCTATCAATAGCAAAGTCACTTTCTTCCTCTCTCCCATGCCAAGAAAGCTAAGGAGGCAGCTAAATTCCAAACAACTTACTCCTGACTCTCTTTGTGGTGCAAGCTCAGATTCATATCTGGAAAGGGAAAACAACAGTTGGGGCACTACCAGCACCAGTGATGGCCACTGCTATGTTTCTGCCAGCGAAAATGGGATTTTAAAAAGAGAGGAAATTGTGTAAAACTTGTTAAAGCATAATTTCTGGTATCTATAACACCTCTGACCACACAAATGAAGTACCAGTTCCAAAGCCCCTCTTGGGGATTATTCATTGCACTTTTGAAAATGTAGTTTCTTTAAGGCAAAAGAATGAGGTCTCTTAATATTAATTCTTCTCTTTATCCTTTTCTACCATTGATTCACCTTCCCTGGAGGTGTTTCAGGCACAGGTGGATGAGGTGCTAAGGGGCATGGTTTAGTGTTTGATAGGAATGGTTGGACTCGATGATCCGGTGGGTCTCTTCCAACCTGGTTATTCTATGATTCTATGATTTTTATCCTTTTGTTTTCATTGCGTCTTTTGCTTCATTGATATTCAACAAGATTATCTCCTTATAAATTTTAAATAAAGTTGGAAATAAGCTCTTGGCTTCTGTCCCTTAGCACAGAGCCCAAATATTCTCAATTAATCAAAGAGATAAAGGTAGATTAAAACAACAGGTGAAATGAACTATGTGTATAAAGAGAAGAAAGTATAACTGTACTGAACAGGTACAATAGACTTGCAAGGCACAGTGTGTTTGCCATCAGGGCACTACCCTGGTTTTATCTCACATTACAACAAAATGTTGGAGATTTAATAGTTCTCAATGCATCACACAATGACACTTATTCATCACTCATGCAGATTAATATCTTATGCTAAGATTTTTATTGCTGCAGATGGGTTATTGAAAAATGTTTCCTGCATGATTGTTACTTTAAGTAACAATATAGTTTAAGTACTTTTTTTTTTACTTTAAGGAACAAATCATAGAGACCCTTTTAATTGGTAGAAACTTGCCTTTTTCCTCTCTCTCACAATAAAGTCATTCTTCTAGTACAGTAACTTGTGCTAGGAATGCTACAGGGACAAAGTGGCTTTATAAACTTCCAGCACAGTAATAAAGTCTTGTATTAGAGATGGGAAAGATTCTGATTTCCCCATAGCCCCAAACAAGCCATAGTCACCATTTTCTTTTCAGTTCCTTCATCTGCCTTCTTCCAACCAACATACACTTAGGTATGCAGGTGTCCAGAGGTTACCTTGTGCAAGCTTATGCCCGATTCTCACTCTGACAGAGGACTCAAGAAATTGCATTGACACTGATAGGAATTTGCCTTCTTTTATAGCAATCTGAAGACCCATGAACACAGGCAATGACCCTCTTCAAGTCATCTTTTAAGTTTCTTCTGTAACTTGCATAGTTTTGTTTGTCCTTCCAGCTTGACAGATGTTGCACATGAGATCACTAACTGAATGTTGCTGTTAGCACTACAGAACTTTTTTAATAATGTTAAATTAAAGAGCTTCCCAAGACTGCAAACACATTGACCTGAATCAATGTATGTTTTATAAATCAAAATATCCTAGACAGCTGCAGCAAAATTTATCATCATTGAACTTGTACCCAAGTCCCCAGGTATTAAGGCCAGATCCTTTTGGCTGAGTGGCTCAGGGCAAACAGGGAGATTTGATTCACTCCATTTTACTGTTGATACAGCAGGTCCTTCTTTAAGACTGGTGGTAGATCCATGTGCTAATAGAAACACATCCAGACAGCAGTTCATCCTATTCTAAAATAAACATTTGATTTTCTAATGAAAGAGGAGGGCCCCATATAACTAATTTTAGCCCCACTGCCCAGCTTCCAGACAGATAAATTGTGGTAAAATAATCAAAATTTTAAAACCTGTAAGACAGCAAATCTCCCCTCATTGTTAATGTGTCATTGTTACTGGTACTCAGGGCAGGTACCTGGAGAGATGAGAACTGGTACTAAGGCTGAAATGAGTCCCCTGGGGAGGACATGGGATAAGGGGTTTCCAGTCTGGTGCGTGTGTCCTGACCACGCACTGCCCAACGCAGCCATGGAATGGGCTGAGCTGATCTCCTTCAGTGTTAAGCATTTGGAGGACAAATGCATAGATAGATCTTGGACAGAGGCTAGGAACTCTGTCTAAGGGAAAGCCATAATCACTTGCTCCTTCTTCTGGCAACTGTCTGATCAGCGATTTGAATGATTTTATCAGGACTGCCCTCCCTCTTCAGCAACTCAGAACCTGGTATTGAAGGAAGAAGCAAATCTAAAATGCCTTTGCAGGAGACAGGCCCTGGAAAATCTGTCTGGTTTGTCTGAGTGGCCTTGAATCTTTATCAGCTTTTTTAATAGGCTGCAATGCCAGTTTGAGACAGGTATCTGCAGCAGATCATAAGCAACAAACTCAAAGGCTGAGCCAGTTGCAGAAACACTTCCCATTTCACTGCTTGTCATTGGTGCATCTAAACAGCTCATTATTCAAAATAAAACAAAAATAACACTGCAGCAGACATACAGCATGACATTTCAGTTTCTCTGGTTTGGCAAAGTTGTGTCTAACAATTTGAGACGTAATCATAAGTGATTTTCCTACTTCTGTTTACAAAGGCAAATATTCCTAGCACTCGCACTGCCAAAGTCAGTTCAATTTCTGTGAATGACAATAAATGAAGAGCAGTTTATATATGTAGATTTAGCCCAGTTTGCACAAAGTGAAATTTTCTCTGACTACAGATGAAAGTTTTTTAGATCATGCAGAAAACGACCATACCACATAATCTCTCCAGAAGCCCAAGGGTCCAGAAAGTAATGGGCATGTGTTATTTAGAAGCTATGAAAAAGTCATAGTGTTTTTGACTGTCAGATGTATATAACAGGATGAAGGCAGAGAACAATCTGGCTCTAAAATCATAATCCTCCTTTATTTAATGACAAATATTAAGGAACCAGACTCGCTATGCTATGCTTTACTCCTCACATACGTTCACAGAAACCTTTTTAAAAAGTGTGACAGTCTAGAATATTATCTTTCAGAAAGTGGATGTAGCAGTTTATTTTCATTTTGATGCACTAAGGGTTTCATTTTCTGAATATTCTTTACAAATAAAATATTTTTTACTTTCAAAATACTGATCTTTTTTCTCTTATTGGCAGGTTTTGACAAAAAATAATTTCCGATTAACTCAAAATCAGACTTATCTTAAATATTTAGGCTATGCCCTGGTTTGAGTTAAAACAGAACCCATTCTCCTCTAACTTTTCAGTTAAACATTTTCCAACAGACTGTCTTTCCTGAAGAATGGGTTTGTTAGCCAAAGCCAGCTTCTAGAAGTGATACTGTTTGATATTTATATTATTGTTAGGTAATAGGATGACAGATATGCAGAGAGACCTTCATTTACACTTATTCATATAGAAATGAAGGTGATTGGTGAAGTGACTAGAAAGCCATAAGGCAAAGGTTAAAAAGGGTCACAGTTGCAGGGCAGAGTGGAGAAAACAAGTGATCCAAAACTGACCAACAGAGTATTCCATTCCATATACACTATACTCAATATAAAGTTGAGAGACCATGAAGTCCAAGCTCTCTTCTTCGGTGTCCAGTGTTCTGGAAGAACTCTTTGATGTCAGTCTGTGCGTTTCTGCATCCAATTCCTGAAGCCAGTTCCCATCTGACACTCAGTCCAGTGTTGACCTTAAATTGTCAGTGGTGATGTGATAATCATTAGGGAGTGAAATTTCGGTGTTATACACGTGTATATATATTTCATTATTTTTAAATATTTTTACTATCTTTCCTTTTTATGGTTATTGTTTCGTTAAAGCTGTTTTCAGATTTTTTTTCCCCAATCCATAATTCTCTTTTCCTTTTATTCATTTTCTCATTTCCCTGGCTGTGAATGGGAGGAAATTTGCAGCACACTGCTCAGTCTAAGCCACCAGCTAACTCATTGAAACTATTTGATGACAATACCCCTGTGCTGACTATGACATAATTGTGTAATTTTTAATAAGAGTCCAGGGAGAACCTATCATTTCCATTTAGGCATCTTGAAAGAGCATGCACTTGACAATAATTAAAACATACACTCCAGCATTACTCTGGAATTCTGCAGTTAGTATTTCATTAGAGATCACTTGATTAAATAGAAGAGGGGAGGAGAAAGAGGCAAATATCTTCCCTATGTTTTCTTCCCAATGTTTTATGTAATTGAATGTGGTCAGGTGTCTTAAAAACAAAAAAAACTAAAACACACAAAAAACTCAGACAACAAAAAAATCCCCAAACCAAAATAAAAGAAAAATACCAACCAAGACACAATAAAAGTAATATACGTATTAATCTGGAATAAGCAGGTCTTTGGTTTGAAAAAGACATTTCATGCCCTTTACTCAGAATATCTTTATGTTCCACCAACAGATCTGACACCTTCATGTCTAGTATCAAAATATCAAAAGTCTGATGTTCCTAAATAATGCCATCAAGGATAAAAGAATCAGCAATTATCTTGAGTGCAGCAGGTCTCCACCTATATGAATCTTTTCAGTTGTTTACACAACCCACTACTTGTGGAAACACTCATGTACACTGGGATGCTCCAAACACCTATGCACAAAACACCATCATCAGATGAGATCATTTTCTCTGTCTTTATGAATTGTAAATAAAGTAATCGACCTTTTCATGCGAACAGCAGTTGATTCAGTTGACCCTGATCCCTCCAAAAACAGAGCATAGAATTTCTGATCTGGAGAAAAGCTGAAAAGCAAATATTTGACAGTATTACCACTTTGCTAATTCTTCAGGTTTCTAAGGTAGAACCACTATCTCCTCAAATTTCAGCTTCATAATATATGCATAAAATATTCTGCAATAGAAAATATGTGATTTGTGGGGTACAATTGTCAAAAAAAAACCAGCTTAAGGAGCACTAAATTTTGTACAAGAAATAAAAAAAAAAATACCAGTATTGTGCTGATCCTTGGTTAATTTAGGATCAAGAGTCCAATGACTAAATTGTCATATCATTTCACAAAAAGAGTCTCACAGGTCATTTACATCATTCACATCAGAAGGGAATTTTGAGCCTGAGTGATGCAAAGGAGCCCAGAGAGACAACACAAAGCACAGTATAAAAGATAAGACTAAAATTATTCCCATTATTCCTCTGTGAACGGACCTATTTAAGTGCTCTCATCTGGTGTTGCCTCACTTCACATCACACTATCTTATGCTTGCTTTTTCATAATCAACACTTTACTGCAAGACACAAATCAGTCTAGATACCTTGCAAAATATCTTCTATGCTTAATTTCATGTCTCATCTACCAGGATGCAAACAAGAAAACTGCCTATTTTATTGACGGTTTCATCTCCTTGTGACATTTCTGGTTCACTTGCTTGCTGCATTGTTCTTTGATGAAGATGTAAAACAGAGTTCACATTGTGAAACTTGCCCTAGGCTTTCCTCAACAATACATGACAGGCTCTTGCAGGTGTGAAACTGTAGTATGTTGTATAAAATCTAAAGTCCAAGAAGTCCTCTTTCAATTTGTGCATTATTATCTATCATATTCAGTGTGAAAGGGTGATAAAATAAAACATATTTTTCTGTCATGATCATTATTTGCACAAAGCCAAACTATGAAGGAAGCAACTCAGTCATATGAAGCATTGATATGTATATGTATTAAATACTTCTCAAATGTACCTGAGCATCTCACATAGTTAATACATTTTTCCTGAGTGTTAATGAGATAAAGTGTTAATGGTTCTTCTGTAGGTGAGTGGTATCTAAGACAACAAATAATTTGCCCAAGGTCACACAAGGTAGTCATTGTTGAGTACAAAATCGTCAAACCTTCAATATCCCAATTTCACATCTTAATTATTGCATCATTTGTAATTCTTATACTGACGTCCAAATGCATGGTGTTAAGATGACTCTCTATATTTCAATCAAAGGTGTCTCTCTGGCTTGTTTCTTCAGAATTCTTGCAAAGTTCTGCAGCCTTAAGGAGCAGAATCTATTCCCATCCAAACTCCTAGAGGTCCGAGGCTATCCCATTACCCAGGGACGTATCCCTGGTATATGACTAACTACCACCATAACTAAGTGTGGAACCCAGTTAGGTTTGCTGTTGGGGAAGATACTGAACAAAGCCGGAGGAGGGTATTTCAGTTTTTCATTCAAAGCAAATTTGTGTCCCCTGGTGCTTGAATTTATGCTTGTCCTGTTTCCCAGTAACTGGCTTTTTTTCCACCGTACTACACTTCAATTGAAAGTGTAGGGTGGTTTTGGAGAAGCTCTCAAACTTAAAAGACAAGAGGGGATATTTCCTCGCTCTTTTGCTTGATAGGAAGAGTTTGCAACTGCTTTGCATAGCATTTCTCTCTCACTTCTTCAGACAGTTGAAAACCCTGTAGATCCTCATACAAGCAATATTATGCTTGTTTATGGGCTTTAGATTTTCCACAAAACAATGAAAATGACAGATTTTTTTCAACACACTTGCTTAATTGTATAAATGGCACCTCTGAGAGCCTCATGCTGTGCTGGGAGATCAAAAGGAAAGTCACCAAAGTCACATGCTTGCCTTTCTTCCAGGGGAATCAATACATTCCCAACAAAGAATCACCTACTGAAGGGATTTTATATAAAATCAGTCTCAAATATTTACATTACATCATTGATTTTTATGGTGATTAATAGTACTTGCCATCGACATTCTATTTAGCCTGTTTTAACTGCTGTTTGGTTGGTTGAGTTTTTTAAATTATTTTCTTTTCTACATTTCTTCCTCATATGTATTGTAAATGAAGCTGTTAGGACAAAACTGACACCTCTGTGACTAGCTTCTTTTACTATTAATAATGCAATGAGACTTTCTTAGCCTTGTACTGGTAGGGCTTTTAAACCACCAGCCCCACAAATTTTCTTCAGTTTTTATTTTCACAGAATCTTCTGCTCAGTGAGGAGTATTTCAGCAGACATTTAATTTGCCAATGACCTCTGGGGCTGTATCTCAGATAGCAAAAGGATTAGGCAGTGAATTTAGAGAAACTAGCTCTGTGATCCTAAGTTCCAGGTATTGTTCCTGTCCATCCTCAGCAAATACAGAATCAGAGAGCCCAGCATGCCACGGATGTGTCTCTGCAGAAATGGAAGGCAGTAGCTTATGACTAAGTTATGCATGTGGAGGAAGCTTCTACACTGAGAGTGTTTCATTAAGGAACAGGGTGTCATTATATTAATTTCTTGAACAGTACAGTAATAAGCCCTTTGTGTAGCATTAGAATTCCAGGGTTGCCAGTATTTGTCTTACAGATGCTGGTAAAGGCCACCTTTACAGGTGGGATGGCTAAATAGGAGAGGTACTGCCTCCCAGATCTCAAAAGCTAGTGGTCGATTAGTCTTTAAGTCCTGAAAGCAAACATCTCTAGATTCATGCACTAAATTAATTCAATGACATTACCACACAGCGCATGAAGTAAAGCACACATTCTATTCCTTGCAGGATCAGTGCCCTCTTAATATTGTTGTTCTGTTGCCAATAGACCTGAGTAATGGTAAAATTACAGAACAGATGCTAGAGTTTAATGAGCCATAGGGTTAGTGACAGACACATTTACTTAAGTATTCCAGTCTGACCGGCATTGTCATTCAGCCTATGAGATGACTCAAATATGCTTTCCATATTTACAATGTGTATTGGTGCATTATTGTGAGTAATTTCAACCAAAGATGTTAAATTCTTTCCTTGGCTTGGTGGAATATCAATAACAATATAAGATTCTGTGTTAGGAAAAGCAATGTTTATTTACGTCTTGACCAGCTTGTCTTCAAATACTCTAAGCAAGCTTTTTAAGAGATCACTAAAACAGAAGAAATGAAAATAATCATAGTGCATGTTACAACAGTGGAAAATAAAAATATTTTAAGATAGTATCTCCCCAAGTCCACTTGTAATTAATATTAAATGGCAGGTTTGCCTTGCAAAAAAAGGCAAAAATGAACTTAACAAATCATGCTAGAACTTAAAAAAAGGATGGTAGGAGCATTTGTTGTAACTGTGTCAAAATATATTCTGAAGTAAATTAGGTTGTCTTTTTTTTTCTTAAAAAAATAACCATTTGGAAAACAAATGAAAGCATATGTGATAATTGAACTTTACATTGATTTAAATCTAAATAAAACTGATGTTAAATCACACAAGACATGGAAAAAGTTACACTAGAAACTGCTTTGAAAGATCCAGCTTCCAGAGGGAAGAGGAGCAGTTAGAGATGTTTACGTGGCCAGTTACAGAATCTGATCATGCAGAAATTATATTCATTTAGACTTCAGAGGCATATTTTTTGTTATAATCAGCTATTACACTTTCTTTAGGTTTTTGTTACACTGACTGTGTTTCTTTAATCTTGCTGTACGTCCCTGGCTCATGCGTCTTTAGCAATTTTAATTAACAGCCCCGTGGCTTATCCACAGGGGAAAAAAAGTCATCATAATCCCAAATCAGCCAGCTGCTTAATTGTCTAAACAATTCTGGTTACAACTGGATACTAAACACACTGTTTTTGTGCACACCTGTCTCTTTCACCATGCTATGAGGCACTTACAGTTTATTGGCATGACGTGTTTACTTTCCCAATATTGCAGATGGCTGCAAGGACAGAGTGATTTCCTCCGGAGGGCTGCTGGACTAGCCATCTGCTGCTATTATCACAAGGGAGTGAAAATGAATTCATGTAGTGGGAATCCAGCATAGGAAGTCAAATGCCACTACTCAGAATCCAGCCACTCAGAGGGCAATGTCAAAGTATTATCTGCCACCAGATGGGGATGTGTGAGAAGTGAGGTATCTTAAAGATAGCTTCAGAACTAGAGGAAAGGTCACAGTACCCCACAGGATTATCTGATATGACCCAGAGTAAAACTCAACCCTTATTTAAGCAGCTGCTTTCTGTCATAAGGTTCTTGGATTTTCCCTGAAGCATTATGATAATGTTCTCTGCTGGAAATATAAGAACTCTGAGTGAAACAATGTTTTCTGTTATATGAATCAATATTTTTACACCTAAAACTAGCAAAGTAGAAAAGGATTTAGCCCAAGGAAGAATCTGACCCTCCATTCTCAAGCAGAATATTCTGACTTTAGAATTAATTTCTTTCCCCGTGCTGTGTTCAGCTCATCTCTAGTTAAAGTTAAAAAAAAAAGGTATTTTAGACAACTCCTCACCTTTCTTCCATAGACATATTAATGTGCATAAACTGGAGAGGGGCTGATTTAGGCTTGACATAAGAAAGAATTTCTTCACCATGAGAGTGATGCAGCACTGGAACAGGTTGCCTAGGGAAGCTGTGGCTGCCCCATCCGGGGAGGTGTTCAAGGCCAGGTTGAATGGGGCCTTGGGCAGCCCAATCTGGTCAGATGTCCCTGCCCATAGAAGTGGGCTTGGAACTAGATGATCTTTAAGGTCCGTTCCAACCCAAAGTATTCTATGAGTCTATGATTCTATGACAACACCCCTAGTTTGAAGGCTCAAAGATCAGTTCTGAAGCCTTCCTTTAAAGAAAAAACTTGTCTATAGTTAATTTCTTGTCCCTGGGTAAGGAATTTAAACCTCTGAAAAGTAGGATTTTACTCCTCTCTTTTTCAATTCGTTTTGGTTTAGCTAGTGATACAGCAGTAGGGTATTCCTTGAGAAAAAAATCCTTTGGCAGAAATAGAATAACCTATGACAAAAGACCATCTGCTCAGGAGTTTATCTTCTCACTCACAGAAACAATCCTTGCATTTCTGCCCTGAGTCCATGAGGACAATAAAGTGCCCTTGTTTAAGTTAGGTTCCAGCTCAATTTATGCCCCTTGTTTCAGGTGTGAAGAATGTAAAATTTTGAATGGCAGATCTTTAGAGGCAAAAACTGTTGCAAGGACAGTCAATGTGTTTGGGTTAAGGTCTGAATTCTAACAGTGTTATAAAGTTCACTGTGTACATTGTTCCTGAAATTATAAAATAGCAATATCCAAGTGACACAGGGGCCGCACTGTGCACAAGAGCAGGTTAATGAACATCCTCAGTCGCGAAAACTTTTAATATTAGCTATCAAGACTGATCAATAGTAAGGAGCAGCCATAGGAATTAGGGGAAAGTCATTGCTGTATGTCAGTGATGGTCACAGACAAGAGCAGAACAAATATGTCCAGACTGTGGGTTGGGATCATATGTTCTGTCTTTACGGTTTGTCCTTATTTTAAAATTGTCCTCCAGAGAGCTGTATGTTCTACTTGTCTCTTTTCTTACCTGCAAGAATGAAAAGCTCAACATCCCCTATGATTGTCATGGAAATATTGTCTTGTACGGGGGAGAGGGACAAAGTTGTGTAGAATTGTGTTTCATCAAGTCTCAGTCTTGATAGCAAAATAGTTATTCCTGTTTTCTGGAAAAGATTTTCTCATCACTGTTATGTGACCTTGTTGTGGTGTGTCTAGACTATGTTTCTGAAACTAAATTTAAGATTGTTGTGGGAAACATATCAATAGGTTTACTAAAGTGAACACCTTGTATATATATATGCTGTTGAGGAAAACTAAATAGATTTGTCAAAAAAAAAGTGGCTTCTGTAAAATGAAATTGAAAAACTATGGTAGGAAGTGCTATTAGTTTTAATTGTTCTGAACACAGAAAACTGAGAAGTTCTCCAAAATGCCTCTAACGGCTGACATGTTTCACTGCCTGTCACTTGCATGTATCAAAGTGTCAAGGTTTGACTGTAGCTTAAATTATATTGTAAAAAGAGAATGAACATTGCATTTAAACACAAGCAAACTACCTTCATCATCAAATAGAAAGGTGTGACAAGTATGTTACTAACACAGCATTATTTCTTTAGTAGTTTCTGAAGTAAAACAGGAAAAAAGTGACATTGCCTGTGCCTAAGAGAGTTTGATCCATTCCAGCTCTAAACTGAAATATCTTTGTCAATTTAGAGAATTATTGTCTTCCTACAAATTCTTTAACAAGTTTTTGATCCCATTTTGAGTTCTCATCCAATTGCACATCTCTGACTCCAGAGAAGTAAAGCCACTTTTTCCTCTTCCAGACTCAGTCACTTTAAAAGGACAGCGCTGAAACACTGATCTCTGTGTTGGAAAGTAATTAATAAAGCTTCAAAGCAAAAAGAAAAATCCAGCAAAATATCGCTGCAAACTATGCTAAGCAAGAAATGCAGTGTTTGTTCACTACTCCAGCCTTTGCTATTAACTGCTTAAATTACGGTGTTCTAGAACAAAGGTCAACAGCAAATCTCTCCTTTCCTACATGGGTAGGCATAGTCAAGGTGTCCAACAGAAGGGCCGCTAGTCTGACCAGACTCTAGGCAAACGTTTGTTTAACCTCTGATCTCAGATTAAATAAACTATTCTATTTCAATTATATTAGACATGGTTTTATCACCACAAAAGGCTTCAAACATTACATACATCAGTTGTGAAGACTGCAGTTTTCCATGTGAAGTGGAACTCACTGATCTACCACTAACATAATTTTATCTGTAGAATTCTTTGAAAGGCAGAAAGACCTAAGCAAAAGAGATCTTGCTACCTAGGATTTCTCTCCCCTCATCCAGGACAGCACACTTTCTTCATATTCTATTTTGTTACTCAGCTAGGCTTTACAATTCCTAAACTTTCTGAACAACTTTGTGATGACATACTTATATTACCACCCTTAGATAACTCAGTAGCCAGAGAAAATGATAAAGAAGATTATGATTAATAGTAACTTAATTGTATGGAGTGGGTTTTTTTTCCTCACAGGAGAGAAGAGAGTCTCTCAATTATCTTCATGTCTATTTGCTGAACTGACTCCAGTATGTCCACATCTCTTTAATGGGGAGCTCAGGACTGGACACAGTGCCATAGAATCATAGAAGAGCTTGAGTTGGAAGGCACCTTAAAGACTCCAGCGTTCTCATCTTCCTTTGTCAGTATTTATACCTATTATCCCCAGAAAACTGACATGACAAAATTTAGTGGCTAATATTTTTTTTAATAGTGTGTGCGAATTTGAAAAGCAATCAGCTTTACTCTCATTCTGCTTCCACATAAATATATCATAGTCTTTCTCCTTTAACTTCTTTGGAGGCCCAGGACAATATATATTGGTCTTCTTTATCTTAATTTACTTCTTAATTCAATGTAAAAATATCACAAAAGACTAGGATTGATAACAATGCTGAAAAGAGTTAATGTAAATACAAAATGGTGACTAGAATTTTATTACTGGTTTTACTACTAAGCTGCTTAAAATTGCAATGCCAATCCAATTTTTTGCACAGAGAATGGTGGCTGCTATGCATAGTCTGCATGGCTGGACAGAATCCACTTGAAATAATACATTATTTTACTGTATGAGTAGCCATTGACACTGTGCCCAATTCCCACAGCAGTGGTACAGAAAGGAAGGAACATAACTGTTATATTATAGTAAATTAACCTTTTAATCCTGAATACACCTGCTGACAGTTTTCTTATATGCGCACTGTTATTATTGCACAGTAAGGATCTGTTCACTCAGGTGGAATAATGGACAAAGATGAGTAATTTCTTAATGTTTCTTGCCTCCTCCTCTCAAGTTTTTCATGTACAGGCATGTTTTCAGGTCCTGTAATGTTTGATTTAAATGTTTAACTTTGCAGATACTGGTTGTCCTTTCTTTTTTTCTTACTTCTGATGAGCACAGGATTAAACATTAACATGTCGAAGATATCAACACACACAATATGGCAACAAATGCTTAGTTCACAGCTGGCTCTTAAGCTCCCGCGTAAAGTAAATGCACATATATGAAAGATTTTAATTTTATTTTGAAGCTGGTGGGGAGCATGTTTTAAAGTGTGGTTTTGACCTTGATCTCTCTTGAGACAGTTTCCAGAGTCCCCAGAACACTTGACCTTAATTTTGAAGGAACCCATCCATCACAGGGATCTACCCCAGAGCTGTTGGCCATGGAAGTATATAATACATTTTAGCTGTGTTTCAGAGGCAGTGTGCCTCAGGCTCCCAGTTGCCAGTCTGTCAGCCTATGATGACCTGAGGTTCCCAGAGTTGTAGTCTGCATCAACTTTCCTGGTTCTTTGCTGCAAAGCTGGGCTTCTTAATGTCCCATGAGCCTCATTTCTTGCTGGAACTGTCTTTTCAAATGGCAGGCCATGGAAAAAACTTAGTAGCCATCAGCATCTTTAGTGGCATGGCTTGGACAGCACAAGTCATCTCAAACTTATTTGCACCCTTTTTTTTTTTTCTTCTTCAGATGAAATTTTATTCTAGGATTCTTTCTCTGTGTATGGAGGTTTCACACATGATAATTAGTATTAAAGGCACTCTGCTTATTTTTTTATAATAAAAAAACCCCATCTTAACTGGCCGAGAAGATCCTTGACCTGCAAACTATTGGATGAATGAAATAATATAGGCAAGCAGCACTCCGTGATTGCTCTGCTCTTCAGTTTTTCTCTGTGTGTGTGTTGTTTGCCTCTTTTGAAGACAGTATAATGAGTTAAGTAGTCTGACACAGCACAGCTGTTCTTACCTGATTACATGGCACTCTGGATTTGTGGGATTAACACTCCCAGATATATGTTCTGTTGCAGCTAGCCATTCCTGTTAACTGCCTTAAGGACACAATATTTCTGCAGGTGCAACACCCTAGAGAGGACCAAGAACTTTAGTCAAAACTTTACCAGAATGAAACCAACAAGATTAAAGGCTTTTAGACACTGAATGCTTTCCAGCTTCTTCACACCACAAGTGAAAGGATTTTACAAGATCTGCAGGAGCAAGAAGATAACTCTAAGAAATAAGAATATTTGAGGGAACAATAAACATGAAACCAAAAATCTCTGCTTTGTACAGATTTAGGAAATGACAGAGAGATTGGTTGAATGCGTGCATTTAGACAAGCTGCAATATTGACTGAAGCATGATTTCAGCAGAAAGCTCACTGAGATCCAGTGCCAGAAGCTCATAATCAGTGGCAGGCAGGGGGCAGCTTGCAAATCAATTATATAGACTGCTCCCTTCCTTGAAACATTTAAATGAAAACAAGCAATCCCTTTCCCCTAGAGGAACTTTTTGTAGAAAATTAGCAGAAGTAGTTAATACAGCTAGTTTGTGCTATGTTAAGCAGATCTTCAAATGTAATCTAGATTGCATGGGCTCTAAGACAAGAGCAAATCACCTATGCAGAAACTGAGCTGAGGGTATTAGACTCTGACACTTATCTGGACAGAAACATATCTGCCAGACAATCTTTCAGCAGATTCACTGCCCCCTTTTTGAGGCTCTCTTCTAGGACAACACACCTACTTGCTGTTTCTGAAGCTCATGGTATTTCCTTCTTACTTTTTGGAACTTCTGTGTTTGTCAGCATCACAGAGTCACAGGAGAGATATTCTGTATTTAGTTGGAAATTAGGTAAAGGCAAGAGGGAGATTACATGGAAAGCTTTTTTCCAAAGTATTGACTGCTTTTTCCTTCTAAAAACTTTAAATCTTTCCCTACTACAAATTCCCCAAATGACAATTTCTATGTTGTCAGGTTGCTTCCAAGAATTGTCCCAGGAGGATGGCGTTGTCCATCTTTTTTGGCCCCTCAGATTGTCTCTCTCTAGTCTTCCTTGTTCAGTACCTTCCTCCCCTTACTCTAGTATACCCAAGGAAAGCAGACGTGTTTGGAACTTTTCAAGATATTCCAAAATATAAATAATACTGCCATGCAAAAAAGCACACTGGACCATAATACTTTGCCCATGTTTTAGCCAAAGTGATCTTGCTCTGATTTCTGAAAGGTCATTTTATAATTTAATGGTTCACAGGAATTCCTTGTCTTGAAAGATTATTCATAAATTCACTGTGCAAAAATGGAGCCATTCCAGATCTTCTCAAGATGAAACCAGTCATGACAGTATTGCAAGCATATGTGGAATACCCATTTTTCTATGTGATTACTTTCCTTGACTAGTCTTAGAGAAAAATTAGCCTGTTGAAAGAAATTGTTCTAATTGAGTTGAAAGCCTACTGGTTGAAAATCATTCCAAAGCATACATTTAATAAAGTTATCTATAAGAGAAAATATCACTATTGCCAGCAATTCCTTGTACCACTTTTCTAAACACTTACTGTTTGGTTGGTTTTTTTTTTCAGTCCCACAATCAGAAGAATGCCATAAAGCAAATTACAGCTGATATTTTCAAGTTGTGAAAAATTTAAGCTAAGTAGAAGGAATAGTTACATCTGAGCTGCATTTCTAAAGAGATGGTTTACTTTAATGCTTAAAGGAAAGAAAAGAGGAAGGAGTGAATCTTTGTGTTGAACAAAATGCCACAATGGAACTGTGTAAATGCATTCTGTTCCTCCTCCAAATTAATATTTTCATATTCAAAGCATTGCTGAAGGTTGGGGACATAATTTCAAGTGATCTTATTTCAAACAGCTGCCTTAAAAGATAAATCAGAACATTCTTGGTCCGGCTTAACAAACGTCTGAAAGAATGACAAGAAAATATGCATGTTCATAACAAAACTTCCTTGAATAAGTAAGATTCTCTAGGGGATTCAGAGAATGCTTGCATTTCCCCCTCTGAAATAGCCAAAAGAATGCATGCTTTCACCTAGTCATTTAAAGGCAAACAGATTCTGAATGGTCACTTGACTGCTACCAAAGTTGAAGAAATCATATTCTGAGCTCTTTTGAAAAGATGTCCTTGATTTTCAGACTTATCACAGAAAAAAGTCAGTCAAAGAAAAAGAGTCAAATTGAATTCACACAGTTCACTCTCCATTAAATTGCAAACATGCACTCTATCCTCCTCATTAACACAAGTATGAAAACATTATTTTGCCTAAAATGAAATGGAAAATTAGCACTACCAGTCACCTAATTGAGATGAGAGCAGTTACTATTGGCAGGGAAGTGCCAGAAATCCTGTATTGGTATACATTTAAGCCTCCGGCCACCATATTGATTTATCGTATTTAGATTAGAAAGAGAAAAATGCAAAATAAACGTAATATTTACCTGCAAGTGAGCTGTGAATACAAATTTTCTTACCTATTTGTCATTCAGCTCTTTGTAACAAAAGGGGACGTCACATGAATCCCACAGAGAAGACTTCTTTTCACCCTAATAACACTGGTGCTTTATTGGTTATTTTAAATGAGTAAAATGCGTTAAAATTACTGTGGCTCTCCATTTTGATGATTTACACCTAAATTTCCTAGATAAAACTAATTGTTATCTTAAAATTGTAATCCTGTCTTCAGGAAGTAAAATCCTGAAAAACATCTAGTTGAAAATGAAGTCTAGAAGAAAAGCTCTGAAAGATTCCGTACGTTCAGGTATGTGAAAAATATTCATATTGCATTACACTCTTTTATGAGGGAAACCAACCATTTAAAGCTGCATTACCAATGCAATAGGTAATATCAGGTAACTCATCAGAACACTCCTTTGAATCCCTAATGCAGCACAATCCCTACTTTTAAAAAGAAGTCACCTAGAATCTCCTACCACAAGTTCAAAACACCATCCCCACAAACCATCCCCTGCTCCAAAGAAGTCTCCAAAAATAGGTGGATCTCTGCTTGCCAGAACTACTACAGTTATCACAGAAACCATGAAATATCCTCTTATTTCCCCACAAACCTTTTCTGCATCATAAATAGGGCACAGCTTAGCTTTTTTGTCTTTCTCATCTGCAACACCACCAACAAGAGGAAACACTGCTAACTGTCCTGCCTCCCCTTAACAGTAAATTTAGCCTTATTACAATTGAGGATCGATGAAGATAAAGTTTCATCTATAAGGTATCTAGAAGGATAAGTTTCTGTCTCTGGACTGCATGCAAACAAAATGATAGGTACATGTGTGTGCATATGTATTTCTCTCTTTAGTTACAAAGCCTGAAATGAGCTGGCTGTGGAAGTATTTCATAAGCAAGTATTATCCCTCTGGCTTTCTGGACAGACTGAAAGCCAGCCCACCCTAGGAGATTGTCTGAAGCAGGGTTTGAGCTTTGGCCAGCATGTTTTTTTTTCCACTCTGTTTTCTGCTGCTCATTTGTCTCCCAACTCAGAAAGTGAGAAAACCTTGCATTGCATTCTGGTTTGCAATGGAGTCATACTACTCTGGAGTATAGGAGGTTAAAGCCACTGCATACTGCTGTTCAAAAGAACTTCAGGCATCATCCAAGCAGGTACTGAAAAGGTGTGCGTTTTTTTGTTTCAGTGTGATTTTTTTGGTTTCTTGGGTTTTTTTTTTACTAGGAAAGGTAGATGAGTGACACAGGTGGAGGGTTCAGAGCTCTCTACCAGACGAGGAAATTAAAAATAGTTGGACACATGGAAACTGAGGTTATGCCAAGCAGAAAAGCTATACAAAACTGGATTTAAATTCATGTTTTAACACGGGCACTGGAAGATAAAGTTGATTATTAAATCACTTAGGTGTGACCTGGAAGTAACATTGGTCATGTTAATATCAGCAGGATCAAGTTCTCATGGATTTTTTTTTTCACTTCTAAATTATCCATATATATATATATACACTGATTTCATGAATCTTCTTACAGATACAGATTTCAAATTGCAACCAGCTATATTGTGCCTGATCTTGTGCTATTTGTTTAGACAGAACAACTGTTTCATAGGCAAGTTTTCCCCTCCATGAATTCAGCAGCAAGCTTGATGCAGTACGCAGTGAGAAGAAAGCAGGTTAATTTTTAAACCTAGACTACAGACAGTCATTTTTAAGCACAATCAAAAAGAACCCTACTTGCTGAACTACTACTCAAAACACGGAAACAGATCTGACTAAGTCTGAGACACTCCATTTTAGTTCATAATTCCGGGGTTTGGAAGGAGTGGTTTCAAATATCATGCTGCAGTCTTTTGTCTCAAAGAGGGGAAACTTCTTCTGGGACTACTCTTAGTTATTATTGCTTGTCAAAACCCTGGTTATAATCAAAAATTACTAGCATTTCTTGCAATACTGAGGTAAGCATATTTCCTTTTCATATGTGTGATATGTGTCTCTCCTCATGGAAGTGCAATCCAATGCTGTGAGTAGGATTTCTTTTTCTTCTTCAGAATGAGTATTTCTTTATGCTTCTTTTTGTAGTACTTATTTTATAACCTTCAGTTCAGTTCAGTCTGGAAGTTAGTGAAAGGATCCAATCTCCTTCTACTGTAAAAATGACAGATGACATTTTGGTAACCAAAAACTAGGTGAAAGAATCTATTGTCACCTATGTTACTGCAACTCTGTAATAATACCCTAAGTGCCATTTTGGTGTCACTAAGCTTTTAAGAGTGGTTGAACTTAACTAATGGTAACAGCCCTACTTCATTACAATTTAACAGTATGATGTCTTGGGAAAGTATTGAAAATCACAATATGCACAGTAGGAAGAGGGTGAAATACATTATTACAACATGGGTCGATTTTAACTGCCTGAATTGTACACTGTTGCTGTTCTGTCTTCCCTCTCTGGTAGCCACTGATAGTGAAAAACAAACCAAGATGAGACAGGAGGGCATGATATTTTTTCCAGTGTCTGCAGTGACAGTTTCAATAATTCTTTTATCAAGATCTGGGCCCCAACACTCTTGTATCAGATAAACAATGAAGTTGTTCTTAATGAAGTCCATTGGCTTTTTGAGAATGTGAAGATAAAGCTTGTATTCTTGCAGTATAAAGAAAGCCATTCTTTAGCAGAGAGGCCTCACAATAATAAAATAAAATTCTCACCTCTGTTACCATCATGACCAGAAATAGCTGACGTCAACTCTGTTTTTTTTTCCAAAACCTGTTGGCAAAACACCTTCCAATTCACAGCCAAAATTAATGGTATCTAATATTTCAAAAATCAACAGTCTTATTAGCATTAACAGCATTATTAATTGGATAATTAGCTCCTTTTGTAGCTGAAATAAAATCACACCTTTGCCTTTGGTGAAATATTGAAAAAAAATGAAAAAGAGAAGCCAGCTTGCTTGTGTATCCTTTATGAGATCATATTAGAAAATCAGAAGTTCATAGATGATGGTTCTTCCTCAGCTAATTGTAAAATTAATGTTGTGTTACACATCCTATAGAAGGCGTGTGCCTAATGAAATGACTAATGTGCTGTTAAGTGTTAGTTATCTTGCTCATTGTTCAGTAGCTGTGACCCTTCTGCAGCAGCAGCAGCACAGGACTATAAGATTGTGAGATATCTTGCATATTCTTTGCAGAACCTGTGCAAGAGGGCAAAGCTTGGGAGGGTTCGTATATGCAAGTATCCAAACAAGTTCTGCAAACTCGTACTTCTGGTCCCCAAAAGGTCAATGGATCAGATGGCAGCAGAAGCAAGAGTAGCTGACTGGTTCGTGGACCAACCCATGAGAACCAGGATTTGAGTTCTGCCAGTAATTAGAAAGTATCATCATAAACATGGTATATAGTGAGAAGAGGGTTGCCAGCTCCTTGTGAAGGAAGTGCTACATGGATATATATACCTCAAGTGCTGCCATGCAGAGAAATGGTGACATCTCTCTCAGTCAAGTGAGGAGGAAGCATAATTTCAGAAGTAGTTTGGGGAAGACAGGAGGGGTGTGCAGGGAGTGACAAGAGAGAGTCTAAAACAGCTTCCTGAGGCTTTTGCTCAACACAGTGCCACATGAAAAGAGAAGGCCAGCCTTTGATGGATCCAAAGATAGTTCTGTGTAATTTAGATAGTTACTGCACCAGTAGATGAAATAATTCTTCTTACAGTTATATATTTTTCCCATATGTTAACTTTGGAATACTTTACTTAAATATTTTCTTTAAATGGCATTTCTCAGACCTTGAATTTATATTGAAAAGGATGATAAAGAAATCACTGGCCCCAAGACAATTCCCTCAAAATCCTGTGAAATCAAAGACAAACAAAAAAACCCTCATGTAGAAAGTATGACCTTTTAGCCATACTTAGAGCCAGAAATATTCTCCCCTCACTTCCTTTGAAAATTTAATTTCTTAATTTGCAAATGATGACAAAACCTTCCCTTCTTTAAAATGGACCACTCTTGACAGTTTGAAGTCTGCTTAACTGTTAGCAGAATGACAAACACATAACCACATTGGGAGGTTATATGTGGTGCTTTATTTCAAGGCCCTGGGAACCAGGGGTACGGACCCAGATCTGGTTCCAAAGACCGTCACATCGCGTCCGCTTCTTATTCTTTAAAAGTTTCACAATCTAATGTATATTCAACAGGTTACTACATTATCTAATACATATGCATAGGTAGGTTGCTTCATCACCTTATTGCGACATCAGTCTCTACTGCGCCTGCGTAGCTGCCTCTGGTGGTCGTCCTGATGAAGTAAGTAGTCTTCCTCAGATGAAGTAAGTAGTCTTCCTTGCGTTGTCCTTTTCACCTTTGGTTCTTTTGGCAAACTCGTCGATTTTTCTTGGCTGGACCTGCTCTTATCTCCACTTGACCGCTCAGGTATATCTTTCTTGCCTCCCGAAACTTATTCTTCTGTCTTTTTACAAAATTTATGATGGTCTTTTGGCTATTGCAGGTGTATGTTCTACTTGGGTAGGGTAGCTAGTACATACTTTTCCTAAGCACACCTGGATCCTATTTATCACATAAGGCCCTTTGAACAAGTACCTTGGGGTCTGTTGGTAGGATACATTAAGAATCAACAGACTCATGCAGTTTCTACATTCAGTCCTAGTTCTTGATTAATCAATGATCAGTGTTTGCCATATTTTAAATGTAACTTTTCTAACATAACCTTAAAGCAAGAGAAGGTTTCTCTTATCCTGTTTATTTTCTTACAGATCGGCAAGTTTGCCAAAAGAAGAGGCAATGGACAACAGAAAATGAACCCCAAAAGAGCAGGCACCTGTGATTAAAGTCTCTTTACCTCTATAAAGTATCATTACACATTCATTCACCATTTTGCTGCTCAAAGTGCATTAGAACACCATAGTTTGCTACATGTAATTAGAAGTAGAGTCTTTACAGTTTTTTGAACATGGTACCATTCGTTTTGTGTCTATTTACATACCTTGTTGCAATCAAGTGCCTGGAATCTGGGTAATTTTCCCAGTTGTCAAATATCACCAAAGGCATATAAAACAGAGTTGCCTGCTGTAACTGACTATGTAAAGCAGCTGATTGGGATCCGGAAGCCACTATCCATAAGATTTATGTTGCAGTCTGCAGATCCTGGTCAGGAGCCAAAACTGCACAGAAATTACAGTGAAGGCTCATGCTTCTCCCTTCTGTTATTCAAATTCCACTCCCTTGTGCTCTCTCCCTGAGAAACTGCCAATATATAAGTATCAAAGGGGTACTGAGACACTTCATCTCTTGCCTTGTTATTCTAAATAATTAAGTAACAATACAACCTACATCCTTTTTCCTGTCGTGTTTCTAAAGATAAGCTGCTTTTTTGATGCTCAAGGTGAATCTGCCTTGGGTCGAAATGAGCTGTAGACAAGCAAACCCTTCTCTGCTTTTTTTGGTTACCTTATGATGGGCAACAAACTATGATCTTTTTCTCCTCAGTTTCATGCAGGAAGACAAAGAATGTGTTTGAAGTGCAGCATCTCTTAATTTCACAAAGCAGAAGGCGCATCAGACGACTTTTTTTTTTGAGTCTTAAGGACCTGACTCTTAGCAAGAAGGCAACAACTTGGAAGGCAGACCATGGGTCTTTGTCTCTCAGAACTATCTAGAAAAGTACCATGGATGCTCTATTTCTAAATTTGTATGTGTTGCCAGTCCCATAGGACCTGGTTAACCCTTTAGCTGAGTATGATAAGTGTCAAATATCTGGTTTGATTAAGACAAACATAAGCAGTCTTTAAGAAAAAAGAAGAGGGTGTGGCCTATCAAAAAAAAAGTCTGTTTGCCATCAATAGACCATATTTGAAACCAAATACAGAGACTAGATCCACTTTTTGCACATTATTAGTGTTTAACCGTGTCTCTAGCAAGACATTTATTAGGAATATAAACAAGGGACACAGTATAACACTCTGCCAGTATACCGATGGTATAGTTCTTCTAAGCCAAATCTTTCCTAGGAATAAATGACCCTCTTAGAAACTACATTTTAAATGGAGAACATGGCTGCCTGATTCAGAGCGGGGTTTAAGCTCCCAGTTTTATTTTACTTGTTAATAGTATTTAGAGCAAACACTATTTGCAGTGGTGATTTGTCATTTGCTTCCCTCTTCCCCATCAATCAACCTGCAATAAGGCATGCAAATATCAGAGGACCAACGTTACTTCAGAATAGTTTTAGAATCACAGAATCACAGAATCACAGAATAACCAGGTTGGAAGAGACCCACCGGATCATCGAGTCCAACCGTTCCCATCAAACACTAAACCATATCCCTCAGCACCTCATCCACCCGTGCCTTAAACACCTCCAGGGAAGGGGACTCAACCACCTCCCTGGGCAGCCTCTGCCAGTGACCAATGACCCTTTCTGTAAAGAATTTTTTCCTAACGTCTAGCTTAAACCTCCCCTGGTAGAGCTTGAGGCCATTCCCTCTTGTCCTGTCCCCTGTCACTTGGGAGAAGAGGCCAGCTCCCTCCTCTCCACAACCTCCTTTCAGGTAGTTGTAGAGAGCAATGAGGTCTCCCCTCAGCCTCCTCTTCTCCAGGCTAAACACCCCCAGCTCTCTCAGCCGCTCCTCATCAGGCCTGTTCTCCAGCCCCCTCACCAGCTTTGTTGCTCTTCTCTGGACTCGCTCCAGAGCCTCAACATCCTTCTTATGGTGAGGGGCCCAGAACTGAACACAGAAAGAAAATGTGTGAATGTGTATATTTCCAGCAGAAATGTTATTCAATGAAAATTTTTGTAAATTCTACATGAATATAAACTTTTGTGAATGTGTAAGTTTATACGAATAAAGCTCTGGGAAAATAATCACAACATGTTTAAGTGATACAGTTCATCTGCTCTGAGTCAAGTCAATCACATCAAGATTGCTCTCTATAGAAGATATTTGTCTCATTTGTTTTTTAGTGAAAGGATATTCATAAGAACTGACATTATGCAATCAAAGTTTGTGTTTGTTTTTCCTAAACTGAAATGATGCGATTCAATTAGAGGATTAGTTAGGGTTTGGTTTTTTTTTTTTTTCAAAATTCGCCATTTCTCTAAATATAGCCTTTGCAAAAGGACATGCGCAACAGGAAGACAGGAGTTTGATGCCATTCTGAAGTGAGGCCTGATCACTTCTGAACTCCTACCCAGTTCTGAAGTTCACTTGTCCTTTAGGAAATTCTACAGAATTTTCCTTTAGAGAAACACAAATCACAGAATCACAGAATAACCAGGTTGGAAGAGACCCGCCGGATCACCGAGTCCAACCGTTCCTACCAAACACTAAACCATATCCCTCAGCACCTCGTCCACCCGTGCCTTAAACACCTCCAGGGAAGGTGACTCAACCACCTCCCTGGGCAGCCTGTTCCAGTGCCCAATGACCCTTTCTGTAAAGAATTTTTTCCTAACGTCTAGCCTAAATCTCCCCTGTCGGAGGGCTGGGAATGGGGGAAAAGGAGCACACTGACATGACTAAAAAAAAGACTTTGTTTTATATCTTTTAAATACATGCAGATTATACGGTTCTGAGGTAATATTGAAGAGTATTTTACTCAAAATACTCATCACAAGAAGATAGACTGAATGGCTTTTATAAAAGAAAATATGCTGAGTGGTTAACAAAAGGCATGAGTACCTTGTATATCTGCTTAAAAGAAAGGACAGCCTATTTTGTGAAGAATTAAGAATACTTTTAATTTCTCCCTGATGCAGCAGAAAGTGAATAATGTGTAAGATATTCTTAGGTAGCTTTTGTAGAAAAATGTATACAGGTACAACATGCTAAAGAGAAAAAGAAACTGATGAAAGTTTGTAAATCAAAAAAAGCAATGTAGTTTGAAACAGCTAGTACTCCAAGTAAAGTCTTCACCTAGGAAGCAAAATATAAGATGTAGACACTAGATCTTTATTAAGCCTTCCAGGTTTTTTTAATTTCCGGTATCAAGTGAAATCATCACTTGTTCTGTAAAATTCAGAACTCTATAAAGGTTTTATTTTGTTTAGTATTCCATTGTATTTAGTGTGGCAGGTTTAGTCCCCTCCTTGACAGAAATGAGTCACCCCACATATATACTCAGAATGACAGAATTTAGTACCATTTGATTCAGTCACATTAGCAAGTTCTGATGTCCAAGTTAGCAATTAATCAGCACCTCAGTCAGCTTTCAGACTTATATCCTTCAAAACTCATTAAGTGAGAACCCATCTGTCTTCCCTTTTCTGGGTGTTTTTATTTTCCTTCCTGTGTGTAGAACATGGTGTTTTCTGACCCTAGAAAGAAGAAATGGAAACCCTTCCTGCTGACAACAAAAAAATAAACCTCCTAGCTAAGTTTAGTTCTAGAAATGCCATGGCATATTTCAGCATGTACTGCCTTTCTGATCTGTCATACACAAGAACAGTATTTAAGATTATATTGAAGAATAATTTTAAATTAAAACCCACCACACCTCTAGTGATTGAGGGAAGATATTTTAATATTCTCACCCATTCAAAATAGTGAAAACGAATCCTTATTCATGGGTTTTAACAAAATGTGCAATCGTTGTGTTTCTCTAAAATGTTAAATATTGCACATAGCTCCTTTCTTTCTCATTTTCATGTGCCATTTTCAGCTCAAGAAGAAACAGGAAGCAAAAACATAGAGTCAATAAGTGTTTTCAGAAGCCCGATGACTGATTCAAAGTCTATGGGTTCTGCCTGCATTTTACAAAATCCCACTTAAAAGTAACTGAAAAATTGAATTAGTCAAGGCCATCAATTTTATTTCAGAATTTGAGAATTTAAAATGGCAGTTGCTTCTTTCCAAGTAGATACCCAGGAGAGGAGGTATTAAAGGCCTGGTTTGGGAAGACCTTGCTGTGTCTTTAACCGCAACAGACATTTTCATTCCAGATACCTCTTGTCAAAGTACGATGATGATTAAGAAAAAAAGCTTCAAGCATAAAGAACAATGGTAGGTTATGACCTTTTACACAATCTATTCATTGTTGACAAGTCGCTCTAGTTTCACTTGCATTCTTTCTACTTAACATCTCTTCAGACTAAATATTTACCTACAGATCAAGAAGATGAGTCAATGGTAATGCAGCCATTGCCCAGCCTTGGATGTGAGAAAGTAAGTGTGAAAAATACAGAGGCGTTTGATGCCTCTTCCAAGCTCTAAGGCCTTCTCCAAAGTGCAACTGAGAAAAGTGTCCATTTGTTTCCAGCTTTGGTAAAATCCTTAGCTCTGAAGGGTTTGATGAGCTTGTGACTCCAAGTATTCCAAGTCACCTCTTCTTTTCGCCTTTGGAGGAGTGCTAGTTCTCTTCCCTCAGATATTCAAAGATTTTGAAAGCTAAATTCAAAAGATAAGTACTCCACATCTGGCATCTGAAAGACAGCTGCATCTGAGAGATTGATTTCTTTTAATTACTGGGCTTCAGCTGCCATCACAATTAGATACTTACTGTAAGCATTCCTGGACGTACTGTTCCAAGGAACATCTAAGGCATTGGATGAATAAGTCTATATGGTGGTTTTCTTTTACCCTGAGAACAAGGCATCTGTAATTTCTTTGAAACCCACACAGAGTATTTAGTTGCTTGTTTTGTCTTACTTTGTAAAGACGGCATAGATAACCCATATGAATCATGGAACTTGGCTGGTTCAAATATCTATATTATCTCTACATACTACACTAATACCACTACATCTTAAAATAACAATTGACCTAAACAGGTCTGTTATCTGTAATTTACAGTTCTGAGAAAAAGCAGTGGATTTACTTATTCTGCTCTTGATTTAAGAACAAAATGCCAGCAGCAAAAAACAAACAAAACAAAACAACAGGATTAGTTGTGATAGCTCTGGTCATAAATATAGAAGTGATTACTACCATGTGCATAGCATCATACTAGAGTGAGCTAGCCTTTCAGGTCTTAAATGCTTTCCTTTATTTTTTTATTGGACAAAGCAGAACATTGACACTGATGTTGGAAATGAAAACCTGTGTTTTCTGCAGCCAAATAATCATGCCATACATAATGTTTCTTCTTTAATTTTCAGATTAAAAATACTCTAGCAAGGCAAACCATTCCTTATAACATATCTGCACAAAAATAGAAAAAAAATTTCTAAGTAAATACAGTGTATTTTGAAATTGACGGTGCATACATATAAAGAAAATATTTATTTCTTTTCACATGGGCAATTCATTTTGTATAGAGTGCTGTACATCAAGAAAGTCAGGTACATGTTCAATTAGTCTAGACATTGAGCAAATATGATTTGCATTCAGGAAAAGAATGGGACTGTACCTTAACCAAATTACAGAAGATGTAGTTGAGGACACATTTCAGGGTGAGAGACTTCCATATTTCTTATGGAAGCAAGCATTATTCAAAAACGATGCAGAATCAAAGCACCTATACAAATGCATCTAATTGTCTTCAGCCATAAACAGAGCCTTAACAGCTCATGAGATGATGGCAATTCTTATTACTGTGCTTTGATTTCAGAGATGAGTTGGCTGTGTCAGAAGAAGCTCAGACCCTGAGAAAGAGAATGGGTTCTAAAAATTTATGGTTATGGTTAAATCCCGAAGGAACTGAAGAAAAAAACATTAGAAGGGTTCATAGCCCAACTATTGCCAGAGCCAGAATTTTCTGTATGGTCCTTTGAACTTTACAAAGCTATGTTCTGCTTCAGGGTTACCTCCTGTAGAAGACGATTTTTAACTATCAACCAGACAAGCAGGCCAGTCCTAAGTAATGACTACTCGTTGCTTTAAACTTTAAAACCCATGTCAAAGTGCAGTAATAGTTATGAAATAATATTTTTTTCTTTGAAATTATGTGAAACCCATTAAGCTCATTTAGCTCTTCAGTCCTAGGCACTTTTCTGAACATCATTCTGGGAAAGCAGCTGTGATCTTCGGCACTTCAGGGACTGATGTATCAAGAAAGCTTCTCAACTTGGAAAGATAAACCTTCAGAAACCGGAGTAGAACATTAATTAAACACTTACCTCTTTGAATTGCAGAATCATAGAATCATAGCATGGTTTAGGTTGGAAAGGACCCTAAAGACCATTCAGTTCCAATGCGCATGACACAGGCAGAGACACCTTCCACTAAGATCAGGTTGCTCAAAGCTTCATCCAGCCTGGTCTTGAACATCTCCAGGGAAGAGGTATCCAGGACTTTTCTGGGCAATCTATTGCTTGACCCTGGCTACACTCTATTAAGGTAACATACACAGGTTTTGTGTGTGGAGCTTGGCCTTTTTGTACAGGACTTCTTCAGACTTCTGGAGTATATGAATGTGCTACATTTACTAGCCTTTTCTGAATAAACCTTTCCATTTATCTGAGCATTTGCATAGGAATAATAGTTGTACGGCAAGTGCCTCCAACATTAGTGTCCTATTCTGGAATAAAAATCACTTCACGTTACAAATAGAAACAGATATTCAAGATATTGCAGTTCTGGCTTAAAAAGGACAAATGAGCAAAGACATACTGTTTGCATGTGTTAACCTTCACTAATTTTATTAAAAATAGAGGTAACACTGATGGTCAAGCAGAAATCCAGGTATTTTCTTCCTTTCTGCAAAAGTCCTTGCATATAGACACATAGAATGAGCATAAAGCACCCCTTCACTCTCTCTGAAGGCTAGAATGGCAAGCATGACTTGCTTTCCTCATACCTAACTCCAGTGAAGAGCTCTGGATAGGAGGAAAAGCCTGAACTCTCTCGTTAAATGACTGGCATTTTATCTGAGTAAAATGTCGAAATTTGTTGCACACACTTAACCTGATCTGTCATTGAACCTTTGAAAGCAAAATGGCTAGTGCCAGTTATTTTTTCATACCAACTCCAAGGATCCTATTTGACATGAATCACACTACAGGCAAAGTGCAAATCTGGTCTGGCATCTGTTGGATGTTCAATTGTAAGCAGTCAAATGAAAGATTTTTTTAAAAAAAATCTAACTACCTGTCTTTAAAATCAGCCTGAACTCTTAGTCTAACAGAAGCAATTTTCACAGTCTGTCTTTCATAAATCAGCATTCACATTTGGCTACAGTTAGGCAGAAGACTTACATTCAGCTGGTCAGACCTTTTCTGTAACTAACCAGATCCTAAATTCATGTTTCTGTGCAATGGCCTCAGAGAGGCTGTTCACTCTCCATCCTTGGAGTTTTCAAGACCCAGTGGGATAAAGCCCTGGGCAACTTGATGGCGTATCACAGTTGACCCTGTATTGAGCAGGAGGTTGGACTAAAGACTTCCTGGGTCTCGTAGGTGTACAACTTGAGTTTAGGCATACATACAAAGTGGCTAAATCTCTATTAAATCTGAGCTAAGAGAAACCAGACTTATTCTCATAGGACATCTTTTGGAGTCAAATCTAGTTACCCAGATGAATAAAGGAGATTGTGTGTACAGAATCAGGCTTGCAGAAGAAGATTTCTCAGCAAGGTTTAGGAGTCCAGCTCATGCAGTATTAGCAGGTTGCACGTTCTCCATTTGCAACGTTGCTGGTGAACTGAGATCACAAAAGTAAAAATAAAGAGGAGCAAACAAAAATTTTTGTATTTCTCAGAACTATACAGTGTGTCCCTATCTATGGTCACTTCCTAGATACACTCATTTATCTCAGGAGTGCCTTTCTTTCAGGATTTATGGCTGTGGGAATCTACATAGCAGGGTAACAGTCTCAAAAGTCTTTGTTCTGATAACTGAGGAAGGGTGTCTGCAAGCATCATCTTAATCGATCTGCTTTTCATTTCAAGGGACAAGTACTAGCAAATGAGGGTTGTTCTTCCCACTCATTTTGCCATGGAAGGAACAAAGGGAATGCTGTAATGAGCTGCCTAAGTAGGAAAAAGAGCTGAAAAGGCTATTCTGAAATTCTTTAATGACCTATGCACTTAGATGTTTGGCTATATTTCTTCCTCTGTTTACAGTCAAAAATGAAAAATCATAACTTTTTTTCAGGAATCATTGGTGTATTTACATGGGTCAACAGCAGACATGCTTAATTTCCCAGTGCATTTAGATGCCCTATGTTCAAATTCAATTCAGCCATTGTTTTGCTAGTAGATTCATTTTAACATGTAATCTGTTTTTTATTAACCATCAAAGAAGTCATATTAAGTTACACCTAACCCCCACCCCAGGGAAATAGATCATGAACCACTTCCAAATTCTCAAGAAGAAGCAGAAAATGAAGCATGAAGGAGAGGAAAGGGGTGTATCAGGAGAAGATACGTGGATTGTTTTAACATTTCCTACCACCAGTATTAATTCAAATCAGGAAGTGTAGGAGTCTAATTTATTCCCCGAGAAGATGTATCCATGGATTCTTCTCTTCCATCGATAATGCTCCACAGTCAGGATAATATATTCTGTCTTAGCTTATACCTTTTACACTTGAAGTGAAGAAAATACATTCATTTCAGCAGAGTAGAGCTAACATTCTCTCTTTTGCCTGAGTTGGTGTACGATTGTAAGCGGCTTGTGCTTTTTGGCAAAAATGAAGACAAACGCTTCATACATATTGAAACATATGTGCAAACACCACCTGTGACTCAATTTCCTATAGTCACTTTCAGAAAGGAAGGTGAATAGTAGTGAGAAGAATTAAAAAAATCTTCTGCAAGAAAACGTCAAGAAACTGAACATATTTTATACAAATAAATCCTATTTTATCTGTCCTACAATTAGATCAAATAGTAAATTTTGCTTCATGTGCAGATTCCCATTTTTCTACATTAATATTTTTTTCATTATACTCAACAGGGACAAATAACTGAAAATGACACAAAGAAACTCTGCAAGAGAACTTGGGGCAGTGGTAAGAGAAACTTTATTCCTAATTACAGATCTCTGGTGGACAGAAGCCTAAAAACCTCAGAAAGCTTGTTTTAGGGAAGAGTGCATTGAAATTCATTTTACCATTGTTTCTATGTCCCCACATTAAAAGGAAGTAATATCTGAGGCTCCAGAACTCTTAATTTAGGTTTAATAAGGTGTAGCATGCTAGAGACTGTAAGAACAGCAGCTGTCCCTAACAAATGACAAAGTTGTGTGGTCTACAGGTAGAGTTGGACTGGGACTGAAGCCACCCTCATCAACTGCAAATGCAAAACACTTGGTAGACTTACCACCTTTACAGCTGTGTCTTTCATTCTCTTCCCATTCACTATTTGAGAGATAGCTCTTGCTTTTCATAGTCTGAGTCAAAACTACAGAGGCTGACACATTCCTGAGATTTCAATGTAACTCGATAACATCATCCTGTCTGGAAGAATAAATGCCAAAGCACCTGAGTATGGACTATGGACATTAAGGTTTATGTATGCAATTACACATGGAAGAGCTCTGTCATCCATGGAAAGGAGAAATTCCTGTGGACTAGAACACTGTCAACAGATGGGCTGGCAGCCTTTCCAGTAACAGCGCTGGAAACAAAACATTTCAAGTGAAGCAGAGTGAGAACAGAACTCGGTGAAAATCTCCCTGGAAATGTCCCATTATTGCCTCAGAAGAAGTACTGCCATCCTGTCTGGCTGAACACATCAAATATGGTTGGACTACTGTAGTGTAAGACGTGCTAAGGAATATCACAAAGCTTTTATAACTAAGGAAAGAGGGAGGGAGCTGTTCAAGCCCAGGCAACACTGGGTAGAATTTGAACTACCGCCTCACCTTGGAAACATCTCCCTTTACTTTCCCTTGGCAATGCGAATGACACCATGAAGATATCAATCACAGCAACTAGAGTATTTTTCCATCAGTAGAAATGACTCAGTCTTAATAGCAAGTTGTCTTAGTCCAGGGCTGATAATTCTGCTGCATCTCAAAAAAAATTGTGCAGATTTGTGCAGGTGAGGGTTTTTCAGAATCATAGAATCATAGAATCACCAGGTTGGAAGAGACCCACTGGATCATCGAGTCCAACCATTCCTAGCAATCACTAAACCATGCCCCTCAGCTCCTCATCCACCCGTGCCTAAAACACCTCCAGGGAAGGTGACTCAACCACCTCCCTGGGCAGCCTGTGCCAGTGCCCAATGACCCCTTCTGTGAAAATTTTTTTCCTAAAGTTCAGCCTAAACCTCACCTGGCAGAACTTGAGGCCATTCCCTCTTGTCCTGTCCCCTGTCACTTGGGAGAAGAGGCCAGCACCCTTCTCTCCACAACTTCCTTTTAGGTTTAGAACTGAGTATTTGACTTATAATAAAGATTCCATCTGATTAACTGGTTTACTTTCCAATGACAAATTGCCTATTTTCAACTGAGATGAATGAGCAAGTCCCTCCTTCCCTCTGCTTTCCAGTTTAGAGGTTGAAGCAGGAGGAGGGGGAAGAAATTTTAAGGAGATAAAGAGAGAGAGAAAATGCTTAGAGTGTGTTTGGGTCAGCCTTTCAGGAATTCATTTAGAAATGAAGACAATTATTTATTCTTTTAGATACTGAAAACAAAATAAAGAGTGGATCCCCAAACACACTAATCCGTTCTTCCCTCTCTGAAACTCTTCCCTGAGCTCTAACGGAATCTTCAGATTATTCTGAATAATATTATTATTATTCTGTTGAAAGTGCTTTAGTTTTGTTATTTTTGGCAAGCAGCAAATTCAGAAAACTTTCTGATCTTCCTCCATCACTTCCCAACTGTAAAATAAGGCACAACTGCTTTTGAGCTTCTGTCATACTAACGGACCACTTTGCAAACATCACCTGGGAATGGGCTCGGAGCACGCTATACCTAACAGACCTCAACCTATCTGTTGTCTGCATTGGCCCACTGCAAACCTTCAGCAGGTCACACAATACCTTTCCTGTTATTTAGTTGCTTTAAGAAGCCTTTGATTTGAGAAATACTCTCTTTCCACACAGTTTTAGGAAATTTCCTACCATTCCCTTTTAACAAATAGTTCTTTATTTGCGTTGATTTCTGCCAGGATTTGGAATACAGGTGCTGGGTCATAACTGAGACATAATTTTGAATGTTTATCCAGAAATGTAAAAATTAAAATAAAATTTTAAAAAAAAATTGGTATTACTCTGACTTTTCTTCTCCACTTACAAACACCAACAAAGCACTGTATTTCAAGCCAATTAATCTGAAGGAGAAACAACCCCACAGCGTGGCAGATAGATACTAAAACACACCACCTAGAGTACAAAGATTTCACAGCCCCTATCTCCAGTTTTGCAGTGAGGCTTTTTGGAGGTCAAGTTTTCTTCTGCTGCCCTTCAGTGACAGTGACTTACAACCTTGTGATCCATTGTCTTTCCTGGTAGGCAGCAAGGTCTGAATTAAGTTGCCACTTACTAGGTAGTGCCAGCTTTTCTCATCTTTGTTGTTCTGCACAATGCATTGTTGTATCAGCAGTTCGTCCTTGTTAGGCCGTCCTAGCATTTCTCATTTACCATTGAAGCTTAGCGTTGTCATCTGTCAGATATCATTCTTCCAGCGAAAGGTGAGCACGGCCTGCAGAATTCACACCATCTTCCACCAGACAGGAAAATCCTGAACAAGATATGTCTTTCACTTTTATTACATTTTCTTCTACTGCTATTTGTCTGATGCTGAAAAAAACCCAGAATTTCCATGTCATTCTCTCCTTCCCCAAATGTTACATTTTGCACCCAAAACCTACAGACCATTCAACTGGTCAACAGTGAATATCTACCCCTTTTATTTTAGGTGCCACCAGTTGGCCTAGCCTCCTTTCATTAGACTTACAACTTTTTTTTCATTTTGTGAAATGAGTCCTCTTTTATTAAGGCATCTTCCTGAACATAACTAAATTATACGGGTGATGAATGGATTGAGTGCTGCTCTGAAGAGAGAACTAGGGGATATTGATGAATGAAAAAATGGACAAGGGTCAGCAATGTGTGCATGCAGCCCAGAAAGCAAATGGTATCCTGCACTGCATCAAAAGCAACCTTGCTAGCAAGTTGACAGAGGTGATACTGCCCCTCTGCTCCAGTGCCATACTGAAGCCTGTTGCCGAGAGGAGCTGTGAATGCCCCAATGTTTGCAATGTTCAAGACCAAGTCTGATGGGGCTTTGAGCAACCTGATCTAGTGAATGGTATCCCTGCCCATGGCAGTGGGGTTGGTCTATATGATCTCTAAAGGTCCCTTCCAACTCCAAACTTTGTATCATTTTATGATTTCAGAACAGATGGGACAGGAAAGAAAAGGAGAGAAAATGTGATCATGACAGTGAGATATCGGGGATTTTTTCCGGGATACATATGGGTAAAGAACTCAAGATTATTCACTGTATTTTATGACAGAGTCCTTTTAAAGTATGAAATGCATCTCCTGAAGTATATATGGACTTAACTCCCACAGAAACAGGAAATATCTAGGTATTCTGGAATTCCAGGTATTTTCTGCATCTTTAAACATTTACAGCTTTTAACATTAATAATAATAATATTAATAAATTCCAGATGACAAGAAATACAAGTGGTCTACCTTGAAAGACCTTTGCTCCAACATTGAGAAATACTCCTCCAAAGAACAACACAAAAATTCCTCAAGAACAAAATTTCATCTTCATCCACATAAATTGTTACACAGCAGTGTATGGTAATGAATATCCTCCATGTGCATGGATTTAAAGAGAGTTCTCAGAACCCTGTAGCACAGAATAATTCCATGCACCATTAATGACTACAAAACATGAATCAGTGCCAAATTTTATTCTATTTTTCTGATCACAGACTAAAAGATCTAGCATATAAGCAAGGCCTGTTGGGAACTTGATCCTGAATAATAATTGTATCTCTATGTTCTAAACAAATAACATTGTTTTGGCATGGATTTATGGTTATTGAACAATATTATTGAAAAAGCCTGTAATAGCTTTGGCTCCAAACACTATTAAATCTTGAAAATCCACTTTATAAAGCAATACTATTCATTTTCTACTAATATAAAGGCAAGAGTTGACCAATTTGAAGGAATTTACTGAAATTATATGTGCAGTCTCTTCTTTTGAGGTACAAAAGAGATTAGCATTTCAATTGGAACAGGCTTCCAATGTTTTCAAATTCAGAGCCTAAGCAAGCCTCTCAGCTATTGTTATTTGTTTTATTTTCAATAACAATTCTTTAATTTTCTCTTGCTATTTTGAAAGAAAAACTATTTCAAAGCCACATTCGGTCCATCTCCAGATAGAAGATGTTGAGTTTATGTCTTCTTAGAACCAAAATCTAGTGCTTGTGCTAAAAGTGTATGTACAATAATCTGGGTATAGTATAAGGGGTACTACAGAACTAACTTGGGGAGTTTTTCTTGTGAGAGGGGAATTTGGGATAGATATGCTATGAACAGAGGTTCAACACCACTGAATTGTAAGTGATGTAGAAAAGTAAAACCAGATGATATTTAGGGCTAGTTGTCCTCATTTTAGGGCTAAGCAGGGTAGTTTGGAATGTCTGCTAAGCCTTCAGCTCTGACAGATTTCATATTTTCATTCTCTGTATGCATCATAGGAACATGTCAGAAACACTATATTTATTTATTCACTATCTCAGTTTTTACCAGTCTCCCAAACTCATTTGCCTCGGCTAACTTCCTAAGCTCTTTTCCAGTAGACCCTTTGGCCATATCAGAATTTGGGAAGGTGCCAAAGAAGGCTTTTGCCAAAGCTTTTCCTTAGTTGTCCTGCAATTAGTGTGAGTGACTATCGTTGCACTTGGGAAGACCCTAGGCAAGGTTGCTTTGGTCCCAGATGCCACCATGGAGAGAGCTGATTGAACATTATTCACTTTCTGTTCCATATTCAGATCACAAGTGTCAGAAAGCCTTTGCCCATGTAATTTACATGAGGGCAACAGCATCTCTCAGGTAAATATCTAGGCTGTTATATATTAGAGAGTACAATATTTTTTAGATAGTACTACTCATTTAAAGAAATGTCTTGTGCTGCTGGACCAACAGTGAACCAGTCTTGATGAAAGGGCTCAGGTATTGCTCTGAGAGTAATTTTCTCCAAACTGTTAAACCTTAACACACACTGTTTACATTTTGTCCAAAGCAGGCGATATCAGCAGCCCTTCCTGTATTGGCTGCCATTGCTTAGCACTACAAATGACTATCTATAATGAAAAAGAAAGGGCCTAACTGGAAAAAAAGACTAGCCAGCAACAGGGTTTCCACAAAAATGAAGTTCCTTAGAAAAATTTGCTTTCCACTGTATTTTTTAATTCATTCTAATGAACTTGAAACAAAACACTCCTTAAAATTAAACATGAAATCTCATTGCTGGGATCTCTCTTTTCCCTGCTCCTACGAGAAAAAGCAGCGAGATCAGAATCTTACATAAGTGCAAAGACCATCTACTTTGCTTTTTGCCTTTTTTTTAACTCCGTGGAGACTTCATGTTTCCCAAGTAGCCTGGAGTTTGTGATACCACTTCTACTCAAAAACCAGTAAGGGATAATAATGTTTTACAGCCTTTAAGTATGACACAGAATTGTAGAATAATTTACATTGGAAATTACATTTGAACATTTTTAACCCCAGTTCCTCCTGAAAGCATGATCAAAATGGCATCAATATTCTCAGGCTCTCCTCAGGTTTTGAAGCTTCCCCAAAAGAAAGGCTCCAGTTCTCTTCTGGGACTCTGGTGCCATAACTTCATTTGCAAAATTTTTTCATCTTTTATATGACCAGAATTTCTCTTGCTACAACATTTGTGGCCAGTGCCGCTTGTACTCTTGCCAGTTGCATCTGTTCTGTCTTCATTGTCTTATTAACAGGTTACTGAATGCAGCTATGAGGGCCACCCTTACCTTTTCTTTTGCAGTTTAAACAACAACAGCACCTCTCCTCATACACATGAGCTCCATCCCTCTTACTACTGTCTACTTCTGTATCTTGTAATTCATAGTTCAATGTTGTAGTTCTTCCTCAGCCAGCATCCTCATCACAGTGAGGAATTGCCATTATATTGGTACCGTGTCTGAAGTTTAATTCAGGCACACTTTGGACAACCATGGTACAGACAACATGGTCTGGGCAGTGATTCCTACCTGTTCTTGTGAGCCATACTGCTTGGAAACTTCTGTCTGAGTGTATTTCATCTAACACAATAACTACATTTCACCTCTTAGAGAAAATGAGTAAAAAGTGGTACACAGATCAGCTCTCACTACAAAAGGCCACCAGAGAGCTACCAAATGAAGATTATCATGTAGAAGCAGTACAGCACAGAGGATACTGATGCTGTCCTGTGATGAGACATTTGGCACAGTTTATTAGTCTTAAAAGAATATTTCCTCACAGATTTAACAGTAGTACTTGAATGCTGTGCTGGTTTTGGCCATAGTAGATTTAATTCTCACTATAGCTCTTAGTATGGAGTTATGTTTTGGATTTGTGCTGGCTGGGGATGCACAAGACATTGGGAAGGGACACAGCCAGGACAGTTGACTCCAATTGACCAGTAGGATACTACCTACAATATAACATCATGTTCAGCAACAGAACTAGGGACAACATTGATGCAGGGACAACTGCTCAGGGACTGGCTAGGTGTGAATTTTCTGGTGATGAACAATGTTTTATTTCCATCACTGGATTTTTTTTTATTTTATGTCACTCCCTTTGTTATTTTCCTTTTCATTACCTGTTTTTTTTTTTAATTAACCTTATTAGCAGTAGCATCATTGTTATTGTTATCATCATCATTATTACAATAATTATTAAAACTGTGTCCAGTTCTGGAATCCCTAACATAAGAAGGATATGGAAACATGGGCCATGAAGATGGCCAGAGGACTGGAGCACCTCTGCTGTGAGGACAAGCTGAGAGTTGGGCTTATTCAGCCTGGAAAAGAGAAGGCTCCAGGGAGAACTTATAGTGACTTTCCAGGACCTGAAGGAAGGGAGCATACAAGAAAGCTGGGGAGGATCCTCCACAAAGGCACATAGTACCAGGACAAGGGGGAATGGCTTTTAATGGGAAGGGGGAAGATTTAGATTAGACATTAGGAAGAAATTGTTCATGATGGGGGTGGTGAGGCACTGGCACAGGTTGCCAGGGAAGCTGTGGATGCCCTGCCCCTGGAAGAGGTTGGATGGGGCCTTGGGAAACCTGGTCTAGTGGGAGGTGTCCCTGCCTATGGCAGGGCTTTGGAACTAGACGATTTTTAAGGTCCCTTCCAATTTAAATCGTTCTATGATTCCGTGATTGTTTTCTTTATTATTTTCATTGTTATTTTACTTCAGTTATTAAACTTCTTATATCTTAATACAGGAGTTTTCTCATGACTACCCTCTTGATTCTTTTTCCCCACCCTACTGTGGGGAGAGTGAATGAGCAGCTGTGTGATGTTTACTTGCCAGCTGGGGTTACACCACAATAGGTGCCCTCCTGTTCTGCACATTGAAAAAATGTTGCAGGAAGAACAGCCTTTCTCCCAGAGTATGCACTAACATACAAGGGTTTTGTTGCTGAGATATAAAAGGACAGTCAGACATCACTAGTGTCACCGGGGAACTGGAGAAACTAATTAGAGCAGTGACAGACATTTGTGTTATGAGCACCATACAATGATAAATTAGAGTAACAAATCAATAATTTTTATTTTACATTTAAATTTGGAGAGAGGATAGGTGACTAGGAATTGTTCATTTGCTTTATTCTCAATCCAACATTCAACAATGATTATTTGCTGGACTGAATTCTGATGTATTCTGGGCTTAAAGTTTATGATGCCATCATAGGTCCTTCTGAGATGGTGGGTCATCTAGGCAGTCAACCTCTTCATCACCATGATCCATGTAAAGGAAAAAATAAGGCTAGTTGTCACAGGTGAATCCCCTCTGAGGGGAACAGAGAGTCTGGTATACTGACTGGACCCAACCTGCAGGGACATCTGCTGCCTCCCTAGTGCCAGGATAAGACAAATAAACCAGAAAACTCCCTAGACTTCAGTCACCACTGAATTCGCAGAGTTTTAGTTACTTTGAGGAGAATACAATGAACAGACAATATTTCAAAGGAATTACAGTTTCAAACAGTAAATGGGAGAAAAAGTGGCTGAGAAAGTGACATAAAACTGTTTAAGACGAACAGAAAACTGTCAGAAGTATCAAAAGCCTTTGACTCCCAAACAGCACTCATGCCTCTTACCTATGCCTCCTGTGTGTGTGTTCACATGAGAAAAAGACAGGATCAAAAATGCTCCCACTACAATGCAATCTCAGCCTCCCCAGAATTACTTGTTCCCAACCTTGTGGCACTGTTTGCATGCTACTGAGATAAGGAATTATTTTGTATTCCTGTCCAAGTTCATTTACACCCACAGCACGTTGTAGGAATTTGACTGCTAAAGACAGTAAAAGTGCATATCTTTACTATCTATTACTAAGCATATGTATCAGGGAAGGGACAAAACACAGTTGAATATATACAATTGCAGTAAAATTGATTCATTTTGTGACAGGAGTAGAGCAGAGCTGCAGTGCAGTGGTAGGTCTACTTCTATGGACACCCACCCTGTGGCCAGTCATGAAAACTGGATAATGGGAAAAAACACATAGTAGAAAAAAAACTCATATGGAAAAAAAAACCCTCATAGTGGGAAAAGATCATGGCATGAAAAAAATCCAGCAACCCCATAGTGGAAAAAAAACCACTTACTGAAAGTCAAAAGGATAATTACTTCATGTGATAGATGGGGAATATTAATGTTCACTACTGTTTTCCCATGGGAATGCAAATTATGAAATTAGAATTCTAACTTTTTATTTAAAATATAAAGTTTATTTTATCTTTATTATTAGATCAATGCATCCTCTGAGCTAGGGGAATATAAGAAGTTACAGTAAGAGTTTTTTCTGTAGAGCAGGATGATGCTGGACTCGATTGGTCCCATTTGACATGAGATACTTAAGGTTAGATATCCAACTACCATAATTATGCAAACTAATAATCACTGCGTTCAGAGAATTAAATCAAAAAGATAGAAAGACTCAAATATTACACACTAAAAAAAAGAGGGTTTGCAAAGATTTATAGTGGCAAAGCATCAGGATTTTCTGTTCAGTACCAAGAAGTAATCATTAGCATATTTCATGATGAAGTTTAGCACCATTTCAATAGAATGTCTCTAAAACCTGACCAATGCTACAGGTGTGAAGATAAACTTCCTCAAAAATTAGGAAGAATGTCCCCCTCCTCCCCTACCTCCCCCACCCCCCAAAAAAGAGGACTATGGGTTTTTTGTCTGTAAGTATAATGAAGGGGTGGGACCACCTGCTTCCATAGATTGAGTTTAGCTAGAACTTCCTTTGAGATTTCTGTAAGGAACATGTCAATTACCTATAATCTTCCAAAGCATCATTGTCTGCAGCCCATTATTCAGTGCCAGTTTTCCTCATAACTTCTCCTTCTCCCTTTCTTTCCTAAAGCTGCTTCTGTTTTCATGGGCACTCACTGAGTTTAGATGATATTGTTCAACAAAATATTGGTTTATCAGGTAAGTGTGATGTTGGATACAAAAACTACTGGATTGTTACAACATTTTCATGACTCTCTTACAGCCGGATAAATTATGATCAATACCTTGTAAATACTATTACTACTTATAGCTCATCTTTATAGGTCTTTATCTGGGTGATGAAATGCCTACATTTTAACAACAAATAGGTCATCAAAGCAGCACATTTTTACTTTGGAAAAGAAAGAATATGACGCATAAAAGCAGGAAAAGAATGAAGCGAAATAAATAATGCGAACTTATTAAAACATCAAAGCAATCTTTACAGATTTTTTTTTCCCATCAAACAAGTTGTTTATAGACTATCTTTATAGGAATGAAATCCTGAGTAATTTAAGAAATTTGAGATCCAATAGGTATGTGAGACATTATGTGTCATCTATTATAAAACCACTATAATTGAAGAATACTTATTTGCTTTTCTATCTAGTTCCAATGAAGAACTGGTAAAGACATATTAATTGTGATTTTTTCTTATGTTCTTATGGCAAGGATAAATATCATTACATAAATATTTGTGAGGCTTTTTAAAATATATATATTGAAAAAAAGTTGTATACCACTGTCTGAATATCTCAAGCATTAAAAAATATTAGGCAAGAAGAGATCTAATCCTCTCGAAGAAACACCTGTGTCTTTATTATAGATCATTTTAATGGTGTTAATGCATACAAAGAATTAACAGCAAATTTCATCTGAATTTCATAAAGTACGAATTTAATATTGGAACATCAATATAGTGTGCAATAATTTGAGACAAGTCTATATTGAAAATATGTAAGTTAAATAATTTATGTGTTGGTAAAGGCATTACAAGTATGTATGCTGCTATATGGAAGTTGTAGCTAGATAGTATCATCCACTTCTAAATAACACAATCTCATTTTAAACCTTGTTAATTGTAGAACTGTGTTTGAGAAAGTTGTTTACAGCAATGATAAGACAATTTTATACAGTATCTTTGTCCAGTGCCTAATAGAAATTAAGTTCAGATTAATAGGTTATTTCTTAAAGACTCCCAAGACAGATCACTCTTAAAGATGTCATATGACTTAAAACTCGTTTAAGTCTTTCTTACTTCTCTGCATTTCTGTAAATCCTCCCATTTAGAGAGATTAGAAATTACTAAGTTAAAATGTGAAAACAGATCATTAGAATACTGTCAATATCCTATCCTCTTCAGGAAGAAAAATATCAGTGAAGTATCTTATAGTCCTGTTTTTTAATTTGAAGACAAAATCAAGCTTTAAAGTTCCTTGCTATTTCATATTTACCCACTTCCTCCTTCTCATGACATTATAAAACCACTTAATAAAAATAGGAAAAGTTTAAATTCTGCCTAACAAATCACTTCATTAAGGCCATGTAATCAGCTTGCCTTGAGAGCTTCCAGTAAAAGCAGCATGTTCTCAGTAATTAGTAACATATAAATGTGAGAAGAGATTAAAAGATAAAAAAACACTAAAATCCTGATATGGCATTGTAATCTACTTTTCTTCTTCCAGTTAAGTTAATAAATGCCATAAGAGTACAGTTTTAATGCTTCAAAATGCTTTTCATTTTCTATCAATAAAGAAATGAGGCATCTAAATCCCATTAAGACAAATAGAATCCACAAAAAAGTTCCTTTTTAAATTTTCAGTAAAATTGTGCAGTCATTTACAGAAGGGCAATCTCTTCCATTAAAAGTTATTCACTATTCAAACTTTCTCTTTTCCTTTCTAAATTAGATTTTTAAAACATTTATACTTAGTATCAATCCCCATTGTGATATATCTAATTACTTGAATCTATTTATTTTTGTAAACAGATTCAAATACTGATGCAGTTGTTAGGGCACCTTTTTGTATCAGGTACATAGTTCTTAATATGCTTTTAATGGCTGTAAATTCTATACTGCAACTCAGTTACAGACTGCCTATAATCCCTTCATAAATCCATTTCTTTATCCTTATCAATATTATCCTGTGCTTTTTCTTAACAGCTCCAATAAGTTTGTGATGTCAACAAAGACACGATCTGAACCCTAATGTAAATGTCCTCTTGATAAATTACCTAAAATCAATCTTTTGAGTTGAAAGACTAATAAAGTATTCCCATATGCATATGTGTTTGTATATTATATACATACACATAGCTGTGTAAAGTATACACAGAAGAATCAAAGGCAACATAAAACCACAGTTCCACTCTAATCAACACTCGCAACACCACATCTGCCTTTCTGTGTCCAGTTTTGAAATCACACAGACATTGACTGACTGGAATGAGTACAGGCAAAGGCTACAAAGATGGTTGCAGGGCTGTGTAGCATATAACAGGATGAGACAGCTGAGGGATTTTTTTGTATGGACACAATGGAGGGAATGAATTGGCATATTCTATATCTCAGACAACTCAGAAAAGCTTTCTACAAAAGTTCAGTATTTGCTTTGTTTCAACTGCAGACGCTTTTGAGGTAGTTATTTTTCTCTGTTGTTAAAGTGCTATACCACCACCACAACAGGTGCTTATCCTAAGTAGACAGTCCCTCATATTGATGGTTTCATGTGCCTTCGTCACAAGATCATTATACAGAAACCACTAACAAATTCAAAAATTTAATTTTTTCATTTAATCTTGCAAAATGCCACTGCATTCACAATATGGCTGTTAAATTTCTTTTCTGAATGTCTTACCTGAGTCTCTGAGGGTTGAATTCATGGTGGGGAAAAAAAAGTAAATGGTGTCTAGACATCCAGAAAATATTGAGAAAAGCAAAAGCTATTTTTATCTTCTAAAAAAGAACCCAGAGAACTGTAGGCCAGACAGCTTCCAGTCAGTACTTGTCCTATTCACACTTTTCGTAAATGACCTGGATGATGGAGTAGTGTACCTTCAGGAAGTTCTGATACTGATGACACAAAACTCGGAGGAGTGGCTTATATCGAATAAAGATTGTAATGCCATCCAGAGAAACCTCAACAGGCTGGAGGAATGGGCCAACAAGAATCTAAGAAAGCTCAACAAAGGCAAGTGCAAAGTCCTGCACCTGGGGAGGAACAATCCTAGGCACAAATAAATGCAGACATACACTCAGCTGGAAAGCAGCTTTGCAGAAAATGACTTGGGTATTCTGGTAGACACTAGACTGAACATGGGCCAACAAGGAGCCCTTGCCATAAAGAAAGCTAACAGTATCCTGGGCTGCATTAGCCAAACTATTGCCAACAGGTTCAGCACTGGTGAGGCAATACCTGGATACTGTGTCCAGTTCTGGGTTCCTCAGTACCTAAGAGAGGCATAGACATATTAGAGTCCAGAAAAGGGCCACAAGGATGATGAAGGGACTGGATCATCTCTCCTATGAGGAAAATCTGTGAGAATTGGCACTGTTTAGGCAACAGATGAGAAGACTAAAGAGAAAAGATGAGACCTTAAGAATGTCTATAAACACCTGAGGAAAGGTGTCAAGGAGATGGAGCATAGCTCTTTTCACTGGTGTGTAGAGATATTACATGAGACAATGGACACAAACTGAAACACAGATGGCTCCATCTCAACTTCAGAAAACACTTTCACTGTGAGAGCGACCAAGCATCACCATAGGTTGCCCAAAGAGATTGTGGAGTCTCCCTCTTTAGAGATAGTAAAAAAACATCTGGACATATGTTTGGGCCTGTTCTACGTGTTCTTTCTTGAGTATGGGGTTTGGGCCAGATGACATCCAGAGATCCCTTCCTAAGTCAAGCATTCTGTGATTCTGTTATACATAAGGTCCGTACTTACATAGGATGAGAACCAACTACTCCAGGTACTGAGAGAGACAAAACCCCTGAGAGTAAGCAGTCTGGGAAGAAAAAAACAAAGGGCTGTCAGTAAGGTTACTCAAGCAAGTTTAATTCTGATATTTTGTACATCTCAAATGATAAATATGGCATTCAAAATTGCTAAAGAAAATGAGAAAAGTGTTTCTGAATTGCATTACTCTAGTTCCCTCTCATCTTTGTTCACTGGTAGGATTTAGACTGTTCAGTTTACATTACAGAGCTCTGCACAGTGAGCCAAGGAGGTAACAGGTAGAGTCTGCACTGTATCAGTCTCACTTAGCCTATGAGGGTAAAAGACAGCAAACATAATGCCAGGCAATGCTGCAAAGTAAGGTGCAAAGCATTCTTTACAGTTGAAGCCATGCAGAAGTTTGAAATGTTTTGATATTGAATGTCCACAGAGGAGAAGAGGGAAAATGACAGACTGTAGATTTCACAAGGTCTGACCAAAAGGAAAAGAAACCAATAGAAATGTTGCTACATTCAGTTTGGTTCAATTACGTGTTTGGCAATGATTACAGACACCACCATAACTGCAGTCAATGATATGACTATACTATGATACTACCTGAGGCTTTTCCTGCTTTTTCAAAAAAGCGATTGCTTGATTAAGGGGAAAAAAACCAAAACAAACCCAAAACACAAACAACCCCACAAGAAAAAGGGGGAAAAAAACCCACAAGAGTTTTCTGCCTGTATTTAGAAAAAACATCACACAATTATTTTCTATGTACTGAGTCATAAGAGAAGACACACATAGGTCAGTCTAACTAACTTACCCACGTTTTAAATAATGAACTCTTCTAGGCATTATGGATGGCTACACACAATTTTTTAGGACAAAATCTAAACATTTTTAGGTATTACTATTGGCTGAACAGATTTTCTCTTTTTCAAATGATGAAGGGGGAACAAGTGATGTAGTGATATGCTGGTGATTCATGTCTAGGTCAAGAAATGCCTTCAGGATGCTAAACTATAATCTAAAAATTGAAAAGAAAGCAACTCTTTGAAAAACAGTTATTCTTAAGCCTCATGCATTCTATTCATCTCTTAAGTACTCCCACTTTCAGTTTAGCATTTATTAGAAATCATTATAATAATGGTGTCCAACTGCTAGTCAGATCCAAGATAGGAAATGATTGACATAATAATATGCTATTAAAATTCATAGAATTGGCAAGATATTAAAAGATTAGCATTTCCTCCCATATTCACAGAACTGTAATGAGAAGTTAATACCCATTCTTTGGAAAGATTTTGACTGTTAAATACAATTTCATTCATATCACACTGAAAGTATTTTTTTCTCCCAGAAATGGATTTCACTGTCAATAAATGATGCAGTAAAAGAATAAATATGACACCCCTCCAGCTTTATATTGACCGTTCAGTATTCAATAGTCTCAGGGAGAAATGCAAACAGAAAGTGTAATGATCTTGTCAGATAAGTCAAGTGTTAAATGAAATGAAATGAAAGTACTGATTTTTAATGCTTCCTTCCCCCATTTTGACTGCATCAAAATCAGAACAATGATTTTTCTAAGCTTTAGTAAGAGTCAAAAGATGCATTCCTGTGTTCCATAGTAAGCAAACAGTTCAAGGGCCACAAATTGACTGGATCCAGGGAAACTAACTCATATTAGTCCCTGCTTTTTCTGTCCCATATGTAAAAAAGACACTTGAAAAGGTCAGCTCAGACTATAAGAAGTCAACAGCTGAGTTAGCAAGCCCCAGGACTGGAAAGTCATCATCCCAAGAGAATGCCCGTGGCCCTTAGATACAATACAAGCCTGTGGTTATCTAGAACACTGTTCCCATACTAGGCCTATAAATTTTTTGAAATATAACCTTATCAAGATAATTTCCCAGTCACTTTCTCATGTAATGGTACGCAATCAAAATAGAAGTATAACAAACTGCTTCAACAAGGCTACCAGGTTTCATAAAATATTTATGGCTTGGGGTTACACATACAGTGAACTTAAGGAATAAGCAATGCAGAAATCAAAGTCTCTTTTTTTAGCTCAGGGGTTCTGTAGTCTCTATAAAGCATATAAAATACCAGAACACATTAATAAACAGGTTTTTTTCTATCATCCTAGGAAGCAGATTTAAAAAAAAAAAACAACAGTGACAAGAAAGAATAAAGAATTTTGTAGAAAACATGTGTTGATGCTTTGAATGAACTAAAAATTTCACCAGTGCTTTTCCAAAGAAGGATATGAGGCCTATTCTATGTCTGAAGAATACTTCTGATATTTCATTATATTGACTCATACATAAGGCCAGAATCCTGCTGTTAAACATACAGAGATGAATCCTGCTGTTAAACATACAGAGATGACATTCTTTCTTTGCCATCATTATTATATCATGCAGCCCTGCAGCACCTTATTGACAGGAAGGATGAGACACAAATTCAAAGCAGGGTGGCTGTCAATTTTTACATAAATGTCTCAACACATTATCCATTCAGCTGGGTCAAATAAATCACAAAAGGAAAATAATTCTCAGAGGATACAAGTATTGTGACAGTTCCCAAGGTTTCCCTTTATTTTTAACAGTATGTGTGGGGATTGAATAACTCTTGGTCTTCTCTGTCAGTGGCTACCTGTCTGTTTAATGCATACTATTAATGATTTTCTCAATACAGTGTTTAAGGGAATACTCAGAGGAGCAGTTCTTATCTACAGAGAAGCTGACATCTGAGACTGAGATTCTAACCACAGCTGCGGTGGTCAGAAGAGAAAATATCTGTAAGAAACCAGAAAACATTTTAAAACAACTTAAAACTGACGCCAAATACTCTAATTTAGATTACTCTTTGAAGAAGAGATGCTAATTTATTCTAAGTGTGATATAGATGTTACTGAGCAAAGCTTTTTAACTTACACCATGATAAATGAGCTACTTGATTGAAGTATCTCTCTGGACAATACTTATTCAAATACTAACTTGCCCCATCCAAAAGGAAAAAAGGAATAGGAAGAAGAAATTTGATCAAAATAATAAGGTATTTAGTCATGTGCCTGATGTAATGAACTGCCATTTTTTTAGGTCATCCATGTGTACAGCACAGCAGGAATCATTATTATGCTCAACAAACGTATTCTCAATGAGCTACAATCCAGGATATATAGTGCCCTTTCTGTGTCTCTGTTAAGATTTAGCGCAACAGAAAGCCCAACATCCTTCATTAAGAAACCCTACACATAACTGGGTTTGCCATTACACTTTGTGTGTTTTTCTATGCTTTCTGATGCCTTTGCCACTGTCAAGAGTTTATTTTTACAAAGTGGCGTGTTCACTACTGTGTATTCATTTTTGTGTTCTGGTATGTCTTAGATCAGTCTCCAATGAGTGCCTACATATTAGACATTTGAAATGAACTGTTTATCACCATATGAGAAAATACGTGCAGGTGAAGAAGCATAAACAATCCAGTCTATAAACAATCCAGGCATACATAGTCTGCCTCCAGTCACAGGCAAATATTTGAGCCTCTCAGGACTTTAAGCCAGCACTACGAACTGGTATCAATAGCCAAGCTAAACAGACAATAACAAAAAGCCAGCTCATTTATGCCTAAATGGAATACAGTCTCACCATATTAGTTTGCTGTGACTTTTACAGGTCTGAGACAACAGAGCTTAAAGCTGTAGAGGCACTTCGTTCTTTCTACTTGCAGATTAATAAATTAATACAAATTTTAACAAATGTTTCAAGTTACTTGCCTTCCTGGAGTTCCTGATCCCAGAGCTGTTATGCAAACTTCTAAACCACTGTGATTTTTGTCTTGATGATGCTGTCTTCCATGAAAGCAAAAACATCTCCTTATCTGCAAGTAGGTTTACATTTTTCCAATATTGGACTACCACTATGCAGAAATGCTATGACAGTTTTGGGTTGTCTATGCAAGTATATTGTAGAAACAGTTTACTGCTTAATGTCAGTGTATGTGAAAATTCAGACAGGACAATCATCACATCAAGATGTGTCCCTAGCACAGAATAGGCCAATTCCATTACACACGTCGAGACAGAGACCTGTTCTGCTCACAGCTTTATGGAAGCATTGCTGAATACCTTAGGTGAATAACTGAGAAAGCACCCTAAAGATTTTAACAGCTACATTTGAACTGTCATTATGTTTAAGCATTATTGTGTACAGACATCTATCTTCTCTTTTCCTTCCTTTTGCAAAAACTTAATCAAGTCCACTTTTCTTGCTCCATTTTAGGCTGTTTTTCTTAAAAAAAAAAAAAGAGAATTACAATTTGTGAAATGATGATATGTAACAACAGTTCTAGAATTAAAATTTCAATAGTTTCACTGGAATTGAGAAATCTCTTATAAAAGCATGTCTGGTGTCCATTTCAGTCACAAATAACAGGAAATCAACCACAGCCCTGCACCTATTATTCCAATGTTTTAGCTCCTTTTGAGAGAAAAAGAGCAAGAATAGGCTTCATTTGATACCTGAATTTGCTGAATTTTACCTTCTACCCATGGGTCTTCTACCTTTTCACTGCTACAGTAGATGTGTAGACATATTAAAGCCTGTTTATGATTTCAAGATTCATTTTTTAATCTTGCAGGTAATTAACAGGAGTTCAGCTACCAATGCAGTCAAAAGGGCACATCCTATGGCAAACATCTCCACAAAACACTTTTCTAAATTCATGATGCTGCACTTCTAAGATGTCCCAGGAAACACATGTCATTCCTTTGTAGTCAATATACTGAAAGGTTAAACTTCACAAAATAGATCTCATTCTAGTTCCTAGGGATTTTGCCAAGATCTTTCCACCCAATTTTCACTTATCTGTATGCTACTTCATATAATCATAGGACCAGCTTATCCGAACTTTGTTCTATCTTTATAAACTGAGATATAATAATTGGATTAGTACAAAAGACAATCAATCTGCTGATTACAAAGGCTTTTCAGCCCAATGGAAAAGTGCAAAACAAAACCAAGTAGCCAGATTCCTGCATGACTCTAATGCCTTCCTAAATATACACGTTTAACCCACTAGATGAAGAGCATACTAATATAAGCATACTTGAGACTGAAAGTCAATAAGAGGAATATCCAATGGTTTTTTCTTTATGACAAAACTGTGACTCACTTCTACACTGATACAACCTATTAGACTTATCGAGTGGACAGGTAACATAATCTTATATCTAATTCTTTATAAAATTAATAGGCATTGTTATGTTGTGTGTTTTCAATAAACCTGTTTACACACTGTACCATCAATTTCTCAGAAATCTCCCACTGTTTTCGATGTGAGATATACAGCATTTTTTTAAACCACTTAAATGTGACCTTGTCTTTACAGTAAACTTTGCAGATCAGTGTCAGGCAGTGTTGAGTAGACTGATAGTAAAGGGAGAGAAATCATCTGATTCTCTCATGAGGCAGAGGGATTCGGCTGTTAAGTATTCAAATTGACAGCAAGCAGCTATGCAAGCAATACATATGTAGCTGATACAGCCTGTATTGTCTTCAGCCTGCTAAACAGGTCACCTAAGAAAATCCAGGTTTGCCTTGGAGGATAACAAGACACAGTTTCTGGGAAACCAGTTTTCTTTGTTTCTTTTTGTTTTGTTTTATATGAGAAATGCAAACAAATTGCTTAAAATAAGCATCCAACACCTACTCAAGATACTGTATACTTGTCTTAAGGCACATTAAAGAGTTTAAGTGGGAGGTTTAGCCATTGCCTGTCATACTCTAGTGTTTTCTCTGTCGGTATCAGTTGTCCTTGCTCAAAATGTTTCAAGAGCTAGCAAATTTTACACGTTATTATAAGCTGAAAATAGTCCAGACTGGGTTTGGATTTAGGCTTTCAAAAGCCAAACTGACTCCAAAACCCACATGAGAGTGAAGTCTCAGCATTCATTTTTCCTTAGGGCTTTTAAGATCTCTATTAAAAATGAATTTTCAGCTCCTTAGAGAGAGAAGGTAAGAGTGGGAGAGACCAAGAAGACAGAGCTGCACATGGCCTGTGGTATTACATACGGACCTGAAAGCACTAAAGACCAGTAAATACCTCCTAAGTATACGAATAGCACAGGTGATTGTGGAGGAGAGTTCTCACATACGTTTGAGCTTACTTATGAGAGCAGGATAATAAAAAGGAATATACAAAGCAGCCGCTGCCATACAACTACCTATCAGAAGAGTCCAATTATCAGCCTTAATAAAGTGGACAACTGTCACCTCTAAGCACGAAAGACTTTATCCAAAGATTGAAAGATGGAAAATCATACTTTTTTTTTGTTGTTGTGCTATCACTACTTTATAACCCCACATCGTAGTTCCTACGTTTTCATTTTAACACTTCTTAGGTGTTTTACAGTACCCAAGGCAGCCTGTTTCCTCAGTTGAGTTTGTTCTCATGCTTAAAAGTATATTTTCTATAGTTTCCTTTATCTCTTGTGAAGATAAAACTATAATTAACTTTGGTAATTAGAGTTAGAATATTGTAATAACGCTTCTCCCAGAACTGCATTTACCACAAAGTTATTAATCTTTGGAGCCTATTCTTACATGAGCCAATTAATACACTGATAGCACTGTGATGGCCTGTAAATAGTCTTGAAAAACTAAGCCCCCAAACACCACAGTCCCAAAGATTCATGAACATCATTCTGGACATCAGGTTTTAATAACGGCAGACACGGCATTTGAAATTTTTATATGAATACTAATGAGTTAAGGGAGAGTTTCAGTCCTCAATGGAGTAATGAGGGGAAGAACCTGGCAGTAAAGCTTTTAACTTTATTACTTGCAGTCATTTTAACTTTATTACTTGCAGTCATATACTATTGAGGCTCTGCAGGCTTATGAGAGACATTTTGATATGTTTTTGTAGTATCATTGCACCACCTCATGGGTTTCCACATGAATAGCCCAGCTCTAACACCCATCTATTCCAACAGCAGCTTTGCACCACAGCTGCAAACAAAGGCTGTTCAGAAAGCCAGTGGCAGAAGCCAAGCTCCACTGACACTCTGGTGCCAGCTAGGTTGTCATCCAGGACTACAGAAGCAGCAAAGCAAATACAGTACTGAGGAGTTTAGGAAGATTCTAAGAGGAATACAAAAATAAGCTTGGGCAAGTTGTTTCAAAATTTAAATTGGGCTGGAATTTTGAGCCAAAACGCATTTACAGCTTTACAGAACTTATCCTTAGAACATAAGCATTTCCTCCTACACCAGTATAACCCCCCTGGCTGCCAGTGGCTGCGAAGTCCCGACTCCAGCATCACACAGGGGAAGGGGAAGGGAGCAAGGCAGAAACCTGTATGTTGGAAAAGAACTCCTAAAACTGCTTTAATGAAACACTAAAAATAAGAAGGAAAGAAAATTATTAAAATGACAATAATAAAATGTATGCAAATGCATACAAATCAAAGCTGACATCCCACAGTTAAGATCATGTCACCACTGATGCTGCAGAGCTGGCATTGGAAAAGTCCCACACTGGACTGAGTGGTGGATGGGAGACAGATTCAGGAACACATGAACTGGTGTTGAAGACCAGAGAATGGAGATGAAATCCTTCAAAGATGTTGACCACAGAAGAAAAGATCTTTACTCCTGTGATCCCTCAACTTTATACTGAGTATTACACAAATTTATACTGAGTATAATACATACAGAATGAAATACTTATCAGCTTTAAGTTACCTGTTCTGTCCAGTTCTCCCTGAAGGTATGACCCATTTTTTCCCTTTAACATATGGCATTCCAACAACTTCATCAATGGCTCTGGTTTTTATGGCAATAAGTATAAATGAGGGTCTATTTGCAGACTATGTGTCCTATTACCTAGCAATAAATATAAACATCAAGCATTATCACTTCTAGAAGAAGGCATTGCCTGATGAATCTGTTCTTCATAAAACGCTGTGGCTTAGAAAGAGTTTAACTTTAGAAATTTTAGAAGAAAGCCGGTTCTTTTTTAGCTCACACCAGAATCTCTTTGCAAAATATTTTTATAACAAAATACAGGCTCTGCCAGAATTTGTATGATTCAGAACAACCAGGTTTAGACACATCTCCATCCTCATAGAAGACTTGCCAGCACAGTATGGGGCCATCAGAACCCAGATCATTTCCACACTCCCTGTCTCAGTTATCTGTTTTGTCTGATCTTTTTATTTTGTTTTTTCCAGAAGTATTCTCAGCCCCCTTTACCCATAGAATCAAGCTCCTATAGTCAACATAGAAAAAGAAAAGTTGATTTCACTACTTACTCAAGCTTGGCATTTTCTACAACAAGTAAATTAATTAAACCAATTAAAAAAAAAGAAACAAGGATGATTGAAATACCTGCAATTTATGAAATGCAAATGAAGATGTGGTATAAGTAGCAGGGCTCACACTTTATGACATTATGTAATGAGAATCTTCTACCTATTTCCCTCCCAAACCACTCCTTGTATTTGTTAAATATGTGAGAATTTTAAAAAAAGTAGAAAAGTTTTCCTCAGAATAGAAATCTACAAACTTTTGTTTGAGTTTCATGAGGAAATGGTATCCAGATTTTGAATAGGAAGTTTGAGAAATAGAAAAATAAAACCAATTTGAAAGTATCTTTAGTAGAAGTGGTTGAGATTTTATACGTATAATTAAATCAGTTTCAAATCTTCAGTACGTTCTCAGAAAATAGTTTGTATTAATTTAAAAAAGTTGCTTTAAATTTAAAAAGTTGTTGAGATTGGTAGCTCACCCTTATTCGAACAACCTGTTCTTCATACTAAATCTTTTTGAAAGAAGAGAAGTATGACATTAGGGACTCGGGGCTTCCTACAGAATCAGGAAAAAATGCATTCTTTCTGAGGATGAACCAGACAGAGGCTGTGCCTGTCTGAGACGAGAAAGCAAAAGAGAGGGCATGTATTCAGAGACTCAGTCTTGTTCCTGGTGCCAAAGCTGCTGTAGGGGTATTAGAGGGGCCAGGAAAGCATTGCAGGCTGCTGGATGAACCACTGTGTCATTGGCTGTTTCCACTTAGCACGCTCCATTTTCTTCACTGGCAGACAAGAGGAAGCCAGATTTTCCAACACTTTGGTATAAGAAACACCATTAGAGAACCATGGCTGTTTTGTTACCTACTCTAAGAATGTTTTACTACTTATTTTACTGGTATCTGGAGCCATGGTTGATCTTCTGCTTCTCATGAGACAGGTCTGGAAAGGGATAGAACTCCACAGGACAAAGGTTCAAGTGTTGCTAACAAGAAATGTCCTGATGACACATCATTTTTTTCCCTAAAAAAATTATATATACCTATTTAGAAAGAAAATATTTTCCAGATTTTATGTTTTGTTTCTGTATTTTAAGAAGGAAGTAGAATTGTTTAGCTTTAAATTGGTTTTCTAAGCCACCTCCAACACTTAAAAAATATACTAAGTAGTCCAGAGAAGTAAAATGTTCCAACTTATTCAGTTTCCTCTCTATCAGTGTTTAATTTCCTTGGTTTTATTTGTGAGTTCTGAGAAACCAAGGTATATTCCCCCCTCGTTAAGTTAGTAGTGTCAGTGCCGGTTTTCCAAATGCCTGGGTTAACATGCCATTTACAAGAGAGGTATCCTTGCCAGTTGGTTAGATACTCATTTAAGGTTTCAAAATTTGAAAAGTGTTTCCCTGTAAGTCAGCCCTGCCAGTGAAAGTTATACATCCCTGATTTCCGTCATCCCTTAACACTCATCTGCCAAAATATTTATCAAATCCAGGTTGGGAAGTGGTTGACGTTTTCCCTGCTAGACATGTCTTCTGAATTTCATGTTGAACTGTGTCAAATAATCTGCTTATGTTTAGTGATATGTCATGCTGAAGTAATTATTCAGACTGTAAGAACTGTTGCATTTCAATGTTGTCAGTTTAAAGCTTCTCTGACAACTCCCTCCTTAGATGCGTGTCATAAATGATTGCTTCTTTTAATATAGACTCTGGATTAAACTAATGCATTTTTATCTTTTTATTATAATGTTTGCCTTTTCAGTATGATGGAACAGATATCACAGAAAAAAATACTAATCAGACTTATTTAAATACAAGTTTCTGGAAAAGAAAATTTACAGGGTATTTTGAAAGTGAAAATACTGAAAAAAAAATATTTCCACTAAATATATGACTTTATTTTACCCCCTTAAAAATCAATTTTCTGAAAACTGTATAAAACCCATGTAAATTAAAAAGTACTCAGAAATTTAGTAATAGTCTCAGACATTTATTTTATCGCAAATGAATACTTTGCTCCTGAAATTCCTCCCAACCTCAAGAAACGCTACCATACAGATGTTATTTCTCAAATAATTTGTGCTAAGCCTTATTCACCTATATCTGGAAACTGTCCAGTAAGTACAAAGAAAAAATATCTGGAGTGGAGCCCTAAATTGTTCAATTAAGCTATTCACATGCAAGCACTATGAAATCCCATATATTTCGTTGTTAGCATAAGTTTCCATCAGGAACAAAGTGATCATAGAAACCATATGAATGCATAGTCCTATCTGGACTTTATTTGATAAATTTGTCATAGGCAGTTCAGGTTAATTTGAACTGATTCTGAGAACCTTGAATTTCCACCTAAGTGAATATTCTAATGGGACAAGGTCAACAATTTCATAAAGTCTGAGCATCGTTGGAAACTGCTATATATGTCTCACACTATTGACATATTGACAGAACTGGCCACAAACTAGCACAAGACAAGACAAGATCTATATTTATTATTTTTTATTTTATTTTTTTCCATCAAATCTGCTTGAAGAAAAGATGCTTAGAAGAAATTATACCTTCTTCTCCACAGGAAGAACTACCATGGGTTGCTTCCATCAGCGTCATTGAGCAGCTACAGGGAACTTTCAGAATGTGAAGTGTTGGGACATGATATTCTACAAGCCATCATTTTTTTAATTAAATTGGATTCCACTGGAAAGTTCCTGATAAGCTCCAGTTATCATTTGATAACAAGAAATGTTAGATAGAAGCATATTAGTGTTTCCAGTGCAACAGAGCAATAGTCAACTTCATCATACCACCTGTGAAAAATCTTTGTTTATAGTCCACATATTTTGGTAGCTTTTCGAAATATAATAATATTGTGCAGCTTTGGAGAACTATTTGTTCTATTTGAACTATTTGAACTATATAGCATTCAGAAAAAGAATTCAAACCCAAACCAAACAGCAAAATAAAAAAGACCCTCACGCACGACAAATGAGTTGTAATGGACAGTTTCAGAGACATGGGCTTACTTGACATTTAATATTCTGTTGAATGGTGTGTTTCTCTCTTTGAATTTGAAGTGTGCATGGATGGTCAAAAGATTGACTTTTTTTTTTCAGGAGTACATTTAAATATTCTACTTCTGTTTGATAATAGTTTAAGTCCTGCAGGTAGCACTGTCATGGGCAAAAGCTGTGTCATGCTGTTGCTGCAGTGGGCACAAACTGTAAAAGTTAGCAGCACAATACTGAAAAAGTTGTTATATAGAGTCTTCCAAGACTCTTTGCCACAATAATGTCAAACAAATTTAAGGTAGACAAAGTAGGAGTAAGAACTTTCAAGGTATTTCTTATGGAGAATCTGTAACTATTGTTACTATCTGCATTCAGTCTTTAAAATCATCTTCAGTAAAGCTGTGCAGTAAGTAACTCACACTGTCCATTTACATTTTTCCTAAAACCTCACATTTCAATGTCAGTTGCTGCATCATGGTTAGTGAATTAATGAGAATTAATTAGATCTTCCAGGCAGCTTCACTGTCTTTTCTCAAGATAAGAGGAAGAAAAGGAATAGGAAGGAAGTGTATAAAAAAAATATATGCTCAAAATAATGCAGAATTCACTCAATATTATCCTGAAATGCCTTAAATCCAAAGACTATGCAAAGAGCACAGCCCTCGGGTCTTTGTACATGCAAAGCTTTCAGCCATGACAAGGGAGTATTTGCAATTCATTATGGAAAACCACAACTGAAATTCTGCAGTAAGACTATTACAAAGCCATATCTATTTTGTTATACTGTTTTTAATTCTGAATAACCTGACCTGGCAAAGTCTTGATTTTGCAGAAGAGCTTCAGACAAAGCCTCATACCAACTAAATCAGTCAAACAAGCCTGTGCTGTGGACAAGTACTACAGTAATGCACTGTAAGTAACGCACAAACTCTCTTTCAGTGCTAGCCTAAGGGATTGAAAGAAAACTGAACACTATCTAAATTATCCAAGATTTCTTAGCATAGGAAAATTGACTATTTTTTTCAAGTCTTAAAGCAGTCATAATTTTTGCTGAGTATTACCTGGCACACTGGAGTCCGTTATAAATGCATAATTCAGACTAGCCACAAGGGAGCCGCATCAGGATGCTGGAAAATGACTGAAAGCCTTGCATAAAGGAAAGCCAGGGAGTTTGTCTGGTATGTACAGACACTCACCTGCAGCTCAGATTAGGAGCTTGAGTGCTGCTGGTGGTCTTCTAAACACAGGTCTGGGGCAGTGTGCTGTCACATGTTAAATTACCCCACTTTCTCCACCCTTTTCACCATATTCACCACAGCTGCATTGAAATACTGCTGCCTGTCTCCAATCTCCTGATGTGTCTCTGCCACCCTGTCTCCTAATATGACCCTGCTACTATACTTAGCCTTACTCCTCTGAAGGAGTGGTGTGCTCCTCCAGGTCAGAATAGGTGGCTGTGCTGCCACTCCAGGCTGATTACAATGACTCTGGTAAGACAGCTGTGTCTCTTCTTGGGAAGAAAAGAAGCTGCCTGAAGACAGAGGTCTCCTCTCACTTTTCTGTCCACTGTCCTTTCCTGCACATAGAAACAGGGTTATAACTTGGATACCCTGGTGTTTCATTGCAGTTGGACTGCCACTGTCAGACCACAGCCTGTCAGACCACAGCATCTTAGAGTACAGAGGGTGATTTGGAAGGCAGGCAATCTCATTAAGATTGAATGTGCAAGAGCAGAAAATAAGACTAATAAAGAAGAGGACCACCTGAGAATTATTCTCATGACCATTAAAGAGCTGAATTCCTATGTGACAGAACGTAAAATATTGTTTTTAAAAATAACAAACAATAATGACTGTACAAGATTCCTCTCTGGCATAACCTTACTGAGTTGCTACCTAAAAGGAAAAAATAGCCTCCTGAAAGAAGGAACATCGCTGTCTAGAAGATGAATTCCACTGAGATTGATCTCCCACCTGGTATCCTAAGCTCAATTGCATGCAAGTTCAGAAAGGGCAGATATAATCCAGACTCAGAGAAAAAATGTCCTCATTACCTGTGGATCATCCGCCTAGAACTGAGATACTTCCCCAGTCCTGCAAGGTATTTCAACATTGTAAAACCAAATTCAAAGCACAGTCTAACTGGTATTTATTCTGTCCTCAGCCTCATTTATGACAGGTATATGTACACATATAAGCTTATACATAAATATACATACTTCTACATATATTTACTTTCAAAACCACTACATACTCATCTATGTTAAGATATGATCTTCATTTTTATAACACTCCGTTATAGAAATGAATCAGTTTTACAAACATGATCAGGCACTACTTTATTATTTCAACACAACCAGACGTCCCATCAAGGTACTTGCTACACATTCCTCTCATATCCTCCACACCACTACCACAATGCTAGGAAATAGTAGTTTCAATTTGCAAAGGAAAGGTGAGAAAGGTTAAACTAATCAGGCAGTTTGTGTCAAAGAGTCTTACAGTCAAGCCTTCCTTTACCTAGAGCAAAGTCCTAATGATCAAGTCATTATGCAACACAGAGGCTATCCTAGGAAATTTTAAATACCTAGGTGATAGGCAAGATTATTTGCATGTGACCCAGAGAAAGATGAAAGGATGAAACAGAGTTTAACAACTAAAGTTTATGTTCCTCCCAAGGAATACTATCTCCTAGATTCTGTGTATTTGCATAGAACAGACAGACGATTTTGCCAGCAGTGTTTAAATGGATATCTGAATTCATGTTTAACAACAGCAGTAATATCACTGATCCTCAAATACTAGTTTATTATTTAACAAATGTTCTAGCACAAAAGCCTACTTAACGTACAATAACTTTCAACTGCCTAAACTGAAGATTAGTTCCTAAACTGTTCATTCTTCTTAAGTCAGTGAACATTTCAGTATTGCTTCAATTGTTATATTTCTTTAGTATTAAACTTATTTATTCTTTATAAGATACATTAATATTAATTGTTACTTAAAATGCTTTAAGAATTTTGACTGCTTAGCCTTGCTGCTAAACATTTCAAGCATCAGAAATGTGAATTTTAACTGAAAATTAACACTCAAAATAGAAAAAAAAACACTGAAAGGGGAAAAATGTATGCAAACAATGTCAGGATTAAAATTCCTTACAAGATGTACAGAAAATATTCCCAGCATAGAACAAAACATAGCCAGATCAGTATTTCTCCACTGTAAAGGCAAATTCAATTTTGTTACCATTAAGGTGGAAGCCTGAGAGCAGGACAAGCTTTCTAGAACAAGAGAAGAGAAGTTGAATTCAGAGGCAAGCTTTTGTTCTTGTTACCATGGGAGTGATGGAGGGATCCCCTCTAAATATTTCAGTGAGAATAAAAAAGGAGTTTACTGCAGGAGTGTTTTTCAATGTGTACGAGTGTCGGATTAAACTGTTTCTTAATCTGTAGGTTACACTTCCCTCCAGGAACACTGGGGTTGTAAATCAGTGCTATCATAACAACAGGGAACTATTAAAGGCAAAACTAAATGCTCATAAAGGAGAATTCTTAGGACAATAAACTGAAGGAAGTATCTGTACTATGATACAGAATTCAGCCTATATCAGATGCTGAATCTGGACAGGCTTTTTCTATTGGAGATGTGCCTCAGCCTATGTCTACTGCTGTATGGGAGAGAAATTCTTGTATTTTCATGGCAATACAGCTGCCATAGACCGATCATGCAAACTCCAAAACTATGCCTCTACATATTATTTTGCTTGTACTGATAGATGAAAAATAATTGCAAACAATGTCTTTTAGAGTGTGTTCACAGGAAGAATTTCCCCTGTGAGATCAGAAACATCTTAAAAGGAATAGTTTTTAAGCAGTGAGAAAACAGCTCAATCAGAAGCCTGGGGAGTGTTTTGGAAGGTAAATATTACAGACCACCCGCCGCATCAGCATCTCAAGCTGATGATACATGGAGTTCTTAACAAAATAATCAGAATTCATATAGTCAGGTTATTGGAAAATACATGCAGAATTAATGCAGGACTAACGAAAAACAAAGATGAAGCTGAGATAAGATAAATAAAAAAAAGGTGTTAAAGTGTTCCTAAGACAGACCAAAATTAATCTGAACCACCTTGCACAGTGCAGATAAGTACTGAAGACATCTTTTTGCCAATGCGGCTCTAATGAACAATTGTTCTTCACTTAAAAGTTAAATATTAGAGTGAGTAGTAACACAAAAAGAAGATTTTCAATCCTAGTCCCAAATCTGCCAACAATAAACTGCAGACATTCTTACAGCAATCAGTTTGCTTGGAAGTACCTCCTGTCATTCTTTCAAGGTTTTCAGGCAAAAGTCTACTTCACTGAGTTGTTCATATGGCAATGAAAATCATTTTTCTCGGTCTTTGTAGAGGCCCCTTGGCACTGTTAAGTGAAATAAAATATGCTTGAGTTCATATTTGATGTAAACAGTCAACTACTAAAAAAATAAATAAGATCAGTGATACGCATATTGGCAGAGAAGTTAGTCCATGTTTACAAATGTAAAAAGGTAAGTGTTATACTAATGTTATTTTCTCTCATTATTCCTCAGACAAAAACTCTATGGTAGTAAGAAACAATTTTTAAATGCCATTTTAGAGGCAGCCTTTTTGGATGTCAGTTGCAGAACTATTTCAGAAAGAAAAGTAAAACAATGGTTTATCAGCTATACATCTCTATTATTATGTATCTTTATTAATATTATTATCTTTATCATGTTAAATGAAGAGCTATGAAAGGCCTCAAAACAGAAAATGGATAAAGATATTATTGTTACTGATAAGCATTAACTTCTTAACATACTTATATTTAATAAGAATGCAAAACAAGCAGCTCTGACAACAGTTACTGTTATGTATATTCAGATTACAGAAGACGTAAGAATTTCTCCCTCCATAAATCTGCACAGGCACACAGAGGGAAGATGTACACACACAGACACATACTTCCTAAATTTGAATTGTAACTTGGAAAAAAAATAAAAGCAGATGAGTCAGAATTCTTCATGACATAAGAACTGCTAGATGAGGAGATTTCTCTTAAAAATAAACCAGCATAATTGATAAATCACTTCTACTGGGAACATCTAGTGAATATTTTGTTCTTGCAGACTTAGTACTCCAGAAAGCATACACATAGTCATCCACTGGTCTGGGCAACACATTAGGATTTTTCCCAAAACATTCAAGAACCATATAAAAGTTGTTTGCAAGAAAGAGACTGTGGAAAAAAAAAGACTTCGTATACACAGATTAACTGCTTATTGTTCACTTCATTGAATGTGCTGCCTTGAAAACTAAGTATCAGAACCAAAGTCTCCACTGGCCAATTTGAACATATTCCTAATACCACATTAATGTTATATTAAATAGATGGCATGGCAAGAAAATTATCATCCCCAAGTTAAACTTGGGGAGCATTTTTTATGGTTTTGAATGTACTAAGATAAAAAGCACCACTTCTTCCCAAAATTATTTATATGTAGAAGCAAAGTGACAGTATTAAATGTTCCAGTAAAACAAATTAGAAAAATGTACGAATTAAATAATCAAATCCTCAGTTTATGAAACAGAATCTAGAAGATGTTATGGAGACTGGCATATTCTTTGCCTATCTCACTCGAGATTAAACATAGACCTGGAAAAAGGCTATTCACAATGCTTCCTGAAATTCAAATATTTGAGGCATATAAATGCATAATTTGGGGAATTAGTGATTGAAAAGTGTGATACCTGTAAGTCTGCAAACTATAAAATAACAACAGGAGCAGAGCAAGGATTTTCCTTATAACGTTTGTGATAACAAACATGTTTATACACACTACCTTACTTTAGGCAGCAAGTAATTTACTATTCAGATAAGAAGCTACAGGTTTGACAAGGGAAACTGGTTGCTATATTGTTCTTTGGTTTAGGTCTACATCTGTTCCTGCAATGGTTTCAGCTTTGAAACATTTTGCCTCTGACAATTGTCAGGCTGCACATGCCACTTCTTTAAACATTACAAATGAGATGGTTTCTTTTTCCAGATGATATTCAGTTATTCTAAAAAGTAGACTGTTGCAATCAGGAGGAAATATAATGCAGAGAGGAAAGAAAAGGTGATAATTTTGTCCTTTTTCTTTTCCTTATTGTCCCTTTGTTCACCTTACAAAGTAAAAGCAACTCAGACTGGAATCACCAACCTATGAGCTCATAAGGAATGTTATGAAAATCACAAACTAAGATACAGTTGCTGCAAGCAGCGAGTAGGCTTTGTTGAACTGTTCTCAATAATGGTTCTAAGTAGATGTATAAATACTTGCAGTAACTTGGGTCTTCTAATTTGCAGAATAATCATCCTAAATGCATAGATGTAGCCATAATACACATTAAGCTACTGGAAGCTGTTAAATGTTATTGGTTTTGGTATTGCATTCATTCCTTCATTACTTTTCTCTGGTTTGGGAAGATACATGCTTCTGAAAAATCCTAATCTCATACATTTCAAGATTGCTCATAGTCACAATAGGACTTCTTTGTCCTTACAACCTACTTCATAAATATGCATCAACCAAAGCAATAAAAGTACTTCTATATTATATATAGACTTATTTTCACTGTGTTACTCTCATAAATAAAGCTTCACTTAACAAATCTTCTGATACAAGAGCTTCAATGATAATTACAGAATCACAGAATAACAAAAGAATTGCAACACTGCATACAGAACAGTAGACAGAGGAAGGGAGGCAAATTAAAACAGAAGTCTAACATGATAAACTATTCCCTGCAGTTCTGTAATGAATCCTGACCTTAACTTTTTTGAAAAATTTAATGACAACACGAGACTGGATATAAATATTTTACAGCACTGTAAATCTGAACTTCAAAACAAATTAATGTTCCAGAATTTCTTGAAATATGTTTTTCAGTTAAGAAGTAACATCAAACTTTGGGTAATAACCTGGAAAAATAAACCTGTCTTGTACCCAGGACACACACAAAACACTGGATGACCTATATGTGTGAATACATTCTGGTATCCCTCTTCAGCAAAGGGAGAAGTCTCAACCACAGTCCTTCCAGGGCATGGTTTAAAAATTCAGGCCCAAATCTCAGGAAATAAATTACCATAAGCTTTTCTTTGTCCATCACACACTATAGTTGTTATATACTACACTTCAGTACGCTTCTTTGGGCAAAGATGAGTTTCAGAAGTAGAAGAGACATATAAGGAGGTTGCAGTACTCCTTGAGTTTTGTATAACTTTGAGAAACCACTGCTTTTTCAAATCAATACATCTAAAGGTTTATGAGTGCACTTTCTAACCCATTTAAGTAGAAGTTAACATTGTTTGACTCCATCTAAAACATAACTTAAATGGGAGATGAACCAGAAAGTCATCTTTGAGGCTTCCAGACTGATGCTTCTGTTGAGCCTTCATGGCTGCTTACATTGGCTGGATCACCCCCCCCCTCAATTCCTGTTTCACTCAAACTGCAAGGAGGGGGGCAAAAAGGGGAACTTAGGTTCATAACCTGCAGAGAATTGCAGAGTAATGCAGAATTTTGCCCTTATCTATTATTAAAAAATCATTTAACTATGTGATTGCAAATGAATCCAAGACATATGAAAGTATACAATCTACAAATGGACAGGTAAGTTCTGTTAACTTCTGCAGGAAGGTGGGATGAGAAAGTAGGGTGACTCTAATGGTTTACTCACTGCAGGTAACTTAATGCGAGCAGGAGACTGCAGGAAATGTCATTACTAAATATCTCTCTGCTAAGTGGAAAGCCTCAGCTAGAAAAAAACCCCTCACAATAATCTGGAATGGAAATTTCATTTCAGGGGTTTTATTCTCCAATGAACCTAAGTAAATCTGAGTGTGTTTGTGCATGTTGTGTGATGGAAAGGCTCACAGTTTCTCAAGTAGAAGATAACTTGTACCATACTTATTAGTTTGATATGTCTGCAAAGTCTCATACTTAACAAAATCATGATCACACAAGAGGAAGAAGACTTGCAGAAAATATTTTATTATGTACAGGTGTCTAGAGTAATTTTTTTCCAGGAACTGGGTAGTCATTTTATAACAATATTTAAGTATAAAATACATTCCTGATGATTAGGAAAATTGATGTGATTTCTGTATAAGACCAAACTCCATATTGTTAGGAGATGGTAAGGCCAGAATCAAATTGATTTGTTTATATTGCTTCTCATTTCAACAAGGAGAAAAAAACCATTCGCTTTGAAAATGTACATTTCAATTTAATTAATTCAGCTTCTTTTGAGGCTTAGCACTGGTGGAATAGATTTGATGATATTCTTTATAAGTACACTTAATCATTTTATTCATCCTTTTAATATACTGATAATCGTTTCTCCAAATCAAATGTTTTAATCAATTCTGTGTCTATTGTTACATAGTTAGAAGACTAAAACGTATCGTTTTCTTTTTTCTGATAGCGCATGTTTTATTGTTGAAAGTGCATTGTCTAATTGCTTTTTTATTTGTTTTTTTCCAAAGATTTATGCAAGACAGGAAATAACATTATCTCCAAACTACATCTGACAAAGGCTAGTTACTCATCTCCTGTTAATGTTGTATGTTCCCAAGCGATTTTTGGCACTTCCTCCTTGTGAAAAAATGGTAAAAAAGAACAAATCACATTGAGGAAGCCTTGAGCTTTCCTTTGGAGTTAAAAATATATGCAAAGGTTGCTTAATCTCACAAAAAGATTTTCTTTTGTCTTCCTTACCCAGAACAGTGTTTAAAGCACATCCCTCTACCAACACTAACTGAACTTATAGATTTAAAAAAATAATTAAAATTCTCATCAAGCTAGCGAGTTCAAATAAGCACCTACAAATGTGCCCAAACTCCTAATCAAACAAAACAAAACAAAATCCTGCTGCCTGCAAGCTGCAGCTCATCTTTGTTGCTTGGACTACTGAAACCTCTTTTGAGAAAAGAACCTCAACAATGTAGCTCCAGGTAAAGAACAAAAATAAGATTTGTCTGTGATTACAGGTTTACTGTACAAAGCTGTAATCCTTCTAAATTTGTCGTTGATACTTTCTCATGTATGTTGGAAGCAAATGTGTGGTTTTATACTAAATAAACTCAATAACTAATGGAAATTGTTCCTCCTATGCTTCAAAGGCTGACCCTGTGATTCTTGCAGAAATAAGGCAGGTGACTTTGTTTAGAGTTCCTCATGGCTATCCTTCCTCACAGCCTGTTTTTAATGTTTTTTGAGCTGAATAAATAATGCGCAAAAGCTTCAAAAGTTGTCACATCATCACAAGTGGTATTCACAATAGGAAAGATATTTAATTCCTCTGGGACATTTTGGAAAGAAATAGATTGGTGGAGTTCAAGTAAAATAATCTGCTCACCAGCAGAGTATATCCCAGTCTAAAAGGAGGTGATGTGGAAAAGGCATAACTCAAAAACAACTTTGCTGCTTAGGAAGGGGTTGAATCACTTAGAAGAATTGTAGTGACCTAAGACTTTCCATAATTTTTTCCACTAGCTAAGAAATGTTTTGATGTTTCTAGTCTGCATTTAGTTTAGCTGAAAAAGTTAACCAAGTTTCCACCTAGTTGCACATTGGTATGTAAGTATCAATCATTCAAGTCTGAATTAAATACTGCAAATTCCTTTTTGAAAATCATGAACTCAGAGTACAAGGAAATTGGAAAAACCTGAAGGGCAGGCTATGAGTTGCTTGGTGCATATCTGAAATGCACTTGCTTAATTTCTTTTTTTAACCTGAACATTGAGAACATTTTTTTTTAAGTACAAGCGTTAATAGTACCAGAAGCTGTGACTTTACAAAAATACTATCCAGCTCATAATACAGTCACGAGAAGTAGCAGCACCGAAACTGTAAATGAGAGTGCTCTCAACACAAAAAAAGTTGGGAAGCACATGGCTTCAAAGGCAAGCAATATGCTAGGGAGTTGCATTGTTAATGCTGTAGGGAAGCAAAGCAACAAAACAAATTCTGACCAGCTTTCTTTTACAATGTTATCTTTTGAAGCAGAATTTTCTCCATTAAATACATTATGATGGATAAAATGAATTAAAAATATTTCAAAACAAAATAACAGTAACAAAAATAACTGCATTCATAGAGGATTTCAATGATGCCACTTAGTGGACAAAATCATTCTTCAAGTGTTTGAATGCATTTGCAATATAAAATTTCAAAATTCTTGTTAAAATGAAATTCTTTACAGTATTCATAAACCAAAAAGATGAACATATACACACATAGAAGAAGGCCAAGGCTTGTGAACTGAAGCCAGGTTGAAACAACATTTCAAAGAGTGAGGCATAGAAAGCCATCTCCTCTGTCTTCACAAAAAGAAATAGCACAGAAACTAGATCTCCGTCCTGATCTCACTGTAAACACTGATTTAACAAGTGATCAGCAGGTTTTCTGTTTCAGTACAACATCATTATCCTAGTTATTATTATTCATGGCATGGTTATCCTTTGCCACAGTGCTGCAGTAGCCTATAAAGCCTCGTGGTACGCAGTTTAACTGAAAAGTTCTGTAAAACCAACAGACTGTCTGGCACAAAAAGTATTACACTTTAAAGGAACTGTCGCAAATGAGTGTTGAGTTTTATTGAAGCATTTACTAAAGATTAATTGCTAATTAATAAATATGTGTGCTTTGGTGACCAGGAAGGAAAAATTAGCCTTACCAATCTGATCTTTATGTAGGAGTTACACAGGCAATAAGATTTTATTATCTTCTAAAGACCTTTAAACATTATGTTTTTAATGATAACACTTGGAAATAAATGGTCAATTATTAATGCATTGAACAAGCTTCATAAAAATGTTCACAAAGATTAAATCATATGATATCAACACAGATATGACACAGATAGAACATGTCTAACAGAAAAATGATAAAAAGTTAGCAGAGCATTTAACTTTTTTCTGTATGTTTCACTATTAGCAGAACAAACAAGTGCACTTAAAAGGTTTGGAGTTTTTTGCCATAATATTTGAAGATGAGATCTGATAAAGTACATTCAGACTATCCTTATCTCAGAGTTCAGTCTCCTAAGCCAGAAAATTATACTGGGTTGTAATATATATGATGGTACTCCCTAAGGTGCTGATTGAAGATCAAAAGAGTTTTGCAAAGACTTTGTTTTCCCTTTCTCACCTTATCACTGTCAAAACACTGATTCTTTGGATAAGAAAATAGTGGATGTATTACTACATACTCCACATTTTTAATGTCTCAAAAAAAAGAAAAATAGCCAGTCAGGCTGTTGAATTCCTTTGCAGTAGCTTTTGAGCTCCTTTTTAGATTTTCCTGAGTACTACTTCTTCTTATAAGAAGTTTCCCACTGCATATCCAGCCTTTCAATGAGCATGATTGTTGTTCAGTGAAGAGGGATTCCCATAACTGTCGCAGATGGTGTCAGTTATTCCAAGAGAAGGTGAGTTGCATGGAAGCACCTGAAAATTTACTTTTCTTTCTCTCTGAGATGTGCACACCTTCCCCCCAGCCCTGGCAGTTTCTCAGAGGTAAAGTACTATATCCATGTTTATTTTCTCTTCCAGTGCAGTGGAAAAATGGACAGAATTGCTTAAATTTTGTCAGTGAAATACATAATTGCAAAAAACCTGTTCTTCTCTGACTTTATCATTGAAAATTATTAATTTCCCAGTGGTATTACAATGCATATGTATGAATGCATCCTGCAATGCTTGAGTAGCTTGTCAAGTCAGATTCTAACAACAAGAAATAAGTTTAAATCCCCTGAAAAATGTGTTTCTCTTATTCCCCTATTACCTGTTTCATTCAAAGAATATTTTTCCAGTAAATTGGAGGAAGAGGGAGAAGGAGTAAAAATCAGATTTTCTCAGTTTCTCAAATATACAACTTTGCATTTTTTTCTCTTACCTTCCTCTTTCTTACAGTCTTCCCTATAATCCAGATGGAGACAACTTGCTCTTTTATGACTGATTGAAGCACACAATCAAAGGTGCATAGTTACTGCAGACATAATTCTCTAAATTCTCTTTGTAAGATAAATTTTCCACCAGGAGACAGGCAACTTGAAATCATATCAGTGCACAGATATAACTAGAAGGTAATTATTTCAAGCCAAACTTCCTTGCTGCCACTGAACATTGATCCTTCATCAGTAACTTCACCATTTACAAGTTCTTGAAAATTTCATTCCTTACTGAGAAAGGAGAAGGAATGTGTTGGGTACCCTCCTTATTGCAGGAAGATGGAACTGCAGAAATAGCTTGTCATTCATATTATTTAATTCTTTCTTAGGTTCCAACTTATCAACCAGCATTCCTTCAAATAATTGTCAAAAAAACACCACAAAACAGAAAAAAATAAAAAGCTCGAGATATTTTTCTGACAGAATTCACAGAGTGAAAAATTGCCTATAAGCTGCTTCTGTTTCTGGGCTGACACAAAGTTTCTCAGAGATAGTAGTTTGCTGGGAGGTCTCACCAGAGCTGCTCATTAACATCCCGGCACCGGAAGCATTGCTCCACGATTTGATATCTTTTCTCACCAACATAGCAAGCAGAGAAATCTTCCCAAACTGCTGAGGCAGTCTGCCATGGTGCCCAGTTCAGAGGTTACCTGTACTGAATTCCAAAGGAAAGACTATAACAGGAATTGCTCTCCTGCTGCCTGCAGGTATTACAGGATGGATTCAAACGGCCATAGTTCTTCCTCTGATTCATAATTTTTTTTCTCTCTTTCCCAACAAGCCAAGTCTCATATGAAGTAGATTGTTATAATGATTTCTTCTTATTCTTTTTCTTCTCCAGGTGACAGAAAGGAGAAGTACAGCCCTGGTCTTGTCAGCAAGAAAGGACTAATGCTACTTAATGGAAACAGAATTTCTTAGCCTAAATTTAAAATATGTATACTCCTTCCTCTTTGGATATAGAGTACTAGTATTTATTCTAGTTTGAATTTTTGTGCTCTCAGAGTTTGTATTTTTGAAGGAAGAATCCAAAAGTCAGATTTTGCCTGCTTTTAACATAAGGAGAAAAGATTGGCTTGCATTTCTTCTGTTTCTTTGAAATAACAACAATAACAACAATAAAAAGAAAAAGTAGCTGAACCCTTCTCTCACCATATGGAACAGAACAATCCCTTAAGCCACAGCAGCTGATGTCACCTTTCAGAGACCACTCTTGTTGGGGATAGTTCAAGCTGAAGGATGTTTCTGGGAAGAAAATTTAGGATACCACGAGGCTCGTAATATCGGTTGTTTTGCATTCCTAAAGGCATAGCTGCTGTGGTGCTGTCTGGCACACTGGCAGTCATAATTAGTAACAGCTTTGCTTACAGTGGGCTCACAGTGTAGAGAGGACTTTATCAGGTTCTGAGCATAATTTTAACGGTATCTGAAGGCTCCAGTGTTCTCATGCCACCAGGGAAATTATAATAGTTCTACATACATATGTTTTCAGTGTAATTAGAATAAATCCTGTTTTTATTTTTGCCATTGATGTCACATTAAAAGCAGTCATTTAAAAGGAAGGAAATATGAAAGGTGGAGGATGAACAGCTCCTCCCACATTCCTGACTCTTCTGAGAAAAGGAGGCATGGCATGCTCTGTTTCTATGCACAGGTGACTGCCCCATTTTGGATGGAAAAACAGCACCAGTAGGGCAAAAGGCATAACGCACACTTTCAACAGTCACATCTCAATCCAGTTCTTCAGTGGAGAGGGAGAAACCACCTCAGACTACTTCAAGAGGAAAATGCAGCCAGCCATTGCTGAACAGAAAGACGTTAGCATTCCCTTGGCTTAATTTAGTTATTAGCTTGCATTGCAACCTCAAGTAAATTTTATTCCCATTTTATTTTTTTTTCTTAAATTTACTCTGTAGAGGTAGTTTCTGGTCCCATTGGAGGTAATAACTCATTAAAAGTGATAAGTTCCATCCAAGAAAGCTAGATAGATCTTTCTTAAGCAGGAAATTAGTGGGAGATTCCAAAAAAACCTTGATGGTCACTTGAGCTCCATTTAATATAATTATTTGCCATGTTGCAGCAATCTGGCACTCCTTACACCAGCAACAGAAAAGACAATATTCTTTAAGAGTGTGTTATTCAGACTTCAGCAACACAGTGCTATGTTTTTCAGCATTAATGGTATTTAAACTCTGAAAGGTAAAAAGAGATTTTTAAAAGTTGTGGTGAAATCTGTATTAAAATCTAGGGGAGTAGACCAATCAGGAAAAAGAAATAAAAAAACCCCAACAACTCTAATGCATACAGTGTCAAATAGGAGGTGAAAATCTTCTGTGTACTTGTATGCATCTTTCCACATCAGTCATAAAGCACATGACAAAATCATGTGCTTCATCTTTGTACGAGAGTCTATAAGCACACTGGTTGAAAGAACAATGCTATAGAACCTCAAGCCCCTTTGTTTCTGTTCCTTTCAGACTTTCTCTTGCTCATCTATCCCCCCCCCCCTTTTTTATTTTCACAAGTCATAAAGAGACATAAAGAACAGATATTTAACATGAGGATCAGCCTAGTGATTCTCCTAATCTTGAAAGACAAAGCAAGAGGGAAAAGTGATCAGCAGTAACTTCCAGCCTCAGTATGGGGGCCTGTGAAACATCCAAGGAACACCTAAAGTAAGAGATCTATTCCCTAAGTTACTGAAATGTTTATGGAAGGATATGCATTCTACTGTATTGATGCTATTTATCTAGCATGAAAAAAACCACCTTTTTTTTTTTAACTTTAGGAAAGCCTCTCTTTAAGGCGTAAAATTTATTGAAGTGTTTTGGGGTTTTTTTGCAACCATTTATAAAGATGAAAAAAAGGAACAGGATGAGGGGAAAACTCTTCTTAAAACAGTTTTGTTTCACTCATCTGAGAGCTTTAGCACAATACAGTTATTAGATAAACATATTCCTAATCTATTCCTTCCTTATCATTATGTCCCTGCAATCCAGCATGGAAGACTGATAATAAACTTTTACTTTGGTAGTTAACTTTCATCTCTGAAGGGTGGAAACCAAAATTCTTTAAATCTTAGTCTATAACAATCACAATTAATTAGCTATTCAACCAAAGACTATAGTCAGATTAGTTTTAAAAAACCAAGAACCAGGACAAGTAATAGATGACAGCCGCAGCAGCAAGGAATCAATGGTTTGACCATAAATTGGAAAGGCATTGAATCTTCTTTCCCTTTGGCAAAACAGAAAAATATCTCTGCTTTAAGAGAGAAGCCCACAGCTGGTCTAGCAGAAGCAAGAGTATGGGGACTTCATGAGAGAATCATGATGGCCTTCCCTGAGTCACAGGTAGTAGTAATGTGACTATTTACACCACTGGTGTCAGAAGTAGCAACTAAGATACAGGTAGCCAACAAATGAGGAGAGCAAGATGCTAAAAACAAAATGTACAGTCAGTCTAAAGATGCCACTAAAGCACAGTTCAGAGTGACTGTAGTGTCTAATTGCTCTGCAAAGCAAAGTCCTCTAGGTAGCATTATAAAGAGAAGAAAGTTAAAGCAGAGGTGAAAGTTAGTGGTGTTTTAATTGACAAGCTTATGTGGCATCTGTTATAAGCCCTAAATAATACTTTGGTACTGTTTATATTTATTATATTTTTTATAACTTATTATACTTACATTGTACATCCTGTCCATTTGAACTTCTACAGTGCAAAAGGATTTAGTTCTGCTTTCCCATTAGCTAAAGAAGGCGATCTCCTTCTTCCTATACAGGGACAGGAATTATTCTGTAGTAAGGTCATCACTTGCTACATACATTACTGTGTTTCCTAAGCTATTAGCAAGGTTTAAGTAAAAAAAAATCTTAAACTCTAGGCAAAGTAGAGAAAATTTTATACTTTTTAAAAAGCTTTTAAAAGCTGCCACTAGTAAAGGAATAAAAAATACTCAAAACCTTTCATTAATGCTTGAAAGGTGCTATTCTAGGTCACAATTAAAAATAAGTAACCTAAATTTTCATTCCATTTTCTTCTAAATGGCCAAATTTACCTGGATGCACTTCCAGTTGAAAGGCAAGCTCATCACCAGCACAGTACAGTGATTGCTTTTTGAAGGTACCTGGTTGCTGCTTACTGCTGTTTATAATTTTGTAAATTAATGGGCAGAAAACAGCATTAAGGATTCTGCAAAATACTGCTGGAAGAATGCTTAATCTTCTTATTTCATACATACTCATGCAGAGGACTTCCTGCTATACTGTAATTTGACCTGTCAGATCTAAGTAAGCAGAACAGGGAAGAAGATTTGCCATAATTAGATAACATCTTCTAAAAGGACGTAAAACTAAACTGGGTGAACCCGGTTGGCTGGGAAGTCTGCTTCAGAGAACTGCAGATCTTAAGGTCATACCAGCTCCTTTTTAAGATAGTAATGGAGCTACAGGCTCATTACGCTTTAAATATTATCTCCTTGTACTCTGACATATTTAACACCTTTGGAAAACAGCTATCAGATTATGCTGACAGCCACAGCATAAAAAAAAAGTCAAAGTGCATATTGTTTGTCATAATTTTTCAGTTTATAAACAAGTTCTTCACAATAAGTGTGCATTACACTTGAGTTATATGTTATTTATTTACTAGGACTGTAATAAACTGCCTCCTGATGCCCAATTCAGAAAGTCAGTTTAGTAGGTTATTACGTTTTCTAACTACTTACCTGAGCTACCTTGCTTCTTATACCTGGATTGAGGATTGTTAAATGACCAAGAAAACAGCTTTGGACCTCAAATCTGTATTCAAACTTCAACACACAACTGACCTCTGTTAAACTGCTGATCCTCAGTTCATCATTAGTGAAAATGTATCTTACTACCTACTGGAAACATGCATTAAGAACTACAATTTACTCAGGTGCTGGGATATTAAATAAATACTGCTGTATCTGTAACTTTGTTAAAGTAGTAAAGTTCTAGAAATACTTCAGCCACCCACAAAGAACCACAGAGCCACTTGGTTATTTCCCCACAGAGGAATTGGGGGAGAGAATCAGAAGAGTAAAAGTAAGAAAACTCATGGGAAGAAATAAAAACAGTTTAAAAAACAGCTGTGCACATGAGCAAAACAAAACAAAAAATTCCTTCACTATTTCCCATCAACAGGCAGGTGTTCCATCATCTCCAGGAAAGGAGACTCCATCAAGTGTAGTCTTTACCTGCAAAGACATCACTCTGAACATCTCTGCCTTCCTTCATCTTTATCCAGATTTACGTGCTGAGCATTCGCCAGATGCAGGAGCTTTAGACTCCGAATGTGTCACAGCTGTTTTGCTTTTAGGTCTGACAACACATGGTCTCATTGGAGCAGGATTTGTTCCTTTGGATGAAACACAATATACTAGTTACTAAAGGCTAGAAAAAAATCAGTGCTGAGGAGTGGGCTCCTTTTTCTAGGCTCAACTGCTGGAGCTACTCTGAGTGAGTGCAGGGTCTGATTTACTGAGCAGAGGAGATAAGCTGAAACTATAATGGCAGTAGTATTTTTTGTTATTTTCTCCACACAACAGGCTGCACATTTCTGTCTGCTGGTAGTTGGATCTGTGCAGTGAACAGATCCCAGCAGCGATGACCCTGGAAGAAGATCTGCGAATAGCAGAGCAATTTAATTATGAGAGTGAGATACAAAAGTAATTTTCTTCCTTACCCTTGCTGGTAGACATCAGCTTCTACAGAGGGAAAGTCCAACTGCTCATCCTCTTACCTTTCATTTGCTATGGAAACCTTCTGATTTAGAAAGGACCAACCCATCCAGAATGGTGTCAGAGGACCACAGACATACAGATAAGTCTGCCACAACTGCATTGGTTTAGTATTTTGCTTTCCTCATTCAAATATCAAGCAGACAAAGTACAAGGATTAATAAAAGCTGGCTGGATAATATAAAACCCTGCATCTTGTAAGTCAACATAATAAAGTATCAAAAAAAGGTTTCCTCTTTCCTGCGAAGTTGTGTCATATGCCTCTGGCAGCTGGTGTTTTTCAAGGGGATGCAGAATATCATGATAAAAATCCTAGACTATGTGAACTTGAATATTTCTTGTGTATTTGCATAAAGAAGCAATACAAAAGTTTAAGATGGTGGAGGAAAAAGCAGTAACAGGTTCTATTTCACTTTCATTTAAAAGCAGAGTGAAAGGATGACTTGAAATAGATTGAAAGGGCAAATCACTTACTTCAGCAGGAAAGGAAAAAATTGTTTATGCAGCACAGCTAACAACCATGTGAAACCAGCCCTCTGGACAAGGAAGCCCACAAGCTTTCAGCAGTACAGGGAAATTAGGTCTTACAATAAGGAAGATGGAGGAAAGTGGAGAAGGTGCAGAGTCAAGGGGATTTTCTTTAAGCCTCCTGAATCATGTAGTCTCCTAAACCAGCCACAGAAATAGAGAGGACCAAAGTGGTAAATACATTTCTTTTGATGCTGCTGGTTTCAGAAGAAGTGGTTCAAGCACTCCTTGGAGCCACATAAGTGTTTGGCTTTTCCCTGTCTCTGAGTAAATTGTATGAGGGAGGTACACTTATGTGACACTGTAGTAAGTGAAAGCCAAGCTTCTACACACATATATATATTTGTAGCCTCTTGGGTGTGATTCAGATTAATTCACACATCACACACTTCTCCCTTTGAAAAGCAGCTGCAAGAAACTCGCATTTTAAATAGAGGGAGGGAATAATTCCAGCAGACATGGGCAGCAGAAAGAAATAACTGCTCTCTCCTACCTGACATCTGCCCATTTGAAACAGTAAATACTGAACTTATCAGCCCAATGAGGAACGCTTCTGCAACTCAGATTAAAAATGAAATCTGTTCCCAATACACTGAATTCCCACTCTATATGGGCTCTCTGACTAATGCACTTAGTAACAATAAACCTTTCTATTCATTTACTGTAGTTTAATATAATTAATAATCTAATTCATCTACTGTAGTGTAGAGCCACTTGTGCTTCACGATTCAAGAGAACCAGCCAAAAGATTTTTCACTGTGAAATATTAGTTGTGTATTTCTGATCTCTGCAGCAGTGATGTTTGCCTCTGCAATATCTTGGCCTGCTCAGCCTACTCATTCTGTTCAGAGTACTGTTTCATAAATTCCCACAGCAGCTTCCGATTGCAAGTCTGATAGATAGACTGCTGGTTAATTTCCATTAAAAATAATTTTAAAAAAACTTTAACTTTTTTCCCCTATATTCTTGTTCATTGAAAAATTAAATACCTGAAGTGGAGGGGTAATGATAAGGACACAACGGGACTGCTAACTGATAGCAGAAACTCATCAGTAATAGCTATTCTTTTTTCTGGTGCTAACAGACTTAACCACCAGTGCATTAAGCACCGTGTAGATACAATGGGTTGCCTGAGCATTCTGCTAAATGCATAGCAAAAGTCCTACACTTCTAGAGCCTCTGTCAGTCCTCCATTGTCTCCTGTTTCTTCCCTTTAATATTGGTAAGTTACCAAAAGAAGCATACAAGAGGCAGTGTGGACTACAAAATGGAGCGTGGTCCTGAGGATAAAGATCATTCTTCTACTGCTGATTTGTTTCTGGTCTTTAATTTTTTTAAACTTAGAAAAGTCATGTTATTTCTTTGACTAGTTTCCTTCATCTCAAAATTGGGAATAACTTCTTGTCTTCTAGTGGAACTCATTGATTTCAGTGGAATAAACACTAATGGCAACTTGGTGCAGAGACATGCTGTGAGGAACGGAACTTCCTTAAATAAGGCCAATAAGGGTGTTTTATTATGATTCTTCCTTCAATATTTTCAGTTCTTGAAACTTTACCGTGTTATTAAAATGTCTTTCTGGGAGAAGGACATTCTTCTTAGGTTATAGTGGTACAGTAATCTGTACAAGTCAGGGTTCTAACCTTTATTCCTGTTGTGGCAAGACAGGGAAGGGAAGGGAAGTCTTCTGTTTAAGATAGTGTTACTAGCTGTGGTGGAAGAACATTGTAGAAAAAAAAAGACAGTTTAATTTCTTATGGGAGAAGGAAGCATCAGAATAACAAAAGAATGGACAGATTCTATAATAAAGCAATGCAGATAACATATTTTTGTTATATTGGAAAGGCATATAACAATGACATTCAAAATGCAGCCAGAGCATCTGCTGAGAAAAGCTTTTAGGTACATGCTCAACTTCCAAACACTTGCTTAAGTCCATCGAACTCAACAGGGTGTGAATATGTATCTGAAGCTCTGAAGCTCATTAAATCCTCACTTAACAGGGAAAAACAGTGAATCAGAGTCTAAGAAAAATATTCTTAAGCTATGCAGATCTAATTTCAGGCATTAGTACTCTATATAAGTGCTCAGTGGGGGTATTATTCTAAAATCTGATTACAAAATATTAGCCATGGATTTCTTTTTTTAAAATAAATAAATAAATAAATTAGGAGCCTTTTACAAAATCATTTTCTGAGTTGCTGTGCAAATATTACACAGAGGCCTCAGGCTTGACACAGATTCACTACTGCTATAGAATCATAGACCAACTTGGGGTTGGAAGGGACCTTAAAGATAGTCCAATTTCACCCACCCCCTGCGATGGACAGGGACACCTTCCTGTAGATCAGGTTGCTGAAAGCCTCATCCAGTCTGGGATACAACCCTACCAATACGTTATCTTCAGTTTGCCTGACTAAGAATGATATGCCGGAAAATGATGACCTAGAAAGTAGCAAATCACTTTTGTTCCCTAGAAAACAAGAATCAATAGTTCTTCCCATTCAATAATCTTAAAATATTTTTCATCTCTTTATCCTATCAATTTTTCACAGCAATTCAAATTTTCTTCTTACTACAAGGTAGCTTTTGCAGCTGTGTTAGTAGCATTTTGTGCAATAGATAGTATCTTCCTTTTATGGTGTACTATTCCTCTCTCTTCAAAGATCCAAATGTAGAAAATCAAGCCTGACCTCCACATTGTATCGTATTGTATCGTATCATATCGTATTGTACGGTAATCATCATTTCTGCAGAAATTATCCATTAATAAAATACTCTTTTCAACATTCCTTCCATGGGATGGATCCTAGTTTGAACCCTAAACCGGACTTGCCTGAAAAAGTCCTAAGAGATCTATATCTGAAATTCATAAAGTTTGTTTCCACCTGTAAGGTCTCATTACCATAATCTTTCTAACACAGGCTCACAGAATATTTAAATAAGAAGCAATTTTAAAATTGTTGGTTTGCTTTTCTTATTTACATGCCAATCTTGCATAAACATTCAACTAGTTTATTTAGAAACTGCCATAACCACCATTATGATGCTGAAAGTCATATCTCAATGCAAATTTCATACCAGTAAGAAACTGATTTTGTTCCATAAAAACCTATTAGAAAATCAGCCAACTGACCTCTTTTGCTCCTAATAGCTATTTAAAAGACAAATGATCAGTTTTAAATGGGAAATCTAATTTTGGTTTAGATTAAACACTGCATTTCAAAAAGAAAACTTCATCTAAATATAATTGGATGAAATTACTCTGAACAAGTGCCAAAATCTACTAGTTGAATGCAGCTCATTATGGCTTTCCTCTTTGGCTGGAATAACCATTAAAACTTATATTTCATGTTTGGCGAATTCCCAGAGGTTTTTTAGTCACTTACAGATGAGTCAGACAATCCGAATCCCTGTACACATTATCTACTGTTGTCTACACTGGTTATTCTGTCATGAGAGAACCTCACAACAGCAGAACCCAAATCAAAGTATCACAGAATCATAGAATGGTCAAGGCTAGAAGGGACTTCTGAAGGATATTTGCTGCAATCTACCCACTCAAGCAGGAACACGAATTGTCCAGGACCACATCCAGGTGGCGTTTGAATATCTTCAAGGTTGGAGACTCGGCTGCTGGAGGAGGGGAAGGCTGTGGATGTAACTTCCTGGACTTCAGCAAAGCCTTTGACACAGTTTCTCACAGCATTCTGCTTGAGAAAACTGTCAGCCTCTGGCCTGGACAGGCGCACACTCTCCTGGGTGGAAAACTGGTTGGCTGGCCGGGCCCAGAGAGTGGTGGGAAATGGTGTGAAATCCAGCTGGAGGCCAGTGACAAGTGGGGTTCCCCAGGGCTCAGTGCTGGGTCCAGCCCTGTTCATTGTCTTTATCAATGACCTGGATGAAGGCATCGAGTGCACCCTGAGCAAGTTTGCGGACGACACTAAGCTGGGTGGAAGTGTCGATCTGCTGGAGGGTAGGGAGGCTCTGCAAAGGGATCTGAACAGGCTGGACCGCTGGGCTGAGTCCAACGGCATGAGGTTTAACAAGGCCAAATGCTGGGTCCTGCACTTGGGGCACAACAACCCTGTGCAGTGCTACAGACTAGGAGAAGTCTGTCTAGAAAGCTGCCTGGAGGAGAGGGACCTGGGGGTGTTGGTTGACAGCCGACTGAATATGAGCCAGCAGTGTGCCCAGGTGGCCAAGAAGGCCAATGGCATCTTGGCTTGTATCAGCAACGGCGTGACCAGCAGGTCCAGGGAGGTTATTCTCCCTCTGTACTCGGCACTGGTGAGACCGCTCCTCGAATCCTGTGTTCAGTTCTGGGCCCCTCACCACAAGAAGGATGTTGAGGCTCTGGAGCGAGTCCAGAGAAGAGCAACAAAGCTGGTGAGGGGGCTGGAGAACAGGCCTTATGAGGAACGGCTGAGAGAGCTGGGGTTGGTTAGCCTGGAGAAGAGGAGGCTGAGGGGAGACCTCATTGCTCTCTACAACTACCTGAAAGGACGTTGTAGAGAGGAGGGTGCTGGCCTCTTCTCCCAAGTGACAGGGGACAGGACAAGAAGGAATGGCCTCAAGCTCCGCCAGGGGAGGTTTAGGCTGGACGTTAGGAAAAAATTTTTCACAGAAAGGGTAACAGGGCACTGGAACAGGCTGCCCAGGGAGGTGGTTGAGTCACCTTCCCTGGAGGTGTTTAAGGCACGGGTGGATGAGGTGCTAAGGCGAATGGTTTAGTGTTTGATAGGAATGGTTGGACTCGATGATCCGGTGGGTCTCTTCCAACCTGGTTATTCTATGATTCTATGATTCTATGACTCCACAGCCTTCTTCATAGACAGTTGTATATGTGCCTGTGTACTTGGGTGTACTTACAGACAAACACAATGATGCTCCAGAACCTTTATCAAATGTTTTCTCACAGTAACTAGACTTTGACAGTGAAAGATTTCCCAGGAGTAATTGCAACCAGAAATGTCTTAGAAGAAATATATTAGGAAATGGGAGTATTGAGCATATTCCTCCACATTCCTTTCCAATTTTTATGAACTTAGTAAAATTGGTTGCAGTGTTGGTAATGCTCAGAGAACATTTTAGCTGATCTGAAACAACATGGAAGATGTGAGGACTCATCATGGAGACACAGGGTAGTAAAACATTGTCTAGACACATTTCTGACCAAAAGCTCCCAGCAATTGATCAATATCCTGAACTATATATTCTAAAGCTATGAGCAAAATATCCAAGAAGTGGTAAACCTGTTGAATTACACCTCACTTCTCTTTTTTTGTTTGTGTGAAGTATAACAGTGTTCCAAAACTTTCAAAAAAATCTGTAGTAATCCTTCATATCTAAGTTTTTCTTGTGTCTCTTTGTGCAGACTCTTCCCTCCTGAAAGAAAAGGAATTAGTGCAGACTACTTGGTTGGAGTGATCCCAGATTACCATCTCAATTCAGGCAGGACTTTTATAGAATCATAGAATCATACAATGGCTGGAGTTTGAAGGGATCTTTAAGTGTCATCTAGATCAGACTTCCTGCAAGAAGCAGGAACATATTCAACTAGACAGATTGCTCTAAGCCCTGTACAAACTGACTTTGAACAGTTCCAGGAATAGTGTTTCTATCACCTCTCTGAGAAATTTGTTCCAGTGTTTTACCTCCCTTGTCATAAAAGATTTCTTCCTTATATCTAGTCTGAATCGATCCTCTTCAATTTTAAAAGTTACCCCTTTTCCTGTTGATATAGGACCAATTAAAAAAATCTATCCACGGGACGATCCCAAGCAACTAATGAGGATCCCACTTGCATCCATATTCTAGAAAACTAGTTTCTTTTTCATTCCAGACATGCCTCTCTCATTTTGGCTACTGCTGTCTAGACAGGTTCCAATGCTTCTTCCGTCTCATGGATCCTGAAGGTGGGAGTCATCTAACCCCAAAGTACTTACATCCAAGCTAAGCAGCTTCAATAGAGATCTGGTCAGTAAAGTTTGGAAAAGTATTTTTCTGATCACATGCAGACTTCTACTTCAGCATGAAACAAATTGCACTCAATCTTTAACTGATTCTGACAAGCAGCTCTGCACTTCCTGTAAGGAGAATGTGTGTAACCAGCTCAGACCTACCTGCCCCTTTCTATAGGCAATCAAATTAGGCAATGAATCCCTCTGCATGTCTTCTATTGAACACTAAGTCGACCAATATCTGCCACTCACAATTCGTGTTTTCATTTCATCCTCTCTGGTGAAGAACACAGGAAAACGGGAGAATGGAAGAGAAATCAAGTTATCAGCAAAATGTATTATTCAGATACACAGCATCTATCACTTTCCACATTCACAAAACAGTAAAGCCACAGCAGTAGAAGTGGAAAAAGAATAGCTGAGGAGTTTGGAAAATCTGTATGTTCTATAATAGTTCTATATCTTAGTTCCTAAGTCTTTTCAAATACAAAGGTCCTTTGCCTGGGTTTATAGCCCTTCATTAGCAGAAGTTAGCTCACTACTCCACCTAAATGAATTTATGGAATACCCAAGGGGTAAAAATGTTGTATTTTCAGATGAGGAAATAAAAAATTCAATAATCCTACATAGAAACAAGGTACATAGAACTGGAAGACATGAGTTATGTCTCTCTCTACATCTGGAGGAAGTGGTCATTCTCATAGAACCATTTATACCTTGCATTAGATAGACTTAGCTAGAGTTTCTGGCTTCATGTTTACCCCAAGAAGAAACTTTCTCTTCTTCTTGATATCACTCAAGATCTCTCTGTTCAACCAAGCTGGCTTTCTCCCCTGCCGGCTTTTTTTCCAGAACATGGGGATGGCTTTCTCTTGAGCTGCTAGGATTTCCTTTTTGAAGAGCTCCCAGCACTCATGGGCTCCCTTGCCCTTAAGTACTGTCTCCCACGAGACTTTGCCAACCAGCCTTCTGAAGAGGTCAAAGTCTGCCCTCTGGAAATTTAATGCTACCGTCCTACTAACAACCCTCTTCACCTAGAACAGAAAACCCTATCATCTCATGATCACTTTGTCTGAGGTGTCCACCTACTGCCACATCCCCCACAGGGCCTTCTCTGTTCACAAACAGCAGGTCCAGGAGGGCACCCTCCCTTGGTTCATTCACCAGCTGTGCAAGGAAGTTGTCTTCCACGCACTCCAGGAACCTCCTAGGCTGCTTCCTTTCTGCTCTATTGTACTTCCAGCAGATATCAGGAAGATTGAAGTCTCCCACAAGAACAAGAGGCATCAATCTAGAGATTAACCCCAGCTGTTTATAGATGAGCTCATCAGCTGCTTCTCCTTGGCTGGGTGGTCTGTAACAGACTCCCATCACAAAATCTACCTTCTGGTGCGCTCCTCTGATTTTAACCCACAGGCACTCAATCTCCTCATCACCACAATCCATCTCAATGGTGTCCATGTCCTCCCTTACAAAGAGGGCTACCCTGCCTCCTCTCCTACCCTTCCTATCCTGCCTGAAGAGTTTGTACCCCATATCACCCCATAAAATATCACTTCACTGTTTCCCCATCAAAACTGAGAGTGATTGGATGGTGCATATGTAGATCCTTCTTTCTCTAGTGTTATAAAGAAGATGGCTTCATGGCTAAGCACCTCAGGTGGTCTTGTACCAGCAAGGTTTGTCTTGCACCAGAACTCTTCAGTTTCACTACTGCAGAAGTCAGTAATGCATAAACCATAGACATAAACTGAATAATGAAAACTAGGAATTCATCCATGAGGAGACCATGATACTATTAAAGCAGCCTGGGAAAAAAATGTTAGTTTACTGTGGTTTATTTAAAAAAAGAAAAAGAGTCTGAATGGGGCAGGAAAGGAGCTGGCCCACTCAGTGTGCTCACATTGCAAATAAAGTGTTCTCCATTGTGAATTCTGGTTTTCATTTGAACTGTAAGGTAAGAAAATGTTGTTTTAGTACCAAGGAGTAATTTGTACAAACACTGAGGTTTCCTAAAAGAATTTGTTTGAAGAATTTAGAATACATTTTAATTTTTACTCTCAAATGGCAATAATATGTACTAAGGCCATGGAGGGTTGTGTCTTTATTTCTGCACTAACCACTCAGGGGGTGGTTTCTGGCCACGGACAATATCTGGCATTGAACAGATTATGTCTGCACTAGTAAACCTTCTTAACCTTTAGAAGAGGGTAGCCATATACAAACCACTTTGTGTGAATGGTCTCCTGAGATCATTCCTGATCAAACCATTCTGCTTCAGAAACTGTCAGCCTCTGGACCGGACAGGTGCACATTCTCCTGGGTGGAAAACTGGTTGGATGGCCAGGCCCAGAGACTGGTGGTAAACGGACTTAAATCCAGCTGGAGGCCAGGGACAAGTGGTGTCCCCAGGGCTCAGTGCTGGGTCCAGCCCTGTTCAATGTCTTTATCAATGACCTGGATGAAGGCATTGAGTGCACCCTTAGCAAGTTTGCAGATGACACTAAGCTGGGTGGAAGTGTCGATCTGCTGGAGGGTATGGAGGCTCTGCAAAGGGATCTGAACAGGCTGGACCACTGGGCTGAGTCCAATGGCATGAGGTTTAACAAGGCCAAATGCCGGGTCCTGCACTTGGGGCACAACAACCCTGTGCAGTGCTACAGACTAGGAGAAGTCTGTCTAGAAAGCTGCCTGGAGGAGAGGGACCTGGGGGTGTTGGTTGACAATGACTGAACATGAGCCAGCAGTGGCCCAGGTGGCCAAGAAGGCCAATGGCATCTTGGCTTGTATCAGCAACGGCGTGACCAGAAGGTCCAGGGAGGTTATTCTCCCTCTGTACTCGGCACTGCACCTCGAATCCTGTGTTCAGTTCTGGGCACCTCACCACAAGAAGGAGGCTGAGGCTCTAGAGCAAGTCCACAGAAGAGCAACGAAGCTGGTGAGGGGGCTGGAGAGCAGGTCTTATGAGGAGCGGCTGAGAGAGCTGGGGTTGGTTAGCCTGGAGAAGAGGAGGCTGAGGGGAGACCTCATTGCGCTCTATAACTACCTGAAAGGAGGTCGAGGAGAGTAGGGTGCTGGCCTCTTCTGCCAAGTGACAGGGGACAGGACAAGAGGGAATGGCCTCATGCTCCACCAGGGGAGGTTTAGGCTGGACATTAGGAAAAAACTTTTCAAGGAAAGGGTCATTGGGCACTGGAACAGGCTGCCCAGGGAGGTGGTTGAGTCACCTTCCCTGGAGGTGTTTAAGGGACAGGTGGACGAGGTGCTGAGGGGCATGGTTTAGTGTTTGATAGGAATGGTTGGACTCGATGATCTGGTGGGTCTTTTCCAACCTGGTGATTCTATGATTCTATGATTTGCAGGAATTATTCAGAAACTTGTTAGTGGGTGGAGGACAAAATTATAGCAGAGAAGACTTTGTAAATATACGCAGTTGTTTTTCAGCATTTTGGAAGCTTCTCTCAGTTCTTGTTGTACTGTAGAGTTAACTTTATCGCATATGGCAATCCTATCTGTTTTATGTTATGGTGGAAGAAATTAGGAGAGATTGAGGACAGGAAAGAAAAACAGACTGAAGGCTAAAGAAGACAAAGTATGGAATTAATTTCATGTATGTTTTGAGGGAGGGTTGTGTTTTCTTTCTCCTGAATTCAGTTCTACTAGCCTGGTAAGAAACCTGAGATGTACACAAACATTTAACTTCCAGATGTCTGAAGACTCATGAATCGATATCCCATTTTCCAGAGTTACAGTAATACTGGATATCAAATTTAGTGACTTGTAGTTTGAGGTAAATTAGAGTCAGTTTTTTGACTAACTCAGCTGCTGTTAGTAATTTTGTTTTTTTGAAAGCTAATTGAATATTTTTGAGATAGTGTTCTTCTCTAAAGTGATAACACAACGCATTGGTGTTCAAAAAGGCCAATGCTTGTACTTAACAAAGGTCATCCTCAAGCTGGTGGAAAGGGGCTTCACCAGCAAGGAGGGGTGAATAGGGCAGGTGACCCTAAATTGACCAACAGAGTATTCCATCTCATATACATCAGATTTGGTAAAAAATTAAAGGAACACAAGGGTCGTGCTCTTTTCTGCAATGGCTGACATTGGGTGAGGATCTTATCTGTCTGATTGTTCCTGATCACAGATCTGTGCATTTCTGAATCCAGTTCCTGTGTCCAGCTCCCTCCTAGTTATAGACCCATTCCCTCATGTTTATTCTGCAGCATTTGTGGTGACATATAGTCATTGAGGGGTGGAACAGGGGTGCAATCTCATATATTTGTGTATTTATATTTATATTTAAAATTATCATCATCATCATTTCATTAAAGCTGCAGTTTTAGTTTCCAACCCATAAGCCTTTTTCCTCTCATTTCCGTCTCCCCTTTCCCTTCAGAGTTTGTAACCCAAACCCTAGAACCTAAACCCTAAGCCTAAGCCTGACCTTAAGCCTAAAATCTTGCCCCAACCCTAAACATAAACTGTTAGTCTTTAGCATGAAAATTAATCCCTAATCTTAACCCTAACTTTAACTCATAACCCTAACCTTCACGTATGTCTATAAAACTTGTTTTGTTCACAAAAAAATATGGTAGATCCCTTTTTTTTTTTCACCAGTTCAGTGACTGTAGCTCCTCCTGTTCAGTGGAAAAATATTATATCCTGAATATTGTAAACTATGGAGGATACTACAAGCTACTGATAATTATTATTGACTTCAAAGACCAGTTTTTCTAATATTTTAACTTCACGGCTTCCCACAAAGAATGTTGTAGGTGCTGAACAATAAGCCAGAGCAGGTGAGCTCACACTGAATATATTTTACCATAGTGTCAGCTACAATATTAGGGTACTAAGCACACTTCATCATTTTACAAAATCATGCAAGTAGTTTTACAACAGAGATAACATTGGATGATGCAATTTTATTTAAGGAGCTTAAAAATATATTTTTTAAGTTTATGCATGCTTTCTGGGTTGTCTTTGAGTTTAACAGAGGTCTATGTTACCTAAACACAAGATGTTCTGACAGTTAGGGCACAAAAGACTAGGCAATAATTGGAATGGTTTATGTGTTTTCCTACATCCCAGCTGCAAGTTCAATTGAGCATGTTTTACAATGCTACCTTGCCAATCTTCTATCATATTCCCACTCCTACTGCACCAAAGTTTTGAAATCTACAGCTGACTAACAGGGCTAGCTTCCTTTAAGCCCTGAATACGTTACACACAATGTTTAGGACAATCTTGAATGAAACATTCAGTGCTGTCCTCACATGCTCCAGACCAAGCACAGTTTTGTTCAAATAAACAAAAATGTGATGTAGAGATTGGAGATTACTGAGTAGGTTCCTTGCTCATCAGCATACGCTAGCCTAGATGATCTCATTAGCAAATACTTCAGTATTATTATAGTGTTCAGCTTAAGTGATAAAACAGACCATAAGTAAAAAACAGCACTTATTATTTAGTACCTATCTGACAATCCATACCTATCGCAGAGAAGGAGATGCTCTTAGATGGGGTACTAGAATGCTGGGGAAAAAAAAGATGGCACTGCAGGTCTATCAGAAAAACTATCAGAAAAGCAAGCAATTGCAGTGTATAAGTAAGACTGGCCAGCAGTTAGAGGAATTGAACTGTGGTGTCACAAAGGAGCCTTCAAATTAAAGAAATTGTCTACACTCTGGAAAATTGTAGAATATTAAAAGCCTCAGCAAATAGATTATTAGAATGTATGGGGTCACTAGGCACATCACCACGATAAAGAAAATGGTTGAAAATGAGTACGAAACCTCAAGGAGAAACTTCACAGCATTTGTGAGTAATTTATCCAAGGTGCCGGCAGAGCCTGTCTTCTTTTTCACCTTATACTCCTCCCCTGGAATTGCTTGCTAATTCCTTCTCCCTCAGTTATCTCTGTGACAGGGTATGTATTTGTGTAATGTAAAATGTTCCTCCCCCACCTCCAGTTCTACGTGTATACATACACCTATCACCCCTGGAATGCTAGGGTTTCGGTTATGTGGGGAAACCAAAACCTAGGTTAAGGGAAGATGTAGGTCAATGTGTATCATTATATTCCAGTACTGGTACAAAATATAATCCATCCTGGGCCAATGTTAACCTGCTGTTGAGAGCTGTTTCATTCAGACAGATAGCATAATTTAAAAGAATGTGGAATTAACCCTACAGGAGGGAGAAATCAGATTTCTTGGCCTCAGGTTGATCCTACTTAGGATTATAATAATGAAACAGATAAGAGATAATTGCCAAACAGTGCTTAGAAATCAGATAAATGTGATCAGAATTTGCAAGGACATAAGAATAAATAGAACTGAAGTACAGGAATGTAATCAGAGGCCAGAAGAACACTCCAGAGACTAGTGAGGAAAATTGGAGCAGACTTTGATGATGTACAAGGGCATGACTCTACAGAATTTTAATAATTAATTGTCAGCAAGTGTGTTTGTGGACAAAGCTTCCTATGAAATCTGCAGCTATTTTAAGGATCACATGCTGGTGTGGCAAAGAGAAAATCTGTAAGGTTTCTTCTGCCCGGAGACTCCATACTTGTACTATACGTGAATGATCTGCTACTTGTGAACAACTTACAAATAATGCTTGAAAGATGCTATTTATCTACATATTGCTTTAGCAGGGAAAGGTATTGTGCATCTCTTTCTAAGATTCAGCCACAATAATAGTAAAATATTTAGGATTTATGTTAACAGAAGAAATAAGATTAATAAATCCAGAACCAGTTCATGCTATTGTAGAAATACCTTTACCAGTAACAAAGAAATAACTGAGGATTTTTAGGCACAGCAGGGTACTGCAGACCTCAGATACCTGGGCTAGGGAAGGTGAGTGAGTCACTGACTAAAGCTACCAAGGCAAAGGAGAGGAGCTCATATGTTGAAGTCCAGAGAGAGAAAAGGCTTTCCAAGCTACTAAAAGGAGCTTTAACTTCTCCTCTGGCTCTGGGATAGCGAGATTACGCCAAGTCCTTTGAAATATTTGTGCATGAGAACAAAGTAGCCCGCGGAGGCTTTACTCAAAAGCTAAGTCGACACTACCACCATGTGGCTCTTTACTCAACTGCGTCCTGTACCGACAGGGAACAATCCTTGTGTAAAAAGACAGCAGTAACAGTGACTACTGAAAAATAAGGAGCAAACCATTCCTTCTGGGTCGCCTACCAACCATGTATGTCCTGCACAAAGCAGAACCGATTTTTACGCAACATCCTACACAAGCACAGTGCCCACAAAAGGACATTGCTAAGAATTAATGATATTGAACACAAATAATGTGCATATTAAAAGACACAATGTTTCAAATCAAGCACTGCTTCTGTCTGTTCCTCCCACCATCATGATTGTGAACCAGCTTGAGAGAATGTGGGCAGCTCCAGGAATACATACGGCAGTGAAAAGGGTTGTGAGTTCTTGTCCCACAAGCTGGAAGTTTTCTGATGCAACATGCAAACAGGAGGCTGAAAGACAACCATGTTATTTCCATTCCAACGACTGCAAACTGATTATGCTGACATGCCTCCTGTAAGCAGACTAAAGCACCTACTGGTAATTGTGGACCAGCTCTCAGGATGGGTAGACTACTCTGGGCACTGAGAACACATGCATTTCCAAAGGATGAAGGAGTTATGATTTCATGTCATTTCTGTTTCCTTTCCAGATCTACTTGGACATGGGACTCCCCAGATGCCTAGTTAAGAAGACTGTCTGAGATTGTTAATAAATAAATATTTCTCTTCATTTTGAGACAGTATTGTCAGTTGGCAACTTACACTCCTTTGAAGAAGGAAGGAAAGATGTAGTATGAGTTAAAATCAAGACTATTAAAAGAGGTTCGTCTCACATTGAGTCAACCCAAAATTATGTCTTTATATTATCTTTCTTTGCAATCAGCAGAAAAAAACTCTTTTTTTTTTTTTTCTTTTTTTTTTCTGATCTTTTCTGGTTTAGGAAATATTTGTTACGCCCTTTTTTTTAATCCTCCATTCATACATTTCATAACATAAGATCCTATGGCCCACCAGTTAAGTTGCAAAATGCAACCAGAGTGAGAAAAGAGAGTAGACTAATTTGTTTGATCCATGTGCTCAGTTTTGTTCTTATAGTGGGGGGAAGGGGAATGGATAAGAGAGTAGAACAGTTAAGCACAAATGACAGTAAGAGACCTGAAGCAAAGAGAATCACCCAAGATTTGCAAATCTAGGAACTGTGCCAAAAAAAAAAAAAAAAAAAAAAAAGAATTGGTGTATTTTTTCCACAAAATACACAAAATACCATAAAGTGTTTATAAAACAACTAGAAACACATTTAAGTACTAATAAGGCTGAGTGTATTGTTGTATTGGTACAAGTGTTATTTTACAGGTGCACTGCCGGTTTTCCAGCAGCTTCTGGAATGCATCAGCTGTTTGAGAGTACACACACTGAGACAGGGCATAAAGAATAGCATACTGTGATGCTGAAAAGTTTCAAGCTGGGTTTTCTCCTATCTAGCAAAATTTCAGGTTTGTTTTTGCAGATAGGAGGTGTTCGTAATATTTTGTTTATGTGACTTTCAAGTTGTGTACCATCTCTTCTTTTACTGAAGGGTTAGAGACCTTTCTTTCTTTTCTCCTAATTTTGTTATTTTAAGAGACTGTGTGGAACCTTTGTAGTCTTCCCACATGGCAAACATTGTTGAAAATTCAATCTATATGTTCAGCAATTGAGCCATTTTTAGCTGCAGAGTGTTGTCTGTTCTCATAACTGATCACAGACCAAAAACCTCACACAGAAAAATGTCCCAGCTTTGATTGAACTCACAGCTTTTCCTCTCTCTAATGCATAAGAATCCACATAGGCAGGAAAAAAAATAATTCTAACCTGACAAGAGGATTTTAGACCTTCCCAGAGTCACAATCCATAGGGTTCATCAATTCTAATAGGATTACAAGATAATTCAGGACCATTCCTGGTGAATGATGCAGGAGACTCATGCCATTTCTGATGACAGAAAGAACAAGAATTGCTATTAGGCCTTTTCACTTATCTCAAAGGCATTCCCTGGGATGAAATATCCTTTGAAGAACAGCTTATAATTAACAAAACAAAATTTAAAATAGAGAAAAAAGATCACAATTAGTTAAATGCTGCTGTTACAACCAATTATTTAACAAAGGAAAAAAACCTAATGAGCTAACTAAAACATCTCAGACTATTATTATCAAGCAGGATTGGTAGCAATTCTCATTTATAGCATTCAAATTATCACTTAGAAATGCTTTTGTTTCAAGGTCACTGTAGAGATGGTAAAGGTGAAGCACAGAAAGTGAATGTCAGATCTTTTCCCTATATAGGGGGCTGTGATATTCATTTTATTGGGTGGCCTCGTTGACCTAAAGAAAGCACATTGGTCAAATCTGAATAGAAGCCTTGTGAAGGGAATGAATAAACCAATTACTTCTGGAAATACAAAGCAGAAATGGAAGGACAACAAGTATACTCTTCTGCTGTCACTTTCCTTCCCTATTCAGACTCTTGCTTTAGCCCAGGAACGACTTCCTTTTAGCAAAAAATCTACATGTCCATATATATTCCCTGGAACTCCACCCCAAATGGCTTTGTTTTGCCTTCATCCTACAACTTCTGTCTTACATCTTTTCTGTCCATCCCCATATCCAAGCTGTCAAAGCTCCCTCGAGAGGATGACCAAGCCTGTGGCATGCAGACTGCTGCCTGTGGCTGGGAATTGCCTGGCTGCTGCCCAAGATTACCTCTCATCCCATTAGCACTTAAATTCAGCAATGTAGCTCCATGAAAGACCACCAAGAGCCTCCAAGAGGGCTTTCTGCTTGTATTGCATTTACAGCACCTACCTTGTATTGCACCTTACAGCACCAACGACTGTCACTCACGTGACTGCCGCTCATCTGTAAGATTTTCTAGCTCTAGAATGATCTGAATTCTCACTTTCTTATCTAGATTTTCTGGTAATGGAAACCCCTTTACAAAGCCTTTGACACTGAAAATAACACACCAGACATCAATTTTCCCTCTTACTGTTCATAGACATCCTTCCTGTCTCTCCACTTCCCAGATATCTCCAGAGAGGTCATCCCAAGCTTTTACATTGACCTGTACCATGAAGTTTCCACAAAGGAGAGAAAATCTCAACTAGCAGAAATGCATAAAAACAGAATCTATGGGTTATTTAGAGACTTTCACTAAGTGGAGAAAATCAGTTCAGCTTTCATTTAGCCCTTGATTTCTTCTGGTTTCAATATCCATCTATGTATATCACACAAGGAGAATTGCTGTTTATTCAAAAAAGGGATAATTTTTGTCCCCACAATGGGACTTGGGCTGATTTCTTCCAACTATTTCAACAGTACATACCACTGTCGATAGCAAATATTCTAAAGGAACAGGGTTGGCAATGTGACATCATCTCTTTTTGATCCAGTTGATAGGATAAAAATAATGGGGTTTATAATTGCTTTCAAAATGACATATTTTGTCACAAAAACAACATAAAGGAGAAGACCTATTTCTTGGTATTAACTTGACATCTGTATATGAATAAGTATATTCTTTCCCTGAGAAATTGTATAACCTGTTTTCATATCTAGTATAACTCAGGGAAAAAAACAAGCCAAACCAAATAGTTATTAATGTCTCATGAGAACATTCACTGAACTTTCGAGCTGATTAGAGGTCAGTTTGTCTGCACCCAGTCCTCAAAAAATGCAGAAATGCAAAAAATGTGTTTGTATCTGTGACAATAGTGACATTGCTCAGTTCTCAGCAGTTCTATAGAAAATCACATTTGTATTTTTCAAAAGAAATCCATCTCTGATGGAAGTGGCTGGATGGTATTCATCAACTAAACCAAGAACATCAGTTGACTTGTTTTGGTTAGTGAATAAGGAATTTTGATAAATACTGTTTAGTTATATCTGCGAGATTCACATATTTGCCAGGGGTCCAAACTGACCATTACAAGAAAAAAACATTTTGGTACTTTATAAGCCAAGCCTGTTCCCTTCAGAAGGAGCATAGGTGACCATCACATAGCTCAGCTCACCTTGATATGACTGTTCCTGGAACAACCTGACCTTCTGTCTTACATCCCTGCGCTTGACTACACTCCTGTTCCAGTCTGCTCCCATCTCGAGAGCAACTCACATCTGTTGCTAGGCTGTGTACAGACCTGACAAGATCCTGAGAGGTCCAGTGGGACAGGTGTTGTTGTTTGCATTGTCACAGTCAATTGGATCCATATTCACTCATCAGATCTAGGTTTTAATATCTAGCTCTAGGCAGGTCATCCCATACTGGCCAGAACTTACATCTGTGGCCAGATAACATTTTAATCCAAAACCCTTTTAAGACCTCTGATTTTCCATAAAAGCATTTCTTTGAGAAACATTTGTCTCAACCGTTTTCAGAAAAGCAGCTGTCCAGTCAAATATTTTTTTTCTTGATCATTATTTGAGGAACTGAACTTTTGCACAGAATAATAGTGGGCAGAAAATAATGGAAAAAAACCCAATGAATGTTAATTTTCCAGGATTAATTCATTAACCTTTATAATCCACACAAGATATATTCGGCCAAATACCATATTAGTGACCTGAGTAGCTTTTAATTCCTAACTGTGACAACTTTTCTTTTCAGGGATAGATGAAGCTGAGCAGATGAATTTTAAACTTGGCTGAGGACAGTGAGGTGTTTGGAATCAGGCGTCTAAACAGGTGGCTCTATTTTGTCTCTGATTATTATTGAGAAACATTGGGTTTGCAGTACTTGGCAGTGCTTGCAATCAAATCCTTTATTTAGCTACCTAGAAGCAGACATATATGGTAATTTTCTCTGCACCTTCTTTTATTAATTTTTCCCATATGATGCTGCCTACTCAGAAAAAAAGTATAAGATTTTATAGGCTGCAGATGTGCAAGACTTCACTTAATCTGTAGTACATGATGGTAACTATCCACCAGCACTAAATTCAGCAAAGGATTTTAATTTAAGTATTTTAACTAAAATTCAATCTTACCAAACTTCGTAGAGATGATAACCTTGATGGGAAAGCTACTATCCTGGGAGCTGGTTTTGTGTTATTTAATCTTTTCTTTCAATTTTTAGTTAAAAGCATTATCTTATGATTTTCAACAAACTTGGTAGCCCAATAAGGAACAACAATATAGAGAAAAAAAATAGATATGGTTTTGCTAAAGTATCTATCCCCTTTTTGAAAAGGCTTTCCTAAATCATCTATCCTCTTTATTCCAACCTGTACTGCTGGTGTTGTCTAGTCATAATTCCATGTGTCTTGTCTGGAACAGAATTATACTTTGACTTTTAAAAGAATGATACATCACTAGTTGAAGACGATTGTCTATTACACCTTACCATGCTGACAGAATTAGAACTCTCTTAAAATTCTGGTTCAATTCAAATCAAATGCTGTGCGAATTGTTCCAGACATCAAAGTGTGATGGTTCTTGCATAGTGGAAGCAATATTTTCAGAGGGGAGCTTCTTATACTTGAAAGGGAGTGTTACTCTGGTTAATATCCTCACCTTATGTTCTTGTCTTTGCAGAAGCTGTATCTCAGCAACATACAGAAGAAGTAAGACCAAAGCAGAAATGTTTGCAACATGAAGTAAAAACCTAAATTAGTAATTAACCTTACCTAAACTGATTGGATTGTAACATGGGTATTTGTTAGCACTCATAACTATTTTCTGAAGGATCCAAGGCCAGACAGCTGAACACTTACAGTAAAACTGGTTGCTTATAAACAGCGGGTTTCACTTCCATTCTGTCATTTCAATTTCTATCAGGTAAAATGCTTGCTTTCACATTTGTAGAAGTTATTCGCTACAGAATCATGAGAAATTGGGTAGTCAGGAGGACAGATATCTAAGGTTGTAGGGTAAATCTAAAGTAAATCAAAGATTGTTTTCTGTGATTATTCATGAACAATTAAATCCAGTGACTAGAGTTCTTGTTACAGCAAAAATAATGAAATTGGAATATACAACAATCAGTTCAAATCTAGAGCCAATGTTCATAAAAGTGCCCAACACCGTAAAATGAGCTAGGAACAAAATGCCTGGTAGGATGTGATCTGACTGTTCTTCTCCACTGTTTGCTGTGCCAGCCAAGTTAAACAATGCATACGATTGCCCTTGAAGAGATGATTTTAGGATGCTGTAGTTTACAGTTCCACTTACACAATAGCTTGCCTCTGTACTTTCCAGGCCATGTTGAAGAACATCTTTCTGGTGCATTACTTCTGCATTGCAGCCAAAAAGGCACATTGTCTAGATGTTGCATAAAAATTTTCTTTTGGTTTCATCTTTTATACCATGAAAAGAAGATTAATTCTGAAAACATTGTCATATTGTTCTTATTCCACCAAAAGCAAACAAACTCCTTCCTCCTCTGTATTTAAAACATGAGGTAGGTGAGTCAGTTTCTCCACGGCTTTGTGCTCATGATACCACTTCACATTTCAAGTACTACATAAAATACAACCATATGCTACATAGAAAATAGCACCTTGCTTTTATCAAATAGTGTTACAGAAGAGACTAAAGGATGGTCATGGCAGCAGTTGAATAAAACTTGGCCCCACTGACAAAAAGAGAAAAAACTTTCAATTGTATTCGACACAACTATTATTCTGTTCTGTATTTTTACCCAAACTTTTTTTCCAGTGGTTTGTTGTTTATTTATATTTATATTTTTTTTTATTTTTATTTTTTGTTGTTGTTTTATCTTTAATTGTATTCTCTTTACAGTTCTGCCTAGGTCACATCATATCAATCATGTGAATGCAAATCAATGGTTTACTAATTCAAATGCATAGTTGTCTTATTGTAGATTGTCTTAGATCTCTTAAAAAATTACTTATCATGGCAAAACACAATTCTGAGGTAGGAGACAAGATACAAAAAAATTCTGAGGTTGGATCACTGTTATACTCCAAAAAATGTTGTCAACAAAAACTAAATGCCACAGTACATTTAAAAAGGCTATTGCAAAGACTGTCTAGGAGATCTGGGGTTTCTTTCCTAGCTAATCAGCCATTGTTCTCTCTGAAAGGATTTGTTTTTCCCACCTGTGGTATCTTTTAAACTTATTACTATTCTTCATTTTCATGTGTATCTAGAAGATTGAACAGAGATCATTATCTATAATAAGATCAAATTTCATAGAATCATAGAATGATTTGAGTTGGAAGGGACCTTAAAGATCATCTAGTTACAACCTTCCAGCAGGGGCGCCTCCCACTAGATGAGACAGCTCAAGGCCCCATTCCAACCTGGCCTTGAACATTTCCAGGGAGGGAGCATCCACAGCTTCCCTTCACAACCTAAGCCAGTGTCTCCCCACCTTCATCACAAAGAATTTCTTCCTAATATCTAATCTAAATCTTCTGCCTTCCAATTTAAAGCCATTTACCCTCAGCTATCATTACATGCTCCTGTAAAAAGTCCCTCCCCAGCTTTCTTGTAGAGCCCCTTCAGGTACTGGAAGGTCTCCACAAGGTCTCTTTGGAGCCTTCTCTTCTCCAGGCTGAACAACCCCAACTCTCTCAGCCTGTCTTCGTATGGGAGGTGCTCCATCCCTCTGATAAATTTTGTGGCCCTCCTCTGGACCCATTCCAACAATTCCACAACCTTCTTATGTTGGGGATTCCAGAAGTAGCCAGTGGATTTCAACATAGTAATTTATGTGTGTATGCAGATGGCAAGTAATCCAATGCACTCTCTTTTAGTTTCCTCAACCACAAAACTGCAACAAAATACTACTGTTTGGTCAAGGGATTGAGGCCAGGTGAGGACCCTCCAGGTCTGATTTGTCTACAGTAGCAAAATGTTGAGAATGGAAAAAAATGTGTTCTGTTTACCTGCTTGTATTCTGAGTAATGATATGGCTGTAAGGAGTAAATTAATCTGGCAAAAAGTGGTTTTGACTAGATGTGAAAGTAAGCTTGCTGCTTATGCCTAAGCTAGATGAAGGGGTAGAACAACAAAATAGTAAAAAAAAAAAAAAATTGGAGAAATCTTGGATTGCCATCCAGTTTTGAACTACTCCAAGTTAAAAAACATGCAGAAAAAGTGGGCAACAAGATGTAGTCCTTTTTTCTTAGTAGAGAATACTAAGTAGATGGAAAAGTTCTACTCTATGGATTGCAAATGCAAGAGTGGCATTTTCTATTTAACCAGTAAAAAGTAGGAACTGAGTATTACAGGTCACTGACATTTGTTTTGATAATCTCTGAATACCAGCTCTTCTCATCCCTTTACAAAATAAAGGTGTGCGCTCTGCCTGATTACTTACTGGCCTAATAATGTGTGATTCTCTGTTTTATGTACTGTGATCAGACTTTTATGGAAGGCAGATTAAATATTTTCTGTAATTGTGTGCAAATCATAAATATTCTCTCACCACTTTTATGACTGAATTTCAACACTCACCACTTTCTTTACTGATGCACATCTCTTGAACTTTACACCCTCCTGAATATAAATGGTTCAAAAAACTGTCTGGTTTAAAGGAAAAATATTTAACACTTCTTTACATAACACAAGTGCAAGAAAAAAGTGCCTGGAGGGCACCAACACGCCCCACAAAGAGGAGGTACCCAGCCCCAGGAACTCTCCCTATCCCTGCAAGAGGCTGCATCACCAGGAGGAAAAATCCAGCACAACAGAGGACACCATCCATGGGAGTCGTGTTCATCTACCATCTGCACCTCTCCCTGCACATAGAAGATACACAGGCCAATAGAAGGATCAGAGTGTTTTCCTATCCCACTGTGGCTGTGGCGCAAGTGACAGCCTTCTGTGTGGCACATAATGTGGCAAGGGCAGGAATTTGTTGTGAAAATATATCCCTAAATTGCGTCTTGGGAGCCAGGAAGTAATCCAGCCATCACCTCTTCCTTCTATGCCACGGTCACAAGTTTTTTTTAGGCAGCTTAAGCAACAACCAGTCCCAGAAGCAGGAGAGGTAGGAGAGGTTACCAGGGACACTTCACTCTAGGAAAGTTTCCCAAAACCCCCATTTGCATTTGGAACAGCATCTGAAGGTATTCCCAAAGTGACAGAGCTGGGTTTAAGTGCACACACACATCTTGTTCAACATTTCTCATCAGCACAATCGGCACGCTAAATGTGATAACTGTGACTAGGCACGTGCATTCATGTCAACTGCTGAAGCATTCCTTGGGACAGAGACGTTGAAGCCTCAGCATCCATTAGTTCCTCAGATGGCAAAGCAGAATCGAGGGAGCAAAGGAAGAAACTCTAGCCCACTAAGGTTTGCCCGTGCTTAAACCAACCATTCCCACATTCCTTTTATTGATCAACAATGGAGACCATGGCTGATCCCCAGCTGGGACCCTATTGGACATGTGGCAAAACCAGATTCCCCTCTGGCCCACTCTGCCTTTATCACCTGCTGCACAATCACAGTTACAGCAGGATTTTGGGTGGGAAGACCAACCACTCATATGGCCCTGGGATGCGGCAGTCCGTTGCTGTGCTCCCCAGTGGGCTGGTCACCATAGTAGCACACCCAGAAGAAGGAGTGGAGTTCAGGGAAAGGCAGGAGGAGAAATGAGGAGAAAACAGCATGCATAGACTAAGTCAGGGAGATAGGAGTTTATTTCCTGTGTCCTGAATAAAGAGTTGAGGGATCCCTGCTACTGGAGCAGCGCAGCCACTTGAAGGGCTGGGGAGAGTCCTGGAGGCTGGGAACCCTCACCTCTCTGGGGTGCAGGGTTCTCCCAGCCAGGCATTCCCTGTTCCAGTCCAGAGCTGAGGGGCTGTAGCCCTGGGCAGAGGGACCTTCTGCCATCACATCTTCCAACTCATCCTGCAGCTGCTCTGCAGGGAGAGGCACAGATCTGGGGCAGCAGTGACTCCTATGGAGGGTGGCTTCTGACATGCTAGTTTCCTCTTCCTGGTGGTGCAGGAAGAGGTGGGGAGAGTTATGGGTGCTGGGGACCCTCTTCTTTAGGGGATGTTGGGCCCCTACAAGCATGTTGTCCTGACCACCTCCTCTGGTTCCTCCAGGTACTGCTCCTGCAGGGATAGGCACAGATAGGTGGCAGCTGTGACCCCCATGGAGGGTTTGATGTGCTGGCTTCCTCCTCCAAGAAATGTGGGCTGGGAGTCCTCCTCTTCAGGGGGGGATAGGGCTCCCCAGGCAAGTTCTCCAGATCAGGAGCAGAAGGGCCTGCTGCTATCAAATCCCCTGGCTCCTCCTGGCACTGATCCTGCTCTGCAGGGGCAGACGTAGATGAGTGGCAGATGTGACCTCCATGGAGGGCAGCCTCTGACATGTTGGCTTCCTCCTCTGGGCAATGTGGTCTCTTCCAGGGTGTGGGAAAGATCAGGTCTCTGCATTCTCTTGTGAAAGTAGTCCCCAATGGCACTGTCACCAATCCACGCGTCATCTACAGCAGCAAAAACTACTGTGATACTCACTCGAATACACTAGCGTACCAGATACGAGCACTGCAGAACCAGCGCTACTGGCAGCTCTGTAATACAACTTGCTCTAGAAACAGGAGAACTCACTTTATTGCACAGGAAGGTCACTTCCTTCCACATCTGGCTTCTTCCTTGCTTCAAAAGGTGACTGAAACCAAGTTCCGTGTGCACATACACAAACACTACAGCACAGAGACAGAGGCCTCCAGCAGGAAAAACAGTTTCCCACCTTGGAGACGTTCCTGGTTTCTCACATATTGTCAAGTGACAGACAAGTGTTGGAGATGGCAAGATTACAGCTCATCTCAATTCCATTGGCTGACTGACAGTGAAGACAAGGGCTGATACCCAGTTGGGTCTCCATTGGACCTGTGGTAAAACCAGCTTGCCCTGCAAACCAGTCTGTCCTCAGCATCTGCAGCACTGCCTGTGTGTGGCTGCAGCAGCAACTCCTGCCGGAGGAAGCACCGCGCGTAGCCCTGGGACTCTGTAGGCTCACGGCCGTGCTCCCCAGCAGGCTTGTGCCACCGATGGTAAGGAGTGTAGGCCAGGGAACGGCACAAGGAGAAGCGGGAGACAGCAGCACCCAGAGACCGGGTCAAGGAAACAGGAATTTATTGCCCTTTTTGCCAAATAAAGAGTTGACGGATCCTTGCTACTGGCAGGAGCAGCACAGCGCCTTGCGGCGATGAGGTTCATCCTGGGGGCTAAGGGCCCCTGTCTCTGGAGGATGCGAGGCAGAAGTACCTTCTGGCATCACATCTTCTGGCTCATCCTGGGGCTGCAGATGCTCTGCAGGGAGAGATGCAGGCAGCAGGGAGTCACAACACTCACAGGAGATGATTTCTGACGTGCCAGCTTCCTCCTGCTGGTGGCATGGCCTCTTACAGGGCTGGGGAGAGTCCTGCAGGCTGGGAGCCCTCCTCTTTGAGGGGCATTGGTGTCCTTCAGGCCAGCTGTCTGGGCCAGGAGTAGGAGGTCCTGCCGCTATCACCTCTTCTGGCTCCTCCTGTGGTTCTTCCTGCTCTGCTGGGATGGGCACCAATGAGGGGTCCCTGGGACCCACAGGGAGGGCAGTCTTGGACGTGCCGGCTTCCTCCTCCAGGTGACGTGGCTTCTTGCATGTCTTGGGAGAGTCCTGGGTGTTAGGCCACCTCCTCTTCAAGGAGCGCTGCTGCTCCCCGGGCAAGTTTTCCTGGCTAGCAGCAGAGGGACCTGCCACCACCACCTGCCCTTGGTCATCTTGGGGCTGATCCTGCTCTGCAGGGATGAGTACTGATGGGGGCTGGTCAAGGCTCTGCTGGATGGCATCCTCTAACACGACGGCTTCCCCCTCCACATTGGAGCCTTCAGAGTTAGAGGAGCCTGTTTGGGGGATAAGAGCACTCTCCTGGGGAGTGATGGGGCTGGCGCTGGCTGCAGGGGCTTCCAGCTGCCTCGTGTACTGGTAGACCCGGTTGCCACAGAGCTGCACGGCAGCAGTGATGAGCTGGTGGACGAACGTCTCTGTGTGTTCTCTCAGGTAGGGCTGCAGCTCCCTCACCAATGCTGCCTGGTGCAGCCCCCACAATGACAGCCTGCTCACAGTAATCACCTCCCTCACATGCACCTCCCACCACTGGTTCTCGAAGAGCCGCTGGATCTCCCGTCGCAGCCACAACAGAAGGGGCCTGATGTGATTTGGGTGGCTGCTGAAAAAGCGTGCCCAGACCTCAGGAGGAAAGCTGTCCACCTCAATCCTAGGCACTGGCCCCACAGCCACCTGATTGTTTTGGTCATCTTCAGCTGATGGCTCTGCAAGGCGTATCACATTGAATGTAAAATGCTCCACTGAATCTTCCAACTGCATCTGTAATGTGAGAGACACTGTAGCTGTCCTACAGAGCGGGCAATTTGGCCGCTGCCTTACCCAGCGTATTGCACACTGGAAGCACAACTGGTGCTGGCAGGGTGACAAGAAGGCGATGTCCACTTCTTCTTCACTGCAGATCGGGCAGCACCACCTACTCTCCAAGCCCATGCCCTCTGCACGTTCTGGTGGGCTGGGGCGCGCTGAGGATGAGAAGATGTTCTCCATCACTGGTGGTGCTGCAGCAGATGTTTTGCACTGCAGAATAGAGGCAGGCTGTGGTCACTCGCTGTCCTGGGAATGGGACAGCAGGGAAGGAAGAAATGCCCAGGTCCCTCGAGCAGGACACACTCCCAGCTCCCTGAGCCCTCCTGCCCAACCCACAGCCACTCCAGGGGGGATATTTCCCTGCACAGCTCACCTCTGCTGGTGCAAGCATGTCCTGTGGTACCTCACTGCCTGAACCAGACAGGGCAGGCAAAACACAGGGAACGGCTCTGGGATGGGCACTGAAAGCTGCCAACAACAGCCTCCAAAGCACAACCCAGCACCACTAGAAGTCTCTCTCGGCCCTCCAGTCCTCACAGGAGTCCAGGCTCGAGCAGACTGGGCCAGGCTCAGGCGATCCCTGCAGATAAGCAGTGAGGGCTGTGAGGTCACAATCCATCCCCCAGTGGCGTTACCGTTCACCACTCAATAATGTCACAGAGGGCCTTCTGCCCCAACGGGCACACAGCATCAGCTGAAACTTGGGACTTTGCCCACCACAAGATGCAGCCCAAGCAGAACTGATGATGGCGTGGCTGCCCCAAGGTGATGCCCTTTGGAAAATCACAGCACACACTCGGTAGGGCAGCTCCACTTTGTGTCCGTGCCCGTGTTTGCCCATGTTTGTGCTCTGCAGTGGACTGAGGAAATGCAACGATGAGAAGCTGCTCCCCGTGGCTGTCACCAGTGATGCCAAAGATTGCTGTGTGCTGCAAAATGGAGAGAAGCCACTGTTACTTCCTGTCCCAGGGACTGGAGGGGAGGAAGGAATGCCCAGGCCTCTTGAGAAGGACATCCTCCCGACTCCATGAGCACCACTGCTGCCCCCACATCCTCCCCAACCACCCTTGTGGGGGCATTTTCCCTCACAGCTCGCCCTTGCTGCTGCCGGCAAACCCTGTAGCATTCAGCTGCCTGAAACAGGAAGGACAATTTTTGACTGATAGCTAGAGCCAGTATAAATCCTGGATCAGCAGAACTTGCTGGACCCAGTCTTTGATAATACTTGTACAGGAACTCTCCCATCTCGGAATTACACAGCTCCCTTAGCCTGTCCTTCAAGTCACAGCCCTGACAACCACTTGCTGCGTGACCCAGAAGTGTTTGGTTCCACTGCTGCCTGCACCCTTGCTCTCCCAGGACTGAGGGAGACACTCCCCAGCCTGGCATTGTTGGGGCTGACAGCTAGCAACCAAAAGCTGACTACTAGCTTTGGCAGGACATAGGCATTCCCACTCCTCCCACTCCCCCAAAAGAACCTGTCTCCTTCCAACCTTGACTTGGATACTTTTGTCTCCTTTGCCTCATTAGTAGTCCTCGACAAACATGGTGTCTCAAAGAATGAAACAGCATGGATGCAGAAAATACCACTGACATACAAACCAAAAGCCATTGAATAGAGTGAGATTGCTCCTGATTTTAGACAAAGCTGAGGCTCTCTGACAATCCCAACAGACGGTGCAGTATCAGTTGTGATCTCCCAGTTGTCTTGACAGCACAAGACAGCCAGCCAAACAGAACAGCAGGACAGGAATCTCCACCTACCGACCGACTCCTTTGCTGTTAGAAATAGATAGGCAGCCCACAAAGGAAAAGCAGAGTACCTCAGGGCACCGCAATTGCTTCAGAGTATGCCATTAAAGATCAAGCATACTCATGCCCTTTGACGGAATTACACTTTTGGTTGCTGCAGACCGCTGTTAATATGGCATTCAGGAACATTTCTTATTGACAGCAAGGTTACCATACAGCATCAGGATCAGCTGTAAGCATAGCAAAGTTTTGGACCACAGTGTAAGATCCTAAGGATTCCAAACTTTCGTTCCATCCCATAGTTGCAAACCTTCAGATTCCAATTCAGTCCTTGCTGACATGCTGAGGAAAACTCCCTGGACAGTCCCTAGATGCATTGTGCTTCACCTAGCGCATCCCTGGACTGATGAAAGAACTTTGAGGTGGAGGGAAGCCCATCTCCATTCTGCAAATGAGGAAAGACCTTGAGAGAACTCCAGATCTCTTCCCCAAGTGGCAGGGCAGAAAACAGCTACCTGTCCTGGGTTTTCTTACAGCTTTTTCATCAGTCCACAAAGGAGATCCAAAGAAGACTTTGATGTCCAGGTCCTCTCAGCTCCAAAAGCACATCTGATGGGTCATCCTCCTCCACTGTTTCATTTCCACTCATAGCATTCAAACTGGGCATTTTGCTGAGATCAGTGAAGAGAACTCAAGGGAAAGTTCTCTCTTACCCTTCCCATATGGGAGGACTGTGTGCCTGAAAGCACAGGATTTGAAAGAAAACCACCAATGTCACATGAAATAAGCCTTATATACACACACAAATGAGGACAGCAGCTCTATTAATTTCACCAATTGCAATAACTTTTGCAGACTGCACCAGAAAAGTGTTGTCTGAGAAGGCCAAACAAATGGAAATCTACTTTTACGTCCAGGTGCCTTGGTGTATATTTGCTTAAGATATGCTTGCTTCAAAAGGGCTTCTCCAATGCATAACTCCAGATGGAATGACAGTTTTCCCTCCATCGTTGTTCAGTGTCCTGTTTTCATCTGTCTATGGTACACAGCTTCTAGCTATTATCTCCCAGAAATGTGCTTGCACTGAAGATCACATACATTGCCTAGGAAGAAAAGTTCTTTTCTATTAATCAGTGGATCAATTCTTGCTAATGTTCCACACTGCTGATACTAACAGAAACATTGCTGCAGTATAACTAAGTATTGCCATATTTCATTCCAGTCTGCCATTGCTACTGCTATTTATTTGCTTAGTGCCTCAATCACCACCATCCACAGAATGTGTTATTAAATCCTGAGCCACATAGAGTGAAGAGAGGGGAGGACAGCAAAGGTTACCGCAAACTGACCAACAGAGCATTCCGTCCCATAAATGCCATATTCCATACAAAACTGAGAGATCCTGGGGGTCTCTCTTTTCTGAGATGACCGACAAGTGAGGACCTTGTCTGTCCATTTGGCTCTGATCTGTGTGTTCCCAAATCCAGTTCCCGTGCCCAGCTCTCTCTGCCGCTGTCCCTTCCGAATATCCTCCGCATCCTCTGCAGTGACATTCAGTCACCAGGGGTGCGGGCGCGATCTCATGTATTTGTATTTATTTTATTATTTTGTTCTTATTTTCTTTGTTAAAGCTGATTTAGTTTGGCTTCTGCCTCTCATTGCCCTTTCCCCAGGGGAGGGAACTGGGAGACTGACTACTCAGTTTCAGCTGCTGGAATCAGTAGGGCCAGAGCCAAACCACCGCAACTGCTTATTTGGCATCTTGTACAGGATGCAATATCCCCCATTTTGGGGCCAGAACACTCATTTCTGGGTCACGGCCACGCCCCAGCATCCACAGACCCACACCCAGGGTCACGGATCGGGGGGTGGAGCCACCGTCTGATAACACCAGGTGGGAGGCAGGGGACCCTTTGCACCACTCAATAACGTCACAGAGGACCTTCTGCCTTGGGAAGGGAGGTGGAGAACCCTGAGCAGCCAGTCGCACCTGAGCAGGTGGGAAAAGGCATGAGCTGGGCATGTGCCACATGGCCAGTCACGAGAAACATCTCCTGGGGGAAGAGTGGGCATGGGTAGGGGGTAGCAGCCTTTCAGGCACGCAGTCAGAGAGCAGGGGGGCGGTGGGCACTGAACCCTACAAAGCAACAGCTTGGCTGCCCAGTCAGAGCCCCAGCAGTGGAGTGGGGCCCGCCAGGGCAGCCTTGGGGCTGATCATGGCCCGTGTCACCCCAGGGAGGGCAGAGTGACAGCAGTGACCACTCCCCTTGGGAGGGCAGCAGGTGCTGCAGCCCAGGGACAAGTTGGGGGTGGGAGCTGGAAGCCTTCTCAGTCAGTGACGATTCAGCCGCTGCCCGAGCGCGGGCCCAGCAGATCTCCCACAGAGCCGCCCTGGGCTGAACAGCCCTGCCCACCACCTCTCCCTCATTCTCCCTGCCCTCCAGGAGCATCTCTGGGACCGCCAACTGCGGGGCCATGAGGTCCTTGAGTGAGAAAATCCCGAGCATCCTCAGGAGCAGGCAGAGAGGGGCAGGGGGCCCTTCTAACTAGCCTACACAATGCCCCCAGTACAGGTTGGCATCAGAAACCCATGGTCACAGCAGCACAAATCCAGGGCCCCATTCTTAGAATCACAGAATGCTTTGGGTTGGAAGGGACCTTTAAATCCCATCCAGTTCCAACCCCCTGCCATGCGCAGGGGCATCTCTCACTAGATCAGGCTGCCCAAGGCCCCATCCAACCTGGTCTTGAACACCTACAGGGATGGGGCAGTCACAGCTTCCCATGGCAACCTGTGCCAGTGCCTCACCACTCTCAGGGTGAAGAATTTCTTCCTGAAGTCTAACGTAATTGTTCCACCTTCAATTTATAGCCATTCCCCCTCATCCTATCACTACATGCCCTTGTAACTAGTCCCTCCCCATCTTTCTTGTAGCCCCCTTCAGGTACTGGAAGGCTGCTATGAGGTCTCCTTGGAGATTTCTCCAGGCTGAACAACACCAACTGTCTCAGCCTGTCCTCATGTAGGAGGTGTTCCAGCCCTCTGACCATCTTTGTAGCCTCTGGACACATTCCAACAGTTCCATACCCTTCTTATGTTGAGGATTCCAGAACTTGCATACTCCAGATAAAGTCTTACAAGAGAAGGATACAGGGGCAGAAGCAGCCCAGGATATGGTTGCCCTGGACTGTGAGAACACATTGCTGGCTCACATCAAGTTTCTCATCAACCAGCACCCCCACATCCTTCTCCACAGGGCTGTTCCCTATTGCATCATCGCCCATTCTGTACTGAAACCATGGATTGCTCCAACTCATGTGTAGGACCTTGGCCTTGGCGTTGTTGGACCTCACAAGGTTCACACAGGCCCACCTCTCCAGGCTGTCCATGTCCCTCTGGATGGCATCCATCTTTCTGGTGTGACAACTGCACCACTCAGCTTGGTGCCATCTGCAGACTTGCTGAGGGTGCACTCAATCTCCTGTCTGCATCATTGATGAAAATGTCAAACAGCACTGGTCCCAGTACAGAACCCTAAGGGAAAACACTTGTCACGGATCCATCTGGACATCGAGACGCTGACCACTACTTTCTGAATATGATCGTCCAACCAATTCCATGTTCACTGAACAGCCCACCCTTCAAATCCCAGCCCATCGAGTCTCAACCCTACACTGAAAGTGGAGACACTCCATGTGGATTTCCATGCCTAGAGTGTGGAAGGTAGCATTAATCTTCCTTCTGGAAGATAAGAGTGATTTCTCCATCCCAAGCTGCCCAAGAAGTGTGCGGAAGCAGAGACAAGGACTGGTTAAGGGTCACCCCTGCCTCTTTGCAATTTCCAGCTCTTTCCATCACAAACACCCACCTGGTTTAACCACCCACATCCCAGGATATGGCAGAATGAAGGGATGAAACTCATGCACCACATATCACAAAACCACAGAAGTAGAAATAACAGAGCTAACTTTAATGGTTTATATTGGATATAAGAAATTCCTGTTTTCTTTCAGGTACACTAGAAAAAATTGATGGAAAAATTCTAGGCAAGTGTTACCTGAGTGCATTCCGGAAGAAGATCCACAGTTTTTCCCCTCTCTATCTCTCTGTTCTTTTAAAGCTCTTTTGGATTTTTGTAGCCAATTGTGGGTTGTGTTTGGTTTGCTGGAAATAAATGGGATGTTCTGTACTGTAATGGTGTCCACTAATGCACTCACAGAATCCTTTAAGTTGGAAAAGACCTTTAGTATCAACAAGTCCAATCGTAAATCCAAAACCACTAATCCCACCATTAAACTACAAGCCTAAGTGTCACATCCACACAGAATGCTGTTCTCCACTGGCCCGGTCCTCGAGGCAAGAGCATGGAGTGAATATTCTGAGACTGCAGTCAAGCCCCAGCTCACTACTGCCTTCCCAATAGGGATGTACAGGCCAGGAGTGTGATTTCTCCTCGTGATCCTCTTCAGGGTTTTGCTGTAGCACTGGCTTTCCTACGTAATAAACATGGAGCCTCTCAGTCCCAGCATGGCTAACTCTGAGACATGCTCCTGTACAGCTGTGGAACCGTATCTGGATGGTCCAAGACTTTCCAACTGAACAATGGAGCAATTTGGGAAGTGAGGAATGAGGGAGATGCAGAGGAACTGCTGCTGCCATGGCTCTGCATGGGCATTGCTCAAACAACCATTGCCATGAAAGGGGAACTAAGGGCACAGGAATATTGATTTTGCATGAAAAATAGCTTCTATGCTTCATGCTTCAGATTTCAGCCCTTTACATCTGATGTGCAGAAACCGAGGAGGAACTGATCCAGGCTCTCTGCCTTCCAGGCTGTTTGCAGCCCCTTGAAGCAGTGCAGGCATGTACCAACAGCAAGTGCAGGCAGACCCTCCAGCGATCCAAGCGAGTCTCCATCCTGCACTGAAAGTGGAGACACTCTGGTTGGTTTTCCATGTCTGGAATGTGGAAGGTAGAGTTTATCTTCTTTCTGGAAACTCTCTGCTTTTGGCACGTAGAGTTTTCCCCTTCCCAAGTGGCCTGGGAGCATGGGGGAAGAGGACACAAGGGCTGGTTGAGGATCACCCCTGCCCCTTTGGAATTTCCAGCCCTTCCTTCTTCCTTGTTTAATCGCCCACATTCCACGATACAGCAGAAGGAAGGGATGAAGTTCTTGCACCATGCATCAGAAAGTCACAGGAGTGGAAACAACAGAGCTCAGATTAACAAAGTTAATTGGCTTACAGAAATCCCTTTTTTTCCCCTTCTTAAAGGGTGTTTCCCAAGATAAAGGGAAGCCATCGCTCAGAGGATTACCTCTGGAAGATTAGGTGGCCCCTGAAGAGCCCCAAAGTGGAGCCAAAAGAGGAGGAACCTACCATGCCAGTCAATGGGAGTGGAATAACTCTGTCCTTGGGGAAGCCCTGAGGTCAGCTTCCACCATTGCCTGGCATCTGGGCAGCAGATGAGCGTTGCAGAGGATTAGTACTACTGTGTTTCTCCTGCTTTTCCATCCAATCCATCAGGATCTTCCTTTTTTCCTTTTTTCAGCAATGCAGGAAAACCACGATAGAAATATGCTGAGAGTGTACCTAAACAGTTTCTGGAAGGAGTTCCTCAATATTCAGGTGGTGGTGGAGGCACGGGTGGGTGGTGTTAAAGCTCACTTGGATTTTCATAGTGGATCATGGGGGGTGTTGATTTTGTCAAATGGGATGTTCCATACTGCCATGGTGTACACTATTGGAATTCCAGTATCCTTTAAGCTGGAAAAGACCTTTAGGGTCATTGACTCCCCTGTAAATCCAACACTGCATATTCCACCCTATCCCAAAGTGCCCTGCCTTGGATAAGACCCAGGCCAAGATGGACCTGTCAAACCAGTGCTTTAGGGCATCAGGCACTGCTGATACTTTAAGAACTAAATACACTTTTTTGCTGACACTTTAAGAGCTAAGCAGACACTTTAAGAACACAGCAGATTCAACTGCTGCCACATCAGATATATTTACTGATGGCAACTGACTATTGCAATATCATGCTGACAAGATAGGACCATAGAATAGTGTGAGTTGGAAGGGGCCTGAAGGATCATCTAGTTCCAGCACCCCTGCCATGGGCAGGGACTGCCCAAGGGCCCATTCAACCTGGACTCGAACACCTGGAGGGATAGGGCAGCCACAGCTTCCCTGACCAACCTGTGCCGGGTCCTCACTGCTCTCATTGAGAAGATGATCTTCCTTATGTCTAGTCTAAATCTGCCCCTCTCCAGTTTATACCATTGCCCCTAGTCCTATCACTACAAGTCTTTGTAAATAGTTCCTCCCCAGCTTTCTTGTAGCCCCTTCAGGTAGACCCTAGGAGAAATATCTAGGAGAAATATTTCAGGAAACCCTACCACGTGCACCAGGGACTCTCACCAAGCCCTGGGCATGGCTGGGTGGGGGTGAACCACCAGATCATTCTGCACGAAGAAATACTCATTCATAACTCACCAGTTGTTAACAGGTGTAAGCCTGGTCCTGCTTTCAGTGACTTTTGGAGGTCTTACCTATGAGGGGATGCCCCATGTAGCATTTTCCCACTGTCGGGAGGAGTTCTCCGGGTCCTCGCTGCAGCTGGGAGTCCCCAGCGACTGTGGATCTGGATGACAGTAACACATTGCTAGGGGAAGCAATGATGTCTTTTCTTAAATCCTTTTCCCTCTGTCATGTAGTAATGACTAGATGCATCATCATAGAGCGTTGTCTTTCTTGAAGTACATCATTGTGTACTTTTAATTGCTTATTTCCTGTGTTATATAGCTACATCTTTTGAGTATTAGTAATAAAATAACTTCATCCCTTTTATCCAGTATCTGCACCAACACTCACCCTCCCTATGGCCCCACACTGGTGGTGACCCGGCCCCGCAGGAGCCAGAGGATGGGCGGGAGAGAGGGAGCAGGCTGTAAGGCAGAGGAGAGAGAAAGGCAGGGAGCAGGAGATGGTGAATGGGAAGGGAAAGGGCAGGGAGAGGTGGGGAGAAAGGATAGGCCAACCATATCCTGTGCTGCATCAAAAGAAGCATGGCCAGCAGGTCAAGGGAGGTGATTCTGCCCCTCTGTTCCTCTCTTGTGAGACTTCATCTGGAGTATTGTGTCCAGTTCTGAGTCCTCAACAGAAGAAGGATATGGAACTGTTGGAACAGGTCCAGAGGAGGGCAACAAGGATGATCAGAGGGTTGGAACATCTCTCATATGAGGACAGGCTGAGACAGTTGGGGTTGTACAGCCTGGAGAAGAGAAGGCTCCAAGGCTATAAGAAGACCTTATAGCAACCTTCCAGTACCTGAAGGGTCTACAAGAAAGCTGGGGAGGGACTGTTCAAAAAGGTTTGTAGTGATAGGACTAGGGGCAATGGGTATAAACTGGAGAGGGGCAGATTTAGACTAGACATAAGGAAGATCATCTTCTCAATGAGACCAGTGAGGCACTGGCACAGGTTGCCCAGGGAAGTTGTGGATCCCCCATCCCTGGAGGTGTTGAAGGCCAGGTTGGATGGGGACTTTGGCAGCCTGGTCTAGTGGGACGTGTCCCTGCCCATGACTGGCAGGGTGGAACTGGATGATCTTTAAGGTCCCTTCCAACCTGAACTATTCTGCAATTCTCCAATTCTATAAAATAGTGATGTGGACGGGCAGAGTGCAAGGAACTGGGAACACGGGCAGAGATGGCAAAAAACAATGGCTTCAGGTCAGGGACAGGGGGATGGAAAAATCAACCAGGGAGCAGAGGGAGAAAGAAAGAGCAGGAAAAACAGTGGTGGCTGCAGGCAGAGAAGGGGAGAACTAAAAACTGTGGACGGGGAGGTGACAGAGAGCAATGCAGAGAGACCAAACCCAGACATGATGCCAGCTGCCCCATGTCCACCGCAGCTCCACATCCTGGTGGTCCTGCCAGACCACCTGGAGGGAGAGATATCCCTAACAAAAGGAATGAGTTATGGACAAGATTTTAGCAGAAAGGAATTCTGTGTGATTTGATGGATGGATTGCCAAAAGAAAAATTAGAGAATCTGGTATCCAAGTGGCCCTAAAACCCTCAGAATATCCCTCCAGTCAATCCTCACCTTTACAATGCTCAGTCTGCAGGGAAGGTCCATTTGACTCCAGAAGACTTTGCTCGAAAATATTGCAAATATGCTGGCAGTGCTTTGCAATATGATGTGAGTACTGCTGTGCAGAATCTACAGAAAGTCCTGAAGTTACTGATTATGGGCACAGAATGAAGCCTTTATCCAACAGTCATATGTTTTGCGTGGAGACCTCCCTTTAGATCCCACTGCCTAACTGCCAAGATACAGGATGACCTGAAAGGATATGAACTAGGGACATGAATCAGTGAATTCCCCATATTTAAAGCATTAATGCCAAGTAAAACAAACTATAACCGTATCATTTACTTTATTTCAAAAGCAGCTGTGTTTATGAGTAATGAACAAATGTGTGTCTCTGCACCCAGATGGACATAGGGAGCTTCAAGGACGTTATTGGACGGGAGATTGAAAAATCAACCAGGAAGCAGAGAAAAAAGCTAGAAGGAAAACCAGTGGTGGCTGCAGACAGAGATGGTGGAATTAAAAACCACAAGCAGGGAGGCAGACAGAGGGGGATCTGTGTGCCGGCTCCCCGTGCACACAGCAGCGGGAGATGCAGGAGTATTCAGGGTGGTCCCATGGCTCAGCACCCAGAGCTGCCCCAGCTCATACGAGGCCATGGTGTCTGCTTGGGAGAGGAGGGAAAGCCTGGGCCCTCAAGAGCTCCTGAGGGCTCAGAAAGCCAAGGGACCCCATGTTCTTCTCCGAGTCCCGTGTTCGGAGGTCAAAGCACTTACCTTGAAATCTTGTGTTTGGATAGGCTAGCCATCATGTCGTATGTGAGCTGCCCCTGAAGGCCCCCTGCCTCTCCCTCCTCCTTTAAGTTCTACAGGACTGGGGTGGGGAGGCAGGGAGGCAGAAAGGGAGAACCAGGAGTGGTCAGAGAGGGAGAACCAGAAATGCTGAGCACAGCCAAGGCAGAATAGGGAGACACAGCGGCAAGTTACACCTATTCAATCCCCTCCCTCCCAGTGTCTCCCCAAACCCTTCCCAAAGCCTGCTGCTCACCCTTTTCCTCCCAGTACTGCTTCTTCCTCTTCTTCAGGGTAACACCCACCACCCAGTGTACCCCACAGTCAGGTACAGAGTTTTCTGGCCCTGACTTCCTGTGCCCTCCGCCATAGCATCCTCCCACACATCCCCTTACTCTTCCCTTGGGTTTGGCCACAGGATTTCCATTTAGTCAGCAAAGTTCTTGGGGGCAATGGGGATGGTCCCCTGGGGTGAGAGTGCTTTTGGGACATGCTGTATGGTCATGGCTGTGAGGTGGATGATGCTGGAGAGGTGGATGACAGCAAAGCCCTAGTACCCAAAAAGTTCCCAGCAGTTATCGGGGTTGACATCCAGCTGTGAACACAGGAGCAAGACACCAGTCAGGTTATCATCACCAGTGCCGTCTTCTCCCCTCAACACCAGCCTGGCTGCTTGCTTGGAGCAACAGCTGGAGCCCAATAAAACCCGCTAAGTCCATGCAAGAACCAGCCTGGCCCACCCTCCCCTTCAGTGGGCTCTCACCCAAGAATGCCCACATGAGGGGACTGTGAGTGGTACCACAGGGCAATGCCAAACAAGCTCTGAGCAGGGTGTGCTGACGAGGTTGGCCTCTGGGGCAGAGAGAGGACAGCATGGCCACTTTGTCCCAGGGAGGGCCAGAGGTTCCCCCACCACCAGCTCCAAGGCATTGTCAACCATCCCCATGCAGTCCTCGATGTAGGGCTTCAAAGCTTGACCCACGATGAGATGCACTTGCTGTGGTGGGAACAGATAGCACAAGAACAGTGAAAGGCTGTGGCAGGAATCCTGTCCCCCCACCCACTTCCACCCCACAAGGATGGAGAAAGCACAAGGACTTTCACAAAGAAGAGCCAGGGGATGAACCCCCATGGCAAAAACAAGAGGAAACACATTCAGCTGGGAAGCCTAGTTAGAGGTTGCTAAAAATATCTCAGGTAAGATGGGGAAGCACCCAAGCTCACTGGGATCACTTATCCCTATCCCAAATTGCTGACTGGCTCCAGATCTGCCCATGGACAGCAGACTCAACCTGACTGCCCCCCTGGTCCTCCACAATGTGGGCTGCTTCTCCCTACCTGTGCCTGTCCCACTGGATCCCCATCTGGAAAATCTGATGCCTCATTGGGAGCCAAACAGAGCATCCCTCAGAAGCCAATCTAGGACCCTGCAGTACTGTGCAGGCTGCAGGGACTACTAATCCTGCTCGATCCCTCTCCTCCATGGGGAACTGCCAACCACTATTATTCCAAAGCAAGCAGGTTCATTTTTTCCCATGGTGTCATTCTGCTGAAATGTTTTGCCCCAAAGGAGGCACTACTAAAGGAGTGGGGGAAGCTAGATGCTCAAGCCGTGGAGACAGCTTGCTGGCACCTGCCCAGCTGCTGGGTGAAAGATGTAAAAGCAGAAATGTGGATTTTAAGAGCAAAAGAGCCTTGCAGGCCTGTGGGTATCGTCACCTACAACCCCTTCCAGGGCAGAGCACAGGCACAGCTCAGGGGAGGTTGGCAGAGAAGGGATGGGAAGAGTTTCAGGGATGCCCTTGCCAGGTGTTACACAAACCCAGGATTGATGTCCCAGCTGTAAGGGCTGTCTCCACGGCTCTGCCATCTGCCAGGCATGTGTGCCACCACGCCAGCAGATGTGCAGTGGTGCACATGCCCCAGTCCAACATCTCTGGTGACCATCATGGCCCTAAGGCTCAGACCAACACTCACCTCCTCTGCCACACCTTGCCATGGGGCCATTCCGATACTGGTTTGAGCATCACATGCCAACTGCCTCTGGTTCTCCAAGACTTTGACCAGCATCTTGAGTTCCAGGGTCTGGAGATCCACTTGCAAGTCTTCCTGCTGGAGGATGAGGCCAGCAGCACCACCCTACCAGAACTGCAACAGGAACTGACTGACCTATGCCAGGAACTGTGCTTCCACTTGGAACGGTGAGGACAGAGTTCAGCCCCAGCACAGGAACACTGCATCTCCCTCTGCTGAACAGGGTGGTGACAAGGGACTCACATCAGCCTGCACTGCCATCAGCTTCTCAGCATCCCCTTCACATGCTTTGCCACCATCTTTTTATCTGATCTGAGGCCCCTGAGCTCCCTACTCAGCACCACCACCTCCTGATCCAGCTTGTCCACCTTCCACTCAAAGCTTCCTCACAGGCACTTCTATGCTGAGCTGTGCCAAAAGAAAGGCAAGAAAACCTTGTGCTGACAGTCCCAGCTCCCATCTGTAAACTAGAGGAGGACATACACTCCCCATCACCTATACTCAACCCTTTCTCCAGCCCTAAGCAGTTCCAATTCCCGTGACAATGACTTCTACTGCCTCCTGTGGGAAAGTATCCCCTTCCCATCCCTCAGCTGAAGTGCCCCATTCCCAATGGTAATGCAAAATGACAGTGGTGAGAGTCATTTGCTGAAATTGTGCTTTAAGCCCTACTGCCAACCAGGGAACTTTCTCGCTGACAGACCCACATACCCATCCCTCCTTTCCCGACAAGACTCTTACTTCTCAGCTTCTCCTTCACCCCAAGCAAACCAGTCCTGGGAACCCCTCTTAAGCCTCACTGTGGGGATTTCACCCCCCTACCTACCAGCCCCTTAGAGGGCAGCAGCTCTGCCCAGAACTGCCAGTGTCACCTCTGCCACTCCAAGTTCAGCTCCAGCATATGTGCTTCCATCTCTTGTCAGGAGAAGGGGAAGAGGTGAGATCTCTGACACCAGCAGTAAGGATGTCTTGCCTGGCTACCACCACATGCTCATTCCCTTACGTGAGAAGCTTTTGCAATCTTCCCCACGTGCTCATTTAAATCCCTCTGCACCTGGGCTCAGAGGGCATCCAGGTCGCCCTGCAGGGTGAGAAACAGCAGAGAACATCAGAGCCTGTCCCAGCACGCTCTCATATCCCCAGGTGCCCCCCACACCCCACCTGGAGGTAGCTGGTCATGTCAGTGCAAAGATTCTCCTTCAGCCCTGTGTCCCAGTGGTTCACCAGCAGCTCCCACTCTGACACCTTGGCCTCCATCACCTCAATGCTCTTCTCCAGCACCTGCAAAAGAGTCAGAAGCTGGTCCTCCCCACCACCACCCCCCAGCACCTGTGGCAGCAAGGCAGGGCATGATGCAGCCCCTCAGTGAGATGCAGACCCACAGGGAGCCACCTGCTCCACAGGGACACCTGGGAAAGGGGACCCAGGCCACCCAGTCCCCAGAGTCTGTGTAATCTTGTCCACCTGCTGCTTCCCAGGAGAGTGCAGATGCTCCTCCTGCTCTATTCCTGGGACACCCAGAGAGTGAAATGCCCACAAACTGGAGAAGCCACTTCCACCCACTTCCTGGCCCATACTCCCTCCACGACTTCCTCATCACCCAGAAGGGCTCCTTCAGTCATGGACCAACCTGTCCCAGCTCTCCCTGCAAGGCACCCACCCCACCTGGATGACCACCATGCCTCTGGTGAGGTTTTCCCTGTGCCTTCCCCATCATGTTGTCCCTAATCACCTGGAGAAGGGGATGCCACACAGGTAAGGATCAGCAACAGAGAGGCAGTGCCAGGCAGCTTTAAAATGAAACTTGTTTATTCCCGAGGGTAAAAAAAACCTAACCCACTGAGTCAGAATCTGGAGGCAATGCCGACACTCTAGGAAGTCAGAAAGCTTGGCTGCCTTTAAGAGTAGCAGCAGTTTCGTCTTGGATGGTTCCAATCACTCTTCCCAGATGCCCATGCAAGCCCACAGTATTTTTTCCTCTCATTAACAGTGGCCTCAGGGCCATTCTGATCATATTCCCTGGAAGCATCACTGGGATTTGGGGCTTGAAGCCACCTCACAGGCAGCTGAAATGTTTTAGGAGAAGCAAAAGCAAGCATCCCTATTGCAGCCACGATGGCTCGGGGTTCGACTGCTCCCAACTCCTACCTTGAATTGAAGCTGGCATTTACAGAAATCAGAGGAAGCCCCGATGCTGCATGCCATTCCCTACATCATTCTCGCTTTCTACCTTTCCAATGTCCACCAGCTCCATGTCATAGATTTCCACTATGGATATGCGGGGTTTCGCAGCAATGGAGAACTGGTCCTGGAAGTGGAAAGGAATGTCCGGAGGAGGGAAGACCCCTCCAAGCCTAAGGGGAGCAAGAGAGCTGCTTTGAGGGCAGGAATAGCTGCCAAAGGTGCCACTCCCAGCCCTCTGGGAAGGCTGCAGTCCCTGCGCATCACGTGTTTGCCTTCATTTCTTGTGGAGTGCTGGATTCAGCTCCAAAGCCAGACTTAACTGTTGGCTTTGACCCCAAAATCCAGCCAGAAGCACCACTTCCCAAGCTCCCCATTCCCATCTCTGAGCCTTTGGCCTCACCTCTCTCCTTCCCAGCCATGCTTACCACGTCCATATACATCTCAATGGCTCAGATCAAGCAATTTAGGGCCTTTGGAAAATGGCAGGGCCCTTCACAAAAGCAGTGCTGCTTTCTACCCCCTTGCCTCCCCAAGGCAACAGAGCTGCATTCTCATCCATTTGAGGCACAAACCCTTGGGATCTGGTCATTGTGACATGGATTGGGATTAAATTTTATTTAACTGTTTCCATGTTCACTTTAAACTGCAGCATCCATTCCATTTATTCCTGATGGTGGTTTTGGTTCCACAAAAACCTATTTTTCCTGTTCTGTTGTCAAATTAAAGATGGAAAATAAGAGGAATGGGAGAAGTTTTGTTGTTCATGTTCCAAAGGGGACAGAAGGTAGTAGAACTCCTGCAAAGATTTGTCCACCAGCTGATGTATGGCTCGACATACATCCCTAAAGGAAACACAAGCTGTGAGAATGAGGATGTCACAGGTGTCCACAGCACCAACCGAGGGCTGACATGGGAAAGGAGCCACCAAAACCAGCAGGAAGCTCTGAAGAATCCAACATTGGCTGGAAAGTGGCCACTGAGAATTGGCACCACTTTGGGAAAAGCCAGAACTCAAATGGATCTCGGGACCACAGGAGTGGCAGGAAAATCAAAATGGAGATGACTGAGTCTGGGCAACAAAACAGATCCATTCCCGGATTGCATTGGGACACAGAATGGGAAATGGATTTGGTACAGCACTAACGGCACCTACGCATTGTCAGGCCAAGGGGAAGCAACAAAGCATTTCCCAATTGGACACTGCATGCAGTGAGGATTCTGGACACTGTGAGTGAGGGGAATCATCCACTGTGGCATCTGGAATCCTGGTAGAACCATCCTGTTTGAGGATTGTCAGGAAATGGGAAAAATGCACCCAGAACAGCAGCATCTGCATCCAACACTGGTAAAGGGAACACGCTCAGCTCTGCTCTGGGACAACGCCTGGGATGGGCTGCAGAAACTGGGATATGGAACCCTGCCTCAAAATGCCTTGGAAGAATCTGTCACTTCCAGGATCTGGGAATTCTCTGCTACCAGAATACTTTTGTTTGGGGTGAAGGGCACTTGGCAGATCCCCAAATGTGTGGAATGCAGGGAGAAGCCCCACAGCAGCTGCACAGCCTCCTCCTGGGCTAGGATTTAACCCTGGAACTAGCCCTCATTGGGACGTTTCATCCCAGAACATGAAGAGAGATGTGCTCCTTGCTCAGAGAGGGACCCAGATGCCCCAAAGACGGACAGCAGGGATGAAGCCAGTGTTTTGCTGGACTTCAGGAAGATGCCATCTCCACAGAGGCACGGGAGGAATTCTGCTGCAGCTAAGTGCAACGTCCTGGAAGCCAGATCCCAGCTGTCAGACTCACAGAACCTTCCAACCAGGGGGGACAAGCATCTCCAGAGCTGCCATCTAAGTGTCGCAGCCACACGGACATGGGATGGGGGCTCAGGGCAGAGCAGAAGGGAACAGAGATGGATCCCAAAGCTCCCATTGCAGACTACTGGAGAGCAGGAGCTTGCAGCACTTTGGAAAATCTTGTCCAGCTCTGAGGTGAAAAGCAGCCCATGGAGAAGCTGCAGTTATGGACACATAGCTGGTATCCAACCATGTTTTCCTCTTCCACAGACCTTTGTCCTCACAGAAATAATCCTTCTCGAACACCTTACCTTCCCGAAGGCTCCATCTGGCACAGCACCATTCCCAGTTCATGGTATTTGGAAAGGGGTTTGCCCCTTTTGGAAGTGGCAGCCTCAGCTTTCATCTTCTCAAAGGCCTGACCACACCGGGGAAGTACGGAGCAGGGCCATTTGAACATCAGTTCACACAGCCACTCCAGAGAGGAAAACCCAGGTTGCAAGCAGATCATCAGAACATAAATCTCTGGGAGATTAAGTAAATCCTCCAGAATAGATCAGCTTTCTGCTCAGGTTACTCCATTATTCAATCACCCAAACCAACCCAGCACAGTGCCAGAAAGGAATAATGAGTGCAACAGCTGGCCAGGAACAGCAAAGCATTCCCAATCACAAGGGAAAAGCCAGACCATCTCTTCTCATCAACCCCAGAATGTTCAACCTAGCTTGGCTCTGAACAGACCCAAAGGAAATGGGATGCATGCATGGAGCGCAACTTATAACCCTTCTGAAGCCATATGTTCAAAGCTGGGCTCAGCACAGGGATTCTTGCACAGGAGGGGATCTGATGTCATCCAGCAGGTATGCAAGGTGAACTTTGCCTGCCAAAGCAACTCTCAGCTCCAGGAATCATGTGAAAATCCTGCTGATGGCATCCCAGCTCACTCCCAACAGTGCTGAGAGGAAGGGATAATCCACATCACAGAATCACTAGATTGGTCCCCTGACACTTGGGAGAAAAGGCCAGCTCCCTCCTCTCTACAACATCCATGTGAAATGGCTGAGGAAACCCAGAGGATACCAAAACCCAGGTGTTTTAGGCATGCTCCTCTATCCCACAGCAGCTCAGGAGGCTGGAAGATCTGTGGATCTGAAATGCTAGAGGAAAACTGAGCTCCTAACCTTGTGGATCTGCTTTCTTGAAGGCATTCCTGGCATCCACAAAGTTGATGGATGTGTCATCTTTGCTTTGGAGCTGTAGGTGGAGCTGAGCCACTTGGCAAAAGACATTCTGGGTAGCTAGAAAGGGAGAGAGGGAAGCCCAGCGGTGTTTTCTGAACATTTTCAGGAAGAGCTGAGGCAGAAAAGCTGGACGTGGGCAGGTTATACCACTCAAAACCAGGCCAGAACAATCAAGAGGCACTGAGCCAGGGCTGGCTTCTGGCCTCAACAAGGCTGAATCCTGCCAGGAAGAGAGGAGGAGAAGGTATTCCTAGCCCCAAGAAGAGAACAGTGGCTCCATGCACCAGCCTGTCTGGGCATGGTCCCCTAAAGCTCTGTGATGGCACAGAGACCCCCGTGACTCCCCTCCTCTTGAGGCTGCAGCAGCCCCGCAGGGCCACTGTGCTGTCCTCCTGCATGGAGGGCAGACATCTGACGGTGAGGGGAAGGACACCCCATCCAGTGAGCTCTTTGCCACGAGCACAGAGAGGTTCTGCTGGATGAGGACCCGCTGCTCCTGACCTGCCGTACCCCAAACCTTCTTGTGCTGTCCTTGTGGGGCAGGAACCACTCACCTGCCTTCCTGATTGCTGCCAGCACGTGTCGGAGCAGTCAGCATCCTGCCTGCAGAGCAGGAGCTCACAGAGATATTCCTGGTGTGACTCGTCTGCTCCAGGACATCGTTGGCATTCGTGGCACCACAAGCCCAGCCTCAAGGCTGAGCGAGCGCCTATTCAGAGCTTCCCTCCATCCCCTTGGCTGCTTCCCACAGGCTGCGTCCCCAGGGCCAGGCATCAGCTTGGCATCATCTTCCTTTGCCGCGTGAGATGGCGTCGGAGCAGGGCACCTCTTCCACAGTGGCCAGCACCAGCCGGGTGATGCAGGCCGCGGTGCCGGACACCTCTGAGGTCCCAGAATGCATGATCTGCCTGGACACCATCTGTGATGAAGCCCGCGTGAGCCCGTGCCAGCACCGTTTCTGTTCTCCCTGCATCTGGGAGCGGGGCTGCCGAAGAGCTGTGTGTCCCCTCTGCCGGCGGGCTTTCCATCACATCCTGCACAGGCTGGGACCCCACAGCTACGACATCCATGAAATGGCGCACCACCAGTACAGGCTGAGGCCTCAACCCCTCTTTGCTACAAGGAGCACGTGGTGGCGTCGTGCAAGCCCTTCCATAAGAGGCCAGGATGCTGGTCACAGGGTGGCCCTCAAGGGGGTCTGAAGAGAATCCCCAAGGCAGCACCATGATGGCCACGGCTCGGCTTGGGATGCTGCTCGTGACGCCGGCCGAGCTCCGAGGCCTGAACGGGACAAACCAGAGTCTTCAGAGGGGAGCCGGCACATCCACTGGTCAGAGTCCACGGAACAGAGGAAGGCGATAAGGGAACGACAGGCCTCACGGACTCATTCCCAGAACAGATCCCGCAGGGAACAACAGGTGACAAGGAGTCGTTCCCCGCACAGATCCCGCAGGGAACGACAGGCAACAAGGAGTCGTTCCCCGCACTGATCCCGCAGGGAATGGCGAGCATCAAGGAGCCATTCCCAGCACAGATCCCACAGCAGCCAGAGAGCACAGCAAGGGCAGCAGAGGAGGAGGGATTGGAATGAGGCATGAGTTCCAAGTCCTCAACTGGACAGCCCACCCTCCTCTGGGAGAAGAGCATCACCAGTGAGGAGGCCACGATTCCTGGAGGGAACAGCCTGCAGAGAGGGGCCCGTCTCCGTGGAAGGTCAGCAGCCGTGCTGGGCACAGGCACCAGGGGCCAAACCCTTACAGGATGCTAATATTGGTCTAGACTTGAGCTTCTATTCTTGACTTGGAATTGTACCATTATAGGCAATAAACTAAATGTTTAAATACAATTCTGGGTCTTACTCTGTCTACCTTCGGGGTGTGACAGCAGCCGTGCCGGGCGCAGGCACCAGCAGCCAAACCAACCAAGATGGGACTCCAAGGTGGCACCGCGGACTCAGCACGCCTGGGGCTACAACTCCTTGAGAGGCCAGAAGTAAGAGCAGAGCAGGAGTCAGGATGCTGCTCGTTAGGAGCTCTGAGGCCTGAATGGGACCTCCCGCCTGAGTTGTACAATCACAGAGTGGTTTGGTTGGAAAAGACCTTGGAGATCACCCAGTCCAACCATAACTGTCCGCTACTAAACCACATTCCTGAGCACCTTGTCTGCCTGTCTTTTAATTCCCTCTGGGGATGGGGACTCCACCACCGCCCTGGGCAGCCTCTGCCAGGGCCCATGAACCCTTTCCTTCAAGAAATGTTTCCTGGTATCCCATATACGCCTGCCCCTATTGGATCATATCTTGGACCCAGCTCCTAGATCCAGCCTGCCCGGATCCCTCTGCAGAGCCTGGGCCCCTGGATCCAGCCTGTCCAGATCTGCACTGCAGATTTTAGCTATTTTGAACATGCTGGATCACGCATAGGTCCTGCAGTTCCTCCTAGAAGCTATGCTAAAGCACATGGAGGACATTGAGGTGATTAATGGCAGCCAGCACGGCTTCCCCAGGAGCAAAGCCTGTATGAACAACCTAGTGGCTTTCTATGATGGGGTAACCACAGCAGTGGACACAGGAAAACCAACAGATGTGATCTGTCTGGACTTCTGTAATGCCTTTGACACGGTCCCCCACAACATCCTTCTCTCTAAATTAGAGAGATATAGATTTGATGGGTAGATAAGGAGTTGGTTAGATGGTTATATTCAGAGAGATCTGTGACAAGTGGTGTCCCTCACGGTTCTGTACTGGGACCACTGCTGTTTAATATCCTCATCAATAATTTAGACAGCGAGATTGAGTGCAAGTTTGCAGATGATACCAAACTGAGTGGTGCAGTTGCCATGACAGAAGGACAGGATGTAATCCAGAAGGAGTTGGACAGGCTGGAGAAATGGGCCTGTGTGAACCTCATGAGATTCAACAAGGGCAAAGGCAAGGTCCTACACCTGGGTCTGGGCAATCCCTGGTTTTAGTACAGGAGGGGGGATGATGTGTTTGAGAGCAGCCTTGTGGAGAGGAATTTGGGGGTGCTGGTTGATAAGAAGCTCAACATGAGCTGGTAATGTGCACTCGCAGCCCAGTGGGGCAATCCTGTCCTGGGCTGTATCAAAAGAAGCATGGCCAGCAGGTCAAGGGAGGTGATTCTGCCCCTCTGTTCCTCCCTTGTGAGACTTCATCTGGAGTACTGCGTCCAGTTCTGAAATTCTCAACAGGAGAAGGATATGGAACTGTTGGAATGGGTCCAGAGGAGGGCTACAAAGATGATCAGAGGGCTGGAGCACCTCCCATATGAGGACAGGCTGAGAGAGTTGGTGTTGTACAGTCTGGAGAAGAGAAGGTTCCGAGGAGATCTTATAGTGACCTTCCAATACCTGAAGGGGCTACAAGAAAGCTGGAGAGGGACTGTTTACAAAGGCTTGTAGTGATACAATGAGGGGCAATGGGTATAAACTGGAGAGAGGCAGATTTAGACTAGACATAAGGAAGAATTTCTTCATGATGAGAATGGTGAGGCACCGGCACAGGTTGCCCAGGGAAGGTGTGGCTGCCTCATCCCTGGAGGTTTTTAAGTCCAGGTTGGATGGGACCTTGGGCAGCCTAATCTAGTGGGATGTGTCCCTGCCCATAGCAGAGGGCTGCAACTGCATGATCTTTAACGTCCCTTCCAACCCAAACTATTCTACAGTTCCTCAAGCCAGGAAAAGCAAAACAGATGGCAAAAACGCTGAAATCCCATGTCCAAGAGGGAAATCAAGACCACATTGCTCCTAAAACCCCTTCCCTGCCCCCCTGCACCTCCCCCTCTAGTGTCTCCACCTTCACCCCCAACCCTCCCAGTGTTCCCTCTGTAATCCCAAGGCCCCCTGAAGCTTCTCACACTCTTTCTCTGTCCCCTCACACCCTGACAGTGCACATCTCTGCACCACCGCCTCAGTGTCCTCCTCACCCCAAAGCCCTCCAAGAGCCTCCAGTACTCCTTCTCTGCCACACTGCATCCCTTCCTCACACCCAAGTCCCCCTGGAGCCCCTTCTGCCTCCTTTTCTCCCACATGGACCCCCTCCTCAAATCCAACCATCCAGTGCCCTCTGTGTACTCCCTTCTCACCCCTAAAACTCCCAAAACTCTCTAAAAATGCTTTTCTGTCTCCTTGCACTCTCTCAGTGCCACCCATCACCCCCAAGAACCCCTGGTGCCCCTTAAACCCCTTCAGCACCCACCTGGCACTCCCAAAGACCCCAGTTCCCTTTCTCTGATCCCCTGCAGTTTCTCAGTGCCCCTGTCCCTCACCTAAAACCTCCCAAGAAACCCTCACAGCCCTTCTCTGCTCCTCTTGCACTCCCAAAGGCCCCTCTGTGCCCACCTTGCACGCCCTCAGGGCCCACCCTCTACCACTAAGTCCCAATGCTCATTCTCCCTCGCCCCTTTTCTGTGCCCCCTTGCACCTCCTCAGTACCCTGCCCCCCAGAAAACCCCAGGAGCTTCTAAAAGGTCTTCTCTGAACCCTCTCAGTGACAGCATCCCACCCCTAAAGCCGCCTTGGAGTCTCTCATACCCTTTCCCTACTCCTCTGCACCCCTCTTCACCCCCAAACCTCCACAGCACCCCTCCGCCTCCTCCTCCTCAACCCCAACCCCTCCACTGCACCCTCTCACTCACAAATCCCCCAGAAGCCCCCCTACTCCCCTCCCTTGTACCCCCGCCCCCGCACCCCAAACCACCACAGAAGCCTCACGCACCTCTTCTCCACCCGCTCCCTGCATGCCCAAAGTCCCCGGAGGCCACTCACTTCCCTTCTTCCCCTCGCCTCGCCTCACCCGCAGCTCCTCTCAGCGCTCCCTCCTCACACCCTGCGCTCCCTGCCATCCCCCCGTCCCCGCGGAGCTCTCTCTCAGACGAGTCAAAGTGACTCGGCTGCTGGATGAGGGAAAGGCTGTGGATGTGGTCTTCCTGGACTTCAGCAAAGTCTTTGACACAGTTTCTCACAGCGTTCTGCTTGAGAAACTGTCAGCCTCTGGCCTGGACAGGCGCACACTCTCCTGGGTGGAAAACTGGTTGGCTGGCCGGGCCCAGAGAGTGGTGGGAAATGGTGTGAAATCCAGCTGGAGGCCAGAGACAAGTGGGGTTCCCCAGGGCTCAGTGCTGGGTCCAGCCCTGTTCAATGTCTTCATCAATGACCTGGATGAAGGCATCGAGTGCACCCTGAGCAAGTTTGCGGACGACACTAAGCTGGGTGGAAGTGTGGATCTGCTGGAGGGTCGGGAGGCTCTGCAAAGGGATCTGAACAGGCTGGACCACTGGGCTGAGTCCAATGGCATGAGGTTTAACAAGGCCAAATGCCGGGTCCTGCACTTGGGGCACAACAACCCTGTGCAGTGCTACAGACTAGGAGAAGTCTGTCTAGAAAGCTGCCTGGAGGAGAGGGACCTGGGCGTGTTGGTTGACAGCTGACTGAATATGAGCCAGCAGTGTGCCCAGGTGGCCAAGAAGGCCAATGGCATCTTGGCTTGTATCAGAAACGGTGTGACCAGCAGGTCCAGGGAGGTTATCCTCCCTCTGTACTCGGCACTGGTGAAACCGCTCCTCGAATACTGTGTTCAGTTCTGGGCACCTCACCACAAGAAGGATGTTGAGGCTCTGGAGCGAGTCCAGAGAAGAGCAACGAAGCTGGTGAAAGGGCTGGAGAACAGGCCTTATGAGGAGCGGCTGAGAGAGCTGGGGTTGTTTAGCCTGGAGAAGAGGAGGCTGAGGGGAGACCTCATTGCTCTCTACAACTACCTGAAAGGACGTTGTAGAGAGGAGGGTGCTGGCCTCTTCTCCCAAGTGACAGGGGACAGGACAAGAGGGAATGGCCTCAAGCTCCGACAGGGGAGGTTTAGGCTAGACATTAGGAAAAAATTCTTTACAGAAAGGGTCATTGGGCACTGGAACAGGCTGCCCAGGGAGGTGATTGAGTCACCTTCCCTGGAGGTGTTTAAGGCACGGGTGGATGAGGTGCTGAGGGATATGGTTTAGTGTTTAATGGGAACGGTTGGACTCGATGATCCGGTGGGTCTCTTCCAACCTGGTTATTCTGTGATTCTGTGATTCTGAGTCGCAGCCACCCGACGGGAACGGTGAGAAATGGCCGGAAGCCGCTCACCTAGCTTCCGCTTCTGCCTTCTTCCGGCACTGCGTCACGTGACCCTGCCCCCGCGGTGCCATTGGCGCCGTTGTAGGGTGGCCGGGGGCCCGGCGTGGGGCGGTCTACGTCCCTTTCGATTATTTTGATGCTTTGCAGGGATGTGACCCCGACCTGCTGGGCAGGAACCCGCCGCCCGGCCGTGCTTTGGTGCCGGCGGTGCGGATCCTGAAGCGCAGCAGGCCGATGACGTCACCGGTCCCGTGCTGACATCAGAGCGCTCATGGTGACGTCACAGCCTTCGTGCTGACATCACAGAAGCATAGCAGCCCTGCAGCAGATTCTCCCCGGGCGGAACTGTTCCTCACAAGGGACAAGCACCGAGCGATGCCGGCTCTGCCTTCCCTCAGCGCTGCCCCCATCCCAAGAGGGATTTAACAAACCCCTGGGTAATTAAGGAGCGACAAGCATGAGGACTTAATTTCCAGCTGCTGCCACCCACTTCCATCCTCAGTGGGAACTTTGGATAGGAGCCCTAGGTTCATCACTTCCGGGTGGAATGGCAGCGCTCTGGCTTCCTGATGAAGGTGGGAGCAGTGGGCAACCTGCTGGTCATTAACAACCTCATTTCACCATCCAGCATTTGGAATCTGCTGGATGTAATTTCAACACTGTGAATTCCCTCCAGTGTGCTTCCGGCAGGTGACAGCACATGCAAATCCCAAGGGACTCCCTGACGAAGGCAGGAGTATCATTAACAACATTGCTCTGCTGTCTGGCATCCAGGGTGTGTTCTATGTAATTCCAATGGTGTGAATTCTCTCCGTTGCACTTCCTGCTGGCAATGGCAGATGTAAATCCCAAGGGAGTGTCTCCATTCTTCTGGAAGAGCATTAAACCAGAGGATGACAGTGCTGATGATGGGACGCAGCCAATGGAAGATGATGCTGACAGAGCACGGCCCATGGAGGAGGCAATGGAGGGACAGTCGGTTCAAGGTATGTGCACCATTTTGACTTCCTTTTCCCCCAAAACAGCTGCACCCAGACATGGTTTGACCCCAGACTGAGGTTAATGCCTAATCCCACATTATCCTAACAATCTGTCAATCCTAATGTGGGATTAAAGCCCCAAAGGGAGGCTGAACTAAGAATTTTAGGCCACATTCTGTTTGTCTCCTCAGAGGAAATGGCGATAGTCTTCCACACCTATGGCATGGCAGCAGGCAGTCCGGCACCATCAGCCCGAAGAAGGCGGAAAAGAGTTCCAGATGGTCCCAGCAGTGTGCTGTATGTCAACCGGCGGAAATCCAAGGTATGGAATTACTACACCAAGCTGGGAGATGCCTACGTGGAATGCAATGTCTGCAAGAAGCAGCTCTCCTTCCACAACAGCACCACCACCATGCGGGAACACCTGGTCCGGAAGCATAGTATCCGTGACACCCTGCTCTCCCAATTCAAGGACGATCCAGCTTCTGAATCTGACTGCGCAGCTCCAGAAACCACCCTGAAACGCTCCCGGCAGATGATGCCAGAGAACCACTCAGAGCCGAGAAGCGATGTCATCTTGGAGCTGATGCTGGAGATGATCTTCCGTGATTTGCATCCTCTCTCCATGGTGGAGGACAAAGGATTTGGTCTCCTCCTTGGATATCTGGAGCCAAGTTTTTCCCTCCCAGCTTCCACACAGCTTTCTGACATGTTGCGACACCGGTACAATGTGGTCAAGCAGCACCTGGAATGCTACCTGCAGACAGTGCAAGCCGTCGCAGTCTCTGTGGAATTCTGGGAATCACGGCTTGGCCAGACCTACCTGACCATTACGGCTAATGTTATCAATGGGGAATGGCAGCGGGCACGATGCGTCTTGGAGACACAGCAAGCACACAGAGGTGAAGCAGAGGGCAATTTAGCGGAGAAACTTTACACTGTCCTCTCCGAATTTGGCTTATCTGGTAAATCCATTTTCTGTGTTGTGCAGGACAGCCCATGGAGCACAGTGGCCAATGGACAGCAGCTAGAGGACATGTATGGTTGGAGGAGCCTGTGCTGTGCTGCTTGGAGCCTTCACCGCTGTGTCCAAGCTGGGCTGGAAGTGGAGCAGATCCAGGAAGCCTTGAGCATTGCCCAGAGGATTGTCCAATATTTCCAGCAGGACTCAAAAGCCTCTGGTTCCTTGAAGAGCAAGCTGGAATCCATCAATAAATCCAAGATGAGACTCGTGATGGACACAGCATCCCGCTGGATAACCACCATGGAGATGTGTGAGAGCCTGTTGGACCTGAAGTGGGCCATTATGTCCATCCTGGAGGAGCATCCCAAGGGAGGGGCAGGCATCCAGAACCTGGCTGATCACCAGTGGAAGCTCCTGCAGGACCTAATCCCAGTACTGAGGACCATCAGGATTGCCACGTCCTTCCTGCGGGAGGAGCAGAATATTTCCGTCTCTTCCCTGATGCCTTGTGTCCACGGAATTGTTTCTGCCATTGGGCAGCAGGTGGAAGAGGCCAGTGCTGTCATCAAGACAGTGGTGAGCAACATCCGGTTGGAGCTGACAGAGCAGTGGGGGCTCTCAGAGAGTGAGAAAGTGCTGGAAAACCCAGCAGTCATCGCCTCGTTCCTGGATCCATGCTTCAAGGAGCTGAGGTTTCTCCGCCCCAGCCTACGGAGCGAGGTGCATGATCGTGTCAAGACAATGCTGTCACAGTTTTTTCACCCTCCATTCACATCCACTGCTACATTTTGGGTGCCAAGCTCGGATTCCAAAGTGGAGGGCAGGGATGCAGGCAGCTGCAAGGTGAGAAGTTCCAGCACTGCATCCCAGAGCATCTATGACATCCTTTTGGGGAAGGATCCAACAGAGAACATGCCAGAGATCCACCAGCAACTGGAAAACTACATTGTGGAGCCACTTTGCAAGCAGAGCACAGATCCATTGGACTGGTGGAAGAGCAACGAGCGGCGCTTCCCAGCTGTAGGGCAGCTTGGCTGACAGTATCTCACCATTCCTGCCACTGCAGTACTGCCTTCCCAGGCCTTTGCCGCTGGAGAGAGCACCCTGGAGCATCGTCGAGCCATCCTGGCACCAGAAAACCTGGACAAAATCCTCTTCCTGCATCAAAATTTTGACTTTTTCGAGTCAATGAGAAGCAGGAATGGGGGTCGCAATGTGGTTTGATGTTGGCTTAGGGTAAAACAGGATTGATTCCAGAATATTTCAGTTCAACCTATTCCAAGTGATGCCATTTCTGGAAAATCAGTGAGGTGGTTTCGGACAGTGTCTGCTTCCAGAAGTGGCAACACTGGATATATATCCTTATTATCAGATAATGGAATAAATGGCATGCAGGGAGTCCCCCATTTGCATGCTTATATGGATTTTATCCTTTCCTCATTAATTATTCTCTCGTTACCATCCTTGGTTCGTTAAAATTGATTTGGTGTTACTTTCTCATCCGTAAATCTCTCTTCCTCATTCCCTTTTTCCCTATGCAAAGTGGAATCAGGACAACTACCGTTATCTGGCTGGAGAGCGCCGAACTGGGATAAAGGTGACAGATTTGGGTATGGGAAGCCCAAATTGTATGAATTAAATTGACCCATGGGGTTTTCAGACACGACGCTCTCAGCAGTTCCCCATCATGAGTACTGTTTTGAACTCTGGTCTACAGGTTTTTAGAATCACATGGCTGCTCTTCAGAGTGATGGAATCTTTTCCTGGCAGCTGTGAGCCCCATCTGAATCCATCCTGTGCAGCTGGGGGCTCTTGTTGGCTGGGATGAGTTGATTTTCCTAAATAAGGAATGTTTCAGATGAACTAAATGACTCCAGAGGCTGCAGGCTGGGAATTCCCAGTTAAAACCTTCCTGCTAAAGCCTTCCCCAGTGCACACAATTTGTCCATTCCAAGCATGATCTCCAGAGCCATCAAAAAACAAGAAACATGTAAGTGTGAAGGATAGAGATCATCAGGGAGCAAGGAGTTGGGAAGAGGTTTGGCCAGATGGGTACGGATATGTCAACACAGCGACTCCCTCAGCAAACACCACATTATCCAATTGTAGTCGGCTGCTTTCAGAGAGCAGAGGACATCTTCGCATCCGGAAGGTTTCCTTTTGGAAGTGTGAGGGCTAGATCATCAAAGCCCAGGCCTGACTTTGGTCCTTTAGAGAGGAAACAGAACCCAAATCTAGATTTGTTTCTACAGGATGTGGACGTTCTGCCCCAGAAAAAAAGTGGAATTATGAAAATCATGTGGCCTGGAAACAACCAAACCCTTCTAACTCTTCTGAAGACCTTTTTTTCCCATTTCAATCAGTGGATACTCAAATCATCCCAATAAAACTCAACATCCCACTGGACACTAATTGTGGAAGGCCAACTCTGTCCCACTGGATAATGATGCTAACTCACAGTTCCAACATTTACAACAATCTCAGTCCAGCTGCCACGTCCAGTAATTATGGGTGGGAAAAAAACCAGAGGGAATGCTTTCGTGACATAAGGACAGGGAGTTGGCATCACCAACTAAGCCTAACAAAGGCGGTGTTAATTGCACATAGAATCTACAGCAAGGACAGAAATGTCTACATCCACTATTCCAAAGCCAGATTTCATCAATGAAGTGGAAACAACCCTAGAAACCTGAATATTCAGGCTCTGTGTTCTGGACCCAGAATGCTCCCAAGGACTCTTAATCTACAGCAAACCAAGGTGTTAATAGTGATTTCCCAGCAGTTTTCACCAAGCAAGATGATAAGGGTCTCCTGCACATTCGGAGGAGGGAAACAGTCCTGAGGAGGGCTTGAAGCAGAAGAGAAAGGGCTAAGGTTGCTGGAGCGGTTGATCTGGACTGAAGGAAGCCAAGGGAAATCAGCCACACTGGGACAGAGCAGCTCAGTCTTGATTAGGTGGGAAAGCCAGTGCCAGGGCAAAACCCTGAAGGGGATCACAAGGGGAAATCACGCTCCGGGCTTGCAGATCCTTCTGAGGAAGGTGGGAGCCAGCTGAGGCGTGCGCGTATCTGTTGTTCCAAGTGCCTGGCGTGGTTGCAGTCTGGGAATATCCCCAGCAGGCAGAGCCTGGAGTGCAGGCCGCAGCCAGAGGAGAACGGCGTTCCCTGGGCTGCCGCCTCTGAAAGGCGACTGCCTGCTGCAGCACCTTGCGCTGGGTGGTTTTAGGGAGGCCCTGCCTGGGAAGTGAGGAAGGAGAAACCACCTGAAAACCCCCTTTTGCTGTGCGCTGCCTTCCAGAGCCGGGATGCTGCACATTGCTCTGGCTCCACAGCACTAAATGCGATGGCAGTATGCCGCTGATTTCCTCACTGTGGCTCTTTCCAACAGCCCCAAATGCCAAAACCAGGAAGAAAAGCGAGGCTGAGGGGTTGTGGGTTTGTTTTGAAGTGGAGGGAAAGGGCTCCTTGAAGGAAGAGGCAGAGTCAGGGGCTTCAGAATTGGGAATCAGTGCTGGGACCACAGGCTTGGTTATCAGGTAGTGTGGGCAGCAGTAGTAGGGAAGGGCTCATCCCGCTACATCCGGCAGCGGAGAGACCGCAGCTCAGGTGCCGGGTTCAGTTTAGGGCTCCCCACTCCAAGAAAGACATTGACGGGCTGGGGCACGTCCGCAGAAGGGCAGTGGAGGTGGGAAGGGGCTGGAGCAGAAAGGAAGGGGTTGAGGGAGCTCCGTCTGGAGGGCTCTGTCTGGAGTGAAGGAGGCAGAGGGGAGTACCCATCGTACTGCGCAACTCTGGCCAGGAGGTGTGAGCCAGGCGGCAGTGGGGCTCGGCTCGCAAGGAAGAAGGCATAGGATGAGAGGGAATGGCCTCCAGACGTGCCTGGGGAGGTTTAGACTGGACATGGGGAAAAATTCCTTGATGTAAAGGTTGTCAGGCACTGGAAGGAGATTGCCAGGGTTAGCCTCAATGATCCTAAAGGTCTGTTATAACATAAAGGATTCAACAATTCAATTAGCACACACACCTTCAGAGTTCAGAACATGTCATTTATTCCCAACAAATCCCACACCACCCACAACGTGCTACGAAAACCCAGACAAGCTTTAAACACACACAGTGAGAGAAAGAAAATTCTTCTTTAATGCATTCAGGAAAAACATGCCCAAAATATTTCCACCGAGTTTTTCCGGCATCGCTGTAAAGAAAAAGATGCTTCCATTCCACTTGGATGGAAGTGCCAAAACAACCTGGTGGCATTAACCCTCCCTGGGGTTCAACCTCTTCCCGGACAGCAGGGAATGCAGGAAGCTGACCTCAGTGCTGCTGGCGAGACGGAGTTTCCCTGCTCCCAGTGTCCGTCAGCAGCCTGCTTTCCTCTGCATTTGGCTCTGGATTTGAGCGCTTCAGTGGCCAGCGGGTCTTCCGGACGTAATGCAGGTCCTCCTCCAGGCAATGAATCTTCACATGGGCGTTTTGGCCATTTCTCTTGGGAAACACCCTGGAAGGGGGAGAAGAAAGAGGCGTTTCTTTCATCCGAAGAAATGCCATTGAACAGAGCTCTGTCATTGCCTTTTCTGAGGCTTTTGTGATGCGTATGGCAAGCGTTTCATCCCTTGGTCCTGCCGTATCCCCAGCTGAGGATGGTTAACCAAGGCGGGTGTTTGCACTGGAAAGGGCTGGAAATTCCAAAGGGACAGGGGTGATTCTCAAGGGCCCTTGGCTCTGCTTCTCCCTTGCCCACAGTTGGCTTAGGAGGGGGAAATCTCCTTTAGCCCAAGCCAAGCACACAGCTTCCAGAAGGAAGATGAATTCTACCTTCCACACTCCGGGCATGGAAAACCATGGGGAGCATCTCCGCTTTCCACATGGGATGGAGGCTCGCTGGGATCACTGGAGGGCTCGATGGGATCACTCTCTGCTGCCTCTCTCTGGCGCTCCTGATGCTGCCTACAGCCTAAAAGACAGAAAGCCCTGATCAATTCCTCCTCCGAATACTGAGCCGGACTCAGAACCGGCCCGAGCCATCTCCGAGTGGCCCAGGTGAGCTGGACGCGTTCCATCGCCCAGGAAAACCAAGCAGCCCAAGTCTGGTGTTCTCCTTCCAACTCTGAGCAGCCCAGATCTGCTTTAATTCAGCCGTGAGGATGGAGGCAAACCCAGCCCTTGATAGCAAACCCCAGCCTTCCCTCCCCACATTACCAAAATCAGCCCCAACGTTTCGAAACCCGAAGTTGGGGTTGTCCTGTGCAAGGACGGCAGCGGGACTCGATGATCCTTGTGGGTGCCTTCCAACTGAGGACATTCTATGGTACTATGATAAATACCAACCACAACACAGAGAAACTAAAGGCAGCTCTTCAAGGGAGCGCATAGATCATAATCTTTTATCCCCACAGCATGAAAGAAAAGAGCGCCTAGTAAGAAGGCAGGCACTTCAGCCACTGCCTCTCAGAAGGATCTTTTCAGACTGTCAGCCCTGTTTGAGTGCTTAACAGAAAGCCTCGAGACAGCTTGTAGTCCAAGAAAGAGCTGCTGGAAGAGGGAAGTCTTTACTGCTGCACGCCAACAATGACCATTCACAGGAATAGTGGTAACCAGAGCATCCCTCCTAAAACTAATAAAAATAATAATTCCTTATCGCAGTGCAACCTCTTAATACTACAGGGATCTTTGTTCCCGCGTAACTTTTTTCTTTCACAAGATAAAGGCCATGCTCACACTTAACAGCAAGGGCTGTCCCTTTCCTCTCACTCAGAAAAGAAGCATCAGTCACATGCTAAAGGGCAAACGTCAGCCCGAGGTCTTTTGCTCTTCCAATGACAGTTAGATAAACCCTAATTAAATGAATACATTCTGGCTCTTGGGAGGCGTGTAGAGTAGAGGGTGCTCTCGTCCACACAAGAAAAGTGTCCTGAGATTTTGTTTTACTGGAGAAACACAATCAGGCTCATCAGTATCTTTCTCTCAAATAAATTCTATTCCAACAGACGAATTTGAATTCAGCATCAATAGGTAAATGTCTAGCATACACAAAGAAGAACACAGCACGCAACATAGTTTACGTTTCTTAACAGGCAGATGGAGAAGCTCGTCCTCCACACTCATGGCTGTGCTCCTTCGACGACTTGCCTGGAACGACACCAGGATTGTCCAACCAATCAACAAACCCGAGTGAATTCAGCTCAGAATACAAAATGTCCTCTTTTTCCTCTTCAGCGGGAGGAAGAAAGGATGTTCCAGTGCTTCTTCCAGAGTAATGCGCTTGTCCGGGTCATACTGCAGCATCTTTTCGATCAGATCAAACAGCAGCTCATGGTCACCATCGGAGCATGTCATGTATGCCTTTGTGAAGAAAACAACAAAACACAGGCTTCCAATCTTAGAATTGCACTCGGAGCTCCTCTGCCCAGAAGAATCTTTCCCCTGTAATCTTACCTTCAGGGGTTTACAGCAGCTTGAGACGTGTTGCCCAGCAGCACTGTGTTCATCCCAGACCAGCCGGCCATTACAGAAATAATTCTTCTTCCGTGGTGAAACAACTCTCTTTATCATGCACCTCGGCAAAGGCCCCAGCAATCGCTCCATCATCGCCAGGTGTTCTGTGTCCTCATTGGTCTGGATGGAAGTCGAGAGAGACATTTTTTGTTCCTTGTTAAGAGGAAGTTATCAAGAAGCACACACCAGTCTGACTTCATTTGTGACTGTACTCTGCAACCAATATGCTGAACTTGGTCAAGGAAAAAGAGAGAGGCTCAATTTCTCCATTTCCTGAATGAAGTTACAAGCTACTGGAGCTATTCCCCTTGAGCTTTCCTTGGTGGGCTTTTTCTTTTCTTTCTTTTTCAAGTTCAACTTCAGCAATACTGTTAAGAGGACAGGATTCAGGGCTTTGAGTAGTATTTGCTGATGGTGATAGATGAAGCCACATCTGGTATTAGGGTACCTTGTAAATTCCAAATGTTAACAGGGCGATCCTTCCTTTAAAGTGCTGCCAAAACATCTACCGGAAGCAACTCATCAAAATCTGCTCCTGAGATAGTTCCTTGGTGCCTACCTCTCCCGTTTTCTTCAACTTGGCATTACAGAGAAATGCAGCTTACTTCCTTGTGCAGGCCATTCCTCTCAGTCCCCACCTCTCCGTAGCCTACGTTCATCAAGTTGGGGAGTGTTATGCATGCTGCACGCTTTTGGGGTTCAGAGTTCCCTACCTGAAATACTATGTCTCCAAGGTAGTATTCCAGGAGAGTACATCCTACGCTCCAAACGTCGCACGGCTGTGACCATCCAAGCCCTGTGGAAAGATTCAGGTCGTTCATGTTTAGACCAGACCGCAAACTGTTCAACAGCTCAAGCAAGACACCAAACACTTCTCCAGCTCCATTCAATTGCACACAAATCTCATACGTGAAAGATCAGCCAAACCAACAGCCTTCTACTGACCTAGGATCACTTCGGGAGCTCTGTAAGCTCTCGCAGTCACTGTAGGCTCATGGTGGTCATGATCATATGTGGCGCACCCAAAGTCCACAAGTCTTACGTCTGGTTTTCTTAGTCTGCGTTCCATGCGTTCCTGAAACGAAAGGTGATGGCAAGCAAGTGACCAAATGAATGCAGAGGATGGTTGAGGAGGAGGAAAGCGGGGAAGGGGACAGCAACTTACCAGTCTGCGGTTGTACTTTTCTACGTAGTCAGACTTCACAAAGACAATATTGTCTGGCTTCAGATCTGTATGTGTCAGCTTATTCCTATGCAAAACTGCAATAAAATCACACACTTAGCAAGTCCCACAAAGAAACTTTAACAAATAGGGCAAAGAAGGAACATACTTACGGTTGACAGAGGTGCAGATCTGATAGGCCATGTGTCGAATGTCGTCCAGGCTAAATGGCGAGAAGTTGTTGTCTCTCAGAAAGTCATAGGTGTTGAGCCCCAGGAGCTCTAAAACAATGCAGACGTGTCCATGGTACTCAAACCATTCCAGCATCTGCACACAGTGACTGCAAAAGCAGGAAAACACATGCATTGAAACAGGGAGTTGTGCAGCGACCCTACATGCGCTGTGTGTTACAGAAAGCGTCGCTGAGGAAGTCTTCAAGCCGGAACACAGCACAGTCGGCTTTGTGTGCTTACGAGGCATTGCTGGGGTCTGATGCTTTTAAATCTTCCAGCACATTTATTTCATCATGAGCTATTTCGGAGGAACAATCGGTGGTTCTTGCTATTTTCACGGCTACATGTTTGCCTTCCCTGAAAAGAGAGGTTTTAACAGAGATTAGAACGACGAGTGCTTTTAACTCAGACTCTTGGGTAATTATAAACCCATCTGCCTTGTTCCTAACACTGGAAACCTTCCGGGAAAAGGGTGCACTGACTTCATACAACCCAGAGTCATCTGTGCACCAACATAACTGAATCTTTAGATTTTGATAACACAGGCCCCAAGACTGCCCAATGGTACTATTGGTGCCCAATAAGTACTATTACTGAAGATTGCAGCTGCATCCCACGCTCTCTCCAGGCCACCTCTCCCCATCAGCCCTGACCTCGACCCGACTGGGCTGCGCCTGCAGAAGACGCAGCCTTCGCCTCATCCACCAGCCCTGCACAACCCTCGTGTCTCAGGGCTGCTTTTAGCAGCATGAACCAACATACCCTTTTGTTTGGCAACTGTGTCGTCCTTAGAGGAAAAGAGAGAGCAGCAGAAAAGGAAGCAAAGAGAAAGCAATTCCCAAACTACACACTGGGCGTCTCGGTAAGAAAAAAGACAGCCACTGGATTAAAAGACTTACGCTTTGTGGTCAATGCATTCCACTACTTTTCCGTAAGTGCCTTGACCCAACACGGCAACAACCTCGTCTGTAAAGAAACGAGCTCTTAGTCACCAAAGTGATAGGGTTACTCATCTATTAAATTGCCTAGCAATTAATAAACAGAGATAAAACAAACAATCAGAAGGAGTAAATACTATTACTGAAGATTGTTCTAGGCTTTCCTCTAAATTGTAAATATCTGGTCTGAGAGATGTTACTGGACAACTGTCTTCAAAGTACATTTACAGGGATCCCATTTCAGTGGGTTCATTAACTCCATTGACTATTTTTTTGAGGGAGGACAGAAGGGAAAAAGAAACAATGAAATATACTTTTAATATATATCATAATATATTGTGAAAAAAATAACAGTCCCAACTCCACACACAACACAATCAAGAGAGAAAGAAAAGGCTTGAGAGCCCCCTCACTTCTTACACTGTAAGAACTTGTTCTATCTGAAAAGCTAAACAAAATGGAAAAATATACTATACATCTTGCATTTAGAATGTCTCCTCTCTGACAGATCAGGTGGCCCGCCTCCTCGTCCTCCACACTCGTGGCTGTGCTCCTTCGACGACTTGCCTGGAACGACACCAGGATTGTCCAACCAATCAACAAACCCAAGTGAATTCAGCTCAGAATACAAAATGCATTCAGCGGGGAGGCAGTCAGGCACTCAGATACGCGCCAGGCCACAAGCACTACACACGAGCAATTTCCAATTCAGCCCCCGGCAATTCACAGGGCACATCGTTTATGTTCCAGGGCAGAAAGGTGGCAAGGAACAGATTTTCAGGTGGGATACTTACAGTGGCAAGGCAACAGAAAGCTATAAGGCCATTGTCTTCCTTTTACAAGATTGGTTCCATGAATTTTCCTTCAGCATTTCAGTGCCCGTATTCTTATTTGAAGCAAAAGCATTTAAGAATTCTCTTCTATGCATCAAAGGTGTCTTTTAGATGTATCTTCCAGAGACAGAGGTCTGAATGATCTGCTCTGTTTCTATATAAAATCACCTTTTGACCACATTAAAGTACTCCTTTAAAGTAACTGACACTGAATCACTAGTCTGCATTTTTGATAGGAATTGTTTGATACATTGCACACAGCATACGCATTTATTTTAGGCCGTCTCAGGTGCAGACGTTGCACTATAAATCCTACCTGCAGCTTTGTAAAGTGTTAAATGGATGATAATAAAGATCGGAACAACTGCCCCACTAGCGGGCAGACGTCATACGTATCTGACTCTACAGATTATTTAGCGATTCTTAGAACATCTTAATAAATATATCTCTACAAAAGTAAAAATCAGATGTGATCTCCTGTTTCGACAACACCAAGTCAAAAGCAAGTCTAAAAACTTGGGCTTGCATTTTTGAGTAGGGTTGAAATAAATGCCTGTTGCCAGGGAAATTCTGATGGCACGAGAGAGATGCCTGTATTTCAGGCACCCCAACGGATGGTTCTTGTTCACTAATCTGGTCTAATATATCCCGAGAACTAACAGCAAGACTGGCCTGTGTGCTGCCACAAGTGTACCTGCAAACTATACATTTTAACTCAAGAAAATCAAAACCCAGCAAAAAGAATAAGCCACTAGTATCAGCAAAATGAATAAACTACTAATGTTACCAACTGAACTCCCTGTGCCCCCTCCACTCAATGGCTGCTGCCCAGATAAGAATTAATCTTCATAAAATAAAAATTCCTCCATTAAAATGGGTCAAGTATCTGCAAATATTCATAGATCCTGGGCCTTGCCTGTAATTCCGTTTTGTGAGCACTCGTCCCGCTCGGATCCAGTTTGCAGCGCTTGCTCTCCTGAGCGCTGCCTGCTGATCTTGATCTCTTCTTAGCTGTCTTGCTTCCTCCAGGTTCTGTTTTCTTGCACTGGTTCTCTGGTGCACCACTTCCCAATCTCTCTCTCCTTGTAGCCCTCTTGCTTCTTTGTAGATCCGATTGCTTGCGCTTGCTCTCCGGTGAAACACTTACTGGTCTGTCTGTCTTTTTAGATCTCTTTCGTCCGCCAAGATCCGGTTTCTTCTGCTGGTTCTCTGGTGCACGGCTTTCTGATCTTTTTCTCTTTGTAGCCGTCTGGCATCTTCCGAGATCCGGCTTGCAGTCCTGGTTCTCCGGTGCACCGCTTGCTGATTGGTCTATCTTTGTAGCCCTTGTGCATCTTCTGAGATCTGGCTTGCAGCACTGCTTTTCCAACGCACTGCTTGCTGATCCGTCTCTCTTTTTAGTCCTCTTGCCTCTTCCAAGACCCGTCTTTTTGTGCTGGGTCTCTTGTGCACCACTTGCTGATCTATTTCTCTGTTTAGAGCCGTTGCAACTTTCCAGATCCCTTTTACACTGCTTGCTCTCCTGTACGCCGCTTGGTGATCCCCTCTTTCTCTTTTTAGCCCTGTTACAACTTCCAAGATGCGGACTTTCTTTCTGATCCATGTCAGGATACTTAGTTTGCTTGGAATGCCACGTCTGTAACCAAGATACACGCAGTGATTTGGATTGGAAGGGACCTCAAAGCCCATCCAGTTCCAAGCCCCCTGCCATGGGCAGGGACACCTCCCAGCACACCAGGCTGCCCAAGGCCCCATCCAGCCTGGCCTTGAACACCTCCCAGGATGGGGCAGCCACAGCTTCCCGGGGAAACCTGGGCCAGTGTCTCACCACCCTCACAGGGAAGAATTTCTTCCTAATGTCCAATCTAAATCTTCCTCCTTCCAATTTAAAGCCATTCCCCCTCCTCCTGTCACTACGTGCCCTTCTGAACAGTCCTCCCCTGCTTTCCTCTAGGCCCCTGTCAGGTACTCTAGGCCACTATAAGGTCTCCCCGGAGCCTTCTCTTCTCCTGACTGAAGGAGCCCAACTCCCGCAGTCTGTCCTCATAGCAGAGGTGCTCCAGTCCTCGCATCATCTTTGTGGCTCTCCACTGGACCCGTCCAAACAGTTCTATATGCTTCTTATGTTGGAGATTCCAGAACTGGACAAAGTACTCCAGGTGAGGTCTCATGAGAGTGGAATAGAGGGGCAGAATCCCCTCCCTTGACCTGCTGGCCACGCTTCTTTTGATGAAGCCCAGGATATGGTTGGTCTCCTGGGCTGTGAGCACATGTTGCCTGATTATAGAATCACAGAATCCGATGTATCTGTGGTAAAACTCCTTCCAAGGGATGCAGCTGGGATAGTTATGTCGAGCTTCTCATCAATCAGCAACCCCAATTCCTTCTCTGCAGGGCTACTCTCAGTCACATCATCCCCCTGCCTGCACTGAAAGCACAGATTGTCCCAACCCAGGTGTAGGACCTTGCCCTTGGCCTTGTTGAACCTCATGAGGTTCACATAGTCCCACTTCTCCAGCTTCTCCACGTCCCTCGGGATGACAGCCCATCCTTCTGGTGTAAGAACTGAAGCACTCAGCTTGGTGTCATCCACAAACTTGCTGAGGGTGCCCTCCATCTCACTGTCTATTGCTGATGATGACATTAAAGAGCAAAGGTCCCAGTATGGACCCCACTTGTCATGGGTCTCCATTTGGACATCGAGCCGATGACCACTACTTACTGGCGACCATCCAACCAATTCCTTATCCCCCAAACTGTCCACCCATCACATCCACAGATCTGCAGTTTAGAGAGAAGGAAATCTGGGGGGACTTTAGGATTGTTGGGATGTCGGCGTCCCCTCAGGCAGGAGAGCACACTACCTGGGCTCAGAAACGATGTGTGACGCACTCGAGGAGCGTCCTGGATCTGGCTCAGCTCGACGTCCTACACAGCTTGCCCGTAGCACACGCCAAGTGCCAGGTTCCCCAGGCCGCCTCGCTCTCTCCTTCTCCCCCAAAAGACCCGTCGGTGGCTGCTCTTCAGGGACAGCTTTTCCCCAGCTCAGCCCCTGGAGCCTCCTGCCCGCCGACCTCCGCCCGTAGCTCTGCCCGTGCCCCTGCTCCGCACGGTGTTACCTGGATCCACTGCAGCGATGTCACAAAGGGCAGGTGCCCACATGCCTTTGTTAGTTTTTAACCCCCACCTTGCCATTGTGGGTCCATGTACAAGCTCAGAAGAACGCTCCGCTGTGATACGTGCTTCGAGATTTCATGGTTTGTTATGGGAACAATATGCATTTTCTTTGCTTGTCAAAGTCATCACAAGGTTGATGCCTGACCCTCTTGATGAAGTTTAAGACGTTTTAAAGGATATTTTTTCACTTTCTGTGTTTCTAGGGGCAACAGGTTGATAAACTTTTGGTGGCTTGTGTGTTGTACAGCTGTTGTCTATTTTGAATTGATTATTTTTAAACTTAACGCACTCTTTCTTGTATGAAAATTCTCTCTCATATGGTGAGAGCTTTGTTCTCAAAGCCTGAAAGAAAAACAAAATCCAATTTTTTGTCACCAGAAGATGGTGCTGTGCAGTGCAGTTTGAAAAACAGGTATCAGAACCACCAGGGATTGTAATTGTTTTCCTGTCCTGGGAGCCTGATATTAGAGGTGCATTTCAGCACGGCTTTATTTGGTTGAGAAGCTGATTAATCTAGGCAGGATTTCTAACCTTTACAGCAGAGCTAGTGGTCCGTTCCACAGTCTGTCTTTGGAACCAGAATTCCTCTGGAAATTCCTGCCAGAGCTCGTAGCAGTGTAAAAATCTGAGTGGTTTAGAACCATGGAGTGGCTGAGGCTGGAAGTTGTCTCTGGAGATGGTCTAGCCCAACCCACCAGCTCAGACCAGGATCAGCGAGGGCAGGTTGCTTAGGGCCGTGTCTACCCAGACTCTGGCCTACAGGTTTTTAGAATCACATGGCTGCTCTTCAGAGTGATGGAATCTTTTCCTGGCAGCTGTGAGCCCCATCTGAATCCATCCTGTGCAGCTGGGGGCTCTTGTTGGCTGGGATGAGTTGATTTTCCTAAATAAGGAATGTTTCAGATGAACTAAATGACTCCAGAGGCTGCAGGCTGGGAATTCCCAGTTAAAACCTTCCTGCTAAAGCCTTCCCCAGTGCACACAATTTGTCCATTCCAAGCATGATCTCCAGAGCCATCAAAAAACAAGAAACATGTAAGTGTGAAGGATAGAGATCATCAGGGAGCAAGGAGTTGGGAAGAGGTTTGGCCAGATGGGTACGGATATGTCAACACAGCGACTCCCTCAGCAAACACCACATTATCCAATTGTAGTCGGCTGCTTTCAGAGAGCAGAGGACATCTTCGCATCCGGAAGGTTTCCTTTTGGAAGTGTGAGGGCTAGATCATCAAAGCCCAGGCCTGACTTTGGTCCTTTAGAGAGGAAACGGAACCCAAATCTAGATTTGTTTCTACAGGATGTGGACGTTCTGCCCCAGAAAAAAAGTGGAATTATGAAAATCATGTGGCCTGGAAACAACCAAACCCTTCTAACTCTTCTGAAGACCTTTTTTTCCCATTTCAATCAGTGGATACTCAAATCATCCCAATAAAACTCGACATCCCACTGGACACTAATTGTGGAAGGCCAGCTCTGTCCCACTGGATAATGATGCTAACTCACAGTTCCAACATTTACAACAATCTCAGTCCAGCTGCCACGTCCAGTAATTATGGGTGGGAAAAAAACCAGAGGGAATGCTTTCGTGACATAAGGACAGGGAGTTGGCATCACCAACTAAGCCTAACAAAGGCAGTGTTAATTGCACATAGAATCTACAGCAAGGACAGAAATGTCTACATCCACTATTCCAAAGCCAGATTTCATCAATGAAGTGGAAACAACCCTAGAAACCTGAATATTCAGGCTCTGTGTTCTGGACCCAGAATGCTCCCAAGGACTCTTAATCTACAGCAAACCAAGGTGTTAATAGTGATTTCCCAGCAGTTTTCACCAAGCAAGATGATAAGGGTCTCCTGCACATTCAGAGGAGGGAAACAGTCCTGAGGAGGGCTTGAAGCAGAAGAGAAAGGGCTAAGGTTGCTGGAGCGGTTGATCTGGACTGAAGGAAGCCAAGGGAAATCAGCCACACTGGGACAGAGCAGCTCAGTCTTGATTAGGTGGGAAAGCCAGTGCCAGGGCAAAACCCTGAAGGGGATCACAAGGGGAAATCACGCTCCGGGCTTGCAGATCCTTCTGAGGAAGGTGGGAGCCAGCTGAGGCGTGCGCGTATCTGTTGTTCCAAGTGCCTGGCGTGGTTGCAGTCTGGGAATATCCCCAGCAGGCAGAGCCTGGAGTGCAGGCCGCAGCCAGAGGAGAACGGCGTTCCCTGGGCTGCCGCCTCTGAAAGGCGACTGCCTGCTGCAGCACCTTGCGCTGGGTGGTTTTAGGGAGGCCCTGCCTGGGAAGTGAGGAAGGAGAAACCACCTGAAAACCCCCTTTTGCTGTGCGCTGCCTTCCAGAGCCGGGATGCTGCACATTGCTCTGGCTCCACAGCACTAAATGCGATGGCAGTATGCCGCTGATTTCCTCACTGTGGCTCTTTCCAACAGCCCCAAATGCCAAAACCAGGAAGAAAAGCGAGGCTGAGGGGTTGTGGGTTTGTTTTGAAGTGGAGGGAAAGGGCTCCTTGAAGGAAGAAGCAGAGTCAGGGGCTTCGGAACTGGGAATCAGTGCTGGGACCACAGGCTTGGTTATCAGGTAGTGTGGGCAGCAGTAGTAGGGAAGGGCTCATCCCGCTACATCCGGCAGCGGAGAGACCGCAGCTCAGGTGCCGGGTTCAGTTTAGGGCTCCCCACTCCAAGAAAGACATTGACGGGCTGGGGCACGTCCGCAGAAGGGCAGTGGAGGTGGGAAGGGGCTGGAGCAGAAAGGAAGGGGTTGAGGGAGCTCCGTCTGGAGGGCTCTGTCTGGAGTGAAGGAGGCAGAGGGGAGTACCCATCGTACTGCGCAACTCTGGCCAGGAGGTGTGAGCCAGGCAGCAGTGGGGCTCGGCTCACAAGGAAGAAGGCATACGATGAGAGGGAATGGCCTCCAGACGTGCCTGGGGAGGTTTAGACTGGACATGGGGAAAAATTCCTTGATGTAAAGGTTGTCAGGCACTGGAAGGAGATTGCCAGGGTTAGCCTCGATGATCCTAAAGGTCTGTTATAACATAAAGGATTCAACAATTCAATTAGCACACACACCTTCAGAGTTCAGAACATGTCATTTATTCCCAACAAATCCCACACCACCCACAACGTGCTACGAAAACCCAGACAAGCTTTAAACACACACAGTGAGAGAAAGAAAATTCGTCTTTAATGCATTCAAGAAAAACATGCCCAAAATATTTCCACCGAGTTTTTCCGGCATCACTGTAAAGAAAAAGATGCTTCCATTCCACTTGGATGGAAGTGCCAAAACAACCTGGTGGCATTAACCCTCCCTGGGGTTCAACCTCTTCCCGGACAGCAGGGAATGCAGGAAGCTGACCTCAGTGCTGCTGGCGAGACGGAGTTTCCCTGCTCCCAGTGTCCGTCAGCAGCCTGCTTTCCTCTGCATTTGGCTCTGGATTTGAGCGCTTCAGTGGCCAGCGGGTCTTCCGGACGTAATGCAGGTCCTCCTCCAGGCAATGAATCTTCACATGGGCGTTTTGGCCATTTCTCTTGGGAAACACCCTGGAAGGGGGAGAAGAAAGAGGCGTTTCTTTCATCCGAAGAAATGCCATTGAACAGAGCTCTGTCATTGCCTTTTCTGAGGCTTTTGTGATGCGTATGGCAAGCGTTTCATCCCTTGGTCCTGCCGTATCCCCAGCTGAGGATGGTTAACCAAGGCGGGTGTTTGCACTGGAAAGGGCTGGAAATTCCAAAGGGACAGGGGTGATTCTCAAGGGCCCTTGGCTCTGCTTCTCCCTTGCCCACAGTTGGCTTAGGAGGGGGAAATCTCCTTTAGCCCAAGCCAAGCACACAGCTTCCAGAAGGAAGATGAATTCTACCTTCCACACTCCGGGCATGGAAAACCATGGGGAGCATCTCCGCTTTCCACATGGGATGGAAGGCTCGATGGGATCACTCTCCGCTGCCTCTCTCTGGCGCTCCTGATGCTGCCTACAGCCTAAAAGACAGAAAGCCCTGATCAATTCCTCCTCCGAATACTGAGCCGGACTCAGAACCGGCCCGAGCCATCTCCGAGTGGCCCAGGTGAGCTGGACGCGTTCCATCGCCCAGGAAAACCAAGCAGCCCAAGTCTGGTGTTCTCCTTCCAACTCTGAGCAGCCCAGATCTGCTTTAATTCAGCCGTGAGGATGGAGGCAAACCCAGCCCTTGATAGCAAACCCCAGCCTTCCCTTCCCACATTACCAAAATCAGCCCCAACGTTTCGAAACCCGAAGCACGGTAGTGACAAAGCTACCAACTTCTTCCTGCAAAACCAATATTCCTGTGCCCCCAGTTCCCTTTTTGTGGGCAATGAACGTTCCATCAATGCCCATGAAGAGCCATGGCAGCAGCAGCTCCTCTTAGAGATGGGGTGGAAAACCCTGAGAATCGCCAGCACCAGACACCAGGAGCGGCCCACGGCCACGGTGCTGACTGGGAATGTGGCTCTGTCATTCCAGACTTACAAAATCACCCCGTTTCAGGCAGCACCCACTGCGCCCTACCGGGACAATGAAAGGAGTTGAGGGAATGGCAGGCAGATCTTCCAGGGGAGGTTTACATTGGATGTTAGGAAGCGTTTCTTCACGCAGCAGATGGTGGAGCACTGGAACAGCTCCCCAGGGAAGAAGTCCTGGCACCAAGCGTCACAATGTTCAAGAAGTACTTGGACAACATGCTCAGATGCGTGGTGCGAACGTTGGGGTTGTCCTGTGCAAGGACGGCAGCGGGACTCGATGATCCTTGTGGGTGCCTTCCAACTGAGGACATTCTATGATACTCTGATAAATACCAACCACAACACAGAGAAACTAAAGGCAGCTCTTCAAGGGAGCGCATAGATCATAATCTTTTATCCCCACAGAATGAAAGAAAAGAGCGCCTAGTAAGAAGGCAGGCACTTCAGCCACTGTCTCTCAGAAGGATCTTTTCAGACTGTCAGCCCTGTTTGAGTGCTTAACAGAAAGCCTCGGGACAGCTTGTAGTCCAAGAAAGAGCTGCTGGAAGAGGGAAGTCTTTACTGCTGCACGCCAACAATGACCATTCACAGGAATACTGGTAACCAGAGCATCCCTCCTAAAACTAATAAAAATAATAATTCTTTATCGCAGTGCAACCTCTTAATACTACAGGGATCTTTGTTCCCGCGTAACTTTTTTCTTTCACAAGATAAAGGCCATGCTCACACTTAACAGCAAGGGCTGTCCCTTTCCTCTCACTCAGAAAAGAAGCATCAGTCACATGCTAAAGGGCAAATGTCAGCCCGAGGTCTTTTGCTCTTCCAATGACAGTTAGATAAACCCTAATTAAATGAATACATTCTGGCTCTTGGGAGGCGTGTAGAGTAGAGGGTGCTCTCGTCCACACAAGAAAAGTGTCCTGAGATTTTGTTTTACTGGAGAAACACAATCAGGCTCATCAGTATCTTTCTCTCAAATAAATTCTATTCCAACAGACGAATTTGAATTCAGCATCAATAGGTAAATGTCTAGCATACACAAAGAAGAACACAGCATGCAACATAGTTTACGTTTCTTAACAGGCAGATGGAGAAGCTCGTCCTCCACACTCATGGCTGTGCTCCTTCGACGACTTGCCTGGAACGACACCAGGATTGTCCAACCAATCAACAAACCCGAGTGAATTCAGCTCAGAATACAAAATGTCCTCTTTTTCCTCTTCAGCGGGAGGAAGAAAGGATGTTCCAGTGCTTCTTCCAGAGTAATGCACTTGTCCGGGTCATACTGCAGCATCTTTTCGATCAGATCAAACAGCAGCTCATGGTCACCATCGGAGCATGTCATGTATGCCTTTGTGAAGAAAACAACAAAACACAGGCTTCCAATCTTAGAATTGCACTCGGAGCTCCTCTGCCCAGAAGAATCTTTCCCCTGTAATCTTACCTTCAGGGGTTTACAGCAGCTTGAGACGTGTTGCCCAGCAGCACTGTGTTCATCCCAGACCAGCCGGCCATTACAGAAATAATTCTTCTTCCGTGGTGAAACAACTCTCTTTATCATGCACTGTGGAAGGGTGGCTATATGATTTAATAGCAGTGAACAATCCAGGGTTCAACATTCAGGATTAAACCTGGCGTTCCCCTTTAAGCCTTCCTCGGTATGCTGACCGGGAGAAGCGCATAACAAAAGCCCGGAACTCAGCGCCGGAAAGTCCCTGAAACGGCCGCACTAGCTTCTTTCGCGCGCTCAACCCTCTTGAGCCAATCCTGTAACTTTAAGGTGCGCGGACAGTTTAATTGGACCAATTGTAAGTTGTTCATTGGCGCATGCTCTGTTGGAAAGGTATAGAAGGATTGTTGTGTTTACGAATAAAGGAGAACGACCGTACTTATATTGAGATTCATCGTTACTCGGGGTCCGGCTCCCACACCCACATCTGGTAGCAGAGGATGGTTCATGTTCTCTTTTTTAATTTCTCCGTGACTGCCGGAAGGCAGCGAGAGGAGGGGGTTGGGAAGAACCGGCTAAGGGAGGCACTATCTGGGTGAAAAGGGCAGGATAGATGCTGGAGTGAGATCGCGACTCACCCCTTAGGCGCAGCTATGGAAACAGATGCTGCGGCCACTCTGCTGGGGGGAATCCTCTCTAAGAGAGGGCATGATATACCCGCAAAGCAGGTAATAGGGTTAATACAGTTAGGTCAGAGATGGGGTCATTTTGAAGACCTGCATACGATATTTTCGGTCACGGACTGGCAAAACTACGGGGATACCTTATGGGACAAAACTATTTTGGGATCCGAAAGGGAACAAAAAGAGGTTAAGGCCGTCCGTGCAGATTGGCGTCTCGTTTTAGAGACATTAAAGGAGATGAACGCGGAAAGGGAGGTAGCTTGTGCAGCGATTCGGATGCTGGAACCTGTATCTAACGTTGAAAGGGTTCCAGCCAAACCAGGTCCAATTTCGCGATTATTTGGGCTGCCTGCGGTAAAAGGCATGATAGGAACTGTGTGTAAAACTGTTAGTGACTTGAAAAGGGAGGATGAAGTAGATGAGGAGTGGAACGGGATCACCGCGCAACAGCCGATCGAACCGGAAGTTGATGCCTTGAGCGATTCCGGTTCGACTGAGGAGGACGCGGCAGTGCGGCGGGAGGGAGGAGCGGCTGGCTGCGGTCGCCGCCCTCGCTCTGCCTCCCTCCTCCACGTCGGCCTTGTGCTCCTCCCATCGAGGAACTGACTCTTTCAGCGCCACCCACCCCGCCACCCCTTTGTCCTCCGCTGCCGCCACCTAGTGGTTCATCTGGCAATTCAACACCACCTGCAAGACAGAGGACTCGGCGGCCGGTGGATGCTACCACGCAGCTATTGCAAACCGTTTTACAACGTCTTGACGATTTGGAAATACGAATAGAAAGACAGGGACAAACTCTGCCACCTTGTTTGTCTACTAATCGGTCAACTTTGCCACAAGGTACACGATGGACTGGGGTCATTAAGGATACTATAATGCAGGGACACTTGATGACTCCAAATAACAGTGAAGGGCTTATGCACTTAGCCTTTCCTGTAATTCAAGAAAACAGATAAGGAAAGAGAGAGATAACAGCATCTCTCATGACCTCACATTCAATTAGAATTTTCCAACTGTATTAATATGTTGTAATATATTTTGTTTTCACATGTCCTTTTCCATAAATGTTGCAATCGGTGCCTTAAAGATCATCTTAAATTTGGTATATTCTGAAAAATGATTTGTTTTCATGTCCCAAAGGGATAGGCTCCAGAAGAATCTGGGAGTGGTCTCTCTTTTTTAGAAATTATTTTTGTTTAATTCTCTAGTTTAAAAGAGACAACCAACCCTTTAGCGACATGGCGTTAAAAACCTTAATAGACATGTTAGCAGCAAGAGGGCTTGTTATTGCACCTGACAAGGTACAAAGATCAAGCCCCTGGAAATATTTGGGTTGGCATATCACCGATGCTCAAATTCGGCCTCAAAAGATAGAGCTCAAAACTTGTTTAAAAACAGTAAAAGATGTACAGACATTGCTAGGTGACATTCAATGGGTACGTAACTGTGTCGGGATTTCAAACACCGAAATTGCCCCGCTGACTGCGTTATTACGCAATGCGGACCCAGCTCATGAGATCGAACTTACTGCAGAACACCATAGCCTGTTGCAAAAAATTGTTTGCAAATTGCAAACTTCTTGGTCATCTCGGCGAATCGTAGATATACCTATTTCATTTATAGTGTGTAATGGTTTAGAATCACCGTATGCCGTCATTTGTCAGTGGCAAAACAAAAAGGGGGAGACAGTCTCTACCTTACTGGATAGTAATGCCACTGACAAAGATGGGTTTGATAAATTTATCATCTTGGAATGGGTATTTCTAAGAGTGCAGCCAAAAGACGAGGATCTTCTTGTCTAAATGGGGAGTTCGACACCTTACAGGGATTCCGCATTCCCCTACTGGACAGGCCTTGGTAGAGCGAATGCATCTAGTTTTAAAAGATTATTTGCAAAAGCAAAAAGGGGAAAACATGGATGCGCAAATGAGGTTAAGTAAGGCATTATTTACGTTGAACTATTTGTGTTTGATGGGTAACAGAGAAGAGCCATCTGTAGTAATACATCATCAGAGTATAAAGTTCAGTGAAAAAACAACTATTCCTCGCTTTCAAGTGTTATATAGGGATCCGATAACTGGGGTATGGAAAGGACCTGTTGCTGTTATATTCAATGGTCGAGGATATATGTGTGTTTCCACAGAGGGTGGTCCAAAATGGGTACCAGCTAGAAGCATTCGACCCTATCGAGAATCATCTATGGCACGCGACCAATTGCCAACACAAGAAGACAATGCGAGTGAATAAATGAAGAGATCAGAAGTCTGTTATCTTGATGTTTTGTGTACTTGTTGTAGTTGGACTAATGTTGTTGATAATGGTTGTTTTAGGGACAGCACTTTTTAGCTGTGTAATATTATGTGTAAAAAAAATGTTGTTGCACGTAATGTTGAAGCCTGGCTTGTTCAAAAAACAAAAAGGGGGAGTTGTGGAAGGGTGGCTATATTATTTAATAGCAGTGAACAATCCAGGGTTCAACATTCAGGATTAAACCTGGCGTTCCCCTTTAAGCCTTCCTCGGTATGTTGACCGGGAGAAGCACATAACAAAAGCCCGGAACTCAGCGCCGGAAAGTCCCTGAAACGGCCGCACTAGCTTCTTTCGCGCGCTCAACCCTCTTGAGCCAATCCTGTAACTTTAAGGTGCGCGGACAGTTTAATTGGACCAATTGTAAGTTGTTCGTTGGCGCATGCTCTGTTGGAAAGGTATATAAGGATTGTTGTGTTTACGAATAAAGGAGAACGACCATACTCATATTGAGATTCATCGTTACTCGGGGTCCGGCTCCCACACCCACAATGCACCTCGGCAAAGGCCCCAGCAATTGCTCCATCATCGCCAGGTGTTCTGTGTCCTCATTGGTCTGGATGGAAGTCAAGAGAGACATTTTTTGTTCCTTGTTAAGAGGAAGTTATCAAGAAGCACACACCAGTCTGACTTCATTTGTGACTGTACTCTGCAACCAATATGCTGAACTTGGTCAAGGAAAAAGAGAGAGGCTCAATTTCTCTATTTCCTGAATGAAGTTACAAGCTACTGGAGCTATTCCCCTTGAGCTTTCCTTGGTGGGCTTTTTCTTTTCTTTCTTTTTCAAGTTCGACTTCAGCAATACTGTTAAGAGGACAGGATTCAGGGCTTTGAGTAGTATTTGCTGATGGTGATAGATGAAGCCACATCTGGTATTAGGGTACCTTGTAAATTCCAAATGTTAACAGGGCGATCCTTCCTTTAAAGTGCTGCCAAAACATCTACTGGAAGCAACTCATCAAAATCTGCTCCTGAGATAGTTCCTTGGTGCCTACCTCTCCCGTTTTCTTCAACTTGGCATTACAGAGAAATGCAGCTTACTTCCTTGTGCAGGCCATTCCTCTCAGTCCCCACCTCTCCGTAGCCTATGTTCATCAAGTTGGGGAGTGTTACGCATGCTGCACGCTTTTGGGGTTCAGAGTTCCCTACCTGAAATACTATGTCTCCAAGGTAGTATTCCAGGAGAGTACATCCTACGCTCCAAACGTCGCACGGCTGTGACCATCCGAGCCCTGTGGAAAGATTCAGGTCATTCATGTTTAGACCAGACCGCAAACTGTTCAACAGCTCAAGCAAGACACCAAACACTTCTCCAGCTCCATTCAATTGCACACAAATCTCATACGTGAAAGATCAGCCAAACCAACAGCCTTCTACTGACCTAGGATCACTTCGGGAGCTCTGTAAGCTCTCGCAGTCACTGTAGGCTCATGGTGGTCACGATCATATGTGGCGCACCCAAAGTCCACAAGTCTTACGTCTGGTTTTCTTAGTCTGCGTTCCATGCGTTCCTGAAACGAAAGGTGATGGCAAGCAAGTGACCAAATGAATGCAGAGGATGGTTGAGGAGGAGGAAAGCGGGGAAGGGGACAGCAACTTACCAGTCTGGGGTTGTACTTTTCTACGTAGTCAGACTTCACAAAGACAATATTGTCTGACTTCAGATCTGTATGTGTCAGCTTATTCCTATGCAAAACTGCAATAAAATCACACACTTAGCAAGTCCCACACAGAAACTTTAACAAACAGGGCAAAGAAGGAACATACTTACGGTTGACAGAGGTGCAGATCTGATAGGCCATGTGTCGAATGTCGTCCAGGCTAAATGGCGAGAAGTTGTTGTCTCTCAGAAAGTCATAGGTGCTGAGCCCCAGGAGCTCTAAAACAATGCAGATGTGTCCATGGTACTCAAACCATTCCAGCATCTGCACACAGTGACTGCAAAAGCAGGAAAACACATGCATTGAAACAGGGAGTTGTGCAGCGCCCCTACGTGCGCTGTGTGTTACAGAAAGCGTCGCTGAGGAAGTCTTCAAGCCGGAACACAGCACAGTCGGCTTTGTGTGCTTACGAGGCATTGCTGGGGTCTGATGCTTTTAAATCTTCCAGCACATTTATTTCATCATGAGCTATTTCGGAGGAACAATTGGTGGTTCTTGCTATTTTCACGGCTACATGTTTGCCTTTCCTGAAAAGAGAGGTTTTAACAGAGATTAGAACGACGAGTGCTTTTAACTCAGACTCTTGGGTAATTATAAACCCATCTGCCTTGTTCCTAACACTGGAAACCTTCTGGGAAAAGGGTGCACTGACTTCATACAACCCAGAGTCATCTGTGCACCAACATAACTGAATCTTTAGATTTTGATAACACAGGCCCCAAGACTGCCCAATGGTACTATTGGTGCCCAATAAGTACTATTACTGAAGATTGCAGCTGCATCCCACGCTCTCTCCAGGCCACCTCTCCCCATCAGCCCTGACCTCGACCCGACTGGGCTGCGCCTGCAGAAGACGCAGCCTTCGCCTCATCCACCAGCCCTGCACAACCCTCGTGTCTCGGGGCTGCTTTTAGCAGCATGAACCAACATACCCTTTTGTTTGGCAACTGTGTCGTCCTTAGAGGAAAAGAGAGAGCAGCAGAAAAGGAAGCAAAGAGAAAGCAATTCCCAAACTACACACTGGGCGTCTCAGTAAGAAAAAAGACAGCCACTGGATTAAAAGACTTACGCTTTGTGGTCAATGCATTCCACTACTTTTCCGTAAGTGCCTTGACCCAACACGGCAACAACCTCGTCTGTAAAGAAAAGAGCTCTTAGTCACCAAAGTGATAGGGTTACTCATCTATTAAATTGCCTAGCAATTAATAAACAGAGATAAAACAAACAATCAGAAGGAGTAAATACTATTACTGAAGATTGTTCTAGGCTTTGCTCTAAATTGTAAATATCTGGTCTGAGAGATGTTACTGGACAACTGTCTTCAAAGTACATTTACAGGGATCCCATTTCAGTGGGTTCATTAACTCCATTGACTATTTTTTTGAGGGAGGACAGAAGGGAAAAAGAAACAATGAAATATACTTTTAATATATATCATAATATATTGTGAAAAAAATAACAGTCCCAACTCCACACACAACACAATCAAGAGAGAAAGAAAAGGCTTGAGAGCCCCCTCACTTCTTACACTGTAAGAACTTGTTCTATCTGAAAAGCTAAACAAAATGGAAAAATATACTATACATCTTGCATTTAGAATGTCTCCTCTCTGACAGATCAGGTGGCCCGCCTCCTCGTCCTCCACACTCGTGGCTGTGCTCCTTCGACGACTTGCCTGGAACGACACCAGGATTGTCCAACCAATCAACAAACCCAAGTGAATTCAGCTCAGAATACAAAATGCATTCAGCGGGGAGGCAGTCAGGCACTCAGATACGCGCCAGGCCACAAGCACTACACACGAGCAATTTCCAATTCAGCCCCCGGCAATTCACAGGGCACATCGTTTATGTTCCAGGGCAGAAAGGTGGCAAGGAACAGATTTTCAGGTGGGATACTTACAGTGGCAAGGCAACAGAAAGCTATAAGGCCATTGTCTTCCTTTTACAAGATTGGTTCCATGAATTTTCCTTCAGCATTTCAGTGCCCGTATTCTTATTTGAAGCAAAAGCATTTAAGAATTCTCTTCTATGCATCAAAGGTGTCTTTTAGATGTATCTTCCAGAGACAGAGGTCTGAATGATCTGCTCTGTTTCTATATAAAATCACCTTTTGACCACATTAAAGTACTCCTTTAAAGTAACTGACACTGAATCACTAGTCTGCATTTTTGATAGGAATTGTTTGATACATTGCACACAGCATACGCATTTATTTTAGGCCGTCTCAGGTGCAGACGTTGCACTATAAATCCTACCTGCAGCTTTGTAAAGTGTTAAATGGATGATAATAAAGATCGGAACAACTGCCCCACTAGCGGGCAGACGTCATACGTATCTGACTCTACAGATTATTTAGCGATTCTTAGAACATCTTAATAAATATATCTCTACAAAAGTAAAAATCAGATGTGATCTCCTGTTTCGACAACACCAAGTCAAAAGCAAGTCTAAAAACTTGGGCTTGCATTTTTGAGTAGGGTTGAAATAAATGCCTGTCGCCAGGGAAATTCTGATGGCACGAGAGAGATGCCTGTATTTCAGGCACCCCAACGGATGGTTCTTGTTCACTAATCTGGTCTAATATATCCCGAGAACTAACAGCAAGACTGGCCTGTGTGCTGCCACAAGTGTACCTGCAAACTATACATTTTAACTCAAGAAAATCAAAACCCAGCAAAAAGAATAAGCCACTAGTATCAGCAAAATGAATAAACTACTAATGTTACCAACTGAACTCCCTGTGCCCCCTCCACTCAATGGCTGCTGCCCAGATAAGAATTAATCTTCGTAAAATAAAAATTCCTCCATTAAAATGGGTCAAGTATCTGCAAATATTCATAGATCCTGGGCCTTGCCTGTAATTCCGTTTTGTGAGCACTCGTCCCGCTCGGATCCAGTTTGCAGCGCTTGCTCTCCTGAGTGCTGCCTGCTGATCTTGATCTCTTCTTAGCTGTCTTGCTTCCTCCAGGTTCTGTTTTCTTGCACTGGTTCTCTGGTGCACCACTTCCCAATCTCTCTCTCCTTGTAGCCCTCTTGCTTCTTTGTAGATCCGATTGCTTGCGCTTTCTCTGGTGAACCACTTACTGGTCTGTCTGTCTTTTTAGATCTCTTTCGTCTGCCAAGATCCCGTTTCTTCTGCTGGTTCTCTGGTGCACGGCTTTCTGATCTTTTTCTCTTTGTAGCCGTCTGGCATCTTCCGAGATCCGGCTTGCAGTCCTGGTTCTCCGGTGCACCGCTTGCTGATTGGTCTGTCTTTGTAGCCCTTGTGCATCTTCTGAGATCTGGCTTGCAGCACTGCTTTTCCAACGCACTGCTTGCTGATCCGTCTCTCTTTTTAGTCCTCTTGCCTCTTCCAAGACCCGTCTTTTTGTGCTGGGTCTCTTGTGCACCACTTGCTGATCTATTTCTCTGTTTAGAGCTGTTGCAACTTTCCAGATCCCTTTTACACTGCTTGCTCTCCTGTACGCCGCTTGGTGATCCCCTCTTTCTCTTTTTAGCCCTGTTACAACTTCCAAGATGCGGACTTTCTTTCTGATCCATGTCAGGATACTTAGTTTGCTTGGAATGCCACATCTGTAACCAAGATACACGCAGTGATTTGGATTGGAAGGGACCTCAAAGCCCATCCAGTTCCAAGCCCCCTGCCATGGGCAGGGACACCTCTCAGCACACCAGGCTGCCCAAGGCCCCATCCAGCCTGGCCTTGAACACCTCCCAGGATGGGGCAGCCACAGCTTCCCGGGGAAACCTGGGCCAGTGTCTCACCACCCTCACAGGGAAGAATTTCTTCCTAATGTCCAATCTAAATCTTCCTCCTTCCAATTTAAAGCCATTCCCCCTCCTCCTGTCACTACGTGCCCTTCTGAACAGTCCACTCCAGAGAGTGGAATAGAGGGGCAGAATCCCCTCCCTTGACCTGCTGGCCACGCTTCTTTTGATGAAGCCCAGGATATGGTTGGTCTCCTGGGCTGTGAGCACACGGTGCCTGATTATAGAATCACAGAATCCGATGTATCTGTGGTAAAACTCCTTCCAAGGGATGCAGCTGGGATAGTTATGTCGAGCTTCTCATCAATCAGCAACCCCAATTCCTTCTCTGCAGGGCTACTCTCAGTCACATCATCCCCCTGCCTGCACTGAAAGCACAGATTGTCCCAACCCAGGTGTAGGACCTTGCCCTTGGCCTTGTTGAACCTCATGAGGTTCACATAGTCCCACTTCTCCAGCTTCTCCACGTCCCTCGGGATGACAGCCCATCCTTCTGGTGTAAGAACTGAAGCACTCAGCTTGGTGTCATCCACAAACTTGCTGATGGTGCCCTCGATCTCACTGTCTATCGCTGATGATGACATTAAAGAGCAAAGGTCCCAGTATGGACCCCACTTGTCATGGGTCTCCATTTGGACATCGAGCCGATGACCACTACTTACTGGCGACCATCCAACCAATTCCTTATCCCCCAAACTGTCCACCCATCACATCCACAGATCTGCAGTTTAGAGAGAAGGAAATCTGGGGGGACTTTAGGATTGCCAGAGCTCGTAGCAGTGTAAAAATCTGAGTGGTTTAGAACCATGGAGTGGCTGAGGCTGGAAGTTGTCTCTGGAGATGGTCTAGCCCAACCCACCAGCTCAGACCAGGATCAGCGAGGGCAGGTTGCTTAGGGCCGTGTCTACCCAGACTCTGGCCTACAGGATTTTAGAATCACATGGCTGCTCTTCAGAGTGATGGAATCTTTTCCTGGCAGCTGTGAGCCCCATCTGAATCCATCCTGTGCAGCTGGGGGCTCCCCACTCCAAGAAAGACATTGACGGGCTGGGGCACGTCCGCAGAAGGGCAGTGGAGGTGGGAAGGGGCTGGAGCAGAAAGGAAGGGGTTGAGGGAGCTCCGTCTGGAGGGCTCTGTCTGGAGGGCTCTGTCTGGAGTGAAGGAGGCAGAGGGGAGTACCCATCGTACTGCGCAACTCTGGCCAGGAGGTGTGAGCCAGGCGGCAGTGGGGCTCGGCTCGCAAGGAAGAAGGCATAGGATGAGAGGGAATGGCCTCCAGACGTGCCTGGGGAGGTTTAGACTGGACATGGGGAAAAATTCCTTGATGTAAAGGTTGTCAGGCACTGGAAGGAGATTGCCAGGGTTAGCCTCAATGATCCTAAAGGTCTGTTATAACATAAAGGATTCAACAATTCAATTAGCACACACACCTTCAGAGTTCAGAACATGTCATTTATTCCCAACAAATCCCACACCACCCACAACGTGCTACGAAAACCCAGACAAGCTTTAAACACACACAGTGAGAGAAAGAAACCACACCAAAGAATTCTAACCACACCAAAGTTTGTGAAATAAGCGCAGCTGTTCAATACTTTGGCAATCTGTCCCACAAGGATTGCTTTACATTTGCCTCAGTAAGGGACAGACACCAAATATAACACAAGTTTGTGTGAGTAATGTGTAAGCACATTAAGTAGAGTAAAAATTGTATGACATTTCTAACTGATTTTCTTCCTTCCTTGCTTCACATGGCGAGCTCTAACTGTTCTTCTGCAACTACAGCACATTAAAGCATCATGACTGACTGCCTGTTGATCTGCATAGCGTTCATATGCTTTACCTCTTCTGCATTGTCCCTTTCTAGCAGCATGTTCTGAAGTTCTGCCAGAAGAGACTTGACTGCATTCAGCCTTAACAAATTGTATTCTGCCTCCTCTTGGTACTGCAGGCCATATCCATGATATTCCCTTGATGAACGGATCTTTTCTTCAACCTCCGATAACACCACCTAGAAGGGCGGCAATCAATTACTCATTCTTAGAAGTACAACACCCCTCTCCTGACTACATTCTGAAGTCAATGCTCACACTTGCCCTGTCTCCAGAGGAGATTCCACAACCTCCCTGGGCAGCTTTTTCCAGTGCTCCATTACCCTGACAGTAGAGAAGTTTTTCCTCATGTCTAGATGGAACTTCCCGTGTTCCAGTTTATGCCTTCTGCCTTTGCCCTGTCCCTGGGCACCACTAAACAGAGTCTGGCCCCATCCTCTTGACACCCGCCCTTTCGATATTTATAAGCATTGATATGATCTCCTCTCAGTCTTCTCCCCGTGAGGCAGAACCAGGTCTTTCAGCCTTTCCTCCTAAGAGAGATGCTCCGGCCCCCTCATCATCTTCAAGGCCCTCCGCTGGAGGCTCTCTAATACTTCCTTGTCTAAACAGTAAAATAATCCAAAGGAAAGCAGAGCTTTGAAAATACTCAAGAGCTTCACCTAAATCCTCTGGAGGCATAAAGAACCCAAATCTCAAAATAAGTATTTAAACTGAGCCCTTGCAAGGCTGAACCTGAAGCTGAAGCCAAGTGGTTGCCTGGTGTTTGCCCAGTGCAATGAAGCCGATGCCAGCAGTGAGAGCAGAAGCAGTAAGCACAGTTTTTCTGCAGACACACACACCTCAGGAAAGGGCATCTTGTTTGGATGGCAGCAGTAAACTGCCCGCTCCATCTTACCTGGCAATGAGCAAGCTTCCGTTCAATCAGCTGCATTTTGGCCATCTGCAGGATGGACATCATAGCCAGTTTAGTTGTCTCTGTTGTCTCTCTAGTCTCGGGGACCTGGGCCAGGAATGTCTTCGAGACCGCTTCTGGGCTGTTCTCAGGCCTGCCACAATCTACTGCTTCCTCCGACTCCCCTCCTTCTCCTTGAAAGGCTTGGGTGCTGCTGGGGACAGGAGGCAGCTTCTCCCTCTGAAGTAAAGCACGTGAAAGGAAGAGGTTATCTATCTGCGTTGTTCGTTCTTTCCTTCCCCTCTCCATACCTGTGGGAAAAGTTTACCTTTAACACTCACAGAGTTCCAAAAAAAACTCTGCCACCTTGTTCAGAGATAACAAAAAATAACGAAAAAAACAACAAATACAAAAGAAGAGAGGCAGAAGTTAAAAAGAAGAAAGGGAAACTCAGCTGCCAGACTGGTGGGACATGGTGTAACAGCTTTCCAGGCAGCAACTTGCATTTGCACAGGGAGATCAGAGCGCACAGGACATGGCATAACGCACCATTAACAAGTTCTCCCCTGAGGAGATATGTTTCCCTCTGGATGTTACTTCTTAAATCAATGCAGTGTAACGCTGCAAAGAAATCTCTTGAACAATGCTAACAAGCTACCAATATTCCCTTGATTCTGACATTCTTTGTAGTAGCTCATGATGTTCCTGGTGCATAAGAATCTCTAATGTTTGTTGAACTTATCACTAAGCCAAAACTGATTCTAGAAACATCTTAAAGTTAAGAATTGGGTATTGGTACAGACTTTCACTGATGTTTTAAAGAAAGGACTCAAAGCTAATTTCTGTGAGCTGTCTCAGTCGGTGAAGGTACCATCTGCAGAAGATGAGTGAAAAGCTGCATGTTTAGTCAGGATGTCAGGACTATATTTACAGTCCTGACACTTCAGGCTATTTTGTATAAGGTCAAAAACCTGGAATAGTGTGATGCGGCACAGTCATCAGTATGAAATGCTGGAGTGCTTGCACAGGAGTTTAAAATACCAGTGAGTTAGCTCTGTATTAATGGGCTTCATATTGATCTATAACTGTGCTCAGTCTGGATTGAGTTGTGATTGTTTGGTAATTGAGAAGTTGTGTGCATTGGATCATGGTGAATTGAGACCTGAAAGAATGAACAAGTGTGGGTTACCAGGCATGGGAATGTAAAACCCCTCGACATTCAGGTACAGACTGTTAGGCCTTAGTATATTGTATGAGCTTTGATCCCTCCTATTGGAAGAAAATACTAGAAGATACATGGAATAAAATTGCAATAGTTGAGTTACCTTTAATGGGTGTTTGTAGAAGATCTGTAAATGAAGGAGTACATTCTCTCTCCTAATGTGGACGTGGTATTGGAACTCTGAAAATGTAGTTCTGATTCTTGACTTTATCAGATTCAGCAGTCTCAGCTGCAAATGTTGCTGCAGCGTTTGCCCCACAAGGTGTTTTGTGAACTGTCATTGTGAGGAGCTGAGAAGTCTGCATCCACTGCCTTTGTCAGGAAAGCAATTACACTTCAAACTATTGCGCTCAGACCTGATAAGCCTACTCTACCTGCATGGTTTGGGTTGCAACAAAGTAGTAGTCTTTTTGGTTTGCAGTATATAAATTAAGATATGAAAATATTCTATAGATGTTTTGTGACAGGGATGTAGGTCTGATGATGTGTTATTTCCATGAAATTGAAACTGACTTTGCTGAAGAAGAAATGAAGCTTTTCTTTCAGTTAATACTAGAAAGTAAGATTACAAAGCATTTTAGTTTGCCATTATATCTTGTACAATGTTGTTTGAATATGTTGATCCTGTTATCGCAACTTTCCTAAATTTAGTTTCTGATGTTACAATCGCTACTGTTGAATAAGCCAGGTAATTTAAATTATTCATAGAATCATAGAATTGCTTTGTTGGAAAAGACATTTGAGGTCATTGAGTCCAACCGTACTAGCATGTTCCAGTGCCTGACACCCCCTTCTGTGAAGAAATCCTTCCTGATGTCTAATCTGAACCTCCTCTGGTGCAACTTGAGGCCATTTCCTCTTGTCCTGTCACTTGGGAGAAGAGACCAGCACCCAGCCCACTACAGCCTCCTCTCAGATAGCTGCAGACAGGGAGAATGTCTCCCCTCAGGCTCCTTTTCTCCAGGCCAAACATCCTCAGTTCCCTCAGCCACCTCTCATAAGGCTTGTTCTCCAGCCTCTTCAGAAATTATTCCTGGAGGTTTTCCTGCCTTTTTAGGAAAAAGTAGTTTCTAAAAACTTTTTGAAACCTGAAATTTCAGCTAAGGACATGATCTGTTTTCCAGGAAATATTTAGTTTAAAAACACATCAAGGTAACTTTGTTTTAAAGAAACATGAAATTGACGAGATTAAATACAAATTACTTGGGGATCTCAAACTCATGTAAAAGAAGATCTTACTTTCACCAGTGACCCATTCATACAACGTGTGCTTTCTGGGATTTTTGTCAGCTATTCTACAACTGAGTAACAGTGGGAGATTACATGAACAACGAAGGGAGAATATCTTCTGTATGTAGTGTCTGGCTTTCACTTAACAAGCTCCTTTTTCATATAACTTTGCTTATCAAAAAAACCCAATCCAAGTAGACTTCTTTTTGGCTGTTCTGTTTTTTATTCTTAATGTGATTGTTTAAACTCACTGAATGTCTGCACACTCAAGCTCGTGTACGTATATATAAAGTGCTTATGTGAATTGTGTGCTCAGTGACACATTTAGATCTCAGTAGTATGATTGTCCCTTTAAGAATTGCCGTTATGCTGAGATGTTCATACTTACAAACTGTAAGCATGTATATGAAACTTCTGTCTGAAAACTACTAAATTAGAATTCTGTATTAGGTTATTTTTGTGATGCTTTAGCATAGAAGTATTACTGCTCTGTTTCAAGTTAGTGAACAAACCTCGGCAAAAGTGAACAAACTTCTTCTTCGGCAGCACCCGGCAAGAGGACGTTTTGAGGCGGTGGGAGCTTCCCTGAGCCGGGAAAATCCCAGAAAAACCCAGGCGGGGCTCCTGCCAGCCCCCACAGGCTGGTCCCGTGTGGTGCCTGACGGGAGGGGGCGGTCCCGGCGGCCACCGCGGGAGATTTAAACAGTCCCCGGGAGCACCGCGACCTGGAGCACGGTGAAGAGGAGCAGGGCAGTTTGAGCGGGCAGGGAGAGAAGGCAGGACGCAGAGAGGACCTGGAGACTAGACAGAAGACACCGAGGACCATGGTGGCCACCCGGCAGAAGGTTAAAGCTGCTCCGTGTGCTGCAGCAGGCAGGATGGATGGTGCCGCCCAGCCAGAGCCACAGTGGGTGCAGCAGCTCCCCAGACCCTGGGCTGCAGGCAGGGCCCCCTCCCACACCGGCTCGTGCCTCTGGTACTGGCTCCACTTGGGAAAGCTACACTCGACTGGGGGAACTCCTTCGCATGGTGGAGGAGTTAAGGGAGGAGGTAAGGAGGCTGAGGACCATCAGGGAGTGTGAGAGGGAGATAGACCAGTGGAGCAGGCTCTCACTAACTCAGCAGGCTGCTGGAGCTGGTGTCTCCAAACACCATCCCCCTGCAAACTGCAAGGTTGGGGGAACAAGAGATGGGGAATGGCAGCAAGTTCCTGCCAGATGAAAGAAACCTGCTCCCCTCACCCAGGCAGCAAAACCCCAGATCCCCCTGGTGAACAAGTACCAGGTGCTGCAGGAGGAATCCAACCCTGAGGATGAGGGCTTCCACAGCCTAGAATCCTTCCCTAGGCCGCACCATCATCAGAAAAAGATAAAAACATCCTCTATTAAGAAGAAGAGGAGGGTGATTGTTGTAGGGGACTCCCTCCTAAAAGGAATGGAGGGACCCATTTGCAGACCAGACCCGCTCCACAGAGAGGTCTGCGGCTTAGCGGGGGCATCAGTGAAGGAGGTAGCTAGAAAACTTCCTTCCCTGGTCCATGAGACAAACTACTATCCTCTGATAGTCGTTCAAACTGGTAACGATGATCTAGTAAACAGAAGGACCAAAACCATCAAGAAAGACTTCAGGGCCATTGGGAAAATGGTGGAGGGCTCTGAGGCACAAGTAGTGTTCTGCTCCATCCCATGGCTAAATAGAGAGGAGCTGGAAGTCAGGAAGAACAATTCGATTAATGCCTGGCTCCGAGCCTCGTGTGAGGAGAGAGGCTTTGGCTTCTTCGATCATGGGGTGGCTCATGCACCCCCAGGCTTTCTTGCTAAGGAGGGGACACGTGGGTCTCCTAGGGGGACTAAAGCCCTTGCCAAAAACCTAGCCAAGCTCATAAATTGAGCTTTAAAATAGATGTGAAGGGGGAGGGCGTTGAGTCCAGGCTAGACAGGAGCGAGCCTAGATGTGGGGCACTGGTGATTCAGAGAGGGTGTGCTGGTGTGGACCACCAGTACATCACCATACAAAAAGTGGGGGAGAACACACCTTGGTGTGCTAAGGGAGATACGGGCACTCTGGAGCTAGCTACTCCAGTTACCAGGCATTTGGGAATGAACTCTGTTCCCTCTAAGAGGGCTGAAGGCTCAGCAGCTCAGCTGAAATGCATTTACACCAATGCACACAGCATGGGGAATAAGAAGGAAGAGCTGGAAGCTGTTGTAGGACAAGGAGCCTATGATGTCGTTGCCATCACGGAAACGTGGTGGGATGACTCATATAACTGGAGTGCAGCTATGGTGGGTACAAACTCTTCAGGCGGGATAGGAAGGGTAGGAGAGGAGGCTGGGTAGCCCTCTTTGTAAGGGAGGACTTGGACTCCGTTGAGATGGATTGAGGTGATGAGGAGATTGAGTGCCTGTGGGTTAAAATCAGAGGAGCCCACGAGAAGTTAGATTTTGTGATGGGAGTCTGTTACAGACCACCCAGCCAAGGAGAAGCAGCTGATGAGCTCTTCTACAAACAGCGGTGGTTTATCTCTAGTTCATTGCCTCTCGTTCTTGTGGGAGACTTTAATCTTCCTGATATCTGCTGGAAGTACAATAGAGTGGAAAGGAAGCAGCCTAGGAGGTTCCTGGAGTGCGTGGAAGACAACTTCCTTGCACAGCTGGTGAATGAACCAACAAGGGAGGGTGCCCTCCTGGACCTGCTGTTTGTGAACAGAGAAGGCCTTGTGGGGGATGTGGTGTGGATGACCTAATTAATGCTTGGCTGCAGGACAAGGGTCATGAAGTGCCTGTAAAGCAAAAATCGTAAGAGCATGCAAGCACTCTGTCTAATCCTTAGTTAGAACATGAGCAGGACATAGATAAGATTTAGTTACTCCTTACTCCTTAGAGAACATGAAAACATTGTAGCTGTTCAAGGTTTCCAAACAATATATCTCTGTGAACACTGTACTTCCTTTGTAAACTCTGTTAAGCTTTACGAAAATATGTTACTACACTAACGATCTAAATGACCTCAGCATGTGTAACCAATAATGAGCTTTCGTTCTGCAATATGTATGAGCTAATTAACTAGCATATATATATCGTTGCTTTGCACCTAATAAACTGAGACTTGCTGATCATCATCGGATGTGCTTGTCTCCCGTCGTTTTCTCCGACAAATGGTGACCCCAACGTGATGAACAGGCTGCCCAGGGAGGTGGTTGAGTCCCCTTCCCTGGAGGTGTTTAAGGCACGGGTGGACGAGGTGCTAAGGGGCATGGTTTAGTGTTTGATAGGAATGGTTGATCCGGTGGGTCTCTTCCAACCTGGTTATTCTATTCTATGATTCTATGTCTGCACACTCAAGCTCGTGTACGTATATATAAAGTGCTTATGTGAATTGTGTGTTCAGTGATACATTTAGATCTCTGTAGTATGATTGTCCCTTTAAGAATTGCCATTATTCATACTTATGAACTGTAAGCATGTATATGAAACTTCTTTCTGAAAACTACTAAATTAGAATTCTGTATTAGGTTATTGTTGTGATGCTTTAGCATAGAAGTATTACTGCTCTGTTTCAAGTTAGTGAACAAACATTTCCATTTCAGTAATCTAAATCGTAGTCCAAATTCTTTGTGTATTTAAGGTTATATGTAGTCTTCAGGGAATTCTAGAATCATAGAATCATTAAGGTTGGAGAAAACCTTTAAGATCATCAAGTCCAACCGTCAAAACAGTTTCACTTCCAGTAGCATGATGGAAAACAATCATTAGTGAAGAGCTCCCCTAGTTTAATTCTGGCTGTACAAAGGTAAAGTTGAGAGGAAAAGTGAGAATCAGATATTTAAAGAAGAGAAATCTGCATGTATTCTAGCCTTCACAGGTTTAAATAATAAAAGGCTTCTATATTAAATACAGAACTGCATTTTAGAGGAAGTATGTCATGTGGCACCTTCTGCTTTTTAGGTAATGATGGCCTTGTCAAATCACTTAAATGCAGTGGAATCAGAGAAGCAGAAATTGTGTGCTCAGGTTTGCCGACTATGCCAGGAAAATCAGTGGCTACAGGATGAACTAACCAATACACAACAGAAACTATAGAAAAGTGAGCAGTCTGTGGCTCAGCTGGAGGAAGAGAAGAAACATCTAGAATTCATGAATCAGTTAAAAAAATATGATGATAATATTTCACCATCAGTAAGTAGCCGTATAGTAAAAAGCACCTTATAGTAACATGTGCTGTAATCTACCTAGTTACTAAGTGGCAGATAAAAGCTTTTTATTTTTCTCTAACAGAAGCTTGTCATTAAAATGTTTGTACCAGTATCACATAGTTTACATAAAGATTGAGAGTTCAGTTCATTCTTATTTTGAAACAGCAAATGTTTTACTGCCTGTAGATAATAAAATACATATGAAAGTTAAAATCCATAAATGCTTGCTATCATATGAGCTTAAAAAAGTATGAAGAAGTGAACTTCAACCCAAGAATTTCCTTTTGTAAATTGAACAGTTAAGGTAAGTGGGAAATGTGAACTATCAGAGTTTTTAAATACATAGGGGACTTGGCTTATTTTGACTGCAAGAAAAATATTTAATTTTTGTTTAGTAAAATCAATGTGTAGATTTTGTATCTGTTGAGAATTTACATTAGGGTAGGATGTTATTGAATCCCCTTTCATTACCTCCTGCTACATATTGTGCTCATCTGCACGTTTTCAGTCGAGTTTAGCTAGTTCTTTGTGTTACGTCTTCTGAGTATCAGAGAGAAAATAGATAATATCTTAATTTACAGAAGTAACGTCACTTGAAAAGACTTCTGAATTATTTGCCCTTCTTGTTAGCCTTTTATTTTATTTTAAGTAAGATGGCACTGTAGAGAAGTGTTCAGATCTTCTCATCTGTGTCTTGGAAAGAACAGTTTTTCATAACTAATTATTTCTGCAGCATAGTGATTGAAAACGTATGAAGTTTAGTCATGCTTAATGGACTACTTGACTAGATCCTTCTTAACATTTTGTGAGTAGTGAGACTTGGTCAGTTGCACACAAACTTTTAGCACTGCTGCAAGAGTTGGTATTTGTAGCTGAATATTGTCAGTGAAAACTGTTTAGAAAAGGGGCAGGAGGAGGGAATATTGGGATTTTGATCTGCTAACAGTTGAACTGTATTCTGCAGCTGGCCTAAATAGCACCATTATTTCAAGTTTAATTGGCAAGTAGAGTGAAAGTAAGCAAAGCATCTTTATAGTTTTGCTAGCCATAGGGACAGTCTCTGTTGTTAGCCTTTGAAAATGGTCAGTTGTATATACACAGTATGAGGTTGGAATCAATACACTTATAAGTATGAACTCCCGATCTGAGATCTAGTCCCATCAATCTGGTGGTTTTGCAGAGCACCAACGTTGGCACCATTGAATTTGAATGCCAGCAGCAGCAGTTGCCTTTTTCTCATCCGTGGAAAAAGATGGTGGATAGAGAGCCAGAAAAATAGGAATGTGTTCTGCTCCTGGGTTTTTCTCCTTACTGAGATTAACATTTCTGAGAACTTCAACTATTTATATTGTGTAGACTCCACATTTAAGAAGCAGGACCAAGGGATGATTTGTTTCTTTATTTTACATGATTGTGGAATTTGGAATGGTATCAGATGTTTAAAATGAATATACACTGATGGATTATGCAGAAATGTTACTGTATGGAGACTCTTGGAGTTGAACATCCTTCTAAGTGTTTCATTTTGGTTTTGAACCTTACAGGTCATGATTTCAAAATCTCTTATTTGTGTAGAAGTTCAGTACTCAGAAACTGAGATGACAGAATTAAAGTTGCTGGTGCAGCTTTATTCTCCTTCAGGAGATGGATCTCCTTATTCTTTTTCCCTTGCTCATTTATGACTGGATTCTTCGCTAAAAAAGTAACTGTGGGCAATTCTGTATTCAGTATCGTTCGGTCTTCACTGGGTACTTTCAGTAGGTGTAACATCTCTGTAAGAACAGCAAATGTGTTCTTGTGTGCTTAAATTGAGGCTGAAATCTAGGAGACCTGATTTCTATTCCTGGCTCTTCTGAAGGTGTCCTATATTGTTTTGGGACAGAGTATGTAAATATATTTGAATGCAAGACCTTTGTTAAACTTTTAAGAGAAATGTTATTCTTGGCAATTCTTAAGTTCTCGATGTTTTCTTTTAACGTTGCTGATGAGTGGAGTATCCCATTATACCTTAGATTTAAGTGTAACAATTTGTTTGGGTTTGGTGTTTGGGAAATTTTTAAGACCTGGCTTATCTCTAAACAGTACAGGTAGGAGGCCACAATGTAACACTTCGTTTTCTCTTAAATATTTAATGTACCTCTTGAACATTATATTCAGTGCTGTTTCACCACAAATTACTTGCATATACGTGATTTGGGATTGCATGGATTTTCTATGAGAAATTAATTTGTGAAGAAAGATTTTAAGTTGCTTATTCAATCACTTTATTAAGCTCAGGTTGAAGGTGTACTTCTGATTTGTTTTACTGCTGCTTTTAAATGAAACATTAATCAAGCTTTTGAACTTTGTGCTTAAATTTAATGTGATGTATCGTTTCATGTAGCCTGTGTGAAGTAGGGCAGCTCTGAATATAGATTTGAGAGGTAATTGCATAAGAGAAGAACAAATTATATTTCCACAAATGAAACAAAACTATTTAATGATTTGGGGTGTTTCGTTTCCTTTCCTCATTTGTGTGTGTATGCATTCAAGAGCAATAATTTCTTCATTTGCATACTTCAAGAGATCTGCCCATGCATGGAAAATTTAAAAACAGCAATGCATTGAGATATGTGCATTTGTTCAGGTATTTGTATCAGCAAATTCCAGTGTAATTAATATTTCTCTCCTGTTGACAAGTGACAGCAATTCTAAACAATCTTGCAGTACTATATGGTAAATGAGGAAAGTACAAAGAAGCTGAACCGTTGTGCAAGCGGGCTCTGGAAATCAGAGAAAAGGTATGATGAAAAGAATGCAGCATCTTGGTGTGGATTTTTTTAGGGAGGATTAAGGTTAGACACTATTTTTGTGTTTTGGCTGGGTAGATATGCTAGATAAATCACGGAATTAGCAATGCCCTAGTAGCTCACAGTGTCTGAAATTCCAAAGAGTAGTAGATTCCAGCAGTCCTATAGAGCTGCTAGAGCACTCTGGGTATATTCTAAATTCTGTATTTTGTAATTAACCTCCCTTATCTTTTTCTTTCCTCTTTGATAGTTAAGTAATCTTTGATTTGACAAGGGCATTGGAATGAAACATTATGGTGAATGAATAATGAAACATCATTAAAATTTTTAAGTTGATTATACTTTGTGGATATTTATTCTATTCCATGAGATGGAATGCCTCCATCTTCACACTTCTTTATATAATACACTGCATGTAATGTTATTATAGTACTTAGATTATTTCTGTTATCAATTGTTCTTCGGCATTCTCAGTTTGAAATAGAATTGAGTAATTTTTATATCTTTCGGATGCAAATTTTGCTTTTGTGATCCTCACATGCATTTCTAAATCCTAATATGATGACTGGAGAATGTTTTAATACAAGATATTTTATTTTCAGGTCCTGGGGAAAGATCACCCTGATGTTGCAAAACAATTAAATAACTTGGCTTTACTATGCCAGAACCAGGATAAATATGAGGAGGTTGAATATTACTATGAGAGGGCACTGGATATTTACCAAACTAAGCTGGGACCAGGTGATCCAAATGTTGCAAAAACAAAGAATATCCTGGTAAGCCTTTTATAAAATAAATCTAAGAAAAAGTGAAATTTTCTGATTAAATTAAATGCACCTTTATTCAGCATGTAATGTATTTATTATTTATCCAGCTTAATAAATCAGTGTGCTGATGTCTTTTGGGTATATTTTGCTTTTAGGCATCCTGCTATCTAAAACAGGGCAAATTTAAGCAAGCAGAAACTTTATACAAAGAGATTCTTACTCGTGCTCATGAACGGGAATTTGGCTTTGTAAACAGTAAGAAGCTTAGTCTCTTGATTTGAATCTGTTTCTTTTTTGTAATTATTATGAAATAAAATCTGCAGGAAGTTAGTTGCATCTTGATTAAATTATCATCTGTTTGAGGTAGAGATGCATTCAAGCACTTTCATGATAAGAAAGCATTTAGGCACAGCAGTAAGATTAGATTGGAAAGGAGATTTTCTTATGTGAGGTAGACTTGGTGTGTTTATGTTGTATAGATTGTATTTCTGGCATAATTTATCTTATGCCAAATCAAACCCAATTTTGGTGTTTTTATAGGGGCAGAAAAATGTATTTCCCCTTTCCAGTCAGAGGAAAAAGTCAGTGCAGGTTTTTTAATGATATAATAAAGAAGTTGTTAATTTGAGTCTGCTATTAATACTTCTAAATGGGGAAAATACCCTTTAAGTTGTGTGTTATGCTGTACATTGAATTGAAATGCATTTTATCAACTATAAATCAGTATGGAATTTCCATTGCATTCCATGATAGTAGCATATGCACCACTTGGTACATGTGAAAAGCAGTTGTTATGATCAAAGAAATTAATGCATATTTCCTGCACAGAACTAAATGAATGATAAAGCGATGGAAAGCGATGGCAGCATACACTGACTTGAAAGCTTCTCAGTAGTACCTGTTTCTACATTCAGATAAGAAAAGGAGAGAGTTGTAAAACTATGAAAGAGAAATGCATGTTTTATTTATCTGCTTCTTGTAGTACAGACAGTAAGGTTTTTGTGGTGGCAATAGTCTAATACTCCAGTTCACATCTTCATTTCACAAGAGTGAAAATCAAAGAATGAATAGTTTGTAGTTTTGTACTTCTATAACATATTTTCTTCTGTTCCATTAGATGAAAATAAGCCTATTTGGATGCATGCAGAAGAGAGGGTAGAATGCAAAGTAAGGCCCTTGTCATAAATCTTTTTTTGGAGCTCTTACTATTTAAGTTACAAATCGTTTACATTTTTTCAATGTTACTTCTGTTTTAGGGAAAGCATAAAGATGGCACATATTTGTAGAATATGGTGGCTGGTACAAAGTTTGCAGAGTTGATAGGTGGGTAATTTCTTTAGAGAACCAACATCATCACAGTACCCAGTAGCCAGAAATGTCAGATTAAAGCATGTTTAAAAATGAAACCAAACCAGCTGCTTCCTTAGGGCTATAAAAACTATAGTATTGAAAATTCAGTCCCCAGGACTGAGTTTCAGGAACACAGTAGCACTTTTCAAGTCCCAGGGCTACTTTTAATCTAGGCTGGTTAGATCTAGTAAATGATGTAAAAATTCACCACTTGTGCTTGGCAGCCCTTCGTATGGAAGCATAGGTCACCATTCTTTCTTTTTATACTGTTAGTTGGCATATGTGTTCTCCTTGCCCTAGCAAGACTTCTGAAGAGGGCCAAAAGCAAAACCGAGACTGTACAAATAACTGAGCCTTGAGTTTTCTTGCTGGCACAAGAAACAAAGTTAGACTCCCAGAATTCAGCATTATTTGAGTTTCTAAAGTATGAAGAATATAGTTTTATGTGAGTGAAAACATGTACCTTAAAATGGAAGAAGAGAAACAAGGACTTCAGATTGTATTATACTTTACAGAATCATAGAATGGTTTGGATTGGAAGGGACTTTAAAGGTGATCTAGTCCCAACCCCCTGCCACAGACAGGGACGCCTTCCACAGGATCAGGTTGCTCAAAGCCTCATCCAGCCTGGTCTTGAACACCTCCAGGGATGGGGCATCCATGACTTCTCTGGGCCACCTCTACCAGTGCCTCATCACTCACACAGTAAAAAACTTCTTCCTAATATCTAATCTAAATCTCCCCTCTTTCAGCTTAAAACTGTTCCCCCTCGTCCTATCGCTGCACTCCCTAATAAAGAGCCCCTCTCCAGCTTTCTTGTGGCCCCCTTTAAGTACTGAAAGGCTGCTATGAGGTCTCCTCTCTAGGCTAAACAAGCCCAACTCTCTCACCATGTTCTGTTTGCTTTAATTTTGTTCCTTAACTGCCTTTATTTTAAGGCGCAGATGGTACAATATAAGAAAACTCCTACATCTGGTACCGATAGTGTTCAGTGTGGGTTTTTCAGCATTTGAATTCTTGTATTTATAACAAGCCACAGAACCTTTGTACTATTGAAATCTGCTCATTTCTCTCCGTTATGAACTCTGGGTGCAATGCATTTTGTTGGTTTGTTTTTCATGTACTAGTTCATTCTAATGCATGAGAAAATCTTTTCTCTGCTGTTACTGGAGCAAAACAGTGTGGCTTGAGCTAATTCTTGTGCCACTGAAACAAAAATGTCTTGTTGGAGTGTGAGACTTGTTAACAGAATGTGCAATGTTTTTCTCCTTTTGTTGTTCAAGCGTTTGAATGCATAGAAACTGCAAATAGGAACTAAGTCAAAGCTGATGAAAAGAACTGGTAATTTGTTTTGTGACTAACACATTGCACAGTAATAGTCACTGAATGCACGAGTAGGCATATTTTCTGGAAGCTTCACATTTATTCAGTTGGACATGCTCAGGTTGAGCTCAATTTTCACCTCGAGATGCATCTGAGAAATGCGAGGATATAGCACTCCAGTTTTCGCTTGAGCGGATGTAGAGGCTAACTTCCAGTTTCAGAGCTGTTGACTAATTAGTGTGAGCTGTTAATGCACATTGAAAGTGGTTAACAGATTTTTCTGTGTACATGATGTACAGTATAGTACATCTCAGGAAAGACATTAAACAATTACAAAAAATATAATATTATGTTTTTATTAGTTTGAATTGGGAAGTGTTTAGTGTGCATATATATATACTCTTCTTTTTTTCTTTTTCTCCTTTAAATAGTCCAACAGTAACAACTACCTTAAAGAACCTTGGGGCACTTTACAGACAACAGGGCAAATTTTAAGCTGATGAAACATTAGAAGAGGCAGCAATGAGATCTCGTAAACAGGCAAGTATGAAAATTTGCCTTCTAATATTTCTGCATTGTGGATGGGAGGATCTTGCTATTAGAGAAATCACTTTTAGAGTCCCAGTTTAATCAGCTCACATCTGGTTTGCCAGTGCCAATGGAAGAAACTGTTCCTTGTCTCCATTTTCCAGGAGCCTGCTGGAGGCTCACTGCTGCTAATTTATTTTTATTGAACATGCTTCAGGTTTTCATTCGTGCATCGTGTACCACCTGCACCATTACATACAACACTACACATAGCACTAGATTTGGGCATGTGGGAGACAATGCCGTCTTGCTGCCTCCCTATTCTAGGGCATTAAAGTAATGGAAGACAGACAGGGTTAATGCCTGTCCCCCCCAGTGTGGTAAAGCATCAGTCCTCCACAGCTCTGTCTCTTTCACACATCTTTTGTTTGCTTTAGCTGCTGGGATCTATATGCTAGATTTTTGAAAACCAGTGAAGTTCTTTGTTCTTCATCTTTCATAACAGAATCAAACAAACCAGGAAAGTGCAGTCCCTGTCCCTTAATTTCTAAATTTTTTTTTTTTTTAACGTGGGAGGTAAATAAGAGGCAATATCTTTGGATCAGAGCCTAGAGGTTGTTTATGTGGTACATCTCCTCGGTAGTGATTTTAAATCATTTTATGCTTTTCATGTTCTGTGCTGCTAAAGGGCTTGGTGCAAAAGCCATTTTGAGCCCATGCTTCTCTGCTGTCAGAGTGCTCTCACCACTTTTCTGCACCACACAGCCACATGGAAGTGAAAACACATGATTATTGTGTGTTGGTTTCATGCTTCTTTGTGTGTAGAGTTCCATTAGGGAGGGCTGTTCCCTTCATTTAGTGGAGAGCAGCTATCTGGGAACCAAGAACCCGATTTCTCCATGCCACCAGAGCAACTTTAATTCTTATTCACACACCTTACTTTTAAGTAGAATTTTGGCATGATTTCCACTTTCTGCATTGCGGTAGATTTCACGTATTTGTCACCCAGATCTTCTGCTGCATTTGTTGGACAGTGAAAGAATATTATCTTATGTGTCTGTTGGCACTCATCTCTTCCTGTCAGCTAACACCGTTTATGATGTCGAGTCAGTTTATTATAAAGCAAACAAAACTGAAAATAAGTATGATTGTTACTTTCTAGTTTCTGTGTTAAAGATTTTGCAGTGTCCTGTAAGAATTTCTCTGCCTTTTTGTTGCCTGCACTTCCGTCATGTTGTTTGACTAATGTAGAAGTAATCTACCCACATTAACATTAATTGTATGGTGGGGTCTGTATCCCCAGGTAATTCCTGAAATAAAGACATCAACGTGAAACAAATTTGAAAACAAAGCAATATCTTCCTTGCTTTCTCTTTTTCACAAAATATTCTTGCATTTTAGATGTCACTGTAGTTCTTAAAGAATAATTCATTCCTATAACTTGCAATAAGTGTATTCATTGATAGGCTTTTATGTAGACATGTGGGCTGAGTGTGTAAGACAACAGATTCTACAATTTCTATTCTAGTAAGATACAGACACTTTTAATCCTAATGTATATTTGTATTTTTTAGTAAAACCACCTGAGATTCCTGGTGTTAAACACCAGCTTTGTAGATCATGAAGCTTACCTGTAAATACTGAGACTCTAAGAAGTCATTTTAATTTCATTTTCTGAAGAAACTTTAGTAAACAGGGTGGGTTGTTTTCCTCCTTGAGTTTAATGAAAGGGATATTCAGTTTTTATTATGCAAACCTTTGGAGTTTGGTGTGTTTGATAGCTGAATATTATAGTACTGACATAGTATACATACAATTAATTTTTGCTGTGAAGTTAGCCACCCTAGGTAGTAGAAGACTTGGGTGCCTCCCTCCGTGTTAGTACACCCCTCCATCCTCTGCCTGTCTATCTATGAAGACTTCACTTGGAAATTGTTTTACCCCTGTTGCTTACACTGTGCTTCTGTACATAACAATTGGCAGTGCTGGTACAGCCCTGAATGAGAAATACTTACACAGAAATACATTAATATCACAGCACAAAAGACAGGCTTAAGTTTTCATCTTGCTTGATACAAAAGGTTGATGAGAATAAAGAGGAAAAGTCATCAGGGAAATAGTTTCTTTAAAATCATGCAAAAGCCTTTTTGACAAAGAGCAAATCTCTAAAGAACTGTTCTTTGAAACACAGAATACCTGCAGCATAGTATCGGTTCTTTCTTTCTTTATCGTACTTCAACATTCAGTTCTATGATAATTTAACCTTGCTTACCTAGTGTTAGGTTTGGCTTTTTCACTTTCAAACTTTTGATCATACAGCAAAACAGATATTATTTGTAATGTACAAGTCGGGGGGGGGAGCTTTCATTATTGCTATTATTTAGGCATCAGAAAAACAACTGTGTGCTATTTGTGCAATCCTGTTTCTAGCGCAGAGGTAATTAAAAGTGCATTTGCTAGACTAAAGTTCTTAAGTCTGTTCAGTTAAAAAAACCCAAACAACCAAAAAAACTCATAAACAAACCAGTATCTCGTGTAATTAGATATTGTTATTTTAATTGGTACTTCACCAAGAACTTAAAAATACTTGTGTAATTTTTTACTGGTGGATTTTCTATTCCCTGGAATGTCTTCCATAACCTTTATGCTCTTTTTGAGAGTTTAATGTAACATTTTCTTTCTGTTTTATAGATTAACTTACTTTGACTTCCATGTATAACCTCTGTTGTACATTTCCTTGAATAAATGAGAAGAGTATACTGTGCATGAGTCCTTGCTTTGTTGTTGCTAACACTCATGTCAAATATTTAAATTGTGTGCATTGTGGCTTTTGAAATGTGCAACTTTAATGCTAGGAAAACCCATAAGCCTACATTATGTGCAGATGTTGCCTGTGTTTGTTAGTATTTTGGTTCATCATTCTGCTAAGCCTTTGCCTTATGAAAGCATTTAAAACACATGCTTGCCTTCGACTGTTAGTCTTACTCTAGTAGAAAGAAAAGCTGGTTAATATCTAATGTGACCTGTATGGATAAACCTGTCTGTTTTATTGGAAGGCACTGGGAACTTTGCATCAGCCAGTTGTCTCTCTCAAGCTGTAGATAGCATTGCAGGATTAAAGCCTCATTGTGTCGTGAATAGTTCGTCAAATATGTACTCAAAGTTCTCACTTAGTTGTTTTGAAATCACTACAGAGGGGAAAAAATAATGAAAAATCAAGGTAAGTTGCAAGTAATGTACAGACACTTTGGGATTAATCATGTCAGACGTTCCTCTTATAGTCACCATGATGACAGGAAGCTTAAGGCTAACCTTGAATTTCATTATACAAACTTTAAAATATTTTTGTTAAAATCTGTATATGTTTGAGAAATGCAGATAAATTATTACTCCATCTCAAACACTGGTAGATGTTACACTCAATGCAGTGATATTTTGACTCTCAGTGTTGCTATGTAGGTGGTAAATTTTTTATTTCCTCATCTGTGGCTTTCAGTACAGTATTCTAGGGTGGTTGTTGCCACTGCTTAGGGCATTGTAAAGCTAAAAGTATAACCAAAGTTAATAGCAGCAACCATCTAATTGCCCTTCACTTTGAAGTCTTTAAAATTAAAGATTAAAAAATCCTTTTGAAATAGATTCTGGAGACTTACCTAGATGAGGCAGAAAGCTCTAAACTGATGTTTGCTGTAGCTTTTCCAAGTTAAATGCTACCTATGTGACACTTACTCATGTTCCACATTTTTTTCCTGAACTGTCTGAATGTTTTCATGCATTTATGAGAAGCTGCATAAAACTGAAACGGATAAATAGGTAATTAAAAATCAGTACTAAGTCAGTGCATTAACTTGATGTGCTTTAAAAATTGAGATTTTGAGTTGAAATTAAATCAGTTGCATGAATTGTTTAAGTTCTGAGAGGATGAATTTTGGGGGGGCTTATATGCAATTTAGAACTTAATATAAACAGAATATGTAGTTGTTATAGAGGTTATCCCTCAGATCAGTTTGGGGGCATCGTTTAAACTCCCTTAACTGTGTTGCTTGTTGTTACAATAGTGTTTTTAAAGCTGTGAGTTTTCAGCTGTTCTGATTGGTTTATCCTTGCATGTTCACTTTCCTGGTTGCAGCATGAAGCGTGCCAGTTCTCTGAATGTTCTTAACATGGGCGGCAAGGCTACTGAAGATCATTTTCAGGTAAGAAGCCCTACAATACTCTTACAAAATTAGTTAGTAGGGTTTGCAATAAAAAAGTAGCATAAATAACGAAACAGCAAACTCTTAGTGCTTGGTAAGATCTTTCTTCAGTAACACGTTTAAAGTGTACGCTTAAGGCATTGTCCTATAACGCTTTCATGGATTATGCTAGATTTTAAGCAAGTTCAGGGGGAAAAAGTGTTTCTTAGAATACAGAAAAATGTTCCCCTACCCAACATGAACAAGGCCAGTTCTCTGTAGCTCCTATTTGTTTGTTCCTGCTTGTTAAAGCTAATAATTTTGTTTACTTGCTTGAACTTTGTGGACATCTGCTTAATTTATTTGTTTGTTTGTTTCCCCTTCAAACAGGAACGAAATAATTGTCTGACAGACTCGAGAGCTCTGAGTGTCAGTCATACTGATTTGGCGCATTGAGATTCTTGGACAGAAGCTAGCTAATATTCCTTTGTGAATAAAGAAGCACTGAGACCTTCAAAGCTTTGGGTCCTCATCATTATGTATAGGAACACCTAGTGGTAGATTTAATTGGTTTTCTGCCAGTGGACTGCTGTTTTTACTTTTCTAAATAGGGACAATTTTAAACACAGCATTAGTGGGTATTTTCTTCTAAAGGAAAACTATATAGACGTATGTTGCTGATTGCACTGCTCCCATTCATGCTACCTATGTTGATTTCTTTAATGGATCTGCATACTACAGCAGCCAAAAAAATGCAAGAATACAAACATACTTAAAGCATACCAAAACATGCAAACATGTTCAAAAATGCAGGCAAATTTTAAATGTGTAGCAGTAAATATATACAGTGCTGGAATGAGAAAAGGACAAATTTATGTGCATTACTGTATAAATTCAAATTGAGCGTACTGTATTGGTGGGGCTTCCTTTTGCACTACTGATGATTGTAATGTTAGAAACCTTAGCTGGCAAAACAGCACTTAGACACAGCTTATTTAACCACTAGACTGAGCTATTAAATCCTACAGAAGAGGTGGCTGAGGTTACATTATGTATAGATAGCACGAATAGCAATACTTGTGACCATAACTCTGATACTTACTGATAGAAGTCTTAGGGCACAATAACTGATAGAACAGTTCACATTGATCAGGAGAAATGGAAAATGGTTTCACCTTCACCTTGTGTGGCTGGCAGATACAGAAGTTTTGGACTGCAACTGTCCCAGAGCAGCTGCTTTTGCTCTTAGGGAAACATCAAACCTCAGGTTGACTTTCTTGCTTGTCCACTGGAAATCATCACTGGGAAATGGTCCCATTCTCTGTTTGCTGAAAGTGCTCCAACACTTCCTTACGCTGCCTTTCTCTGTAATAGCTGATGACAGCAGAAGCAGGCAACTCCACACCGAGCTGCAACACGGTGGAGCAGCTGCTGTGCAGAGGACCACCCAGATCTGAAGGGCCCAGTGGGAGCCCTAGATGGCCATAAGTGGCAAGCAACTTGTTTGACCACACACCCATGTTAAATTTACTTACAGTTAATATATATGCTGTCTGTATACAGGACTGCTGCTGAACTGAGTATGTATGTTTTAAATATTTCATAGACACTAGTGTTTCCTTTTGCTTTTCTGTAAAGCTTGTAATTTTGTTCATCTTTTGCAAAAATTCTTATTCATGTGAAGATGGATGAGAAAGTAAAAAATAACAAGCAGTGTGTGTACAAATGCATTTGTGGTCATTGTTCTGAGTTGGAAAATGCTGAACAAAATTCACTTTGGGAAAAGCTGGAATTTTCATTCAAGGTTACCACCAACGGTAGGAGGTAAAACATGGGGGCATAAGGAAGTTTTAGTATTTGACCAGGCTGTGAAAAGTCATTAGAATTAGTACTTCGTAGAAGTATTTGACTGGCTTTACATCTTGTTTTAAGTTGTGTTACAATAACTGATGCAAAAATTTGTACATGTAATGCACTTGACTGTTTACCAGGAGTTACCTCATTAGCATCTCTCTAAAGAAAGCTGCTTATGGTATACCTGCTATGAAGACAGTTTAGAAACAGTGAGATATGGTGCTGCTAATATGTAGAAGTTTTAGCACAGAGTAGTGCAATTCATTAATGAACTCGAGCAAGGACAGATTCTTGTTGTTATCTTAACAATATATATTCATATAATGCAGACTCTTGAGTTGTAATCTTTTTATTAAGAGTTTTTTATATAAAAATATACGTAATATATATACTTTTTTTTCCCCCTAAAGCAAAACACATTATGTGCACCCACTGGTGGGTCCGGTTCTCTGCACTGGTGGGTTCAGTTCTCAGGCTGAGCTGGCTTTGTGCAGAGAACTGTACATCAGGTCACCAGGCTGGGTGGGGACCATGTCCAGGTGCCAGGCAGCCACGGAGACACAGGAGAGCCCTGCCTCGCTTCCCAAACAGCCTGAGGTTGTGTCATCCAGCTCTCTAGCTGTGTCCGTGAGAAACTCTCGCTGCAAACACCCCTTGCCATCAATCTCTTCCCACCAGCCTGAGGGAGGAGTGGCTCAGCACCTTGTAACAGGGCTCTGCAGGGCTTGCTGTTGCACTCCCAGACCGTTCTAAAAGTCTGACTTCCAAAAACCCACAAAACGGTTTAGGTGCAGGACTGATTTTGCTAATATGGAATTACTTAAATTAAATAATGTGTTTTCCACATTCATCTTTCAGCTTTGAAAGAAATTTATTTTTGCAGCCTCTCAAAAAAAAGAAAAAAGAACTTGTATAAACATCAATAAAATATTTAACCGTGCTGAATTACAGCATACATTGATTTTTAAAATGCAAGACCATGGTATGTTGATGGTGACAGTGAGGGAGCTTTCTTGTTTAGGATCTTATTGTTGGTGGCATTACTAGTACTGTGCTTTTAAATGTTTTAAACCTTTATACAGTGTTTTAAAGCCTGTTGGAATCTTAAATTTTTGAGCTACTGCTTATTAAACAGTTCTTACATTTAATGGGTTAATTATTTTTCAGAGAAGAAACTAATTTCAAGACTCCTCCTTAAATCCATAAATGATAGGCAATGAGCTGTTCGCAGTCTGAGAAAAACTTGTAAACAACAAACCTACTTTTAAGGTTAACCTGCATTATGTTTATATCATTAGTTATTTGTTGTCAGGAGCTGGTTTGTGTACATTTAAATTTCAGGTGGGCTTCTCAGCTGGCATTTATTTAAGCTTCTCTGCTTGAATTTCCTCTGTTTCAGTTGTGGCTAACAGTCTGCAGAAAGCAAAAAACCAAAAAACCCAGTGGTGTAGTGCTTGGGTATCTTCAGTGCTGGACTAAATCAACAGCCCTGATGAAACAGATGACTAGAAGAGACCTTCAAAATTAGGAAAGCTGCAACCTTGGTAGTGCAGCTTTGGTTTTAACCTACCATGTTTGTCCTTGCCAAGAGATTTAAGGGTGAACTTCATTAAAAGCATAATGAGGACTCCAGATGAGGCCAGTTCCTCTCGATTCTGCTATGAGCAGTGGCTTGTTCTTGTATTCAGTCAGCAAGGGTTGCGTGTAGGATGAATCGTGCATTGAATTGTTACTGATGGAAAGGTGCCTGGTTGGCCTTCGGTCTGTCTGGTTTTGCACGAGTCTTTAGGAATATTGTCAGTATTTGGTCTTGAGTTTAGGTCTTATTAAATATTATCATGAAATGTAACTGTTTCATGGTTTGCTCCTCTTCTAGAGGAACAGCTGAACCGCTGCTGTGGTGTTTGTGCTTGTAATACTGAAGGGATAGAACACAGCACTTAAACAATGGAAGAACAATTGAATGTTATCTAGAGTTTATACCTTTTCTTAAAACAAACAGCACCCCCACCCTCCCCACCAAGGCTTCCTGAGTGGCAGCAACTTAGGCTTGAGAAGTATTTGTGTTTAAATTGTACCCTTTGAATCCAGTAATTTTGAACAAGGTGTGGTTCAGCTGTAAATACGTAGTAAAAGGGACATGCACTGCTTCATTGAAAGTGTGTTTACAATACTTGATGACTTCAAGTTATTTTAGTTTTTGTTATGCAGGTCATGTATTTTGTCTGAAAGCTGCTAAGAGAATTGCATTTCTGGTAACGTTGGTCTGTATGGAGAGAATAAATGTAAAAAAGGTGTGATGCTGTGAAGTTTACAGTTTCATTGTATTAACTTTACATTATCACAGGCTTGTGGAAGCATTAGTAAAGACATTGGCGGGGTTTTTTCTTAACTAGTTTAGAATTATGGGAAATCTTGAACATCCACATTTGATTATTCCCCACCCCAGACCATTCCCATGTCTCAGCACGGTGAATAGTCAAAAGTCAGTCATCTCGGAAAAGAAAACCCCAAAATTCTGCAGAACCACAGAATTACGGAATGGTTTGGTTCAAAGCAAGAAGCAAAGCACAGTGCTAACATCTGATAGAGGCCAAAAGGCCCAAGTTGTTGGGTTACACTCCTTGTGAAGCTGCAAAACTGTTCTTTAGTTATGGCTGCTTTTAAATAAGAAATAGGTAAAGAATCGTAGTTGGAAGTTTGGAATGTTCCAGCTACATCAAAAAGCTCAAAGATACTCCAATGGTTGTGCTGGCACACACGAGAGAGACTAAAAATTGTATTCAGCATGGAACAAGCTTAGTAAAGTGGTGTTTAAAACCAGACCAATCCTTTGGCTCCCTATATTTATACTCTAGTCATAATTCAAGCGTGGAGATTACCGAGTCTTTAGTTTTCAATTATGTACTTGAAGTGTTATATGTTAGTGGTGGTAGGTTACAGTGTGGTTAAGCCAGAGGAAGGAGTTCTATGTAATCAGGATTGGCATTTTATGTTTTCCAGGGCCTGATTTGAAAAAACAAAACCAAACCCCAACAATAGAGAACCCACTTGTAATGCTGATGTATCCTTCTTGTATCACAGCTACAGACAAAATCCCATTCAGAGCTCACCTGTTTGTCTACCCTGTAAAACTCTGTTGAAAATAAACTTCCACAAATGTTATTTGTAACAAATGCTAGTATTTTCCTGTGATTTCATCAAGAAACTTGTAATGGGGTCAGTTAGTGTGGTTTACTACCCCTGTTTTGTTAATAGGTCAGTTGTGTAAATTCTTTACCAAGCACAAATAAATTTGGTTCTACTTTTCCAAAGCAGTGTTTCCAGAGCCTGATACGATCTTTCTGCTGAAAAAGGCCTTTTTAAATACAGATCTGTAGATAAATTTGAAAATGTTTATGTTGCTCAAATGTCATTTAATGTTTCTTTTCAAAGTGTAGGAAAATATTTCAACGCAGCTTTGCAGGCTGAAGATGATGCACTCGGTACTTTCTAGAGCGTAACCCTTCTTTGTGAAAATTACTTCAATGTTTTTTTTCCCCATATAGAAACAAATCTCAGTGTGAAATCCAAAGATAAAAAAAACCGTGTAAAAGGAACATTTTTCGATTGCGTTTATTAAAACTTAAGCACTTTTCAACGCTTCTGACTCAAGGCTTCAGAAAGGGCAGATGCTTTGTTCAGTTTCTGTGTGAGGGTTTGCACCCCAAAGCTGTTCTTGTGCTGGATGAGCAGCATTCGTGATTTCTGACTGCGGGTAACTGAAGGAAGAGGCAGACGCCGCAGCTGAACATCCAACTGCTGCCAGGGATTGACTGCAGACTGCGGGCCTGTGGGGGCAGATGCAGTTCAGAGGTTCAGTGTTTGTGGATGAGGTGCTGGCTGAGGGGCATGGTTTAGTGTTTGATAGGAATGGTTGGACTCAGTGATGAAGTGGGTCTTTTCCAACCTGGTGATTCTATGATGATGAGCCAGGAAACAAACGGTAACTTTCTCTGACTCAGATTTAAGCCTACAGCTGGAGAGTTAAATAATGAGGGTAGTGACAGGAAAACTTGCTCGGATTAGGCATTACTTAACTTTGTTGGTAAAAAGTGTCTTTCATCAAGCGAACTGGGAGTTTGGCTACAGACCCACCTATGACTCTTAACACTTTGGTCTCACTCCTGCAAGCATCCAGGTTGTGAAAAGAGCCATCGAAATGTTTTAACACTGAGCCTCAAGATGTGTGTCTGACTGTTCTGAATGTGGTTCACAGTGAGGTGGACTCCAGAGATTGGAGCCTGGGCTTTGATGAGGCTCTTCTGTAAATGCATGACCAGGTAGGGGCTGACTGGCTCCCTTTCATCAGCTGCATCCATCTCTGGCTTTTTTTAAAATCAGATTAGTACAACAGGATGAGCAACATATTGGCTGAAGTCCCTGTCCCACATAAACATGCCAGGAATGGAAGAAAATAATTTGAGAGTTACTTATGCAGCACTACTTTATCTTCATTAAAATTGTTAGGCGTGGAACATGGGGATTTGAAGACGAGGTAGCTCTGGCTCTGAGCTATAGCACATTCACTGGTTCCTTACATTGAGTACACAAAGACAGAATCATGTTTGTATTTTATTAAAAACTGCCAGTGAACATGGGTGCATCCAAGTACAAAGGATAGAAGACAGTTTAGAAAAGAGATTAGAGATGATTTGTTACACTCCTCGCACAATACACGCGGATTTCGGAAGGCACTGAAGGCAACTCATCCTTCCTGCTTGCTCTAGTTTCCCTTCTTCAGCTCCAAGGTGTCACTGTGCCTGTTCTTAAGAATTTCCCTGAGGCAGTCATACAATCCTTATCTTCCTGGGTCTTTTCTTTGTGCTGTGCTCCATTAGCCTCAAAGAAGGCTTCTGCCAGAGCCTTCCAGCTGACCCAGTTCCAGCTGACCCACCGTACAGCTAGACAGAACTTGGCCTTTCTGCTACCCAGCCGCGTGCTTCCCAAGGAAAGAACGGCTGCTGTACTAGATCCTTAATGAGCATCACTGGGGAAAGGCAAAGGCAGCAGCTATTTCGCTAATGTAGTGTACTGAGTGATCATCCTTCCCCTGAACTGATATTTATGGAAGGTTTTCATTTACCCCAAACCAGAACTAAACAATGTAGCTACATAGAAAAATGGACTCTGATAGACTTCTTGTCTTCTGAAAGCTTATCAGGTATGTGATACAAGTGAGCATTGTACACTGATAGGAGCAGGCACCCACATAACACAGGCCAAGCAAGGTCTACGGCCTTCAGAAAATGTGCATGAGTAACTTCTTGCCTTCTTTCACACCAAATGCAGCAATGACTGGAAAAAGCACGTCACAGCAGCAATCCAAGGGCAACAGAAAAAGATGTGATGAACAGTACAAAGACTGAAACAAAACCCCACCGTGCAAGGGTTTAAAAACAACATAAACCTGAGAAGAGCAGTAGTTCCATAGATGGATGAAAACAGCTAAAGGTGCCCTTCAGAGGCACAATTCAGCTAAAAGCCTGGCAGTAAGGACAGAAGACACTCGAGGCGGCCGTCCAGAAGCTGATCAAGAATGCTCTCCAGGTCCAACAAAACACAGAGCAGCGCAGGTTATGGGAAAGAACATGAATGGAGCCCTTGCTCTGAAAGTACCTTGTTATACAGATTCAGTAATGGGCAAACAGAACAGGGGGTTTGTTATTTTTTTAAAAGGAAGAGGCTATAGAGGCTATGAGGGAAAGGCATGGGGAAGCCAGAAAACAGTGGGAAAAAAACCAAACATTTTCAGAAGAATTTGTAGAAGTTCTGTGAAGCTAGATATGCCCATACAGTAAAAAAGCCCTACAATTTTAATTCTTACAGTAAGATGTTAAAATCAAGTATCCTTCTGGTATTTTTTTAGTCCTAATATTAATAACAAGCGGTTTAAAAATCAGAGAGCTGCTTTGTGACAGAGCTGTGCTTTGACAGAGCTGCTTTGTATTATTTTTGAGGCCCTACAGATAGAAGAATAGCTATACGTAATGGCAGCACGAGGACCAGAAACAGCATCAAGCAATGTTATCTGGTTGAATTTGAGACCCTTTGGGTCTGGAAACAGAGATATACAATTGCAGTAATTGCTCTTTCTCAATTAGGATGCTATTAAAACAAAATCAGAAATCAAGTCTCCCCTACCACAGGGATTGCCACATCGCTCTTCATTGTGCAGCCTCCACCTGCCCACAGCTTTACTCTCCTTCAGAAATCTTCTGTCCCAAGGAAAAGCTGATGAATGTGTAGACAAGTAGAAAATGTAGACAAGGCTTAATGCAGTCATATCATTGTTCATGTATTTCAGCATCCACTTCCCTCGTCTAGGAAGGTTTCCATTTTACTAGTAATTCTTTCTCAAGTAAAGTAGCTTTGATACATTTTTGGAGCAGGATGCTTTACTATGCAAAGGATTTATTCTATTCCTTTTACACCTTCCAATTTTACTGTATAGTAGCAAAAGGATGGAGGGAGATGAGGAGCAAAAACTACTCGCAAAGTCCTCACACTTCCAGTTGGGTGTGATGCAACTCCAGCTGATTGCACAGGCTGGGGTATCCGGCTGACCATCAGTCTCATTAGCAGCTGATTTGCCCAGGTTATTCCAAGTGACGGACAGACTCTCTTATCCACTACACTATAAAGAAAGCATTACAGATTTCTGCATGTATGGATTTAATATGAAATACCTTCACTTCTGTTGTAATAAAATTACACTGGAAGAAATGACCTGCTGTTTCAATATTTACTGGGTTTTGCTATGTTTAAAACTACAAGTCTTTGAAGACAAGAGATTACAGGATATACTCACAAAACTATATGCTAGGCTCTCTCTACAGCAAGGTAACAACTGGAGACAAATGCTTCTATACAGAATAATTCATTCATTCCCAGCCATAGCCATGGTGAATACCTGCCTCTCTCTTGAAGGGTGCTCCCTTGTGATAGGAAAATAGCAACAGAAAATGGCTGAATCTTAAATATTTGAAGTGTGTAACTGTTGGCTCTGGATTCCACATAAGGAATACTTAGAAATGCTGGGTAGACAGAACACTGTCTATGTATTACTTTCAAGCCAAAGTTTAAAACAATTTTTTTTTTTCCTCAAAAAAAGTGCAATTTCTCCAGTAAAAGAATTAAGGGAGGGGATTGAACCTTATCCTTGTTCTGTGTCAGTTTCTGCATCCGGAGGGCAGAACTAACTTCTTGCAAAAAACCACATTTATGTAGAATCATAGAATCATAGAATAACCAGGTTGGAAGAGACCCACCGGATCATCGAGTCCAACCGTTAATGTAGCACCTAACTTAGCTAGTAAATCAAGATTAGAGTTAGGATTCAAACAACAAATACGTAGGTTTAAACCCTGTTAATATCTTGGTATCTTGGTTAATATCTTGGTATCAAAAGATACTCTATTTTGTTTCTTAAGCAACTAAATAAGCCAGTTGATAAGGTTTGGTCACTATGTTTTTTTAAGCAGAAAGAAAATGCACTCAGTTATATCAGACATAAGAAGAGATGCAAAAGTACTTTTCTATAAACAAGTACACTAGCCGTTAATTCTAGGGAACATTTTCCCCATGACTTGCTGATTAGGTACTACCACAAAAGTGTGTATGACAGTTTCTTCCACTTTAGAGCCCATTGGCTATTGCTGATCTCCAGCAAACACAGCATTGCTGGGTAAATGCACTCTTAATACGCTCTGGTAGTTTATACTGGAGTTATAAAAAATACAGTGGTTAAATGGTGCTGTGTCTGACATTTCTGTTGCGGATGACTTACCCACAACCGCACTGAGCAGCTTCCAACTCGCTCACAGCATCGGTCACCTAAAGCAGAAAAACATTTGAAGGTGACCTGTAGTTATGCACTTGTTTTTAGCAAACAGAAGGGCAGGGAAGGGACAAAGCCAAGAAAATCCAAGTTATTGGATCACATATTAAGACAAGTTAGAAACTCCTTATTTTTTCATGGCAAACTAAAAGGGAATTGTGAAGTATTATCTTGGCTTGTTTAGCTAGCTACAGCTTATATGAATTTAACTACTACTAGAGGCTTACTTTGATTAAAAAAAAAAGGAGCAAACAAAAAAGAACATACCCCCCTCTTCCAATGCTGTACCTGCAGTAAAAGGTACTGAAGCCCAGGTCTCCAAAAGATGTCCTGATCTCAATGATTTCACTGCCTTTGAAAGCCTGCTTAATGGAGCGGTTTGGCTTTGCTTACAGCCCAGAAAAAATGCACACCTCTTGACTCCCTCTATTGTCTTTTAATGTAATGATCCTTCCACACAAGTTCTTCACAAAGCATAGCAAGTTAAGTCATAGGTACTTCTCTAAATATAACATACCAAACGGATTACTCTACATGCAGCATCTCCCTCAATGTTCTTCTATTCGCAGCTTATTTCTGTAACTACAGACCTGCTGAGTCACCTGCCATTAGAACACAGTCCTGAAGGGCCCTCTGTCAGACTGTTGTCTTTCAGTGTCAAGCAGTGACCTCATTTATCATGAGCCAGCACCAAAATAAAACTCCCATCATGGGAAGGTAGATTTAAGATGCTCTCTTAAACCACTCTTTCTCCTCTCATGCATTCCAAGGGAGAGACTGAACTTTTCTTATCTTTAAATCAGATCTTCTTTCACTGGCGCTCAAAAAATTCTCATACTAAGGGAAGTCAAGAACTTGATACCCTACGCTGGCTTCATAGCGTAAATGCTGAAGACACACAGACCTTTGCTAAACAAAGAGCAAAATCCAACCTACGCTTCCCATGGACAACAAACTGTCTCTACCAATACCAAAATTCAGAAAGCAGTTACAGGAAATCTCAGTTTTCCTGAAACGCCACCTGACCCTGTGAAAGATTACGCAAAAAAAAGTTGGTTAACAAATCAGGAGTAACTCAAGGCTGAAATTTAAATCCTACTGAATCTTAATGGGATCTTATTGAAAAGAAAAACACCATGTACGCCTATCAGCTGTTCAAATTTCTGCTACGTATACATTCCAGTACACACCCTTCCAGCCACATCATAAATGTGAGGTTTTACACACTGCTCATGCTGTAATTCCAGAACTCCTCCAAGGCAACAGGAACAAACAATAGCTGACTTGATGAGCCTAGAACCTCTTTCTGACTGATAAAATTTAATTCTTCCTGTTTGTGACTTCTCAAGTTCAGCTTTTCTCCCTTTTCTTCTGCTGTAAGAAGGAAACCTCAGGGCCAAGTACTTACTCATTTGATGGAAGGGCCTTCCAGAAAGGAAGTTTCCCAACAGTGGCTGCCTGCACATTTACTTATCCCTTACTCAGGCTGCATTGCAAATGTGAATGCTTCATCTCCATCCAGCATTCAGACACTCCTTTGGTTTGTGATTGGACTAGGAGCAGTAGCATGCTGCTTCTACAGGATAGCAGTGTCTTCCATAGTTTTCTCAAAAGAATATTCTTTTTGACTAGTATCATCTTGGCCTTTTTTGGTTTAGCTCAAGTCAGCTGGCATGCATTCTAACGCTTTAGTAATCTCAGCACTTACACACAAATGCTGAGCTACACAAAAACACAGCAAAGCCCCTGGTGCTTCACTCTCTCCTGTACATGTGGAATGTAACTATGGATGCAGAGGTCCCAGAGCAATCCTGTTGGCGATGGCGTTTGAAGCTATTGTTAGGAAAGAACACTGTAATTTTTGTTTGATGCTGTATCTATTTTCATTAGCTTTAATGGTCAACCTTTGAGAACAGTAAGAGTCTATAAAAGCTTAAATGAAATTCTTAAACTTTGAGAAGGTAAAAATTACCAGTTTAAAGTACACCAGTTTAAGGAAACTTCAGTTTCCATCAGTTATTAATACCCAGTTGATAGTGTTATATACAACACCAGGAAATGCACCTACACAGAATTCCCCTCCACCCCAACCATTTATTAAGTGGTCCCTATAAAAATCAGAAGCAATTTTGGTGTCATACCTGATTAATGCACATTATTGGAGTCCTGAATCTAGTGCTTAAACTGTGAAGCTGTGCTCCAAATGTCTGCAAATACTGAGCCTTCGTAATGGAATCTGACACTCCAAATTCACATCGAAACAAAGCAGCAATAGAGTCTATGACCACCAGCCGCACCATGCCTCTTGCCAGCAGTAGGGAAATCCTCTTAGTAATGCACTTGTGAAAGGTGTCCTACCACAAAACACAAACAGCCAGCATTAGAACTGTTCATTTGTAAAATCAAGCTATCATCACTGTAGCAGAACATGATGGAGTTTCTAATCATAAAGTGACTTTGTCTATCTTAAAGCCTGACCACTTTTCACAAATGTCTTGATGTCTTACCTTAAGGAAAAAATAGAGACCGAAATGGAACGTGCAGTTACCTGCAGCTCTAACTTAAATCAATTCTTAAATCAATCAACTCTTAAATCAATTTGTACTGACACTGCAAAATCTCAAGAATGCAATATTGCAGTCCTGAATGATTCCTGTTTTGCCAGAGCAGTTCTCACTGAAACACTGAGGACTCAGGGCTAGCATTAAATAGTCAAAACAGAAGTTAGAGACTATGATGCTGTTTGACTTATATTAACAACAAATACGTAGTTGCTACATCCGAACCATAGTGACCAAGAGACTTACAAATGTGACTAGTTGCAACTTGTATGCTCCCTATTAAAAGTGTTACTAATTGAATATTTTGAAGTCACCAAACATTTCAATTGCAGGAAGTTCAACTAACAAATATTTTGTAGGTTGCAACTTCTATCAGGTAAGAAAAATCCTGTTAGTCAGGTGAAAGGTCCTTGTAGCCCAGTGTGTTGCCTTTAACAGTGTGGTTTATAGCAGCTGAGCAGGAGGAAGAACAGACTCACAGTAATAATCTCAGCTTCTGGCCATCAAGTATTTCAAAGGTGGCAAAAAAAAGCAATAATGTGAGTCACAATTCTTATTGGTGCCACTCTTCACGTCTAAGTAGAGGTTCACTTAGATAAGAGCTTACATGCATCCAAAATTACATGCAATATCCTCATGCATTCCACAGCTTTTAGAACTAAATTGTAATTCTCAAGTCTGAATTATAGAAAGATCTATTATACTAAAGGAGCTGCTTTTTAAGAAATAAATAATATTATAATATCAAAGGTGCTTTTTTTTTCCAAACCAAGAGGAAAGTATTATTCTGAAGAACATTTTTGATGTGAAGGAAAATACAGAATGTAATTATGGTTTGGGCACTTCCTTCCCTTGCTACCATCTGCGTATCGCCACATTGCAATGTGTTCTGTGTGTATGGATACACACGCACACAAACTGAATCTATATTACAATTCGTATATTGCAATGTAATCTATTGCATAATTGCTGGACTTACCAGTGAGTGTAGGTATTTACTTCTAAGAGTATTTTAGAGAGATGCACATACTATTAAACCACAGAGAGACTCTCTCCATTTTACAATAACATACTCTGTAGCTTCCAGAAACTACAGTTAGAACTTTAATTAATATTTCCAATGACAGTGACATGGTAAAGGTAGCTCAGCTACTGCCTGGACCACATAGTGAATAAGTGGCAAGCAGAATAACGTACAAAATCTTCTCATACCCGCAAACTACAATTAAAAAACCCCAGCAATCAGAATGATTCAACAAGTGCTACTTTCAAGCCTTAGAGAAAACAGAAATTCTGACATTCTACCAATAAAGAACATGGATACTTAAGATAAAGCAGAGATATGCGGGTTTGCAAGGCAAGAATACAGTACTGAAGTTGGTATCTATTCCCCTCCAGTTCTGCTCTGACACTTTACAGGCATCACACACAGCTGCACTGTGGTGCTTATGCTGTGTCATTACCTTTTCCAGGTATCATTTCTTTGTCTCCTTTCCTCCCATCTGCTTAAACTGCAATTTAACAACTCTGGTGTTATATTGCAAGTTAGCCAGGATAGACACCCCTGTGTATATATATTTATATCCTGCCTCCAAAGTTCATGAAGATCTCCTTATGAGCTACAATAAATCTAGGAGCACTAAGTCTACTACATTTTAACAAACAAAATTACTTACAAAAATCCATTACATGTTTCATTCTAAAGACTTAATATTTGTCTTTCAATATCTTTCATAATAAAACACTGTAACAGACAGTTCTCTAACAGCAAATTGCAGAGATAAGGGAATATTCATTATAGATCTTAGTTCACTTTTAGCCTTTTGAAAGGTCTCCTGTACCAAAAAACTTCTGTGGTTACTGGATTATAGCATGATTAGGTACTCTTGATTTGTGTTACTACTTACTAAGTCTGCTGCGTGCTCAACAAAAATACTGTTTCCAAATCTGATCTTCTGTATGATTTCAGCTGGAACATCTGCGCGCAGCCTGTGCTGTTGTTCTATGAGTTGTTGTAAACGTTTACTTGGGAATACATCTTCCGTACAAACGTAGACAGCTCCTATAAGCCAAGGAAAGCACCTTCATTATTAGAACAGCTCTCTTAACAACACAAAACCAAGCCAATACATTCTGCACTCAAAAGCTAGGTGTACATACCTGGAAATTCAAGTTATTTTCTTTTGTAGCCATATTGAATCAATGATGAACAACAAAAAAAAACACTCCTAGAACTTTCCCGTAGTTGTCAGGTCCTTTTTTCAGTGCTCTCCACTAGGTGCCGCTCATCCTTCAGAGCTGTGGAACACCTGCTCACCTAACTGGGGTGATTTCGAGGATCACAACTTATCCAACCCACAAACACAGCGATACTGCACAGTTTGCCCTGGGCACAAATCCAAACCACAGCTCTATACTATGAAGGAAATTAACTACCCCAGCCAAAATCAGCACTACTAGTGTTTTGATTAAATTCACTCACTGTTTTCAAGTTTCTTGGGTTTAAATTTACACATGGAGGTGTACTTAGCAACACCACTTTTAAGCCATTTTAAAGAGTATCACTTATCCAATCTCAGTCCAATTAACTCCTCCTGAAAATGGTAGGTTAGATAAAAAACATTATATTTCAATCACATTACTCTGAGTGATGTCTGTATGTTTTTACTGTGGTTTCTGGTTAACAAGTATGCATTATTGCAGAGAAAATCAACCACACACATGAAGGATGCTGGGAAAAGAAAACAGAAATACTTTATTCTGTTATTGCAGAACTAGCCAGCATTATCAGCTTACAGGGTTACATCCAAGGATTAAGTCCACTCATTAAAGTGGCTGAAGCTGCTAACACAGCTTGGCAGCTGATGTGCTGGGCAATGTGAGATTTCCTAAACATCTCTACCTCCCATTAATCCATCCCTACGCTGGCTCTCCAGGGACTCCGATGTCCCATTTCCAGATGCAACTTCCATATCTCTACATATTCCATTGAAAAAACATTACAAAAATGTATCCAATAGCAGAAACTGAAAGATCTCAGGATTGGATCACGTAATGGTTAAAAATAAAAATATTTTGCTGGTAGACACCTGTATAGCACAGGGTATTGAGTTTTAAGAATCTCCTATGTAGGACAAAGATAAGCATACGCCTAGTTTCCTTTAGGACTAAACTTGTATTGTCAACATAACTCTCCCCAACTTCTCCACAAATTTACAGAAAATGCCCTACTTCACATGTGAGATATTAAAATAAATAAATAAATTATTTTCCCAATACACAGTCTTCTAAATACTTTCCAAATACTCAGAAAGGTATCAGGTGAAGAAAATAAATTACCCATGCCCACTAATTAAAAATATTGGTTTTGACAGGTGAGAATTAAAGACCTTCTCCAATTATTAACACATGGAAAAATACTTCATCATCATCCACAGCCTCCATAGGAGGTACTGAAATGTTTCCTCAATTTCTATTTCTATGCTGCCCAACAACAGCTTCAAATTATACTTCGGCTCCTTTTTACTTTTCTTGGCCCTAGCAGCCAATAGCATTTATTGCTACAACATTCAGTCTCCATTCTTAATTCCCCAATTCCATTAGGTATACACTTATGTCAGAGGGAACTGAGGGCTGTGAGCAGTTACATTTGTCAGTGACTAAGGAATCCACTAAAGCACCAGTGATCACAGCAGCTGAGATCTGATCATGATTCTTGACCTACAATATATTAAAAAATAGGAAGTTGAACTGTGGGTATGTTCTGTACTTTTCCCACCTTCTTCCTAGCATTTGAGTGGATGGAATTCTGTGTTTTAAACTGTGGGTATACATGCTGTTTTCAGTAATTACAATGACTGAAGCCATACACAATACTTGAAGACACAAATGAGCACAGATGCAAAATCCCAACAACAAAGAGAAAATTAAAGAAGAGAAAATGAGTCCACAGTCACTTGAGCTCATGAAGTTTACAGTGACAACAGCACCTTGTTCAGCACCATCTGAACTTGTATGAAGCTCGGGTGAGGAAATCACAGTAAACTATTCATTATATCACTTAACTGCTTAAGGCTTTTTAAATACCTAATTATTAGACAGTTAATTAAGTGAACCTTAACTGCCTTGCCTATTTCCCTAGGTTAATTTCTCCTAATTGGACTAATTTCCATATCACTCTCCAACACATCAGTGCTTTACTGTAATTTAGACTGCTAAAAGTGCTGTGCTGGTTGTTGACAAGAAACCACCTCAAAACCAACAAAACAAAACTAAAACACACTAAAAAAAACCCACCCTCAAGGGAGGACAAATTTTGAGTCCTATGAACATAATCTGTCATGCACCAAACCAGCTTGTTATCAAGAATCAGGTTTTTTCTAATTCATAATTTTAATATGGATATGAATTTTTCACATTATATTAATGTATTGCTTTTGAATATGGGCATGTAAAATAAATTCAGCCAACACGCAATCGGCCATAACTGACATTCTTAGAATGGCAGAAGGATAACCTTCAGGCAAAGGATGTCCCATTTTCTTAGTTTGCTGCCAATCTCCTAGCACTGAGAACAGTAAACAAGGCTATGGCTAAATCAAATGAAGCAAACAAACAATAAATCTCTACTGTCTAAAGAAATGTACTTCAACATCACTACCTAAGAGAAGGGAAGTTTCTAGCACTAAAAAAACCCACCATGATTTTAAATCATAAGCAAACTTTTAGCACAGAGATTAACTATTCTATTGGCAGACTAACTTCTATTGGCAGCGCTAGACTTCTGTAATAGTTACTAAGCATTTTTGTTCTCCTCAAGCTTCCTAAATAAAAGTCTTCAAACTTAACATAAGCTTTTAATTTCCTGTATTTCTCATGAGACTCAACACAACCCTTATTTACAGACCAGAGGGAAATGAAGTTTCATTTTTTAAGTGCTACACAAACAATAACTTCTGCTGTGACTGTATCCAACATATCGCACAATCCCACAGAGTTAAAAACTGCAAGAATAAAGATTCCACTGCTCCCCTTGCTCTTCAACTCCTGCAGCAGAATACTTCCACCTCCTATAGCTTTCAATATCCTCAAAATTTCTGCCCTCTCAGCTCTTCTGAAACACTCCTATTCTCTCACAGAAGTCCTGATATGATGCCCATTCTACCCTATCTTCCATGGAACACTTGGGAGTGGATAGATGGGGAACACATACATGACAAGGCAACTGCATCGAGAGCATAAGAAACAAGAACCATTTGCAAACACAAATAATGAAAAGATTTGCTCTTTTGTAGTTCTACAAGGAAGAGTGTAGTTTGGTACAACAGACAAGGGTGTCATTAGGATGCTGGGCACCTTTTTCTGTACTCCATTCCAGTTTGTTCTTTCTTTCAACACAGATAGGGAGAAGTGCTAGGGCACAAATGAAAATGTATTTGCATTCAAACTATTTGCAGCAGTTAGCACTGATACAAGGAAAGCGAACAAAATATATTTGCTTCTGCTCTGATTAATGACTTAACTTACAGCAAAGCAAGGTAATCCATAGGCTAATTACTACCCTTTATGCAAGATCTTCATTTGGACATTCCATGATTTTTCCACCTGGGCGGATACAGTACAAAAAATAAAGTTTGCCCACAACAAACCACTGAGCTGCCAAATTAAAGCCACTGCTGCGTGGAAGGAAGAGCAAGATCACAGTCAAAACACACCTAAGGCAGACTACTAGGACACTCAATTCTCAAAAGCGATACAAGTTTCCTTCTTTTCCAAGGCAGCATACAATACTTAAACCCCCAAATATCAGGAATTAGATTAATGTGATAGATGGTTAAAAAAAAAGTACCCTAACAAAAAAAACCTGCTCCCTTCACCAAAACCAGGAAAACTGTGGGTACAAAACAATGTTAACTTTCTCCAATTACATTTCCATCAATTTTACTGTGTAAATCACTTTAGTTATTGGTATAAAACTAAATATTCTTTGAAATTTGAATCTCCCACCCCCCAACTAGGGAATATATACCATATAGCCAAGGGGTCTGTGGACAAATCTGACAAGCTGTTCTGCTGTGATGGTTACCTGAGGAGTCAGTAAGTACTTGTGACCACAACAATTTTCACAGACTGCTTAAATGTGTCTAGTTCTACCCACAGCAGCAGGCAGACAAAAACCAGCCAACAGTAATTTTGTATTAAATTATGTTTTGATACAGGATATGCCCAGCACAGTTTTCTCTCTACGAAGATCCATCACTAATTCACTTACTACTAATGTTATTGCAGAAGGATACAACACAAACTCAATAGCTGCATCTACTTCAGTGCACGGATGACGTTCTTAACGACAGTATAGTCCTCCAAATGACAAATTGATCAGCATTCATATTTCAATACTTACCAGACTCTAGTCCACCATATTTGTAAGGATACTGCACACAGAGGCACAGTTGCAAACTAATCTGAGTCTTCCCAGCAGAACTTTCCCCAGCAAGTTCTGTGATTCCCACTAAAGGAATGCCACCTTTTAACAAGTTATCTAGTACTGAACATCCCAGGCTTAGCTTCTGGTGTTGGGAGGTGAGATGATCTTTATCTTGGTAGAGTTGAAGTGCTGCAAGGTTTTGGATTTTTTTTTCAATAATTGAAAAAAAGAAAAAAAATTAAAAAAAGGAGTGCCATTTAGTATCATTCTAACACACAATGATACAAAATAGAGCCTGTATACCAGGTTTACATCAACAACAGATATTTTCTTTGTTGAAGGGAGATTTTTCTCCTTCTGCCAGGTTTTCCCCACCTCCCTTTCCCCAAGGAGCCTACTAACTGAATGTCTGCTCAAAAACTGATAGTTTACGCTGAGCCCTTTCTCCCTCTCCAACTTTTTTTCTTCCTTCTGCCTCTAAGCAGTCTCCATGGAAAGCTACACTCAAGGAAAATATTGTCAGCAAGGTTCAAGCACAACAATTACAGAAATGGAAAGCTAGAGTAGACTATGAAACTGCGTACCAGGCCTCTAGCCAAGGCCTGAAGATACATGAAAATTGCAAGGAAATAAATTCTAAGTACAGAGCTGCCATGAAGCATTTCTACAGGGGAAGCTACTAGGTCCTGCTTGGTTTAGAGTGAGGTGTTTATATCAAATCAGTTTATGTCGTTAAAAATGTACCATATACGTTTTTCAACTAGTCTTAGTCCAAAAGGAAAACAGAGTAAGAGAGAGATACAGAAAGAAAAAGGAAACTTCTTGTTCCTCTAATCAAGTTTTCCAGACTGAAGAATCATTTTGCCCTGTTTCAGGCAAGCTTGACCCTGAAGCACCCACCCACTTCCATCAACCTTCAAGGTCCCAGAGGAGCTGTCCTTAGGACAGTTAAATAATTCACTACAGCATCACTATACCATCTGCCTTTTCATTTACAGAATCCCATTGCTGTGTCAATAAAGAGCCAAAACTATATTTTCATCCAGTGAAATACTTTAAGATTTAAATAGAACAGATTTTTTGCATTGACTGTATTACCTGTAAGCATACTGTCTCTCCTCAGTGCGTGAGAGACTGTTTTCAGTAAGCACTGTATATCTGCATTGGATAGCTTCATCAGTCTTTGCAAGTCTGCTCCAGAAAGATTTAAAATCTCTCTTATTGATCTTATGTCAGCTGAAATGAGAAGAATTCTTGTAAATCATAGAATCATAGAATAACCAGGTTGGAAGAGACCCACCGGATCATTGAGTCCAACCATTTCTATCAAACACTAAACCATGTCCCTCAGCTTTTGGCTAGATTACAGTCATATGCACAAAAGAAGTTTTTCCACTTTCTACTACTCGTTTACTTGTAGTTTACCTACACTGCATTCCTGTAAGCAGAGGAGGCAATGTTTGCTTTGACTATATCAACACATGCTATAACATAGCTTGGAAGAGCATAGGGTAAAGTCATAATTTCTAATCACTCAAAAAACTTGCTTATGAAATACTTTGTTAAAGTTCTAAAATGTTACTGTACATCTATGTGCTTACATACACAAAATTATGTAAAGGAAGACACTAGGTAGTAGATCTATTAGTAAGACACTGGTAAACTAAGTTACCTTTCTTAAGGGCAGCAATTATTTTAGGGTTCAAGTCAAACTGGTTCCAGTCCATTTCCTGATACAGTGCCAGGGTGAATGATCTGTTTTTAAAGAGGATTTTATCAGATACACATGAGAACAAAAAAAATAAAATAAGTATCATTCAATGTGAAAGGACTGTAGTAATATTCTTTTCTTATAACAACATATTTATCAGTTATCTTAGAAAAATAATGATGATTCACTACATTGGCAGAAGTCTTCTCAGGCAGCTGTTTACATCACCTGTTTACATCATAGAATGGTTTGAGTTGGAAAGGATCTTAAAGATTATTGCTGTGGTTTGAACTAAACCATGACAATCATCCAGTTCCAATCCCCCCTGCCACAGGCAGGGACACCTTCCACTGGATCAGGCTGCTCAAAGCCTCATCCAACCTGTATACTTATATGCTACTAAAGGGTTCCACTAATAATACCATAGATAAGAATTACCAGTAATTTTCATTTTAATTTTGGCTAGGACTTTTGCTCCGGATTCCAGTTAGCGGACCCGTTAGGTAGTCATTTCTATCCTGCCACTCTACACAAATAAACGTTTACTTTTCAAAAACAGATCACACACACGTGCAGTTTGGAATGATCCAGGTGTTCCCATACATTGGATAGCCAAATACATTTTCATTTACTAGCAAATCTAGCATTAAAGCATTAAATAACAACGTTAGGCACTCTTCTGAATGCTTTGACCTAAACCACAACAGCTTAGCCCTATAGGCATCTCTTCTCCCAAGTTACAAGTGACAGGACAGGAAGAAATGGCCTCAAGTTGTCCCAGGGTAGGTTTAGACTGGATATTAGGAAAAAATTCTTTAAGTAAAGAGCAGTGAAGCACTGGAACAGACTGCCTAGGGAAGTGGGGAGTCACCATCCCTGGAGATGTTCAAAAAGGTATAGATGTGGCACTTCAGGACACAGTAGTGGTGGGTTGATGCCTGGACTGGATGGTCTTAAGAGCTCTTTTCCAACAATTCTGTGATTCAAAGAGTTCTGTGGGGCCCATTACTGCTTCCGAAGGGCTGGGGAGAGCACACAAGAGCTTTGTAAGACTAGACGACTTTGCAAACCATCCCTTCTTTAACATGGGGGAGGAGAGGCTGCCACAGATCCTGACAAAACGAGAAAACACACTAGAGGAACTGGTCATTTTTAAGCATCACCTCTTCAAAGTGATGTCCTGACAGTCATGGGAACTTACCAAACTAATCATGACCATGACGAGCTCTGGAGGGATGGACTCCGGGCCAGCATGTGCACTGCTCCCATAAGAAAAACAATGACGATAGAGTACACTGGCAGAAGTCTTCACAGGGAGCTGTTTACATCATAGAATGGTTTGAGTTAGAAAGGATCTTAATGATTATTCACAGAATCACATAATAGTTTGGGTTGGAAGGGATTTAAAGATCACCCGGTTCCAACCCCCCTGCCATGGGCAGGGACACCTCCCACCAGACCAGGCTGCCCAAGGCCCCATCCAACCTGGCCTTGAACACCTCCAGGGATGGGGCAGCCACAGCTTCACTGGGTGATCTGTTCCAGTGCCTTACTACTCTCATTGTGAAGAATTTCTTCTTATGTCTAGTCTAAATCTTCCCCTCTCCAGTTTATACCCATTCCCCCTAGTCCTGTCACTACAAACCTTTGTGAACAGTCCCTCCCCAGCTTTCCTGCAGCCCCTTCAGGCACTGGAAGGTCGCTATAAGGTCTCCTCAGAGCCTTCTCCAGGCTGAACAACTCCAGCTCTCTCAGCCTGTCCTCGTGTGGGAGATGCTCCAGCCCTCTGATCATCTTTGTAGCCTCCTCTGGACCCGTTCCAACAGCTCCAGATCCTTCTAGTGTGAGGATTCCAGACCTGGACACAGGACGCCAGGTGAGGTCTGCGTGGTTTGAGCTAAACTGTGACAACTACCCAGTTCCGCCCCCCTCCCACGGTACCGGGCTGCTCAAAGCCCCATCCAACCTGTACGTTTATACTCGCCCCTAGTGGGTTCAGCTAATCACAGCACAGATTAGAATCACCAGTAATCACCATCGCAGCGGGGAAGGGGATCACCCAGAGCCGATCCCTGCAAAGCCAGGCAGGTCCCAGGGACGCGGCCTACCGGGACCGGCGACCCATCCACGCCATCCCCGTCCCGGGGGGTGCGGAGCAGCGCAGCCCGGCAGCCTCGCAGCCCCCGGCCCGGGGGACGCGGAGGGACACCTGGCCGCTCTCCCGCCGCCACCGCCGAATCGCTGCCGCCGCGGCCAATGGGCGAGCGGCTCCCCCCCCCCCCCCACTCCCGGCCGGCCAATCACAAACCGCCGCTCAGGAGCGCAGCCAATGGCAGCGCGTCGCTCGGGGAGTGGGCGGGGCTTGTCGCCGCCCTCCCCGCGTGCTGATTGGCTGTCGCGCTTCCCAGGGGTGGGGCCGAGGTGCGCGCGGTTCCGGGGCGGGGAGGCGGAAGGGTCCGGAAGGGGCGGGGCTCTAAGCCGCGAGCGACACGCGATTGGCCGGCAGGCCCGGAGTCGTGCTCCGATTGGTCGGACGGCGCGGGTAGGCGGGGCCTGTCTCCTTGCCCACACCTTCCCCCCCCCCCCCCTTTCCCCCCAAATTGGCAGCGCCGCGGGGGGAAGATGTCGGGTGGCGAGGCCCGCGACCCCAAGCGGCTGGTGCGCTCGCCCAGCGGGCTGCGCATGGTGCCCGAGCGCCGCTCCGCACGCAGCCTCTTCGGCTTGGAGGAGCCGCCCTGTGTGCCCGATAAAGAGGTAGCGGGGGCGGCCCCGGGGGGGACCCGGGTCGGGGCGGCTGAGAGCCGCGGGGCCTTGATCTCCTTGGGAGGCGTTGGGTGTTGGGCCTCGGGAGGGTCAGCAAGGCCGAGTGCCACGTCCCGCACCGGGTCGGGGCAGTGCTCGGTTTCAGTGCGGGGTGGGGAATGATGCGACTGAAAGCGGTCCTGCGGAGAAGGACTTGAGGTGCTGCTTGACGGGAGTGTGGGCAGGAGCCGGCAGTGTGCGCTCAGAGCCCAGAGGGTGCCCCGGGCTGCATCCAAAGGAGCGTGGCCAGCAGGGCGAGGGAGGGGGTTCTGCCCCTGTGTTCCTCTCTTGTGAGACCTCACCTGGAGTACTGTGTCCAGTGCTGGAGTCCTCAACATAACAAGGAGATGGAGTTGCTGGAACAGGTCCAGAGGAGGCTACAAAGATGATCAGAGGGCTGGAGCACCTTCCATATGAGGACAGGCTGAGAAAGATGGGGTTCTTCAGCCAGGAGAACACAGGTCTACAGGGAGACCTTGGAGCAGTTTCCAACAGGGCTGGGGAGGGACTTTTTATAAGAGCATAGAGTGATAGGATGAGAGAGAATGGGTTTAAACTGCGGTGGGGGGGAGGGTTTAGATTAGACATTAGGAAGAATTTCTTCACACTGAGGGTGGTGAGGCACTGGCGCAGGTTGCCCAGGGAAGCTGTGGCTGCCCCATCCCTCGAGGTGTTCAAGGATGGATTGTATGGGGCCTTGGGCAGCCTGGTTGGAACTGGGTAGGCTTTGAGGTGAATTCCAACCCAAGCTGTTCTATGATTCTATTAATGGACTGGCAGGTCATGGGAGGGGTTTCTGCCCCTCTACTCTGTTCTGGTAAGACCTCACAGGGAGTCCTGCGTCCAGCTCTGGAGCCCTGATCACAGGAAGGACATGGAGCTGTTGGAGCAGGTGGAAAGGAAGCCACCACAATGATCAGGGCGCTGAAGCCTCTTCCCTGTGAAGAGAGGCTGAGGGAGTCGGGGTTGTTCAGTTTGGAGAAGTCTCCTGGGAGACCTTATTGCAGCCTTTCAATACTTAAAAGGGACTTATAAGAAAGATGGGGATAAAGTTTTAGCAAGGCCTATAGTAAAAGGATAAGGGTCATGGCTTTAAACTGAAGAGAAGTTTAGACTAGATATTAAGAAGGCATTTTTTATGCTGAGGGTGGTGAAGCACTGGGAACAGGTTGCCCAGAGGTGCTGGATGCCCCATCCCTGGAAACAATCAAGGTCAGGTTGGGTGGTGCTGTGAACAGCCTGATCTGATTGAAGATGTCCTATTGCATGAAGATGAAGGGAGGTTCGGTTGGACTGGATGACCTTCGTGGTCCCTTCCAACACAAACCGTTCTCTGATTTTGTGAAAAGAGTGGGACTTGTTCTTCAGGGACCTGCAGCCCTGACACTGAAATTAGCAAGGGACTTAATGAGTTAAAAGCAAAGTAAGCTCTGCAGCCTTAGTGTTTACTGAAACCATCCCTTTAAGTGCTTCTGAAGACCTTGTTGACTTAAAAAAGCTCCACAGAGTTAAGTCAATGAGGCTGAGTTAGAACAGCCCCTCTGGCTCCTGCTGTGAGTTAAATCACCCTCAAATAAGTTTCAGTCAACTTTGCCTGTAAATGCTTTCCAAGTAAACTGTATGATCGTGATGTTACATTAAATTTCATGCAATATGCATTATGTAGCAGTCCCAACAGCTTAGATGCTAATACAACTTTTAGAACCAGTTGTTTGTTTATTTATTGCCAGCATTCTGCAGTGTGGATATGTGTCAGCGCATTTAAATGTGGCTGGAATTATGATTTATTTTTGATGAACCAATGCGAATTTAAGCAGGGAGTCATTAAACGAAGCCATTCTTTGCCAGAGACTGACACAGTTGGTCTGTTTTGTATAGGAACGCTATGTCCTCCTTGGTTAGGAATGAGGAAGGAAATTTTGCTGCTGCCTGGTATCTCTGGAGGCAAAAAGTTCTTTGTAAAAGTGATGATGCTGGAGGCTTGCTCTGCTAGCACAGCTTCTGCTGCTCAAGCAACTGAGACTGACTAACTGCCCTGAGGTGTATGGCTAGTAAGACAGTGTCGGGTCTTGTCCAAAATAACACCCCACTTTTGGAAAGTGACTTTTTCTATTTACTTTAACAAGGAGTGTGTTAAAGTATCAGGTGGGAGTTTTCTCAAATTTATTCTCTTCCGTGCTTAGAGCATAAGAAACCTTCTCCTGTCATCAGTAGCAGCTGGGTGTCTGTCTTATGTGAAGTATATATAAGAAAATTTTTGGTGACAAGAGCAGTGTCATCCGAATGAGTTTGTTCTCAGCTTCTGGGACTGCCACCCTGCTGGTACCATACCTGTCCCTGAGTGTGTTGTAGATGGGTGTGTATTTATCAGGGAGTGTGTAGCAAAGTCTGAGCAGTTACTGTGTAAGCAGTTTCCTTGTGTGTTGAGCGGAGTCTGCTTTTGCTGTGTGGGTGACTTGCTGTGCCCTGTGTGCAGTGACCTGTGCCACCTGGAAACTAATGCCTGGCATCATCAGCATCATTGGATATAATTAGTAGAACAGTTGAATAGAAATGTGTTTTATCCCTGACCTTCTGAAATGTAGTTTTATGTTTCAGTAGTCCTTCGTTATAGCAGCCTAGCTTCATTTCATAAAAGTAAGGTGCTTTTAACTCAATCTAATGCATCGTGCCACTTCAGTTCAACTAAAGGTTGTTTGAAGATTGTGGTAGGATTCATTTAAACTAGTTAGATATATTTAAGAATTAAGCCTGTGTATTTTAGATATATTGGTCTGTGTGTTTGTAGTTTGAATAATATGTTGCAGTTGTGCTGCCCCTGTTCCTTCTCAAAATTCACCTTTTTGCCTGTAGGCTCTTGGTCAGGAGGCTGAGCGTGTTGATGTGGGACCGAAGGTTACCTTTTCATCAGACTAGTGACCTTTGCTTTTGAGAGGAAGTGAACTCTAGGCAAACTTTTTAAATGCATTTCTTACTTGGTATTCTTAATCTTGCATTATTGTTATATTGTAAAAAGTTTTTTTACTAGATCTCTTAAGGTGTATTTGAAGTTCTGACCTCCCTTCAGCTAATGATTACCAAATGTGTTACAAACTTTTTCTTAAAGTAAAACAGGTACACAGTACACAGGGAAGCTTATAAAACGCATGCTTTTATTACTAAAATTAAATTCTAAAGGGATAATGCTATCTAGTTAATGATTTTCAGAAAGAACACTTGTTCTTGCTACCATGTTAGATGTAAGTGAAAAAATGTGTTCCTTGTCCGAGATTAGCATCGGCAAATGTTGCTCTGGCTTTTCAAATACTTTGGCTTCTGCTGTGCAGCCAGTAACACACACAAATTCAGTAGTTTTGTTTTCCTTAGGCAGGAGGTGCCTACTGGCTTATTTTTTAAAAGTAAAGCCACCTAAAAGTGCTGGCGGTTAGTAGTGTTGTGAAATTTCTATTTTGGAAATGCGCTTCAATTTTATGTCACAAGATTGTAAAGTTTTAACATACCAGTTATTTTCAGGAGTTTGAAGTCTAAGACCAAAAGAGGACTACAGAAAGCTTTCCTTTTGTTAGTCGTATTTGCAATATAAGTAATGGATTGAGGTGGAAAATAATATGAAAATTTGTGCTGAGTATCATTAAATTTCAGATAAAGCTTAAAATGTTGGTCACTGCCTTTTCTAATCTGGAATTTCTTTGTTGGTCACCAGCAAAGCTCAACTGATGAGATTCCTACTGAGGGAATCTTAGACTGCAAATGGAATAAAACTTGTATGCTGTCATGCAGAGGTGGCTGAGCCTCATGGCATCCAGTTGCGTCCCAGATCTTCGTGTGGCTGGGGAACACTGCATGCCTTGGTACCGCGCTGGGCAAGAGATGATCACAGATATGGTGAAAGTGATTCCCTAGGGCTTCTGGATCGCTGGCAGTGGGAACTGAGCTTCTTGTCGCTGGCTCTTCTGTTGGCTTGGGCTGAGTCAGCACGAGTTATGCAATGGAGCTGCGCTTGGACTGCTGGCAAACGCCTGTTGCCCAGGCAGTGAATTGGCTCTGTTCAGTTATAATATCGGAGAGCATCGTAAACTTTATCTGCTATGTTTGTGCTGGGCTGTCTTCTACTCTGGCATCAGCTGTTTTAGTTGGGTGTGTTACAAGGTGTGATTTGATAAGCTTGTGAACTTTCAGCTTTGCAAAGGTTCACCATGTTAACAAGCTTAACTGGGTGCTACCTTGCTTCGCTTCTTGAGTGGCTTTGTTGGTGTCTATGCAAATAAAGCGTGTGAAGCATAACCATAGCTTCCAGTCCACCAACAGTATTCTCACCTCTGGCTGCATCCACTGTGTTACACAAATTTCTTACCAGACTCCAGCAAGTGCCTGAGAAGTTCCACTCCATTTGTAATGAACTAGCTGTCAGTGTTTTCTAATTTAAAAACAAGAGCCAAGAACTGCTGGATGTCCTTCATTTTCTTCCTATTATATCAAGTAATCCAATATTGGTATTTATGGTATGTTGATTATATGCAAGATGAATATACTAATGATGTGCATTTTAATTTAATTCCTTATTTCATATCTTGTTGTTTCTGCTTTCCAAAAAAAATCAGGTTTGCAGTAGTTTTAAAACATCTGTCTCTTGAAGACTCGAAGAGTAACTCCAACATCACGCTTTCTTCTTTGTAAATGTGATTAAAAAAAATCTTGAAGTTATAAAACTTAATTCAGTACTCATGTACTTCCTAATTACATCATCATATGGATGGATAGGAAGAATTCAAGATATTCTTCAATAGAGAGCTGTTTCTAGGCAAAGGAAAAATCGGTGTTGTGCAAATGGGCTTGTTCGGTTTTGGCTGCCTTGAAGGCGTGGTGTATTGGGCCAGCTTGTGTTAGAATGTTTTTGTAGGAAAATCTCCCTAGTGCCTGCTGCCATATGCCACTTCACTTGTGGATTGTTCGCTCTGTTTCAGGCAGTATTATCAAGATAGCTCTGTAATTCAGAAATGTTTTTGTATGGAGCTTCTATTAAGTAAGAGAATGGATGACTTTGTTTCTCACTGAAAAGCAACTTGTATGTTTAGTATAACAATTTGTATGGAATCTTTTTAAGACAGGATTTAGAAGAGTGCTCCCCTCCCTGCCACCCAGTTTGTGCTTAACTTCTGACAAAAAAAAAAAAACCAAAAAAAACCCCCAGAACAAAACAAACCTGTTTTCATTAACAAGTTGAGCTGGACTCCAGGTAAATTCAAAGTATACTAAAATTCTTCCCAGGTCTGGCTCCCAGACAAGCTATGGAGCTACAAATGTAAAAAATTAATATAGTAAATCAAGATCAATGTCGAGTAAAATGTGGTATTGGCTGTGGAGTACTACTTGTTACAGAGACAAAACCTCAGGATTGCTGAGGGTGTTTTATGTTGAAGTTTATTCATCAGTGGGTGTTTGAATGAGCTGTTCTACAGCTGTGGTGAAGAGAAGTGGTTCAGTGCCTTAGTTCCGTGGGCCCTTTGAAACAATACAGGAACACTTGTAGTTCTCATTTGCATTTAGAAACAGCTTATTGTGACATGAATTGGAAGGAACAACGTTCTGTTACAGAGAGTTCAGTTACTCTAATTTCTTAAACTTCCGTTTAAACATCAGAACGGTTCATATAAACTGCTGTAAATTATTAACAGTCTTGCACTTCACAAGAAAATGAGAAGTTTTAGAGAATTTTTAATGTAACTGCTGCAATATTTTCTTGGCTGTAGCTGTTGTACTAGTGACAGAGATTGGGTATCTGCTGAAGCCAAAGTCCCCGATATAAACTACATAAGATCTTGTAACCTGAAGGAATTTATAAACTATAACGGGTTAATTATTGAAATATGTTAATTAAAGGAAAATGGTGGTTACTGTGTGTTTAGCAAATAGCATCTACTCAGCTTAGGGCATGATTTTTAAGGTGACATTCTGCTGAAGTCTGACATGGTCTGGTTTTAAGAGTTGATTTCTAAAGTTATAAAGCTTCCTGTAGGATCTAACCACGTTCTCCTGGTTCAGATGCCAGGCATAATTTTGCATTAGTCTTTGCAAATAAATCTTGCAATAATTGCTTTATAAGCCTTAGAGAGTGTTTTTTGATATGGTGGATAGAAATATTTAAAACATTTGTGCAAATCCAGGGATCTAACAGCTGAATATCAGCTCTCTGGTAGGTGCCTTTCTGTATAGAAAAATGTAATTGTCTAATGACCACTGATCATTTCTGGTAGTTTAGAAAATCAAAACTGCCACCCCTTAAACTCTAGTCTAGTTGAGAGGGAGAGAGAAAAAAACTTCTTCAATTTGTTCTGGGCTTTTCTTTTGGGAGAAGCGTGAGTGTAGGATTGTTTTAGGAAAGAGATATTTCAGGAAGTAACATTTTGTAACTGGAATAACAATGAAGTCTTAGTGGCTTGGAAGCAAGCCAGCTATCTCCTAGCGTGTTTCAAAAGTGTGTCAGTATTGAGACCATTAAAATTTCTAAACACTTTCAGAGAGTCAACAGAGCATCACAGTATAGTACAGTGAGGAGATCAACTTACAAACAGTTGACAGTAGAGTATGTGTCTGGATAGTGAAACATAATTAAGCATAAGTACTTCTGAAATATAGTTTTTACAGCTGGCAAGAATTAGTATTCCTTGGGGTGAATGCATTTGGCAGCTTTTTTTTTTTTTTTTGTCTTACAAATGGAAATTATGTTATTTTGCTGCATCAGCATTAAAGGAAATTAAAACTATTCGTGGTGAGAAGATAGATAACAATGTGCTGGGGGTGTTTCTTTGTGGGGCATAATATAAAACTCAGTCTCTATATATGGGAGCAGGATTAAAGGTTTAGAAATCTTGCAGATTAATCTTATTTTGTACTGTTTTCTAGTGACCAAGATGTATGCAGTGTGACACAAAATTTGACTTCATAACTAGAAAGGTAAGATAAATCAGTGAAAGCATTAACTTGCGAAATACTTGCATGGTCTTCTCTGATCTCAAACGTAGATGATTTCAATGAAAGTTTTTCCTTCCAGTTCTTTTTCTGAGTAGAGGTCCTTTTTGATGTAATTCCGTTTCTTTGAAACTCTTCTTGTTGCTCATTGTGTAGTGCCTAGTTAGGGTTTTTCGAAATTACTGGGTACCCATGGGATTTATGTTTAAAGGAAGAGTTAGAGGAACTCAAGCTGGAGTGAACTGCTAACATCAGTACTGACGCAGAAATCGGATCAAATAATTCAGTTTTACAAAGGGAAAACACTAAGAGTTAAGTTATCCTGATGACATGAAAGTAAGCAGATCACTGTGGAATGTGTGCTGGTGTATGGGATGCTGCTGTCGGAAAACATTCTGCTGATATGGGGGTTTCTGCATGGAGAAGGAAAGCAGCCTCCCAAAAAAGGCTGACCATGATTTGTCGCAGGGAATACTGCTGCTTTTCATGACTATATGGATGCTCTTAGCATGTGCTTGTGAAAGTGCATGAAGCTGTGAAAGCGTCGCTTATAGTGCTTTGACATTGTCAGTTGTTTGGAGGCAGGGGGAAGGATAATTTGTGAACCAGATGCAGTAATATGTTATACCAGATGGGTGTAAATTTTCAGGAGGCCTGAAGAGCATTAGGGTGTCAGTTACTGATCCTAGTATTCCTAAATCATGGAGTATACTTTCTCCTAGTTCTTGTTTTAGCTTTAGTTGGATGGGTTAAGAGCATGGTGGGTGGGTGGGTGGAGTGGTTTGGTTGAGGAGCACCAGTTCATTAGGCTGCTGTGTTTTACTTGTGTTGCCTTAGAGAAGTACGTGGAGGTAGCCTTGGGAAATAAATACTCTGGAGAATTTTGTGTGGCATTTGGAAGGAAAGCCTAATGCTGACCAAAACTGCACTGTATCAGTTCCTTTTATTAAACTGCTCAAGCTTGCTTTGAGCAACGCATCAGTTCCTGCTTGCCTGGGAATACCTGTTCCAGCAGGAGAATTTGCGTCAGGAAGACCAGCTGGGGCTGTCACACCCCAGTAGGGATCTGGAGCACAGGCCACTTGTTGCAGATCGGTAGCTGTGAAACACTTTGCAATACTAGATTTGATTTTGCAACTGCATTGGATTTGTACTGTGCTGCCTGATGTTTGTGATAGAGAAATAGCTTCAGGTTCGAAGTTTCCGTGGGAAAAACTTGGGAATAAGTTTTAAGGGACAAGAATAGGATCTCCAGTTCAAGTTTCCCAAGATCTTTTCTTGGAATTGAGTAGGGATCTAGAAAGCAATCTTCTCTTGCATTTTTGATGGTAAGGTGAAGGATTTACTGGACACAGGAGAAGCACTTTTAGTGTCTTGTCTGATCCACTTCAGAAGTGTGTTTACAGAGTGTCAACAAAGGCTGATAGCGCTGCTGTTCGTATTCTCAGTCCTTTGTATTCAACCTTCAGAGAATTTCTGCCACTCTAGCAGTTGAAATCCCTTTACCTTTCCTTCAACTTGTGGTTTTCACACCTGAGGAACTGTTCTGTTTCTTGGGAAAGACGATATTTAATGTAGTAACTTCATTTAATTATTCCCTGATATTTCCTGTGCCAATAAACAATGTGTTTGGGTCTTCAGAACCCTCTGATGCTCTTTCTCTTATCTCCTTCTTCATTGTCTCCTCTTGGTGAGCTCAGGTCTGCCCTTTGCTCCTGCTGGGGGACTGTCCTTGTTTCAATTCAGCAGAGTTGTTTCTAGGGGCCTTCCCTTGGGAAAGGTGGTTGATGCCATCTTGTGCCGCCAGCCGTGAGACCCCCAGACAAAGCTCTGTATGTGAAGTCTTCTTTCAGCAGTTAAAGATCAGCACTCTTGCCAAGTGATATCGGACCTGCCAGAGCTCACGCCTTGCCCTGGCACAGGCACGCGGGTGGCGTCTGAGGGACTGGAAGAGGTTGAGCGGTTCAGCCGTTCGGAATCCCGGAGGCAAGATTATGTCCCAGGGCATGTTCTCATTGCCAATGAAGAAGTGGTTGAGGCGTCCCTCATCCACGCAGCAGCGCTGGTATCGCCTGATATCCCACATCCACGGCACAAAATCCTCCATGTCCCAGCGTGAGCGGCGTGCAGCGCTCAGGAGGTGCATCACGGCTGTCTTGTAGGCATAGTCGGGCAAGTTGCTGCCTACCCAGATGCGTGCACAGGTCTGAAGGCATTTGAGGTAGACACGGGGCGTCGGAGCCTGCCTGGCCATCCACCTGAAGAACTTCACCTCTGCCACGGCGTAGGTCACTGACCACATTGTCCTTGGGGCTCTGGGGGTCCCTGGAGTCTGGCTGCTCAGGAAGATGTCCGAGTAGCCTTGCCGCACTCCAAAGATAATCTCAGTGGCTGGGGTTATCTGTCCATCCCTTTCCAGCTGGTAGTTGCAGGAGCATCCGGAGGGTAGAATCCATACGGTGCATTGGGACGATTGAGGCAAAGCCTCCCAGGCTGCTTTCATGTTTGCATGAAACCAGCGGGCAATTTTCTGCACATCTAGGTTCGAGAGGATACCAGTTCCTTCACCTCCTCACTCATCTTCTGAACCTCTTCACAACTTCTTTCCGGCTCTTTTTGTTTCTGTCATCATTCCCCTTGACTTGCCACATGCTGCAGAACCACCAGCAGAGGCGAAAGGGCAGGACCAGGACTGCAGCAATCACCAACAAGGGATGCAGCTGCAGCAGGCAAATTAACCAATAGCCGTAATAAATGAGCACAACCAGGACTGCAGCAATCACCCAGAAGTGCCACTTCTGCAAGGTGTCAGAGAGCACGGTTCCCGAGGCAAAGTCACTCTGCTCCGGGGTCTTCTCTTCCACGTGCTTCTCCTGTGCCTTCTCTATCTCCAGCCATAGCCGAGCCATCTCATGCTCCAGGAACAGGTCACGCTGAGCCATCCGCTCACGCGTAGTCTCATCCAGCTCATCACCAGCCATCCGCAGGCTCGAGATGAGGGGTAGGAACACACGGACGAGGAATGCTGTGGCAGCCATGGCCTCCAGGAGGAGGGAGAAGAGGGGTTCAGAGGGGCTGTCCTGGAGGGAGCTGGTGGCAGGGGAGAGGGACCTTTGGGGCAGGCAGGAGTGGGGACGAGGCAGCTGGGAGGCAGTGATGCCTTTGAACCGCGCCCTGCCCAAGGTGCTCCTGCGAGCGGCTGGGGCCTCGGTGCTGGGGCAGAACCGACCCTCCCTGGGACCCACGGTTCTGCCCCAGCCCTCGTCCAGCCCAGCCTCCCCCTACATGTGCACTCACCACTCTCCCACGCCACAATGGCCAGGGCTGCGTGCCAGTGCCTTATAACCTGCCCCGTGGTCCCCTGTCCTTTGTGATGTCACTGGCACCGGAGCACACCACGGGCTCGCCCCCCACCCAGCCCCAGCCTTCACCCCCCCGGTCAGCGACTTTCAGGTGTCCCGGGCAGCCAGCAGGGCACACATCCCTTCCCTGCTCCTGCTGGCCACACCATTTCTGACCCACGCCAGGATGCTCTTGGCCTTCTTGGCCACTGGACCCCCTGCTGCCTCCTGTTCAGCCGCTGTCAACCTGCACCACCAGGTGCTTTTCCACGAGGCAGCTTTCCAGCCACTCTTCCCAAACCCTGGAGTGATTCATGGGGTTGATTTTGACCGAAGTGCTGGCCCTGGTATGCTGCCTTGTTGATCCCCTTTGAATCCACCTTGGCCCATAATCCAGCCTGTCCACATCCCACTGGAGAGGCTTCTTGCCCTCAAGCATGTCAACGCTCCCACCGGATTTGGTGTCATCTGCAAACGTACTTAGGCAGCACTCAATCCCCTCATCCAGATGAATAATAGAGACCTTCAACAAGACTGGCCCCAACACTGAGCCCTGGACAACGCTGCTTGTGACCAGCCAAAGGAGTAATCCCAAAGGATTTAATTCCGTTCCTGACCACACCCTGGGATCATCGCCCAACTCTGTGTGTGATAAATATCCAGAGCGAAACAGCAAGACAGCTCCCACAGACGTGCCCTAGCTACTCCAAGCGGTACATTTCCTGCTAAGGACGCTCTAAGGGCAAAAGCTTAAAGTCCTAAGGACCTGGGAAGGATGAATAGGACCAAATGCTCCTTGAAAAGGATAAGCCTATCAGGGAGAAAGGAGAAGCTGGTAAATCCAGCCTTGTTCTACCAAATGCTTAGGAGGATGTCTGAGTTGCCGCTCTCCCTGTGAAATGTCAGTCCCATTGAGGACAGTCCTCTTGAAGGTGTCAGGAGCCCAGAGTTTGTGGTGGTAAGAAGAAAGCAGCACCATTGCATGGTTAGGGGGGTAATAAAGTGATGATGAATAAAAATGATTCAGCGAATCCTCAGCATACCAGAGGAAGCACAACATGTTCTCCAGCAGCCTCTCCCTCCTGCAGGTGTCCTCCGGCTACACACAGATGCAGGAATCCTTCGCCGACACCTCATGCACCGTGCCCAGATCAAAGTGGAATGTGTGCCCAAGGAGAGAATGCATGTGCTAGACAGCATCATCCTCATGAGGACGTCAACCTTCAAAGGCTTCGGTCACTCTGCTGGCTGGCTGCGACACAAGGGAGAAAGTGTTGGAGAAGAGCAATGTGAAAGCATAGAGGAAGTCACCACCGGCTCTTCTGCCACCTTTCACACGCTGCCTGGGTTCTGCACTGGATCCTCAATGCGCTTTTCAAAAGCCGTGCCAGTTCCGTCCTATCATAGGGGTCATCTTCACTTCCTACCTCCTCCTGCCCCACACTTCCTCCTTCCCTTCCTCTTCCTCCTGCTCCACCAGAAAGTTCTTTAAGAAATGACATTACCGTGGGGGAAGAAGGAATCCCTGTCAGGAATTGCAGTTTTTTTAAGAGAGGGAAGAAAATATAGAAATAATAATTTTTCACCGCAGAGATATTATCAAGCAGGACCTCCAGATGGTTTGCCCAAACTGTTCAGAATATTTGGAGCTGACCAGACAAGACGAGGATTTCTGAGGAGCTAGAGCCTGCTGGTAATATGAGATTACCTGGGAGAGCCAAGCCTAAAGATTTGCGTCAAGGGAAGCCAATGGAAACCAATACCGGATGACTGTAGGGTCAACTCCAGGGAAATTCTGTGTTGAGAAATACCAAATCATAAACACAGGAAAAAAGAAATGAACTACATCAATGTAATGATAGACTCTAATGGCTCTTACTGACTCAGGAAATAAATCTGGGTGCCAGTATTGATAGTTCTATGGAAACAAGAGTTCAATTCCCAGCAAAACTCAAGAAGTTAAGACCCCAGGCAGAGAAAGAGAAGGTAAAATCTGTGTCCTAACATAACGCATAAGGTTTTTTTTTTATTTTTAAAGACCACCAAAATAACTAATGAGCATGTAACACCTTGCTTCATAGTGTCATACAAACACGTATCATATGAGTGTCTTGGGATGATGAATGTGATTATTTGTTTTACTTCCTAACTGTGCAGATGACGTTTCTCTTGGGGCACGAGAACACTACAAGGATCAGACCCCCTTGGTCACACATAGCCCAGAAATCATGGACCCATCGGAGCTGCAGCCCTTTTCAAAGCCAGAGGTGGTGCTGGCAGAGGCCTTGGCCTTTTTAGCTGATGATGACTGGTAGGTGTAAACAGCTGTCTACAACCACAGCGTCACGTAGAAGGTGTTTATTTTGATAACGTGCTCTATAAAAAGCCCAGCAGAATGGCTCTAACATCAAAGACAGTGAGGGAGATTGGAAGGGTTATAGGAGAAAAATGTTTTGAGTCCAAAGCTGGATTGAACTGTCACTGTGGTGAGCTTCCCAGCTCGGCTTCCAGAGCCTTGTAGGAATGCTGATGTTTAAGCACTGCTTTGGAGAGGGCCCTAACAATCTTTCTTCCCACTGTCTGTGGAATATGAGGCTTCACTGGGCTCTGCCTGGTGAAAGAGCGTTACAGTGCTGCTGCTGTTTAAGCTTGGGGAAGGAATCACTGTGGTGTTTAAAGGGAGGTGGAAGCAAGAGAGAGCTGAGAGACCTCTATGATAGAATAGTCCTGCTACCACATTAAAAGAAAGACTAACTTTTAAAGAATTTCCTGCATTGCTCTGTTTTACAATCCGATTTCTTCGCTCTTTGGTTTCTCAGAATTCTCTGCTTCGACATTTTTATGAAAACTTGCAAATGTTTTGAATTTAAATCTTTTCTCACTATAGGGAGAAGAAGATCAAAGGCCTGAACTTTGTCAGATGCTTGTCTGCCTACCAGGCGACTGTTCTGATGGCCAAGCTGCACGAAACAAGTCCGGCTGTGGCTCAAGAGGTTAAATTGTGCTATGGGACCATTTTGCTGCCTATGTGTGTGTAGATGCATTTTTCAGCTGTAGGCACACTGAAGTGCAGTGCTGCACTCACCTCTGGGCAATTTGCCTCGTCAAAAGGATGAGTTTGAGATTCAGCAAAGGAGCTCCCGCTTCAGCTACTGACCCTTGGTCTGGTTAGCTGAGACTGAAGAAGTTTAGATTGTAACTTTTTAACATTTTTCATGTATTTGAATTCTTACACATTGTGAATCAAGTTAGAAATGTACTTCTCAATCGCTTTTATTGTTGCTTAAAGATTACGAAGGAAAACATTAACCTTTGGTGATTTTAAAGTATACTTTATAAACATTGTTTATTCTTTGTTTGGGTTTTTCCTGTGGGCGGGTCAAGAATTTACGCTCAGGGGTTTCTCGAGCTGCTGTGGTCTGTTTAGGGGATTTGTTCACCCACCTGAAAAAGAGCATGGATCAGGAACTAGATAATGCAGTAAAAGTCCTTTTGCACAAAGCTGGTGAATCCAACACTTTTATAAGGGAAGAGGTAGACAAAGCATTGAAGGCTACGGTTAATAATGTGACTCCAGCACGTGCACTTTGTTCTCTTATAAATGGAGGGCAAAGGTAATTCCTATAAAGACTTCATGAAGCAGTAACTTGTCAATAGTTTAAATTATCAAATATACTCTTCAATCAAAGCGCAATAGGCAGGAATTTGACAATACAGTCAATCAGCTCTGCACAGCTCTGCACATCCGGAGTGATGTTTCTTGGCACAAGGGGAAAATGTACCCCCATAGTCTGTCCCTTGTGGAAAAAGCTGGCTGTTGATTTTGGAGCTTGGTCTGGTTTTTGGTCATTTTGCCACACGCCAGTAATGCATTCGCTGTCAGCACAGTATCCTTAGGGAGCTGCTGCTTTGCTTCACCTGCAAAAGCTCACGCAGCGCTCTCGCTTTGCACTGGCTCCGCAATCCAATGCCTGTCTTTTCAGCTTTATGCACTACTTTGTCGTTATAGCTTACAACTCTCTAGCTGCAACCGTGTTGATTGATTTTGTGCTCGGCTCTAGGCTTAGCTGGTTGAGTCTTTCGTTCCCTGTGTAGTGGTGATGGCCGCTGTGCTCCTGAGTGTCTCAGACATAACCGGCCTCCACTACTGGCTGCATGCTTCGATAGCTCGCCCCAGGCTGTAGCACAAATCCCATTCCTTTTTTCTTTTCCGTCCTTATTCCCTATAACAGCATTCCCACCATCCCAGCGCGTTAACACAGACCTGCTTGCACTTGATCCCTTCTCTCTGTCATCGGCCTGATAACATTTACCAGGCTGCAAAGCCTCTGCAGCTGCAAACCTCTTGCGGATGTGTCGGGGCCTTGCAGCTGGTGTTGGCTGCAGAAGGCTGCCCATCCGTGCCGAAGGCGAAGCCGTGCAGGACTGACTCACGGCTCCACCACCTCCTACTTGTGGCAACAACCAGCAGGGGCTCATTCAGAGGACGCTGGCGAGACAGAGCGCTTGCAGTAAGGGCTTGGAATTGATGCTCAAATGATCTGAGATGCAGCCCCGCTCAGAGCAGTCACACCCAGCCATGTGCATGATATGTGCATATGAACAAGTCCCGCATGGAGAACAGGCCTCAAATGGCAGGAGTGGGTTTCCAGATCAGTTTGGCTTTCCCTAAAATGAGCCCCCAGGTGATACCTCACTTCATAGTGTCGTACAAAGAGCCCTGCAAGCTGCCCCCGCCGGGGTTCCCGTCCAGCTCCCCTCAGGCCCTGCCCGCCATGGCCGCCGAGGGGCCCGCGCGCCACCGTGATTGGCGGGCGAGGGGCACGCGTGTGGGGTGAGGGGGGGATCGGGGCTGGAGCGACGAGTGGTGAGGGGGCTGGAGAACAGGCCTGATGAGAAGCAGCTGAGAGAGCTGGGGATGTTTAGCCTGGAGAAGAGGAGGCTGAGGGGAGACCTCATTGCTCTCTGCAGCTCCCTGAGAGGAGGTTGTGGAGAGCAGGGAGCTGGGCTCTGCTCCCAAGGGACAGGGGACAGGACGAGAGGGAATGGCCTCAAGCTCCGCCAGGCGAGGGTCAGGCTGGAAATTAGGAAGATTATTTTCACGGAAAGGGTCATTGGGCACTGGCAGAGGCTGCCCAGGGAGGGGGTTGAGTCACTTTTCCTGGAGGGGTTTAAGGGACGGGTGGACGAGGTGCTGAGGGACATGGGTTAGTGTTTGATAGGAATGGTTGGACTCGATGATCCGGTGGGTCTTTTCCAACCTGGTGATTCAGTGATTCTATGATTCTGTGATTTGACTGCTGGAACCCCTGCTGCCTCCTGTTCAACCACTGTCAACCTGCACCACCAGGCAGCTTTCCAGCCGCTCTTCCCAAACCCTGGAGTGATTCATGGGGATGTTTCTCCCCTGTGGTTCCCAGCTCCAGGCGGAAGGTGTGGCCACGAGCTGTCTTCAGGGCCACAGGCAGCTGGTAGACAGCATCATCTTCACAGGGACTGCAGCCTTGGAAGGTGCTGCCCACACTGATGGCTGTTTGCAGCACAGGGAAGAAAGTTTTGCCAGACCAGCCAAGGTTTCCCACAATTCCCCCTTTTTGTATTTTGCTACAAAAATTGCCTGTGCCTTCTGCTGCAGGGCCCTTGCAACAGAGACACAAGACATGGCAACGTTAGTAACACAAACGCAACAACGAGCAAAATCAGCATTCTAGATCTTACCAAATATAATAACTACCTCGACAGTCCCCATCCTCTAAGCAAGCCATTCAATTAATTCCACCCACCGACTCCTTATCCGATATAACACATTCCCTCAAAGCCTTCAAATTCATGTCCTTAGACTAATAATGAGAAGCTATTACGGTTCTTTTTTGTGATACAGCATACCTAACACTATCAACATCAGTTAACAAAGCACTCAGTGAGATCAATGTAGCATTGGTTTGCTTACCTAGCCAACATTCCAAGTTCATTAGCTTTTTAAGGTGGCCACCGTAGCCACCCCAGGTGCCAATACTCAGGCTGCTATAATTTTTTCTAATTAGGTTGGATGTCGGTGACATAAGCTCCCCAAAGCCACATGGCCCATCCTAAAGTTTCAAAAGAATTCCACCCCCCATGCTCTATCCCCACAAACTAGAAAGATCCCTACAAGCAAAACCAACTAGAACAGAAAAAGAGCGTGACATATTAGAGGAGATGTATCTGCTTCGGTTGTGGCACCATTCGTTCTTCACTTGCACGGACCATCCACAACAGGCCAAACACAGCGAGCAGGAGCCCACTGAGGGCCACTATCTGTGGAAACACAAGCATACCCTCTTCCCCAGGTTAATAAATCACACGGAGGTGGCTATTGTCCACTTTGCAGGTCTTTCACCTTAACCTTAACACCGGGGGAAATAGTGGTTGTGCTACGCAGGGATTCCAAAAGTGCTTTATCCGGTCACGGGACTAGTCCCGCTACGTGAGCTGAATCTGTAACAATATTCATTGCACAAGCGAATCGCTGGAACGCCAATGTAACAGCACGAAGTTCCACGATCTGAGGGGAACCTTCTTGCTGCTCGACTATGTGTTGCCACTGGTGACCATCACACCAGACAACAGCTGCTTTTCCAGTGCATCCTGATCCATCTGTAAATACTGTAGGACCTGTCACAGGTTCTTTCTGGCTTAATTGTTTCTGTCCAATACGAATCTGACTTCCTAACTTATATAACGGATGAGAAGGAAAATGATACTCCATTTGTCCTGTATAATTTATTAATGCGGCCTGCAATGCCGAACTGTTAGCTAGACACCATTCAAAATCGTCTACCTGTACAAGTAAGACGATTTTTTCTGGGTCTCTTGCCAACAATTCTGAGCCCCTCATTCGGGTCTTAATGATAAGAGCTCCCCTTGTTGCCATCACCTCATTGATCCGAAATAAATCATGTAATAATCGCCGTTTTCCTGATTTTTTTCTTAATCACAAACACTGGGGTATTCCACGGGCTATGGGATGGTTCAATATGACCTGCAGCTAGTTGTTCTGCTACCAAAGTCTGCAGGGCTATAAGCTTTTCACAACTGAGAGGCCACTGATCCACCCAAACCGGCTTCTCTGTTAACCATTTCAAAGCCAGTGTAGCCTCCCAGGCTGCTTTCATGTTTGCATAAAACCAGCGGGCAATTTTCTGCACATCTAGGCACGAGTCAGTGCAGAGGCGGTGTAGGAGGCCGAGGGTCTGATTCCCTCTGGGCTCTTCCTCTGGGTGATGGAGGAAGCACCGCATCCTCTGCGCCTGCTGCTCTGTTCCAGCAGAGGGAAGGAAGTATTTGACAAGCGCTGTCTGGTGTTAGGGATTAAAGAGGATACCAGTTCCTTCGCCTCCTCGCTCGTCCACGGAACCTCTTCACAACTTCTTTCCGGCTCGTTTTGTTTTTTGTCATCCTTCCCCTTGACTTGCCACACGCTGCAGAACCACCAGCAGAGGCGAAAGGGCGAAAAGGCGAAAGGCTCTTGGTGAGCTCAGGTCTGCCCTTTGCTCCTGCTGGGGGACTGTCCTTGTTTCAATTCAGCAGAGTTGTTTCTAGGGGCCTTCCCTTGGGAAAGGTGGTTGATGCCATCTTGTGCCGCCAGCCGTGAGACCCCCAGACAAAGCTCTGTATGTGAAGTCTTCTTTCAGCGGTTAAAGATCAGCACTCTTGCCAAGTGATATCGGACCTGCCAGAGCTCACGCCTTGCCCTGGCACAGGCACGCGGGTGGCGTCTGAGGGACTGGAAGAGGTTGAGCGGTTCAGCCGTTTGGAATCCTGGAGGCAAGATTATGTCCCAGGGCACGTTCTCATTGCCAATGAAGAAGTGGTTGAGGCGTCCCTCATCCACGCAGCGGCGCAGGTATCGCCTGATATCCCACATCCACGGCACGAAATCCTCCATGTCCCAGCGTGAGCGGCGTGCAGCGCTCAGGAGGTGCATCACGGCTGTCTTGTAGGCATAGTCGGGCAAGTTGCTGTCTACCCAGATGCGTGCACAGGTCTGAAGGCATTTGAGGTAGACACGGGGCGTCGGAGCCTGCCTGGCCATCCACCTGAAGAACTTCACCTCTGCCACGGCGTAGGTCACTGACCACATTGTCCTTGGGGCTCTGGGGGTCCCTGAAGTCTGGCTGCTCAGGAAGATGTCCGAGTAGCCTTGCCGCACTCCAAAGATAATCTCAATGGCTGGGGTTATCTGTCCGTCCCTTTCCAGCTGGTAGTTGCAGGAGCATCCAGAGGGTAGAATCCATACGGTGCATTGGGACGATTGAGGCAAAGCCTCCCAGGCTGCTTTCATGTTTGCATGAAACCAGCGGGCAATTTTCTGCACATCTAGGTACGAGTCAGTGCAGAGGCAGTGTAGGAGCAGCAGAGGTTCCTGCAGAGGGAAGGAAGTATTTGACAAGTGCTGTCTGGTGTTAGGGATTAAAGAGGATACCAGTTCCTTCGCCTCCTCGCTCTTCTTCGGAACCTCTTCACAACTTCTTTCCGGCTCTTTTTGTTTTTTGTCATCCCTCCCCTTGACTTGCCACATGCTGCAGAACCACCAGCAGAGGCGAAAGGGCAGGACCAGGACTGCAGCCATCACCCACAAGGGACGCAGCTGCAAGGTGTCACAGAGCAGGGTACCCGAGGCAAAGCCGCTCTGCTCCAGGGTCTTCTCTTCCACGTACTTCTCCTCCTCTGCCTTCTCTATCTCCTGCCATAGCCGAGCCGTCTTCTGCTCCAGGAACAGGGCACGCTGAGCCATCCGCTCACGCGTAGCCTCATCCAGCTGGTTTGTCAGAGGCAAATTCCCTAATTGAGATGTTCCTCTGCAAGAGGGACCCCCAAGAAGTTTTTCCAATGGTCATTCTACTCTGTCTTTGCTCGTTCTCTTTCTCCCCACCCCCACACATCTCATCGTCCCATTCATCAGGCCTTTCTTCTGGGACTGGGGGGTACCTTGACAAATTTACGCAGTGCTCATGTCCTTCATCTAACAGAGAAAGTGGTGGGGCCGACGGCTCTACCAGAACTATACTATCGGTATCAGATGGCAACGATCCCGGATTGTCTGGCAGCTCTACAGGTATTCAAATAGTTTTACCACCGGCCGTGAAAGGGTGTCTGGTGCACATCCCATCGTCAGAATCATCCCAAAGCTCCCCTCTCCTCCGCAGGTCATGAATTCTAGGGCGTGCTGTGTTATCCAGCCTATATCCTGGAATCAGTTCCTCTGCAAGGAGTGACACGGGAGGCGCAAAATGCTGTACGGTATCAGGAGCAGGAGCGATGCCCTCTGCCTGGTCCCGCTGCAGCTTAAAATCAGTCAGGGTCTCATAAAGAAGACATCACAGAATCACAGAATCACAGAATAACCAGGTTGGAAGAGACCCACCGGATCACCGAGTCCAACCGTTCCTACCAAACACTAAACCATATCCCTCAGCACCTTGTCCACCCGTGCCTTAAACACCTCCAGGGAAGGTGACTCAACCACCTCCCTGGGCAGCCTCTACCAGTGCCCAATGACCCTTTCTGTGAAAAATTTTTTCCTAATGTTCAGCCTAAACCTCCCCTGGCGGAGCTTGAGGCCATTCCCTCTTGTCTTGTCCCCTGTCACTTGGGAGAAGAGGCCAGCACCCTCCTCTCTACAACGTCCTTTCAGGTAGTTGTAGAGAGCAATGAGGTCACCCCTCAGCCTCCTCCAGGCTAAACAACCCCAGCTCTCTCAGCCGCTCCTCATAAGGCCTGTTCTCCAGCCCTTTCACCAGCTTTGTTGCTCAACGTCATGTTGGTAAAAGTGCTGCTGCGTCTTTATCCCCCCACGTAGCAGAGTCAACCGGTTTATCGCCCACCTCCTTCCAGATAGTAACATTAAAGGACGTTACGGCGCTTGCTTCATATCCCTGTTCTTTACTCCATCGGAGCATTTTTCACAAGTCTGACTCTTCTAACTTAACTCCCCGTTTTTGCAAGATCGTTTTCCAAATAGAAATGATCGTTGTCTCCTCCTAACTTAAGGAAGTATCCATATTTCCCAGCAGCTGACCTCAATCCAGGTGCTTTCTTCTGCAAACAGCTCTGGAGACTCTCTCCCACACCGATCAGCTGGCAGCGTTGGAAAAGCTTGTCCTTCACCACTCAGCTGGCAGCTCTGGAGCCCCACTCCTCCACTGTTCATCTGGCAGCTCTGGAGCCCCACTCCTCCACTGCTCAGCTTGCAGCTCCAGAGCCCCACTCCTCCACCGCTCAGCTGCTCTGTGTACTCATGGCTCTGCAGATCCGTTGTCCAAGTCCTTACAGGTCTCCAGTTCACGGTCCATGGTCCAAGTGCCGTGATCACGTCGAGGGTCACCAGATGTCACGGTCGGGGCAATCCATGACACGTAGAAGTTGTGGGCCAAAAGCCCATCTCTATTCATTTTACAAGACTTCTTATACCCCTTCCTGAGCTGCGTGTCCATGCACGATTGGTTTAGCTAAAGACCGACAGTTCATAATTGGATGACTCCTTCTCACTTGTAACTTCATAATTGGGCGATTCCACCTGCGGCCTGGCAGCTTCCTAATCTTGTTTACTTGGCTCTTCTTGGTGCCTTCCAGCTTCTCCAAGGATACACGGGCACCTATCCCAGGCCAATGTATAATTTCACACAGTCTAACTCCTCGGACCAGCCGAGGTTTCCCACATTCCATGCAACAGTTCCATGGACGCAGAGTGTTCAGCTCCACATCAGACCTCAGATCCTCAGTGTGAGCCCACCATGTGGAGCTGGGTGTTGTGAAAACTCTCAGTCCTGTAGAGGTCAGCAATCCCTTTTATCAGTCTGTTACACACGTCCCCATGAATTTAAAGGTGCAGAGCTTTCCTCCAAAGCCTCTGCAGCTGCAAACCTCTTGCGGATGTGTCGGGGCCTTGCAGCTGGTGTTGGCTGCAGAAGGCTGCCCATCCGTGCCGAAGGCGAAGCCGTGCAGGACTGACTCACGGCTCCACCACCTCCTACTTGTGGCAACAACCAGCAGGGGCTCATTCAGAGGACGCTGGCGAGACAGAGCGCTTGCAGCAAGGGCTTGGAATTGATGCTCAAATGATCTGAGATGCAGCCCCGCTCAGAGCAGTCACACCCAGCCATGTGCATGATATGTGCATATGAACAAGTCCCGCATGGAAAACAGGCCTCAAATGGCAGGAGTGGGTTTCCAGATTAGTTTGGCTTTCTCTAAAATGAGCCCCCAGGTGATACCTCACTTCATAGTGTCGTACAAAGAGCCCTGCGAGCTGCCCCTGCCTCACCTTGGCAGCAGCCGGGGTGTCCATGGGACTGTGTCAGATGGTGAAACAGAGCAAGGGGAAGCTGCACTGAGGCTGCAGAGCATGGAGGCGGAGATTGATTGCAGATCATTTGGCAGGGCTGCATGTTGTTGTTTTTCCAGTTTCCCAGATCAGCAGCATTCAGATTAGGTAATATGGGAACGGGAGGCATGGAGGAAGTATGGTGGTTAGGCTTGTCTGCTTTATTTTAAGTTATGAATCACCTCACTAATGTAGCTAAGATGACTTTCCTGATGCCAGAGGAGCTGTTCTGAGCAGGAGGAAATGTAACATGAAGGCTGAAGTTCATTGCCTATAATGAACTGAGCCTCCAGTAATGAACAGGAGGGGTCTCTGCTGTTTATGAAGAGTAGAGCCAAAAGTCGCATCCTGCTGTGAGATTCTTTTGATGGATTTTTTTTTTGAATACTGAAACAATAGTGTATATTATGGTGACGAGGTAGGGTCTTTAATTGCTGATTCTTGCCATCTCCAAATCTACTCATTTTTAAAAGATTAATCTTGGATATCACTTGTATTTCTGCAACATGTGGGAGAAATTACATGGCAATTGTGAAAGATCCCGCAATTCAGAACATGATAATTGAATACCAGCTCTTTACACTTGAGTGTTCTCCTGACGTTAATAGTTTTAATGTTTCAATTAGTCTCTTAATTCATCCAATTCAGTGTATTGGGTGCAGAAAGTAAAAAATAGTTATTTTTGTTGATACTTTTCAATGTTCCTTCTTAAACTCTGCATTAGAATACTAAAACATTTCTTTCCAGGTGTTACGTTCTTTGTAACTCTGGGAACATCTGATAAACCTGAGCTTATTGTTTGTCGACTTTCCAAGGTGAGAAAGATTGACAGAAATTGCACTTGTAAACTATGTTATTGTTGCTCTTACAGCTGTGTTACTAGATGACCTATATGAAATATGAGAATAACTTGCTGTGAGGATATTTGAGAGAATAATTGAACTGAAAGGATAGAGACAACTTTATTTGAGTAAGTTTATTTGAATTAACTCGCAGTGGATCAGGGACCTTGAAACAAAACTCCGCTCACTGATAATGTGTCTCAGTGCCACTGCAATAGAGGGGTTTTGCCAGCTCATAGGAGGCTTATTGGAAAGAAGGCAGGGAAAAATCTGTAACCGCTGAAAAAAGCTCATTTCAGAATGATTTTAACACTGCTCGAAGTTGTTCAGTGTTACAGCCAAAGCTGTACTTTGGTCACCCCTATAATTTGGTTGGCTAGAACACATTTTAGACTCTGTGTTCTCCTCCTCTTCTAGAAATTTGGGAGGACGCTTTTAGTATTTTGAAAGGATCTCCTGGCAAACTGAACTACAGGTTTTGTGGGCTTTTTTATCTTCAATGAAAAGTAATTTTTCGTGCTTGATTTCTCCCCACTCCAAAGAACATAAACAGCCAGTCACTGAGAGATTGTTTACATTCTTCCTTTGTTTTGGACCTGATATTGTAGAAGAAAAAAAATTTTTTTTTTCCTGTTGTGTAGGTACCTGGTTTTGGACAGAGACAGCCACTATGAAATTGAAATAATACAGATTTCAACTGGTTGGATACTTACAGAAGGATTTACTCCTGGAGGTAAATTTTTCATTGAATACAAATCAACTATTAAGAAAAAAATGTGAGGTTATAATTACTGTTCAAGCCTAGGCAGTGCGTTCATAGGTTATTTAGGTGTAACTATGTCAGTTACCGCTGTTCTCAGAGCATGGGGTGTGAAACCCTGACTATGGGGCTACTGGAATTTTGGGGAAAATATAAGATTAGAGAAATTGCCTTCCAGCTGTAACGTGGGAGAGCTTCTTTATAAACCCGAATAAAGGTGGTCACCATCCGTTCTGGTCCTTTCTCTTGGCTAAATATAAACATCAATTGATTCAAGAGCTCATAGGAGGCAACTGTTAGTCTTTAGTAGCTTCCATTTCAGAATCCAGCTGGGATTTCTCTTCTAATGTGGGAGAAGTAAACAATTGAGAGGAGATTGAGATAGTAACTGTGGGGACAAAAATAAATCATTTAAACTGCACTTTCTTAATTTCATTCAGGATGAAGGGGTGGCCAAATGAAACTGGTAGCATCCAAATTGGAGAGCAGGTCCTAACCACCTCCTCTCTTACCAGATCTTAGAGTATTTCAGGATGAACTTGAATATGATTTCACTGAAATGAGGACAAACAAGGTCAGGATTTCAATAATTGTTCTTTAGCAACACTTCTGTCACTGCTGGAATTTTCTAATCAGACAGCCTGTCTGCACCATATTCGGTCAGTACAGCATGTTAATGTTAAACTTCCCTTGGTATTCAAATCAGCCAGATGTGTTGCTGAGTTACTTAATGCTCCTGTAATTCCTTGTTCACTACTTTTCTGACTGCTTTATCTTTTTGCCTGCCTGCCTTCGTGATGGTAGAAAAAGATACACTTAGACCAGCCTTCTGGAGAGCCAGCATATTACTGAAGGTATCGCCAGTACCTTTGAGCATGACTCACCTGAGCATGTTGCCATCACCCCCTCCAACAATCCTCCTTCCTCTGCAGCGCTTGATCTGTATCTGTTCAACTTAAGACAAGTGATGTTCAAATCTGACATGTGTCTGTTCCTTCCCATCTGCCTTTTTATTAAGATTGAGAATGTCTGTTTTGTAACATTTCGGAGAACTAAAACTTCTTGAGGCCTTTTTTAGACCACATGTGCTATTCACGCTAGAAGAGAGGATAAGAAATGATATATACGATATTAGAAATTATATACACAGGATTAGAAGTCACCTCCTTCAGCAGATGTGAGCTGAATTGTGTATACCGGGAATGAGCAATACACTGCATGCTGTCCAGTATGGGTTTTTTTCACTGAATGAATTAATGGCTTGCTTTTACACTTCTTTAAAATAAACACAATAACTTGTGTAAGGTGTGTTTTGCCTGAGTCAGTAGTGTCCTGTAATGCCAGACATGGGCAGTGTGAGTAAAAAAAATCGGTCAGGGCTGTAGGTGTTGGATTTCCACTGGTTTGTGTCTAAGCAAGGCCTTGATCTGTCAGTCTGACCAGGTGGGTGCAGGGGAGCAAGTGATGAAGCAACTGGATTTCACTTTATCCTAGAAGAGATGGTAACAGCTATGTTTATGCACATCAGTTTTGGGCTTTTGATCATGTTGTTGCTTAGACAGACATTGTCTGCCTATGGCTTCTCAAATATTAATTACAGGCTCCAGGAGACCTCTCACACAGTTTGCAAAATGTGTCTGTATGTGGCGGAGCTGTTTCTGGGGCTCAGTTTATTCGCTGCAACTGCAGGAAATCAGCAGTGCCAGTGAGGGGTATGGGAAGCTTGATGTGCTGTTGTAAGCAAAGCTTTTATTTTATTTCTGTGATTTTGCTTTGGTTTATCTTAACCTCTGTGCAGCTGGAGTGGAAAATACAACTGTCTCGCTGTTGCACTGTTGTCTGGCAATGTCCCTTGTAGCGGATTTCCCTCAGGAAGTAAATGATATTGCCAGTCGTCATCTAGTTTGGCACAAGCATCTTTCTCGCCCTCCACCCTTCGCCAGATTTGGAAGGGCTTTTGACTGCTGTGCCAGGCCCTGGATCAAGCAAGAATTGCTCTTTGATATCATGTCTGACTGGACACTAGTAATTCACTTTAGAAACTGCATGCAACAGTATGAAACTGGTATCTACTGGAGAGAGGAATAGCAATATTAAACCAGGAGGATTTTCTTGGTGCCTGTACCTGGTGGCTTAAAGAAATCCCACCTCAGTGATTGCCAGAGAATCAAACAGTATCGAGGCTGCACATTCCCTTGCCTGTCATTAATACCTGTGGTCACTGTCACAATGGCGCAGTTATTAGTGCTTTGAATAAAGCAATGAGCTCGTGTTCTTCAAACATGCTTGTTGGCGAGAAGTTGCGTTACTTCGATAGTAAAACCTGTTGCTGTCAAAGATGTAATTTCATTTTTCAGGAGGCAATACTCGTGCCATAGGGATGGTTCTGCAGTACAAGGTACCAGGATCAGAGGAGCTCACGCAGATGAAATTCACAGCTGGTGAAGACTTCAGCTGTAACAAGATGCTGTCAGCAAGCTGGCTGGCAGCCATGCATAAGGTAAGCAAAGGAGGCAGAACTTAGGGAGGTTACTTCAGGATTTTAGGGCCTTATTGCTGAGAAAACAGAAGCTATGGATGGTTGTTGCGAATGTGACTTAAGCTTTATGCTCAGATACCTGAAGAAAAGCACTGCAAAGGGTTTCCCAAGATCTTATGCTGTTAGGTGAAAAGTAGTAGGCATTGGACTTTTAGATTCCTTAGGTTTTTTTCACTCATTGCTGTTACTTCTTGTTACTGAAGAACGTGCCTTAGGAAATATTGTTCCAGACCTAAACTTGGCTAGGGGTTTTTACTACTTTATGAAGTTTCAAAGTTGCTGGGTTTTCACAACAGGAACAGAGATGTGGGCAGGACCCTGTGAAAGACGCTTCCATCTTATATTGCTGGGCACTTTATGGCTGATGAAAATGACGTTCCTTAGTTCATAATTCAAAGTTACGGGAGACAAAAAAACCCAAACCAGCCTCACTGAGTTCTGGGACTTTGTTCTCCTGATTGATAATCAGAACTGTAATTCATAAGCTGCCTGCAAACGTGAGCATGTGGCTGCTTGCTGCTTTATCACCATTGTTAAGCTCCCCAGCCACTCGTAACCCCAACATTTAACTTGAGCAGCACAGTGCACACAAACTTTGTCTGCTGCCCGAGTACAGTTCAGCAGCCTTACACCTGTTCTGAGTCATCCCACACAAGCAACACGACTCCTACAAATGTGATGAGAACCAGTATTTTACAGATAAGCGTTAACAAACTCTTCCCCTGATTTATCTCCTTTGATTAGAAGGTTTTAATTAAGTTTTAAGCTGCTGATCAGCAGCGCAGTGAGACTCTCCGAGGTCCTGGCTAACAGTGCATGAAAGGACTTGTTGCTAGAGAATGCGCAGGAGTTTGGCTGGTACTGCAGCTTGAGTCAAGTGGGACACCTTGCCAAACTGTGCAAGGGGAAAGCAGGAGAGGTAGGAGAAATATAGAAGAGTATTGTTTACTGAATATACTTTGAGAAATTGCTAATGTATTTGAAATCCTACTTGTAACTCTTTCAGAGGCAGCTTTGAGAAATAGTCATTTCTGGCCAAGAAGAGAAAAATGTGAGTGAAAAAATATTCAGCAACCTCAGGCAGGACTTAAAGTAACCTTGAATAGTTTCAAAAAATACTACTGAGTGCTACCTGGGCCTAAGGAAAATAGCAGAGGAAGAACTTTAAGTCTGGGGCTTAAAGGAAACCTTTGGAGAGGTAGGAAGGGGGTGAGGTAGCTGCAAGTGAAACTTCCATTAACACAGAAACATTTTGCCCTCACATTAGGCAACAAAACTTCGTTATGAGTCCTGGGACCAGTAGGAAGAGCGAACTGTTGGCCATTTGAGGGAAGACACCAGCCTCCATGGATCTGCCTCTCCCTTTCTGCTAATTTGACAGTGTAACAGTCACTATTCCTGACTCTCATTCCAGCGCAGTTCATTATGTAAGAACTGGCAAATGCCATGTGAGTATTTTTTGAACCATGAGTATTTACTATAGTGTGCAATGTGTATACAATTAATGCTTTAAGCAGCCTCACCTTTTAAGACTTTGTATATTTTGCTAAGCCTTTATTGGCACTTAATATGAAAGTGACCTGCACTACAGCTAATGTGCAGCACAACTTTTATAGTAACGATTATATATACTGTTTGCTACAAAAGGCAAACAAATGTCTGTCTCTTCTGCAGAGAACAGCTTTTGGGTATAGATCTCAGGTTTTTCCCTCTATCCAAATGTTTAAAATCAATGTATGATAAAATCTGCCTTAGATACACTTTTATAGAAATCACCTTTTTTTTAAAAAAAAAACATTTCATTTTAAACATCTAAATATTTCATCCAATACCACCAAACTGGACTTGAGATTTTACAACTTTCCTTCTGTAATAAATAAGCTTCCAGAGTAATTTTTAGTTTTGTATTTTCTTTTTGGTAACTAGCTTTTGTTACTCTAACTGTAATGCTATCTGAAATTGTATACAATTTAATGTACAAACATGAATAAATTAATTCACTTATTTAAAAAAATGAGGTGATACTTGATTTCACAACGTGTATCTTCTTTTAATGATGGATGCTGTGGTGCCTACTCTCTGAGCGCCAAACCTTTTGGCTTTCTATAAACAGCACTCCAATTTTAGTTCTAAGTGTTGATAATTGGTTCAACTGTTGGGATGAATCCTCTGGCTAACACGTCCCGAGCCCAGTGTCCTCCTGCCCTCCGTCTCTGCGTGCTGGTAAGAACTGAGCAAGCGAGCCCCCGGGACTCTGTTGTCGGCTTGTGTGTGAAGGACCCTTGGGAGCTTTTCTAGTCAAGGATTAATTTGTCGCAGTTGGGATACGGCAGAGCCACTGTAAGAAGGTTCCAGAAGCAGTTGGCAAGTCCTTTTCTGTGCCCCTGGTTAACAATGAGGAAACTCAAGTTAACAGAACGCAGCAGGCTGGTGTTGTTCTGTTGTACACTGTGACCAAAGGCGTGTGCTGTGGCTGCCTCTAGGAAAGTACCAGAGAACACAGCCGTGCCTTAGCAGTACTTTATTGTGCACATTTACATGTTCTCTGAATTAGTGTATCATAGGCTCTCGAAATCATCACATTCATGTAGCAAATTCTTCAACAATAATACCCTTTCACTTTTCACCACAATATATACAGTTAATGCTAACCTGTGGTAAAAGCAAGTTACAGCACTGCAGAAATGGATATATAAATTATACACAGAACTTGTACATGAAGAATTAATCAAATTGCATACTGTTAATGGGAGAAAATTACAAGAAATATGGCTAAAACTTATAATGGGAAATTCAAAATATACTTTTAGTATATAAAATCATGTACAATTAAAATTCCAGTGAAGTGCCTTTTTTCTTTTTTGCTTCGAACTACAATGTAGTGGCATAGGTTATTGCATAACTTGCCTTGGCAGCGGATGTGGGCTGCCAAGAACCACAGAAACTGTCCTCAAATAAGCTATTGCCTTTCTTAAATCCTTCTCTAAACCTCGATGCTTTCTTCTCCTTGACTGAGCTCCTACACATTCCTCTTTCTACCTCTATCCAGTCCTTTGTATTTCCTTCTAGACTGACTCAGGCAGATTTCAAAGTCACACAGTACAACCCTCACAGAACTCTGACCCTTTTCAACTATTGCACTTTCATCCATGCAGACATACAAATCCCTTAAGCTGCTGCAAGTTCAGTACTGAACTGTTCTGTCCCTGCTGGACAAGCTCAGGTGGTTCAGTAGGGGAACCTTTACATCAGTAGAGGTAACACTGGTGCTGTAGGCTGAATAATAAGAAAATAAAACACCCAGTGAAATTGTGTAGGGATTGAGAAGTGTACAAATACTGTTGTTCTGTTAGTTCTCTAGCTCAATTCTAAATGCAAATAATACTAGATGCTAGGCTATGTAAAGCTTTTGTTGGGGTTGTCCAGACTAGGATTTAAGTGTACAGTGTGTTACCACTTAAAATCCAAGCCTTCATAAAGCTTTGGTGACAAGTTAATGATGCATGTAATAGGTGAAGATCTTGTGTGCTAGAACACAAAGACTCGATCGGTAATGAGAACTCAACATTGACCAATATTGAACAAAATAATATCCAAAATCCTGACGTGGGACAGTTACTGTGGGGCTGGAGCAAACTGGACAGCATATCTGCACTCCGCAAATGACACCTCTGAACATTGAACACAAGAAAGCTCCTACCACAGAACCTTAACTTAAAACACTGCTGCAGACGAGAGCTGGCACAACACTAGGTAGTGGAGGTATCGCTCTCCTCATCAGTGGTGGGTCACATAAAAACGATCCTCATTTACAAACTGCAGATCTTGAAAATCTTGGTTGCTGTCCATTTAACAAGAGAAAGCACCGTTAAAACTAAATATCATAGTTTTATTTCTCTGTGTGAAATGATCAAAAATGATGGCTCCAGTGTATGTTTTAAGTTTCCAGTTACCAGCACGGTATTGCACTGTTGTACAACTGAATTCAAGCCAGGGTTCGCTGTCTGGGTTTTATTCGGGGGTAGAGCTGTAAAATCAGAATAAATATATTAGGCTTTGCATGGCTGAATCCAAGTTCAGTATAAATCAACTCAATTATACAACCAAGGGGTACTTATTAGCGAGAACTGGGTGATGAAGCACTCTGGGTTTGAGGTGTTTGTGAGCCATTGCATGTTCTTAGGTAACTTCTTAAAAATGAAACCAGGAGACCAAGGGCTGTCATGTTCCTACCAACAGCAGCAAAACTGCTGCTCTGACAGGGACTTTGTTCTTTCAAGTCGTTCTTTCAAGATCCCGGACTAGACCAAAGGATGCTTTATGTAAGTATGAGAATCCCAGGCCGAGCCCTATAGAGTGCTCGTTTCCTGCTCTGCAGGGTATTCTTAAGGATTTTGTCTTACTGAGTAGCCTTACGTTCCTGCTCTCTCATGACAGCAGCGTTCCATTAGACTGAGAGCAGCATAAACAATTTGCCTACAGTTGTCACGCTCAAGGCTCTTCCCTGTTTTAGATTTGTCCATATTGATATTTTGTTGATCTTGTGCCAGGTATTGAAAAACCTTCCTAAAGAACCTCCTGGGCCAGAGCTTTGAGCAGCCAACAGAGCCACTGCACTTTACATGGGGCCCGCTATTTTAGCCAAAGGAAAAAAAAATCCTATGGAAGATATAAGCATTAAATATATTAACTGGGCAAATAAAAACCAGCACTAATCTCCTAACCACAGCCTCTCATTTTTGTTTAAAATGACAGAGAGGCCAGAGAGAATAAGGATAATCTGCTTTGCAGCACATCGTAGTGTAGCTGCATGGTGCACCCAGGGATTCTGACCAAAGATCAATCTACAGAAGGAAGTAAAAAATAGAAGGGAGAAGGTAAATTAGTAAGAACTTACCCCAAGAAGATTTTTAGGCACGTAGCCTTCTTTGTCATTGAGGCGGGCCCACCACCACTCTGTTTCATTGTCATCCTTGCGTCTTAGGATCGTAATGGCATCACCCTCGTGGAATGACAACTCATCACTATTCTGGGCTTCATAATCCCACAGAGCATACACCACGCCTTTGTTCATCACTCCCAGCTTCTCTTGCACTCCTGTTAACAACAAATCAGAGAACACCCTAGATGGTGAAATAGCCTGGTTTTCCCTCGGAGATTTTCAGTATGGACACTGTGACCCAAATATTAGTGTCTTAGTAATAAAATTTCATTAACAATTTTCAGCACTTCCGTGATTAAATGCTTTCAGAAATCTATTTAATAAATGAAGCCAGATCTTACAGAATATTTGAAACCAATTTAGAGCATAAGGTTTTTTCTCCTTTATTACATGTGCAATAGAAACTTTACAATCTTATTTTTTATAACAAGTGATAGGACAAGAGGAAATGGATGAATTTACATCTTCTATGTAAATTAAAGATTTGTCTGCTTCATCAAGGTACTTTTCATGCAAAATATATCTTAGTAACTAAACATATTCTGTAAGTTAATTATTCTTAAAGTACTCGTGTTTCTTCATGTGATCTGCTACAAATCTGTGCATCTGGAAGTTGGGAGTAAATCTGTCAAGATACTTAACAACTCGCTGCTACTGCCAAAACCTCCCATGGAAGCTTTTCCTTGAAATGGAGCCAAATCAAACTTTCAAAATCTGTAACATTAGAAGGAGCCTGTGAAGTAACTCTGAGAACAGAAGGACTGGGAGCACAGAATAACAAAAAGGCTGTTTTGGTTTTAGCATTTTGAAAGAACAGGTGATGGGCAGCATTGTCAAGTCTGGGGCCTAAGCAGATTGTGCAGATCAGAGACAGCAAGGAATTGATTTTAGAAAAGCTGAAGGAGTTTGTAAAGCCATGTCACATCTTACCATACAAGAACTGGGAGCACTGAATATAACCCTCTTCCATCTCTTCACACTTGTCTGCAGCAGTTTCTATATCACTTATAGTTGAAGCAAAAATAGCTGCCCCAGATTCAACCAGCAGTTTGCAAAGATGAACGCTATTGCAAGAAGCAGCACAATGCAAGGGTGTCCTGAAATAAAGCAAATATGTACACAAGAAAAAATGAACTTCCATGAATCCTATGTTGTCTTCCCAACACAGAGTTTAGCCTGTCTGTTCTTAAAGGAAACGGTTTATGATTACAGCATATACATGCTTTGCCTAAAAACGGTCAAGCAGCTGGAGTAGATTCCAGTATTTACCTGCCCTCAATAAAGCCAAACAATATAAAATAGATGTTAGCACAAATGTCCATTTTCATAGCTTACAAAGCTGCTGGGTGTAGAAGGTTATTGTATCCCTTCCAAACGCTGCTGGAGTGCTACATCTGCCTGCAAGGCTCCATTCCAGAACCCCCAACTCTGTGGTGGGTTATATGAAGATTAAACTAACAGATCAGCTTTTGTTGCATGTTATTTACAGTTCAATTATTTCAGCATCTGGACAAGAGATGCAGCTACACCACTAAGGTTTACTTAGCATGTGATTTGTGTTCTTGCCCACGGGCTAAGCACAGTGTAACCTTGCATTTGCACTTGTCACCATCTAGCGATGAGAAAGTGCTCATTGCAGGGGGGTAAAAGGAGAGGAAATGGTTCCCCAAACAAGGCTTGACTAAATTTGGAATGTGCATCAAAATGGTGTTTCTCCCCGATGCCAAGTTAAAAATCTCAACACGTACCACCCATCGCTGTCTGCTGCGTTTACATTTACGCCAAAATCAAGCAGGAACTTCACAATGTGGTGATGACCAGCACACACTGCGTTATGCAAAGGTGTAATTCCTTCATCATTTGGTTTACTGGGATCATCAACCTGTTGAAAACAAAATAGTTCAGCACTTCTGTTTTTTCCTAAACATTGAAAGCAGTTGCCATTGTTTAGAAGCTCACCTCGTATATGATGCGTTGTACGAGATCAAACTCTCCCTCTAAAGAAGCATCTAGGAGGAGGGCCAGTGGATTGAACTTCACTCTCAGACCATGGCCTGTTCTTTCTGAATTAGGTTTCTTCAAGTTGGTACGTTTTGTCTGAGTAGAGATGAAGGTTAGAAGACATCATTGCAGGTTGTGTAAGTAGTACAGATGATTCCATTTCTTTTTAACTAGCTTAAGAATCCTGTCCTCCTTAAATGGTAATTAGAACTATGCAAACATTACCATTTTCAAGTCTCTAAATAAAAGGCTTGATATCTTACTACATCTTACTCAGTTAAAAAGTGAAAAAGCGTGTCAATATAATTTAGAAGCTCCTAATTAACAGGTCGTAAGCAGAAGGAACCAAGTGCTAAAGTCAATGGTTTTTGAGCACCGCTACCTGTTATATATAAGCGAATGTGTTTCTGGTGGATTGTCTGAGACGCTGTCAAATATTTTGCTTAGACTGGAAAAGCAGGGCACAACCAAGTCTGAGCATCAGTCTCTACTCAAAGGAATGTCTGCCTTGAATTATCAAAAGTTTCTGCTGTAGATCAGCACTGAAGAGCTTTGCTGTAGGAAATGAAGCTATTTTATGTGACATTCTAGCTGGCATTATCAGAAGCAGCATTCTCAAGATCTGAAACACATTTACATGTGTTTCGAGAATATGCTGAATCACTCACGTGTGTCTTTGTCACTTTCCAGAAAAAAAAGCACTTTTAGAGAGTGCTTTTGGTTTCTAGCACTGTAAGATCCATTTTCATTTATACTTCTATTTTGTGTGGCTATTTCAGTTTGCAAAAGAAACCTTTCACAGTATCAGTAATATCTGTTGCTAGCATATTCCATTCTCCAAGAAGTATCCTGGCCCACCTGCGCTCGTGAAAGTGCACAAGGTCCCTTTGTGAACCAAAAAATGGAGGTATGCTTTGAAACCAATGGTAAAGTGAGTCATATCAATGACTAAGAATAAAATGCCTTTTTCTTCCTATTTTCAATTCTCCATATGCTGTAGATTTTGGTAATGACAAGTATTTAAAAGAGCTTGGTGCAGCTGTGGGAGGGACTTTGAAAGCAATTCAAATTATGTGACAAGCCCATTAGAAAAACATTTCTGCTAAAACAAATCAGCTGTGTTGCGGTTGTCAGCCCTGGTCTCGCATCTCTCTGTGGAGAGGGGAAAAGGAATGTGCTCTCCCAGAACAGCTATTTCAGCTTGCTTGCAATTTCAAAAGCTTCCCACTGCCATAGTTTACCCTTAGTTTCATACAGTTAGTTATCTTTCTAGACCTGGGGAAATCACAAAAATATTTTTAATGGAATCCCAGATCCCAGAATCAGTTCTACAAGAGTATATTCCCCAAAAAAGTTCTGTGGGATGAAGCACATACACAACCTCCTGCTCCCTGTATGCATAGTTCCTTATTAAAGTGCTACAGCAGTAAAGAAACTATTCCATCAGAATTCTCCTTGGAGTCCTCATGGTTTTCTTTTAGTATCATGAAACTTGAAGTTGAAACAGGGCATTTAGCATAAGCTTACCATCTTCCAATTATGCTTAAACACACAGCTAATCACAAAATTATCTTTGGGTTTTTACTTACTGGAGGAAGAGGAGGAGGAAGAGCAGGTGGCAAAGGAGCTTCCTCTTCTACTGGAGAGCTGACCTCGGGCGTAGGACTGGATGACTGTTCGGTAGAAGGAACTATAGCAAGATTGTTGTTGTTATCTTCAGTTGTCTCAGATGTTTGATTTGTAGTTTCAGTGCTGATCAGTTCCTCGGTAGCAGGAGAAGGTAATTCGTTATCATTAGCATCTGATGAAGCCGGTGGCTCATCAGGAAGAGGAACTGTAGGTTGCACAGGAACAGGTTCTTCAATATTGCCATTGGTACTAGTGTTACCATTATCAACATCTGCCAAGATGCCTATGAAGTCCTGTGGATTGCTTGGCTGATAAAAAGGAGCACTTTCTATTCCTCCAGCAAGAGTATTAAAGCGCTGATATAATAATTTTTGTATATTTGGTCCACTTGGCCCTTCTGGTTCAGTAATAGAACTACGCTTCTTTAATGGCCTAGGAGCATTGGCCAATTTTCTTCTGAGGGCTTCAAGGTCAGCATCGCTTTGATATCTTAGGGGTGAATGCACAATAGGTGTGAGCTTAGTAGGACTGAGAGGACGAGGGATGTTTTCCACATTGCTGTTCTCACTGGGTGGCGGAGCATTTTCCAGCTCTTGATCTTTTTCGGAGACCTCAGTCTGTGGCTGAGATTGTGGCTGTGAGGAAGTCTGGGCAGGCAAAGAACCATGAAGGAATGGCAAAGGCGAGGGAGAAGTGGAACCAGATTGTAATACTGGTTTCCCATAAACTGAAGAAAAGAAAGATGGAAAACAGTGAAGAAATGTTCTCAAACTACATAATATCGGCAAGTAAACCAAATGTGTCTCAGTTGCTACGTTTGACACTAATACAAAAGGAAATGTCATACTAATTATATTGGAACCTATCAAAACATAAATAAGTGCTCACCTGTTGGTGACTGTGATGCTTCTTACAATTAGAAGCTACAAGTAACATCTGGAATGTTTTTCCTCTTTCGTAAGGAAAGACTAAAAGGAGAAAAACTCTCCCATCTATACACTGTTTTTTCAACTTATTTCTAAAAGTACTGGTGGAGTATCCAGACTGTATTGTTCTAATTGCATCTTGTTTTAAACATATACTTAAGTAAACATATACTTAGCACCCCAAAAATATATGGGATCATTTTTCTGCCATGCAGCATACGTAAAAATAGCTTTCCTATTCTCACGGATTTAGACAAGTTTTTCAAATTGATATGGAAAGTAAGCTAAGCCCAACAAGTAGATCTTAACAGTCTATTTCAAAGGGAAAAAGTAAAGCAAAATTTATTCTACCTGCTTTTACTGATTTATTTAAGGTATTGTATACAGCTTGTTGATAATTCTTTGGTGGTGTTGCTTGCTGAAGATACATTGAGTAGATGGAACTGGAGTTCACTGTCTGTGGCCCTTTTCTGGGAGACTGAGGTCTTGATCCTTTGTCAGCTAGAAAAGGTCTGATTGCCACAGTTAAAGGGAGTTCTGGCCTGCCATCTCCTCCTGGAAACAAGGGGGAACTGGAAGGTTGATACGTGGGGCTGGGAGGAACAGAAATTCTCTGTTGAATCTGCTGTGAAGAGCTGGGCTGATGTACATTGCTTGGTGGCGGAAGTGGAACAGGTCTTTGCCGGTTTGTTATATTGGTGCCAGGTCTGGGCAGGCTGCCATCCTTCCTTCTTTCTAGAGAATTTGTAGAACCTGTTCCTAAAGGAACTGGACTTGGATAGGTCCCATAGTTTTGAGGCAACTGCTTGCTTACACCAGGAATTGTTGGTGGCACCTTCCCCAGGTCAAGACCCTATGTAAGCACAAAAAAAAAAAGTATATAATATTTAATTGAATAAAATACTGGTGAGCACAAATATTGCTCACTCAACCAAACATGCTAATAATCTTGTGTGACAGTAAAGGGGTCAATATAAACAACTTGTGTTTCTTAGTCACTAGACAGGATGCTACCTGAATTTATCACAAGATCTCATCATACATCAGCCACTGTTTAAAGCATCTTCAGCTATAACACATTAATTGGAATCCAAAACTATTTGAATACGTTCAAAGCCTGCATAACTTAGTTCCAAGTTCCAGAACTTAGTTTGTAGTTGATAATGTATTTGATAATATATAGTGTGATAACAGAGTGTGTGCTAACAGAATGTGATATATACATGTATAATATAGAGTTTGATAAAGACAAGTTCCTTATTTTTTCAAGACTGCAGTCTGAAAGAATTCATAAAGTACAAGAACAGTGCAGACACCACCAGTGGACTCACTCAAGGATGGATTTAATGACTTATTTTGTGAGATTTTTGTGAGAAAAAGACTGCACTGAAAATGTGATCATCTACACCAACGGAAAATAGCAATGCAGATGTGAATTAGAAAAACAGGAAGGTGGGGGAGATGATTAGGAGAAGCAAAGGAGAGAAAAGGGGAGATAAGATATGTAAAAGAATGGGAAGGAGTACAACCTACTGAAGATGGAAAAGAAATCAATGAATGGGATGAGAATGAAAAAGGAACAAGAGGAATAGAAAGGTAATTTTCTTTCCAACTTTTAAAATAATCGTCAGCAGGGTTACAACGTGTATGTAAACGAAGTAAGTTCACCTACGGAAGCCAAAGGTTCATAATTTCAGCAAAACACATCTGTAAATATATCACAGATGATACCTACCAGCTTATCAGTACTTCCTAATACTGAGGTTGGCAAAGGCTGGCTGGATATAGTTCCTTGTTTTAAAGCAGTGTCCATGCTCGATTCTTTCCAGTCTGCGTTGGAGATCTGAGGGGGTTTTACCACAGGGGTTGAGCTCTGTTTAAGTACTGGCCAATTTCCATCATTAGCTTGAAAACAGACAAAATTACTACATTTAAGATAATCCACACCAGCATTGTAAACAAGCAAAACAACACGTGAAGTAGAATAGCTTAGAATATAACAGGATTGATTTGATTCCAGAAATTAGATATATCCCTATTAATCTGCGATTCAGAAATAAATACCGAAAGCCTAATCACTGCATATAATACACTGTTCATTACCCTCTGACACTCAAATTGGATTGACAATTTCTATAGAAAAAAAGATGGTTAAAATTTTGGTTTGAGCATTACATATTCTACTATTAGAAGGCAAACAAGTTCAGGACAATAATCCTTACAGAAACACTTCACTGACATATTTCTTTCGTACTCTGTAGAGATGCTGTGAATTATGCTTCGTGTCTATGTAAGCTCTGAGTGAACTTACTCCAAATTTAATGCATGGTTACTGCATTCATTCACTCATAACAGGATGTAAAATCTCCTTTCAACAATGGCAAGGAACAAAAGCAGACATCGCTTTGCTGGAAGTGGCAGCTAACTTACCTTTTGTTTTTTCTTCAACATACTCACTTGATTAGAATTGCCCTAGAGATTTAATTTTAAATAAATTTATTGTCAGCTTCAACTCATAGTGTCACGACACAAATTGTGGGATTTTATCTTCATCATACACAAAAAAATTACGCATAGCTGCACATAAACTGAGGCAACAAATCCTTAATGAAGTCCTAGGTGCAGTGAGGCGTTACTCTATTAACTGCATGAGACTATTTAGTTTCTGTTCCCTAAGTAAGCAACAGAGATTAAATAGCCTGATAATTACAGCTGTTTTATAGTAACTAGATCCCTGGTTAGATGCTAAGGTTTTGATTTGCTTTTAAAAGATTAAACTTGATGTTTCTCTTACTCTAAGGAGACCAGAGATCATTCCTCCTCCCCTACTGGCTGTAATTATCTTAGTGGAGTACTTAGAATCAGTAAAGATGATACATAACATTTAACTAACTTTACTAGAGGATAACAAAATGGGAATGTGAGGGGTGGAGTGTGTGTAGATTTACTGAGATTTCTGGACCCCATAGTAAGACAATTTCAAATGGTATTTAATGGCAAAGTTTCCCATTTCATTTCAGTTTTAAGACCCTAGAAAAGAGAATCAGCATGGCTAATTCTAGAATTCTTTGCCATCCTCTGTGTAGGATAGCAGATAGTCTAAGAGTAAGTGGCACAGGAATATGCTAATTGCAGCGGATTTAACATCAGCACTCCACTATCTATCTGTGAGCCGGATCTTCTTTATTGATCCACGAGTCTTATCCTTTTCTTCCCATCTGTGGAAATGACAACCTAAAGATGTCTTGACAATTACCACCCAATGTTTTCACCCTATGAGTGCAAATTCACCCTATTAGCTCATAAACATATTTATAGGTTTGCTAAAATTTTATCGGTTTCAAGTAAGCAAAAGCCAAGATGTTCTGCCTCTGCATTTATGCTATCATACTACTAATTTTTTAATTCTATCTGCAGAACGTTCCTTGATAGTCCACACATAATATCGCATTAACCTTTCAAATTCAGATCAACTGTGTTTGGATTCTGAGAGATCATTACTTGGAGCAATTTTTGTAGTTAGTAATTTAAATAAGGTTAACACTTGCATATTTTTACACTGCGAATACAGAGATCACTTTTAACATTTGCAAAGTACCAGAAAGTGAAGTAATAAGGTCCTGCTTTAATACTGGCAACAGCCAAGAACTGGACGTGTTGGAGGTCTTGTCTGTTTTTGGTTTTAATCATCTGGTTATCAAGAGCAAGAGGAAAAAAAGATGAAGGTATAAACACTTCGATCCTAAATAATAACAAACTTTCAAAGTATGCACTGAATTAACATTTACTGTACAAAATACACACGACGTTCCGTAACTCCAATAAAGTTGATTCAGTAAAACTTTTGTTTTGAAGACGTTACAACTGATTCATGCCAAACATTAAAACATCTTTGGCTGTAAGTTTAGCTTTTAAGAAAGCACTTATGGAAACAACAGTAAAAATCCCAAAGAATTTAATTATCTTACCTGCAATTACAAGCCCACACTCTTCTATCTAGACAGACAGTTATACAAAACCATCCTGTAATCCTTTTAATTCCAAATATTAGTAAGTTCATCCCCAAACTCTGAGGTAAGAGACTGCAAACAAATTCAGAGTCTCTCTCTATCTTCTCTGTTTCATTCTACCTATCTAAACATCAGAATTCAGCTGTTCCCACCCTCATGTCCTTTGTATCACAACCTGGCAGACTTGCCAGCCACCGTCCATTTTTTATGAGTGCACCTCTCACGTACTCCCAAAGCCCAAGCTGAATCTCATGCTCTTAACGAAGCTGCTGATAATCTGCAACTGCAGTGTACGGTGCCAGCGGCTGTGTGATAGGTGCTAAGAGGAGGCAACTAACAGCACCTGCCTTCTGCTGTCTTTGGTTAGACTGAACAGGTCCCTGACTCTCTTGCCCATCTGATGGCAACGCCCTCTGACAAGCCCTCACTGGCTCCTGCTCTCAGCCGCCGCAGCACCGTTTCAGCCCACTGGCTTAGTTTCCTCCTTCAAATGTAATCTCATCTGCTGCTTCTAAGACTACTTAACAATCAACTCCCACCAATCTATTTTGTATTTACATAAATAAGACAGTGACATGCAGACACAAAAGGTTTTGTGCATTTTCTCTCATTTTACCCAAAAACTTCTAAGTCTGGATCCTGGATACTTACTGTAGTAACTGAAGTGCAAACAAAACATGGAGTATAATATTTTTGTCCAGTGGAAGTCAGCAAGATTCTTGCTATTGACTTGACAGGGTGAGCTTTTATCCCGGATCTGGGTCCAGTGCAACACAGAAACTCAAACCTGCATGTAATAAATCTATCTAATCTGAGATACACTAAACCCTGCTTTGGTAGTAACTATGAATTTTCTAATAACGATTAGAAAATGTCAAGGATTTTCACTGAAGAAAACTCATCCTTAGACACTACTCCAGTCCTCCTGGGATGAATTTGCTGCTAATGTTTCCTTCAAAGAGAAAAAGCAACTTCTCCACAATTTTCTATTTCGACAGCATCTTCTGCTTGCCATACCATAACACAAGTTCTAAAGATGCTGTTTAATATGCATCTGTACGCAAGAGCTCAGATGACCATATTAAAAACTGAGTTCTTAGCTAGCCAGACATCTTCTATGGACTCACAGTGCTGGGTGTCAAAAACAGTAGGTGCCAGGCGGATGACATTGTGAGCAGCAGACTGAAGAGGAGTGGGAGGTGACAGAATAGGATCCACTATTATGTCTAAATCAGAAACCTTCCAGGTGTCTGGAGTTTTTTTCACACACCCACAGTCTGTCTCTACCGGACACACCAAGGCAGATCCAGTTACACAGAAAGAGAAAAAAAAAGAGTGGTGGAAAAATTATGACAATGACAATGGAGAAATGAGAACAGGAACATACAGATAACGAGAAATAAAAGCATGACAGTTGAAAAAAATTCTCAATTTCTTTTCTTCCTGGGAGCGTATAAACTCCTCCTTACATCAATCTATTTTACAGGACTTTATTCAAGAACAGCTGGAGTAATCAACACAAAGTCAGTCCTAACGTAGAATAATTACTTTTCTAAAACCAAAAATTATCATTCAGAAATCTTATAACCTCCTGAGTTAGGTCTAGAAGTGGGTACGTATGTCTTCTGAAGACAACATTTACAAAATAGTGAATTATTTTTGGTTGGTGAACTTAGACGTTATGAGCTATCCTTTCCCATATGTGGAAGGGAATCCACAAGTCTGAAGACAAAACTGTTGCAAATCTGTCACGTCACTCCACAATTAAGTCATTCCACATTCTTAAGACTTTCCCATAAAACCACAGTGATGGGATTTGTACACTAAAGGTATTGTTAAATTACTAATTCCAACAAAAAAGACTGGGGTTTTTAAGTTCTGTTTGGACAGTTTCACTTTCTGACCTTGGGCAGCAGGAGGGGGAGGAAATCCTATCACTCTTTCCTATAGAGATGTTCAGACTGTCCTCCCTCAATCTTGCCCTTTCCAATTTGAAAACAAGCTGCAGGCTTTGCCGGAGTATTCAGTTTTAAGTACTGGAATGTAAGTCAATAATGCAGAAGCTTTGCTTTACAAGTCATTGCTTATCTCATTTTTAGATCTCTCTTAGGAGACCAGGTAAACTATAACCTGTGGTTAGACCTATGGGATCATGCATTTTTATTTGTTGGATGAGGCTTTGAGCAACCTGATCCAGTGGAAGCTGTCCCGGCCCACGGCAGGGGAGTTGGAACTGGATCATCTTTAAGGTCCCTTCTGACCCAAACCAGTCCATGATTCTATGATTATGCACTTTTTCCTAGCTAACCATTTCTTACGAATTCTGATTTTGCCAAGATGTGAGCAGAGAGCTGAGCTTTGCCAGAATGAGAACTTAAGGCACAAATGTCATGACCTGCTTCCTTTGGTCTCCAATATAAATTAAAAAGAAAAAAACTATATTATAACGTAGATGGTATTATTAATCATGGAAGACATGAGACTCAATTCTGTACATCAAGTTCTGGTGAGTACTCTGTGGGGCCAGGTCCTTCACTAATGATGGCAAAAACAAGTAAAGAGTATCAATGCTAAAGTTATTCCATTTCAGAAATGCTTTAAGCACCACAACTTCCATAACTTGGAGCAAAAACCTCCCATAGTTTTTATTGCATTTTATTCTGTTTTTCTGTTCAGTCTCCTTCTGAGAAGTAATATTTTTACTTGTCACTAGCTTTGTTTTACTTGACAAAAAGCAACATACTATAAATAATTCTACAAAGTTGATGTCATTATTACATCCAAACACACAAACTAATTGAAAAGCTATTAAAGAACACAGAATTTGTGAAGGAACATGTGCTCCTTTAAGTAGTGTACCAGCTAGTAAAATTTCATGGAAAACACTCAGTCTTCTAAGAAAATTACACGGAAATAGGCAAAACCTGCTTCATATTAAATGACTAATGTCCAATTCATAGAACAGTATCAAGACATTTAAAACTTGCCTCTCCTACTACAGAGATTATGTCAATGCTGGGTCTCTTAAGATTACTCTTTTTCTTTACCACTCCTTTCCAAACCATCTGCATTAATAAACACCACAGTTAAATGCTTACCAGATTTTGATCTTCCATGTGTTGAGCTAGAAGCAATGGTGAGAGACTGTGGTTTAACTGGATCTACTGGTACAGCATAAGTGCCAGCACTCGGAACTTGGATGTAAGGTCCTACTGCTGCCACCCTTCCTGACGCACTCAAGGATGACTGGGGTGATGAACTTCCATTAATACGATTCAACTAAAAAAATCAGAGAAACTGAACATGAACTTCCATTTAATCTAGGCATTTGTGCATGAACAGGAGGTCTGAAGTCTAAGTATCTAGAACCATGCACTGTAGCTAAGAAACCTTAATAATTGAGTTACTATTCTATATGCTCCTACACAAAAAAGCAGAAAGTACAAATTTTATTCCCTAAAAGCAACACCTCAAAAATTAAATTTCTTATCCACATTAATTTCTTGTAGAAACTTTTATCTGTATAAGTCTCTTTCGTTGTGCCTTTCTTATGCAAACAGGCTAAAATGAGTTCTTAAATAACCAAATATAGCCTGGTTTCTTTTGAAAGCAATACCTCCAGCTAGACATACATATGGGAATCCAGAACTGATCTCTCTAGTCCTTAGATAAATGGTCTACTGTGCAACTAATTTATTTTCAAAGTTCCATACAACTATTAAGACTAACTTTATCAGACCATTTATATTTCTACAAATTTTCTATATTAGAAGATCAATTTTTATAAAAGCTGATTTGATGCTTTGAAACATAGCCCATAAGCACACTTTCTTTCCTAGAAATATAAACTGCTGTCATTTTTAATATGGTATGCTCTGTGCCATAAAGAAAAATAAAGTGAAACACATTCTGTCTACCAGTTTTCTGATGTCTATGCAAAATCTTAGAATAGTTTCAAGAAGCATGCTACTTCTAAAATGGGTTCTTTAGATGTAATCGTATTACTCAGCTGGGAAAAAGTGAGATTCTATATAGTTTTTATAGGCTCTTGATAAACTAAAGCATGGCCCTTTTAACAGTTTATCTTACAGGAATGTTTTCTTTTTGACGTGCCTCAACTTTTTTCTTGTATAGTCGTTCACGCAGCTCATTGATTCGCTTGTCCATCATAGCTACCTCCATATTACGTTTGTTTAAGAGTTCTTTCTGCTGCTGAAGCTTGGAGTTCTGCTCCTGGTTAAGCCTGTTACGAATCTTAAAAAGAAAAAAGAAGCACCAGTTAGGAGAGTTACTTCATTTTGTTGTCAAGTTGGTTTTTTAAGACAGTAACCTGAATCAACTTGGATCGGCTATGTTCTGATGCCTCTGATGTTACGCTTCCACACAGCCTGTCAAATCAGCATTTGCAACCATGAACAGCTCTTAAAAGAAAGCAGCAAAAGAATGTCCCAGTAAACTAGTGGATACCTACTGAATACACATAGACTGCATCCCATTTATAGCAAATGGATTGAAGAATTAAGCATAAAAGTATTTCAGAAGTGAATTACACTGTGAAAAACTAAGTCACAGAAAATGTTTGTTAAAAATTATGTTTAACCACCAAGACAGTTTGAATACTGTGAAACCAAAGTGATATAAAACCAGTACCAGAAATTACGCTATTGATTCTGTTTCCAGTTTCATATGAAATTTGGATGTCCAGATGGGAGGTTAACTGAACTGCTAGCACAGGGACTGGGTTTTCCCCTCTACATGGCGATTAAACTGAAACCTTCACAGCAGTTTTCCAGCAAGATTAGGGGGTGGAATACCTTTACGGCTTAAATCAACCATGACAGTCTTTATAATTACTTCTCTTGCTTTCCCTTTGGTATTTTTTTCATACCTTCAATAACTCTGACAGTATTGCCTCGGTGTTCCGATTTTCATGGTTATGTTACTTGCAAGAAAAACCCCAAGGCAAATTTAAGTCTTGATAAATGTGTATAGGATCACTGTGAAGCGCAAGAGAGAAATCTCAATCTATTGAGCATCTTTGCACTTAGAAATACTTCAAAGGTAAATACTTGATCTAGTTGAAGATGTCCCTATTCGCTACAAGTGAGTTTAGACTAGAAGACCTTTAAAGGTCTCTTTCAACCCAAACTAATCTAAATGTCTTGTATAAAAGGGGAAAGGGAAAAAAAGAGGGGAAAAGGACCCTTATTCCTAATTAATGCAAACATGTGATGAATAATTTGTACATTGTATTTGCCCATTTAAAGAAATAAGTGAGACTAATTTTGAAATTTAAATTAATTTTGAAATATATATTTAAACTGTTGGCTTTATCACAATAAAGTACATGAGTAACTAAAAAAAAACTCCTCAAATCCTGACACATTGGCACAGGATCAAGTATTCCATAGCTTTAAAAATAAAAGCTTGACAAAATTTCAATGTAAATGTAGTATTTAATTAACAATCTTCTTAGAAGAAGACATACAAGGTGATACAGGGAATGCTGTGTGAATATTCTGCAGCTATATTGCAGTACAGCTTATATTTTTGATAATTCTGTTAAAATGTGTTATTTAATTCTTATGTATTTTGTTTATTTACACCAGACATCATAGGTATATTTTCACAATATATTTGAAGTATAATTTTATTCACTATCCAATCACCTCTTCAAGTTAAGATGGCACGTGAGCTTGCTACACCCAGTTCTTTGCAAAACAGAAAAGTACTGAAATTAATTCTTTTTATTTATTTATTTAAATTAAGATTAAAACAAACACTAGCTTATGTCAACGTTCAATATTTCAGTATTAGGGGCTAAGAAATGCCCTTCAGAACACCTGCACAGTTTGTATCATTACGTTTTTCACAACAACAAAAATAGTTTTTAAAGCTAATGAAATTCTGTTTTAAAGAGGGCTGCATGCTAACTACAACCTCACACAGATGCAGCATTCCAATACACCAGTTGTACTGTCACAGACATCACAGAACCCAACTGCCACCCATAAGCGCAGTAATACAACTTTTTAAAATCTACAGTTACCATTCAAATAGCATCTCTCCATTACTTACTTGTAGCTCTTGGTACAGCTTTTTTAATTCTACTGCTGCAGGTCCCGTCATTTGTCCATTGTAAGACTGAAACCCATTCAGTTTCCCTTTCCTTAAATCTTCCAGTTGCTGAGTAAGCTGATCCACTTTTAACACTGCAGCCTGTAGTTCCTGCTGCTTTTCCTGGAACATGGCACTTATATGCTCGATTTCAGTTGCTAAAATTAACAAGATAAAAATAATAAAAAAACATTTAGTAAAGCAGAAGTTGTTAATTTTTTAATTCTATGGGTATTGATAAATACAACACACTAGTTTTAAAGCTGGTCTATGCATACATATATAAAATATTTGTGTGTCGGGAATTTACAAAGTCGCATCCTTATAGTTACAGAATAGACTTACTCTGATTTTATGCCTGACCATACATAACAAAGAAGTTAAATCATTAAGTTTCATAGAAACACAGGACCCTCTGTAAGACAAAAAAATCTGAAATCCTGCCTCAATGCTACACTGCCTAGAAATACAGCATTATTTGCTAGCCATGCAGTGAGTAGTGTAGTAAATTAAATTAAATAAATTACTAAAAACTCCACATACATAGATTGCCATTCATGATCTTGCTGTAGTCTACTTGTCCTCTCATGGCACGGATCTTTTTCAGCTTTGTTTCCTGTGTTTCAACACGTTCTTTAAGTTTTTGAAGCTTTTCACTCTCAGAAACAGACTGCTGCTGGCGACGTTCTTGCTGCTTCAGATAACGCAAACGTTGTTCCTGAAAAAATGACGTTTGAGACGAGATACCCGTTACTCGTTTACTTTTTAAAAAGTTAACTTAGAAAAACTCATCACTAAGATCAGTAGGGTTTTTATTTCCAGAAATGAGAAAAAGTTCTATCTAGCTAAAATATGCATCCGTCCTCCTAGAAAAACTCTTAACATTAATTAAACAAATCTGTTTAGATTTGTTCAAAATATCAAATATCAAATAAAGAGCACATATCAAATTTACATACGTATGCCAATACAGCCCTAGCCTGAACATTCATTCAAACACATCTATGAAGCTTCTTCTGGCATCTGTTTTCTGCTGCTATTAACAATTTTCCTGCTGTTGCAAAATGAACTTCCAAAACTGTTATCCAGCTTCCCAAAGAAGACAAAATATGTCCAAGACACCATTTTAAAAAGCAGACCTACTGCAAGCTAGTGTTTCAGTTCTAAATAACAGTGCTTCTGCTGGGAACACAGAGAAAATGTTTCTTTTTCTACATTATTCCCGCCCAAAAAGAACAGAGTTAATAGGCTGATTCCTAAGTACTCCAAGCATCCAACGCATAACACCTCAACATGTCAAAAACAATAAACCCACTCCCCACTCTGAAAACATACTTAAGACTCTTGCATCTCAGAGACTTCAGAAATATAATGAATGAACGTATACCAAGTGGGCACATTTTCATCTCACACCACTATTACCATACCCTTGTGAATGAGATGAGCATAGAGTCAAGCCGGGTCTATCACACATCATGAAGCAGGCCTCACAAAAGAGGCAAATAAAATCTAGCAATACTTTTAGAGAGACGCATAACTTGGCTCAACATCGGTTGTTACAGTACCATATACACTGAAGTGTTCTATATTGCCTAGGTTAAGATTAACTTGGTAAACAACTGATTTCTCAAGCTCTTTCTAGAGCTTATATAGAATGAATCAGTGTGTTTTTCTGTATGCGTGAAGCTTATGCTTGTGCATGTTGAAAGCAATTTGTATTTATTATGATCTGTATATAATTATTACCTTAGCAACCAACATTTGCTGCTGATTTTCAATCTGCTGCTGTTGTCGCGCAGCCATATCTTGAAGTTCAGAAAGAGTGAGCTCAACTCGTGGATTCCCAACCTGCAGAACACAAAACGTTACATTGTTATGTTGATGTATATTAAGTGTTTTGACTACAGAAGCTAAATCCCCACTCCTCAGAGGAAGAACAATGATAGATGCCTGTGGATGAGTAAGGAACTTTAGAGCAGAAAGAAAGGATGCAGAACATGCACAAACCAGGGAAAAAAAAAAAGCGGAAAGAGGAAAAGCAGATGAAAGAGGAAAACACTAAGGAACAAAACAAATTAAAGTAAAAAGCCCTTACACTATGTTTAACGCTGTTCTGTTAAGATGTTCTGTAGAACTGTTACACAGTACTGGTATGGCACATAACACATATGCAAAGAGGTCTTTTAAGCAGTAATTATAATCTGAAGCTTCTTTCCTTTCCTAATGCTTTCAGTGTAATGCTTTAACTGGTGGTTGGTGTTATTTATCTAGTGCAGGACAAGAATCCTTAGACAAAGGCTTGGATAAAGATTGTCACTACACTCACACCCAAAGACAGTGAAATTTCCTGGCATACTGAAGCATTTAAGGTAAGAATCTGTGAAAACCAGTCTGTACAAAGTGAAGAAAGTAAAATTAGTCCCCTTTCGATAAGTAAGTGGCTACTGCTGAGCGAACTTTAAATGAAAAGACACGATATCATTGGGGTTTTACCACTGCTTTTGCATACCAAACCTAACAATTCATTTACAAAACTGAGGTAGAGAGGCAATTAATGAAAAATATTTAAAACTTATATGACGCTGGGACAATGTGTGAGATTGAATATTATGTGTTTTTAAAAATGAATGCGCTTTTTCAGTATATTCATAGTTCTATCAACAAATATAATTTACATCTATATATTAAATTACTTCAACCACATTTTTTACTATGTAATCACAACAGAGTGCAGTGAAACAAGACAAATTCCAGAAACTGACACCTGCCCAATACCTGCTTTGCTACTCAGAAAACTAAACCCCACAACCTCAGAACCACACAGTTTAACCACAACTTTTAATTTGCACAGAAAATGAATACCAGCATTTGAAAAATTATGCTAAAAAGCTGAGAAGTCCAGAATAGCCCAACAACTGTTTCAATGTTTTCAGTCATTTATCGGATCAATGTAAAAGCTGGATTACTGCATTGTGATAACGTAATAAACAATGAAGAACCTCAGCCACTTTGTACGGATTTTTTCATATTCCTACATCAAATCCCTCAAGTAAGTGTCAGTTCTCCAATCAATGCATAATAGAGAACTTCTTTAAGTTTTGGTCAGTAAAGAAAAATAGTATTTGTTTTAGAACAACAGACTTCTCATCCCCACACTTGTACCCCAATTAATATTTCAAGTTTCTGCACACAACTATTCAGGTAAGATATGCACCTCAAGGTCAGTCACTAAAATGAAGGAGAGTTGGAAAACTAACTTTTAAAGTTGCTGCATCTTAGATGCATGGTAAAGACATGTCAGACTAAAATTTTTAGAGAAAGTTGTTGTCCCTCGTTGAACATTTCCTACTGAATAATTACAGAGTAAAATTATAATTCCTACTGGGTATTCCCCTTACAAGTCAACAATAATGAAAACTATTTATGGTAGAGAAGTTATTAAAAAAGAACACCTATGTATTTATTTACAGTTATAGCTGTATAGAATAAAGGAACTAGAACAAAAGGTAAAATCCAACCAAAACATTAATTCTCTATTTCAACACTTTGGTAGTGAACACAGTCATTAAAAAAAGGACTGAGCTTAGCAGCGTATACTTTTTATTAGCTTGACTTATGACAGACGAGTTCTTCACAGTATTTTTTAAGGCCAAATAACTTGCATGCACCTGTGGCCACCAGCTAAAAAATCAAAGAGAGGCATTTTATTATTAATTATAGACTGAAAGGCACTAATTGGGTAAGAAAATAAGGAAACTTGCCATTCACAAACCAAAATATGCTCACTTGAAACATAAGAAATGCTGCTCCCAGAACACGTTCAGGCTCTGCTGACTTCCTATGTCATGACATTCCAGCAGAAAAACCTAAACCTTTATTTCCGCATCTGCTACACTCTGTAGGTAATTCTTAAAAGGAGCTCAGAATGGCTTGAAGGCTTCCCTCTATAGCACTGATTTTAAAAGTTAAAAAGGCGTGGGAGTATGAATTCATAGTATTTTCTCAATACACATACGCTGTGTTTCAAAAACATACAACTTGCATCAGACTATGCAAAGTCCTCCCAGAGCTTCCCTCCTTTCTGCTTCAATCACCAGTTTAAGTTAACAACATCGATTCAATTCTACTCTATTTCAAGCACTCATTCTATTTCCATCACTCATTCTATTTCCAGTATTAATTTCCACCATAACACTGTCCAAGAAAAAGACAGATGTTTTATTCTGCTAAGAAAACTTGTTAAAAATAAATCCACACTCAAAAAGTGGTTCCTGTATAGCAGTTGTGCATATTTCAAGGTAAAAAAAGCCACTTCACCATGGGAAAATTACATATTTTCTACATAAAAAATGTAACCTGGAATGCCAGTTTGTAAAAGCACCAGAAACAGAAAAAGAGTTTGATGCAAAGGCTCAGACTTTTTTACTGCTTTAAATAAGCATATTTGAAAGTACATGTTATGATACCTGAAAAAAGTACTGCATTATTTTGTACTTTGTAAAATATAGATGATTAATTATAAGATGAATGCAAATCCTAGCTTCTCATTGAAGAAGCTATTAACTATTGTAAAATGTTCCATTTAGAAAGTGCAATTTCTAAAAACCTTATATACATGCCCAAGAATACAGGAAACAGTGATAATTAACCATTTAAATATAAGAGCTCTATGAGACATCTTTCAATTTACTGAGTACCAGTAAGTGTCCCTTTCACTTAAAATAACTACAGTATACTTAGAAAGAAGTGGCAGCTGAGGAAACAAAGTTTTAAACCTGTAGCTTCACTCGAAGTTTGTTCTTTTTCATCCACATGGTAAAATCAGTAAGCAGAACTCCTCTTCAACATCAAATCAATTATTTTCAGATACTCTTGCCGATTTCAGGGCTCCAAAACAGAACGGCATCACTCTTGAAACGGCATGAAAAATACTGAATCTTTCTCTTGCCAAGATCAATTCATTTAGAGCATTTCTTATTAGTTGAGTCTGCTTGTAATAACTTGTATGCAAATGTCAGTCTCGGTCCTTCCTCAGAATGTCAGGTTATGCAAGGCAAAGAGAGCACTACATTTTCTCATTTCTTTAATGAAGTTGTTGGTTTCTCAGATTCTTAAGTTTGTGCTGTTCGCACTAGTTATTAACATGAAGTCACTCACCTCCCATAACAAACATGAGCCTATCACATTTAAGGTTCAGGCCTCCTCCTCTCTCCTGCAGCAAGACAAATGGATCTCTTGCAGAACTGCCTTCCGAAGGAGGTACTAAAAAGCCACTACAAGTATCTACTCCTCCGGATTCCACAGATTCATTTGCTACATGGCCATACATCAAAGCAGACAGTTCTGCTGAATTGTGAATTTCTTTTCATTGATTCACAGAAGCATTTACAGGTAGAGATGAACTCCTAAGTAAAATGCTGTAGAGCAAACAGTGCATTATTAGGCACTAAGGAAGTATCAGGTGTGTCTGATATAGACAAGAATACACCTATATTACCTAATTTCTTAATATTGACAAGCGTCTTAAAAAAAATATTTATTTTGTTTAGCATGTACTTTAAAAAGTCATGATGAGAGACAGAATTCATAATGAACTGGAGTTTCAGCTTCTGACATTACTCTCCTACCACAGACTCATACTTTACCATTTGATGATTAATATTTTTGAGACAGGTCAGATGAATGGTACAGTAGTAATTAAATAGTTTGGGAACCAGTTTACAAGCTGCCTCAAAACAAGTCATACCATAAGTATTTAATTAAGAAAAGGAACCTCCTTTAATATTTAATTCTCCATATTAGTCTTGTCACCCTGAAAATTCATTTTCTTGTTCCTCCTTCCTTTCTTTCTTCCCTCACGCTATGCTTTCTATCATCACAAACTCCTCAGTCCACATGCTTCTAAGCTATTAAGAAATGGCTTACTCATTGGCAACGCACGATAGTAAATGAAACATTGCACCTGAACTCAAAAGATTTCTTTGACAAGCAAAATGTACTGTAATTGAGACGTGTAAGCCATAAAGGCAGATTCCAGTGGGTTTTTGCTTTTAGTCCCATCAGAAAGTTGTCTTTTAAGAGGAATCTAATTATGTCAATATTAAAACAAAAAACCCACGAGACCAATCTTCTGAAATACATTATTTTTTAAAAGATGATAATTAGGATGTGGTTTGATTTTATACATTTCTTTGCCTTCATGAGTAAACCATGAAGAGACTTATTTTGGATCACTTTCTAAGTTTGAACTAATAAGAATAGAAACTTACTTTGAAAATAACTATGAAATATATACCAAACCCACACCCAAGACCTATGATTTCAGGAAAAATAAAGCTTTAAAGGAAAACAAATACTTAAAAGCTTTTCAGGCCACCATAATGACTGCCAATCATATGTTTAGGTTTAGTAATGCCAAGCTACTCAAATAGCCAGGGTAAAGCATAAGATAACAAATTAATTGAGAAAGAAAATTAGAGCAATGCAAGAATTTACCAATCATTTCCTGCATGCCGTCTCTTCGGATCTTTCCTCAGGTTTGCAATGGCCACCATGTCATTAACTTCCTTTACCTATCCCTTCCCTCTTTTCAAGATAAGCGTTCACACCCATCTTGCACACAATTCATCCTCAGCCCTGCACTAGAAAGTGTAGGGTTTGAGTACCTCCAAGCCTCCTGAAACTGGCCAAGCTCCACCATCTCCTTTGCATATTCTCGTACAATGAGTCATGTACAATGAATTCTCTCTCACATGTTTTCCACTCTTTTTCCTATCACTCACCCCCATCACCTCTATCCTTACTCCCTCATTTACTACTTCTCTCGGTACTTAGGTCCCCCTTTCTCTCTTGCCACAGAGATGATTCTGAGGTTAAATCACCAGCTGCCGAGGTCCAACATAACCTAGATTAAATGTAATCAACTGGCATGCAGGGAGGTGAGAAAGTCTCCCTGTTGGCTTCTCCCTTGGAGACCAGAATGGCTGGCTCTGACTCTGGCCATCAAAAGGACTACTCAGGAAGTTTTCTTGCTTGTACCCCACTACTTTCAACAATCCATTAATTTATCGACAAGCCAATACAGAGAAGCTACTAAAGATAATGCAACATATTCCGCAATCACAACCCCGCTAAACTGTTTGTTCTTTATATAGGTTGCCACTCTCAAATTTTAGTACAGATAAGGAATGTTTTGTCCAAATGGCCTTTTTTAGCTAAAAAAAAAAAGCAATCCTCTCTGAAGTCCTCCATATACCCTCCCAAAAACATTTGTGACGGTAAAGGTAACCATATCCTCAGCCATAATGAATGTGAAAGAAAACGCTCTTTATTATCAAGGCTGGGACAACACCAACATATCAAAAGCTAGAGATACCAGGGAGGACACACAACACACAGCACAAAACTAAAACCTCAACCCCCCCAAAAACACAGACAGAGGACAAGATCAGTACTGAATTAGAGGCAGAAACTGCAACAGAGACAGAGAAAAAAAATCCAAGAATCAACTAATTTGAGCTCATTATTTAAAGCATTTACTCCCCTATGTGGGATTCATTAATGAAGCATACAACTTTTACCATGGCAAAAAGAAAACATAATCTTCACCAGCCTAATAGGAGAGGACAGCAAAGGCCTGAAAAGTACCACATGCTGCTCCTGAGAAAGCTTAAAGTGACCACGTAGAAATGCAAAGTAAATGCTCCGGGTTTAACGCACATACTGAAAGGATCAGATTTTCAAAATCTATAGCAGTTTTAATTCACTGTTCCTTCCTAGGACAAATGAGGGAAGATAAAACTTACCTCTAGATAGGAAATTTGCCATTGTTGAGCTGTCAAACCCCAGAAATCTATGTAACTACATGACAAGCAGAGAACTGACAGGTCTGGGACTAGGTACACCAGTACGTGGATAAAGAAAGTGAAGTGTTATTACATAAAAAATTTTCCCAGAACGAAGCAGACTGACAACCATAAAATGCACAGGGGTAGGTCAGAGCGCTCCTCAGTCAGTGACTTCCAGACTGGGATCAAGGCTCTGACAGCCCTCAGCCTCCCCAAAGGAGCACTCACCTCAGCAGACCATCCCTGCATTTCCCTCTCTGTGCTGCACTTACAGCAAAGGAAGAGCTATGGCTCTGGCTGCAAACTACCAAATTGCTCGAGTACGGAAGGAAGGAACAGCTCATTCTGCCTGCTGAATTTAGCAAAAGATTTCCTAATTCTCCCATGCTAACTCAGACACGAGCAGAAGCCCAACAGTCATGCATTACTTTTCTGCCCGTCGAAAGTAAAATAGTTTAGGGAATATTTTAATTAGTTCAGTTGGCAGCAAAGCTTTAAAGGTTGCTGATCAGAATAGGCAGCATGCACTTTAGGTACCTGTCTTCAGCACAACTGTAGTGATGGGGATAACAGATGGAAGTTACGGGAGTTACAGTTCTGCATCAAATAGGTCCTATATAAAATGCATGCGGCATCCTTATGCTGAGAACTATGAGATGAGAACACAGGGTGGAGCATCTGCTATTGATTCTGACTTCCTCAAATTTCTAAAATATATTGACCCTATATACCACCAAATTAAAGAATTCTAATAGATTCTGACCACATTTTCCATAAACTGTGATCCTAGTGCCACGCAAAACAAAGACAACTTGAAAATCTTGTGCGAAAACTCATCTATAATATCATAAAAAGACAAAAGAAAATATCTGGCCCTATTTAAACTAAAATAGAGGTTTTGCTGCTCTCGGCATGGATGACATTATTTCCAGTTTAATGGGTTTATCCACAGTTCTGCCTTGCATTTTTATAATTGGGTCAGAAATACGCCGATAGCAGAAATCCATTTAAAAGAATCCAATGACAACAGCACGTGCCTTTTTTAGCCTAATGGAAATGAGCAAGCTAATTAAACTCAGAAAAGGCAACTAGAATACTGGGAATTAGAACAAAATATACACAGCATGGGCTATCTCCTGATAACCAGATGATCTTGAAAATAATATTACAAATGGAATCTGATCACTTTACTCAGAAATTTATAATAAAAATGTTATCTTACTTGTGCAACTAAATGCATTAACAGTTTCTGAAAATAAAAACACTTCAATTTTATCATAATTTGCTGAAAAATGTCACATTATCTGTATCTGATAAGATCTTAACACCTCATATAAACTACACTACCTTGTTAGCAATTTATCCAACTTGCTGATACTAAAAAGTAACTCTATATAATAAAATGTTTAAAGTTAGTCAGCATGAGTCCCAGAGTCCAGATTTCTGGTGTTCCCATATTGTTTCCTTAGAAATCTCACAAGTGAGGCTCTCCTCAGAACAGCTAAGAAAACGCAGAACTTAACAAATCTCAAAACAATGTTAAAATACATTTTCAAAATTAGAAATAGATTTAGGCAAATACTGAATCTGCTATACTTGAAATAAACTGCTTAAAAATCACTCCCACAATAGGGGAAAGTACAGTATCTGGAACTAGTTCATTTAAAATACTACTTTCTTCCTTGTACTTGCAGATACATTTAACAGCCACAGAAGTCAACTTAAGCATGTTTAAATCAACTTTAGTGTCAGCTAAAACAGCCAGTAGCTGATTTGAATCAAAATATCAACCTTATACCCCTAACAAAAATAAATTACCTTAAAATAAATTATGCATTCTTTCAGAAATAACAGACAAGTTGTGCAAAGAACTTCAGACCTGTTTACAATACCAATCCTTTTACTCAGAGTAATTCTGAGTAATAGACACGTTACAACACATGTTGAAAACACATTGTTCAAGTTCCTTCAAAAATGTCCAAGAACTACAACATCTTATTCTGACAGCATAGCTAAGTATGGTTAAGATCCACTTATCGTTAATCTCAATAACATGTTTAGCATCAAATGTACATTTATTCATCCCTCAAGTAATTGTTTCAACATGGAGTTTTCCTGTGGTGATATAAGATCTCCAAAACACAAAAGCACTGAAAATAAATACTGTGCAATTGAAAGACATGCTGTGAAGCAGCGGAGTACTTGCACTACTCATAAAACTGAAGCTGTTAAAAGCTAAAGTTGACCACAACATTTTGAAGTAACAAGCTCCTGATAAAGTCTTAAACTTTAAAATGCTAGCAAAATACATCAAACATTCTCATTAACTATGAATTCCAGTTCAGAGATAAGGCACTGCAAAACCCAAACTGGTCTGCATTCCAGTCATGTGACAACAAAACCCACAATCATTTACACTAAATTGCAAAAGCTACGCAGCATTTAAACAGCATGTCCACTAAAGGGTAAAATTAACAAATTTTGTAAAGTAATTAATTACCTGTTCGCTATTCTCCCATGTAATTGTAAGAGAATACATCTTTATTTTGCAGCACTGTTCATCAGCTGTAAACATTTGCATTCCTTCAACATGCTTCAACTCCATGTCTAATTTTCTGTCTACACTAATTGCTTAACCGTTTTCTGTGAATAAGCCAAATCAACAACTGTAGATATCTTGCATGGCTTTTTGGCTCAGTGCAATCAATCTATAGGAGGTAGGATGTTTTTTAATCTCATTCCATAGGAAATAAAGTTTCCCTGAATTCTTTATATTCTTTATTTTTTAAAAGCTGTTTTTCTGCATTCATCAACAATCAGCTAACGGAAAAGGCTAGTGGTTTTTGCCAGCAGTAAAAGACCTAATCACAGCAAGATCAAACCAGCTGTCAACTACAATCAGCTTGATTCATCGCACTTTTCATATTCAATGGAAAATGTTGAACGATAGACATTTCTTTCACAGTTATCAGGTTAAACTGAAAATATCAGAATACAGACAATTTGGCTTAAAAACACTTGAAATATTTGTTCCATTTTTAATTCTGTAGTAGTACCAACCCAGTGCAAAAGTTGAATACCAAAAAGATTAGGAAAATCGTTACTTCTAGTATTTAATTTTACTGTTTAAAGTGACAGAAAACCGCAGCATCTGGAATTTTTAAAGAAATTTCTGTATTAACAGAGACGGTCTAAGATAAAAGGCAAACAGTACAGACAGAATATACCACAATCTTATGCAAATAGCCTTTCCAGTGTTTACTAGATGTTTTTCTCTATATAAATCAGTTTTTTCTCAAATATCACATGCAAGAAGATGAATACATGAGCCAGCAACAAAACTAAAGCATGTGTGTAATAGCATAAATCAAGAAGCTGCAAATAAGGAAAGACTGTAACAAGCCAAAACCCAGACCTAAGGATTTCTAAATTATTAAAAACTAAAGAAAATACTAAATCTCATTAACAATTTCTTATGTATCTAAAAATTATGACACTTCAAAAAAAAAACACCCAACTTAAAAAAGCTGTAATTTACCTTATCAAACACACAAATGACATGCAAGTTCACTCTCTCTTCATTCTTTCAAGAAAATAATTCAAGCATAGTTCAGTGCACTTACACAAGAGATCCAGTCAAATGGGTCTCCATAAGGACACTGAAGAACTATATGTTCATGCACAATACAGTGAATATTCCAGCAGCATAAAGAACAGGCTTATTTTTAGCAAGCAAGAAAAGGTATGAGCTGTAGAGAAAGATCATCCACTCAGAATAAAAGAAGAAAAACAAGTTCAACTCCCTTGCTCCTAAATTAGCCAGAGGGATTTTCATTTTCTCTGCTTTGATCTGAGGAAGACCGCAGGGGGAACAAACCTAACAACAATTGGATCTGGAGGGAACTGTGGAGACAATATATTAATGGAAAGGTTCACCTGCCTGGGAAAAACATATGGGTGGGAAATAGGTATGCCAGGTGTCCAAAGGCTAGAAGGACAGGAAACTAACTGACCAAGTCAGTGTGCTTGGAAAGGTGTGTCAAGAGAAAGGAGGTCACAGCAGCGCTGCACAAGAATAACCACAGAGACTGTGGAAAAGATGAGAGGGAACTCTAATCCACAGATGACACGCTACATAAAAAGACAGAACTCCAAAGGTCAGCTGAAAAGGAACAGTTGGCATTTTAAGTACCAAAAGAGTCTCCTGCTCAAAACTGATGGCTGCTCAGAGAGACAGAGGGACAGCCTAAACTCCAGAGCTTCCACAATTAAGCTGTTAGAGCTCTGCACTGACACAGTGAATTTCATAACCTGTCTCCTGTAAGGAGTACAGAAATGAAGGAAAGGACAAGTTCCATCTTCCTTACAACAACTTTATACTACAGTATGTGGGTTAACTAAGAACAATACTAATGTGACTGCAGAGAGATACATACATCTGTGAGAAAAGGCATTCAAGTTTACAGTGCTGGTGCAAGGACTGTGAAAGCACAGCAATACTTCATGAAAAATAACAAATGAACTCTTATAAGTAATGTTTACTTTATGAGCTAACATACATAATGTTATGCATCAGCTGAAGCACTCATTTATTCTAAACTACTCTATGTTTATATAAGGGCCAAGCAGCTCAGGATCTCTACGTAGTGACATCTGTATTGGAGGCAGTTCTCCATGTGCTTTGTTTAGTTAGAGAACTAGGGACGAGAGTGACTTGAACTGCTCTGTGTTCACAATAAAAATATATGAAATAAGTATCACAGTTAGAGGTTAAACAAACAGACAGGACTTTTGATCCTCCCCTTTCCATTGACAGTGGCAACTCAGTATTGGTGTAAAACTGCAAAGCCATGCCTGAGGAAAAGCAAAATCAGACCAGTAAAAGTGGGAACTGAAGGTGTAGATTAAGTAAATGGTGCAGTTTAGGTCTTTCTTCCTCTGCAAAACAGGAAGCCACCTGTTGGCTGTTATGGACTAGAAAACCACATCTTTGTTCCTTGCATCTTGTTGAGAAGAACAATTCCTGATGCCCAGAATAGCAGAAGAACTACAAAATCTGTGAGTATCATTCATATCCATAGTCATTTAGATAGATATTTGGGATCCAGAGCAAAAGACAGTAAAAATTATGTAAATACATGGAAAAGACATGGAGGAAAACAATCCTTTCACAATGTTCTAAGTGGCTTCCATGAGTGTTTCCTGTTCCCAAGTACTCAAATGAAGCCAGATATGAAGAGCAAATATTAGTTATAAACTAATCCTATACTAATTAAAATTATAACAGGAAAATTGCGATGAAACTTAGCAAATTATTCTCATAAAGTGTAAGCATCTAGTAACTTTGTCTGTTATGCATTGAAATACATTTGAGATTGCACAGGCCATGTCAAAACACTGTTCATGACATTCCAAATTCAAGAATGATGTGATTCGGCCTAAAGTAAGTTTAAAAGAGTTGTCAGAGTGAGGTATGAAGTCAAGACCTCTACATACCCCACAGTCTCACGAAAATTCTTTCTATGAGTTCACATCATTACTAGCCTTGTAGAGATGTTACCCTACATAACTATCCTTTACTGAGGTGTGAAGAGATTGGGATTTCTAGTCCAGCAAGAATTCAAAAGCTATTTGTATGGACTAGGATTAGATTTCCATTATGCTTTTTTTTTTTAACTTCCTAATTTTCTTTTTTTTCCCTTGAGTCCTTTACTTGGATTAGTTTTTGTATTTTTTGAAGTGCAAGATACTGCAGGCTGTCTGGAAAATGCTTCAGATAGACTTACTGAAGAACTGCATTTGTCTGAGAAGAATCCAAACTCTATTAAACTGACTCAGGCTTTAACTAGAAGTCTATGGTGCAGAAGGCTGTTGTAGTTGCAGCAAGCCTCCCATCTCCAACAGGTAAAAATAACTTTAGAATTTATTTCTTAGACAAGGGAACACCCTTGACTGTAAAAGTGGCAGATACAATCCTTTTTTGTTCCCTTAACAAAAGTAACAGACAAAGCTGCAGCAGCAAACTAGGAAAACTTTGATCCAATTTAATTGCCAGGTTGTTTACATGACCAAAATGTTCCAGGAAGCCTGCAAGAAAATTTCTTCAGGAAAATATTTTTTGTCCGCAAACTGTTAGAATTCCTTGTGCTTAAATTGCTTTCTATAATCTTTTAAAGGAATGATTACTTTAAGAGCCCTGAATCTAGATTTTCAAGACAGATATATTTGTTTATTTTAAACAAATTTGATTAATGCCTGCCTCCTAAATGGCAGCCTCTTCCAAGTACACTGTTAAATGTTATAAACAAAGTACTTAATACTTACAAGCTTATATTACATCGAATTTGCAGCTCAGGTCTAAAGAACAACTTCTGTTCCAGACTAAGCTCTTTATCCCTCAACATTTCAAATGAGAAGCTTCAAGCAAGTAGGTATATTTATCTTCTCTGATGTTACTAATTCTGTTCAAAAATTAACTTATTTGTCTTTTTCTTTACAATTAGATTTTGTCATATCTTTGCCTTACATGCTAAGGGAACAGATAAGTATTTTGCCTGTGCAAGTGTCCTTGTAAAACCATTCGGTTATCTTTGAAACTTCTTTATCAGGTGCTTTTTAGAACACACTTTAAAATGTTAATTGTTGTATCCTAACAAATATATAACAAAATGTATATTAGGTTTTAATTTCCTTATCTGGTTGCACTTGTATGGATCAAATGGTTAAAACTAACGAACAGTATACAATTCTACTCAAGGATTTTGGCACCACAGGTAAATCCATCTAAAATCTAAGGCAATAGTTTGACAAGCCATACTACAAGAACTCCAAAGAGATGTAGCTTTACTACAGCTGTGATGGAGTGGGAAACAGAGACTGACTGCTATCTATCTACTCTGTCAGCAATCATACACTCTCCCAAGTAAAATCAGTACTATCATAAAACTGTTTTGCAAGTACATATATGTAGAAGCTTTAATTTACTTGTTAATGGAATTTCTCTGACCAATTCCCTCAGCATCAAAGTATAAGTCTCCTGATGATAAAACAGTTGGACTACACATTGTAACATTTTTGCTAAAAGCCTGATCTGAGCCACTTCACAGAAATAGTGACGCTCTAATCAGCAAAAAATTTTAATTCCCAACTTTATCTGTTGGTCACAGCTTCAGACCTAAGAAAATTTAGAGGAATGCAATTCTTCAGTTTGAGATGATGGTGAATTTCTCCTCCTCTACATGAGTTTCTTATACTCTAACACAAATTTCACAGTGAGAGATAAAATCAGGTTCCACTTTGCATCTCTTGGCAAGGGTTCCAGTAAATATCCATCAAGAAAAAACTTAGTGATATCAGCCTCTCTAAACCAGAGGGCAATTTTAATATTAGAAATAACAGAAATAAGTTAAAGAGAAAATGGTACAGGAGACTACAAACTGACATTTCATTTTCCCCAAGTAAATTTCCAAGTAGGAAAATAACAAAGCAACTACAGCAGATCAGTATTGTCTTCACATACTCACTGTTTGCATTACATTAAGCTACTTCTGTTCAGTCCAATACACTTTACTTTCATCATGTCCCGTACCCACCCTTTTTCCCTCCTAACCTGCATCTGCAGAAATTTCTCAGCTATCTAATTACTTTGTCATTGGATAACTACCACCATCCGCTCTGTCCTCCTTCAGGGGTTTTCCTTGGATACATGTCTGGTGCACGTTTCCTACCTATGACCAGTAGCTTCACCTCGATGACTGCTCCCTGTCCCTCTCTTGTCTGCCACTGACCCCCAGTGGTTACAGCCATGCTTGGTCTGTCTTACTGTTTTTTAGGTGGCTACTGCTTCTATGCAATGAAGCTTGGATCACGCTAGGACATCATGCTAGGTCATACAGTAATGTATGACCACAGATCAATGGCCACTGATCACAGAACCAAAGAACAGCTTAAGTAGAAAGGAGCCTCTGGAAGTCATCCAGTTCAATAACTCGTGCTCAGAGCAGTTCATATTGCTCAGGACTTCATTCAGCTAGATAGAGACTCCAAGCAATCTGTTCCAATGTCTGTTACGTTCATTGAGAAAACATTTTTCCCAACTTTTAATTAGAATTTCCCTCGTTACAACTTGTGTTCAAATCAAGCTGGCTCAGTTACACATGCAAAAAGAAAGGAAGAGGAGGAAGAGGCAGCTATTCTCAGAGAAGAGGATGCCTCTGAGAAGTTGTCTAATCTGCCCAGCAAAGGGAAATGTTTAGTTATGTAACTCTTATCCACACATAACTACACCTTTGTGTAGTGATGGAAAGGGATCAGGCCCCAATTACATTCCAAGGAGGAAAGTTCTAAACAAAAACAAACCCCCAAAAGTTGCTGCAGAAACAAGAGAACAAAGTCAATTCACAAAATCTCATACAGCTTTTCTTTAAAACTTTGTTATGCAGAATGCAAAGCTCTAGAATAAGTACTGACAGAAAAGTATTCTTTTTACAAAAATGCATGTTTCACTGTTTGAAGAGACTTAGCTTATTCTATTTTTAGCATTAAATCTTTATTTGGAAGATAATCTAATGAAATTTACAAATTTATATAACATGATTTTCAGCTAACCATTATTTAAAGAGTTGCTAATCAAGCACATATAGTTTCAAAGAACAAAAAAAAAAATTCCTACTGCATATGACAAAATGCTAACTACTAGAATTACCCAAATCAAATTCAAGACAGATTGACCGTAACTTCTCCAAGACTACTGATTCAAACATTAAAGCAAATATTCATTTTAAAGTTTTCTATGCAGCCATACTTTCAGCTTTATCCACATATTAACTAAAAATCAATTATTTCATCATTAAAACAGTACGCATAACAAAAATATACCTGAATGCAGAATATTTGCTACACTTTCAGCTGTCTTCAATGTTCCATTGATTTGTATTGATTTTAGGGCTAGTCTAACACTCAGCATGCCAGTAACAATGAATAAGCCTAATGCATTACGTAAGTGTAAGCTGATTAAATCCTTGATCCTGAAGCCACCTCTTTTTACCCCTCCCCCTCTGATTTAAAACTTGGCATAATTGAAAATCCTAGTTTTATACACTTCCAAAACCTAATTTGTACCATTTTTGGCATAAAATCCACCAAAATTTACATTGATATAACCTCTTCAAGTTTTAGTCTTTCTTGTGTTTTAATAATTTCCTAAACTTGGTAAGAGTCCATTTTAAAGTGATCCGTTCCTTAATAAATTTTAATCTTGGGGCCAAATTTTTAGGGTTTTTTAGAAATATATACTGAATGGCACGTAGATAGCGGTGTTACCAGGTCTGAGCTTTACCCATAAAAATTAACAGCAAACTGAACTAAACACAAAGCCATACCATCATAAAATTTAGTGCTTCCAAGAAGTGAGATTGTAAGGCATACTGTACATGCCGGTCTTGAATTGCAAAGATATTGTTTGTCAAATTTAGTATTTGTGCTAGGACTTACATGGAGGGATAGATCAGGGAAGGTCATGAAAGAGTTATGTTCCCCCAGCACATTATAAGCCCTGTGATCTCACTATATTGTCAATATGACAATGGAAGCAGGATAAATGGATCTGTGCAGCAGAGGACATCAGCTAGTGTTGTCTACAGAAAAGGAACGTAGAAAGTAATACATGATTAACTGTTTTGAATAGGGGAAAAAAAATCCTTCCACTAGGCCCACATGCCATACACAAAATGAGCTGCTAAGAGCTGCAAAACTGACTGAACAACTTTGCTACTACATATTTGTGTGTGAGAGTTTTAGATGCCAGTTATCAGGCAATACACAAGCACAGCACTGTTTAATCTGAAAAACTACTTTTAACATTTCAGTTCTTTTATTTCCTTTAAGACATCTCAGCTTGAAAAAAACGGATTTGTTTGCTTTTAAACATTTTAAAGTATTGTTTTACCCTAAGAAAGAGCCCTATGCATATTTGGAAACCAACAGCGCTTCACAGAGACAATACACAGAGCAAGTTTGCGGACGACACTAAGCTGGGTGGAAGTGTCGATCTGCTGGAGGGTCGGGAGGCTCTGCAAAGGGATCTGAACAGGCTGGACCGCTGGGCAGAGTCCAATGGCATGAGGTTTAACAAGGCCAAATGCCGGGTCCTGCACTTGGGGCACAACAACCCTATGCAGTGCTACAGACTAGGAGAAGTCTGTCTAGAAAGCTGCCTGGAGGAGAGGGACCTGGGGGTGTTGGTTGACAGCGACTGAATATGAGCCAGCAGTGTGCCCAGGTGGCCAAGAAGGCCAATGGCATCTTGGCTTGTATCAGAAACGGTGTGACCAGCAGGTCCAGGGAGGTTATCCTCCCTCTGTACTCGGCACTGGTGAGACCGCTCCTCGAATACTGTGTTCAGTTCTGGGCCCCTCACCACAAGAAGGATGTTGAGGCTCTGGAGAGAGTCCAGAGAAGAGCAACAAAGCTGGTGAAAGGGCTGGAGAACAGGCCTTATGAGGAGCGGCTGAGAGAGCTGGGGTTGTTTAGCCTGGAGAAGAGGAGGCTGAGGGGTGACCTCATTGCTCTCTACAACTACCTGAAAGGACGTTGTAGAGAGGAGGGTGCTGGCCTCTTCTCCCAAGTGACAGGGGACAGGACAAGAGGGAATGGCCTCAAGCTCCGCCAGGGGAGGTTTAGGCTAGACGTTAGGAAAAAATTCTTTACAGAAAGGGTCATTGGGCACTGGAACAGGCTGCCCAGGGAGGTGGTTGAGTCACCTTCCCTGGAGGTGTTTAAGGCACGGGTGGACGAGGTGCTGAGGGATATGGTTTAGTGTTTGGTAGGAACGGTTGGACTCGGTGATCCGGTGGGTCTCTTCCAACCTGGTTATTCTGTGATTCTGTGATTCTGTGATACAACTATGAATAAGTGAGCTGAAATCTTCTTACTGAGACTTAAATATGTTTAAAAATAGTCATGGAATCATTAAGGTTGGAAAAGACATTTAAGATCATCAAGTCCAACCACCAGCCCAACACCACCGTGCCTACTAAACCATGTCCTGAAGTGCCATGTCTACATGCTTTTTTGAACACCTCCAGGGATGGTGACTCCATCACTTCCTTGGGCAGCCTGTTCCAGAGCTTAACCACTCTTTCAGTAAAGAAGTTTTTCCTAATATCCAGTATAAACCTCTCCTGGGGCAGCTTGAGGCCATTTCGTCTTGTCCTATCACTTGCTGCTTGGGAGAAGAGACCAACACCTGCCTTGCTACAACCTCCTTTCAGGCAGCTGTCAAGAGCGATAAAGGTCTCCCCTATACCTCCTTTTCTCCAGACTAATCAATCCCAGTTCCCTCAGCTGCTCCCCACAATCCCTGCGGCTCCAGACCCTTCACCAGCTCCACTGCCCTTCTCTGAACACATTCCAGCAGCTCAGTGTCCTTCTTGTAAATTGAGGCCCAAAACTGAACACAGCCAACTGTAAACAGCAGAGGCAGCAGCAAATGACAGCAGAATATGCTCTGCAGACTCTTCATAAGCATCGAGGACGAGAAGAAAGAGGAGAAAGTGAAGTAAGTTTCAGCTCATGAGTAGATATTTTTTAAGCCACTGTATTTTTGAAAGAGATGCTTAAGCCATGATTCACTGAATGCCACCAAACAGGTTGCCTATGCCACGTTATATGTATTTTAAATTAGAAATCTAGTAATATTTTAGTAAAAAATTAGACATAGCAATTAATCCAGTGCACAAACAAGTAGTACAAAAGGTGTCTCTGAGAGGTATGCAACCTATTGTACAAGCATCTGAAAATATTCCAATCCATAGATATATTCTCATGTTTTAACATATGAAACTATGTCATGAATAAATACCAGTGAGAAATCAAACAAGATGTCTGGACAGGAAATACTAGCATGAAAGCATAATGTAGCCATTTTTTTCTCACCGCAGAGGAAGAGGTATTAATTACTACAGTTTCTAATCTAACTCTGGGGCCTTCTTACTTCACGGAATTTAATTTCTTTCTAGACAGAAACTTCAGAGTAGTTCATGAAAAAAGCTATATTCTCCCATTCACTTTATAACAACAATAAATAAACAAAAAATCAAAATAGAACAATATATATACTTTTTCCACCAGTTCCCTCCACAATAGATCTTGAAAAGTAAGAATTTTTAAAACATCAAATATTTGAGTGGAATTGATCCAAAACCCCTAGGATTTATTACGTACCCCATTCTCTGTACGTTTCTCCACAGGTATATTTATGCCATTTCTTTGATTTTGGGCTTGACGTCCACCTAAAAGTAAAGTATCACTGTTAGTGAACAGTTCAGTTTTCAACACAAATGGTTTTGACTCTTGAATCTGTTCTTTTCACTAACTTTTATATAAATCTTTTACCTGTAATTTTTTTGTTCTGCTCGTTTATTTCTTATTAAGTTACTCTTTGTAAGCAGTGGAGTCCACAGAAATAAAGCACTCACTTCACAGACTTTCTTTGTTAAAAATACAAACACTCAGCTCTACTTTTCTGACTTATGTTTTGTGAATTATGTCATGAAAGGGAATGTACTGAGTGTGACTCCTGAAGTTTCATATTTTTGTCCACAAGAAGCAGTACCTTCACTTGAATATACCCCAAATGAATATGGCAGATGAAGCTTTTCCAATGCCTTACAAACAACTTTCATCTACAGATAGATCCATAGGTCAATGATTAACTAAACACTCCGTGGCTTCAGTTTTATCTTAAATTTCTTAACATACTTTAAATTTGCATTGCCCGAAGGATGACCGAGTATTTTACAAAGCATGTAATTAATACAAAAAACCCTCAGACATTATCAAGTCTGCTATTTCTGTCATTCAAAGCAACCAGGAACCACTTAGAAAGAAGGAAAATAAGGACTCTGCCAGAACTTGAAATGCAGTTGTCAGAAGCAGTCAGATTAGTTGAATGAGTAAGGATAATCTGAGCATGCAAATACTCAGCTCACTTCAAGATCCCTTTCCTATCCTTCAGACAGTCTGACAGCCATTAAGTATATAATGCACAGTCTCAAAAGTCTTCTCATAAATTAAGTATAGTCTATACTAGCTAGATCAGAAAACTGAAATCCTTCTGAGCTGTTATCCCAGTCTTTTAAGAAAGCCCTACTTAGTACTGTACTGGTTTATATAAACACTTTTCCTGTAGAACCAAGCAGACCAGCAATTTTTCAAGTGTGAATTATCACCACCTAAACATATCTATATGAAGTACTGAGAAAGTAAAGCCACTGAGACTTCTGCCAACGATGTCTGTAAAGCTGATTTTAGTTTCTAAAGAAGGTGGTGCAGTTTGAGGTAAATTAGAGTCAGTTTTGTGACTAACTCACTTGCTGTAAAGTAACTTCATTTTTCTGAAAGCTAACTGCATGTTTTTGAGAGAGTGTTCTTCTCTACAGTGATAACGCAGGGCATTGGTATGCAAAAGGGCCAGTGCTTATCTTAGCCATCTTCAAGCTGGCAGAAGGGAGTGAATACGGCAGGTGACCCTAAACTAACCAACAGAGTATTCCAATCCATATACAGAACCACAGAATCACTAGGTTGGAAAAGACCTCCAGGATCATCGAGTCCAACCATTCCTATCAAACACTAAACCATATCCCCGAGTACCTCATCCACTCATCTTTTAAACACCTCCAGGGACAGTAACTCAACCACCTCCCTGGGCAGCGCCACCTCCCTCTGCCAGTGCCCAATGACCCTTTCCATGAAAAATTTTTTCCTGATGTCAAGCTTGAACCTCCCCTGGCAGAGCTTGAGGCCATTCCCTCTCGTCCTGTCCCCTGTCACTTGGGAGAAGAGGCCAGCTCCCTCCTCTCCACAACCTCCTTTCAGGTAGTTGTAGAGAGCAATGAGGTCTCCCCGCAGCCTTCTCCTCCCTAGGCTAAACAATCCCAGTTCCCTCAGCTGCTCCTCCTAAGACTTGTTCTCCAGCCCCTTCACCAGCTTTGTTGCTCTTCTCTGGACTCGCTCCAGAGCCGCTTGTGGTGAGGGGCCCAGAACTGAACACAGGATTCAAGGAGCGGTCTCACCAGTGCCGAGTACAGAGGGAAAATAACCACCCTGGACCTGCTGGTCACGCCATTTCTGATCCAGGCCAAGATGCCATTGGCCTTCTTGGCCACCTGGGCACACTGCTGGCTCATGTTTAGTCGCTGTCAACCAACACCCCCAGGTCCTTCTCGTCCGGGCAGCTTTTTAGCCAGACTTCTCCTAGTCTGTAGCACTGCATAGGGTTGTTGTGCCCCAAGTGCAGGACCTGGCACTTGGTCTTGTTAAACCTCATGCCACTGGACTCTGCCCAGCGGTCCAGCCTGTTCAGATCCCTTTGTAGAGCCTTCCGACCCTCCAGCAGATCAACATTTCCACCCAGCTTAGTGTCATCCGCAATGTCATACGTCATACTTGGTATAGACTTAAGAGATGGCAACGTCCGTTGAGGACCTCATCTGTCTGGTTGTTTCTGACCCCAGATCTGTGTGTTCCTGAATCCAGTTCCTGTGCCCAGCCCCCTACCAGCCATGGACCCATTCCTTCCTGTCTGCTCTGCAGTATTTGTGGTGATGTGTAGTCACCAAGGGGTGGGAGTGAGATCTCATATATTTGTATATGTTTTATTACTTCCTAATTGTTTTCATTGTTTTTATTACTGTTATGATTTCATTGAAAGCTGTAGTTTCAGTTCCCAACCTGCACGTCTTTTCCCTCTCATTTCCCTGTCTCCTTTCCCTGCAGGGTAACAGGGTGAAGGCATTTTGGAAGCTCAACTGCAAGTTTTTTAGCTGCCAAAATTTAGCCCAGTGGAGCTAAGCCGTGACAGGAGGCAAAGGAGTTTACTGAGTCTTTTCTCTAGGGCAACTGAAAGAGAACAAGAGATCAAAAGAACAATCCCACTCTCTCAAAACACAGATCTTCTCTGAACTAGAAAAAAAATGCATTAAGTCTCTCATACTCACCAATATTTTTGGATCAGTATTTAGCAAAATAGAAACCAATCTTACTACGAAAATATTACTCAGCAGACTAGTAGAAATTATTCTAGAGAAGGGAATTTGAGAACATGAACAAATGTGCCACTGAGGAAGGTTCATGGCTTTGGTATAACTAAGTAGTATTCCATGTATCTACTGAAGTTCAGTGAAAGAACGGATAATCCAATCAATTCAGAAATGTTTTAGATTTGTTTAGATAACAACACTACAGGATAAGTGTACTTACTCTGTTCATTACTTTCGGCTGGTGACTCCTCGTGGCGAAGAAAAAATTTCACTTCTTCCCTGCGAGGCCCCCATTTCTGCAGGTGGTCATACATCATGTGATCAAAGGGTATGGGACGCTCTGAAAGCACAAGAATAAAAACTTATTAAGGCTATTTGAAATTAATCAAAGTTTCATAGAACTCCCATTAAAAATGAGAATGTCTTGTTTTGGAAACAATTCAATCAATCCAATATTGCAGTGCTACAGACTAGGAGAAGTCTGTCTAGAAAGCTGCCTGGAGGAGAGGGACCTGGGGGTGTTGGTTGACAGTGACTGAACATGAGCCAGCAGTGTGCCCAGGTGGCCAAGAAGGCCAATGGCATCTTGGCTTGGATCAGAAATGGCGTGACCAGCAGGTCCAGGGTGGTTATTCTCCCTCTGTACTCGGCACTGGTGAGACCGCTCCTCGAATCCTGTGTTCAGTTCTGGGCCTCTCACCACAAGAAGGATGTTGAGGCTCTGGAGTGAGTCCAGAGAAGAGCAACAAAGCTGGTGAGGGGGCTGGAGAACAGGCCTTATGAGGAGCGGCTGAGAGAGCTGGGGGTGTTTAGCCTGGAGAAGAGGAGGCTGAGGGGAGACCTCATTGTTCTCTACAACTACCTGAAAGGAGGTTGTAGAGAGGAGGGAGCTGGCCTCTTCTCCCAAGTGACAGGGGACAGGACGAGAGGGAATGGCCTCAAGCTCCGCCAGGGGAGGTTTAGGCTGGACATTAGGAAAAAATTCTTCACAGAAAGGGTCATTGGGCACTGGAACAGGCTGCCCAGGGAGGTGGTTGAGTCACCTTCCCCGGAGGTGTTTAAGGCACGGGTGGACGAGGTGCTAAGGGGTATGGTTTAGTGTTTGATGGGAATGGTTGGACTCGATGATCCGGTGGGTCTCTTCCAACCTGGTTATTCTATGATTCTATGAATATATTTTATGCAACATCAAAGGAATGGACAACAGCAGACAATAGCTGCACCATATTAAAGCCAGTCTGCTACTGCAACGTAGCTCAGTGCTTAACAGCAGCACACAACCAGTTTGTAAATCCATACAAATATTATCAGTGTTTAGAAACCCTAATGTAGGAATTATTCATCTCAACCTTTTCCCCAATGCTGATCTTTGCACCTTCGCTCCTCATCACCAGCAGATGGGTATTTTATTCTATTACCAAAATGATTAATTTAGTTTGAACCTCCAGGTTTCCACTTGGATTAAAAGCCGTATCATTCTATTGACATTTAATCTCCGAAGAACTTGAGCAGGTGCTCCCACCCCAATACACTATGCTAGACACTAACTTCCACTATATGTGGAACTACTGGCAAATCTTTCAACAAATAAAGGCTCAGTTCTGTGCAGCAGTCACTCTCTTTGTTTTACCCCAAGGAACGTAAGACATTCTTGTGAGTTAGTTATTCCTCCCGAACTGATCAAATATTTTCTTACAAAGAGGCCGCACCCTATATATTTAGTATTGCAAAATGAAAATACATTTCAAAATCAGCATTTTCACTGTTTACATAATTATACTTGCCTTTATTTTTTAATGCTGTCATTAAGGTAAGAAAATCTCCTTTTTAAGGTATTTTAAAATCTAATAATAAGAACAGTGTTAGAATATATCTTTTAATCACAGAATCACAGAATCACAGAATAACCAGGTTGGAAGAGACCCACCGGATCATCGAGTCCAACCATTCCTATCAAACACTAAACCATATCCCTCAGCACCTCATCCACCTGTGCCTTAAACACCTCCAGGGAAGGGGACTCAACCACCTCCCTGGGCAGCCTGTTCCAGTGCCCAATGACCCTTTCTGTGAAGAATTTTTTCCTAATGTCCAGCCTAAACCTCCCCTGGCGGAGCTTGAGGCCATTCCCTCTTGTCCTGTCCCCTGTCACTTGGAAGAAGAGGCCAGCACCCTCCTCTCTACAACCTCCTTTCAGGTAGTTGTAGAGAGCAATGAGGTCTCCCCTCAGCCTCCTCTTCTCCAGGCTAAACAACCCCAGCTCTCTCAGCCGCTCCTCATAAGGCCTGTTCTCCAGTCCCCTCACCAGCTTTGTTGCTCTTCTCTGGACTCGCTCCAGAGCCTCAACATCCTTCTTGTGGTGAGGGGCCCAGAACTGAACACAGGATTCAAGGTGCAGTCTCACCAGTGCCGAGTACAGAGGGAAAATAACCACCCTGGACCTGCTGGTCACACCGTTTCTGATCCAAGCCAAGATGCCATTGGCCTTCTTGGCCACCTGGGCACACTGCTGGCTCATATTCAGTCGCTGTCAACCAACACCCCCAGGTCCCTCTCCTCCAGGCAGCTTTCTAGACAGACTTCTCCTAGTCTGTAGCACTGCACAGGGTTGTTGTGCCCCAAGTGCAGGACCCGGCATTTGGCCTTGTTAAACCTCATGCCATTGGACTCTGCCCAGCAGTCCAGCCTGTTCAGATCCCTTTGCAGAGCCTCCCTACAATAAACTGATACTTGACAAGATTTAATTAGCTTTCCTACGTGCAGCACCATGTCAAAACAATAATACTACAGAAAATCAGTCTTGAATGGAAATCAAAAGGTGGAATTTGTGTTCTTCATTTTTAAAATCAAAATGCTCTGCCCTCAAAACCAAAATCTCAGTATCTTCTATCAGGCAAAGCACCTCTAACAATCTGTTAGCCATTTCATACTTAACCTATTTGACATGAGAAGACAAAAATGATTCAAAGACATAACAGATATCTTGGGGAAAACTTGGGAAAATCACATCAGGAATATTCCTTTTTTATAATGAAATTTCCCTAAATTTATATGCATTGTGAACTACATAAATGTATATATGCCTTGATACTCTTGGATACTATACTTGTAGTATTTAAAGAATAATACATTTTTATCACTTGATTCACAATGTATTTAATAAAATACAGCATCTTGTCAAAACCTGCCACGTCAAATCTGTATAGTGATTAATGCAGCTTAGCCACAGTTAGATCTAGCTGCTTTCAACAGGAAAGGGTCATTTAAACTGCAAACTAATTGTATGTATCAGCTGACTGGTTACCTATCTTCCTAAAGAAACCTCCCTACCATAACCACAACACCTGGATTTTAAAAAAAACCCAGCTTTTCTTTTTCTTTTCCCTGACTCCAGTGGACTCCAAGAAACATTGTCAATAGTGTTTATGCACATAAGAAGAAGGTCAGTGGCTTATTACAACTCAAGTCTTGAAAAGGAATTCCAAAAACATGATTTTCAGGTTTTTCAACTACTAAACTAAGGTAAGATTTCAAGAGCTTTGAAGCATATCCACTAAAATTGCAGTATGAGTCTTCTAAAGATCACAGAGTGTAAAAATATTTAAATGGTTTAGTTCAGAGACTTTAGAACATGGACGATAAGAATCTTTACAATTCTTCCTAAACAGAAAAATTGCTAGGTAAACTTAGCAAGAACTGAAGCCTGAAAATAAAATACCAAGAAACTGGATGTCTGAACAGGGTTGGGCTAATTCTGGAATGGTGAGGAGTGGCTGCAGCATTGCTCCTGGTTGGGCTGCTCTCCCATGACAAGTTAGGCACTGATCCTAGCAGCTTTTCAAAATAAAATGCTTCATTTACATAATGCACCTTGAAGAATCAAAGTTAATATTTTTCAGACATGACCATGGAGAGAAATGGGAAAGGCATTTTCTACTTGGCAGTTCTTCCACAAAACCGATTTGGGATATATTGCCTTAAGTTAGACAGAAAACAGGTTAAAATAATAACAGCAACATCATCATCTCTGAAACAGAGGAAAGAAAAATGAAGAAGCAGTAATCATTCTGTGCAACTTAGCTACATCAAATAGATTCAGAAAACAAAGAGAAAGAAGAAACAGCCATTAACACTTGACACAATACACAATGAGAACTGAAGTCCTCATTCCTTCCTTCAGTTTAAATCCTAAAAGTTTGCAGGAAGAAAGCATGACCTTATACTTGCTGGAAGTTAAGATAGCACAAAGGAGTTATTTTCTGGAAATATCTGTTCTTTAAGAATCAAAGCCAAATGAAACAAAAACTCGCATTTAAACTTTTTCCAGTTGTTACAGCTTCAGACGTATTTGTCAATAATTGTTTTCACGATACTATTTCAAACTTTAATTTTAATTTTTTTAGTTTAAGTAGAAGAGAATGAAGAAAAGGTGAGATAGGAGAATGAGTGTAGGGTAGTAATAAACAGGTGGGATGCTTATACTTTAACAATACATTAGAAGATTATCTAGTGAATGTTTGTTTTCATGAATAATTAAGAGGAAAATCAGGACAGATGCACATATCTGTGCTTATCTGCAATAATTGCCCCGGATTTTAAGCTAGATGATAATTGTAACTTTTAAGAACCGTGCTTGACTCCTTTCTTTTTAAGCAAAAGCTGTGAGAATAGGCTACTTTGAAGTATTCTGAAATGATTGAAACACTCTATGATTAAAACACAGATATCGTGTCAATGATTTAGAAGCGAATTACAAAAATCTTTCTGTTGGAACTACATATCTGCTATTTAAAACAAAACAAGTTTCCAACTTCAGAATCTGATTTCACTCAGTATCCTGCTGATACTGAGTATCCTGCTGTTTGTAATGAACACATTTATGCTTTCTATACATGAAACCAGAATACAAAGTAATGGATTATCTCCATAGTGGGCAAGTTCAGGAATGAGTCTTTCCCCTGTCAGGTTTGCAGAAGTACACTTGTAGTAAACAATTTCTTTCACAGTCACTTGCCTCTGTGTTACAACTAAATGCAGGAAGACCAATTAAAATCAATTGCTGAAGTGCATTCCGGATGTCAGTGAAGTGAATAATTAAGTACTGGGTGGATGTAAAGGCTGAAATACATTCTCTCTTGAAACATACTACAAGTTCCTGGCATCACACCAGTCTTTAGACCTCCTTACCAACTGCTATTTGCAATAGCTGTGGAATGAGGAAAAATACACTGTGGTTTTTGTCTCCTCTTATAGCTTGAGAAATCCATGCAATAAGAGTGAGCTCCAAACTGACAAAGCACAGGGTGCTACAAAATGTACTGATACATTAGGCACGAATGCTTTGAATTGTTCAACTATTACTCATCTTAAAGAAACTGGAAAGGAGAATGACATACAAAAATAAAATGCAAGTAAACCAAATGTTTATACCATGCAGCTCTAAGAATAAGTTTCTTAAGTCTAACACAGACAATACCTAATCAGTTATACAGCTTCTGGACAGCTCTGGGACCATTCCTTTACCACCCTAAAGCAAGCAGAGAAAATCAAACATTCAAATATGATTTCCAACAGCTAAGCAAGCTATTGTAATCTTCCTCTGAATTCCAAAAATCTTCCATAATTTTTGGAGCCAAACTTTCATGGATCTTTATACCATTTTTCTGGAACACAAATCATAGAATAACCAGGTTGGAAGAGACCCACCGGATCATCGAGTCCAACCATTCCTATCAAACACTAAACCATGCCCCTTAGTACCTCGTCCACCTGTGCCTTAAACACCTCCAGGGAGGGTGAATCAACCACCTCCCTGGGCAGCCTGTTCCAGTGCCCAGTGACCCTTTCTGTGAAGAATTTTTTCCTAATGTCCAGCCTAAACCTTCCCTGGCGGAGCTTGAGGCCATTCCCTCTTGTCCTGTCCCCTGTCACTTGGGAGAAGAGGCCAGCTCCCTCCTCTCTACAACTTCCTTTCAGGTAGTTGTAGAGAGCAATGAGGTCTCCCCTCAGCCTCCTCTTCTCCAGGCTAAACACCCCCAGCTCTCTCAGCTGTTCCTCATAAGGCCTGTTCTCCAGTCCCCTCACCAGCTTTGCTGCTCTTCTCTGGACTCGCTCCAGAGCCTCAACATCCTTCTTGTGGTGAGGGGCCCAGAACTGAACACAGGATTCGAGGAGCGGTCTCACCAGTGCCGAGTACAGAGGGAGAATAACCTCCCTGGACCTGCTGGTCATGCCGTTTCTGATCCAAGCCAAGATGCCATTGGCCTTCTTGGCCACCTGGGCACACTGCTGGCTCATATTCAGTCGGCTGTCAACCAACACCCCCAGGTCCCTCTCCTCCAGGCAGCTTTCTAGACAGACTTCTCCTAGTCTGTAGCACTGCACAGGGTTGTTGTGCCCCAAGTGCAGGACCCGGCATTTGGCCTTGTTAAACCTCATGCCATTGGACTCAGCCCAGCGGTCCAGCCTGTCCAGATCCCTTTGCAGAGCCTCCCTACCCTCCAGCAGATCAACACTTCCACCCAGCTTAGTGTCGTCCGCAAACTTGCTAAGGGTGCACTCGATGCCTTCATCCAGGTCATTGATGAAGACACTGAACAGGGCTGGACCCAGCACTGAGCCCTGGGGAACCCCACTTGTCACTGGCCTCCAGCTGGATTTCACACCATTTCCCACCACTCTCTGGGCCCGGCCATCCAACCAGTTTTCCACCCAGGAGAGTGTGCGCCTGTCCAGGTCAGAGGTGACAGTTTCTCAAGCAGAACGCTGTGAGAAACTGTGTCAAAGGCTTTACTGAAGTCCAGGAAGACCACATCCACAGCTTTTCCCTCATCCAGCAGCCGAGTCACTTTGTCATAGACGGCGATCAGGTTAGTTTGACAAGACCTGCCTTTTGTGAACCCATGCTTACTGGGCCTGATCACCCGGTTCTCTTGCATGTGCTTCATGATAGCACTCAAGATCACCTGCTCCATGACTTTCCCTGGCACTGAGGTCAGACTGACAGGCCTGTAGTTTCCTGGGTCCTCCCTGCAATGGAGGTCTAAATGGTCTATATTCATCACCCTTTAAAAATAAAATCATAGAATCATAAAATCACAGAATCATAGAATCACAGAATGGTTTGAGTTGGAAGGGACCTTGAAGATAATCCAGTTCCAACCCCCTGAAAGGGGGTATTTCTCATTTATTTCTATGTATGCATTTAGGAGAGGAAGATTATTAGAAGAGATAGTATTTTGTCAGATCAATACAGTTTAGAAAATGCACAAGGTTTTGGGCACACAAACTAGTTTTTGTATCCGATAATAAAGCTGTAATCTACAAGCTCCACTGCCTTGAATTTGAGGGCATATATGAGAGCTCTCTCTTATGGAGGGAGCTGTGATTTGTCACCTCTGCAACATGGAGAGACTACCAAGAGAACAGACCGCTTAAGGTGCATGACAAAACCTAATGTGTTTATTCAACCCATGATTTTCTGCACTGATTTTTGAAGTTTATCTTCCAAAATGTCTTCTGAAAGAACATTTCAGTAGACCTCGCTTGAGGATAAGGGCTTAGGGGTCAGAGACAGTGTAACAGAAGAGAAAAAAATACTCTTCTACTGGCACAACATGCTGTGGTTTCATTGCAACTTGCTTCACACTTCCCACTCAGAACCACAGTTTAAGTTGTTTAAATGCTGCATTTAACTGTTTAGACCAATTTTCTACATCAGATCTCCACTCCAGGCAGAAGTATTTTTTCAAACTACAAGGGAAAGAGTTCAATTTGGCTCTCAGGAGCAGCTGAAGGAAGAAATATGATATTTATGCCATGTTAAAAAGAAAAAATGTATTGCGCTGTTTCACTGAGAAATTTATGTACCCTAGACTTTGTGGCAAGTAGTTGAGGCTACCAACACACAAATTTTGTAACAGTATCTCACACTTAAGAGCAACAAACAAAACGCATGTGCTGAAATTCCTGTTGGAGAGACTTAAAACCAGTGTTCAGGACATCTTTTTTATGACAGTACCTGCCTGTTTGAGAGACCCAGAAACACATGGAAGTGTTTAATTTTTTTTCCTTCATTCTCTCTAGTCTCTTCTCTTCCATGGTTTCAGAGGAATAGTTACACAGTTATCACCTTGGCTATTTAGCGAGTGAAGCTAGATTTGCGAAAACACCTTCATGTGAGTTTTAAAAGAAATTTGGAGCCACAAGTGCATTTTGAAAAGTGTGACAGATCCATTCAACAGGAAGAAGCCTTGGGCAGATATAGATTGTCTACTACAGAAAACTGGGCAAGCTCTGACGCTCGAGATTGGATAACAACTAGCTGAAATCAGTGATCTCCACATTCTACTCACAGCAATATCAAGATCTCCATTGACTATAACAGGACCAAAGATGCATAATGCACGGGGCAGAGAACAAATTTAGTCTTAGTCTCTCCATCACAACTTCCTCGATAAGTTTTATTTTCCACTTTTAGAAACTTACAGCTTCAGATATCTAACACTTTTAGAAACATTGTATTACATCCACAGATAAAATATTTTCTCAATCTTAGAATTTATTACAGAAAATGTGTGCCTGCACTTGCCAGGGCTGTAAGGCGCGAGTGTCCCAAAAAGATGTGGATCACTGGCTGTAGTTTCCAGTCACCCTTTGAAGCCAGTTGACAACATTCTCCACATTTTTTAAGCACGCTCATGTTTTGTGAAAGCAGAAGAACAAATAATAGCATATATGTTACAGTTTCACAGACAAGTAATTGGAAAATACTAGAGATATTTGAGTGCTGTTAAATACAGACTACAGATTCATTTTAGAAATCTATGCAATGCACTGGGCATCACTCACTCTCTGCAATCTAAATTTTCAGTCTGAAAAAAGTTTTAACTCTCCTATAGGTTTTATCCTTAAAGGCAGTTTTCCAATGAAGCATGAACTGCATTTGTTTTCCTAGAACTGCAGACGTGCTTAACTTCTCCCCACCTCACTCTTGCCTAAACTCTGAGTTCCCACCCAGTTAGGAAATCACTTCTTGAGGCACCTTTTCCCTTTAAAAAAGTTTCAGAACAGTTTACAAAAGAGGAGGAACAGTTTCCTCAGGAAGAAATTAGTCTAGATTGCTAATACTTAAAAGCTCCAAAAGCATGTGAGTAATGCCTGGTTTGTCCATTTGCAAAAAGCTCCTGACCAAAATAAAACCCCTCTATGCAAAATTTAAGAATTCAATATCCAGTTATGACTTTATAAGTCTTTACACAAAACAGATGATATAATCAGCTTAAGCAAGGGTGACCTTAGTAAATGTGGGATAATAACCTGCCTAATTGTTATCCTCACGCACATATCAATTCTACTCACATCCATACATTGATATACAATAACCTGGAAGCTTGCACTACTTGCAACTGCAAGATTCCATCTAGAAACAGAATCCATAACAGGACTGTTTTGACACACTCCTGAAGAGAACCGCCTGCCCCATTATTCTGTGAAATAACAATTGCAACACTAATTGGATACGGGCATTACTACCTGCCCTATGGGAGGCTGCCTAATCTTTGAGAGGAAATGTTCACAAAGAAGCTAGAGATACTATGTCCCAACTCTGGCACAGTTCTGTTTGCAGAACATCTGTCCTTTGTGATACAGAAGGAAAAAAATATCTATACTCATTCTTAAATTTCAGGTTGTGTTCACACACCTAATAGTGAGGAAATTGGATCGGAAAGAGGGCAGATGATGATCTGCACCCACTAACTGTAAGAGAAGATAACTGACATTCCATATTTAAATTTAAATAACCTCCATCCTATATACGCCATACACTTATTTAAAATAAATAACTTTCAGAAGTGAAAATACCCTCTCTTTGTTTGTTTTTTTTTCTTTTAAGATAAGGATACTGAATACTTTTGTTTATATAGTTTGAAAAACTGAAATACAGGACACTAACATACTTCATCAATGCATTTTATCAAATACTTCATAATGAGGAAGAAAACAGAGAAGAAAAACAGTGAAAAAATGCATTAATCTCTACAGATACTGAATCATCATGCTTTTCATCCAAGTTTGCTACAAAAAAACCAACATACAACTTGAAATCATCAATATTGAAAAGTCACGTCTTACCTTATTCATAATTGCTACATATAGTTCAGTCAATTTCCATTGAAGATTTAACTTACCATTTCCACGCCATACTTCAGCCAGATGGCAGCTTCCTTCTCCAGGCTCTTTGCAGAACTCTACTACATCGCGACAGGTTGTTTCTGGTGTAATTGGAACTTCTGTCAAAATCTGTTCATTGTTGCTCAAAAACACAGTTAATATCATCTGAAAGAAAAAAAGAAAAGTAGCAGAATATTAAAAGAAAATTACAATAATAAGATTATGGGTAAGTTTTACAATCCCCGTGTAAACACAAATGTATGTTTATGATTGGTTCATAATGGTTATGATCCATCAAAGCAGTTTGGAGTTTCTTGTAACTTTGACAAAGCTTTGTGTTGTATTTTTTGACAGTGCATTGAATTGACAATTTTTATAAGAAGCTTCAGTTAAAATGGTTTAGTTCTGCCTGAAAATAAGGCTGGGAGAGAAGGAATGTGTTTTGTTTATGTTAGATGCTTCAAATCACAGCATTTAAACTTCTGAAATAAATACATACTTTGGCAAAGTAACTTGAGGCTTCACAGGTGGGCAACCTTTTTGCATGATGGAAATCACTTCTGCAATTTGTCTGAGCATAGTTATATTTGGTAAAACTGTAAGCCGTTGGTTAAATGGTAAGCCTCAGGGTTAAAAAAAAAAAAGGAGGAAAAAGTGTCACATTTTTCAAGGGATTACATTTGCTTAGTGTACTTGCTAGAGCCAAAACCCTCTGAAAAGTAAGTTCATTCTGTACTACTTTAGCCTCACCCCCTGAGCTTGCCGTGTTGATCAGACTGTACATCCAACAGTTACATCAAAAGACTACTTTTCCTCTAGTAACTACTCCCTGCTATTCCAGTTGGAAAGTAGACACAAAAGATAAAACAGCTTTTCTTCCCTTCTTCCCTGCCCAACAACATGTAAGATGACTTGACATCAAAGCAAATAGAAATAAGGAAAAGTGGGACCAAATCTATAAAGGAAAAAGCCCAGCAGTGTGAACTAGTACTAAGCCAGGGCAATGTAAATTTCTGTTCAAATTCCTTGCTCCATCTTAAATAAATGTGTGCACAAATACATATATCCAGAGATACTCCCACCCCTCTCCATGTTAGCAGCTGTAACTTGCTGCAAAGTTCAACACTCAAAAATTGTGCACATTAACTCACTTCACTCCTTTGATGCACATACATTATGATGTGATCCTTAATAATATGTTCATTCACTACATTCCCCCTGTTAAGAGCCCCAGCCTTACAGAGTATTCTTAAAGGATTTGTTCCATAGACCTCCATGTAATTTACCGGAAAAGCTGGAAGCATATAGCAAACAGCTGAGGGGCTTCTAAGAAGGAAAAGATAGCAGACATTCAACTAAGAAAACAAATTCCTAATGCAATGATGCTGAAGTGATTCATTTTTCACTGAGTGACACTGGTTGAGGATCAATAAAGGTTGTATTCAAAGACAAGTATTCCTGTGTCACGCTAAATCCTCTGAAAGATACCTGACCCTAAGCTCCTGCTTAGAACAGATCCTTTTAACCATTCTCTCTCCCTATGCCTTAATTTCCCATCTGTAGTCACAATACCGTTCTGTAAACTCATGAAGACGGAACAGAGATAACGTGATGTTTAAAAGACAAAGATACCATAATAACAGAAGTCTCTAAAGAATTTGACAAAATTAGTAATTCTGTCTGCAAAGAAGTTCTTCCAGATCCTTCCAGTAAACAAAATGTAGCATCACATATTGAACCACAAAAATTAAACCTAATTATTTAAAATGAGCGCTCTCCACTTAAAGAGTTGTGCTTCAATTTGCATAAGCAGTTCTCAGAAACATTCCTAACATTTTTAACTGTGAGACATGTACTAAACTGGACATTCACCTTAATAACAGGTGGATATTGAGCAAAACCAGTCTGTCTACTTCAGAAGTAGACACAGGAAAAATTCCAAGAAAGTTCAGGCTTCAAGCCCTTAGTCTCCTCGTCAATCGTCCAGGCTATTTTAGTCTATGTTTCTACTCTCCCTCAGCCTGCCAAGTCTGTACACTGTATCCCGGAGTTTTCAAATAACTACACTTCAACACAAGAAGCAGTCATCCAGGACTGTAAATCTACCAGAATTCACCCCTGAGATTCTCCAACAGCAGCGTTAAAGGAAGCAGTAGAACAGACGAGGAGGAAGCTATAGGATGCAGCCACAGATAATAATGAAAGCGCCAATGTTATTTTTTCCCACAGAAGAAAAGATTCAGATATAGCCTCAACAATCAGTGGCTGTGGAATCTTTTACAGAATAGATATCTGATGTGGAATCTAATAGTGGAGTTTGATTAATATTTAAGAGGAAAAAGTCATATATGAACATAAAACGATAGGCTTAGAAGACACCTTAATAGGTCACCTACTGTAGTCTCTTGGCCTCTGGCAGGATCAACTAGACCTAAATTATTCTGCCAAGCTGCCTGTTTAACCTGTTCTGAAATGCCTTTCATGATGGGAATTCCACCGCTTCCCTGAACCATCTACCCCAGAAATCCAGGATTCCTGTTGCAAAGAGTTTATCTTGAAGTCTAGTCAAGGCTATCCTTGCCACTATTTAAACCTAAAGACAATTAAAGTTCTTCTCCTAGCCACAGGAATGGTAATACACACACTTTTTCCTTCTTTCGTTCCCCCTCTGCAGTTAGATTTTAGGAATATATAAGTAATAAAATTAAGTAAATTAAATTAAACAAAACCAGTTAGACACAGAATTATTAATTCCACTATTCTAAATAGTTTTCCCATAACACTTCATAGTAATTTCAAAATAAAATACAAATTTCCCAAACTTTGAGGACGTCAGGAGACCACTGCATTACTAAAGTCATGATATGATACATGCTGCCTCTATTATTTGCCTGAAAGAGCCATTATCTTGTTATGAAAGAATAAACAGAACGGCTTAACATCGTGTGGCTTTCCACGGTTTCTAAGTTTCAATTTTTTTATAGATGTAAAGATAGTACTGGCCCAGAAAATTTGTTTCATGTATTCAAGATCATCTGTCTGCACCTGCAGACAATCTGAAAAAGAAAACAAAGCCTTGGAGGTGTGAGTTATCCCATATATCTCAGTCAGTCCAGGCCAAAATTTGCCATACCTCAAGCACACTACTTTCTTCTCTCAGCTCAGAGCGCACCAGTACTGTCTTCTCCAAAGCTAGGTGTGACTCACAATATCTTCTGCTAGACAGACCAGGGAAAGGTGTCTCACTAATGAGGAGGCAAGGCACTGTAGCAACGGTTGTCACACTGCTCCTCAAGCAAACTTGGTTAAGTAAGGATTTATTTTTAACAGGTTGTCTGAGCAACACCAGAGGAACTAAAACACTGTGCTGTGAATCAGATGTCCTGAAACATACATAGGAAGACTCAAAATATTGAACATTCTTAATATATTGCAATATTAGTTAGATTTTTCCAGTCGGTGTCACAGCTGTCCGTATTTTTAGTGAGAGGTGGAATAAGAATCAGAGATATTTCAGAGTGATAAAATAGAAAGAAGCATTGATGGAGCCTGGAAATTTGCTACTGAAGAATATGAGTGAAGCATACATGTGAAATACACAGTACACTCACTGCAGTAAATCAGCTTTATGAAAAAAAATATATTAGCCAAAGATTAGGACACAGGAGAACTGATGAATGAATCCTTTGATTTCTCATTTTAAATGGATTTGTGAATTGGAACCACTGTAAAGTCCCATCTTGTAAAAATACGTAGTCTTTAAAATGAGATCAAAAACATTGTAGCATTTATTTAATAATATCTCAACTCACTCATTCAAACTCTTAATACGTGGACAAAATGTCACACAACAGGATCAACCTAACACTCCTGACCAAGTCACCTCAGGGCTTCTAAATCATATATTGTTTCCACAATGAACTCCAAGCTCCAAATCTCAGTTCCCTCCTAAACCCAGACACAGATATTACCTGTACATGCCTCTACTGCTCCTGCTACTAAACCAATGGTTTTGTTCCAACTTTCATCAATTCTCATCCACTATTCTCTTCTTTCTAACTTCCTCCCAATCTCTACCATATCTCTTCATAGTTCAGTTCTTTCCCATTTCGGAGAAGCTACATCAAACATCACAACCTGCCTTCAAATCCTCTCTGTCACCTCATCAGTACTCTATCCAAATCTTCTCTGCCCAACAGATGTTTGTCAAATATTTGTGTGTATTCCTCTTAGTATGTTGTCTCCCTTTTCTCCATTCCTGGCCCAATTCTCCTCTTCCAGTAGTACTTAAAGGACATAATAATCCCTGCAGTTTCTCAAGAAGACAGAAAAGAGGCATAAACCCACAAGACCTTTATCCTCGCTTTCTACAGCTGAATCACTCCACCTACAAAAATTTCAATTGGTATCACCCATGAAGATGACACAGTTTTATCTTTCTAGATCTATCTTGATAAGGAAGCTGAAATGTTGAGTCTCCCATCACGCCTTGTGAATGCCAAGCTATCAAGTTCCACATGGCTATAACAGAGTCCTTAGCTACATTTATCCAACAACTCTCTAGAATTCATGCTCATCATAACACATAGGTGATAGGTCACTATGAGCTATAATACAGATATCTTTGACATTGATCATTTTCTGCCTTCTGTCTCAGATGTAATGCTAATTTGCCTGTACAATGTGTAAGACATACATATGGGTTTTTTCTATCACTGGTCCAGTTAACGCTCTCAAGAGTTTGGAAACCTGCCTTTCAGTGCCCAGCTTTTCACTGATGTGCCATTTTTACTCATAATGCCTATCACAGCAAAAATCATTCTTCATGACTATGACTTTGACCATGTTGCTTTTCTCTATCAGTCCTGAGAAGAACAATTAATTGGTTTTCACTTCCCCACTGTGAAGAGGAAACTTCTTCCCTATTAATTTTCATTTCATATCAAGAAGTCAATGCTGAGTTGCTCGTTTACATCAGTTTCTACTCTCCGTGTGCCAAACAGGTATTTTTATGCTTTCTTCTGTGCTGTTTATCACAAGTTATGTGCACCTGCAAAGTGACTTCATTATTTTCCTTGAAGACCCTCGTCTGCTGTTCTGGCTACAAAACATATTAGACACAAGAAAGCTGCCAATAAGCCGAAAAGCACTGCTAATCAGGCTGACAAACTGTGTTTTGTTTATTTAGACTTTTCTAACTCTCCGGTTCATCTCTTACTTCATCCCAAACCAAGATTGCAAGAGCTGTGCACAGAGATGCATTCTTAATTTGCCTACCACAGCCAAGATCCCACAACTAAATACCTTACACACTGCTATACAGAAACAATCTTTCAAGTGAATCTGATGTCCTTTGTTCTACATGAGCCGGTTTAGGCTGTTGTAGAAACCACCTTAACTTCCCTACTCGAGTTTTGCAACTTCAGCTGCACTCCCTGCACACAACGCAATTACTCTGGACTGGACTAAAACTAGACAACTAGAAAATGGCAGCTGATATAGCTTATTGTTTCTTAGTTAAGAAATAGCCTGGAAAGCTAAAACTCCAACAGCCAAACGAAGCCTTTCTCCTCACCATTTTTCTACTGCCTTACTGAAAAAAACCACAACTTTTTTTTGATCTTCAGCTAATATCTCAAATTACAAAGAACAGGTATACATTTCACTAGATACCCTTTAACAACAATTTTCATGGAGACAAGAAAGACATCTTACTCAACTACTATCTTACGCTCAACTACTATCTTACGCGACCAAGACCTGAAACACTGGTGCTTGGCAAGAAATACATTGTACACCTCCATCTCCACTGCCTTATGCTCAAGGCAATTTACTAACTCAGCCAGCTGATAAAATAAATACTGCTGATTCAGGCTAAAACAGCTCATATAAGCACATATCTCCTGATACCCTACTTGTAGAAAATTGCATTATTTAATATATCAGAAAGCAATCAGATGAGTACTATTTCAGGAATTAAACATTAGAATTAAAACAAGTCTGAGGTTATTTTCTTATAGTAATAGTCATATTCAACTAGAAAAAGACAAATGGTGAGTTCTGGGGATGAAGATGGGAAATTACTCAGCTCGCTTTTTGCTTTACAGATAATTGGGTTTTAAATAAACCTCACACTTTCAAAATCAGGGTTCCTGGCAAAAAAGGATAGGAAGATCATTACTTTTCCTGCATATAGCCTATTTTTACATCCACAACAAAAAAAGTAATTTAGAGAAGTCACATTTGTGAAAGATTAGAAGATCATTCAAGCAGTGAACAACAAGTTAAGAGAAAAAAAAATCCAAGAAAATTAAAAGCATTAATATTTCCCTTTGTGCTATCCATTGGGCTCACTACCCAAATCTATATATAGGAACACCTACCTGATATTTAAGGTATAGTGGATAATAGATATTCTTGTGTTAATAACTGCCAATTTAATAATTATCAAGCATATAAATGTGAGTTATGAATGTAATGGATATTTAATAAGGCTAAATTCATACACTGCTGTTTGGCCTTATTACATTTTCCCCTTCTTAAAAAAATACCTAAAAATTTCATTGTGTAAAGGTAAGAAATGACAAAGAGCAATAAAACTCCTCTTCCAGCAGAAGAGTGACCAGACATTTCTAATATACGCAGTTTATTATTCAAAGACTGATACAAAATGAACTTTAACACATTTCTCATAGAAATGCCAACTTCATTCCTTCTGTTTCACAAGCATCAGAAACCACTGTCTTCTCACTATGCATTTTCCCCTAATAAAGAGTTAAAAGAAGTAATTGCATTTGCAATCTTGTGCTTTGCCGTTTCAGAGCACTTAGTGATGCCTACCTCTCCAAAAGGAGAACAATCAGCAAAGAAGAGACTTCTGTAAAAGAAATCTCTCAACATCTCCCAAGAAGTTCAAATAACTTTCATTCTTGATTTTGCTGACCTGGGAGTCCTAGGAGCTTGCTATATTTAAGGTGCTACTACAATAGAGTTCGAACTGAAATGTTCAAATCCATCTTTTACTGAAGTGCCAGAGCCCCATCAATCACATATGAACTTTGACTAAAACTGAGGTTTTCCATTACCAGAAAAATTACAGAATGAGATGCAAGCAAAATGCGAAGAGGTGAAAAATCATCCCTTTGGTGATGCGACATACTAACATGCTTAATCCTGCATGCGGAATGGTCAGAGAACAAAGTTACAAATTATCAATTACCTCATGCAAGTTTGCTTGCCTGGAATTCATACCATTACATAAATCTTTCATCAGCTACAGCTGTAGAAATTCTAGTTGTGTATTTTAAGCACTAAAGCAGAATTTTAACTCTATTTGCAGCCTGAACACTGTCCCTTTTTAAGAACATAATCTTAATTAGGTGAAGCTTTAAGCAAATACATTTTAAAAGAAACCAGACTATGAAATTATAACCTCAAAACTGTTTTAATTAAAGCCATCTAAAGATACATTCTTGAGTCAAGTAATAAATATTTCTTTATACTGTTAAGATTTCAGGACAAACAAATCCTAAGGAAATATCTGATGTTGATTATTATATGCAAACACCAGAAAACCAGTAGTAAGATTAAACCATTACACTTAACCTGTTAATTAAAAAGAAACATTTAAAAGTCCATCTAATGAACAAAGTTATTTACCAGCATGCTTTGTTCCAATAATGATCTACCTTCAGAAAGAAACTTCTTTTCCAAAACATTCTTCTCTTGGAAGAATCTCTTGCAAAATATTTACAACTCTTATTTCAAATAAGAGCACCAAGACATACATGAAATGTGTTGATTACTGAATCTTTCATTAGGAGATTTCTTTCCATTAGCATCTTTTCCCCGACACCATATTTGGGGTGAGAAATAACCACATTCAGTTTGCATATTTCTGAGCACATTTCCTCATATCCTCACATCCACGCTGTACAAAATTCAAGTTCAGGCCCAAATTTAAACCCCAGTGATGCCTTTTGACTGTGTCAGTAAAATTCACAAAGGTACTGCAACCAACAGGCTTCAGGTTGAACGAATATAAAAATGAGTAAAGTTTTCTACCAAAATGCAGACTTGTAAAACCAACAGCGTGTTTCCCACAAGATTTTCATACCTGAAGCCAACTGCCTCCATACAAAAAAAAAAAAAAATTTCAGAAAATTGGGAGCAAGTCTCAGACACTAAAAATGCATAGCATTCAGCTAGGGGCTACTAACATATATTAAAAGCATGAATTTCACCGTTGATAAACAGGCATTTATAAGTTTGCTCACATATACAAACAAGATAATATTATTCTTTGGTAACATTTGCAATTTTGATCAAATCTGAAAATTTGATGTTGCTTAAATGTATTTCATCTCACAAAATAATTTTTTGCATACGTTCCTATACTGGCTGCATTAACTTGCAGTTTCAGTACAGGATGGGGGATGATGTGACTGAGAGCTACCCGGCGGAAAAGGATTTGGGTGCACTGGTTGATACGAAGCTTGACATTAGCCGGCAGTGTGTGCTTGCAGCCTAGAGGGCAAACCGTGTCCTGGGCTGCATCCAAAGGAGCGTGGCCAGCAGGGCGAGAGAGGGGATTCTGCCCCTATACTCGTCTCTTGTGAGACCTCACCTGGATTATTGTGGACCTGTTGGAACGGGTCCAGAGGAGGGCTACAGGGACAATCAGAGGGCTGGAGCACTGAAAGACTTCAGGTTGTTCACCCTGGAGAAGAGAAGGCTCCGAGGAGACCTTGTAACAACCTTCCAGTACCTGAAAGGGGCTACAAGAAAGCTGGGGAGGGACTGTTTACAAAGGTTTATAGTGATAGGACTAGGAGCAATGGGTATAAACTGGAGAGGGGCAGGTTTAGACTAGATATACAGAGGAATTTCTTCACAATGAGACTAACAACCTGGCACAGGTTGCCCAGGGAGGTTGTGGACGCCCCATCCCTGCAAGTGTTCAGGACCAGGCTGGATGGGGCCTTGGGCAGCCTGATCTAGTGGGACATGTCCCTGCCCATGGCAGGAGGCTGGAAATGGATGATCTTTAAGTTCCCTTCCAACCCAAACTATTCTATGATTCACAAAAAAATGATGCACCTTGAGATCCACCTTCTTTAGGCTCTGCAAAAGACAACCTGGTTACAGAAAACAAAAAAAACCCAACAACAACAGTCTTGTCAGACAACATTTGTATCAGAGACTTAGTGACAGATTGCAAAATTCCTTCTCTTGCTAGAGCACAGAAATCACTTTAATTAAAAAAGAACAGTTTTTATGTCCTCTTACAGAAATGTGGAAACAAAGCATTAGCAGAAATCCCTAAGCAACATTTTCCTACAATTTTAGAAGGCCTACAAGGATACAATGGCTTAAAGAACTAACAAAAAAACAAAGACATTTCCTCTCAGGACTTTCAGGACTGTTGCCTTTGCCCTTATCAGTAAATGAGCTTTCATATGTGACAGCCGGTGTTCAACAGGATTCAGACTATTTAAAAAATCCACACCTACTCGACATTTATTTGCTGGAGGGAGACTTATGACACTTTCTCGCTCTTTGTCACTGAAATATAAAAAGCTACAGCATCAATTGCAGATATGGAATTTGAAGCCTCTCACTCTTTCAATGGCAGGCTTTTAGTGGGGTAGAGAAATAAGCCAACATTTTTGCTAGAGGAAGGAAACAGCAACTATCATCACATATTTAAATATATTCAACTAAGCAAGATAGATACACAGATTATGAAATGAAAGGTATTGTACTAGTTAATTGAAAGACTTCCAGAGCTCTAGGAAAACAATACCTAATGAAAACAATAGCAACTAAAAGTTCACTTGTGTAAACAACACCAGTGACCCACAGATTCGAATGGGTGTTCTGCAGGCTGAGAGAAGCAAGATATGAATAGGGCTAAAAAAACAACTGAACTAACAGACGTTAAGTTTCTAGCATTTGCCTAAGACAGAAGAGTGACACAATCTTTTAAACATTATAATCCTTAATCAGCTTTTAGACTACACTTTGTTATATTAGAACTCACAGTCAATCCACGATATTAAACCACTGCTAGCTCTCCAGATATTATCTTTATAGAAGCTGTGCATTATCACAACATTGGAATGCCTTCCTTCAGATTCAGATGTTTCTGTTAAAAGCAAGCAGGAGCTGAGATTTGGATAAATGAATTTAAAAGATTGTCTGTAAACATGTGGCTACAGAAAGGAGAACGGGTATAGCTGAAAAGGGACAAGTTAAAAGGATAAAAGAGGTTGCATTGCAAATAAAACTATTAATTTCAAAGGAAATCTATCCAAGTGCAATATTTAACATCATTAGCTAAAGCAACACAGCCTGAAGTTAGAGAAATCCATAAAACATCTCTCTTGTGATGTTTTCTAGTGGAAAATGTAATTTGGCACTTGCTACAGAATGAGTTCAACATTCCTGCATCATATTATCTGTTGGCTCGATTCCTAAATTGCTACATCTGGAGAAACAGCAAGAGATCTTGTTGTTGCTCCTTGATGCAAATAATTCTACCAAAGGACTGTCAAGACACTAGTTACCAAGTAAGAGACTTTGGAACACAGGGATAATTTTAGGTATACCCACAACTTCTTGCTGAGTACATTTCTCCATCAGGCAACATGCACTACAAATGGAGAGGTTTTTATTCTTTCCAGAACAATGCTATGAAGTTTTGATTTGTTCTAGTGTTTAAAAGAACGCGGACCATGCACTGTCTTTCATAATATACACAATGTTATTAAAAGCTGGAGGCTCTTCTTGTAAAAGCTGCTCTGCTCTAACCAGTTAATGCTGGATTCCCTAAACCCCTTACAAGGTTCATGAAAAGTCAATATATAAAAGTAAGTATTCTCACTCTGCAAATTAGTAGGCTCTAGTTTGTTATAGGATCGTTGCAAATGAGACTTTGCTGTCTATCAACCAAGAACAGATGACTGATCTTCAAATGAAGCAGCTCTGAATAAGTCCCAGAGTTTTTCTAACACTTGTTGGCTTCATTAAGGATACTCCTTTTTCATCTTTTAGAATACTTTTGGCAATGAATATTAGAATGTAATACCTCATGTAGTACCGCCTGCCTAATTTCAATGAGATTTTTTTTAAGTACCTGGAGAAAATATTTAAAGTCTGCAGGTGTATCAATTTTGTGTTGATTATTAAATAAAAAAGCAAAATTAGTTGCTAATTTATTTAAGAAACTAGCAATTACCTCTGCTAAAACTAAGTATTTTAATAGTTGTTCAGGCTTATTAATATGAGAATTCCTCAAACAATGAATTCTTGCAAACTCTTTTTGGAGAGCTGCAGCAGAAGTGGCATTTGCAGGTGCATGGAACACATGTACTACACAGGAAAAGTCAGGAGTTCAGGGGACAGCAAGACTCCAGATCAAAATAATAGCTACATCAGGGCAGTCACCTTTCCTGAAGTCCATTTGTCCATAAAGTCTGACAGCTCTGTTTTTATAAAATATAAACGTGATGTTCACATTTCTGCTATTCCTCATATGTCCAACCCAGGATCCTCCAAACTAAATGGGTCAAAGACTTAAGTGGAGATCTCCAGTACAGGGTCTGGTGTGGCTCCAGGTAAAAAGAGGGAAGAATCACTGCAGCACTACAAATGCACCTCATCATACAAGACAGCCAACACAATGTAGGACTAGTGTTCAGAAGTCTAAATCTTTCATATAGAATCATAGAACCATAGAATAATCAGGTTGGAAGAGACCCACCGGATCATCGAGTCCAACCATTCCTATCAAACACTAAACCATGCCCCTTAGCACCTCGTCCACCCGTGCCTTAAACACCTCCGGGGAAGGGGACTCAACCACCTCCCTGGGCAGCCTGTTCCAGTGCCCAATTACCCTTTCTGTGAAGAATTTTTTCCTAATGTCCAGCCTAAACCTTCCTTGGCGGAGCTTGAGGCCATTCCCTCTTGTCGTGTCCCCTGTCACTTGGAAGAAGAGGCCAGCACCCTCCTCTCTACAACCTCCTTTCAGGTAGTTGTAGAGAGCAATGAGGTCTCCCCTCAACCTCCTCTTCTCCAGGCTAAACAACCCCAGCTCTCTCAGCCGTTCCTCATAAGACCTGCTCTCCAGCCCCCTCACCAGCTTTGTTGCTCAAAAGCAACAAAGCTCTCAAGGCAACCAGCATGTCACGCATCAAATGCATGACAAGCTTGAAACAACAGTCCTAAAATATCAACTGCCCATTTCATTTCATCACCTGATAAGACATGAATAATACGTAAAAAAATACTATTACGTACTTTACTTTCCGTATTATTATGGAAAATGTGTTGCTTACGAACACAACTGTAGTACTGTAAAACTGCAGTAAACTCAGGTGAACCGGCAATAAATTAAAATGAAAACTAAATTAATCCAAGATGACTCAGCTTCAGAGGTCATTTTATTACATAAGAATCTCAGCTTTCCAGTCAGGAAAAAAAAGTCATGTTCACCAAAAGGGAAGATTTAAAGTAAAATTCCAAAGATAATTAAAAAAATCACACACAAACCCAAACCAAAAATACAAACCCCACACATGCAACCCCCTAAACAACCAAGCCCCATAAAACACAACAACCTCTCCAAAACTCAAGAACAAGATGACAAACAAAAAAGACTAAAAACATAGCAGTTTAGTTTTTTGTATGGGGGATATGAGAAGTCCTGTTCAAGGTTTTTGCATGCTGGGATTAGCAATACTGTAATTTACTCATTCTGACAACACAAGGCAGAGCTGAAGAGCAGGGTGAAGTAGGTTTTCAGTTACTTTTCCTGAAAGACAACTTAGTCTTCAAAATCCACGTGCAACAAAAAGTGTCCCACAGAATTTGTATCACAGAACTAAGTGTTCTCAAATTACTAAAAACATTCTGGCCAAAGCTAAGGAAAGGGAGGTGCTGATGTTTCTACAGTCTTGTGATCGACCTTGTCAACAGTTAGAGCAAAGTCATCCAAAATCCACTGAAGTCCAGAAAAGCCTGACCTACCTACTCATCCAAAGAGTATAGAATACAAAGACAGGCAACTGTGTCTTTTTCATTTACAATAAAACAAAACAAAACAACAACAAAAAGGCAAAATCACAAAACACAAGCAAACAACTAACACAGTACTGCTCAGGACATCATGGTTTTTGTCAATTAGCATGCAGCACAAAACATCACTTTTTCATTTTACAAACAAGGAAACCTAGAGACACGCACCCGTATGTAATGCTGCAACTGGAATCAGTGCTACTCTTTCATTTTCAATAAAGCAAAACAAGAAGGGACTGCCACAGCTTCCTCCTACTAAGCGGAAAGCATTAACAAAATACTGATTGTTTAGTGTATTGCTTTCAGGGAATACCAGCCATTCAAACTTAGATGTAATGTTATCTGGCTTGGCTAAAATATAAAAAGTGAAAAGTGAATATATCCTTTGGGATTCAACAGGCAGTCTGCAGAGTTTTCCTTCCATGACAGTGGAAACTGAATGTAATAGAGAGTAACTCTTTCCAGTGCATTTATTTAGTTCTTAAATGGCAGGTTTAAAAATCAAAAGCTGTTCTGTTTTACTCCTGGATCTTCCCTTCTTCTGAGTAAAAACAACAATTAAGAATAATTAAAAAACCCAAACAACTTATGCAAAGTAAAATTAAAAATTTCACATACAGAAGAAAGCCGTATTAGGCAATAATCTCTGATCTTCAAGTAAAAACACCACATGCACCCAATCTAACCCATTATAAGGATACACTTTGGTTTTACAGAAAGAAATCTCAAAACACTTACATTTGCAGCAAATAAACAAAAAGCAAAGTAATCCCACCTTCTTTGTTATAATTCTGTCCTTCATCCAATTTTTAGAGTTAAGTCCAGCCTTCTCATTTAGCCAAGATTTCTCTTTTGATGTTTTTATAATATTCTGAAGAACGATCCTTAAAATATTCTTCATGTGTACAGTTGTAAGAAGTAGTGAATATAAAAATATTGTGCAGAACTAAAACCTAAAAACAGTTTCTGTGCAACAACTACAGTGAAAAACTACTTAAATGGAGTATTTTTGGTGTACTGGCATATGAATTCAAGCAGTAATGACCAGCAGTGATAAGATGTTCTAAAGAAACAAGACAGACCATACTTGTGACAGGAACAAGATAGGCCAGATCAAGTTTCACCTAATTAGGCAAGGCTGCAGTAGTGGAGTTCTGCTACTCTCTTGTTGGGCAATAGTAATCTTTGTTTGATATTATAATAATGACAAACAGTAAGAATTAATCTTAAATAAATTTACATATAAGGCTCTGTCTGTCTCCAAAGGGACAGAAGTCATTTTCCTATTGAAGGGGGCAGTGACATGAGCAGAAGTCCCAAGAACAAGTGATCCTAACAGCTATCAGAAGACAATTCCACGACACATTTTCTTAAATTAGGAAAATGTTTTAAAGACCAACCACCTTAAAAACAAAACAAATGACAATAACAAATCCACCATGTATTTATGCCTAAAAATACTACAGTTCAAGCACTGCTCCATTCTTGGCAGAGTCTTTCTTCTTACTGGACATAATTCAAGCAGCAGAGAATATAAAATGGTAAACTATGTTTCTCATGTCAAGGGACAGCGAATGTTTATCCTCTCTCCTGTCAACACTACACAGGATCCAGAGTGGGGAACAGACAGAGATGGCACCAGCAGTGCTCTTACTCTACACTTGCAGGAGCAAAGTATATTCTCTAGCCTGACCCATTCCCTTAACAAAGAAAATGTAGAGAAAGAATGGGTAAGGGACTCAAGGAGGGGAAAGAAAAAGGCAAATAAATCCAACCTACACTATAAAACGTCAATAGAACTTGAACAACCCACATCTCTTAAACCAGAGCTAGGGGCTACATTTTCTGTGCAGCACGTCACACGTAAACTGCTAGAAGAGAAAAGTAAAGGATTCTTAGCTTCAGAATTGATACATTGCTCTTCTCTATGAGCAGCAAGAGAGAAGACAAAGTTTGTCAGATACCGTATTTAGCCTGTTTCGACATTTAGAAATAGTATTCTCCTCCCTTAACGTACTTTCTTGGTAACAAAAACATTCTGATCCCATGCAGTATTCCTTCCTCCTCAGCAAACATGTATCACGTTGAGAGGTTTATTGAGAATATAATTGGTAGAATCATTTCAGACTTGCATAGCACTGCAACTTAAAAAAATTAACCTGTTAGCAACTCAGAACATCATAAATAGATGATAAACTGGATGATATTTCTTAAAAGAGAAGGGTTGCTTTGCTTTTGGGAGGACAAAGAAATCTAAACTAATTGTTCTCCAAAACCAGATTGTATCTTTATCTGTCAGAAAAACAAACTCTGTCACATGGATAAACATTTCAGAGGAAACGCTAGGCCTATATTAACACATATTGTGCCACTCTTCCAACTATGCCTAATGGCTGAATTTTTCTAAACAAACCCCCCAAATTTAAAAAAGCCTCACCTGGAATAGAACAGAGCAATACATGGATGAGAGAAGAAACATACAGAAAGGTTCAACTCTAAAGCCCACGATCCCTACTGGATAATCATGTTCTTTCAAAAGAAGACTATTAAGTAAAACAAATATACGCGTCACTGAAGTTCCCCTTTATCCTGTCACCTCCCTTCTGTCACCTCTCCCTCTCCCTGTACCTGAAAACACCTATATGTAGTTTGTTAAATCAGATAAATAATAAAAGCAACACAAGCACACGGCAGCCCCTTACTGCCTCTCATATAGGCCACAGCTGTGTCATCTCCATACTGAGTACCCAATCCAGCGCAGTGATTTACAACTGTTACTGCTAAGTAGGTAAACATAAATCTAGCATATACATACAGAGATAAGGATATCGCAACCTCGGATTGCTTAATGTATTCTAAATTAAAGAAACAAGGGGATTTTTCCTCCGAAAAATATGAATCCACAGATTATGTAAATCACTTAGTGGGAAAGTAAATGCAGTGTATGATCCTACTGAAGCATTTTAACACGAAGATACTTAGGACCTCTGAAAGCCACAAGGAATTATGCAAGAAAAAGAATATAAAGTAGAACTGAAAGAATAATTCCCTAAGATGTACACAACTTTACATAAAATATCTACACAAAATTTAAAAATTACTTAACAGACAGCTATAGATTAAAATTGGGGGAGAGGAAGCTAGGAGGAGGGGATGTTTTTTGGAAGGGATTTTATCAACTGGTCTCCAAATTATGTTAGAAACACAGCAGCATCCTAACTCCCCAGCACATCGGACTGTGTATTCTGGTATGACTACAGACACTAATATATGAAACATACATAGCTACATGACAACATCCACATTTTTGCCTTCTTTCACATACTTGGAGACATCTTTTCTCACAAGAAAACTGCAGTACTTAACAGGACAAGGCGGGTGACTGAATGACTTTGGTCTCCACTTCAGGTGGGGAAAGGAAGACAGAAGGTTTATAAAGAAATTCAGACACAATGAGAACACTCTCATCCCTGAGCACTGGAAGAACCTGTAGAGAGCTCACTGCTTGAAAAATTTCTATATCATTTGTGAGATAATAAGAAAAAGCTGACCAAAAGCTTTCTTCTATTTCTGAAAAGATACAGGCAAGTACATGCACATTCCAGATCAAAAGTACTTGTTATTTTGTGCCAAGGCTTCTCAGTCCTTCAGAACTCAGAGAGTGAGCTGAACAGTATTTGGTATCTTCAGAAGACTGGGGGAAGGGAGCAGCAATAAATGGAAGTAATCCAGTAATGTGCTGAAGACTCAAATCACTAAGATTTGTTAGGTTGAATGTTATACAACATTCAGAAACTCAAAAATACCATCTCAGAAACACTGTATAGTAAATCCTCTCATTCAGTGTGTCTTTTTACGTCTCTTAAAGTGTTTCCTCAGACTATAATTTTGTACCATAGAAACAAAAAAATCCAGTATAAAAAGGATATCAAAGTAGTCTAAGGGTTGGTAAATGTGAAAATGAATCAAATTTGAAAGTTCTTTAGGATTAGCTAAAAATGAGCAAAAGCACAGATGTTAATGCATAAATTATCACAATGTAAGTATTTGTGTTTGACTCCAAAATAACACTGAGGTAAATGGAACAGTTTATAATTCAGAGTTTAAACCAATTTAAATCTTCTTCAGCACTTTACCTCCCGTCAGTTCTACAAAAACAAATACTATTGCTCTCCACCATCTGAAAAAAAGTAAAAAAATAGTGCTGCAGTCAGGAATTTGGGGCAGGGGGATGGGGGTAGCAGGCATTGCAAGCAACAGACTTGAAACTGCTTTGTTTCAACGTGAAGCTTGAATGTTTATAACATATTCCCATACTCAACAAGCTCTTGCTGAAGTGGTAGTGAATGACAATAAAATGGTAAATCCACTGCAGTGGTAGTACACCAAGAAGCTACTCAGAAAAAAGACTGAAAAGATTTCCAGGTGGCATAGGCTAGAACAGACATCAATCCGTGTGATATGATTTTAAAATAATTGCATTGATCCTGACATGGTTTAGAAGTGTAATAGAGAACAGCATTACAATTTTTTTTTTCTGCTATTAGAAGTACACGAGTCAGACTTGCAGCTGAAATTTTCTGAAATTTAGATAACTTGGGACAATAAAGCAGTATATAAGGAACTCAAGCATCAGGCATGCTAAAACATTCAGAGCTGCATGCAGAGACAAAGCTGCACATAGAGATGTACTTCATAGTTTACTTTTATAAGATGTTGTTCAAAAATTCAATAATCTCCCAAAGTGTACATGCAGTCCAAATGTTTGCAGCCTGAACAGTAATTAACCCATTTGTTAGCCTGCAGAATCATCCAAAATTTCAATTGCAAGAACTTTCCATTTTTGAACACCCACCAGGAAAACCTAACCGCTTTTCTGTCAATATATCTGAATATCAACTTGAACACCAAGAACTCCATTTGACTATTTCTAAGTATATATTTGACTAAGCTGAGTATCTAACATGCCCATGTATAACAAAAATTATCTTATGAGATTTGTAGGAAATGGCTGTAGGTTCACAAGTGTTAGCGTTTTCTCAGATGCCCAACTAAGTTACCTGAACTGTCAGTGGGTAACTGACAGGTTCAGGCAAGTAATCACCGTTTGAACTGTTTAATAGAGATGCTAGGTTCCTATGCTGGCCACATGATCACACGGTATATGCTCTGGTTATCACATTCTTCTCTCTACAAAGTTCTAACAGCCTGCCAACCATCTTACAGACATCAATCATGCCATAACAATGTACAAATAAAGCCTCCTTAGAAATCTTTTCAAGGGTGTGATTGAGATATTACTAACATTCATTAAAGACATATTATGACAATGCTTTGAAATTAAGGAATTTGAAAACCTCTGTCTCCAGCTAGAGGGGACAGATTTCGGTCAGGTTTTGACCAACACGCTGGTTAAGATTTTACAAGCTAGCCAGATACACTTTCTAAAGTTTGGCTCTTTCAAAAGTAGTAAGCATGAAGAAGGAGGTAGGAAAAAAAGACGTCGATCTACATTCAGTGTACCATAAGTATGTTAAAAGTATTATCTTCAGAACAGGAGTAACAATGCAAACAGCTGCAGTACTGTCCTGAATTATAAATTAGACAAATTGCATTAGGAAACAAGATTTAAAAGGATTTTCTCATGGAAACATGCATTCAAACTTATGTATATTCAACTTAAACTATACCTGCTATTCTAAACTAAGAATTAATCCAAATTCTTTGAGAAATTTTAAAAAAATATATTTTATATGCAGGTAAGCCTGTACTTAATGGCTATGGTAAACTTTGCTAGTCTCAAACCACCTATTTCTTTCCCTTTAAACATCAGAGAACAACACAGGCAATACTCTTGCCCACATATTAATAATGCAACCCCATCTACTGCTTTTTTCATCTAATACTATAACTCTCAAAAATTGCCAGCAGTCCACCTTAGTAGGTCTGGACAGGTACATTCTGGCTTTTAGGAGAGCAACAGTCACTGGTCTTGAAGTGCCAAAAATTTGTGTTCTGCTATACTGGCAGCCAAATTAATTCAGATACTAGTCAATGCATTGTGCTTGTGTGCACTGAGTCAGTCCACGGGACTGGAGAAAGACCTTGGGCACTGCACTGTTTTCTTGTTTTGGTTTTAGAGAGCAGGGAAGTTACTCTTCTTTGCCACATGGCCCTGGACTACATACCAAAATCATCTAGCTATATCTCACCATATTCATTCACCACCATAGAGCTGTTTCAGGCTGAAAAATTCCAACAACCTAAACTGATAAAACTGATTATATCCTTCCTGCAATCTACACGTTTCTACCCTTTTTCATGCTGGTTCCAGTGCTCATCTGACCCCGCACTGACTTGGTTTCAGTGTGCTCAGCTGGCAGGAAAAGTTACCTGGCAAGAAGATAAAAAAAAAAAAAAAAAGCAAAAACGCAAACAAGTTCCTGCTGAGTTCGCACACTGAAAGAGCTCAGCACAGAATCAAACACCAGCGGCAATCCAAAAGAGGGGGCTGCAGGGAGGCAGGACTGCAGCAGCCCCTGCAGTTACACCCATTTCACCTGCACAAAACTGAACCCTCATTTTCCCCTCATTCTCAATTTATAAACAATAATTTGGACTTGTGAAAGCTGAAATCCTTTCGTCAAACTTAAAGCAGACATAAGGATACAGAGGTTAAATACGGTGTCTGCAACATATGCAAGTTTAGATTAGATTGCTTCCTGCTGAAGCTGGAATTCCTTAAATAAGATAATTTTACAGTTACAGACTCCTTCACACATAAATAGAATTCTACTGCTAAGCAAAGCAATGAATTGGAAACTAAAAAAATCTTAATTGTACTTCCACTAGTGAAGAAGTAGGCTAAATTATGCTGTGAATCTCAGAGGATAAAGAAATTATGGAAAGAAATTGGAAGGAATGCAATACTGCAAGGGGGAGGGCAAAGTGACAGCAGACTAACAACTGCCACCTAGGTTTAATTGTTTTTTCTTTTTTCTTTTTTTTGGTCCCAACTTTATATCTGTTTCTCAGGATTTCCTCAAATCCTGAGACAGACATTTTACCAAATAAAAACAGTAAAACAGTAATTCCTGTTTCAAGGAAAACATAATAAAGTGTTACTGGATACCCAATACAGATGTGAAAACTGGTGAAACCATAACTTATCCCTGAAGCAACAATGTTTCTGCACTGCAGAGAACCTTAGTTTCATTTCACTGATCTACTCATCTCCTAAAGAGCCAGAGAATAAAATTCAAAATACGTCACCTGGGGTACAGCTCCACAATAAACTGAACTGAATAAATAAAAATACTGAAAGGGCGAGACTACACTTTCCTATCCCCTTTTCTGTTATCAATCTCAGCCAAGCAGTCTGCTCCCTCCTGTAACACAGACAATACAATAGTCACAACGTAATCTGATTTAATGCCTTAGACTGGCAAAATATACACATACATGCATGTATGTGTGGGTACATGTACCTCTTCAGCATTCTTTGGATACAATTAATTTTTACATTTTTAGTGGCAGGGATCAGTGCACCGAGACAAGCAGTGCGATCCATTCAAAGCAAATGGTGGGAATGAGCAGAAGGAAAAGGAAACGGCCTCTTCCACCGGCCCCAGGAAATGGTTAACCCAACTCATCCCTATTGTGAAACCTCAGCCCTGAAAGGAATTCACTTGCTCGAACTTCCTACTGCACCACAAGGATAAACCTGCACTCTCCAATACAAGCAACATTACATGTACTTGCTTCTAAGCAAGATTTAAGACAATTAATAGAGTTAATTAAAGTTTCAGTAAAGTGACTGGACATTTCTGTTCAAAACAATTCTTGTTCTCGACTGAGCAATTGTTATGCCTGCTTGTCTTCTGAGATACTGTAGAATTTGTGCTCTGTCCTCCTGGTAGCATTGTTGCTTTTGACACATAAATCTACTTCTCAAGGATGGTGTCAATTATTGCACTATATAATTCTATTATCATTGGTCCAAACTCTGAAGCTTAAAACATTGAGTACATTCCATAGACATACTGCCTAATACATTAGAGATTATTGGTTTAATTGATTCTAACGACAGATTTCCAAACTACCATAAAAAAGTACTGACCTGAAGTGGTAAAATTAGTATTTGATAATATTTATTTACTTTCAAATCTTACAATGTAAGAATCGGTGATATAGGATTCAAGTCTGATGGAAAAGTTGCCCACAAAAGAAGTGAAGAAAGACATTTGAAATCAACTAATAATTTATCATTTTCCAATTTTAAAAAAAAAAAAAATCTCATTTTGCTAGGGTCTAACACAAGCTCAAGAATCAATCTCGTATATCCCAGGCTAGCATATACAGTTTGAGTTGAAGTACTTTGAGATATCCTGTATTAGTAATTAATGTATGGCTATGCTAAGCTTTTAATTTAGACAAACACATAAGACTTGTAAATTCCAGCAGTGAGTCATTATAGAAAGGGAGCCAGACAACTCCCCTCCCCCAGTTAGGCAATAATTTCTTGCTTCTCCAAACCTCCATTCTCAACAATTATTTTTTATTTTTGAAGCTGCCTCCAGCTCTTAAGGAAAAAAAAACATTTAAAAAGACAATAAATGTGAGCTTTGGTTTAATATCAGGCATTAGACTCAAATACTTTAAAAAAGGCAACATTTTTGTTGTATGAATGGACAACTCTCATCATAATGTGTGCTGTACATGATCTTAATATAAATAAAATAATAAGGTATACTTTTTTATAATATATTTCACATTAAAACTGAATTTATTAGATTAACATAACTCGATCTGGAGGAACAAAATTTTGTTGTCAAATACTTATTCACTCTAATGTGCCCAATAGACTAACACAGATTGGATTGTTGCCCATGAAGAGGAACTAATAGCAAGTTTCCTTTCCCTCTAAATTTTCTCATACATTTCATAATAACGCACACATATCTATTAAACATATATAAATACTCTATTATCAGAGTAGCGTATGAATAGTACTTTTTGTTGACATGGTGAAGCTGATGAACTTATTTTTAATGATAGAATAATTCATATTCTAACATTCTAAAAAAACAGTGACGTGATCCCGAAAAAACACAAAATGGCCTTTAAGCTTTGTTGCAATAAATAACACCATTAATAATGGCTGAAAAACTTGCAAATTATTCTCTGCAGTCAGTTCAGATTTATTCAAAAAACAAGGACAACACTAGTATTGCTGATAACTGTAGAGTCCTGAATTAATTACAACATATTTCATCTCAACATTGCTGAAAATTCCTAATATTAACTGTGGTGTATTAGACTTCAGTTAATACTCCTTTAGACTTATACATCATCCTTTAGACTTATACAAAGTAGAATTGTATGAGTAGTGGTCTTTCCAGGGGAAGAGGACAGAGTACGCTGATTTGAAAATATTTTGGTGTTAAATTAGGAATAAGCAATACACACTTTGGACCTTTTGGGAAGGCTGTAGACTGAAAATATGACAAATGTATCCTTATTTGGAAACAAAACCCAAAAACAAAACACACCTTTTCCTTAATTCTCTTGGAAGACAGCTTAATTAAAAAATAACTACTGCAGATATCCATTTTCTGTTCATGTTTTATCAGTCATGTTATCTGTCTTCATGGGTCAGGAACATATGTAGCGTTTAATAAGATATTCATGCACACTGTAATACTCGAGACCCACTTGTATATTGTCTAGTCTAGCATAAAATACGCATCACAATCATCTTTGGAGAAGAACTGCAGTGTCACACAAAATTAACTGGACAAAAAGAAATCACTAAATGCTCTCGAACTCTTCACTTTCACTTATATTAAAACTGCAAACACAACCACCCAAGCCTAAACATAAAAAAAGATGCATCCATCAAGACCTTGACTCTAAGCCTCACACAAAATCCCACAAGGTTACTTCTAGATGTATTCAAAAATGCGAATGCTGGCTTGTGACCCCACGGATGCCTATTTCTCCCATTCGAGCTAAAGGTAAATCCAGAAAAGCTCTGCAGCAACAAGTTCTTGGGGAATATGCAATACTGTCTGTTCTTCCTAAGAGACTCATTCCACCACCATTCCTTACGTAGCCTCCATCATCACCTCTCCTATCACTTTATTGATGGTGCACAGACTCTGCATCATTCTATGCATGACACGTTACCTCACATGTGCTGTAAGGGAACGATACCCAAAATTTAGGTAAAAAATAAGAAGTGTTATATACTTCTCAGCTGCAGCAGTTCCTTCTTCCACTCTATCTGTTCTTAAGTAGGAAAAGAGTACTCCACCTAAGTGGCTTTTTCTTGTCTGCACCCTAGTGTCCAAGGAATATGGCAAATACTTGTAAGCAAAAGCAATTCTGGAACTAACATTCAAGAAAAGCATTAATTGCATTCTTTAAAGAAAAACTTCCAAAACTCTTACAGAAAGAAAATCTAAAGTCCCAACAAAAAAAATCTACTGAAGCAAAATAAAGGGGGGGGGGGGGAAGAAAACAAACAAAGAAAAAAAGAAGATAACTGGGATCCTCCAAACAGGTTAGACATTATGTGGCTGAAGGAGGAGCTACATCCACAATATTTTTGCATACAAAACACAACCATGGCTGGTTTAACGTAGAAGTATTACTGCTTAAAAGCATATCACATAGTTCTGGGTTTGCATATTTTTATTCTAAGAATGCAATAAATACCAACCCTTTTTTCAGTGAAAAAAAGAGTTCCACTACACATTTAAGGCACATTTATAGCAACTCTTTTCTTAAGTTCCTTAGTAGAGATGACACTTAGTATAGCATCATGAGCTTCTCATACACATAGCCCTTACGTCCTTTAGAAAATGGAAGAATTTATGATAGATGTCCCTTATCATCAAAGCAAAAAACAGCATGTGAGAAAAGTGCAGTCCACATCACCATTACTTCTTCAAGCACAATTGTGTTCAGGACTAAGAATATAGTTATTCTCACATTTTTCAAAAGCAAAGTACAATACACAATGCAAACTTGTATGGAAAGGATGCTAAAGAGCAGTGAGATACCCTGGTCACAAAATAAATCATAACTGATAAAAACTTCTCAGATTGAACTCGAGGCCCCATGTGGGAAAAAAAAAAAAAAAGCACTGACAAAACACAAGAGGAAAGCAGATAATCCCATCTTCCATGCTTCAGACACAACTTCATTCTTAAAAATAATTGCACAGAATGTAGAAACAATTACCCATCCAAAAGTTTCCTCAATTAGTTACTTCCAATCTGATAAATATAAGTCATAGGAAACTAGAAAAGTTTGATAACATTTCACTGAAATTTGTTGACACAAAACCGTGGTGATACCCACTTGTTACAACAGTTCAAGTCTAATATCATTAAAGTCTCTCCTCTTGCTATTATACGCCTCTGTTAATTACAAACAAAACAGGATCAGGGAGGAAAAAAAGCTTCTATGAATATGAATTCACGGAATTCCATCACATAACAAGTTAGATCATTGTATTTTTCCCTTTTCAGAATACAAAATCTCAGGCAAAACAGAGTCAGAAAATTTGGTCCAGTTCTACAGCCATATGCTCACATTTTGATATTATGTGTTGCTTATTCCAGTAAATGGGGTTGTTTTTTATATCCTTACAGTCCAGAAATAAAACAGCTGGGATGAGAAACTGGAAGACTAAAGGCACTGTCACAGTGTCCATTTAAACATACATATTTCTGCCTACCTTATGACAGACTGACCATAACAACATCTAAAAGCTCTTCAGAAAATAAAATGTTTATTATTCTAGGATTCAGACTCAGTAGCAACATTACTACCACTGTACCAGGGTAATTCCTTTTTATTAAAATTCATCCGTACTAAAAATGCTTTGAAGTGTTCTTCAAAAACACAATAAAAAGTCTGTATCCTACAACACCTTCCAACAGGCACAAACAACTCCTTCATTTAAACAACTGCGAAGGTAACAGGAAACACTTGCAGAAACACTCAAATAAGTAAAAAAAGAAAAAAAAGAAACAACTTTTCATAACAAGTCAATCACTGCACTACGGAAGTTATGACATTTGCCTCAAACCCACAAAGGGGCTGTTAAGTGATGGGAAGCAAATACGTTTGTTCTGCTTTAGCCTGTCATTGGCACGGTAGGTTTTCACTAAGAATTTTATGAATGTAAAGCATAACCCAAGTTGTCATGGAAGCTGAAAAAACTGACAGTCACCTCCGGTTTGTTTTTACAAGGTAACATCCCTATGTTTACAGAACAACCCTGCAACTCCATGAACTTTGCTGCCGGTTTCTAGTGTGCCTGGTGCACTGAGATTTCTTATACAGTATCAGTGGCGTATTTTGGTACCTGGCAGCTGGAAGTTAAACGGGACATCACATTAAAACGCCTGTCACAATACCTGCTTTTTAAACGCTACCTGTACCCTTCAATCTGAAATTTCACGTCCGGTTTGAGCTACTTCTTTCCTTCTCTCAGCCATGAATCAAAGTCGGAGCAAAGGCATTTTGTAAACGCTGTCTTTAATTTTCTCACCGAAAGGCATTCTGCTGCAGTGCTTCGGTTTCAAACGCTGCAGAGGAACTGGAAATAAAAAGCTCCTTTCTGTTGGAATCCCGAGAAAAAATGGGAGATACTCCCTTGTATGGAGTATCTCTTAAACCCACGTTTGAGAGCAAGCGCAGTTTGAAAGAAATCAACAAAAAGAAGGTAATTGTTTATTACTCGGTCTCGGAGGATCCTGCCATGGAATGATCAGCCATCAGCAACAACTCTCTCCCGGCCACTGCATCATCCCACGGGGAAGGGGGAGGGACAGAGGGGAAGGAAACGGAGAGAGGTTCTCTGTCAGAGGAGACAACCGCGGTTGTTTGCGAGGAAATGAAAGGTCTTGTCTTCCACGTACAAGTCGCGGTTTCACAAAAGAAGCGGCAGAGCCGAGGGGGAGCCCGCCGGTCCCTACCCCTGCCCCTCCCGAGGCGGGTTAACCCCTCCCCGCCCCCGAGAGCTGAAAGAACGGGGGTTGGGGAGGAAAAATACAACAAGGGGCTACAGGAAAGCTGGGGAGGGACAGTTCACAAAGGCTTGTGGTGATAGTACAGGGGTAAGTGGGTATAAACTGGAGAGGGGCAGGTTCAGACTAGACATAAGGAGGAATTTCTTCCCCATGAGAGAGGTGAGGCGCTGGCACAGGCTGCCCAGGGAAGCTGTGGCTGCCCCATCCCTGGAGGTGTTCAAGGCCAGGTTGGATGGGGCCTTGGGCAACCTGGGCTGGTGGGAGGTGTCCCTGCCCATGGCAGGAGGTTGGAACTGGATGATCTTTAAGGTCCTTTCCAACCCAAACTGTTCTGTGACAAACCAACCTACCCCGCCGCACACAGACACCGGCCCCACGCTGCCCCCCGACCTCATCGCTGTCTGCAGCTGCCTGAGGAGGCTGGAGCGGGGTGGGGGCTGGTCTCCTCTCCCAAGTGACAGGACGAGAGGGAACGACCTCAAGTTGTGCGAGGGGAGGTTCAGATTAGACATCAGGAAAAAATTTCCTCACCGAAAGCGTTATGGGGCACTGGCACAGGCTGCCCAGGGAGGTGGTTGAGTCACCATCCCTGGTGGTATTTAAAAGGCGGGTGGATGAAGTGCTCAGGAATGTGGTTTAGTGGTGGACAGGGACGGTTGGATTCGATCACAGAATCGGAGATTGGCTTGGGTTGTAAAGGGCCTTAAAGATCACCTAGTTCCATCCCCCCTGCCATGGGCAGGGACACCTCCCACCAGCCCAGGCTGCCCAAGGCCCCATCCAGCCTGCCCTGAACACCTCCAGGGATGGGGCAGCCACAGCTTCCCTGGGCAACCTGTGCCAGAGCCTCGCCACCCTCACGGTGAAGCATTTCTTCCTCATGTCTAACCTACATCTTCTCCATCCAATTTAAAGCCATTCTCCCTTGTCCTGTCACTCCACACCCTTGTAAAACGTCTCTCTCCAGCTTTCCTGTAGCTCCTTCAGGTACTGGCAGCTGCTCTCAGTCTCCTCGGAGCCTTCTCCAGGCTGAATAGCCCCAGCCCTCGCACCATCCTTGTAGACCCCCCCCTCCCCACCAGACGCGTTCCAACAGCTCCATATCCTCCAAGGTCTTTTCCTTTCCTACGATTCCACGATTCCAAGGAGCCCCGGCGGCGGAGGCGAGCGGCTCCCGGCCTGTCACGGGCAGGGGGAGCCGCGGCCCCGGCCCGCCCAGGTCGAACCCCCCCCCCCCCCCCGCCCCTTCCCCGCTTACCGGCATCATCGCCGCGCTCGCCGCGGCCGCCGTGACAGGTGCCTCCCGCGCGCCTCGCTCTGCGCAGCGGGCGGAAGGAAGAGGAGGAGGCGGTGGCGGCCGAGTTCCCAACCCCCTTTCCTCCTCCTCCTCCTCCCCCTCCTCCTCCTCCTCAGCGCGGCAGCCTGGCCGCCGCCTCCTCCTTCCCGCGGCGCTTCCTGGCTGCGCTCCGCCCCGCCAAGGGTTAACGGCCGCCGCGCCCTCATTGGCCGGGACGCGCCTGCCCCGCGTGGCGGGAGGGCGGGGGCGCGCCCGGGCGCTGCACGTGACCGCCCTCCGCCTCCCCTCACTTCCCCTTCCCCCCCCACCCCCCCGATTCTCCAGATGAGCCCCGTGCCGCCGGTTCCTCACGCGGGCCCCTTCTCTTCCCCACGCCCCCCGCCGCCGAGCTGCTTTCCCCCCCGGGGAACGCGGGGGCGGCTCGGCCCGGCCCCGCCGGGGAACGAGAGGGGCCCGGGGAGGCGGGTTTGAGGCGGGGGGCGCCGAGGAGTGCGGGGCTGCTCTGTGTGGCGGGGGTAGCCCCGCTGCGCTGCCCGGGGAATGAAGAATCGGCTGGGCTGGAAGGGACCTACCTAATCCAGTTCCACCCCCAGCTATGGGCACGGACACCTCCCAGTAGACCAGGTCGCTCCAAGCCTCATCCAACCTGGCCTTGAACACCTCCCGGGATGGGGCAGCCACAGCTTCCCTGGGCAACCTGTGCCAGGGCCTCACCGCCCTCGCAGAAGAACATTTATTTCTAACATCAGATCTAAATTCCCCCTCTTCCACCTTAAAACTGTTACCCCTTGTCCTATCCCTGCACTCCCTGATAAAGAGCCCCTCCCCAGCTCTCCTTAAGCCCCCTTTTAGTATTGGGAAGCTGCTCAAAGGTCTCCCGGAGCCTTCTCTTCTCCAGCCCAGCTCTCTCAGCTTGGCCTCATATGGGAGGTGCTCCAGCCCTCACATCATCTCAGGGGCCTCCTCTGGACTCACTCTAACAGATCTATGTTTCTCCTGCATTGAGGACTCCAGAACTGAACAGAGTACTCCAGTTGAGGTCTCACAAGAGCAGAGTGGAGGGGCGGAATCGCCTCACAGAATCACTAGGTTGGAAAAGACCTGCAGGATCATCGAGTCCAACCATTCCTGTCAAACACTAAACCATGTCCCTCAGCACCTTGTCCACCAGTCCCTTAAACACCTCCAGGGATGGTGACTCCACCCCCTCCCTGGGCAGCCTCTGCCAGTGTCCAATGACCTTTTCTGTGAAATTTTTTTCTCTGATGTCCAGCCTGAACCTCCCCTGGCAGAGCTTGAGGCCATTGCCCCTTGTCCTGTCCCCTGTCACTTGGGAGAAGAGGCCAGCACCCTCCTCTCTACAACCTCCTTTCAGGTAGTTGTAGAGTGTCCCCTCAGCCTCCTCTTCTCCAATCCCAGCTCCCTCAGCCACTCCTTGTAAGACTTATTCTCCATCCTTGTAAGACTTGTTCTCCCTCAACCTGCTTGTCAGAATTCTTTGCAGCAGGAGGGAAGGGGTTTTTGTCCAGGACCCTGGGCATTAGCCTCCCATGAATTCTGGTCTCCTGTCTGAAAGGAGGGTTTGGTCTTTGCCTGTTCTAGCGTCTCATTACTGCGACAGCAAGATGAAAGTTAACAGCTTGGGAGAAGTCAAGCTCAACTATAAGTGAAAACATCACCATATGCCTGTACAGCAACACATGGGATGTAGACGAATTTCATATTGCTGTGAGTCTCAAATCCTGATCTACAAAATACACAGACCTACCCAGAGCTTTAGCTCTGTTAATGTCCATGGCCGGTTTCCAGCCTCTCCTACTGTGTTTGTAGAACACCCTGACAGATCTCAGGTAGGGGGCAAAAAAAGTTAGAACTTGGGAACTTTTTTAGAAGAGCTTAAGTATTGTTTGTGTGAGTTTTTGGGGGTAAGTGATAATAGCATATTAATCTCAAATATGAGCTCAATGTTAAATGTAACCTATTAATGTAAGGTTCTGTAACAGGCAATTGTATAAATTATCTTAATGTATAAATAATTAAGATTTCATTGTGCATCCTTTATCCTTGTCAGTGTATTTAGCATCGCAAAATCATTTGTAAAAGACCTTTAGGGTCATCAAGTCCAACTGTAAAACCAACACTGCCAAGCCCCCCACCCAACCATGTCCTTAAGTGCCATACTTACATGGCTTTTAAATACCTCCAGGGATGGTGACTCAGCCGCTTCCCTGGGCAGCCTGGTCCAATGCTTGATAAACCTTTCAATGAAGGAATGTTTCCTCGTGTCCAATGTAAACTTCCCCTGGCACAATTGGAGGCCATCTCCTCCTGACCTACTGCCTGTTACCTGGAAAAAGAGACCAACACCCAGGCAGTCTCTGGTGTCAGCTTTGTGATAGGTCATAGATAAATTTGTCCAATGGGAAAACCCCATTAGCATCACAAGATAATACTTTGTTAGTTTTAATTCCTAAATATGTTACAAGTACTACTTGGAGCGATACTAGCTGACAATAACACTATGATCATACTCAGTTTCTTGTAAACTGGGATTCTAACTCACACACAGCTTTGGAAATAGGTAAGATCCAACAGAGAACTCCAAGATCTTCTCAGAATAATTTGTCTGACCTGAGATGAAACAGACTGTAACCCATAGTTACATATCTTAAGGAAAAAGGGGAGTTTGTCTTCATAGAATTCATACCAAACCTTAGTGAACAAATGAAAAGCAGTGAATAGAAATCTGCTGGTCATCTTATTTGTGGTGAAATTCTAATCTTAGCAACAAGGGAATTGTGCACCTACTGTCATGCTTGTTCTTTAAAATATATCATTTTTCTCATTCATCAGGGCTGTTTTCTTTCCAGAGATTCTTAAACGATGTTCCTAATGTCTTTTCAGGTACACTTTATATATTATATATATATATTTATATATTAACATTTTTCCCTGTTTTCAGTGACTTATAATAAAAAACAAAATACTATAACCCTCACTTTTACTTTTCCATCACAGTGGCAAGAATACTGACAAAATGAAAACTAGGAGAACTGGGAAAAGGAAGGCACTCCTCCATGCAATACCTCTTGCCCAGTCAACATGGGTTGCCCAGTCAACATGGGTTCACAAAAGGCAGGTCTTGCCAGACTAACCTGATCGCCTTCTATGACAAAGTGACTCGGCTGCTGGATGAGGGAAAGGCTGTGGATGTATCTTCCTGGACTTCAGCAAAGCCTTTGACACAGTTTCTCACAGCGTTCTGCTTGAGAAACTGTCAGCCTCTGGCCTGGACAGGCGCACACTCTCCTGGGTGGAAAACTGGTTGGCTGGCCGGGCCCAGAGAGTGGTGGGAAATGGTGTGAAATCCAGCTGGAGGCCAGTGACAAGTGGGGTTCCCCAGGGCTCAGTGCTGGGTCCAGCCCTGTTCAATGTCTTCATCAATGACCTGGATGAAGGCATCGAGTGCACCCTTAGCAAGTTTGCGGACGACACTAAGCTGGGTGGAAGTGTTGATCTGCTGGAGGGTAGGGAGGCTCTGCAAAGGGATCTGAACAGGCTGGACCGCTGGGCAGAGTCCAATGGCATGAGGTTTAACAAGGCCAAATGCCGGGTCCTTCACTTGGGGCACAACAACCCTATGCAGTGCTACAGACTGGGAGAAGTCTGTCTAGAAAGCTGCCTGGAGGAGAGGGACCTGGGGGTGTTGGTTGACAGCCGACTGAATATGAGCCAGCAGTGTGCCCAGGTGGCCAAGAAGGCCAATGGCATCTTGGCTTGGATCAGAAACGGTGTGACCAGCAGGTCCAGGGAGGTTATTCTCCCTCTGTACTCGGCACTGGTGAGACCGCTCCTTGAATCCTGTGTTCAGTTCTGGGCCCCTCACCACAAGAAGGATGTTGAGGCTCTGGAGAGAGTACAGAGAAGAGCAACAAAGCTGGTGAAAGGGCTGGAGAACAGGCCTTATGAGGAGCGGCTGAGAGAGCTGGGGTTGTTTAGCCTGGAGAAGAGGAGGCTGAGGGGTGACCTCATTGCTCTCTACAACTACCTGAAAGGAGGTTGTAGAGAGGAGGGTGCTGGCCTCTTCTCCCAAGTGACAGGGGACAGGACAAGAGGGAATGGCCTCAAGCTCCGCCAGGGGAGGTTTAGGCTAGACGTTAGGAAAAAATTCTTTACAGAAGGGGTCATTGGGCACTGGAACAGGCTGCCCAGGGAGGTGGTTGAGTCACCTTCCCTGGAGGTGTTTAAGGCACGGGTGGACGAGGTGCTGAGGGATATGGTTTAGTGTTTGGTAGGAACGGTTGGACTCGGTGATCCGGTGGGTCTCTTCCAACCTGGTTGTTCTGTGATTCTGTGCTGGAATAATGGCCTCTGGTATAAAAGTTTGTCTACCCTGCATTGCTTTTGGCAGTTGCAGGTTCCACCGATACAGCAACCAGACAGACTGGATACTGTGGACTGAGGAAATGTCTTCAAAAGGTACTTAATTTATATGCAAGTCTGTTCCTACTCCTATTCCTGCTTCTCCTGAATTAAAAAAACAAAACAAAACAAAACAAATGACTTGGCTTATCCCTTTCCATCTCCATTTTCCCATTAAAATGAGGAAAGAAAAAAAAAAAGTCAACCCAGTATTTATAAAGCATGACTTAAAACCCTACCTGCAGTGTAAAAAAACAACTCTACCTCCTGTTCCATAGAAGAATTGTTTTGGGAATCACTCTTTTAGCAGTCAAGGGACAGAGCAGTCATTATAAAATCTTTTGATTCCAACTTAAGAGTATCTACAAATATTTTGTTTACTGTGAGCAGGAAAATTGCTCTCTACAACTACCTGAAAGGACGTTGTAGAGAGGAGGGTGCTGGCCTCTTCTCCCAAGTGACAGGGGACAGGACAAGAGGGAATGGCCTCAAGCTCCGCCAGGGGAGGTTTAGGCTAGACGTTAGGAAAAAATTCTTTACAGAAAGGGTCATTGGGCACTGGAACAGGCTGCCCAGGGAGGTGGTTGAGTCACCTTCCCTGGAGGTGTTTAAGGCACGGGTGGACGAGGTGCTGAGGGATATGGTTTAGTGTTTGGTAGGAACGGTTGGACTCGGTGATCCGGTGGGTCTCTTCCAACCTGGTTATTCTGTGATTCTGTGATTCTGTGAATAATGTAGAATGTTTTTTTCCCATTGCCCATGCATTTCCATACCAAATACCTGATGCAACTTTGTAGAAGCTATGTGGCTTTGTGGAAGGGGCCAGTGATATCTTAGCTGCCTGTCTTAGATTAGTGAGGTTGTGTAAAAGCAGTCATGATTTGGGGAATGCCTAAGAAGATAAGGTAAGAGAATTCGGTTATGGAAGCAGACAAAGTTAGACATACAGAACCCAAATTATTTACTTCCAAATAGGTTGCCTTTGTGAGAGGTGTTCTAACTTTATTGGTCTTTTTCTAAAGGAAAGGTGTTGTTTTTTTTAATTTGTTGGTACCAAGTGCTAAAACGTGGCATGCAAAAACCTTTTACACTCCTCTTGGTTATTAAAAAAAAACAGTGCAATACTATTTAACTTTACAAATTGAGGCCCCTATAGCTTAACAGACATTTATTCAACTTACAACATCAAAACATGAAGAGTTACTGCTTATTAGTTACGGTATAGTTAGCTTTTGAGATTTGTGCTGAGCTCCTGTTTAGCTAGAAATTGAATCAAAATGTTTAAACTATCATTCTAGTGTTTTGCTGCAATACTTGAAATTTATGGGTACATGCAGAAAAAATATCAAAATATGTTTTGTATTTAGGCCAGATTTATTGGAAAAAAAAAAAGATACTAACTACAGTTAGATCTTTATTTGATCATGCACAGCATTATTTTTTGGAGAAGCAGAGATTCCCAAAGATATAGGTAGGAGACTAATGAGATTTTCAGGCATAATCCTGATGAAACTTCAATTCTTACTTGTTTTTTAAGTATCTTCTAGTGAGATTTTCAAATGTATGTGTTTTCAAAAATTTTTAAAGCTACCAGGTCCGAATCTCTCCTACTTCTTTTTTTTATGCATAGACAAAAGGAGGAAAATCAGCTTTCCTACTTTATCAGATTCAAATTTTCTGCAGTGTTGCATTAACTTGTTAATATGCTTTTCTGGAGCATAGGAAAACATTTTCAGGCTTTGAAGGTGTCACAGGAAAGTAAGCATTTATTTTTAATTAGTTTAACACTTTTTCTTATCACGTGGTATAATTGTAAATAACAAGTAATCCTATTTATAACCAACAAGAAACAGTTTTAGGTGCCAAATATTTAGGGTGGGATCCATCTCACCCAACTTTAGTAATCTAGAAGTATCTGCGCTCTTTCTATAGATAAATTAAGATGGGGAGGGAAGAGAGAAAGGCAGTTCTGCAGGCAATTTGTTCCATGCTCAGATACTCATCCCACTATCTAAATCTCTTGGTCTTTGAAGGTGCCTATATCTCTGTTGATTAAAGATGGAGCCTGGATGACTGGCTCAGATTAGAGAGCAGAGTTTTGGATGGCTGCAGTTGGGATTGGATTCCTCACAACTGGCAGAATAAAAACGTGAGTATGGGTAGAAGTGTCAGCATTTTTTTGTGTATGTGTAAAAAACCAAAAAGTATCCTTTGTAAATGAATGAATGGATTACTTTATTACAGAATACAACTCTCCTTTCAAAAATTACGTTTGCACGTGCTCTAATGCAGAAAGAACTGTCCATGAGTCGGTAAGTAATTCTAGAACTTGAGTCATGGAAGTACTTCTGACTGGCCTGGCAGTTACTTGCAGGTGCAATGCTGCGTGACTGACAATACGAACAAAAAGACTCTAGTATTTCAAGGAGAGTTTTGCAGCAGCTAGCCTAATATCTTTAGTGAAATACTGCGTAAAGTGTGCATATTTAAAGGAAAGGTATTTTAATTTGTTACTGTGGCCTTTATTAACCTCTCATTCCAGAATCAAGCTGACTTCCTAAGGCTGCAACAATAAGGAATTCATACTGAACAATAGTCATATGCTACCCTGTTTGAATTCAATACACAGCCAATGCCTTTAAACCCCACCAAACCTGTTTAGAGATAAACTATAAATAATAATCTAAAGAAAACACTTTCATGTCTGTTTTGTATACAGTATTTGAGGCATGTGAACAGGAGAAAGATTTTTTTTCACCACTACCTTGTAATAGTCTAAAGTAATATATGCTGGACTAGATGACTAATGTTCTAAAGTCTCCACAGCACAATCCACTCAGTGCATCATTCTGAAAAGGAGTATAACAATTACAGCAGGAGTCAAGCCAAATGATCTGTATGTAGCATAGCTGTGTGTGCTTCTAGGGATTTGACTGTCTGATACATCAGTATGTATTTTAGTTCTGCATTTGGTGGATTAGAGATGTAATTTCTTTAAATGATAACATAAATTGTATGCTTAATCCAATACACATTACGCAAAAGAATGTACTTAGTGGAGAATGTTGTGGCCTCATTGCAAATGTGTTGCTATACTCTCATAAAAATCTCAACATTATTAGGTTTTATTTTATGCTGTAGCTGCAGAAGATATAGCTCTAGAAGAGAGATTATGTGCCATAATTTATACAGATAGAAAATCTTGTTCTGCTCCCTTGTAATTTTAATGAAGAAACCATACACTATATTTGAAGGGGAGGGAGGAGAAAACAAAAACTTAAATGTCCTGGGAGAGGTTCTCTCTGCTTGCACCTTTAGACTTATAAACATTTGGGCTCTCGAAGATGTTTTTTATTTTTCAAAATGCCCACAATGACCAGAAGTCGCTGTCAATAGCAAGATGATGGGTATTAGTTGAAATATTAATTAGTGAAGGGATAGAGGAAAAAGTCAATCCTTCATTCTTTACTCCTTTTTTCTATATGCCACTTCATTTTGGGTGTATCACTTCACTGAAGTTTGAGAGGGAAAAGGATGGTCATATTTTAAGACGGAGTCCAGCCATTTAATTTGTTACCTAAGTCTAAAATTGTTCTCAGGTATCTCAGCTATGTTTCTATGTGTCACATACTCAAGTGTTTTTGAGAATCGCTGTATGAAGTGATTTCAAGTACATTAAAAAGTATATTAAAAAATATATATACGGGTGTATACAATTTATTGTGAGTCTGAGTTTTTCTGTCGCAGACTTCTTTAGTAGTGTGTTTTTATAAAAGAGCAGCTGCACTCAGGTAATCTGACCAGCAGATGTAATCAAAGCCATTTGCAATGATCTTTTTTCCATGTTATCAAGAAAAATGCTGGTTTTGTGCCTTGCCAATGCTTACAATCATGGGAACATTGAAGAGACAAGTTGATTTTGCCTCTAAGTGCTTTTGTTTGTAATCTTTCTGAAACATATTTCTGATTAATTTTTATTTTTACTGTCATGATCATACAACAAAGTTTACTGCAATTCTTCACTGTGTGAACAGAACATCATTAACAGTAAAAGGAAATGTATTGTATAAGGCATTGATGGAACACTCCTGAAAATGACTCCATGAAAAGCCCTAGAAACAGTGGCAGTTGGCAGTAGAAAACGTATCACTGGTATGTGTTTAGACTCTATTCTAGGTCGATTTATTCAAAGAAGGTATCTTAATATGCAGCTAAACCTTGAAAGCTTGGAAAGGAGTGTGTGCATCATAGAGGAGTACACACAATAATAACCTCCCTGCTTGGGGATGATTAGATGATACTTTAAAGGTTTGTCTATTGCTTATGTCTCAAATTCAAAGCCAGTGTTTCTGTTCTACAAAAGGAGAAGCTACAGCACAAAGTAAAGTAACTTGAATATTTTGTCTTTCTTCCAATTGCTATGTGAAAGTTCTACATAATTTTTTTCTCTTGCCTTGTGTTTCTGTCCTCCTAGACAGACCTGAGTACGTTTTAATTAGTAGCCTTAATTAAAAAAGAGGTGCGATAGTTAGCATTAATAGGAATACATAATCTGAAAGCAAAGTAAAAATATTTTGGCAAGATTCCTTTTCTAGCTGCATTACTCCAAAAGAATTAACTAAATCAAAGTATGCTGAAAAGTATTTACGTCTCGGTGTTTACCAAAACAAGAGTCACAACCTTTGTTAAAACTGGTATGCCTCCAATTCTTAGCTTACTGAAAGAACTGCATAATTTAAAGTTTTGCTTAAAGAAGCATCTTGAGGTCCTAACTTATCCTCAAGATAAAAAAGGTCCTAACTTATCCTCCAATTCTTAGCTTACTGAAAGAACTGCATAATTTAAAGTTTTGCTTAAAGAAGCATCTTGAGGTCCTAACTTATCCTCAAGATAAAAAAGGGTTAATTTTAAAAGTGGAAAAGCTTTTAGTTAGACCCTAAAAAGAGGGTATCCTTCTGTGTATTCTTGGTCATGTATCAAATGCCTTTTCATCTTCTAATCCATTTTATTAATCCCTCCTTTTTCTTCACATAATACTGTGATTGGACTCGATGATCCGGTGGGTCTCTTCCAACCTGGTGATTCTGTGATTCTGTGATTCTGTGATTCTGTGATTGTATTCACAGTTTAATTGTTGCCATTTTGTTTGTTTATATAGCATTCCATACAAAATATCTCACAACAGTTTCTACTAGATACCTAAAGAATTCTGCCTTAATTACAGTAATACTTAGTATTATCAAAAGCATGCTAAACACAGCAGGTTAAAACAAGAAATGAAGACTACAACTGATACTGCAAGAAAGATCTGTGTGGGCAGTAGTCCTCGCAGATGGGGTTCATTCAGTTTACTGCTGTTAATTCCACCACCCACAGAATCTTTTATTTTCATTTTTTAGCAAATACACTTCATTAGCTCTCAAAAAATGTCTACTATCTGTTCCTGCAGGGAGCTGAAGTTACTGTGATGATATGGATATAAAATAGTTGAAGGTCATGTCAATTAAAAAAAGTTACTTCAGGTTTTTGAAGGTCACAATAACTAGACGTGAATTTTCCTTTTTATGACAACCAATAACATAAGTTGTTTTTTAAGAACCACTGCTAAGTTTATCCTTTATCCCTAAAAGCAGTCTTCCTGCAAGCATTAAGATAGTGGGCTAAAATTGTTTTCCCTGTTCCCTGCTTGTTTGTTCTTTTGTCCTAATTAAGTGATACTATAAATTTGAGAAAGCAACGTGATGTCACAGAGGAAGGAAGCAAGGTTCTGGCTTTTTGCTGAAGCACAAGCTGACATTCCTGATCTCTGTACAGGGTGGAGTTCTGCATTCTTTTTATTCCTGTGAGTGTTGAGAGTGATGATAGGTCTTACAAGGGAGACACTACTTTGATCGTGTGCATAGCTGGGTATGAGGAGGTAACTTACATGACGTTATTGCAAGGGACACAATGACTTAGGAAAGCTGGGTGACTGAATGGGAAGTTAGAAGTTGTGATTCTTCTGCCACATTTCTACAAAAAAAGTAGCTGTTGTGGTGCAATGCAAGTTAGAGAGCAGCTTTGCTGTGAACAGGATCCGGAGATGGATCCAAATTAAACCAGAAAAAAACCCTGAGTACTCTTTACTTTAGATAGAAAAAAAGCCCCATAAAATTATGAAAAATTGCCTGATCTGTTTCACAAATAGCTGTATCAGCACAACAATGAAGATCAAGGCACTGTGGTAAGAGGCTGGAAACTCCACAAGCTTGTGTAGCTGCCAGAGTACTCCTACTGCTAAACCACAACCAAAGAAATTATAGTACCCTTAGCAGAATTTAATTAAAACTTCCAAATAATCCATTCTTGGGGTGCCCAGTTCATTTTGAGTTAAAGGAGAGTAATTGTTTCCAAGCAGTTTGCCTGCAGTAGTGGAGAGGAGTACAGGAATTTCTTGTTTACTAGTTCTTCATAAATTACCAAATCGGAGTCACATGGCTTTATATCCTTAAAGCAAAGAGGGTATTAGCTGCTAAATGTTAGTTGCTACAGGTCATGGAATTGTAGCATGAAGAACTTGCTGTTCAAGCACTATCTTGTTATTTCTTGTTCCTTCATTTACCAAATCGCTAACCAGCATATTTAATGCCTCAGGGAATCTCCTATCTTACTATTCTTTCCTTCCTAGTAGCTTTACAGATTTCCGTGAATGAAACAATAGAGATTCCACACATTGATTTCCTCAAGTTTCATTTCAGCCATCTGGTGGTGATGTCACACATAATCACCTGCGTCTAACAAGCACCTGATTGTTTTCCTTCCTTGGGGACCGAAAGTACAATACACATAACAGCTCTGTATCAGGCTTTATTTGTACTTCAAACAGTCACTTGCTATCGTGATTCAGATAAACAGGAGACTAGTTCAGCTGTTTCACTTACTTTAGATCATTTCCTGCAACTTTACTCATCCTCCCAATTAACATGAATACACATTTGGGTTTTTTTCCCCAAGTCAGCCCTTACAGAGGTTAAGTGGGTTGGGCCCCGTGACTCATGGTTCCTTGGCTGACTATTTTGCTACTCCCCTGGAGTATCCCATTAATACCTGATTATGCAGGTGATACTCTGAGATTCCTGAACTGTAGGACACCACTTGAAAATGTTCTAAAAATCTCAGAGCTTCACAATGGGAAACCCTGGCTGTAAATAAGACCCAGCATAGAGAAGCAAATACAGAATTACCTGTACTGTAAAAGTCCACATCTTGTATTAGCATTGTCATTAATACAGCTCCCTACTTCTGCGCTTTCATGTTCTGTACTGATTAAAAAAAATTACCAGCGCCACAGCAAAAATCAGTCAAGACGGTGCTGCAGGAAAGATGTGAAGTTTTTCAACCCCTACAGGAGTTTGCTGTTCCACTAACATCACAAAGGTAACCAGTCAAATTTTGTCACCACTGATGCTGTATCACAGGCAACAAATGAAAAGTGCAGTTGTTGAACTATTTTACAACACAATTTAAATGTAATCCTCTTGTTTTAGAAATGTCAGCAATATAAAGAGGCAGCAGCTAAATGGAAATAAGGATGATCTGACAATGAGCAGTATTCCCCCCCAGTGTTTAACTGTGAATCATGATGAATATTACCTCCAAGGATTAAAGCCCTGATCTTACAGAGTCATTTACATAGAAAATGGGTTTGTTCAGGATCTGAGGCTTGTCTATATAGACACCTACCTGGAAAAAGGAAATCTTTTTGGTTTAAATTAGCTTTAGCAATCGTGTTAGCTAAATTAGGAAAAAAAAAGGCAAAGAGTATTCACTTCAAGTGTACTTCTTCGCAATGCTTCTCTATTTAGGGCTACACTGCAATGATTACTCCTTCCACACCTCACTGTGAATAAGAAATGGCACTTATAATGCCTTAGCTAATATTCTTCTATTGCCTTTTATACTACCTGGTATGCTTCAGTATAGAGGGGCAGAAAGTATATGGAGACTCCTACAGGTGCTACACATTATGGGCGTGTTAATTTCCGCTTTTGAGTCAAGCCACTGACTAAAAGTTTAATTCCTCCTTCTGTATCCTACTGAAGTTTAAAACAAACAAACAAAATGAACAAAACATAAACACCAGTTTTACTTCCCTTATCTTTTGCAAAGATTTGTGTGCAATCACAAATGGAAACAAATATTCTGCAACTTTCATAGATATTTCTGACAGAGGCACTAATGGAAGAACCAGTTGCATATAGTGTAATTTCAGTAGAAATGGTAGCTTTCATAACCCAGACGTTGCTGCCCATATGTATTTTCCTTCCCTACTAGAAAATCAAGCAAGTCAGATACAAAGCAGCATTAAAGTTTAAGTAGGTTAAGTTTACCTAAAGGTGCAGTTAACAATGCTCCAAGGGCATTAGCAGAAGCTCCTCTTGCTTTGCAATTAACATCCAGGTAATCAGACAGCGCATCGATATATTTCAGTCCCAGTGTACCAGGTTCTAGCTATGGTGAAGCAAATCCTGCAGTGATTAATGTTTTTTCCCTAGCTTGTTTTCCTCAGCTCTGTAATTGGGAAACTGCTAAAGCAGGTCATTTGAAGTATGCGTAGTATCTTAGGGACTATACCTTAGTGATCATAAATTTGCATTACAAATGCAAGTATAGCTCCTTACCTGGCATAAATTTGCAGTCTGAACCACTTATTAACTGTACCACAACTCTGACCCACCCTGTAATCACCACTGGCCTAATATTTGTTCAACTGAAGTTTTCTCTTCTAGTTTTCATTCTTCATTCCCTTCTTCTGGATACTTTTGATTTTATGTAAATAAACAAATAGAGAATTCATTCTACTTCTCATTCGTATCTTCTACAGTGAGGAAACACTGAAAAACCCACGTAGAAATGATGAAAGAATTAGCTAAAACATTTCAAGGGAAGATGCAACAAAAAAAAATCAAGAAACATCAAGAATGCATGAGAGAGGCCCCCTATTCCTTTCAAACTGAGTAATGCTATACCTGCCTTTTTTAGAAAGCTTTCAAAGAAACACGTCTGGTAATTTTACTCTACTCATAGTAGGTACAACTATCAAGCTTAAGCAAAGTATAATTTTTGAAGAAATTAAAGGCAACACAGTGTTTGGAATGCATACCATCAGCAAGTCAAGCTATCAAGCTTTTGAGTGTTCCAATAAAAAATATTTAAGTTATGGCCAGATACTGCAATCTGAGAGATTGAAAAGCAAAACTTTAATCAAGCTGAAAGATTTAAGATGTTTTAGTGAAGTAGTTAAAAAGATGTACGTAAGCATTAAGTCATTAAAATGACTTAAGCCTCTTAATCTTCTCAAAAGCAGATTAGGCTAAATTTAAACAAAACATGACATTAAGTCCAGTTTTGGTTCTATACACTATGTATCCTTGGTATAGAATTCAGTATATATGGTTCTGAAAACTGATTTTTGTAAGATAGTATGGGCTCCTAGAGGCTTCAAAATAGGATACTAGCTATGGGGTTATTTTAACAGCTATTTGCAAAAACCACTAACAACCCATCCTAGTAATATATATGTTACTTCTAAATATTCAGGAACAAGGCAAACTCCTTGAAGTGAGTTAAGTATTTGTTTATGCAATATTAACTGCTGCCACAGTGTATTATTTCGTAATTCCCTTTAAATTCTGAGATCTTCATAAGCTCAAATGGCAAATGATGCCACGCAATATCAATTTTCTCATGCGATATGGGCAGGTTATTACTTACTCCTTTGTAAAATTTTTGACTAAAGGAAAAGCCTTCCAGAATAATTCCTTAGCACTGCTGAATATGAAGGACAAAAAAGAGAGTTGCCAATAAAAAAAACCCCTAACAACTTTTAAAAAACGTTTTTAAACATTTTGCATAATGTTTTAATAACAACACAGCTTTTGCTTTTAAACTTCGCAGAACTAAGAACTCTTGAAAAATGTAAGGTTTTGTACACTTAATTATTGCACTGTAACTTGACAAAAAGCTGAGAATTAAGTCCTCACACTTGGCATCCTATGAAATGATATTTTAAAAAAAGGTGGAGTATTACAAAACTTCTAGCCAAAAACCCCATATCATTAGGAAAAAAAAAGAAAGAGCCTTAATACTTTTCTAAGAAATGTTGGCTAGTTCTATAGAGTTTAGTTATAGAAATTTGGTTCTATTCAAAATACTAATGAAAAAAAGTTTAACTGGAACTTGGACGAACCACGGAAAACAGGAAATGCTTATTCTAAAAAATAGGTTAACAATACACTCCAGCATACTTTGTTCAACATGTTTAATTCCTTGTTGCTCAATGGATTTATTCTTTCTGTAATTACAACGGATGGAACAGGTATAGTTTTAGAATTAACTTCCCTATGGCTGTAACTTGCTTCATTTACAGTCAAGATGACGAACCACCAAATTCACACTCCAAGAAGAGAAGAGGTCTTTAATGATGGCCAGCACCAGAGGACTCTGAAACAAAGACACAATTTAGACTGTTCAAACACTAAAGCAATTCAATTCAGGAATGTTTCTCAGAACCTAGAAGAGACAACGGTATCTACATCTGAGCGTAAGAAATGGTGGATTCAGCTGCCCTGTCAAATAAAACTCTCAAACTACATGCATAGACTTGGCCCATACTTAAAATCCTCTTTTGCAAGTTGTAAAGCAATATTTATGGCAAACAGCCATTCTTCCTCAGTTTTCATATGACTTTTTCTAAACTGAAGTTTATTTATGCTATTATCCTTGTCTATTAGGTGGTATTTTCACTAGTCACACATTTAAAAACGTAAATAACATTTGCATATATATATATATATTCAGCTGGGCGCAAATGGGCTATCTATCGTGATGCAGAAAGTTAACTGAAATATAGCAGCTCAAGAAAAATTAAATTCCAATGTGATATTAGAAGAAACTGTCTATAAATATCTAAACACTACTTTGTGGCAGATATAGAAGTACAAATTCAAAATATAAGCTTAAACTTTTTAGTTTCTTCACAGGTAAAATAGCAGCAACTGCTGAAATTGTGCAGATTTAAGTAATTCCATTAAATGGTTGTTACCGTTATTTAAAAGAATTCCACCCCCTCAGTCAAGGCATAGAACTTACAACTTCCATTCTACTCGAAAACCTACACAAAGGACAATTTAGGACTGAGGTAGCAGCTGTGCAGATTCACAGATACTTCTAGGTCATAAAACCACCAATACAACTAGAACTACCTATTTTGCAGTAGTCCTTAAGCATTTTTTAAATCCATAACTTAAACCCAAAACTTACATAAAATATGCAATTTTTTTCTGCACTCATTTAAAAATACAACAGGGCACTAGATATTTAATACTTACTATCTGCCACTGCTTTTTTGCCTGAAAAAATAAAAAAAGAAAAAGCTGAACAATAACAGTTTAAAAAATATTTCCTATTTGATTTTATGCAGATAAAATTAAATTACATTATACTACTCATGATTTGCTTGCTTAGCTTGAACAAGATTTAAATAGCCTACAACACATACTTTCCATGGTACATGTTAGGAAATATTTATTCTTTTCAAAAGCGGCTTGTTTTTAATTAAGCAAGACTCCGTGCATTTAGAAATTGTAGCCATCAAGACTCCTACTGTAATTCAAAAGAAGCACATATAGAATGGTACTATTTTACATAACGCATGGATATGTAACATACGACATATGCATGTAAACTGAAGTGACAAAAATACAGTTTGCTTTACAATCTTTCTTTAAGCAAAATAGCTTGCTTTACATTCCTTTTGTACTTGTTCTCCTAAGATACCAATACACAGTGATCAGACAAAAATACCTGGAAAAAATTCTTTGTAAGGAAGACAGTCATAAGAGGCTGTGCAATCTCCACCCTTGGAAATATTAATCTGAATTATGAATAAGGCCATGAACAGCCTGATCTGAGTACTTTAAGCAGTGTTTTGGATGTGGTGAGCTCAAGAGGTTCCTTCCAATCTAAGTTATTCTACAACACACTCTTCCACAAATATATGTATTACTTAAAAAACTGTTCCCCAAGCTGCAGAAAGGTCTACAACTATTAAAAGCCATTTTCACTTTAAAATAATGCTTAGTATACAGTGGTCCCGTATCAAGGTTTTAGTGCTCAAAACCCTACACTACCACATCTATTCTCTAAATAATAAATGAAAATAACAGTAGCATGACATGAACACGAACTTGAAAGTCTGTTCAATTTTGAATTCTCCTTGAGATTAAAGACGTTAAAGCACAAGTTAAGCTGTTTGTTTTTTCTTTTTCTCTCTGGCTGTTCAACTACTTCTATTTACTTAAGCTTGTTGGCATAGTGTTAACAGTTTTGAATATCCTGTAAGCTATTGGGACAGTGCTAGAGAAATACTGAGGTAACATCCCTCATCTGTTCCCACAGTGATGGGTTCCTTTCCCTGTGAAATTTGTCTATAGTTTATAATATTTCATTGTTTATGACAGCAAGCAAAGGGTTTAACTTGGGTTTTTTTTCAGCATAGACTAAATTGGAGAACGAGACTTTTAAGACACTGTAATCTGTTGTACCCTTTTGCTTGGAGGGACCTGGCCTATTCAAGCTTCTTATTTTTACATTAGATATTCTGTTTCTTCCTCTGAGAAAGCGAGCCAATGTCACCAAGTGGAACACATTTTAATATTCAGTGATGTATCTCACATTTTGAGGTGCATCAGCCTGAAATAAACTAGTGTTTTACTTTCACAAGTTCACATGGGAAAACCTTTTACAAACTGTATTTTTTTGCAGATCTTGAGCAAAACCTCAAACCCATAAGGATTCTAAAAAAATTCTAATCAAAGTAAGCTCTAGTTCAGAACAGCCTTACGTTCCCCTTCAGGGCAAATCTACAGGGAAAGCCTCTGGCTGTATGTAGCAAGTGAGATCTGTGTTTTTGAAATCAATTCCTACCTTACCTCATCTTCAAAATCTAGGTACAATTACAGTGGCATTTAAGTATTTTGTTAGGGTAACCTTCTACACTGAGCATGCTAAAACTCCTGAATCTTTATGGGAAACACCTGGCTGTAAGGAAAGGTGTTAATTTCTTATTTGCTGGCTGTTCTCAATAACTCATTTCTAACATTTCAGGATATTCTCATCTATAAGTCTTAACTATAAAGTAACATCTAATGAAGAGTATAATGTGAAACTTACCACCATATGAGATTTTGTAATAGGCATAAGCTGTTAATGCCACACCAACCCATATTTCTTGATACACAGTAGCAAAGTAGAATTTCATGGCTCTCACTGACTTCGGAAGCATTGTCTGCACCATCTGAAAAATTATAAAAAGTTTTGCCATGGTGAGTTTTGCAACTGTACTCTTATCTACTATAATTTATATATATACACACATACATATATATATTTATACATATTCATCTTCCTGATATATATCAGCAGCAGTTTACAGGTTAAAAAAAATCCCCAAGCATGCAGAAGTACTTATTCCAAAGCAAGGCAATGAAAATTCAGAACTAAGTTTGCTATTTATGGGCTAAGACAATAAAAAAAAATAATAAGTCAGAGTTGATGAAAGGATTCAAAGACTACTCAAAAGAGCATTTACAGAGTAGCAATAGCTAGGCTCCTCTCTCCCTATCCATGACAGCTTTATTTTAATGTTTCCAAATTCCCTCAGGAGGAAAGCCTTGTTCCAGACAAGTTAGAAGCTCCTTCCTTGCACTGCCAAGTTAATCGCTCTTTCCCCACAGCTGTCTTTCCCAACATGGTAATTTCGACTCAAAATAGCAAGATGAACTATGATCAAGTACTGAATTAATGATTTATCATTAATATTTTACTTTCAAAATATGCCCCAAGAGCAAGAACCTTCTCAGTGTTTTTTTTCCCTTTCTGTGTGATTTGTTAGACAAACAGAAAACTTATAAGATTATTTTAAATAAAGCTTACCCTATCCCCATTCAGCATGTCAGTACATATTTGCACCACACTGCACTGAATATACTTCATGTTCTGCTGCCTTACATATAGTGCTTTAAAATCATACAATAGTTTGGGTTGGAAAGGACCTTGAAGATCACTCAGTTCCATCCCCCCTGCCATAGGCAGGGACACCTCCCACTGAATCAGGCTGCCCAAGGCCCCATTCATGCTTTCAGGGATGGGGCACCCACAGCTTCCCTGGGCAACCTATGCCAGTACCTCACTGCTCTCATAGTGAAGAAATTCCTCTTTATGTCTAGCCTAAATCTGCCCTTCTCCAGTTTATACCCATTGCCCCTCATCCTATCACCACAAGCCTTTGTAAACAGTCCCTCCCCAGCTTTCTTGTAGCCCCCGTTTCAGGTACTGGAAGGTCACCTTACCCCAACAAAGTCACTAAGTACACTTATTGCTACTCAATAAAGTCAGCTATGTACCCACATAGACAGTATATGCTTAAACAAAGTGCCAGGAAAGAAAAGCAGATTTAAATTTCTGCAAAGTAATGCTTACTTACTTATTTCCCATTACTAAATGTAAAGCATCCTTTGACAAGCATCAAAGAGAAAACGATGCAAGGACAGCCAATGTCAACACAACTGGAAAAATCTAGATGCTTCTTCAGGAATTAAAGCATCTTCATGGTAATTAACGTATAATTATAGACAAACAGATATTTATCTTTACTTGTTTATAGACAGACATTTCAATCAAATCTCCGTTCCAACAATCAAACCCGTTCCAACAGTTCCATATCAGGATAGATTTATATTTGTGTCCAGTCGTGGAATCCTCAATATATGAAGGATATAGAACTGTTGGAACAAGTCCAGAGGAGGGCTACAAGGATGATTAGAGGGCTGCAGCACCTCCCATACAAGGACAGGCTGAGAGAGTTGGGCTTGTTCAGTCTGGAGAAGGCTCTGAAGAGACCTTGTAGACACCTTTCAGTACCAGAAATGGGGCCTACGAGAAAGCTGGGGAGGGACTGTTCACAAAGGCTTGTGGTGACAGGACGAGGGACAATGGGTATAAACAGAAGAGGGGCAGATTTAGACTAGACATAAGGAGGAATTTCTTCACTCCAAGCGTGGTGAGGCACTGGCATAGGCTGTCCAAGGAAGCTGTGGCTACCTCATCTCTGGAGGTGTTCAAGACCAGGCTGGATGGGGCCTTGGGCAGCCTGGTCTGGTGAGAGGTGTCCCTGCCCATGGCAGTGGGGGTGGAACTGGATGGGCTTTAAGGTCCCTTCCAACCCAAACTATTGTATGATTCTACATGACGAGATAATCAAACACACAAACCAGCTGCAGCAAAACCTGTCAATCAATTCTCACGGGATCTCAGTAAATTCTCACAGGATCTTTCACCTCCACAGAACACAGAGGACAACCAATCCTAATGCCAACCCTCCTAAACCGGGCAGAGACCTTTCCCCAAGGCCTCGGTTGACGCGACGCGATTCAGGCTCTGTTTTTTCCCCTGAAATCCAGCGGGAACAAGGCCGAATTCGCTTCCTCGCGGCCGCGGGGTCACGGCAGAGCTCGGCGGCCACGGCCGCCCCCTCCCCCAGGTCTGACCCCGCGGCCCCAGGCCGGGACCCACCGTGAGGGCCGGGAGCGGGCGGGCGGCGAAGGTCACGGAAGAGGAGCGGCGCGCGCTGCCGCCGCGGGGGCCGCCGGGAAGGAGAGCGCCGAGCCCGCGCCCAGAGCGGCGCCACCGCCCCGCAGCGCCCCCTGCGGCCGCGGAGGACGCGGCGCCTCCCCCCGCCCTTTGCCCCCGGGAGACCCCGCTCCGACCCGCAGGCACCGAGAACGCCGGCGGACAAACTCGCGAAGAGGCGTTTTGGAGTTTTAGAAAGCGAGAGTCCTTTGTCAGGGCCGGGCAACACGAGGGACTGATCTCCATCAGTCGTGTGCAGCGAGACCGGAGCTGGCAGCCTTAGGGATAAATTCTCCCAGAAATCTTATGCATATTCTATTACTTTCCGACCACTAATTTTAATCATAGAATAGTTCTACTCAGTGCACTGAATGTGCATGTTCTACGGCCTTACATACAGTGCTTTAGAATCATAGAATAGTTTGGCTTGGAAGGGACCTTAAAGTTCACCCATTTCCAGCCCCCCTGCCATGGGCAGGGACACCTCCCACTGGATCAGGCTGCCCAAGGCCCCATCCAACCTGGCCTTGGACACCTCCAGGGATGGGGCAGCCACAGCTTCCCTGGGCAACCTGTGCCAGCGCCTCACCTCTCTCATTTGGAAAAAATTCCTCCTTATGTCTAGTTTAAATCTGCCCCTCTCCAGTTTATACCCATTGCCCCTAATCCTATCACCACAAGCCTTTGTAAAAAGTCCCTCCCCAGCTTTCTTGTAGTCCCTTTCAGGTACTGGAAGGTTACTTTAAGGTCTCCACGGAGGCTTCTCTTCTCCAGGCTGAACAGCCCCAGCTCACTCAGCCTGTCCTCATAGCACAGGGGCTCCAGCCCTCTGATCATCCTTGTAGCCCTCCCCTGGACCTGTTCCAACAATTCCATGTGCTTGTTATGTTGAGGATTACAGAACTGGATACAATGTTCCAGATAAGGTCTCACAAGAGAGGAATAGAGAGGCAGAATCAGCTCCCTTGACCTGCTGGCCACGCTTCTTTTGATGCAGCCCAGGACACCACTGGCCTTCTGGGCTGCAAGTGCACATTGCCAGCTCATGTTGAGCTTCTCATCAACCAGCACCCCCAAGTCCTTTCCTGCAGGGCAGCTCTCAATCGCATCATCCCTCATCCTGTACTAAAAGCAAGGATTGCCCCAACCCAGGTGAAGGACCTTGCACTTGGCCTTGTTGAACCTCATGAGGTTCTCACAGCCCCGCTTCTCCAGCCTGTCCAGGTCCCTCTGGTTGATATCCCATCCTTCTGGTGTGGCAACTGCACCACTCAGCTTGATGTCATCACCACTCAGCTTGGTGTCATCACCTCAGCTCACCTATCATAGAATCATAGACTCATAGAATAACTAGGTTGGAAGAGACCCACCGGATCATCGAGTCCAACCATTCCTATCAAACACTAAACCATGCCTGAGTCTGAACCCACATATGCCTCCCTGTCCTCCAGGACAAGCTATTCCCTAAGCAACACAAAGGCCCTTCCCGGCATTGTCCTCGCACAGGACGCAGCTGTGCTCCCTTCTCGGGAAGCCAGGCTGAGGTGCAGATCATGGTAGTGAGAGGGACCTGATAAAAAAACATAGCTGCCATTAGAAAAAGTGGAGTATTGTGATTGAGGCTAAAGTAGAGTTAATTTCATCCAAGTAAATGTATTTTTTGGAAGTTATGATATGGAAAATGCTGGCAAATAAACTCTCTAAGACTTGTTTTGGAGTTTTAGAGAGCAAACATCCTTCATCAGGCCTGGGCAACATGAGGGAGTGATGTCCATCAGCCATGTGCAGCGAGACAAAAACTGGTTACAGAACGGATTTGCCACATACATGCAGATATATAAATTCTCCCAGAAATCTTATGCATATTCTATCACTTTCCAAGGGCTAATTTTAATGATATTATGAACTTCACAAGAGTCAAATCTCCTGCTAATGTTGAGCTTTGGAGCCAGCTCTCTTTCTGACCTTCCTTGTGAGACAGGGAAAGACTGCCAACACAGGTCATTATAGAACACAACACACCTGTTCGGCACAGACCACACTTAAGACATTATCATCTCCAAAGAATAAATGGTGACTGAGGAGACCTCATAGTGACGTTCCAGTACAAGAAGGGGCTACAAGAAAGCTGGGGAAGGACTGTTCACAAATGCTTGTGGTGATAGCACGAGAGGCAATGGATATAAACTGGAGAGGGGCAGATTTAGGCTAGACATAAGGAGGAATTTCTTCGAAATGATGGTGGTGAGGCACTGGCATAGGTTGCCCAGGGAAGCTGTGGCTGCCCCATCCCTGGTGGTGTTGAAGGCCAGGTTGGATGGGGCCTTGGGCAGCCTGGTCTGGTGGAATGTGTCCCTGGCCATGGCAGGGGGGGTTGGAACTACAAGGGCTTTAAGGTCCCTTCCAACCCAAGCTATTCTATGATTCTGTGAGAATTGATTGATGGGTTTTGCTGCAGCTGCTTTGTATGCATTTGTGATGTGGATCTGTCTTGTGAAGGGAGATGGTGTGCGGACAATCTCCAGACATAACTGGATAACCTAAATATGTATTCTTTGAGGACTTCCACCGTTCTTTGTCTAAAACTAGTATGTATACTGAAGGCAGATCCTGGCCATCTTGCATAACGAAGGATGTGATTGTAACAGGAGTTTAGCTTGTTTGCTAGTCAAAACAAGGACAGTCCACCAGCAGGAACAAAGAGCAAATCTGAGCTCACCAAGAGGAGACAATGAGGAAGGAGATAAGATAAAGAGCATCAGAGGATTCTGAAGACACAAAGGAACTGTGATGTACATTTGAAAGTGGGTGATATGAGTTCTGTGTATGGTTAACCAATGTTCCTTGAATTTGCAGTGCTACAGACTAGGAAAAGTCTGTCTAGAAAGCTGCCTGGAGGAGAGAGACCTCGGGGTGTTGGTTGACAGCGACTGAATATGAGCCAGCAGTGGCCCAGGTGGCCAAGAAGGCCAATGGCATCTTGGCTTGGATCAGAAACGGCGTGACCAGCAGGTCCAGGGAGGTTATTCCCCCTCTGTACTCGGCACTGGTGAGACCGCTCCTTGAATCCTGTGTTCAGTTCTGGGCCCCTCACCACAAGAAGGATGTTGAGGCTCTGGGACGAGTCCAGAGAAGAGCAACGAAGCTGGTGAAGGGGCTGGAGAACAGGTCTTATGAGGAGCGGCTGAGAGAGCTGGGGGTGTTTAGCCTGGAGAAGAGGAGGCTGAGGGGAGACCTCATTGCTCTCTACAACTACCTGAAAGGAGGTTGTGGAGAGGAGGGTGCTGGCCTCTTCTCCCAAGTGACAGGGGACAGGACAAGAGGGAATGGCCTCAAGCTCCGACAGGGGAGGTTTAGGCTGGACATTAGGAAAAAAGTTTTCACAGAAAGGGTCACTGGGCACTGGAACAGGCTGCCCAGGGAGGTGGTTGATTCACCTTCCCTGGAGGTGTTTAAGGCACGGGTGGACAAGGTGCTGAGGGGCATGGTTTAGTGTTTGATAGGAATGGTTGGACTGGATGATCCGATGGGTCTCTTCCAACCTGGTTATTCTATGATTCTATGATCCTATGTAACCAGCGTTTCTCAAAATCTGTATGAATATACGTGTTTAACCACTATAAAACTCCTGTAACCGGCCTTTGCATTACGCCTTTTTAGAAGGGTATCCAATTCAGCGCTGAATTGTAACATAAAAATATTATTGCCTTTGCTTCGAAGACTTTGTCCTTTTTAATATTTTACCAGTGAATTCGTGTTTCTCACAATTCTATGGTCTCTGTGCCTGTGGGCTACTTCATCGAGGCTGGGCAGCGCCAGGCAGCCGGGACGCCGGAGGGGCCCTCAGCCATTGCTCTGCGGGGAGGCGGGGGCCGAGGGCAGGAGCGGGGCGGGGCCACGTGACCGCGCCGAGCGCGGGAAGCGCGGCGGCGCGGCCTGAGCCGCATGGCGGGAGGAGCCGCGTGAGAAGGGCTATTGAGGAGATTCGCCGACGGGAAATTGTGACGTTGCGAAGGTTTATCTTCAAGTTTAAGCATTTGACGGAACTCGCGGTGCAACATTTGTGCAGGGCTTAGCTGTACCGGGTTGTGCAGGCTGGGGTTGTGTGGGGATGGGGGCGGTTCGGCCGAGGGCCCCGGGGAGGAGCTATGGAGAGTCCCTGGGAGGGGCACTCAGGGGAAGTGCATGAAGGAACATTCTCGAAGCTGATTAATATGCATGAGCACGAACGTATAAAAGGGTGTGGTAGGCGTGGTTTAGTCCATGTTGGTAGAGCAGTAGCTCCTGGTGGTTCTAGTGTCTTATCACCCACCTCCCCATCCTCGGGTAATAGGAAACTTGGCTGCTGCATTGGCGTGGCGGTGTAATCACTTATAACAGCGGCGAGGAGTTCTGGGGTGAGCCGTTCCCCGTCGGTGGAGCCATGACTGATACCCGGTTGTTGGATGAGGAATCCGAGGGCATTGCCTTGAGTTGCCCCCCCTGCCCCCCTGCGTCCCCTCTCGCCGCGCAGGACCCTGAACCGGCTGCCAGGTGAGTGTGAGGGGCTGGGGCTCCCGCCCTGGGTGCCTCCTCTGCTGTGTCTGCTCCTCGTGTGTATGGTGGTGCAGAGAAAAGCTGAGGTCGATCATCAACGCCGTTTTGCTCATTAAGCAGGTATTTCTTTAATGTGATGTTGGACACAGGGAATTATTTCACCTTACACGTGAGTCTATTGAGGCTGGTTACAGGGCTTCTGTACTGGTTAAACTGGGGAAGAAGTCTTCAGAGGAGCGGCTGAGGGAACTGGATTTGTTTAGCCTTGAGAAGAGGAGGCTGAGGGGAGACCTTATTGTTCTCTACAACTACCTGAAAGGAGGTTGTGGAGAGGAGGGAGTTGGCCTCTTCTCCTAAGTGACAGGATAAGGCAGAATAGCCTCTAGCTGTGCCAGGGTAGGTTCAGACTGGACATCACAGTTCCTTTGTGCTTTCAGAATTCTCTGATGCTCTTAATCTTATGTGTCCTCTTGGTCAACTCAGGTTTGTTCTCTGTTTCAGCGTTTTCCTCGGCTTGGAGCATCAGTCAGAGATAAGTTTCTTTAAAATGCATGATGCTTGATTTGTTACTTGTTTCAGCTACTAAACAAGCTAAACTTAGGTCATTCTCTTAACATAACAATTTATTCCTTCCTTCAATTGCATCCCTAGGGCCTGCATCGTCCCCTCTGGCTGTCCCCATCCCAGAGGGGCTCAGGGCAGTGAGGTTGTGGGTGCCAGAAGTGCTTGTGTCTGCAGTCCATGTGTACACGGATGTGTTTGTGTGTGTGAGAGTACTTGTTTTCTCATTTGTGACTCATTGCTGTTGTCTTGACCATCACTAGACGTTCTATGTGTAGGATTTTTCCTTCTCTGAAGCGTTTCAGCGCAGTTGTGGAATTTCGACAGGTGCTCTTGGAAAAGTGGAGCAGTTTTAGAAAAGACCAGGTTTATTCTGATACAGGTATTTGGGCAGTGGCAAGGGAGTAAATGAAATGAGATTTGGGAGTAAATTTATTTGTTCATGGGGGAGTAGTATTCTCATAGAGTGTGGTGGTTTTTCTTTAACGTAACTATTAAATCAATGAGCCACACTGATGACTTGGGCTTATCGTTTTTCTTTTGTGATTCTTTAACAGTGTTATTGGGTTTTATCGTGTTGTTTTCACCCTCATATGTCTAAAGTTGTTTACGTTGGGTAACTTTTTTGGACCAGTAGATTCATGCACTATTTGTAACTTAAGCACTTAAATAAGTTTGAATCCATTTATCCTTTGTTTATGCCAGAGTTCACAAGCAGGTGTTTTTAATACTGTGTATTATCTCACCAACAAAACTATAGGGTAGGTGAACTTTGTTATGGTACCAAGTTGTGAAAATTTGACTTATTTATTATCTGTTGGTCTTCTTTCCCTTAATATTTCTCTTGAGCCAGCAATTTTCCAGCAGTTAAGATACAGTTGCCACTTACAGCAGATGTTCTTAGTTATTTGAAACTGGATCTTTATTTGCTTCCATGTTGGAACTTCTGTTTTCTCTAAGAAGCAGTTAACAGTCTGTTTTACTGAACCAGCTGCTATATGTCTTGTAACTACGTTGTCATTGCTCTTGTGATGCATCTGAAGCGTTCTAAGTTACCAGGGTGAAACTAGTTTGGGGCATATTTGGATGTGTTACTCTTTGGATGTGCTTTATTCTCAGATGACGGAGTTTACAGCCATGAAAGAGAACTGTATAGTTTGTGTAGGAGCCAGGCACGTTTGGTTTTCACTAGTGTTTGGGTATTGGAAAAAAGAAAGCTATTTTCCTTTGGAAGGTGCCTAAACTGGAAGGTGGTGTGGCAGTGCAGAGTAATCTTAGTATTTAGGTCTGGTTTGGTTTAGTGAATCTGTAGTCGCTGCAGGAAAGTATTTTGTATGCATTCCTGTAACCTAAAGTCTTTTTCAAAATTAGCTGGAAGTAGTCTAGAGTGAGTGTCATTTTTTTTTTTGTCCCCCCCCAGTGTGATGTGTTACAGGGTGGGTCACTGTTTTTTTGGAACTTTCTTAAAGGGTGTACATTGGCTTCTGAGAAGGAACAAGCCTTTTGCATAACACCAGATATTTTGACAGTTCAGCAGAGGTTGTTCAGACTACCGTTTTCTGTCCTTGCTTCAAGGAAAGGACAAAACCAGCATGTCAGAATATTTACTCCCTCTCATCCAAGAGATGACAAGACAGAACTTTTTTTTTTTTTAAGGTTATTTACTTTGCTTGTGAATATAATAACTAAATCCAGTATATATGAGATGTCTGGGACTTCTCAGTCCTTATTTAGGTGCGTATAACATTTCTGTAGTACTGGGGAGGGGTTTAATGCCTAACTTAGCACTAAGCACTCCAACACGTACTAAGTAACACAGGAAAAATTGGTGAGATTCATGAAGCCTTGTGTGCCTAGGCAGAGGCATATCTTTATCTTTGGTTAGATGGACACCTGTTTCCTCTCTAAATTTTTGGCAGGTAACCTATTTGTGGGTTTGAACAACTGTGTTAACAGAGAAGAGTTAGTTTTACAGTTGTTTTTTTCTTTTTTCTGTCCCCTCTGTGGAAAGAGCGGCTATGCATACTAAATAACAGTTTATTTAAGTGTGGACAGCATTTTCTCATCCTAAGACATGTATGAAATCTTTGGGCTTAGACGATGTGTGCTGCTGCAAAATGAATAGAAAGTCTGTAAGAAGGTGTGTTTGCTTAGCTGTATTTTGTCTCCACACGTGCTTGTGTTTCACAGTTCTGGAAATGTACTTACATTTAGAGGTTTTCTGCAAAATATAGAGACTCTTGAGAAGATTTGGATTCAAGTAGGAAATGCTTAGATTTTATACACTAGCTTTGAAAGAAAGCTTGGAGAGCTGAAAACAAATGAATTTCTCTCCTTTTGTGTAGCATAGTAGTCTACTGTTTCTTCTGCAACTCTTGGGGAAAATCAAAATTACTTCAAATTTGTGAAATGCTTATTTATATTGATTTCAAGCCGGATAGATGTTAGTTGGTGAAGACTGTCTTCCTGCTTTTGTCTAAATGTACATCTAAGAGGATTAACACCAAAGTGGTAGTGGTAATAACAGGTATGTTATTGCACACAGGTGTCCGTAGTAACCAGTATTTTACAGAAATTATACTGGGACGATCTAATGGGCTCTAAAAGCCTCGTGTCTTCCTTAAGAGATGTAGAACATGCTCTTTCTCTATGACTGATGCCTCATTTTTCAAGGCTTTTAAGTTTATCTTGTTATCTGAACTACCTCTAGAATAGCAGTGTTGGTAGTTGAGCTTGTTAGGGGAAGATAATAGTTCTCAGACATTGGTTGTAATTTTGATCCTTAAGTAGCTTGTTAACTTTTTTATTTCTCTGATAATGTTTAACTGAACTAAAAGAAATTTAGACCCTTAAATCTTCCCTTGTTATCAAACCAACTGTGGTTCATGGTAGAACACTTAAGGGTGTAAGCATGGAAAAGGTGGTTATTACCTCTTTGATTTCTTGCATTTCATAGATGTGGCTTTCACCAATTTAGCCCTTTTTTTGTAGTCAACTTATTCATCTGGAAGCATTGCAGGCTTTTTTTCCTGCCTGACTCCTGTGCAGGTGGGAGTCTTTGCTGTCCTTTGAAATTATTACCACTCACCTTTCTGTCACAGGAATGGTTGTCAGCTGCCTGTCTGTGTTAGAAATACCAGCTGAGTTAGTGTAAGGAAAAAGATAGTTTCATATCACCACTTGAAAATCCTGCAGCCCATAAATAGAAGTGCTTGCAGAAACAGTTGTGTTCTTGGACAGTAACTGCAGCAGGGAAAAGGTGCTTGGCCCGTGGCCGGGTTATTGCTCTCTGATAGAGTTGAAATGTAAGTGTAAGCTTAATTCCAGAAAATGGCTGCTCTTTGCCAGTGGACTGAGGTACAGATTCTCTTTGTAGTATGTTGAGGCAGATCTAGACGATTTATTTAAAACATATTTAACTTCTTTTAGTTTGTCATCTGGTTCTTAAACCTTTGTTTTTTCTATGCTTGTCTTTAATTTTAACTAGAGTTTTTCTCTGCTTTTTAACTAGAGAGAGACAGTACTTAATGCTTTGATGGAAGTGCTGCTGCTGTAAAGTTTACCGCTCACTTCTGTTTTGGGAAATATGGACAAAATGAGGTGTTAGTGGATGGTGTTAGGTCAGCTTTTGAAGAATTTTTTTTCCTCTACCTCCTCCAATTCTCAATTTCATTTCTCTCTCGCCTTTTCCCCTAAATGTGGACACTAGAAGTGGGTGCAGTAACCTAGTATCAGTTTTATTAGTTAAATATGTGTATAAAAGTAGGTGAGCATTTCCTTTGCATTGCATTGGGGTTGTACATTGAATTGGCTATGATGCCTAGATAATTATTTCAACTATTATTCAGAGACTGCCTTTTAGTGTATGTTGTAGTTGAAGGTCCTTTTTTCTGGACTTACACTGCATTTGCTTATCTTAAAGTGAAATCTATGAAGAATGTGTAAGTTGTGTCTGTGGTCATCTTGGAGTTGTGTGGGGTTTTTTTCTTTCACCTACCTGTTCTTTTGATGATTGTAAAGTTAAGTGGACCTTGGTTGTTTACTGGCCTACAGTTTTCCATAAACTAAAATTTGGAGGCTAAATTTTTAGGGGTTTTTTTCACCTATTTTTCAATAGAAAGCTGTGAAGGTACCATTTTAGGAAACCCATTTGTGTGAAGTACAGGAAAATTGCAGGAAACTTGAATATTTGACCAAATAAACATTACTTTCTGAAACCATACTGTGGATGATAATTCTTGGTGCAATATTAATTCAGGTAATGCCTTTCATACGTGTAGTACTTGTTACCTTCTTTCCTATGGAAAAGGAACTTGAAGTTTAACTCTGTGGGAAGCTTTATTACTGAGAAAAAATGTTTCTTTCAAATGATCCTGCCTTCGTGCAGGGATCCATGTCTAGATTTTTTTAGAACTCCATGGACAGTATCTGACGCTCTTTATTCTGTATCAGTAGGACAGAGTAAGTTGAGGTTCAACCTTTTGTTATTTACATACAAACTGGCAGCTGCACAAAAATACTGCAAGGAGTTTATAGCAGTTCTGAGTGTTGATATGAGTTTGCATGTGCTTGTGAAGTTTTATGTATTTAGTGTGTGGAAGACTGGAGAAACTTTTGGTATTAAGCTGTGATATTTATTATTCTAGGCTTGTAGGAACCTATTGACTCTCATCCTCCAGTGCTCTGTCAGTTTGGTGTATGGAAGAGTTCTGATTGTTCTACCTTTTGTGTATATTATATTCCACTTCTGTGCATGAAATGTTCTCTACATTACAAACATTCCAAAGTTGTTTTTTAAGGTAGTATTTTTATCTTTTATGAAAACTGTGTTGTTTGTTCTAATTTATGTTGTATTATTAGTAAATTTTCTTGAGTGAAGGATATAATGGCAGAGCATTAAGGAAACAGCTTTTAGCTGTGTGTTGCCAACCTGAGGAAATCTGAGCATTTTCTTCAGTGTTTGAAGAAAAGATTAGAGGAAGCAGTTTCCCCTCTGTGTGAAGTAGTGTGTTTTGTGAGTTGGGCAATGTGAGTCTTGCCCAGTTTGTGATGTGGCAAACGGATGAAAAAGGAATCTGGAGATGAAGAGGTTACATAAGGCGTGTAAAAATTTGTTACATATGGAGATGGGAGCCCAATTGGAAATTCTGGCATATGTTTTCATTGATTTTCTGCTCTAATTGTCTGCTGTGACCTAACTGTTACATATCCAATCGGTCTTGTAAAACTTTATCATGAACCCACAGTGATAGATGATGGCAACTGAAAACTGTGAGATTTTGTTTAACTGAAATTTAAAAAGATCACCTCTTGCTTTGAACTGGTCTGTGGGCTCTTTCTTTGCTATTCTAGAAACTTACTGTCTGATCTGATCAAAGCATTAGAATTTAATACAGAGTCTTGGTTTCAGGATAACTTCCAGTGAGACAAATGAAGGAGTACAACTATTTGAAATAAAACAATTAATTAACTTTTTAAAGAATAGAGAGCTAGTTGTTAAACACCATTAAGTATCCAACATTTTCATTTAGTTGTCTGTCTTCGCAGTAGTTCAGCTAGTGCAGAGTACAGTTTGGAAACAATACAGGAACAGTACATGCATAATGTTATAACTTCTGACATTGTTTTATTATTAGAAATTATTCTTGAAGGTAAGAAATAACTGCTCTGCTTCAAAAAGTATTTATCAGTTGATTTGGTGTAACGTTATATTAAACCATTTATTTTACCTGGTATAAAGTTCCTAGAGAGCCTAAAAGCTACGTGACAAATACAGAAATTTTTGCGTAATGCTTTGAGGGTTGATGCTGTTACAAAATCTGGGAGGAATTTTTTATTTATTTTATTTAAATGCATCAGGCTGTCTATGGCTAAAAACTAAAATGCTTCAGAGTTTTATTCAGAAGCATCTACATTTTTGGTAAAAGTAGGCCTTCGAACACAACATTTTTAAGGTACTATAAAGATAAAAGGAGAGTCCGTATATAAAGTTTGTATACTATATACTAGCTAGAGTCAAGCATTTTAATTTCTGAACTTGGAAAAAAGGGGAGCATGTCACTTCTCTTATTCCTATGTTTGTGGATAACAGTTACAAGAAAGGAATGCAAATGGCTACATACATTTTTGAAAGAAACACAAGCCAACTTAACTTGATGGGTAGTAATAGGGTAGATTCCAGATTCTATGGGAGAAGGTGGGAAACATGCTTTGTGTGGTTTTGTCGACGTAACTGGAAACTGTGGGGATTTCGTCTTTGTCTGATTTGATAGAACTGTCACCACGCATGCTGAAGTGTTCAGAGCAATTTGTATTCCATGCATCTACCAGCTGATCTTGTTGATTTTCTCTTTCAATGGTGGTAAGAAAATCTTTTAAAACTTGCTTGAATATGTAGACTATTTCCCAAGGTAAGACATCATTTTCTGCTAAAACTTCACGAAATCTAGAAACAAACAAAACCAGAAACCTAACCATGGGCACTGAAAACTCTTCTATTTCCTCTCTGCTTTTGTGAGGGGAGGGGAAGGAGGAGGAAATGATTGCATTCTAGTGTCATTTATTCCTTGCTGCCACATTTCTCCCACATGCCTCCCCCAAAAGATTATAGGAGGAAAAGAGCTCTAACAATGCACTGGATATGGTCCAGCTATTATGAGCTCTGAAAGCTATTGTTGCTGGGTATACTGTGTTTTTTTTTTTTTTTCTTTTTTTGGCCCATCTGGGTAACTTGATTTAAACTGACTTTGCCCTGAGGTATATTCTGGGCTTTAAAAGGCACATAGGCTTGTTCTGTCATTTCTGTTTGTCCCTAGAAAATGTATTTAAAATACAGGAATGGGAGAATTTTTCTTTGTAAAACAGGGGTGGTGTGTTTGTTTTTAAAAACTGTTATTTTATTTTTAATGGGATTTTTTGGGGGGGGAAGGGAGGCGTGGCATCGATCTGCTTGTTCTAGAAGCATTCAGCTATTTCGGGCGGTGAAGCTGGGTTTCTGCTTAACAATGCATTGCATTAGTGCCTTAATTTTCTGTTATTGGGTTACTATTTAATAAATATTGGGAATAAGTGACAGGAAAAACTGAAACATGACTGAGAGATCACATGTTTAGGCATGCAAGACTTCCCTTATTTTGGGTTAGACCAGGAAAACCCTGATTAAAAACTTCCTTCAAGCACAACATCTTAAGGTAAGGATGTAACTTCTAAAATGTCAGTAAAAATGCGTTCCAGTTGCTGGTCATTGTTACTCTGAAAGAAAGATCAGTGTCAACTACGAGCTTGGTTTAAGTAGAAGAAACATCTTTTTTTATGATAGAGTACTCGAAGTTAGAGAAACACAAAACAATTACCTGCTGAGAACAGTTCCTGTTTGGCAAGGCTGGATTTGTGAACACAGAACTTCGAGCTGCCGCTGCTCAGTAGCCGGAATTGTTGCTTGAGGGTTTTGGTAATTCTTCAGCCAGTTGTAATCCACGCCAGTCTTCTGGACTTTTTGCTCATTTTCAATCTCTTGCACTAATCTTTCACGCTCTTTCAGGTGCCATTTCAATTCCCGCAGCAGTGTTTTTGTAACTACTTCTGATCCAGGGTATCTTGTGGGTTTGTAGGAATCATTTTTTGCCCATTTCATCCAGCCAAAAAGTGGCATTTTTAAGCTGTGAGGGGAGAAGAAAAAAAAAAAAAAGTTTGCTTATTTCTGTCCAACTCGTAGTTATTTATACCTGTAGACTTCTTTCTTAGCAACTGAATGTTTAAAGGAAGCTTTATTGATGATCCTAAAATATTTTGCATGGCAGCGTAAGTAATGATAACAATAATCACCAAGCCGTAGTTAAATATGACAAGCCTTATATTTTTATCGTATTTTTGGTCTATTTTCTGAGTTGACATAACTGTGACATTTATAGCATTTAAGTGTGCATCTGTCATATCGGAAATACTTCTTTTTTTTATCCTGGTAGTATAAGTGGTTCAAAAAAAAAGGAAAACAACAACAACAAAAAAACCAACAAACCCCCAACCTACCCCTCCCCAAGAATGAACACCACACACAAAACCTGTAAAACCAATCAAACAAGAACCACCACCCCCCCCAAAAGAAAGTGGCAACAAGGAAAACCCTTCCTAAAAACCCACAAACCCTCAAACCTTCAAAATTTGAAGTTACCTGTACATTTAAAAAGTAATTGAGTAAAGTGATAGAACTCTGTGTGATCTGCTTTGAAAACTTCTGTAGAAACTTCTACGTTAAATAAATTCTTGCATATATAATCTGGAGACAGAAATCTGGTAGAATAGGTTTTTAAATTGCAGTTTGTTACAAATTATGCAGACACAAGAATACTAGTAAAATAACATAAATTACCTTTGCAGTTGTCTATGACCAGTGTTGTTCCAGGTGAGTTTGCTTGAAGGTCTCTTACTCTAGCATATCCTGTGTCCAGGCTCTTAATACTGCTGGAAGAAAACAAGTTTGTTTTTTTTCTTTATTTGCTCAAACCATGTTTAGAAAAATGACTTTCTGTACTGAATATGACAGTAAGTATTTCTGCTTTTAAGATTGTTTTTCATCCTCTGTACCTGAAAGAAGTTGTAATCCATTTAACCTAACATGGTCTCTCAAATACTTCGTAGAAAGTCCATTAAGATCTCCTACCTTTGAATTGAGCTCTGCCGATGGCAGCAGTTTAAAAAAAAGATGGTAACAATTTCGAATGCTTGTTGCTAAATCCTTCGGAAGGTCTTGTTGGTAGTGAGATGAATAATGATAGTCAGAAGCAACTCCAGACGTGCTTCTAGCTAAAGTTAAGGCTGTCGTATGATGTGATGCTTGGCTCTGCATAGCTGTAGGTCACAGTTTAGAGCTGTGTTTCTATGCCTGTAGAGTGCTAAAAATAACCATGTTGCTTTTATCATCAAACTAAACTTTCAGGCCATTGAGATGCTGGAAGACTTTTCTTCCATTAGAGGGGGATCGGGCTGTTCTGCTGTCATTTTTAAACAGCCAAGAATAGTCTTTCTCTAGTAAAGATCATCTAAAGCCTTTGTTAAGTGAGTGTTGACAGAAAAGAGCTATTTGACAGCTGCTGAGTATTTTGTTGCTATATTGAATACTTCTTCCAGATGAAAATCATCGATCTTGTGGTACTACACTTCTTTTTTTGTTACTGTGCGTAGCTGTTAGCATTTTAAATTAACATTTCAAATGTGTTTAAAGAAAGTCAGTCTAACAACTGCAGTGTGCCACGAAAGACGCATTAATGTAATTAAAGGAACAGAATGATAAGGAGATGCAAGTTGAGATCAGACTGATGTAAAAAGCCCAGAATTGTAAGTCTTACCATAGACTTTCCTTGTCTCTCAAGTGGCTGTCAGTTGCCTGCTCCCTCTTTCCTTAGTGAGTATTTTAAGCATGTCTGTTTTTAAGATGCATGTTCAGGGATGGCATTGTGCACACTAAAGGTCGCTGAAGCAGCCATTTTCCGTTCCAGTTATCTGGTCTCTTCCTATTAATCTAAACAGAGAGCATGGTGTACAAAATGCCTCCCCTTCTCCTCTTTCTTGTTCTAATGAGTGTCTTTGCTCCTCTAAGTATTTTTCTTTGCTGCTTTTTTGTCTCCACTGGTGTGTTGAACTGTTGTGAGAACAAGGGTTCTGTGAATGTGTTTTGCGTGTCATACAACATAGAGGATGACGTGTATGGCTGTTATTAAAGCTGATACTACTTATACATTGGAAAAATCCAAATGTCAGTATTAATCCGCTTCAACTGGAAGGTTTTCACATTGCATTGTATGAGGTACTATGAAAAAGGAAGGAAGCTGGGTTTATGATGACAGAACTGTCCTGACAGATTTTCAGATGAAATTAAAATGCTCCTTGCCACTTTCTTTACAGCACGGTTAATGTGTCACTGCTTTTTTTTTCCACCATATCAAACTTGAAAGCAAAACTGCTGTACAGTATAAATCCACTGTAGTGTGTTGCAAATTAGAGATGCATACTGGAAGGCATGCAAATTAATTAAATGAGAAACCTGCAGCAGTTGTAGTGGGTTTTTTTTGTTTGAGTCTTTTTTTAACTTAATCTTAGGCTGCATCATCAAATTCTGTGACGTGGGATACGGAGAATGGTATTTACCTTTCCATTGGTAGGAGAACACTAAAGCTGAAAATTTATATTGCTTCTGCTTTTCTATGCATTTCAAATCTGCAGCCAGGAAGAGGTGACTGCTCGTGTGAGGCTAGCGTTGGGAACTGGAACTTAAAAGTGGAGCAGTATTTTATGTAGTTGTAGCCAGTGGTTAATCCTGGAAGCTTTGTGAAGTGTTACACTTCCGTCTGACTATCCCTAAATGTATTAGTGCTCCCGCTGTGCTGTGTCAGGATGGAAGTTTTGACTTGGCTTTGGCTGATGGTGGCTCAGTTCCCTGAAGACATTTACGTTGTTGGTCTTGCTAGATAAACTAGAGTTATTGTTAGGTTTTAACCTGGGGAATGGTAGGGGGAAGGCTGTGTTTTGATTCTTACCATTAATTTTTAGGCATTTCCTAAAATTACAATAATAAATTTACAAATAGTGTGAAGTTCTTCCACTGTCTCTTTTCTTACTGATGAAAAATGTTGTGGTCTCTTCAATGCTAATCTGGCAGTCTTGTGCTTTCCTGAGTTCAGTCTGCAAATCTAGGTAACTCATAAGTGCTGTACTTCTAAAAGTGATACATGGTCTTAAACTTCTGAATTTGCTTTGCCTTTGGCATTCATCTCATTACTGACATCTGTAAATTTTCTGAAAGTTTCAATCCTAGTGGTTTTGCTTTATGCAGTGTAGTAAAACAACATTCTTATAGCTTGTTTCACTTTTCTGAATTTTCCTTTGCTGGTATTAGCGACTAAAGCACATTATAATACTTGAGCAAGACCACAATGTTAGTTATATAATGATGAATTTTTGTGTTTTTGAATAAGCCATACTTTGCTGCTGCATCACGGCAGTTGATTGCAAATTTATTTTTTCCCTGTAAATTAACCCTATTTGTCTGTGTAATATAATATGAAAATGAAGATTATTTAAGCTTATTTTAAATTTTCCCTTGAACCTCTTTTTACTTTGACTTCTAATTTTGAGGCAAAGAATGTAATGAATTCCTAAATGATATCGTTTTTATGCCTTGGTGATATTCTTTGCACTCCACTGAATGATATCTCCTCTTATGTGGGTAAGTCACAAAGGGTGTCTTTTCATATAAGTATCTTATCAGAAAGCATGAGAAATAACTGTTCTTTTTTTGTATATATTATTTTAGGCTTGTTTTCTGATGCTGTTCTCAAATTGAACTGAGGGAGCAGCAAGAGTTGCGGGAGCCAGCACGTACATTTCTTCTTGTCAATCAGTTAGGGCGATTTTGGTGGTCTTCCCTTTCTTGCCATGGCAGGTCCAGGTTTATCAGCAAAGAGCTTAATTCCAAAACAATGGCCTTATAAGAGTATGTGCTAATTGAAAATTGATTGGGTAAATAAGGAAAAAAGTGTGGCAGACAGTGGATAGAATGGGTTCTTTTCCTTTTTGAAGTGCCCCACTGAAGTGATTCATGGTGAAAATGGAGCCAAACCTTCAAAAACATTTCCATTTAACCAGGTATTGCACTGATGTGAGCAAGAAGGTGAGAAGGGGTGGATCAGAAGCTTCGTATTCTTCAATGTGGAACTTTTTTTTATGGCATCTGTACCATGTGAGATGCTACAGACTCTTGCAGTTTAAAGAAGCAAGTGGTATACCTCTGTGAATGAGACTCATAATGACACACCAAGAAATTGTCATTATTCTTATTTGATTTGATAGCAGGTCACAACTGTTGCTAGCTGGCTAACAGTTCGACATATTGACATAGTGGTGTATGTTTCATATGTCTTCATTAACACCTGTGGTTAGTGCAGTCATATTCTGTGTTTTTCTGCCTGGGATTTTGTGTGAAGGGCTGATACTTAATTGTTGTGGGTTAAGCCCAGTAGGCAGCCACATACCTCACAGCTCCTTATTTATTCCACGCTCACCCGCAGTGGGATGGAGGAAGAGGAATGGAAGAGTAAAAGCAAGAAAAACTAGGTCTGTCATTAAAAACAGTTTAAGTGGAGAAGTGGAAGAAGAGAGAAAGAAAATTAAGTGATGCAAAGGCAGTCACATGCTGCCTACCATGGGTAGGGCAATGCCCAGCCAGTTCCCAAGCAATAGGTGGCAAACCTGCCTGAAAGCCTCCTCTTTCCCCTTTTTATTGCTGACCATGATGTTCTATAGCATGGAATATCTCCTTGGATAATTTGGGTTACCTGCCTGATTGTGTTGCCTCCCAACCTCTTGGACAGCCCTCAGTCCATTCACAGGCTGGGAAATGGAGAAGGCCTTGATGCTGTGCAAGCTCTGCTCAGCAGTAGCTATAACATTCGTGTCTTAGCAGAATTGTTTTGGTCACAGACTAAAAATGCAGCATCATAGAGCTGCTATGAAGAAAATAAACTCTATCCCAGCCAGACCCAGAACGGTTAACATAGACAGGTAGAGAGGTCACTAATGCTACCAGTTGTCTGAGAAAAGCATGGTTTCACTTCTGTAGCTCTCACAGCTAGCAGGTCAGAGGATTTGCTTCCATTTTATAAATGCAGCCCCATTCCTTGGATTTAATGATCAATTTGCAGTGTGTTTATTTTCTGATTTGACAGAAAACTTACTGTAACTGTTTTGAGCTGCAGACAGATGGTGTGTCTACTTCCTCTGATCACTTCATACAGCGTTGACTACTGCTTTTGCTTTTTAACAGCTAGGAACACAACTTGCCATGAGCCTACACGAGAGGCCTCTTGGTTAGGCTTCTTGTTTGGTCCTTTGCTGTGACCGCTAATGACAGTGTCATGGAACTTGTGTTGCTGTGATAAATAAGTTGGAAATGTTGAGGCTGGTTTTTACTGTTGGACTGTCTGTAGCATTAATGTCTGCTGCTGGTGACATTTCACTAATCAACAGGGTAGTTAAATTTGTCAGTTTGAAATTGAGGGGATCTTGCATTTGGTACTTGTCTTCAGCAGAATTTTTTACTTGCATTGTATTTTTTATTGTAAGTAAGTCAGTCTCTTGCTTATGTTGTATTGTATTCAGAGATTTGTTTAAGCTGGATTTTATCAAGTTGATAATCAAACATCTTTTTTTTCATCGAGTCCAACCATTCCTATCAAACACTAAACCATGCCCCTTAGCACCTCGTCCACCCATCCCTTAAACACCTCCAGGGAAGGGGACTCAACCACCTCCCTGGGCAGCCTGTTCCAGTGCCCAATGACCCTTTCTGTGAAAAATTTTTTCCTGATGTCCAGCCTAAACCTCCCCTGGCAGAGCTTGAGGCCATTTCCTCTTGTCGTGTCCCCTGTCACTTGGGAGAAGAGGCCAGCACCCTCCTCTCTACAACCTCCTTTCAGGTAGTTGTAGAGAGCAATGAGGTCTCCCCTCAGCCTCCTCTTCTCCAGGCTAAACAACCCCAGCTCTCTCAGCCGTTCCTCGTAAGACGTGCTCTCCAGCCCACTCACCTCAATGTTGCTAAAGGATCAGAAACGATGCTTGATAGATGAACTGTTCTTTTAAAGAAATATTTAAAAAAAAAAAAAAAGAACACATATATTATTCATAACTAATAACTGTTCCATGTGTGGTGGAGAGGCAGTTGCTGTGTAGCTTGTCACCAGTCATCACAGGGACTAGCTACCCTCTTCAAAAATCCTTCTTCGAGCTGTGGCTGCAGAAAGAGGAGCTCATCAAGGGCTTCGTTCCAGGAAGAGCCCGGTTCTTTGATGCCTAGCAGTTCATCCCAGTCTCTCCCACTGGCATAAAATCCCAGAGCAGTAGGTAGTAAATCTGAGGATTTGGGCTGTTTCCTTCTCACATTTGTGGCTATTTCTTTTTTCCTCCTCTGTGGTTAAGGTGGAAGTTGGAAGATCTTGCAGAGCTTGGCATGTAGAGTTTGATACAGAAGAAGTGTATCTGGGATACTGAGCTCACATAGTCTATCCAAATGCTTGCATTTGAGTTTTTCAGGATTTTGCGAAGCAACTTTATTCCTTTCCCTCTCCCCTGCTACTTAAGGTTTTATAACAGGAGCTCTGAATAATTGCTGTGAGGAAAAGCAATGCAAGCCTTTAAAACGCATAGGTATGAAGACTTTATTACTAGATCTAGCTAAGTACATTTTGGAAGAGCTCTCTTGAGTGGAAAAGAGCATGTACCTCATTGATTCTTACATCTTAAAATAATCTGTAAATCACTTTATAAAAATCTGTATTTTAATATTTAATGGATTCCACTTAGGCTGAATTCTATGACTAGCCTTCTATTTCTGTGACTGAAACATTATGTTTTTTCAACAACAGTACATTATTTCTTTGAAGTTAGTGTATATCTGCAGGTAAAACTAGTCTTCTAAAAGTTTGGAATGCCAACTGCCAGTTAAATGGTAAGTAAATTTTAGTATGTCCTTCAGTACAGCCAGTGGAAGGTTATTTCCTGACATGGCAAATGTTCAGTTATGTAAAGTGTCACATTATTTTAGTTTCAGAAAAGAGGGTTTGAAGCAGTCTGCTGTATATATTGTACTAAAATTGTACAGCAAAATATTGCTCTGTACATTGTAAGGCTAACTGTTTTCTCAAGTGATTCCCCCATTATCTCGAAGTAGGTGGACAGCTTGTGTGTGTGATAGAACCCGTGACTTACAGCAGTCCTTCTCTTGTGATCTGTGAAATGAGTGACAGGAGCTGTATGTTCAACTCCCAGTCCCATCTGAACAGCATTTTGTGTGTCAAATGAGGCAGAAGATAAGCAAAAAGTACATCTGTAAGAATTTTTAAACACACAGCCCCACAACTTGTTGATTTTTCAGTTGTTTGTCTCTAAGATGGAAATGTTCTTGAAGTTATATGGCCTTGAAGAGGAGCTTCAACCCCCAAATTAATTGAAAATTACTTGCAATTGGATAAGAAAGCATCTTAATTCTTGAAATTTCATTACATACTTGAATGCATTCTTTATGCAATCAGATTTGCTGCATAATCAGTGTGTTTTTTTCAAGGAGTAAGACTATATGTATCTGTTCATTTAATAAAGGGTTTTTTTAAGCATCCCTCCTAGAAATATTAACAGTGTCCAGTGCATGCATTGGCATTGTAGTGTACGTTACTGAAAAGAACCATTCAAATTATCTGTTACAGTTATGGTTGAGATTGAGCAAATGATTCTGCTCTTGATAACTAATTGCATTAAAAAATGCTTTGGGTAGTATTTAAAATGCTCAAATAAAAAAAATTGACCATGTACTCTGTTATGATAGCCTTGTTGACTTACTAGAGGTCATTCTGTAGCTTGAAGAAAAGGAAGACCTTTCTCTGGCTGAATTTATTTAAAGAAAGGCACCCTCAGTGTATTTGGAAGCACTTACAATTGGATGTGTCAACAATTTCTGGTGTTACACTGTTTTCCTTCTGGTAATTGCCCTGAAGTGGCTGCTTTATTTAATTTTGTGTTAATGGCACTGAACTTTCCCTTCAACCCAAATAAGAAGTGTTTTAAAAGATGTTGTCCCCATCAAATGCTCAAAATCAGTTTAAGTAGTCATATGTATCCATGTCAGTCACACTTCAGAAAGGTCTTAGAGTAGTTAAACCATACAGTAAGGAATAAGCAGAGCTTGCCATTGTCGTGTAAGACACAGTGTTAATTCTTCCAAAAAGAGGCATGCTGTGAACAACCGTTTGGCTTGTGTGGAAAGCCTCCCACTGGTCACTGCTTGTCAGGCTCAAAGTTCCCACGCCTGCTGCTTTTGAGAGTATTTACCAAAATAGGTAGGTCTTGAGATCATAGAATCATAGAATAGTTTCAGTTGGAAGGGACCCTAAAGATCATCTAGTTCCACCTTCCCTGGCATGAGGTAGCTGATGGGTGATGTTTTCCAGATGCTAGGATGTATCAGGAGTTTCTTCTTGTTGAGTGACATTACTGACTTGTGTCCTCAGTGGTTTACAATTTTGTCTGTCTTTGTCCACTTAGAGTGGACATAATACTGTGTGTTTGTGGATGAAGCATGCCCTTGATTTGAATAAGATCAAACTCTATTTTTAGAATGAGGGGGAAGGAAGGCAGGAAGGAAAGACAGAAATTCTAAATTTTCCTGGGTTTCTTTAGGTTGACGTTAAATGTAATTGTGTTAGAGTAAAAGAAGTGTTTACTGCCTTGTCATTTGGTAAAATTCAGAATGTTTCATGCATACAGCTGGAAAGCTGTTGTTTGCCAATGCTGTAATGCATCTGAGGGGTAAAAAGATCTGGGGGAGTCTAAAAATAGGTGAGGACCAAGGCTGGAATCTGGGAAGCCTAAGGCACATATGCTATAACAGGACAAATGTACTTAAATGTGGAGTTGCACTGTGTCAGAGGCAGTAGAAACAGGATTAACTGGGGCATCGGACAGATGTGCTTCAGAAGTAGAATCCAGAAAAGACACTTCATTTGTGTTGCCCTTTCTTGTCCTGGAATGGGTTTGAATTTTCTGAATCTTGTCATTTCACTGATACCAGCAAATGCTTCTTGAAACTAATTAGAAAAATGTTCTCTCTTTGTCCAGGTATATGTAGAATGATACTTGGTGGCTTATTAATGATAGCTTGAAAAGTCTGTATAGGTTTGACAATCAAGGAGAGTGCCAGAGGGCTCCATAATAATTTTTTTTCCCCATTTCACTTGTAACAGTATTCCCTGAGCTTTTAATTTAAGAAAGCTGCAAAATTAAGCATTAAAACATTGAGAAATGACATAATGAAGGCTGTTTACTCCTTTTGTATGTTCTTAATGCAGTTTTCCAATTACATAGATATTTCTCCAAGACTGTAGTCTGATTCAGTGCATTGAGTGAGCAATGTTCATTCTTAATGACTGGCTATTATATATTTTCTTTATTCATTGCGTAGCCTGAGGTGTATTTATTTCATGCTCTTTTCTGAAGACAGAAAGACTAATTTCTGAAAGAAAATATTAAAACCAAACCAAAATAACATTCTTGCAAATTGCCGAGGTCATACTGTCATTGTTTTCCTGGACCTGAATAGGCACAGATCTAAAGCACGTGCACGCATTTCATCCTGAAATGCTCAATACTTCATCTCCAGGAGCATTTAGTTGAGTATACGCATTATATAAAACTGTTTCTTAGCTGGCTTCAGGTGTTGTTTAAATACTGATGTTTCTGCAAGGTCTTCACAGCAAATGTGGAACACGGTCCTGCCTTTCTCACCCATAGCTCCTACCCCTCAATGGGAGTTTTATTGAAGTGATTTGCTCACTATTGCGCAGGGTTCTTGACAGTCCAGTAATAACATGCCCCTCCACGAAAGCATGTCTTAGTCAGACATGCTTATTTCTTCTAATGGGATGAAGGACAACTTACATTTACTGTATAACCAGATTTTATTGTCAGAAGATGTGTCCACTGTGCTTGGTGAGGCTGCAGTCCTGTGGAAATGAAAAACAATTGCTTATAACACTATAATCTGTGTAGTATGTGCATATGATGCTGCCAAACTGAGACTGTGCAGCCAAGCTTAGTTATGTTATTTTCATAGAATCACTAGATTAGAAAGGACCCACTGGATCATACAGTCCAACCATTCCTGTCAATCACTAAATCATGCCCCTCTGCACCTCATCCACCTGTCCCTTAAACATCTCCAGGGAAGGTGACTCAACCACCTCCCTGGGCAGCCTCTGCCAGTGCCCTGTGACCCTTTCAGTGAAAAACTTTTTTTCCTGATGTCAAGCCTGAATGCTTTCCAGCATTTTTCAGCTACTGGATGCTTGATTTTGATGCCATCACCATATTTTTTTGGTTTTTAGTGTTTAATGTACATTCAGTGGAATAACGTCCTTTGCAAATGGTCTCACATGATGTGCACCAACTTTACCTCAGATTAAGGCTTGTTGCAGAGTGTTTCCTGTCCCAGTTGTTTCAGAAGGGCTGTAGTGATGAGAGTGTTGTCTGCTTGCTGAAAGTAGGCAGCTGTTGCTCACGAAGTGACTCTGCAGATGCGTGCAGTCCTGTTGAACCCTGTGTTAAGAGTTACTTGACATCCAGGGAAGAATTGCCTTGGCCCTATGCACAAAATATTGTTAATGTAGGGTAAAAAGCCGTATATTGGTTTGTTAGTAGGTGATAAATACTCGATGTTTCCGATACGAGGAAATAGTGACTAGTCAGGGTGTGTAGGCTGTAGCAGAGCCAAGCTGCGCAGTTTGCTTTGTCAGAGGTTTGGGTGCACTGTGGCATCAAGATATTGTGAATTGCTCTATGATGTGTGACAGTGCCATGTTAAAAATCTGTTGTTTTCAGCTTAATTGTTTTTTGGAGTCCATATTGCTTATAATTTGGGTTAAGAAATGCATACTTCTGCAGCGCTGTCCTTTTATAAAACGTTTCAGAAGTACAGCGACTGAGGAACAGATTGGCTGTGCACTGCATGGCAGAGGCTTACACTGGGCTAAGAGCTTGAAGTGCAAAGCCGTAGTTTTGAAGAGGGGACTTTTGATGTTTCCATTGATGTTTCCAGAACTCTTCTACACTTAAGTTCTTTTATGAGTCAATAATTGTCATACATAGGCTGTTTTAATCTCTAGTGAAACCCACATGCTTTTTTTCACACTGTTCTGTCAAAGTGAATTTTTTTTCTTCTGTTTCATTCTTTGTCAAGGGTAAACTGTCCTGCACATAATAAATATCCATAAAATTCACTGATTGGTTAATTGGGTTAATTTTTTTTTTCTGGCCACCATACTTTATTCGCTCAAAGACAAAAGTTCTACCTTTAAGGAGGGTGAGAAAATTGTGTTTACTTCTGTCTACTTCCCCTGTCTCCAGGGAGTCATGTAAGAAGTACGTGTATTTTTAGTTGTACCATATCAAGAATTGGTGAAACAACTGTATAATCTTTGATCAGAAAAAAATCAAGAGTTTCATAGAAATTCCTAGGCATTAGAAACTTCAGGGGTGGTATTTTTGGAGCTCAGTTGTTTTAAATCAAAAAAAAAAAAAAAAAAAATTATGTGACACTTTCTTCAAGCTGGTGTTTTAACTGCAGAGGCAAAATTTCTTTCTGAGGTTTGTTTGTTCATTGAGGTAATTCCTGCATGACATGGAGACTCTGAACTTACTGTATAATGCTGTTATTTCCCAAGATACCTACAATTAGGAAGCATTTATGGATTTGTCACTTTCCTCTGCAGGTTGCCTGTCAATGTTAGAACTGAAGATGCTGAAAATCACAGACAAACAGGGCCAGAAGAACTTGATGCAGTTCAAAATCATCAGCTTGCCAATAAACCAGGTAAAAAAATAATAATAAATACATAGATATTGGCATCCTGTTCTAAACTTGGATATACCTATCCTTTTCCTCTCTGTAGTCTTTCTTCCCATCTTCTCCCCTAAACAAAACTATGAAACCTTACTGTATATTTCTTGTTTGTTTAATGATGGATATGCATGGTATTAAAAAATAAACATCCTGTTTTATGGAAACAAGAATGTGTAATGCTGATGAATGGATATATGTGCATACGTCTGGTTTATTGTATTGATAGAGGTAGATACATAGTTGAAATATTTCTGAAAGGAAAACATATCACTCAATGGATTGATGTCTTTGTTCTGTTTTCCCATTTTCTATCCCATGTTATTTCTGTGTATACATGATTGTTGCTTTGAACTGCCTTTAGAGAGAAATTTGATTGCACATCTTTCCTAGGAGCTCTGTTAAAAGCAGTATGAGGCTGACTTGCTTGTCAGGACAGCTCAGCTTCAAACTCTTACTATGCCTCTTAATTTCCAAATTTGTTAATGTAGCTGATTTCCCAAGAAAAGGGTATTTGTGTTTTGTCTGTTTGGTGTGTCATTCTCTGTAGTACTTTTTTGTATCCCTTTGCTAATACACCAAACTCTGTCAAATTGATAAATTTTCTAGAAATCACTGTCCTTCAGTGCTTCTGCAAATTCCATGGCCTCTGAAACCCAGATAGGTGGTGAAGCTGTTTGGCTCGTCATCAGCTGAGGCAGTAAGCGTAGCTGGCGTGCCCAGCACGTGCAGCGCAGCCGACCTCCTGTCCTAACCACAAAATACCGAAATACCATCTCATGTTTGCTTGACGTGACAAAATTTATGGGAGAGGAAGAGGAGGTTTTGAAAGCTGAAGAGCAGGGTATAAAGGGAGCGGAAGAAGCTTTAGATGTTATAGTTCAGGAATGTGGTATTTCCTAGTTTTCCATGTGCTTTACTAGCAAAGGAAGGACAACAACGAATTAACTAAGTGAAGTTCCTTAGATGTCTCTATATGTAGTGGTATTGATTAATTCAAGGAAATACTGCAAATCATTTAATGTCCTTCACCTATTAAACTGGAATTTTACCTAAGGTAGGCTAGTGACTTAATTTATCTGCACTGGTGGCCTGCTTAATTTTGAACTGAACTTTCCCATAACTGAGTTTTCAGTTTCTTTTTGCGCCGACTCTAAAAAAGGAATATAATTATTTATTCTGGATTGGCATTAATGGCAGAAATGATTTGCTTGTTCTAAAACAACACGGTGAGCAGTTGCATGCTTTTCAGTTTACTGTTCTCAGGTGGGGAGTGTCCTCTATTCTGTTTATGTTAGAATCTAAGGTGTGTTTGAACATGCTGCCTTACGAAGTTACGCATCGGTTAGACTTGTGGTCCCAGGCTTAGTAATCTTTAATCTTCAGATGCCTCTGTTGCGTTGCAGAAGTGCTGCAATGTCTCTTTCTAAAGACCAGTTCTCTTTTTGGGATTAATTAGGTAAATAGATAGTAAAAATCCAAACAACAGCAGTTGAACGTGATTACAATGCGTGGTATGGAGTCCACAGTTTAATTATTGCTTAAATCAGTAGAAAAACCTTGGAACTTCCATAGGGGTCTGTATTCAAGTATATTTATTCTGTAGTGAGTCTTCATTGTTCAAAAAAACACCTTTCATTAAATGAAAAAAAAAAAAAGTGTGTTTTGGTTTTTTTCTTTAATGTCTTCTAAGGTGGTTACCCAAGTTTTTAATCCCAGTTTTCTTTTCTGAGGTTGTATCCTCAGTTTGTTAGAGTGGGCCTTCTGATGGCTGCTTGGGTCACATCAGTACTCACCTGAAATTGAAGGTTTATTCTGCCCAGGATGGTACCATCTGTCTCAGTTGTCATGGTATTGGTTTCCCAGGCGAAGGCAGTAACGTTTCTTTCAGTTTAAGCACAGAGTACATGCTTTGAAGAGGAAAAAATCCCCAAACCATACAGATTTTAGTACTTGCAGCACCTACTAAACGGTTCTGTGGCTTTCTGTTCTCAAACTGCTTACCTATGGTGGCTGATGTCGGATGACATTCTTGGTACAGCTTTTTTCCAGATTTCTCTGCTTAGGAGAAGGTAAGCTATTGCTGTCATAGTACTGTCAGATAAAAAAGAAGTGATATTAAAAGAACTCAAGTTTCATCAGTGAAAAAAGAGGTATACGACATTGATTAAATTGATCTGACTGTTCAGCAGGTATGTGAATACTGGTGATTGTTTACTGGTTTCTGGTTTGTTCCTTTGGATTTTTTAAATGAAACTCTTAAAATCATTAACCTAAAGTTAGCCACTTCTTATTAATACACCCTGAGCTTTTACTGAGTTAGAGAAGCTTATGGTGTGAATCCTACTATTTAAATTTTCTTTTTGAGCACTGCTGTGGAGCAGCCACTGCCCTCTTCTGTGGACTTTTAACACATTTTTCAAAATAGCAGTTGTTACATGGAAAATGAGGTAGAGATGGGAAGGCTGTGTTGTTCCAACAGGAACACGCTGACACTAGGATCTTTCCCCTGGCAGCTTGAGATTTCTTCTAGCACTGGTCAAATCGTGCAGAGCTACTGATGTCTGGGTAGTGACATGTTTGTGCCAGAGGGAAGCTAGTCAGCCTTTGTACAGTGTTGCTGTGACAGAGTGCTGTATGTGACTTTTCCTGGGGAATATATTTAGAAACTTGATCAAAAGTACTTTAAAGAGAACAGTTAATATTTCCCAAGGATGCTGATAATAAGTTACGTTCTGTGTATGCAACAAATCACTGGTAACTACTGCATTACACAATCCCAGCAAAGAACATTTCCTATTGGAGTGTGGCTTCCAGAGAACTCTGGTCTTCAGTGCTTCATGAAACTGTCTTAATGAACTGTCTTTGGAGATTGGTTTTAATGTAGGGGATTGGGGCACATTCAAGTGTAGTACAGAGGCAAAAGAAGTTGAGCCTGCTTCTGCGTCCCTGCTGTGTGAGGTTTTTATTAATATTTTCAAAGAAAGGATGCTTTCTTTGAAAAAGATGTGCGGTCAGGTATTTAGGCTATAACCTTTATTTTATACTAAATATGACCTTTGTAAAAATAATACTGGCTGTCTTTCCCATTACTCCATGAATTTCTCAGAGAAATGACGTGACTGAAAAAAAAAAGGTGAAGTCTACGTTTTTATCATCTGTATGCAAATAAGTAAATATCACAATAGACTGAGTGAAACCATTTGAAATAGAAACATTTCCACTTTTCACTTCAGGATAGCAGGTCTTCTCAGCTAAATTGCTTAGTTGTAACATGCTAAATTATTGCTTGCCAAACTGCTGTCCTGATTTTCCCCTTCTACGCTTGCCTGCACACCTGCTCAGTTGCTCTTTTGGGGCTTTTTTGGTTTGGGTTTTTTTTTTATGGTCACACTGACAGCTGTCTCAGCAGAAACTCATGATAACACTAAGATTTTTGTCCTCTGCTTCTCGTTGTTAATAGAATCATTGAGTAGTTTGGGTTGGAAGGGACCTTAAAGCCTATCCAGTTCCAACACCCTGGCATGGGCAGGGACACCTCCCACTGGATCAGGCTGCCCAAGGCCTCATCCAGCCTGGCCTTGAACACCTCCAGGGAGGGGGCAGCCACAGCTTCCATGGGCAACCTGGGCCAGTGTCGCACCACTCTCATCTGCCCCTCTCCAGTTTATACCCATTGCCCCTTGTCTTGTCATCACAAACCTTTGTTAACAGTCCCTCCCTAGGTTTCTTGTAGCCCCCTTCAAGTACTGGGAGGTCACTATTAAAGTCTCCTCAGGGCCTTCTCTTCTCTGGGCTGACTAACACCTGGCAACAGACTGCAGGGCGTGGTATTGTGTTGAAAGGTCATTGTGATGCTTTATCAGATTTACTTTAATTGCCATGTGGTAGAAATGTAGTGGTCTTCCTATCAAGCTGAGTTATTATGTACTGTGGATCTAGTAGCCTTTAAGGGAAACTACATGTGGGTACATGAATAAGGCATTTTTTTTTCATAATTGTCAAAAAGACCAGGGGTAGACTTGGTAGTAGCAATGCAAACTATGCAAAATACTTATATTTTAATTAGAAAGAAAGCATGCATAATTATAGGATTTTATACTTTCTTGACACTGATGGTGGTTTATAAGCAGAAGCAATGCCTTTCAGAGCTGCTGCCAGTAAACAGCAGTTGCATAAACACAATCTCTTAAATCTATTAATATTAAAAGGTATTAATTATGTTAATATTCATAAGTATGCGATTCAAATTTGGTAGAAGTTAGGTTTCCAAATACTGTGATCTTATTGTCCTGCTGGTCTTTCCCTTTCTCTATGGAAATGACTTATCTTGGTTATTTTTATGCCCAGGTACTTCGTTGTCTGAGTGTGAATTGAATAATTTGACTTCTGAAGCAATAACTAACCATGAATACGTGCATATGCCTGTAGCCGGACACAGGAGAGAGGTAATTTCATTGTACTTTAATATAGAGTAATGCTGAAAATTGTGTTTTGGTTGGTTTGTTGTTGTTGGTTTTTTTTTTTTTCCTTCTGAAAGAAGCTGCTGTTCCTGTTTAAAGTAGTGTACAATGAACAAAGGTTTTGTACAAAACCATTGTATAAAAACCCTTAGAGGAAGAAAAATTGCTGTTATGCTTGTTTATAGGTGTTTATGTAAAATATGTATGAGTGTGTGCCCATGTTCAGTCATCTCCTAATGTATTTTAGGAGTCCAGTTATCGATGGATGCCTAAGAGATGATAGAAAATATAGCACAAAGTTTTACAGAGATTTATCTGTCCTGCGAGCTATTTATGTTTCATATCTTTATGAAATCTGCTTTGAGTTGTTTTGTGGACTTAGGAGTTTTCTTGAAAAATTTGTTTCAGATAGTGCATCTGATAAAAAGCAATTCAGTTGTGATTATACAAGGAGCAACTGGCAGTGGTAAGAGTACAGAGGTTCCACAATATATTTTGGATGATTGCATTCAGCAATCTGTCCACTGCAACATTGCTGTTATTCAGCCTCGGAGAATTGGTGCCAGCAGCCTTGCTAGGTGGATCTGCAAGAAAAGATCATGGAAGTTAGGTGGACTTGTAGGATACCAGGTATGAGAAAATTTCAAATTGTAATTAAAAATACATCAAAAAGTACTTGGATCTTATTTATTGATTATGTTTAAGCGTATCTAGTGTACGGAGGAAGTGTTAAGAGGATCTGCTTTTAAAGTGGAATTGCAGTTTTCTAGCTGTCTCCTGTTAAACATTCATATTAAAATGCTTAAGCTTTTAAAGTTGAAAAACTGTAATTGCTAGTCAGACTCAAACAGAAATATTTAATTGTCTGCATTCTAATAATTGGACACATCTATGTTTTTATTCGTTGAAGTTGTTGCGGGAGAACAGTATTCTGCCACTGTCCCTTTGCTAAACTCCATAATTAACATAATTCATTACTTTTGCCTGTCAGCAATGTCAAAACTTCCATGCATTTATGGCCAGACTGTTTTGTGAGTGTCCTGTTGTTTCTTCTTGACATGTGAAAAACTTCATCTATTAGATTGGTGCAAAAACAGTTACCGTATTCATCATGTGAACTGTGATGCTTATTTTGGATTAAACTTTTACTTAACTGTGTTGATGCACTATACCATTTTAAAGACTGCAATTCTCTACTTATTTATGCTAAAGGTTTTGTTTTCACTGTTTATTCTTTTTTATATTTCACTGTCAAAGATGGGGGTAAAAAGCCACATTCAAGCGGTTCAGAAAGGGATGTAGAGGAGTGGAAACTTGCTAGCAATATCAATCAAGCATTTAGCCAGGGGACTATCAACGAATGTACAGTTTGACATTGGTTCCAAAACAAGGAAACGAGCCATGATGAGGAGGGTTGCAGATGTCCTTCTGTGATAGAAGACAACTAGCTGAGGGCTGCTATTGAAGTGGCTCCATGCAAAACAATTCTAGAGGCTGCAGAAGAATCAAATGTTGACCATTCAACAGTTGTTTGACAGTTGCACCAAACTGGAAAAATCAAAAAAGTTCGACAAATGTGTGCTGCAGGAGCAGAACGAAAATCACACAAGTCACCATTGCCAAGTCTGTTCTGCACTTTTGTGGAATGAAAGCTATCTGTTTCTTGATTGCTTTGTGGCATGTGATGAAAAATGGATTCTGTATGGCAACCGACAATGTTCCACACAGTGGCTGGACCAATGTGAAGCACCAAAACACTTACCCAAACTGAAGCTGTGTCAAAAGAAGGTTATGGTCCCTAATAGTCAGCATGTGGAATCATCTGCTACGGCTTCTTGAATCCTGGGAAACGGTTGCAGCAGAGAAGTATTGCTAGGAAATTAAATGTACTGAGAACTGCAATGTGTTTACTTGCAGTGTCGGTCAGTTGAAAAGGACCAATTCTCCTCTGTGATAATCCCTGACTGCAGGTCTTGCAAATGACTCTGCAGAAGCTGTATGAACTGGGCTATGAAACTCTGCCTCATCCAGCTTACCCACCAGACCTCTGTGCCAACAATTACCACATTTCCAAGCATCTCAACAGCTTCCTGCAGGAGATTTTCCTCAACTGAGCAGTAGCTCAAAAGACCGTCAAAGAATTCATCAGTTCTGTGACTCCAAAATTCTGTGCTGCCAGATTACTCATCTCTTGTTTCTTGCTAGGAAAAATGCGTAGGTTCTGATGGTTCTTATTTCAACTAATAAATTTAATTGTGAGCTGAGATACGATATTATGAAGTTGATGGTTAAAAATGGCAATTACTTTTGCACCAACTTACTAGTTTCTCCTCTTAAATCTATCTCCCCTTTTGGTGTTGTCAAACTCCACTTATAAACTTGATGGCAGTTTTGTGTTTTCACACTGGCACTGGTACTCTAATCAACTCTTTGTCAGTAATTACAATAAACTGCTGTCATCACTGTTTCACTGGTAGTTTGACAGCTCTCTCCAGTCTGGCTTCCTCAGGTCCTAAGGCCAGAGGGTTCATGCTGGTGCTGGCAGTGGGAGGATGTTTATGGAGAGTTATCTGCTTCTGGAGTACTTGGCTGGGAGGAACGAATGCATAGCGGTTTCTTCCTCCACTCCATTCTTTTTCTTGTATCTATCTTTCTTTCTTTCACTTAGGGTCATATATAAATATATTTGCTAACATGCATTCTGGACATTAGGAAAAAATTTTTCACAGAAAGGGTCATTGGGCACTGGAACAGGCTGCCCAGGGAGGTGGTTGAGTCACCATCCCTGGAGGTGTTTAAGGCACGGGTGGACGAGGTGCTAAGGGGCATGGTTTAGTGTTTGATAGGAATGGTTGGACTTGATGATCTGGTGGATCTCTTCCATCCTGGTTATTCTATGATTCTATGATTCATTTACCTCTTTTTCTTCTTACGTCTGCAGCTCTGGGTTGTGTCCGAATGCACTGCGTATAATGCTGTTTATGTATGTTAGATATGTTCTCTTCGTTATGCATCAAACCAATTTTGTCCAGTTTGAGGTCTGAGATGTTTTTGTTTTGAACTGACCATTACAGAGTAGTTTGTGGCATAGAGTCTACAGTGCTGAGCTTCTTCCTCATCTGTTAGCCCTTGTCTGCTATCCTGTGTCTACGTTTCCATTTCTTTGTTAACAGAGGCAACTTACTCTGGGCTTTGAAAACTCATTTGTACAGAGTCTTTTAGAAGTTTGAATGAGTAATTCTTATGCATTTACTTTATTTAATTTTGGAGTTCTTTCAGGTGTGTAATTCCTGTAAATACATTCAGTGTCTGTTCATGTCGTTGTTGTGTTAGGTGTGTTTGGAGGATGTTTCCTCAAGAGAGACAAGGTTGCTGTATATGACAGCTCGTGTTTTTCTTGAAAGAACAATTCAAGCCAAAAGCCTAGCTGAATTCACGCATGTTGTGATTGATGAGGTAAGTTGGAGGAAATAAATTTAAATTACATATTAAGCACTCCTTCTTTTGTGTCCCTTAGCATGCTAGAGAGAAAAATGCAGATACCCGTGTGTAAAGATGCTTTGTATAAGTTGTCGCTGCTAACACTTCTTTAAAAAGGCTTGTCTCTCTGTTCCTTTGAGCACTGAGGTTTAGAACTGAGGATGTGGGGAAGATGTTTGGGAGTCATTAGCTTTTGATATGAATGCTTTAAAATGTTTACTGAAATCTGCTGTAATTTGTGGCTAGGCCTGTGAGGAGGAGGTGACTAGTGTTTGTTCTTTTAGCTGTTACTGTCCTCAGAAAGAGGCTTTGCTCTTCATGGTTGTCTTGAAAAATAAAATAGCCCTCTGAAAATTCTGACTTCTGGCTAGATTTACAGTCTGCTTATGTGGATTTATTATTACTGTCACCGCACTGAAAAGCTAAAGTAAATCTACTTTAAAGATTTTTTGTTCTGTAATTTGTATTTTTTATGTGATTTTATGCTTGTTTTTGGAGGTAAAAAGTATTTGACTGTTAAATCTTGGCAGATATGAAATTGTGCTTTCACAAACCTTGAATATAAATCACATTTTAAGGTGATATTTTAAATCCTGTGATGTAATGGCACGGAGGAGGATTTTTTTTTAATGCTGGTTTTATTACTTATGCTGGTTTTATTTTCATTCCATTATAGTGTTATAGCCAAGAAACTTTCTTGGACATTTGAGGACAAGGGAGACTGTATACTAGTAGACTATTACATTAATAATGAAGGCTGTTGTGACTGCATTTGAGATGGGACATAGAAAAACTGGAAAAGATTAAGCAAATAGCTATAGTTTGATGTGAAGAAACTTCAGGACTTCATTCAAACAGACAAAAAGAACAATAATTAAAAAAACACCCCAAAACACAAACCAAAAAATCGAGATCCTAAAGAATTGTACCACTTCTCTTTCTGCAAAAGATTAGAGACCGCTCTGATCTTCTAATCAAGCAGGATTTTGCAAAACCATAACATTTTTAAGTCTAAAAGCTGTAAGAAGTAAAAGTTTAATAGAAGATGGTTACATAGAGAAGTGCTAGATTGTTCCTTTATTATGTGTGAAAATTAATGAGTAAAGTTTTGTGACCTCTGATGCAGGAGAACAGTTTTATGCACAAGTTCGAAAGGCCTTGTTTGTTGGGTTGATATGTTTTAACTGGTGATACCAGCTTGTACCTCTTGTTTCAACAGCTCTTGAGACTGTATGGTTGTTTTCTCTTTTTGTTTTTTTGCTTCCCCAGCTGAAATTCCTATCCCTCCTCTTTTACATATGGCACTTTCCCACTATATTTACCTCACAAATTGTGATCTTGACCCAGCGGTGACCATTTTTTGAAGATGCCCCAGCTTGTTGCAGTCAGGTTGGAAACCATTGTATGATTTTTAGCAACCAGATGCTTTCCAGTTAATTTTTAATTGCGAGTCTCAGCCTTGTTAGAGTACTGCAGTGTGAGGAACATACCTTAGCAAATCTAAATCTGAAAATCATGAATTCTCACAACAAGATCTTGCTGTCAGCCTGAAAACTGCCTTGGCTAAATCTTTTTTTAATTAGGCAATCTTGAATGTAAGTGTATCTTTGTATTATGTTAGAATATGCTAGTTTCCTTACAGCGGATGAACGTTGTTGATCTTTGAAGGTTAATCTCTGGAAAAAACCGCTGAGTTTAGTATATTTAATTGTCATAATTCAAAAAAGGGATATGATTGTCATTGGTAATGTAGAAGAATTATTTATTGAACTGCAAGGAACAAGCGGAAAAATCATGTGATAGGATATATAAAGAGCTGGGTGAAAAACAATGTGTTAGAAAGTGGTTATGCATTTTGATCATAACTAGAAGCCATTGGAACACAGGGAGTTGATTCAAGTTCCTTAACAGAAGACAAGCTGATTTAGTCCCTGCCTGGATCATTTGTGATCTTACCTGTACAGCTGACTTTCCCATCTTCAGGATCTCTTCACCTGCTATTGTCAACTCCAGTAGAACTAGTGGGTAGAGCTCACAATTGGTTTTCTAGTCATCATACGCTTTTCATGACATACGACTTTGACAAAGGGTGCTGTAGTCATTTGAAAAGCTATGTTGGGCTTTTAAATTGTGATCAATATACATAGTCTTAAAAGATGTGTTTTCTTCTATGGAAATGTATTGTTTCAAGCTACAAAAATAAAGCATGACATTGAGTAGAAAGGAAGGAAGAGATTGTCAAGAAGAAGAGCATGAATTAATGAAAATGAAATTGTGGGTAATGTTTTCCAGGTGCATGAGCGTACAAAAGAAATCGATTTGTTGCTCCTGATGATCCGGAAACTGTTGTGTACAAATTCGCAGTTTGTAAAGGTGGGTTCAGGATACATTCTGCTATTTTTTTTTTTCTTGCAAGAATAATTTTTTACATATTCTTGATTAACAAGGTCATGTTTTAAAGAGCTTAGCTTAAAATATATCATTTTTTACTAAAATATTTACTTTGCGGCTCTTCATAAGCAAGGAAGCTAAAGGGTATTGTTTTCCTGGATGCTATAATGTGTTCTGAGAGACTTTTTTTCCCTCATATTAAAATATATTAGTTTTTAATAAATTTTTTGTTTAGTAAATTTTTCTTAAGGCTAGACAATGCAAGATGGATATTTGACTAGAATTACATATTTGGTATTGAGGGCAGTGCTTATTCTTGTTTAAATATGGTAGCATTAACTCTTGGAATTACTGAGCCTTTTTTTTAAGATAGTTGGAAAAACAACAAAAGCCACAAGTGCTGTATTTTAATTTCTAGGCAGAACTGGTAGTAAAGCATTGATGAGCTTTTTTTCTCTGCATATTAAGTAGTTGAGCTTTATACTACAGCAGAGTTTGCAGATATTTAGCATAACATTGTCTTTGTGGCCTCACAGTAATGAACTCTTGAATTGCAGGAAATTAAATACAGGTGATAGTTGGGCTAACGAGGTTTATTTCTGTGCAGCTGTTGGGGACTGCATAAATTTGAGTCTGCATATATCCCCTATGTGCTTCAGTTAATTGTTCAGTTAATGGCAACTGTTTTCGTTCAAAACAGATGAAAGATGAATCTGCATTGGCCATTTTGGTTGCTGTTGAAAGGGAATGTTTTCTTCTGTACAATCCACTGCATAGATTCAAACTCAAAGCAACTTTGGTCTTTATATTTTCCAAGCATGTGCTCACTTACTGGAAGTACCCTTCCAGTTTTCATATCTTTTACTTTTCATCCCTTTCCTGCCTGATAAGAAAATGCACTTGCCTTTGTATTTAAAGACATGGTAATGTGAAGCTATTCAGCCTTTCTTAGCACTTGGCTGTGCCTGTTGAGAATACCAAAGAAATCAATGATACTCAGTTTGTGAAAAGTTTGCCCTTGATGCTGATTAGCTTGTTGTTGTCAATGGCAGAAATCCTTACAGGTCTTATATTTTCTGTTGGAAAAAGAGTTTTGTTTTGTAGGTTCCTGAATTTTTTTTTTCTTTGATTTTGATTAAATCTATCAAAATTATCATTGGCAATCTTTTATCTCCTTTATTTCCTTCTCTGCAGTTGTTTCTTCAGAACACAGTTTCGTATTGTACAAATCTGAGACAGTCTTAAATTTATGGGGGTGTATGTATGTCCCTTTGAATTTTTTTACGGTGGGGAGATAGAAACTCTTGATCTCAATTGTTGAGTTTTAGCAGAGCTGAACAGGTAATTACATTTTAATTTATACGCTAAGCCCACTGCCACCTCCTTTATCCCTTTCGTCCCCTTTTGAAAAATTAAAAAGGGAGGGAGTGTAGATCACGTGGCAAATAAATTTAGAAAATGCAAGAATCTCTTCTCAGCTCCCTTGGATTCACAAAGCAAAGAGGTACAAGGAGGCCTGTGTTTAAGGGAAAAGAAATGGATTTATGATTCAAGATGATATGAGATGATACATATGAGGCATTCCTCTCCTAACCTGGCCTTTGCAGACCACACAAGTAGCAGGTCGTTCAACGTTGCGTCAGCTAACAGGATGGGAACAGAGGCTTTGACATGCAGAGGGCAAGATCTGTCTGTTGTGGTCTTCCTACCAACTATGCTGAGTTTTCTGGCAGATGGCAGGTGCAGATTATTGCTTTTCTCCCACGCCCTATTTGAACACAATATTTGCAGAATTACATCCTTTCAGATTTCTCTTCATTTCAGGATGATGATAAATGACTTCGTGATTTAGTCTGTCCTCTGCACATAGTCCTTTTGCCCTCACAAATGCTTTGGAGCTAAGCACAGTGGTACAGTGCCCACTTCATTATCTTGTTGTTTGTTGCTTTCATAATGGGGATGCTGCTGTATTTTATTTGGGCTTTTTGGAGAGGGGGTCTTGATGTCTTTATTTCATTCTATTTTTGAATTCATTCACTGTGTCAGGAAATTAAAATAGGACTGGCTATGTCCCAGTACACAAGTACTGCTTAGAGTGGCTCAGGAGACTCTGGATAAAGAAGCAGAACAATACAGAGTTCATTATAACTTCTTGACTCTGTGTTTTTTCAGATTGAAGCTGTCTAGTTTGTTCCAGTTGGCTGTCCTGAGCATTGGGAGCACATACCAAATAGGTGTTAGAGAGTAGATAGCTATAGCCATGAATGCACCTCGTTCTTCTCCCTTCCAGTGTCCTGCACATATTGTGCTTAAGTGGGAAGAAAAAGACAGTGTTGTAAATTCTGAATGCCATAGTAACCGAAAGAAAAGGCTTCACCAGGTAGCAAATGTGATTTCTGTTTTTCCAGTCAGGTGAATGCTAAGCTTGAGTCTTGGCAGAGTCAGTAAACAGAATCAGGAGCTTAAGTGTGATCCCCGAGAGTTTTAAGTTGTGTTGATTATTTGAAACTTAGAAAAAACTACTTTGACATATTTCCAAATCATTATAGTAACATTTTTGAGCTGGGTTGTAATTACAGCTACCACTCTTCTTAGGAGCAAGGCCATCATTTGCTGGAGTTAAAGGCATTGATATCTAGTAGTTTAGCAAAACAGGAGCTGAACATACTTTGCATACGCATTTTTCCTTTTGAAGACTATGTAGAGATTGTAATCTTGAGGAAGAGTATTGCATGTTTGCAGGTTGAACTTGTATCACAGGAAAATGTTTTTCGTTTTGTCTGCCCTAGGCATCTGGCCTGATCTGTTCACTTACAGGTGCTTACCTTTCTCCATGTGCTACCTAGGGAACCTTAACCATTTAGCTTTGACTTAAACACGCTTAGGATACGTACCTCTGGTAGCCAAAATTAGACCGTTTTCATGTTAAGGATAAGTGGAGATTGCAGTGCAGCATGGGATTTTGTGTTGAAAGTAATGTTTTGTTTACTGTGCAATTTTTTAAGGTGATATTGATGTCTGCTTCCATCAACTGTGAAGAATTTGCTGATTACTTCGCACTTTCAGTTCCTAATGGTCTGAAACCAGCCTGTGTGTTTAAGGTGGAAGGTAGAGCTCATGCAATTGAAGACTATTATCTTGATGATTTGAAGATTCATTTCAAGGTATTGTAAATATAATGTTATTTCTCTAGGCAAAATGAACAGGTTAAAGCAAATGCACTCATGCTTTAGTAGTAATGACCACTCTAAAAATAACTGGGCTGTGGGAGTAATTATCGGTCAATTTTGGTAATCCAGAACAGTGTTGTGGTGTTAATGCAATGGAGAGAACAGGGGATACGCTTAAAAAGTAGCAGTGTGTGAACATAGTGTTATTCTTTAGTTTTCATCCCTGAATTCTGCAGAAATTAAATTAGAGAAATGGAATGAACACATGGTTCGTGGGAGACACAGAAGGAAATAATAGGTGATGTTGTACACAGTGCAGGCATTGGTTATGCATGAACACAGGCAAGCTGGAATAAAAGGCTGTCAACTATTGAAGCTCTAATGCAGAAAAAAACCCCAAACTAAATGCATATGGCAGTTGGCTTGTCAGTTTTCACACATTAGTCTGACAGATAATATGGAAGAGATTATGTAATTCGTGATTTTTGTAAAAGACTTTGATGATGGATGACAACAAAAAGATAACCAGGAAGATGAGTAAGAAGTCTGCTTCAGTCAAGCTGTGTTTTTCATGGCTGAGCTTTGAGCTGAATGTCAGCTGCCGCACCTTTTGCCTCAGAGATCACGAACAAAAGGAAGTGCTTGCTGTGCTTACGCCTTTTATATTTTTTTCACTGTGTACATGAGCATTTCACTTCGATTTCTTTAAAGTTTTCATCTCTTTCTCTGTTGTATTTTTCTAGCTGTAAGCCATTCAGTTGTTTAGTATAAGAGTATGATTGTCCAAGAAGTTATTTGTACCTTAGGGCAACAACAGAAGCGCATAAGTGCTCTTTTCTTTTTTTTTTTTTCCCTTAATGTGGGAGAATAAGTACCAGAAAGTGAATTGGAAAGCACTGATGTTTGTTCTCGTGCCTTGTTTCTTACGGTCATATGTGGAGATATTCTCTGACTAGTAGTTTATTTAAAATAGTTAAAAACATGGGAGGTCCAAGAAGATTTATATAACATCCTAATAAAAATGAAAGGAGAGTGTGGGCGCTAAGACAGTTACTGAATTAATGCTGCTATATGGAATCAGGGCTACATCTTTCGTCACACTAAAATCAGTTAGCTGCCTGAGGTACAGGCTTCAGGCTTTAGTTTTTAATATTTTATTTTGCCTATAAAAGACTGTAAAATTCATGAAAAAGAACACACAAGTTAAAAGATGACAGTCTTTGCTTTTTAGATAAACAGATATTTTTTTTCTAAGTTGCCTTTAGATTTTAAAATGGGTAGCTATGAAATCAGATATCTTAAATCAGAACTCATTTCCCTGGATTGGAATCAGTTTATTCCTTTAACTGTCTTGTTTGCTGTGAGACCTTTGTGCCTTTTCAGGAAACCTAAAGTAGTTGAATGTTACTGTAGAAATGTAGAGTTCTTTTACACATCCTACAGAGTTCTTGGCTTGAATATGTCACTCATTTCTGTATGCGATAATGTTTTAACCCTATGCTTGAAAATGAAAATTTTCTTTGAGCGGTTCTGACTGGATAATTTGGGAATCGCTGATGTCAGTTGTGATTTGGAAGATCAATAGAAATGCCAGTCATTTTTTTTTTCTCCTATGTGCCTCTTTGCAGCAAACCCTTTGCTGTGTGACTAGATAGACATCTAGTTGAATCAAAGATAAATCTTGCCACTTGAATCACTTCATTTGTAGGAAGGAATAAAAATTGAGGGAAGGGAGAAACGCTCTTCAGTGTAGCCCTGGATCACCCTTGCCCAGACACTGGATCATTTGTAGGTGCTACTGATGAATTGTTGAATGTAGATTTATAAGAAGTAGTTGGTTTTTTTCGTTTGTGGGTTTTTTTGGCTTAATAGCCTTTGTAAACACATTGTTCTTCAATAATTAGTCAATTCTGGGACCCAGTTTTAAAAATGTAGACAACCAGAGGTCTGGATGTTAGTCTCTGGCAGATCTGTGAAGTCTACCATGTCTCTACCTCTTACCCAAGGCAAAAAAGCATGTCCCATTTTTGAATTGTAAAGGAAAAACTCCTTCATACTCTAGAACTGAAGTTGGAGTCCAGAGGAAAGGTAGTGAACTGCTGTCAAAAGCTATTCCAGTTGCGTTTTATTATTTCAGTCAGCTCTGACTGGGCCTTTGGACTTGGTGTTTGTCATATTGTTACCTTTTATTAGGAGTGATGCGGCAGCCTTGTCATGTTAAAGAATACTGAAGGTACAATTGATAACAAAATTGAAAGGACAAATCGGACAGTTACTTAAGACGGTATAATCTAAACTCATAAATCTTACTTTGAGGCAGCCTAGAAAAAACAAATTCCTTAGCTTATAACATGTGTTGGAAAAAAAATATGCCTTACCAAAACTGCTGGGTTGTTGGCTATGTTTTCTCATGGTCTAATCAACCTTCTTTGGGAAGGCTTTACTATAGGGGGTGTAAAATTCAATTAAGTAGTTCTGGAGCTGAAAGAGTTTTACGCTTAAATCTTCCTGGATGGTTGAGTCATGGGGATTAGAGAAATGGAAAGAGTATTGCCAGGTTCTTCTAGATGGCTCTTTTTGATCCTCCAGTTCGTTGTCTACCAGAACAAAGTAGGATCATTTTCTCAGGCTTTTCAGAAAGCAGTCTTTCTGCAGAAACTAGGGGTTGGTAAGCTGAGGACTTGATTGCAATAGCAAAAGCTGATCTAAATCATCGTTGACAAATTGGTGTTAGCAGTGGTGCTTTTGTGATTCTACCATGGGCTGCTTCAGAAAGGGAACTGGCAGAAAAATAACTATAACTTTATTTTAATAGCTAATTCAGTGAAACATTTCCACTAGGTCAAATGTGTACAGTGGCAGGCAAAGGTTTTTGGATCAGGTTAAAACAGTCTTGGCATTGAACCACGAACTTGATGTGGATATGCAGTCCCAGTGCTATAGCTGGGAAAGGAGCAAGCTTCTGCTTTGTACTGCTTCCAAGAACACCTTGGGAGACTGTGGCATCACTGAGGATTTTTTTTTTAGCTTAAAACCCCACTGTTTTTCCTTCCTGCTTTCTTATTTGCTTTTGGATAGGTTTATAAGTAGCAGTAATACCTCTTTCTGGCTTTCATTTCACTTTGATAAGGTAAGTCTTCGCTGGTCTGCTTTTACAAGATAGTATCTTTGTTCTTCTTGTCATTAAGGTAGTCATAATTAGCATCTGTTCAAGTTTCAGCTGATCCCCTTAAAGCCTGGTCAGAATTGCAGATGTACTGTTAGTAGAGCTTTCACACCATCACATACTGAGTACCTGTTGGCTTCAAGAGTTTTTACTTCAAGGGCTGACAAGTATGCTGACTGAAAACTTTGACGAGACCTTGAAGCTAGAGGAAGTTTTGTACAGTGTCACTAATGCATCACACTTCGAGAGTAACGCTTCCCGATTCATCTTAAGGTCATGTTTGACTTTCATTCAGCAGCATTGCATTGGAATATAGCTATTTTCTTTAGACCAAAGTAACTGGTCTATGTATTTGGGGCTTTTTTTGTGTGTCATATCAGACAATTGAAGGACACATTAGGTGAATTGTAGTTTTACCAGTACCCGTGCAATACATTCAAACTTTTGCTTATATGATTAGTGACTTGGAATAAATGTGTAATCCTAGTTTTGTGCTTGTTGAAAATCAAAGCCCTGTAAAATTTGGATAACTGGTAACAAACTTTTGCTTCATTTATGGGAAAACCTGGAATATCTTAGGTTTGTGTGTAGAAACCTTTAAGTACTCTTGGCCATTCAGCTTCCTTTTTCAATTTGTTTCCAGGAGAGGCTTTTTCCTTATCTTTTTATCATTGTTAGATCTCCCTGGCTACAGTTGCGTCTTATCTTTTATTAGTATTTATCTTCATGTATTTACCAGTTCCTGCTGGCTGCTGTGTTTTTGTTCCCATGCAGTCCAGTTCTTAAAAAGTGTTATGCTTAAAGCAAAAATGCTCTCTTTTCGCTGTCACTTCAGTTACAGTGCTTTAAGAAAGAGAAGTCTAAGCCTAAATAAAGATGTACTTGAATGCTGAAATACTACTGTTGTATGTCAAACAGCAGATGAAGGCAGCCAATAGGCTAGGAGAAATACCTGGCTGAGCATGAATGTGAAAGTTGATGTTTGTTAGCTGGTGAGAAAACAGGTGATTTCTTAAAGCATACACATGCAACCTGTGGAGGAAGAATGTAGGGTATTGCTAGTTCATTGAGCATTTTCATTTTAGAACTGAAACATTATTATCTTTGTTCTCAAGACTTAATGATTTGCTCTTAAATAGTAAAGCTTAGAGCTTGTGACAGAATGCTTGAAAATGGTATAGGCACGACTGATCTTGTTCATACTGTGTGTGACAGAACCATAGTTCTTCGATAGAATGTGACCTAAACCACGAGATCCGTTAAATGAAAGAGGTATGTTATTTATTTGGCAATCAGGTAAAGACATGCATTACAGACCTGTGAGAAGGCCAGTGCCTGCCTTGTACAGATTCTCCTCCTCCTTATGGTGCTATTCCTATGGATTGTGCTTAGTCCTACATGCTAAGCCCTTCTTGGAGGGGGGAGGACTATGTCCCCGAAGTGTTAGGGGATGGAGTGTAGGCTAGCACTTATCTTTAGGGTAAATACCACGTGTATTTGTTTAGTACAATACTAGAATGGTAGGGTGCTTGAAGAAAAACAACTGTTTGGAAGGTAAGGAGTGTTACAGATTAAGTTGCTTGTTTGTGCAGCTTCTGTGATGTGTTGGTTTTAATGAAAAAGCACTTGACCAGTTGACATACATACATGATCTACAGTCTTTTAGCCTCTTAGGGCACACTGTAACACAACGTTTCTTCTTCATGCAGATTCCTTCTCAAAGAATTCAGGAACCAGGTATAGAAAGGGAAATGTATAAAGTAGCAGTGTCTTTGATTCGATCATTTGATGAGCAGGAGATGAAGGGCAATAGGTAAGATACGTTTCAAGATCTGGAATCGGTGGTTCTTTAGGGAAATGTGACACTAATTGAGGAACAGCAGCAGCCCGTGCATTACAGTTACTAGTGGTAATTCAATTTTCTATACATTTCTACTTTTATTTTACAAATTCATGTAATTTCTACTCAGGTTAGTCATACTAGGACTGCTTGTAGGTCTTGCTGAATGCCCCGTGTTCTTGAAATGCACTTCATGCCCTGGAGTTGTGACCATTTGAGCCAGCTGTGTCATGGAAACCATTTTGTTTGCTGCAGACCAGAACTGAACATTGTTCATATGTTTATATGAAGAATAAAACTAGAAAACTGTCAAGTCACAAAGAAAGAATTCGAACCAGGCATTAATTTTCGCTGGCTGTTTAACCAGTGCCTTACTCTCTGTTGAAATAAGTAAATATTAATTTGCCTTACTGTTTTGTAAACTGATCTTTAGTATCTGAAAATGTACTGAAGTTGCTTCTGCATCTTTAGTCTAACACTGGCCCTGTATTTACTTTAGGAATGGGGTTTGTTTCCATGTATACTAATGACGTATAAATGTCTGCTGAAGAAATAATTTTGTTCTGTAAGCTTTTTCATTTTCAAAGTTAGTGTTATGTAAATGTTGAAATTTTAAGAAAGCATTAGTTAAGTGCACCTGAGCAGTGGTCAAGTAAACCACTCAAGTATAAGTGTTGACAGAGGTACATAAATACAATAAATTTGGCACTACCATTTTCACAATACATAGTGACTTCTAAGCTTTTGTTGTGGTGATTTGGTTTGAGCTTTTCAGTTAAGCTGTTCTACTGTAGTTTAGAATAGCCAAATTAAACTACCTTTTACTAAGTTACCTTGTGTAAGTAAACATGTCTTTTCAAACACTAAAAGGGCTGTTACAAGCATCCATTATAATTAAGCTTCCACTGAAAATTGTACTTCCTATTTGTTATATAGTTTGATAGTAGAAACTTTTAATATCCATTGAAGAATTTTGTATCATGAATTCACTAACAAAAATGTTATGTTAAGGTGATTTTTAGCTTCTTGTAGCAGATAAACTTAAAGGGAGGCATCTTTAACATCATGGCCTGCAGTTCTTGATAACGGTTAGTTTTCTTATCTGCTAGGCTTTTGTTAAAGGTATCTAGTGCTGGTTTTAAAATACAGGAGTATTATATATACTTGAATAAATTTGCATGGAATTCTGCAGTAGTATAGTCCTATTCCATTTTAAGATCTTTGGTAACCTAATTTTGATTAATTTCATTGGTAAATAAGTGTTTCTGGTTTGACCTACTTTTTGAAGACAAAGCTAAACCTCAGTCATTACCAGTTTTCATACCCTGTGTCTTTCAGAAAGCATAGTTGTATGTGGCGTTTTGAGTATAACTTTTTCAGGAAGTTTAAGTAATAAAATTTACAAAAAAATGTGCATTTCTACTTGTTCTTTCAAAATAAAGCATCTTGTAGTGATAAAAGTGTATTCTTACTAGGGAGAAAACACACTTCAGTGCTGCACCTGAGTGTGGAAGTGTGCTAGTATTTTTACCAGGTGAGCATGTGTCTTTATTTTCTTTTTTCTTATTTGTCGTTTAACAAACTTTGTTCCGGTGCTTCTTCTAAGGACTTATTAGATGCTTGTTGGTCTGTTTGGGTGTTTGTCTTGCATACCTGTTTAAATATGACAATAATTAGAAGAACATCGATTAAAAAACTAAGACAGTATATTTTGGAAATGAAGTTACAGTAATAAAATTAATTCTACAGTAGACCCACAGAAATTCAATTGTTCATCTTTTGAAGTTAGTTATTAAATACTGTATAAAGTTCCTAGCGTTTTTCTAGAGAGTTTTCTTGTCTGCATACAGTCTGTAGTTTTTCCCTTGGATTTAATTTAGATTCCTGTAGTAAAAATTAAAATTCACTTTATCTTTATTATTTGATGAAAGGGAACTGTTACAATAATAAAAGCCAGTAAAGAGTTTAAGTAGACGTGAGAATGGGATTTAGAATTGTTGCTGATTACAAAAAAAACCCCTGAATTCCAGACTCTTGATGACTTTTTCCTTAGGTTTGGGTGAAATAAGATCCATGCTCTCATATCTTTCAAGTATGCGTGACAAAAGGTAAGTTAGACTAACTTGTTTCAGTTGAATTGAACTTGAATGTGAACCCTTCAGCTCTGAGTTACAACACAGAGGGGTAATTCATTTTTATATTCTTGCAGCACTAAATATTTCACTAATATATTTTCTTTAGGTGGCAAGTGTGCCTGCTTCACTCAAGTATGGTATCAGCGGAACAAAACAACGTACTTTCATCTACATTTCCTGGCTACAGAAAAGTAAATATTATTGAATGATTACTTTTTCATTAAGCATGTGAAACCTTTTGCTAGAGTAGTAATAACAAATAACGATGTATATTAATTAATTAATTAATATTAGCTGTGCCAACACAACCATTGTGTGAGGGCAGAGCAAGTGGATTTGTTTTTCACAAGATGTAAACTGGTTGCCTTTATTACCAGGCTGTTGCTTTAACTTATGTTTAGATCTCAAGAGAAGAGCAATAACAGGAGGTTACCCTTAAATTATTGTGTGGCACTGTTTTTACTGTCCAGAATAGTTTGTGCATGTTGATTCTTGCAGGTGCATGTCAGTAGTACGCTGCTGGTGGCACTGCATACCAAAGTAATCCCCCAGGATGGGAGTCTCTTGCCTGCTCTATACCCCTCGTTTTGGCTAGTGTCTTGCTTTTCTTCATTACCACTAATAGTGTGATGTTTTGTTATGACAAAGGTGTAAGGAAATATTTTCCTTTTTCGTCTGTATTGCCAAATAATATACTACTTCATTATGTTTTTCTGATCCTAGGAGAAGAAAACACAAGGTGTCTTGTGTTGCATTGCTGCAGAGCAAAAATACTAGGTTGTCATTACTTTATATTTTTTCATAGCGAGTTGTTTTTCCACGTTGAAAGATTGATGTGCATAAATTGCCTTTCATGCATATGTTGCTAATTTTTTGTTCCAAACTTAGGTTATTCTATGTACAGACATAGCTGAGAGCTCGATAACAGTTCCTGATGTTAAGTATGGTAAGTAATGTGTTTTCCTTGCCTGTTCTAGCCTAAATCTCCATTATGTCACGTCTACAAAGCATTGCTGTTGGATTTGAATTTCAACAGTTGTTGAACTCTCTCTCACAACAGGGAAGAGTTTTAAATCTGAATATATGAAAAAATAGTAGAGCTACTGAGTTGAGTGTTGATTTTAATCTTTACTGGGGGGAGGGAGGGAATAATTTTAAATGCAGAAACAAGCAGAATCAGACATCAAGTCACAAGTACCTTAAGCTTGCTCTTCACGTTCTGACTATATTTTGAAATAATTGCATCAGATTAATCAAATACTGATATTATTGCCTTTTAATGGTTGTCATCTGCACTAACTTTTTATTATATTTATATTAAAACATTTGCAGCTGTTAGTATTCAGAAATATCCTGGGTCTTGTGGTTTAGAAACCTAGTGTTCTCTTTATCAGTTTTCAAATAATCGAAAATTTACTGATGATGCAAAATTGAGCAGGTTTTTTTCTGCTGCCATGCATAAATTGCATAAACAGTTTCATATTAATACTAGTTTTTTCCCTTAATTGCAGTGATAGACTTCTGCTTAACTAAAACTTGGATTTGTGATGAGGAAACTAATTACCAAAGCTTGAGGCTTTGTTGGGCATCTAAAAACAACTGTAAACAAAGACGAGGTAAGATGACAATAGGTAGTGGAAAGGAATTTTAGAAGCTAACCTTCCCTGAGACTTCCATGTCACTTTTAGTTTTATTTAAAAGCACAAATTGTTTTTGCCATGAATACTTTGTTCAAAAGCACAGTTCCATAATTCATGGTATTAAAATGTGATAAAACAACTATGCCTGAATGTTTTGTTTTGTTCAAGTGTACTTTCAGAGCAATATTTTGTATTTTTTTGAAAAATACTAAAATTCATGGATGATAAAATTTATGGGATACTTTGTTGTTTAATAGTAGTTTTTATCGTGGGCCATTTTTAAAGAGGACATAGGTGCTGCTAGGTCTTTGTTTTACTCCTGCAACTCACAAGTAGTTAATAGACTTTCCTGTCTGTCTGTCATGCTTAAATCAATTGAAATATCTCTAGTGTACACCAGTGTTTGTAGTATAAGGTTAAATCAACTTTCATAGCTCTTCTAGTAAATTGATGCTCTTAACTATCAATACCTTCAAGTTTCAAATACAGTACTAAATAAACAGTGACACCTTCAGATATAAATAGATATAAACATAGATTTAAACATAAATATTGTGAAGACTACACAACTACAGCTTTATTTTCACTGGTCTGGGTCAGTGTAGCTTATGACATCTATCCAGTATATGACCAGTATCTTGTATATCAGACTTGAAATTTGTTATGCGCATGACTTAAAAGCATGGCCTAATTCTGCAGTGGAGTGTCCCACTGAGTGGAGTAACCTTTAGTGAAGTGAGTGGTGTTTGGACTTGTGAAGATAGTCTTCCTGAATCTGTTTTCTGTAAGTAATAGTTATAGATGTTCTGCTGTTAAGTTCTTTGTGTAGAATATCTTTGCCAGCGATAGAATAACATAGGAGATCAGAGTGTGCTCACTCTATAAAGTAATAAAAATACAAAGCTTATTTACTCTGCGTTTAGAATGTTCATTTTCAGAGCATGCTAAAACTTGCATTGATACATTTATATTAAATTCAGATTTGACAGCACTTGCCTTTTTCTGGTTTTGAGGAAGTGTATTTTAGCACAGGATTCATCATTTTTTTTCAACTGAGAAAGATGGATGCTGATTTGAGGGTAGTTACGTGTTTGGTGGCAGTTGACAAATTGGTGATTTATTCTTTTATGTAAAGGTCGTGCTGGACGTGTTTCCAAAGGATATTGTTACAGGCTTGTGCACAAGGACTTCTGGACACAGTTTATTCCAGAAACATTAGTGCCTGAGATAGCGGTAAGAATTTTGGGGAACATCTAGTTGATTTTTTTGGGGTTTCTTATGTACGTCATCACAGCAGTGTGGGAGTGACAAGTACTTAAGTATGTGGAAGATAAATTGGGACTAAGATAAAGCATGAAGCTGGTACCGAGCATATCAGCATAAACATGATAAAAAGAACGGGTGCTCTGAAGAAGAATCTTGAGTGTGTGAGAAAGCCAGGCTAGAAAAACCTGCCTGGGAATGAGAGTGTGAGTGTGAAATAGACAAAACAAAATATCCTGTTTTTGTTCTTAGTTTGGGAACCAAAGAGCTGTAAAGTCATCTTGAAAGCGAGAAGTCTTAATTTGACTTCTGTATGCTGTGCTGATTAAGAGAATATAGTTAGACATTGCAAGGTCTGCATCTCGTGCGTCTCTGAGCTGAGCGAGTAACAGCCCAGCTGAAGTGCATTTACACAAGTGCACACGGTGTGGGCAATAAAAAGGAGGAATTGGAAGCTATTGTAGGGCAAGGAGACTACGATGTAGTTGCCATCACGGAAACGTGGTGGGACGACTCGTATAGGGGGAGTGCTGCTATGGTGGGATATAAACTCATCAGGTGGGATAGGAAGGGTAGGAGAGGTTGCTGGAGAGGGCTGGAGAACAAGTCTTACGAGGAGCGGCTGAGGGAACTGGGGTTCTTTAGCCTTGAGAAGAGGAGGCTGAGGGGAGATCTTATTGCTCCCTACGACTACCTGAAAGGAGGTTGTGGAGAGGAGGGAGCTGGCCTCTTCTCCCAAGCGACAGAGGACAGGACAAGAGGGAATGGCCTTAATCTCCACCAGGGGAGTTTCAGGCTGGGTATTAGAAAAAAATTTTTCACAGAAAGGGCTATTGGGCACTGGCAGAGGCTGCCCATGGAGGTGGTTGAGTCACTGTCCCTGGAGGTGTTTAAAGGATGGGTGGATGAGGTGCTGAGGGGCATGGTTTAGTGGTTGATAGGAATAGTTTGACTTGATGATCCTGGAGGTCTTTTCCAACCTAGTGATTCCTTCATTGCCAAACATCAGAAACAACAAAACCAAGTTTTCCTTTACTTTTTGTGAAGACAGTGTACGATTTGAGTAGTTACTAATAAATATAACACTGAACAGAGACTCTTCCAAATAGTTTCCTTTGTAGAAGGAAATAAGATTTAACAGTCAAATGGATGCGGATTAGAAATAAACAGTCTTTTGTAAAGAAAATTATCCTTAGTTATACAAAATTAGTTTCAAGGTTTACTTATGTTTCATAGAAAACATTTCCTCACACTTCTCATGGGGTAAATGACAATATTATTGTTTTCCCTTTAGTGTTGTCTATTGGGAAGCACAATCTTAAAACTAAAAAGGTTTGGTATGGGTGAACCAAAAGCATTGCTGGCAACAGCTCTTTCTCCACCCAGCCTAGGCAACATTGAACGTAGCATACTTCATCTGAAAGAGGTAGGCATTTTTTTAATACTTTTAAAATCGAGGTAATAAAAATGTGCTGTAGAAATGTTTTTCTTGGTATTTAAGGTAGAAATAGCCTAACTGGAACCTGAAATAGGAAATGTGTCTCGAATCTCTTCTCAGCACAGTTTCTGCAGGTACTACATTAAAAGGGGATTATAATTTCATTGGAGGGTAGTTGTGCCATTCGTGGACTAGCATCTGTGGTTAGAACAGAAAGGAAGGTAAGATAGCTTGAACTCTTAAGTGATTTTTTTTTTTCCATTAATTGCGCTCTTACACTTTATGATGTGCAGGGGCCAGTGCGAAAATCCCCTTCTGACCTGTGCAAGGGTGTTGGTGATTTGCTTTTCAGTTATGAAGTTGATATGGGGTTTAACATTCATTGCATTAAACAGTTTTCTTACTAATTGTTGTTGCTTTGAGATGCTTTCTTCTTGTCTTGTTTTCTTACAAACTGGTTTTACATTCACTTTGTCTACTTTTATAAGTGAGCAAATTTTTTTTTTCTAGCTGGGAGCACTTGCAACTTGTGTGCAAACAGAAGAAAATCAATACGATGGCGAGGTGACTTTCTTAGGAAAGGTATTGGCTCATTTGCCACTGGACCTACATCTTGGAAAACTGATAGTGCTTGGTCATGTCTTCGGGTGCTTAGAAGAAAGTCTTATTATAGGTAACTGAAAGAAGAACATGGAAGAATGTTTCTGTAAAAACAAGTCATGTGCAGGTTTTAATTTTGATTTGTTTTTGTTTTAGCTGCAACTCTGTCTGTGAAGAATTTTTTTGCAGTACCTTTTGGACATCTTACTGACAGATACAGGTATTATTTTTGATGTTTTACAACTTCCAGACTACGTTTGGGGGCAGAGGACTAATTTGACTGCTAAGTATAATTTTTCATGTTCAATAGAAGGCACTGAGGAGGTCTAATAGCAACCTTACAGTACCTGAAGAGGGCCTACAAGAAAGCTGGGGAGGGACTGTTTACGAAGGCTTGTGGTGATAGGACTAGGGTCATTCGGTGTAAACTGGAGAGGGGCAGATGTAGTCTAGGCATAAGGAGGAATTTCTCAGTGATTGGAGTGATGAGGCACTGGCACAGGTTGTCCAGGGAAGCTGTGGCTGTCTCATCCGTGGAGGTGTTCAAGGTGAGGTTGGATGAGGCTTGGAGCAGCCTGATTCAGTGGGACATGTCCTTGCCCATGACAGGGGTATTGGAACTGAGTGGACTTCAAGGTCTCTTCCAACCCAAACTATTATATGATTCTATGTTGTGAGTCTAATTTTCTGTTGAAGTGCCACACAGTGCAAAAAGAAGCTTTACCAGGGCAGCTGAGATAATGAAATCTGCGTGAACTAATTAGTATCACAGAACTAACTCATCCTTTTCTAAGTACTATACCTGATTGTGAGTACAATACCTGTTTCTTAATCTTTGCCTTCCTGTTATGAACATGTGGTGGTATTTATTAAAATGTTTGGGGTTTTTTAAATAATAATAAAAAAAAATCATCCTTGCTCCCCTGCTTACACAGTTTACCTTCAGCAAGGAGAAGTGAATAAGAAAAAATAGTTATAATAAATGTATTGACCTTGTTTATTAAAGTCTTTGAAGTGTTAGTAGTGTAGCCTTCTGAGCTGTATAGTACATTCAGTATTTGAAAAAGAACTGTTGATTGTTTTTTTGTTTACAATTCCAGGAACAAACTGGTTTTTGCTGATAATAGTAAGAGTGACTGTATTGCAATTGTGAACGCATTTAAGGTAAGTCTTTTTTCCACCTTATGTTGCAGTGAACTCTGATAGACCAAGGCAGAGATCCTCACCTTTGTAGGATCAGAGCAACATTTTTCCCCTGAAAGTTGTTAAAAGCTTCACATTACTCCTAGCTGCTTAGTGATACTTTTTGTAAGTATAACGCTACTAGTTCTGATGAGTTGATTTTTAGCACTGTGAAGGAGCTGCACAAGTTTGCATCAAAGTTAGTTGGCCAGAAATGGGTAAAAATGTGTTACAAGGCTCAGTTTCTGGGTGTATTCCCTACTTCTTGGTCTCGTATGGCTTTTGAGGTATTTGTTCTACTAAGTAGATGGAAACAGCATGAAGAGTGGAGAAAGAGTGAGAACACACTGCTAGAAGTAGGAGCCGATTTTGAACAAGATAGGAACTGCACACTTGGGTTTTCTTGAGCTCCTGTGATCCTTTCAGTAAAGGACCTGTTTTACATTGGGGAAGCAGTCTTTCCAGTCGAAGAAAGTTAACCTGTGTCATTGCAGCTACTATAGAATTGTTGTCTCATTGCTTCCAATAGAACAAGTGGTGGCAAATTGGTAAGTAGAATGGTGTTTCTGGAACTGAAGGTGCCGAGCAAGTTTCTTACGTAGCATATCTGCTCTGTGTGCTGCTGAGGATCCCACTGCAGCTGTTGCAAATCTTGTTATGGGATTGAAATCTTCTGAACTGCAGTGTACTTACTTGGTGCTTCCTCTGTCTTAAGATTTTTGTCTGCATCTGTGCTGCTTCAATACTCCTTTCAAAATTGTCTTTGAGCCTTTTGAGAAGGAACAATAAAAGCCCTGTCATGAGCAGCAAGAAATTTGTATTTCCTGCTGACTTACATCTTCCAGTTTACAGATACCAAGAACATACAGCCTTCAGTGGTTTGGGAAAGTCTTTGATCATACTGTGTTCTGCAGAAGTGTCTTGTTTTTGTCTATATGACTATTATCTGGTTGTGTGTCCCTTTTCAGCTCTATAAGAACACCTTTACATTGCAACATTTTGTTGTTGCAAATGCTGATTGAGGCAAGTCACACTGGGCTTCTGTGGTGTGGACTTGCTTCATTCTGCTAGCTAACAAGTTATGTTACAGTTGGTAGCAGGTTGCCTCTTTTTCTCTGCATTGTTTGGACTACTAAATTCTAGTACAGAATGGGTTTGATTATCCTTTTGTGGCTTTGTATCTTCAACTTCGTAATATTTTATTCTCTCCAAGCATGATTTTTCTTAGGCTTGGCTGTTGGCTGGCTCAGTACCATGGACAGAGGTCGATCCCCACAGTTTGAAGTGGAGCCTGTAGGGCATGGAAAGACCAACTAAGAGTATCTCACTGTTCATGGTCTGACACTTTGTTATGGATTATCTAACACGTTCTGTAACCTCCTGGAGATTCTAAAATCTTCAGCTGCAGATATAATTTATTCCATTTTGTGTATGTTGGCCTTTTTTCACTTTGGTGGTGTCATGGTCCACTCATAAATGGCTGCGTGATGGTTCGCTTCATTTAGGATTTCAGAGTGCAAAAGAAAAAAGCAATAATTCACCAAGTCAAGGGAGTTAAATTTCACTCCGAACTGGAACTTTATGAATTGTGCCCGTAAAGCGACTTGCGATAGAAAAAGAGAGAACAAAGAAAGAGCTGGGGAGAAAAGGGAAGAGAAGGGGTTTATAGCTACCACCATGGGTCCAAAGACATCTGGCGTCTCTGGGGGTCCTAGTCCAGAAGGCGTTCCACTGCTTCTGTCTTCAATTGATGTGATCTCATGGTGGGGAAGATGTTCAGAATTCAGCTGCTCCAGAGCTCTCTCTTAAGCCAGTCAATACCCTTGGACCTACCTTTGCCTGTGAAGATGTGCCAGTCTCCACCTAACAGGCCACACATGCCAAGAGAGGAGTGTCTGCAGGTCTTCTTTCCTTGTGCATGTGCTCCTGGTGGCGGCAGTTGACCTGGGGTCTCCCGATGAAGGCCGGTAGTTGTCATCACCTTGAATTTTGGTTGAACTGTTCATCGCGCGTGCTCTGTTGGGGTCCTGTCATTAATTTTCCTGTGTTTTTCTCCTTGCTTCATGGATCTTTCACAATGGTAGGGAGCAGGGAGTCTTGAAGACAGGTGCAGAACTTTCCTGATGAGTAGGTAGGCACAAAATATTCCTTGCTAGTTTGTACTGACTTCAGTAATTTTCAAAATGTTCCTGCATCTTCAATTACAGTCACGTTCTGAGGTTCAGCACCTGGTGAGAAAATGTCGAGGCAGAGATCAATCATTTGACCGACCTTTACAGGTGGAAGCTGGCCAGACGTGGGCACAATAGGCCACACATGCCCACTAATCCTGAGACTCAAGCCTAAATTCCCTTTATCCTGTTGTTTGCTGTATTTCACTTGCGTCCTATTAATCTGAAGGTGATGTTTGTATAAACCAGTGTATTGTACAGTATATTTAGATGGATTTCTGTAAGTTATCTTATGTGTAAGTCATGTGAAAGCTTTGTTTTGAATACCTGAATGTCAGAAGAGGACAGGGAAGTAACTTGTTTTCAACCCCTCGCTGGTTCAGAATAGATTTCTTCAGGTTAGGCTTGAAGTTCAGTGAATCATTAGCATGTCTTTTTTAAACCTTTCCTTATGAAAAGTTTTCAGTGAATTAGAAAATGACAAAACCTTTGGTAGTAGAATGAAAATAATGCAGGGAAGTGAAGGCTGATCAGGCTGGTTTAAGTGCTATGATTTAAGAAAGAGTTTTTAAAAAAAACAAACTAATGTCAAATAAGTGGAGTTTGTTTTTCTGACATATTGTAAGCCTTGGGTATGGAAGTGGTGGGTATCAAGAGCATTATTTAAAATCAGTACATCAGGTAACCTCATTCAAGGTAGGAAATGCAGTCTGGTTCTTCAACTGTGTTAATAGTCTGGGCCCACACGAAGCTGGAAAATTGTACTATGAGATGTCTTGCTGTCAAACTAGAAGAAATGGTTTCTGTAAGCATCTGTCATAGATTCACTGCCTTGTAATGAAATAATTTTCATTGCTGTTCTGTCTATGTTAATTTCTCTTCCAGCCCTGTTTTCTGGGAGGCATCCACATACGAGCTGTATCTGAATCAATCAGTTTGCTCACTTTTGTGAGCAAAAAGCGAGGAGAAAAGGAAGGTTCTGAAATAACCTGCTTTATTACAGCATCAAATCAAAGCATCTGAGTTGTTGCACTTGAGTGTTTGCATGTGCTTTAATAGTCAGTCCATCTTCTCTCAGAAAACCAGGAGGATGGACCATTGTGTGCTGCCCTGTTACCAGGTGGCTATTGTAGGTCTCCCAAAACAAATCATGACTTACTCGTTTAAAGTCCTGGAACATAACATGCTCGATCTGCTTTTGGAATGCACTGAGATCCTGAATCTCTAAGCTGTGTCAAGAAATCTAGCGACTTCGATATGTTTGCAGTTTAGTTGCAGGACCTGATAGCAAGTTTGAGGTGCTACGTTCATCCAATAGACTGAAAAGGAGTTTAGGCACTGTAGAACCAGTATTGCCTAGCATAATATCTAAGATGACTTGAATGCAGAGTAGTTGTCTTCCTACAGCAATTTTTGTTCTTTAGTGTCTTGTGGTGCAACATTTATAACGACGCCGCACTTCAAGCCCTCCAGTGACGCATTCTTAGAATTCTATTTTGCAGCCATGCCACTTCGTGTGCTGACATCTGAGCAAAGGAGGAAACTGAGCTTTTGCCCCTCTCAACAAAATAGCGTAAGGCTGTTCATAAGAGTGAGAAATACTTACATCTGGTTAGGAAGGAACGAGGCAAGCATCATATTAAACTAGAATCATTAAACACTTAAGACTGGAAAGTTCTATAGTTGAGTCTCCTGCTCAGAGCAGGTTCAGCCATGAGATCAATCAATGTTATGCAAAGTTTTATAGACAAGATCCTGATGTAAGGTGGCCTTGCTATGTGGGATGTTGAAACAGTTGATCTGATGTGGTTGTGTTCAGCATAAATGACTCTGATTCAGATTTCCTTACACTCTTTCGTGCTTAAATATTTGTAGTCTGTGTTAGCCCACAGGCATTTCAGTGTTTTAAGGTTGGTGTTAAAAAATTATTTTTAGCACAGATATGGAAAAAACTTAATAGTTTTAAATGTCATATTAATAATTGTAAAAATTATTAATAAAGCACTACAATTTGTACCTGAATTACTTCTTTCTTAGGCATGGCGGGCCTGCAGACAAAACAAGAGGCAGATATACTCTGAGGTTAGTTAAACTTTCTTCTTTTCTGTTTGAGGTTAGTGATGTCATTGCTGCAGTATTTTATTTTCTTTGTAATGAATTTGTCCTAGTAATTCTGCTTTGTAATAGTTCCAGTTCTTATGTGTAAATATAAGCATAGGCTTTGAGTGAACCTGAGTCTTGAAATCCAGTGCTGAGCATTTGGCAATAGCCTACGTATAGTGCCTTTCACAAATGGATCAGCAGTGGCCAGAGGGTTTGAAATGCAAGCTGAAAAGCGAGATTGAGCTGTAGTTGAAAGAAATATTTTTAATACATGTAAAAGTCTGTCTTTATTTTTTTAAAAATAAACGCACAAATCTCCCCCACCTTCAAAAAAAAAAAACCAAAACCCTTAAAGATGGAAGATCTTTATGTGCATCTGTCACAAAAAGCAGTAGTATACACACAATAACTGTCTCAAGACTTTCTTTTATATGTATAAAATAAAACTTTTGTTATTTCTCTGCTTCTTTGAGCGCATAACATACTTTATGAATAGCAGTGCGTAACATACACAGGGTTACAGTGAGTAACTAAGATGACCAGAATCTGATTAGTTACGAATCCGGATAAAGGAGGGTTTTTTTGGAAGTGACGTTTCATCTTATATTCTGTAGTCGCAATACGGAGGAGTTTGACTTGTGGGTCTGTTTGAAACATTTATGCGACCCGCAGCTGCTCTGTCGGTAGCCAGAGTATAGTTTTAGTCAAATGTGTGATTGTCTTACATTTTCGTACACATCATGATGCTTGATTGATATGGATGTGCAGAAAGGTGTGAAATCGGAGCAAATTCTTCCATTGCTATATATAACTGTTATTTTTGTTTACACAGAAGAATGAGAGAAAGGTTACTAGCAGTAGAAGAAACAAATTTTTAACAAGTTTTGCATTTACGTGCCCCACTATCTTTTCCAGGAAGAACTTGAGTGGTGTCGAAGAAATTATATTGATAGTAAGAGAATTAGAGAGGTAAGAAGAAATAGTTATTTTTTATAAGCAGGAGTTAACTTGCCTTATTTTCTACAAGCGTTAAGATCCTTGGATAAGCCTACTGTGTTGTTATATATCTATCAAATTATATACATTTGTATTTTATTGAAATAAACTGAATTTTTAGGTTTTGTTTATTTGGGGTAGGAGAGGTGATGCTACTTAAAGTTGTTGGAGAATATTGGGACTCCAAATACAGCTTAAGACAGATTAGAAGGAAGCTTTAGTAACTATGGTCATAGTGAGCAAACATTTGGGCAGCATTTCCTCCTGTGCTCCTCGCTTTTCTGTCAAGTGGTTGCAGAGAGCCCATTTATATACAGTTTCAAAGAAAGGAAAGATGTGGGGAAAATGGTTGTAAAGTTAGAAAAGCCCAGTGTGCATTCTTGTGAAGAATGGACTTCGTATAATAATTTATATGGTAACTTATGATAAGAAGGCCAGATACCCATGCCTGGGAGGGATGTACTCATTCAGTAGTTAACTGCTACAATTGGCGCTGTGGTGAGATGGTTCTTGGTGAAGCCTGGAGAAGTGGCGTATCCAGTATTATCTTGGTTGACTGCTAGCTTCCAGATGAAAACAATTTTTGTTTTATTAGAATAAATTTCGAAGCCAGACTTCTCAAATATTAAATAGTAATAATTTTCAGCCACAAACTGGTGTTAAATTATTAACCGTTTAACATACTTGTAACATTTTTTTTACGAGGCTTCCCAGTATTATTTGCTAATTCTGTAGGTCCCTCAGATAAGCTGGTCATAGTGTGACTGCTGTCTGTTGTTACATAACTTTTGCCTTATAGTTAGGGTAATAATAAGCAAATGCTTTTCTGTAATGAGGACTGGGCTTGGAAGCTTAAGAGGGTTTGTTGGTCACATTACTGCAGCACATAATAAAAACTCTGCATAAGCAACGGGTTTCAAGCTTAATGTGGTATGTTGAGAAGGGAAATAAGTATAACTCCTGAATAACTGTAATTGGCAGGGCATGGCAATCTTGTAAAAAGTTTTTATTACTTCTTCTAACTTTCCTCTGTATCATACATGCTTAATAAGCTTTGTGACTAAGGAAATTCTACTTCATAAGGAGATGTCAAGAAAACTGCTTGAGTTATAGTACTGAAATTACTTTCTGAGGTAAACATACTAAGTAGATGAAATGCATACTAGCATCACCTAAAAAAGAAAGGGAGTTAGCCTGCTTCTTTAGACTTTTACTAATGGATTTTATTTTAATTTGTTGATGGTTTTTGTCTGTGTTAATATGTAACCTGGAGTTTAAATTTCAGGTGGAAGAATTATTTAACAACTTGAAAATGCGAGTCAGAGCATTTAACATGTTTGTTAATGATCAGTCATCTGCTGTGGGTCAGGAGCGTGCCTACGAACAACGCTTCATTTTACAGGTAATGCTTTATTGAGTCTTCGATATTTACAAAATTTGGTAATTGGATTTTTATCTGCTAGTACTGATGAACTACTATTACACTTGTGTTTCAAAAATGGTTCAGCATTCACACTAAGTTTTCCATGTGACTATCCCTTCAATTCTGACATTTCATCAAAATAAAACCAAGTAATACTGAAATGAATTAGATTGCATATGCAGACTAATCTTTGAAGTCATGGAAATACTCTTGTGTTGGAGGGCTAAGAACTAACGATTTTGGAAATTGTTTTCACTTGTTTTGAGTACTCTATTTGGACCACCACTGACTTGGGTACTTACTAGGGAGAGGGGTGGAAATGAGATGTTTTTCAGCTGTTCTAACTTTGTCAAATTTCCAGTTAAATTTCTTGTCTTATTTGGACTGATTTGTAGTGATTTTATTTTCACAGACTTATTGTTTCATTGGCAATTGATTTCACTGTGTAAGCAGTGAACTTCTCAGAACTGAGTTGTTGTATTCTGTGAGATGTAACATTAGGACTGAACAAGTCGCTATTTTATGTGAATTTATAGTTTTTCTAGAGCAAGTCTGCCTAAAAAATATCACAATGTTGTAAAATTGTTCCAATACAGTTTTAATGATTTGCATGTGTTAATGTTTAATCCAGAATGACAGTCTAGTAATTTTTGGAAAGACACGAAAATCTTTATATGAAGACCTGTCAGTGTCTGTTGCTAGTGTATCTCTTTTCAAGAAACTGAATATAATATATTGTGTTTTACAAAATACTTACTGATTTCAGGTTGTAATAGCTGGTGCTTTTTATCCGAACTATTTTACTCTTGGAAAATGTGAGGAAGATGCTGTGAAACAGCTTGCTGGCAAAGATCCAGAAACCACTGTAATGGTATGTTAAAAAGGTGGATGACAATAAAGAATCAAGTGATAAAAATGTGTACTGTTTGGGCAATGTTTTCAGGGTTTTTTTGTGTTGGGCAAGGACAGAAATAATAACCTAATCTGATCGTCACTTGGTAGGTTGTCTTCTCTCCCAACTCTCTCTTCCAGTATAACTAATGTTGTGTAGGTGAGCAGTTTTAGAATTCCTACTGAGAACTGCCTCAATGCACTTGATTGATAGACTTGCACAGGCAAACAGCTTTAGTAAAACTAGTAAAAGATGAGAAAAATAGAACAGGACTATCAAGGGTGCTTTTTAGGGAGTGTTTGAGATCTCCTACTTGATAATGCATAGCATACATGCTTGTGGCTTTAAGGTTACTTAGGTATTGCACTCTACTTTCTTTTTATTGTCTCATTTTAGAAATGCTTTTTATATAGTTGAATAATGCAAGTGTGAGATGACTATTTATTTTGCAAAATGCTGCGCAGTCTAAACTAAGAGAATGTTTGGTGTATCTGAACTACGTGCTAACACTGTAAAATAACTATGACTTACAGTTAAAGAAAACAAACTTAGAAGCCAGCAAGCCTCAGAGAACAGACACAAGAGAAAATAGGTTAAAAAGCAGGGGAGAAACTGATAAAAGCTTATTGGCAAAGGTTTTGGTTTTTGGGGTTTTTTTTGTGATTTACTGCTTGCCCAAGAAGAGAGGCTAGTTCTATACTGAAGGAGAAGTTGTGTGCACAAACGCATTTGTTTGTTTTTGAAGTTTCTTAACATACAGTTTCAGGATAATTGAAACAAAAAATAAATTCCTTTTTGACAGACTAGACTCCGTCTTCTCATAGAACAGTCTGGATTGGAAAGGCTGTTAAAGATCATCCAGTTCCAAATCCTCTGCCATAGGCAAGGACACCTTCCACTGGATCAGGTTGCTGAAAACCTCACTCAGGCAGGCCTTGAACACCTCTGGGGATGGGGTATTCCATCTTGTGGAAAAAAGACAAGATTAGTCCTGCCAAAGCAACACTGATTATGATTAAACTGTTACATTAAAAGGAAATAGCTCCTTAGAGCTGTGTCACTCTTGATCTGTTCCTATATCAACTGCTTGTTATCTTCAGGAGAGAATTAGCTGCTGCTGTGACTTCATCAGTGTAAATGGTTTTCCTTGTGGGCACAAGTGCTGCCAGTTCCTCGAGCTCTCAGTTTGCAAGACTGTTCTTATAGCTGTATGATGTTCCAATGACATGTGCCAGAGATATAAAAAGTTGTTATTCCTCCCACTCTCTGGTCTCTCTAAATTATCTTGTCTTAAGTCAGTTTCTGCCGTGTAACCTAGACTGTGTTTTTGATGAGCAGCTGATCTTAGTCCTGTAACTTAAGGCATGTGAAGATTTTCTAAAAATGATCTGTTCTTTACTATATAAGATCAGTCTTCTCTTTAGTTGTTACAAACAGCGGTATAGCCCCTGAAAAGTAGTTCAGAGTCTAGACAAACTTGAAACTTAGGAGGTCTTGCTTTAATACAAAATCAGAGAACTGTTATGCTAAGCGATTGACTAAGAAAAAGGTAGAGAAATGGATATTTGACGGCAGTGACATATGAATAGTTGTGAAACTACAGCCTTAAATTGATGTAAATTAGTGCTGCTGCAGTTTTGCTTTGCTTTTGACTGCATATGCCCTTTTCTTATGTGGGATCTTGTCTGCCTCCCAAATAAGCCAGGTATTAAAGTAGAAGAAAATGATTCTCTAGCTTTGTAGAGTTAGTTTTCAAGCTAATTTAGCTTACAGAATTCGTGACCATCTCTCCTGCTGCCTTGGTCATACATGTGAAAGTCACAATCCACTATACTTAAGTATATACAGTTTATAAGGTCCACTAAACATGATGCAATTGTATATTCTAGGATGTTATTCGCAGCAGAATGCCTTTGAAAAGGTATTGCAGCTCCCATAATTTCACAATTTGAGGTGATTTCAGGGTTAAAACCTGAGAAGAGTAATGAAATCATTTAATAATTCAATTTGGAAGAGACCTCAAGCAGTCATCTCTTCTGGTGGTAAGGTCAAGGCAGGATTGACAGTGAATTTGGACCCTGTTGTTTAGGCTTTCATCTGCTTGGGTTTGGAGCTTCTCACGGGGTACCACCTACCACTTCGCTGTGTAAGCCAAACTGCTGTCCTAGACTTCAGGATGTATATTCTGCCACTTGTCTTGCTCATTCTCCTCAGGCTCTTGAGTTCTTCTCTTTCCCTGGTGCTCTGGCATAGGCTGTTGTTGAAAATGACTTCCATAACTAGTACTATGTTGTTTGTTAATGGCAGATCTAAAGGAAAGAATCCTGTTTGGCACACGGTTGTTGTTGAGCGATTATTTTCAAGACCCTTGAGAAATCTAGGCACTTGTCTCCTCCTCTTCTAGCTGGTTATCAGGGAGCTTATTGACTTTCCTTCAAGATGCAGAGTCTGTGACCTGGAGACCTCTGCAGATTGCCAGAAGGTTGTCTGCTTCATCCGGACTGATGCTCTGTTGATACATGAGCAGTTGCTATGTGAGCAGATCCAAGAGTCGCAAACAATTCCCACCTCGGTGTTACCCTTACTGACCTCTTCTCCTGTTCTGACCTGCAAGAGCTGAATTGTCTCATGATCTGCTCCATATATAAGCACCTTACATTTCACCTACTCCTCCACACAGGAAGGACCAGAAAGTTTTTCTTTTGTCCATAAGAAGCACGTATTCATCTGTAAGTGCTTAACAGTTGTGCAGGCTCTGCCACCATACCTCAATAATTCAGTACACAATAGTTCTGCCAGGACGTGCAGGGCTGTAGCTTCTCCTGTTTCCCAGGCTGTGCACACTGCCTAGGATGTAGTGCCCAGTGATAGCAAAGAACCATAACAATCCAGTACTTTCCTATTATAAGTGAAAAGAGAGGATATTGGACAGCTTCTAGGAAAAACTTTCAGAGGAATACAATTACAAATTAAGCTGCTTTATTTATAGTTACAGAAAGAAAATGTCTACTGGTTTGAGGCAGGAGGGCAGTGTTAGCAACAAAACTGATTTTTGTTGTCTGCTGAGATTTTTGAATGTAGTATTCAGCATTTTGTGAATTTATTGGAGTTTAGATTGTCTATCAGTATTGCCACTAACATGGAATAGGAAGCTAACTAGGTAAACTTAGTAATGCATTAAAACAATTGAATATATCCATATTTAATTTCTTTCTCTTAACAGCTGAAGCATATTCCTCCCTATGGATTTCTATACCATAAACAGTTGCAGTCAGTGTTTAGACAGTGTGGGCGTGTAAAATCTATTGCCTATGAGGGATCTAAGTAAGTATGAAATACTTTAGATATCCTGGTGTTCTCATGTTCTCAGTCATGAATCTAATAATCAGTTTATTTCTTTGTCGGTGGTGTACTGACAAAATGTGTTTGTTTCTTCTCATCTCTTTGAAATCAGTAATTTATTTTTAATGTGTTGGGTAGAGTAAGAAAAGTGGGTTTGAAGCTCGATGCACATTTCTTGGAATAACTTTGGGTAAACTAGCTTTGTTAGAGACTGCTTTCAGCTTGTCTCTAATGTCTTAACAGAGGACCTTAACTGCATCCAGTCTGTCTGTATTTATTTTTGACTTGCATATTGAGTTTAGCTCATTTGTACAGTTAAATGGCTTTCCACAAAACACATGTGACTGGCTGTTTTGGCTAACTGGACTGCAGCTGCTCAAAGCTGAATTCATAGGATCATAGAATCACCAGGTTGCAAAGGACCCACTGGATCATCGAGTCCAACCATTCCTATCAAACACTAAACCATGCCCCTGAGCACCTCATCCACCCGTCTTTTAAACACCTCCAGGGATGGTGACTCAACCACCTCCATGGGCAGCCTGTGGCAGTGCCCAGTAGCACTTTCCGTGAAAAATTTTTTTCTAATACCCAGCCTGAAACTCCCTTGGCGGAGCTTGAGGCCATTCCCTCTTGTCCTGTCACTTGGGAGAAGAGGCCAGCTCCTTCCTCTCTACAACCTCCTTTCAGGTAGTTGTAGAGGGCAATGAGGTCTCCCCTCAGCCTCCTCTTCTCAAGGCTGAACAACCCCAGCTCTCTCAGCCACTCCTCGTGAGACTTGTTCTCCAGCCCTTTCACCAGCTTGGTTGCTCTTCTCTGCAGCCCTCTTATGCCTTTTCCAATTTCTATTTATTTATTTAAGTTCACATATGTTTTCATGTAGCCCTTCTATTTGTCTTCAGTAAGCTCAGTAAATCTGAGGTGTGCTTGTGAGAGTGTTTTCTTATAGCTATCTTTAAAATTAAAAGCATTAGGGTACATAAGAGCAGTAGGCAAAGCTGGTGAAGACCCTGCTTTTTACTGTTGGCTGGCCTGCTAAGATAAAGAGAGGGAGAAGAAATCAGGGCTTTGAGTTTAATGTTGGGTATTGAGTTTTCATGAAAGATTTTTATTGGGGTTTGTTTTTTTCAACAGGGCTTTTGTGGAGTTCGGTCGTCACCCAGTGGAGGGTTTTAAGATTCTTCCTGCAGTGTACTTGTCAGTCAAGATGTCACAGCTGAAAATTCCTTTTAAGTTCAATGTTCACTGTTCAGATTATATTAAAAGCCAACTGCAAGATGAAAGAGTTGCAAAACTGGAATCTCTACGGTAATTGTATTGCATAAAGAAAATGGCTTTCCTTTGCACTGTTAAGTTGCTGAATGGAGATTAGAGGCTTTGGTGAGAATTTCCTTGGAAGTATCACCAAGGAGGATTTGTTAGGTTCAAAAAACCAGATGTGTAGACTTTGTATAAGCAAAATGTTTTTGCAGGACTAGAAATAACGTGATTATCTTAAATATTTCTCTACAGTTGAAGTGTTTTGCTGTTTAAGAGAACTCCGAGTATAGGCTGGTTTTGTTTTGGTTTTTTTTTTTTTTTAAGGTCCTAGCCCAGTTGGTGTATGGAACTATGGATATAAACAATCTCTGACACTAGAGACAATGTGGGGATTGCTAGAACCGAAATCAAAGGAATGGCACTTGGGGGCGTAAAAGAAAGGAAAGGAGGAGGAGTTTAACAAGAGAAATTGAAGGAAAACGTGGCAGCATAATAGGAAATACTGTCTTTAGGGTTGTTTTAGGAAGCAAACGAAAGCAAAAAAAAATGAACTCTGGAGTTCTTGGTTATGAGTGAAATATTTAGCGTCTTTATTCCTTAAACTTTGTAGAGTAAATGTGGACTGTGAGAAGCAGACAGTGGAGCCTGTGAAAATCTCATCTGATACTTCACACCAGTTAAGGATGTTCTCACGTGGTTTTCTGCCTGTTCACATAACAGCGGTAAGAATACTCTACATATGAAGTAGTTCGTAACAGTGCCTTTGCAGAGATGAATATCTGACAAGCTGAAATGGAAAGAACGGGCACTAATAATGTTTTTAGCACAGAGGTATCCCCAAGAGATATGGAGAATATTTGTGATTTGATTTTTAGTAGTTCTTCATTATGTACTCCCATGTTGCGAATAAATTTCAAACTCAAATTGATTTGCATGTGGCAAAATTAGTGGGATTTGTTGGCAGTAAGTGTTAGCTGGAAGTAAGTATAAATGTAAAGAGGTTAATGGGAGAGGTAATCTATTTGTGTACACTATAGGTATGAGAATCAGTAGATATTTGGTCCGTTTATCTGGTGATTATTAACTAGCAGATTTTTTCAGAAACTGTAGATGTGAGAAATGAGTGAATAGTACTGCATGCTTATATATTCAGAAAAATATTGCATATTCCACTGAGCTGGGGAAGTTACGGGCTGAAGTGTTAAAACAGCTGTTGGTAATAGGGGCCTGTTTTGCAAATGCAGGAAAGAGTATTTTCTTCACCTTATTCAGCAAAGTCTCTTGGATCAAAACCGTTCCTAGATTTGATAAGACACATTGCAATAACTTCTCTTCAGAACATCTGCTGTAATGATCGTATATATTGTAAATAAAGATTCTTTTTTAGCACAAGCGTTTGATATTTTAAATAAGGAAAGGTAGATGAGTTCAGCAAGTCATTTGAAAAGATGACTTATTTTATTCGGTTTAATTTAAATAGTGAAGTGTCCTTTCCAGTTTCCTGAAGGATGGCTAATCATAACATAACTAATTGATAGATGTAGCTAACTGATATTCTTTCACCAATAAGAAAAGTGCACTGTACCTGTATGTATTTGGCTGATCAACTGTGTGCCTTGTTTTCTGTATCTTAATTTGCTTTAGAACGACAGAAGCAGTTTTCCTGTATTTTAGTAACACTCGTATTGGGTACTGTTTAGATGAAAAACGTATTGCAGTTACACAGCAAATAAACATGTTTAAATAGCATCTAATTATGAGAGAGAAATGCTTCACTGCATTATTGCAGTACGAGAACATGACTGTGTGTCAGGAGTATTTAATGTATTTTGCTCAGATGTGTTTTGTATTTGTTGTGGAAGAATAAAAAAACCTAATTCAAATATTCTCCCTTTTTTATACTTTTAGGTAGTTGAAGTTGGACACTTCTGGGGTCAAAGGACAAGTGAAGAAAATAGGATTGCACTCCAGGATCTAACTGATAAAATTAACAACTGGAACTTGATTGATTTGTCAGTGACTCCACATCCAGGGTTGTTTTGTCTGGCACCCTTCACTCAACTGGGACACACACAATATTATAGAGCTCGTATTCTGCGTGTTTGCAGAGATGTTGCTGAGGTACACTTACATGTTATGTCAGATTGAATTGGTAGGATGTAATTGGATTAACAATCTTGGAGCTCTTGTTTTTTTTACAGAACACTATGTTCATGATAGTTATAAATATTACAGTGAAGAAATCTATAGTACTAGCACTAAAAACCTTAATAGGATGTTGCCAAAATAGATAATTGTTTTTTGTTTTGTTTTTTTTTTTCTGGAACACAGAAATATTTTAGTACTAAGTTGAGAGGCTCTTGCTGTTGTAAAGTGTCTGGTGTGCTGAAGCAGAGCAAAGCAAAATAAAGACCAGAACCTCCATTAACTGAAAACCTGGTGAGGAATGCCTAGATCAGAGTCCAGTGTTGCTCTGCTGGCAGTAACCCTATCACTTCCTCTTCATAAATACATTGAGATCCAGCTGGAAATTAAGTTTCTTGCCCTCACTGTCCTGGCAGCTTTCAGTCATTTGTGGGTTCATCTAAGCTTGTTCTTCGATGGTGTTTCTTCTCCTGGTTTACATAAGTTTTGTTTTTTTCTTCCTCTTTTCCCTCCCCTCTAGTTTCTTCTCTATGTTTTTCTTCCTGGACTGATGTGTCTGCTGACTGAAGCAAGCTACACTCTTTCTCATCTCACATACTGCACTGGCTCTGTTCACCTGGTCTCCATCTCACTCCACTGTTTTGACCTCAGTTTTCTGACACAGAATTATGTTCCCATACTTGCAGTTCTGTCTTTGCTTATTCCAGCAGAGTGTTTCATCTCTGCATTTAAAAATATTTCTTGTGGTGCATGCTGCATTTGCATTTTCATAGCTTATTGCATGGGCTGCCTCTTGTCATCTTATACTCAGTTCTGTCTCCTTGGTAATTTCCAACTCAACAGAATTTATAAATAATAATGGAGCTTCTGCGGCAGGAATTGTTAAAATTCCAAAGGATACGATCTTTTACTTCTTACCATTTGGTTATCTCTGTTCCTTTTAAGTTCTTGGGTCTGTAAAGCGTGCTTTTTGTTTTGTTTTGTATGTGTGTTTGTTTCTGGGTTCTGTATCAATCAGCCAATTCCTCAGAATGTTTTGGCTTTCTGTAATGGCATCAGTAGTGGAAATTAGTGCCACAGTTTGACTAGCATTTTTTTTTCAGGCCAGTGCTTTTCAGTTGTTAAGGACAGGGCTTTTCTTTAAAGATTGGTCTTTGCACAGCCCGTTCCTCCTTTAAATTCCTTCATTTCTTAACATAGCTGAGTGTCCCCACTATAGAGTTAATTCCAAACATTGTAATCTGTGTAGAGTCGTGAACACTAGTGACTAACAGTGCTAGTGTCGCTTTCTCTGTTGTATTTATAAACAGCAACTAAATCCATGTTAGCATTTGCTTATCCCAAAGCAATTATTAGGTAGTATTATTCACTGCTAAGAAGTAAGGTTACATGGATGTAATTGCAGGGAGGTAATAGGGGCCTTTCAGAAAAATTTGCCTTTTCTAGATTTAGCAGATTATTTGTATTACCAGTGGATGTTTAAGCCAAGGGATAAAATAATAGACATGATAAAATTTGACCTACTATTTTTATTTATATTTAATTTTCTATTTGATTTATTTTTTACTTTTTTTTTTTACGTCATTTGCATGTTTTCCATTTCACTTGATAAAATTATGTTGTACTGTAATTATTAAGCTTAGGTTGTTGCTTGCCACTAAAAATAGCATTTTTTATGTTGTGGAATCTTTGCAGATGCTCATGATTCTTTTTCCAGGTTTTTTATGTGGATTATGGCAATAGATCAGAAGTGCCTTTGAAGTCATTGAAAGAGATGCTAAGCTCTGTTCGAGAGCTTCCTTTCCAGGTAGGTGTGATGCTATTTGCTGCTGATTAATAGCTGTTTTTATATCTAGTCTGGCAAATGGAAGTGTACTTCAAATTGTAATGCTTTTCAGAATAATAATGAATAAACTTGTAGTTTGCTAATGGAATTGCCTACAAATCAGCTTTACAAATAGATGGATAAATGTTTTCCACAGATATGTAGGCACAGAACAGTAATCCTTGTGTGAAACTGATTTGCTTTGGGTTTAACCGTACAGAAATGTTATCTGGCCTTTTGTTTCTAGGGGTACTTGCTAGAACAAAAAAACCACTGAACTTGCTGAGTGACTGGGTGTAAAAATCATTGTTTGTATTATTTTTTTTTAACTGAATACTTGCACTTTTGTAGAGACAACATAGTGGAATCTTTTGCCCACCTGTAATAACAGGGGCAGCAGAGGGAGAGTAAATTGCTCCAACAGCTGTGGTTTTGCTTTTGGTCATCCTTTTCTTTCATACCCATCAGTTCTGTGAGAAGGCGAAATTCAACTTTTCAGTCCTCATTTGGGGGCATTTTTAAGATAGTTGAAAGGGGTGTATCATACTGACTTTATTCTCTGAAGTGTTTAATGATGAAAATGAGAAATGAACCAGCAGAACTATTTTTTTTTTCTTTGCCAGTGATAATAAGATTAGGCCCAAAGTGGAAATAAACTTCCGCTAAATACACGTGAAGAAAGCACAACAAAGGGTGCTTCTTGACAAAATTTAATCTACTCATTTTTGAAGTCAATTATAAAAGAAAACCAAACAAAACTAACCCTGTCAAGATCTAATACTAAGAAGAGGTAAGTAAAAAAAAAAAAAGTCTCTGTTGTAAATCGATTTGAAAACATAATTACAGGTAGTGATTGTGGAAACTAGTTAAATGAGGAATTAACTTAGTCTTGCTTCCCAGGGACAGAATAGCTGCAGTAGGCTTGCCAAGATTCTGTTAGTTTAGTTGAAAAGTACCATGGATTGTAAAGCTTTTTCTAGAGAAGATACCTCTATGTTCTTAAGGTTTTGGTGTGGATGATGAATTAGAATCATGGAATCACCAGGTTGGAAGAGAACCACAAGATCATCGAGTCCAACCATTCCTTATCAAACACTAAACCATGCTCCTTAGCACCTCGTCCACCTGTGCCTTAAACACCTCCAGGGAAGGTGAATCAACCACCTCCCTGGGTAGCCTGTTCCAGTGCCCAGTGACCCTTTCTGTGAAAACTTTTTTTGTAATGTCCAGCCTAGATCCCCCCTGGCGGAGCTTGAGGCCATTCCCTCTTGTCCTGTCCCCTGTCACTTGGGGGAAGAGGCCAGCACCCTCCTCTCCACAACCTCCTTTCAGGTAGTTGTAGAGGGCAATGAGGTCTCCCCCGCCTCCTCTTCTCCAAGCTAAACAACCCCAGCTCTGTCAGCCGTTCCTCATAAGGCCTGCTCTCCAGCCCCCTCACCAGCTTTGCTGCTCTTCTCTGGACTCGCTCCAGAGCCTCAACATCCTTCTTGTGGTGAGGGGCCCACAACTGAACACAGGATTGAAGGAGCGGTCTCACCAGTGCGGAGTACAGAGGGAGAATAACCTCCCTGGACCTGCTGGTCACGCCGTTTCTGATCCAAGCCAAGATGGCATTGGCCTTCTTGGCCACCTGGGCACACTGCTGGCTCATGTTCAGTCGGTTGTCAACCAACACGCCCAGGTCCCTCTCCTCCAGGCAGCTTTCTAGACAGACTTCTCCTAGTCTGTAGCACTGCACAGGGTTGTTGTGCCCCAAGTGCAGGACCCGGCACTTGGCCTTGTTAAACCTCATCCCATTGGAACTCTGCCCAGCGGTCCAGCCTGTTCAGATCCCTTTGCAGAGCCTCCCGACCCTCCAGCAGATCCACACTTCCACCCAGCTTAGTGTCGTCTGCAAACTTGCTAAGGGTGCACTCGATGCCTTCATCCAGGTCATTGATAAAGACATTGAACAGGTCTGGACCCGGCACTGAGCCCTGGGGAACCCCACTTGTCACTGGCTTCCAGCTGGATTTCACACCATTTCCCACCACTCTCTGGGCCCGGCCAGCCAACCAGTTTTCCACCCAGGAGAGTGTGCGCCTGTCTAGGCCAGAGGTGACAGTTTCTCAAGCAGAATGCTGTGAGAAACTGTCAAAGGCTTTACTGAAGTCCAGGAGGATACATCCACAGCCTTTCCCTCATCCAGCAGCCGAGTCACTTTGTCATAGAAGGCGATCAGGTTAGTTTGGCAAGACCTGCCTTTTGTGAACCCAATGCTGACTGGGTGTGATCACCCGGTTCTCTTGCATGATAGCACTCAAGATCACCTGCTCCATGATTTTCCCTGGCACTGAGGTCCGACTGACAGGCCTGTAGTTTTCTGGGTCCTCCCTGCGACCCTTCTTGTAGATGGGCACAACATCAGCCAGCTTCCAGTCCAGTGGGACTTCCCCAGTCTTCCAGGACTGTTGGAAGATGATGGGGTTTGGCCAGCACATCCTCCAGCTCCTTCAATACCCTTGGATGAATCCCGTCCGGCCCCATAGACTTGTGGGTGTCTAGTCGGGCTAGCAAGGCTCTGACCACCTCCTCTTGGATCATGGGAGCCTCATTTTGCTCCTCTAACTCCTGGGTTTGTACACAGACGGAACAACTTTCTTTACAATCAAAGACTGAGGTAAAGAAGGCATTAAGTACCTCAGCCTTTTCTTCATCCCCTGTCACTGTTGTTCCTTCTGCGTCCAATAGGGACTGTATGGTCTCCCTAGTCCTCCTTTTATTATTTATATATTTATAGAAAGGTTTTTTTTCTTTCACAGACTTTGCCAATCTGATTTCTAGTTAAGCCTTAGCCCTTCTGATTTTTTCTCTACACAATCTCACTTCCCTCCTGTAGTCCACCCAAGAGGCCTGTCCCCTCTTCCAGAGCCCATAAACGTTTCTCTTCTTCTTGATATCACTCGAGATCTCTCTGTTCAACCAAGCTGTTTTTTTCCCCTGCCGGCTTTTTTTTCCGGAGCATGGGATGGCTTTCTCCTGAGCTGTTAGGATTAATACCAAATTATCTTCTATTTATGTTTTGCTTGCTCTCATTTATTAGCAGCTATGTACAGCTTTGAAGTGATATGATACATAATGTGTTAGTTGCATTGGCAGTGACTGAATAGGAACCCTGCCAGTAGTGTTATAGCAGTCTTTAGAATTAACATTAGCCACTGCAATAGTTACAAAGTCAATCATGGTTAGTAGCTCAAACAGTTCGAGAAAATGAAACATTTCTATGCAGATTCTCTACTAAGACAAGCACTGTTTTCAACGTTTGTGCTCTAGGCTTTAGAATTCAAGATGTGCAAGATGCGTCCATCTGCAAAATCTCTTGTGTTTGGGGAACGGTGGAGTTACAGTGCTAACGAGAGATTTGCCTCGATAATATATGGCCGTAGCCACATAGTGAAGGTGTATTCATTTGTGCATAGCGTTCTGCATGTGGATCTTTTCGGTGTCTCAGAAAGCTATACCCTTGTCAATATTCGAGATCTGCTTGTTGAAGAAAATTATGCAGAACCAGCAGAAGAACCATATGAATCACAAGTATGTATTAAGCTGCTTCTACTTTTCTTATTTGAATTTATTTCAGCTCAGGCTGTTTGGAGTCCTAAGTTGAGCTGAAATCTTGACTACTGCCATTGTATTAAACAAGATTGAATGGGACAATATATTTTTATGTGTGTTGATAATTCATAGTGAGCTGTTGGCCAAAAGCGTCGCTGCTTTGAGACTCCTTTTTTTCAGAAGATGTTTCCCGGGAGGTAATTGCATCAATTGAACTGCTCTGCTGTTTTTTGAAACCTTGACAAAATGTAAATGTTTCGTAGTTTTAGGTGTCTTCCATTTTTCTTTTATAAAATCTGAAAGATGACAAGAAGATTGTTCTTTGAATTTGTTTGTGAGTATGCATATTCTTTGTGTAGGATCTTTTTTGTAAATTTTTTGAAAATATAGCTGTTTCATGTGCTTTTTTCCATTATTTTCCATAGCTAAACCATGATTTGCTTGAGGGATTATGTTTGGACCCAGTGAAGATGGAGGAAACACCTGTATCTTCAAGAGAGGAAAAGAATCTCATTGAAACGTTGTTAAAATTGTTTCCTGACAATAAACCTGATGCAGCAACCCACAAGGTAACTTGAGTGGTGCTTTTGGCATGGCATTACATGACTGCTTCTTATATTGTTAGAATGGAGATGAAAACTGAAAGCACCTTTAGTAACGAAACCAAATTTGATGCCTTTCATAGTGCATTCTCCTTTTGGTTGGTAGAAAGCAGTAATGTGACCACTGTTTCAGACTATTCTGTTGCAGCTTTTAACAAAGTTCTGAGTCATAGTCTTAACTCTTAAGTGAACCAGCTCTCCTGTTCACTAAGGCAGTACTTCGAACTATTGCAGAATGAAGATAATATAGAAAAACTGAATGCAGTGATTCCACTCATGGTGGTCTTCATTACATAAGCTACAGCAAAAAGATTGCAACCCTATCAAATTTTCAGAAAATTTAGGCATGGTTTCCTTCCTCCTCAGCTGGAGATACGTAATCAGCTGGGATAGGTGACTCAGCCAACACTCCAGTAACTGATAATAGTGAAACAGTAGGTGTTTCTTCCACTTCCAACTCCAAATTCGGAATGTATGTTACTGTATTTTGAGATACCTAGTTACTACTAAGCTGGAATATAAAACATGAAAGTGTGTGTTGTGGTCTGCCTTCTGAATACAACTTAAACCTTATCTACGTTATAGTTCTTTTACCATTTCAGGCTTTGAAACAACTAAGCATGTTCCATTTACCCACAGGAGTAATCCTGTTTAACCCCTGAACTTCATAAAGTGAGATATTTTGAAAATTAAAGACCTGTTCACATAAACAAAAATTACCTGATTTTGTTAGGTGTACTCTGAAGTCTGAACCGCTGTTTTTAAGCCAGAGGAAAGCTGTGAATCCCCAGCATCTGTAAAAACGCTTCATTTTCGGCTAGGTGCCTCAACAAGCAAAGCTTGGTTTAGATGGATGAAATGATAATGATCTTTATTGTATCCGTGCAGTGCTGCTGAAATATACGTGCTGAAATGTGTTTTGTTATTTTGTTCATAAAGATCTTGATTTGGAGAGAGTGAGGTGCTGGCTAACTAGAAGTACAATTTGTTCTTTCCCTTTTTGAAGGTAATGGTTTCTACCCCATCCAGTCCTTATGAGGTGAAATGCTACGGTATGAATAAAGTATCCCGGTTAAGGTATGAAGCTACTTCTGCTGTGCAGCATAGACGCATTTGTAGCTGATATTTTCAATTAATAGGCAAAAATCATCATTGTTACTATTACATATTTTTACCGAATTTTTATTCATTGAAACAACTGAAGTAGACAGGCCTGACTGACTGTGCATTAATATGTACATTATCACCACGTAAAATTTCAAGAAGAGTTTTAGAAAAAATGCTTTAATTTCTTACAGAGAGGCTATTTGTTAACCATCATCTACATTTCATAGAATCGTAGAATAACCAGAGACCCACCGGATCATCGAGTCCAACCATTCCTATCAAACACTAAACCATGCCCCTTAGCACCTCGTCCACCTGTGCCTTAAACACCTCCAGGGAAGGTGAATCAACCACCTCCCTGGGTAGCCTGTTCCAGTGCCCAGTGACCCTTTCTGTGAAAACTTTTTTTGTAACATCCAGCCTAAATCTCCCCTGGCGGAGCTTGAGGCCATTCCCTCTTGTCCTGTCCCCTGTCACTTGGGGGAAGAGGCCAGCTCCCTCCTCTCCACAACCTCCTTTCAGGTAGTTATAGAGGGCCGTGAGGTCTCCCCTCAGCCTCCTCCAGGCTAAACAACCCCAGCTCTCTCAGCCGCTCCTCATAAGGCCTGTTCTCCAGCCCCTTCACCAGCTTTGTTGCTCTTCTCTGGACTCGCTCCAGAGCCTCAACATCCTTCTTGTGGTGAGGGGCCCAGAACTGAACACAGGGTTCGAGGAGCGGTCTCACCAGTGCCGAGTACAGAGGGAGGATAACCTCCCTGGACCTGCTGGTCACGCCGTTTCTGATACAAGCCAAGATGCCATTGGCCTTCTTGGCCACCTGGGCACACTGCTGGCTCATATTCAGTCGGTTGTCAACCAACACCCCCAGGTCCCTCTCCTCCAGGCAGCTTTCTGGACAGACTACATTTGCTACATGGTGTTCAGATAACCTTCAGGCATTAGCTGCTATCCTTGAGGTTTTGTTGTGAATTTAAAATAATTGTTTTTTTATGTTTGTATGAGTGTTTGAGTTTTCTAACATTGAACATACTTATTTCTTCCCCAGCAATGTTGTCGTACAACAGGAAAGCATAAACTCTGTTGCTATCAGTCATGGTTCAGAAGATCGCTTTCAGCAGTTGTTGGTTGCTGCTTCTTTATCAGCAAATGTAACTGGTAATGTTTAATAAAAATGTTTGGATGGTTTCTCTAGGCTTTTTTTTTATGAGTGGTTCTATGAGTAAATATGTTACTGTAGTTCTGCGTTACATCTTTTTGAGGTTTCATTTTCATCAGCTACTTCTTAAATTTATTTATTTATTTTTAGCAGCAGGATCTGCTGTTCATATAGATGAAACAACTTTGATGCCTCCTATTCCTGGCCTACTTGCGCTCATCAGTATGTTGTTTGCTCCTACTATAGAACTCAGGTATTCATGTGCTTTTCAAAAGTGGTGGTTCTTTATTATTTTTTTTTTTTAGGACCCTCGCAAACTGGTGACAGACTTTTCCCTCCACCCCTGTTTTTGGCACTTAGTTTATTCTTTTCCTGTTTATGTGCTCTTGCATCTGTTATTAGTTTTATAGTATGTGGCTAAGATAACTTGAGTCATTTATTGGTGCTGCAGGCTCTAATCTCACAGTAAGGCAGTACAGTTTCGAATAATTGTGCTGGAAGCCTACGAAGGATACACTGTAGAACTCAGCAAGTTTTAAATTTGTGTGAGGAGAGGAACTTTGAATTTTTTAAAAGATGAGTTCTGGCAGTTGCATTACTGTTCTGTTGAAATTTTTGTATCTGTAGAATGTAATTTCAGCATAGTGAAGCTAGCTTTCCTTAATTGAAGTTTCATTTTGCATATACGTGATTTTCTTTAAGCTTCGTGAGTATATGTTTTCATAAACAATCTTTAGTTTTGTTTCTTCAATATATTTAAAAATACAGTATGAGTATGTGTGAGTGCCTCTCAGTTGTTTCAGTTTCTCTAAAACACACCTGTATCTTGCTTGGCATGGCTTAGACAAATTCATTGAAGTCTGTTTTCATGTGAGTTTAGTTCCTTCGTCTCTAGGAGAAACTGTTTTCTTTCTTTTTCCTACAGGGTTGATGGAAGTCGAAAGTCTTTTACTGGTGCTCTGTGTGGTTTGGGTTGGAGTCAGACTTGTCAGGCTCCACTGCTTCCAGAAAATGAGATGGAGCTGACATTTGACGTGCGTTTTGGAGTGGAAGACATAACAGAGGTAAAACATGCATAAGAACATAGAAAGCAGAGTTCAAAGCATCAGAGCTTGTTATCTCTTAAGACTTAATAAGAAAACTTGTTTTAAGCTCTGGGTTTGGGTTTTTTAGTGTACTACCTGTTTATAGCTTTGGATTCTTACCAGAAAAACAGCTACTCCCTCCACACATTTTGAACAAAATGATAATATTATAGAACAATATAGAACCCCTCCATGGCAGGGATCTAGGAGCTGGATGATCTTTAAAGTCTCTTCCAAATCAAACCATTCTAAGATTCGGTGATTCTATGAACACATTGTACACTTCTTAAAACAAAAACATTGATTTTTGCACTAATCGGATATCAATACTAGTTAGTTATGTTTGTAGGATCATTGTGGTTCTTACTGGTCAGCCTGGCATTACTGCTTTGCAATCTGCAGTTTGATTGTACAGCTCTGATAAGTCATCTTTATCAAGCTGCTTCTCTTGGAGCAGGTCAAACAAACAAATAATAAAAATCCCCATGTACCTCATTACAGCCTTTTTAATACTTTTAGACAGAGGCCTGTCAGAGGGAAATATGTACAAATAGTCTGTTAAGTGGGACAGCGAGCTGTATCTGACCTGTGCTTCAGATTTGACGTGTGCTTTAGGCAGTGAAGGACCTTATGTGCCCTAATTAGTTCTGTACAGAGTAGCTATGTTAGGTGATGACTGATGGTTTCTATGGACATTTTAAGGTCACAGTGGACGTGATGGTGCACATGTCTGTGCTGTTGTTTTCTGAAAGCGCTGACTTGGTTTATGTGACACCTGTATTCATGGCACCTTAGCCACGATGGTATCAGCAACCTATTGTACATTTGAATGTTATGGACAAATGGAGAAAAATCCTGAAAACTTTCACAGAAGGAATTCTGTTTTGGAAAAAAATCTAGGCAAGTGGTAGCCTGTGTGGTTCACAGCATAACTGAGTTGGGCAACCTTGAATATTAACATTTTTGAACAGCGGAGGTACATCCAGAGGAGTAAGTCTTTCTAAAGCTTTAGATGTTTTTGCTTATGTTAATAATATTCCACTTGAAGTTTGGTATAGATGCCACAACCAACTTGATGTCAGTATAATATAATGCAGAACTAGTGCTGGTTTAGAGTGCTTTATATTCTGTTATTGATCTTTTTGCAGATTAACATCCTTAGGATAGCCATTAATGAGCTGCTTCGTGAATGTGAAGAGCGTTCTGAACAAGAGAGAATTAGACAGCTGCAGCAAAATGTTCGTCAGAAATTTCTAAGGTAATAATTCTGTAGAAATAAGATCTTTGCAGTCAGTAAAAACAAAATAAATTATTGCTTGAAGCATAGCTCAGATTAGGCTTTGGGGAAATAACGTGTTCTAATTTAATGATGCATTTTATTTACTTTGTTTATTTATAAAGCAGTGTACTCAACGACTTTAGACTTCTTGTGGAAGCACTGGTTCTTCAGGGAAGCCTGGTCACTTAAGAGTCATAAAACCTAGACTGTAAAACATGTTCTACAATGTAAATGTGTATGTTCTGATGTATAATCACTTTGGGCACCCAGAACAAAGCTAATGAAGTCTCATGGCATAGGGGTGCAGAAGGATTTAGTATTCTTCCTCCGTACACATTAAATTTGGATTGTGTGCGTTGCCTTTCCTCCCTCAACTCCTTTCCTTGGCCAAGTTAATTGCTAGAACTCCCAGGTTAATTTATGAATTGAAGTCAAGTCCACCTGCCTTCTGTTTTTTCCAGCAAGCCTTCTTGCTTCTTGTAACTGAAGCAGTGGTTCTGAAAAGACTACTGTGAATCTGTGCAGGCAGTCTTGAGAATTTTTCAGCTTGTGGTGTTGCCAGTGTTCAGGGGAGCTAGTTCAATGAAGCTCCTTCGAATGTCTGCCACTGCTGAGCGTGCTGTGGAAGATCTTCCCTTATTTCTAAATGTAGTGTATATGTTTTAGTGCTCTCTGTGTCACTTATGGACTACTTCTTATCTGTCTCTGTACTGGACAGACTTCAAGAGTGGCTCTGGCTCAGCCATGAATTGGAGTTACGTTAGGCTTTGTAGTGTTGGCCTCATTGCTAGGAAATGTGACCTTTATCATGAATAGTACTTTTTCTAGAGTAACTACATGACAAAGTGAGGGAATTCCTTGTGCTGATGAAGACCAAAAGCTTTTAAGCTCTAGCTACACTTAACCCTAGGTTATCAAAATTGTTATCAGAGCAGCTGTTCATGCTGAGTTTTCAGGTGTTTCTTGGTTTTGACTAAATTGAGTTTTTTTCCCCACAGCTGTGAAGAACTACTACAATACCTTTAGCTGAAAGCAAATGCCCATACTTCTTGTTCCCAAAACTTGAAAGAAAATTGTGATGCGTTTTATAATAAATAAAAAAGTGAATGGGAGGGAGTCAGCCTTCCTATTGTAGGCACTGGAAATGAAATTAGAAGAGCATAAGCAGTTGACAGAAGACATGGAGCTACTTATTATATGTTAGCTGACTAATAGATGTGTTGGATATAACAAGGAAGCAAGGTAGTTACTTTTGTTCTGGGTGCTTGACTGTGCTCTTCTCTGTGGGACACGGCAGCTTCCAGCCCACTATTGCAGCGTGTGCCTCTGGAAAGTGTTGGTGAAACCTCACAAAGGCCGTACCTCAGACATGCATGCTGCTTGTGCTTTCAACTTAAAGAGCACCAGTGCAGGCTGATTGCAAGCTGTTTGTGCTTAACATCTGCAACACTCCTGGTGAAACACCAGCTGTCAAGTTCCTCGGGCTGGTTGGTGTCTGCGTTGCCTTTGAACACTGCCATGTAGTACCATATTCAGGCTCAAAAGCTGAGTGAAGGTGGTTTGCATGATTCGTGTGGTAGTAAATGTAGGGAGAAGTCAAGGAAAGTGGATAGGCAGAAACACCCCAAACCACAAAACCTCTCTGGAGGTGACTGACAGTAAAGGAGCTTATGCTCGGCCATCAGCACTTACATGCTAAATTCAAAGTACAAAATGCCACTGCCATTTCTTAGGGCATATGAATATTTGCTCCTGTTTAGTACCTTTTTTGGGTTGATTGTTCAGACATCTCCAGCCAGCTGGGAGGGGAAGGAGCAGCCTGCACAGCTTCTTGGCGCAGATCCTCAGCATTGACACGTTGCCCAGTTCAGTCTGTGCTGACTGCCTGACTCGGTCACACTCGTCTGCCTCCTGGGCTTTTTCCTTTAGGATTTTATACTTTTCTGTGATAGCATTACCTCTTCTGGGATGTTGATGCTTCTACTGATCCAATAATCCTACAGCTTATTTTCCTAATTTTTTTTTCTTTCCCTTTTTGGAGGAAGAGATAATGTGATTATTGCCAGGATGTCATTTTTTCCTTTATGTAGAATCTTTCTTCATTTTGAATCTTTTTTCCTGATTGTGTTTTGTTTTATGTCTTGGGAAAAGCCCAGCCTTTCATTAACGAGAGTAAATATGTAAAAATTTAGCCTGAACAGTCTTTCATAACTTTTTTCCATTTTTGAAAAGCTAATTGTATTTACAACATGTCACTACTACTTAAGACATAGATCAGTGTTTGAAAAACATATCTAGACAGAATTAATTAAAGTCTACTACTGTTGTAGTTTGCGCAGCTTGAGGAAATAACTGGAGCAGACAGACAATCTATAGCAATTGAGTTGTCACGCAAAACAAAATATCCTAAAAATAGCTCTATTATATATTCTAGTGAATAAGCATGCATAAAACTTAGGGAATAAAGAACAATTTCAAATTTTAGAACTAAGTAAATTTGTGGAAAAAAACCCATTTTATTTAAAAGAAAATACATTCTGATACACTTAATGTCCCAGTGAAAATATATATTTTGATTTCTTATACTAGAGGGGCGAAGTATGGAGAAGTTAAAAAAAATCAGACTGGGTTAACAAGAAAATTTACAATTTTCTTCAGCATGGGCAGCTCATAAATTCCTAGTTGTATCTAATATAGAAATTCCTTTGTATTTATAATTAATCAAGTAGAAATATATTTCTTAAGGCAATTTTTATGTAATTTCAGCTTAATCTGCAGATCTAAACCTCGAGATATAATTGCCCCTACATGGTATGGGAAGCCATTTGCATGGAATCAGGTAGGGCTACAAATATATAAGTATTTGTAGTAGTTGGAGTACTGCAGTATAGTTAGGAGTGATCAAAAGGAGAATTTCCTTTGGAAGGATGTCTTTGTTTTGAGTATTGAGTTTAAAGGTAGTGGAAGTACAGAAGAAGTAGAGTAAAATATAAGGCATAAGTTGTGTATACATCACTCTATTAATATCCTGCTTTTGTAGTCTTCAGTTTTAGCATGTTGTTTTCTAATTTTGTTTATACAAATATTTAGCTTCTTCAAATGGAACACTTTGATTTTTAAGTTGAGAGATTGTAAAGGCAACTTCTATGTTTTGAAAGTTAAGATTTTGTGTTCTTTCTGTTAAGCAGCCATGGCCGAAAAGCTAAACATTGATAATTTTTCTTGTTTAGGATTTATCTGAATGTAATGCATTTTAGTTTTGTTTTGGGTTGCAGTGCTTTTATGTGTGTTTTCTCTTTAGAGCATACAGAAATATAGCTTGCTTTAGAATGGATGTGGTGGAATCAGATAGAAAGGCAGCTTGCTTGACACCCAGGAGGGTTTCTTAGAGCTGAGAAGTCTAACATCCCAATCTGTTAGAAATCTTACCTTTTTTAATTTGAAGGCCTCTGCAGGCCACTAGATTTCCTAAAGAACAAATGCTTTTTCTTAATTAAAAGAGGGTGCAGAATTACTGAGCGCAGCAGTAAGATTTCTACACGCACCCTCCCTGTGCCTCTCCCAACCAGAGGTGTTTTATAAATAGGGGTCTTAGGTCTCCTTGAAAAGATTGGCAGGAGTGAATGAGCACCAGGGGCATGTTTTTCTAGTAGGCAGTCACTGGAGGGGCTAGTGGGTGTCATGATACACTGCCTTAAGCCCTAGTATTTGTTTTTATATTTCAAATGTGGTTGGTATTATGAAGGTAGTCTCCTGGTCAGTTATATTGGTGCTTGGCTTTTTATAACAAGTTAATGTATAGGCCTTGGATCAGGATTTTCCCCACTGCATCTGAAATCTGAAGAATTGCAGGACATCTTCCTTATGTCATCATGTAAAATATTACCTGTAATGCTTTGGAATTGATTGTGAAATACTATTCTGTCTTGGGCAAACCATGAGATACAGCGTTTCATAGTACTGGCTCTAGAGTTGAGATGTGTGGCATGGAACTGAAATGCTTGTATGATTTGAAACTGTCAAATCTCTTTAAAGCTCTTCCTTAACTATGTTATGTAGGAAGACATTATTGAAAATGCACTTTGACTTCCATGTTTGTTCTTCTGATTAGGTGGATTCTCAGTATATCGTTGACCAGTCTGAGGGCCAGCGTGGAAGAAGAAATGATCTTTATCAGCTACATAAGCTTATTCAGTTGAACGTTTGAGTACTTCTAGAAGTAATTCAGAGGGAAGAGGTATTAGTTTAAAAGTTACTTTTGTCTTCTAGATACCTCTTGGATTTCGGTTTTGCATGACTGTTCCATAAGATTAGTGTTAGTGTACTAAAATACAATTTGAAATATGTTCATTGTAGCTCTTTAAACAAACGTTTGCTGGCCATAGAACCACTTGAATTTATTCATAAAACAAACTGACTTAAATCAGGATGCAGTTTTCATTCTAATAATGTTTCTGAGCAGATTCATCTGTACGCACATGAATGACAAAGTGAATTTAGGTTTAATTATTAATTTTCTGTCTAAAAGCTCATCAGCCTTGGGGCATGATTTTTTTTTTGTCTTCAGCTGCAAGTTGCATTTTTTTTTTTGTCATTAGCTTTTCAAGAAGCCCTACAGCAAAGATGTTTGGAGTTTTTCTTAACCAAAAGCTATAGTTGAAACTGACAATGCAGGTTCTGTTCTGGTCCAAAATACAACTTCATATGTTAGATACATTTTTTCATTGATTTTTTTCATAAAGCAAGATATAATATGATTTATTTTCCTGTATGGCAGAAGAAGGGTTTGGAATTACTAGTTTATGGCACCTTTGTTTTATCCTTTCTTCTTTAATGTGTGAGTCCTAAAAGCTAGGTCAGTGGTTTCAGAATAAAATGCAGAAGTTAAATAAAAGGTATTTGTCTCTTGTGTTGTGCAGTCATGCTTAATAAAAGCTAAATGTAGTTATTAATGGTATGTGATTGCATTCATGAAATACATGAATACAAAAACAGTATATGCAAAGAGTATTAATCTTCACACTATTCACTCAGTTATTTGGAGATCATGTAACATCCAGTCATCCTTTGAATAACAGATGGAATCAATGGGAACTAAAAGTGGCAGATGTAAGGGAAAATAAGGGATGCTTAAACAAAAAACATTTTAAGCTCTACTTAAATAGAACATTAGGGAGTTTCAGTGGCGGCTTATGAGTTGTACTTTCTTAGAGCACCCTTTTTACTAATCCTTGTGAATTACTAAACATGGATAGTGAGATACCTTTAACAGAAGAATTGCCCCTTGGGTGGCTTTGACAACAGTATTTCTCACCTGAGTGTTGTATGCAGTTAAACATCTTGGGGGCAAAAGAAACGGGCAGAATGGCAAATCTTTGCTTTGCCATGAACGATGGGAATTTCTGTAGGAGATGATAACTTGGTAATACTAAAAGGCCTGTCATAAGTAATGGAACTTACTGTGGTTCCTCATAAGCAAGACTGAAATTGAGAGTTGAGAGGAGCAGAAGGTGTTTTCCATATTCCTTTTCAATTCTATGGATATGTCTCTGCATTTGTTCCTGGGCCTGGGCTGCCATCTGCTGGGGGGTCACTGATGTGCCTCCTGTGTTGTGATTTCAGAAAAAGCAGACCAGAGTCATCTTGGTGGATCCGTGTGTTCCTCTATTAGGTAACACAGGAAGCCAGACCATGTGGTCCAGGTTCCTGTACACTGCCTTGTCCCTGCTTGAATCACGAAAATTCCTGCCTCCCATGTCTTTTTCCTGACACTAAAAGGTAAACAAAGCACTTTGTTGCTCACTCCTTTATCGTGGAGGTCTATACCAATTTCCCTTAGCCTCTAACTTTCTTTGTAAAAGCTATCATAGAACAAGACAACATCAAAGGTTTTTCTTCAAATGCCTGATAGCACTAACAGTTTCTCCAGCCTAAAAGTTCCTCTTTATTCCAATCACATAAATCACTAATGCACAAAAAGATAAAATATACAACCTATCCACTATTCACCCCCAGTACTAAGTGGAAGAAGAAGAGAATTGAGGACAGTGGCCAGCACCTGAGGATAGCTGACTATTTTGGCCAAGTTTTCTACCATCACATTACAGTACTCAAGCAGTGATGCATATTCTGGGATTGCTCAGGTAGTCCTTCTAGTAGTTAGAGAGACTATGAAGAACAAAGTTTGGATTTTTTTAAAAAAAGTTCGGCTGTAAACTGCATCCATTTACCTGCTTCCTACAGCTGATAATACAGCCCTAAGTCACAGTCATCCTGTGTTTCAGAACATTTTGCAGTAGGTTTTCATTTACTTCGGATAAAAAGTATTTTGGGTTATATTAAAACCAGTTCTTGAAATGATTCTGAACTGGAAAAAATTTTGTCAAAAGGTAGCCAGCTCGACTTGACCATACATCAGTACTTAGTACGACGTGAATACAAGAATTATGTAATGTCATCCTAGAAAATCTAAGTTGATTATAACTGGGTTTATACTTGTCAGTCAGTCACATGAGACTATATTGTCGTAGCAGAAAAATACAGAGGGCAAAAAATTAAGGGCTGCTTCAGTTCAAGTAATTTGAAAAGCAGTAACTTGAAATCTGCAACAATAAAATTAAGACCAAAACTTAGTTTGTGGTTTTTTTTTTAACACAAAAATAATAATCACAGCATCATCAGTGAATGCTTTCAAAAGAATGATGCAGAGTTTTGAGTTGAGCTTACTATCTTGCATGTAAACATAGAGGAAGTGTGCTGGAAGTCTTTCCCATTCTGATTTCAGTCTGCGGTAGCGAGGTTTACAGCACAGCATTACAGAACATCCATGCCTAGGAGTGTATTGCTGTAATTCATACACTTCAGCTGAAAGCGTCCATTTAACAAGTGTTAAATCTTACTTCCATAGGCACTCATGTATTCTCTGGAAGCTCACAAGTAGCGCAGAGTGTGCCTCCCTGTGTAGATTCCTCATCCTGTAGCCCTGGCATCATATGGGCTGGTCTCTGCTAATGTATTTGCGTCAGCAACTGTGTTAATTTTGGGACTCCCTATTGGTAGCAATCACTTTGATTTTTTTTTTTCCCCAGTGTATTTTCTTCTACTTGGTAAATAAAACGCTTAGAGAACACGTGAAATGGATATAAAGTGTGTGTCTTCAATTCCCAACATAACTAGTGATTGGGCAGGAGGAGTCTGTTTGCATGATTGCTGTCCTGACCAAGTAAAACTAGTTCAGGAGAGAACTAACATTTTAAACTAGAGAAAGCAGAGGAACCTCCTACAGCTATTTTCTGTGATATCTTGAAATAAATGCTGTGGAAGATGCTGGCCACATCAAGAATTCTAATCACATCTTACTTGCTTTTCCAACTTTTAACTGTGGGCTTTCTGTCCTTATTTAAAAAGATAGACCAAAAAAAAGCCCCAGAGATAACATGTGCATGCTCTGTGCTGTTCATTTACTAACTATGCAGTCTAGATTTTCACTACTAACAGACAAAAAGAAAAAAAAGGAGCTTTGTGAATTCTGAAATATTGCTGACAGCTATACCATTTCTTTTTTAAACACAAGTATCTAGGGAGAAAGTTGCCCTTGGGTATTTCATTCTTTGTTTATAGGAGGAAAACAAAATTGGAGAACTGAAAGGTTTAAAAACCCTCCGTGGGCTGCGTGAAGGCCAAATACAGGAGGAGGAAAAGAAAACTATCATAGTGGTGTGTTTGCAGAACACCTGGGGCTCATCCCTCCAGTGGGCAAGGAAAGAGGAGACAAGTTTCGTTAGTGTTGCATGAAAAGGATGTGAACTCATCCAACTGAAGAGAAGTTTTGATTGCAGTTTTTTGGGAGGAGAAAGCAATCTCTGCACTTGGATGGCAAGGGGATACTTGGATTTGGAGCTTACTGTTCACCTCCTCTTGTCCCCTGAAACAAGCGGCAACCCCACTTCTCTCTGTCCCCAGGTGACTCACTGGGAGGGAGGGACTTGCTTGGGAGAAGGAGTGGAGGCTGTAATCCTTGCGGAAGGCACATGGTGCGTGCACCTCCGTGCTGCCCCACTCACCTCAAGCTGCCTGCTGATAGTGAGCCACCAGTGTGGTGGTGAGCCCCACAGGCTCTCTGTTCCTTTGGAAAAGACCCCAGGGTGCCGCACCAGCTAAAGAAAGAACAAAGGGCTCATCCCCACACCAAGAAATAGCTGCCAGGACTTCCCATCATGGGGACATGAAGTCACTAAGGGGGTGAGTCCCCTCCTTTGAAGGGGAGACTTCTGGGAGGATCCTGTCCCTGTCTGCAGGATGGAAGAGCTCCGTTAGCACAAGGGAACCTCTGTGGAGTTTCATCACTTTTCTCCAGGTTCTTTTGCAGAAAGGAAACTCCTAACTCAAACTGCGCATCGATGGTGGGAGATTTTGTTTGTTTTTCTGTTCCTTTTCTACAGGCTAAGGTAGACAAAAGTCCTCTTGGTACTATGCACCTTGAAAACATGGCAGTTATTTTCCAAAATCAGCGTCACTCCTGTCACATTCTAGTCTAACACTTGTATCCCAGTTTAAACTGTGATTCTGCCATTTATCCCAATTGATGTGGACTTTTTCTGACATTTATATGCAGAATAGCATGTCAATCTGTTTTAAGAAGTGTGGCATTTGTACACAATCCTCAGCCTGGCATGCTGCTTCTGTTTAGAAGATAATGGAACCCTGAGAATAGGCTGTCTCGTATAAAACTTAAAATAGTTAAGCAGTTCCCAGGACTGACCAAGGCTTCTCCAGAGCTACAGTTCTAAATGTATCCAGAGAGGCTGCCCTTTCCCTGTCTGTGTTTTAAGTGAAGTCTTACTCATTATTATGCAATATAATAAAATTGGGGGGGTGCAGAGGGGAAAGGCAAATCTCAGTCTTTAATTTTCACCTTCAGGTAGCAAGCGGCAGCATTTCTGCAGCTTCTCCAAGGCAATTATTCTCATGTGGACCATCATCTGTGTGCCTGTTTGAACAGTCCTTTGTCTCACTAAGTTCTCATTCCAGGCATGTCAGAATTATGCGGAAACGAGGTGGTTACTGTAAATAAACCTGAGACATCTGACCACAGGTTAAGCGAGGCAGAGCCCGTTGTGACTGCACTCATTGTGCTCAATAAAGTCACCCTAGGATAAATTCTCCATCCCTTCGTTATTCAGATTCCATCTCCTGCCTTCCTTTTCCTGTTAACTGTCAACTCTCTCTGTGTCTGCACTGTAAACAAAAGCTCATGTAAAATCCATGAGTAAGCGTTAGAAATAGGTAGCTCAGATGCCTACAACAGCACAACTGCACTAGAAAAGCTCAACGTTTCTAAAGTAAACATGGACTGACCTGTGCCTCTTAAAATTACGTACAACTGAAAAAGGACGGGCCTGTTTTCTCTAGAAATAAATAATTTTAAACTTGCATCCATACTCCCCTGAATTTCTCCCCTCATGCTTCCTGCGGAATGCACACACTGCCATTATGTAAGTGTCCGTAATCTCAGCAGGAAATCTATAGGGTTCATTCAAACCACCCACATCTGTACTAACGCACTTTTAAGGAAGGAAATGTGAAACCCATAAAGCCTGCTCTGTGCTCAGTGCTGAACGATGGGTGACCTCATCTGGAGTATTGTGTCCAGTTCTGGAATCCTCAACATAAGAAGGATATGGAGCTGTTGGAACGGGCCCAGAGGAGGCTATGAAGGCTGCAGCACTTCCCAAAGCATTTTTAATTGTCTTTTTTCTACTTGCAGAGCTACTCAGAGTAAAAGAAATCATGAAAATCACATTAAAAGAATCATTAGGCTAATATCTATGGGAGGATTCTTTTAGGTTCTGCAGGACTCCTTCCAGAAAGAACTTGCGACTTTCTGGTGAATATGCTTCTGCCTGTCCCATAGACAATCGAATCCAAACCAAAAGGAACCATGAAATTGTCAATAGAAAGTTGTGTGTGTCCTGCAATATTTTCATAGAATCACCAGGTTGGAAAAGACCCACCTGATCATCGCATCCAACCATTCCCAACACTAATTTTCTTGCACATCTCTCTCCTTTTGCACATCTCTGATAAAAGAAACCCAATTCAAAACATTTAAAGCTCTGATTTAGAAGGGAAAAACGCAACGTATCTTCATTGTAACAAAACTGGGGTTCCATATAAGTAGAATTGCTGGAGGTGGTCAGAATTTCAAAATGCTGCTTTATAGAACAACCAGCTTTTGAAAACATTGCTGGGAAAAGAACAATGGTCAAGGGTTTTTTTTCCATTTTTTGAAAACGTTCGCCATTGTTTATTTACAGTTGTCTCATATAAAAATGTATTTTATTTAAAATATCAAAACTGCTATTAGCTGCATGCACGTGATAGTCACTTCATATGCTGGAATGTAGCATCCTGAATGGCATCGCTGGATTAGAGGAGTGATCTCAAGTAAATTGCAAAAGGATGTATAGGAATGACTCAATGGCACAAACAGGCGGGGAGAGGTCAGGAGACCCAGTGGTACTGTTCCCAGAGAAGCTGTCTGAAGAATACACAGAAATAGCACTTGAGTGAGAGATACTAACAATAGAAAAAGAAGCACGATGGGGAAGGTCAGAGAGCTGCAACCCATTTATTTCCCTGCAATGACACCACAGGCAGCAGAATATTATCTCAGAGGGTTGAGAACTATAAGCTTAGAACTTTCATTTCCAAGAAGTTCTTCCAGCATTTCTAATGGTTCAACAAAAGGCCCAGGCTGTTCACCTCGGAGCGTAAGCCTGGAAGAAACGTAAGTATTTCTGAAAACTCAGCTGGCAAGGCTACATCAAAACAAGTGATTTTCTGCAGGCACAGGAGACTGATCGCTTTGGATGAGTTAATAGTCGTGTGGTTCAGAATTGTTTTGAGTTTGAATCATGGAGTTTTGGAATCAGAACAGCAAAGTGGTATTTAATAGAGGGATGTAGTATTTAATGCTCTGTATCTAATAGCATCCTGTATGTGTTAAAGAATACAATGACAGTACCTGGAAGGAGTTTCTGCCATCACAGCAATTAGTTTTTAATCTGTCCATCAATACATACAAAGTCATACTTCTAAGTACTGTGAAATGTAACTTTTTCTTTTTGACTGTGCTTGAATGGCAGCTCATGAGCAGCCATCAGATATTAATGACTTTCAGTTACCGTTTTGAAGCTGACAAACTAGAAATATCTGTCCTGACTCCTGAGGTCTTTGCTTGTGTGCTGCTGCTACGTTTTTCCATAATTGATAGAGCGCCTTGTGTTATAAGCTGAGCTGTCAAGACTAAGATGACAGAACTCATCTTCATGTTGCATTTTGTAAAGGACATTTAAAACTCGTGAGCTATGGAGCAACAGCTTAAGTCAAAGACAGATGTGGTGCTACCCCAGTGAGGAATGCGGCTCAGCTAACTCCTAAAAAAGAATTAGGTTTGGATTTTTTTTGTTTCCTTCCTTTCCAACTGCAGAAGAATGCATAAATTGACGCTGCTGCAGCCCCACCTCAAGTGCTGTGTGCCGTTTCGGGCACAACAGTATAAAAAGGACATCAAGCTGCTGGAGGGTGTGCAGAGGAGGCCACAGCACCTGTGGAGGGTCCAGAGGAGAAGCTGTATGAGGAGCGGCTGAAGTCACTTGGTCTGTTCAGTCTGGAGAAGAGGTGGCTGAGGGGATCCTCAGAGCATTTTACTGCTTCCTCACAAGGGAAGAAGCAGGAGCAGGTGCTGGTTTCTCTTTGGTAACCAATGAGAGGACCTGAGGGAATGGGAGGAAGATGTGCCAGAGGAGGCTGGGGTTGGATATTAGAAAGAGGTTCTTCATTCAGAGGATGGTGGAGCACTAGAACAGGCTTCCCAGGGAAGTAGTTGTGGTGCTAAGCCTGAGAACATTCAAAAAGCATTTAGACGATGCATTCAGACACATGGTGTAAGTTTTGGGGTTCTCCTATGCAGGTGTAGGAGCTGGACTTGACGATCCTTGTGGGTCCCTTCCGACTGAGGTGGTTCTGTGATTCTGTGAAACGTTGGTTTCAGTTTCCGCATCCCTGGAGGTGTTCAAGGCCAGGTTGGATGGGACCGTGGGCAGCCTGATATGGTGGGAGGTGTCTCTGCCCATGGCAGAGTGTTGGAAGTAGATGATCTTTAAGGTCCCTTCCAACCCAAACTATTCTATGAATCTATGATTAAATACTACATCCCTCTATTAAATACGACTTTGCTGTTCTGATTCTAAAACTCCGTGCTTCAAACTCAAAACAATTCTGAACCACGTGTCTGTTAACTGATACAAAGCGATCATTCTTATCTGCCTGCAGAAAATCACTTGTTTTGATGTAGCCTTGTCAGGTCAGTTTTCAGAAATACTTACGTTTCTTCCAGGCTTACACTCCAAGATGCACAGCCTGGGCCTTTTGTTGAACCATTAGAAATGTTGGAATAAGTTCTCTTGGAAACAAAAATTCTAAGCTTGAGTTCTCAACCTTCTTGTTGAAAAGACAACAATTAAAAATGCTTTGAGATCTGTGTTAGAAATCAATTAATGAAGTGGAATTATTTTCTTTGATACCTGATAAAGAATTAGCTGCACATTTTTCATTCTTTTGACAAAAATGGTTTCCTGCAGCAGGAATATCTGTCTATTCAGAAAGTTTTGCGGTGGATGTGTCCACGCACCCAGTTAAACAACAGCAGCTGGAGTTACCACTCATTTATGCCTTCAGGCATTGCTAGTTTTTGTTCAACAGCTTACAGTTTATATAAAACTTGACAGAAAACTGCTAGCCAGGCAGTTTCTTCTTTACACTAACACAGGTGAGTGAATACTGAAAAATTACAAGATTTTGTGTCTTGACAAATGTCTATTGCAAGATGAAGGGAAATAGCTTTATTTTGTTATGCTGTATTAGGGAGGAGGGAAAAAAGCATTTGTGATATCTGGAAGTAACTTTTCCCTTTCTTTTTTCCCCATTCAGGCAACTCCCATGATTTGAGACTGAGGCCACAGTTCTGAGGGCATCTTACTCAGCATAGGATTTGATTAAAGACCTTCTCACCCTCAGCCTTTTGCTTCCATTGCTCTTCTTGCCACTTTTGATTTTCCAGTATAACAATCAGTGGGCCTTTGCAGTAAGCTGCATCGGAAAACTAGCCCATGTTGAAAACACTTTGCACTTCAGCCTTCTTTCCCCGGGATTATTTTTTAACCCCTACTGATTTTGATTGCCATTCAGTGTTTGGCCATCTGGACAGCTGCACATGAAGTGGGACGTGAATGAAGAAACTGGGGTAAAGTGGGAGGTCCAAAAACCTGCTTAATCAAACACTGCTCCCAAGGGAAACATGACTTAAGGGACAAAATATGACTAACTAGGGAGAGAGAGTTGAGGGGAAAGTTCACCTGTGACGTGAAGAAAAAAGGAGAGAGGGAGGAGCAGCAGTGACTAAGACTGCCAGCTACTTGTTTCACCTAAACCAACCCAGATAAATAACTATTCCTTTTTATGAGACAGATGCTGTTGGCCCCTTTTCAAGGTTCTTTCTGAATGACTAGCAATTCTTTGGATTCCTATCCAGTGAAAAAGGCAATTATCTTATGCTGGCACTACTCTTGCTTCCTGTCACTTGAGCACATCTAAATTTCAGATAGCTTGATAATATTCTTAATTATCAATTCTTCATGCTAAAGCCCATTGAGAACTCTATGAAAGGTATGACTAGTAGTGTGTTGGTAGAATGTACTCATTTAAATACATAAAATGTGGGAAATACAGGTTTCGTGCAAGCTGGTTTCTAAAGAGCTCTGTATACTGAAATTAATTGCAAGGATAATGTCATAAAACCATCTCTTTGCAATTGTGTTGATCTTTACTTCCCAAAATTGAGTTTTGGTATGATAATAAACTGAGAACTGAGTCCCCACTTTACACTTACAGACATATTTTATGCTGTGCACTGCATTAAGCCATTTATTTTTTGTCTTGGTAAAACAATCCTCTCAAATCTCTGTTTCTTAGGAGCAGCAACGGTGATGGGTGACATTTTCCTTGTTCCTTCTGGGCAAAGAGAGGAACTTCCGACCAGGATCACAGTGAGGGCTGCAAGAGCAGTGTCATGATCGGTGCCTGCTCTAGGCGACCTCATCAAGCACAGGAGATGGGTGAAGCTCCCTTGAACTAGGGGGAGGTCATCTGTTGGATCACAGGTCCTGGTTCTCCTGGAAGACTCTGCAACAGCAGTGTCTCAGAGGGCAATGTGGAAGAGGGAGAAGCAATCCAAGAGATCTTGTGGGCATCAAGGATAATTTTTTGGATAAAGGCGCTGAACAAACTGCATACAGGAGGTGCTCTCCTGGATACTTAGGAACAAGAGGGAGCTGCTCAGCGAATAACGGTCAAGGGCAGTTCTGGCCGCAGTGGCTGAGATAGCAGCACTTAGGATCCTTTAGGAAAGGGTGCAGCTGTTACAGCTGGGAAAGCAGGAACTGCCATGATGGGGATTTGTCTGAGACAGCAGGTGAGTCTCAAATCAGCATTGATTTATTCTGTGGCTACAAAATAATCAATCTGTTACTAACTAAAAATTACGCATTAATCAAACATCCGCCAAGCCTTATTAGATACATGATAGGGTAACTTTGATACTGAGTTGCTGGCTACAATCACTGCTGGTTTTAGTTCTTGGCTTTCTTGCAACTAAGGAAGGCAAGAAGGCATTACAAAATATTCCCTACTTTCAGGCAGGCAGTTCTGTGGTGGCACAAGGCAAACAGGATGCCTTTTGGAAACAGGCTTTCATATGAAAGAAGCAAGGAAGACACGGAGTAGAACAAAGGCTCTGACTTTAGGGAGCAAACTTCGGCTTCTTCAGTGATCTAGTAAGCAAGATGTCTTGGGAGGCTGTCCTGAAGCACTGAGGAGCCCAGGAGAGCTGACAGATCTTTAGGAACAAACTAAAAGCAGGATAATGGCCCAACCTAAAATGGAAGGTGGGACCTCAGCAGGCCAGAGGAATGGGCGAACAGGAACCTCATAAAATTCAGCAAAGCCAAACACACGGTCCTGCCCCTGAGATGGAGTAACTGCATAAATCAGTACAGGCTGGAGCCTGAAAAATTAAGTAGCAGCTGTGCAAAAAAGGCTTTGGGGTCCTATGGACAAGACCAGTATGAGTCAGCAATGGGCCCTTTCAGCGATTAAAGCTAACAGAAAGCTGACAGGCTGGGCTGCATTAGCAAGACAATTACAGCCAGCAGATCAAGGGGAATGATTACTCCCCTCTACTTGGCACTTGTGAGGCTGTATCTGGATTTCTGTGCCAAGTTTCAGGCCACCCAGTATAAGAGAGAGATTGACAACTCAGATGTAGTGCATTAAATTTTTTTCTGTTGGGATACTAAGTCACAGAAATTGGAAGCAGGAGAAATTGCTTGGAGCGTCACGTAATACAGATTTTTACCTTGAAATTGAGTTAATTTTTATTTAAAAGTCACAGCACTGGGTACAAATTTAGTCCATATCCCTGCAACTTTCACACAGGAAGCATATTCTCACTTTGGCTTACTGAGTAACCCAGGTACTTAAGGTACTTGTTTTGCCTCAAGGTACTTGCGGGACAGCTTGTTCTCAGCTCACACAGCAGTTGCTGTCCTCAGTAACTGGCTCATTAGTTTTTAGCTACTTTGCTAATTTTGGAAATAGCAAATCTCATTACAACAGATCTCAAGACTTACCAGATTTCCTTGAAACCAACTTCAGCTTCCTTATACTTGATCTCACACCTGAACCTCAAAAGAAAACACCCTATGCCTTCCAAACATGACTCTTAGAAGTAGAACCAGTATCTGAATTAGATACCAGTACAGGGCTTAATACAGGTATTTTTTAATTTATGTCAGAGCTTAGTCTGCCCCTCTTACCACAATTAACCCCTTCAAGTTTCAGAGTCTATGAGGGACATGTCTCTAGCTTTTTCTGTAAAATAACTGTAGCATCACCTTTTTCATCATGCCTCCCTGCTTCCTTTACCTGCAAAACTTCCCCTCTAATCCAAATGTATCAACTGTTTTTACCTAGACACGAAACCCTAAATTTGTATTTATTTTTGAAGTGTAATGCTTCTATTTTGAGGCATTTGAGTAGAAGAAAGGCTTGTGTGTCTAGAAGCTGTTAGGAAGGAAGACCATTAGAAGAAGACGGAGGAAAGTTTGAGAAACGTCTGGCATATCATTGGTAACAAGCAGGTGAAATATAAACTGGAGCTTAGTGAAGCCTACAGTCTAGAATATTATGTAAAGAAGCATTCTGTTCCGTTCCCTAAACTCTTAATTCACCACTCCTTCTGTTATGGTAATTACTGCAAATAATAGCTATTTTCTCATCAGTGCAACTTTTAGGTACTAAGGACTCTGCTGGTATTGTAAGACCAGAAGACATCACTCCATCTGTTTTGATGACACTAGCAATTCTACTACAGTATTGCCACCACTAGAGCTGTGGGCAGTAATACTACTGCCCTTCCTCATGGAACACTGAAATGAGGTAGACGTGTGTAACTTGTTACTATCTCTTAAACCTGTTTCCTCTACGTTCTTCTCTGCATCAGCAAAGACTCTCAAATATCCCTAGTGCATGGAAAAAGTCCATTTCAGGATCATGGTATCCAGCTCTCGGTGATGACCAGCTTTCTGTAGATTGGGCCAAAAGCAACAGAGGTGATCATCAGGATAAAACAAATATTCAGAGCATCTGAGGTTGAAGTTATAAACTTCTGCCTCTTCTTTATTTACATTTCTTTTACAGAGGTGCCAGCTGCATGCATAGAGATGATATCATACACGTAACTGGCCATGTCTGTTGACCATGAACTTGTTTTCCCCTGAGCACTTTTGGCAAGACTGTTGAGAAACCGAAGTTATCTTTCAAAACCTCCTTGAATCCTGTGTTCAGTTCTGGGCCCCTCACCACAAGAAGGATGTTGAGGCTCTGGAACGAGTCCAGAGAAGAGCAACAAAGCTGGTGAAGGGGCTGGAGAACAGGCCTTATGAGGAACGGCTGAGAGAGCTGGGGTTGTTTAGCCTGGAGAAGAGGAGGCTGAGGGGAGACCTCATTGCTCTCTACAACTACCTGAAAGGAGGTTGTGGAGAGGAGGGAGCTGGCCTCTTCTCCCAAGTGACAGGGGACAGGACAAGAGGGAATGGCCTCAAGCTCCACCAGGGGAGGTTTAGGCTGGACATTAGGAAAAAAATTTTCAGGGAAAGGGTCATTGGGCACTGGAACAGGCTGCCCAGTGAGGTGGTTGAGACCCCATCCCTGGAAGTGTTTAAGGGACAGGTGGACGAGGTGCTGAGGGGCATGGTTTAGTGTTTGATAGGAATGGTTGGACTCGATTGATCTGGTGGGTCTTTTCTAACCTAGTGATTCCATGATTCTATGAAAATTTTATGTTGAATCTGGCTGTATCAAGAACTGTTTTGTGGTTACCGTCTCCAAGAAATACCAATCCTTGAGGGAGAATGCCCTCAAAGGGACAGAAACACTCAAATAAAAGAGTCTATGAGCTAATATTACCACACTGTCTATATGAGAGGGCTGTATATGGATTCTGGATTTCTCTAAGAGATCAGGCTAGATGGGTTGTGATTTTGCAGGCTGCTGACTGTTAATTATTCCACAGTGCTCATCTTTGCCTGAGGAGACCTTTCCAGCACAGCCTGCACGTTCTGTATCACAGCTGTTAGCAGGCAGCGTTGTCCATGTTTGGCCCAGGGCTCGATTCTCATCCTGAAGGTGGAAGCTCATGAGAAAACCTGGATGAAAACTGAGGTTCCTGATTAGGAAGCTGAAATGGAGGGTAGGGGTGGTTGCCCACACCAAGCTGCCTTTTTGGAGACTCCTGCTAGGAATGGGTCCCCTCAGAGGCCACGCAAGCAGAGGAAGTTCCCACCTTCTTCCTCAAAAGCCTTCTGGATAAAAACAGGGGATGATGTAGGTCCTCTCTTCTGAGCCAGCAATGTGTACTTGCCCAGAAAAGCCCAGAAAGCCAACTGTATCCTGGGCTGCATCCAAAGAAGTGTGATCAGCAGGGTGAGGGAGGTGATTCTCCCCCTCTACTCTGCTCTTGTAAGACGTCACCTGGATTCCTGTGATCAGTCACAGGAATTACATGGATCTGTTTGAGCAAGTCCAGGGGAGGTCATAAAGATGATCCGCGAGCCGGCGCACCTCCCAAATGAGGACAGGCTATGAGAGTTGGGCTGGGGAGGGACTGTTTACAGAGGCTCAGTGATAGGACTAGAGGCAATGGGTATAAACTGGAGGGGAGCAGATTTAGACTAGATATAAGAAGGAATTTCTTCACTATGAGAGTGGTGAGGCACTGGCACAGGTTGCCCAGGGAAGCTGTGGCTGCCCCATCCCTGGAGGTGTTGAAGGCCGGGTTGGATGGGGCCTTGGGCAGCCTGGTCTGGTGGGAGGTGTAGGGGGGTTGGAACTACATGATCTTTAAAGTCCCTTCCAACCCAAACTATTCTATGATTCTATAGTTTAATAGTGGACAGATATGTTTGGGCTTGATGATCTCAAAGGTCTTTTCCAATGTAGTGATTCTATGAATCTATGAACCAGATTCAGTTGCAGACTCTCTCAGCATTCATATCTATGCTGTCAAATAAGCCAGTTCAGTGCATTTTAGAAATGAATTCCTCCTACTTATTTCCTCCCACAACAGCTGTTTTTGGCTTATTGGTAGCTCATTTCAGAAAGTAAATCTTACTGCACTCCTTAGTGAGGTTACCGTGATGCCAATCTTTGTGTCAAGTTTGTGCTCACGTTTCTCCTAGCTGATGCCTTCAACAAGATCTTTTCCTCGGGCTTGTGGGCTGGCTCTCTTTCCTAGCCTTTACCTGAAATATGAAGAAAAAACCACCAAACAAATACAAGTAGAATCAAGCTAGCTCCCTTAAGAAAGATTATTATTGTAGCAATTATTTATCATCATGAAGTCTTATTGTAAACCTCTTGCAGAGGTTCTGCAGTTAACCTGTGCACGTGTAGCAACTGCAGTGTGTTGGACTTCTTGGACTTTCTTCATACCTACAGGATGCAAGTCTGTGTGAGTTGGGTGACAACCAGGTGCAGTTGCAGACTCTCAGCATTCATGTTTTTGCTGTCAAATAAGCCAATTCAGTACATTTAAAAAATGTCTTCCTCCTACTTATTTTCTCGCACAACAGCTTGTTCTGGCTTGTTGGTAGCTCATTTCAGAAAGTAAATCTTACTGCACTCCTTAGTGAGGTTACCGTGATGCCAATCTTTGTGTCAAGTTTGTGCTCACATTCCTCCTAGCTGGTGCTTTCAACAAAGTTCTTTTCCTCAGGCTTGTGGGCTGGCTCTCTTTCCTAGCCTTTACCTGAAATATGAAGAAAAAAACACCCAACAAATACAAGTAGAATCAAGCTAGCTCCCCTAAGAAAGATCGTTATTGGAGCAAGTATTTATCATCAAGCGATCTTACTGTAAACCTGTTGCAGAGGTTCTGCAGTTAACCTGTGCACACGTGGCCACTGCAGTGTGGTGTCTTGGATCTGCTAGACTTTCTTGCAGTGTGCCCAGGTGGCCAAGAAGGCCAATGGCATCTTGGCTTGTATCAGAAACGGCGTGACCAGCAGGTCCAGGGAGGTTATTCTCCCTCTGTACTCGGCACTGGTGAGACCGCTCCTCGAATCCTGTGTTCAGTTCTGGGCCCCTCACCACAAGAAGGATGTTGAGGCTCTGGAGCGAGTCCAGAGAAGAGCAACAAAGCTGGTGAGGGGGCTGGAGAACAGGCCTTATGAGGAACGGCTGAGAGAGCTGGGGGTGTTTAGCCTGGAGAAGAGGAGGCTGAGGGGAGACCTCATTGCTCTCTACAACTACCTGAAAGGAGGTTGTGGAGAGGAGGGTGCTGGCCTCTTCTCCCAAGGGACAGGGGACAGGACAAGAGGGAATGGCCTCAAGCTCCGCCAGGGGAGGGTCAGGCTGGACATAAGGGAAAAAATTTGTCAGGGAAAGGGTCACTGGGCACTGGCAGAGGCTGCCCAGGGAGGTGGTTGAGTCACCTTCCCTGGAGGTGTTTAAGGCACGGGTGGACGAGGTGCTGAGGGACATGGTTTAGTGTTTGACAGGAATGGTTGGACTCGATGATCCGGTGGGTCCTTTCCAACTTGTGATTCTGTGATTCCTCGCACCTACAGGGTGCAGGGACGGATGGTTTGTTAGCATGAGCTGGGTGAGAACCAGCGTCAGCTGCGGTCTCTCAGGGTTCGTGTTTTTGCTGTCAAATAACCCAATCCAGCGCGTTTTAGAAACGTCTCCCTCACGGTTCCTCCCTCCCCCCGCAGGCCGGTGGCTCCGGGAGCTGCGGGCGCCCCCCGGGCGGCTCCGGGCGGGGCGGGGCGGGCGCGGCGGCTCTTCCCGCCCCCGGGGGGGAAGGGGCGGCCCCTCGGCCGCCCTACAGCTCCCTTCGGCCCGGGTAGCGGTTCCGCAGGGGCGGGATGGAGGCGGCGGCGGGGCTGCAGCCCTCGGGGAGCCGCTCCCTCGGCAGAGCCCTGTCCGGCACCCGCCTGCAGGAGCGCCCCGGCTGCCCGCCGCCCTCCGCCGAGGCGCGGGTGCTGGTCATCAACACGGGCGGCACCATCGGCATGGTGCAGGACGCCAAGGGTGAGACCCCGCGGGCTCCCGGGGGAGGGGGGCGGGTCCGGCATCCCCCCGGGGCCAGCATCTTCCCCCGGGGTCGCGCTCCGGCATATCGCCCCGGGCTCCCGCATCCTCCCCCGGGCTCCCGCATCCTTCCAGGGATCTGTGGTCCATAATTCCCCCAGGGATCCGGGGTCCATCTTCCCCCCGGATCCGCGGTCCAGCATCCCCCCGGGATCCCGCATTCCCCCCGGGGTCCAGCATCTTTCCCCCGGGGTCCCGCATCTTCTCCCAGGGTCGCGGTCCAACATCCCCCCCCAGGGTCCATCATCCCCCCGGGGTCCATCATCCCCCCGGATCCGCGGTCTATAGCATCCCCCGGAGTCCCGCATCCCCCCAGGGATCCGTGGTCCAGCATCCCCCTGGGGTCCGTCATCCCCCCAGGATCCGTGGTCCAGCATCCCCCTGGGGTCCTGCATTCCCCCCGGGGTCCCGGATCTTCTCCCAGGGTCGCGGTCCAACATCCCCCCCAGGGTCCATCATCCCCCCGGGGTCCATCATGCCCCCGGATCCGCGGTCTAGCATCCCCCCGGGGTTCGGCATCCCCCGGAGTCCCGCATCCCCCCCCAGGGATCCGTGCTACATCATCCCCCGGGATCCGTGGTCCAGCATCCCCCTGGGGTCCGTCATCCCCCCAGGATCCGTGGTCCAGCATCCCCCTGGGGTCCAGCATCTCCTTGGGGTCCAGCATCCCTCTGGGGTCCAGCATCTTTCTCCAGATCCATGGTCCAGCATCCCCCCAGGGTCGATCCTTCCCTGGGATCCTGCATCCCCTTGGGATCTGTGGTCCATCATTCCCCCAGGGATCTGTGGTCCATCCTTCCCTAGGGTCCTGCATCCCCCTGGGGATCTGTGGTCCATCATTCTCCCAGGATCCGTGGTGCATTTTCCACCTGGATCTGTAGTCCAGCATCGTCCTGGGGTCCGTCATCCCCCCAGGATCCGTGGTCCAGCATCCCCCTGGGGTCCAGCATCCCCCAGGGATCTGCCGTCCTGCATTCTCCTGGGGTCCAGCATCCCCCAGTCTCTTGTAGCTGCTGGGAACAACGCCTTCCTTTCTCTGGTCTTACCAGCTAGCAGTTTCGGTGGCTTAGCTGATAGGCACCTTTCCATCCACGCAGCGAGTCAGAGCAGGCTTTGGCAGAGGGCAACGTGTTTCCTGAAGCGTGAGTCCTTCCTCCCCTCCTCCGTGCGCTGAAAATGAAACCGGCTTACTTGTACCAGTCACACGGCTCTTTTTTTAACTCCAAAAGAGCCGCTGTCCCAGGCTTCCTGGAGAGCATGTGCCTCACATCCCCACTGGGAAGACCGTGGGCTGTTGGAGGTGGTGGCCACGTCAAGGGTTTTCAAGTGGTGACCTGACGGATGCAGCTGATGCAACTGTGGCAGCGTATGTCGTGCCAAGCGACCTAGTGATCGATATCAGATGCAGTGTCTGTGCTCACCTGCTTCTGGGCGGGCTTCTACTGCTCTCCTGCCATCTCTTGACTTCCTTCCAGAGATCATGAAAGAGTTCTGATCTGCCTTACCGCGAGGGGGTGAGACTTGCGTGGATCAAAAGGCCAGTTGTGCCAGCCCCACTCCCACCAGCTGCGAAATGTTCAGATCCAAATTGAACTCTGAGATGTCTCCGCATACTACCTGCATTTTACCTGACAGTTTCTAGGATACCTTCAGGCATATGCTATGTGCTTTCAGGTGCCCCTAAATGTCAGTAGCTAGGTACCTAAAACCTAAAATCCTTCCTGCCCCAGAACCCCAGTCCAGAAGCTGGTTGGGGTGGCACCTCAGCACCACTAAACCCTCACTCAGTAGGCACAGATCCCACAAGATGCCAGAAGCATCAGCCAACTAACGTATCTGGAGAAAAGAATGGATTTCATCCAGCTCTGACTTCCCGTGGGGCTGTGCCTTTCACAGCGTTGTTAGAAAGGGAAAAAAGGATCTTGTGTCAGGGCAGGAGGAGCAGAGGGGAGGGAAGCAGTCCAATTTTGATAAACATCTATGACGTTTCCTTTTTTCTTCACCTGGGAGGAAGTGGAGCATCCCAGGGCTTCCAGAGCTTGTGTCTGTCTAGGTTCAGAAGTGTGGGTACTTCTGTTCCCTACTACAGAATTTCAAGACTCTGCCTGAAATACCACCACAGCTACTCATTTGTAGGGTTAAACCACCTTAGAGCTTCCTAGGCTTTTTGTTTAATACATATCCTTCCTTCTCAGAAGATGGTGGCTGGCTGATCCTTCTTATTGTAGGGATGATGCTTTAAGGGGTTGTTCTGCTTTGTTTTTTATGGCTGTCATCTTTGTGTTTAATCTGTCAAAGTTATAAAAAAGAAGTGTGTATTTCAAATGACATGTGGTGACTTTCCTCTCTGCATTGTTTATACTCCAATAATTCCCCACTTCTGTTGTCTCAGCTTCTCAACCACCTTTGAAGCAAATAAATTAAAATCTCGTCTAATTCTTTTATAAATGAGCTCCATCACCTTTTCTCATCTTGCCTGTCTTTTCTTTTTCATTTTGCTTCACATGTGCCCATCATTAAAACGTGTAGTGAGTCGGTATCATTGGATCATATCTGTTAGATTGTTTGCACATCCTGGTGAGGGTTTCAACCTGCTTTTCATACACAAATCTGGCAGCAGAGCAGCCGGAGTACCTCTTTCAGAATATTTGGCACTCTTTAGTGTTCAGACAGAAGCTGGTGAAAGGGCATGGGAACGGCAGCAAGCTCCAAAGGAAAACACAATAGATCCTAATTTCTTTTTATTAATCAATGGATAGAAAGTATCTAGACCTTTCTACAACTATACCTAGAACTACGAATGTTTTATTTCAGGTAAGGTGAACAGAAGTATCTTCCTTGAGCTGCATGAAACTTTTCATAGCAGCTACTGCTCAAATTGAAAGGATCAAGCTAGGTTTCCACTTAATTAATTTCTGTCTAGGCTTACAAGCTTTTCTATGGTCTTTCCAGTTGCAGGAGAAGATGATTTTGTTTACAAAATCAGACAGTTTTGATAGGCTTAATGTATTCTGCAAGGAATGTGTTCCTGTGCAGAGCTGCCCTGGTGTACAAGACTGATACAATCACATTCTCTGGGCTTATTGATCATGTATGGAGCAATTATTTATCATCATGAGATCCGATTATAAGCCTCTTGCAGAGGTTCTGCAGTTGACATGTGCACGTGTGGCAACTGCAGCATATCTGGGACCTGTTGGACTTTCTGCACACCTATAGGGCACAGGAATCATTTACAGAAAATGGAGGGTCTGTTTGCGTGAGCTGGGTGACAACCAGGTTCAGTTGCAGACTCCCTCAGCATTCATGGTTTTGCCGTTGAATAAGCCAATTCAGTGCATTTTAAAAATGTTTTCCTCCTACTTACTTCCTCGCACAACAGCTCATTTCAGAAAGTAAAACTCCTTAGTGAGGTTATTGTGATACCAATTTTTGTGTCAAATTTGTGCTCATATTTCTCCTAGCTGGTGCCTTTAACAAGATTTTTTCCTTGGGCTTGTGGGCTGGCTCTCTTTCCTAGCTTTTACCTGATATATGAAGAAAAAAACACCCAAGAAATACAAGTAGAAGTAAGCTAGCTCCCCTTAGAAGGATTACTTGTCTTCTAATAGTCTGCCTGGGTAACTTAGTTAATTATCTGTCTTTTCTAGGCAGTGGACTGCCAGAGGACTGGCTACTGTAGTCCAAACCTTTTTCTGTTTGAAATCTGTTCACCTCACTTCTGAAAGCTCTAAGTATTACAGCTGCAGAAATGAGTATTTTGGAGAACGCTTTCTGCATTTACAAAATGTAGTTGTTACTCTTGGGGTCTGGCACTGTATACATATGTGCCACTTGTACTGATTTTCCTATAGGTAAAATCTGGTTCAGTGAAGTCCTTTGTATTCCTCAGGATGGAGAGTTTGTTAGGATTGGGGGTGATGACTTCAGGCATGCTGCGGTGCAGTATGCTTTTTCTCCCCAGTACCTGTGGTTCCCTGGGTGCAGATCCTAACTGATGCAAGCTGCATCAAACTTTTTCAGCTCCCTGTTCTCTGCTGCAGACCAGGTTGTAGGATATGTTCACAGAATCATAGAATAACCAGGTTGCAAGAGACCCACCGGATCATCGAGTCCAACCATTCCTATCAAACACTAATAAGTAGCTATAATTATGTTCTCTGTAGCACCGGAGTGAAAAGCAGAGTCCCCAAGTGTAGATGAGACAACTATGCTTGTTCTATTTGGCCACAATTCCCTGTTTGCTGTTCTGCCTTTGTCTGTTTGCTTTGTGATGCTGGGATTGGCCAGCTAAAGAGGGAGAGGACAGAAGTTGATGAGAGCTATTTGAACAAGTTGCACAGGCTGCCTCTTCTCTGCAGTGAAGTTGCTTCAAATACTTGGTTAGCAAGCTTGGCTCACAAAAGGTGTTTTCCATGCATAATAAAGTACAAGTCTTCTTGAAACAGTTGCATTTGAGTTCCCGTGTGTTTGCTTCTTGAAGCTGTAAAGCAGAAAACACTGCTAAAGGTGGACGCGTTCAGGGAGCTGCATAGGTTGCGAGTGGGGCATCTCAGACTTCTGCAGAATGGTTTAGGTTCAGTGCAAGCAACTGCAGAAGAATCCTGCCAGATTTGTGATTAAGAGGAAAGATGAGGAACTGCCATTTATAAAGAAGGGATTTAAGAATATTTATGTACAGCAGCTCTGCACTTCCATACAAAATACAGAAATGAAACGGTCAAATCCATTGTCAATATTCAAAACCAAAATGAGGATTGGACGAACAGAAGAATAATCAGACAATGCTTGAAACTGGGTGCATTCCAGAGCGAAGATGACTCTGTGCCCAAGTGCAGTAGTAGTGGCCATTTGTGACTGAGCTAGGAACATCCTTAGCAGGAAAAGCAGGGTTTATAGCTGAATGAAGGAAACATCCAGAGCTTGAAAGTGTTAAGTATAGTTTGTGAAAAAAAGTATTCCGGCAGGATTCCAAACAAATCCAGTCAAATGCTGTTGCCATCCTGTGAGAAAGTTGGCTACAAAGGGGCCTGCTGCTTCATTTAAGGCGAGCCAGGAGGGAGATTAAGGAGTTCTTAAGGGTTTTTCCATCAGTTTGCAAAGTAAATGGAAAATTATAAAACTACTATTGAAAATACTCTCTGTATTTTGGAGTATTTTAAATAAATTTTCTTGTTGAAAGGTGAAGGAAAAAAAATCCCCAGATTCTAAGTGGCATGACACTCATGTTTAAACAAAGAGAAGAACTAGGAAGTAGGAGAGTGTTATCTGGCCTTAAATTAGAACAATAGAATCGTGGAACGCTTTTATAGAATCATAGAATCATAGAATAACCAGGTTGGAAGAGACCCACCGGATCATCAAGTCCAACCATTCCTATCAAACACTAAACCATGCCCCTTAGCACCTCATCCACCCGTGCCTTAAACACCTCCGGGGAAGGTGACTCAACCACCTCCCTGGGCAGCCTGTTCCAGTGCCCAACAACCCTTTCTGTGAATTTTTTTTTCCTAATGTCCAGCCTAAGCTTGCTCCATTATAGATCATTTTAAGTTTCTTGTTAATACCAACTGCTTTTCAGGTGTGCTGGGATAGAAGACAACCATTGAGGAGAGAGGTATAATGCTGTGTTTGTAAATTCTGCCATAAGTCTTTTGTAGCTTATTACCATTTCTGAATATATGCTTAATGCTGAGGAAAGGATACAGAGGATATTCAATCCTTTGAATTGGAAAGGACCATGAAGGTCATCTAATCTACCGCCCCTGCAGTAAGCAAGGGCATCTTCAAGTGGATCAGGGTACTCAGAGTCCCATCCAACCTGACACTGAGTGTTTCCAGGGATGGGGCCTCCACTACTTCGCTGGGCAACCTGTTCCAGTGTTTCACCACCCTCATTGTAAAGAAATTCTTCCTTATTTCCAGTCTAAATCTACCTTCCCTTATTTTAAAACTGCTTGTCCTGTCACAACAAGCCTTACTAAAAAGTCCCTCCCCAGTTTTCTTATAGCCTGCTTCAGGTACTGGAAGGCCACTATAAGGTGTCCCCGGAGCCTTCTCTTCTCCAGGCTGAGCAACCCCAACTCTCTCTACCTGTCCTAATAGTAGAGGTGCTCCAGCCCTCGGATCATTCTCATGGCTCTCCTCTGAACCTACTTTCGTTAGCTCCATGTCCTTCCTGTGCTGAGAGCTCCAGAGCTGGATGCAGGAACAGCTAGAACTAAGCAGGAGTGGTGTAATGAGGTTTGAGAGGTTTTTTGCCATCTGGACAAGTGGTACAAAACACATTTGCCGAGATTAAACTGAGCAATAACACCAGTAGAACCTTCATGTCCCGAAGAAAGTTCCCTGAATAAAAAAAGTCTCAAAATGTCAGACTTAAGAAAAACAAAGTGACCCCTGGCCCTAGACACCAGAACTGTTGCTTCCTCGATGGGGTATTGAGAGATGTGTTGCAAGTGAAATTCATGAATGAACTCAGTTCTATGATGCTGATATCAAAAATCTAGGTGCCTTTCTGGCTAACAGAGAATGGTGTGTGGATTCCCTTGGAAACACCTGGTTTGCAGTCAGGACACCTGCAGATTCAGCACACAGCATATGTGCCTAGGCTGGTTTAAGTCCTAAAAGTTGTAGGGCTCCTGCCACAGAGAGAAATGCAATATCACGGGTAGGGAGAGGGTGAACAGAGCTAAAGATGCATTCATGCTTTTGACTTTTTCGACTGAGCAGCTTTTATTCATCTTCTCTACCTGTGGTCAATTGAGATTTCGTTCCTAAACCTGCTGGTGGAAAGTACCTATTGAAGAGAGGGTCATTAGAACACGTTTGATTAAGACCTTCCTGGGAAGCTGAGGTTTTGCTATATCTGTTAATGCTCAATACCTACTGTGGGGTTTGCTTGGGCTTTCTCTTTTATTTATCCCTTTTCTCTATGGAAATGCTGTTGCTGTTGACAGTGAGACGCGACATGCAGCTTTCCAACCCGTACCGTGCTGTTTCTGCCAATGCTGCTGTAGGCGAAGGAGCTTAGGTGAAGACACTGCAAATTCATGGTACAAACAAATGCTCAGCGTTAGGTAAGGCCACAAGGTAGAGAACAGCTATGGCAAATGTAAAAAAGAATGGTAGCTTTTTGCCACAGCTACAAAAAATGACTTCTTGTCTCTGATGCTTATCAGTATTTGCACACAACCAACAATTAAAAATAGGTAAAATAGAAATTCATATGGAGAAAATTTGTAATGTTATTTCTCTTAAATAAAGGATTTATTTACTTCTAGTCAAGAAATAATAACTGCATGGAGATTTATTTGTTTTATCCCATTTTCATGCTCTTAAACTGGCAACAGACTGTTTAAATCTAGTTTGGAAGGATGAGCGAACAGCTGTGTAACTGGACTTATTCGCCCCTGGCTGTGCCACTTGCTTCCTCCCATCCCTGCTCCTTCATTTACTTGTGATATTCTTTATTTTTAAGGACTTGCTCCTGAGGCCAACAAATTAGTAAGCAGCTTGAAAACAATGCCGATGCTGCATGATGAGGCATATGTCCAGGAAACAAAACTGAACAACGTCCATGAACTTCCAGATAACACACTGGTGCTCCCGTAAGTACATTTTCCTTGGGGAGAGTGAGCTAGGAAGTATCATGTTAATTTTCAGATAATTACATCTCTAAAAATTTACTGTGAAGAATCCATTATGAGATTAACAAAAATGCTTATATTGACTTAAAAGGAAAAAGCCTACCACGTCTGATGCTATAGAAAACATCTAGTTTGATATATATGCAGTGAAGTGTCTTAATACTACTTGAGAAATAACTTTTAAATTGGGCAACAAGTAACCATTCGGGACAGATTAGTCCTGTGTTTTTTTCTCTTGGTTTGGCTATTGATTTGCTGTGCAAACATACAAATGTTCTGTAGAAGCTAAGAAAAGTGTAGGTACAGCTCTGTAAATTATCTTCAGCATAGTTCTGAAACATTAGCATCTAATTAATGCATCTCTGAAGGCTGCCTGTTTTTCAAAAGCTCTAAAAGCTGATTGTCTTTCCCAAATTTATGCAACATTATGATAATAAGCAGTGGGCTTATAATTAATCTGCGTTGCTTCTTAACTGTTGGGCAATGATTAATAAGCTTGTAGATTTTATTTAGAGGGCAGTATGCTAATTTGAGATAGTCCTCAGCTGTGATGAATGACTGTACCCTTGTAAACATGTTAACTTCACACAAAGGAGGATTTTACACAGTCATTCAAAAGTAAATGGGAGTATAGCCGTAAAAATTGATATTTTTTTAATTTTGTAAAAATTGACTTTTTTTAATCTTTAAAGAGAAAATCCGAACGTTTAAAGAAAATATAAGGTTTATGAATTTCTTTCTATTTTGTATTGAGGTCTCTGTGTAAAAGCTTTTAAAAGTAACCGCTTAAAAGGCAGATGGCAGGAAGAGGGCTAAAGAGAAAACACATGGACTCCCAGTAGAGCAGTATTGATGTGAACATACAGTTTGTGTTAAATATGATGGTTATACTAAGAAAAATGGAGCTCTGTTAACGGTACTGTGCTTGTAACTGAATAACTTTAAGGGATTTGAAATATAACAGAACTACCCTAACATGCCCAACTGTGTGAGTCCTCAAAATACTTCTCCTGGCACACGTTTTCCATGAAGAACAAAAAAGCTTAAAACCATCATTCACGATAAAAATTGAGGCTTAAAAAACAATCTTTTCCTGGTTTCTGGAGGTTAGTTATGGCAATTTGCCACTTTCTCTTTTGCGCTAGCTAAGTGATATTTTAACTAGGCAGTTGAGAAATAGCGTGAGTTTCTGAGCAGAGAAAATAGGAGTATTTTGTGAACTTTGTATATCTCTGTGATAACCTGGATGTAAGAGGAAAGATACAATCTCTGTTTAGAGAGAGGCATAAAAAGTGATAGACTAGGCTGGTCTCTGGTGTTGGTATGTCATGTTTTATTTAAAAAGCACTTCCTCAGGGGAGCTTTCTTTTCACAGATTTTCAGCTGACTTCCAAAGTTGCTCTTAGCACGTGTAAATGTGATATCCAACAAGGCCATTCGAGTCTAACTTCTTAGGTACAGTATGTCAGTTGGTTATGAATGAAAACTACACGTTGTTTAAATGCTCTCTCTGCTGTACGCAAATGTCCTGCAGGCTTCATGAGGGGAGTGGGTCTGCAGATTTTATTAGCTGATGAATTGCCAGTTGATTCTTGGGTTTGTGTACTTTGTTTTTATTGCTGTAAATATATACAACAATAGTGAGTGGGAACAAAACACTATTGCGAATGCTGAAGGAAGGTAATCAACTTTTCTGTGCTCTAAGCACTTTATTTTGGGAACTTCTATACATCCATGCAGTATTCTGGTCTTTTCTGTGGCCTTTCAATATCTTCCAGTGTAAATGTTGAATTATCTATCACAGTTAGAGCTGGCAGGGAAATTTCCATCATCCCCAGGCAGTGTATGAGCATTGAGAATACTCTGAAGATGACCCTGTTACACGTGCTCCTGGATGGCTCTGCCTGGAAGAGCAAGTAGGAAGGACAGAGATGGCCTGCTAGAAGTTCTTTGTTAGCTGCTTGTTGGCCTCTGTGTTGCTAGATAGGAACATATCGCATGTAACTTAAGAATAGGTGAAAATGGTGGAGATTCTATCCTCTTCTGAGCTTCAGAAAGGTAGCAGAAAATAATGTTGGTAGGGTTCTTTTTTTACCCCAAATCTTAACTAGCCAAATGGAATTCATATGTAGTTGACTTTGCTCTCTAGTATGGAGTAATGGACATATTTTGTGGGGTAAAACACATACTCTGTATGGAGTTCACGTGGCTGGCAAATCAAAGTCGTTGAAGGGTGATGTTTCTTGAGATAGGTAGATGGAAAAAGGGAGACGTGTGGTCCTGGGGAGCAGGGAGAGCAAACAGAATGCTTAAAGCTAGGACAATCCTACTGTGATTCCATAGCTGTCATTGCCTTTGATAAGTACACTCCAAAACTGGGATTATGCACTTTTATAAAATGTTTGAGTGCCTAGACACTTCTTAATCTTTGGTGTCCATCTGCTGGGCTACACGCTGCATGATGTTTGCAAGTATTACATTCCTCAGCCCCACAGGTACTTTACCCTATTACGTGACTCTTTGGATTTGTTTGGTTTGGGTTTTTTTAACTTGCATAGTTAGTTTGTCTTGTTTTTATTGCATTTCTAGTGGTCTTTTCCCAGCTGTCAAGGTTGCACTTGTTCAGTAGCCAATAATTGATTGCCACTCAGTTGTTTATAGTCCTGGTATGAGATAGCAAACCATTTTTACAAGGCTAGCCTGTTCTTAGCAAAGGCAACAGTTTACTTGAAGATCCTAATTAACCCAGAGAGATTTCTCTGAAATCTGAGGTCAGAGAAACTGAGAAGAGTGGATCTTCTAAAGGTCACAAAAGTGAATCTGAGTCATAAGTCTCTTAAGAGATGATACCCTTTGTGTCAGAGAAGAACATCTATTTATAGTTTGTCTATTGATATTTATCAAAGGATCAGGAAGTAATTGCAAATCTTCTGTAAAGAGTTCTTCTTTCCCTATAACCTTTGGGAACTTTGTAGATTCTTCTCAATAGTTTATGAAATGTTTTTTTGGACCCTGAACCTTGGTATTGATTTTTATTAGAACACCATTCCAAACTTAAAGTAACTCTGGGTTGTTCTTTGCTGTCTTTAGTGGTGCCAGCTCCTCCCTGCCTCCTAAATTATATTTATTATTAAATTAAATTTAGGGATTTGTGCTTTATACCACATCAAGCCTTGAGCTTCTAAATTTAGAACTTAATGATCCCAAATTAAGACCATTATTTTGCCATAGACTTGGGGGATGGGGAGGAACAGGGTGAAAACTACTGATTTAGAGAAAAAATCAGAAGTGGTGAGCTGATATTAGCTCTAAGAACTCTTTTTTTTTCCCAATTCTCTTTCTTCTTAGTGTCTCTAAGCAAAACAAGAGAATATTTTACACAATCCTTGAGCTATCACCGCTGCTTGATTCTTCCAACATGACACCAGAGGACTGGGCCAAAATTGCAAAGAAGCTTGAGGTACTGTGGTGTGAGATAATAATTCATTTGTTGCTTGCACAAAACCAGCAGTATACCTAGTATACTTTGCAAGATAGAACAATTCAGTAGTGTATGTGTATCTGGTTTTTATTTAAAATGTAAATGTAATGTACCTTGCATAGTTACTTGCAAAGTAAAAGTACTGCGCTTGCAAGGCCTGATAATTTTTTTTTCCTTTTGAAAATGTTGAAAAGTCATAAAAATTATATAGTTCTTCCAATGATGAGCTGTGCCACAATTCTGTACAAGAAAATAAAATAGGGAAATTGCAGGTATGATTGAATAAGTTCTGTAATATGTAGGCTGATATGTTCTAAAACATTTACTTAAATTCACTGTCCAGAATTTTTGAATAAAATCCTTAGGGAAAGGTGACTTAACCAAAGGTTGCTTAGTTACACATCATTCAAGTGCTCAAATAACTTAATAGTTGGCTATTGACATGGAATATTATTTCATGTCTTTATGCCTTTCTTACTGTGGACATAGATGGACTTGACTAGCTTTTGCTTTGCATCCAGTATTAAAAAATGCTGCCATGGTTCGGTTTTCCACACTGGGAAATGTTTAAAGCCCTAGGTATCTCTGCATATATAGATAAACTTATTACATCTTTCTCTAGATTAAAAAAAATCAGCATTTCTGTGCTCCTGTCTCTGTGTGAACTTAGCTTTGTGCTTTTAAGAAAGCAGAAATGTGAAACGTTTCAAATACTTCACACCAGGAATTCATACACAGCTGTTAGAAGTAAATAACCGTGGCCCTAGTAAGATATTCCGCTTCCACTCCTGCTCGCTCTACGATAGTTGGCTTTATTGTGTAAATTTTCTTCTTCAACCAAACTGTAGAAAGGCATGCAAGCAGCGTAGTAACGCAGAGGATAATGCTGAATATCGTCTTTCACCTTTAGGTCCTCTAATCCTCAAACCACCAAACTAGGGATGATGCTTCTCCTATTAAATGCACCTTGCTAGGGCAGAGATGGAGCTGGTATATAGATGGAGATCCTCTAGGATGAAGCAGGGGTGCATTTGCAGAAGGCTCAGGGTCAAGAGTAGAAGGGAATCCCATGCTAAGCAGGAGAGAATGTACCTTTCTTCCTTAATAGCATATTAGTTTTATTAAAAAAAAAATAAAATTGTTTGTTTCTTGTACACAAAATACAGCTTCGCTGTATATACAAATATCCAGTTCATGCAAGTGAAAATTGCTGAGAAGGGAAGAAGAAACCCTTTTATAACTGTGGGACTTACCTGTAGACGCTGCCACTTTGTATTCGTCGTGGACACAATCTTGGTAGGGCCCTAACATGCTGCTGAGTTTCCACACCAAAGCATTCTAAGATGTTTCTGTGGGGCATCTCCTTAGTTGCCAGCCTGATCTTTTACATTATGAAGCTTAAATCAAGCTCAGTTCTTTTGTATCTAATGAGGTTCATAAGGCTGAAATATTTGCCAGCCTACTAACTGAGTTAGAGAGAACAAGTGGATGTTGCTATGATCTTAGCCATTCTTGAAATTTTCTTATGTTGTTACTACATTGGTAAATAACTACAGCAAGCTTTTTGCATCATGCTATAGTTTGTCCTACAGAGAGATCTTGCAACGTTGGCTGTTGTTCTGCTGCCTAACTTGTTAGAGATAAGCAGAAATCCCCTGAAACTTCCCATAGGTGGCAACATGTAGTCATGAGTGTCAGTGAGGAAACAGCAAAAGGACAAGTACAAATCTGCAGGGGAGTTCGGAGGTGACCTTAATATCAGAGATGCCAAATGTGTGTGCGTACTGTAGCTTAAAAGTGTAATTACAAAGAAATCCTGCTTAATTCTGTGGCAACCCCCTGCTTCTTTTCCCCACGCTGGCTCTTCGTGTATCTGCTTAGACTTTGATGTCATCCATTCTATATTACCAAATTATATCAGAGACACCAGTGTCTCTCGCTACAGTGTTTACTATATGCATCACTCTTAAAATAGAGGAACCAATTCCTTTTTCCTCCAAAAGCCAGCAGATGTCTTTATTCCAAGATGAACCGTGCAATTCATGGCTTTGCATTAGAAAAAATTCCTGTGTGGAATTGTATATAGATTAAAGTTATTGTAAAATTCCTTTTTGCATCTGTACATGCCTGATGGTCTAAGGGACTTCTAAAAAAAACAGCAAGTGTGTGCACATTAATGAACAACAATAAGCCTCTTCACCCCTTTTTTTTGCTGCAGAAATCACATTCTGCTACAGAAAGGATGACTTTTCAACAGAAGAGGGCACTCTTACACTGGCAATTTGCCTGTCTGCCACCCGGATTAAAGGGACTGTTTTTTTCTATATGTTATGATAGCCTTGGTTTGCTTAATCTGTTCCAGTAAATGATGTAATCCCTAAAGTAAAAGCAGCAACAAGAAATCAGACTATACGACTAATTTGCATATGTTAACATTCCTGTTTAAAGCCATCGCTAAGCTTTTCTTAATTAGCAGTCTTCTGGTTTAAAAATGCTGCATTAATATGTATACATAGAAGAATCTCTTTGACTGTTCCATAATTAGAATTACTGGCTCTAGTGCTTAGTGTCCTATTAATTCTTAATTGTATTTAAACTGAAAACAGGATAACTTTGGGAGGAATTATGCGTGTCGTACCCTTTAAAGTATTCTGCTGTTGCTTCCACCAGTGAAAATAATGCAGTATGTACCTCTCTTGCTGATGCCAGTGCATTGGTCTAACAATGTGAAAACTGTCTCTCCATCTCCAGGAGCATTATGAAAAGTACGATGGTTTTGTGATCCTTCATGGCACTGATACCATGGCCTATACAGCTTCAGCTTTATCCTTCATGTGTGAGAACCTTGGTAAAACTGTTGTTCTGACAGGATCTCAGGTAATGGACTTAATTTGAAGTCGAAGTCAGAAGCCTTATTTTATATTTTTATAACTAGGTAGTATCCTGATTATCACCAGTTTAGTAGTGTAGGGTGAGCCTCTGGCCAGAGTGAATGGTCACAGTGCTGATAGAAATTAGTGAGAATTGACGGGTTCACCAGCTGAGGATCTGCCCCATAATTTTATCATTAATGACTTTACAACTCTGTACCAAATCAGACCAGTAGTTCATTATGGCTGGGGCCAGATGCTTCAGAAAAAAGGATATAAGAGCCTGTCATTGGCCATTGTGTATTAATCGGTTTATAAGAGAAGCATCTTTCCAGCCTCAGGTGGCTGCTGGTTGTTAGTTGTGTTTTTTTCTTTTAAAGCCCCGAAGCTTATTATTTCTTACTTCAGCAGTTGTTATTGTGTCTTATGTTACTCATTGTTGCATTCTTCATAACTTTTTTGATAATCTCTAAGCATTAGATGCGTTTTTGATCAATACTGTTCTACAAGGCATCTAACATGGTCTGTTTCCTTCCCTCTAAAGACTATGTGTATTAATTTTCATTCTCTGAGCTAGAGATCAACCCTTTGCATATCCTCTGAGGGGGAGGGGTTGTCTTACTAGAATAGCTTGCTTGAATGTAAAATACAGCTCTAATCACAAAAGAGAGATGAAACATCATGCTGTAAAATTCCCCTCCCCCATCTCATAACTTCCCTTTCATATGTGGTCTATTTGAAGTCAAAATACACAAGTCTAGGAAGGAGAAGGCTCACATTTACTGCCTTGACGTGGGGCAGTCTAGTTGTGATACATCATATTCAAGGTTTTACTTTCTTTTTGGCTTTATTGCTTGGAGATCTGCCTGATATATGATCTTGCAACGGAGTATGTGGGTTTGGTGTTTTTTTTTCATTGCTGAAAGGAGCTCTGCTCTCTGTTAATAAAGAGGCAATCTGAAAAGGCATGGAAGTCATCACTCAGCAGAACAAATTTCTGGTTTTAATCTTGTCCTTTTCTGTTGGTAATAACCTGCTGGCTCAGTTTTTCTATACTGTGGGGAAAGATGGTGCAAGAGAGCTGTTGTGACGCTGACAGTGGCAGTTCTGTAATTCTGTGATCTGGGGCTGTTGCTTTTTCACTGTACAATTACTTCTTCCATGCTCAGTTGCTTTAGCTATGCCTGCCTATTTTTTATATTTTTCCTGAATGAGTCTTTCAATCTGTTTAATCACACTAGAATCATCTCTATATTAGCTTTTAAGCACTTATGTTATAAAAGTTTGTTAAACACAGAGGGAAACCCTGCCATCTGCTGCAGTCTACAATAGTTTGGATGAAGAAGGAAACTTTATTTGTCATAAATCATTGTTACATAAATTATTCATGTATTTATATTGTGTAAGTTGGACTCTTTTTTCTGCTGTGTAGGCTTTACATAAGGGACAGGGTGTAATTTCAGTCTCTGCTCTTTAGGTGCCCATATATGAGTTGCAGAATGACGGCCGAGCCAACCTTCTTGGGGCACTCCTCTTTGCTGGGCAGTTCGTGATTCCCGAGGTCTGTTTGCCTGTGAAGACCGTCTCAGAAGCTACTTTACTCCCTCTAGCCAGAACACATACTTACATGCTCAAAATATCTGATAGGCAGTAAGGAAGTGCACTTAAACAGGAAGATAAAGGGATTCTGCTGAGGTAACAAGCACTTGCATGGCAAAGCAGGTGCCGTTTTTTCAGGAGTCATATCCTGTTTTGCCCATATGCAATATATAAAGAATACCAAGTCTGAAATGTAGCTTGCAGCAGGCTTGAAATCAGAGGTTCCTTCGCAAATACGTGGGATCTGAAACACTGTTAAGTCAGTTTTTGTAACTGAAAGTTACTTTCAAGTTCTAAAGTTGCTCTGGAACTCATAGGAGTGTCTTCTTGCTCTAGTTCCTGAAGACTGAAGTGTCAAGGATAATATACGTAGTGGATGTCGAATTACCACCAGGGTCTCCGCACCCTGCCTTTCAATTAAGATGCTGTTGCTGTGCAACCCAAAAATCTGAGAGAAAACTGGTCATGTTACACCTCATTTCACTTCTGCCATGCTCCCAAAGGCAGTTCTTGTAAACCAGCAGCAGTAGCTGACTGACTAAGATCTTCATAACTAACAATAACTTTGAGTTATCTCTGTTCCTTCAAATTCCAGCTGACAGACTTTGAGGGACTCAAGAAGGAACCCAGTTATTTTTCTGTGGTAACCCTTTTGAAAGTTATCCTCTTTTTCACTAGGCCTTTTGTTAAGGTTTTAGCCTCTGAAGTTAAATATAACTGATGAACTTATTTAAAAGTCCACACTGCTTCTTTCCTCTGTCTCTGTATTGGACTCAGGCAAATTTGCTGTCTCCTAGACTATGCCTCATGAGAGGATTATGAAACTAGTTAGCTCTTAACTTGTTTTGTTCTTCAATTCTTAAACCAATGTGTGACAGATGTGCCAACGTTTTGAAAGGGTAAGAGTTGTAAACATCTACTAGCCTCTGAGTTGCTTTAAAGATTTAGAAAACACTTTAAAAAGGACAGACTACAGTATTTATCTACTGAATCTTTTAATTACTGGCTTATTCATAGACCTGTTTCTTTACTTGTCTTGCAGGTGTGCCTGTATTTTTATAATAAACTGTACAGGGGAAATAGGGTGACTAAGGTGGATGCTGGGAGTTTCAATGCCTTTTCCTCACCTAACCTGCCTCCACTTGCAAATGCTGAGGTTGATATTACAAGTAAGCAACATCATCTCTTAAGCCTTGTAATTTATGCCACATGCAATACAACTCTAGCTGAAAAGAATCTGTGTCTGTAGTTGAAATGCTGTTTTTAAGCTCAAACAACTTTGAGGGCCCTGTAGCTTGACTGCACTTTGTCTGCTCTGAAACTGTTGAAATATTAGTAAGGCTGAGAATCTGTGACTCAATAGCATTTATCTTTTGAGTATAGATGTGAGCTAGACTGACTTTGAGTAAAGATCCAGACTAACCAGAGGGAATGTTGCCCCTGTGTCATGAAAATGCTTGCTCTGAAGATAAAAGTGAGGGTGTAAGGACTGAAAGAACAAAGACTTTAATCTCATTAATGACTATGCTGGGCTCTGAAATCAGGGAAAAGACTCATTGCAGAGTACTTGCAGCTTCAACAGATTCTCTATTTGATGCATGCATTGTGTAAGATATTATACTGGATATTTAGGACCTGTCTAAAGTGCAAGCACAGTGAAAACAGCAGACCTAAAATATGCTGTGTGAAGTCTTTTCCCCCAAACTTACTCAGACTCCTCATAACTTCTGTGTGTCCATTTTTTTAAGGAGAAGAAAAACTGCCTAAAGATTTCGGTATCCATCTGTAAAGTCATTAACACATTGATGTCTGTTCTACGATAAAGTCATAGTGTGGAGAGAAGAGAGAGACATTTGGAGTCCCGTCAAATGAGGAGTTGCCAAAAAATGTACTAAAGGACAGTTTAAAAAAATATAAAATGTTATGCAAGCTGCTTTTGGATAGGTTAGGTCTATTAAAGAGGAGTAGGACTTGGTGACAACCTCCATTATTTCCAAAACCAGGAAGTCGTTGGGGTTCCTGAATTCTTTTGCCAGATGCTGTTAGTGGCAGTAGGAGCTCTAGCCCCGTGTAGTGCAGGATGCCATTCTGAATGGCTTCTACTGCTAGAGAGCAACATTCTGCAGTCTGGAAAAATAAACTTATCCTTTCCACCTAATGAGTGGGAGTTACATAACAAAGTTCCAGGGTCAAAGTGCCGTGTTTGTCGCAGCAAAATACAAACTGAGACACCATGTGAAATATTGTAGTGGTCCATAAGACATCTCTCGGGTAGAGAGGCTGCCACTGTCGTATTACTATGCGGTGTCAAATACAGTGTCTCTGAAATCAACAGTTCACAGTTGATTGTTGCATTAAATTGGAGAGAATCTTCTTTCTTGGGTTTTTATGAATGGCATCAAATAGGGTATAAATAAATTCTGTTTACTGACTGATCAATAATGAAATCAATCTGCAAATTGCATGCTAGTTCTCTTTTGGGTTTGAATGAACTATTTTGTGATTCTTTTCCTATAGTCGAAAGTTATTAAGTACTTCCTTTGGCCTACATTGGGTCCCATTATCTTTTCAATAGAATGCCCCATTGAGATCAGTGGGGATTTCTGATTTAAAAACTGATGGTGTGATAGGCTCGATTTTTATTTGTTTCAGTTGTTTACCCTGTTAGAGTAGCATCATTTATCCAAGGTGACGGTGTCAGTATTGAAGAATTGTTTCATTTTGGAAAAACATAGTTTGTAGTATGGTCAATCTACGATTGCTGCTTTATTTTGTCTGAAGAAATTGTTTGAAACATCGCTGTCTCCCTTGAGTTTGCTTCTACAATCCTCATACGAAGCCTTCATGGAGACAAGGAACCACCTGGAACTTTTAAAAACAAATCAAACAAATTTAGCATCTTTTAACTCTTTTTTTCAAATGATTTTGTATAGCGCGTCTTAATCCTCCTGTAGACAGGGCCGACTCCTGCTGCTTCAGGAGAGCAATCTGAGGATGCCAGGAGGAGTAGACCATGTGCAGAAACTCTTCCTCAAGCTTCCCAGTTTTGTTAAAGCCAGGAATGAAAACTCTAGAAAAGCAGTGGGGGAGACGTGATAGGATGAAGGGAGTGGGGAGTGTAATGGGATCATGGGTTGGTACAGAAGAATGAGGAGAGGACATGCTGTTTGGGACTATGCAATGATCTACTTCAGAACCAGAGAGGAGAAGGAGACACTTAGTCCTCTTCACTGCCCTAGATGCAGCTCTCATCTTAATTTTAATATCCATTTTTCACCCTGTTCCCTGTTCAGGTAAGGCTCCCAGTGGTTTTCTGATCTCTTCAAGCAGCTGTGTTCTTGATCAGATACTTAACTGTGTTAGCAGTGCCTGAGAGTCCTGTTATCCAGTTTTAGATAAGCAAGTTTGTTAGCTTTCTCAAGACTTTGAATTTAGCACAAGAAACTCCTGTAAGAAACTGAAAAATTCTAGTCCACTCCTGAAATAAGAAACCCAATGCCAATGGGAAGTACTTTTGCACCAGAATCAAAAAATCTCTGTGTGAAATGAACAATATAGAAGTAAGAAAAATATTTCTGAAATCTCAAAGCTTATAAAATAACAGACCTCACCTTATTCCTCCCATATTCTGGAAACAGGAGAGACAAGGAGGACTATTTCACTTGAAATGTGTAAAGAGTCTCTGTATATTTCATAACTGATTACTCTGTTTTCTGTTGCCCTAATGAAGCAAATATGAAACTTGTTTCGTTACCAGGGCTGGACTTTCTTCATCACACATGCACGTAACTTCTGGGAGTGGTGCACATGCACGGGGCTGTATGATAAGGAACGTGTAGGGGATGAACAAAGCCCATGTGACTGTGCATGCAGAGTTAGTACAGCAGCAGCAGCAGGTTAGAAGGCCTTTTTGGGCTCATCTACTCACCGGTCTTATTAGAGAGAAGCTATTTGTCACAGGATGAGTCTGTGTCTTGGTTGGCAGTTCTGGTTATTTATAGTAAAAAGTGCAAGTTGTTTATGTGTTAAGGGAAACACCAGCTCTCTTCACTGAAATGCTTTTGGTTCCCCCGCCTCCCTTGTAAGCAGACATGTTCCTTCTTACAACACCACCATTTAATTTAAATACTCATTTCAGAAGGTGTGTGTTGATTGTTTTCTAACGAACTACCAAAAAAGGGGTCTACGTTTGTTAGCATCCTTCAAGGATTTGCATCCATAGGTTGGCCTGTGTTCCCCACCCCTTGGCTGCCACCATGAATTGTGATGACTGCTGGGGCAGCTACCTATATAATGGTAGGGCTTGCCCTTAGCCCTGCAGAGAAGGATGAGAAGAAAGCGTTGCTGTTTGTCTGGAGCTCTGCAGTCACGAAAAGCTGTATTTCTTGTTTGATTTCATAACTTGGAGTTCAGTCACCACTCCTAAGGGAGGTGTCGCTCATAGTTGCTGCTCTGCTATTATAAGTTGAAACCTGCATGGGTGGTATAGCTGCTGTTTAAAAGAAGAGGTTGGGGTTTTTTTCTGCTTTCTAGACTGTGTAGGGCTGCATCACTTTTTACCTTAATTTTCAAGTCAGGTTGATTTTTTTGCCACACTAACCCTATCATCATAGCTTTGTGTGTGTGAGAAAGAATAATACTGAATAAGATAAGGATGTATTTTTTGAGCTGCAGTTTTAAAAGCTGTAGTGTTTTGTAGGGAGGGAGAGACTGGAAATAGCAGAGTATTGCTTATATAATGGTTTTGTTTGGAAGAATAAACAAAAAGCCTTAATATCTTGAATGCAATCTCCTTGAATAATGCAATCTTTTCTATTCCAAGCCATTTTAGATACTGTATATAAACACCCATTACCTCTTTATTTAATGCACGTTGCTTTAAAGACTTTCTTTCTGCTCTACAAGACCAGTACCTAGCTTATGTTTGTTCCTCAGCTTTGTATCTGCACTTACATAATGAAGCACACTGTATCAGTTAAGCTCTTGACAGGCACAGACCATCCAAGTCAGAACAGGTTACTCTTTTCTGCGTTGTGCCAAAATTGAATATCTCCAATTAGTCACTCTTATCCATAGGATAAAATACAGTTATGAACGCTGATATATATAGCTTTTTATACCTCACCTGCTTGTATATGAGTTTCTTAATTAAGAACTATTAGTCATTCCTTAAATTTATTTTAATTGTTTTTATTTAACAAAAAGAAGATTGCTGTGTGATGTGACTATAGGCTGCAAGACAGATGGCTTATTCAGTTCAGTGAAGATACTTGGATTTAGCTATGCAACATAAATATTCCTCCTTTTTGAGATGGAGGATGCAAAGGGTGTGTTCTAATTTTTTTTTTCCTCTGCATGGCGCTCTGCCTCACTTAGAACAATTATGAATAAATATGAGATGAAGTTGTGCTTTCATGTATATTTGTTTGTCTTTGTCTCTTGCATCACACTTGCCTTTTGTTCTGCTTTTTAGACTCGTTTGTCTAATAGAAAACTGACATCTGTGGAGTCTGTAGTGCTGAGCAGTTTATATAAACTGCTGAGGTTCATGACCAAAAGACATGCTAACTCAGACAATTTTTAGTTCTTTTTTTTTTAATATAGTTTGGAATTACATCACTGTACTATGTCTGCATGCATTACATTTATCTCGAAGATTATACATTATTTGCTAAAGCATACTCCAAGAATACAGGTATAGACCTGGTATAGGCCTGACTTCTGAACCTGTCCTCTGATCTCTTTCCTTGGTCTTCTACTTTTGGCATTATCTTAGTGATCCATGCCAAGGCAGGTTTGCTCAGTTCATTATTCAAGTTCGTTACAGGCATTAGGGATGCTGATAGTTGCCAAACTTAACAGTATGCATTTGTGAAGTTTTGGCAGGGACTCCCAGCTTATGGAGGATAAAGGAAACAAAGCTCTGATACAATTTTATTGCCATCCATTCTTACAGAGGAGGCTGCTTTTAAAGAATTAATCTGTGTGTTAGAAAGCTGAAAGGATTTGATTTATTGCTAAACGCTGCTGCTTCTTACAGGACAGTGCTCATGAGTGAATGTGGTTAGCCAGGCCTATGGACCTCAAGCAGAACAAATTCACAGCTTTCTGTACTCACCCATATACCTCCTGCAAATCTCTAACTCAGTCTGGAAAGCTCACGGAGGCCTTCAAGAGCTACTAGGCTAACTGCTAAATCCAGCCAGTTGGTTTCTGAACCATGTTGGCCAGCTTAGCACAAAGAAAGAAACTGTAGAAATGGTCTATATTTCTATTCCCCCATTCCCAGAGCATTAGGAGTCCACGTGCTGAAGTGTGGCTGGTTGGACAAACATGATGCCAAGCCAGCTACTTGTGACCTGTTTAACTTGTCATATTTCTTTAGAAAGAACATACAGAGGCTGTGGTTGCTGACAGGGCACCACGACAGGAAGGGAAAGTCCATAAAGTCTTAGAGGCAATTGCTATTTTCTGTCCCGAGTTAATGGATTGTATATTTTTTAGTATCTCTGGCAATGGGGCAATAGAGTAGGTTTCAATGGAGGCTTTTAAATGTACTCTGAATATTCTTGCAAATGGCTGTCTGCTGATTGCAAGAGATTTCAACAGTAATTGGCGTGAGTAACTCCCCACATGGCTGAGAGCAAGTCAGTATTATGCATGCAGATCTTTTATCTGTCTTGCTGCATGGGAGTTTCTCCAAAATGTAAAAAGCTTAAATCATGATGTGGAAACAGGGAGCTTTACAGCATGGTCTACTTTCACTGGAGCATGACGCTCTGAGCTGTTGTCTGCTGTTTGTTAAACCTCTTCCGCTGTCTTGTAGGAGCCATCAGCACTACCAGCACTGAGCTTCTACACTGAAATAGTCCAATTTTGAAATCAATAATGCATGACTTGGCTTCTAATAATGCGACACAAACAAACTATTAGTTAAACAGCTGACTTCTGGCTCTAAATGTATAATCACAGTTAATTGAATCCTTGCTATTTTATTTAATCATTATTAACTACCTAATAAGCTCTGGAGGTGATTAGCAGCAACAGTAACTGCATTTGTCATCTCTTATGTCTGGGGAGTTGAAGGTCTGTTTTCTAAACATGAATCCAGCCTTCTATCAGGCCAACTACCTAACAATGAAGTTCAGGTCAATGTGTGACAAGTAAATATCTCACCTATGCTAGACCTACACGCTGCTCAGTTGGTTGAGGCTTTCTGAGCAGTTTGAGTTGGCACAAACAGGGCACGGTCAACATCATGAACCCACCAGATCTAGTACCTGGATGCTTTCCCCGGCTATTAGACTTCTCTTTTGAAGAGGTTGTAGTAGAGGTACACAGCTTTGTGTCTGATAGATCATCCTGTTCACTAATGGTGATTGAACTAAAACACCCCTTTTGGAAGCCTCTGCCTTAAAATGCTATTTAACTGAAGTATACATTTTAAATATTTCTTTGAAGGACACTAACTTAGAAACATTGATGAGTCATACTCGTTTATCTCAGAATCTAGACTATTTTGGAATTAAAGCTAAAATATAACACAGTTGAGCCTGACCTCGATGTGGATGTGGCCTTGAAGACATATTTTTTGGTGGTTAATAAGTAATGTATATTAGATCAGGTGCTATGGCTGATGTCTTAAGTGGACCTTCATTTCCTCTTTTCAAAACTAAGTTGTCTTTCATGAATCCCTTGCATAAGGAATAGTTCTAAAGACAGTGTTGTAAGTGTGAAGTGCTACAAATGTACTTAGTATTATGTTGTAATATTAAATTAAAAAGACCATTTCTCTTTAACAGTAAACTGGGAAACTGTGTGGCGAGCCAATACCAAAAAAAAATTCCGAGTTCACACCAATATGAACAGGAATGTTGGACTTCTCCGAATCTTCCCAGGAATCACTGCTGCTGCTGTAAGTGTCAGCACTTCATTTTGGACATGGGTGAAATGATGCTCAAATACTTGACTAGTTAGCTTGGAAGCTGCCTTGTTGTAGCAGTGGTTGTGGGTTTGGAGGGAAGGGTAAATATCTGTCATCTTCTGATAAACATTTTTTTTGAATATCAGAGCATTCAAAGACTATTTTCATGTGCCATAAACAATTGATAAAAGGTTTTGAAATATCTTTTGTTTAAACTGCCTGGGCTCTGAAACTTAAAATTAATTCCTGTCGGGGCTCACAAGTAGGTCAAGTGTGCTTTCCTAAAGAGGTGCAGGCTACAGGGACCATGGAAATACTCTCTTACTGCACACTGGGGCATGTTATTAGTAACAGATATCTTGTCAAAGAATACCCAATATGGTATGTGAAGGGGAGTGTGAAGCCTACAACTCATGCTTCTGTTTTGAGGTTCATTTTGTCCCACTTGGGTGGTTAACATGACTCTCAGCATTTGTACAGAGGTGAAAATGAGAAGTGGGATTTATTTTGCCTTTAGAAATTATTTTGCAGAACTGTGATTTTAGATAGATTTGTCTTTAAATTTTTGTCTGGTACTAGTTCCATTAAATTGACAGGTCTTTTGTGGCTCTTGCCGTCTTAAATTGAATCCAGTAGTTTAAGCAGCACTCCTCAATTATATTGCCATTCTTTTTAGGTTAATATGAACAGATGGAAAGGCAGAGGGGTGGTATATTTGCAATAAAACTCCAACTGCATAGCTGGCCTCATGGGAGCTTACAGTGTATTGCATTTAGCATATGTGATCAGCAAGGAAATGTCTATGTTGTTTAAAATACATCTTTCTAGGAAGAGGAATTTGCTAGGCATTGTCTTACAGTGAGGCACAATAGCTACCTCGTTAACCATTGGCCCAGAACAAATTAATGCCTCTCTTTTTTTTTTTTTTTTTTTTTTTAACCTTGAGTTAAATCAATTGAGTTTTGAGTTAAAAAACCTCCAGGCTTCATTAGATTGTTGTTTCCTGAAAGGAGAGACGCTCTCTCTATAAGTTAACATTTGTTAACAAAACTCTTTAGTGAAGTAACAAATCTGGATGGGGTCTGGGGGGGGTTCTAATCTCAATTAATAATTCTACATTTATTTCATAAGTGTAAATCTACCCTTTTGTTCTGCCATGGTGCAACAGTATAGCCTGTTATTGGCAGTTGGACAATAGCATCCTTTTTCATGCTGAGGTCATGACTGTAGAAAATAGTTTATTTTAAAATCTATCCCTCTAGGAATTTTAAAGGAAGCTGAAGAGTGAATTTCTCATTTTTTTTAAAGCTTATTCTACAGTCCTAGTTCTTGTAAACGAGGTGCACAAAAGGACAGGAGAAGACCAAAAGGCATGAGACCCTGTGAGGCTATAACAAAACAGACTGTTTCTAAAAACTCTGTGCCATACATGAAAATCTGAATGTAGCTTAAACACATCTTTTATCTCTTTCTCCTGCCTTGTTTTTAAACAGGTAAAGGCATTTCTTCAGCGTCCAATTGAGGGCATTGTACTTGAAACCTATGGAAGTGGCAATGCCCCAAACAACAGAGAAGACTTGCTGGAAGAACTGAAGAAAGCAACTGAACGAAAAGTAGTGATTCTAAACTGTACACAGTGCTTGCGAGGGTCTGTTAAAACGGTCTATGCAACAGGGCAGGTAAGGGTCTTGCAATGCTTTCAGACTCTACTACTGTGTAAAAGAAACATCCCACTGACAGAACTTGATTGTATGCTTCTAGTAGTCCCAGTGTATAAAATCAGATTTGTTAAATTCTAAAGATATTGCTCGTAAAATAAATAAACCTTAAAAATCTTAAGCTGGAAGCATTTAAATGTCTATCCACAAACAAGATCCTGTTACTCCTTGTCTGAATGGTCAAAACAGTTCAAATCTCAAATTAGTGATTGCTTGCTCTTGTCTTGTTGCACTCCAGGGTACCTTGCATTAGATTAGTAGTATCTATCCCTAAGGGATTCCACTGAGCTAGAAGCTAGCTTAGGGGTCAGATGATCAAATAAAGTAGTATTTGATAGCAGAACAGTTACTTATCTACAATGTAAGAACATCAAGAAAGCCTGCAAATCCAAGCAATATTTCAAATCCCATTTTTTTATTTGCCTGGGAGTACAACTGAATTCAGTGAGAGATTGGAGAACAGTATGTGAGGAAGAATCTCTTGCAGAATAAAGATCAGTTGTGTTTAACCCATGAAGGCTAGCTTAAAGCAGACTTTGTGTAGACACTGTTAATAGTCAGGACATTTTATAATAAGTTTCTCAATTGTGTATTAAGACATGACATCACTGGGACTAATAAGAACTCAAAGCCATATAAGAGTATGTGTTACATGTGGTAGTGTGAAGAAAGCTGGTTTAACTGGCCTTTATAAAAAGGCTCGCCATTAAATAGCCAAGAAGCACTGCCAGAGGGTGACTCATTCACTGTTTTAGACACCTGGTTTTGTTGGGACCAACTAACCATCTGGCAGAGCCAGCCTCTTCAATGACTGAGAGACAAACCCAGATACTCTAGTGTAGTGCAGAAACCTGCCCTTTTTAATACAGGTTTTGACACAGCTTTAGATTATATTTGCTTCGAGAACACATAATCTGTTTTGTGGAGAAAGAAAAGGAGATTCCAAGAGTTTCTTTCCACCTTTTCAGGATCCAAACTTGGGATTTTCTGATATGGGCAGTCATTTGGGTGTTGGTAAAACATTTGTATAACTTAATGGAGATGCTTTGAGAAGTAGTAACTTTTGCAAAGATCCCATGCTCTGTAGCAAATACATGGATTATTTAACAGTTCACATGGAAGGAAGAAAGCAGTTAAGTCAATAACAGACACCAAACTTGTATTTGAAAAACAACATGAAAATGAAGCTGAGCTTTTATGTGATATTCTGCTTGAAATGAACTGCTAAAATGTATAGAAGGAATAAAAGCAACACCTTTTCTATGCTTTAGTTAAGAAATTCTCCAAGTAAACACCTCTGAATGTTTTTTTAATGCGCTGATCCAGACTTTTGATATACAGAATTGAAAGATTCTGCTCAGGTCTTACTGAACCACTGTATGGCTGTGTGGAAATGTATTCCCTTCTTGCTTCCACTTTTTATATTGAGGATGGGTTCTGTTGCTTTAGCATCCATTGATGGAAGATGCCCTGTTTTCTTGGCATCTTTTGAGGAGAACACTGACAGAGACAAGTCCTACAGAATTACTTCATGCTTGTTCTTTCATTGCCTTCTCCCTTTCACAAGAAATGGCTCAGTGGAGGAAGTGTCATGGGTGAATGTTGGAAACTTGTTGTAATGTAAACGTTACTTTGATGGGTTTTTTTTAAATGAAATCTTTCAGAGGTCCTTGCATATGGCTAGGCCATTTTGTTCACTAATTCAGGCTAGCCAGGTGGGTCAGCTGAGTCCCTGGTTTCCCTTGAAGTGTTTGTTTTGATTAACTGAATGTCTGGCCTCTAATCCATCTGCCCAGTAGAAACATGTAATTGAAGGGACTTTAGGTATAGGAAGGAAGCTGGGAAATCCCTTCCTCCTACTTTTTCTCAAACCTGCTGAAAAAGCCCTCGCTGTTCTTTGGCTCAGTCTGCAGTACAGAAAGTATTTCTCACCTTCTCGGTATATGGTGTCCCATGGGACTATTAAAAATATTAGTCTGGGGCTGGCTTTCAGAGGTGATTAATGAGCTGGTTAAGGTTCTGTATCTTGCTAAGTTAAGCCACAGCAAGTTTCCGACCTAAAGTTTATATACAAGGTATTTAAAAGTAAAGTGCTGTGTAAAGAACTTAACTGTAAGATGCTTAACTGTTAGGCATCACATTATGGTAAAGATGATGGTCTCTGGTTTAGAGAAGCCTGAGTGTTTGCCCAGGTAAAATTTAGCGACAAGAGGTCTGAAATATCCTTTGTCTTTTCTGTCTTGCTCACTGTACACATACGGAGCTTGCTGACCATAACAAAGATCTTTCTGCTTTTTGCTTCAGTTCAGATAGTTTTTTGGTTTTTTTATTTTTTAGCTACCAGAAAGATAAATCAAAAAGGTCATCTTTTTCACTTGTTCTCATCAGAACTGTGTACATATTTCAGTTATATGTTCTAAATCGTGCACTGCTAGCACGACCTGAAAGGATCTGAAAACACTCCTGCTGTGAGCACACTATAGTGCTGGAATTCATCCAAAGCAATGCCCCATAAAAGAATGGTAAATATGTCTGTGTGAGAACAGCCTACTTGGCAATGTTCAAAATGCCATTGGGTTAAAGCAGAGTAACAGCAGCTTTTGAATAAAGGGAATCTGGCAACTCTGCAGATAGCTGATACGAACCTGTAACCTTTCCCTTTTAGCATAGTAAGTGACCGTGGCATTCTTCAATGTTATTGCATGAATAGGAATTTAAAGTAGAAGTCATCTGTATTCAACTGTCTCTAGTATTTACTCAGTATTTGATAACTAAAATTAGAAAAATTACAGTGGCAGCAGGAGGAGCAAGAGAGTGGGGGCACAGCTGCATCTCGTATTCTGTGTAGCTACTCATCATTCATACACATTTTCTGTTCATGCAGGTATTTCTGAGTGCTATGCTAATTGGAATCGTTATTCCTTTTTATTCAGACTCTCGCTGATGTTGGAGTAATTCCTGGAGGTGATATGACACCAGAGGCAGCCTTAACTAAACTGTCATACATACTCAGCAAGAGTAAGCTTAGCTGGGAGGAGAAGAGGCAGGTAAATATTTCAGTGTGACCTTGAAAGGCTTTAACTTTCTCATCTGCTATGCTAACTTCTGCTTAGCTGAATGCCTTGAGCTTGCATTTAAAAGAAAATGGTTCCATTACATGTTTTTTTCCTTAAGGAAAATACAGTTAGGCACAAATGAATGTATGTAAATTGGGAGAGAGAAGAATTCTCTGTGTAAGTCAGGTGAAGTCATTGACTGAGCCTTAAAAATGCCATCTTTAAATGGCAATAGTCTACCTTGGACATTTCTGTACTTAAAAGTGATGTGTGGAAGTTCACAAGGCAGACAGAGTCCCAACCCTCCTGAAGTCAGCAAAGATCTTGTCATTGATCTTAGTGTTGTAAAGATTTCATTCAAGACTCATTCACACAAAGCTAATTCTGAAAACAAATAATGCCTTCAGCCTCATCCTGTACAGCATTACTCATAAGAGTGTTAGATTTTGTTTCTGTAGATGTATATACGCTATATAAATACATAAAAAATAGGTGATTTTAAGGTTATTTTGTTAAAATCATAATTTCTTTAACAATGTTCTTACTGTTCATTAGTGCTTAATAAAGTCTTTTTTCTCAAATTATGTAGTTATATATCATGTTCCTTTTATACAAGGAACATATATCTCTGAATTAGATAGGGGAGCAGAAATCTGCAGGAATGCATTTGTTTCGATGTTTGTATGCAGTGAAATCATAATCCTGACACTCTAAGAGATGACATCATGATGAGTCACTCTCTAGACTTAGGCACTGCATGCACATGTGTATCTTATGATGGTGTTCTGTTTTTATTAAAACTGAAACAAATTTGATTGTTTTTTCATGCTCAGTATCTCCCAACCAGGAGTAGTTCTTGAGACAAATATATTTAGATACCTATGATCATGAGCGGGGTAGCTGGAAGTGCCACTTACCGTACTTAGAAAAAGTTTCAGATGCTAAGCCTTCAGTTGAGCTTTCAGGCTCTGAAAAATGAAAGGAGGAGGAGCTGTGTTCCTTCAATGAGGATGGCAAGAACATAACTGCACAAGAACATGCTTGTCATGCCTCATGCTGTGGGAACAGTAGTGGTATTGCATGTGTTTGTGTATATACGCTTCAGAAATCCAGGCTCTTCACCAATACCTCTTTGGTACGCTCACTGACCCTGGGAGGTACATATACTAGCCTGTTTTTTTTTAATGCAGACTTTAATCTTCCTGCACGGAGGATTATTTGACCTAGAACAGGAGAAACTTTCCCAGCTGGCTTCCTGCCTAGGTGTGTGAGTTAAAACTTAATTTGAGATCCAGATTGATAAGGTAAGATAGCTGATTTACTCAGGTGAAGACTTGGTGATAGGATATTTTAGGTACCATTAGCACAAGATACTCCTTCACCTTCCTGGCCTTTGGAATACACTACATGTTTTTTGTGTGCTAGTGCTGGTACCTCCTTTGTATGTTTTGAAAAACAAAATAACTTCTGCAATTTCTTTGAGTTAAGCAGGATCGTTTTCCTCATTTGACTCATTGTACAGACCCACAAACAATTCTGTGGGCACAACTAAGGGAGCAGCGTGCTACGTTTACTGGGCAGGAATGAGTGCTAAAGATCAGGAGAAGAAGAAAGCCTGGAAACATGTTGTCTGTGGCAATATCTTCAGCTAAACATATCACCAAACAATAGTCTCCCAAGAGACGGAAGCTCTCCTGAAGCTGCTGTGGTTATTTTAGGATTCTCTTTCAACATGAAGAAGCAAGGAATGTGCCCCCAGACACATGCAAATGGCTGCAGAGCCGGTAGGAGTGAGTAAGGCATGTAGGGCTTTGCACTGGGTGCATTTAGCACAGGTGCCAATTGCTAAGGTTACTGGGCAAAGCAATGATCTCAACCTGTCAAACTCTAAAAGTACGCCAAAGCAGTTGGTATCCTCTGAGTTACATCTGTATGGGACTCTTCCAGCAGACAGCTACGGTGTTGTCAGCACTTGGAGTTTGTTTTTTTTAACACAGGGCATGCCTAGACATAAGTAAACCTGGGGCATTCCTCCTTCCAACATCACATCTGTTTCTTGCAAACTTTCACAATCCTGCTTTTTAAAATTCTAATTGAAATAACTGCGTGCTTTATAGCTGCATCAGCAACCTTTTGTGAAAGAATGCCAGTATTTAAAATTGTCAGAATTGAGGAAACCAGTTGGTTTTTCTTAATACCTGGCTTCTCTCTCCGTTCTCCAGATTTCCCAGAACCTGTCTTGGAGTATTTTCTTTTCATTATTGCCGTGTTCGAGCACTTTTACACATGAATTGGCTGACCTTTTTTTTTTGTTTAGTTGTTTTTTGTTGATTTTTTTTCCTAGTTGTATTGAATGCACTCATCCTGCAAACTGTGACACATCTGCTTTAATATTGAATGACTAGTACTACTGGAGACCTTTGTCATTCAAAGCTGGCTCTATGGCCAAATTTTAACAAAATCAGTCCTGGTGGAGCTGTTTGAAAATCCATTGAAATACATCACCGTCTACAGGCAGCACTGGGATTTGTTTTGAGGTCTACGTACACAGTCTTTGTCAGAGTACTGACATTTGGGAATGCTGGTAAAAGGCAGGATTTCAGAATATTCTGGTCTTCAGCTTCACTCTGCTAATTACTGACTATCTTTGTGGTTTAAGTAGGCTGCAGCTTACCCCACTAGGGAACTTTCGTCTGCATACTCTAAAAATTGGGGTGTTTTGTTATGTGCTTATTTTGGTTTCTTTACTTTGGAAGAAAGTTTTATTTGTCTGTCCCTTTCCTTCTACACCCCAGCCCCCCGTTTATCTTTTTAAACTTGCAGTCTTCATGGGACAGTAACTATTTCTTTAATCTTTTGTCTGCATTCAATAGTTTCCATAATTCCTCCAAACAATTTTCTAAGGTTTTCTATTAGACTACTGCCATATTTTTCCCCTGCTAACAAAAGATTTGATTGCTTGCTTTTCAGATGCTGAGTGAGAATCTAAGAGGAGAAATGACTCTTGTACCCACGGGAGCCAAGATTTCTCTGAGAGATAGCAAGTTTATTCAAGTGATTGCCAAATCTCTAAGTATCAGCAGCAAAGAGGTATATACTTAAATATTTTAAATTGAACTCATACAAAGCTGTAAACTCAGTTAAATGAACCTGCCTTAAAGATGAACAGCAGAGCTGGGAAAAAATGGAACATTGGACCTTTTGCATTATTTTTATAGTACTGAGTGTCCCTGCTAACCAGTTGGGTTAGGGAGAAAGGACACAATGACAAGCTTAACATTAAAATGTTTTTAATTAAAAACATATTAACTTTTTTTTCCCGCTTTGTAGCCGCATCTTGAGTTTATTGTCTTGACTGGCTGGCTGGTTGCAATAACAAGCCTCAGACGGTTGCTGTAATTCAGGATATCAATGATATGAAAAAGTGCTTTGTATTTTTGTGGTCAAATATATTGACAGTTTGGAGCAATACAAATAATAACGGGTAAAACAGCTTAATTGTACCTGCAGTCACGGAATGCTGATACTAAGGAAGCATTACGCAAGTGTAATTTGTGGTCTGTCATATTAGTCCTTCCCAACTGGAAAATCAGAAAATATAGTATTTGTTGTAAGGTACAAGTATTTATTTTTCTCTTGACTTGGTTTCAGGGAAGATGAGATTTTTAATAGCTAAAGAATGCTGAAAGTACACTTATTCTTTAGGCAGCGTGAGAAACGGGAGGATATTTAGGGGGCTTATGGGGCTTGTCATTGGATGTTTGAAAGCACAGATTACACAGATGTCTAAGGAATTACATGAATAAAGGTGTCCTGTCTTGAGGAGGCTGGACTACATGGCCTTTCCAACTCCTCCCAGTGTAGTTTCTCTTACTGATACGTAACTATAGTGGTACAGAGATGGTAATTAATGCATGCATTTTATATAGATAATCAGATAATTGTAGTGTTGCCAGGGAGGAATATACATCTTCATGGATGTGAAACCAACAAAATGTAAAATAAATGTGAGACTTCTTTCCTTCCAAGAACTACATGCTACCATTTTTAAATAACCAAATGACTAATTTGGAAACTTTATATGAAAGCAGTTTTTTTATGACTTGGACATCGGTCATATTAGAGGCGAGGCTGATATTAAGTCATAGAACCATAGAATTGTTTGGGTTAGAAGGAACTATAGAGATCATCTAGTTCCAACCTTCCTGCCATGGGCAGGGACACCTCCTGCTAGATCAGGTTGCTCAAAGCCCCATCCAACCTGGCCTTGAACACTTCCAGGGACGGGGCATCCATGACTTCTCTGGGCAATCTGTGCGAGTGCCTCGCCATCCTCATTGGGAAGAATTTCTTCCTAGTGTCTAAAGCTTCCTCCCTCCAAGTTAAAGCCATTCCCCCTTGTACTATCACTACATGTCCCTGTTAGAAGGCCCTCCCCAGCTTTCTTGTACGTCTCCTTAAAGTACTGCAAGGCCACTATAAGGCCTGCCAGAGCCTTCACTTCTCCAGGCTGAACATCCCCAACTCTCTCAGCCTGTCCTCACAGCAGAGGTGCCCTAGCCCTCTAATCATCTTCATAACCTTCCTCTGGACCTGTTCCAACAGTTCCATAGCCTCCTTATGTTGGGGATTCCAGAATTCCACAGTACTCGTAGTGGGGTCTCACGGGAGAGGAATGGAGGGGCAGAGTCACTTCCCTTGATCTGCTAGCCGCACTTCTTTTGATGCAGCCCAGGATACAGTTGGCCGCCTGGGCCATGAGCACACATTGCTGGCTCCTGTTGAGTTTCTCATCAATGAGCACCCCCAAAGTCCTTCTCTGCAGGGCAGGTCTCAATCACATCACCCCCCATCCTGTATTGAAACCGTGGATTGCCCTGACTGAGGTGTAGGACCTAGCATTTGGCCTTGTTGAACCTCATGAGTTTTCACAGAAGCCCAGTTCTCCAACTTGTCCAGATCCCTCTTGATGTCATCCCATCCTTCTGGTGTGACGTCCTTCTGACTGTACCACTCAGCCGTGTGTTATCTGTAAACTTGCTGAGGGTGCACTAGATCTCTTTCTGTATCACTGATGAAAATATTAAACAGCACTGATCCCAGTACGGACCCTGAGGGATACCACTTGTCATGGACTTGCATCTGGACATCGAGCTGTTGACTACTACTCTCTGATTGTGACCATCCAACCAATTCCTTCTCCAATGAATAGTCCACCCATCACATCCAAATCTCTCCAATTTAGAGAGAAGAAAGTTGTGAGGGAATATGTCAAAACTGTTTAATTTTACTTGTTTTTCAGGAGTTGGAAGCTGTAAGAGATGCGTTAATTCCACCTTTGGCTTGTGCTGCAGCTAAACTGGGTGACATAGATGCGCTAAGAGCCATAGCAGAAATGGTAATGTAAAATTAACAGCCTGTACAAAACACAAATTTTCAAATAGAGCTGTAAATTGCAGGAGGAAGCTATGCTTACTGGGAAGCAACTAACTATGTCGTAGAAACAAAGAGTTTTGACTAATGCAGTTGGTTTCTAGGCTTCTCAGTCTTTGCCTTTCGAAACAGCTATGTTCTTTTCTATCTGGTTCTCAGCTGTTTATATGTTCTTTTGAGCTGTGAAAATAAAGGTAGATTAAAATTCAAGTTCTTATCTGCTGACTTGGAACACTTTAAAATAGTTTGTGCTGTTTTCTTTCACTTACTTTTCTTTATGCATATTCATAGTATCCAGCTTTTGGATGTAAATTTGTCATGATTAAAAAAAAAAAAGAACTTGAAAATTATATTTAAGCAAAACACAGTGCAGTGCTAATTCAGGATTTTTGCCTCTCCCCATAGCACCAGCTTTGGCAGTATCCAGAAAAAGAAACAGACATTTCCCTCTCTCATTTGCTACACCTCTTTTTTTGCTTTTTTTCCTTTTTGCCTTGATTTACCCTACTCTTGAAACTTTGTTAATGGGCCTCAGGAAACAATAAATATATCTTGAAAATAATAATAAATTAAGACAAGTAAAATTACTAGACTGTAGGCATGAAGCTGCTGTGTGGCATATTGCAATAAAGAGCATATCTGAAGGAGCTGTAATGAGAATATGGGGGGTGGGGACATACAGAAGGTGGAATAAATATCTGCATTGGTGTTGAAACAACACTACAAGATAAACTTGAAGTATGTTGAAAAGCTTAACATTTATGTGGCAGAATTAAAATGTGGTGTATGCCTCTACTGTTGTACCAACAACTTAATCTGAAGAAATTATCTTTTTAACATGTGAAGGGTCTGTCCTTTTGCAGGGTGGAAACTTGAGCTGTGGAGACTATGATGGCCGAACTCCACTTCATATTGCAGCCTCTGAAGGGCATTTAGCATTAGTTGAGTATTTGTTGACATCTGGTGCAACTGTTTATGCGAGAGACAGATATGGATCTACCCCACTGATGAATGCGATCAAGTTCAGGTAACAAAATAATTTATACACCACTCTATGTAAAGTTTGTGAACTGTCTGTTGTTTTGGATTTTAAGTCCATCCCTGTGTTTTGGGCTTATTTTGTCTCAGCAGTCATGTGTAAATGACAGCAGTTAAAATGACACAAACCAGCTGCCTTTCAAAGGATGCGACTAAATTAAAAGATTTTAAAAAATAACATGAAATGAAAGGAAACAACTTGGTATGCATGCAGAATTTTAGCATAAGGTAACTTATTGCTGCATTCCCGCCAAGACTTTGTCCGTACTTTCAGGACTCCATTCTTTGTTACGAGGCTTCCTTATAAACCAGAGCCAAACTGATACTCCTTTTGACTGTCAGAAGTGAGAGTGCAGGACCAAGGGCTCTCTGTTTTCTATCTGCCCTCCCCTTTCTCATCAAGACCAGACTGTTTCATTTGGCGTAAAATAAACTGGTAGGTCAGTATGTTTTAATCTTTCCCTTTCACGGGTGCTTTCCTGAATCTCTGGCTGGCTAACTGGTTTTTTGAATTTTCCCTTCCGCCCACACATAATTAAATGGGATGGCTGCATGGCTCTGCCTGCTTTGTGGATTTCCTCTTCCTGTTGTTGTGGATGTCAGCAGTTTTGGAATGGTAGTCATGGACTGGTCTTCTCCATGTTGTATAGTCCTAAGGAATGGCCATAGCACAGAATATAGAAGTTATCAGATATCAAAATTTAATTTTAAAACAATTAGTTTACATAGCCGGGGGGTTCATAGAGCCATTGGTCTTCTAACGTGTTGGAAGCTGCAGCCCCTAATCTCTTCTTGTTTCTTTGATCCACTTTCAACTCCTTATCTTATATTCAGTCTGTGTGATGGCAGGAGAGAAGCTTTTTTCTGTGAAGAAGTTTGGAGTGATAGAGTTTTCATGGATGTCTGTCCCAAAATATTCCTACAGCTTTCTAATCTTGACAAGTTCACCTGGTTTGTCAGGCTGGAATTAGCTCCCTGGGAGGTCTGACAGTCCTGGTTTTGCATTGGCTGCAGGAGTAAATTGAAGGTTTTTTTCTGTCTCAAAGATGAGGTGTAGGAAGACTAACAGGCTTCATTAACTTGGGACTTGAAGTTCTGTGTGGTCACACTGTGCTATTGCCATACCTACTGCATGGTCCTCTATGGCTTTGTAGTTGATGCTTGATCTCATGAATGTATAAGCCCTTCAGTGGCAAACCCTTAAAGCCTTAAAGTGAAAACAAGCCCAACAGCAAATCAAACAAATAACCTCGCAGCTGAAAAGAGGTGGCTCAGATCCAATGTGAGAAAATGCTAAAGCATTAGATACCATTAGATGTTCCTGCAAATCAGGCACCTACTTTTTTTCACCGCACCCATCTACTGCCTGAGGAATTTCACATGAGCTTGTTGTTTGGATTCCTTAGCATTGCCACTCCTATATTAGACTCCTACTATGACTCTTAAGCTCTTTAAAACTGCACACCCATTTTGATATAGGGAATTGTAAAGGGAAACTGCACCATAACCATTTTCAGTTTCTCTTTTTGTTTCTACTGTTGGAATGAGAGGAAGAGTTGACTAAGACCTAATCTCATAAATGAGTATTTATGATCTGCTGTGCGCTCGCACTGCATTTCACTCTGATAAGCATGTAAAGAAGAATGGTAAAGATCAGACAGCTGTATATGTGTGTAATCAGATACCCACTAAAAAGATTTCTGCTACAGAAATATTTAAATTCTATTTATTAAACAGTTGTGTGCTGAAAGTGAAGAGATAGCCTGATGCAATATTCAAACTGGCAGAGAGGGAAGGGGAAAAACTGATTGTAATGAGCAGTGAATGCTTTAAACTATGTAACATTGAAACTTTCTCAATTTTACTGAATATTGCATCAGCCTAATCCTATTTTCTGAGAATTAATATTTGTTTAATTGCCATTTAACTGCAGTACAGTATCCACTCATCTTAAAAACAGCTTTCTTGCAGTTTTATGGGGCACATTTCTCAGTGGCTTGCCTTTTAACCTACCATGAAAACCTTTATAATGATGACTAATTTCTCTTTTTCCGTTTCATAATTCATAAAGATGATCAGGAATTATATCTCTTAGATGATTCTTAACATAGCACTGCCAGCTGGTAGACCAGCAACTTGATCTATATAGGTGATAGTCTCTTAAATTTTTTGACTCTAAGTGACTCTTCCTTTGTTTCTTTAGATGGTAAAATGTAGAGTCACTTTCTGAATAAGAAATAAGCTACCGCATTTCCTCTTTTTCATTTGTAACTCCATGATTTGCATGTAGTCTGATTTATTTTATGCATGAAGCTAAACAGACCACTGTTAATTTAGGCCAGTTGCTTGACATATCAAAATTAGTAGCATTCCTTTAATTTCTTAGAGTACCCTCAGGGGATAATTCATTTTCAAAACAATAGAATAATTTTTTTTTTAATAGCAGAAACTCTCTAAGCAGGAAAATGTCTTGAATAAAATCAGTGTATATTTTATGTAGTAAAATCCCTTCCATTTACTTGTAGAGCAGCACTAAAAGGTTGAAAATGAGAAGTTGCTCATACATTGCTGTGAGAACATCAGATTAGAGGCAGTAAAATTACCTCCCACGTAAATATGTATTTAAATACTGGATATTTTGCAAGGTTACATTTATATTACTATAGGAAATCTAAGGCAGAGTGAAAATCTAACCACCACTGACTCCAGAAGTGCACTGAAGCCTGTCCTTACAGTATCTGAGCATGATATTCCCACTTTCAGTGCAGAAAACTGAACAAGTGAAACTTAAGCTGATCCTGCCATAACCATTCCAGTTGCTAGGGGAGCGAGCCTTAAAAAGAATGAAGCCAATCAAGTTTGGATATACATTACACCTGCATTTCTTTAAAGACAGTTGGTGCAAGGTGTGCACCCTAAGGCCCCACTCCGGCAAACACTTACATGTGTGTTAATTTCACATGTGTGATTCATCCCTTTTGAAGTTGATTCACTTTTAATAAGTGTCTGCCAAATCAAGGCTGAAGATGATAGGTACTGTATGGCACTTCGATTGCTGTGAATCCAGAGCACTCGTGAAGTAGTAAAAGTTCAGATGTCTTTATTAGGAACTCAAACTTTGTTCATAGCAGTGAATGTTGAAGACCAGACTGAATAATTTATTTTGCTATTGATCCATTAAAATATTAGTACATATTGGAGTTTTTATCTCTAGTATTATCAATAATAGAATCTAGCAGGGAGGAGACACTTGAAACACTTTTTTTTTTTTTCCTTCAGAGAGTGGATGAATGACAGCGGTAGCATCAAAAAGTTAACATAAGTAGCATATTCAAAATAGTATTGTTTCTATAGGCTATATCTGACCAAGAGCCATGGTTTGATAACCGAGAACCCTAAAAAAAGGAAGAGTCAGGGAGTCAGGAACAGTTCGCAGGTGACCGTGCTCCTCATGGATTTCTTTATCAGATGGGGCTAGATCAGACAAGCAGTGGTGCACCCCAGGCTAATGTGGTGATGTTGGCCTTCCCTCTACACCTTGAACTTTCATTGTCCAGCAGTTGCTCTGCTCTTAGTTTTCTGTTGCCACCTTAGAATGGGAGTTGCATTTGAACCATTCCCAAGAAGTTCCTGGCTCATGACATCAGCTGAATTTCAGATCAGCCAAATTGTGATGCTTGGGAGGCTTTTGTAAAGCCACAGGAGAGCAGCACTTAAGGAAACAACTTCTAAAGACAAACACCTCTCATGTGTGGAAGACATCACAGTATCAGAAAATTCACAGCCACCCTCTTGAAATATGAATAATGCTCTTGTGTACAATGTACAAGACAGCAGAAGTGGTACTCTGGATAGGGCTTCAGTTTCTGCAGAACATAGATACTGCTTGGGTGCAAGTAGAAACAAGCTGTAGTGTGACTTACCTCCCACATAGTTTTCATGTTGAGTGATGGGAATGTGAGAGGTGGTCCGCTTGCTTTCTTGCATGGATCTGTTTTTCATAGTAACAGTACTAAACACTTCTATATAGTGTGCTACTATTTGTCCCTATTCTTCTTGTCCCTTACTCTTCCCCTAACAAACAGTGGTATACAGCACTTCCTCTTCCATCCATACCAAGAAACATGATTTTGAACAATTCCCAATCATTGGGATGTTGTACTTCTATTTAGACATGTTTTATTCTAAGCATTTATTGTAAACACTGTTAGTTTCAATGCTGAAAGATTTCTTTTATTTCAAACCACTTTTTCTTTTTAATTTGCTGTATTAAATGCATGAGGCAAATGCCCCAAATCTGCCCGTATCAAAGATTTGTTAAGTCCCCCTCAGAGCAGTAATGGCTGTGTGGCATAGGTGGGACATAAAGTGTTTTCTGGAGGGAATCTTGCTACCAGTGAGGTGTAAATAGTCACAATAAGGGAAAACAAAAGCCTGGCTCTTCGCTGGAATCCAGAGATAGGGACTTTGTAGGGGAAACACACTGAGGGAAGACACTACATGACATTACATGCTTTGCTGCCTTTTATCTTTTAGTGCTGTCCCACAGCAAAGCTTTTATTTAAAAAACTGCCAGTTTCATGCTGTGATTTCAAATACAAGGTGTGAAATGAGGAATACTCCAGGGCAGTTGCTGGAAAGTAAGCAGACACTCCCCATATTCAGTTCTGTACCCAATGTGAGCTTGAGTGAACAAACATGTTCTACTTTAATCTATTTTAGGTCAAATTTCCTCAGGTAATTTTTAGTTCAGTCTTAAGCAGAACGGTAATTTCCAACATGTAGAATTTATTCTTCACTACAGGTTGAAAAATAGGAAGCTGTGCTATTATTTGCCAGCTCCAGGAGCTGCTTGTGGATGGGTAGCCACGTTGTAAGGGACCTACCTCAGAAAATATTTTAGATAACTGAACAAACTTGTGGCGTGTGTTGTTCCAGCAATGCTTTGCTATGAAATAAAGATTTTTTTTTTTATTTTGGCTGTCAGTTGAAATGAAGTACAATTTAAATAAATCTGTCTGCTAGGTTAAATAATCTGTGTTTGGAAAAGCTAAATTATTCCTATAGCATCTGTACAGCTCTTTGTTTAGTTTATAAATTAAGATCTTATATGAAACATATAAGCTTACATAGGCTTGGTATGGATAACCGTAAAGTAACTTCTCATTCAAGATGGAGTTTCCTAAAAAGAAGCAGAGGGTTTAGACAAGCAGTTTAGTCCACTTCTTAAATGGAAAGGCCCACAGCTGCCTCCAAGAAATTGCAAATAATTAAGCCGAACATGTATGTCAGTTTTTTTTTTATTTTTAATTAATGTAGAGGAGTTTTAGGTAATGGACTGGGAAAGCCTATGTATTTTGTATTACAATGATATGCCTAACTCTTTGTTTTGAAGTGTTACAGTATAGCAACTTACTTCAAAGACAAACTATGAACCTATTCCTGATCCACAGCTGTCATCATCTTGTTTTTGGAGGACAAAACCCCTGTGTTTGGATTCATAAAGTGGGTCGTTTGTTAAGCAGAGGAATACAGCTGTCACATCCGTTTTGAACCTAGTTCTAAATTTTTCACTAGGTCACTTGTGAAAAATGTATTTTGCACATTTTTTCATTTCTCATTTTATTTTTACCCATGACAGTACCTTTAGAGACCAGCCTTTTCCATCGATATTCTTATGTGTCTGACTAACTAAGGTATAGGAGTTGACTGGTAGTGCTTAAATATCTCAGGTGATAGGTGGTAGAACCCAAGTGACTGGCAGTAGGACAAAAGGAAATGGCCTCATGTGGCATCAGGGCAAGTTCAGATTAGACACCAGGAAAAATTTCTTCATCAAAAGGGTTATCGGGCACTGGAACAGGCTGCCCAGGGAGGTGGTTGAGTAACCATCCCTGGAGGTATTTAAAAGACGGGTAGATTAAGTGCCCAGGAGTATGGTTTAGTAGTGTACAGCTACACTTGAACTCGATCTCAAGGTTCTTTTCTAACCAAGTGATTCTATGATCTTTTTGTCCCTTTATCTCAAAGAGAAGGACAAGGAAGACCTCATGAAAGGTTCCAGATGAAAATAAATAGTAAAGGTATTGAGAGGAGGAGTTTAGGAAAAGATGTGCTTTTGTGGGAGGTTTTTAAGAATACTTACCACAGTTTTGAATCCTTAAAACCTCAATCAATTTCTACATTAACCTAAAGATTCATTGCTTATCTGCAAGGCATATGATTTATTTAAGACTAATACATATAGGCACTATATTCTGTAAAATACAGGAATGATGCTGTGTAATAGATGTCCTCACTGTTTGCATGTATTTCAATCACTAATATTTAAAGTGTTAAGTTAAACCAGCACTAAGGTAAAGGACATAGAAATTCTTTGAAGAGCAAGATGCATGCCTTTCGTTTTCAGAGCTGCACTTAACACTTCCATTTGCTTAGTATGTGAATGATTTTTTGATAGGGAGGGCAAATCTATTTTCTGCATTTGTCACCTTGAATAGGATTCATTGGTTCTGTGATGGTGGCAAATATATAAGAACTTTCACTGACTGTGTATACGAGTAATCCTGGATTTAGGGGAAAAAGACCCTACTTGTCAAAGCACTTTCTCTGTTTTTCTCTGTTCCTTTCATAAAGGCATATACAAGTGATTAATTTATTACGAGAAACAGGAGCGCACCTTTCAAGCCATGATTTGGAGAACATCGGAACAATACTCTGCAGGTAAATGAGATACAAGGTGAGGTGGCCCTAAAACTGGGATGGAGAGGAATGTTTTTTCAGAAGAGACTCTCAGAATGGAGAACAGTATGTAGACACCTTCTAAGAAACAGTTGAGTCCCTGGCATAGGATGTGGCTATTTCTGTGCTAGGCTAATAATGAGGAAACAAGTGAAGTAATGAAATTAAGAATCAATTCTGTGTTGTAGCACCAGTAAAGTAAGGAGTATTGTGGGGATAAGTGAATTGAAAGCAAATGTGTCTCATTTGTTCCAAACACTTTCACTGAGGAAGGGTGAGGAGGAAGCCGTGCAAGGTATGATTTAGTAACATCTCTATTTGAGGATAAAGCTGCATATGGTGCACCATTTCTGTTTTCCTAAAATCCACTTTTCACCTGTATGGGAATGGCTTCTACTCTAGTTAGCGTATAACATTGTTCTTAAAAACAACTAAATGAAATAGACAAAAAGGTTTAACCCCAAAACTTTTGAACAACTGCTCACTGTCTCTATATTTAATGAGCCAGCCAGAGACGTGTCCACTGACAGGGATTGCTGCATGGCCTATAACAGGAGCACAGCCACCCTGAGGCAGTGGTCAGGCTTCAGGACAGCACTGAAATGTCTATGAATTGTGGCTCTTCTGTATGCTGCTCCTGCAGAGCTGAAGGGCTTTTCCTCCTCTTGCTGTTTTAGAGGGCCTGGCATAGTCTTTTTGCACCAAAGTGGACTTTTCCCACAGAATATTACTCAGATGCTAAAATCTGAGGTGCTGGTGCTTGGCCTCCTGCCAAAATGTCTCAGATACTTCTTGAGTATCCTTAGATGCCCCTACTGATACACTAATTCTTCAAGTATACTCAGGCTCGCTTCTCTGTCCTCTTACCTCCTCCTTTTAAACCTTCTCTTTGCAGGCGCTGGCACCTTCATGGCAGTTGTGTTTACATGGCCAAGTTGCTTATAGAACAAGCTGTTTATAGCATCTTCCCTTTGTCTAATTTGAACTATTTTCCTGTCTATTTTTCTATCTTCTAATGTGCCTTAGGCTGCAGTAGGTACCAATATGAGTTTATCACCAATATGAGTTTATCAACTTCTGGGGATTTAGAAGGACAAAGTTGCTTGCTTTCTTATAAGCTCTGGATTCCTGCGCTTGACTAACTTAACTTTTTTCTCCTGTATATTTCTCTCTGAATTTGAAGCCCCTTGCTTTCCCTCCTTGCTACTTACCTATCCTCAAACTGGCTTTCATAAAAGACCACAAACAGTGATTTTTGTGTTCCAATACTGTCTCCTCAGCTTCCTTCTGCTTAGACTCATGATTTTAGAATAGAAGAGAATAGAGTAGTTCAGTTGGAAGATTTGGAGATAAAATAAAAGTAAATATGCTCCTTTGGCATTGGTGATGTTTGAGAGAACAAGTACCAACCAGAAGCGAGAGTTGGACAGCATCAGTGGGAACTCTTGTGTAGGAAGTGGAGATGCACATAGTGCAGCCAAGATGATCTGGTTTTTAAATCTTTCATGGTTTTGTTTGTTGGTTTCTTGGTTTTTTTAAGAGAGAGGTGTTAGCCTGATTTTTAGAAACACTTTGTTAATGTTTGGTATGTGGTTCATGGCTTTGTTTTAAAATGAGAAAGAGATCTCAGCATTAGTAATCTGTTAAAAATATCAGAATCTCTTCTCATGTATCAGTAGTATTGTCATCTGTCTGCAAAACCAAACAATGATGAGATAAATGAGGACCCTCAGACTTATTCTGAAGACTTGTTAACTTGCGGAGCTAATGAACAGTTGCTTTGTTGTTTTTAAAGGAGAAAAGCCTGTATAGAATTGAGGTACTCTGTTCAAGTCTGTACTTTACAAAATTAAATGGGGGCATAAAGCCAAACCAGCTTTCTCTTTCATATTCTTAGATTTCATAAAATGATATGATATAATATACAGGGATGCAGCCTTTCCAAATCAGCAGTTTTCAGAATAATATGCCTCTTCAATTTAACATAAACCTGGGGGGTAAGACTGGTGGAGGAAGGATAAATGTGCCTCTGCAGGAATTAGGACCAGAGCTTCTAATGCATGCTCTCTTTCAAAGAGAGAGACATGGAGATACTAGCTAAGAGTAGCAGCACTCCCAGATGTGTTCAGGATAGAACAAACCGTGCCTTGTGCTGGATTTTTAACTCACTTTTAAAGGATTTTCTTTTTTTAAAAAAGAAAAAGGGAAAAAAATATTTTCTGTCAGGGAGGGTGATGATGCACCTCAAACCCAAAAGACAGTCTTTCCTGATTGCTTTATGTAAACAGTGAAAAAGCAGAGCTTTATGACAGAGGAAAGATGAAATCCTAGTACCTGAGGAGGCAGAAGGGAACCCCAAGGTACCTTTTCACTGTACTCATTCCTTACCAGACCTAGTACTGCATTGGCCCTTGTTCTTCTAAACCCCCTGAGATCTGAGCAGCTTTGCTTCTGGTACCTTGACAGTAACAGAGCACAACTTAAATAGCAGCTCTTGTAACTGAGTTTGTTTGATGCTAGTGTGACAGGAGATACAAAATCAGAGTGTGTTATTGCTTTTCTTGATATCTTAGCTCTGTCATCATCATGGCTACATTAGCCATGCTGTAACTTTGAAATGGGTGCATAATCACTTTTACTAAATGCAAGAGTATTAATAGGCAGCATACCTGGGTTTATTTGCTGTAAAACGTATCAGTTGGAGTTTAGCAAAACGTGCAATGTGGTTCTTTGTCAATGGAGCAGATTTTTAACATTCTGGTAAGTGTATATTGAAATTATTTTTATTGCATTTAATGATATAAAAATGGAAGACGTGCTTCTCAGAGGATGAATTTGTAGTTGGAATTGCTGGCATAAATGTCTTTGAGAAATATACAGAGCAAATATCCCTGTAGTGTCTGCTGAGAAGTTCTGTGTATGTATTTGATTAAGTACCCTTACAGTGTTTAAAGGACATACAGGTATGTATGGCTTGACTACAGAGGTCTAGAATTTGAGAAAACGTTTTGTGGTGTTCTTGATTATAACCAATTTAGTGAATAGTAGGTATCTTCTACTAAAAAGATACCTAAATTTTCCTCACAAGCTACATTACTTTATTCTCTGGGTCACAGTCCTCATAGAATACATTTCTCACTTGGTGAGTAAATGGCTGCTGCAAAATTGAAGCTACTTCTCTATGTTTGGATTGCTGCTATGTCACAGAAGGAGACCACTTCACAGTTTTGACCTCTGGCAATGTGGGTTAAACTGCTCTTTCTGAGCACGTGCTATTAGGCAGTTAATTTTCAAGTAAGTGCAGTAGTCCTTGTTTGTTGCATACAGTGATGCTGACTGAATCTCCCTGGGTACATAGGTTGGTAATATTTCTAAACATGCTTGTCTTTGCCCAAAGTGGTTTCTGCTTTGCATGTGGCTGAATGATGACATTCTGTTTGGCAGATACAATGCTTTCCTGTCCAGTGTTGGAGACACTTATAACTCTCACTTGCTAGGTGGGCTTTTTTTTTTGTTTATTCCTTAACTCTGAGACCTTCCAGCATCAATGGCAAGAGACTTGTCTTTGTAAATAAAGATAATTCTTTTGTTCCAGAAGTTGTTGCTAAACATTTTTTTTCTCTGTTTTACTAATACTTATACTTCTTCTTTATTAATGCTTACTTTTTCCAGCAGTTTCCTTAGAGAATTCCCACTGAGCTTCCTATTAGACCTCCTTTGCCTTCCTCTGTTTCCTTATTGCTTCTGAGGGACCTTTTTTGTGATGGCAATTTTCATTAATGATTTATTGATAATTTTCTTCATGATGTCACACTGAAGCACTGTTAAACCTCGGCACCCCACTGCTGCTTCTCTGTCCCCCAGGGCCCTATTTGCAGGTCTTCTGCCCTGCTTCAGGGTTGGTGGGGTTGCATGGAGGAACACAGACAGAGACCATTTGCTTTCCCTTTTCCTGCCTAGCCTTTAGGACTGCTGCAAGCAAAAGCCTTTGACTTTCTCCTCAGACTGCTGCAATTAGAGGCTTCCACCCCTTTGAAAACATTTTTGCAGGTACTTAAGAGATTTAATCAACAGCAGAAGTGATTTTAGCCTGGCGGAGAAGTGAATGTTGCAGCCGTGCTTTCACAGTTTCTTCTACAAGCTTACCTGACTGCCAGCCCCTTGCCAGCCTTCATCCTTCTCCCTTCTCCACCAGGTCTGCCTGGCTTGGTTGTCTTACCCAGGAATCTGTCACCATCCTCCATCCCTGCTGCTAACAATATGCTATTCCCCACAGCAAGCGCTGTTTAACACAGCAAACTCTGAACTTAATAAGTGTAGGGAGGGTTCCATCTCTCTTAATGAGATTCAGCCTCACTCGATGATTATCAGTGTGGTTCTGCTGAAACAATCTGCGAGCACATGGCAAGCTCAGGTCCAGAGCCTGACAGATGTTGGTATCTTGAGAAAACTGAAAGTAGTTCTCCCAGCCTGTCTACAGGCTTGATATGGAGAATCGTGCATTTGCATGTGTACAGGCTGTCAGCCCTCCTTTTACCAAAATAAAAATTAAAAATGATCCAGAAGCATTATGGATGAGACTACCAGCAGACGTGCAAAGAAACACTACAGTGTATATTCCTCTGAAAACTTTAACTCACTTATTTGCGTATGATTAATTTTGATGCTTTCTGTTGCTCATTATACATTGCAGATAGAGGTCATCTTCAAAAAGCTTTTTTTCTTTTTTTTTGCTTGCTGCCCATTTAAATCTTATAAATTATCTTATAAAACTAAATAAAATTGTAGCTGCATTACTCTCCAAATGCTATCATGTAAATCTGCTGTCCTGACTTCTGATAGCAAACATAGTTAGGCAGGCTTGTGCAGGGGGTTCCTGGGTGGTTTTAAACAAGGTGTACTGATTGCTAGCACATTTGCTTGTGCTCTCACTGGCTGAGCTGCATCTTGATTTAGCCATTGCCCTCCCCCCAACTCATTTAATGAGATAAATATTGTGTTGTGAAATATGAAACTGCTTGACTTTTTTTTCCCCTTTGGTCATAGTCACACCCACTATGTGAAACCAGCCTGTTGTAAGTACTTATAGCACGGCCCTATTAATTTAAGGAACTGATTCATCAAGCTGTGTTGCTTGCTCAGCTATTCAAACTGTTGTAATAGGGTTCCTTTACTCACCTCTCTACCCTGGCAGCCATGTGGAACCTGTTCTGGTTTAGCATTTGCCTGCTGAGCTAATTGACAGGACTCAGGCGCACACTAAAAATGGATTGAAAGATTTAGAACCAATATTAATTATTCTTTTTGCAGCCTTTCAGCTAAAGGTGATGTGGATGGGCTGTATGCCTGGTACCTAGCTGGTGCAGACCTGGAGCAAACTGGTTATGATGGCAGGAATCCCCTACAAGTAGTAAGTGTGCATAAGGTTGTACTCCATATAGTGTGCTCGCTGTGTGAGTAATAACTCACACTGTCAGATAATATTAGTTTGGGAAAAGTAAGTGCTACTTTCGGGTCTATGAATTGGGTTAGAGTTTGTTACAAACTCGAGTCTGGTGTTGTTCCGAAGTAATAAATTATTGGAGCTAGAATTTTCTCATCTATGTCAGAGAAATAGAAATTTAAATTGGATTTTAATTATTTTGTGATAACATATTCATACTTCCCACAAGTAAGTATTTGCATGTCCTGATGTACAGGATGGCAGCATTTATTCATGTTTTTACTTACAGGCAGAAGCTACAGGGCATAAGGAGGTTCTTGATTTCCTTAGACAAAAGCAGTAAAGAAGGTAAGATCTTATTTTCAAGGTTCTTGACTTCCTTAGATGAAGCAGTAAAGAAGATAAGATGCCATTTTCAAGTACTAGATTTCTGAAATGTATGGATCAGCATATACGTGTATGAAGGAGGATTTTGTATTTAAGCCGTAGTTCACCCTAGGGCATCTGGGTTCAGCTGCTGTACCTGCCTTAGTTTCTGATGTGACTCTGAATAATCCTTCTTTGTAGAGTGAGGCTAATGTTATTCCTCTTTCTGCCTGAGCCTGAAAGTGCTTTTTTAGGGTACATTCCACAGTGTGGTCCTGAACTTGGTTGGGATTCTAAACACTACCAAAATAAAACCACTGAGGGCAGCACTGTCGTGTTCCCTTGGCCCATTGCAGTAAATTGCTCCTCTGTCTTGGCTGCACTAGAGGGGAAATTCCTTTCATTGGGCACTTTTCCGGGCCTGATTTTCAGGGTGCAGTGCCCCCAGCACAGGATACCTTTCCCCATTTGAGCTGCAAGGCCACCACAGCCATTCAGCTGCACAGCCTCCCACTCCAGAGGTGCTGCTGTGGTACCCACAGCATTTCCACGTGTGCTCTCCCTCTGGCTTTTAATGGAACACCTTACACCAGCCCATCTTCTAGTGTAACGTTGTCAAACACCACGGGAGATGCGGGGCAGATCCTTAACAGACAGGAGTTAGTTGTACTACACACACAGGCTGCAGAAGGCTCTCTTCCAGCAGAGAGCTCTGGCTAGGGATTGCTCCCCACATGGGTGCAGGACAAGACAGGGCTGTGGCCTCTCTCTTACCCAGACCTGAGCTGTAGCTGCCTGGCTGTCTCTGAGACAGGCTCCCAGCATGAATATCTTTTGTGCTGCTAGCACAGGTCTGTTTCCCTAGCTGTGAGGCGGGCGTGAGCTTCGTGTTCAAAGCATCAGATCTGACAAGTCTCTCAGTAGGAAACTTGTCTGGGCGTTTGACCCTCTCCAGTGCTGTGCTGTAACTGGAAACATTTAAAACACTTGCCTTTCATTTCTCAGAACTCTTTTCTGATGCAATAAGTTGATGATTTAGTTATCTTTTCTCCAGTATACTGGCAGGTCTAATACCAGTTTAAATATTGGGAAGAGATGTTCTCCTTTATTGAATAAAGTTAACACAAATTTTAGTTAAAGGTTTTGCTGCATCCATGGTTACCTTGCCAGTTGTGTGTCTCATTTGATCACTGTGAGTAAATTCAAGTGTAAATAAGTGGGAAACTGCAGCTGGAACCAGTAGTATTTTTTCATCACTGTGTACTGGTCTAAATGAACATAGGACAGAATCATGCATTTTTTGCTTTCCCATAAAGTTTTGGAGTTTTCTTTGGATTTAGCTGATGTAGAAGGATTAAATATAACTAGAGCCTTGGTTATTTAAATTGAAGTTTTCCAGTGTCCAAGATGAAGAGTCTAAAGATACCTTCAGAATATGGGTTATGATGCAAAAGAATTTCCATTTTCAGTGAAATACGTGTGCGAAAGTCACCTTTATTTTGTATGTGGGGAGTGAATGTGTTAAATCCTCAGCTGCTGCATGGATCAACTCTCAATTCCTTTGGACTGAGCTACCAGCAGTGTAGGGGTCTGATGGAAATCGTCAGAACTGCATGAGAACTTCCTTGGCAGGCTACAAGGTAATCCTCTCAGCAAGGTTTTGGATGCTGCCCAGTTCTAAACATCCTTTTTCTCTTTCTCCAGAGGCTGTCGAAGTTGGTCACTTTTCTTCAGAAATATTGGCATTGAACATCAATGGTATTCAGCAGTTATGGGAGGAAGAGAGGAAAGGAAGAAAGGTAGCTGCACTTGGAGCACACAGGAGGGCTACAGCTTAGAAATGTTCTTTACTTAGGATCACATTAAGTTCTTACTGATTTCTAAAAGTGATTTGCTGCTTTTACCTTTTACAAACTTGTTTTGAAAATAATTTTTTATAAACAAGTGAGACTGGAATGTATTACCTATACTGTAAAAGTTCTGTTTTTAAAGAGACCTTTTGAATGTTCTTACATTAAATCAATGAGGATAATATTGGAGGTGCAGCAAACAAATGCTGTGGTGAATTCATACCAAGAAAAAACAGCAGATTGTGCATTTCTGGATTTCAACTAATAAAATCTCTGAGGAACAATGTTGGTTTCACTTTGTCTGTTTTTCTGCAATGGTTTGTATCACTTCAGTTGCAATTACAGCAATTGTGAGTGTCAGTGCAAACAATTGAATCAGTCATGGGCATCTGCCTGCAGTTGTGTACTAATCTTCACCAATGTATCACTATAAAACCTCGCTTAAAATGAGTAGGAGGCAAATGCCATAAAGCATGTTTGTGGGACTATCTAACTGAATTGATTGTTTTGTTTCTAATAGCATCCTTCCCACATCCTGACCGGAATATAATTAAGATTGCTACATGCTGCACACATAATTATTTGGACTGTAAATGTGATCTCAGTATTAACAGACCCCATGTTTAAAGTCCCAACACTTTGAGACTAAAGAAAAAAAGCAATATATATCTCTTCAGCTGTGTACGACTTAGAATATGTAAATGTAGAGAATACTTCAGGCAAATGCATATATTGGAGACAACAACTTTTAATTTCACCTACAGCTTCTGCAATAATATATGTGGATTTTCTATCTGCTTTATCTGAAGGGAATCTTTGAAGTGCAGATAGTTTTTTTCTTTTTCCTCTTTATACTCTTCAGCCTTCCCACAGCTATTGTTATCACAGAGAAAAGCTGCATGGACTACTTGCTGAGCCTGCCTGGTATTAAAAGATTCCCAAGGTATGTCACGTATCAGATGCCCCTAAAACAACGTAACTGTGCATGAAGTCTGAGGAAATGCTGTGTATGCTCCAGTTCAAAACAGAAACATAAAATTGTGTGATTTTTTAATGTGAAGATTAGCCTACCTCTTTGCTGTGGTCACAAAAATTACAACTATGCTGTCTCATTATTAAATAATTGATATGTAGGAATAAACATGTCCTAGATTTAATAAAATTAATATGGAATTAAGTAAATGAGATCTAACATAAAATATCAGGCTTCAAATTAGTCACCTTTCTGGTGTTTTATCTCTAAATGACCTTATCTGTAAAGGCAATGTATGTAACAAAGTAATTAATGTGAAAATTTTTAGGATCAGGAGAAAAACCATGCACAGACTCCAATTCCTGCAGTATTTGGACCTACTATCTTGCCTAGTCAGTAGTCTAAAAGTTGATGCACTGAACTAGGAAATCCTTTGAGAAACGTCTCTGCAAGTGACTTCCTTGGGACTGGAATATTTGTCTTTATTTCAATGATTCTTGGCTGCAATAATTTTGCATAGCATTCATTCTTTGTTTCTGTACCAGAATGACTGCAACATATACAGAAGCATAAATATTTTCCTTAAACTTGTCAATAAAGGCTCATCTGATCTACAGAAAGTGATAACAGTCTTATATTTCTAAAATACAATGTCCATTGAAAGTACAAAACACATTCTTTTTCTTTTGAACAAACAATGATACTCTGGTGCGAATTACTGAAATAATAAGTCTCAACAGTAAAACTGAAGGAGAGGGAAGAAGACAGATAACTGTTTTCTTCCTGCATATGAGCCAGGTAAAGACACGAATGACAGCATTTAGACATACGATCCAGTAAGACTTCCAGTTACTTGTAAAGGTTTGGGTCATGTTTACTGTGAGAATAAAGCAGTATTAGCTTCTTTATGGCAAACCTTTACAGAAATATATTTGATATTAATGTTATCTTGTGTAAAATAGTGTTCATAGAACTAGCTAGAAAATCTGCAGTTTACCTTATGAATTTACCAGTATCTAAAATATCTTTAAATGGCGAATGCATGAATGCAAATTTAACTTTATCTGAGAAAGCATGGGATCTTCTGTATGTATGGAGATTTCATTCAAGAGCTGCAACAGTCTCCAAGCATTAAGAGAAACTGTATGTAGGGTACTGTTACTAAAAAAGTGGCAAGAATCACCCAGTCAAGGCCAGCAACTTAGGTCTTGATTCGGTGTCAACGATGAACTTCAATAATGTTTTCAGGATCCTGTGTTGGTCTTGTTTGTCTATCAGACCTTTTGCTCCATGTAGTGGATTTAATAATCAGAATTATACTCTCCCTGGTAACTCCCTATCTTATGATGAATCTATTTGTGTGTAGTAACCCTTAGGCTTTACATTGTTATTGGTCAAAAGCAAAATCTTGAATGAAAATTCTACATATTTGTTTCTACTTATTTGTTTTAGTTACTGTAAGCAGCTGAGTGTCTTCCATTAGTTGAACTATGCTAGACATTCCAGGGGCAGCTTAATTTTTTTAAACATCCTAATTTTTCTCCTTCAGATCATCCCTGAGAAGATCAAATACACTCTTCTTTTTATCCAGCCATCTTCTTCTTGGCAAAAGTTTGCAGATTAAGCAGCAGTACATTAGTAATGCAAACATGTTCATTCTATTGCTGAAACTAGCAGTGGGTCCATTTTATAACATCTATAACAGCTTGAACTCCAGTCGCCCACGATGTCCAGATAGCCTTTCATGTTGACATCCAACTATAGTTTGTTAGATCTTACATATACTGTGAAGATCATCTGCAGATCTGTTTGATATTTTACACACAGTAGACATTGGAATAAAATGGTAGAAGCTGGATGAAGTTTGTTTTGCATTTTTTTTTGAGCAAAAAAGCTTGTGATATTTTTTAGTATCAATTTTTAAAGCTTATTGGAAGATAAAGATGACATTGTAGTTCCTGTTAGAAAATGGCAGTGGCTCCCCTTCTTTTCCAGCCTCACTCTAACAATGCAAATGTTTGGGCTGGAGCCTTCCTTGCCCTGCAAAAGCACCAACAAATGAAATGCTGTGCCAGGAACACACAGAAGCTCCTGAGACAGCCTGCCAGCATGTGAGTGTCAGAGAGGTGGCTGCAGGTCTGTGACCATCCTGTTTGTGTGTGATTTCAGCAGTGACTGTACAACAGCGAAAAAGCATAGTCAATAATCTGAGACTGATAGCTGCTGCACAAATGTTGGATTTGTTTCCAGCGTTGGATCTTTTAAGTTGCAGCGATGTTCTGGGAATGGATGCTGGTCCTGGAACCTCCGCTGCCTCACCACAGAGAAGACGCCACATCAATTCTACAGCTTTCTTCACTTGAAAGACAATACCCAGCTTCCACTTTGTTTCTTTTTGCTAACGATCCAGCTAATACTGCCAAGGGATAGGGACTATTTAGCCCATGTCAGCACTTCCCCAGCACTGAAGAAGGCAGAGGTTTGCACAACTAACATGTCGAAGTTCCAGTATGATTTGAGTTACAACTTTCCTTTCCTGAATGCAAGCCCTTTCTTTTTGATTGATGTTTGAAAAAATTAAGTTTCTGTTTGGAGATTCTCTTATAAAACTTTTGTGATGGAAGGGCATTATTAATTATTTGAAAAATCAGCACATGCTTGCTCTCTTGCATGTAATCTTCATAAACTGTTAACATCTGCCAGGGCTGGCTGACCCACTGACAAGATTGACTGTGTCTGATCAGTACTTGCTGAATTAAATCAGCTGTTCAGCAAGGCTTCAGTGTCTGCTCATTCATCTTAAATTGCTAAATAACTCCAGTTCTGCACATCTTAACGTAGAATTACTGTACTGCAGCATGTCTCAGTTGTCTCATACAGGGGTTCTGGTGTTCAGCAATGAGTGATAATGAAATCTCTCATCTGGAACTAAATCCCTTTATATTCCTCAAATCAGATTTTCTTTATTTGCGGTCTTCTGAAAGGTGTGATCTACTGGGCTTCTTCCAAAAACATTGTGATCTAGTTGGAAGATTCCTCCTTTTTTAAGGTGAGTTCAAGAAGTGAAATGACTAATGAGGAATGTGTCCTTTGTACATAGAAGACAAAATGTGCCCAGTTCCACAGCCACACTATTATTGGACTAATAGTGTGATCAAATTAAATCGTGCAAATCCTTCTCCAGGTACCTATGCTGATCCCTGCATAGAATCTCCTATGGCACTGTAAGAAATAAAATGCTTCTAGTTTTCAGCATCACATTCTGTGAGATCACTGAGATAAACCTGAAGTAATTGCACGATGGGTGAAAACTAGAAATTAAAACACACTAATCAAGTGTGCATGCATATGTCATCACAAGCAGTGCTGATATGTTGGTGTCTCTTCCAAGTGGACTCTATCAGCAGTATAATCATCTAGACTAGTAAGACTAGTCTTTCCATGGTTCTGTAACAATGGTTTATGACACTGTGGTGCTTGATTGCATGGTTGTAACAACACTTTTATTTTAGTTACTTTTTTAGAGAAGCTACTGATGTTGAAAGCTTATAAGATATGTAAAATACTTTAATGCACCATACAAATGAAACTGTGGGACTCAACTGTTGCCATCCTAGATAGTCCCTGAGTCAGAATAAAATCTGGTACTACCAGATTTATTATTTGTGCAAAGTGTCTACCTGAAAATTGCATTAGAAACTTCATTAGACATACATTTGTTTACCTGTGATCAGGTGAATGGGAAGAGGCAGAAGTCTGCATCTCAGAAGTGCAGCAGAGATAAGTATCTTGAATCACAGCAACCGAATGAAATGTCTAGTGTAAACTACACAAACCAGCACTACTTAATGTCGCTTGTTGCATGACCAGAGAGGAAAAGGCCAAGAGATCGTCTCTTGCAGCAGCAACAAATATCACAACAAGAGAGAACCACTCTCAAGCCACAATATTCCTTCCCATCTTCTCAGCTTCAAAATGGGACCGGAAGAACGTAGCTGGGGGAGAAGCTACGTGGCCAGAACTGCCTGCTCAGTAGTGTATGCAGCATTTCTGAGTACAGATGAGCCCCACTAATTGTGTGTTCATGTGCACAATAAGTGTGTTTCTTCTGCAGTGCCACTGTTGTAGATCCTATTAGGCTTTTGTGGTTGGTGTTCAGCAGTCACAGACCCTGGTTTTAAGAGCTTACAAGTGGAATTATATGAGATTCCATGCAGTGAAAGCTGAAAAGAAGGGGGCAAGAGAATGACAATAATGTTCTTTTTTTAAGTCAGCTGGTTATTTCTACAGCTTGATTGCCAATTATTTAACTTTAAATGATTAATTATTAGCATAGAAGGGTTATGACAGTCCTGGCAATTCAGTAACAGCAGTCACGTGTAGCAAAGAAAAGAATTTCAAGGTAAAAAAAAAGGAATCTTTATGGCAATCTTTTGCTGAGAGAGAAGAAATTATCACAATTGGAACAGAGAGTTGTAAATTAATCCTGTCATATGCAAGAAGCTGCTGCGCTGGTGAGATTCTCCGACGGTGGTGCTTGTGCATTAATAATTACACTTGCATCTTTTCATAGAATCATAGAATCATAGAATAACCAGTTTGGAAGAGACCCACCGGATCATCGAGTCCAACCGTTCCTATCAAACACTAAACCATGCCCCTCAGCACCTCGTCCACTCGTGCCTTAAACACCTCCAGGGAAGGTGAATCAACCACCTCCCTGGGCAGCCTGTTCTAGTTCCCAGTGACCCTTACTGTGAAGAATTTTTTCCTAATGTCCAGCCTAAACCTCCCCTGGCGGAGCTTGAGGCCATTCCCTCTTGTCCTGTCCCCTGTCACTTGGGAGAAGAGGCCAGCACCCTCCTCTCTACAACCTCCTCCTTTTAGGGTGACTTCCTTCCTGGATATATTTTGCTGTGGATCTTTGTGACCATGGCCCAGTGAAAGAGGGATTTTGATGCATCAAATTCTTTCTGTGGCACATCTGAATTTCCAGTTCACACGGAAGGGTCAGTTTTGGGTGACATGATTCCCAGCAACTTTGAGGCAAGACATCCAGCAGGATCTCTGCTGAATCCTGTAGAGCTCCAAGGCTTCAGGACAAAGGTGTCAGCCTGTTATCTCTGCCAAATGACAAGAGTGTGGTGTGAAATACTTCAGTTTATTTACTTGGACCACTTCGACTGAGCTCTGTGCTCACCACTATGTCACCGTTCACTACTGTTGTTCGGGAAATTCTACATTCAAGGACATAAAACCAGAAGTATGGGATGTTGCTAAAAATTACCTTACTATCTCAGTGCAAAGACACACTCTGACTCTCTGTCTTCAAGGGTTTGAACCAGCAAATACTTGGGAAATCACACTAGGTGGTCAAATCGTTAGTAATGACTTCCTTTCTGACGGCTTTATAGTGCAGGACATGTAATTCTGCTAACACTGAAAAACCATCTGGTCAGTGAACATGAGAAAAAAAGTTGGTGCAAGGTTTGTGATGGCTATTGCAATTTATCATTGCAATCAAACGAAGTTGATAAAGCACACAGTGCACAGCAGCTAGTCTTAAATATGAATTTATCGGCTGAAATGTTCAGAAAATGTTAGTGATTTCAAGTGTCAGCTTCCAAGGTCTGAACATAATTGGCAGAATAAAAGGTGGCTACCATTTTTTTGAAAGTGAGCTCCTCTTGTAGTCTGTAGAGGCAGGCAACTGGGAAGTGGGGCATTCAAAATTACTGACCATGTCAAAGTCATGTTCACTATATATTTAATTCGTATTTTTTATTTCAAATTAAAAAATCCCAAACAACACAACACAAAAAAGAGGAGAAAGGGAACTGGATTGTGAGGAGAGGAAAAAAGGAAGTATGAGACCAAGCTTTCCTAGAATGTTGTAAAAATACTACAGAGCTTCTTCATCCAGAATCGATTTCTAAACAGAACTTAGTGGATTCCATTTCTCATATTCACACCTCAAACTGTCATCTCAATGGCACCCTTGTGGCTCCTAAGTGTCCAGTGGAAAGTCATAGCAAAGGATAACCTGCACCAGGACTGCAGAAGCACTTCCTCATTGTTTGCAATATGCCTTGCCTAATGTTTTTTTAGGGCTCCTATGGACAGAGTTGAAGCTTCTCCTTAATATAAACCTCTTGATGCAGAGGCTGATGGATCACCCAGGACACATCTGCTTGACAGCTCATGGGTCATCTCCGCAGCACAAGGATTGTTTTTCACACACACCCACCCTCCCCAGCTACTGATGCCCCGGTAATTGTACCCATTGATCCAACATTAGGTGTGCAAAGCCCTGAGGTCTCCTTGTTCTAGACAGATTATTAAAAGAACCAACATGTTTAACAATTATGGAAAATTTGAAATAAAAACCAGAAAAAATATATGGCTATTCACTGCTGCCTATTGTGCTACTGTATACAGACAAAGCTTGACTTGATAAATTTTCTCAGAAAGGAAAAAAGTACATTAATTTGTATAATGTAATTTATACAGTTAACCTCTGGAATGAACATGATGTTAAATCAGAAGAAGGAAAGCGGTGAAGAGCGGCGTCACACTAAATTGGTATGTAACCTCTGTAGGGCTCAGGGACAATGAACTGTCTGCTTAGACAGAGCACACAAGATACAACCCCCTCTCCTGCTGAATTGATAACTTTGGCTTGAATCACAATTTTGTGCCTACGGTGGTCACATTTTCCAATAAAATGTGTATTCTTAGCTTCACATGAAGATATTATCTGTATTTTAATTTCTACCATGTCTTTATGAATTTAAGTACTGAATGGCAAACCCCTAATCTTTCTAAAAGTTCTTAGTTGGAAAAACATCCCACCCCATTTTATTTCTCTATAAATTACTTGCTGTTATTTAGGCAATAATCTCAGGCGGCTTCCTATTTGTGAGGAAGCATTAGGCCATCACTTAAGATGTTTATTACTACAAAACAAGACACTGTCAAGCTATTATTATGCTCGCGTGTGACATATAGTGGGCTGCTGTATTGACAAATGAGTTTGAACCAACTAAAGTAAACAAGAAGTTGCTCCATCAGTGTTTGCTATGAACATATGGAATGCTGATTTCCCAGGGTGGGAGAAAATACACTTGCACGGGTTTTTTTCTGTTTACCAGGCCCAAGGATATGACAGGTACTTTACAGGACATGTCGGACTCTGAGCCTTTGCTTAAGAAACTTCCAACCTCATTTTAGATGAGCAAGAGTAGCAAATCAGTAGGGAAATGATGCAGAAGGTAAAGATGACTAGCCAAGAAACAATAAGCTCCGTGTCCAGGCTTAATTTGCATGCTGGATTGATTTTAAATTTAGAATTGCCAGATAAAACACTTGGTACAAAGGACAGTACTTTGGGTTGTCCTATGCCCTTCCACCCATGGAATAAGATATTGGTAGGAAAGTACAGGGAACTTCTGCCAAAAGAGTGTGGGACAGATAATAATGACAGCACCTCCCAGTCATTTTTCTCATAATTTTTTTCATAGTAGAACCTCCTTGAAATATATTCTTCCTCTCATTGCCAGAGCATTCATGATCTTCCATATTCTGCCATGCAAACGGCGCACCCTTTTATGTCCTCCCACAACCTTACCCTTCATCTTTTCTTCCTCCCAGGCCAGCTCTTTGTCTCACACAATCACGCCCGACATTATGTCTCCTTTTGTGCTGCCCTCTTTATTTGACACTATCATCTGATGAGTGTTTGCCTTCCCCTTCCAAAAAACCTCTGCCTGCTGTGCAAGGTGCTTGAGCACCATGTTCCACCTTAGAGTGTCCTGCTCCTCCAGGTTTCAGGAGTGTCGGCTCAAGCAGAGAGGTCCTACCAGCTGGTGGAATGAGTCCACACTGGCCGGTAGTATAGTAGTTTTTCATTGAGTTTGTGCTCCTGGACTGCAAATACACAGAAGAATACCTGGTGCTTGCTTAACAGGGCCATTTATTGCACTGTGATCCCTTAGAAACCAAGCATAGAACTAATGTAGTCACATCTATGTACCTGAAAAAAGGAGATACACAATACCTAGTTTAACCATCAATAGAAATTAAGGACTAGTTACATTCCTTCTAATACAACTAAATTGTCCCCTCTCTTAATTTTCAGAACTAATTTGATTATTTTAATGATTAATCGCCTTTGGTACCTTCACAGAGGAAGAACAATTAATACATGGCTTATCCCTTTCGTAATGCTCTGTCCACTTCTGTTGTTACGCATGTCTACTCATCCACATTTTCAAGCCTTCAGCCTATTCTGGAGGTGGCAGAATGTTATCTTTCTTACTTTTATTTTTGAAGGTATACAGACAAGAAACAGAACTTATGAAATAATTACATAAATAAATTAAATGTACATTTGCCCACTGCTCTCTAACATGTAAGTTTCTAAAAAAAACAAAAAAAGAAAAAAGAAAAAAAAGAAAAAGAACATTTTTCATATTAGTGATCTAAAGGAATTCATACATTGACTGCATGCATCCCCTTAAGCCAATGAAGTTCATTCTAGTCACCCCTTAACAAAGAAACACAAGAGACTTGCATTCTCTCTTTTTTTTTTTTTTTGTTATATTCTTCCCTGGAAAAAACCCCAAATCACCAACACTTATTAAAAAAAAAAAAATCCATAGCAGAAGATGATTGATCCTGCCTAAATCCCATTCACGTTCTTCAGTTACCCCTGGCTGCTCCAGACAATTCCTCACACCGGGCTCAGAGTCCTTCTTTAGGGACCATCATCCGTGTGTGTCTGAGCTGGGAGCAGAACGGCAATAGGATCGCTGGGGATCATATATCTCACCAGCACTGTAGTGGGTTCTGACTGGTTTGGCTAGAAAGGGCTTTTGCACTTGATTAGGATGGACAACTGGGTTATTATTGAGCTGAATGGGATTGTGGAGCTGTGGGTGTAGGTGTGGGTTTGTGTTTGTCAGGGGCAGGCAAGAGTTGGCAGTATAGTTAAGTGAGGGGTTATGCATAAAGTACAGCTCGTGTGATCATACTGTGCATTGTGCACATCACCAGCAGGAGTGGGAGACCTAGGACACCATGTCATAAAACAAACGACTCTTCTTACAGGGAGTAAAGAGCAGCCTGGCTTCCACCGATTTCTCCTGATGCCAAGGACAGAGTTCTCCTTTGAATTAACTCACAAATAGTGCACCTTCCTCTATCCAAGGCAAGAAAAGATCCTTTTGGGAGAATGAGAAGATCCAGAAACCCCCTACAAATTGGGATATCTGGAACAAACTTTGAATTAACTTCTGGGTTTGAGTCTGAGAGGACAGAGCAGAAAAGCAGGAGCTGGTTTTACCAAAGCGGACTGAAACGCCTCCAGCCTAAACCCGGGGAGCTTCCTGAGCATGAGGTTTGCATAAGCTCCCAGAGCAACCTGTCTGCTCCTGCTTCTGGTGCAAGCAATGCAAGAACAGCTCTGGCAGAGGCATGAGGGCTTCTCCCTCCCTTGCTGCTCTGTGACACCTGTATGAGCATTTCCTTCAGGGCCGGCTTGAGTCTCCTATATTCTTTTAAAGGGCCAAAGATCATAGGATCTGGAGCACCAAAATTCATACACAGCACTTAGGCAGTTCTTCAAACACTCAAAACACTATATAAACATTAGTGAAGCCTCATAAGATGAGGTAGGTAAGCATTATCTCTCCCTCTCAAGGTGTGGTGAAGTGACTTGGCTGAGGCCATAGGTTGAGTCACTGGCAGAGCAGGGTTTCTACCCACAACTTTTTGAAACGGTGTCTCCTCGGCTGACTGGCAGGAACAGAGTGCGGTCAGGCCACGCAGGCAGCCCGGCACCACCAGTGACCAGCATTCCCTGCTGCTGGGAAGCTGCTGTTAGGTCACCAAAAATTCCATCCTGAGGTGACTGGGTGTGAAGGCCTTTAGCTCACCCCAACAACGTGGCGAGGAAGCCTCGGTGAATTAGGTTTCATTGCTATTCTGCCAACGAAGAGACTAAAATAGAGAGGGATTACTTGAAGAAGCCCAGAGTCAGAGCTGGTCGCTCCCTGAGTCGCGGCTTCAGGACGTGACAGTGAGCAAGCAGCCTGATTTTTGGAAGTTCAGGATGACCTCCCAGTTGGCTGCCCAACACCTCTGAAAATCAGGCCCTTCTTCAGGGTTCTCAGTCCCGGTTTCTTAGTCCTGTTCTTCTAAAATGAAGTAGCATTTTCTCCTCAAGGCTGAGCAGAAAACCAGCTCTGAAAAGTCAGTGCTCACCGATGGCAACCCCTGCGACGCTTCATGTGGGGAGATCGCAGCAGGGCTGTGGGGAGTGAAAGCTGGGTCAAATCCAGCCTAATGGGTTGGGTTTGGGAAGATGGGACACACAGCAGGTGGTTTCTCACACCATTTCTGAGCTAAAAAACCCCCACACTCAGGAGAATAAAGACGACATTGAACACTTCCAGGCTGGAGAGGGCTACGTGTTGCTACCCATCCAGATGACAGGAACCTGGACACATCGCCAGCCTGCGCAGGGATGCCAGGGGGCTTCTGCACTTTGCCTTTGGCAGGCAGCATCCCCACAGCTCTCAGAATATTGGCGGGTTGGGAAAGAGGGGAGACCAGTCTCCGAACACCAGGGAAGGCAGCCAGAAGACCAGACTTCTCCACTTCAGGCCTTCTCCAGGAGCAGGCTGGCTGGAGGCTGCTTTCCTCGCCAAGGCGCGATGCCACGACAAGGATGGAGCCTGGACCAAGGCGGATGATTGCGATGAAATCCCCCAGAGAACGTGATGAGCCAGTTTAGGGTGTTTTTTTTGTTTTGTTTTGTCATTTTGGTTTTGTTTCTTTACGGCTGGCAGGCAGGCGAGGGGGAACAGGGAAGGTGCCTGCCAGGAGGGCTCAGGGTGGAGTTTCTTACTCACCTCCCCGAGCCACCTCCAGCGAAACCTGTCGAGCAGTTTCCCCACCGGTGCCAGGGCGGGAGGAGGAAACGCACCTCAACCGCCCCAGATGATGATGATGATGATGATGATGACGGCTGGAAACAAAACAAAACAAAAAAAAAAAAAAGAAAAGAAAAACCGCCCCGTCAGTGCGAAGGCAGCCTGGAAAAACTGGTCGTGTCAGGGGCGAGGGCTGCATTCCTGGCTGCCGCGGCAGGGGACGGCTCATCACCGCGAGGGACCGCGCGGCTATAAAAGCTCCCGCACGGGCATCCGCGGCAGAGGGGATCCCGCCCCGGGCTCGGCTCTCCTGCGGAGAAACACCTTTTTTTTTTTTTTTTTTTTTTATTATTTTTATTTTTTAAATTTTTTTTTATTGTTCTTGGTAGGGTTCTTTTTACTTCTTTCTTTTTTTAATTTATTTAATTTTTTTTATTATTTTTTTTTTTTTTAAAGAAAGCTTGTTGCCTTCCAGCTTGCCCAAGCCAAGCCGGGGGGGATGCTCGTGGGACGGTGGCCCAGGAGTAAGTGGCGGCGCTGAGCGGGCCGGGCAAGGGGATGGTGGGTGGGGGGACCACAAGGCGGTCTCCCCGCATCGCCGGGGTCGCGCATGGTTTTGTCTCGTTCCCCAGGTTCGCCGTGGCGAGAGGAAGAGCCAAGCCCCCGGGGCTAGGAGCGAGATGGAGAGAGACCCCCCTTCCCCCTCCCCGACCCCCCATCCCCGCTCTCTCCTCAGCCTCCTTGGTGCAGTGGTTCTTAACAGTTCAACAGTTCTCTATCATAATTGTGAAATGTTTAGGACCACTTGACCAGCGAGGCCCGGGCATCGCGAAGGAAGAGCCAGCCCCTCCATCTCCCCCCCGCCCCAGGAGCCGGGGGCGCCCATCGCCTCGCCTCGGGGCGGGGAAGGTGGGAGCAGCCCGGGGGCAGCGCCCCCCGTCCCACCGCGGCTCCGGCTCGGCGGGGCGGAAAGAGTTAATCCCGCTGCAAGCGCTTAAAAAGTTTTGTGTGCGCCGGGGGCACCGGGGAGTTTGATATCTCGGAACAGGTAGGATGGACTCTGCGGTCAGCCGGCTCTGCTCGGCTGCTCTACGGGCGTTCTCTCCATTGTTCCCCAAAGATTAAAAAAAAAAAATCAGATCGTCATCGTCTTTGACTCTCCAGGCCGAAGAAGAGGAGAAGAGGAGGCTTCCTGGAGAAGAGGAGGCTGAGGGGAGACCTCATTGCTCTCTACAACTACCTGAAAGGAGGTTGTGGAGAGGAGGGAGCTGGCCTCTTCTCCCAAGTGACAGGGGACAGGACAAGAGGGAATGGCCTCAAGCTCTGCCAGGGGAGGTTCAGACTGAGCATTAGGAAAAAATCTTTCACAGAAAGGGTCATTGGGCACTGGAACAGGCTGCCCAGGGAGGTGGTTGATTCCCCATTCCTGGAGGTGTTTAAGGCACGGGTGGATGAGGTGCTGAGGGGCATGGTTTGGTGATTGATGGGAATGGTTGGACTCAATGATCCGGTGGGTCTTTTCCAACCTGGTGATTTTATGATTCTGTGATTCTAATTCTTCCAGAGGCTTCCCACCCCTAATATGTGCAACATGTAGTCAGTGACAGCACTTTATTTTTGACAGTGGAAACTTGGTGAGCTTGCCCGTGTGTTTGTTTTAAACATACACGTGGTGCCCTTTGAGCACCCTTTTATTTAGGGCAGCGTAGCCTTCGTGCTGTGCTCTTTTATGCTCTGTTTTCTATGTATACGCTTCCTGCAGGCAGTTAAAGGATTATCCAGACTTTCTGTCCTACCTTCATCAGAATTACCTTAGTGGTTTTATACTTTTAAGACTTGCGTCGATGGCTTGTTTTGAAGGTCTGTGGACTTAATCAAATTGGATGGACCTTAGTGAAAACTCTGGATCTTTCAAAATACAGCTGAAGAATTTTGAGATTTTAAAAAGAGAAGGGAATAAAAGCTGGAAACAGCAATTCTGCCAACAATTTATTTTTCTTGTGAAAGAGTAGCTTTGTAAATGAGAAGTTCTTCCTCCTTTGTGCTCATTCTCATCTTTACCCCAAGTATTGAATGGATCTAGAAATGTGTTAGGTTTCTTTTTTCCTTTTATTTTCTTTTAATTTGCATCTAAATAAAACAAACAGATCAATTCATAAAATGGAATTTTACTTCTTTATATTTGACCAAGGAAACTTAGTAAACTTGCCTGTGTGTATGTTTTAAATGTTAAAAACTAACAAGGTATGTGTATTCTCACCATCACTTCCGTGATATTGTGTTTACTTCAAAAATATTCCATCTGGCATGAACTCAAGGTGCACGAGTATATTTGCAGGTGATTCTGGCCTCACTGAAGTAAAGAAGAGTTCTGATGTTGCTGGCAGTCGAGCTGTGGTCTTCAGAAGAAGAGCTTCCAGGAGAAGCTGGAAATATTTGAAGAGTAGGCAAGCCTGATATGTAAAAATACTTCTTGGGGACAGCCTAGGAGAAGCATGATTTTTACCTACTGCTGTAACTCAGAACAAGTTAGGCAAGGTTAATTACAGCATAATAGGGTTTAATTTAGCTGGGAATGAGGGTATGGTGGCTACTAGCAGCGTTTCTCAAACTGCAAGGCTGGCCTCCTTAGGCAAGCTTACACAAGCCCAAAGCAAATGGAAAAACACACTTTGTCTGGGACTTGGCAAAAGTAGAATCCACAGTCTGTTACTGAGGATTCCTCATTTGCCAAAATTGAAATGTTCTGCCACTTAAGGGTCTGATGATTCAATACCTTTCTGTCTGGGTTCTAATATATGGCGCTCATTATCACAGTTTCTGCGCACCTCCCAAATATTTAAAAAGAAATAACACTAGTGATCTGCACACACAGTTCTCATTAATTTCAGTGGGTGTTGTGAATATTTAAACAGAGCAGAGCCCTGAAGAGCTGAAAATAGACTTGCAAAAACACACTCTGGGTTAGATGCGCGGCTGGCTTGAATCAGCACAACCCTGATAACTTGAGTGGAGTTACTGATTTACACCAGGTGGGATTTGACCCAGTGTTTTTCTCTCCTGCCCCATCTCCAGCTGATACCTCTGATCCTCTCAGCTGGTTGTACCCAAGCTGCCCGCTGGCTTTGGTGGGAATATGAACTGTGCAAAGCAGATTCCTGTTTCCAGGGAATCCTCTGTGCTTTTAGTAGTATAGCTCAAAATGATTTAAGTGGCTTTTCCTGTGTTTCAGTGCGGTGTGGCCTCAACATATTTGAATAAAACCCTGTCTGACAGGGGTAAGAAGAGTTCTGTTTTCTTAAGGATAGCATCAGTCATTCTGGAAGAGCAAACCTGTGGGAGAGGTTCTGCCTACACAACAAAAAAACCTTAATGGTCTTGTACTGGGTTGTCCATGTCAAGACAAACCTCCACTGATTACTTACAGAAACCGGTGCTTTATTGTGATCCATGGCTAAAACTGGGGAGCATCACAACATTGCTGGAACATATCTTTTATGTGTGTTTCGCTCTTTGACATTTTAAAGGTATGGAATCAGGTTGATTTCTAACCATTGTTTTTCTTCCCTTAGACTGGTGAACTCCTGATGACAAGCTTGTAGCTTTCATAAGCTTGGCAGTAAACCATGTGGATGAACTAACAAACAAACAAAAATCCCCAACAAATACGCAGTGAAAACCTCTGGGCAAAGAGCCCTTCCTTGTGATATTGTCTAAGCTAAGCAAAAGCCTGAGGGGATGAAGGGAGAAGACTGTCCTGCCAAGCTCAGTAAAATGTTGCCCTGCAGTTGCAGAGCATGTCTTTAGTGCTTACTATTAGCATCTCAGACAATATTCCAGTTTATCACTGGAATCTCAACCTTTGGATAATAACATGTAATTTTCTTTACTCCCTTTTAAAATGAATAGCAAAGACATTATGGCCAGATTGGAAGCATAGGTGGATTCTGGTTCTAGACTAACCCCTGGACTATGAAGGCATTTCTCATAGTCTGCTCTGCCCAAGAACAGGAAGCAGAAGCACATTCCTTCTTCCTCGCCCTGTTCTGTAGGCTGCTTAATGCTTTGGCAGCATCTGGTAGTTTCAGTATACACACAAATATATTGGATGAGATGCTGATTGGTCAGAGATTCAGGTGGCAACACCTAGTAAAGTATGCATTCAAATTCTTGTTTGAATTAAGAAAGGCGTGTTTCAGGTTGCTCGCTCTTTGTCATCCACTAAGTAATGCACCTCTGCATGGGAGCAATCTAGACACTGGTGCTTCTCAGCTATTGAGTAATGCCATAATCAGGGCATCCTAGGTATTGTACTTGGACATTGTACTCAGACATCATATTTAGGTTCTCGGACAAGGCGGTTGTGTCCCCAGGAGTACCAGTAAAAAGATCTTTTAGTAAAAGCTAATACCACCCCCCCTATTTGTAGACATTAGTAGTCAGCATTCACAGAGGATTCACGCTTAGCTTCTGGGATGGTACTTGCAATGTTCATGGAATAATTTCTATGCTGAGAGACTTTGAGCATCAGAAATTCTTAGGCCTGATCTGACCATCTGTTTTATTGACCTTGGCTGAGAAGTCTCACACACTGCTGGCAGCTTCCAATCCCTTAGACATGAATTAGTGACCATACTTGCAGCCCACATAAACAGGCATATTGTCTTCCAATTCTGTGTAGCTATACCTGCTTACCCTAACTGAGGCACAGACCTTGAAATTTCTCTCTGAAAGTGATTTTGTGCTCAAAACCAATGATAGAGAATGCAGATAATTTTTGAAAAACACATTTTTCAAGTACAGTTAATTGTCCATATCAGCAGTAACAGAATCCCTGAGATAAATGGGGTAGGAAAGTCTGTGCTTGATTACAATGAAGGTATGATTTCTTTGCTAGCTTGTTCACTTCTTCGACAAAAAAATTATCTGACAACCTGTGATTTTAGAACTTGCACGGCTTTAATTTTAAAGGTGTTCATAGTATCCAGCAATTTATACTGGCTGTGGTGATCATCTCACTAAAAAGCTTTTGGTCTATCTCTGTCTGATACAAGGACCAGTGATTTACATCTCCCTTTAGCTTATGTAGTTTCATGTCATTTTTTGATGGTCTTAGACAAAGCCAGCTCTCAGATAAAGTTTTTTTTATTGGTATCTACAAATAGCAGTGAAGAGAGTGCCTTTTGAAAGCACTAATTCCTACAAGCGTGTCCAGCAAGTTTGTTGCGTGTGCTGTCTGAGATTAATTCTTTCCCTCCAGTTTTTGTGACAAATTTGAGTCCCAGGGTGTAGGGTGGAGCAATATTTGAAGCTGGAGTAGTGTCTTGCCAATTTACCTTTTATTCGACATTTGGGTATGATTGAACCGAAAAACACTGAATATCTAGTCGCCTGAACTAACTTTATGATTAGTGTAGACATTTGGCTATTCTCAGGTGTGATTTGTGTCATCATCTTAAAATGGATGACTGAAGTAAGTGAAGCTAATTCTGCCCTAAAAGTACCTGTTTCCCTTAGTTTACTAGGAAATGTGGCAACATCACTAAATCACCCACAAGACTTATACATTGTGGACTATGTCCTGATAGACACCAACCTGAAGATGAGTTACCAATGTGCCCTCATGGTCAAGAAAGGCCAGTGATATCCTGGGGTGCATTAAGACGAAGTGTGGCCAGCACAGGTCGAGGGAGATTATCCTCCCCCTCTACAATGCCCTAGTGAGGCTCCATCTGGAGTATTGTGTCCAGTTCTGGGCTCTCCAGGTAAAGAAGACAAGGAACTACTGGAGAGAGTCCAGTGGAGGGCCACAAAGATGATGAGGGGACTGGACCATCTCTCTTATAAGGAGAGGCTGATAGATCTGGGTCTGTTTAGCCTGGAGAAGACAAGACTGAGAGGGGACCTTATCAATGCTTATAAAAATCTAAAGGATGAATGTGAAGAGGATGAGGCCTGACTATTTCTGGTGTTGCCTAATGGCAGGGCAAGGGGCACAAACCGGAACACAAGAAGTTCCACCTGAATAGGAGGAAAACTTCTTTATTGTGAGGTGGTTGGAGCACTGGAACAGGTTGCTCAGAGAGGTTGTGGAATCTCCTTCTCTGGAGATATTCAAAACCTATCTGGACGTGTTCCTGTGCAGCCTGCTCTAGATGAACCTGCTTTAGCAGCAGAGTTGGACTGGATCATTTCCAGAGGTGCTTTCCAACCCCAACCATTCTGTGATACCATGACTCAAACCCCCTTGAGAGTTTCCCTGCAGTCTTAGTCCAATACAAACCCTCCAGCCATATAAAGCTGCAAGGCTCCATTGGTTAGATCTATGTTGTCTATCCACTTCAATGTTTATGTGAATCACCTTTTTTTTTTGCTTCCCGGAGTGCAATGAGAAGCAGTTTTTAGAACAACAGGCACTAAAATTAGAAATAACTCAGTGACACTTTTATAGTAGCTGTATGCAGGAGTACTTGTTCCGTAGTAGTTTAACCTTCACAGTATCGTAAACCAGATGTAGAGCTCTTTTTGGTGTCAAGACGAAATAAATTTGTAATAACATTTAGTTAACACATTTCATGAGTCTTGCACAGAGCTATTTTTGCCAGTAGCTTTTTTCCTGACTCTGTAAGAAATCAGGAATGGGAGAACTGGCTTCAAAGCCAAAGCCCTAGCTGTTTTTTCAAGTATGGGTTTTCCTTTGGTTATTTTTTTCCCAGGAACATTGTGCATAGTTGATTTGGATTAATACCCAAACTGTAGTATATTTGGCTTCTTTTCATTTTAAGCAATTTAATCTGTTGTAGTGAATGTCACCTTTTCTGAGTCTTGCAGCATAGCCAACCTTATGAACCTATTTGATATCGATGGTTCATTAATTGTTCTGATACTTTCATCGTAAGTCCCTTGTTAGCTGATTTTGTTTCTTCTTCGCTTTTTTGTTAGATGTTTTTACCCCAAGGCTTCAGCTTCAGGATTCATGTAATTTAAGGATAACTAAGAAGCTTTATTGAAGATGGTTCCTAGCTCTCATTGTGGCAGAAAAATTTGAAATAGTAATCTGACAACACAGAAATGCTCAGAAACTGGTAAACAAATGGAATCAAAGCCATTTTTGCTCTCGTGATCTTTGTTATAGGGTGGGGATGAATGATTCATTATGTCCTCTTTTTTTTCCCTTCATTTTCTTAATGCTTGGAATTAGCAGTACTGCATTGTAATAAGCCTCTAAAGATGTTCTCTATTAATATTATGACACCCAAGCAGAAAGCCAAATCTTTTCTCTTTCACATGGGCTTAAAACCAGGAAAACACCAGTTATTTGTGTACACTGATGGAACAGAATAAACAAACAGAAAATACTAAAACCGCTATAATGACCTGTGCATTTGTCATTTCAAGTAAAACTAGTGATTCCCAATCCCAAATGCTGTCTGGCCCAGCTTGTGTTTTGCTGATCTTATTACCAGGTCAGAAGGCTTGTGAAGCTGTATTGGTAAATGTTAAAAATCCATTTGGTGAGCTGTTAAGAAAGGCAGTTTAAATTCTGGCAGCAAGAGATCTAGAAGGAGGTTCCCCGGTTGCCTCTGTTGCTCCAGGGCAGAATTATTAAGCACTTAGCTCCAGGCAAGGGATGATTTGGAGTATGAAGAAGTGGCTCTTGGCACCATAGTCTTTCAGAGTCTTGAGCTTCCTCTTACACGTTTCCTCTCAGAATAAGCAGCTTCCTGTGGAGGACGCCAATGTTTGTGGATCAAGTTCCCAGGCACCTGTTTCCCCCATTGGTGGACTGGGATCTAAAAGGTGATTTAGAATTAGAAGGAGAAAGTCTGACGGGATTTTTATTCCAACATGTTTCTTGCACTCTCATTGCAGCCTGTATGTAAACTTGCCTCATCAGACCATGCTCACACTCACGCAGCTTGACATGGACTCAGCAAAGTTGTGCAGGTTTCTTCAGGGACCACAGTTGGCTTCATACCTCAGCAGCACATTGACAAATACTAAAGGTCAAAGTGGTGGCATCCCAGGCTCCCTCTAATCAGATGCAGATGTAAAATTGTAAAAGGCAGTTTTGTGCTCATGTCAAATTAAAGAATAGTGTTTTGTTGTTTTCAAAATTTTTAAGCCCAGAAGAGGGTATTCACATGACACTAATTTTAGATGGCACGTGTGAGAGGCTTATCTTCCCAGACATCTCCAAAGGGAGGACAGGGGACTGCAGTGAGGTTCCTGGACAGAATCCCCTTTGCTGTAGAGGGTGTGTAGGAGACAGGCTTAAATCAAATGCACCTCAGGAGGCAGTGTGTATGCCTTCCATTGGGATAAGCTAGTTCCCTCTCTTGCATAACACAGATAATAGGATGTCCCTGGAATATTTATGGTTTGGAGTGGAACACTTCTTTTACAAAGACATGTGGTCCAATTGAAAAAAATAAGGCATTCTTCCAGACTCTCTAAAATAAACAGGAGATCCATCACATATAATAATGTTGTTCACATCTTCCCTCCCTATTTTTCTTTCCCTAGTAAATACAAACATATTTTTCCTGGCTCTTCTTATGCATTCCATTTTGTAATAAGGGTTTAAAGAAAAACAGGGTGACCACACTACTTTAAAAACAGGCACTGGTTTTTTGTGTTTGTGCAGGCTGTGTATTAAGTATCTAATATCCCAGCAGAGGCTAGCATCTTTCAGAGTCATGCCTTTCTAGCTCTAAAGCCTAAGCTTAGCTCCCAAATCCATATTTAGACTTAATTGTAAGTGGTTTAGAAGGCCAATATGTAAGATACTGCATCTTTCAGCCTGTCAGCATCCAGGAATATGGGCATTGCCATTGTTTGCTTGCTGTCCAATACTTGTCACATTTGAGCTGATGTCAGTCTGAACTCACCCGGCTGTGATTTCAAATGCTCTTTAGTGATATTAATACTATAGTGATCAGTGAACAGTGTTTCTATCACAGAAGTTTCAGCCTATGTATATAGCTCCATGAAGCCATGGGTTGTTATCACTTTATTGTTCAGTAAAAACAAATACTGAATGTGTTTGCATAAAACTGTATTTTTTGGACAGAAAGAGAGATAACTACCCTAGCTTCAGGTGGCTTCCTACTGAGAGCAAATATTAACAGTCATCCATGTACCATGAATTCCAGAAAGACCATAGATTAAGACTGTAGTTAGCTTTTTATGTAATGTCTCTTGAGAATTTTTGTGACTATAATAATAATAATAAAAAAGTTGTGAATCTTCCTTTAAGACCTGACTTTTCAGCACAGCTAAGCACTGTACAAGATACATCCTTTATTGCTGGCAGCAACTGCTCTGTCCTGGGACAAAAGGTCATTCAGAGTCATAAGGAGACACCTCTAGGACCTGCATACCATATGCCACATTTGGCTACACCAGCATTAACATAACTGAGGCGGTTAAGAAAAAATAACACTGTCAGCTGACATAACTGTAATGGTAAACCCTCCACTCCTGTGTCCCTCCTCCCCATGTGTGAGATTTTATTTTAAAACAAAGGCAAAGGGACACTTGCTTGGTGGCAGCATGTGCCATGTCACCCTATGTGTCCAAGCTGTAGAGAGTACAGAACTGTTGCTAAGCCTAGTGACTTAGCTCTATCACTGGGGTGCTTTCAATCATGACTTTTGAATCACTGGTGTTGACAAAATGGAAACTATCATCTTTGCAAAGATAGGTTCAAGCAATATAACTGAAGACTTTTCTACTGGTGTCACCATCCCTATAGCTGTGACTTTGACTTCTGAGTGGCTAGGCGTCTGGGGTTAGCATGTGTGACCTTGTATAAACTGCAGTTATTCTTGACCGTGTGCTGGAAACTGAGCAAGATTTATTAAGGAGCAGAAAATAATAGGCTATTGTGGGGGCAGAAGAGCTGCTGTGTTGCCAGAGAAGCTGGAGTAGAGAAATGGTGGCTTGGTGGTGGGTGGATGGGATATCTCACTGTGGGATCGGCATGGTGAGAAACTGGCCTAGGAAATCAGCCAACCAATGTGTTTATTGTGCTGTGCAAAGATTACACTTCTGGGTGGGTTTGATAAAAGAGGTGAGTTGAAATGAAAGCAAGAAGGGGGCGGGTACCTGGTGGGGGGAGGAGAAGGATTAGGTTGGGTGTGTTAGGAAAAAGGTAGAAAAAACAATGTCTTAGGTACTTGTTTTACTTTGAGATCTTTTTCAATGAAGTTTTGACCCCTTACCTCTCTCCCAATGAGGCATCTGCCTCTATGTGGGAATGCTACTTTTTCTGGCCTTTTCTTAGCCTTCTCTTATCTTCTATGTCTCCTTCTCTCTTCCTTCTCGTCTTCTTTCATTATCATGGATCTTCTTCCTGACTGCATTTCCAAACTGACTTCCTCCAGTCCCATGTGCCAGAAGGATCATCAGAGGAGAAAGTAACCTTTGTTGCTCAAAGCTTTTGCTAGGTTTTCCAGGTAAGTCCCTGTTAAGGTTTAGCTAGTAGTATCAGTGAACCAGGGAGATTGCCTCTTCCTGTTATTGCTTTAATCTACTGAAGATGACATTTCTGAATTCTTTCCTCCTCCACTGGAAACAAACTTTTTCTTTGTTTGAATGATAAATTTGCATCTGGTATGTGATGGACTGTTTTGTCTTCATGTGTTCAGCAGAGCTGGCAGAATACTTCTCAGCTATGCAAGCAAAGCAGGTAAAATTTCCTACGCTGGAAAATAAATAAGGGGATGGGCCAGGTGTCTTCTGCAATTAGAAGGAAAAACATTGGGGGAAAGACTCTGGCAAAACATTGGGGGAAAGACTCTGGCTTGGTGTTCTTACTGTTGTTGGGGAGATGTGAGAGAGGAGGAGAGTATGAAAGAATCAGAGACATTCCTGTTTTTCCACAGCAGGGGCTGTAGCTTCCAGACTGAATTTCTAGAGCTCTGGCAGAGGGAATAAAGGCACTGGTGCTCATGGTCATTTTGCTATGTCTGATTGTCTGTTGCTGTAGACAACTGCTTACTCTGGCAATAGCTGGAGCTGGTCTTGCTCTTCATTTCCTCCGTTTGTTGCCTGCTGGCTTGGAATGGCCTGGAGATACAAATACAAAAACATTGGTAAGTCCACAGGAGCCTCATGTACCAGTAAAAGTATTTGTATGTTGAAAATGGGTACAAGTGGGTACAGAGGGAGTGCTTTTCCAGTGTGGTGAACGATTTGTAGTTTTCAGTGTCATATTATGCAAGAACTTGTCATCACTTTTTGTGTCATAGGCTCTCCAGCAATGTTTTCCATTTGCAAAACCAACGCTCTCACACTCTCTTTCTGCCTTGTTTCACAGAAAACTGCATTAGTTCTCCTTTGCCTTCTCAAGCTGTTGGTGCCCTGACATGGGCTCAAGTCTTCATCCTTTCTATCCTAGGACAGCGAATAAACAATATACAGCCAAACTTCAGCACAAAAGTTGAATAACTCGAAAAAGGTTTTCTGAAGAAAAATTGATGAATTGATTAATCTAGTCACTTGATTTTAAAACTTCCTTTATAAAGCAGGACAGGGCAGGAGTGCAGGAAAGAATGAAAGCAGACCATTGATGGTCCTCTGATTAGTTTTTTTATTCTAATGCATGTTTTATTGGGAATCTTTCTAAGGCATGGCTAAATTCCAGCAGCTGCCATGCAGGTATTCCCTGGTCCATTCGACTTCAGGCTTTCTTGGCTGCCACCATTTCTTTGGTGCCTCACTTAACTCTGGAGTTGAGGTTGTGAGAGCCATCCCTGCAGCTGCGGAGCAGGGAAAGGTGCCGGGTTTCCAGGGCCGTTCCTGGCCGAGCAGTGCCATCTGCTGAGAGTGGGAAGCACAGACGGTGCAGTGCTGTGCGGCGGCAGGACTCCGGGCGCCTCAGGCAAGGCTGCTGCTTGAAGGCTGATAAATACCCTTTGGTTTGTTTACTTGAGGTTTGGGATTCAAGCTTCTCTGGTGTACTTCTCAGGATTACCAGTATTTTTCAATCAAGAAGCTTCTGCTTGTTGCTACGAGTGAAATCTGCTCTGAGGAGTCACTAGCCTGCCGAAAAATAATCACCTGCTCTCTTCTTTGTCTCTTACTGACAAAGCAGCCCATTTTAGTTGAATTATATATTTTTTTTTCTTTCCATTCAAGCATGTTTAGATATTGAATGTAGAAAATCGAATCTTTCTGCTTGGTTGAAGGATTAATAAGGCACTCGGCTTTGGCTGAGGCAGTAAGAAAAATGCATTCAAGATCCAATGCGGTGAAGGTCTTACTTGTCCAGTAAGACAAGTCAGTGGATGAGCTTATAGGATATACAAGAGGAAGCAACACCAAGCTCCCTGGAGTCTATTTGCTGACTTTATTCCTTACTATATGATCTTTGTTGGGTAAGGCGGGACAGGAACAGGGATCTGTATTTCCAAGGCTGTGCTTGCTATGTTCTCAAGTCATAGAAACTGTGAATGCTTTAGCTGTGTGTGGCCAGCAAGGCTGAATCTTTCTGCTGCAACTTCTTGGATATTTTAATGTTTCTTGTGTTACTATTTTACCTTTGATGAAAATACATTTATGTAGAACTTTACATTTGCTTTTTAAACTAGTCATCATAAAGCAGAGTCTCCCTGGGAACACCTCCATGTACACTGTAATGGGGACACAGAAGAACTATTTGATGAAGGCTAGAAGCCTGGCTGGTTTGCTATCTCTTTCTTTGCCCTACAGCATGCATGAAATCTACCCTACGTCATGCTTGATGTCCAGGGCACTTGCAGCCCCGTGAGAGGGTTTCCCCGCCAGCTGGAGTGACTCTGCTAACACAAGGAGGAGGAAGAAGAGGATGTTGAGTTAATCCCAGTTTGTGCCCATGCGGTGAAGATTTGCCTGTGGCATCTTTTGGACCGTGCTGGGCAGCATGCGGCTGCTACCTTGTTTAAAGCGCAGGTGATTTTGTTCTCTTCTCACGCTGTTTGTGTAGGTTTGGCAACGCAAACCTGCCACTGGAGAGAGTAGAACGGTCCCCGGAGCACTCCATCCTGTGGGAGCTCCGCCAGGGGAGATTTAGGCTGGACATTAGGAAAAAATTTTTCACAGAAAGTGTCATTGGGCACTGGAACAGGCTTCCCAGGGAGGTGGTTGAGTCACCTTCCCTGGAGGTGTTTAAGGCACGGGTGGACGAGGTGCTAAGGGGCATGGTTTAGTGTTTGATAGGAATGGTTGGACTCGATGATCCGGTGGGTCTCTTCCAACCTGGTTATTCTATGATTCTATGATCCCTTGCAGCCCATGGGATCCCTCTATCAGGACAAAAAAGAGGAAAGCGCACACCCCTCAGCTGCTGCCAGAAGCTCTTTTCCAAACAAAACATCAGCTCCACTGGCATTTTGAGGCCGGCCCGGCACCTGCCCGCGGGTCCCGTGTCTCCGCAGCCGCCGCGGGGCGGAGGGAGCAGGCTGGAGCGGGGCCGCTGTCCAGGGTGCTGAACCGCCGCTCCCCGCAGCAGCCGCTGGGCGGAGGGCCCGGCCTGGAGCAGGGGACGCTGTCCGAGGTGCCGAACCGCTCTCTGTGTCCCTGCACCGAGGGAGAAGGTGGTTCCAACCAGGCTTGGATAAAGTAATCCTCACTCCCACCACCACCTTTAAAAATCATCCAACCAATTTTTTTCTCTCTCTCTCTTTTTTTTTTTTTTTCCCTTTTTGTCACTTTCTACAGGCTGCTGCTCAAATGCACCTGAGCAGAGCTCATTGAAATAGTGTTAGAAGTACAGATCTATAGTGCAAGGAAGACACTAATGCGTCCAGGTAGGTATGTTTCACTGACGAGATGGTAGCTAGGGCTGAGCATAAGAAGAACCTAGTGAGGGTTAAACTGGCACGATTAGGGCATGACAAGAAATTAAACAGGAGACCGTGGACTGCCTACTGTCTCTCTTTATGACTTGCAAATTAGAATGGAAATTAAAAAGCTTGAACACAGAGATCCCCACGCCTCCCAGACACGGACAACTGAGCAAAAGATTATCTGCAACTGTCTTTCATTAAGTGGTGTCAGGCTTTCCTTCCCCTGACCTTCACCAGTTGTTTACAGGAGGGCTTTCGATCTCCCTTTGGAGAGAAGGGTCACAAAGAGGCAAGGGACCAAGCCAGAGCTGAGATCAGCTCTGAGCTGCCAAGCCCAGGCAGAGACAGGAGAGCTCTTGCATTGAGCTGTATTACCCAGCCCTCCCTTACAAGGCAGGTCATGACCTGGGGCTTGGTTAAGCCCCTGCTTTGCTCCAGCCCTGTGAAATCCACTCTGTGGTCTGAATTGCCTCAAGCACAGGCAGGACACGGTCTTGGCATGGGAGGGAGCCCTGTTACTGTGGTGGGAACTGAAATGGGGTCCTGCAGGCTGGGCTGGACACTCCAGGACCATAGGAGTGGTGAGGAAGCACCAGTGAAGTGAGCAGTGGTCAGAGCCCCTGTACTGTGAGGGAGAGTCACCCAAGTGCAGAGCTGGAATTGCTGCCTGGAGGCAGGATGGAGTTGTCCAGCCTGGCTCACCTTGGGGTCAGAGAAGAAATCTGTCTCTCAAAGGGTGAATTTGGCCACTCTTCTCCATGTGTCCTTTCTGGCCCTTCTGGTGCAGACACATCCCACCGCAGAGCACCCAAGGAGCTGGCATCTTGCCTCTTGCAGCCCTCTTGGAGCTGGCGACTGGAAGAGAGCTGGAGGATTTTCCAGGTGCCTCCCTGACCCCAGGGGTGGCCCAGGTGGCTGCTCCAGCCCTGCAGTTTCACCCGCGCACCCCAGGTCTCTGGGGTGAACACAAACCCATCTGTGTGTCAAGATGTGCGGGGGGGGGGGGGGGGATGGGGGCGAGGGAGAGGCTGTGTTTACTTTTTGCTCCAGTTTCACTGATACGATCATTATTTTCTTTACAGTTTGCAAAGGCTGAAGTTTCCCTTGATGGTCTCAACTGCCTGCCCCGCAAATCAATTAAAAACCCAACGCTGGCAACCGGGCCTGATCAAAATAATGGAGAAGCCACACAGCAAACAAAAAAAACAAACAAACAAGCAAACCCCAAACAAGCAGGCGCCCCCGCGGCTCCCAGGGTGCCCCCCCAACAGTGCAGCCCAGTGTGGGGAGCACCTGGGAACGCCTTGAAACCAGCTCCACTTTATCCCTCCCCATCGGTGCCTCCTGCCCCCGGGGCTCCTGCATGGGACAGGGAGAGGGAGGGTCCTGCTGAACCCTGGGATTCTGTGTCCCTCCCCTCTGAGGTTTGGGCTGGCTTTGAAATGGAACGTGCTTGCCTCCTCTGGCTTCACTCCCAGCCCGCTCTACCGTCTATCACTTTAAAGGACCACTAATTTATTGTGTTTTCCTAATTATGTTTTATTTAGCTATTTGGTGCTCCAGTGTCTAGGGCTAATCTTGCTCTGCTTTCCTTTCTCTCCCTCTCCCTCTTCCCTTGCTTTGATGTCCTTTTGCATATTATACAAACAAGATCAAAAGCTACTTTTACCACCTCCGCCCACCTCACACAATATTTGTTATAGGAGAAAGTGTGTTATGGATTGAAAGGCTGCCTTGTGAGAGACAGATACTACCTAGCTCACACCAAGTGGGGGTGGGCAGGGGGACGTGGGTGAGAGACACAACACCAAGTACATGAACTTTAAAGTGAGCCCTATTACCACGTTATTTAAAGGTCTGATCGTGTCAGGTACAATACTGAAGAAAAATGTTATGTCGGACAAAATGCTTATATTTTCCTGTGGTATTAATGAGAAGCTTGCCCTGGGCTATTTCACCATCTCAGAGGGCAGCAGATGCGAAGAGTCCTTGGGGAGTAGATCTTTGAAATTTCATCAGCATTCATGGGTGACCTAGCCTTTTCAAACACAATGATAGACACGATAAATCATCTTTACAACGAATTCTAATTATCCTTTATATGGCCAGGTTGCTTCTCAAAAAGCAGAAATCTAACACTTTTCCATATTGCTTCCAGATTTTGGTGAGGGTGTCAAAAGTCTTGTGCCATCCTTCTTCCCCACTGCAGACTGCATCGCATGACATTAGCCCTAAACCCATGAGTGTGCAGGAGTCAAACTACTCTATTAAGTTACATGCTTGCCTGTATTGAACTAAATTTAATTCCTTCCCTCCCTTACCCAATGAAATTATGTGGCGTGGTGTAAGATAGGATTAGAAGTATATCATTATAGCAATTAATACTATAATGCCTCCATGATTAGTGTGCTACATTGAATTTCATGGATTTTTGCTCACTGTTGCCTAGATTTCCCTTGGGTCCTCTAGACCAAACCATTGTATTCTTAGTAAATTAAATGTGAAATCACAGCAATATACTTAATAAACCCACTATCACCTGTATGGTATATTAACAAAGAATTCCAACACAACCTGTGCATCATCACCTTGCAGCCTGGGGTGCACACACTGGGAAGGCCTTTTTCCCCAGAGGAGATGGCAGCTGGCTGCTGTGTCCCTGCTCTCCTCCCCAACCTTTTCCCCTCTTGCAGAGCAGGTCCAGGGGAGCTGGGCTGTGGGAGCCCATCACTGCTCAGCCAAAAGCAGGGCACGGGAGGTGGTGGTGTAGAGTTAGGCTTTTGGCTTGCAGACGGAATGCTTCGCTCCATGGTTATTTATGGAAGGGAATGCATTGCAATGCAATAACACGCCCCCCACCCCCCCCCATCCCTGCTTGGGGACTTGGATGAAATCCCCAGCCCCTTGCCTCCTCCTCCTCTCACCCAGGGAGGTTCAAGCCTCCCGCATCTCCCCTCGAGGAGGGAGGGAGGTCTTTAAAGTGGAGCCCGTTTGAAGTGCCCCTGATGGAAATGGGGTTATTTCAGAGGTACAGTAATGGCTGTCTGGTTATCTACAGCCTGGGCTCTGTGGCGGGGAGATAAGGTATTTATTAAGAGACCCATTTTAATGCTTGGGGATCGCTTTCAGAGGGCCCAAGAAAAATGGAGTTTATCTAGTCTATTATTATGTACAGTCCCCCCGTTGATGTTTTACTTTAGTTTAGACACCATGAATAAGAGCTAATAACTTTCCCTTCGGCTTGTTTATCGGCAAGACACCTGAGGGCAGTGAGGTGGGGAGATATTTGCTTTAATAGGGTTGATTGAAAAGAGACTTTCCAGGATTAGGGGTGAGGTTGGGGTTGCCCAGGGACCCTCAGTGCCTGACACTCAGGGCATATTTTAGACCCAGACCTTTCTAGAGTCCTTGCTAAGAGCCTACGAAGAGGAGCAAACTGTGGCGGGGAAGGGGCATCTGGTGAGCTGGTGGTGGTCCGCAGACAGGGAAGAGCCAGGCTGTCCTTGGGGCCAGAAAAGTGTGGTTTGACTGGTTAAACTTGGGTTGGGCGGAAGACTGGGGGGATGGGAACAAATGATTCAGGCCTTCTCCACAGTGTCTCCAGCCTGGCCATGCTTGTCTCTGCCCTTCCAAGCCTCTTTCCCCAGTGCATGGGAAATTACATTTGTTGCTTTGGGTTTTGGTGGTGGGCACAGTTTTACCTGCTGCTGAGCACCTGAGATGAGGGCCTCAGTGGGACACTCTTTACCTGGACAGCTGATGTCCATACCACCATTCTGCTTGAATTGCATTTCTTTCTGCCCTCCACTTCACTCTTCTCTTTCCATCCCCCCTCGGTAGTGTGGCATCTTCCAGGCATGGTTATCTTCTGGGACAGAGGCATGTCTCTGCTGTGCAGGGGAAGGTGGTGGAGCACAGGAGAGAGTGCATGAGGAGTGGTGCACAGCAAGGCAGGAAGCTGGGATAGGATTGGTGGGGGTGAGAGGAGGTTCAGGCTGGACATTAAGAAAAAAATTTTTCACGGGAACGGTCATTGGGCACTGGAACAGGCTGCCCAGGGAGGTGGTTGAGTCACCTTCCCTGGAGGTGTTTAAGGGATGGGTGCATGAGGTGCTGAGGGACATGGTTTAGTGATTGATAGGAATGGTTGGACTCGATGATCCAGTGGGTCTTTTTCAACCTAGTGATTCTATGATTCTATAAGGTGGTACAGAGGCTGGATCCCTGTGAGTTCCATTCACAGATGGGTTCAGGGCACAGCTGGCAGATCTCTGGTCTGAGATGCCTTCATTAGGATGGGAGACGACAAGGAGATCAAACAAATCCTTGCCCTCCTGCTGTAAGCATTTCACCATTTCCCTCCCTCTTCCCTCCATCTCTGCATCCCTCCTGTGCCTGCCCATGGCAGCTAGATTCCACCTCCATCATACACTTCTCGTGTTTAACAGGCACGCTCCTCATTAGCGGGAAGCCCAGAACAGGTGATCCAGTAAATTCTGAGTAAAAAGAAAATTTGGTGTCATATTATGGATATAGAAACTTCTTCCCTTCCCTCTCCCCGGAGCGCGGGGTGGAGTGGCGGGTGTTCTCCCCCGTGGACCTGGCCTAAACTGATTAGTCAACACACTTTGATCGCGGGGAAAATGCTCATGTCAGGGGGCGAGTTATTTGTTTATCGGGAAATACACGGGGAAGGATTAACGCTCTGCCCCGACGGGAGGGGCCGCGCCCCGGCGGAGACCCCGGTGCGAGCGCTCAGCGCCGGCCTCGGGGCCGGGGCACGCGTGGGGCTGCCGGAGAGGCAGCCTGCGGAACAGCCCCCTTCTCCCCGGGAGCTTTTCAAAGGAGTGAAAGGCCAGATCCCTTCCGGAAAGAGCTTCACTTCTGGTTCCCTAGACTTTCTTCCTCTCTTTTTTTTTTCCCCCCTTTCCTTCCCTTTTTTCCCCCTGCTTTTTTCCCTTCCTCTTTCTTTCCTCCGTTTTTTCTCCTCCTTTTTTTTGTCTCATTCTTCTTCCCTCTCCCTGCTTTAATTTTTTCTTTCTTTTTTTCCTATTCTTCTTCCCCTCTCCTCCTTCTCCTCTCCTCCTCCTCCTCCTCCTCCTCCTCCTCCTCCTCCTCCTCCTCCTCCTCCTCCTCCTCCTCCTCCTCCCTCTCCCTCTTCTCCTCCTTCTCCTTCTCCTTCTCCTTCTCCTTCTCCTTCTCCTTCTCCTTCTCCTTCTCCATCTTCTCCATCTCCTCCTCCTTCTCCTTCTCCTCCATCTTCTCCTCCTTCTCCTTCTCCTTCTCCTTCTCCTTCTCCTTCTCCTTCTCCATCTTCTCCTCCTTCTTCTTCTCCCTGTCTGTCTCCTCCTTCTTCTCCCTGTCTGTCTCCTCCTTCTTCTCCCTCTCTGTCTCCTTCTCCTTCTCCCTGTCTGTCTCCTCCTCCTCCTCCTCCTCCTCCTCCTCCTTCTCCTTCTCCTTCTCCTTCTCCTTCTCCTTCTCCTTCTCCTTCTCTTTCTCCTTCTCCTTCTCCCTCTCCTCCTCCTCCTCCTCCTCCTCCTCCTCCTCCTCCTCCTTCTCCTCCCTCTCCCTCTCCCTCTCCCTCTCCCTCTCCCTCTCCCTCTCCCTCTCCTCCTCCTCCTCCTCCTTCTCCTTCTCCTTCTCCTTCTCCTCCCTCTCCTCTCCTCCCTCTCCCTCTCCCTCTCCTTCTCCTCCTCCTCCTCCTCCTTCTCCTCCCTCTCCTCTCCTCCCTCTCCCTCTCCTTCTCCTCCTCCTTTTCCTCCTCCTTCTCCCTCTCCTTCTTCTCCCTCTCCTTCTCCGTCTCCACCTCCTCCTCCTTCTCCTTCTCCTCCTCCTTCTCCCCTCCTCCCTTCTTCTTTCCCCCTTTCCTTATTTTCTTTCTTTTTTCTTCTCCTACTTCTTCTTTTTTTCCCTGGTGCGTGTCTTTTCCCCCCTCCTAAAGTGACTTCACCGGCAGCTTTTCCCCCGTCGCGCTCACCCCGGAGGAGGAGGAGGAGGAGAAGGAGGAGTGAACGAACACCCAGAGCCCACCGAGCGGGGCACCGAGCGCAGCCCGCGTTGGCCGGGGGGAGGCAGGAGGCTGATGGCCGGCGGCGGGGGAGCAGGGCGCTGCCGGCCCCGCGCCCCCAGCGCAGCGGCGGCCCCGGGACCCTGAGCCGGGCTCGCTGCTCCGGCGAGCTGCGCCGGAGAGAGGGGATAAAACGGGAGGGAGAGCGGCGGAGAGACGCAGAGAGAGGCTGGTGGGTCCGCCCGGCGGCTGGCTCCCTCACCCCGGCAGATGGAGGAGTAACTCACTCGAGTCTGGATTTTTTTTTTTTTTCTTCTTCTCTTCCCCCCCCCCCCCCCTCTTTTTTAAGGGGTGGGAGGTATTCGCTATTTTATCCCTTTATTTTTTTTTTTCCCTGTGTGTGTGTGTATACAAACACATCGCCTCCGCTCAGGGAGCCGGATATTCCAACCCCAAACTATGGCTTTTCAAAAATCGCCCGATGCCTCCAACGCCACGAGGAAAAACCCCAGCTTCCTGGAGATAGGAGCCTTGTGCTTAGACTCCGAGATCATCTTCGGCTTCACCAGTCACCTCCTGCGGAGGAAAGCCAAGGTGAGGGGACCTCGCTCCAGCCCCAGGGGATGGGGGTCAGAGGGGGACATCGCCGGGGGGGGGGGTGGGGGGGAGCGGGGAGGGGGGAGGCTGCTGCTTGCCCTGTCCCGGACGGGCTCCTGAAAAGGGTCTGGAAAACTTGCTGGTGGGAAGTTGTCTGCGGCGGCTCCGGGGAAGGGTTTCAGCACCACGAACAGTCCTGGCGGCCCCGCCGAGCGGCGCCGGGGGCGCATCCCCGGGGCACCCCGTCTTCAACCCGGCTGGAGGGACTCCCTGTCCCGCTGTTTCCAGGAGGGTTTGGGTTTTTTTGGGTTTTTTTTTTGGGTTTTTTTTTTTTTAAGGAGAAAAATAGGTATCTCAGCCCAGCAGCGCGGCTCCCTCAGCCCCAGAGCCGGCCGGGGGTGCACAACCCTTTACCCCCCGCCCCGTCCAACCTTCCAGCCTGAGACTTGGGGGAGCGGGGATGGGGTCGCAGCTCTTATTTGGGAATATGGCATTTCGGGGCAAGTTCGCGGACAGCTGCAGAGCCCCGAGCAGGCGAGAGGAAGGAGCCGGGGTGCCTGTGCCAGCCCCGCTTCCCCGCTCGCCCCGGCAAGGAGCACACGGCAGCCCTTGTGCGGCGGTCTCGCTTCTTCTCCCGTCTCCTCCTTTCTCTTCCCTTACTTAAACTTTTCCCAGGCTCCAGACAGGCGGTCCGGGGCCCCTCAGGGCTTTGCCGGGGCACCAGCCTTCCCGCAGGGCACGAACCCATCTAGGGGGGTTGTCAGACAGGTGCTCGAGGCAGTTCAAGCGGCCGGGGAAGGTGCCTCTTAGAGGGATGGATTTTTTTTTTTTTCCCCCTATATATATATTTTGGTTTTTTTTTCCCCCTCTTTGTGCTCGGCGCTGCTCACCTCGCCGCAGACCCCACCCCACGGCTCGGTGCCACCAGCCCGCAGAGGGGACAGGGACGGGAGGGGAGGCGACAGCTCCTCGTTCGCCACCGTCGAGGGAAAAGCCGCCCCCGCCGCTGCCTCCCGGCTCGACCCGCCGCTCCCCGCCGGCTGCGGGCTCCGTCGCGGGTGGCCCGGGGGGGGGATCCCGTCGGCAGGTGGCGCTCCGGCCACAGGGACGGCGGCCGCGCTCCGCACCGCCCGGGCGCGTCCCGGCTCGGGGCAGGAACGACAGACAGACGCGAGTATTCGTCTCTCTGGGGGCAGGAGGGGAAAAAACCAAACAAAAAAAAAAACCCCCCCCACCCCCCCCCAAAAAAAAGAAAACAACCAACCAAAAGAAAAAAATCGCAACCCTACAAAAAAAAAAGTGCTAAATATACGAGCCGGAGCGGCAGCCAAGTAGACAATTAGCTGCGAACGTTAATTTCTCCATCTGTCAGGTCAATTTTCGCGTGTAGGAACATCCCAGCGCGCCTGCCGAGCGGCTGGGGATCTGTGCCCCGCGGCACTTGCGCGTCTGCCCGCGGAGGGGGGCTCCGGTCCTCCCCCCCCCTACCCCGCACAACAGCACCGGAGGGGGGGCCAAGAGGCACCCGCGGCCCCCGTTTGCAGCTCGGCAGCGGGACCGGCCCCCCCCCACCCCAGCCTGGCCCTTTTCTCCCCACTCCCGAGGAACTTGGGTGTTTGAGTGTGAAGAAGACGCCAGTTTGGGAATATCCCGTAGGGTCACTATGAAAAAGCATCCTCCAAACATCAACCCCAACCCGTCTGGGCCGAGCCGCCTCCGCCACGCTTATCCCACCCCCCCACCCCGCCCAGCCCCTCCTTCCCCTGCCCTCCGAGCACTTTTCCAGCTTTTCTTTTTAATTATTACTCGACGTGCTCCCGTGCTCCGTCCGGGTCCTTCCCCGCACCACCGTGGGGAGCTCACTCCGCCTCCCTCTCCCAACCCAAACTTCACTCCCTCCTCAACATGGGAGGCAACATCACCTAGCGCGGCGGCCCGGGCGGCGGGGGAACCGGCGAGATCCCAGTTGCAGCCCCGCTCCCCGCCCGGCGATGGGCGCCCCGGGGCCCCGGGCACCGCGCTGACCCCCCCGCTGCCATGGCCGGCGGGAGGGGGCTGGGGCCGGAGCCGCGGGTAAGTTGCTACAGCGCTCCTCCCCGCCTTTATTTATTTATTTTCTTTAACTTTGTTTTCTTTTTAAACTTTTAATTTTTTTTAATTTTTATTTTTAAAAAAAATTTAATTTTTTAAATTTTTTTTTTTTTAAAAAAATATTTCCTCCGGGGCGGGAACCGCGTCGCCTCCGCGGTGCTGAGCTCTCCTTTCTCCGCAGGCGGCGGAGGGGAGCGCGTCGAGGGAGCTCTCCCCGCGGAAGAGACCGCCGGCCGCCGAGGAGGAGCGCTGCGCCAGCCGCCCGCCGCCCGAGGGAGCGGGGGCCGGCGCGGAGCCGCGGCCCGGGGAGCGGGCACCGGCCGGGGGCTGGTGCCGGAGCTGCCAGGCGCAGCTGGCCGAGCTGAGGAGGCAGGCGGTGCGGCTGGCGGCCGGGGGATGCCCCCCCAACGCCCCGCCGGTAAGAGCCCCCCGGGGTCGGGGAGGGGTGTGAGGGGATGCGGGAGCCCGGGCGGCAGCCCCAGAGCGACCGCAGAGCCAGCCCGGTCCGACTCGGGAGGGTTCTTCACGAGTTCAAGGATTTTCCGTCCCGCGGTGGGGCTAGGGGGTGGGGTACTTTTATCAAAAAGCGAAACCCTCTGTTACAGTTACCGGCTGCCAGAAACGGTTAAAAAACAAGGATAGCGACTTGGGCAGGAGGAGAGGTGGTGCGGGAGCCGCTCCCGGAGCCCCCCGACCCCGTCCCGCTCCCTTTCGGGGATGCCGGGGATTCGCAGCGCCTTCATCCTTCCCACGAGAAGCCGCCGGGGCCAGCGGGTTCGGCTCCTCCTTCTGAGGAGCCTTTAAAGCGCAGCTGAAACCCACGCACTCGCGTTTGCGGCGCTAGAGGAAAGTTGGAGCGGGCTGGTGTCGCTGTGCGTGCTCGAGGTGCCTTGCTGGCTGACGGGCTCGTTCCTGCCCCTGGTGTCACCTGGACAAGCCAAGGCTGGGGCATTTTCCTCCAGTTTGTGCCTCGCGATGCCCCTTCGTACCTGGTAGTGAGTGCAGAAAGCGCATGAGCAGGGCACAGGTTTTCTTTAACACGTGTGCAGCTTTATTCGTATGTGTTGTAATTGCATGCCCATTTTTTTTTTCTGTTTGTTTTCTGTATATCAGAGGTCTTTATCACTGTTGTACTCCCTCCTTTAGTGATTTCTCCTTTATAGAATCATAGAATCACCAGGTTGGAAAAGACCCACTGGATCGAGTCCAACCATTCCTATCAAACACTAAACCATGTCCCTCAGCACCTTGTCCACCAGTCCCTTAAACACCTCCAGGAAAGGTGACTCAACCCCCTCCCTGGGCAGCCTGTTCCAGTGCCCAATGACCCTTTCTGTAAAGAATTTTTTCCTAACGTCTAGCCTAAACCTCCCCTGGTGGAGCTTGAGGCCATTCTCTCTCGTCCTGTCCCCTGTCACTTGGGAGAAGAGGCCAGCACCCTCCTCTCTACAACCTCCTTTCGGGTAGTTGTAGAGAGCAATGAGGTCTCCCCTCAACCTCCTCTTCTCCAGGCTAAACAACCCCAGCTCTCTCAGCCGTTCCTCATAAGGCCTGTTCTCCTTTATGATTTAGTGTTTTTCCTTTGGAGAAACAATACTTCTAAAGCACGACACAGGTGAAAAAATACACACTCTTGATATGGAGTCCTGCCCAGGCACCTGAAGAAGAGTTCCCAAGGATTAGCTGACAAGGCAAGATGCGACAGAAGACCCTGAGATTCTGTTCCAGCCCACACAAAACCTGTGTTAGGTTTTTGATAACATTTGGAAGTAATGTATTGTTTTCTAAACAATGCTTATCTGGATGTTTGCAAGAATAGGGGGGAGGGTCTGAAGAGGAAGCCAAACCCTACTGACCTTCATTTTCATTCAAAGAGTTCCTGTATGATCTACAGAATTCCCATTGAATCTAAATATAGTTTTGTTTGGAAGTGCATTGTGGAGCAGTGTCCGAATGCGCAGCAAGGTTTGTGTTTTCAGGCCAGATCCAAACCCCTTTGAAATCAACAGGAGTTGACTTGCTAGGTTTGAAACAAGCTCTTTTTTCTGTGGTGTAAAAGGTCACGTATCTTATCTCATTTTATTCAGGACTGCTGGATCTTTTGTTTTCTAGGTTGCTGCGAATAGTGGGAAGAAGTTTAATTTGCCCTTGTGAAGCGTGTGTAATAGGCTACTTCAGCGAGGAGTACATAAAACCCTGTTCCCTGTTCGGGGTGGGCCTCTGCTGTAAAGAATAGTGTCCTATCTATGGGAGGATCTCCGTCATGGGAAAAAAAGCTGCTGGTGTGGGAGAGTCAGGGGGCTGTGGCCAGGTGTTAGGTGAGGAGACCTGTGAGCAAAGGCCTGTTTGTGTGGTCTCGTTCCTGTAAGTCTCAGGAGACTTCCTTGATAAGCACTTGATGATGGGTAAATTAATCCCCCCCCTTTTTTTTTGCAGGGTTTCAAAGCATGCCTAGGAATGTAATAAAATAGTGGCCATCACAGTGTCAGAACCTCGACAGACCTGATATCAGGTTAACAGATACCTGGAGTTTATTTATTGAGTAGCATGCAGTACAGTTAGATGTTTAAAACTTTCAAGAAAAACACGTGAGACCTCTAGCCTAATTGCAAACTCAAAACCCCCACCAATCCTGGTGCAGCGAGCAGCTTCTCAGGAAGGAAGATGCAATAAACAGCGCTACTTACTGCCTTCTGAGTGTGAAGTAGGTTAGCGGGAGATAACAGTCAGGGGTTCAGCTACTCAGCTGCTGTGAATTGGCCTTGCAGTGGGAATCTGATGCAATATGCTGGCAGGTTGAGCACTGTATAATGTTTGTGCCAGAAAGGCAGCTTGCCTCCCCCCTTTTTCTTTTCTAGTTTAATTATATAACAAGACATCTGAAAAAACAGCTCCTCTCGATGAGAGTTTCATGCCCATACAATAAAAGTCCAAAGAGTTTCTTATGAGCTCTTCTAATGCACTGTCAAACCAAGCAGCTACTGGATAAGTAAACACCAGAAGGCTACTGCTTGGAGCATGCTGCTCTCAAAGGATTTACCTCCTTTGCCATAATAATTAAGACATCTTTCAGCACAGATTCAGAAAGATTTCCACACCTGGTTGAAAACCCTTTGGAAAGGTGGGCGAGTGCCTCAGAGATGAAAGAAGGGCTAGTTTCCTGCTGTTGATATCTTTCCTGATGAAAGAGAGAAGGTGTATTCTCATGCGTGGGGCAGCTGAGGGGGGATTGAATTCACATTAGAATAAAAAGCCAGCCTAGTGTTTGCAGTCTGCAGGGATAACAAATCTAATTGTTTTTGAGGGCTATGATTCATACAGTTTATGTGTTGCTGTCCTTTCAATTAGGCTTATTTAAAATATTTAAATAATATAAAGTTTTGGTGCTCAGATGATGTGTGTTGATTACAGAACACTGTTAGTTGTTTGTGTCTCTTTAAAGTCCTCTAAATCTCTTTGGGGAGCTGATAAAAAGATATACCTCTCTGCTTATGTTAATACTCTTTTAACAATTCTCCCAAGTACAAGATTTACTGCACCCTACGCTGTCAATTCCATTCTTTTTACTGCTGCTGCCTTTACAGTTTGCCTCCACAGTGAGGCCTGTGTGTGAATCAAAATGTGACTTTCATCAAGCAAATATGGATGTGAGCAAAGTTGAATCTAAAATTATTTCAGATTGGCATTTTGGGATTGCAGTATCAGCAGCAGTTGCTGGACCACGTACTGAACTAGTGGAGGGATTTAAAAAAAAAAAAAAGGTGCCTTGGTTTATCCCTAATTAAAAGTTTTGTATGTGCCTTGCAGGCTGTGTTCCTAGGGAGCCCGTAATGGGATACAGGATCTCCTACCTCCAGGGTTCTGGCTGGAGTGGAGAGCAGGTGGTTGTGCCTGGAAGTTGTTGCTGTTGGCAGCTGTGGGGCAATCCACAGGAAATGAGTTGGTGGTCTCTGTCTCACTCCCAGTTGGCAAATAGCCTTGTCACAAAACCACCACAACAATTACTGCTAATTGGCATCACTGTTGGCAGTTTCACAGGAGAGGCTGAGGACAGAATGGGGATGTAGATTAAATTAGTAATAATAATAATACTTAGCACCTAAAATCTTCACAGTGCTTCACAAATGCTACTTAATTAATTTGCATGATGCCCTGTTCTGTAAGCTCAAATGAGCTGTCCTTTCTAAGGAGGTGTATGTTAGAGTGTGGTGTGTGTCTCTGAAAGGAAGGGGACAGGTAGCGACTGTCCAACATGAGAGATGTGCTCCTGTAGCTGTATTGCTGGAAGTAAATTCTATGCTCCCTCTAGGGCAGGCAATAGCCTTAAGGATACAGAGCTATTATAAAATGCTTTTAGCTAATCCCTTAGGAGCAGAGGAAGAAAGGGCTTCTGGTGTGAGGAATGCGTGCACTGATACAACTACATCCACAGAAGAGTTTTATACTGGCATGAACATCTTGGTTACAGAGGAGTAATAATCATACACAGTTATACTAGAATAAGAGGGTTTTTGTTTTTTTCTATCAGTACTGAAAGGAGGCCAAGGCCAGCGGAAATTCACTTTGGAAGCGGTTAGCTTTGAGGATTGTATTTCTTGCAGCACAGGGATTCAGATGCCCTGTTTCACCTGTCCCCATCCACACTTCACCCCTGGCACCTGAAGTCTGAACAGTTTGTGTTGTACCTACTGCCAATGCAGGCAGGTGTCAGAAGCAGCGTTAGAGGGGGCAGAAACATGATTATTTTATTGTATCTTGAGTTTGACCACGTTCTTGCTGTCCCTGTTGCATTATCTGCACTGCGTGTTACATGAGGCACACCACCAAACAGCTTCCAGGGAGCCTAAGGGACAAAGGAGCATGGGTAGGCTCTTAATTTCTGGTGGAGTGGACAGTGCTTTTCCTCATATACCTAAAAAAACCTGTACTCCCAGCTGACCTGGTAAGCTGTGGCTGGGTAGAGAGGCACACTGCCAACCCTGGTCTGCAGGGAGTCTTGGGTGACCAGGACAGGTCATACCTTTCATTACTAACAAACCATGAATCATTTGAGGGAGCTAAGCAAGCCCTAGCTTGCTGCATCCTCAGCAGGGCTCTGTGTTACACCAGCTAGAATTGGAGGATGCCTGTCTTCTCCAGAAAAAAAGGGGAGGGTAGCAGTAGCTTTAGACAGACTGCTTGCACTGATGTGTCTCAGCTGTGCAGATGCCAGGCAGTGCTGCTGGATTGAGCTGCCACCACACCCGCTTCTGATCAAAGTCATCATCACTTAGTACACCTGTATGTGCTGTTGTTTGCATCACCTGAAGGGGAGACGAAGAACAAAGTTTTGGGAAGAGCATGCTCTTTCCTGTGGATTTCTCCTGTATGCTAAATAACCCCCACATGTGTCCACCAGCAGCAGAGCTAAGGAAGGATGGTTTGGTAGGATGGATGCTTTGCTCTTCTTATCCCTCATTAATCTCAGCTGTTCCCTCCTTGTCCTTAATGATTCGATAAGAAGCAGCACCTTCTCTGCATCTGCACACAGACTGTTTGGGTGACAGTAAGCTAATACTTGGACGTTTGGCTTCTGCCAAACAATTAATAATGGGTGTGTCCTGCCAAACTTCTCTCATGGCTAGTTTGAGGAAGTTGTAGGAACTTGCTCTCTCCTTTGATAGGTTCCAAAGCTGTTAAGGAGGCCTAGCAGCAAGGAGGAGAGAAAGAAGGGCAATGTGGCAGTTCTCATTGCTTTGGAAAACTAGGCCAAGAGGACAGATATGGGATTGAGGACTGCTTTTGATGCAGGAAGGCAAGGTACACTTTGTTATTCTCACCTTGGTCCCTTCCAACCCAAACCATTCTATGGTACAGCAGGACTAGTAGCAAGGAGAGCTCACATGATCCCTGGCAGTTGGTACCCATCTCCTCGTTGCTGTGCACACTGTTGGGTGCTTCAGGAGCTTGCACTGCACGCAGGAGCCTGGGAGATGCCTCTGTGTCCTTAGAGTTTGTCTGCAAGTTTTTTCTTTCTTGAAAGAGCAAGGGTTCTGGGCACGTGGGAACCTCTTGTGACATTTGAGGTGCACGCGGGAACCTCTTGTGACATTTGAGGTGCACGTAGAGTAGGTAAAATCTTTTAGGAACAGCTCCTGACTTTTTGTGGAGTTTTTCTTCACGTGCCCATTGTTTTCTATTCATGTGTCAGCCCTATCTGCTGAGTGGCACAGTCACCTGGAATTTGAGAGTCCTGGGGATGAAGCTGCAGAGTCTTGGATAAGTTTGGGGCTCTCTGTTACTGAGGGGCTGGTTTTTTTTCTTTTCATAGGAGGCCTTTCTGCAACTGGGTTGATGTGGGTAAGGGGAATTGAGTGGGACAACTGTGTCTTTTACAGATTGCTTTCTAGAGGAATCCAGTTTTCAGGGCTCTTTCCAAGTACTAAATGCACTTTAAAATGTTCTGTGTTTAACATTTCAAAAACACATAACTGGAAAAGTAATGTCTTAGTTAATAAATATGAAACTACAGGGCATTTTTTGAGATGCACATTTAATATTTAATTTTGTGAGAGAGACTCTTGTAGAGACTTGGCTGTGGAGTGCTTCAGGCTATGAGCTCAGATGTGGATTTCAGGTACATGTGCAGTCTAATAATGGGGTTAGTGACAACACTGTGTCAAATGTGTTGACATGAGCAGTTCCCTTGTTTCAGTCAGTGCAGTAGTCTCCATATTATATGATAGGCTGCGGAAAGTAATTGTAATGAGTTTGCTTTAGACATTTAGGATTTTCAAGTATGCCCTTTTGAAATACAGGTGAGCAGGATTATCTTGCAGTTCAGATGCCAGAGGCAAGAGACCCTCTCCCTGGAGGATTTGAAGTGGGGGAGTGGGGATTGTGCCATTAGCTGAAGGTACTGTGGTCTCCCGGGTCGCTGAGCGTAATTAGTATTGCTCTGTCTCTCTCTGTATCTAATTCCTTCAGCACCCTGCCCTATTAGGGAAAAGGGAGGAAACACATAAACCATTTCAAAATCCCAGGGGGTGGAAAAGAGCATCTGCTCCTAACATCTGAGGTTACTTTGAACCTGTTGAAATATGTAGTAGCTGCTTTATTGTTTTTGCCAAGAGTTTCCACCTACAGTGATTCCCAACCTCTAACTTGTTAATAGCAAGGTTGTAGGAGGGAGCAGTCATCCTCCTCTTCCCTGAGCAGCTGATAGTGGCTGCTGCTGTGGGCCTGGCTGTGTAGGGTATCGGAGCAAGGATGGCTGGAACCACTAAGAGGTGTTTCTTTCCCAAGACCAGGATTGCCCACCATGTACACAGGTGCTGCGTGGGTCTCCTGGGTGGGTCTGAATCCTTTTTTCACCCCAGTGAGGATGCTGATCTAGGGAAGAGCCAGTTAGTTCCTAGGTTTTTAGCTGGCTGATGAACATTTTGTCCTGAAAAGTGAGTGGAGATTTTCCTTCACTCTGGCTAGAGGAGGGGAATCTCTCTGGAAATGCGTGCATATCTACATGTCTTTTGGAAAAATTCTCCACGACAATGCTGTTGCCTTTCTCAGAATTGCACTACCTTCAGGAACTACATCTATTCAGATATTGCTGACAGTAATTATGGCAGGCAGCTATCTATTTGGGAGTGTTGTATTCTAATTTTTAATTTTTTGTTTATTTACTGGAAATTGGTGGGATTTAATCTGTCTGCATTTGTCTCCACGTCGTCTGCCTTCAGATCTGCAGCACTGGAATAACTAATATTCATGTGTCCAGTGTATCCCCAAAGGAAGGCATCTTCAGGAAGGCAGGAGTCTTGTCACCATCACTCTTGATCAGGAACAGGCTGATTTCTTTTACAAGGGTCTACTAATTTTGTATAGTCTTTCATATGAGTGGCTTATGGAAAGAGTCATGCCTCCTGCTGCTCTTTTTAATAGGAGGAATTGGGTCCCGTTGCAGGGATGCAAGACCTGAATTTAATCCTTAGATTTGTCATTGTCTCTGTGAATTTGGACAAGCTGCTCAACACCGATGAGTCTGATTTCTTCTTTGCCCAGCAGAGTGAAAAAGCTTCCATCTTTTGCTCATTTTGGCATTGAGCATCATTGACTGCTGTTCTTAGTAGACTTGACCATTCCTGTACTATATATAACAAGGAAGAATATATAATAACACAGAGACTTAGAAAACAGCACATTCTGTGACTTGCAGCTGGATTTACAGGTCTGGTGTTGGGGAGGTGGTTGTGGAGCTGAGGTCTCTGCAAAAGTAGAAACAGCAAGCAAAGCCAAGGACTTCAGATGAAGTGAAGATAGTAACAGACAGTCCTGAAAATCTGCCAGTCCACCAGGAGACGAGTGGTGAGGCTGTGGAAGGGGACTGAAGGTGCTCAGGAGGAGTGGAGCTTGATTAAGTAGCAGGTATCAGATCAGCTTAGGGAGCATAAGTTAGAGCTGTGCTGATGCTATCTAAAAGGGGTTTATCTGCATTCTGTGCTGTGCCTCCCTATGATGAAACTAGAAATTTGTCTTGTGGAAATGGGGTGTGGCCTGGTAAATTGGAAACTCTTCAGTGATTTCAGTCCTTCACACTGTTGTTGAAGTTTATACCAAAGTGTATTACTTCTTAGTCTTTCATGAAACATCTTCCATGTTTTATTTTTAAACAGAGAAAAAGGAAAATTTTGTAGAGGAACCTAAGAACAAAGTTTCAAATGATTATTTCAAGCAGGGGTGGTGGCAGGGTTACGTCGCTTTGCAGGAGCAATGCGTTCTTCTCTAGGATAAGTTAAAGTGAATGTAAACTTTTGGTGTATAGTTCTTTGGGCTGAGTGCTTTGAAGCTGCATGAGCTTTTAAGACATAGCTGGCAGATGTTCATGTTGGAGAAAGGTGGATATATTTATACTAGTTAAACATTCTATTTTAGGCAGCATAATGCCATTGTTGCATGTTTGTTTTATCACTAAGAATCTGACTGTAGTATGCATCACCCTAATGTAATGAATCAGCAAAATCTCAGCAGTTGCTCACAAAAAGAAGTGCTTAGGTGCACACAATTATCCTTCTTTCTGAGTCAAGCCTTAAAATCAGTCTTTGATCAGCGTTCCTGGAGTTTGGCAGGCTGCTCTGAGTTTCAGCTGGGGCTGGGCTGGCATTACCATACATCAATAATTGTGCAGAATTGATTGGAACACCAGACAGCTGTGGGAAAATGATCAATTTTCATTTAGCTCTTAGCAAATCTTCCCCTAATGTTGCTCAGGGATTTTACACTGCTTGGTGAATGGGATGGGAAGCCTTCTGTACAAAACTGAAATGTGATACTTGGGGCTAGGCTGGGCATTGACTGGCTTTCAGCATTAACTGTGAAAGTGAAGCATTAGTCCTAGTTCTCACAGCATTCAAAAGATTATGTTTAAAATGTTTCCTGTTTTACCACAACATACAATTTGTTATAGCATGGTTTGTGTCGCTGTTGGTGTGTATATATCGATCAGTGCTGACTATACTGTAAATGGGCAGTGCCTGGCTTTGTGTTTTAAGTCATTTGGGAAGTTAGATGTACTCAGTTTGTATTGTACTCCTTTTTTATTGCCTTGTGTTGTTTTCATTGTATTGTGTGTTGTAGCATGTATTTACTCCTTTTGGCATTGTTGTAATTCTGCTGGACTTCAGAGTACAGCAGTACAGCTTTGTCTGTAGCTTTATCAAGTAGACTGTTTTTGCAGAAGTTGCCTGCTGCTTTTCCATCTTATATGGCACTGAGCAGTTCAGAGCTGGTGGCTGTGTCCAGGGTACATCATGCATCTCTCAGCAGAATGTTACGGTTGAGTGGTTTTGAGAAAGTGGTACTGCTGGGGTGGTTGATGTTAATGGCACGGTACTTTATTGGTGATACACATCTGATTCCCACCCCCAGACAGGGAACCCAGAGCTGTTGTCATCCCCAGACTACAGAGTATCTTGACGGACTCTCTGGGATGGGGCAGTTTCAACAACTGTTGGAAATAACATGCAAGTGGCATGTATGATGAAGAAATCTGGCTGTCCCTGTTTCAGTTGCTTTACTGCTTTTGGGTCATCTGTAGAGGCTCTGTACTGCTTGATGTGGAGTGGCAAAAGCCTTCTGTTCTCTCCTTGGTAGTTGTTTAGTCCTCTTTGAGTGCCTCAGGACAAAACACGTCAGCATTGTGGCAGACACTCTCTTTAAATTCAAATTGTCGAGTGTGGAGTGTAAAACCAACTGCTTATATTTACTGTCCAACAGCAGCCAGGCTCTAGAGACCAATGCCACAGTTCCCAGGAGGGTTAAGTGTCCAAGAGCCAAACCTTAAAATGTGCTGAGTGCTTTGTCTCTGGAGTGCTTTGTAGATGTTGGTGTGGAACTGGCTCAGAAGCCAAAACAACTTCCAGGCCTAGGTGACCAGATCACCAGCCTGGACTGGGAACATCCCATATAGTCAGTTTTGCGAAAGGAAACAGTTTTCAGCTGCAATAAACAGTCAGCAAAAGTTGGACAGATCTTTCCTCTGTTCAGCAGGGGAAGCTTGACTAATGATGCCAGGGCACCTGATGTCCAAGTGATCAAAGACAGGGTAGGGAGATTGTTGAGTAAGATAATCCCCGGCACCCAAGGCAAGGAGGATTTTGCTTCCCCTGTGGTGAGCATGCTTAGGACAAGGGTAAAGAACATGCCAGCCTCTCCTAGCGTTGGATTGTGTGTTGTTTTGTGGGGGTTTTTTTTTGGTTTTTGCCTGACCTGGGTATTATTTGAGAAGTGTTAGCCATGTTGTGATAATGCATCAGTTTTGTGTGGAACTGTTGTGTACGTGTGTATTTGTATAGTGACCTGGCTGCTCCACCTGTGAGAATGAGTAATAGAGAGGAAATTTTAGTTGAATCTCTGATGTGAACATCTCATAATCCCCTCATGTGTGGCCTAATGCTGAGGGCATTGTAAGGAAGAGAGGTGTTCCCATACCACTGCCTGGCCCTGGGCCATCTGGTCCCAAGGAAACAGTCATTAGTGATGAGAAATGAATTTAGTCTATGAAATTTGGCCTTTGAAGGATGGAGGAGAAGCACAAATGTCTTTGCCGCTGTCATTTCTAGGTAATGCTGGTGCTACTTTTCTGGTTGTTGAGCAGGACTACTTTGTTCCAAATATCTCTATTAGAAGAAATGCCTTAGCTTTAGTATGAACTATGGTGCTACAAATCTTTTGTAAGCTATCTTGAAAACTATGCTATGGGTGAAACAGGGGCCAGGATTCTGCCTGTGACTATTTTGCCTGTGGCTTGTAATTAAGTCTAAAGTTAATCCCAGAATTTCCAGTTAAAAAGTTCTGCTGTTAGTGTTGCTTGTATATCTATGAAGGCAGGAGTGAGCTATTTTGTGTCTTTCTCTGAAGATTTTGTTGCAGAAATGTCAAGTACATTTGACATTCCTCCAACAAGCTCTCATAAGGGTAATTTTGTGTGTATGAATGAGTGGCATGGAAACATTGTAAGACATTGTCCTTTTGTGGGTTTTATAAAGAGGAGAGATAGTTGAAGTAATTTATAATATGCACAGAGTCTCAACAGTCTGCTGAGAGAGCTTCTTTCAGCAATTACCTGTAAGAATAAAGTAAAAAGCATTTATTATTGATACTTGCGTTCCGCATACTAAGAAATATTTCTTCTGATATTGTTAATTTTTTATTTGTAGGCTCCAAAGGAGTGTAGAGGAAGACAAACGTGGTTGAGGAAGAAAAATGTATGAGTTAATGCATTAAGTTCACGTATTTTTCTTTTGATGGATTTATGGTTTTTAATTACACCTTCATGTTTTGCATAGGGATCCCTGGGGGCCCCTTCTGAATTTCATGCTTATACTCTTATAAATACAAGGTGCTGTAACCTGCCAACTAGTGTGGTCTTAGTGTTACTTGACTGACCTCTGGTGAAGCTACTTTTTATTCAAGCTTAAAATTTGAGACCTCCACAAAAAGCTACATGTTTAGAAAGATATTTGTGTGATTGAGAGAGTTTCTCAGCCTACTATGTTGTACCTCTGAAACACAGGCTGTGAATGGGTTTCTCTGATGTTTGCAAGGAAGGGTGGACTTTGTGCTCAACCTTTGCCAGTTTGATCATGAGTAGCAACTACCTGACCTCAGCTTATGACCTTACTGGCTCCCTGTGGACTGTTTGGTATTGGGAAGTAGTCATATCTTTGGTAACAAACCTTCAGGAAACTATGACTGGATTTAGGGAAGAGTATTTTCAGCAATATGTTGTCCTGAATCTGGCCGTACATCTCTCTATTTCTGTCTTCAGTTACATACAGCACTGGATTTTCATTTTGTAACAGTTTGCATTGCGGTTCTTTTATTGACAGTGGAATCAAAAAACTATGTTAACAGGTGGAAAATGAAGCCTGTTGGCACTGTGTAGCTTCAGTTGATTTACACCAGTAAAACAGAAGAGGAAGCCAGACTGCAGAACTAGGTCAATGTCTGTATTCTAAATCTGTCTCTCTGTGTAGGTATCATTACCTCTGTCTGCTTTTTTTCCAGCACATCCTCTTCATTTTTCTGTTCAGTGGGAACATAATTACCTGTGTGGGGTAGGGGGAAATAGGGCTGGGATCTGTTTGGTATAACTGAGACATAGTTAATCCAAGAAGCAAACAACCCAGGCCGATAATACTCAAAATTTCCAAAGGAAATTTGCCTTGGGACTGACACTGAGTGTGAATATTCAGCCACAACTTGAGCCCCTTTTCTCAGATTTGTGCTGTATATCCTTTTATTATTCTGGTCATGACTGCTCCTAAGCACATGCAGCTTGAGAGCAAAATAGCTCTGATTTGTGCTGTAGAAATTTAGTTGGGTTTCAGCTTCTTATTGCCAAGCCTTTTGATGACATGAAAGATATGTTATATGCGGGGCTGACTTTTCTGACCCACCCTGAGTTCTTCACTGAGCTTTTTATTGCTGTGGGAGGGCTGGACTCTTGTAGGATTGGGAACAATGAAAAGCATGGAGTAGATAGATAGATGACTGCAGTGCAGAGAAAACACTTGACCCTGGGAAGTGAACACAAGTAAGAACACAAAGGCATTGTTCTCTGAGGTGATATATTGGAAAATCTAAGCTTTTCCGTGCTTTCTTTTTGTAGTTCCCATTTAATTCCCTTTGCTAGTCTAGATTAAATCTGATTTTTAATTCTTCTTGCCGCTGGAGCAATAGCCTTATTTGTCAGTGAAAGCAGTCCAGGGCATCCCCATCTTTCTAAAGGCTGTACTTCCAAGGTGAAAGGTCTGATACAGAAGGCAACTCACTAAGCGTAATGGTAAAGAAGTGGTTCACCTGCATCAATAGGAACGAGCTGAAAAATGTTTATGATTGTTCAACAAGAAAAAATGTAGATCCACTATGTGGAAAAAATCTGCTTCTTTCTGTACCTTGACAGGTTTCTTTAAGTCTCTGCAAAAGCAGACTTAAGGTAATCCTCATTTTACAGAGGAGTTAGTTAACTCGGGAGTCTTGTAGCTCAGCTGAGTACAATACAAGAGTGACATCAGTGAGAGATTAGAGTAAACTGTTATCTTCAAAGACTGTTTACTTAATGGTTGGGGAATCGCTGTGTTTGTAGGTAGAGGTAGGAAATGTCCTCAGGCAAGGAGGAGCTGATAGCATATAACAGAGTAGTAGTGTTTCTCCTCAGTCATCCTTTACATTAATTGTGTGCTAACCCCAGCCTGCTGGCTGCCAGTGTTTTTGTCTACACCACTGGTACCGAGGTCTTTAAGAAATTGCCAGGGTAATTTTGAATGCTAAGCACTGAACCCAAGCAAGTATCCTTGCAGCTTTTGTGTTATTTCTTCCATGACATACCGACTTTGGCCCTGTATGGGGTAATTACATGGACAGTCTGTAGCCTCTGGCTTGTTTTTTCATTGTTTCCCTATATGTATATATTTTTTTTTCCAAATTCCTGTTAATTTTCAGGGGTGATGTGCTTCCCGGGTAGCTTCTGAAAGTGTACCCTGAGCTAGTGTTCCTGTCTGTGGAATGGTGGGGAGGGAAAGGAGAAGGGAGCAGGGTGTGTGGCCCCTCAGTGTTGGGCTATCAGTAGCTTGTCCTGTGGCATGATGTGATGGGTGCGGGGCACAAGTCACCATGCAGCTCTGCTAAGCGCATGTTGGCTCTGCTAGGAAGCACATTCTGTCAGCAGAATGAGTCCTTCTAATAAATGTCTCTATCCAATACCCGAATGGTGTAAGAATTGACTTCTATGAATCCCAGGGCAGTATCGCTTGTATTTTTCGTATGCATATGCATCTATATTTTTTTCTTTAAAATATTGGTTAGAGGTATTAAAAAAAAGCCTCAGAGTTGAGCAGTGTTACCTACCCTTGGATATTTTGGCTATTCCTTGTAATCACATGGAAGACAATATGTAGTTGGTTTGGGTTTTTGGAGGATTCTTGTGCAGGACTTGGATCTTCTCTGTAGAGTTCCTTCTGACAGCATTGAAGTTACTTCTGATCTCCAGTAAAACGGACAATTTGATTTGTAGATTGCTGTGTAAAAGCTGCTGTAAACTTAATTTGGAGCCCACTGGGATACATGTCTGCATGCAAGTGCTTAGCTCTTCCATTTTTTTCTCATGAAAACTTTTCTGTGAAAGTGGTCTTTATAGTCAGTTTGTGTTTCATTGGCACGTTTTATAAAGACAAAGCAGAGATGCAGTGTTCCAGGAAGATGTATTTTTTTTCTCCCACCTGTTTTGTATGCTCATTTGATGTTAAGTCTCTGTTCAATCCCATCCTATGTTCTTAATGACTCTTAGTAAGTGGGAATGCAGGGCTGGAGGAAATCCTGTTTTATATGTTCCTATTCTAGGAGAGCCTCAGAAAGACTAACAATAATGCTGCTTGGTGAGGTAGTGGGTAAACACAGTAAGAAATAAAAATGTGCTTAGTCCTTACTGAAGCAGAAAAATAGCTTATGAATGATGATATTGTTTTTGATATGTGGAGATAATCTGACCCGCTTCAGGCTGCGGATTAAGGCATTAACTATGGAAGCCGAAACAACTTCTCATAAAAAACCTGTCCCTGTGGTTGTAAAGGAGTTGTCAGCAAATGCTAATGAGAAATACAAAGAAGTAGGAGCCCAGTCATAACCAAGCAAAGTCACTTGAAAGGCTTACCTTAACTTCAGTGGTCAGTTAATTCCCACCTGAGTTGGAGGGTTGTGTTGTGCAGCTCAGCACTAGTTCCAGTCAGCGAGGTGGATGGTGCATAGCAAAGCTCTGGTAAAGCCTTGGGTTTGTTCCTGTCCTTGTAGTGGCTCATTCAGGACACTGTGGGAAAGAGAAAATGGGGACATCCCCCAGCTTTTCCTTCCCGTTGCTGAATGAGTTAAGTTTAGAGAGAAGTATTTGTTTTCAAGAAGAACCAGTGTTCTTGTGGGAGGTGAAATTTCTTCATCAAATTCTTGAGGAAGTCGAGGCTGGATTTAATGCTGTTGATCTTGTTCAGTGGATGGACAGCAGGTAGAAATACAAGATGAAATTTTGGTAGCAGTTTTGGTAAACAGTTGACTTTTTTATTTTGAGAATAAAGTGTGAAATGGTGTGATTTATCCATCAGCCAGCTTCCATAGCAGCATGTATGAGTACAGTGAAACATCACAACTCCAGCCTACTCACACTGTCTGTGCAACAGGCTTCCCTAGGGACCTAGGGCAAGTCAGCTAGCATTACGTTCTTAGATGTACTTACCCCATTTAGCATATGCATTTTGCTCAGTGCATCGTTACAGACTACTGAGTTTCAGGCATATACAGCAAGCCTTCCTATTGGTTTTAATTTATATATACACTTCTTTTTATGTGCATTAATCTGGGGTGTATCCTTCATCTGTATTTATAATCTCTCTCTGCCCTGGTGTTTTTGACTGTGAAACAGCAGTTGTCCCATTTCTTTGAGTAAGAAGGCAGAGTCATACTTGTGACATATTGTAAGACCACTTAGAAGATACAAACTTACTTAAGTGCTTTTGATGTATCTTGTTTTGCGTTATTTGATTCCTTAAATGTCAGCCACTCTAAAGCACTCCTAGGATTTTCCTTTTTTATTTGGGAAATGTCAGGTGATGAGAAGGTAGCTAGCTGGTGCGCTGAAAGCATCATTCCCTTAAGAATTTGGTGTATGATGTGTTTAGCTGTAGAGAAAGCCCAGTGAGAGGTGTTCTTTTGTTTTGAATATTTTTTTCTCTCTTCCTCCTAAAAGTTGCCATCTTGCACCGTTGATTTAATGGTGAAGGAACGCTGTGCAATGCCTTTAAGGTAGTGAGAAGGATCTTGTATGTATAATTGTCTGGCACTTGGTTGACCTAAGCTGATGGGTCTATACATAGTCCCAATTCCTGCCAGCCAAAAGAGCGTCTGATGCAGACAGCTGCTGGATGTGTGACGCGTTTCAGTGTGTGGGCATATGCCTTCCTACCTGTTCGGTGGGTGTGGCTACCTCCAGTGCTTTCTGCTCTCCTTCTGTGCTTTTGGAGAGGACAGCCCCACCAGGAGACCTTGTCCTTGGTGGAGGGAGCTCTTGGACCCATGAGGGAGGTAGCTGGGCTGCCTGTAGAGGAGCAAACGATCATGGCTCCCTTATGCAAACAGTGCTTCTTGGTGGAGTATTTAGGGTAAAGGTGTGAAGACATGAATATGCATTGGGCACCACAAACTTTAACTGCCTGGTGGAAAGTGCAAAGGGGAGGTTGCTTGAAGCATCTCCTTCTTCCAGACCCCAATAACTGTGTTATTGGCTCCAGGGTGTAGGGTGGAGGGAAACTATCCATTGATAGCTGCTTTCCAGAAATGCTTGAGATCAGAGTCTAATGCATATATATCACCTCTTGTATATCTTGCTTGTTTCAGGTTATGTTGTGATGGCAGTCCTGATCATTATCTCATATTAATTTTCTAGAGCATGATGTATGTGGATACACCTACTGCACTCAGAGATTTCTCTGCAAGATTAGAGACATGTTTAGGAAATTAGTAATGAGAGAAAAACATGTAATTAAAAATGATATCAGTTTGGAAGCTCATCCATCTTCAGCCAGCTTGCTGGAAGAGAAAAGAGTCTTACACAATGCTCCGTGGTGGGAAAACACATTTGGCTTTCTATATTTTAAATAGGAAGGAACTATTTAAATGACAGACTTACAATAGTAATTAGGGCATTTACTTGGGAGCGTTGGATCACAAATTGTAGCCGCATAATGTCAAGATAACTCAGACTATATAAAGTTAAAACAGATCTCATTATATTTATTTTCTTTTAATGATACCTATAGAAGTTTTTTTAAACTTATTTGCACCCATTATGAGGTAACTGAGTCCTTGTTCTGAAAACAGCACTCATTTTGAGGTAGTCAGGTTTACATATTGACTATAATGTTATGAGGTTGCACACTTAAATCATAGAATAGTTAGGGTTGGAAGGGACCTTAAAGATCATCTAGTTCCAAATCCCCTGCCATGGGCAGGGACATCCAACTGGATCAGGTTACCCAAGGCCCCATCCAACCTAGCCTTGAACACCTCCAGGGATGGGGCAGCCAAAACTTCCCCTGGCAATCTGTTCCATTGTCTCACCACTCTCATGGCGAGGAAATTCTTCCTAATGTCTAGTCTAAATCTGCCCTTCTCCAGTTTTTATCTGTTCCCCCTTGTCCTATCACTACAAGCTTTTCTATATTGTCCCTCTCCAGCTTTCTTGTAGGCTCCTTTCAGGTACTGGAAGGTCACTGTAAGATCTCCTCAGAGCCTTCTCTTCTCCAGGCTAAACAGCCCCAACTCTCTCAGGCTGTCCTCATAGGGAAAATGCTCCAGCCCTCTTATCTTTGTAGCCCTCCTCTGGACCCGTTCAAACAGCTCCATCTCCTTCTTATGTTGAAGATTCCAGAACTGGACACAATACTCCAGATAAGGTCTCACAAAAGAGGAATAGAGGGGCAGAATCACTTCCCTCAACCTGCTGGCCACACTTCTTTTGGTGCAGCCCAGGATACGGTTGGCCTTCTGGGCTGAGAGTGCACAATTTATTTGTTTCCTGAGATATGCAGTTTTATGTGAAATGTCTTAAATTTGAAGCCTGCAACTGAATTTTACCTCTTCATCCCCAATGACCATTATAAAATTGCCATATGCCTAAAAATGTGCTCAACGCAACTGTGATTGTTCAGGATGTGAATTTATTCTCCTTTTAGCATGGGATCCTTAGTTCCGAATAAAATTATTCCTCAGCAACAGGAGAAACACCATTTGGTTGTATATGGGTTGTTATAAAACCAGAATTTTTAAGAATTTCAAACAGTATACATGCTTTATTTGAATTTTATGCCATATTTAATGAACAGTTAACAGTGCCTTGTTGTAATTTCTGTCATGGTATGTCCATATACTCACTTATTATTCTCTTTGGTCTAATGTGCAAACACATAGAAAACGTAAGCAGATGTCAGAGCAATAACCAGGTGTACATCGTAGTACTTTGCAAAGTTTTGATTGCTGCAGGGATGTTTCCTAGTTAATGAAGCTGTTTAAGTGCTTCTGTCTATTGTGTCTGGTTCTGGAGCTTACCTTACATATGGTGTTTGCAGGCTTAGTCTGGCTATTTCATCTAGTGACAGCCTCAGAATAACCAAGCAGAGGGATGTGTTTTTTCAGTTATGATGTCCTTAGCGTAGTTAACAAAACTGCTTAATTGCTTATTGTGTAATTTGACTTTTCTGTAAACTCAAATGCTTTGGAATTGTAAGTTTGACACAGTGAGGAGGTGGGGCTAGACCCTGCTGGGTCTATGGATGTGACCAGTGCATAAATATTTACACTTATTTCCTCTGTAAGCATCCTGGGGTAAGGTCAAGTATGGGCCATGAAAAATGCTTAGAGGGCTGGAGAACCTCTCCAATGAAGAAAGGCTGAGAGTTGGAATTGTTTGGCCTCAAGTAGAGAAGTCTCCAGGGAGACCTTATTGTGGCCTTTCAGAACTTAAACAGAGCTTTATAAGAAGGTGGGGAGAGACTTTTTACCGAGGCCTGTAATGATAGGACAAGAGGTAATGGTTTTAAACTAAAATAGGGTAGATTTAGATTGGATGTGAGGAAGAAATTCCTTACTGTGAGGGTGGTGAGACACTAGCACAGGTTGCCCAGACAAGCTGGGGATGCCCCATCCCTGGAAGCATTCAAGGTCAGGTTGGATGAGGCTTTGAGCAACCTGCTCAAATTAAAGGTGTCCTTACTCATTGGGAGGGGGGTGGGGATGGAGCTAGATGATTTTAAAGTTCCCTTACCATCCAACCTATTCTATAATCTTTGAGTCGCTGATCATGGTGACTGTTGAGTGCTCACCTGTGAGAGATGATGGCTGTTGTCATTTGGGAGGAGGGACAGGGGGTGGAAAGAGTATGGCCAAAATGACTCACCAAAGACCAGTGCTCCTCAGTGGTGCTTGAAGCAGGGAGCCGTTAGGTTGGTGGCCAAGGAAACTTCTTGCTGGGAGCTGGAGGTCAGCAGCTGTGATAGAAGAGTGTGGGCAGCTCCCTGGTGTTCCCAGTTATGCTCACAGATAGAGAGTCAGCCTTCCTGGAGAGGTGAAAGGCGTGGCACAGTCTCTCTTGGCAGTCACTCTGGGGTCTGCATTATTGTGTGTGGAACAGGGAGACGTGAATGCACTCTGAGGACGTCTTCAGTTGTCCTGTGCTTACTGCCCAGAAGCAACTGCATGGTGGGAAAAGATCTTTGGTCCATAGCCTTGTGCGGTGCTGCAGATTTGTACCAAGACCAGACCGTGGAGCAACGACTAGGTCATTTATAAACCATATTATGTATTGATGGAACAATGGGAGAGAAATTTTTTTCCCCAGAAGTTAAATAATTGCTTCCTTGATGAAAGGGCTCAACATCTGGCTGTTGTTTCATGTATTTTGTCATGTAGATGTAACTGTTTGCTTTGTTCCTGGCAGTAATGTTAACTTATTAATGTATGAAGCTGTTTCCAGGTCAGTGGAAAACTGCATATAAATCTTTATTACATGTACCTGATTGTCTTTAACTCTTTATAAGATATAATTAGTGTCCAGTAATCATATCGCAGTGCTGTTGCTGTGATTACACTGGTAGTTAGCGTGCAGTGCAATTCTGGTTTTATAGACTGGAGATAATGTTAGCTTGATTAAAATAAAGGATAACAACAGCCCGTGTTGTTGGCCAGTTAATTTTCTCACCTTTCTGCTCCCAGTTTCATTGCCTTCTGCAGTTCTGAGATATGACTGCCTGCCACCAAGTGGCTCCTGATTAAAAACCTGTGATTTTTTTTTTTTTTAATACATGGTGCTTCAGGTTGAATTGGATCCACTTTCAGTGTCTGTAATGGAAGGGAGGAAGTGGATTGTGGCAGGGTTTTCGAGGACAGTGACTTGGCGGAGCAGTAGTGCCTAGAAATGTTTGGATCCTATTGTAATGAATAGCTGCTAGTTCCTGTTGTTTGTGTTTTGATTGAGTGCCCAGCTGGTGTATGGTGGAGATAGGATGTTGGGGCAGAGAAAGGAAGTAACTGTCAAAAGTGCATCTCCCTTAGGAAAGCAAGAATGTGGAGGCATGGTAGAATGGGGGTTTAAATAGCACTTATTTTTCCTCGGTTTTCATAGTGCACTGACCGTGTACAATTTCCCACATGCTGGGTAATGGAAAACTGGCCCCAGAGGAAGTCACTTTTAAAGTCAAGTTTGGAATTATAAAATCAATCACTGTTGGGTCACTAATTGGTGTGGAAGATAGGAATTTCCTATACAGTATGATAAGTTCATTGGTTTTTCTGGCAGTGTGTGCACAGTGGGCTGTTTAGCCAACGATATTCTTTCCTGGTTCTGTTGTTAACTCAGGAAAAGCATCAGGTCATTTATAGTTACACCCAAATTGCTGGTTTGTTCCTGAGTAGTAGGAGGAGGGTGGAGGGAGTCTGATGTCATGTAGAATCTACATGTGTTTTACGAAGTGTGTTTTCATCTCTTTGTGGCATAATAGTGAAGTTTGGCAGGCACATGGGAATCGTGAAGATTGATTGCTCTTGGTGTTAAGCATCTCGCATCTCTGAGTTTATATCAACACAGGCCTTCTTCCAGCAGCAGCATCTGGCTTGTTGGCAAGATCTGTGGACAGTTGTTCTGATCACTCTGGAGATGCCTCTGGCTGTCATGTGGCTGCTGCCTTGGCTGTGCTGCTTTGTTATTCTAGCTGGTCCCGTTTAAATATACTTATTTTTCGGCTATACCTTTGAATCTGATGAATTGCTCAGGAGATTGTGGTCTTGAATAAATCTTGCCTAACTTCGTCATGCAGGGATTTCCATCAGATGCTGATGTTAATTTATTTCAGTGACTATTTGCTGATTGGAGCTGGAGCAATAACATCCTATTCTGTGCCTTCTGTGCAGGTTTTCCCTGTGAATTGCAGCATCAGTCTTGTGAAGCAAACCGCACATCTTTGAACATATCCTGCATAATGGGTTTCTCTGAGACTGGAGCTGCAAGTCTAAATCAAATATTACAGTACTCAGCCCATGTTCAGGATGGTGCTGAGAGTCCTGGAATCAAACAGGACTTGCATTTCTCAAGTTGACCATAAGGAGTAAAGTTTCTGGCCCAGCTGATATAAATTGGCACAGGAGCAAGGAGTTGTGTGTGTTCCTTCTGGGTGTTTGATTGTATGTTTTTCTTTCCTTTTTTTTTTTTTTTTTTAATTCATGTTCCTTGTATTTCAAAACTGTAATTCTTTCAGAAGTATTTTGGATTTGGAAGATACTTGGGCTCAAATAAAAGTGAGTGTTTCTTAAAGCACTAAACCATCCATTTTTTTTAAATAAACCTATTGAGATCACTGCCTCTTCTGGTTGAAATCAGCAGGGCTGTGATGTGCAGGAGGCCAGACAATATGGTTATCTTTACTGGCCTTTAACTCTAATGGTCTGTAGAACAGCTTCAGCGCTGTCTGCAATGGAAGCTGTTTGACAAGCTGTCAGATTTTATAAGGATATTAGCAAGGCATGGTTACACACAATTTTCTGGTGTTAAATATGTATTTATATCTGTAATAATAACAAGGCAACCTGGGTGATGTGTATATTTTTTATCGTTATTTACAGCAAATTTCAGACGTTACCTACTGCCACAAAACATTATTTTACAATGGAGGGGGAATTTTGCATTGCAACATGTATCTTAACTCATCACCCAAAAGCTACAAACATGCATTTTGTAGACGTATTGTGAAATGGAGAGGTGAGTTGGTAAAAGAGTTCATGGCTGATTTGAAGTTGGGAATGGGAATGCTTGAACTTAGAGGAGGAAATACTGACTTTGCCTTCAGTATAAATGTTGCCATGGATTTCTTTAGGGCCCAGGTGCCACTATGGGGCTGTAATGTCCCTTCTTGAAAGGACCTTTTTGTCCTCTGTACTTGACGTTTTATAGCTGGTGATTAGGCAGCTTTTTTTCCAAGGTCTCAGAATAAAAATTAAAATAAAAACATCCTTTTATGTTGTACCTTCAGTTGAATGGAAACATAAATGCATCCTATGATGTTAGGCATTGTCTATGTTTGTACAGTTTCTATAGAAGCAACATTAGATACTGTAAATGTTTGAGCACCCTGTAAGTGTGACTGGTAAGATGAGCTCGAGCCTTTCATCTCTTAGTTGCTGGTTTTAATAGGATCTGGCTTGAAGGGTTTTGAAAGTTGTTGCCAGGTATGTGATTGCTTTTGCATCTTGGGAGAAAAGGCTTGTGAGGAGCCTGAAAGAGTTTACAGAGGTATTTTAGCCAGCCATCTGTGGGCTAGTCTACTTCTATGTGTGTTACAGGCAGATACAAGCTCACTCTGCCCATGTGTTTAATATCTTTATATCCTGTGTTATAGCAGAGTTTGTAAACCCTATTAATATGGTTTTCAAGATGCTCTGAGCATGGGTGGGGTGGATTTTTGTCTGCCTGTGGGTATAACCACATTGATTTATGTTTGTAGAAGACAGACCTTAGGCAAAGAGAGAAGGGAGTTGCTCCTCTTTGATTACACCAGCCCTTTGGATGGGGAGAGGTTGCACAGCTTGCAGATTTCATAGGACCACTGTAGGGCTTCTCACCATTGATGCCGTAAGGATTACAGGTGGGTATTAATCACAAAACTGTTGTGCAACTCACATGAGTGTGATTTGCTGGGCTAACAAAGGAGAACAGGTTAAAAAAGACAATTCTTATTACGTAGGTCACATAGAAAATGCACAATACCTTCTGTTGCCCATTTAGGTACTTTAAGGGTTCAAGACTGGTTATAACCCGATCTAGTTAGATATCCCTGCTCCTGCAGGGATATTGGACTAGATGACCTGTAAAGTTCCCTTTCTGAACAAAAGCAGTTTATGATTCTATCTATGATTTATTGTTCACAATACAGTATAGCCATTGAAGGACTTATTACAGGACTGTATAATCAAAGGGTTGCAGCAAACTTACAAAAAGTGGTGTTCTCCTGGGAAGCCAGAGTATTCTTATGCAAAGCAACTGATTGTTCTTACATAGGACTATTAGAAATAAGTTGTTTTGTAAAGATTATCTAGTACTGTTCAGGTAGGGGTGTTGAAGATAAATTGGGTAAAGTGGGTATTTCACTCCTACTACTAATCTTGTACTTACTATGCTTTTATGTAGTGTTTCAGTATGATACTGCTACTAGTTCATGGTTCATGATGTTGTGCTGGTGCTGAACTTATCTTCAAAGAAAAAGTTGAAATAGGAGAAATGTGTAATAAAGTACAACAATAGCAAACAGCTATTTTAAATTTTCAGCAGCTTTTAAAATTACTATCCTTTTTTGTTTTTTATTGTTCTTTTTCAGTGTATATATTTAGGCTTTCAGCATCTCTGTTCATCTGTCATTTGTGTGGATATCTGTGGGAAACCATGCCTTTTTTTTTTTTTTTTTTTTTTTTGGTGTGTGTGATTATTTGTTACTCCTGAAACCTGAGAGTAAAGTCTCGGGTAAGAGGAACAACAGTTTTACTGCAAAAATCCTTTTGAAGATTCTGTGAAATGTGTTGATGCCAGAGCATCTAGAAACATCTGGGCAGATAAGCCAACAGGTATCTGTGGAATTGTCTTTTTCATGTCATCCTGTTTCCAACCTTTCTAGTGTACCATCAGCAGCCTGAGATGTCTCCCATTTATAATCTGGAGTGACTGCTTTGCATTCCTTCACAGCCCCTTTTGGTGGGCTTTGCATTGAGACTTTTTTAACTTTTACAAGGAGATATTTAGTTGCAGTAATGCAACCAATACTTGCTGATGGTTTTCCCCCAGTTTTCATTTCAGAGTTTTTAATCATTCTTGATTATTGAATTTATTTCCAGAATGTTATGGACAGATAGGAGGGGTTGGAGTGAACGCCATCTAATTTAGGTATCTCATCTGGATTCCTAAAATTATCCTGTGGAACATGTAGGGAAGTAAATGCAACAACTCTGTGTGGGTTTTTTTAAGGGTAGATTGAAAGTGGAATACCTATGTCCATTATGAAGAACATTTTGGGTATTGTGGTGATGGGCTTACTAGTATTTGGCAAAAGAATTACTCATGATTATAGAGAGTCACAACTATGACAAAAGGTGTGGAATTAATGCAGGAATGATTCAAGTTGGAAAACTTGCTGTGAGCTGCTGAATAGTCATCTAAGTGAACAGTATTTTGAAGTCTATATCCCCTATCTGGCTGTGGCACTTGAACCTAAAGAAAAATATGTCTATGAATGTGTTACTCATCTTTCCAAAGCTAGGATCATAAGAATGCAGGCCTGGAAACAATCTTCAGATCTTTAAAAAGTAGTCTGGCTTCCTCCACCGAAGTGGGATCCCTCATGTCTTGGTCACCTCCAATGGGTATTTCTGACCTGCTCTTCAGAATCTGCCATGAAGAAAGGACATTCTCAACATCATTCTAAATATTTGTTAGTACTGACTCACCCTTAGCAGTTTTTCTTAAGGGGTCTTTGCTGAAAAGTAGATGATTTTTTATTTTCCTTTCCCAGGTGGACATGGAAAGGAATTGGTCACCAATCTCTTTGTAGCTGCTTTTTGTGTACTGGAGGACTCTGCTCAGTTTCCTTTCTTCTAATCTAAATAGCATTCTTGTTTTCTAAGCCACTTTCTGTCCTATAGACACTCTCCAAATGGTCTTTCTCCATCTGCTATTTATATGGCTGAGATCACACTTCAACCTAATGAGATTCCATAGGAGGATAATTTGATTCTTTGGTCAATGTCCCCTACCTGCAGATGTCATTAGCCTCTACATATTTATCTTTTCTTTCTAATGTAAGATGGGGCCAGCAGAATGGGATCAGTTACTTCTGTGCACCAGTGTCTTAACTGAAAATGAGGGACAACCATGTAACTTATTTTCATCAAAGTCCTGAGATACTGATGGTGTCAAGACCCCACTTTCCAACAGATGGCTAACAGCAAATTTGTAAATTTACTTGTTGAATTTCCTTTGCTGGCGAATGGTATTAAAATATTCCCAAACCGTAAGACCTTAGAATCCATCTTATAGAACTGCCATTGGAAGGACAGATTGGAGAGGGAGGTGATGTCTCACATGCCACCAAGTAAGCAAAGGAACTAGAGCAAACTTTAAAAACAGTGTGTGGCCTGCTTATGGTTGAGGAATTAGAAACACACTGTATAATTCATTTTCTAATCATCCCTGTTTAGAGGTTTGTTTTTTTTTAAGAGTTTCTTTTTTTTTTCTTGATTAAGTCTGAGCAAAGATAAAAAGGAGAAACTCTAACCCACTACAATGCTGTCTAAATTCAGATGTAAACCCAAGATTTTCAGCCAAGTCAGTTTTTGGTGAAAGAGTTAAACTGAGGCAGTGGCACTTTAATTAAGATGAAGGGTAAGTGTAATCCACTTTGTTTCTGGAGACAAACTGCCTAGTGTGCTGTGTGCTATATGCTATATGCAGCAGTTTGGTTCTGAAAGGTAAATAACTTCTGTATGGTCCTCAAGTAGTCATTTACCAACCAAATAATTGATAAAATGAGCAAGTGAAAGAGACACTAAGAGGGTGTGATCCAATACCAAGCACTGTTTTTTCATAGCTGATTTTAAATCTATGTTATGCTAATGATGTTCATTTGGAAAATGTGTCCTCTCCCTATCTTCTGCTGCTGAGTGCTCTTTTAATTGGATTCAGATGGTTGGACTAAAACAGTTGTAGGTTTTGTGTACAGATGTCCTGTGTGCTCCAGCACTTTTTTTCCTATCCAATTTTTCTAAGCCAAAGTTGCTTTCACTGTAGCTGATGTCCAACCGTTCTTGTGCTCCCACATTAAAGATCTGTCTGATACAAATGAGCTCTGTTCTCCTGGGGCAAATATGGCAATGATCACTTAAACATGCCGGAGAGCTCATCTGAAGCATTACTCCTCTCCTAATCCGCTGGGATGCTGGTCTCTGGTCCAAGTTCATCAGTGAAGGAGTCCATCTCACCAGGTTTACCATTGCAATTTGTCATTCTGAAAACATGGGCTGTTGCCTAAAAAGCTGCTAGTGGAAACATCCTTTTGTTCCAATAGAATGGTGTGAAGAGTTGATATTTCTGAGGCATTTTGACAAAGCAGCTTGTTTTCTGTGTAGTGGTGCTCCTCTCTTATTTTCACCCCTATGCTGGAATTCAGAGCTACCACATTATCCAAGCAGCCTAACTGAACTCAAACTCTGTGAAGTAGGTGGCATTCAGTATGATTAAGTTATTGGAGAGTATCAGTTTCCAGAGCAGTCATTCTAATGCTTTTCACAAGCACTCAGTTTGCTGCTAAGAAGAAAGAGAAGTTGTGATTTTTTTTAATAGTCTAAGGAGAGTTTCTGTAATCTGAGTTGTTATGCTTATATGTACTAAATTAAATTTACTCTGTATTTTCAAGGAAGAAATAATTAGGATGAAAGCCATATATCTTTTAAATAAGTGTCTAATTTCTGCTAAAAATTTTGTCTGAATCTCTGAAAGAGAGCTTCATCTAAGTGGCTGTTTCTGAAAGTAATAGTCAAAGGCTTTTCAGACACCATAGTGATGGGTATGCAACTATTTCCCCAAACATTTGGTGCTATTCAAAATGGTAATACTTTGATGAAGGTTTAGTAAAAAAAAACAACCCAAAACAGAGAGAAATACAAAAGACACAACGAGTGTTGGAAAGTGGTGTTTTCATATGAACGAAATCAGTGCTGAATTTGCATTGTGAAGTTACAGTAAGGCACAGACCCAAGAGGGAAAATTAAAGGATTACTTAAAACCAACAATAAACATGCAAATTAAAAGTAATCATTTTTAAATGAAGTCATACACTATTAAAAATAAGCACAAAATTACATACTAGTTTGAATGTGTAGTTTATAGAATATACCAAATGTTAAAATTGAATGAAATTAAGAAAAACATTTTCCAAAGGCAAGTAAAATATCTGTTTAATTAGATCATAAAGAAAGGAGATTAAAAGTAATATTTTGTGAGACAGTAATTACTGTTTTTCAGAAGTAGTCAGGTTCCTATGTGTTGGTCTAAATTTAACGGTGATAGCAGATCTCTTTGGGGTCTTTTGTTTTGTTTGTGTATTTAATTACTTTAAATCACAACCACTACCTTTATTTTGTTTTCTTTACACTGAACACACTGCATGGCTCTTTGCTCTAATACTCTGCCGGCTCATGAACGCAAATCTGGAAGATCAGCTTATACCCTCTGGTTCTGCGAGGTTAAAAGCCAAATCATTGCAGAGGTCTATACAGCAAGATAACAGGAAAGTCGGCTGAAACCAATGGGAGGTGGGTTGAGGTGCTGATGGGAGCCTGAGATGTAAATAAACCAGATTGCTCTCATTTCCTCTTTCCACTGTATTATGCATTCCTATAGCACTATTCATCTTTATGACAGACACCTATTGCTTTAACTTTACTGCGGGCCACTGAAGTACATTAAAGTGGGCAGGAAATGGAAATAAATAGAGTTCAGTGGAGACTGCAGAATAACTAAACATGCTGCAGTCATTTTTAGTGTGGGGTCATGAGATTTTTAGCAGATTTATCGTATTGCTTGACTTTTGTTAGAAAGATGGGTGCTGTTTAAAAGAGATGCAGTACACATATAAATACACTTATAAAATAAGTAAGAAGATGTGCTCAGATATTCTTTTTTTTTTTCGGACTCTTTGGGATACCAAAGATGAAAGAAGAGAAATTGAGTTGAGTCTCAGATGGGTAGAGTCAGTGGGTTATGTCTGCGTGCAGCACCTGAGGTTGTGGTTAAAAACGGAATAATGGGATCCAAGGTTTGAAGAAATTATGCTAGAGGACAGCATGAGAGGAGTACCACAGTCCATAGGCTTAAATTAATCTTCCACCTAAAGGTAACGAGACATTCAGCTAGAGACGCTGGCTGGAATTTGCCTTTAAAAATGCATCTATTTGTTTTTTTTTAATGCATGTTCATTTTGGTCTCTTTGAAAATGTGGATTGCTTATTCAGAGGGCTTTTTTCAAGGATAGCAAGGTTACGCTGTGAATTCCAGATACCCTTAATCCTTAGGAGATGGGACTTCTGGTGAATTCTGTTTTTGTGAAAGCTTTGTGTGTGTTTGTTTTTCCTTGATTGTTTATATTCTGATAAGATTAAGTCAGTAAATGACTGAATTCACACACATGAGACTTACAGCTCATATTTTCAATCCCTTGAGACAGTCAGCTACTTGGAAACTTTTCTTTAAAAAAAAAAGAAATTAACCATTAGCGCTGGTTTTTTTTTTCCTTGATTGCATTGAGCAGCCTCTGCTTTTGCTGAGTATAGCATTCTCTTTTTATTGTTTTTTTTTCTGGCAATGACTGCTATGTAGTTGAAAGCAAGCATCAACCTTCAAAGTATTTGTCAATATAGATGATATTAGTGGATATTTCACAATGTCATGTAAGATAAAAACTAATTTGTAAGCAGCATGGCAGAAATCTGGAAAGGCAATTAAGACAAAAAATCATTAACATTGATTCTTTTGCACTGGGAAAGTACATTCCTTTCTCCCTAAGCATCCTTTAAAAATGTTGTTTAACTTGGTCTGTGTTTAAGTATATATTTCAGTGTGACATTCAGTGATTCGTCTTCTTTCTTTCAAATTGCCTTTATATCAAGAATTTAATTTAATTCAGAATACTGCTCCAGATACACTCACATTGCAGAAACTAGTGCCAGGCAGAATTGCAGGTAATTACTGAGGACGATTGTTGGCAATTTGACTTTTCATCATTTGTTCGTCATCATTTGTTCACACTCTGTGGATAGTTCCTCGCTGAAAGGATTAGGTTACAAATGGGTGGGTATTACTTCAGGGACTTCTTAAGTGAGAATCCAGATGCTTTTCTGTGTCCTCTCTTCTTGCTTAGTTTGGGAGTTACAAGTCAGTGGCTGCAGGTAAGATTTAAATCTTGTATCTTTGTTTCTTTTTTACAATGGATAAACTCTTTCTTACTCCTTGTTAACTAAAAGAACAATCTACCTGTGAACTTTAAGTACTTGGAAAACTACAGATTGAGCTAAAAGTTCAAAAGAATATGATTTTTAAGTGCAATATCACTGACAGACTGCTTCAGGTTTTCAAAAGTGTTCAACTCCAGCAAGGCCATTCGGTGGTGTGTGCTTTTGAAAACTTTGCTATCATTTTTGTATCTCAGTTGTAGAGGGTTTTTTCAGAGCTGGTGGCCTTTGGCCGCAGTCCTGTTGCTTTGTTTGTAGTTTTCAGAGCAACGGTATTAGGCTGTAGTATTTTACAGTTGTGAGAGGTGGGTTTTGTTTGTGTCCCCCCACGTGTGGCTTGCTAGGGTTATCTGCATAGTTGAAACCCTGCTTGACCCTCACTGGATTTCGTGGGGAGGCAATGCAGTAGTTGAGTTATACATCAGAGAGGGAAGCGTGAATTAAAATCACTGAACTGTAGAGATGATTCTTTCTTTCTGTTACATGTTGCTGGATGTCAGAGCTCCTTTTCTTTTCCCTACTGCTGTTTTCAGAGATAAAGCCTTAAGGCAAACTCCAGGCTAAATGCAGTTGGTGTTGAACTAAATGGGTGTTTTGCTCTGTGTTCTAGTGGCAGCATAATCTCCGTTTTCCAAGTTTACCATCCTGCCTGGTTGAACTTGGTAGGGCTTGCAGGCCACATCCGCGTGCCGCTCTTCATGTGGGCAATTTGCACGTGCGTGTTTAATCTCCCAGCAGCAGTTGGCAAGCTTGTTTGTGCCTGTAAGAACCACTTGCTGAAAGACAGTGGTAAATTCAGGCATTTCAGAAAATTCTTCATCATATAAGTACATATAATTATCTCCCTTGACCTCACTGGGAGCTGCTGGGCTCCCCAGTGCAGTTATCCCTATTGAGACCATTTATAATACCCTTCTAACAGTTCGCAGTGTTTAAATATCTCAAATTTGTATGCAAAAGCTAACAAGCTGAGACTGACATTAGGATTTTGGTTTCTGTAGTGGGAGGGGAAGCTGTGAATGTTAAAGCACCATATTATTTTGCTTATCCTGCTTGTTCAGAAGGTAAGAACAGCATTTGGAAAGTAGGTGTGACAAAGACAGCGTAGTTTGTTTATGCTGTGCAGTAATAAAGGAGTCGTCTTTGTAGCACAGCAGACTGAAGTGGTTTTGGAGCGCTGTTTGGAATAGAGGTTTGTATATGGTATGGAGCTGTAACAGGGATGACTTTTAACTGCTTCCCCCCTTCCATGTATGCCTCTAACACATTTGGTCACTCAAGTTTATTTCTTCCCTCTGTAAAACATGAAAGTGTAACTTCCACCCCAGCCTTGTTAGAGTGTGAGCTGCCAAAGCAGAGTCTCCCTGGGACCAGGCATTGTCACTGGGTAGTAAAACCTCTTTAATGGGGGCTGGCTTAACTTTTAAGGTATGGTTAATGTTTTTAACAGTGACTTGCGTTTCCTCTGCCCTTCACACCCAACCATTAGCCAGGTGTTTTTGTTGCACAGGGCGGAAAAATGAAAGTAATGTAACCATACAGCTGGGCCCTCAGTGAGGTGCTGGAGGAGGGTGGACGTAGGTGCAAACTGAGGATCAGAGAGGCTGGATGAGCTGGTTAAAAGGCTCCTTGTAAGTGTTTGGCAAAATATAAGCACTGGAAATGAGGTAGTGTTGTTTTCTTTTTTCCCTTTACTATAAATAAATTTGGCATACTGTGTGCTTATATGGTTTGTTCTGTGTAATTTTCTAAATAAATCAAACTTTTGGGTTTTTTTTGTTCCCCTTTTAATATGGCATCCACTCGATTTCCTTGTAACTGCAAGATGGGACTGACTCTGATCTGCCTTGCACAGTAAACTGTGTTTATGGAGCTAGAGCTGGGGTCATTAATTTTCTTTACATCAAAAGAAGTAATTTCTTTTAAATGAGAAGCCTGTTTCACCTAGTAATTCGTTTTAATTGCTTATTTGAAACTTTTGACATTTGATAGCGATTTTAAACATTGCCAGATGAGGCTCATGCAGTTGGGACCTGCAGGTGCTTCCCTGTGTGCCCAACTTGGATGAAAGGAGCAAGCCCAGGGTTGTGCCTGGCTGTGGATGGGGAACCTGGTGCTGGAAGGTGCTGTTTTCTGGGGCTGTTTGAATAGAGGCTGTGTATCAGCCTGGACAAGAATTTGCTCAGAGGACTCTCCTTTGGAAAGGTTTCTGTGGAGTGCCATGATGTTTGTTTTTCTTGGAAGGCAGACTGCGTGGCCTTTGTTATGCCTCAGGCTTAATAGTGCTGGCAGCACAGAGTTTTTATAGTTTTAAGCGTAACCAATAGCACTTTCTGCTGAAGGGTTAGAAAAAAGTTTCTGAAGTATTAATTGCTATTTTTCCTGACTAATATCTGTTAATTTAGTATTATCATCTGCTGGGAGGTTTAGAGGGAAAGAATTTTCTTGCTCATGAGGGTAAGTACATGGTGCAACTTCAAAGGCATTTTTAGCAAGATCTAAACCTCAATAAAGAGAAAAGAGACAGAAATTGAAACAGTTTCTTTCACTTGATTTTGTAAACTGGTTCACTAATGTGAATGCTGCTTATTGTTCAGTCAGCAGTAGGAGTAGCTTTCCTTAGCCTACCTTTTATTTTTTAAGTCAGTAAATAAACAATAATTTAGGTTACTGCGGAAAAGCAACTTTTGTTAATGGCCTTAGGCTGTCGAATGATGTGATGCTAGATATACTCACAATGGTTTCTATCAGCTCCGGACTGTGTCTTGTGAGATAGATTGTGAACTACTGCAGAAGCAGTTCAGCAGCTGAAAATACGATAAATTTTGTGCTCTTGCTGCAGAAGCTGAGCAGTGTTTTAGGACTTTGTGAATTCAGAGCAAAGGGAAATAGTGCAGTTGAAAGAGAATAATAAGCAAAGCCAAAGTACCGGTGCCAAGAGTTCTTAAAAGAGTTTTATTGATGTGTGTTATAATTAAAACCAGAATTAGTTAGTTTTCTAATAGGACATTCATTTCCTAGAGAGCAATTGCAGCTTGGCATAAAGTAATACATTTTAAAAAATGACTTCTGATCTGGGGATACCCCCAGCATATGTTGGATGCCTGACTTACTAGCTTTGTGTGCCCTCATTATTAACAAGCAAATTAAATATTTTCAGTTAAAATAATTATACAAATAAACCTTTGGCTGTGCTGTGATTTCATTAAAAAGTTAATTGTTTAGAGAGCTCAGTGAGGATGTGTGAAGCTGGGTCAGTTTTATTGCATGGCATTACTCTTGATAGCAGGTTTACAACAGGGCTGGATTTAATCTCTTGAGTAATCTTTACAGTAGCAGGCTTGGGATGGGAAGGTGTTTGCGTGTTTCAGGAGATAGGTAACTCTATCTCTGAATTGGAAAAACAGACCTGGGTTTTAAAACATCTGGGCAGCCTTAAGATGAATTAGCAAGGGGGAGGGGAGGAAAAATAGCTCTGTGGAAATAAAATTGGTGTTGCTTTTAAATCAGCTTCTTAGTGTGCACATTGTCACACCTCCACACGTGGTTGTAGGCTCAAATCTATTTCTCATCAAAGCAACTCTAGCGTAAGGAATGTAAGATGTGACCATCTGGGTTGCAAAGATCAGAAATAATGGTCCTTGCTAGCAGAGGAGACAGTTGTGGGCAGCACCATGTAAACTGCTTTTTTATGCCGCTTGATTAATCATTTCTGGGGGTGAGGACAAGAAAGCATTTACCAGATCATGCACTAATATTTTTAAAAATAATCTAAAGTCTAGTTTCCCTGGGTTTAAGGAGGCAGTTTGCCTTTGAAGCACATTATGATATTTGTAGGGTCAGCATATCAAATAACGTGGCTCCTGAGCATATGGGAAACACAGGTGTGTTAGATGTCTCAACAGGAGAGTTAAGCAGAAGAACAAGTAGTTATCAAGTACACCACAGCTCTGCTGTTTAATTCTGATGATAGTTTTCATACTGGATCTCATACAAATTAATTCAGTTCTAGTTTATTAATCTGCTATGACCTGCAGGTCTTTTTGGATATTCGGGAGGAAAAAAGTCTGAATTACCAGAACAGATTTAAAGTCCTTCCGTGGGTGGAGAGCAAATCACAGAGAACTTTGGTCTTTTTCTTCCTTTTTGTCTTTCTGCATTGTTCTAACTTGGTGCCCTTTTTTTCCTGCCTTTCTCTCCTTCTTTAGGACCCACGACTATCAGCTTTAATTTTTGACAAGCTTCAAGTGCCTGACTATTTACAGAAAAACAGGAATGAAGGAGAGAGCAGATGTGAAACTTGTGCCACTCACTTGAATCAGCTGAAGCAGGAAGCCATTCAGATGATGCACACCCTCAGTCAAGCTGGCTATGCAGAGGTGCCTGACCTCCCGCTCAATGCTGGCGCAGTGACCAGCATGGTACCTAGGATGGTCACAGTCTCTTCGCAGAGAGACCTGCCGCTCATTGCTGGACAGGTGGGCAGGCAGCCTGGAAAGTCACCGAATCTCTTCTCTGGGGCAGAGAGGAAGAAGGGAATTGGATGGTCTCAAGGCATGGGAGGTTTTCCAAATTCCAGTGTCCAAGTCACAGTGGCTCCCAGCGGTCTCAGCAGTGCTCTGAGCTCGGTCACTATCCAAGCTCAGCAGTACCTTGAGGGCATGTGGAGTATCTCCAGAGTGAACAGCTTTCTCCCTCAGGCTTGTCTAGTAAGTAGTGATAATTCAGATGCTCGTGTTTTGTTTATATATGTGTTTGGATAGAGAGATAAAGATAATATTTGAGATGTATACATATTTATCTTAAAGAGGATCAGTTAATGGTATTCTGAACCGTGTTTCAAGAACTGAAGAGCTGAAAAGGAGCTTTGAATGATGTTCTGTCAGATGTCACAATGAATTTGCTTTCTTATCTCAGGTGGTAAGATCCTTTCCTCAGATGTGCTTTCACCTATTTTAGCTTCGCGTATGCAGATGATGTTATTTGGCTGTCACATACCTGGTGACCCCTTTAGAACAACATAAAAGGCCAGGTTTGTCACATATGAAACTCTTGGAGCTTCATGGGATTATATCAAAGATGAACTTGACCCTCAAGTCTAGCGCTGAACTTCTAAGGCTGTGCTCAGTTCATCATTTGCTGTTGATAGACTGTGATGGAGAGCATTAATCTTCAGGTTATATGTGCTGCAAAACAGTTTGCTGTAAATGAGCGTGTGACTCCAAAGGTTGCTTCAGAACCACATGCCCGTAAATGTCATTGCACTTGGATTTTAAGCAGTGATGTTGATTTTAAATGTGTCCTGTATTCTGTGTGTATTTTAAGAACTCTTGTGGGAAATGAAAGTGCTTTATGTAAGTGCATGCTACCTTTAAAAACAAGTTCACTACAGATTCGTGACTGTCTGTGGAACTGTGCTAAAAGGATGGATGTAGTGACTGGTTTTGACTAACATCTATTCCTCAAACATTTTCATGTAGCAATGAACAGTAATGGTGAAATGTGTATGAATAATGTCATGGTTTTCAGTTAAAGACGTTGAAACAGCTCTTGCAAGACCTGGTATGTTGGTGCTAGACAGCTTCAGATTTAGCATAATGCCTTATGTGCTGTTTTATATAAACATGACCTAATATTACTTGGTAGCTTTAGCTGGTTGAGCTCCAGGTTTATCAGAGAGAAATACTTAAGCGTACTGCTGTATAACATTGCTTTTATAGAGTGGTGGTTGTGTTTCCTTCCAGAAAAGGCTTGGAGAAGCAATTCCTCCCTCGCATAAATCTCTCTCATATGGAAATTTGTGAATGCACATACATTCCACCTTTGAAGGGTCTCTGTTTAAATCCAGGAATCTTCCCTGATGTCAGATCACTCTGATTATATTTTACATTGAGAAAAGGAAAAACCTGGCCCATTCAGCTCTTCATAATTTGAGCAACTGTTGCTGTGAGTGCTTTTCTCTAAAAGCCTCCCTTATATGTTAGGGATCAGATTGGCCAATGTAATGCGTATGATGTTACCTTTTAATTATCTTTTCAATTCTGTGTATATCACAGAAATGTTGAAAAAACCCAAACAAACAGGGAAGCTGCCGGGTTAGAAAGCCTGCACTCTCTGAAAGCAAAAGTATTTCCATTTTTCTGCTCATTCATTGCCTGCCCTGATTCTTGTCCTAAATAATTCATTAACAGCCAGCTCCAGATTTCTTCCTGCTTAACTATGCTGACTGATAGATGTGGTTTTCTCTAACCACTATATTATTCTAAGGTAAAACCGAGTTGCCTCATTTAAACCCTTTGAAGGAAAAACGTGTATAATGCAATAGACCTTCAGTATGATCTAGAAATGTGCAAAGAAACTCAGTAGACTGGAAAACAGTGACCTTTAATGAAAGGACAAATGCTGTTAGACTGTGAGTGTTGGAGGCTGTTTGGATGCGATGCAGTTGTCTGCAAGGGCAGTTTAGATTTAGAAGCAGTTTTTGGAGAGAAGCTAGGCTTCAGTTGTTTTCTCTCTCTCTCTCTTTTTTTTTATTTATTTTCTTTTAATTAATTTAAGTCCAAATGTAGTTACTGAAGAGTCAGTTGTATATCTCTTCTCAGATTGTGCTTTCTCTGTCTGAATTCTCCTGCTGCCTTTTGTATTATTAAGAGCCTTGTGCCTGATGAAGCTATTTGTGTGGGTGAGGCAGTAAGTGCTTCCCCTATGCTTTTCCGCAGAGGAATTGCAGGCGTCGAAGGAAATAGGCTTGGAGCAATTTCAAGAATTGGCTATTACAGCCTTTGCCTAGGAGAGCATCTGCTACAAGACATTCTTGCCCAGTGCTCATCTCACCTCATCTTACAATTTTGCAAAGACTGGGATTCCTTGGCTTGTATTTATTGTCGAATGTGAACTTCTCCCATTAGAAAAGTTCTGTTTTATTTATTTATTATTTTGGTTTTGGCTGTTGTTTTCTGAATTCGGAGACAGTGTTCATGTTTAGATTAGGAGAGATCTATGGATAATACATGCTTTTAGAGATGTCTGTCTTTATTAACCTGTACTATCTTCTTGAATATGAGCTGGCAATGTGCGCTTGAAGCCTAGAAAGTCAACTGTATCCTGAGCTGCATCAAAAGAAGTGTGACCAGCAGGTCAAGGGAGGTGATTTTTGCCCCTCTAGGCTGCTCTTGTGAGACGTCACCTGGAGTACTGCATTGAGTTCTGGAGTCCTCAGCACAAGAAGGACATGGCTCTGTTAGAGTGAGTCCAGATTTGGGCCACAAAGGTGGTCAGAGGGCTGGAGCACCTCCCTTACAAGGACAGGCTGAGAGTCTTGGGCTTGTTTAAACTACAGAAGAGAAGCCTGTGGTGAGATCTTATAGCAGCCGTCAAGTATTTAAAGGGGGCCTATGGGGAAGCTGGGGTGAGGTTCTTTATCCTGGAGTACAGGGATAGGACAAGGGGTAACAGTTTTAACTTGAAAGGGGGTAGATTTAGATTAGATATTAGGAAGAAATTTTTTATGTTGAGGGTGGTGAGGCACTGGCACTGGTTTCCCAGAGAAGTCCTGGCTGCCCCATCCCTGCTGGAGGTGTTCAGGGACAGGCTGGATGAGCCTTTGAGCTACCTGGTTGTTCTTAAAACAAGCGCTGAGCTCCCTGCTAGGAAACTTATCCAAGCACCTTACCTCTCAGTGAATTAACTTGGTGCCGCATATGAAATGAGCGTGATTAATTTTCTAAAGATGAGAAGACGGACACAGATAAAGGCTGGGGTTTGTCTCACTATATTTAGCTGCCAAACAGACAGGTGTTTATTCTAAGTTAATTACGAAGGCTTCCTTTGTAGTTGTGGGAGAGCAACAGGCACCTCCAAGAGGTGCTTTGTCCTTCTCATCTTGGATATCTGTTTTGGCTTCCCTTGTCTGCTGTAGATGCCTGTGGCTTTCTGACGGTGCTAGCAGAGCCCAGGTGGGTGATGCGGCGCAAACTTTCGCTTGGGTAGCCAACGCAGGGTGGTGTGTGCCTTGCAGGGGTAAAACCCCTGCTATCAAACCTCAGGACACCTTGTACCTACAAACATTTCTCCAGGATCTGTATTTTTTATTTATGGTTAGTTTTAATATTGGCAGCAGTGGAATTGTCTGCAGAGAGGAAAAAAAATGACTTGATTTCTGCTCTTCATCTCTTTCTCAAACTCACATGTATCATCTTGTAATGTCACTTATGGTTGCGAAAACACTTCTGGGCTGAATGTTGGGGGTCAGAAGTGCAGGACATTGTAAATTTTTAATATATGTTTGGAGTTCAAGTGTGAAAATCCATTATATAGATTATAAATTTTTTGAACAGGAATGTGTCTTCCAAGCATAGTGTGGGTACTGCTCAAACCAGAATAATAACCATAGGCTTCGGGAGCTGTGAAGAGGAACAGTAATTAAGGATCCAGAGGAAGGTCCAGGGAGGGGAAGACTGGGATTGCAACCGAGGTGCAAAAGGTGAAGATGTAATCATCTGCTTTACCCAAGTGGCCTGTTGTGAAAAATTACAAAAAATAATCACCAGTAGCAGTGATAACTACTCTGAACAGACATCTAGCACTGGAGGGGAGAGCTGGTATAATTCTCAATAAGGTAGTTGATTTGCAGTGGACAACTGACAACTTTAATTAATAAATAGTTTTATATTGATGTTTTTATTTCTACGCCTGTCTAGTGAATATAAGGTTATTCAAATGAAAAAACATAACAGTGTTCAGCATTACCACTCAGTTAAACACTGAACCAGAGGAGCAAGGGGAGTTTAGGCTTTCTAGACGTGTTGGAATCTGAGAGGTGGAAAATTAAAACCACTGAAAATACCTTGTACGTCTGCTAGAAGTATCTGCATGTATTGTGGAAAATAGAGTTCTTACTGTATGCTTTCGATTGCCTGCGCTATTAGTATGCAGTGTTATGTACTGCATAAAAATGGTAAAGTAGCCACGCCATGTGCTATAAAGACATCACAATGAAATAGAGCTTGTTTTGCAAATAGCTTTTTCTTTCATCTTATGCAAAATTAAATCCTTGCCACACTGTATTTCTAATTCGCATATATACAAATGGTACTGGTTAATAAGGAAGATATTGTGGCTCCTTGAATATTTACTAGTTTCTAAGTTATTTTGAAAAAACATTAAAAAATGCACCATTAGGAAATTGTAATAGTTGGAGCACTGGAAAATTGAAAGTGACCTAAGTAAGACTTTTAAAGCATATGTATATGTGATTGTAAATTTATCAGTAGACAAATGGATGTCCTTGGGAGTATTCACAAGTTTAAAGTTAGGTATAAGTTTACGGTCTGATTCAATGAGGTTCAGAGAGACAGGGTTTGCCCATAGCATGTGTGAATATACTCTAAAGTTAAAGGAGTTATGCTCATTTGTTTTATGTGAGAAATCTCTGGAAGTTATTTTAGCCACAATTCAAGCTTTCCTGTAGTTCTTAAGAAAAAGTCTACTGCTTGCAGTAATGAAAAACACATGAATTCATCTGAGGGTAGTTCAGCTTCTGCTGACTTTCCTTAAATCCTCTTTGTTTGTTTATAGTAAGGATGACTTACATGTTGCTTAGAAGATGCAATAAAAAGCTGACTGTGGAAAACAGAAGAATGACAAGATTTACTTTCCAGCATTTACTTTTTTACTTTGACAAATGTCATTCCAAATGGATTTTAAAATTAATTTTTAAAATCCTTCTTGATAGCTTTCTCAGTGACCTTTTATTAATACAATATGTGAAATGTATTTTGTACTGAAACAATTACAATATAGTGCTTTGTCCGTAAATCTTGTCTGTGAGACATCTGGATGACTTTGAGCTTTGGAACATTTCTCAGACTCTACATATGAAATCTTTGCTCTGCAGAAGTCAATAGCAAGCCCCAGCCAGACAGGTGGTGGCTCTGGGTTTGCTTAGAGGCTTTTCTGTTTTCCCTTTACCTTTAGTTGTGTTGGTGCTACTGCTCTTGGACAGGAAGTACATAAAGGAAAGGGAGTTGAGAAGAAAACCCCAAAACAACTTCAAAGCTAGTGTTGGTCATTCTCTCTAACAAGTCTGGACAACAGAAGGAAACCTTTTGATCCAAGTTACGCTATTATGGGAAAAGCATTTAGTAATACATGGCCCCCATGGAAAAAACTTCTCCTGAGACTTTGCATCTCAGCTATGCAATATTGCTTTGCATTGCACTTAGCAAATGCAGAGGGAGGGACGTGATGTGGGATGATGATGCTGCTACCAGTGCTTTGCCTCCAGAGTCAGTGAGGCTTTTCCCCAGCAGCCAGGTAGCAGACCAGCTTAGAAGGTGTGAGCTGGAAAGTCAGCCTTAAACACATAGATAAAATTGTAGCCCTCTGGTTTAGTCGCCAAGGATTTCATACTTGTTTTCTAGATAGCCACCACTGCATGGTGCTGAGGATGAAAATTAGTTATTTTTTAAAGTATCCCCAGGTATCAGAATGACTTGCGAAAAATGTTAAGAGTTGACAGGAAGGATTTGGGCTGCAAGATGGAACTGAGCATTTTCTTAGGTGAGGGTGTGGATAACATCTCTTTACATTTTGTGTTTGCCACTTCTGCTATACTACTGGTTTTACAGTGTGGGACAGGATAATGATTCTCAGGACTCAGACCTTATTGTGGTTCAAATTGCCACCTGAAAACAGTTCTTTTGATCCTTCAGCCCCCTAGGCTAAGCAGTTGTTATTACAGCTCTTACAGGGAAACAAGTCCATACCTGCCTTTGTTGACAATTGAAGTCAGTGAGCAATAATAAAGAATGTTGGCCCAGACTTCACCTGTACTCATCAAGGGTAGATTTAAGACAAGCAGACTTTAGAGATTATGTGCAAATGATAATCCACAGGATTTACCTTAGGTCCAAAGGTCATTCTCTCATCCAGCAAGTGTATCATAAGCCTCACTAAGATAAAAATTCTCCCCTTTTGTACTCTTGCCTTCAGAATAGTTTTTTTTGATGTGGCCTTTCCTCTTCGTTCAACTCACTTTCAGCTTCCTTTGCTTCCCCCTAGTCCATGTACTGTGCGTGTGCTCCACTGTGAACTCACCAGTGAACTGATTGTTCATCAATGCATTCCATGCCACCCCACCTACGGAAACCACCTTAAAAGAAATGGTCATATATTATGGCTGGAGCTCAGAAGCATCATCCAAAATTTGAGAAAGACTCTATATAGCTGATGTAGAAGTGCTTTTACAAGGCTACTGTTGTTCTGCACTGGTTGCATTGGCTGTTGAGTGTGAGCTGCAGCTGAAACCCTTTGGTTTCAGAGGTTAGTGTTGCAGAGAAACCAGATAAATTCAGGCTGAGCTCAAACCTTAGTTGTGTGTAGGCTAGTGGAGAGGAAGTCTTTTGCAGTGGTCTCTGTATAACACATGGGAGGAACACGTTTGCGTGGCTGGATGCAAGTGTGAATTTACCTGTTGTCCTGCCAATGTAAAGTAGAGTTGAACATTGTACACTGTTTGGAAAATGCTTTGAATTTAACATTTTCGACATAGGCTGTGTACTGGGATGGTGGCATGTTGAGGTCATGGGACTCTTGGTAGTGAAGCTGTGCACACTGTGAGCATTGCCAAAAGCATCTCTTGTTGTTTTGTGGCATGAAGGGTTGAGCATCTGGCAAATATTGATGCTCTTTGTTACTTGCAGCCAGAGTCCCTGAAACGCTCTGGTTCGTCTCTTCTCAGAAGAGGTTTAAAAAGCATCAATAGAAGATGTATCTTCTTTTCTGTTTCAGCACTTGGGAGAGAATTTATAATGTATAGATAGAGTTCATAGATGTTTCAAGCATTTCATATGTGTGTGTTTAATGGAATGGATTGCTACTTTACTGAACATAGCATCAAATCAGCTCTGTTAATTGAAAAAGATTTTTCACATTATTGCTAATGATGTGACACAGTTTTGCTAGAGATGGTGCATAAAATAGTGCTACTTGAAATGACATTAATGTATGCATTTAAATTCCTTTCTTCCCATTTACGTGCATTATTGATTTTATTTCATTGTTGAGGAGATAATGGATTTATAATTAGAATACAATCACCATAATCAATGATGAGATTATTAGACTTATAAATAGAACTTTAAAACTACGATGAGGTAATTTTCCAGTGTAACGAAGGATCAATAATTAGAGGTTTGCTTTGAATCTGAAAGCGGTACTTGAAAAATTCAAGCGTGAAACACTTCTAGGCAAGTGAGTCCTTATAAGTCATTATACAAACTGATGTAGTTAGGCATTTTCCAGAGGTGACTGTTATTACTTTTGCTTAGTGTCCAAGTGCTTATGAATTAATTCCTGTGGCTTTGTATAGCTGCTAGTATCTCAGAACTGGACAACTTTGCTCTTTTCTGATGCCTTAGTTGAAGGAATCATTTGAAAGGTGCCATAGGCAGGGGTCTGTTGCTGTGTTGTTGTTGTTAAGGAATGATAACGGATCTACCGTTCAGAACCTTCTCCTTCTGCTTCTTGAAAGTCATGGTGTGGTAAAGTTGGGCAAGGCATTTGGCTTTTTGTAAGGGTGTAGATGGCAGTGGCAGGATGAAGAAGGGGAGAGCAGCCCTTGTGATGCCTGGCTTGGGAAGGGCCGGGGTTTAGTTGGTCCATGCAGAGTAGCTGTGTAGACCTCTTCAGTCTCACCATCATTTCCTGATGACTCTGAGGTATATGTGGGGTTCTATGGTGATAGTGCAACCTGCTATTACTAGTTAAGCTAAAGTTTCTAGTGAAAAGATTGTAAGGGAATGATAAAAACACAAGGAATATCCTACTAGTTCTGAGCTGCGTCCTCTCAAGCCAAGGGCTATCTCCAACAGCAGAACTGGAAATGGCATTTAGGAGATGCCATGGAGCCTGGCTGCTTTCTGCAGTTTGCTCATACCCCCCATGATGCACAGCTGGGAGAGTCTCAGGGACACATCCCCATCCCTGTCTGTTTCCTTTAGTATCTATCTATAGACCACCACTCTGGGAATTTATCTGATTCCTCTCTGACCCTGCTGATGCTCTGCCTCCATGCTTTCTGTGTCAGCAGGTTCCACAAGTTCACTATCTCAGTGCAAAGAACTATTTCCTTTCTTTCAGCTTAGCCACCACATCCATGACACTGTCAACCTCAATCAGATCCCTCTCAGCTCTTCCCTCTACAAACCAGATTCTCAGCTGTTTTCATCTTTCCTTCTAAGGCAGCTGCTCCATCTGCTTTGACCATTTACTTGCTCACCTGTGTTATTTCCCTTATCCCACTACTACAGTTTTGAGATGCAGGACTAGGATGGCACCAGGCACTCAGTATGTGGACTCTCTCCTTCTTGTCAGCTCCCTGCCTGGTGATTTCCAAAATTGGTTTGCTGGTTATTTTTCTTTTTGGCTGCTGCTATATCTTAAAGTGGTGATTTCAAGGATGTTTCGATCTTCTGAGTTGTAACTGCAAGTTTTGGGTTAGCATCATTTAGGTATAGTTTAGATTATTTTTCCCTAAATACACGATCTTATCTATGTCAAATCTCACCTGGCACTTCTTTGCCCACTCACGTTTGGGAAGTTATTCTGGAATTCCTCATCAAGTGGAATTTGGCCACTTGAAAGAGCTTTAGGACATCTGCAGAGTTGGAGATTTCACCCCAGTCCTGGTTAATCATGACTGTCCCTGCATCTCGGTTACATGGTTTCCATGTGGGGAGTAAACAGCAGGTCAGGAGGGAACAACCATAAGGAAACAAGAGCAGTATCTGTACAGTTCTATTCCATAATTTGGAAGCTTAATGTTTTTCAACAGTGATCACATAGTCAGAGCTGTCCCTGTGTTTGTGAACTCAATGCTGCTTCATGATCTTGCCTGTAATTGAACCTTGTTCTGTAGATTTGGGTGTACTAAAGACTCAGTTTTTCCTTCATATGAGGGCTTGTAGCTCTTCAAGCAAGATACTAGTCAGTGGGTGCCTTGCCTGTGGTAGCTGTCAGGCAAATTGATCCCGAGGGATGTTGTCTTTAAAGTAGTTACATCTAAGATGTAAGCAGTTCAAGCGTGATTGAAATAGAAATTAGGTATCTCTGTCCACCTTTGCCTTTATTTGCTGACATTTTTATGTCAATCATTATAACAATATAATGATTATAATAAAGTGGTAAGACCACTTTGGGAAAGTTCTTTGGGATATGGTGATTCAATTTTGCTGATTGGAGAGTACTCAAGGCACAGTGAAATTTTGGTTGAGTTGCCTAAAGTTATTGAGAAATTTTGTGGTGGAGTCAGGAAGGCAACGCAAGTTCTCCCAGTTCAAAGCTCTGTACATGTCCTGTATTTCATTGGTCCTAGAGATACATTGGGCTTGTAGAAGTCAGTCCTAATGGAAAAGCATTTGTCTTGTAGGAAACTCAATCCTAAGCTGTCAAAAATTTGCATTATTATGAGCTTGTTAATGACTTCCTTTGCTTGCTCATATCAGCCTGTGACAAAAAGCAGGGATTCAACTGTATATTTACCCACTTGAATAAACAATTCATTTTTAATTTTGACCGCAATGGTAAATTAAAACACTCTGAGTGGAACACAGCTATATATTTTTGGCTTTGGAGGTTGTAACTATTGTAATACATATCAGCAGGGAGGGCTCTGGGGAACACTTTCTGTTGTTTTCCTGGAGGCATTCGAAGAAACAGTTCCTCTACTCTGGCTGTTTTAAACCCACTGCATGTGAAAAGTCCCCATCTGAGAGTGTTCATGTGCAGCAGATCTATGACTTCCTTGATAGCCCTTTCTCACGTACTCCTCACTTTCCAAGTTGAAGGTTTACATGTGCAGATAGGATGGTGATGTTTGTGTGACTGATGGTCAGATAGCTGCAAAGAAGGAAAAAAACCCAAACCATCACTTGCTGCCTCTTTCGGTACCACTGTCCCGAGGGGCTAAAATGTGAAGTAATTGGTCCACTGCTGGCTGGTGTCATTATTGTGCCACTTGAGTCTTGGCTGCAGAGACCTTCCAGCCTGGGGATATAGGCAGGCTGAAGGAGGGACAGGCATTTTGTAGAAGAAGGTGGCCTGCCCAAGACCTGCACAAACCCTTAATTTCTTAGGGAACAAGGAGCATAGTTCAGGATAGATCTTGGCCAAGGTGAGATCAGGAGCCCTGGTTAGAGTGGAACAAGCTGCCTCTTCTTTGTCATTGTTCTGCCACAGGCATCAGCTCTGGATGCAGCTGGACACGTGTGTTCTGCAGCTAAAGGATGAGGTCCTCACTGTGCTTGAAGCACAGAGGGCTAGTGATTTTTGATGGTGAAGATCCATCCCATTAATCTGTCTCAGTAATTCAGATATTAATCCAAAAAGCAAGGGTCCTGTAGTTGTCTTTGGATCTCCTATATCACTTGCCAGTCTGACAGCAGGTGAGCCCTCCTTTTTCTATTTGATTTCACTTCTTTGTGATTTTTCTCCTTCTGTCTCCTCTTCATAGTAAGTTGGGCATTAGCAGCTCTTACAGCTGAAAATCTGTATTTTCAGTTACTATACTCTGCATTTGAGTCACACTGGACTTGAGATGCATGCAAGTATAAAACTACAGGTTTAGGCCATTCTTGTTGCCACATTGCAGCTGCAGGATATAAAATGACTACAATAGTGTATTGTAGTTATAAAATGCCCTAGTTATTTTATAATGAGCCCCAGCAGAAACATTGTCAAAAGGCAGTAAAAAGTTTATCCAGAACATGTTTTACTTCAGCCTGGCATACACTGCACAGTTAACTTTACGTAATGCTAGGCAATTGGAGGAGGAGACAATTCACATAGAAGATGTATGCAGGATTTATCCATGCTTACGGGAAGGAAGGGTTTATAGTGTAGCATTATCCAGGTGGATTTACGTCACATTTGTTCCAGTTAGTGTAGTAGGTCATAAGAGTCTTAGCATGAATCATTTAGGGGGAAAATTATTGGTTTATCATATAGAAACAGTAGACTTAATACATTGCAAAATCATTAGATCAAACAGTCTTTACAATTTAATTGTCTGTGACGTTCTCATCTGCAAGGTTAATATAACAGGCTAAAGCAAATACTCAACATTCTGTATGCCTGCCTGCTAGTCAGAAAGAGGTAAAAACAACTTAAAGAGAAAAAAAAAGTGCTGCAGTACAGACTCAGGCTTGATTTTGCTAAAGCTTCACCTGCAATCACTGTTGAAGCCCTGGTGAACACTTTTATCATAGGACCAATTTTTTGAAATAAAATAAATGGTGTTGAGTTCTGACTCGGATTACACAGATGTGTGGTAGTTGCTTTTGTAATTTCCTCCATATCATCTATGAATCTGTTATTGACAGATATTTAGGCATCATATCTGATTACTTTCTGTTACAGCTCTATCAAAACTTCTGTTTTTCTTTTACCATAGCAGTGCAGTCCTAGGATTGATACATTTTTCTCTATTTTTTTATATGCTTACAGTTTTCTTGCCTGTCACCATGCACATATTTTTGCATGAGTTAGAGACTCATGGCTTTTTTTGATCACTGGAGAAAAGTCAATGTCCAGAGAATGGAAACATTTGGGAAACTGGAAATATTATGGCTTAGTTTTTTGGTTTGCACTTTTAAACTTTTAAAGAGCTTGTTAGGGTTGTAATTGTCCTTTAGATGGTAATGGCCTGACAGTGTACTGTGTACCTGGAAATTTAATCTATGGCCAACTTCTCTACAGTGTAATTTTGGACTAGGCTGACTTGTTTAAAGCTGGGCAGGTGTTTCCTGCTGTCTGGTCACAACAGGGAACCTGTGTGCTGCTAGTTGTGGGTGGGGCAGGGGATGCCCCTGCTCTGCCCAGCAGACCGCCCCAGCCTGAGGATGTCAGATGCCTCCATCTCTTCCTGCCTTCTCCCCAAGCCTTTGGCCATCTTAACTGAGAACAACTCATGCTGCTATTGCTTATTGTGGCCCTGCCAACCTCAGCTGCATGTGTGGGTGCTGCCAGCACATCCAACTCTGCTCCTATGTCATCGGGACGGATGCCAGTGCCAAAACCCTCCTCTGTATGATACAAACATCAATATGAAGCACTGAGATATAAGCCATTTCTGCATGTGCAAAACACCCAGTGTGATGTTTTAAAGTGTTATCCTTGCTGTGCTCTTACTGGTGTCAGTTTTCATGTAGAGAGAAGGGGTCCTGTTGAACAGTTTTAGAAATCCTTTGTTTGGGGATTAGCTCATTTCCAGAGGGTTGATAGGTTTTGTCCCCTGAACCTTTTCTTAGAAAATTAGAACAAACATTAATCTCTAGATGTGGAGGCTTCTCACACTTTAAATATTCAATGCAGTCAATAGTACTTTTGACAAGGTTGCGATTTCTGTGTTTGATCATGAGTGATTTATGATAATTTAGTAAACAGTGAAGCATAGTTCCCTCTTAGTTGCAGACTGGAGCCTTCTCCCTGGGCATACTTGTGTGCTTAAAAAAGCCATGAAAAGTTGCTTCCATTCCTCTATACAGAATTGTATTTTCCCACATACATTCTCCAGAAGAGCAGAGGTTGAGATGAGGGAGATGTATGAAGTGATTCCTCCATTTATTTTAAAAACAAAGCCTCCTTATCTTATTTGGACCCCTTCAGCAGCTGTAAGCAACACAAGCTGAAACTACGGTGTGACAAACTGGAGTGCCCAGGAGGGTCCCATAACTTGTCTTTAGTTTTCCTCAGGGTACATGACTGGGACATGACAAATTTCCTCATACCTGAGCCCTCCTCATCAGCTGAGAGATGCAGCTGTCTCAGGGACAGGCAAACATGGTTGGACTGGAAAATGCCTTCACTTTGGAAGGTGCAAACAGTCCTTGAAATTAATTCTGTACTTGGAAGAACTTGTTTTGTTCTTTTTCAGTCTCTCACCATGCAGCAAAACTGGTGTTAGTTCTGTGTTGAAGAATACTAATTGGGTTTGAAGACTCAGTGAGAAACTCACAGGTTGTGTTCTGCACTAGCTTTCTGATGATTTTATATTGCTTGTCTTACTTCACTTTTGCATCTTTTACAAGAATCAATGCCTTCTCATTGGCATTCCCTCATCCTTATTTTACATGTGCACAGAACTGAGAATAAAACTTCCAAACTTACCTAGAAATTACAGTTTGACTTTTCAAAAGTGTCTAATGTGGAAATGGCAATTTACAGGCATCCAACTTAGATGTATAGTTTTGGAAAGTATATTAACCATCTGGTATCTGAAATATCAGGGTTGTTTTGGATATTTCAAGTTAGATGCATGATAAGTCTGCAATCATTTGTGTCTTAGCAATGTAGACTTCTAAATTCTCATAGAAATAAAAAGGTGGTTAAAAAGGAATGTATGTTACACATTGCTCATATTTTTGTTAATTGTCATTAATATTTACAGGAATTGATCTGTTAGCAGACAACAGCACATGTGACAGAGGGTTATGGTCATCTTTCTTGGAGAACATATGGAAGTTTTCAAACAGTAATTTTAGCCTGCAAGTGGCTGCTGGTAGGATTTCCTTCTCTTGCTGGCCGTCACGCCACTGGCCGCTGTGCGTGTCAACCCATTGGCGTGCCAGTTTGTGAGCCCAACATACTGGCTCTAGAGTTTCTAGTTTAGACTTCTTGGTCTGTAAATTGTTAAGTCCTTAGTGAGGCAAATTGCTAAATCCATAGTGAGGAATTATTAGCAGTTTGCATTGGTTTGTGCAACTCAGAAGTTCAGATGCCATGTCAGATCTTTCCGAGTCTCCATTGTTTTCCCCATGGCATATACTTTCCATGGCTGGTATAGGTCAAGACCACACATTTGTTGCTTCAATTTGTTAACGCTCAAGTACTGCTCATATTGCTGGCGTACCATTTCTTGTGTCAGTCTTGACTACTAGCTGTGCTCGGTCACTGCCCTTTTGCTTCATGAGACGTCTGTAGTACAGAGTGAAGGGTTTGCAGAGGGTTATTCAAACGTTCCAGTTAGGCTTCTAGTGTGAGTAGCTTCACTAGGACTAAGTTAATCTGCATGAATATTCTGTGTCTCAACCTGAGATCTCTTAGGTGAACTCTATAAAAGTACTTTTTTATGTAGCAGTCTATGGAAAAGCTTTAGGCAACCACTTCATAATCCAGATAATAGTATTAATCTTTAAACAGCAGTCCTTAAAAAGACCTGGGTGCACTTTCTTGTTGACTTTGCTAGGAACTGGGAATTCAGCATTCAGCCTGTGGGAATGAGTCCAGATGAAACTCCGGACAGCCTTTCATGCAGCTAAGCACTGCTCAGCTCACAGAGTTTTCTTTTACTTCATACCTAATAATGGGGTTGCCTTAGTTCTCATGAGAAAAACTGTTTGGTTTGTGAGTGTATGAGAAAATTGAGGGTGTGTATGTAACTGGGAAGGCCCTATTACCATGTCTGCATATCTGCAGTTGTAAAACACGGTGTATGGCAGCACAAAATTTAAAATTTGGTGGCATCCCAGGAAGTACTTAATTGTGTCTGTGCTTCATTAGAAGGCTGTCTCCTTTTCTGGAATTTATTTTAGCTAATTAGTTGGAAATGTCAAAGTAGTATTTCAGATGACAGAAGCATCATATATTATCATGCATAAAGCAATTAACTCTTTTGACAAATATTTATTGTGGTGTCATCTTTAATTTAATCTTCAGTACTCCTAGACATAGAGCAGGTTTTTCCAAAAAAGGAGGCCTTCCCAGCACTGTCAATGAGAGTTTGACTGATGGGACTTAATTGAACTTGATACTGAAAGAGCTGGTGGCCTAAGCATGAAGATATTGACATGACACAATTTCGCAATACAGATGTCTGATATTTTGGCAAAATCCCAAACCAGTCCTCCCCCAACTCTGTCTCAGATACTGCAGCTGCATTATACTGCAGAAGATGCATCTCCAGTCACTCCTGTTATTCCACTGGAATGGTTGCAGGAGACAAAAATGTTGTGTGCTTGTGCTGCGGAGATAGATGATGCCGAAAACCAGGGCTGTACATATGTTTTAAAAAATCAATTTTTTTTTATTTAGTTCTTGGGGTTATTCATGTGGAAACATGTTACAAATGTGACTGGTTAGTTCCTCCTAAACAGATAGGTCTTGCAGATGATGTACTGCTGAGAAATAATTCCTGACAGTTATAACTGAACCAGATAAACAGTTCTGCCAGCTCCCAAATAACACTGTAAAACAAAAGGGTTCTGCTTATCATTTTCCATTTCTTCATGCCTGTCAAACTATTTAACTGCGCATTACCCATCACAAAAGGTCTCTCTGTTATTTTGCTTGTCTGCTGTGGTCTGTTGCAGGACCTACTGTGGTTCTGTTGTCCAGCTCTATCACTCCTCAGTCACTGCTGTATTCACCTTTGCCCTTACAAAGACACTTTCAAAGTGCCACGTGAGATTTATCTCTGTTGGGACCATTCAGCAAGCGTATTAACCTGTTCATATGTTTTCATTTTTTTCAGGCAGAAACAGCTCCAGAAAATGGACGGGATTGTCCCAGTGTTCAAATCAGGTCAGGGCAGAACAACTCTGATCCCACAGGAGCAGGTGGCTCGGCAGCCTCCCAGAGCCTAGTTACTCCAGCTGGGGTCTCGGCAGGTACCTCAGCTGCGGCTTCGTTCTTCATAAGGTAGTTTTTCACCTTTATGGTTTCTGTAAACTTCTCTTTGGTCTTCAAAAGTTTATGAAATACTGTTGAGTCTCCTTGCCATGAGTGCAGAGTGTAGCACATGATGCTGGTTGCTGAGAGGTGGAGTTAGTCACCTCGTTATGACTGTGGCTTCTTACTGCTACTGGGGAGCAGGGAAGTGACAGTGATGCCCCATTTCTCTTTCTGGAGACCTGAGCAGGAACCTCTGTTGACCAAAACCAAAGAAAATGTGTATTGGTCTTCATCTAGTCCTTAGTGGACATTTCTGCCTGTAGCAAGACTATTTCCTTGGAGCAGAAGCTGAAGTAATAAGGTAATTTTCACTCAAATATAAATAAAAAGAAGTTATACTTTTATTCAGTAGCATGGCCTATGTGTGCAAATAGAAGTTTTTTCATAGCTGGAAAAACAGTTAGAACAGTTGAAGATTTTTATTTTTTTTTTTTTTTATTAAGCAGTAGCCTAGAACAATCTTGTTTTTTCTGTTCTTGGGCCTTATAACAAAAATGATATGTTAGCTTTTTTTTATGAAATGTTTATTGTAATTAGCAATGTTGATTAAATGCAATACGCTATCAAGCAGATGGTATTTAAAACAACAAAATTCAGGGCTTTGTGCTTGCATTCCAAACTCCTTTTTTAATTCAGAACTGAACATGTTTTGAGACAATATTGAGAGACGTATGTCTGTGAATGCATTAAAGTAAATATATGCACTAAGTGAAGATTCTTCTTATTGTGTGATCATGATGGTAATTGTATTGTTTCCTTTTTCTTAATCTTTAATATGTGCCACTAAAAAAATGACATTTACTCTAAGTTACAGTCTGACCTCAGAAGGAGCTCAGCTTCCCAAGTCTTGTCTTTTAGTAGAAGTTACACGTAGTACAGTGAGTCTTATATGTATAGTGTATATATATGTATAAGTATTATACGCCTACATATCCCAGCCTGTTTGTGCACAAGAGATTGGGAAATGATTGCCCCTGGTATGATGTCTCTGTGCTAAGTGCCGCAGGTTTGAAGTTAACACAGAGAAATGGTTGCCTACAGAGGATGATTTTTAGATAGGTGTCTGAAATCAGTAGGAGTGGAGACAGAAGTTAAGACTCAGACTTTAGTTACCTAAATAAGGACAGGTGAATCCTCTCCAAAGTACCTAAACTGGACAGCAGCATAGCTTTCATTACTAATTTCATATTGTGACTATGAGCAGTCTGGTTTAGTTTGATCTAATCTGGGTTTATTTCAGTGTGAGTCTGTATGCTGTAAGCAAATGCAAAAATTATAATTTCGCTGGGGAATCCAGAAAATAAAATACCCTCTTTGGAATGAAGACAAAGAAGTTGGTGCCTAGCAATCTGAAACAGGATCCAAAATATTTTCTCACAATGATAACTTCTATCACTGGTCAGCAAATCTCAATTCTGGTTTTCATAGAATCATAGAATAACCAGGTTGGAAGAGACCCACCAGATCAGCGAGTCCAACCATTCCTATCAAACACTAAACCATGCCCCTTAGCACCTCGTCCACCCGTCCCTTAAACACCTCCAGGGAAGGTGACTCAACGACCTCCCTGGGCAGCCTGTTCCAGTACCCAATGACCCTTTCTGTGAAAAATTTTTTCCTAATGTCCAGGCTAAATCTCCCCTGGCGGAGCTTGAGGCCATTCCCTCTTGTCCTGTCCCCTGTCACCTGGGAGAAGAGGCCAGCACCCTCCTCTCTACAACCTCCTTTCAGGTAGTTGTAGAAAGCAATGAGGTCTCCCCTCAGCCTCCTCTTCTAACAACCCCAGCTCTCTCAGCTGCTCCTCGTAAGACTTGAGTTTTACTCAGATATGACAGATTCTTACTAATGATTGTTGCTAGCTTGATTCTGGACTCCAGCAGCAAGACTGCAAATGACATCATTGCACATTGGATCAGGCCCTAATAGCTTCTCATGAATCTGTCTTTGCCCCTAATGAATCAGAATTTTATGGCTTTAGCAGCTATGTGTTAGCTAAAACATTTTAAATCCCATTAGTACATTGCTTATTCCCTACTCATGTTTCCTCTATTCAAAATTGATTCTCTTCATTTTTTTTAACCAAAGAACAGGATGGTTGAAATTTTTTGTGCATAAACCACTTCTATTTCTTTTTTCTATTTTTGGAGAGGGAGACTCAAGTGAGAAATATCTTTTCTTTTAGCAGTTATCTGAATTACTTTTGTAGCATTTTCATGATCTTTCATCACATTGCCAATTAATGTATTTTAGCATTTATTTCTCAGTATTCCAGAGCCCATCTAAGAATCTTGGGTTTCCTAAAGGCGAGCATTCAAGAAACAAGTTCAGTTATGACTGTGATTAAAAACACAAATTGAAACACAGAAAATATCACAAGACCTGTGGGATAGACATCCACTGTTGATCCCTGGCAGTCATAAGTATATTGAGGAGGTCCTCAGGTGGATGCTCTTGTGTAGTCTTGGCCAGGCTTCTCCAGTACCGTTGGCATTAACCCCAGGAGAGGCTCCCTCTCCTAGAGCTCCTTCTTCTCTTACAAATCCCTGTGCCGTGGGGACCTTACTGAACAAAGATTCCACACAGGATCTTCCTCCTACCCTCAATCCATGCAGTACTCAGCATGAGGGGAGAGGGAGAGAAGGAAATCTTCAGGGTTGAGTGAGACATAGATGCTGGCAGAAAGTGTGGTGGAAGTGGCTTATCTACAAGTATTGGAATATCAACATTTTTGGTTGGTTTTGTTCAGTACTGATGGATATCAGGCTTCTTTTTTCAAGCCTTCCCAATCCTGTCTCCTTTTTCCCTTTGTACCATCCAGCCTCGAGCATGCTGAGGAAGAAAGTCATCTCTACTTGAATCCTTTGCAGCAGCATCCAGTTCATCTCTGTTCATTTAATCCTTTCTCAGCAAGCACCTAGGGATGAAAGAGAAGTCTTAGCACTACTGTTATGTTGTAGTCCCTATTCATTGTATTTGTTGTATCTTTCCTTATTACATTTCTCTCCTTGGCCTCTTAAACTGTGAAGTTCATACAAGGCCAGGTGTTACGTGCATTGTACAGGACCTAGAACATTTTATTCCTTGTTCTCTACTGGAGTAAACGCAACCAGTATATTGAGAATCATACACATTTATTTGCCCTCTCTTTGACCAAATCTACCGAGTACCTCCATCTTTTTCAGCCCTTTTGTAAAAGGGTCTGTGATTGGGACTTTAGCTTGGGAAAAGGTCTGCTTTGTCATAGAAATAAAGTAGCTAGGCAAAAACATGCAAGTGTATTAACATTTGGTGTACTGGGATGCAGGGTTAGTTACTTTTGGAGAAAAAGCCTTCATCAGGTGCTGGTGGAAACTGCATCTGTGATTTATTTAGCAGCAACGATGCAAGATACAGATTTTTTTTCACATGAATAAAGAATCCCAGTCTTGTTCTTCATGGAACACGCTAAAACTGCTGCGTCTATGTGGTGAAATAATACCCTTTGACTCTTGCTTGTGAGCTGTCTTGTGCCTGCGAAGGGAGAGGGACTGCGCAATTCTTTTTGGTTGGCTGGTTGATTGGTTTGTTTGTTGGTTTGTTTTTTACTCTAGTTTGTTCCTTGGTGAAAGTCATAGCTTTGTGTTTGTAAGGTCACAAGCTCAAAGGACCGTACAGAGAGTTCATGTCCTCACCTGGAAAATAATATCTAAGAGATGCAGCAAAATGTTTACCTGGTGATAAGAGCTACCCTGTGTTAAAACGAATATTTTTAAGATAGTCTTTGCAGTGAGTGCATTGATTTTGTTAAGCTTATGTGCAACCCAAATCTACATATTCATCCAAAGCTCTTTCTCATTTGAATGTCATATTTAATTTCTTCAAGCTTAATTATGTTCTGCTTTTCAAAAAAAAAAAAGTATTTTATTCATTACCTAGAAATGCAGAGTGTCTAGCATGGAAGTGCTAAGTATTCAAAATCAAAGACAAATATTAGAGCATGCAGACAGAAGCATATTAAGAAATTAAATCAGTTTTAAGCTTTTTTCCTCACTCTGATCTGTCACAGAAGGAAAGCTTTGATTAACATCTGACTGTGTCACACAAGCAAATTGCCAGACATTACTCAGTGGTCATGTTACCAAAGGACCAGAAGATTTAGCAGAAAATGCAGCTTCTCAATAGATCACTGACAGAATAAGAAAGCTGGAGCAAAATGCCCAGTTCAGGGGCATGGATGTCTGTGAAGAGGCTCCCTGTTTACCCTTACAATGCAGAAGTTTAATCTTGCATTCTTCAAATCTAAGAAGAATGCAGCTAGGTTTTGTCCCTTGGTGTTGCATGAGCCATACCTTGCTTAGTGCTCTGCTCTTAATACCCTTTCCCAGTTTTGTGGGGTTTTTTAGTTGTTTTTTTTTTGTTTGGTTTTGTTGGTTTTTTTTCAGAAGGAACCTGAACAAGATTTATATTTCTAAGTGAAAATACTAGAGGTAGTAGTCCCCTTCTACTCTACAGAAGGTAGAGGACCCTTCTGTGGGGACTATGCTTGCAACTAAGTAAATATTGGCTTATTGTGATATAAAGCTGTAATAAGCTGTGGGGTTTTGTGTCACCTGGACAGCTAGGGAAGAGAGGAAATGATGTTTCCAAGAACAGGCAGGAAAAGTGCAGCGAGGAAGAGGAGGGCAATAGGTTATCTACCAAAAAAGAAAATGTCACTCCCTTGGGAAAAAAAAATTGAGACCTCTGAGAAATCAGAGCTATCACCATTTATGTGCCATTTCTACCTGTTGGTGGCTGGTGAGCACGGTGGCAGCACTGCCTGTGCTGCTGGGTTGGGGTATGGTGTTTCAGTGAGAGCAAAGATGTCTGGCCTTGGTGCACAGAGGCGAGCTGGAAGGAAGGTTTGAGCAGTTGCAGGGCAGCTAGGAGGAATCAAACCTGTTTAGAAGAAAACATGTATAAAAGCAAGCAACCATAAGTAACGTTGCGCAGAAGAAAATGTATGAAGTCCTTCTTCTTAAATTTTACTCTTGTTTGATGTCAGGTTATTGTCACATCTTTTCATACTGGTTTAGTCACAAGATTGCACTTGCCTTCGAAGCAGAGAAATAGCTGTATAGTTGCAGCTACTGTTTCTTGCATCCACTTGCTTTTATTTGATCCAAGCATAGCACTCATTCGTTTTCAGGTTTCTAAATTATCTGCAGTGATGCTGGGCTTTGCTAGGTTAAAACCATTTAAGTTAATAAATCTGGAGAAACACAGCAGTGACTCACACCCATTATCTTTCCACTTGTCATATTGCTGCATGTTTGGGAAAGCTGTGTCAAGTTAGACATGATACAAAACATTACACATGATAGGCTTTTTACAAGCAGCTTTTCTTAACAAGATATATAGTCTCTGAGTAATGTAGTTACACATCTTAAGAGTTAAAATAAGCATAGTAGTCTTTTTCTAGATTCATGATGTTCCATCATATTTTAATGCCCACAAGTTGTGGATTAAAGAATCTAATTATTCACTAATGAGCAGTAATGGTACATATAAACTAAGGGTCACTATCCTATTACAGGCACCTGATGGTTCACTGATAAGCATTTGGTCATTAGATTGACCATAAAATATAGTCAATAATTGAGGTTACTCATAGAGCAGACACCTTATCAGTTTTAGGCATGGTGGGACAGCTTGTCAGTACTCTGTGTACTGATTGTGCTGTGACTGAGCATATGATTAGGGTATTGAAGCAGTCTGTATCTAATGAAACTGCAGGAAAGGCATAGCAATATTACCACAACCACTAAATGACTAATGTGTTTTTGTTCCAAGCCTCAGACACTTCAATTAGTTCCAATAAACTCTGATCTAGTGTAGCGGTAGGCAGAGAATTCAGATATTTTGTATACAAGCTTTCATTACACTACTCAAAATTTGTAACGTTTTGGGGACAGATGAAATCTATGTGGCTTTGAATGAAAAATGATGGAAATAATAAAGGCTGTCATTACCATTTTTACTTCATTTTTTCATTTTATTTTTGCATTTACATTTTACATTTAGAATACTTTCTGAGACAATGCCTAGTGCACGATTTAAAAGATGAAGCTGACAGCAGCAAATTAGATGTCTACGTAGTGTGTTTTAAGGTTTATTCATGCATTTCATGTAGGCTTGTGCATATAGATCTAAACTTAGAATGTGTTTCTTAGCGTTTTATACCATATGGAACATTAATCAAATAGTCTAGTTCTTGAAGGCTTTCATAGAGGTATTGATTTTACTGTGCTTCAAACTGTTGCTGAGAAAATAACCTGAGAACCTATTCTTTTATGGTTTTTTTCCATGAGAGTCCCTTAACTTCCATAAATTATTTAATATGGTGAAGGATGCAAAATGCCTTTTGTCTTTCTGAACTGCTGTTCAAGCTTCTGTGATGTGACCTTGGAAAGTAACCATAGAAACATGTTAAAAGCATCAACTGAAAATCAGTAGTTTGGTTTGACAGTGATGCAAATTCTGTGAAAGAAGATTATGATGTATTAGGAACACTTGAGGCATATATTACTGCTAACCTGTTAAACCTGATTATTCCATGACTGTCAGTACTTTCAGAATTTAATGCAGGGGAAAAAAAGCACAAAAAATGAAACATACATTTTTTTTAAGTTGCCATGTTTAAGATGTTTTTAGCTAAATCACTTCAGTCTGTCATTCTCTGCCCTGTTAAAAGCAAGAATTATATTTCTGCTAAGCTTATAATATAGTTCACCAGCTCTCTGTATGTAATAGTTGTAAACTTTTGCCCTGTACCCTGCTGAGATGCACTGGTATGCTGGCTTTGTGCAGAGCTGGCACAATTTAAATCTCTTCAACAGGTAAAGTGGATAACTGCATTATGAATAAGTAGTAGTTCACCAAAAGGTGACGAAAATGTGTGTCATTGGATCCTGAGTTAGACCTTTTTGTGCTGACCTGTAGTAGTTAACCTAGTCTGTGAGGCTGAAACAGAAGTGCTTGCTATAGTTACAGGTAACTATACTAAATGCTTGGTGAATGATGTGTCAAGGGAAAAAGTGGAGTCCCTTGTTAAAGCTTCCTCATTAAGCATAACCCATGCCTAAGAAATCCTGTGTTGAGGTGATGTGTGAAAATTAAATTTGAATTAATTACCTAGGAAAATGGGGTACCAGCTCTTCCTAATTAAGACTGCCTTTCTGGCAGATATATCCAAAACCCATGCATGATTTGTCCCTATTTTGCAGTGTCAAAGCAGTATCACAGGAGCTGTGGGGCTCTTCAGGGATGTGATGACTCGCTGGCATTAATGCAGCTCAACATCCTCTCAGTGCATCAACCCTTCTTTGTTAAATGCCTCACAATGTACCATTTTCTCTTGCAACCCTTTGGCCACTGTTGGAAGCTGGTTAGGAAGGGTGGCTGAGCAATCTGCGGCTTAGGGGAGAGCTACAGATGTGCAGATGAAGTGGAGCATCCAGCTGTTTCAGGGGGAGACGGACATATAATTAACCTTTTCCCCTTAATGAATCTTGCCTTTGAATCTAGATGGCTGGAGCAGCCCAGTCCCTGCAGTGTCCTCCCCACTGCATGGTGCTGGAGAGGGGGATGCCTTCCCTGGCCTCTTTTGCCTTTCTACATGGAGCTAGGGAGAGCAAGAAAGCCCTCATGCAGATGTGCAAATGAAGTTAGCACTGGTACCACTGAAGGGCTTGCCTCATCTTGCTGGTGCCGTGCTGTGGTTGCTGGAATGTGGTTGCTAGTTGTCCCTGGAGAATAAACATAACCTATGTGTAGCCTGGTGCTATGTGTGGACAGGAGACAGGGAGGCAGGGTGTGTGGCATTGTGCAGGATCTTATATCATCTTAGGGCAGCTTAAGCTTTCCTAGTTGCTGTGGCAGCATAATACTGTCTATAATTAAGGACAAACAAAACGGTGTATGTTTTAGGTATATCTCACTTTGCATTAGCCTGTAAGGAGGATAAACTAGAAGATAAGTCTGAATTTAGTAGGCTTTGTTCTTGGAAACAGAAATGACTCTCAAGGCAGCATGTTTAAGAGCAGAACATCATTACTGGTATGATTGCTAATACTGATCATACATTCACACAGTGCTTTGTCAGCATATTGTAAGCCATACTCCTTGCTATGAAGAGCTCATCTGTGATGACTATGAGACTGATGGGATGGACAGAGATGGGACACGGAGCTGTAGTTCAGCAAAGGGAGAAGGTAAAGAAATTGGAGTAGCTGAGAGGAGAGGGAAAGTAGAATTTTGGACATGGGCATGGTGTAGTTACAACACTGCTGAAAGCGTGAAAAAATTCCCAAAGGTCAATAGATCTGTGATCAGGATATGGCTATTCACTTAGAGTGGGAAAGCAATGAATGAACAGCCAAGGTGGAGAGCCTGTGATGAGGGTTTCAGAGAGCCTCAAAGAGAATTGGCTGGGAGAGTGGTGGAGACCAGGTGAAGCAGCATTGGGCATCTAGGAGTCATTGCTGTGGAAGATGAAGGTCCCCTGTATAGAGGGTTAGAGATCATGATATGAACCAGAGGGATCGTGCAAGGCATTAGTGTCAGAGGTGTTTGGAAGGAGAAGCCTTTCTTGTATGGCATGGGCCACAGGGTTTGTGTGAGAGTAGGTTGGGCTATGCTGGAGGTGGCAAAATGAGGAAAGGAGGGAGCCTTGTGCCAACCAGACTGGCAGGAAGTATAAAAAGGATGAGGCATTAAAAGAGGGGGGGAAAAACAGATTTAGTGTTGTGGGGATCTCATTGTGAGGTCGGCATGTTGGAGAGGATGTTCTAGGTCTTTACGCCAGCTTTGTAGTGAAAGTGGAATTGGGGTACAACAAAACCCTTGTGTTGTTTCACTCTGACCAGATGCCTAGAAATCTTTATTGTGTGAAGCTACTCCTGGGGAGGGCTGATTATTGTCAGCCTGAGTGTCTTGGTGGGTAGGAGGTTTTGGAGGACCTGAAGGAGCACCCCCTGCCTCAGAGGTGCGGCAACTTTTTGAGCTGCTTTAGGTGATTCAGTGGAGACTACTGCAGCAGCAGTTGGCTCTTGGGCTAACTCTATATTCCAAGATGTTCGTGATGCCCAGGAGGAAGAAGAGAGCAGAAGAAATTAGAACAGATATGTCATGGATATGTCAGGAGAATCTGTGCCTTCAGAGCCACCCAAGTTTGAATTTATTTGTGTGAGTAAACAGTGGTCAGTGGAAGGGATTTTAAGCTGGGGAATAATCTGAAGTATTTATGGATAATCTTGACTGGAGTCATGCGGATATTTCTTCCTACTTTATCCTGTCTCTGATCTTCTGCTTTCCTGAACCTAATGTTTTCTCCTGTAATTTAAGGATTTCTCATGCAATCCCTTCTGTTCTTTCTTGTTCATTTAGAGCTGAATGCACCTGATTTATTCTATTTTCCTGAATACGTGGAATCTCGCTGTTGTCTAGCTACCAGTGTCTCTTTCCCTTTCATTCTTCTTCCCTTCATTCTGTCCTTCCTGGCTTGTCAAGAGGAGCCCTTTTCTCACTCTTCTTCCTCACTCCCCCAACCCTGGCCCCATAGCCTTCCTAGTCTGCCTGCCTTTTTCGGTTCCTGGATTCCTGAACACCAGTGCTTGCTCCAACTCTGTTATTTGGGGCTCCTCAGCTTGGCAGCAGTGGCAGCTGTGCTGGTGGTTTTCCTGCAGTGGGAACAGAGCATTCCGTAGGTAAAATGATAATGGTGACTTTCCTGTGTGAATGTAATTTGACAGTATGCACCTGTTTTGCAGCTTTAGAAGTGACTTCCAGGCTCTTCTGATAATGTATTTAACTGTTTGAATACCTAGTTGAGATGGGCAGATTTAGCAGGCAAAGTAGTAAAATCAGACTGATAGTTAATTGAATTTTTAGTTCTCACAGCTGACTTGCACTCGAATACTCAGTTTACTGTGTGCAGGGTGTGATTTGTAGGGCCGTTGGACTTTCAAGTGACACTGTCTCTATTCTGAGCTAGACAGCTCTGCTTACTTGCGCTCATGGCAAAATAAGACATCCCACATTACCATTTGTAACAAAAATTAAGTGTCAAGCCAAAATAACGAACCAGCACTATAGCTGCAGTGCTTGATCAACTGCAGGATTACTCTGAAGGTACTTTTTAAGTTCTCTGTGGAATAGCAGTGAATTCTGGCTTTCTAAAACTTCCCTCATCCTTCCTGCTGAGAGGATGGAAGATGTTTCTTTCAGCAGGACGTTTCAAAGGGCTTAGCAAGTACCTAGCTCAGCATCAGTTAGTGCTGCTTTGCCAGTGATGCTCTTGGGGTTGCTTTATGCTTTGTTGGACTATTTGTGTCATCAGTCTGGGAGCTCACTTATTAAGAAGCACTGCCCTGTGAAGTTCTTACTGGGAGGAAATGACTCAGTGGAAGTTAATCAGCATAAAATGAATCTAATCTGGATGCTATTAGTGAAGTTAGTTGGAGTCCAGGGCAATCTTCAGAACATTGTTTGATAATGTGTCTTGAGCAGGTCTTCAGGAGTTGCTTGTTTCTGCTGAAATTTGAAGTTATCTGTGGGTCAAAAATGGTCAAATCTCCATTTGCAGTAATGCAAGAATATGCATCTTGCATTTTGCTGCTAAATGCTGTTTTAAATGGTGGTGCAATTTCAGCCCATTATACCTCTGAGGAGTATAATTTCAGAACTATTGTCAGTTAAATAAATCACAGGAACACTGGGTTTTAAGAAGCCCATATGTCCCTCCTCTGTTTAAAAATACTTATTGTGTGGACATAACAACTTTTGTACTTGGGTGATTTCCCCTGTATCATTTAATGCTGTCAGTGACCATTAAATTTGCTAATAGTAGGAATAAGTAAGTGTCCCCCTGAGAAGTTATTTGCTTGCAGTATAGGTGTCAAGTCTTTGACTAAGGATCTGAAATAAAACCCAGCTGAAGTGAGAACGGAGTCTCTGTGGATTTCCTAGATGTGCACTGGAATGTGGAACTGAGGGAGCTGGAGGTGATGAGAGAGGTTTGTCTGTGGGAGTGGTGTGCTGGGGCAAAGGAAGGTAACCTGCAAAGATAACCCACCCTAGAGCTTTTATGGTAAAGGAGGCTTTACAGTCACAGATGATAATGTGTATTTAGACTGCTATTTGTGATCAGAAATGTGAAAATACTGAATTTATTCCTCATTCAGTCACCCTCCTTTTCTATGTAATACTTGGCTGAATCTAGTGCTTCAGATGCACCCCTTGTTAGCAGTGTCCTGCAATTTCTCTCATCTTTTCCACGCATGAATGTCCCTGTTTCTTCCCTGGAGCAGCCTGAATAAACAGAACGCTTTTGCTGTTCATACCAGATTGTTTTTAATGAATATGTAATATCCTTTGTAACAAAACTAATTTATTGCCTGGGAAGTAATTTTGATACTGACTTCGTTCTGTACACTGGGAGCCGATACTGCTGGGCAAAATTTTAAGTGATCTATTTAAGTAATTACTTTAATAACGAAGGGCTAGTTAGCACCATTGTTTCTGTTTCATTACTTTGTAGCTTTAAAAATGTCTTTATTACTTTTTCTTTATAGAGTACAAATGAGACTAGAATTTTATTTTCCTCCATCTGACTGTTTTGTGAGTCTGTGTCTTGCTGGCAAATAAGTCCAACTTTCTTGCCTGAGGAGTGTGCTTAGATTGATGTGGTTCTGCCTGCTTTAGCTCAGTTAGTTCATGAAACAGTGAGGAAATATTGCTGGCTTTCAGGTAGCTGTATTTTCAATACATCGCTATCTAATGCAGTGTGCAGCCTGAGAACTGACATATTTCTATATTAGGTGCTGACAGTCTTGCTTACATAAAGATTAACCTACACAGGTTTTCAGCAGTTTGTCATATGGTACAATTGTAAACAGCAAGTATGGAAATACAGCAATATGTTCATCTGCTCTTGCTTTGTTTAACATCATTAGTGAATGGAGCTGGAAATGGTATGTGGCAGGCTGCAGTGACTAGCTGTATATAGATAAAAAAAGTCAGTTCCTGGACACTGGTCCTGGCTCCTGAAGCAATGTTTGTTGGCCAGAAGAGTGTCTTAAATCTGCAAGCTGAGGAGAGAATGGAGCTGACATCACATGTGACAATTTTATAGCAGAAACCTCAGAAAATGCTGGTTTGGAAGAGGAGAAAAAGTAGTTGTATTGTGACAGTTGGTGCTCGTGAAGATCTACTCTTTGGTGGTTCTTAAACATGGGTAAAAAATAGATAAGAGTCCTTGGATTCTTACGTGCAAATAGCTTGGATGCTTGAAAATGAGCTTGTTCTGTTGCTTCTGTTTGAATAATAATGTGCAGCTGGAAGGAGGAATCAGCTCTTAGGTCTATACAGCAAGAGGAATGTCTTGTGATGTCAGAGGTAGCCTGCGATTTTGCTTTAACTTGTCATATTGTAGAGGTCTATTTAACCTCATCCTAAATGGCCTTGCCTGGTCTTTCTGTGTGGTGCCTGAATTTGGATAAGTCTTGACTATTGCTCTTCAAATCATGAAGCCAGAATTATATACCTCATGAAGGTTGGAAAGACTGGGACTTCTTCATTTGTAAAAGAGAAGATTGAGGTGTCATAGTGGTCTTCATGCAGATAACAGCCGCTGCAGCTGAAGGAAATGAAGTATTCCGCATGTCTGCTGGGGAGCTGGGGAAAAACAAAGAACATAAATTCCAGCAAGGCAGGCTTCTGAGAGACACGAGGTATGAAATTTCTAACAATAAGAATAGTTAAAAACTGGAACTGATTGCCTTGGGAGTCTGTGGACTTCCTTTCACTCGAGATTTGTAACAACAAATACACGTTGGGAATGAATTAGGTAAAGTTAATCCTACCGTGGAGCATTGGGAAAATGTAGATAACCTCTTAAAATCCCTTCTGGACCTGTCTTCTCTGATCAACTGTGAGCACTTGATGTTCCTAATATGTCAACATGGCTGATTTTTATTTCTGCCTTGCTGATTTTAATAAGAGATAGTAAGTGAAAATTAAGAGGTCACTTAAAGTGAGAGGCTGAAATTCAGACCTGAATTGTAAGATTATCCAATGTGCATATTGGAGATACTTTCTTTCATAATGTTGGCTTAGTAATGCCCCCGCAATATTAGATGTGGTTTGACATTTTGCAATGTTTCAGAATAATGATTTTCTATTGAATTTTATTACCATCACTCAGTATAAAAATGCTATTGTTTCAAGCTGTGCATTGTGGTCCAGATGAACTAATTATATACTGAGGAAGTTGAAACACTGAAATAAGGAAAATTAATTGTTTGTTCTTCCTGGCAGTGTTTCTTGACAGCATTGCTGGGACAGCTAAGCAAACAAAAGTTTGGTGCTGTACTTGTATAATGCTACTAATATGAGAAAAGCCATTATATCTTCCTGAAGCTATATATGCGTCACAGGAACCTAGTAAGCTTGTTATAGGGGGAAAGAACAAACCATAGCCTCAAATTTTAATGTATGTTTGATAAGTGACTCCTTTGACAGAATTTACTATAGGAATACGGATGGTGCCTGTCCTTTCCAAACTTTAACAATAGATCTAGGCTTTCCAGTTCTCTGTTTAAAAATTACTTTTTTTTTTTTTTGAACCAGATTTTATTTTCAAATGCCCTTAATGGAAACAGATAGATTGGTTATTTTTAAGTTTGCTTGTGGTTCTGGGTAACAACTGTTTCATTGTGCTGCCTTTCTAATTTTAGAATGGCAAATCAAACAGTAATGGCAATAACAGAAGTAATAATGCCAACCAAGTTGATTCTGTGGGTTGCAGGAGGCTTGGGACGGACTGCTGGAGGGTGTATTGTAGGACATCCGTCTATTTGTTGTCTCTTTTGACAAGTAATTAAGGAAACAATAACTGGAACTGCAAGATACAATGACAGACTGTGACTTTCCCACTGCTTCCCTGGGAGCTAGTTTGCATCGGGAAGGGCCTGGGATATTGGTATGTGGTGGAGGAATGATGCCTTGTTGAGCTGGGAACTGGGGAAGTCTGGAAATGTCTTGCTTTAGAGTAGACGGATACCCAGTGTAAACCCGTGTCTAGAATTTTGTAGTCTTTGTAGAGGGATCAGAAGAATTGTTCAAGATATTTAAGGCTTGAGTTGTACAGTTCTTTGACCTTGATCCTCTCAGTGAAGCCCTTAAGTAGTCTCACAATATAAATAATAGCAGTGATCTCTAGAAGATAAGGCTGGCTAGTAACACTAAAACTTTTGATATTTAATGAGTCACAATGAAATGAATGCACAGAAGTTTGCTTTTATTTTTGTCACTGGAGATTAATAATGAGAAGCAGGACTCCCAGCTCTATTTGTGGCTTGTGGCAGTTTGTCCATAGACCCACCATGTGAATGAAGTCCTCTGCATCTCTCTCAGTTGATCTGTTTCTAGTATTTGTCCCAGAGTACATTTCGCATCGCTCTTCCTTCTGAAGCTTAATGCATTCCCTGAAGAGTTAAGGAAAAAATTTTATAATTCTGTGTAGTTATAAAAGTTTTCAATTCTAGTTTTCTTTTTCATGGTGAAATTATGCCCAGAAGGAGCACTGTTCTTTAAAGATTTAAATTGTGATGTTTATTTTCACAGTTATAATATGCAGAACGTGCATGATGAATGTAAGCTAAAAGCAGCTTGTTACTATATGAAAATATATAAAATGCCATGTTAATCATGTAGGCAGAATTTAAAATAAAAAATTGTATGGTTCTTTCAGTGGGTAGAGTTTGTAGCTACTGTTGTTGCACAGTATTATTCCCTGGGTGCTTAATGTTATGTCATTGACTGGCTATGCTTTTCCTCACTGGTCTCATCCATGTACGGCAGAAAACCTAGTAATCTGTGAATTGTGTGGAGGAAAGCGCAGGTTAGAGACTGACCCTTGTCATTTGATATTTGAGTGCCCCTGTGTGTGTCATATATTAGTTTTATTTCCTACTGTGACACCTAGCTATGAGAAAAAAACTCTCCAGAGCATCTTAAAAGCCATCTTCTATTAAAGATGGAAAGAGTTAAGAAAACTGCAGACAGTAGATTTCACAGTGAGAGGTAAAAACAATATATGCAGACGTCTCATGCTTTAATTGCAAGAGATGCATAAAAGTGTGGCGTTCAGATTCCCTTGCAAGAATGTTTTGTAGAAGAGAGTTTGGAGGCTTAATGGGGAAAGTGAAGATAGGTGGAAAGCGTACATCTGCATCAAAGCTGTGGCAAAATGCTTGCAAAATGCCCAGAAAATCAAATCACAGAATCACAGAATAACCAGTTTGGAAGAGACCCACTGGATCATTCTAATGCTTAAGTTTTGCATCGTATTTTCAAGAGGTCATAATTTTCCCTGTGAAGAAACATTGGAGAAAGTCAGACATCCTGTTGTGGTGCTGAAGATGGATTTAAGGGCCTCCTGTGCAAGAATAAAAAGAAAAAGAAATAAATTGGGAAATAGGCACGACACCTAATAAGGCTCCGACAGAAAGTTCTTGTATGAACCCAACTTTTGTCTTTCTGGTGCTAGGCAAAAAGGGCTCAGTTTATGAGGACAGATTCTATCTGAGAGAAGGAATGCTACAGGAAAAAAAGGACTGGAAATTTAAGTGTAAGTTCAATAATAGGTTGTTGGATAATGACTGCAGAAAACCCACCATTCCGGAGTGTCTCAGAAGTGGCTCCCTGTAAGGACACACCCCCATGAATTTTGCAGAAGTAAGGAATTCTGTGAAGCTGGATTTTATTTAGTTTAGTTGGACCTATGTCCAAACCAGCCTGGGCTAAATTTGGGCCTAATGAATGCTTGGATAGGATGCCACCAAGTATATTGGTGATGGCGCAAGAAGTGCATGCGGACTGAGGAGTCCTCATGTGGTGCTCTCAGCCTGGACCAGCCCAGGAGCCGAAGGAAAACATATGAAGGGTGCTGCCCAGATGCCTTTTGTAGTAGTTAAAGAACTGACTGCTTTTTATAGGAGCTGAGGGTGACAATTACTTAAATTCATATTCAGAGCCTACAGTTTGATGTTTCATTTTGCCTAAATTGCCCTGTTCTTCCCATTAGGTCCTTAACTTTTCCCTTTTAGGAAAAGAAAACCCAGACCCAAACCAAACTCAATATGCTGTTTGATATTGCTGGTACAAGATGTCTGTGATGTCCCTACTCCAGAAACAACCTCATTTTAATGTCAGGCAAAGTAATTCTTGTGTTCAAATACAGAGAGGTTGTAATTAAGCTTTCTGCACTGCTACCTAAGAAGAGATGCTTTTAAAATGTGAACCACATACATCATTAGTAGTGCAGTTGGCTTGTTGCCCATCAAAGCACAGATTATTTTCTACAACAGCTACTCCAGTTCCTCTGGGTTTTTTTTTCAGTTTCCTGTTATCTCACATGGACATCACCATTCCCTTTGCCAAATTTCTTAGTGAAATCATGGCACTCCAGACTCATAGGAAGAGGCTTTATCGGCACTACAGCAGTTAATTGCTTTAGCTAGCACATGGCACTGTCCTTTGAACAATGGAAATGCAGAAGGTGTGTTAATACTATTGGAAATGAATCACTTTCAAAGTTGTTCTGTCTGCATGGGGAAGTTAAGACAACTTGTAGTGGACATCTTCAATATGCTTTTTGAAATGAACCAATACCATGTTACCAAACGATTTTGAGAGGTGCTTTACTTTAAAAAGGCTGAATTTTGTGTTTATTTCTTTATATATTTTGCTTAGCTTGGCCTTTTTGGGTGCACTTACACATTGAATTGTTAGCGCTCAGTTATGTGCTTGAATACACAATTCCTGAGTAAATTTGTCCTTTTTATATCATTCTCTATCATGTATATTTCCCAGAGAAGCTCCTTCAACCAGATCTATTGAAGGAATAATTATTTCATCAGGGTTTAATGTATATCTTGATTGCACTTTGAAGACATTCTCTTGAGGAATTTTTATCATTTCAACAAGGGATCATAGCATGTAAACAAGGAAATAAACATTATCTTTCATATTAATCAAGAAGATGATTAAACAATAACCACAACTGTTAATTGGTACTTAGAGATAGAGGGTAATGACTGCCTTGAGTTTGACAATGAGAGTACCAACAGGTAGACACTCTTTTCTGCACATAGAGCTGCATATAATTTAATTATAAAGCACAATAAAGCTGCATATAATTTAGGAAGCGTTACGAGTTTAATGTGCAGCTGCAACCATAGTGAAGTTAGGACACCAAGCAAAGAGTTGCATGTTTCAGACAGGTTTTCATAGTCAATGAGGTTTTCACAAGGAGATCGTGATTTAGGCAGTTAAATCAGTTCTTATTGCCACCAAAACTCCAGGGTTCTATATAAACCCATGCTTCAGTGTTTTTCTTCACTGTGGGACACAGTTCCTGCTGGTTTCGGGATGCAAAAGCTGCTTCTTAGCTCAGAGGCAAAAGTCCAGCTTGTCCCTCACAAGACAGTGACTTGTGGCTCTCTCGAGTTTGGAACTAGAGCATTATTTTTTTCATCACCCAAATCTTCGTATTTTTCTAAATGCTGCAGTATTTGTAGAGGCAGAAGAAAGCACAAAGGGGGTCAGCATCTCTAGAAAATGAAGAAGTAAAAAGATCCAGGAGTTGAAACCGCACATTTTAGAATATAGAGCATAGGACTGGGAATTCTGGAGATCTGTATTGAGAGTACTGTTCCTCATACTGACTAGCTGCCTAATCTTGACCCTAGTGAGTAATTTTGCTCCTCAGACACAACCAATTGTTTGTACTGTAACTCATTTGAAGCTCTCAGTGTTCATTCTTGTTTCTACCATAAATACAAGCAAAGGAAGAGTTTCCTTCTCTGATCATCTTACTAAGCTGACTCAGCCTCAGACTTCCTGATGACTAGATTTGTGGCAAGATTAGAGGTCTAGATTTACCCTGAATTAGGTATGACAGCTAAACACTGCCTTTATTTCTTCTTATGTCTGTTGCTTATAATACTTCACAGATGCTAGCACCAGTTTGAAATCTCTGAAAAGTATTTGGAGATCCTGGACTGAAAGGCATAATGAAAATATAAAGTAGGCGTTGTATGAAGAGACTTTTTGTTGTCACACGTTTGTAAACTGATTTGTCCAAAGTGCGTTTATATTGCAAGCATGATCCCCAGAAGACCTGCTGGCATCAGTAGCATGGTATCAGGTTGCCCAAAGGTGCTGGCAGTGTAACACTTGACATTTTTGCTGGCTTAAAAGTCATTCAAAGTAATGTTAAAAGATAGCATGTTGGATGCTTTTATATGTATCTGAGGGTGGGCTGTTTACTGATGGTCTCAGAGTCAGATCACATGTGTGTTATTCAGGTGGCAAAGCTCTCTCTTGGTCTGACAGAGCTGAGATTTCCCCCTCACTTCTACCCCTAGTTGCCCCGTGTGTGCTCGCTATCACATATATATATATATGTGGTTTCTATGTAACTCTGCAGGGTGATTTTTCCCTTGTGGGTTTTGATCTAGAGTAGGATTTCTGGTGCTATTTCTTGCTGTACTGTTTGGTGTTGCTGATGGGGACTAGCAGAAAAACTGATTATATTCCTATTCTTATTCACAAGGAAGAATGTTATGATTTTAATTGTATGTTTTAATTTTTCCTTTTTCTTCATCTTTTATGTTTTTAAATTCTGCATTTCAAAAGCAGGATCATTATCATTCAGAATATTAAAGCATGTCTTTTTAATAGCTTTCCCTTTTAACGTGTAAGAATGGAATTGAGGAGGAAAAACCAATCTGTCTTGAAGGAAATTCTCTGTTATCTACGGATTTTCAGTGCAGCCAACAAGAGAGGATCTTGAGCTCAGCTGACTTGGAGTGTTATCCTCTGCCTTGAGTAACTTGTAGAGTACAAAGAACTACTTTCATAATGTTATCAACACCAAAGTCCATCTGGTTCTGCCAGTGACAAGGGGATTATTCTAGCTTTTTATTGTCAGTGACATTTTAGCATTTTAGGATTCGGCTGTCAAGCTTTTTGGGGAAAAAGGGGAAGATAGATTATAGTTGAAGCTCTGTTAGGGGAGAAATTAACCAAATATTTTGTAAGTAATTTTTTTACCCAAATTTCCTCCTATTAGTCTCCTGATGGTTTGTCCTTATGAATCACATTAGAATGCAATGACTTGATTTGTTAAGCAGGCAGTGATGACAATGAGCATCTGTGTGTCTGATCCAGAGTCCCATTAACATATAGTAATGTTGTCCTTTTTTGCTATTACTTTTATACAGAGCAGCACAGAAGCTTAACCTGTCTTCGAAGAGAAAGAAATACCATCCGCCCCTGCCACACACACACGACTTCTCTATTTATGCTACTAACTTTAGTGGCATCCTGCAGCTCTGTCCTCCCCCAGCACCACCATGCCTTCTGAGAGCTGTGTCCAAAATCAAGGACAACCCTGGCATTGGAAAGGTAACTCCAGATTTTGGTTTTTTTTAAAAATAGTTTTCTAGATGAATTTTAACAGAGTTTGAAGCTTTCAGCTTAAAACAGAGTTGCATAAGCTCAAGGGAAGAGTCTTGGGATAGAGAGGTAGCTGCAACTGTTTGCCTGCCTGAGAGCTGTTATCACCTGTTGACTTGTACGAGGAGCGGCTGAGAGAGCTGGGGTTGTTTAGCCTGGAGAAGAGGAGGCTGAGGGGAGACCTCATTGTTCTCTATAACTACCTGAAAGGAGGTTGTAGCGAGGAGGGAGCTGGCCTCTTCTCCCAAGTGACAGGGGACACGACAAGAGGGAATGGCCTCAAGCTCCGCCAGGGGAGATTTAGGCTGGACATTAGGAAAAAATTTTTCAGGGAAAGAGTCATTGGGCACTGGAACAGGCTGCCCAGGGAGGTGGTTGATTCACCTTCCCTGGAGGTGTTTAAGGGACGGGTGGACGAGGTGCTGAGGGGCATGGCTTAGTGTTTGATAGGAATGGTTGGACTCGATGATCCAATGGGTCTCTTCCAAACTGGTTATTCTATGATTCTATGACTTTGTAAAGAGCTGGCAGCATCAAAGCAGATTCAGTGCTAGTGTTTTGGCTTCCTTGGAGCCACTTAACATCACTGACAACATTGGCAAAGGTTGTTTTGTCTTCCCTCTGTTAAAGCAAGAGACAAATTTTTCTTTGGCATCATTGTTCTAAAACTGGTGACATACAGGCTTCAGCTTTGGGAGAAGTGCTCTCTGCTTTGCCAGCAAGGCTCTGCCACTGGTGCTGATGTTGTCCGTCTCCTTGAAGTTAAGGAGATACATTGAGGGGGGCTTTTTTCCCTCTGCTTCACATGTCATTGTAAATCAGGAGTATGGAAATGAGGTTGAAGAGAGAAATAAATGTCTCTCCATCTTAGGAAATGTAGCACCTTTCAAATTGTGAAATTTGTGCTAATTTGATTTAAAATTAATTAAAATACAACCCAATTATTTAGAGCTTTATTCATATTTCTGTTTAATCGCTGACACAGTAGAGTCTGAATACATATTTACATAGGTTACAAGGGATTAGCCTTTGAAGATAGAATTGAAGTGTGTAATGTGCAAGAAGAGCTAAAATACACAGTTTGAATAAGACAGCAAATCGCCATTAACGTAAAGAGATTGTCAGTCTTCAGTATCTATAGCTAACACTTGCTCACAGAGTATACTCTGTATATCTTAAGTCAGTGAGTTTGTGCTAAATGGAAGACGAAGGAGTAAACAGGGCTGTTTTCAGCAGATGGAAGCTCATAGATGAAAATGTGGTTTCTTCTTCTCTTTTCCCAGTGTCTGGAAAAGAGGAGGTAGTATTAAATGGTGGAATACAGCAAATGTGGCACGGTACTTTAGAGATTCCCAGGTGGAGGAGGGTTTGCTAAAGAACATCCTTTCTCTGTGTGTGTTTTAGCAGAGCCCATTTGTTGTGCCTGTTTCTTCTCTGTGAGCCTTAGCACTTGGCCATGGCACCAGGAATAACCGGGAGAGTGGCATTTCTGAGGCTCTTTGTCTTAGATAGACCTTTAAAGAATGCTTGTCCTTGCGCGTACAGCTCAATAAAACTGTCTTTGCACATTACATCACTCATGTCCCTGCAGCAAAGTGTAGCCAAAAGACTTCAGCTTTTTTCCTACACTTTGAGGGTCTTGGTGGAGCTTACCAGCTTACTTCTGCCTCATGAAAGCTCTGGTTTGTCTGGTGTCTTCAAACAGATCAACGAAGTCTAATAAAGGCCAAGTACGTGATCCCAGATGGCAGGAGGTTATCTGCCTTGGGTCATGTGGTCTACCTGCTTTCTTCATTAGTGAGCACAGCAGAAAGCTTTCAAAGAGAGGTGCTCTACCAGAATGCCGAGTGGCATGGCAGTACCTTCAGCAGCTATGCGGCTCAGCTGTGTGAGCTTGTCCAACATGAGATAGATAGATATCCTGTGATGGTATTTCTTTCCTGCCTAGCACACTACACCAAGAATTTCCAGACTTGTTGACCCTTGAATGTCTCTGTTATTTAGGTCTCAGATAAAAACATTATTGAAGATAGTGTTTGTGCACGCCCAGGATTCCAGCTGTGTCATCCTCATCCCATACTAGTTGACCACATTTTGGAAGAATCCTGTCCTGTCCTGGAGAGAATAAAAGCTCTCCTGTAATTGAATCAGCCCTTTAGTTTTTGAGTTAACATCTAGACCATCCACATTGTGATGGGTTGTGCTAGTTAACTCGTTTTAATGGTCCTCAAAAAATAAAGTAACTAGGCATCTTCTCAAATCCACAGTTTAAAATATACAATACCTATAAAATGTCTCTTAAACCATTCCTCTTTTGCAGCTTTTTAAATTACAGTGTTTGCTCATAGAAAAAAACCTCAAGCAATATAGCTTTTTGTAAAAATTGAGTCAGCTGGGGTTGTGTAGCCTGCAGAAGAGGAGGCTGAGGGGAGACGTGCATGGGCACACACATCCCCGTGCACGCATGCACGTTGCAGACGCACCCCGTGCACTCACACGCTACACACACTGCACACCTTGTGCATGAACACACACTCTCCGTGCATAACTACCTGAAAGGAGGTTGTAGCGAGGAGGGAGCTGGCCTTTTCTCCCAAGTGACAGGGGACACGACAAGAGGGAATGGCCTCAAGCTCCGCCAGGGGAGATTTAGGCTGGACATTAGGAAAAAATTTTTCAGGGAAAGAGTCATTGGGCACTGGAACAGGCTGCCCAGGGAGGTGGTTGAGTCACCTTCCCTGGAGGTGTTTAAGGCATGGGTGGATGAGGTGCTGAGGGACATGGTTTAGTGTTTGATAGGAATGGTTGGACTCGATGATCCGGTGGGTCTTTTCCAACCTGGTGATTCTATGATTCTGAATCTCATGAATCGTGGTTCTTAGAACTTGTGGTTAAAGGAAAAGCGTCAGTCCAATATAGATGTTCTTTTCATGCTAAACACTCATTGTTTTGCCTTCTCTAAGCAATGCCAAGAAGCTTTGGTAGCTTGTATGTCACTGTGTAATGACCATCTTCATTATTATTTCCACTTCACCAGCTTCTGCTGAAGATTTAGTTGGCTTGTATCTCATTATAAGGATGATAGAGATACAGTAATTACCTTTCTTCCTCACTGCTTTAAGTATCATACCAATTGAGAGAAGATCAGCAAAAGCTGGCAGATGTTCTGTGGTCCTCTGTTAACTTCAGCCCCTCCTCTTCTAACAGCTTTTACTTTACCCTGATCCTAGTTATCTTTTCCCTTGGCTTTTTCTTGCAGCCTGTCCAAAATAAGTACAAGATATGCATAGGGAACAGAATCAGTGATTGATTGTTGAGTAACATTTTTCTACTGCAGCATCTGTGGCTTTGGCTGGTGTTCTTGGTTTGTCTGACCATTCCCAGGTCAGCGGTGTCCCTCGCCCTGTTATTACTGTATATCACGGGTTTAAACAGCTGGTAGGTCAGCCTTTTCCTTCCTTACCTCCTGGCTTGCTGCTGTTTTGTCTGTCATGGTTAGTTGTGGCATGGATCAGTAGTTCCTTGCTGGTTTCTGCTGTACAAGTAGGAATGTAGTACTGATGAGCTGCCTAATTCCAACTTAACTTCACCTTACTCAGCTGAGAAAGACTCACTGAGGACCAGTCCTTATTCTCCTCAAGACGGGTGTTTTCTCTGTACACAGAGAGCTTGACAAGTATGAATTTATTTATGATGACCAGAATGATTTGCTTTCTGTATTTCCCCTGCTATGGTAATTTTTAGCATTTTTTACCCACATTGATGTTCAGGATTTTCTTTTGGCTGGTATTCAATACATCATAAGAGACTCAGGAAAAGAATGTAGAAAATGTGATGTGACTTTGAGGACAAAAGGGAAAAAAGGAATCCAGTGTCAGACCAGGCAAAGTGGTTAAAGAAGTAATAAAGATAGAAATTAGCAGGCAGGGATTAATGTTATGTAGTAGAGATGAGCTTTTACAGGTGGAACACATACGACAGTGTCCTGTGAAAGAGCATTTGAATAAGTTTGCTATGATTGATAGTGTGTGTCTGAATTTTAAAAAAGCTTTGGACAAGTGCCCTGACCTAAGTTTCTTAAAGCCCTAAGCTGTCACGTGTTCTCTAGTGGCTTAATAACTGGAGGGAAACAAGAGGGCAGATTTCACACTGGAGCAAAGTTAGCAGTGATGTCACATGGAGTTCCATGCTGTTTGGTGTCTTCCTAAATGGTTTGGACAAGGTGGTGAAGCTGCATGTTCAGAGTAGCCAAAACTGAAACTGCCTGTGAAGACCTGAAAAAAGATCTCATGACACTGAAGTTACCGAGTGGATAAAGATGCAGATGAACTTTATTATTGATTAACTCAAGGTTGTGTACATAAGAAAGGGAGCTCTTACTATGCACACAGAATCAGTAAGCTGTAAGGAAATCTGGCATGATTGTAACCCATTTTACCAGCCATCATGGGAGCTACAGTGTTAGGTTTGTTATCATAAGTCTGAGCTTCTAAATAAATGCTTTATTGGCTGTTCAGAAGGCAAGAAAATTAAGCATCTTCAGCTATAAAGGATCTCTAACAGTACGTGATATAAACACATGCTCCTCTTCAGACTCATAATACTTAAAACCAGTCAGTCATTAATGTTTTTCCTCTTTGGTGGCCTTCTTCCTTGAGGTGTTTTAAAGAAGTTTAATAAAGCATGGTAACAACTAAGAAATGTAAAGATTTCCCCTCCTTCCCCACATGTATATCTCTAAATTACCTTCTCAAACAGGGGCTATTGTTGTGGCTGAACAAGGGAAGATCTGGGCTTTACGCAGCAACTGTGTTTTTTGGTGCTGGTACACAGTTGGACCCCAGTAAGCCTTAACTTTTGGGAAAAAGACCTTACCGAACAAACTAACATCTATACCTGGAATTTTAACTTCCTTATTTGACGTGCACTTTCAAAGCCACCCTAGCACTGACTATTGACTTTTCCTGCTGAAGAAGCTCCCTTTGGCCAAAGAACTGATTCAGTGGAGAGCTTCCCCATGCATTAAATCCTTTTCATTTTTTAATTTTTTTTTTTAAATTAAAACCGAGTAAAAATTATCCTGAATTGAGGTAAGGGACAGTTGAATCTAAGGAACTGATTGAATTGAGCATAGGCAGCATCAGGACTATCTTGGGTGTTTCTGTGGTAACTATTAGAACTAGTTGGTCTAGGTGACAGGTCCTGTCACTCATGGGATCTTGTCTTGAACTTGTGAGCTCTGTGGACATTTGGTGAATGAAACAGGCTTGAATTCTTGCTTTTTGTAAGTGGTGTGACTATAGCAAAGGCAGTAACTGTACACTGTCATAACTGCTGGAGGATGCGGGAATGTGAAAAGATTGTGATGGCTGGTTCTTGCACTTCAACTCAGTGATTGATTATTTGAGCCCAAGATCGAAAATTTTTTTTTTTTTTTTTTGTCTCACATCATCATCTCCATGAATATCATACAGTTCTGCTGTGGTGAAATTGCTATATAGCTTTTTATGGCTCAATACATTTGTTAAGAGACTTACTACAGCGGGGAGCCTATATGTATCTTTTGTGGTTTCTATTTATAATTGCTTGTTGTTTCAAGTACTCTCTTGGAAGGTGGGAAATAAATGTCTTATTAATTTCTTTTACATTTCACAAATACAATTCTTTCCCCTTATAGTGTAGGAGTGTGTGGACTTGTTCCGTGATACTAATCTTTAAACTTTTTTGCTTAATTTTCTTTTCTGTAAGTGAAGAAAGTTATATGTTCTCACAGATGCATGCAGGGTTTGTCCGTGTGCAGGAGTACCAAGCAGGAAAAATTAAAATAAAATTATAACTGTAAGTCTATCTGGGACTGTTTATTCACATAGTCAGCGATAATCAAACTCTCATGCACAAAGGAAAATCCCACTATCAATGCAAACTGAATACGGAAAGCAATTTTGCTCACTACTGATAAATGTTATGTAGCAAATTTCATACCTTTCTCTGGAATGTGCCAAAACCATCAGAGTCAAAATCATTTAGTTGTATCCTACTTAAAAGGCAATGATCCAGTACAGTGTGATCCTTGTAACTGAATCGTTTTTGTGGTCTCTCTGGGTGTTATTAAATTTAATGTCAGAATAGTAGGAAAGACGTCTGAAAGCCATTTAATATTGTCACTGGAAAGAAGTTACATTATGCTCAATTTCTGACATTAATGTGCTACTTAAGATAATTTATCATATTGTGGTATTAAAAAAGACATCCCTTTTACAATGGCTGCTGCGTAGCATTCTAATCTGCTATTTTTCTTTGGCATGGTAGAAAGCTTTTTTTCATGCAAAATGTTTTTTTTTCTGGGGTTCTTTTCAGCTCATTCTTTATAATACTGCATCGCTTACAACAGCAACCTTAAGTGCTTGTCTCTTCCAAGGATCCTGTCAATTTTTTATGTTAGAATGACAGAATCCTCCTGTGTGAGACAATTGAAGTGGAGCATTTAAAGAGAACCTGAATTGTCAGACAGGTTTCTTGGACAGGTATACACATACTGGTCTCCATTTATGTGTTTTAGACATTTACTTTAATTTATACTTTACAAAGCTGTAAGCTAAGGTGCTGCTAATATGATTTACTGATCATGCAAGGTCTCCTTAAGTGTGCTGGATGTTGCATTCACTGGTTCTTATGGTGGTTTGATGACGGATAACAACAAGGTACTTAATTTTGTCATCTTTACTACTGGTTGTCTCCTAATGACTAGAGTATTATTTCTGATATAGATCATGTATCATATTGAGTACTCTTCTATCCGTGTATGTAGTCCTGTATCATTCAAGGTACATATATCTGTGCTGAAATGCCTTGAAGTGATTAAACAAAAATGTGGAAAAATAAAAAATACACAGTTTTGTCTACTTGGCTTTCACCTCTAAAAATAAAATGGTTTTCTTCATGTCCCCTGGGAGAAGAGAATCAATTCTTCTTTAATAGAGTGCAATATAGAAGTGACTTTTTTTTAAGGCTCTCCCAGGAGAGCTACATGGTCTATGCTAGCATGGCAATTTTGCATATAAATTTGCCATCCACTGGTAGTGGCAGTATATGAAAGGCTTGTAAGAACTACCCACAGTAAACCAATTTAGCAAGGGTTATATATCTGTCAGTTACAATTAAATCCATGAAAAATATTGGCTCTGAATGAGGACTTTTGTAATATGAATTTACTCTGTAGTTGAAAAAAGTGATTTCATTGGAAAATGTTCTTTATTCAACTGAATGTGATTTCTTTGTAATTTCTTGCTGAGAAGTCTTAATTCAGAATGGTGGATGTCTAAACATAGTTATTTAATTAACCTGCTGTTATACGCCATTTTGCGAACATTGGACAAAATTAACTTCCTGGCTGCATGATGCCTGTCAAGAATGAGTGTTTCCAGGGAATATTTAGTGTCCATTTGAATTTGATATAATGACATTTATTGCTAAAGACCAAACTGCTGTTCATTTAGGGATTATGGTACTGCTGTAATGCAGAATATGACCAGCATTTTTAGAATGGATTCCAGTATAGTGCCAGTACTTTCCAAAATGTAGATGGATAACGTCAGATTTTATTTTAGTAAAAAATGCTTGAGCATATATATCTTAAAATTTTACATGTTTTTAAATTCATTCCTTCTATCTTTTCCTTCTCAGTCTGTCTAATTTGAAACTTGATGACTATATAAGCATCAAATGCTAACAAAGCATCGCTATAAACACATGAACACTGCACATCCACTGATTTCAAAGGAGGTACCATATGTTGCTGTTATGCCTGTGCTAACATACTTGGCTGGGTAAGGGTCTTCATTTCCTCGGCATTCAAAATGCCAGGGAATCTAGTCATTACTTAGTGAATTAGTGGAGTCTTCTCTGTCTATGTGTCTGCCCCAAATTAAACTGCATAGAGTATTTGGCACCCTTCATTCCACTGAAAGATGAATCACCAACTTTCTGAGCTATATGTAGTATTTCTTGTCTTCATTATCCACAACATAGAATCATAGAATAACCAGGTTGGAAGAGACCCACCGGATCATCGAGTCCAACCATTCCTATCAAACACTAAACCATGCCCCTTAGCACCTCGTCCACCCATCCCTTAAACACCTCCAGGGAAGGTGACTCAACGACCTCCCTGGGCAGCCTGTTCCAGTGCTCAATGACCCTTTCTGTGAATTTTTTTTCCTAATGTCCAGCCTAAATCTCCCCTGGCGGAGCTTGAGGCCATTCCCTCTTGTCCTGTCCCCCATCACTTGGGAGAAGAGGCCAGCACCCTCCTCTCTACAACCTCCTTTCAGGTAGTTGTAGAGAGCAATGAGGTCTCCCCTCAGCCTCCTCTTCTACATGTAGTAGAGGTTTGTGGTAGTCTTTAAGAACACATTCCAAATCATCTGGTTCTTTAAGTGTGAGACTGTCATTCCCCTTTGTCTAGTCTCAGGGTTGATAGCTCTTCCATCTCTTTTGATTATGGAGTGATAATCAATGTGAACCTGCCTGTCTCAGTCTCCTGACTGTTTTTGTCTAAACTTGTGTAGGATTGTGTCATTCTCTCTGTAACTACTGTCTCTTTCTACAAATTCAGCCTTGGACATGAAGTCTTCTGGGACGGCACATACTTCACTGGTCTTGGAGGAATTTTATGTTCATTGATGCATGGCTTTGCTCTAGCTCCATTCAATACAGCATATCCAAAATATATGGGTTGCATTAGACAAAACTGCTGGCTTGTCTGTGGTCATCAATCTTGTATTCATGTCAGAGAGTTGCCTTGAAATTTGGGTTCTATGTTTTTTTTGGCTGTCTCTTGCTCTTTCCAGGCCTGCTTTTTGACACTGCGATACACTAGATATTTTACACTATCTTGACCAGTCCTGCACCCAACCTGTTATTTTGGTTGCTGTGACTCCCTTGTCCTGTTCTCCTGAAATCCAGCTGACTCAGTATGCAGGGGGAGGTCTGGAAATCACAAGTCCACACAAAGGAAGCACGTGAAGGTGGCCCCCCTGGAGGAGGTCACAGCATGGGAACAGTGACTGCCACGTTGTGATGAGGCAGAAGGTCTCTCCTTGTGACCCCTAAGTGTAATACAGGGTAAATGGTAGCAATAGAGGCAAGGACGAAGGACAGGTACCAACCAGGATGCACCCCTTTTAGTTTTTGAGATATTTCATTGTTTAAGTCAGAATTGTTAAATATGTATCTATATCTAACTTTCATAAGGGTCAAAGATGTCAAAGTCTAGAGTTTTGGCGCAGGGGTCCAACAAATTAGTGATATTTGTGTGAACTATAAGTTTCTGTGGTTCTCTGGTGGTCTCATCCAATGTTTCTAAAACTGTATGGGGTTTAGGCCTACAGTCCTCCACATAGCCATTGTCCTCAGCACAGGGGACTTCACCCCTCATTTTATTCAGAAATCTGTCCTTTGCCAGTTTGTCTCCCTCTATATTCTTTGTGCACGCATAAAAATGCAATGTGACTTTTCTTTTTATGCTACAGCATCCGTCCACTTGGTTTGCCCTTACATAGCTGGAGCAAATGGATTCTAGCTTGCAAACACCTGTTTTTGTAGTCTTTCTTTTACCTGAATTCAACTGTAGGCTGACAGACAGATAAAAGAAAAAAAAAGGAAATTGCTATGAGTCTCTCCTACCCTTGCCAGTGAAAGTTAAAATTACACCCGCTGGTGTGCTGGATGTGTGAGACTCTGACCTCGTACCATTAATTTCTAGGGCTTTTCCAAATTATGTGCTTGTTTATTTACTTCTAAAATTCTTTGTAATGGCATATTCAGGATGTATTTGCGACCTTCTTTTCCCAAACACTTTTAATTTTAATAGGATTTCCTTTGGTAATTTTCCTGACCTCCTGGTTCCTACAGAAACATAAATTTGGAAAGTTTATCAGCTGAGTGTTAACCCCAAGTGTAGAAAACCCTCCAGATGAGAGTCAGTTAATTAATACAGTACTTCAGTAGTGCGCATGATTTAGACTGTCTTCAGGCACTGAGAAAAATATTAATAATGTGCAAGTATTGTGATGTTTGTTTTTATTTTATTCTTATTTGCAGAAACTGAACCTATTTGCAGAATATGAACCTATCCTTTTTTTCTAACAACATCCTCGTTTAACTGGAGCCTCTATCCAATATTCAACATCTGTGTGGATGCCTATGTGCAAATTTTTGCATCTTAGATAATGACAAACTTTCACTTGGACTTCTTTTTCTTACTTTGCATCTTTCTGTGACATTGAAGAAGAAATACAGAAAAGGGAGGGTAAAAAGGAGTTACTACAAATCCCCAGTCACAGGAAGGATGTTCCATCTTAGCTCTTCTTAAGCAGTGTAAAAATTGTCAGGGCAGAGATGTGCTGAGCCTGAGATGACTTTTCTGGAATCAACATATTTGTATTGTTTTTCTTTTTCTGTGTTCGGTCTCTCTGCACTACCCTTGCTTCCCCAGCCCTTGCCATTCCTTTTAATGTGCTATTTTTGTTTTTTTTTTTCTTCCAGCCCTGTTCTTATTCTTTCAGACCTGTTTTATTTTTCCACTTCCTCTAAAATCCTTATCTTCTGTTTTCTCTGCTTTGTACCAGTGTTACCAGTAGCAGATACTGCTGCAGTTGGAACTGACCACCAGAAAGCTGGTCATATTGTTGAATAACTGCCCAGAGAGGCTGGGGTGTTTTAATTAATGTTATTGCACTTGAATAACCTGATGATTCTATGATTCTAGTCACTCACTTTTAATAAGCAAATAAAAACATTAGAGTGCAGTGCAAGTATTACTGCTATGCTTCCCAGTTATGGGTTAAGTTCCTTTAAAATCTGAAAATTCTCATGTTTTCTTGAATCCTCCCCTCACTGCAGACTCATGTGTCTGAATGATTTCCTGCACTGCATGTTGGTATTTTCTGCAGGTAAGCATGCCTTTTGTATGAAAACTAGTATATTGACCCAGGAGAATCATAGAATCATAGAATAACCAGGTTGGAAGAGACCCACCTGATCATCGAGTCCAACCATTCCTATCAAACACTAAACCATGCCCCTTGGCACCTTGTCCACCCGTCTCTTAAACACCTCCGGGGAAGGTGACTCAACTCCCCTGGCGGAGCTTGAGGCCATTCCCTCTTGTTGTGTTCCCTGTCACTTGGGAGAAGAGGCCAGCACCCTCCTTTCTGCAACCTCCTTTCAGGTAGCTGTAGAGAGCAATGAGGTCTCCCCTCAGCCTCCTCTTCTCCAGGCTAAACACCCCCAGCTCTCTCAGCCGCTCCTCATAAGGCCTGTTCTCCAGCCCCCTTCACTAGCTTTGTTGCTCTTCTCTGGACTCGTTCCAGAGCCTCAACATCCTTCTTGTGGTGAGGGGCCCAGAGCTGAACACAGAATTCGAGGAGCGGTCTCACGAGTGCCGAGTACAGAGGGAGAATAACCTCCCTGGACCTGCTGGTCACGCTGTTTCTGATCCAAGCCAAGATGCCATTGGCCTTCTTGGCCACCTGGGCACATTGCTGGCTCATGTTCAGTCACTGTCAACCAACACCCCCAGGTCCCTCTCCTCCAGGCAGCTTTCTAGACAGACTTCTCCTAGTCTGTAGCACTGCACAGGGTTGTCGTGCCCCAAGTGCAGGACCCGGCATTTGGCCTTGTTAAACCTCATGCCATTGGACTCTGCCCAGCGGTCCAGCCTGTTCAGGTCCCTTTGCAGAGCCTCCCTACCCTCCAGGAGATCAACACTTCCACCCAGCTTAGTGTCGTCTGTAAACTTGCTAAGGGCGCAGTTAAGAAGATGCAGTTAAGTTGATCCTTAAGACAGGAAACATGCTGGCTCTACATTATGCTGGGTTTTTTTTGCAGTACTCATCTCAGAAGTATAGTGTGATGAACTTCAGAGCTGAGAATACAAATGTGTCACTTAAGACTCCTCTTTAAACACAGGAGGGTGAGAAGTATAAAAAGAATAAACAGTATAAGACCAAGCCTTTCTTTTACGTACTTAGAAGCGTGTACGTACACCTGGGACCTGTATGCACTCAGTTTTTGATGTTGTGAGGGCATGCGTTTGAGTAATCTTTGTGCTTGTTGGTTCTTTCGTGAGCATTTTCACATCATTTCCATGTGAAGTCAGAGTCTGGCTTGGCATCATGAATGAGTATGACATATAACCCTACAATTTCTGGTAGGCATTGCTTGTAGGTAGGTTAATGGGCAGAGAAACTAAATTTGATATCAGTGTTCTTCTACTTTGCAAATCAGCTTTTATACACAAAACACTAAAAGAATAACTCCCTCGAGCTGCTATTCTCTTCCTTCTCCCATCTGTCTTCAAAGCTCACTTCCAGTGGAAAACTGTAGACGACCTTTAAGACCTGTTAAGTTTTGGCTCTGATTGATTAGGGAAAGCTACTTTAGTATCTTTCTGTTTCAGAGACGTAGCCTCAAAAAGCTGATGTGACAAACAAGGTTTTTCTGGGGTGAAGCCATCTTTGTGTTGGGAGCAAAGCTTTGATGGAGGTAACTTGCTGTTTAGGTCAGGAGCAAATCAATTTTCTTCTTATTCAAGCTGTGGCTGCTATAATCTCGTAATAGGTGGAACAGAGAACAGAAGGAACTATTTTGAGAAGTGCTTTGAAAACAGCATATATTTTTAAATTCATTTTAATCAAGTGACCCTGAAGTGGTCATTTGTACTTACATATATATTTAGGTGGGGCTTTTTTTTCCCCCTGAGGGGGGTTATTTATCTGAGCACCTTGGTAGCATGTCAAGGTTGAGCTAGCAAGCTAATACACAAAGCAAGCTTCACGAAGCTTTTAAGGGGAAACAGCCTTAAGTGTGTCACCTCTGATGCACTTCACTTTTGAAGCTGCTGTTTAATTTATTTTAAAGTTTGCTCATTTTCTGGGACTGATTTCATATTCATATCACTATGAAAGGATTAAGAAAAGAAAGTGTTGAAATTGGAGGACTGCTTAAGTAAATTGATGGATTTACTGCTGCCTTTGGTGGAGCATCCTGCACTGTTTACTGGAGCGGTTGGTTGTTTTTTAATCTCTTTGTTTGAAAAAAAAATGTTGGGGAAAAACGTTTGTAGCTGCTTTCTGGGAAATAGTTTCTGTGAGGAGTAACTGTGGAGGGATTTCTGTGTGCAGTGTAGTTTCTGTAAAAAGGAGAAGCTGGAAAAGTGAAACAGTTGAGGACCTAAATGAAATCTTCAAATTACCCTCCATCCCCAGCTGATAAAGGCAGGAACAGTTCAGCATGGTGCTTACTGCTGCACCCACTCATTTGCTGGGGATCATCGTGGCTTGGACACTGCATTTTGTCTGCACCCGTGGAGTGCAGGTATGGATGCCATCACCTTGTCATGTTCTCTGGTATGAAGGGCAGTCCTAGAGGGTGCCTCAGCCTGCTCTGTTTTTTGTTGCATGCATTTCCTATGTTATGCTTTGCTGAAGTAGTTTTTCAGCTTTGGTTCTTCCTTTGCCATTATTTCTCTGGATACAGGAATGATGGGGAAGTGCTGACTGCAAAGTCCAATTTTTTTTTTTTTTTGGAAAGAGAAAAAATGTTTCAGTGTAATAAGTGCACACCATTTTAGTGAAATAATGTTCCTGGAACATTGTAGGCAGGAGTCAAATTATACTGGCAGATATAAGGTTAAATTTAGCAACAAAAAGTTACTGACAAGGAGGATCAGTCTTTATCAGAGATGGATGCTTTCCAACCTCATTTCCCTGTGTAACATCCAGCTCAGGGCTAGAGGTGAGCCTGACTCAGATAAGCAAGCAACTGCATGCTCTGTGTTTGGAGGGTTCACCTGGTGATTTGCAGCTGAGGGTCTGCTCTTTGTCACTCCCCTTCCAAATAAGGTGCAAGTGCTGTGGAAGTGGGTGTTTCAAAGGTCATATGTAGTTGCATTGTAGAAGATGAAGCTCCTGATGGTTGCTTTGGAGAGTACGGTTGTAAATTGTGCATTACAGCCATGGAGGCTCTTCACTCTGAAACGAGATGGTCAGCACTGGTTCTATGAAAGTCTTTAGTTGGATAAGGAGCTGATAGTGTTCAGCTTGTTGTTGAAACATTTCATATTGGCCATGTAAAGTCACACTGGCTGAGTGATGCTTTTCTTCTAAGTTTGATCTGCTGGGCAGTGCAGAATTGAGGATCAGCAAAGTGATTCAGTGTGCCTGTAATAGTCATTGACTTTACTCCAAGGTGTACAAAACGCGCTGGTTCTGACCTGGGAGCATTTCATAAGGATAAATGGTTGTAAGTGGGTGTGAGGCAATATTTCACAGTTTTTCAAAGTAAGAGTATGATTTCCAGGAAGCTTAAAAAAAGCAGGTGTGCAGCCTTTGCTGAACTTCTGTGAGGCCCAGTCACTCGGATTCCCTAAGCTGCTTTGGAAATCACAGCCAACAGGTCTAAGCTCTCTAAAAATCCTGTCTTGAAATGCCATGTGTAGGAAATCAGCATCTGTGATGCTGCACTAGAAATATACTTTGTGAGTGAGTGGTTTCTTTTCAAGCTTTGTGACCTTTTTAATGTGTGAGGGTTTTTTTTTGTTGTGTTTTTTTCCCCCTTCTTTGGGACTGCCATTAAATCTGCAACTAACCATTGAAAAACCTAGCAATGACAGTGTAAAGGTGCCTGCCTGGGAAAGCTATAAGTGAAGCATCTTTTTTTTTTTTTTTTTCTTAGAAGAATGTGAACCAGGAACAGAAGTTTTCTAGATTTATTTCAATTTTAACGCACTAGCTGTTTGAACCTAGAATTATTCAGAGTGAATTTTGGAGTGAATTGGTTTGTGCTTTTGGTCACATTGAGTGCTTGAAAGGTAGAAGACTAGACTTTCCTTTTCTTTAGGCGTCGTACTACGCCTAGAGTGGATTATACCTACCAATCAGACATGTGTATGAATTGAAATAGTAAAACTGACACCGAAGGGACAAATTGCACCTTTAAAAGCTACTTCAGTGTGGACCCCAAGGTGGAAGCCAGACTGAAAAATCTGTCTCTGCTTTTGTCCCAGGTTTATTTTGACACATCGGAATATTACAAATGAATGTGCTATGAGAAAGGAGTAAGTTTGGGAGGAATGCTTTCCATGTGTCTATCTGTAGCTGAGAACTCAAATTATTTCTTTCTTCTGAATTCTTGCAGGTGAAAGTGATGGTAAGGATTTGTCCCTCTCAAGGAGCACATGAAACATCTGAGTCCATGTCCTTCCTAAAGGTAGACCCACGAAAAAAGCAAATCACATTTTATGATCCAGCCACAAGTGGGCCTTCCAATGCAGGTCACAGGAGAGGTGTTGTTGCTGTCCCGAAGATGTTTGCCTTTGATGCAGTTTTCCCCCAGGACGCTTCGCAGGTACTGGAGTCACTTCCATCAACCTCCTGAGTCTTCTCATGGCTGCTGTATTTGATTGCCTTAAGAGTTCTTTCTGTTTCTAAGGAGTTTTATTTGAATCTGTTGCCTTAAAATCTGGAAAAAGCATAGTGACTAGTAGACAAATGGATAGATTCTTACATTTTCAGTTTAGATGAGACATAGAATTAAGGATTAATATCTAGGGAGATGGATTTGCTGACCGAATTATCTTCTTGCATTTTCTCGTGTTAGAGAAAGACACACAGCCAATTTCAGATTCACTTTTTCATTCAGTTAGGTTTTAACCCATTTGATGTCACTGAAATAAAGTCCTTCCCCACTGCTTTCAATGGAAAATGAACCTGTGCTTAATGTTAGGCTAAATGCTGCTGTTAAGAGAAGAGATACAGCTAAACCCATGGGATTGATATACTGAAACAGCTAGGGAGCTTTTATATTTTCCTTTCTTTTTCCAGCTTGTTTATACTGTGTTTTTGACTGATTGTTTTATCTTGAGAGTGGTGCTGATGGTGTATTTGTTCAGTAATAGCCCCGGACCTGAAATCTGATGCACAGATAGGATAGCTTTTAAGAGAATTGTGGGTTGCGGTATATTTATGAGACTGGACACCTGAAATTTCCCTCTGGGAAAAATCTTGAGTTCAGGAAAAAAATCCTAGGACAACTTTAAAAAGAGGGAAAAAATTAATCAGAGTGTGGAGAGCTACTTGAAATTTGAACTGCCTGAAAGAAAATAGGGTCTGATGAAAGAAAAATAAAACGCAAAACATCCAAGGTGAAAAATGGTATATTAATGTTGAGGAAACATGACAAGACCTAGTTCAAAATCCCATGCTTAGATCTTCTCTTAGGATTTTGTTTAATTTTTGGGGTCCTAAACTAGAGGTATGAAAATATCCATTAGGTCCAAGCTCTAGCCAAGCACTAAAGATGGGGAATAAACTCCCACACAGATCAGTGCCTAAAGCAATGGTAACCACACTAGGAGGCTTCTTTTAAGATTCTGCATAAGCTCAAATGTCATCTTTGTGCAGATATACACAACAGTGATCTGAACGTTAATTCAGAACTGGAAGTGGCTTTTCTTACCTGTGCTGCCAGCCCACCTGCAAGGTGGCTGGTCGCAGCCTGCTTCTCTGCTGGCTTTGGCCCCAGTCCTTCATGTTGCTGACCCCTGTTTTGGGCTACGATCTTTCAGGTGCTCATCGTAGGCCTTTCTGGTGGCCTGTTTGTGGTGTTTCTGGGTGATGTCAGCCAGCAGAGCTTCCTCTATGTAGGCATCGTTGCTTGAGGCAAGCTTGCTGCCACGCACCTGCAGACAGAGCCTTATCATTTCACTGTAGTTACATATTTACACCAACCCTCTCCCCTGCTCCTAGTTGCTGTACTTAATAGATGATCTCATTGTATTTTTGAAACCTTCACTGACATGGATAAACTGGTTTTAGTACACTGGGTTACTTCAGAAAGTTCTCTTTATTGATGACCATTTTTCCCCTGGAAGAGGAAAAAAATGATGCTATGAAATCATATTCAGGGATCTTAATGCATTTTTCTTCCTGTATAAATGTCTATTTAATTCCTGTGAGCACTCTTGAGTAGCTTAATTTCAATGGACTTGCTACTATTGCTGAATAGCCTTGGCTACGTTATTATACCAGCAGGAAGTCTAGTTGGACAGCATTCAGTTTGCTACATTAGTCATGGAATCAATATTCCAAGAGATCTGGTTTAATAGAATTGGAAACTATTTTAGGCTGTAGTAGCATATTTTATTATTTTTTAAGATAGTATAGTTACTAAAATAATAGGACTGATGCCATAAAAATAGGAAGAATATTGTGCCTCAAAAACATTGAGTCATTCATTTCATTACGGAATAGTAAAAACCATAGCAGTATATGCTCTTTTACTTATTTGTCTCCAATCTTTCTTTCAGGCTGAGGTATGCTCTGGAACAGTAGCAGAAGTAATCCAGTCTGTTGTGAATGGTGCAGATGGTTGCATATTTTGCTTTGGTCATGTCAAGCTTGGTGAGCTCCCAAATTCGTTACAGTTAATTACTATGTCAGTCTGGTAATTACATGCTGTCAGCTCCTGGAACAATAAAGCTGGAGTATATGAATAGATTAGAATTTCTTTTTAATTAGCTTTGCAAACTTATCATGTTTTATTTCTACACTGGGATTGTAAGTTTTAATTTGAAAAGGTAAAACGTAACATCAGATTAGTTAATTCAAGAGCAAGTTTATATAGGTGCATTGTGATGAAAATCAAAAGATCAGAGGAATTTTTAATGTTAATTTGGTGTCAGAATGAGTCACACAAATTGCAAAACTAATTGAATAAATAGTAATGGATTAATAATTAAATACTTTCAGTTTTTGCATCTGTTCTTTCCCATTATCGTGCAGCGCATGGCATTGCATGTAATGCACAGTGGTGATATAAAGAGACTGTGTCTTGTACAAGAAAGGTGAATTAAGTTCATGTTTGTCTTTTCATCCTAGGAAAAACTTTTACCATGATTGGGAAAGATAACTCCACACAAAGCCTTGGTATCATCCCCTGTGCAATTTCTTGGCTTTTCAAATTAATCAATGAACGTAAAGAAAAAACTGGGACTCGTTTCTCTATTAGAGTATCTGCTGTGGAAATCAGTGGCAAAGATGAAAACCTTAAGGATTTGTTAGCTGAAGTAGCCACTGGCAGCCTTCAGGATGGCCAGTCTCCTGGGGTTTATCTGAGAGAAGATCCAATATGCGGAACCCAGGTACAGTGGATATCAAAATGTATGTTTTCTGAGTCTGACTTTCTTATGCTTTTTATTTCCTTTTATCTGATAACAATTATGACAACTTTTAAGATGGTAAAAAATATTTATTGCTTTTAATTTATAAGGCCTTCTCCCATGGTGTACATATTTGTTTCTTTTAGTGCCCTGGAGATCTGGCCAGTTCAGAAACAGAGAAAAATAAAAATGCCCCTGTGCTAATTAATCATTTTCTTATTTATATTCAAGCTTCAAAACCAAAGTGAGCTAAGGGCTCCGACAGCAGAGAAAGCTGCCTTTTTCCTTGATGCTGCAATTGCTGCCAGAAGTACCAGCAAACCTGAATGTGAGGAAGAAGATAGGAGGAATTCACATATGCTCTTTACTCTTCATATATACCAGTATCGCATGGAGAAGAGTGGCAAAGGAGGAAGTATGAATCTTCTTACCATATTGTTTATTTTTAAATGACATGATTTTGGGTTAGTTTAAACAGTAACTTGCAATAAACTTAAAAAGAAAAAAATGAAGTGAATCTTCAAGCCAGTCAAGTCACCTTTAACTTTAGTAGCTGTGGCTAATATCTGGTTTCTTTACTATTAATATTTAATTTGGTCATCGTCCCATGCTGTATTCATTATTTTCCTCATTTGAATGCATTCTGAATACCAAGTTTGGCTTGAGTCCATGAAGAATGTGATGTACAACTGTTTTTCCCCTTTTCATTTCAGTGTCTGGAGGACGCAGTCGTTTGCATCTCATTGATCTAGGGAGCTGTGAAAAAGTGCTGAGCAAGAGCCGAGATGGAGGAGGCTCTCTGTGTCTGTCTCTCTCTGCCCTGGGCAATGTAGTTTTGGCCTTAATTAATGGTGCTAAGCATGTGCCCTATAAGTAAGTGAATTATTGTCTGCGTTATCTTAAATTTGTGGTGGATGTTACCGTAGGAATGAGTTGCATCAACAATTTTGTCTTTACCCAAGATGAATTTAAAGGAAGTTCTGTGAGAGAACAATCTGTCTTCTTTTAAGGTCACTTCCATATTACAGATACTTATAGAATCATAGAATAACCAGGTTGGAAGAGACCCACCGGATCATTGTGTCCAACCGTTCAATTCATCTACCTGCCTATATGTATATATACATACACACAACTTTTTAAATTTCACATAATAGCATGACATGCTTAATTATGTGGCCAAAAACTATAAGCATATTGGTATATACTTAAGTTAGGTGAAATGCTGGGGAGGGTTTGGTTGCTGAAAAGAAGTATGGAAAATGGCCCAACTTTTTTTCTTTCCTTCTGTCTCCACTTTGTTCATTAATGTCCAGCTGGCAGAGATTGCCCTGAATTTCAAACCCAGGAAACCATTTTATGAAAACTTCATAGGATTTTCTCTCTCTCTCTTATTTCCTAATTGAAAACTTTTACTGAAATTTCAGACAACACTTTTGAGTTTATCAAGTATAGTCACCAAAGGTTGTTATTTTTGCATGCCTTTTTTAATGATACATCTTTTCAATTAAAAAACCGAAGACCACCGTGTTGCACATTTGTTTAGCAGAAGTGAACATTTAGTTGTGTTCCTTTGCGGAGCCTACTTGACAATAATGTTATGTGAAACACACCTGTGGGGAGCCCGCCTTGAAGACAACAGCCGCATTGTAAACACCCTTACCAGAACTTGGCCTTCAGTCCTTAAATTTAATTGCTGCTTGTCTTCATGTGTTGTAACTTTGTACCGTTGTTATCAATCATGTCATTTCACATATTTATCTAGTGCTGCAACTGAAACAGGTGTTCTTTCTATATTAGTCAAAACAATGATTTCCTCAGGCTAGTTGCTACGCTTGTGGATGGAGTAGAGGGTGGATGGGTTAGAAAAGGGAAGGGCAGATACTCAATTTTGTTCCCTACCATGGTTTAGTGAGCTCATTGTGGGCAGTAAGAAGCAGCCTCCATGGTATCCTGGGGAGAGATGTCTTGGGGGCTAGTGGAGGACAAAATGTTACCCTCTTGTCAGTTTTGCTGTCCATGGCTGGGTGACTTGCTTCACCAGGAAAGTCTTCAGAGAGAAATTCTGCTTGCTATTTGCTACATCAAAGCAGAGCACAGCAGGCAGAATGGAAACTAGGATTAGTTGGGATGGCGCTGATAATATATTTCTGATACCTAACATTGATATATTTGTTTAGAGATTTCTTACCATTTCTGTTGCCTTATTTCTTTTCTTATTATCAAAACTGTTTGCGTAGATCTTACAGAATTTAGCTATCCAGGTACTGAGCCTGCTCCACTAAAAATACAGGATTCATGAGCTCTTCGGGTAATATGAGCTAAATCTTAGATAACTAAAGGAGTTTTCAATAATTTTACAATTTTTTTAGTAACAAATAAAATGACTTAGTAAACTACAAATATACAGGCAGTTAAATAATTAAAATATTTTTATCTTTGTATGTGAACATTTAGACACATTTTAAGTGTGGTCAAATAATAGGGGCATATTTCTTATCTACGTGTACCACACCTGCATATATCCTATGAGAGTGAAAGCACAGCCTGCGGTGTAAAAATCTGCCAAAAAAAGATTGTGATTTCTTTAAGCTATCCTAGTATTCTCATTTGTTACACAGGGACAACAAGTTGACAATGCTGTTGAGGGAATCACTTGGGAATATCAACTGTAGAACTACTATGATTGCGCATATTTCTGACTCCCCAGCCAATTATGCAGAAACTCTCACCACCATTCAACTTGCATCACGAATCCACCGAATGAGAAAGAAGAAATCCAAGGTTAGTTCACAAACAAGCAGAAATTAATTATTTGAAAATGAGTTTTCCTAACCTTTTGGTGGGGGAACATGGGATTTCTCGGTGGGAAGAAGTAATACAAAATTCATAAAAGCTCAGGAGAGGGCTGGCAAATTACTTGGCACTGAGCCATTATCCCACTCCCCATCCTTAATCCTGAAATTCCCTTCTTTTTGTTCCAAACAAGTATTCTTCCTTTGTTTATATGTGGAACTATTTTATAAGCTCCTATATTTAATAATCGCAAACCAATAAGGAAGGAGCAGAAAACTGTTGAGGAGAAAGTCAATGCATAATATGTAATTGAAATGATCTGAAAAGGTGTACTTGTTATATTAATCCTAATACAGTAAAATCTATGTAGCATGACCTTGTAATTTTAATTCACGGTCTAACATTTTTCGACTAGATGTAGTTGTGATAGTATAGACTAAGCACAGAGTATTTGGCAAACCTGACCTTTCAATTACATGTGCATGTATATATGTATGCTTATATGTCAATTAATATTAATAAGCTTTCCCTTACTGATCATTTGCAGTATGCATCGAGCTCATCTGGAGGAGAGAGTTCATGTGAAGAAGGGCATGTTCGAAGACCACCCCATTTACGACCGTTCCACCCACGAACTGTTGCCCTTGACCCTGACCTTCCTGTTCTGAGTATATCTAGTGATCCTGATTATTCCTCCAGCAGTGAACAGTCTTGTGATACTGTCATCTATGTTGGTCCCAACGGTGCAGCTTTGTCTGACAGGGAATTGACAGATAATGAAGGTCCTCCAGAGTTTGTTCCTATAATCCCATCCCTAAACAAGAAGAGAAGTAAAGACAATTCTGCTCTTAGTAGGAGTTCTGACAAGGACCATTTTAAATGCAACACTTTTGCTGAACTACAAGAAAGGTTGGAGTGCATTGATGGTAGTGAGGAACCCATCAGATTTGCTTGTGGAGAAATGTCTGTTGTGTCCAATTGTAGTCCAGTCCCTGGAGGTACAGAAAATGCACAGTCTAAGCTGACGAAGGAAAAAATATCTTCTCCTTCTGGAGGGTTCAAGAAACCAGTTCCACAAGAAACTGCATCTCCCAAAAAAGGACATAACCTTCCTTTCCAGGCTGTTACAGCAAGGGTTAGCAATAGCAATTGTAATGAAAAGGACACACTTCACTTGAAAACCGAGCTTTCCAAACCGCAGAGCAGAGCCGACAACAAAATAATAGACTTGATACTGGAGGGAGAGACAATCACTGATTCCCTGCAGTCCTCAAGGTGTAGCCCTTCAAGGAATCCAGAGCAGAATAAGGCCACAGCTGAATGTGTTGTTAAGGAAAAGTCCTTGTACATGAAGAGAACCTTGCCAGGCCCAGCACCTCCACCTCCGCAGCAGAAAGAGCATGTACTGAATCCTGAGAATTTGGAGCTGGACAATAGCAATGCAGTCCGGACTCCTCCTGTGGGAATGAGCAAACAGATAGGAAGCAAACCTGAGCAGCACCCCCTAGGAAGCACACAACTGGTTGGTAACAAGTCCCAGAATCCATCAGGGGCGATAGAAGTACACAGCTTCAGGTCAGCATTCAGAGGGAAATGTTTTGATCGGGATATACTAACGACCACAGTGACTTTGCAAAAGCCTGTTGAGTTAAATGGAGAGGATGAGCTTGTTTTCACTGTGGTGGAAGAACTATCCATTAGTGGGATTATGGATAATGGAAGACCTTCCAGTATCATTAGCTTTAACAGTGACTGCTCCCTTCAGGCCCTTGCATCTGGTTCGAGGCCGGTCAGTATTATCAGCAGCATAAATGATGAGTTTGATGCTTATACCTCACAGGAGACTTCTACTGGTGTAAATATTGATATTGTTGTGCCCTTTGCTAAGGATCCCTTTACTGGCAGCAGACGTTCCTCCATCAGTTCATGGCTTAGTGAAGTCAGCATCTGTACAATCGAAAGTGATGGAGCCCAGAGTAGCGATGGTTTTATCGCACAGTCATCCTACAGCTGTAATAAGTCTGAGGAACCCTTCGACTTGGATTCATCCCATTTATCTGTCCCTCTGAAAAGCACTCTGAATGATAGTGGATTTTGCTTCTCTGAGCTGGAGAATGAGAGCTTGAGTTCCAGTAAGCTGTCTTCAGGCATCAGCAAAAGCCCTCAAACCTCTGAAACTACCAAAGCATCTCAGATAAAAAGTGCTTTTTGTGTCACTGATCAGCCCATAAACATAAAATTTAGTAATTCTCGCGATACGACTTTGATAGAAACAATACATTCTAGTCTTCCTAGGAAAACAAAAACTACCTCGTCTCCAATCCACAATAATACTGTCCTCAGCTATAAAGAGCTGCAGAATCCACATTGTATATTTGAAGATCCCTGGCTGTTGCGCACCGATTATCAGTTGGAAGCAAAACCTACAGACTCACTGCTGTCTCCAAAATCTCATGTGCTTGGTACTGAGAAGCAGCCAGGAAAAGCTGCCCAGTATTTTGGCACATCATCCAGGCCAACGAAGTCACCGACTATGCTTGCCTGCTCACAGAGGGTTGTGGATGGTTGCGAAGTGGCCTGCAAATCCTCTAGTGGAGCTGCAAAAAAGTCAGAAGTTGCGATGAAGATGCCACAGCTCAAGAGAGGAGCCACCACATTGGGAGTCATGCCAGTGTCGCACACTACCAGTACTTCGTCAGAAGCCATGACCCAAGGGAATTTGGATGCTCCCTTGACCACTGGCAGCTTGAAATCTTCACTGGGAAAGAAGAGTGCACCACAGAAGTCAACCATGTTGCCTAGGCCAAGTGGGCCAACACCTCCAACACCTCCTGTACGCAAATCAAGCCTGGAGCAGAAACCTGTTGGTCTGGGTAGTGGTGGGGGTAAAGCCTCCAGCCTGGACTTAGCCAGAGCTTCCATGCCAAAGGCTGAAGATGAACCAGATTTGCGATTGAAAGCTGGGTCTTACTTCAGTGAAAGTACCAGCAGCAAAATGAACCTGAAAGGTGACCACTCTTTGCCCAAGATGACGTCCAGTTTAAAGGCAAAGACGTCAAAGAGCGAAGTTGTGCACCGTTATGGGAGCCACATGTCCCTGGAGCGATGCGACAGCCTGACATCGGTCGGATCCAAAGCAAGCCTGGCAAGGGAGAACGGGAGCAACAGCCGGGCAGGGCGCTCTGTCCCCAGGCTGGGGGTCCCCACTGTTGCCTCCAGCGTGGGTTTACCACCGCCCTTCACCACCCCTGCACCTGGTAAAAACAGCCAGGCGAAACCTGCAGCTAACCAGAAGGTGCAGGTGAGTGGGAATAAAAACAGAGGCCTCTCTGCCAGTGGATCAAAGTCTCTCAGCTCCTCTGTGAAGTCGCTGGCACAGCCCTCGGGGAAGGGCTCTGGCATGGCCCCTGGTGGGAAGGTGGCACCCCGCTCCGTGCAGCCTATCAATGGCAAACCTGGCCGAGGGACTATCATGGGGACCAAGCAAGCCATGAGGGCGGCCAACAGCCGTGTGAATGAGCTGGTGTCGGGCAGCTCTGCCAAAGCGGGTCACTTCCGAGGCTCCACTGACTCTGATAGTGGCAACGACAGCGGCATTAACCTCAGTGATGAGAAATCGCAAATTCCAGTGCTGCCGTCTCCATACAGCAAGATAACAGCCCCCCGGCGGCCTCAGCGGTACAGCAGTGGGCACGGCAGTGACAACAGCAGTGTCCTAAGTGGGGAGCTGCCACCTGCCATGGGGAGGACAGCTCTGTTCTACCACAGCGGGGGCAGCAGTGGCTATGAGAGCATGATTCGGGACAGCGAGGCCACTGGCAGCGCCTCCTCGGCACACGACTCCATGAGCGAAAGTGGGATGTCATCACCGGGCAGGATGAGGAGCCTCAAGTCCCCCAAGAAGCGATCGACAGGTAAGCAACACAGGGGAAAGCAACCAGGCATCCACTGCTGGTCTCTGAGGAATGTGGGGTTTGCATGATGTGAAGGAGAGGACGTTTGGGTGAAACTCGGAGCCCAGGGGTGGACCGCTTGCATCCACTTGCGTGTACACGTGTATCGCTGGGGGAGCAGCTACTTGTCATTCATTTTACTTCAAAGCTGCAGGTGTGACACAGGTGCTGCGGTGGAGAGGGCAGGAGAGGTGGTGGGTGCCCCGGGGTGCCGGCAGCCTCCCTGCGAGGGAGGAGAGGCAGCAGAGTGCTGTCGGCAGACAGGGGAATATTCCTTTCTTAGTAGGCTTTGCAGCAAGTGTGGCACTGGTGCAGCCCAAATAGGAGGGTGTTACGTGTGGATTGGAACAAGCGAGAATGTTGGGTGGGTGCTGATGAGATTTTATGAGCATAGGGGAAGACCAGTGAGAGAAGGGCAGTGAGGAGAGGAGGAGCTTTGCTGCCAGGTGTTTGCAAGAGAATTTCAGTGAGATAGGCTGGGTCTATAGATTGGAAACAAGGGAACAGGCTGGAGGGGAGAAGAGCATTTGTGAATTAAAGAGGACTGTGTTGAATGTGTGTTAGATTACCCAAACATAAGGCTTAGGTGAAGAACAATAGGGTGCATACGTAATATGCAGCAACTCTTACGTTAATGCTACAAGCTAATTGTAAAATTATTGTGTTGCACTGTAACAGTCTTTTTAGAAAGAAATTTTAGACTGTACCTGTGGATACTATAAACAATAGGAAAATGACTTGGGGAATTGCTCAGAAGTGGCTCTGATTCACGTATTAAGACAGAAATCACAGAATCACAGAATAACCAGGTTGAAAGAGACCCACCGGATCATCGAGTCCAACCGTTCCTATCAAACACTAAACCATATCCCTCAGCACCTCGTCCACCCGTGCCTTAAACACCTCCAGGGAAGGGGATTCAACCACCTCCCTGGGCAGCCTGTTCCAGTGCCCAATGACCCTTTCTGTAAAGAATTTTTTCCTAATGTCCAGCCTAAACCTCCCCTGGTGGAGCTTGAGGCCATTCCCTCTTGTCCTGTCCCCTGTCACTTGGAAGAAGAGGCCAGCACCCTCCTCTCTACAACCTCCTTTCAGGTAGATGTAGAGAGCAATGAGGTCACCCCTCAGCCTCCTCTTCTCCAGGCTAAACAACCCGAGCTCTCTTAGCCGCTCCTCCCCGACCACGCCATGGAAAGGTGGGCGTATAAGAGTCATGTTCCCTTTCCTGCTCTCCAGTGCTTTTCCTTATTGCTTTTACATGTGATGCTCATGTAACTGCTGCTGGTTGTATCTAGCTTCAAAATTAGGCTCATATAACTGCTGTTACAGGAGTCATTATTACTGATCTACGTTCAAATCCTGTAGTACCATGAAGAATTAGTGGAAATCATATAGCTAATGACCAGCAGCCTCATTCAGCAACCTAAGCAAACAGACTAACGGAAATATAGTAGGAACTAACATCAGTGTTGAATCTGAGCTTCTGGTTAGAAAATGGTAATTACTACAATACCTTTAGACATCCATGATACTCCATTCTGGCAATAAAACCAAATGAGTTAAACTGACATAGAATTCATGGTGCTTTCTGGTCAAAGCAACTGAGTTGTTTCAGCAGGTTATAAATAATTTTGGAAACTTACTGCAAGATTTGCTGCAGTTCACTTTCCATAGCATATCAACCTTTTAAACATTTCCTACAAATCAATATTAACAGCTGTATAAGTGGCACACATCGAGAAGGCATTACCCGCTGATAGATTTGTACTTGGTTTTGCCCCAGGAAATGCTTATGAAGTCTTTAAAAATGATGAACGATTTATTTTTACAATTGAAATTGCTCTATATCGGTAAAATATGTATTACTTTTTTTGGAGTGCTGTAGACTTTGAGACAATAACATATTTTATACATGAAGTGAGGAAGTTTATGAAATATTTCTTACATAAAATGTTTGGTGCAGACCCGTTATTGGTTTAAATTATATTGTGATCTTTGTAAAGTGTTAAGTGATTCTTGGAGTAGTTTATGTTGCTCCAGACTGTGTTGGAGTCATGTAGTCTCTGGACCCAGTCTTCCAGACCCTATTCCTGTATATGTTACTAGAAACCTCCTCCTTCATCCTTGGAGAAATGATATTGACCTCAACTGGTACAGGGGAAGGACATGAAGTTTTTTTGCTTAGTATATGTGCTTGACTGCATCTGTTCGGTGTCCTCTTCAGAGTGATCCTGCTCTAGCCAAAGTGGCTACAGGATCAGAGTTACAGCAGGTGATTTCAACAGGCAGGATTATAGTGGTGATTCAGACTAAATGAATGGGGGTTGTGACAATGATGAGCAATTGATGTAGAAGAAGAATCAAATCTTCGCCTTTTCAAAATATTCCCATCCACATTATTCTTGTTACTTCTTAATTGCATCATTGCTAACTTCTAATTAGAGATTTTTTTCTTAGGAATATGTAAAGCAGGTAACTCTTGAGATATTTATGGAGGTGTGTTGCTCTTGGGGGTATCTGCTGGGATTTTGTCTCCATTTCGTGTTGAAGTTTGTGACAGAGTTTACCTGGCAGCGTCAACTTGCACTTAACTCTATTGTAGAGGTCTCAGCCCACAAGTTATTTTGACAGCACTAGCCTCTGAGCAGCACTGTCTAGTCTGTTTGATGTGCTACCTTTTGTAAGAAGGCTAGAAGAAATAAGACTTTTACCTCTGTGTTGGTTTTCCATGTGAGGAGGAAGTTAGCCACTAAATTTATTGCTACTAGTCACCCAAAAGCTGCTATACTGACTGCTGCCATGTGACATTTCAGCTTGTTTCTGGTGGTCTTTGGCCCTCCTATTTACCTAGGGTTTGGACTGCAGCCTTGTTAACATTGCCTGACCATCTGTATGCGTGTACTGATCTGTGACACATTTTGTGTAAAGGTCAGTCTCTTAGAGAATGAAGAGAAATTTATCATTATAAAAAATTCTGGACACCCAACTGCTAAGTCTTGTATACAGAAGTACCAGAATTTTTGAAGGATGTGTGTCCATTTCTGCCTCTTGAAACTTTAACCCTAGCGAATATGTTGAGGCGGTAGTATGCTGTTTGTTTGTAAATCTGGGACCCCACCTGTAGAGCATTTGGTGAGGTTTGTCATGCTCTGAACTTCTAAGAGCTGGTGCAAATGGATGTTGACAGGCTTCAACATTAGAGGTGGCTCAGGTTGCAGCATGGTCATTGCTGAATTCCTCCTATTCCCACAAAGTCATTAAGAACTGCAAGTATTTAGCACATTCAAGCTCTGGAGGAAACAGTTTGCTCTTTGCAAAGAGGTAATGCAGTGAGAGGGATCTGCTCTCATGAGACCCCACCTAGAGTATTGTGTCCAGCCTGGAATCCTCAACGTTAGAAGGATATGGAACTGTTGGAATGGGTCCAGAGGAGGACTAAGATGATGATCAAAGAGCTGGAGCACCTCTGCTACAAGGATAGGCTGAGAGAATTTGGATTGTTCAGCTTGGAGGAGAGAAGAGTCTGGGGAGACCTTTGAGTGGCCTTCCAGTTCCTGAAGAGAAAGCTGGGGAGAGTCTTTTTACAAGGGCATGTAGTGATAGAACGAAGGGGAATGACTTTAAATTGGAAAAGGGCAGATTTAGATTAGACATTAGGAATAATTTCTTCATGATGAGCGTGGTGAGGCACTGGCACAGGTTGCCTGGGGAAATTATGGATGCCCCCTCTCTGGAAGTGTTCAAGGCCAGGCTGGATGGGTATTTTACTGAAAGGAAAAGATCAATAAAAGCATCTTTCCTAAGCATCTTGAGAAACTAGATATTTCTTTAATTCAGTGTGGTATGTTCTGGGGTCTGTTAGTTGCTTAGAGTCTGAAGAATGCTTATTTTGTATTTTAGGTCTCCAGCGTCGTAGACTGATTCCTGCTCCACTGCCAGATGCTGCCACTCTAGGAAGAAAACCAAGCGTCACTGGCCAATGGGTTGATCTACCGCCTTTGCCAGGCACTTTAAAAGAGCCATTTGAAATTAAAGTTTATGAGATTGATGATGTGGAACGATTACAGCGACACAGACAAGAGGAAACTGAGGTCAGCACATATTTTACAACAACTGTAGACAACTTAAATTACAGTATACAGGCAGAATCCTTGCTTGAATGCTGGAATGGTGTTCAGGAAATTGATTGCAATTAAAGCGCTGTAATTATTAATTTTACAATTCATATGTTGGGGTACCCTTAACACAGAAAATGAAAATGATTACTGTCTAAAATTAATTGTGTCTAACATGACTGATGGTGTAAATGGAAGTTACCAATGAATACTTTATGAGAAGACTTTATAATCTTAGTCTTGCTGATGAAACCTTACAGCTTCCCTCAACTATAGGGTCATTAACTCTTTATGTAAATGTCAGGATTCTATTAAATCAGGGATGCACTTGGTTTAATATACACGTAACTGGAAAACACTTCAGCTAATTCTATTTTGGAGACCAGAATTCTATGTTCTTCTGATGCCTTTTTCCCATTTCTTTCATAATAGCCTTTCCAGGATGTTGAGAAGGTAGGAAATGCTTTTAAGAAAATAAGAATTCATGTGTTTTAGGATTAAATATAACTCTTACAGTATTATAAGTCTGTGTTTATCATTTGCACTGCTGGAAAAAAAAATTGTCTACAAATGGTAGTAATTTCAGAATGTGTTAGAGATTTTTTTTTTACTCCAGAGATGCTTGAGTAATGTAGTGTGCTATTCCCCTAGATTAGAATTCATTAATGTAAACTTCAAATGCCCCTCACCCCAAACACAAAAACCCACCAACCCCACAACTAAAGAAAACAAACCACCTGCTAACTCTTACAAGTAATGAGCTGGGAGCAATTTGTGCCGAATTGTTGGAGTTCAGTTCCTAACAGGGAAATAAATGAAATGGTCTTTCTGTCTCTTAAAAGGGTCTAATGTATTTCCATACCAAGCTGAAGATACTAGAAAGACGCCAGCAGCGAATCAGAGAAGTAAAGGCAAAGCATGAATTTTTGAAGGAAGAGTTGGAAGAGACAAAGTGCAGATTGATGATAGATCCAAATAAGTGGAAAGAAGACTGTAAGTATTTTGCAAAAACAGTAGTATACTCAACATGTAACAAATTTTCAGCATGTGAGCAGCCCCACTTAGCACTTGCTAAGATAGTTTGCTGAATACAGCCCTAAAATTCTCCATGATTCCATTTATGTTTCTGTGATACTACTCACCACTGAACATATCCTGTATTGGAAATGAACAAAACCTGTCTCCAAATCAACCAGAAGAGAATGCCAAAATGATGCAGAGACTTACTGTGATGCTTGTTAATATTAATATTGATATAACCTTTTATTATCCTTTTTTTCAAAGTATAAAAGAAATTGTTTTCCTATCCATGTTATAGCTGAGAAACGGGAGTTGAGACTGAGTGCTGTGCTGAACTGGAGCCTCAGGGCAGAGTTTTGCATTTGCTGAACAAAGTGAAAAAGATTTCTTAGTTCAAGAAAAATAAAACTGCACCCTACGTTATTGGCTCCCTTGCAAAAGAGTAATGTTTTGCTATGAACTGTTTCCCTCACTCACTATTTTTTTGCCTGACAGTTGAAGTGGATCCTGATCTCGATAAGGAGTCACAGGAATACCTGGAGGCACTGGAACAAGTGACAGAGGAACTGGAGCAGTGTGTTAATCTGTGCAAGTCACATATCATGATAGTGACGTGCTTTGATATTGGAATAACAGATGCACAAGATGGAGTAAGAGAAGTGGAGGTTTGAAGAGAAGATTTCAAAGGACTGAAGGAAGTGAAGCTGGACCGTCCGACATGAAGAAGTAAAGAGATTGAGTAGCTGGGAAGTGAAAGAGGAAAGATGAAGACTAAAAGCAAGAATGAATGTTGTGTGGGAAAGAAACAGCTGAGGGATGGGAATGTTCATAAATCATTTGGTGCCTCAACACGACCTGAACTGTACAAAGATAAAAGTGGGATCAAGTGTTGCTTCTACCAGAGGAAACGAAGAAATTTACTACAAACAAAGATGTTAATATCAAACAAAAAACATACAATGGAAGTGCCTTTAAAGTTAATTTGATTTTCATTTTTGTATTGGGTGCTACAAATAAAGCCAGCAAACCTAAGCAGACCACAAAATGTATTCCTACAAAATATTTTATACTGTATAGTGTATTTATAACTATGTAAAAAACAAACGACATTGTAGCAAAAGCAATAAGTAAATTATGTTTTCATACCTGAACTTGCCTTCTTGTTTCATAGAAAAGCTGTTTTATGTAGCAGAATTAAATTTGTATTATAATTGTTTTCTTGGTTAGGGTTCAAGATATTTTTATGAACATTTATCTATTGAAAAGGTTATTATGGCATTTTGAGATGATTGTTTTACCTTCAGGTTTTGTATTATTACTTTTTCAGATCAAAATAAATGTTTGTTTTCCATTTTATATATGCCTATATAGATATATATTAACTGCTTGCCTACTTCATTGGTTACTAACCTCACTTATCACAGACCTGGTCTTTTTGGAGTTGTAAACTTAATGTGAGGAATTCTACAAAGGGCACTGTGTTTTGGTTTTCTTTTTTCCTCTCTGACTGCAGGAATTGAGAATTACATTTATTACCAAAACCATAAAACAAACAAACAAAAAAAAGGAACAAAAAGTTTTTGTAAATGTTAAGTTAGGTCCATATTTTTATATAGTTTTGACTATAAATATAGCATTTGCATTTTAAACTTTTAAGACAAATAGTATATCTTTTTACAGTTTTTCTAAGGAAGGCAAACACTCAGGATCAAGTTTATACATGCTGCATGAGATTTGTGCTTTTTTGAAGGAGGCCACTTAATTGTGGAAACTATTGATAAAATGTTGCCAAACAAATACTTTTGGAAAGGTTTAATAGTGTATGTAATACCACATTTCATAATGAATCATATTTTCTAATCATCTTCCTTTTTATGGTTTTTTCAAATCCTTTGTACAAATATGTATTATAACAGCTTGCTTCAGTTTTTATCTGTGAATAAAAAGATACATCTATTGTTATGATTGCTTCTTGCTATGTATGTGATTCTAATGTTCAGAAGAGAGGATGGCCCATGGTACAGTGTATTAAATGTCATATTATATTATCTCTTTGCCCAAGAGATATAATTGTGAACTGGAGTTTTGGCATTAGTCATCATAAACCAATCTGTAAAGAGAGACAAAACGCCGAAGGGCAAATTAAATAGCAATGATAATACTTATCTTCTCGTAGCACTTCATAGTTTACAGAACAAAAACCTGTGGCTCACATACTTGTTTTCCCTGATGAGACAAAGCAATTATAAAAACGGCTCTAAAAGCACAAGAGAACTTTAGGAACTGGAATCAAGCCCTGTGCCTCATAGGTCCGTCATGGAGAATGACTGCATTAATTTCTCTCTGACAGTGCTACATTTGCAGTCTGATTAGACATTAGCTATGCCTGGTCCTTGTATCCCACTGATGCTGACTGGAGTAACTCCCAGCAGATTTAATATAAGCCTATGCTTCTCGTGACACCGTCTTGAGTGTTTTCCAGCTGTTTGGCTAACCTGCCTCTAATGTGTGAAATTTACCCCTCCTTCTTTATCTCTTGTTACATAGTCCTAACAGCATGATATCCAAGCACCAAGTTCTGTTACCCTCACAAGAGGCCTGTGAGAGGAGAGTAAATGCTTTCCTTCTTGTTCCGTGGCAGGAGAAGTGGGAGAGTAAGAGTTTGATGCTTAAATATCTTTGTGACTTCGCACAGGTTACAAAGGATGCCTTGCTCTTATCTATCTCTCTGGGACTGATCTCAGGGGAAGGGTGCAATGTATTTGCTTACTGACATTTGGCACTGGCTTGGATTGTATGCAGGGGAATGTCACCTCTAGAATTTCTGGAGGATCCCCTTGCTGATATTCTTGAATACTGGGTATATTTATTAGGTTGTAAATTCCTGCTATATTTACTTTCTGTGTCTATGCAGAAAGTCACAGTTTTTCCAAAGATGGAATCAAAACCACATGGTGATTCAATACACTGTGTTTGATTTTTTTTTTTGAGCAAAGATCAGTTGAATAAATACAATGAAAATAAAACAGACATCAGCATTCTGAGGGATGAGCATTTCTTAGCAAAGGGGAAAACCTCCAAGCAAGAGGGCCAAAGGAGAATATGTTCATGGGGACTCTGGACTAGGGTGTTAGGTTTTGCACTGGTACCATTAGACTGTCCTCTAGCGATGCACATCTTAATGGTGCTACTGCAAGGTGGGTTGACCTGTTTCAGTCTCTGAGCCCTGGACACTGCAGGACTGGCCTCACAGTAGCCTGTAACCTTGTCTTAAATGAACAAAAGAGTTTTTGCTTCTTTTATTTGCCAGGCACTTCATCCGCTCCTCAGAGGTCTTCACTGTTTCTCCCCTACTCTGGCAATATTATAATCCTCTCAAATAAAAATCAAGCCACTAGTCATCCACCTCGAATTTTATAAGTGTGACAATTTGTTTAAATATTCTACTATATGGTGTTTGCTGATCAGGCCTGCATTCTTTGCTACTTTCTCCTTTGTTTCTAATTATGGCTATGTTTGTCATGAAGTACCAAAAGAGACGTTTCAGGGCTGCTTAGTTCCATATCAACATGGCAATAGCATGAATATTAAATGCATTTAGCCTCTGGCTTGGTGACACAAAACGAGCCTGAGATGCAAAATAAGGTGAGGCACTGATAGATGAAATAGCAGAAGTTTCCCTATGCAAATTCTGTTCTTTGTTATTAGTTGTGGATAGTAAATTATCTTTCACCTTTAAAGACCTCGGAGCCTGTAATATTCGTTTGGTTACTTTTGCAGTTCTGTCCAGTAAAAAAAAACCAAAACCAAACATTCTTAGTTTATGATTCAAGCTTGGTTTGACAAAGGCTTGATTATATAAAGTTATAAATGATAATTTTAAAAATGAAGCTGAATGCTTTATTTCATTATTTTTCTATTGAGATTTAATGATTTAATAGAGCTATTAAATTGCACACTTGAAGAAGTGATCTTGTTGGTTTTACTATGGTATCAAATAAAACCTTGGAAACCCACTGGTGCTGAGAACTGCCTGAGTTACTTTTGGCAGAACTTAATCGTGCTAGAATTTTTTCTCCCTTGTTTGCGGATCTTCCCATGAAATCCCACACCTCTTCCTTGCTGGAGCAAACCTTTCTAGATCCCTTGATGGCCCTTGGTCTACCAAGCAGCTCACATCATGCTTATTTCCTGGCAGCAGGATAAAACGAATTGACAGCAGCTGTTTTTCTTAAACCAATGCAATGGTGACTCTAACCAAAGCCTAAAGATTATAGTTGAGGAAGTGGGCCATGAATTCCCTTTTCCTCAAACCCCACCTCTCACCAGGTTTCATTAACCAGGAGGCCAAAGATGAGTTTGCCTGTGTGTGAGGGGCAGGGTGAGTAGAGATCTCCACCACCTCAGTGACAAGGTCAGGCACGTTTCAGGAAGAGATGAAAATGAGAAAGCAGGACCAGCGACTCAGGAAAGTGAGGACAACCTTGCATTCTGGACATGACCTCCAAGATTTTGCATTTTCCATCCAATGGTCATGTACCAATATAGAAAATTACTCCTAGGATATGAGATTTCATCTCACTGATCAGAATTTGCAAATTGGATGGATGAGTTGGAGGAGTCAGTAGCCACTCCTGTAAAGTGTGTTGTTGCTAACCATTTAAGCAGTGTACATCTGCAGGGACACTGCTAAATGCAGTTGTTACAAACACAGATTCCCTACAGAGATATCAGATGGCATGTACGCAGAAACTCATTTATGTGTGAAACCTTTTTCCTTACAATGCTTCTGGTCTAACTAGTTCCAGCTAAGGCATTTTTAGGACACTAACTGCAGTATTGAAGCATCAATACTAAAAGAGAATGCAATAGAAATAGAAGATTATTAGTTCTTTTTTTCAGTGTGCAGAAAGTGTTTCATTTATTTCTATTTCAAGGTACCCATATATTTTGTTTCTAGTTATAAACCTACATTTTCCAGTCACTTGCATTTTATTTTTAAAGTTGTGTGTGGAACATAACTCCACAAGCAGCTGTTCTATGTTGTGGCTATACAGGCAGGGTTTAAGGCAAAAATGTTTGCTAGAAGATGACCTCCATATCAGATGTCCAAGTTGGCAGAAGTGGACACAAATAATAAATGGTGCTGTATGTGGGACCCAGTTCGCTCAAGCGCTTAGGCACCTGTTTAAGCAAGCAAGTCAGTCTGGTTTGTATCCAGCAAAACACTTCAATTTTGGCATATATCCCACTGACTTGGAGGTTTTTTTTGCTCCAGGGCTTCATATAATGTGAAATGCTTTAGCAGAGGTTCAGTGAAGCTACACTGGCTTTCACCAATTGAAGGTCCTGCTGAAAATTTTTTACTTATCGGTGGTATTTGGTAGAAAGGAAAGAATAATTCCATCAATGTGTAATGATATTATGAGTGCAAATTAGAAAGGAGAAACTGCCTCTTGACAGTGTAGATGTTCAAAAAGATTTATTACTAGACCTGCAGGCAAACTGCCTAGTGATTGGGTGTGTTTAGCATGACAGTAACCTTTCAGCTTATGTAGGAGTCCATTACTTAACTCATCCTTTCCCTTCACAAGACTCTTCCCACAAGCTGGGGTGGGGAGCAGGAGCATAGTAGCAAAAGGACAGGAATCTTTCAGAGCAACCCGCACAAGGACTCAGGGTGATGCACACTTCTTCAATGGCCTGGTTTTACCTTTTTCATATGTCTCTTGCTTCTGATCATTGCGTTCAGCTTGAGACAGTATTCCTGGGCATATTCCTGTGGCTGCTGAATGGGAGGGAAGCACAACTGTCATGGGGTTACATCTTACTGGGGGATGGACAGTAAAGAGATGCTTATACAGGAAATACAAGTAACATTTCTGCCTTTTATCCATTGCATCAACACTTATTCAGTAGCATAATTTATTTGTTGTACTTTTATATTAATTCATTCTCTAGCGATTAGGACCACCTTCAAATCCTGGTGGTAAGGAGGTCCCTCTGTGACAGCTTTTATTTGGTTGATTTGTCTTCCAAGTGCACAGCCTAGGTCCTGGTGTAAGCCAGTACCACTTTGTTCTGCTAAGGTTTTGCTTAATTTATTTCTTCAGTGTAATCACTTCCATGGGAGCATCCTATCGAGTGGCATCTTGGAGAATCAGGCCTGAAGCAGCTGTGGGATTCAAGAGTTCTCACATCCTTCTGTGTCTTTGGGTGTTTCCTCCCCCCTGCCCTTTTTTTTTTGTCACATCCTCCTTAGTCCTAACGACCCTCTCATTTCACGGAGAGGCCAGGTGATTTGGTCAGATTCTTGTCTTTCCCTGCAATATGCCGTGTGCTTTCCCCTGGAGGTGTTTAAAAGACATGTAGATATGGTGCTTACGGACATGGTTTAGTGGTGGAGTTGGCAGTGTTAGGTTTACAGTTGGACTTGATGATCTTAAAGGTCTTTTCCAACCTATATGATTCTATAATTCTATAATTCTATAATCCACTGTGCTGCCTGGACATCATAGGATGGCTAAAAGAGCTTGTCCTGGCTTTTGAAAGACTTTCTTCGGAGCTTTGCTGTTGATTTCTGTAGGAGAAGAACCAGGTCATTTGTTGAATCCTAGCAATTGTTAAAGCAATATTACATGTCCAGAAGGAGCAAAGCCTTCAGTAAAAGGGTAGTGAAAAAGCAGGTTTGTGTCTCCTCGTTATTCGGCTTTTGTACCCAGGGTCAATGGGTTGCCTTAGATTCTGCCCTTCAGAGTGTCAGGGACCTCATCAGGGCTGCAGAGCTCCTGACACAGCTCATGTGACAGTATTTAAAGCACATTTTAATTGATCTGACCTTGTATGGGACATACCCTTCGAGTTCTAATGTGCTGCTCTCTGGGAGGCAGGCATAGTGCTCCAGGGCACAGGCAGTAGAGAAATAAGCAGACTTTTTAGAATTTGGCCTTTGACTGGAAAGCCTGACTTTTAAATATTGGCTCTCTGAGACCTTTCCCTGTCTCTGTAACAATGACACTCAATTTGTCAGCACCTGGCACAGATATACTTACAAATGCCCCTTGTTCTGATGGGTGCCACTCATTTTGTGGCACATTACCATTTAAATGAGTTACATTTGTACCTAAAGGCTTCAGTCTCATGGGGTGAAGTGCTGTACTAACACAATTTTTTAGCCATATAGACAGAGTATGAGGGGGAAGGACAAAGTGGACTACTGTGTTTCCCTCCAAATTGAGTATGTCAGAGTTCTTTAAAATATGTCTCACTCAATGTCCTTTGCTGAGTACAGAGCAAAACCTTCAGATACGGAAACTGAAACACTGCAGACAGACTCTGATAGGATGCCATTTTCAAAATCCTCAGTTTTCAGTGAAGACATTATTTACTTTTATGATAGGAAATGAGGAAAAACAAAGCTCTCCATTCAGCTTTTGGAGAGAGCAACAGAAGGAGGAAAGTGTAATTTGCTCTTTGTTATCTAAAGTATCTCCACCTTTTATTCCAGCTCTTCTTTGCAATGTTGCAGTTATAAATACAAGTTGCCTTTGGGCATTGTCCAATGTGAGCAGGACCCTGCCAGGAGAGGTTAAATCCTAAGAAGAGAAAAGTTGGTAAAAGGAAAACTGCTTGGTAGAACAACTGGGACTGGACACCTCTAGGACTTTAACTCTGCTGCGTTGGGGCCAGTGAAGTTATGTTTAGAATTAGACCAGCAATGCCGATAGCTCCACTGAGCTATATTTGTATTTAAACTGCATTTTATAACTGAAGTTACTAGATAGAGTTGTACTTGATAGACAGGTGACCCAAAAGAAGCCAAGATTTGAAATAGCGTGGAAGCATTAAACTTCAAAGACACACCTAGTTTACTTATTCTTTAAAATCAGAAACTAGAAATCTATTGTGATTGAGTCTGTCAGTAGGTACTTCCAGATGAACTGACAACACACTGACTGGTTTGCTATAGCAATTTAAAGATCTGTTTTCAGGTGTGTAAATTATAAATGCAGGTTTGAAAGCTTCATAAAATTTACCCTTCCATGGTGCTCATGATATAAATACGATATCTGAGTCACTGATGTTATAAGAACATTTAATATGATAGATAGATCTGTATATTTTGGGAATACGGCCAGGAGTTTCAGCTCTGTGGGCACCAAGCATGCAGCTGTGCAGTCCTTGTCCTCCAAGGCCTTTCCGCATTACTAGTGTTAATATTCAGGTTGGAAATGAGCACAGCAGTCTGAAAGCACCAGGTGCAAACTAACTGGGAATCTTTGGAAATGCCAGTGCCCTGTGTTCCTTTCTCTGGGAAAAAACATCTCTCTGCCCCTTCTATATACAAGGATAGTTAATAATTTTCTGAGAAGAAAATTGAGAGATGTAGGGATGCTCCTGCCCCTCTAAGACCCATGCAAGTTGGTGCATGCATTTCAAGTGGCTTCCACTGTGTTGCTATTTACACAGTGATCCAGATACTTTGCAGGGGGTTGTTTAACTGCAATCTCCCACAGCAACGAGCTGCACAGGCAGTAGTTCTGCTATTTGTGTGTAAGTTTCAAATGTGGCACTGCTTCAAGAAAGCCAGCGTGGCTTTGTGTTTACAAGTGTGTTGCATCAGCCTTGCCTTTGTTGCGCTATCATCTTATCAGAGTGAACGACTGATGTGTTTTGCCAGCCTGCAGCATGTTGGCACATACGCTTCTGAGGGACCTGTTGCTGCTTTTCATTTCTGGAGTGCACACGTGCGGGCTGAGGAGAGGGTCGGTGCATGACTGAGCAACTCCACTGGTTGACAGAAGTATCTGAGTCAACCAGACTTTGATTCAAATTCTCCTGCTAGTTCCTAGTCTTTGAAAAGTCTCAGGCCTAGTTTTAGCAATGTCACAGATGTCAGTGCCAGCATGGCAGGGCCCTGTCGGCCACCTGGAACCTGTCCAGTTTTTGTCATTTTGCATTGCAGTTGCTGTTTCTTGTACCTTAAGTTTGAAACTACTTAATGTCGAGATGGGAGTTTTGTTAGCATTTACATACATCAGATTACAATCACTCCCATTGCCCAGAGGGATGTGAGACTTATGAAGAAATAACAGTTTTCACTGTGCATTTGGAATGAGGAATGAAGTCTGTAGCCCTTTTTCTTTGCAGCTCCACTGCACACAGTGAGGTGAGCGGTGACCATGTGGAAGGACTCAGTTTTGTACTATAGCCAGCTTAAGTGATGACTTGACAGCCCTGTCAGTGTGCTGGTGACTCACCACACCTAGCGATCCAACAAGAGCTGGAGATTTGCTCTGTATAAATACATATTGCTCTTCTTATTTGTTTTGCATTTATTTTTGCCTTTTCCAAGATGTGTGATGAACCAAGGACAGTATTAAGGTATTTCATACCTTAGCAAGCAGGATTTTTTTTTCCGTTTTGTCCAAACTTGAACTTGTACACAGGCCTTTCAATTGAAGCAGTTTGCTTTTTATATTAGGTATTTCAGACATGTTCTGACTGCATCATAAAACAACAATAGAAAAAGTGCCGAGAAACTATAACAGAAGAGAACCTGCGGCTGTTAGTAACTGTCTTAGAGTTTATTTTTCTCCCTTACATCAGTAACATTCCTACACACAGCAGTAAGAGAATATATTAATGCAAGAGAGCTTTGCTCTACTGTTCACACTTCAAGGTGTACATGGTATCTGGCGAGAGAAGCAGTGAAGCATGATTTCTTATGTACTTATGAACACCTGCCCTCCATCCCCTCTCACCGAAGTTCAGCTTCTGACATGTTCCCAGCAACAACCCCAGCAGACAAAAGGCAGCATGTGTTGCAGCTAGTGCAGAGCAATTTGCGTGCTGGGTGCCTGGCCAATTGCTGCCACGGGGACTGTGTGATTCCTGACTTGTGTCTGCCCTTCCTTTGGTGGAGAAGTTAATTTCCTCCTCTATCTCGCTGGCAGTTTTAATGAAATCCTGTGGGAATGTAATTATTAGTGAGATTTCTGTCCTTGGTCAGACTTGTTTGATGTTGGCCAACCCTCCTCCCGGTTACTGGGGGTAAGGGAGAGAGTGATCAGATACACAGTGCTATTGAATAAAAATGGCTCAGCAGTCAGAGGAGTTCCTATGTGCAGTGTGAATCTAAATAATTTGCTTTCAAAGCTGAGCATGGTATTAAAACAGAAAAACATGCAATGAAGCTGCACATCCCTGAGTGATTCAGTGACTTCCAGTCCTAAACCTGAGGTCATCTGCTGTAATGAGATACATCTGAAATACAGCTTTGCTTCCCTTAGTAAATAACGCTTGTGTCTGCTTCTGGGAATGAATTGTAAGTAGTTGAGGAGAGAGGATATCACTGCAGCCAGTTGATCTGCTTTCAGTGGTGTTAGAAAAGCTGAAAATAACTCTGTCCTGGAATTTGCTTATGAGGCTTTCTTACAGCTCCAGATTGTGGTTACAGGTTACATCAGCACAGCTTTACCTGAGATCCACTCAGATAAACTTAGTTTGTCTGAACTTCCATCAGTATTGATGAAAAGAGGATTTGGTCCCTAGACCTTCATCGAGGAAACCACCTGTGTTTAGAAAGGATGCTTACATACTGGCTTAACTTGCTGCCATGGTTCAGAAAGCTGTTTTCTCATTTACTGGCTTCGTGTACATTATTGAATGGTGGTGAATTAACTGGAGGTAAAAACAATTCTAGCACATTTCTTCAGCTGCTGGCAATACATGTAACTCCATTGTCTTTAATAACGAGTGCTAATTTTACACCTGTTAAGGACTTGATAAAGAGCAGTGTTGGCAGTACTGTGCCTTCTGGGGTAGATAATGAGCTATTTTGTGTCTTTGAGCCTTGGCTTTCTCACTTGCTTGTGCTGGCTGGAGTGTTATGAGGGTGGGATGTGGATTTTATTTGCTGCTGAGCCTCCTATATTTCTGTTTGGTTTCTCCCATGCTGCTAGTAGCCATATGGGTGACTCTTGGGAAACTGCAAGCACTGTATTTTGATTTAAGCCCATATGTAAATAGATTGAATGGCTTCCTTGACCTGTGTGATCAGTCCTAATATGAGGAGAACATTTGAAAGTAGTCTTGGCTTGCACAAATCTTTGTCTCTACAAGTGAGGGCAGCCACATCTCTGCTTTGGAGGACTTCTGGTGAGAATTTTTAGAGTCACTAATTGTATGGGCCATCTGCTACACGTAGAGAGGGCTGAAAAATCGTAGGTATTGTCTTAAGTGTGTGTAATACAATTTTTTTGGTGAATGCTGCCTTTAATCACCAGTCTTGCAAAGTGAGGCATCTGCTTTTGAATTTACGTAGCTAAGAATAATCAAACTAATTCAAGTCTTTCTGGAGCAGGCCTAATTGATCAACCCAATATTTTATAAAATTGTTTATGTTACCCCTTGCTATAAGGAAGCTGGTTAGTCTGTTAATCACTTGCATGGTGATCTTACAAGTTGATGCAGAAATCTGTTTACAAAATACACCTGTTCTCATTTGTTGTTACTTCAAAGGCTGCACAGTGCTTAGAGGGAGAAGAAAGTGCTGATGTGTGTGTTTCCTGCCAGAGTTCTCTTATTCTTGTGGTAGTGCAAAAAGTTATGTTAGTTGGAAATACGACTTAGCCTGAAGTGGATACGAATGCTTCCAATGTAAATTGTCAGTCTGAATGGAAGCATTTAGTCTGGGAAGAGATTTCTAGTTAAGTCTTTTCTCATGTCTGTATGGCATGCCAAAAATACTTTCTTTCAGAAGTGCGAACCCTACTGTGAAGAGAAATCATTACTATATGTATTATATTCAGGTGTACGATGCCTATCACTCAGTATGTTTTGCAAACATTGAAGCAAGCTATTATTAGGAGAGTGATATTGAGGGTAAACTGGTGAAAAGCAAAGGCACACAAGTTCACCATGCTAGTGGGTGGTAGACTTGGCTCCTTTTTAATTACTCTGGCTATTGGAAGATATGCCATATCCCAGAGCTATTGGTCTAATATTGCCTGGACCTGCACAAACATCTTGAATCAATTGTAGAAATATTATTTATAGGGCAAAAAATGTGCTTCTGAGGAAAGGATGCTCATCCTGTCACAGTTAAAGTACAAAATCTGAGTTCTGCTAAACTTGCCTCAGGTAGGAATTCACTGGTATTTTTACAATTAGATATTTTCACATTCCTGGGGGAAGCTGATACATCCAAATGATTCATTTTGTTATACACATAGACACATATTCAGGCAGAAAGCGTCAGTAGCAAAAAAAATTGCTTTGCTTTGTGAACTTATTAAAATAAAGTGTTTTATTTGCTGGTGTTGAAAGCTAGAACAAGCCTTCCTTGCAGCTTCAGATGAACTTAGACATTTCACATAGGCCTCAACTCCAGGCAGATTATTAACTCCTGAGTGAAGTTACCTTTGACTTAAATCTAACATATGTAGTCAAAGTTATTCATATACTTAAGTTTTTATCTTGATTATCATTTACCTGCTATGTTAGGGAGCAGTTAATGTGCCAAAGGCAAAGAACCCTCTACGTTTCTATTCAGCAAGTACTTATGGAGCCAGACTTTTTTCTTAAATGCTATAGCGTATAGTCCTCTTTCTGCTGTTCTTGTAAAAGTACCATAAAAAGAGGGGAAGCTTTAGTGTGAAAGTAGTAATGAAATAATGCCTGTTATTTCATAAGGCTGTAGTGGAAAATAACCAAGGAAAATGGCAAGAGTTAAAGCAGTGAGAGCTAACTTGCAAAAATCTGGCATCACATAGAACCACAAACACATGGCAACTTCCAACTCACTTTATTTCACTTAGTTAATATTTTGCAGAGTGTTTGCATATGTATGTTGATCAGTACCAAGATCTAGTCCACCTGAGTTTTTTACCTGTTAAATAAACCAACATACTCCAAATAACACTTAAGTATAGATAGTCATCTTGACTTCATCTCTCGTGAACATTTGTTACAAGTGTTCTCATCCTTTCCTTTTCTATTTTTACAAAGACCACATGATAAGGTTTATAAGGTATATTTGGGATGTTTCTCAACTCCCAGAAGACATAACATAAACAATTTTACTTAATGATGGTATCTTAACAATCCCTTTGTACTTGTTCTTTCTTATCGGGTAACCAGGGTAGCGCCTTGCTGTAATTGCAGTGGTGGAAAGAGATATCTTGGTGTTACAGCCACAGCCCAAGTTAATTTTTGTCACTTAGAGTAATTAAATACTGGGACAGTCTTGGACGTAGCCATGGTGCTTTCATGTGGTTTGCTGTAGTTCTGTTGATAAGGTTGCAAGTCTGTTATCATGTAATACTGTGAGGAATTGTTACTATTAAGTGTCTGATCTATAAGCAAGTAGTGATCTAGTGAAGTTCATTAAATGAAATATTGGTAGCATTCTGTTACCAGAGCTGAAATAATAGGAGACTGCTTTGTCACTGGGCTGGGCACAGGGCTGTTTGATAAATTTAAGCAAGGGGCTCCTTATGAACTGAGAGGCTCAGAGGGGTTTTTCTGAAAAACACAGAGCCTGGGCACCTAGTTAGTTGTTGGCTTACTTTTGCATCTGCAGTGGCAGAAAGGTAAGAAAGCTGTTATGAAGATGAAGGAAAAGGAAGGAGCATTTGGAGAGTGAGAAAAGTCGACTTGTATTTTGAAGCAAATTAATTGTCCACTGCTGTTTTGTTCCTCTGGTGCTTTGGTGGCAGGACTTGGCGCATGTTTTCTGTACCTTGGCAGGACTGTACCAAAGGTGTTCCTGATGAGCAGTGGGCTCACACTGATAGCAGCTAATGAGAACACTATCTTGTTGTTTGGTTGCAGTCTCTACTCTGATTGACTCTTACTGGAGTGTGGATGTGAACAGGACTTCTAGATATGTAGGAAGATGCTTTCCACCTTCAAACTGACACTACCATCCTTCCGTCAGAGGAGGCGAGATCATTGTATTCTCCTCAATTCTGCAGCCTGTGAGACCATGGGGTAAGAAACATTTTTTTTATTTTTATTTTTACTCTGAATAAATTATGACCCGTGCTTTGAAATCAACTCTAAGTAATTTGCCATTTTCTATGTATCTTCTGGTGTGCAGCCACTTGCTGAATACTAACAGCTTTTCTGACATGGTAAGTATGAGGCTGTCCAGCAGGAACATGCAATATACTCCATATCCTGCTCTAATACTTGTTTAATAATCTCTCAAGGTCCATTTATGATCTCTGACCCAGAGCTGCCAGGATTGGAAGTCTTGGTGTTTGAGACTAGAAGCAGCTTTATACTGGAAATTCTTGTCCTCCTGGGAGTTTTGCAGTCTCTCCTTAAGTGATTTAAGGTTGCTATGTGTGATAGAACAAATGAGCTTAAATTTAAAATAGTTAAGCTTCTGTTTTGGTAACAAGTAAAGCTTTTATTTAAAAACCATGCCTGCATGGTTGATTCAGCTTTATTCATCTCCTGACACTTGAAGCCATATAATTTAACATACAGTAAGGATTTTGTTTACTCTGTATCTTGTATTGTGGAAGGCTGTGATTTACTTAAGGGACTTTCTCTCTTTTTGTTCCCTACTCCAAGTTCAGGTCTTCTACCTCCATCGGGCATAACAAATTTGAAAGTAGCATTTCAAACCCTGCTCTACTAAATTCCTTTGAGGAAGCTCTGATTTGGATATTGCTCCATAAGTCTAGTATTGTCTGTAAGGGCTAGGGTTCATGAAGTTCTTCTTGCATATGCTTTTGCACATATGCCATATATTTAAATCCTGGCTTTTATTTAGAGTGTTGTGAAACCTACATGGTTGTTTACAACATGCTTCATAATGCATGTGCTTTTCCCCACCTCTTACTATTTCTCTTGGTACTTATAGCTGTCCTCTGCACCACAAGTTCAAGCCTATAAAGATTAGAGCAATGCCTGTGTGCTTAAAGCCAGCATGACTTCTTTTGAATTCTATCCAGATTAATCCATTTCAGCCAAAATTTTTAGCCTAGGCATTTGGGAGCCTTCCTGTATACAGCCTCAATAGATTATGCCAGCAGCTTTTCATAGGCATGCTGAGAGATGAGTATCTGCTTAAGGGTTAAATAGAAATGAAGATGTCATTAGGACAGTTTTAGGCACTTATTATTTTGGAATAATTCTGATGTTCAAAAGCTTTGAGGCCAGTTGGGCCAGATAGGGAAGACTTTGGATTAAGGAACATTCAATTATGTCTTTTTCTTTGAACACAGGCACTTCTTCAGGTTTTCCTTCATGGGAGAAATACAGATTCTTAGGCTGTGTCCTTAGATGAGGCAAAGCATCATGGCTTTACTGAAGTCAGACTGACGCTGCCTCTACAGGATCTGTCTTTAAGCTTTAAGTGTTTTTCATCACTCTGCAGAGCAAAACAGGTGTGCTTTCCTCTGAAAGACATTCTGTTCTCTGTGGAGCTTCAGTGATGAGCAAAGAGAAAGATTTCCATTTAAATAACTATAATTTATATCGATGATAATATGCTGGATTCTATAACCACTTGCATCTCTCAGACGAATCTTAATACATCCTTGAGTTTTGGGACACCGTTTCATCTGGATGTAGTAGATGTCATGGGGTCTTTAATTTTCACTCCTTGGATTCATTCTCCTTCTTTCTGATTAATTTCTCTATGGGGTGTCTGACTTTTACATCATAGCAAATGGAGTGCCGGGGGAGGGAGATATAATGTTTTATTAGCAGCCTCTGTTTAATGTAACCGTGCTAGTCCTGTGAACTGAATATGCTATCAAATGCAATTCCCTTGAGATGAGCAGAGTCACTGATACTGGGAGAGCTGTAGAAGAAGATATTATGGGCTGTAGAGGAAAGCTTGAAAAGCCTCATCTCTTCTGTACCTTTTTTCTAAGCCTGACCCAGGGGTCTTTTCTGTTGATGTTAAATTTTGCTTTCTTGTAGAGAAAGAAAGATGTTTCAATGTACAATGAGTATTTGACAGCTGATTAAATGAGGAGGTTGAAGCTAATGTGTGATATGAGTTGTACTGTAGTGGCCCTGGGAATGTATCAAAGGCCAAAATCAACACAGTGTGTCAGGAGCTCATATGCACAACGTGCGTTCTCTTACTGAGCAAGTTTTTTAATAAATCTGTTGAAGCACAGAACTTGAAGAGATTATGAAGTCAAAGCCAACACCGTTCCATTATTTCTCTACTTTCACATCTTTACTTCCATATGACTAAGATCCATATTGCTTCTTCTGTAAATTCCAGGTCATTGTTTCTCCCCATTTGTGTGAGATGGGGTGGTGGCACCAATGCTGAAGCACAAAAGAATGAATATTCATCCTGTAGCTTCTCCTCTCTTTACTGGTAGAGCTTAGTTGAGTCCCATGAGCACTGAGGAGTTTTTCCCCAAAGTCTTCTGCTTTATTATTTGTATGTCTGGATGCCTCTGCTGCCAAGAAACAGAAGCTGCACAATCACAAAGGATCATAGGGTAGTCTGTATGGCACTGATGGGCATGAGCAGTAAGTTGATGTGAAGTTATAGTGCACTAGCATGAACTTGCCCACATTCTTGTGGTTCTAAGACTGCCCCATTCTATACCTTGAAAGGAAAGGCTGAATGAGCTGCCTTGTGTAAGGCGTATCTGCACTGGGGGCGGTGCACGACCTCCTTGGATTAACCTGTGTTTCAGTTTCTATTGCCTAATATTAAGGAGTTGGCATTTAGAGAGGAGTTATTTTTCCGTTCTCTCCTATGGTAAACAACACCACTGCATAAGAAGTACTTGCTCATGCTATGTGTGGCTAGGTTACTTTGACAATTTCTGTCCTTATCTAAGGAGTCCTAGATCTCATGCCACAAAACAAAACGTGTGTGGGAAAGAAGTGATTTTAGGTTTCCCAAGTTTTAATTAGGTACTTAGCTATTAAGCAGCCTTCCTGTTCATTACTATAAAGAACACTGAATCTGCCACAGACTATTTAAGGGACATGATGTGAGACGCTTCACAATCTGTTTACTTCTGCAGTGTTTGGTACAGTTAATACATCTAACTGGAATATTGCGAAGCTTATGGTGATTACTAAGCCTCCTTGAGAAACCTGGATGCAATATACCATAAAATGATGTAATAATGTTGTCTTTACTGATCAAAACGTGATTACTTTTAGAGGAATCTAATTGTATATGAAAATTCTGTAGCCAGTACCTGCAGAGTTCACTGCCAAGAGACCTGACAGCTTCAAAAAAAATTTGAATGCTGTATTGAAAAGTAAAATTTATATTAACAAGATGTTGAGGACAGCACATCATTAGTCATGTGTAAATAAGTGTCTTTAAAAGAAAGGTGGTGTTCTAAAAAGAGCTAGGGATCTTATAAGTATCTCTTTTATAGTTAGAAGAAAGGGAAAGGTAATGTGTACTGCTGCAACTTCCAACTGAAATGTTGAAACTGAAATTTAGGTCCTGCATGTGATATTGGATGTGAACCAGTGGCCTCTCTGTGCATGCCTACCTCCCATGTCAGATGCTCCACTTGGGAAAACATCACCCTGCTTCACACATTAATTTCTTTAACACTATGGTTTCGATCGATCTATGCTTTCCATGAACCACCTGCTGTGATGGTCTTGTGGCCTTTCAGGGAAACATATCACCAATTGGTACAGTTTTATTACAAAAAGGACTAATTCTTGAATGGCATTTTGCTGGGAGTGTTCTAGGCACTCTTCAGAACTACTGCCATGCAGTGGTAGAGGCATCTGTGGTCACGGACACTTTCACCTCTTGCTTTTTGCTGTGTATCTGTTTTTCATCCTTAGAATGTCTGTCTGAATTCAGTGTCTCAGCCTTTAAAGCAAAAAGCTAGGAAAAGCAGCTCAGGAAGAACTGTTCCTGCTTCTTGCATGTTGAGATTTTTTTCTCAGTGGATTCTTAGTGCTTCTTAGCCCCTTGTATATTCATACAAATCTTCACAGAACCCACATCTGATTTACCAATGTCTCTCCTGGAAAAGCAGAATCTTCTGTCCTCTTGATGTTTGACTTCTAGTACTTTTAGAGTTAAGTATAAGGAACAAATGTACCTCCTCTTGCAATCAAACTGCTGTGCTGTTGTCCTGGAGGAGGAATTAACTGATCTTTACCAACATCTTTTCCTGTATGTCATGGTTTAACCCCAGCCTAGCTTGACTGGCAGCTAAATGCAAGCATCCCATCCTTCTCCTTCCCCCCTTCCCTCCCCTCCTCCAAGCGGAAAAGGAAATAGGAGATTAGTGGGTTGGAAATTAAAACTAAAACAACTTTAATGAGGCAATGATGATAATAAGGAAAATACTACTAATAAGAAAACAATAAAATATGTACAAATATACAAAATTGCCCCCTCCTCAATGAATACATCACCACATGTGCTGCAGAGCAGGCATGGGAAAAATGTCGCAGGCTGGACTCAATAGCAGGTGGGAGCTGGATTCAGGAACGTATAGATCTGGGATCAGAGGCAAAAATACAGATGAGGTTCTCACTGGAGGCTGGCCACTGAAGAAGAGAACTTGACCCTTGTGATCTGTTTTATATGGAGTGTGGCTCTTACGGAATGTAATACTCTGTTGGTCAGCTGGGTCACCTGTCCTGTCCACTACTTCCTGCATGTGTGACCCCTTTTTTCCCTTTTCACTTACAGTATTCCACCAGCTCGAGGTGTTTCTGTAGGAATAAGTATAAGCACTGGCCTTTCTGCATCCCACTACGCTGTGTTATCACTTCTAGACAGAAACTGTCTAAGTATATGCAGTTAACTTTCAGAAAATGAAGTCACTTAAATAAAACTTAGATAAAAAGTTAGAAAGTTGTTTCTACTTTATCTCAAACTAGAGCACTGTGACAACACTTGTGAAGGAAATGCAGGTCCCAGTAATGAAGTGGTTGCTGTGACTGAGGCTTAGCTATTCTTGCAGCACTCTTACGAATGATACAATGGTATCATAGCCAACTCTCAACCATGGTCCAAGTGACTGGATCCTGTTTACGATGCCGTGGTTTGGAATAATCTTTGGCACAAGTTTGGACAGGAGTCATGCTTTTTTAAACTGTGTGGTTTGGAATGCTACCTCCTGACCCTCTGATCAGGATGTGCTTTCTCCACATGGGCATGTCCACAAAGTTAGGGAGAACTTTACTCTTGGTTCTTCCGTATCCTCCCTTGAAGCCACAATTTAGTGAACTATATTTCCTTGTTGTGACAGTGTAAGGGACATGTGTCACCAGTTTTAAGCAGCAGGGTCTTGCAGTGGTGACCTGCTTGAGTAAGCCATGAACTGTTCTGGGATGGTCACCACGGCTGCCAGACAGCTCTGAGGCAGCTGGAAACAACAGTAGCAACCAATCTTAGGCCCCAAGCTCAACCACTTAGTCCTCATGATATCACTACTGAAATGTATTTAACAGAAAAGTAGTTCTTAATGAAGAAACTACTTGTGCCACCTAAACCTTTGTGCTGCCCACCACCCCATTGGGGTAATTTTAACTGAGTGCAACTTGCTAATAATATGCCAAGTTGAGATTGGGGAGTGGGCACAAAAAATCTTTTATTTAAAGAAGAAAAGCGAAAAATGCAACCCCCTCCCCATTATGTTTGTGTGTCTGTGTCCTTTTTCTCAATGCCCAAATTAGCGATAAGAAATGTGTGTTGTTTAGTAACAAATGAAGTAAAATTCCCTGACTTGGGAGTGTTTTCTGATGACGGCGGAAAGTTCAAAGCTAGTAAACTTATTTTAAAAGCCTGCTTCCAGATCACAAGCATCTGAAAATGAGTCTTGGGTGCTTATAGTAGCTTTATGAGCATGCTTTTGTTAAATAGCTGCTCTGATCTTGCTTATTCAGTCTCTAAATTAATGTGTAAAAGATGCCCATAAGCAACCAGCAGCTGAATTGACTGTGATTAGATGGATTATTACTATTACTCAGCCCAACAAGTTGCTATATGTTTTGTGTACTGAAGCAATTTTTGCTGTGCAGGCAAATATATACACATGGGCTAACATAAAATCCCTCAAAATATCCCAAGATTACATCAACATAGATTTATGGAGTTGAAATAAAAATGAATTGCCTGTGTTTCCAAATTAGAGACTTTCTGGCATTTACATATATAAATAGCTTTTATCTTAAAATACTCTGTATCAAACAAGCATTGGCTTAGTTGCTCCTTTTCTCCCCATGCTAGGAAATAGCAGTCAATTTATCAGAGCATCAAACTGGTTAAGAAGAGATTATCTGCTGTAGGGGCTCATTTAAACAGATCTGGGGATTCCACTGGGTAGCTACGTTCGGTTGAATTCATTTCACACAATAAAAATCCAATATCTTGGCTTTAAAATTCTTCAATTCTTTCTGTTTGGGCAAAGTAAGTAGGAAGTTCTTAAAGTTTTGAAGCCATGCAGACTGCAGGACATGTGGGGATCCCTGGTAATAAGGTAGCACTGCAGGGTCTGTGTCATATGAAGCACAAAAGGCTTTGCAATATGGACCATGAGCCAGCAGTCCTTCCTGTACTTGACTGATCCAGGCTCTGAACTTGCATTTTCCTTAGGAAGAGTTGAGAGCTGCTGTTGATAGACTGGGCTGAAGAATATTCTGCCTGGCCTGCCTATTTTAGAGTTACCCAAACAATGGCAGTTGGGTTATGGTGGCAAGCCTCTCTATTTTCTGGAGAGCTCTAGAGCTCAAGTTGAGGTAGCAGTTGAACACTTTAAGAATGGTAGGTAAACCTGACTTTCAAAAAGGGTCTAGACCTGTCAGCTGAGATACAGCTGAGATCATTTAGGTAATCAAAAAGGTAAGACCATGAATATAGTGGGAATGAGAGGGAAAGGAGGCATTGTGGTGCTTTCTGCTCCCTCAGAACCCCTGGGACTTCATGTTCAGTTCTGTTCCAGACCTTGTGTTAGAATGACTGTAGTGATTGAGGCATGGACCCTGTCTTAAGGTGCCAAATGAGATCACCACTGAGGTGGTGGTGGCCACATTCATCCTGGCACTGCCTCTGGTTCTTGCTGTGAGGCAAGAGCCGCTGCTCACCGTGGAGGCATCTGTGTCAGCATGTGCCTCCGAACTGTGCTCTGCTCCTGGTTTCCCGACAATGCCCTCCTGTTCTTATCCCATTTTGATCTACACCAGCTGGCAAAATGTTTACACTTTCCACACCAGGGGCAGATTTTAGGCTCTCTCTCCTGGTTTTGAATGTGGCAGTCTTGTTTAAAATGTCCCTCCTTGCTGCATCTATAACAGAATGTCTTTCTGTCCTGGTTTGCAGTCAAGGTGGCAGTCAGTAGCTGTGCTTGATAGGCGAATAACCTCACCTGCTATTGTAGGCTTTTTCAGACCATGCAATATCTTTCTACATTCATCGTTAACATTGTCTACTGCTAATTGCAAAATTAGGCCTCTTTAGCTGCTTGGTTGTCTACCTGCTTGTTGAGTGTATCCTTCAATCTGTCTATAAATGCCATATATGGGTGATGCCTGTTTCAGCTTTCTGACATCCAGTATCTTTATAAGTGTTTGATAAGCCAAAAGCCGTGCCTGCTGTAAAATCGCGTTACTTAAACGGGGTTGGTTCTTGAGCTGCTACAAACGTTGTTTAATCAGGTCATTTCTTATTGTGATCTGTTGCAGTCCCTTCTGTAATGCTGAAACTGCCTGGGTTACAGAAAGAGAGTCCCTGGCCACGCTTCTTGTGGCTCATAATGCCAGCTTGATGCACAGTGAGTTGTATCTGATGAAAGGCTTCCAAGTCTTTTGGTCCTCGTGGTAAAACCAGCGCACCTCCTCGGCTCCCAACTCCCGCACCACCTTGTAGCGAGGTGGTGGCCTCTTGTAGTTCTGCTAAATCTTTGTCTGATCTTAAGTGTGTTAATGATTTGAACATTAACTGCCAGGTAGATAATAGTCTTAGCCCCACAGGGTCATTCCTGGTAGAGGTGTCCCACAATTTAACGCCCGTGGGGTCCCAGATTTCTATATCACGTGCATAAGTCACATCTAAACCTGGATCCTGAGCCTGTACCCATTTCAACTAAGTCCTGAGTTGTTGCTCAACATACTTAACCCCCTGTTTCTTCAGAATCGATTTCAAGATATTAAGTGTAGTCCACACCTCTGCAGATATTGAAGACCCCATTATTTTCACATTCCTGGCTGCTCACCTTCTTTCAGGTGTTAATCGTCTGGACAACTTCAGTGCTTCTCACTGGCTTTATTCAGTTTCAACCAAGCTTCACTACCATCACTGCTCTTCAACGATTCTCCCCCTGAATATCAGGATTTTAGCGCTCAGGGTTGTGGATCCCTCACAAGTTGGGCGTCATTTCATAGAATCATAGAATAACCAGGTTGGAAGAGACCCACCAGATCGTCAAGTCCAACCATTCCTATCAAATACTAAACCATGTCCCTCAGCACCTTGTCCACCTGTGCCTTAAACACCTCCAGGGAAGGTGACTCAACCAACTCCCTGGGCAGCCTCTGCCAGTGCCCAATGACCCTTTCTGTGAAAACCTTTTTCCTAATGTCCAGGCTAAATCTCCCCTGGTGGAGCTTGAGGCCATTCCCTCTTGTCCTGTCCCCTGTCACTTGGGAGAAGAGGCCAGCACCCTCCTCTCCCAAGAGCAGGCTCACTCCAGAGCCTCAACATCCTTCTTGTGGTGAGGGGCCCAGAACTGAACACAGGATTCAAGGAGCGGTCTCACGAGTGCCGAGTACAGAGGGAGAATAACCTCCCTGGACCTGCTGGTCACGCCGTTTCTGATACAAGCCAAGATGCCATTGGCCTTCTTGGCCACCTGGGCACACTGCTGGCTCATGTTCGGTTGGCTGTCAACCAACACCCCCAGGTCTTTCTCTTCCAGGCAGCTATTTGTAGCAATTGAGGTGTGGACCCTGTTCTGAGGTGACAAACATGGTCACTCATTAAGCACAAGCAATCCCTTTTATACCCCTGCCTTGTTGAGGCAGTGCTTTTCCACTTGCCCAAATAGCTCAGTTATGCCTTCTTGTTTTCCAACCTTGCGAAGTCTGTTTTTAGCCCAATTATCTACAGCTTTGAGCAATGACTGGGGTCTTGCATTCTCCTCCTTTCTGTACCATACGGTCTCCTGCCTACCAGGGCAATAATATCTTTATTGTTTTTGGTTAACAAATCACCACCTGGCCCCACAAATGACAACTCTAGATCTCATTCTGCTCTATAAAATGTATTTTAATCTCTGATTTTATTTTGGTTTTTAGGTAAATTATTGTTCATTGTCTAGAAGGAAACAGATAGTTGATGCCCTTCCTGCAAGACTGGAAATGGCCATTAAGACAAATCCTCATTTCATCATTTAAAGGTGTTCTTTGAGGGAACTCTATATGGCAGGAAATTCAAGCCCTGAGTCAAATAGTTACACTACAAATAGTATTCTTTCCGTCAAGCGACTTTCTTCTGAAATAAACCATAAAAATATAGGAGAATACTTTATTTCCTCTTTAAGCTATTGTGCGGGAAAACAATAATTTTAAGGCTAAATGACTACAATGGGACTTACACATATGTTTAAATGCTTTATTGACTACAGGTATATTCCCACTAAGAGGCAAACACTCATCGACTGTGTGCCTTGCTCCACAGGTCCTCTATCTGGCCCAGATTTGTATTTATTACTACAATGTAGTAATTTTAAATACTTTTTCTTCAGTATTTTGTTGGAGCCTGGTGTACTACTGCTCCAACTGCTGCATTTGGGTGAGAAAAGGCAACTATTGTAATCAATGCAGCAGCCCTTTCCCTGATCTCCCTGTGTAAGAGAGAATGTATTTTCTGATGGCAATTCCTGGAATAGATGATAGCTGGGGATCAAAAATGCGTACATTATGCTAAAAAATGATAACAATACACTAAAATGCTGTAGTACATTTTGTACAACCGCATATTTAGGCTGGCTCATGTTGTTATTAAAGTAGCATCTGCTGAACAGGTAGGGGAGGACACCAGTGTAATGGTGATTTTGTCTTTTTGCAGGTTACAGAGGAAATAAAGCATTCTCCTGTATTTTTATAGTTCTGTAAATCCCACCTGGAGTTGTTTGTTTTCATATCATGCTGTGCTTGAGAAGCGCCTTGTGGCTGACGTCTCCCTGGGCTATTGTGAGCCCCTGGTGAAGAAGCAGCCTCAACTTAGTGTTTATAATCCAAACAGGGCAGGCAGAGAAATGGTGGGAGATGAAAAACATGAGCTGCAACATATCCAGGGCAACGGGTCATTTCCACCTCTCCTTGCCATGGGCTCTGACCTCCTTGCACACACTTGTGTGCCTCCTACAGGAGCTCTTCCCTGTGCATTTCAAATGTATGTTCCACTGACTATTGAATAAATGTGAAACCAAAGTCTAGGTAAAAGCTTCAGACTTGTTGGCCCTGAGGAGTGTGGCAAGTTGAAAGTGAGACTTTCTTGGTTTTGCTTGAGTTTTTGTCCTTTAACACCCTGTCATGGTTTGCTATGTTGATACTGATCCTGAGCCAATATATAGACGATAAGAAGCTCTTATACAGCATCAAGAATATATACTCAGTGGGCTAAACTTAGCTAAGTGGATCTAATGCTTTAAGTATCTGTTTAAAGCTTGCAGATCAATGTGTTTTAATCATATTGCATGCTATCAGTCAGAAGTAAAAACAAACTTCCTTTTTAAAAGATTAATTTACTTCATCTGCAAAAACCTTACACTTAATGTATAGGAGTTTTGATTTTTCTGAGAGCTCTTTGAATGTTCATTGAAGTAAGATTTCAATTTATATTATATTAGAGTTGACGGAGGGGGGGAAAAATAAATAGCCATCTGCTAATCAGTTTATTTCTCATAATGAAAACAAATCTGCAATTTCCCTAATTTGAAGGACAGCGAGCACTAACGTTGCAGGGAGCCAGTTTCTTGCTGTTCAGGGAGCCTGCTTTCATCTTACAGTAAATAAGTGTTTGTGGAAGTCCTTGACTGTGAAATGCTGCTGCTAAGCTCATCATGACTCTGCTCTGCTTGAAGTTAAATGTAACCCTTGCCAGAGACTGCAGTGCACAGGTCCTATAAAAACAAGTTTCAGTTAATGTGGTCGTAAGGCTTTGAACAGATGTCCCAAGCCTGCTCCTGTTTAAAAGCTATGCAGGTGTTAGTGAACCCCATTCAATAAACCCTGCTGAGAAGTAGCATTTGGCATGCTTATGGGGTGTGGTAATGTAGTTTTGAAGTTTCTGAAGCTGTGGGCAGGTTCCTAGAGTCTCACTTTCTAGGTCTGAGATAAGAAAAATTGTAAGTTACTTCTTTTCCACCACAACTTGTTTGATGCCATAGAAAGTATGTGCTGTGAACTAGATGTACCTGTTGTGCCAGGCAACATCTGAGGAGTGTGGGACCTTTACTCATGCAAATCCTGCTTTATTTAAAAAGCAGTGTGAAGGGAAGGTGTTTTTTTCCATGAATCTAGCGGCTCGTAGCATGTTAGTAGCAAAACTGAGAATGCTCTTTCTTCAAAATTAAGGTTGTGATATAGATTGGAGAAAGATTATATGTACAGGCAGCATGACCCAGTTGATGGGTCCTGTACACCATCTCTCTGCACAAGCACAACCCAAAATCCATCTTCTCTTTTGATAGGAACGGTTGGACTCGATGATCTGGTGGGTCTCTTCCAACCTGGTTATTCTGTGATTCTGTGATTAGCTCTCTCTTAACCTCATCATAGAATGGCTCATATGCCTAAAAACCTGTCTTTATGAAGGTGTTAGTGAGGAAGATGAAAACATATGTATTGAAAATAATCCTTACTAATGTCTAACTCAGTTAATGAAGCAGATGTTGAAAGATTTCAGTATTAGGGAATAAAAAAAAGCCAGCTTTAGGATGCTTGTAGGCTGTGTTATACTGGCCAGTGTCCTGATACAAGGAAAATTTCCAATCTGAAAGCACTGATGCGAGGGGGAAAGAAATTTTTCCTTGCCCATGTGTTGGTAGAGGGAATAATATTCCTTGCCAGCATCCTGGAGCAAGAATTATTTTCTATCTGTGTTAACCCTTACAAAAACTGTTTCAGCATGTAAAATGTTCATGTTCAATGGTGACAATTGTGACCTTTTTTATTGCTGCTGTTTCCTCAGGCAGAATCAAGTGCAGGAGCTGGCAAGGTAGATTAATTGAGCCATGAACTGTGGCTTAGATCCTGAAGAGCAGCTGTAAAACATGGAATATATGGAACTGATGCTTGCGAGATCTGTGCTGGTTGAGTTTTGACTTCCAAGCTTCACACAGGCTTGAGCAGATGGAAGGGCGTGGGGGCCCAGGAGCCCACAGAGAGCTTGGAGAGGGGAGGACTGTGGCAGCTGTTAGGGAGGTAAAATGAGACAACTCTCTCTAAAGTTTTGGGTGGAGAAGTTATGTGCTGCTGTTGGGTTGTGTGTTGTTCTGCTTGCTGCTCTTGAGCCTTTCTGCAGTGAGTATGAACTAGCAATCCCATTTTTTTGTCAGTTTGGCAGTGAATGTCCCAACAAATAAATGCCTAGGTGATGAATTCTGAGGAGAGAAAAATAAAGCCCCTACACAGAAACTGGTGCCTTGTTTGTTTTCCTCTGCTGCTCTAGCAGCAAGTGGGTCTGTGGAGCAGGGACAGTAACTTCTGTTGGTAGCTTAGTGCATCAAACCTGTGTGAGCTTAGCAGTGCTGTGAGGCTGTGGATGAGATTCATCTTTTGACACAAATGGAGAAAATAACCGTCAATTTTGAGCAGATAAATGAAAGCTCACTTCTGTATTGAGAGCTCTTGGAGAGCTACAGCTTTTTGACATGCCCCCTTCCCTGTTTTCCCCAGTTTTTGGGCTCTGGTGATATTTCCTAAGTGGAATCTGCAGTGAGGAAGCAAGGAAACACATTTCTCACTATGAGCATGGAGGTGTTCACAGGCACTTGTTAAGGAAAATCTGTACTTAAGCAGAAAGTTGTGGGCTTGAATAACAATTTTACAAGCTTTTGAGTGTTGCACATCAAGCAGTGCTGAGTGCTTGGAAAGATATGGGATTTATTAGAGGTCTTATTAGAAAGATGGTAGCCTGTTTTCATGTATGACTTCCAACAAAAACAGAAGGAAGATTACATGGACCAATCAATGATACGCCGTTACCTTAAATTCACATAGCATTTTTGTGTATATGTGACTTTTCAGACATTTACTTCCTTTTGAAAGAGTGCCTCAAATTCTTCAACTCTTCTTGAAAAAAAAAAAAATTTCTTCGTTCGTGGTAAAGAGCAGCTGCTTTACATTTGGAAAGGTGTATGAGTATTTGAAAGCTGATGTAGATTGTCCTCTTAAACATGTTAGGGTTTGTTCAGCCTCTTGATGTCAGTGTATTTTTATATGTAACCTCTACTTTGTTAAAAAATATACAAGCTGTAACAAGAGCTTTGTGTCCATTCATACAGCAATAAAACTGGCTAGGACACTGAACTAAAATAATGTGACGTACCATGGCTTCATGCTTTGGCCTGTCTAGACTGGAGCACTTTCCATTCTTTCTCCATTGATACCAAATTTTAATACTTTCCTTGTGGCTGCCCTTGATGTAATATGAATACAACTGTTCTCATGATCCCTGTCAACTCACCAGGGATTTATCTCCTTTTCTTGTATTTCAGGAAAGAGCTAGTTAAGAAGCTATGAGAGAAAAGAGATTCCCTGTTAAGTACTTCTTTGAAATGAAGCTAAATTTGATTGTCTCTGACCCTGGATTTTAGAGATAAAACTTTCCTCTCTTTCCTTCTGGGAATGAACCAAGTGCCAGATTCATGTGCAGTCTAAGTTTGCCTATATTTTTTTATTTGAACTGCTCAGCTGATGTCTGTTGCCGATATTCTGTTTTCCTATAGTATACAACATATTGATCTCATGTATCTTACTGTGAAGCTCACAGGTTGATGATTCAGGCAGAGGTCCAGTAAACCTTTCCATAGAGGAACAGGCCAGCAATTACTGGCTGAGAAGTAACTAATGTACATTATAGGCATAAACACAAATTCAAAGTTCTGCATGCTGTAACGCATGTTCCATGTATGCGTGCTCTGTGATTTTTGGGTTTTTTAGGTTTATATGGGCTTAATGTTGTCAACACTGTGTAGAGTAATCAGGTAGATGAAGGTTTAGAGGTCTTCAAATTGCAGCTTCCAGAGATTTCATTGGCTCACCAGTTATGATCTGGCAATATCTTTAGCTAGTAAAAAGGCACCTCGTAAAGAGAGGAGTGCGTCATTTTAATGTTCATATGGTAATTACCTATTTTGGGGTGACATTTAGTAGACTGAAATTCACTGCTGTTCATTTCATCCTTTTGTGTGGGGATTGCTGGAAAAGAATTTGTACTTAACATTTTGGGACGTGACAAAAGAGGAGAAAATTATACCCCTTGGCTATGCTCTTTTGATCTTGTATTTTTACCAAGATAAAATGTAGTGTGCATCAGACGCTAGCTAGAAAGTACATCTATACTGGTTTTGGGCTTGCAGAGAAATTGGTCATTCAGATGTCTTTAGTATAGGAGATTTCTTGGCATCTACGTCCTTTCTTTGAACATTTTTTTATTTAAACTAACATAGTAACTTTGCAGCAGGCATTAACTCAGTTGAGTTTAGTGATACCAGAAGTAAAGCAGAGATATTTAATACCTGGATATCGGTTTAATCTGTAGACACATTTAAGGGTTTGTGACTTGTTTTATTTCGCTGTTTCACATGAAGGAAGTATCAACACATCCATAATTTTTAAATGGGACTAAAGAAGATGTGCCCAAAGAATTATAATGGGGATACAAGCCTCAGTTTTAACTGGTGAAAACTAAGACCAGTGGGATTTACCTGGTATTTATTTATTTATTTTTTAATCCCTCTTCATTTTAGCACTTGAGAGTGGACAGGGGGTAGGTGCTAACGACAAAACCCTAAGGTTTGTGGTGACTTAGGAAGATACGGTGTTTGAGACACGGAGTAAACATCTCTCAAGTCTTTATGGGCAGCTGGTAGTAGGGAGAGGAGTTACACACAGCCTTAGTCCATATTATGAGTCTGCTTTAAAGTGAAGGTGAAAAGTGAACCCATTGTGTCTTCGAGATACCCTAATATGTAAAACTTGAGATGATTTTTCTATGAATTTTTAAATTTCTGTCTCTGAAAATCTTCTCTCAAGGCAGAAAGGAATCTCGGTTTTTAAAAAACAAAAAATTTATGCCTGAAGAAATACAGGTAGAAAAAAAGTGAGTGTAAAAATGGGTAAAGAAAGAGCTCGGATACTGATAGCAATGAAACCTGAGAGGTATGATAAAGAGCAATTCTCCTTCTTTTCAGAACCCCTACAGAATAGCAGGAAGCTGTTCAGGGATGTTTTCTTGTGATGCTGAGAGATATAAAGGACGGTTTCCTTCAAAAAAAGCCCTGTCTTGGGCAACCCTGTAGGAAGTGTTTACTGTTATTCCTCCAGTATGTAGCAAATAAAGATTCTCAAATAATTTTAAGTAGTCTCTTAAAAGCTAGCCTCTGGAAACGCATCATCGATCAGGATTTGCATTGAGGCAAAGAGAAGAATAAGCTTATTTGACCAAATTATTATCTGATCCATATTGATGTGGGGAATGTCCCTTGAAATCATGAGTTCTGCTGCTAATTATGGATCTGGCCCATTTGTTACTGCTTATGCTTAGGTCTCTGGTATCTAACAAAGATCACACACTTGCTAATGATCGGCTTAGTACCCATGAAAAAACTATATTAGCTATTTTCTTTTAAAATTTTAGCAGTGTTCTTTTTAAAACAGTGTTGTTTACTCTTCTACAGAATATCTTCTCTAAACTAATCAAAACAGCGATGTCTGCTGCTGACATGATGCACCAGAATCTCCCAGCATAAACCTACCAGTTAGAGAAGTTCCTTTACTTCATACCAGCTTGAGAATCTGTTTCAGTTTTCATTGTTCAGATACAGAGATCTTATGTGAACAGAATGGAAGCCAATAGAAGTGGCTGCAGGTTGCAGCAAAGTCTGAAAAGTCTTTATGAAGAGCTGTATAAAACTTATTTGCTTTTGAAAGCCATCAAATGTACTGGAAAACTAACCAAATTAACTAACTGTCACGAATTTGGATCGTATGCAGTGACTTAATCTAGGTGAGTTTTTTACTTTTAAAGAATTTCCAATTTGTCCAAAACTGGAATTTTCATTTAAGAAATGAAGCAAAATAGCAAAGATAAGCCTTACAGCATTATATTCAAATTAAGTAGAAGAGTTCACATTGAAATTGAACTGCAAATAATTTTTTAAATCTATTATTCCTCTAATATTATGGGATAGTTTGTTTTGAGTCAATATGAGTTTTTTGTTCTGATGTTTTTCAGTATGAAAATGAGAATCAGTTGCTCACTACATCAGACTCATCTGTCTCAGTAACAATCAGGAAGAACTTTTTTCATACTCTGAAGATACTCAAATTTAATTAAAGAACAGTAGTGTAATATGAGGTACTCAACACCCATTTCAACTGAAAGGGACATTAATTTTGTAGAACAGAAATGTCACAGATTTTCATCTTTGCACAAACTACTGTACCAGAAGGGTAAGATCAGATTTTTTTTTTTTTTCCTCAGACGAGGAATTTTGTTTTTAAAACGTTTCTTTGTGTCTTGCACTGTCAGAAATCAAAGGTAATAAAGGTAGAAGGTAGGATTTATTTCTTTCTACCCTGCTGCTGTAATTAAAGGCTCAGAATAAACTGGAGAGTCTCGATTCCCTTTGGTTCTCAGTAAGGCTCCACAATTTATTCTGGAAGGAGTGGAGAGAAGGGAAGGTAAACTAGCCATGTCCTTCTGACTACTGATCTTTTAAGGTCTTTGACTATTTGCTTCAATTTTATCTGCTTTGCCAGATGAAGGAACAGCACACAGCTAAATTAAATAAATGCATTTAAATAACCATGTATCTGATTTAGAGAGGACAGGAGAGAGTGCTGATTGTGAGTTGCAGAAAGTACCAAGTAGCAGTCCTAGCTCACAACTTTCTACCTGCTATTGCATTAACGTATAAGTTGTTTTTAATATCATTCAAATGTTTGTATACTTTTAAATCAGTTCTTATTTTTCTGTTTAAAAAAACGTAAGGAAGCAATATAAAATGAATAGGCACATAAGTTACTGAGTATAACTGAAATTACCCTCTGGGCTTTGCAAGGAAGTGATTGAATATCAAGATCCAAAGGGAGTGTTTCTGGACAAGAAGGTATATGCTTTGTATCAAGGCATCTGATGTGCGATGTCATGGTTTTAGGGTGTCATTACAGGCTACAGGAATCTTGGGGCTGTTCTAATATGCTACAGCATCATGACTACCCTCCTTTCATTCCAATGAGTTCTCAGTAATTTGTGGCTTATGATGGAAGCTGTGCCAATGTATTTCTGTATGTATATATGAACATATTTATGTACATATAAGCAAGACTATGTGGTAGGTAATTGATTTACCTCACTCCTGCTGTTAATTTGCAGCACTCATTGCCATAAGCACTGAGGCTAAGGGATTCCTGAAACAATTATATTGTTATGGTTAAATCTCAATTGTGTATGGGTTGAGGTTTGGGGAAAATGCAAGACTTTGCTCATTTGGTTAATGGTGATGATCCACTTGCTGGCTGCCAGGTCTGGGTATTTTCTTCCTCTATCTTATTCTTACTGTATACACCTGGGTGAAATGCTTGAAATGAAGGGTAGAGTGGGAGTTAATGCTTGAGCATTTGACTCCTAATAGCATCTTCAGAGCAGGAGGTGAAAGCATGTTATTTGTTGATTATAGAAATGGTAGTGTGGACCATTTTCACTGGATTTAATCTCTCTGGCCCTTATAAGGAAGCATTTGTTTCCAGCTTTTCAGCTTTTATTTTGAATCTTAATATTTGATGTTAATCTTAAAGCCCTGTCATCTTATTTCAAGCCTAGTGCCTGAGATTCTTGGTTTACCTTTTTGATAAGAAGTTTGAAAAAGTGGTTTGATAATTCAAAAGATCTTCTCCACCGGTGAACAATGAAGGCATTTCTAATTGCTTCCTTATTGTTGGAAACAACTCACAAGTTTTAATTGTTTGAATGTGGATGGCTTCATATTTATTGTACCCCCTGAAGAAGACTTGGCTTGCAGCCTTTGGTTAATTTGTGAAGATTGTCTTATCTTGATTTTTCTTAAAAAAAGATTTAAAATTATTAGCTATTTCATGTAATCTATGTTTGCTTCTGTTATTTATATTAAAGTAACTGTTTGATAGTGTTAGCACAAAATTATACCATAAGATTAAGCCCTTCACATTTATCACCACTGTCAAATTTCCAAAACCATTATCTGAAAAAAAAATAAAGGAAAAAAAGAAGTCGGAGTTAAGGGGAAACTTCAACAGTGGACTGAAGGCTTGAAAATAAGCTCATGCAGTGAAGACCATTACAGTAGGAAATTATGATCAATGATGTTATATGGTGCACAAATATTTACAGGCAGGCTGTTGGCTAGCAACAGGCTCTTTACGACATTAGAAAATTTATCCTTCATTCTGCTCTAGAAGGAACCATTTTGGACAAAATTGCTCAGAGGCAGTGACTACAGCACCATGGAAGCAAATGGAATGCAATCAGTATGTGGCTAGGTAACTGAGGTAGGCATGGTATTATTTCACCCATTATTTTAATTTGTATGCAACTTCAAAATACACTGGGAGCCCTAAATAGCAGCGCTGACAAACGTGAGCTTCACAAGTGATGTAGGGGAATGTACATTGCTGTAAGTGGCACATTAAAGAAAAGTAAAAGGACGTTCTCTCATAAGCAGTTTTTCCTAAACCTTGTTAAAGGCTGCTGTTCTATCCTCTTAATTAAAATTAACTGGCATTTATGGCTGTGTGTAATCAAGAAATGGAAGATTTTATAACACCTTTTTATCACCTGACATGTGGTGAGGGAAAAGATCAGTCTGCCTTTATCCGTGTGCATTATCTGTCAGAGGGCAAAGTTTGTCCAGTTTTCCCATACACATATTTTTTAATTGCATCTGTATCTTCCATGGACATCCACATTACCAGTCTGTATCTGTTTCTGAAGTGAACCTAATCATATGTTGTTAGGTGATGAGTACTAATCTGCTGGCCTGTGTATAATAAAACAACAGTGCATGCATTGTAATGGCATATTTAGCTGAGTGGACTTGCTTGTTTTGTTGTGCTTCTGCTGTTGCCAGTAGTTTCAGGATACTATTACATATGTAACGTATATTACATTAGCCAGTACATGAATCATGCCTGTTTCCAGATCCCCATCTCTACTGCTAGAATTTCTGTTTGGTCAGGATGACAAGTTGCGGTGCTTTATGCCTGACTGGTTACTCTAAATATTCCACTTTCCGCTTTAACCTCTAAATTAAATTTATCTGTCTTCAATTTGTAGCTACACCTTAGCTGTGCACCTTAATCCCCCCCAATGTGCACATTTAGATTTTTACAAAATGATCAGCTGCAGGTCCCCTAAAATGCTACAGGCTTACCACTGATAGTACTCAAGTATTTGCAAATTGAATAATGGAATTGTGCTGCTTAATCTTTGGGCCAGTGGAGGTCTCAGATGTCACAGAAGTGGCATATTAAGACTCTAGTAATAAAGATGCTCCACAACTGAGTGTACATACCCAGTACTGGTCATGAATGAGCTGTTAACTGGTTGCTTTTCAAGTAAAACAAGAAGGAAATGTAAATGAGAGAGAAAAGGAGATTTGTTAGAAGTAGAACAGGTAAAATGTGATCTCAGTAAATTATGGAGTAGGTTCTAACCTATACTCCTAGCTGCTCAGCTCAGGACATTTATGTTCCTTATTGATTAAGGATGAAGCTGGGAGTCACAGCACGTTTAATTTTAATTTTGCAGAATTTCATGCAGATGCAGTACTAAAAGTGCATTGACACATCTTTTTTTTCACATATATAAGTGAAAGAATGTCTACAGATCTTTGACTTTAAACTCAAGTTTTATTTTAACAATTTTTTAAGAATATGTAAAACAGCTAGATACTCTAGACCTCCAGTGTCATTCTATTTTTTATCTTTACCAGATTGACTGGAGAGCTATTTCCTTTTTGGGCTGGAACTGGCAAATGCAGTTGCCTACTTGAATTTTCACTACTTGCTGCTGCACAAGAGCTTCCCATGGTTTTTGTGGACAGAGGCTGTTAAAAATACCCGTTTCTGCATGAAGGTGCATTTTAATAACGAACTAGAAAAGCATTAAAATACCAGTACCCCTCTAACGGTGCTGTTCCCAAAATTCCTCTCAAAACAAAAGAAACACGTAGCTCCTGCTGGGATACATCCCTTAAATTCACACTGTTTTCAGATGTGAGGATGAGGAAGCTCAACTACGTGTTGCAAACTTGCCAGTTGGGTGTGTTAACTGGCATTTCTGATGTTCAGTGGAAAAAATTTCCCTTTAAGGGAAAACTGCAGTATTGATCTTACCTAGTTGCTATTCCTTCCCCATATTTAGGCTAATGTGGAATTACAGGTGCACTATAAGGTGAATTGTATCTGTTTGCATGGCTGTGGCAATATGCTATTAAACCAGAGACTAATTTTTTTTTTTTCTGAACCACTTTTTTTCCTGCTTTGCATATATCATGGTTGCTTCAGGTTCTCAGGATATTCCTCTATAAAATGCTTCAAATCCCTTTTTTACTACTTTATTGTTCTTATTTAGGAATTCTGTATGGGTTATGTATCGGGTTCCGTTTGAATTGAATAGGTAGGGAGAGATTGATACCACAGAAGTTTGTTTGGGATACTCACTTTTTCTTTGCAAATCTTTAATTTTTGTTTCTATGTAAGACTAATGCTTGGGAATGGCTTTCTCTTTGAAGAACTACTGTTTGGTGCCACACCAAAAAAATGTCAATAAGGGCTGAAGTTCAATTTAAATCCTTAAAGATCCTAATAAGTTTAGTGAATTGTGGCTCTTATCCTCAGAAGGCAAACAGTGAGAATAAACTTTATCAAGATCTTCAGCTTCTACTTCTTCTGGACAGATCACTGTCTATACAAGCTATAACTGGGCTTTCCATGTGACAGGAACTCCAGTTCTGTCTCTCAGTGGAGCATCCATCTCTAAATGCAAGTCTGTTCAGAGCATGCTCAGGTTCAAGGCTTCCGGGAAGCCGTAAAGACTTTGGGTGAGATGACGTTTAAATGTGGATCTCCGGGCATTATTCTTACTATGTTTTCGGGATGTAAATAGGCTTAACACAGTGTTTTCCCTTCTGCATAAGAGCTGTGTTCAAGAACAGTGTTACAAAGGAGGATATTGCAAGTCATTGCTAGGGCTGGAAGTTTTGTGGATGAATATACCATTCTAAGAGAACTGGAATGAGCTATTATGATCTTATACAGCTTAGCTACAAATGTTTTGGTTGCTTGTAGATGTATCAGCTGAAGGAAATCAAGAGTTGTTTACACAGGGTTGTAAGTAAATCTACCATGTGAATGCTTTCAACTAGCTTTGAAGGCCACCTACTGAGATCTGCAGACTCCCAAACTGAGAAAGTTATCTCTGTTTTGTCAAGGGTTTTAAAATTAGAGGCTTCTGATTTCAGTGCAAAATCTTCTCTTTCTTTAAATTTACGCAATAGTGTTGTTTTTTTCTTTGGGCTTGAATTCTTGCTTGTTTATTCTTGTACAAAACCAAGGAAACGTAGTGTTAAAATACAATCAGTTCCTCAGCTGGCATAAATTATTGTAGTTCCACTGACTGCCCTGTTTTAAATCCAAATTTGATCAAAAACTTTCAAATCGGGTTGCAAAATGAATTAAGTCTGTATTTAAAAAAACCTCCTTAGGTGCCTAAAACCCCAGTCTAATTTTCCAGTACAAGAGCATCAGCTGCTGCCTTGTACATTCAAAACCTTGTATTAGCTGCTTATGGCTCAATAACTATTGGCTGCTCTTTTGGCCAGTGGAGAAGAAATGTTGGCTGTTGGCTTTCTTGAATAAACAGAGCTATAAAATGAGGAAATAATAAAACATGATGATTAGGTTAGGGTCACAAAATATTGTAAATATGAACATACTGGCCTTTCTGCTGTTTTTAAAGTTCTTTATGTTGGCTAGCCAGCTTCCTGAATGTCTGTGTTGTCTTAACTATTTGGCTGTCTAAAGGTGATGAATAAGGAGGGGAAAAAATAAACTGTTGGTGACCTTTAGCATATACTAGGGCCTGAGACAACTTTTTTTTTTTTTGAAAATGCTTCCTTTCAGACCTTTAGCTTATTTCAGCAATGAAGTATCTTCCTTCCATCTCTCATGCACAGAAGTCTTGGTAGCATATAGCATAGTACAGGAGAATTGCAGTGACCAGTACTTGCATTAATGTGTTTAGACTGGGATTTTTAAACCCTTCCATTTTTGCACATATTCTGGCCCATTTGAGAATTCCTCAAAAATTTGAGAATGCCTCAGAAAAGCAAGCATTAGAGTAACTCATTAATAGCTGCCATTGCAGGAAATGTGAGCAATTAACAGAAGTGATTCACAGCCATGACTTGGTGTTTATAAGTGAGATTTTTGCTTCACAGGGGTAAACATGTATTTTGGCTTTTTTGCTTTTTAAAGCACTGAGCCATCAGAACATATGGGCTTCAGCAGGACATCCATTACCAATGACTTTGAATAAGGGATCATACGTGTGAGCGCAGAGGGGTCTAGATCCAAAGATCAAAAAATTTTTCTTTAAATGAACAAGTGTTAGAGCAACAAGACTGTCTTTGGTTATGTTACTGGTCTCTCCACCTTGCAGCATTTATGGCTAGTAGGTTCAGCATGTTAGTGAATGCCAAGCTAGAGTGTGCTATCTCAGATCAGAAACAATCAAATTGTTTCTTTCCCTTTTTGTGCTGCATGGAAACACCAGGATAATTACAGGAAGGTGCAGACACTTCTAACACATGCAGGAATATCTGGTCAGGAAGTCCAAGATGTTTTTGAGCTCTGTACTCAGTACCTCACCTATCTAAATGAGATGGGGAGAAGGGTAAAAATCATTCTGTGGACACAAACTGAAGGAACATGCTGTGTGAAACCTCATTAGTCTGTTATTGGGACACAATAGTTTTACAAGCCATGAGATGATCTTTTGGCAATTCCCACCCAGGAATGTCCACCTGTATGAAATTCCACCAGGTCTGTGGCCTAACAGATGGTCCTAACTAATGAAAAGAATCCTTTTAATTAGTCCGTCTAAAGGCATTTATTCACGTTGGTGGGCGCTCCCAATAAAGTTTCAGTGACTAGGATGTGTGTTGCTGGCTTCCAGCAGTCACCATCTGTTTGGTGGCAGAAACTGGCTGTGGTATCGCCGCTTGTATTTCCCACTCCAGTGGGCTGGAAACAGGCTTAAAGTGTGGGGAAGGAGGGGGTAAAGGTCTCCTGGTTACTGCCTACAGCAGTTTGAAAGATGTGGTATCCCTGCATCCAGACCTAGGATTACAACAGCTTATCCTGCTGTCTCTAGCAGCAGTTTTGGAAAGTGGCTTTAGAAATCATGATCATTTCCTCTGGCAGCAGTTTTTTAACATTTGAGAATACCTTCAATGTGTTGCAAAGTCTCTTTCTTAGGCTGCTCCTTATTTCCTAATTGAATATTGAAAATCTGTCTATTTTTAATGACTGTTAGAAAAAAATTCTAGGTAATTAGAATTAGAAATGTCATGTCATTAATGCCTATTCTGGAAACAGAGGAATTGGCGTGGCAAAATATATCTCACTGGCTTCGTATCAAAGGGAACAACTTAATGGCAATGTTCAATTAAAAATTAGGAGGGATGATGGGGAGTTTGAGCAGTACAATTGAAGATTTGCAAAGCTTTATTGCCCATGACTAGTTTTATTTATGTCCTCTGCACACTGACAAACTACTTCAGTTGAGGGGATAATTAAACCAGGGGGAAATTACAAAATTTCCTGGAGAAGAAACACAGGCTAGTGATGAGACAAGAATTGAGGGAATTCAGAGTCTTTCAGGATAATTCCAGCTATAAGTGTTGCTTATATACTGAACTTACTTACAGCCCTTTGCTGTATTCCTCCCAAATCCTACTCAAACTCTAGCTTTGTTTTAATTCATGCTTTAATTTTCAGGTCTGTTCATAATGAATGTTTGTGTTTTATTTATAGAAACTTCCTGATAAGATTTGATCTGACAAAGTCAGAAGTCTGAAATGTTGAGAGAACTTACAAACTATTGTGCCTGTCACCTCCCTCACTTCTCATCCTCCAAATAAATAAAGGTAAACAATTTATTTTCTGGTTTGTGTTTTCATTTTCATGTCCTTAATCTTTTGCTGAAATTCTTTTTCTATGTGAAAACTAATGTACTGATCCCAGTAATATTTCTCTTGGAGGTACTAATTAAAAAATAATCTCCAATCCATTAAATGTACTAAAAGAGCAATATTTGACAACATTGACATAATGGTCAAAGACAAACATCTGGGAGAAGTACTGGTGCCCCTTTTTGATTACTGCATTTATTTTAGTTTCTTTTTTTGCCTGTGTTAATATGATCAGATTTTCACCATTAAATTACCTGCCATTCTCAAATGTCCTGAAGGGCAGGCTTGAGGTCATATTCACTCCAGCTGTCAATATTACTTGTAGAGCTCCTTCAAACTATATTTACCTGTTGTTGTGTGAAGAGTTGTCATTTTGTTGACACCAGGAGTCTGACTTTCAGCAGATAAGTACGCCTGACCTGATGTTGGAAGGATGTAGAGTTTTCTTCCCAAAAGGCAAATTGGTTTGAGGCAGCCTCGTGCCAAGACGTTTTCAAAACACTATGCAAATGATGGCTCCCATTCCCAAATTCCTAGAGCTTTGCTAACCGTAAAAGTCATGGTTGTACTGAAACCCTTATTGACTCCGTGCCCACAGTTGTTGTTTTTTTGGTGCCATCCTGCTGAGCCATGGCCCACGATCCTCCTCTTTTGGGTGCGATACAAACACAGAACAGGGTGTTCGTCCCCCAACAAGTCTATGTTAAGTATAAGATGGCAACAGACAATGGCAAACAAAACGATGATACAGCTCTAGGCAGACCCAGATGTAGCTGCAGGCTATTGTCAAGCACCACACGCAGTCATGGTCACAAAAATGAAAGGAAGTGTGTAGTAGCCAGTAGGATCTTTGTAAGGGAAAATGTAAAGATGTATATTTGAGAGTTTAATAATGTGTTAGATTGGCTCGTGGGCTGATTGCAGGTAGAAGTCAGATGAGAAATGACATGCAAGAGCTTCAAAATAATGATTTTAATGTAAACTAGTGGAAAATAATGTCTAATAAGAACTTTGAAACCAGAAAAGAAACATCTGGTTCAGGAAACAGTAAAATTGGGAAATTTAAGCTATAGTTTTACTCAGTTCTAATGCTCTTCCTGTGACATCCACAGCTAACCATCAATTGACATAAATTTACTTGGCTTGGCGTACTTTGAACTGTTCCAGAATAATCTTGGATTTTATATCTATGCATATAAAAGTCTACTGTTTAAGACCACCTCAGGAAGGTGGAGGTGTTATGCCTGACAGTTTTATTCAGTTAAGCTTTAGCTAGAAGTACTGGACACCTCTTTGGGTAGAGAGGAGCTGTAGGAGAGAAATCCAGGTTAATGCAGATAAATATTGTTATCAGTTTTCTGTTGAAACCATATATGTTCATGAGGCCATATTCATCTGAATTAAGTACTTAATCTGGAAGGTTTTTCCCAGCTCAAGCTTACATTTTGGTAGAAAGGAAATAAAGTGATGCCGGCTTCCTATTACAGCCCTTAACACAATATGAAAAACATTGTTCTGTGTTTTAGAGAATTCTCCTTTTAATTAGGTAGACTGAGACTTTCCCATATGACTAGCTTTGCAAGACTAATTGTCTAGTCTGAGATAGACATCTCTGGTTTTAATAAAAATATCAAACAATCTCAGTTTTATCTCATTGTGAGATGGCAAAAAAAGCAATTAAAGATCAGGATTGTTCATTGAGCAGCAAAACTTGTCCTTGTCCAGTTCTAGTTCAGGCAGACTAGATAGCACAAATAATGGTTTGAGATTTAAAAAAATAAAAAGGGAAAAGAGCTGGTAGCTGGATACCAAACTGAGGTGAAAAGTGGATTTTGTAAAGACCAACAGCTTAAAATACTTGTAACTTAGGGGCCAGAAATCCTAAGAGGGAGAGAAATCTATAAGAAGAGAAAAAATGAGGTGGAAATGGGCATGGGGGAAATGAGAGTTAACTGAGGAAGCAATGGGCTGAAAAATCAGGAAGCCAAGAAATATTTGTATGATGAAAAGGGGAATAGAAAGTGAGCTGTAGATGAGGGCTTATTTTGACAAGAATCTCTGAGAAGGGAAGTGTGATGGCCAGAGGAAAAGGTGCTGTTCTAGCTACTAAAGATGTACAGTGGAAGACAATAGTTTTGGTTTGAAGACCTGGCAGTCCAAAGGTCATGACAGTGTGAGCTTTCAGACAGACTTTGTCTCAAGCCTTTAAATTTTTGAGGTTTCATCTAAAATAGTGGGGTTTTTTTAAAAAATGAAAGGCAATGACATTAGAAGACCTGTCAGCAGTTATTTTCATTGTACTGAAATGGTTGATATTCTTGCTGATGCTGCAATGTTGTTGTTGCATTTATTGGACCTTATGTCCTTGTTGGAGCGTTTAAGTTGTATGACCATCTTTGGCTTTTCTAAATAGCCTGTGTTGCACCAAATGACCCCAAGTGAAGTTGGGGTTTTCTTTCCTAAGCAGATTTAAACTCAAGATTTAGTGAAAATGAAGTATGGTTTGGACTGATCTCTCAGGCTTAAAGCTCTCTTTGCAAAATTCCCCACTGAGAGTTTGTTTCTAAGCCATCTAAAAGGTAACTTCTGTGTTGCTAAAGAGAGTATCATTTTGATGCTGATAACTGACAACTCAGGAGAATTCTGTCTATCCAAAGGACAAGGGGTAGCAACAAAACTGAGTTTTGCTCATGCTTCCTCTGATATGCTAGAATATGTTTGTAGGCTTTTGTTCTAGAGTAAATTGCTTCACTACCTCTGGCCATGGAAGCGGTTTCTACACAAAGTATACCTGGAAAATCTGTCTGAATTAATGCTCACGTTGCATATGCTCAGATTTTCTCTGTTGCTATCACTAGTCAAGCTCTGAATATTATAGTGGCTTGGGGAGATTTTAGTTAAAAATGCTTACAGTTGAGGAAGGTCTGAAGATAAGAGAAGCATGCAGTCTTCTCAGATCTTTAGCAGAGGTGCAGCAGTGTGCATTTGTTCAAGTTCGTGGAACATGAGACAAGGATTAAACTCTGTTTGTTCAACTGCTTCAAATAGTAAAAAGTGTGATCTCTGATACTCATCACAAACATAATTGCCTAAAATCTGAGCAGCTATCTGAGCAGTTTCTGTTAGTAATGAATGTTTCTGGATTTTCTTCTGAGCTTCACCGGAGTCCTGTCATACTCAAGTACCTAAGTCTCTGCTTCTCATAAAGCTGACTCTGAAACAGATCTTGGTCAGAGAGCAGATTCTGATTTTTGAAAGCTTATTTTTCATTACAGCAGATTAAAATGTGTCTTTTCTTGTGTGAATTGAAGCTTCACTTTCCTGGAGAAGCCCCACTTTCCCTCCGAGACTCTCAAAATGGATGAAAATGTCATCATGGGTCTGGCCAAGTCTACCATCAGAAATGTCATTAAAATTGGTAACTTGCTATGGAACAACATCTTTTGACAGAAATTTTATGGCCAGATCTTCCCTGACCAGAGCCATTCCTTACTATTCCAGCCTGCATGTTCTGTTTTTTAGAATTTTTGTGGTTTGAAGTTTTCCAAACGTTTATGTTCCTCTGAGCATAAATCCACAATATACAAAACAAAAAGAGGAGGGGAGAGAATGTGAAAATGGGCTGCTGAGTGCAATTAAAAGACCCTCCTAATTACAACCCAAATTGAAAACCAATGTAAGGGTAGATTTTCCTCTTTCCTTAGCTGCCTTCATTTGGGTTACCTTTCTGTTTTCTTCATGCATGTTGTCTGAGTTTTAGTTATAAAGCATGCACAAGAGAAGTTAATTTTAGCTTTTGTGAGTTATGGTTGTGCCTTTCATTTTCCTGCAGATGTTCTGCACAGCAAGATGGGTTCTGGGGTCTGGTGCAGTCTGCCCACAAATCATTCCTAACATGCAGCTGTGCAGAAGCATCTGGATAGCTTGAGTGAAAGCATTTTGAATGTGTGCATGTGAATTTCTTTCTCTAGCTGTGTAGGCATGAGGTGTAGCACATTCCGTGGGCTACTGCTTCTCTGGCGTGACCAACGGAGGACTTAATTTTCTCCTGTAATTTTTTAAAAATAGTTCTAGTCTCTTCCAGTAAGGTTGGAGTGCACATGAGATTTTATTTCTTGGATGAAGGAGTCGGGGGAGAAATGGGAAGCTGCTGGTTCTCATCTCAGACGCTGGGTGCTCTCTGGCCAGCACGCATAGGCTCACACAGTTGATGGTATAGTAAAATGATACACTAGAAGTTAAAAGCATCTAGCTTATTATAGAAAGATGTCATGCATCTTCCTTGCTTTTTACACTGCTGCCTTCTTTAAAAATCCCCTTCTACCCTTCAGCTCTTCCTCAATCTGACCTTTTCCCAGTCTTTGTATTATTTCAGGCTTTTGAATTTTTTTTGCCATTGCAAATCAGTTCAGTACTGTGGCTCTTATGGTAAATTTAAAGAAACTGCTGTTAATCTGTATGTTTTAATACTGTCACATGGAGTTAATTTGGATGCCAGATCCAGAATTTTGGGGGCCTATAATAATGTTTTTTGTTAGTTGCTTGGTGTGCTTGTTGAAAACCATCCTTTGAGTTTCTCTATACTGATTGTCATCCTTGTTTTGAAGGGTTTCTTGGCTTAGGTTAGGCACAACTATGTTTCTTCAGGATATGCCAGGAACTTAGTTATTTCTACTCTTGTGGAAAGGAATTTGACTATTTCTCATAATCTTGTATGGACCTCTTCTACACAGATTATGAATATTACCTTCTTCTAAACAGATTTGACCCAGCTGCTACTAAGCTTGAGGGAAAGTTTCCTGCTGATCAGGGAGAACCGTGCCTATTTTGCTGGAGTGGCTTTTTTTTTTTTTTTTGTGTGGTAGCCCACTGAATTGTAGTATAAAGCTATACTATTGCATAACTATTCATTTCCTGGGGGTTTTTTGATGTAGTTGTGGCTAACAGGAATCCTGAGGTTAGATTCCAGGCTATATTTCAAAGTGGTGTAACATCTTTTGGGTTTTGTGACTTCTCTTTTCTCATCTGTTTCCAGGTCTTTAACAATCATGCAATTACACAGCTTATAGTTGTGCTGGTTTGTGCACTAGTAGGGAAATCTGGTGGCTGAAAATTGGAAACCTTTAAAGGTTTCTTATAAAGCACCTTGAAAGGTTTCTGGTTTTCATTGCTGTTGTATGTCTGCAAAACCAGGGGAGACTAAAGCCACTGGCTTCCTGTTTAAATGCATCCTGAAGTCTAAAATGTCTAATGACCTAATTAGGTAGGCAAGGAAGGGGCTGTCTGTAGCGAGGTTTACTGGTGCACCTATGCAGCGGAACAGATGACAATATGCTTACTCTGCTTGTGGTTTTATTTGGCCAGATGTAAGCCAGATGTGAACAAATATAGCTGTCTTAGTACAATGTTGAGCTAGTGAGCCTTTTCTCTCAACTAACACCATTTTATTTTAACTGGACAGAGACTGGAGACTAAGGGGTCAGATGATGTGAAGGCTTACCTAGCTGCACTCGATAGCAAGAGCTTTCCTACTGATGGAGGGACTGAGTTAGCTTTGTCGAGGGATAATATACAAAATACAGTAGGCCATGACTAGCTTTGAGGAGGCCTGCATGTGAGGCTCCATTTTGGGCTTCTCTGTAGCTTTACCTCTTAACCTTCAGCTTCCTTTTCTTCCATTTCATGTGTTTTTTAGCAGTAATTGTTCTTTCCACTGGGTTTCAAAATCTGGGACTGAAGTAATTGTGCTAATGAGCCAGGAGCATCCATAGAAAGGAAAAACCTGTACTAAATTGGTGAATTGGTGGCCACTTAGATTTTCATCTTATGAGTGAAATAATAAATAATATGGATACTTATTTCCTTTCTTCGGCTTCCTGAAGAAATACTTTTCTTGCAATTACAATCCTTTTTTTTTCATACTAACAAAATAAGGTGCTGTCAGTTCAAACTTTATTAAATACATTCTAAACAGGACATGAAATCTTAAAATGAATAAGCAGTTACTAACTTTTTTTTTTTGAAGCTAAGGCTGATCCTCCATCAGTAGCTTGGCTGACTCTCAGATTGGTGGCAACCAGTTTGTTGTAGCATCTTGTTTAATCACTGTCTCTTATGTGTTCATTTTGAACTCGTGTCTTGTTTTCCAACCTACTTTATTTTTCATGTGTGCAGCCTGGTGAATACTAAGTTATGTAAGCAGGTAGTTAGTAAAGATGCTCTTTAGACTGAGGTCTTATAAGAAGCTGGCTAAGATGCTGAATAGGATACTAGCGTTTGGGTTTGTGTTAAACTCTGTCTTTTGTAAAATGTTCTCAGCTGCAAATGGAGTGTCTTGTAAGCTCTTCACATGAACAGCTGTAACTGCAGAAAACCTTGAGAAGTAAGTTGTTCTTGCAGCTGCTCTAGGTAATATAAAAAATGAAGGTGCAATTATTTTTCTTTGGGTTTCAAACTTGGGCGAACAAAAAACCCCTCCAGAGATCTGAATCAACATTGTGCTCTTTTTTGATATCATGGAGTGGAAGGTTGAGATTAGTGTGAAGTTTGTGTACATGGATAGACTCTGGAGAGGCAGTCCCACGTTAGCAAGGTTATTGCTTCCCAAATGTTTAAAGTAAGATGAGCTTTATCTATTTAAAGCAGTTTGATTGTTGGCAGTCTAATCTGTATAAATTATTTTGTTGAGCTGCTGTTGCAGGACAACGGCTGCTTTGGCAGTCTCATGCCTTTTTAGGCACAGACACTTTAAAAAGTCCTAGAACAGTGTCTTTCTGTTTCACTAATGCAGCAGGGTTTAAATCCTGCTTGACCTGTGAAAATCTGAAGACAGCCTTACATGTGTTAGTAACATCCAGATTGGATTAATGTAATTCTTTGTTTGTAGTTCTGCCAGCATCATCATTCATAAATTACCGCTTCAAAACACAGTAGCCAGAATGATCTTTGGTGCTGCAGAAATAAGCATGCTAAACAATCCAGACACCTCTTTTCAGAGCCTTCTAGTTCTAACAAAACTGGGTAGAACATCTGTTTTGTCTTAAACTCTTCAATGATTATGTTCCTAATTGTTTGTCTAGGTGTCTGTGTAAGCACAGATCCAGCCGTTTTTGAGTTAATGCTGGGCTTCTGGCACTAAAAAGCAATCCTGACTAGATAAAATGCAATCTGTTTATATGAAGTGCTTTTTAAAACTTCTTTGCTGTCAAATTTCTGTGAGGCTTTTCGTTAAATTGGTTTCTTGTTGGTTGAAAGTAGTGTAGCTCCTCAGCTGATGGTATGTGGCAGGTTTTAGGATTACTATTTTAAAGAGTTGTGGTACTACTTTGGGATCCCTTCTTAGAGGTATATGATGTATGCAGACATAGTTATAGAGGGCATGGTTTGATGTTTCGTAGTGAGACAGGTCACATATGAAGACTGAAGAGTGTATCTATTATTCCTTTGTAGTCTGGAAAAGAACAACCCCAAATACTTAACTTGAACCACATATTTAGATAGAACATAAGAAAATATTAAAGTGATTCCTTATGTATTTTCTGGACATAGGTTGCATCAAAGCCTTTACCCCCTTCCAAGCTAAATTTGGATTTCTGCATATTGTTTTGTGCAGCTTCCTCCTTATGACATGTTGGTCCTGAGGAATGTTTTCTGAGCTTTCTCACACCAATCGCGTATCTGCAGGTGAAGACTGAGTCTAGAAGGTTCTTTTCTGAAAATGTGGAAAAATCATCCACAAAGGAATATGTAATAGCTTGTGCTTCTCTTTGTGTGGGTGGAACCAACAGAGAGAACTCACTTTCTCTCCCTGATTATCTTTTTAAACAACTTATGCCAGGATGTAGATCAAGAGTAGGCTTATGGAAAACCTCACTTATTTTCAATGCTGGTCTCTCAGTTTTTGTTTTCAATATAATTCTGCATCTGTGTCATACAATAAAGTGGGTCAGCAGAAGTTTTTAATGTTCCCGGTTTTGAAGTCACGTGTGTTGTGAGCAATGCTAATGTGCCCTGTTTAATCTTAGACAAGAGGCAACAGAGGAGCATGACATGTAGAGTTTCCAGCAGGTTATTCATTCATTCATTTCTGATGGTTTAGCAAACCACGATTATATGGCAGTTAATAGTACATTCCTACTATCCTGTTTCCAATACACCCTCACAGCAGTGGAACTGGGGGAGTCTAAGGCTTCCCATGTACTGCTACTTTTATTTTTGCTTCTGTAAGACTCTTTATTGAAGATAGAACTTCCAAATACTGCTCTGTTGTAGAAAAGTGCTCTACTGCTCGTTTTAATCTCATTTATCAATTAGTACTTAAGTATTTTCTGTAACTTTTCTGTGGGAGTCAGATAAGCATTTTCATCAAACGTATTTTTAAAAAGAATTTTGATATTCTAATAGCGCATAAGTGGTTTACACAGATGACAAGTAAGGGATTATTGAAAATTTGAGCAAAGAAGACAAAAGGACATTTCATCAACAAAATAAGTTTTACCTACACCAGTTTTTCAGTATCATCATGCTTTTAATTGAGCATGATAGATTGCTGCATAGAAAAGCTAAGAATTTCTTTAAGATGCTTAGCTTTGATTTCTACTTACAGAAGAAGCTTGTTAAAGAGCTCAAAATGTTTTTACCCTTAGGTGAGTTTGGAAATTTTAAATGAAATATTCTATGATTGGAAAGTGTGAAATCGACAAACAGGATCTTGTTTGCAACATAGACCAACTCTGCAAAACATTGCTTGGCTTAGTTTGTGAGAGCTGGAAAGAGTGTGAGCCAATCCAAAATGTCCCGGCATCTGGGAGAATCAAGTTCAGGAATACAATAATTTCATAGAAAGGACTAGAGCCCTATCAGCCTAATTAGTTATGCTGGAATAACAAGTACCTCAGCTAATTTACAGTAGACCCCTTGAGTTTGTAATGTAAGGCAGATCTGAGACAATTTGAATTGACTGAACCTAAAGGTTGAAACTGTAGATATTTTAAGAAACTACTATCTGGCTGTTTATATGCTTTGGGGAAAACTCGGGTCGTAAGTACAAGCAGTTTACTGAGCATATATTAGGCCACAACAACTCCTTGCAGTGCATAGCCCAGGACTGAAGTAAGTATGAATAAATTTAATTAAACCAAAGTCTACTGGACCAAATTCTGTTTTCCACAAGAAGCTCTTCCAAAGCACTATTTCTGGAAGAAACATGGGACATGTGGTCTTGTACTCAGTGCAGGTGCGTGTCCCATGGATAGGTTGTTGATATTCATACAACAGTGAAAAGTGCAGTATACATCTCTATGTGGAACGCACTGAGTGGGTGAGATGCAAGAAATCAAGACTGAGGACAATCTTACAAGGTCTTCTCGGAGATGGGAATTTGCTGAAGCATGAAATTGAGATACATTTCCCATGGTGGTGCGACATCTTTCTGTCTCCTGGCACAGTGAAGTGCTGTGAACAAGCTACCATAAAGGGCAGAAAAGAGGGATTATGTAAAACCTGTGAGCATCTGTGTATGAATGTTGGATATTTTAAGCTCTCTATTTTTGTGGCTGACTTTCTTTGAACATGTGATACATATTGCCAGCCTTTACTTAAAATTCCATTCCCCCAAATGATGTTAAAATGTTGCAACAATTCAGCTGGGAAACGTACAGTACAATTTCTTTCCTTTTAAGGGTTGAGAGGTCCTTATCTAATGTGTCTAACAGTTCATCTATTAAGTTCTCGCTACCTCAAACAGCACCTTTTTTTTTTTTTCAAGAGCAATTTTAACAGATTTAATGAAAGGGACAGTCTGAAACAGTTTTTTATTATTCTTTTCCTAAAGGGATTAAACTGCTAATGCAAGTGTTCACAATAAAGTAATACTCACACATGTGATGAAATTTGAGATCCAATCATTCTCTGGCATTCACACGCTTGGAAAGAGTTGATTGAAATTAGTGCACCCTTCATGTGCCCCTGCTTTTTTACTCAATTTGTCACACTATTGAGAATATCAAATAGAAATTCCATTGGATTTTAACTGTTTTAACCCCTGCAGCAGAAAGGTTATAAAGAACCTGAATTTGTGGGATGTGGTGGAGGTTGTATTGTAGAACTGCATCAAGTTACAGATTTGAATGACAGTTTATATTTTCATGGTGTTGTGTTCTAGAAACACATATTAAAAGAAGCATTTCTGCAAGTGAGAGATGAAAGGGGCTGGAGTTTTACTCTTTGATTGTGGGGTATAGATACCATAAATTTTCTTCCCATTAGAAGTATGAATTTATCAAATTAGGGGAAAGCGTTCTGTAAAAGATACTGCCAGGTTTTTTAACCAACTAAATTAAATTTTGTAATGATTTTTCTCCAAATTGTGTCTGTTAAGAATTCTCCTAATTTTTTCTTTCTCCTGTTTTTCCTCTTTCTACTTTCTCAGCAAGTAAGAAAACAGACCATACTAGAATCAGACTACACATCTTTTTGGTAGGAAAGCATTTTGTTTTCAGAACTAAAATGTCCTGAGTGAAATGTTTAATATGGCACTGGATTTTTTTTTCTTGCTTTTGATACTTAAAAGTGAGTTATCTCCCACACAAAATACATGGGTGTCTGGCAGGAACTAGTAAGGGAGCTTGTTAGTCTTCAGTAGCTTGTCATTTTTGAATGAGTAAACATTTTAAGGAGTGTGATATCTAGCCAACCAACCAGGAAAGGTCTAGGGTTTTGAGATTTAGAATACAAACTAACTCTGACAGCAAACATTAGTACTGAAAGATGGCAAAGAATTTCCCAAGAGACATGTACTGTGTCCCATAAACTAGAGACTGTATAGAAAGTAGTTGGTGATGGAAAGGCTTGATGTTGTTATAGACCCTGAGGGCAGTTCACAAAAATTATTTGTGAAATGTTTGTACCGATAAGAAAAAGACCTAAAAGAAGCCTTGGAGACTGATCATGAGGGATTTGAATCACTCTAGTATTGATTGGAATAATAACCATACAAAATCCAAGGAAGGCAGGCTTTTAGAGCTACTCTAGTGTAGCGCTGCTTTCATAATGCAATTTGTTGAATGGTCAATATAGCCAGAGGATATTTTGGACCTAATCCTTGGAAATAAATCAAGTGCTTTATGATTTAATAAGGCTGGAAAATGGGTACTACTTGTATTTGAGTAAAACCTTCTAGAGCTATCATCCAATTTGAGATACTTGTTAAGAGAGAGCACTAGATGAAGCAACACAAAAGTGACTTTGAGAGACTGTAAAATGCCCTGAGGTATTTTGATTAGAATTCATCAGTTTACAGCACAGGAGCAGGACGGCAGTCAGAGGTATTGTAGCTGACATTCATCCCAATTGCACTGAATAAGCGTATGGGTAAAAGGGCAGCAGATACCATTGCGGGAAAATGGCTAAAGGCAGGATGTAAGCGACAAGTGTTCAGGTTTCAACATACAGCTGGCTGTATAAACAACTCTGTTTTAGAGATAGTTAAGAATAAATTTGAATACCGAACATGAAGAGCCATGTGGTACATTCTAACCTGAGGTCAAAGGTTTTCCAAATATACTGACAGTGCCATGTAGGTATGCGGAGAACTGGTTCCCTGAGGAGCTGGGAACAGAGCTGAAGGTGGAGAATGAAGGAACAGCTGACTCTTGTTTTATTTGAAAAAGCAAAATAAAAATACAGAAGAAACAAGAGAAGAACTATGGCCATGTCAAGAAGATAGGTGAATTTGCTAAAATTTGAAGAAGCAAGCTAATAGAAATAAACAGACCATGTAGCAGGGAACATGCTCATAAAAAATCAGATACTGTTCAGAAGGAGGGGAGGGAGAACATATATATTAAAGGAAGAAAAGCCAACAGATGAAGCCTTTAGGTTGGTATGTTTGTATTTTCTAAAATTAGAGAAGCAACATAAACATTGAAGTTAATTGTCATAGAGAAACTAATTTTTGTCCCAAGTGAGGAACAGGACATATTGTACCTCTGTTTGACAGAAGAATTTAATATTTTTCCCTTGGAAAGTTCTTGAGCCTTTCCCTGTATTGACTAAAGAATCTGTGTCTGTCTGTAGGGATAGAGCTTTGTCCAGTCTTTCTGCTTTTCTCTTACACGATTCAGGAAAGAATACAGTGTGATGCTGCTTATTTATTATTTGTGCTGACCCAGTGCAAACAGCCTGGTTCTGGTCTAAGAGTATTTTTAATCCTTTGTATGAATATATAGCAAATAACAATCACTAAAGATCTCTTAGCTTAAAACATATTATGTAATAAGTGAAAAAAACCCTGTGCTATAGAGAGAAGGAAGAATGGCCACCCTGTTGTGCAGAATCATAGGTAGTCTGAAATGGAGTTTAGGGGTACCTAACTTGTCTTAAGACTTCAGTAAAGCAGAATTTTCATGGTTGTTATGGCTTAGTCAATGAAAACTAACCTGATTGGAACATCTTTGGGAAAAAATGATGTTTTCTTTCCTAATGCCTGTCAAGGGTGGTTCAATCCATGATTAAAGTAGACAAGCAGGATTTCAAATCCTGTTATCTGTCAATAGATTAAAACAAACCAACCCCAGAACAGTTGTTTGATGTGCTCAGTGTTTTGGTAGCAATGAGAGAGAACTGGTTACTCCAGTAATAGCCCCCTTGATGGCATCCATTACCCACACACAGTTCTGTGTTCACCAGACATCGGTACAGAGGAGAAAAGACACTTTGAAATTTCAAACTTTTGTTTAAGATGGGAAAATAATTGTCCCAGTACCCAACCTGCAGCTTCTGAAATTCTTAAAACTTTTTCTGTTTCATTGTCCCTTGGAACCTCTTTAATTTGCTTGAACTAACCCTTTACATTTTATGTATGCATTAGGGAAATGGTACCTTTATTTGTTGAATGTAAAAAGCTGGTTACATAAAGCATAATTTTCCATCAGATCTTGTGCCTACTACCTGATTTTCATCTCAGGCTGGTGGAACAATGTGGTTTCTTGGGTAATGGAGCGAACTAGGGAGTATGTATTGAAGGGAACACTCATGCTGTACTGACAGGAACGGTATTTGGTGGACCACTATAGAAGTCTCCCTGAGGGCATTGGCCTAGTTTATGACTGTAGTTAAAAATAAAATAACAAGCAAACTGAATACTCACATCAATTTGTAGAGGGCCAGAATATGGCTAAAAATGCAATCACTTCTGTACCAACTAGAATTTCTCTGTTTTTATATACTCTCTTCAGATTGGGTCATGTTTTGCTGTGTAAAGTTGCAGTGATTATTTTAGAGAGGATAACAGAGTAGTAATCAGCATGATACCTAGTACTGACTCTCTCTTGGGCATAGGTTACACTCTGAATTCAGTTTATTTACATTAGCTGTGGCAGGAATGCTTTTTTAAAATTTCTTTATGCATAACATTTGCTGTAATATCTTTTTTGTATGGCAGCTAACACAGATAACATTCGTACTTGTTTTAGTCAGATAACTAACTTGTTTTAACCACCCTCTCTTATGCAACTATATTCACCAGGATTGAAAACTGAATATTGCCCAGGAAGGTCTTTATTTGCAGTTACAAAAAACAAGAAGTACTGATCAGTTAATCAAAAAGATGCTGCAGTGACCTTGGGAAACTGCAATGTGTAGAGATCTCACACGTGTCTTAATAATGAAAAATCACAGAGTGTTAAAGAAAAGCTCTGGTCCTGCAAGTGTTAGTGTCTTGACAGCACCCGATGCTTATGCCAAGCCCCATCAGCTTCAACTGTATGACTGCAGCAGTGCAGCAATGTGGTCATAGAACCAGAGTGTGTATAAGCAGAGAATAATAGATGTGTCAGGCTGGAAAAGTCTTTGAGAAGTAGCTGAGTCCAATGCTCTGTACTGACAAAGTATGGATGTCCTCTGCAGCTGTTAAAAACCTTTAGGCATGTGTAGGGACAGTATAGGAGATTATAAAATCTCTCTGATTGTCCTTATTCTAGTGTCACCAGCTTTAGTGGTAGAAAATTTACCCTAGACCTCAGACTGAATCTTTCAGATACATTTAAGCTGATTCTTATTGTTTACCCTAGTAACCACATAAAGATAATTGAATAATTGACCTTGGTTTTTTTTTTTTGTTTTTCTTTTTTTCTGGAAGGCTTGGAAAAAAGTTTGTTTAAAGGGCACAGATTAAATATGTCAGGAAAGCATTGAAAGTAACTTAGTATATTGAATTATTGTTCATTTCATAGCTGAAAATAGTTTTGTCATGATATTCTTAATGCTAGCAGTCCATTTCCCTAATAGACCAAATTCAAGTGGTTAGCCTGCACACAATGTTGTAATTACATATGGGAATATTATGTTGACAAACAAGAACTTATTGCTCCACTATCATTTTGAAGTACTATCTATTCTTCACAATGAAGAATTTATAAAACAGACTGTATATCCAGAGCATTTTATTTTTGCATAACTAATTGAATGTTATGTATTACAATGACAATTTCTTTCTCTTGAAAGATGTTGCTCACATCTCTCACCCCATATATTGATTTGTCTGGAGGTGGTTAATGAAAAGAGACCATTTGAGACATAGTTTTATTCCAAAGATCATTTGCAGTCATCATGATAAGAATACAAATAAATGCAATACAGTTTAAAAACAAAAAAGGCAAATACACCCAGTTTTGTTGAAAGACGATTTGATAAAACACATTTCCAACTCTGGCTTCTTCCAGCAAAGCTCTTTTCAGACAAACGTGTTTGCCAATAAAACTTCTGATTGTTTTCAAATTTTTATAAGTAATGATTTCTAAAACAGTCATTCCCAGCACCTGGGAACAACGTTCCATAGGAAGGACCACTTGTAGTTGCCTTATTCTATATATCTATTGTCTCCCTAAATATCTGCCAGGGAGACAATACATACAGATTTTGTGCTTGTCCCAGCTCTATAAACTCTTTTGGTCTTCATAACATTAATTATGTCCAAAAATCCCTAACTACTAGATGTTAACTTAAGTGGAATTCATGGAAAATAACTGCTACATAATATTCTTACCACTGAATAACTGGAAAGCATTAAACTCAGCTCATGATGGATAATATACACAAAAAGATGTATTTCTGGTGTTTTCAGGCAAAGAATCTAGCCTACTAAAATTAATCAACTCTTCAGAGTTTCGAGACAGTTTTTCTTGATAGCAATTGGCCAACTGAGCCCTTACAAATGTCTGGATAGTGCAGTCTTGCAACAGAGCAGCAGTTGTTTTATAACCGCACACACTTGTTTCTGAATGATTCTTCTACCTGTTTTCATTTTTCTCTCTTCTGCTAGGTTCTGACCTTTATGTTTGGTGTATTTTCCCTGTTACAAATATGAAACCCTTTTTTATTTAATTTGCAACAATGATGTGTGATTACTGGACATACTACTTTATTATTGCAGAGATGACTAGCCCTCTCACAAACACATGCAAAGGTATACAAGCCAAGAAGCAATATTTTTATACAAATAAAGGCAACTTAAAAGTCTGATTAGAAGTTTAATTTCCGTAAGAACATTCAATGGGTTAGTGTTAGTTTTATTGTCTATTTAATCACACTTGAAAATGGAAATGCACATCTAATTTCTCAAGAACTCCACCTGACAAGTTCAAGTCTGAAATGCTTTTCTTGGCAGGGCACAGCAGGGATGGTTTTTAAGTGCTCTACTGACAGTGTTAGGATGTGATGTAGCAGAAAGTGTGAAATATCCCTTTTAAGACTGTTTCAAGAATGAGGTGACAAAACAGTAGATGAGTAGAGTTCATGGGAATCAACACAATGGGTAAGAAAATAGCAGGTAAGTCTCCCTAATGAAGGAAGGCTGAGTAATTTTCTTTCATTTCTCTAAGAGAAACTGAGATGAACTGTAGTATACCATGGTGTACTTCCTTAGACTCTCTAGTTGGGGCAAGGCATGTAGGTGAATAAAGTGAAATCCTGTAAGAAAGAGTAAGTGTGAAATAAATGTTGCATATAAGGTGCCTGCCATCCCCAAGTTAAAAATCATTGGCCTCTTCACTGATGTGAAGCTTTGAGGTGAAACGTTTTTTCCCCTGATTTTGGGCTGCAAAATGCTCTTTGCTTCAGTGTTTTGTTCTAGAACTTCATTTTGAACTGGAGGCATAGCTGCGATAGAGCCATTATGCTGGTCATTGCATCTGTATAGTGAAATGTGTCCCAAAGGTGATCCCAAAGACAAGAGTAAGAAACTGAGGGCAGCGAATAAAAATTAGTGATGTATCAGGTCAGTGAGAGAAGTTAACTAAATCTGGGTTTCCTAATTTTGACCTTTTGGAGATCATAGCAATTTTTAAATTAAAGTTTAATTTGACACACAAACGAGTACATTTCATGTTAGTGCTGCTGTCATGGGGGTGTGTTCAGGGTGCAGAGAACATCAGAGTGAGGAGGGTCTGCTCTTGGCATCACTAGTGTAGGCTTCAGTCATAAATCGGCTTTCAAAATCAGGCTGTAAATAATTTCTTTGACTTTACCTTGACAGTGCACAGTGTTAATTTATTTCTTCAGCTTGCTGTTTAGTTTTTATAAGCTATAAAACAACGTGAAAATCAAAAGCTGCCTGTTGATTGGATTAATGCACGCAGACAACAACTCTTGATCTTAGTCTTTAATGGAAGTGTTAAATGTGATCAAAGAGAAAAGAGGTGATACCTAAAAAATGTGCGTGTTGGAAGAGACTGGAAAAAAAGCAGCCATTTAAAGAGCTTTCCCTGAGCATCAGGGAAAATGGTGATTCTTGTAGGAGCCAATAATAAGAAAGAACCAAAGATATGCCTGGAGCCATATTATGGTTATCCAGCATTGTAAGGATTAGCCTTTATTTTGTGAGCACGTGATGGGTCTATTCTGTTGAGTTCTAACAGAAATATCCAAAGATATTCAGTGTTAAATATTTTAGGATGATTTTCAGAATTTAGAGCTTTGTTTTCAGAGCTGGCATGCGCTGAAAGTTCTGTAGTTTTGCTACTAGAATTCTTAAGTTATGTGTCTGGGTCTTGAAATCAGGATGTTTTTCACCATGCTGGCTTTACTGAAAAAAACCAAACCAAAACTGATAGGTTTGAGTGAGTATTTGATTGTTTCCCAAGCAATGAGTTCTCTAAAAAATAAGTCATTTATGAAATAAATTCTAGCATATTGTGTCTTGTGGGATGGAGAGGGAGGAAGGGAGAATTGTGTGCTCTTCAGTGACCTTCAGTATATCAAATTCAAGTATTTCCAACACTGTTTATAATTTTGTATTGGTATATGTTTAGAGGGAAAGAAATATACAGGAATTGCCACACTGGTTTAGATTAATTGCTCATTTAGTCCAATATCCCATTTTCAATATTGGACACTACGAGATGGATTAAAAATACATGAGAAATTTCACAATGCAACATGCCTAGTTACTGTCCATTAATAGGTTAGGTCTTGGAACACAAAGCTTTCTAGTTATCAGTCTTTTTTTTAAAAAAAAAACCCGAACAAACCCAAATGTTTTCTCCAGACTCTTGTGTCAAAAAGGGATGTAGACTGCAGTAATAAATTTAATCCCTTCAAGGCTGAGACAGAGTTTCTCCCAGCTCCCCTGTGGGAAGGCAGACCCCTCCTCTTTCTTGGTGACTCTCACAGTCATATGGTCTCATCTGTATAGAGCTGCTGCTGACTGTCTCAGTTCCATAGATGGTATTTAGGTGAAGTCCCATAATAGATGATGCATAAAAATCCAAGACATATAGAGAGGATATGTTATTTGTAGTATCTGTGCATTGACAGAAACCTCGAATTTTGAGTAACTTATATGATAAATAGCAATGTTGGAGTTTCTGATTAAAAGCAAAACAAAACTTCTAAAATGTGCGTCACATTTAATCATATATTGAACACAGAGGAAGACAGCTGACTCTCTACTTGCATGGTGCTGAGTGCCCAAAATCAGCATGAATATTGAGAACTGAAGAAATTTGAATGGGTGGCCTTGGAGCATTTTTTTGTTCTACGTACATTAGACAAATGCTGAGCTCTACTTCTCACCTTCTCCAGTTAAACTGGATGCGTTAGCTACTCATCATATTGACCCATAGTGTACAAAGTTCACTTTCACACTTGCTTTACAGCAGAATTTGACACATTAACCTCAGTACTGTGATCTTTTCATGGCCAGTGTAATTACAGTGATCTCTTAAGGTACACTTGAGAATTGTTTAGTGGAGATGAAAAGCAAAAATGTCCCCCACAAAAAGCTTCTCTTATTATACAGAAGCTTGGAGAAAAAAGGTAACTTCAACTTACCTTTTGGTTTTTTTTCAAGGTCTCTTAGTACTTCGCTTACCGTACATAAAAAAGAATGCACTGGATTTTTATGGTAGCAATATTTAAAGTTGAGATCATTAACATCTCTAGAGCAGGCATAGTACCTAGTTAAGGCTGAAAAATGTTTTCACTGGGGACAGACTGACCAGAAATTCTAGCAGGGCTCAAGTGAGTCAGGGTAGGAGCAAAAGGTGCTGCTCCCATACTTTGTAAGGCAATTCATCACGTTGCCCTTAGATAATTTCTTAGGCCTTTCTTAGAGCCTGGCTGGCTCTAAGGCAACTTCAGAGGAGAATATCTGAAGATAGGACTTCTTCACTCTTCATGGGCTTTCCTGGAAGGAACTCCCTGTTTTCTGTGATCTAGAAAACCCTGATGAAAAGCCACGTGCCTTATTTCTGCTTATGTTTATCATGTTGCAGAAGGAAGCCCTGAATAGTATTGTCAGTATGATTAGTTATGGAGAAGTTTGCAAGAATAGAAAGACCTGGTTTATACATAGGTGCTGAGCAAGTAGCAGTAATTCCAAAATGTAAGTAGTATGTATCATCCAAACCAGAACATAGTACAAGCTAGTTATAGAAGAGAAATAATCAGTGGGTTAAATTTCTGTTAATAGTCTGTTATTGTAATGGTAACAGAGGCAAGACAAAAGCACAAAGTTTATAAAAGAGAAAAAAAACATTGGATGAGTTAGGGTTTGAAGAGATGAAAAGAACCAATTTTCTCCATGGAATTAAGTATGTCTGTTCCAGAATGCGTATGTCTTAAGATGAGACATTTATTTATTTCATGGAGCTTCCAGAACAAGCTTGCAATGTGGTGCTAGAAAGCCTCTTTGGATAGGCTCAGGGTATAAATAACTGAAAACCAACATTAAAAAGTTGGAGGTTCTTATTACAGAGTAAAAGGTATTGATCCCCATATTCAAGTTTTCCTGAGAAAATAAGTAAATGCTTCTCCGCTTCTTTTTGTCAAGTGTTAACAACTTTGAAAGGCAGCAGAGAAAAAGGCATCTAGGCATACAAGTCTCTTGATCTTGTTGCAGGAACTGTAGCTGATGTTTGGTTAGAATTTGTGTGCATAATACAGAAGTGCTGTTTCTGTGTTTGTACTCAGGAGAATGGTGGTAACATTGCAAAATGCCCTGCAGAGAGTCCTTTGTGCTTCATAGTGTACCAGGACAGCAATGTGCCTACAGACATTGCAGAGCGGCTGGAGCAGGATCTGTCAGGGGAATAAGTAGGAAATGCCAAAGCAGCTGTATTACAGGAAGATGCTGAGACAGGTAAATTGACTTGGCCCGTGTTCCCTGTCTTTTTACATCTTCATAGCCTGGCATCTAATCTCTGCTGTCCAACCTTCCTGTTGCCTACATCATAGTGACTTTTTCAGTCTGTTAGGTTGCAGCTCAGGTCATTTTCCCATTCCCATCTTATCCTGGCAATTAGTGAGACTTGTCTTGTGACTCAAGCAAAACACTTTTTTGCTACTGCATTTACGGCAAATGCCTTGCAGCTGGAGAATTATCAGTACAATCCTTTTCTAAAGGAAATAGCTAAAACCAAAGGCTACGTGATTGCGATGCAGTGTTTTAAGGCATGGAGACGTTTGCTAAATAGAGTAACCCAAGTTCATAATAACTTTACCAGTTCTCTGCTGATTGCTGATATGTTATAGAGATTCTCTACCTTGTTCAGATAGGGGCTAAAGCCTAGTTTTTACAACACTTGCAGAGCTAATGTGGCTGTTCCAGGAATGGAAATATTGGCAGGTTATTAGTTTAGCTGGTTGGTACACAGTGCTATAAGAATAAATGAGCAATAGCTGAAGGCAAAAAATTCCCAGGATCTTTTTAATCTCGCTTTGTGATACAATTCAGTCTAAAAGGGAGTCTTCTTGTAGCTTTGCTTAATAAGGTTTGTGAGATGATATTTATCTCTCTGGTGGTGTAGTACATACTATACTCTTTGGAAAACCTGCCAAGAAAGACTTATGGTAACACATTGGTGGCATGATACAAGCATATGGAGCAATAACTCTCCAAAGCATCATCATGAATGATAGGCTATTTCTCAGGTGTTAGCTGAGCAGTTTTAATATTTGCTTTCATATGTTGTTATTCTGAAGCTGAATTTGGTATTATTAATTGTGTTCCCCAGTTGCTGAGTTGACTTCTCTGCTGAATTTGGTATTATTAATTGTGTTCCCTAGTTGCTGAGTTGACTTCTCTGCTGTGTCACCCATTGCTAATGGAATCTACTTATACTGGGATAACTGAGTCTTGACTAAGGAGTATGTACAGGTGTCACCGTCCTTAAATTAAACCTAATCTTGCAGAATACTGAAAACTATCCCAAATGTTGTCTTGAAATACATGAGATTTCAAGAGCAGAGGCATTAAGTCAGCTTAGATGGTGATATCCAGATAAATTTAAGAAATCTCTAGCAGTCAAGAATGAAGCGTGCTCATTGAAACTTCCAAAAATAAATTCCTATGTTCTTGTGTTCTGTAACTGTGGATTTAACAAAGAATCCAGCAAAATTATTCAAAATTCAGGGTTGCCGACTCCTTTCCCCCTCCTCCATCTGTAAGGAGTTACCTGTTATCTTTTCTGTTCATGAACAAGTGCAACAGGAACTGTAATTATTCAAGTATGATTTGAGAGTATGTTTGAATAAAAATGTTAGAGGGGGTTTGCCTTTTTTTTTTTTTTTTAGTGTACTGCATTCTTCCTTTTTCGGGTAGTGGAAAATGGATTCTTTTGATTAGGCAGATCAAATGTCTGCTGAGACCATATGAATGTAATGTTGACTGCAGGCAGCATTTACCTTGGAAGCTAAGAGGATGAAACACCCCTACTACTGCTAATTGGCATAGCCTACCCACTCTGGGCTATACAAAATGATATTCACCACATGACTCTGTAGTCTTTGCCCTTCAGACAGGGGCTGCTCCCAGCTTTGCATACAGGAGGCTCTTGGGGCAAGTGTGTGCATTTATAATTCTTCTATGATAGCTCTGTAATAACCTGTGCTTTGGAGAGCAGTCTTGACAGTGAAGGTTCCAGAGGTAGAGCACTTTCTTAAAGTGGATAAAGAAGGGCTATGACAATAGTCAAAGCCAAATTAACTGAGAAAATCTAAAATCTCATCAGAAATAACTGGAGTTTGAAAGGCAGTTTAGAATATACACAGCAAAATCCTCTCCGAATGCTGTTGTTCTTGTCTTCAATTTGCTGTTTCAGCATCAGGATATCTTGCGATGGGGGTTGAATTCATTTCAATCACCACAGCTTTCTTGCAGTGCGGATAATATGTGTCATTGTAGCTATAAGAAATTATTTCTACCAGGACAGAAATGATGGTTTATAGTACTTCAGCTTGGTTTCAGGATCACACAAGACATAATTTATATGAACTTTAATGACAGATAGAAAAAGAACAGTAGATGCTGCTGTGCTCACTGAAGCTAAGACCAGATTTGAATATTTTTTACTGCAAAAAGATGGTTAAAGGATTCCCACAATGTCTAGGTTTTCTTTGAAGTGTAGATCTAACATTATTTACTTCAAGAAGCATTTTATAAAAGATTATTTTGCTTAATAAAAAAGATATCTCAAATTCTCCTGTAAAGATTTAATCTTTGGGTAATTCCAAGGAGAATTAGAACACACAGCATGTTAGAAATGTTTCAGGCTGCCTCAACACCTTAGGTACCATGTCCAGAGATGCAATGGAATTGGATGCATGTACAAGTGTGAATTGACTTTTTATTTCTGTCTGTTTCAGTAAAAGCTATGGATCTGGTTGAGAAGTTTTCAGCCAGACTCTATAATAGACCAATGCTTGTGTTTGACCAAAAATTACAAATTAATCTAGCCATGAGAAGCGATGGCAGTGAGTGACAAGGTTTTTTAAGAAAAATTTCTTCACAAGGGTCTGTGTGCTCCACGGTTACATGTGTTCAAAAGCACTGGGTCACAAAAATAGAAGTAGTAGTTGCACACGACAGGCTTACAATAGAAGCTTGCTGAAGTGTGGGTTGTTTTTTTTTTGGTTTTTTGGTTTTTTTTTCAGTATTCATCTGGTTTTGACTAGGGCTCTAGCATCAGAAAAACCCACACTTTTGGTGTAGAGAAAATGTTTGCAAAGATTCCCGAGCAGTCACTTTAGGAGAGAAGAATTATAGACAAGGTATATTGATGTCTAATCAGGGGTTTTGATAAAGATGTGAGAATAGTGTGGGGAAACATATGCCTGTGTGTGGAGACCTATGTGTTTTCAGGAAGAAGAGGAGCTCTTTGATGCATCACAGGGAAGTTTCCTGTGTCTTGGAGAAATGGAGGACAGAGAAGACTGGAATGAGTAGCAAGAAAAAGACTTAAAGTGAGGGAGATCAGAAACTGCCCCATAGTGTTTCAGGAGAAATACCTGTATCTTCTTTCTAGGGGATATTTAAAACCCAAAAGCTGTTGGAGTCAGCAATGGAGAGGCTTACTGCTCTGACACAGAGTAAGGAGCTGAAAAAATCCCTTTTATTTATCCTACTTGGAAAAAAAACAAGCTGGATTTCTGCATCCCAAGCTGGTGGCACAAAGCCAGCAAACCTTGGAAAACACTGTCAGTGAATAAATTTGATTGGCAGTTTGTGAGATTTGCTCAGTGTGAAAACTAATGATATCACTTTTTAAAAGGAGCTGTTTTAGAAAGGAACAATTCTTAGATAAATATATGGATCTGCTTCATTTTTTAAGAATGTTTCCAAGACTGACAACTTGGACATGTGTTGTGGAAATTTTAACTGTTGTTGGAGTACAACAGCACTGGACACAAGGTCACAGAAAAATCAGATTCAGTCTTAGCGCTGTCGCTTATTATAAACTTCAGCAACAGATTATATTCAAAGGCAATTTCAGTGAACCTAGAGATACATTTTTCAGTAAACTACTTATTTGGAGGCTATTAGCAGTTCAATGAGGATGAAAGAATAGCACAAAGTGTCATATTTGAAAACCTTATTAGAGAACCAGTTTTGTAGTTCGTAGTGAGAAATTCATTTGTTCGACAGGCGAAGAGCAATTTTTATCACCTGCAGAAAATTCACAAGGAAGAGGGATTGATACAGCATATGCAATTAAACAATCAAATCTAGTGCTTAATTAAATTGTTCAGTTATAAGATGCCACACTTCCTAAAATCTCAGAAGTAATTATTGATCATCAAATACTCTGCCACTTCTGGGTTTGTCATCAGCTGAAACTGGTGAATTATTCATGTATTTCAATTTAATACAGTAAATGTTCTTTCCTATGATTAGTATCTGTGTCAAATGTCTAAATGTAAGTTGTTTCATTTCTTCTTGTCGTAGTATGACCCCTGGCTTGCTCACACTGCATGCCTGTCACTCCAGTGTAGGGCAAGTTCTGCAGTCTTTTCCTGGATAAAAGAAACAATAGCTTCTCTGGAAGGTGGTGCATGACAAAAGATGGGTTTAAGGTGTAGAAATTATAGGATAAAGTGTTTTCTGCCTTTAATAAGCTAAGCAGGAGAAGGAAAGAATCCTCAAAATCAAGTTTTCTTGGAAGAGAAAAGCAAGAAACTGCTTTAATTTACCACAATATTTGCATATTTTACATTATAGTTATGCAAACAGGAGAGATTTAATCCTGCCTGTAAGCACATCTTCATAAATGCATTATAAAGCCTTCCAGAACGAATAAAATCAGCTGAAAATATACAACCCTTGATAGTCACATTGAATTTATTACTTCTACTCCATTCAGTGAATATTTACAGTCAGCACACATTTACACTTCTTGGTAAGAGCGTTTTAGCAAACTTTACATTTAAAGACCTTTTTTTCTTCCTGATGTCAATTGGGACTTTTATGCCTGAGCCAATAGACGTGAGTATATTTGTGTCTATATGCGTGAAGAATGAACAACCAGTGAGAAAACAAGCCAATGAAGAGCAGGTTATTGGGCCAAAAACTATTAACTATTTCAAATTCAGTTGGAGGAGTTTTCTCTTAGTGCTTGGAATCAATGTTAAGGCGTGATATGCTCACATGCAATAACTGCAACAATAGTTTCTGTGGTGATGTAAAATATATTAAATAGTTTATTTTAGGTCAATGATATTACTCCTTGTATTAAATGTGGCAAAGAAACCATACTGAGACAGGGAAGAGACCTTTTCTTTTTACCTTTTCACACTCTTCCCTCGTGCTGCAATACCTCTGTGAATCATTTAACTCCTATGAAACTAAACTTCAGGGATAATATTCTTGTTACGCAAGCCCTTTGATTTCTGGGAAGATAGGCAAGGGTTTTGGCACATCCGTGCAGCCTGCAGATACTTTACATGGATGTTCAATTTGCAAAATTCCATCCACCTAGAGACGGTAATTATCTCTGTTGGAAACTCTCTCTCTTCTCTCTGCGAGTCTTGAATGGGTTCAGACATAAGTGGGATATGTGAACCATTCCAAAACTGTTATTTTGAAGTGAAAGAGGGCTGTTGGGAAAACATAAAAGGTGTTACTATCTCCCCTGGCTCCTCTGGGTCTGTAGGGACTATTAGAGAACTGAATAACAAGATGTAATGTAGGCATAAGGCTTGTATCTAGGACTCCAAAACAAAGAGTTAGGGTCTAGGCTGAGTGACAGGCTGTTGCTTTATTACTGTCAGGGAAATTGATCCTTCTTTCTCCTTCAGTTGTACAGTCAGTTTTCACAGTTGCTTACCACTGGTTTCTTCTGATAGCTGCCTGCCTGTTGTGTACCCAACTGATGTATCTGTTTTTAGTCAAAAGATTGGATAGAAGATCTATGAGGGATCAGGTTGAAAACACCACTAGTGAGAAACACCTTATGTTTGTCCAAATCTGTGAATGGTGATATTTCCCTTTGTACAATGGAGACATTCTCGTACTGCTGTCACAGTCCTCCTGCAGCTCCTAAGATGGGGTACAGACGGCTTTCTTCACTGCAATCTCTGTAGAAATTTCACTTGTATAGTCTACTGCATATATGCCTGATGTATTTTCAGATACACCACATCTATGAGGGCTGAGGGTATGGGAAGTTGACAACACTGTTGTATGAGGAAGCCAGAGCAGAATCATAGAATCATAGAATAACCAGGTTGGAAGAGACCCACCGGATCCTCGAGTCCAACCATTCCTATCAAACACTAAACCATGCCCCTCAGCACCTTGTCCACCCGTGCCTTAAACACCTCCAGGGAAGGTGACTCAACCACCTCCCTGGGCAGCCTGTTCCAGTGCCCAATGACCCTTTCTGTGAAGAATTTTTTCCTAATGTCCAGCCTGAACCTCCCCTGGTGGAGCTTGAGGCCATTCCCTCTTGTCCTGTCCCCCATCACTTGGGAGAAGAGGCCAGCACCCTCCTCTCTACAACCTCCTTTCAGGTAGTTGTAGAGAGCAATGAGGTCTCCCCTCAGCCTCCTCTTCTCCAGGCTAAACAACCCCAGCTCTCTCAGCCGCTCCTCATAAGACCTGCTCTCCAGCCCCCTCACCAGCTTTGTTGCTCTTCTCTGGACTCGCTCCAGAGCCTCAACATCCTTCTTGTGGTGAGGGGCCCAGAACTGAACACAGTATTTGAGGAGTGGTCTCACCCCTGCCGAGTACAGAGGGAGAATAACCTCCCTGGACCTGCTGGTCACGCCGTTTCTGATACAAGCCAAGAATGGTTTTGGCTGGAAAAGTTTTTTAAGATCATCGAGCCCAACCATCAATCCAGCCCTGCTAAGTCCACCTCTAGACCATGTCCCCAGAAATCTACTCATCTTTTAAACACCTCAAGGTTGGTGGCTCAAGTACTTCTCTGGGCAACCTATTCCAATACTTGGCAACCCTTTCAGTAACTAAATTCTTCCTAATACAAAGCCTAAATCTCCTCTGGGGCATCTTGAGGTCATTTCCCCTTGTCCTGTCACTAGCTACCAAGGAGAAGAGACCCCAACATGCTACAACCTCCTTTTAGCTAGTTGTAAAGAGTGGTAAAGTCTTCCCTCAGGCTCCTTTTCTCCAGACTAATCAGCCCAGCTCCCTAAGCCACTCCTCATAAGGCTCTAAACCCTTCACCAGGTTTTTTGCCATTCTCTGGGCACACTCCAGCATCTCAATGTCCTCCTTGTAGTGAGGAACCCAAAGAAGGTAACAAAACCAGCACTTGCTGCTATGCCATTAGCAGGGAGAAAAAAAAAAATACAGTTTTGGGAGATCATGTGCCTGTCATTACATCCTGGAATTTCTGCAATATGCTGGCAAAGCAAAGTTTCTATTGGTATATCCTGCCTGCTGTCAATTTTTTTTCAATTCCAATTTTCAAGTCTTGAGCAATTTTGTATTTGCAATAATAAGTGGTACAGCTTAACTCTTCTCAAAAGAGAAAAACATATCTTAAAAAAAAAGCATCCAGTTGCTTGTTCGCTTTGTTTGAAAATCCTTGCTTTCTTCCTACAAGAAGTGTGTTCATCATAAGTGAGAATGTGTCTAGGCCAAGTTACAGCATTTGATTTCGAAGTATCATTCCAAAAGAGACAGCCACTTATATGTCTCCTGTAAACAAACAGGCAGAAAAACAAGATTATTATTTTTTTTTTAAGATCATCACAAAGGCGAAATGGCTTAGACATTGCAGTAATCCAGGGTGCTTTGTCTGTTCTCCCTGTGGAGAACTTTATAGCTTGTTTACTATGCTGAAATCTGTCTCTCACTTTACCAACTGCTTCCCAAGATGTTGACTTTGTCGAACCATGTCCCCTTCATTCTCCACTGTTCTGTTTCTTTTCCTGCCAGGATTCCAGAGTTGTTTACATGTTTGCAGTATGTTTCCTTTATGATTTTTTTTTTTTCAGCAGTTTTCTAGTTCCATTTGCTAGGCGAACTGGTCATTACCAAAGGTGGCAGGCTATACAGAACTTTTGCCTTACCTCCATAAACATGGAGACAGTAACTACACCCAGATCTTGGCTCAGTGGAGAGTGGTGGTGCAGATATCCAAGTGGCCTCTTTGTTTTAGTGTTTAAATATTTGAAGCCAAATAGACAACTTGGAGTTGGTGAATAAACAGCAACAGTGAATATTGTGACCAGTGGAGTTACAAGCTAGACATATAAATATGCTCTATTTGAAAGCCACAAAATAACATATGTTAGGGTTATAAGCTAGCAACAAACCTCTGGTGAGGTCAGCAATGACTTTTGAAGTCTCCCAGTCATTGTTTTGTAATTGCTTGTGGTGAAGCTAACCTGTAATGTCTAGAGAAAGACTATTCTTATCTTAAAGGTATGACTAGTGAATGGGTACATTCGAAAACAGACTTTGAGTAGATTTGTTTTGTTTCTAAACCCATCTCCCCTTGAGTTTGTTAAAGCTGTAGAGAGAATGAAGCTTTGCTGGTTTTCAAAGGGACTTCAGATTATTTTATGAACTGAAGTATTATGTCCACCATGATGCTCAGGAAAATTGGCAAACTCCTCTTATATTAATTATTTTATGCCTAGATAGACTTCTTTAAATTCTTGTGAATATTAAACACTTAATCGATTTAATTTTAGAAATTATTGTTTGCACAATGATTCTAATGAATTTCACTTATTTATTTAAGAATACGTTTGGATTCAGGTCTCAGTGTTGTTGACTCACTTGCAAATCTGGTGTGCAGCAGTGACTAATGTACTAGTTGCTGCTTTCTGGAAATGCAGACAAGCTTCAGTGTGATGAGCATTGTACTGTAGATTAAGGGATGAAGGCTGATAATGACTACAGAAGCTATAGCTAACATGCTTTAAAAAATACAAAATACTTGTGGTTGACTGTGATCAATAGATATCTTGCCCCTTGTGAATATAGTCAGGAAAGGCTTATTTCAGGGGATGAGGATTTGAAAAGTGTGTGACTTCACTGCTAACAGCAGAACAAATTACAGTTCAAGGCACTATTTGAAATAAAATGTGTACAAATATAAAGTGCAGACCTGTTAGCCAGATAGATAAGAGGTTTTGTTTGTAAAGTCCATTTTTGAGAGCAAAGGTAATCTATAAAATAACAAATGTGCTTGTTTCTACAGGAAATTTGGATTCTCTAGTGCATTTCCATGCCCCCCAATATTCTAACAAACTTGCTAACATGACAGAATAGTTGAGAAGTATGAAATTATCCTAACCAAAACCAGATGAAAAGCTCTGAATTCAGTTACAGGCAATTGCAATCCAGCACCTGTCCCATTGATAGCAGGGCCAAGCCACATGGCAGCTGCCGGCCCAACTCTGGCTTCTTTTCTCTGGCCTGACAATGTAGATTCTCCTTTACAGCTGCTTCCCTGAGAGCTTTCCTCTGGCATGAATCCAGAATGAAGTGCAAATGTCTACCTTTGGATTTGCAGTGAGATGCCTCAAGTCTTCTGACCCTGGAATACAAAAATGCTGTTGTGACTTAAGCACAGTGAGCATGGTGACGGCTTCAGCTTACCATCATTTTCTCTGTATGTCTGGGCTTAGCAGTGAATTGCTGTCACTTCCTCTCCATACTTTAGACTTCTTAACTACACTATGGCCAGAAGAATAGTAAAGTTACATTTGTGGTACACTCCTTTCCGAGTGTAGTGTGTGAGGGGATGATGGGGGGACAGGATTCCTGTAACCTGACCCTGTGCACAGAAGCAGAACTGGCTGAAGTCTTCGGCAGTTCATGATGTTTTATCATGGACAGAATCATAGTGTGGTGTAAGTGCATGCCAAGACAGATGTAAGTGGTATTCAGCCATTAGCAAGAGTCCTAAAGAACAGTGGTGCCAACTCTACCTCTTCTGAATTCTTCCTTCTTCTGAATTCTACTGATTTAAATGCTGCTCAGCCTAAGTGATAGTGTGGTTTTTATTTTCCTTCTGAAACACTAAATCAAAGCAAACCCAAACCACTTTTTTCAGCAGAAATACTGTAAGACAGAAAGCAGAAAACTTTTGAATTTCCCCAGGTAAACCTGGGAAAAAAAAAAATCTATCTACTTTTGGGCGTAATAGAATTAAGATATTTTGCTGTAGTTGGTCCAGTCAGAAAGTATCATATCTGTTTACTTTGTGGTTGCATCTGCTTAGCTTCCATGGTCCATGTAGGAGGCTGGGTTTTTTTGGCATCTTGTTTTGCTGTTCTTTCCTAAAGTCCTTTCCTTAGCTGGATTATAATTCCTGTGATATAGCATGAAGAACTTCTGCCAGCTGTGACTTTCTAGGAATCCCATGATTGCTATACGTGGTGGGTGGGAGGTGGTGATGGACTGGACAGTGTCTTGTCAGCAGAATTAAAAACTGAGGCTCTGACATTGCAGTTCGCAGAGAGCATTTAGGTGGGTATGGCTCACCATCAACATAGACTTCCAAAACATAAATATGCAGAAGCATTTAATTTGTTTGGGGAGTTTGGGAGTGTGGTATTTTCATTCTGTAGGCTGTTTTATATTTTGGGGGTTTTGTCCCATTTTGGGGAGTCCCTAAAATGAAAAAATAATTTTTTAGTCTGCTATATACTAGAAATCCTAGTTAGCATGTAAAAATCTGAGTTCACTACCTTGGGCCACAAGATTGATTTTAATTAGAATTCCATTTATTAAATATTTTTCCTTAGGTGTATCTTTCCATTTAGAGATATTGCAAGGAATGGAGGAAAGAATTCTCAAAGCTCTGATTAGCAGGTAATGTCAAATCATAATTCTGGCATGGCTTACTAAAACTTCAGAGTCAGAGGTCTATTTGGATTTTCCCTATTAATTTTTCCCATTTATTTCCTGATGGTAAAACTTGACATATATAGTTGCAGCTGGGGAGCAATGATGTACCAAATATTGTTTAGATTTTTTTGTGATCCTTTACAGTTATGTGACTAAACAGCATGACTACTGCTGCCTTTGTACTTCCATAGGATTTCCAGAGGACTATTCGGGTTGCAGCTTATTTATCTTCGACACCAGACATTTCAAGTGTTACCTGCAAGCTTTACAAAAGCCTCGATGCCAGTCCTGGACTGTGTGAGAAATAACCTGGCTGTATTTTGGATAACCAAAATGGCTCTTGCTGTGTTTACTTGCAGAAATGCATGAGCAATGTGCTGGAGCTAGTTGGGCTGGCTGCTTTGCAGAGCAGACACTGGTCTGAAATGGTAAATCTATCCTGCAGTGTGCTGTGATGTGTGGACTTAACAGTTCAGGTCGGTTACTGGCTTTCAGGGGTCTTCATCCATTATGCAGTATAGATGCACTCACAGAGATCAGAGAAGGAAACTGATTTCATTTTCCTGCCTCAGTTTTTTTGTTGTTATTGTTTGGTGTTTTAGGGTTTGTATCAGTCTCTGGAACAGTGTGGTTTTGACAAGGTTTCTTGAAATTTCAGTGTCGTCCCCTGAACTGTGAATCTAAAACTGCTAGCATGTTTTCCAGTTAGATGTTCCTTTTCCTTTTCTCAGTACATTTGATGAGGCTGATAAGCCTTTGAAGATTGCCAGCAGACATATATGGTTAGTGTAGTCTGACAACCTGGTCTGCACTGGATGGTAACTGGCTTTTTCCCTGTAAGCATTCCAACTCAACTCACCAGCATCAACAGCTAACAGTCTTTCTTTGTTAGCCTTGCCTCAGATGCAAGAGTCTTGCTAGTCATCTCCGGGGGGGGTTTATCTCAATATGGAAGCAAAAAATGCATTCGAAATGGAAAAAGAATTTTCCAAAGCAGTTGGTAGTCTAACACAAGGGAGGGGAGAGAGAGAGACACACACACAATCGCTGTGAACAGCCGTAAGGCTTAGACATACAGACCGACATAGACAGATTTACCACGTTGGCACTAATACTTTCAATCCTTTTACAAAAAGAAAATATTGCCAAGATGCTAATATATACACATGGTAGCAATATGTTCATGAGGAAGTGTAGTTAAGTTAATTACTGGAGCTGGGCTGTATGGACTGTGTGTTATACAGATGGACTGAGCAATACACAGACACTTTTTAAGTATGCAGATTCCTACTGAAGTGGCACAGCTTAATGACTCACTTGGATTAAAGCTGCTACAATCTATTGTCCCAATAATCCAGGATTTAAGCATGCTGTAATTGTATGTATCATGCATGAAGGAGCCATTTGTAGCTGTGGAAAGTTTAACATGCTCCTAGCTTTTTGGTTATCTTTTTTCTTTATGCCCAAGAGCCAAAGTTTGAGTCTCAGCTGTGCTTGTTGCACACAAAGACTGATTCCTTTCCTTACTCTCACTGTTGTGAACTAGAAGTAACTCTGCTGAAGTACATGAAAGAGGAGCCAGCTTGGGACTCTTCAGCAATAAGATACCGCTTGTCAGCAGGGTCTGCTTAGTGTCTTGCACTGCAGGTTGCCGCATGTGAGCCTTGCTTGTTTTTATTCTCTGTCAAAGAATGATTTGGGATAATAGGCAGACCCCATCTGTTCCCATTTTAGGATGCTTTGCTTTCTTTTCAGAGTCTGCCCATAAATAAACACACAGAGAAAAATACTGGGGTGTGAAGCGCACACTATGAGGTTAGCACAGAAGAACCCTGTTTGTGTCTGCTAGCACTGACGTGCTCAGCTGTTGCAGCATATATTGTACCTGACATCCAACATCACCTATGCAACTCCTTCAGGCCTAATTTCAAGTCTTACTGGAAAGGGCTGGGTGAACGGAAAATTAACCTCAAGGAACTAGTCCCTTCCTCTCAGGTAAAGTCATCTCCATAACTGCATTATTCTGCTGTGCAAGGTTCATACTGAGTGTCTGTGTGGGTCATGCACAGATTATGGAGGTGATGTGTGGGGCAAGAGGGGGTGTTAGGTGTCTCGTGGCACACACGTGGCTGGGAGAGTATAATTGCTTTCACAGTACTTGAGGGAAGGTAAAGCTTCATTGTTTTAGCCTTGATCTTTTTAGCCTAGAGAAGAGGAGACTGAGGGGAGACCTTATTGCTCTCTACAACTACCTGAAAGGAGGTTGTAGAGAGGAGGGAGCTGGCCTCTTCTCCCAAGGGGCAGGGGACAGGACAAGGGGGAATGGCCTCAAGCTCCACCAGGGGAGGTTCAGGCTAGACATCAGAAAAAACAAATTCACAGAAAGGTTAATTGGGCACTGGAACAGGCTGCCCAGGGAGGTGGTTAAGTTACCATCCCTGGAGGTGTTTAAAAGATGGGTGGATGGGGTACTCAGGAGCATGGTTTAGTGATTGATAGGAATGGTTGGACTTGATGATCCTGGAGGTCTTTTCTGACCTAATGAATCTGTGATCCTCATTTTAGCTGGGAGGGGGAAGAGACTTTCTGGGGTAAGGGGATAGCCTTCTATAGTGCAGCTGTCATTGAAGAGGGTTTTATCAAGGCATTCCGAGGAGGACATATTTGCAGCTGCCTGCATGCCTTTAGCATTTCCTTTACTCTACTGTGAATTCTGACCTGTGGCATTTTATGGTTTTCTTTATCCTGAGGTACAGCTGATTATTGCAAAGGAGCTGCCTGACACCTTTTCTGTCACAGCCAGACTTCTCTGAACAGATTAGCATTCCCTGTAAGCACCATGGAATGGGAGGGTGTGAACCCAGCCCGGTGTGAGTGATTGAACATTGGTATTACCTGATTCTTATAGTATTAAGGTAATTAAGAAACATGAGACTTCACAAAAATAGACAGCTTGTTGTACTGAGAGTATCAAAGGCATTTCTTCTCCCATGTCAATTTGAACAGTGCTCTTGGCTACTACATTACAGTAATCAGCTTAGCTAAATTTGTTTTGCATGTCTGATGTTAATAAATGATGGGTTGTTACTCTTTTAGGTTGAAATCCGCTGCATCTGCATAAAACAGGGAAGTTAGCAGTGAGACTTCAGAAGCTACAAGGCCGAGTGGAGGGCAAGGAGTCGAAATCCACACTTACAACAAGTGTGGGGCTGCAGAAGAGCAGTCCCAGTGTGTGTGACTTCGAGCTAGTGCAGCACCTGCATGTCTGTTGCATCCAGGCATGAAGAGCTTAGCATCTGCACAAATGTGGATTACAGCCCCACTAAACCTTTGAAATAGTTTCTGGTTATGGTAAACATTGGAGGTGTAATGGTGCTATGTTATGGTGCCTATGTGAGCAGGCGATTCTTTCTTCTCTCCTTTCCCTCTGTACCAGGGTGGGTCTCACAGTATGTGGGGCTCCTACTGCCATCGCTTACAGGCAGTTTTCAGACGTGGTCAAATGAAGAAATGATGGAAAAGTGAAGTCTCTGGTTAAACCCAGACTTGAGCTAGATTGAGGCAACTCACACAAGATGGAATTTTAGACAGTTTTTTTTCAGATCCTTTTCTATAATCTGCCCCTGCAAATATGCCATTTCTAATGGGTTCCATATGCCTCTAATTCTTCCTGGTATTTCCTTCTTTAAGGATTGCTCGCTTCAGCAAGAAGTCTGCCACTCTGCTGCTTGTTGTTTTGTTTGTTGTTGTTTTTTTTTTATAAATACCCAAACAAAAACTGGAAGAAGGCATAGGATTAGATGCCACTTTTATCATTCTTCATAGCCAACGTCAACCTATGTTCTGATGCTCCTGGTGGCAAGACAGAGTCTGTTTAAAACATGTATGCTAATTTAAGCAAGGGAGGTTGATGCATTTTGGAAGCCAGAAGTAGCAGCCAGAAGATTAAAGACTCTATGAGAAGCTCAAGGTGTCCACTTGCTAGTACTACTGTACTGCGTACCATTTTCCTCATCCATAACTAAATTTTGGGTTTCTTTTTTACGCTGAGTCTCTAAACTGCTGTCATGCTGAATTATTTCACCCTGGTTCCAGAGAATGGTCACAGGCTACTTTTTGTGGTCTGTGAATATGGAGGGGGTTTGAAAGCTCATTGCTACTTTACTGCCCACACATTTCCTCATCTATTTGCTATTTTGCTGCTGTCTCCTCCCTACATTAATCCTCCATTAACATCATAAGACACTGCTGAAGGATGCCAAGGTCACTCCTGTGCCAGCAAGCTTTGCATTCACATCTTAGTGCTGAGTAGGCCAGTTTTGGTTTTCCTCAAGAGGAGATTACCAGGTAAAGTATAACTGCTGAATCCCTGCAATTTTCCTGTGAAATAAGGGAATTCTGAAAAGCCAAACACTCTGGCCAAGACTGAAGTACTCTGCTTTCTGTACCATTTCCAGTGTCTAACCAAAGAAGGTTTCCTATTTAATAATCTGCTAAATTCCAAATTAGTGCAATTAGTGTTTGAGCTAGCTTGGTAAAATTGAAGAAGCAGGGAGCTGAACTGCCTCTGGCAATGTCTTCCCATCTCGCATAACCTGTCCTCCTCACTTGTCTCATCTAATACCATTTAAAAGAAACACCACTACTTAAGGCACGTACATAGGCTTATGATGAGAAAATCAGTTAATATGTTGACATACGAATTACTATTTTTAACTTGTATTAGACTAGCTGCTACAGCTTGTAAAGTGCCACACTAGGGATTTTACAAACAAATTGTAAAAGGGAGTTCCTGCCAACATACAGTTTATGATCCAGACAAACAAGATAGACCAAATGCAAGCGGAGGCAAGTGTCACCTTTAATTTGATTCTGTGGAAACTAAAGCTCTGAGAAAGAGTTTCTTCAAGGTCATAGTGAGAGATAGAGGGATTGATTCCCCACTTCCTGAGTCCTGAAACAATACCTTACTCATTAGGCAAGCATTTCTCCTCAAAGACTATAGAAGTTTCTCCAATTAAATTCCCTGCAGAAAGTAGAATTTTGAATTAGGAGCTAGCTTTTTTTTAAGTGACTCGCATATCCAGAGCAAGACCACCCATTAAAGGAGCCATTAAAAAATCAAGTTAGTCTCCTGAGGAGGATAGTTTTTAATTAAGATAGAGCAATCTTGATTGGATTCAGTGGGCCCAGTTCTTTATTGTATTTGCGGAGTGTGTATTCTAAAATAACCATGCTGTACAACTTATTGGTGTCTAGAACTGGGTAGGCTTGTTCTCTGTGAAAATTTAGTGTCTAGCAGCTGGGACATTAACGAGACATGGAAGGCTTTTTAAAAGAAAGAATGTTCTCCCCTGCAAACCCAAGGATCTTAGCATGAGATGTGGTTTGATTTGGCTAAAATCTGGCAAGGGGGAATCTAATATTCTATGAACTACTTGTGAAAGTACTGTACCTAAAGCATTTAGAACACAAGCCTATCATAGTTCTTTGACTTGATTTGTGTTCAAGGGGAACAGTAAGAGAACTTAATTGTATATTTTGTCACATTAACAGCAGTTGTCTTCTCCAGACCAGAGAACTATCCAGCTCTTGTGAATTTGATGGGAGGAGAACACTTCTTGAAAAAGGTCCCCAGAGATTATTAATGATAAATTGAATCTAATAGCTATTTAATGTCAACAAGGACATGTCAATATCAACAAGTGACAAATTAGTACTGGAATATAATGTGTTAAATTCTGCATTGCCATCACTGACTAATGAGGACTGACCTTTGCAGCAATATATACAGTCAGTTTATTAAAGCAGGGACAGAGCAATCTGCAGGCCTTTGGTCAATCCAGGTTGCTCAGGGCTGAGGAATTTCCATTTAACATATCTTTTCAGGTGATAAAGACTGATTCAATAGAGATCAGCTAATAAAGAAAGTGCTGGAAGCTACTATTAAATTCTAGCTTCTGTCAGCTTAACAGCAAAAACTTTTAATGAGGAAACCATTAAAGCTGACCTAATGAATCAGAAATGATTTTCCTTGCTGGCTAATTACAGAGTGCCTAGAATATCTTTCAACATATGTAATTTAGAAAATATGGATCTATTGAGTCCCTGTGCTCTCAAAGAAGACCTGTTGCATAGCAGAAAACTGGAAAATGCTCTCCTGGGGGGATGCAGGTTTGGCCTGAATTCACTGAGGAATCTCCATGGTCAGGTAGGCTGGGTGCAGAGGACATGCAAATGGATGAAATCAGTGCTTGATATGTATAAATATTGCCTTGTGTAAAGTGCTGTGGTTGTGGAGGATCACAGTAGGACACATGATGGACAAGAATGATTGCTGCATGCATCTGGTCTGGGACAAAGAATTATGATAACATCCTGGCAAGTAAAGTAGAAAGTATATCAAGGTATCCTGTTTACAATTACAATGTGAGGTGAGGCATCAAGGGACGTCACTGAAGATGATGTTTGCTTCTATTAGCAGTATATTCTGGCAGGAACATTTTCTTTTATGGTATAGGAAAAAGTCATTGATATTACAGTAATATCCAGAAATCAGAATCTTGATCAGATTGGACACTTAAGAACCCAGCTAAGAAATACTTTCCACTAGTGTTGTCACTTCTCAATTTCCTTTCCATAAAATCTTAATTTACAAATAGGCAAGACAGATAAAAGAAGGGAACTATTCCTGTTTGGCATACATGAAGCATAGAGAAATGAAATAATTTATCAAAAGTTTGATAAATTTATATTGGAGCTAGGAACTGAACCCAGATATTAGTTTTAATTTGGAAATTGAACTGCAGCTGTGTGTGAGGTAGTTTATGATTATTGTAATCTAGTTCCATTTCTATATGAAACTTCCTGCATTGCTAAGTAGTCTGGGTTTTCCCATTCAATCCCTAGTCTACAGAGCTCTGACATAAATAAAACATATTTCCAGGATATCCAGGATCTTAAAGAACCCTGATAGTCAAATGTAAGGCGTTTGGGTTACTTTAATGTGGTATGTCAAAATGTGGTTCACAGTTAAATTCAGAAACCAGTTTATGGAAGTTGGCAGTTTAAGAGAAAACCCAGATGTGCAACATACTATAAATAAATACAATCCCCCCATCTGTAACTCGCACAACTGTGAACTTGTTCCCTCTGTGATTAAGAAACAAAACCTTAAGTTAAAAAGTGAAAGGAGCACAAGCTGTGGATGCAAACCAAGCAAGATGAGGTGGAAAGGGCACTACAATTTTTAAGTGGGGCAAAATACAAGCAACAGTGTGGAAGAAAAGCCTCCTGTTATCAATGCAGTGCTATACTCAGATCTGAAGATTTTAAACCTTTAATTTAAGAGAATAAAATATAAAATAACTTCTTGCTTAATTTCTAGTAGATTTCTGTAGTTTTAAAGCATAATTTTTGCTTGTAGGAGGTAGGAATTATCCTCAATTAAAGTAATATGTTTGCTCCTTTTTTTTTTTTGCAGAATAAGAGAGACACATCCGAGAATTTCCTTTCAAATTTCTTCAAAGTTAATATCAAGCCACCTAAACTGAGCAAAACTGTTGTATATTCCAGTAAGCTCCTGAAGTTGGAGTTAAGTCTTATGATGTATGAATTCTGTAGAGCAACCACGTCTTCTGTCAGAGTGACTGATATTTTACCATGCACAGGTTCCATTACTCTGTTGGTGCTGGAGTTGTACTGGGGATAAGGAGGTTCTGTGGCATGTACCCCACAGGAGTTCATCATATCCACAGGTGTCCCAAGGAGTCTGTCTTGCAGGGGAAGTGACGGCTGGAGGTGGAGAGCTGAGAATGGGGCTCATTGCAAAAATTAGACTTGTGGTGTGTCTGGTTTCTGCCATGGGCAGTGCTGTGAGTGGAAGGAAATTTTGTACAGGTCTAATGTCAAATGGTTGTACTGTAGGCTGGTGTGGTCATACAGTATGTCAGCTGGAGGTTGTTCATACCTCGTGCTGGCTGTAGCACAGTCGATCTTGTATCATTATTGATTTTGCCATTGACATAAGTGCAAGCTTCCAGTCCTCTGCTCCATTATGACAGCTGTTGACTGTGCTAGCTTCGTTAGGGGCCAGCCAGTTTCCAGGCAGTGAGTATTTGTCCATCTTTAGCCAGGTCTTGGTGTCTTTGCAGGACTAGCGTTTATAAGCCAGATACTCCTGTGCATGCCCAGCTTGCAAACACTTGGACTTATTGCTGTATATGTTAACTGCAGCTAGGGAGCCTCGGTAAGGCAGCATCTTTTTAAAAGATGTGCTTAATGCTGGCAGCACTGCAGCTTTTCTCCTGCTCCAGCAGATGCTTAGATCCTAGAATCTCCCACTGACGTTACTTGTTGACATCTGTGGCTACCAGACTAGGGGAACAGGCTGTGCTGGGCATGCACAAAATATGGCCCTAGCTGTGGGAGGGGTGGGAAGCAGAGCCTGCTATGCTTGTCTCATCCTGTACACGAGACTTGAGAGGCTAGGCTCTATGCCAGCCTTCTGGAGACCCCCTTGGCAAGTACAGTCAAAAGGAGACGTGAGGGAGGGGCGAAGTTCTCCATCTTTATGTTAGGGTAGGGGCCAAAACCAAGTGTCTAAGACGGCCGTCCTGTGTTGTTTAATCAAGAGACTTGCCATTACAGAGGTAAAAATCCATCTGTACTTAATTTCTTAATGTTTTCTTCATGCTTGCCAATGCCACATATCCAGCACAAATAAATTTCCTTTATTTTCCTCTTTTAAGAATTTGAATGATTCAAACATGGGACACGCTTCCTTTGTTCTGTGCATTTTGAGCCTTGAGGACTACGTGCGTTCTGAGCTTCTTTGTCAGGAATTTTCATTCCTAATTGCATCATTCTCTATTATTAACTCTAAATGTCACAAGGATTCACAACAGTATCTCAGATTTTTTTCATGTGGGGTTCAACTTAAGGCAAGTCTGTGGTGTGCTATTTTAGAAGTAACTTCTGTCTAGTCTTTCTGTGCTATTTGAATTTCAAGTGAATACATATCTGCACATAGAACTATTAAGAAGATTTATGCTTTTGTGTATTTCTTGTGTATTTAACATCCCAGAATTTTGCACTAGGCCTTCTGGTACTGTTTATTTACTTGGGGTTGGTTTTAGGCTATAGGCATTAATAATTTTATGACTAAGTGTTCCTAACAGATGGCTTTATGGGCTGTAACAGCCACCAAAGGGCAGTGCCAGGGAGCAAAATGAAACCATATATAATACAAACAGTTGTGTGTACGCTTGCTGTAGGTCGCAGAAATACGTCATTTATTGAATATCTTTCTGTAAAGGAGGGTTAGAAACACCAGCTAAGAATGGAGCCAAAGGGACTCCCTCCCTCTGGATAATGTTATTGCTATATCATTGTGACTTGGAGAAGTGTGTAATTGGTACCAGTCGAAGGGGCCCTCCTTGCTTTTTGAGTGTCTTTGAGTAAAGGCCTCTAGATTTGTGGCTTGTTATAAATTAGCATGTGTGTTTGTGGACAGTATGTGGTTTGTTACCCCAGGAAATAGAGTAGCTTATTGACTTTCAAGGGACTGTGCAAAGAGAATGGAGCTTGTGTGATAGAAAGTGGTCTGATCTATTTTTTGTGGAAGTCAATGGAGACATTAGTACTAAACTGTTCTTCTGTGCCCCTGTAAATCTGCAGGCACTACACTATGGTACCTGGTAGGCAGTTTTTTTCTTGTATATGTTCTGTGTTAACGGACTTCCAGATCCAGGGGAAAAATCCAAGTCTGAGGGCCAGTGAAATCTGTGTCAGACAGATTTGGTAACCTCTTTTGATAATTATTTTAAAAGAAAGCTTGTGCATATTGACATGAAAGAAGTTCGTGTATATCGGCATGAAAGAAGCACATTATAGGCTTGTAATCTAGAAACCCTCTTGGGCATATGCCCAACTCTTCTGGTGGAACTCAAAGGTCTTGTGACTCATTGGCAGTCTCTGATACTCCAAATCAGGGACTTGTCATTTATCCCACAGAAGTAGTGCCAAGGCTTACCTTATCTTGACGAGAGTGGATTACATTCAGTCGCGTCTCAATAACTTGCAGAAATTACAGCTATCTCCTGCATAAATGGAGATGTAACAACTTGTAGCATGATTAGGGGATTTCAGATGGTTGCCCACCCTTTTAATGACTGCAGAGACCACAGCAGTCAGGAAAAAAGAACTGCTTGGTCGCCTGGATAACTTCACTGTCTCAGTATGAATTTATTATCTGTTTGTGCTTTTCAAAATACCACAGGCAAAGAGAGGGAAAGGGAAGAAATAGAGTGCCGTGTGGTATCTTGAGGTTTAACTTTGCTGAGCTTGTCTTTAAGCGATGCAATGAAGATGACTTGTAGAAAAGATGCTGTGCAGCATGATTAAGGAAAAAAAAAAAAAGATCCATTATGCTAACCTTTAGGAAAAAGAATTCTTGTGCTAAAACCACTGGTAATCTTAATAGATTTTAAATTGTACAGCCTTTGAAAAATGTATAGTTCTTGTTTAATCACTTGTGAACACATTGGGTCAAAGGAGGATCAAGTCACTGACTGGTTCTTATTGACTGAAACACCTGTGTAAATTCAGTGCAAGGATGCACTCTCTTCTTTCGTATATATGACTTGATGAGAGTGACAGAGAAGTCTGATGGTGTACTTCAAATTGCAATGCATTTGAGATAACTTGAGTTCTGCCTATGCATGTATGAATTCCAATGCTGTCTCTGAAACTTTAAGTGATGACTATATCAGAAGACTGGAAGCTAATTTCTATGCAGATGTCAGTATAAGCCAAATCATAGCCCTACAGTAGAATTTGAAAGACTGGTGCACTTTACATTGTGTGCTTTTGAACTTGTTCAGGAAAAGAAGAATTATTAGCAGTTTAATTTCATCTATAATGAAACAAATAATAAATGAATGCAACAAATCCTCAAAATAATTGTCTAGAAGTCACCAATACAGCAGCTGTATAGAGAAATTGGTGATCACAGGTAGATGCATGTAAACTTGCAATGTGTGGAGTTATTCTGAGGTGATGTAGATCTGGAGGTGGGAGTGTCATTGATCACATGAACTGGCAAGGGAAGGTGGTTATTGGCAATGCTATGGAGCAGTTTCTTCTAAAAACCATTCTGTGATTGTCTTGGTAAACGTAACATGATTTTTGTGCAAAGAGGGATACTGCATAATCTGCTACCAGGTGATTCGCTGCATGAAGCATGCAACCCTATGTCCTTCCCTTAATGTTGAATGAGCTGGCAAAAGGGCAGCAGACTCAGGCTTGCATTTTGTTGTTGCTGTAAGCTCTTACTAAGTCCTTCTACATGGTTCCCTCCAGTACGTTGGTGTGTGCTAAAGGTGCCAGCTATTTGATGAGAGGTTTCATCTTGCCATGAAAGCAAGCCATGGAAGTTTTAAGCTTTTAGTTGTTTCATTAGAAGTTTTTGATGTCCTTCAGGGAAAACATCCAGCATTTATAAAATAGCTACTTGCTAATTTATGCGTGTTAATTTCTAGTTGAATGGTACTTGCTTTTGAGTCCTCTCTGTTTTTTCTTTTGATAGCAAGTGATAAGAGAATTGCCATATAAAGAACATTAGCAATCCTGATGTGTCAGCTATGGTAGATGTTTCTATAAAATAAGGCTGTGATCACTTGAGATAAAAGCTAATATGATTGCTTTCTCTGAGGATCATTTCAATGTTATGTACTAGTTTCTGCAGGTTCTGGTGGACTTTTCTAAGGTATCTGTATATGTATTTTATTTAGCCTCCTTTCTATACTGTCCCTCTTTACTGTCTCTAATCTGTGTCTAGCAGAGGCCTTTCCCAGCAGCTGTTAGTGGTAGGTAACTTGCTGTGGATATTGGATATAAGATCCTGTTTGCCTCCTCCCAAGTCTGGATGCCCAGAAGCCACTTTTATCTTTTTTTCAGCCCGCTGCTGTGTGGTTCTTTTGAATAACCTTACGTCTAAATTAAAAAGAGTGAGGGAGGGACAGGGGATGCTTACAAGAAGGAAACGTTTTGCTGACACTTGCAGGGTAGATGTAAACATCAATAGTAGTTCTATGTGTGCACCTTCATAGTACAAACAGCTCAACTTGCAGTATGACAGTTAGCATGAATATAAAATATTCATACCCTGTTCAAGTATGCAATGATGAGCTCAAAGAACATCACTCTTTCATAAGCTTGTCAGCGTATTATTCATGCTCTGAACAGTTGATATCTTTAGACAATATTTTTAATGTGCACATTATACTCAGAAATACATCTTATTTACTGTTAATTTTTGTGAGACTTGTGTGAAAAATGATGCTCATGTTATATACCATGCATGAGAATTAGAGAGTCCACCCCTCTCTTTTGGGATACTTGTGTCTCAATTTAGATTAGGGTTTTTTAAAGCTTATTACTGCCAGGGTGTTCTTGAATGACTTCCGTCACTCAGATCTTAGTGAGACAGCATTTTTGTAATGTATATTTCTAATATTTTTTATTGCTCTTGTTACCATTTTCACAAAATTACCTGGGATTTTTCATCTTTAAAGCAGACTATAACCTGAGCTATGGTAAGTCTGCACAGTTCCAGTTACTCACTATTCCTATACCTACTTCCTTTTGGAAACTGGGGGCAAGTAAACCAATTTTTATCCAGTTTAACTGTGGAATTGAGGTGTATGAAATAATTCCATTAATGTGAATGTGTATTCCCCAATTCTCTTGTAAGTGTTTGATCCTGTTGTATAACTTCAACAAAATGCATCAGGATAATAGGAAGCTACAAAATATTGAATTCTTACAAAAATCAAGTAAATTTTTAACCTCCAAAGTAATAATTTCAGCCTGCCACCAAGAGATGCTAAAAAATTTGCTCTGTACAGTCTGCTGTACTGACTGCTGGTATCCAGCTGACCACTTGGGAGGCACATAATGCTTAGGCTCCTGGTCGGGAAGTATATGTGTAGTTTTCAGCAGACTGCAGCTCAAACTATCTCTGGCCCAAGGGGGTAGTTAAATAAAAATAAGCTTCTGGTGGTAAAATGGAAGTGATGGGATCTCAGACTGTTACCTTAGTTAAATTAATTCCAAAAAAATCAGTCAGCCATGAGGAACAAATGAATTGAAAATAAAGCATCATTTATTTCAGTGCTCATGGGACTGTTATTACAGCACTTTTTGCCTTTTCCACATCCTGGCTTTATCTTGCAATGACTTCTTACATCGTGGACAGGAATGAATGTAATCCTAAAAATCCCAATCCAGGTCAAATCAAATGCAGACCCCACATTGATTTCTAAAATGCATCTATTCCATCACTTGTCTTCCGGTATGTTTGCACAAGGCTTCACTCAATGGTGCTCTGATTTTTGACTCAGGCTTGTGCATACATGATTAATGCACCTTATTTTTCACAGCTTTTCATATGGAAAAGAATTTCAAAGAGGCGGATTTAAAGTTAGTTGCCTCTGTCTAAATAGACATCATTACAAAGGATAGCTTTGCTTTCAAAGGTGGTAAGTACCTCCATGTTCTAATGGTGTCAGAACTGTAGAAACATAACACTTCTTAGAGGCTGAAATATGGATTTTTTTGATAAGCTGAGGTTGCTGTAAGATGGGAGTCAAATTTTATCCATTCTTTTTTCTCCAAATAATTGCTGTTTTCATTCCCAGTTTATTTTGCATAATAACCAGACAGAAATCAATGTCTAAATTTCACTGTTTTCCAAAATGCATTTTAATGTATATTAATTTTTGAATAATCTTTAATTCAATGTTAAATCCTCTTTGCAGTTTGGTTCCATCAATAAGCAATATTTATTAGTGATCTTTCGCGTGCGAATGGGAATAGGACATTACTGTGGTAAAGGAATTGTAATGTACAACTGTGAAATTTAAACTACTCTCTTGCAATACTACAGATCAGAATTCTGTGTAATAATTCTGTAAAAATAATATTTAGTGCAAAAGGCAAATTGATTTCTTTGTTTTGACTGTTAGATGGAAACACTGTGAAAAACTGAATGCCAAAGCAACCTTATGCCCTCAAAAAAGCCTTGATGTGTCAAACAGCTCTGAAACTTGGTTAGTCATCTGCTAGTTACATTTCACACTTCACACCTGGATTCCTTAATATTAGAGAACTACAAAGTCTAGTCTGGTAGATCTCTGGGTAATGAGAAATACTAATATATGTTTATGGAATGAAAGTTCATAACTTCTGATTTGCAGAGGACACTAAGTGGAGGTAGAGGATTATTCCATCAAGAGAAATTTAGGAGCCAAATAAACAAAAAAAGAATAAGGAAAGGCAGAAAGCATCTATGCAATGAGAAGACTAGAGATAGACGTTTTAGAGATGGCCCAAGGATTAAATGTATACTTGACATCCTTATTTCAGGAAGGATAACAGTACTGACCATGGGCCCCAAAGGTAAGTGGTTGAGAAAGTGGAAATGATATCTGCATTGAAGGCAGTTGCAGGGTTTAGTATGCTCAAGTCTGAGGACCCAGGTAATCTCCATCTCAGCCTTTGGGAGAGATAGCTTTATAAGTTGGAAGTTTTGGCAGCAAAGATTTCTACTGAAGTAATCTAAGAGTGAGAATATGAATACCAAATCCGATACATATACTGAAAATAATGTGACAAATCATACTATACTAAAAATTGAAGGGAGCAAGATTTGAATAACTTGAATGTAAACAGGAAATGACATTGAATGTACCATTGGTTTATCAGTCTGGGACAGCTGCCAGGAAGGCCACTAGGTTGTTCAAGGGGGATGAAGCGTTTGTTTTACTGAAGGAACGTTGCTTAGCCTACAGAAGGAATCTCAGTTAGTAGATCTTTGCTATCTATGGTAATATCAGGACACGGCATCTGGAAGAATGAGGAACATTTTAGAGTGGAAAAGAGGTCTTTTAACAATCAAAATAGTATTGTTCTGGATTACTCTGCTGAACAGAGTAGAAAGGGGAAGGAAAAGTTTTTTATCCTTTTGAAATGGAGAATAATGGGGTTATGTCCACACCATAACCTATTTTCTGTTAGTGAAGTTGCAGTTTCCTGCTTGCAGCTAGGACGAGGCCAATGCTATGCTCCAGGACTCTTCCCTTGTGACAGCTGCTTTGTAATGCATTTATTCTGAACTGTGGGAGAACTTGTTGAGTCCTAGGAAGAGCCTGAGACCTGCTGAGCCCTGGTTGGACAAGTTTGATGGTAGTTATCTTCTTTTGGCAAGTCACAGTACTGTAAAATGTCTTCTTTCTGAAAAAAAGAAAAAAATCATTGCGATAACTCCTTGACTCTAGATTAACTCTTAAGTCAAACAGAAATGAAAAAGTCTTGCAAGCAAATAGGAAGGATCTTGGTCCTGGGTAGATGATTCTACATATTTTTTCCTTGTGGCAAGCAGTATTTTTAAAATAATAAAGCAGTGACAGTTCAGTTATTGTTTCTCATTGCATAAAGCTATACTTATAAATATTAACATTTTTGTGTTTATGTTTTCCTAACCTTTCCTTTTTAAAATGAATACATAATGTTAGGTGGTGTTAAGTTTATCTAAGCACTTTTTGTTCCATTAGTACAGTGTTACACATCATGGTGAATGATGCTTTGTAAGTTTATTCCCTTGCTGCCACTTTTATTGACTGGTTTTATGAGATTTTACTTTTTTTGTTTTGGTTTTGGTTTTGCCTTGTGCTTTAAGATCTGTCTGTTCCAAAGAATTTTTCAGTAGGTGCTTTTCCTTGTGACCCGGAAGGAAATTCAGCAAAAGTTGGTCAAACCACCTCAAATGAAATATATGATATGATATAACTGATAGGGACTGAATCACCCTTATTTACTCACCTGCTTTTGCCACTGAAAATGTTCAAACTACTGAAAGCTGCCTGCGATTAACCAGCAGGGAATTTCATGTAGGATGGGACCCCCACAGGTATAGAAGTGCTAACTCAATATACTCTATTTAGAATCACATTCTTTCTGCTAAAAATGTATATGTGGACTTGGAGATATGTCCTGAGAAAAGAAGTGTAGCACAGTAAAGCATCCTTGGATTCCCAGCTGTGCCATTTCAAAGTTTCTTATCAGTGGCTTTAAAGTATTTTTGGAGTAAAAGTTGACTTGAGTTGCAGCCATTTCCAGGTGCCTACTGTTCATCCAGACAGATTTGTAGCCATATGCCACTTAGCAAACTTCAAAATGGTTGTAAATCCAGTGGCAGAGCTTTGTCTTTTGAGGCAGATACTTGTATGCATTTTTGACAATATTTCCTTATTTATAGCACAATGCTTCCATTTGTTGCTGCAGAGTCCACTGATCAATTTGACTGAGGTCCAGTAATATCTATCAATGTATTCAACTGGAAGAATTTTCCCAGATATAATGCTGTTGAGGTGGTCACATGCTGCAGGTACTATCATGTTGGATAGCAGAAGGCACAAAATTAAAGGGAAAAGTAAAAAGGAAGGAAAAAAAAATCTATTTCCGTGAGTAACGTGAGATTCATACAGTATTTGAAGAGTTCTGGATGAAATAGTCAGATTTTGGACCACATCTGTGTAGACTACAATTTAAGTAGCTTGGACAATGCTACAAACTTCAGTATTAGCTTCATTTCATCTTTAAGACCATGCTCATGCTGCACTAGAGCTAAGTTGAGGAGTTGGTATGCAATACAGATCTCTGTCCAGGTCTGGTAGAATGTGTAAGAGATGTGACTCATGTTCTGCATCTAAGGTTGTTTATCAATAATTAAAATATGAGAGTATATTTGTTATTGCTGCTATATTTTATATGATTTACTCTAATTTACTTAAAAAGCAGGAAATCTTATTTTTCCTTGTAGTCTATGATATATCTCTACAAATTGGAACCTTGACATACAGTGAAAATTGTGGCATTCCCTCATTCAAAAGGGAACATTAAAAATATGATAAATCTGTGAGGCATTATTATAATTTTGATTTCTGGCTTATGTTACCTGTGAAAGCGGAAAGCAGAACAGAAAAATGAACGGGAAATCCTAAATGAGATAAAAATTTGATTTCAAGTGATTTCCTTTCTTATATATTCATGTACTAATTTCCCCATCTCCTCCTAGTTCTTTTGTCCTTGTGCGTCAGTGTGGTAGCACTGGTGTCCCCATGGTACTGCCCTTCCATTTCTGGTTATTGCTCCTGTGTTGTGCTGCTTCTCCTCCTGAAGAAGGTCCTTCCTACTTGCCTTGCAAGGGCTGAGTTAGGAATGGGGAAAGCAGGTTTTGTTATTTGCTGCCAGATTTGCTTTTATGGTTCCAAGTTTTTCTGCATCGGGTTATTAACCACAAATGCCAGCCTTTTGAGAGTTTCTTGTAATCTGTTTCACAGTGGTTTTTTTGCCTTGTGTCAGACTTGCTTCCCTTTCCCCTTCCTTGAGAGAGTTTATTGCATTCTGCTCTATTTCTGAGGCCTCTGGGAATCACACAATTAGTGTGCATATGGCATAGACTTGCCAGTGATGTTTTTGTTGTGTGGGGCTGCTGATGGAGGGGTTGCACCTCCTTGCTATATGGGAGTGATGCAGCCCTGCCTCCAACTTTGGGAATGTGCACACTGTAGGAGGTCAACACAGTCTTCTCCCAGTAAATCCACATGTGGATGCTTTGTGCCGTCAAATCTCCTCTGGTAGTAGCTCACTAGACGTGTTTGTTTTTTTTTACTGGCTCTTACACACCTCCTTACTTTGTGCTCGGTCAATAAACCAAATTCTAGGATCACAGAATTTAGTCCAATGGGATAAAATCATTAAAGCTAGCCTTGAAGGGAAAAAGACACAGAAAATAACTTATCCCCTTTTTCCTTCTGTTAGTGATAAGGATTTTTTTTAAAAAAAAAACAACAAACACAGCCCCCCTCCAAAAAAAAAAAAGGAATTCTTTTTGCATTAGAAATAGGAGTTCTGCCTCTGGCAATTCAGTGAGAGGATAAAATCCCAGGAGTGAATGCTGAATCCATGAAGGGGATTATTTTCTCACTTTGGGGATTAATGATTATTTGCTGAAGAGCTGGAACACCTTGTTCCTCAGCCTGGTCTTATTAGGGTATTATTAGGGTATCATCTTTCCAAGACCACTTTTAACTCTGTGCCAGTGACTGTTGCGGTATCCTGGGGCAAGACATATGAGAACAGTGAAAATGCATTGCCTGGCATGAATGAAATGTGGTATGTTTCTCTGCTGTGTTACAGGAGTTGTGCCCGATGTGACATTCCTCAGTCTTCGCAAGATAGAGCTCTCATTGCACATACAGCAGGTCTTCAGGGGAACATTGAACTTCATGCTTAGGTGAAATCTGAATATTCTTCACATTTCTTTTTATTAACATGCCTTATATCTATCAAGAGGGTGTAAAGCCACAATTTATGTGGCTTAATATTATCTTTAGAAAGGATTTTACCTCTACTAAATCTTTAGTGTTCCAAGATAATTAAATTATTAAGTAGTATTAGTCATCCTTGAAATGTGTTTTGGGTTTCAGAAATAAACTCTCCTTTCTTTGGGGGAAGAGTTGTGCATCATAGGCACTGAAAGGAGCCCATGATTTGCATCTGATTGCTGCAGAGCTACTTTCTTAATTGTAGACATCCTCTGTGCAGGAGCTGAGGCTTAACGCTGCGCTTTGGCTCTGGCCAGGTAAAACGGAACAAACAAGAGGTGCAGGAGCACTACTTCAACTCCTGAGAGGCCTGGAGAGATACTAGACTGCGTTGCTTCCCCCATCTCAATGATGTATGGTAAACTCTCCAGCTGGTGAAGGAAGTTTTGATGGGGCTGGGGTGAAGTCTGAGAAGCAAAGGCATAAGATCATATGTTCTTCATTTCTGTGCTCTTAGACTACCACAAAGGGAAATGCTTTGTATTCAGAGGTAAAGGACACGTTTCCTATGGCCAGAGCACATAATGCTTTTCTGTATTGTACTATTAAAACAATTCTTAATACTGTTGATTGAGAAGCAAATCCCCCTTGTACTCACAAAATCCAGATCAGTCAGTGAGATATGGCAGTCCTAAATCCCATTGAGGTGGGCAGACAGGTCTTTCTGAAGTGCTCCCTCAAAGAGAAATAAATAAGGACAAAACAGCATTGAAAACCTCCTACAGTTTCAGAAAATAGATACCTGTATTCTGTTTGGTAAAATACTACAGATAAGCATTACAAAATATAGCAAAGCCAACCTAATTATATTACCTTCCAATTCTAGTCTGATCTATTTCACTAATATTGATTTCACTTTGTATCCCATTTGAGCTTACAATGGCAACTGAATTAAGCCAATGTATTTAATTTTGATGTCTATCTATGTGGAGAAAGAAGAATATATGCCTGGTAGAGATCAGTACAGGGATTTTTCTTTTGTTATGGCTTAACAAGCTATGTATGTGTCTATGCAGTTCAGGGAAATTAAAATCAGAGATGATTCACAATAAAAAAAATTATCAAAACAGCCTCTTGACGAACTCATTAATTTTACAGCAAGATACATGTATTGATTTCGCACTCTGTAGGCAGAAATTTGGTAAAGATGGCATTTTGAAATTGGTCAAAAATTACACTCCCTGTTTCTTAGGGTTGTCTATTAGTATTATTATTTTTTATACAGCACAATGTACATAGCTGTAATCCATAAGCATCTACAGTAATTTATTTAAAAATCTTGTCTCCTGGCAGCAGTGTTCACGATGTCCTAAGCAGAACAAAATAATGAGAAGTTGATCTGGTAGACAAATAGAAAAACTTATGTTTAGAAGGAAGTAGGAACTTTAAACAGGAGTTGATTTTGCTGAAACAGCAAAAATAACCCCTAAACCCTTGCATTTACCGCATGAACTTGGAAGTTTAAATACCATGGAGCCAAGAATCTTTTAGGATTAGAGATAGACAAAAAAACCTAGGAAGAGTAAATTAACCCAAAAGACCAGTTTGGCAGCTTGAACTTCTGCCAGTTTGAAACAAATAGGAAGAAAGGAAGAGAATAAAAATGCTTAGTTTCAGTACTTTCAAAAGGAAATATTTTGGTTCTGTTTTGAAGGTGTGTTTACATTGAATTCTTCAGGGCTAATAAGCCATATTTGGGTCTATCTTCAGGTTTTGGAAATAAAACAGGAGGAAAAATCAAGGGCTTGATGTTACCTTGGAGCATTAGGGTTTTTGCCTTTCAGTTCTTGTGCTGAACAAAATTCCATTATTCACACTGTGACAGCCAGGCATTCAACTGATTGGATATTTATGGACAACAAGAACATCCAGTGTTTTGACCCCCAGGCTCCAGGGCTTATTCTGTAACTTCTAGCCACAGAGCTGTTCAAGGTAGTTACTCCTGGGAGTGGAGGATATGATTTCCATCTCTGAAGCTTTGAATCTTTGTTGGAAGTAGAAACTTTGTTTTGTATGACAAAAGTGGGGACAGCAGCTCAGTCACAATTCTGGTTTTCACGGGAACATTAAGCTGTGGTCCGTGACTTTGCTGTAGGTAAATTGTGAAAGATGATAATGAAGGCAGGATGCTGACAGGCACAGACTGCATACACTTGCAGCCAGATCAGTGCTTTATGTGCATTATTTGTCACCCTACGATACAGAGACATAGTACGTTTTACTCATGGAGACTCAGGTCTGTTAGTGCAGTGCTGAACTGAAAGGAAAGTTAAAGAAGCCACCGCAATGTTTATAATTTACATACTCATGAAACTTAATTAACAAGTCCCAAGGCAACTAGAGAATAGACATGTGCATAGGCTTTTTTTCATTGTTTGAAGGAAATGAATGGCAACACCCCAAAGCTTCATATTTCACACTTGCCTTTTTATAAAGTAATAAAATTTTACGTATTGTAATACAGGTGGGTGACTAATTGATATGAACTTGTGAAGGGCGGGCAGCCAACCTGGTAACCACCCAGAGATGTTTGAGTTTGCCTCTACTGTTGACAGCCATGGTTATGACTCACTAGGATTACTGTCAAATGCTCAGCTTTTGCAGCATAGGTGGAGCCATTCATTTCTGTATATATATGGGATACACATGGAAACCCCAGTTTCTACAGCTTTAATCCTAGCTTTTTTTTCCCATTTTTTTTTTTTAAATTTTTAAGACAGATGAGGAACACTTTGGATATCATTGTCCTCACTATGAACTGAGTTTGCCCTTCAGTCTTGGTAGACTTTACTTTCCACCCTGTATCTCACAGGCTGTGGATACACAACTTTTTGATAGAGGCCTTATCATTTTATGTTAATTTGATATCTGACATTCAGAAAATGACCCCACTGCTACAAAGATGATGATTACTTTTTACCAATTAAAATATACCCTGACATGGAGTATTAGGCCACCTATTTATGTTAGCATTCTAAAAGTATCTGTCAGTCAATGCAAATTGTATGAGTGGAAAGGGCAGGCACTGAATAAACTGGTATGTGAATTCAGGCAATTAATTTTCAGTTTTTCAAAGAGAAAATGGTCGGGGAGTCTTTGATCTTTGTCATTTTCCAAGAGGTAGACCCCAAACAGTGTGTACTCATTTATTTTATGGTATCCTTAGCCTCTGAAAGTATTAACTTGTGCAAATTAAACATGTCACCTGAATTTCCTGAAAAATCTCTAGATTAAAGTGTTTTTTTCCTCTGCTCATTGAATTCCTTAATTTCCTAATTTCACACTGCTCATTAGTCGCTGAAAGTCATTCTTATGCAACAACTGCCCTGGCTTCTTTATTGCTTGTGAGTGGTGGGCACCAATGTGTGAATCTGGTTCTTCAGCAAAGCTGTTGCTTGGGATGTTGAGTGGTACCTTGGGTGGTGAATAAGTAAGATGAGACACACAGTCTTGCAGTTTGGAGCTGTCAGTTTTCTCCCTGACAGGCTTCCTATGTGGTGCTCTCAAGTTAACTTAGGCCAGCGAAGGATTACTGTTTCTGTTCACCCCAGCAAATGATTCAAGCCTATTATTTAGGAATTTCTGAGCACGGTGATTATATTTGGAGAGGAGTAAGTGCCTCTGCATTCTTACCCTTTCTAATCATTACCATGACAGATAGAGACAGACACACAGAAAATGTTGCCTTAGAATTCATGCTGTTCAGAAGTCTTTCGTGTCATTTTGAAACCCAAATCCTTCACGTGGCATCTGGTATAATGAATACTTCAAAATTCTTGAGAGAAGGCAGTGACAAAACCACATTTATTATAATTTCTATAGGTCTACTGAAGTGGGCAAAGCTAAGTGAACCACTGCTTCTGATTTCATGTTCTTGAATGCCTTCCCACAGTTGGTAGGACAGAACTTTTAGACAGAAGCACAGGGACAGCTCACTTTGATTCTTTTATGTTTTTAAATGCCTCATCAGACAAGCAATATGCAAACACAGACGTAAATGGAACTTTTCCTTCTGACTCAATGTTACCCACCAGAAGTTTTTTTGGGTTTTTGGAGAGAATATGCACTGAATCTATGTATTAACTGAGCTTCCATAAATCATAGCCTCCTCTTCTTCCAACTGCTGTATCTCAGACTATTCCGTCTTTGTGCGCAGACGCAGAACTCCGTTGGCTTGCTTTGCTTATTTTTAGGTATGTTTTTCTGCTTAGGAAGTAAAACCTTTTGTAATAACTTTCTGCTGTGTTATTGGAATCTGTGACTTTAAAGCATAGATTGATTTCAACTGCTTGTTTTCCAGTGTTTCTTTTAATGATCTATTTCATGAAAAAAAGAATATAATAGTCACTGCAAGTAAACACATATACTGCGATGGATTTAATGTAATACAAAGCTAGACCAGAGTGTGTAATTAGCCGGTAATAGAGTCAAAGGATTTAAAATGATAGCATATTTATCTAAGATGGCAATGTTATTTTGTGGTGCTGGATTGCAATACAAATTTTAAAACTGAGAACATGTTTCCTTGGAACTGGTGTCACTGTAAGTGCTTCTTGCATAGGCCTGTGAGAGACTTGGCTCTGCCAATTCACAAAGAGAATTGCAGGTTTCAGTGCTGGGCGGTAAGTTGGTGATAAATGCAAAGACCAGGGAAAACACACAGACTTACGTGCACCATCTTATAAATGCAAAGAAGATAAACATAAACAAGGCTAGTTAATGTCCTGTCAAACAGTCCTATCAACATGAGGGGATTTCTCAGGAGTCATAGAATCACCAGGTTGGAAAAGACCTCTTGGATCATCGAGGCCAACTATTCCTATCTGCCCCTAAACCATGTCCCTCAGCATCTCATCCATCTGTCTTTTAAACACCTCCAGGGATGATGACTCAACCACCTCCCTGGGCAGCCTCTGCCAGTGCCCAATGACCCTTCCTGCAAAAAATTTCTTTCTGATGTCCAGCCTGAACCTCCCCTGGAGGAACTTGAGGCCATTCCCTCTTGTCCTGTCCCCTGTCACCTGGGAGAAGAGGCCAGCTCCCTCCTCTCTACAACCTCCTTTCAGGTAGTTATAGAGTGCAATAAGGACTCCTTTCAGCCTCCTCTTCTCCAGGCTAAACAACCCCAGCTCTGTCAGCTGTTCCTCAGAAGGCCTGTTCTCCAGCCCCTTCACCAGCTTTGTTGCTCTTCTCTGGACTCGCTCCAGAGCCTCAACATCCTTCTTGTGGTGAGGGGCCCAGAACTGAACACAGGATTCGAGGAGCGGTCTCACCAGTGCCGAGTACAGAGGGAGAATAACCTCCCTGGCCCTGCTGGTCATGCCATTTCTGATCCAAGCCAAGATGCCATTGGCCTTCTTGGCCACCTGGGCCACTGCTGGCTCATGTTCAGTCGCTGTCAACCAACACCCCCAGGTCCTTCTCCTCCAGGCAGCTTTCTAGACAGACTTCTAGTCTGTAGCACTGCACAGGGTTGTTGTGTCCCAAGTGCAGGACTTGGCATTTGGCCTTGTTGAACCTCTTACCACTGGTCTTACAGCCCTTATTTGTACAATAAGAAAATGCAGCATTTTGCTGACTAAATGCCAGAAACACATAACTATGTGGTATTTTGCAGTGAAATGCACACATGCCACTGACTTCTCAAAGCACATGAGTAGACTTGAATGTTAGCATTACAGAATTTTAATGTTTTTCTTTTATTTTTAAAAAAAGGAGGGTAGGCTAGGAAGTAGCATCTACCACCTTGTTAAAATAAACTAATCACAGGGTTACTATCCTTTAGAGGAGAAAGAGAGGGGAAGGATATTGCTCCCTGCATTTATTCACTTTGTATGGCTTGGTGCAAGAGGGAGATTTCCTCACAATGACTATTGCTTAAATGAGAGATATGTATGTTCAAATATATTCATTGCGTGGTCATTATTTTAAAAATGTATTCGACTGTTTTATGCTTAAAATGTTGTTGTCATTTCAGATATTCTAGCTTTCTTATATCTCTGCAAAATCCGTTTATGTTTATAGTGTGCATAACCTTCAAAAGAGAAAAAAAAATCACAAAAATATCTCTGAGAGAATAATTCCATAATAAGTTGTAATCTTTTATCAGTTTCTTGAAGGCAATATAGAGAATAAACACAAAAGCAGAGAGTCAGAACGGGAACTTATCCACCTATCAGATTCATATTTTGTGGGTGGAAGTTCTGTCTTGGATCAGTTTGCTGGTGGAGGAACACACAAGCTAAGTCCTCAATTTTTTTTTTGATAAATGGCAAGGATATGGCTGGAATCAGTTTTTGTTATCACAGTTTTATGAGGTGATAATTTTTCTAGCCTTAATGATTAATAGCAGATGATTTATCATATTTATATGAGTAGCAGTGGAGACCAGACACCCTAATAGAATTTTGTCCTTGTTACAGTGGCTACTGTAGAATTATGCAGTGAGAATGTCCCCCTCTTGAATTCTGAGTAGATGAATCGGACAAAGGGTATGATAAAAATATCATTAATCTCATTTTACATTCAGGGACCCGAGTCAAAGAGGAAAGAAATTATTTCCCTAAGGTCTGTGGCAGAGGTGTGAACTGAAATCAAAGTTCCCAAGATCTTGCCTGGATTTAATACTTTTTTGTATTGCAGTAAATACACGTGTCTCTCAAGGACCTTCTCTGCTTGGTGAACTGCATCCTTGCATGGTGAAAATCTTACCAGCCCCTGTCCAGAAACTCTGTGGTCCATGTACAGAAAAGACTCTTCCAGAAAGATGTTGCCTTTCTGTTTTTATTTGACTGTCTTGTAAGGCCTACCTTGGGAGATGCTGCATTGCAGGTTTATAATAAGGATGCATGAACTCTCCTAATCAGAAGGGACAGGGATGTATTCAGTTTGTGTATTAGAGAAAATGACTCAATATGGTCTCCATTACTGTGACAAAACCTGCATTCACAAATTAACATTTTATATGCGTAAAGGAAGATCAACTTCTGACTAATGGCAAAAGAAAAGGTATCTCCTGAAAACAAAGTATGTGAGGGGTTTTTTTGGGAATTAATTTGTCTTTTGAACACTGCATATTCTATTGAAACAGAGTAACTGGGAAGATATTTAACATTTAGTGATAGTGTGGCACTAGTCACTTACTTGGGAATCATCTTTCTATTTGCCAAAGGTAATGTACTTCCATACATATGTATGTAAAGTTGAAAAAGTTGTGAAGTGGCTCTTCTATAATTAATTTTCTTCCTCAGGCATTTAGATAATTTCCTCAATACTTATATAGCCATTCTTGTTCACTATCTTGGCTTTAAAAGGGTGGACTCCCTAGCCTTGGCCATTGGTCAGACAGACCCAATGAATGTTCAAGGTCAAGAGTATATTACGTTAAGAACAGTCCTGTTTGGGTAGAAACATGCTTTCCTCATTAAGGCAGCCATCGTAGCAAATGAAATTATAGTCCTATAAATCTGATTGTGTCTGTGCTTGAGTGAGGTAGTGTCTCACTGTTCAATTTCCCAACATACAAACTGCCATATGCTGCAGGAATTCAGAAACTTTTTCTGTGGCAAAGAGAAAGGAACAGCCTAGGGCAGTAGATGTGACACTGAATGAGAAAACTGTGAATATGTTGAAGAATGACAGAGGAATTTCTTTTGGCGACAAATCTACTTTTCTAGCCCATTTCTCTAAAAGAAATTGAACAGTGAACGTCTGCCACCTTTTGCTGTCTATCAGCCTGAGTGTAACATTAATTTAGGAGAAGTCATCTCAGGAGCAGGTTTGGCTAGGAAAGGAAATGAAAGACTAGATCCTCTGAAAAATGCCTCTTTATCTGCCCGTGGTATCTGAGCAGTTAAAGAATTTCAGTGATGCTTCATCTCTCTCCCTTTGTTCAAGTATTTTCCAGAGAGACAACAAGAAGGATAATTTAGAAAGATAAATACAATTGATGATGTAATGAAAAAATCAGGAAACAATTATAAAAGCTTTTTTATGAAATGTTTTATGAGACTGTATTTGCATCTGGGGAATATTAGAGTAAATATTGTGCAGGGAAATTAGTTTTAATTTCATGCTAACGGAAAAATCAATTTGGTTCTAATTAGGTTATGATTTTTAAAATACAATCATGCGGTCATTTCAGTGTTTTGATTAGATTGTTCTATCATTTGTTTGGGTTTTGATAAATACTACTTCAGAAAAGGCCTTTCAACACAAAAGCCTATTTGCAGCAGAACAGGTTTGATCTGGGAGAATTATTCTAAATGCAATATTGTAAAAATCCTTTAAGCGGGTCATTGGCTGAAAGCAATCGCAAGGTAGTGAGTAGAACTACAGTGCTTTAGTCTATATTACAGTGTAATGCAGGTGTGGAGAGGATGAGTGAGAATCGTTGTTGCCTCTTTAAATCAGATCTGTTCAATAAGGTTTTGTAACTTCTCTGGCAGCAACAACAAAAAAATCCCGTTATCAATTAACATTTGTAGGGAAATGGGCTGAGGGCATTATTGCTGCCCACACTTGCATGCTTCAGTGTTTTTTGACCTTGCACCATATGAGCTGGTAAGGCTTTCCATGACGTTTTACATAAAATATAACATGAGAGAACCAGAAAGTTAATCACAGCAACATATTAAGACTGTGATCTTCAAGCTGCCTTTGAGAATCCCAGCCAAGTTCATTATGTAAAGCTCTTTCAAAGTACAGAATTGACAAAAACGTGAATAGAGTGTATGTGTGTGTGTGCATGTCTTCAGTCTATACTGTATAAAATACAGTCTATACAATATGAAATGTACATCATAGAACACAACAGCTTATTTAAATTGCCCTTAAAAACAAGGCTCAAAGAAAAAGGACTAGGTACCATTGTCACCACTACATTCCTGCATAATTCTTTTCTTTTGTCTTTGGTTCTTATTTGAACAAATAGACATTGTTGTTCTCTGAATGGCACTGTATTTGTTTTGCCAGCTGATTTCCACAGCTTGGCCTCTGTGCTGGGAGATGAAATGTTGGTACTTTCTTTTCACTTCTCTGTATTCTCAGTATACCTACTCCATCTTTTTTGTGTGCTTTTCTGTCCTTTTGAGTGACAAGTGCCTTTACTGAACAGTATATTATAATCAAAATGTCTTGTGCAAGAGCTAAAACGGCAAATACTGGCATTAAAAATTAATACGGTTGTCAATCAGATGTCCACTTTTGCATGTGGTATTGCTTGAGGTAAAGTATTGCATTACTCTTAAGAGATCTGTGATGTAGATTATTTCTTGGGATATGCCCAGGGTGTTTTCTAGCTTAGTTGTAAGGAACATTGTATGGAGTTGATAAAAGAAAAAAAAAGCAATTTGCCCTCATATCATCAATAAGGAATATAAATCCATTTAAGCATTTACCATGAAGAAAAACAGAAATGGGGAAGGTGTGAGGTTGACTGTTCCTCAGAAAATTTCTTTGTAAGAAATCTATGCAAAATTTAAAGTAAATCTTAGAAATCATACACTGATTAACATTTGATGTTTAGTGGAAAACCCGCAGTGATTTGCAGGAGTTTTATTTGTACAATAAACTATCTCCTGAGGCTTTTTCTGAGGGATTTTTTTTCCTGAATATTTGAATCTTTTAAAGCTGTTCATGATGTATTTTTCATAGTATATTATTTATACTACAGCCAGTGATGGGAATGGGTGCTTAAATAATATATTCAGGTTGTATCATATGCTCAGAATTTTTAATTGTACTTCCTGCAACTTCTGTATTAATGGGCATAAATTCATCATAGGTTATTAATAAGATTATTAAAACCATGGCAGTTAAATTCTTCTGAGACTTGAAGTTTGTGGACCTAGGCAGATCAGAATTTGCAGCCCCATTTCCGATTGCTTGGAGGGCTTCCAAACAGGGTGGTAAGTTAATTAATAATGACACACCAAGCCAATGCACTAAAAATATGCGTTGGACAACAGGTTGAGAAAATGTTTTCTGGATGTATTTCTAAAGCTATCTAGGCACCTAAAGGGAATTTCAGAAATCCTGTCTCTGTGGATTTAGTAATGTATTCATAAAAGATAACATTGTCTGTGAGAATTTTCTGTCTCAGGCCTCCTTCTACAGTCAATAGAGAGAAAAAAAAATGCAACTTGGAGACTTTTCTAACAAGAAACTGTATCACAGCCTGCAAAAATCATCTTTGGCCTGAATTTGCATTTTTGAATATCTGTCTTGAGGTCTACTTTTTCTGATAACAAAAGCGAACTTTGACCAGTAGTAATTAGGAACCACTTTACCTCTTCAGTCTCCTGAAAGGCTGCAATGGATATGGTGGAGTACACCTTGCAACAGAAGCTTATGTTAGGTGAAAGTCTGCTTGTGAAACTGCTTTATAATTCATTACCTCCTGTTAAAAGGCTGCACGTTTCATGACAAGTATTGGAGTCCTGCAACAAAATATAGGGAAGTGCAATTTTTAACTTCCTTGCAATCCAGTCTTTTGTGCTTTGGTTGTGTGACCCTTGTCTCATACCAATTGTAAAGGAAAAGATGACCTGAACCAAAATTTTGTTTATTAGTAAAAATAGATATGGATTTAGTCTTTTCACTTTTTAGTAAGAAGTATCAGTTTATGATATATTTTTCGTTTGCTAAGAAACCTGTTAATGTTTGTGATTGACGTGTACTGGAGTGATTGGCACAGATGAAGAGTCTAACATGCTCAGAGTGAGAGAGACTATGCATGCGTGAGAGCAATTAGAGGTGTTTAATGTCATAAGGAGGATTTTCGACTGAGATTCAAGATCCACTTGTTTCTCTAACAACAAATTCAGGCTCAAACCCATTCGCAGCTTTCACACTTGTGTCGTCTTGGTACAAACCCTTGAGAAACAACTCTTTTTTTCAAGTCTGACTTACTATTTGGGCTTCACAAGCCAGTCCAAGGCTGCACATTGAGTGGTTGGATGCCTGCACTTGACTCAGGGCTGGTGATAAGTAGATTACGTAGCCCTCATACAAAACAGCCTCAGTATGAGTTAGAGTTTACTTCAGGTGGTTGTTTCAGAGCCTATATCTCAATTTTGAAATGCTGTAGCACTACGTGATTAAACTCTGGAAGAGTTCTCTCAAGTCCTGATGAGAATGCATGTTGCTCTGTGGGCTTTTTTACCATTCTACCCATAGCTGCACCTGATGCTGGGTATGTCAGGCAGCCTAAATATTTCTAGGACAGAGGGATGACTGAATTTTATGCTTTGAGAAGAGTATCCTCTCCACTTGTGTTTCTAGAGGTGAAGCATTGCAGGTCTGTGTGGTTGATGTTTTGCTGCCTCGGGATTCCTGCGGTGTGACTTTTATTTTTGCCACAGAAAGCCTGCAAAAGTTTGGGACTTGGAGGAAAACTAATCAAGAAAGACTTATTTTCTACATTGTCACAGCGGGGTTACAACTCGTGTTGCTATTTTTACATCCTTACAGAGGTGTAAAATCATGAAGGAGCAAGGGGAATGTTCCTAGATAGATTACTGCAGGCCATTCTGTACAACTGATTTCCTTAATATTTTTGGCAAGAAAACAAAATAGAAGTGCCATTGAGTTAAGGCACATCTGTGTTCCTGCTTCCCCACAGATTCAGAGCTGCAGAAGTATAGCTCCAGTGTGCCAGACTGGCCCAGTGCTAGAAAGAATGTACCTAGGGGAAGAAGAGGGAAGGTGGAGGGGTTCCTGAGCTTGCTGGTTTTAGTTCCAAAATATACTCCTTCCCTCCACACACTCAGGATTATTCTATGTTGTTAGACAATGCCCCTTTAGATAAGATAAAAAAAAAATGAAATTTGTGGTGTCCTAGCTGATTTACAGTAACTGAATTCTAAGGCTAAATCTGGCAAATGTTAGTGTAGCTGTAACCTACCTTCTATATGTTTTCTAGTCAATGTCACTAAAAAAAAGTGGACATATTCCTAGGAAACTTGGCTTTGGACCTGGCCTGAATCAGTAGGTATAAATTCAGGGATGATTTTTAGCTTCTATTTCCAATCACTTTAATTTTGTCACTTTCTGATGCAACTCTATGGTGAGCAACAGAGGTGTGAATTGATTTCCAGGGAGTGACCTGGAATATAATCTCATGTAAATGAGTCCATGTTTTGGCTTATAGAATTACACTACTTGGAGTCTGCGCCTTTTCCAACCAGTAGACTATAGAACTCTGCTTACAGGGTAAGAAAATTCAATACAAAAAAAATGCTGCTTTAGATGTAGTGACAGCCAGAAGGATGCTGGAAATAAATAAAGTTAGTTGAAGACATAATATAGGGTTTACCAGAGTTATTTTCTGTGTCATATCTCCTACATGGCAATACCTGTACTTAACGGGTTTACATTTATAAATGTCGTGGTCAATGTGTTAATCCCATATTGGATCTTGCTACAAATGGCAAGGAAATTTGAGATGAGAAGTGAATGTTAAGAGGGATTGCATGTTAAAAGTAAATGTTAAAAGTAGATGATATCCATAAACTCAGAGTGCAGAACAGAAGATTCACAAGCCTTGCAGGAAGTTGCTTTTTTATTCTAACCTATAATCCCTGCTGCGTGGAATGCTTCCTTTCAAGCCCACGTACGGGATGTTTCTCCCTGATAAGAGGAAACTTTAACAGGTCAATGTAAACATTTCCAGAATACATTAAATAGCAGACTCTTACATACAGTCTGGACCAGAGACAGCAGTATGCCACCCAAACTAATTTCTAGTGTGCAGGGTTTCCATCTCATTATCTCTCAGTGTCTTTATGTTCTGTAATTTGTTGCACAAATTGATGTTAACATGACATTTAGAAAACTGCAGTCAGTGTTTTCAGGCTGATTTAATGGAAAAAAATAGCAACCTGTTGAATCTTTAGGACAAGCAGATTTTGCTGGAAAGCTACTGAAGGATGTCAGATTTCTTCGTGACAGTCTAGTCCTAGAGCAAATGGAAGGTGCAATGAGTCTAATGAATATCAGTGGTGGGTGACCCATGAAATTACATGTGTATGTATGTACAAAGCTGTCAAGCAGTGTTGTCTACTGTAGTCAAAAAAATGCAACTACTGTGTAACTAGGTAAACCAAATGGGAATACAAGTCTGCTTGAACCTGGTGCTCCCTTCTCAGAGATCTTCTTTCCCCAGCTGTCATTCTGCATTGTTGTTTTTCCTCACTATTTCATGAGTGTAGAGGTGTATGTTGCTTGTGGTACCACCTAAGAGCCTCTAATCACTAAAGGCTTGGTTTGAGTGCTAAATTTCTGCCATGTGCCTGTGTTTCTACAAAAAGAAATTGAAGAGCTTTGCTTCATTAATAGAGACTAATTAGCCATTTTTCTCCTTTATGGCGGTAGACGTATACTTACTTGCTGTGCTGAGCCACTTTGTTCACATTAGCTAGCAGAGGGTGGTGTAAGGGGAGGTGCAGAAGTGAAGTGTCAGATCAAGAGGAGGCTTCCCAATATACTGAGGAGGTGGGGATCAAGATGTAATGCTTTCTTTTCTTAGACAATAGAGTGATAAAAAATGTTCATTAGAGAAGTCTGAGGTTTTTTTTAGTTTATTGATTGTGAGGGAAATATTTTATGCAGAAACAAAGTAAACAGTACATTGACACCAACTAAATCATGCTTTATTTTGAAAAAATGCAAATATACAATTTTGCATGGCTAGTGTCTCACAGTAAGATTGATGTTTAAATGGATTTTACAGGTTGCTTTTATAGCACAGTTCTGACAGCTGCAAATCCATGTGCAAGGTTGTGTACAGATTTAATTTACAATTTTAGTTTTTCATAACATTTATATTTTTTTCTATTCAGTCTATCTCTAGCCATCATAGCTATTGATGACAAAGTGGAAAACATTCTTCTAGTGTACAGAGAAAGGAAAAAATGAGAAATGTGTTGCTTCTCTCAGAAAATGAAGATTTTTTAATTTTTAGCTTCTGTTACTTTTAAAAACCTTTTATTAAATATATTGCAAGACTCCTTTAAGAATCATTTATCAATTTAAAGAATAGGATTTTAAAACTCAAACACTCATTACTGGATTATATTTTATGAGAACAGAAGGATCTCTGGATAATAGGCATTTGTTCCAAAACAAAACAGTTATTTGTTCAGGGTATGGAAGTTATTAATTATTTACACCTATTCCTACCTCCGTTCTACCTCTAGTTAAAATTCATGGCCTAGGCACTCATCAAATATTGATTTTTACCAAAGTTGATGCTTTCCCTTTAATATTATTATAATGAGGGATAAAAATCAAATTGCCTTCACTGAAACTCAATCATTCTCGCAAGCCATCTGCATTGATCTTTTTTCTAGGTTTTACCATAAATTATTCTATTCAATTAAGTAAACCCCACACATAATGACATTTTGTGAACTAAATAATTTATTGACTATTTTCAGCTAAACTTATCAGGCTCTGATGCACAGTTATTTTCATAGCATTAATAGTTATATATATTTATACCCCTCCCTCTCTCTCGCCATTGAATGTGTGCCAGATTCTTTGTTTGGAAAGATGAATCACCTGGGAGGTAGAAATTTTCTCATTTACAAAAGAAACAAATTCTGTCGTTGTCATAGTCTGAGTGACTCTTGCCTTCTCATTAGCAAAACAAGGGGGTTTGGATGCAATGCATTCTGGTGATAAAATAATTGCAAAATAATTCTCAGCTGAAAATGGTGCTATTAGCAACAACGATTGTAATTAAATTGGTAACAATTGGTCTGTTTTACAGTTGACTGATAAGATCTGATGAATATTATATCTCCTTAGTGGCATTCAGAGAGATTTCCTCTCTTACATTGTGATGGTTTCACTTCTGTCTGTGCGACACAAATTCTTCTCACCTCCTGACAGTTCCTCTGGAAATCTGCCCATTTCCTAAATGAGTTTCGTTTCACATTTGAGAAGTCATTCAGCTCCTCTAGACAGAGATTTTCAAGTGGAAAGGACAGTTTGTAACTCTGAACTCTACTCCTTCAAGCAAGGAGAAGCATTGCTTCTCTACGTGATAAATTTGCATTTTGTGTGTGGTTGCTTTGGGCGGTAACTAAGTCACAAAGTTTAGATACTGATCACAAAAACATTTTTTATTTTTTTTTAAATGCGTGGATTTTAGGAGAACTTTGTCATAGCTTTGAAAGCATAGCTGGGTTACACCTGATCATGTATGGAAAGATTCTGGAGGTGCCTGCTGTGTTGTGTACTTAGCAAACAGACTGGAAGCAACTAAATTTTTTGAAAACAGAAGAACAGAACACACCTAGGCATTGTGGAGTATATATGGGTCCCTATCTTCATTAAAGGCTCCACCGAATACAGAAGTGCTTCTTAACAAGTAGTGCCAACACTGTGGCAGAGGGAAAGTTTGGAATTTGTGTATCCAATTTGATTTTAGCATGATTTGTGCACTATAAGTCCTTGTTTCCTTTACAAATTGTGTTTGTTTGAGAAGTGTAAGGTTCTAACCAGTATGTTGTGCTAAATTGAAAGAAGTTCGAACAAAGGTAATTATATAGCTCAAAAACTTGAAAAATCTTAAAAAAAAACGAACCCAAACCCCAACCCTGTACAAAATAGCACGGAATAGTACACTCACTTTAGAAGGCTTTGCTTAATTTTATTTTATTTTGCTTTAGTCTGTTTACTTTTATTTGGGGAAGATCAGTCATTCAAAAAAAAAATAATCACATTTTGGAGCAGGAGAAAGAATGTGGAAAATTGTGTAGTTTTTAAGTGTTCCAGTGCCATGGAAAAAGTGCATGGGAAAGAGCAACTGTTCTTCATTCCTTCTTTTAGCACAATCCATTTTATATCTAGGAACAAGGATTTGAGCATTTAATTTTATCTAGGCGCAGAGTTCCTATTTGTTTATTTCATTGCTTTTCTGCCTCTAAAAAGCTAAATGCTTTGGTGTTGTCATTTTAAAGAGTTGGTACTGCTGCTCACACTGTCTTTGAGTCTTGAGTAAATAATTGATCTGTAGGTAATAGTAAACTTAAGAGTTTAAATGCAAAAGCTTGTATTGATTAAATTCCCTATTAAACCAGGTAATTTTGTGGTTCAGTACCCATGGCTTAAAACATGTAGGCCAAGTACAAAATATCACTTTGTCTTGCACAGTGTTTGGTGTTACTCTTGGAAGTAAAACAAGCTCGCTGTTTCTCTCCCTATGTGTACTTATCTGTGCTACTATCTTTGTGTTTGGATGCTGCTTAGGAACATAAAGCATTCAAATCTACTGCCCTGACTACTTGCAAATTCAGGCTTTTCCTGCCATGTTTTACTGGTGAGCTGCTGTTCATGAAATCAGACCCTGATTGTTCCACTGTTTTGAGACTGCTGAGAATCTTGCTTTTGGTGTCCTGTGTTACTCCATTGCGTTTGTTGAGAAATAATGACATACCTTTCACAAATAAAACATGAATATGTTGTGGTATAGGTCCTCTATATTGCCTCCAACCCCAAGCTTTTGTCCATGAGAAGAGTCAAAGGCTTTGCTGTCATCTTGCCTCTCCTTTTGTGTGTCATGGTGTGCTTTGTAGAGATTTGAGCTAAGGGGAATTAACCTGAGCATGAACTGATACATAACATGAGCATCTGAGATTTGCGCTGCTGTGCAGCCCTTATTTAGCTATGAAGTTAGGCAAATGTGCAGTGCGAAGAGGGGCATCTTTGTCAAGTCCTTATTACTTTAACCTTTTTACTTTTAACCATCACTGATGGTGATTGGCTGTATGGGTAATGAAGAGTTTGTTTTCTTGTTCTTTGGCTTTATTAGCATCACTGGGATTTTTAGCTTTTTAGTTTTCATTGCACTTGCAATCCTTTCCTCTGGATTAATGGATATTTTGAATAGATCATTGTGAGGTGGAGCAATGCATACTGTAGGAAAAAAAAAATTGTCATTATATCTGAACATCTTTCACATGTATTACTCACATACCTCACAAAGCCATTACACATGTAACCTAATGAGGATTTTTCTTCTTTGAAACGTGGAAGGAATATGTGTCTGACTCACATGTCAAAGTGCTACATGCAATCAACCGAAGCACACAAATATATTATCCATAAAGCACACAATCAATGCTGCCAGCACTGCACTGAAATATTCCGCCTGGGCCAATGCCCTCTTGTGTTGGGAAAAGTTGTCACCAAAGAAACTGATGTCATTGCTGCCTGTATTCTCTTGAATATGAAGTGTGTTATAGTTAATACTGAACAAGATGAAGTCATGCTGGGACATATTGTGAAATGTTAATTATAAGAAAAAACACTGTGGGATCTGCTCTCACTGCTTCTGATTCTCAATAAGGAAATTCCTAGAGGGAAAAGAACAAAAATACCAACTGTGCTCTCCCTTTGTGATTTTTTCTGGTGAATCACTGCAAAGGTAATGTAGGGCTGTATTTTTCTGGATACCAAAACACACTGGTTCACCTTACCTAACTGGCAAGATGAAGGAATCACCAGAGGATGTCTTATTCCCTCTGTCTTAGGGTCTGTATATGCTGTCTCATGTGGAAGCATTTCCGAAGTCCTGAGGCACCTTGGCCACATCCTGACTCACACTGGGGTAGGACCTGGGCAAGTGCCAATCCTAGCCTGGTTCCACCTAAGAGGCAGCAAATATATGTAGTTGGCAGGAGCCTTTGCACACCTTAGGCAGACACAGATCTAAGTGACAGGGGACAGGACAAGAGGGAATGGCCTCAAGCTCCATCAGGGGAGATTTAGGCTGGACATTAGAAAAAAATTTTCACAGAAAGGGTCATTGGGCACTGGAACAGGCTGCCCAGGGAGGTGGTTGAGTCACCTTCCCTGGAGGTGTTTAAGGCACGGGTGGACGAGGTGCTAAGGGGCATGGTTTAGTGTTTGATAGGAATGGTTGGACTTGATGATCCGGTGGGTCTCTTCCAACCTGGTTATTTTATGATTCTAAGTGGATAGATAGGTGAGGAATGAATATGTGAGAAATCAAAGCCTTAGACTTGTTTCAGGATGAGGTGAATCGCTACTGGACTGAACTCCCATCTCTTACAGAAGCAACTGCCTTTCAGATGTCTAAATTGGAGCAGATGAGCTCTTCCCTTCCAGGTGAATCTGGTTTTGTGCTGATCAGGTGCTAAAGAGAGGACACAAAGAGGAAAGCCATATGACAGACAAGCAGGATAAGTGTAGCTCTGCCCCTTTTATGTCAAGGTATGGGGAGTTGCTGGAGGTGATCTTCCTTTTTATCTAACTAGGCGCTCACTGTTGTGGCCATGGCTGGCTAATTCAAGTGCTTCTGGCACTGTCCTCTTCTCATACTAACTGTGGAGTACTTGAAATCAGCATGGGAAGAGATACTGCCCAGGTGTGAACAGCTGTGCTGTGGGAAGGCTTCAGCTGTGCTAGTTGTGCAGATTTAAATATGCACAGGTGCTGACATGCTAAATCCTATGCGGCTAGGTCATTTTTGTCTTCCCACAGAGCATGTATTGATTGGACTGATACCCAGCAAGCCCCATGCTTTGGTTTCACCAGCTTGTATTTAGACTCAGCTGACCCTGTTGTTACTGTAAGGATCAGAATGGAGTGGGAAATGAATAACAGTCCCTGTAAACTCGCAGCTTCTGGAACCAGCAGCTAATTCTGTAAATAATATGGTGTAGCTGTTTTTTACTCAATCTTTAGTGTCTCATTTTAGTTTGAAGTAGTGTGTATAAAGGCTAAATCCATAAGCTTATTGGCACTAGCCCTAGTCAATTACTGATGCACATTCCCTGGAGAAGACGAACTCTGATACAATCATTGTCTTGATTTTCAAGTGGGAAGAGTCTGATGAAAACATAGCCATAAGCTGAGAAGCCCAGCATGCTAAATTGCATGTTGGGCTTTAGTAGCCAAAGAAGTGGCTTGCTGTTAGGTTTTGATTTTATAAGCCACCCTCTTCTGTTTGGATTTACTTTTACTTCTACTGTGTATATTAGAATTTATTGCCTCTCTTTCTAGGAATGGCATGGATTATTTCTCGTTTAAAAACAAAGAAGGCCTCTCTATTCAAAAAAGAAAAAGTGTACTCTATGCTCTAACCGTAGTTTAAATGTCCTCAAGCAGTCAGTTGAGCTAAAACTACTTAAGTGGAAGACATATGCTATGGTGGATGGTCTGGAGCAAGGCTAGACTCATCGTTTTCTGGGGAAAATGATGGAGGGCTCTGGGGTGCAAGTAGTGTTTAGCTCCATTCCCACACTAAGAAATGAAGAGCAAGAGATGAAAAGAATCAGTTGATTAATTCCTGGCTCCGAACCTGGTGTGAGCAGAAAAACGTTGGGTTCTTTGATCATGGACTGGCCCACGCACCCCCAGGGTTCCTTACTAGGGATGGGCGACACTTGGCTTCTAGGGGTACTAGAATCCTCACTAAAAATCTAGAAGGGCTTATAAATAGAGCTTTAAACTAGATGTGAATGGGGAGGAGGACAAAGCTAGGCTAGTCAGGAGTGAGCCTGGAAGTGGAACTCTGGTGCCTGAGACATGGTATGCTGGCAAGAACCACCAGTATATCACTGCAGAGCGAGTGGGGGCAATTACATCTGATGACAGAAAGGATGAAACTGGCACTGAGGGGTTAAATATTCCAAGGACCAGTCAATTGGGAATGAACACTACTGCCTTTATGAGAGCTGAGGGTTTACCACCCCAGCTGAAGTGCATTTACACCAATGCACGCAGCATGGGCAAAAAGCAGGAGGAATTGGAAGTTATTGTAGGGCAAGGAGACTATGATGTAGTTGCCATCATGGAAACATGGTGGGATGACTTCTATAACTGGAGTGCGGCTATGGCGGGGTATAAACTCTTCAGACAGGACCAGAAGGGTAGGAGAGGTGATGGGGTAGCAAAGGGATCTGAACAGGCTGGACCACTAGGCTGAGACCAATAGCATGAGGTTTAACAAGGCCTGATGCTGGGTCCTGCACTTGGGGCACAACAACCCTGTGCAGTGCTATGGACTAGGAGAAATCTGGCTGGAAAGCTGCCTGGAGGAGAGGGACCTGGGGGTGTTGGTTGACAGCCGACTGAACATGAGCCAGCAGTGTGCCCAGGTGGCCAAGAAGGCCAATGGCATCTTGGCTTGGATCAGAAATGGCGTGACCAGCAGGTCCAGGGAGGTTATTCTCCCTCTGTATTCGGCACTGGTGAGACCGCTCCTCGAATCCTGTGTTCAGTTCTGGGCCCCTCACCACAAGAAGGATGTTGAGGCTCTGGAGTGAGTCCAGAGAAGAGCAACGAAGCTGGTGAGGGGGCTGGAGAACAGGCCTTATGAGGAGTGGCTGAGAGAGCTGGGGTTGTTTAGCCTGGAGAAGAGGAGGCTGAGGGGAGGCCTTATTGCTCTCTATAACTACTTGAAAGGAGGTTGTAGAGAGGAGGGTTCTGGCCTCTTCTGCCAGGTGACAGGGGATAGGATGAGAGGAAATGGCCTCAAGCTCTGCCAGGGGAGGTTCAGGCTCGATATCAGAAAGAACTTTTTCACAGAAAGGATCATTGGGCACTGGCAGAGGCTGCCCAGGGAGGTGGTTGAGTCATCATCCCCGGAGGTATTTAAAAGGCAGATGGATGAGATGCTGAGGGACATTGTTTAGGGGCAGATAGGAATAGTTGGACTCGATGATCCAAGAGGTCTTTTCCAACCTAGTGATTCTGTGATTACTTTTTGACAATCACAGAAATTCTATATAGCGGTAAACTTGCATTCCAAGCAAATTTCCAGTGGTAACAAGACTTATTCAGAGAGACAGAGTTCAATTGATGTGCCCTACTTCTTAATTTCCATAAAAGTCTTCTGATCTTTCGTGAGTGGAAGGAACACATAAGGGTTCAAATGCAAAGCTTGCTTCTGACAGCATGGGCAGAAGGAATGGAAATGCCCAGCAGCTCCTAGCAGAAAACTGAGAAACCCATGTGTGTGTGGGAAAGCTTTTGTTAAAAAGACTTACTCTTTCATTAAATTCCTGCCCATTAAATTCTTTGCAGAAAAGAAAAGGAGAATGTTTGGTGTAGGTAACTCTTATTTTACATGGGTTTTTACTCAGAAATATCTTGCCTTAACTGAATAATAATGATAAAAGTGAAAGAGATCAAAGTGATAAAAAGGTGACCTGCTTGCTGTTAGTAGCTAAAGATTTAGTACTTGAGCTACTCCACTCACTTTAAAGCAGCTTTTCTCCATTTTCATCCCTGAGATCTTGAAAGTTATGTTTATGGGCACCTACGTACTTTCACAGAGTGATAGGAGTATTACACACACATGCTCATACACATTGCACTGAGATAGGTTACATTACATGACATACTATTCCAGAGCTGTCAAAGAGTTGGATTCTGCTGTCCTTTATCGTTTTGTTTACATCTGAGCATCTGCAGGTGACTGGAGATGTCATTCCACTGAAAACCAGACAGCTAGGCCAGGAATAAAAGGTTATTCCTAGAGAATAAGATTGCTGTAACCTTCTAGACAGGGCCATACAATTGTCTTTGCTATTTGAAAGACACCTTGCTGCAGGTTAACTTGTTGATTGCTATGCCTCAGGTGGCTCTGCATGTACTTCTGCTTGGGACTGGCAGTCACACAGCAGAATAAAAAGTTCTGTCAAACCACTGACCGCAGTTAGAACTATGGATAAGTCATTCCCCAGTGGCACTGACAGCATCCTTTATTCCCCCCACCTCCTCCATGCTGCAATGTTATGTGCTGTAGATGTCACAGGAAATGGTAAAATAGCATCTTTTCATCTGGGTTTTTCTTCAGTCCTTCTTATATGAAAAAACATATGTCTCTGTCTGCGGAAGCATCACATTTCACCCTGCTGATCCAATTTATTCAGTCTGAACATTTGGCCTGATGCTTTTGTACAAATATATTTTCTCTGCCCAGATTCTTATTTGTGTCATGGTCTGTTCTTGTTAAAGATGAATGAAGACTTGTCAACAAATAATCTATCCAATAAATTAGAATCTGATCCAAAACCTCATTGACGTCAATGGAAAGACTCTTACTGGTTTCAGTGGTCCTACATTGTCCTTTTCATGCTTCCTTATTGCCTGTAAATATATCCATTTTAGACTGAAAATATTTTTCCCTACAGCATTTTTTTTTCAAAGTCTTTGTAATGACGGGGAAATATTGAGCAACCCAGTTTAGAACTGAGCAGCGTAATTTGGCAGATGGGTGCTGTCCTGGAAAAATAACTGTGTACCTATTCTTCTGAATACCTATGGGTTTAACATTAAATATGCTGAAAACTCCCTTGATCCTCCTGCATGGTTGTGCTGACAAGGCTCTAGTGCTGCACTTGGTGCTACATGCCTGGAGCCACATGTGGAAGAGCCGTGCTCCTTGCTGGCAGACAGACAGGTCCACCCAGGATCCTGGCTGGGAACTCCACAACTGGAGAGCCAGAGGAGCGTAAATGCGGGGGCGAATGTTTAAAAGCAGACAAGCCCTTTTTTTCTTTCCCAGAATGTAGCTATGTCTGGTGGCTCTTGTGGATCTGTGTTAGCAAAGTGATGTTTGTAGTACCTCCTCAAGAGAAAATTATTTTATAGAGTATTAAATAATAAACGGGGCAAAAAAGAGAGGTTGCAACTGGTATTGTTCAGCAAAATAAGCAAGCAGGCAAATTCTGGCATCTAATTTCAGGACTTAGTTTGATCACATCTAAACAAATAAAAATAAGTCCTCAGCCTTGAAATGAATAGTCTTGGACAATGAGTGCTCAGATGATGTCTAATAGAGGAAATGTTTGACTCTGAGCAGAATCTGCATGAATCAAGTGACTGAGGAAAGGGAGATGCTTTGTCTCTCCTCCTCTGAATGCAACTGTAAAATTAATATTTTGTGAGGGGGCTGCTGACATAGGAAAAGCTGAGGAAATCTTGCTGCCAGAACTGCACAGATGGTGAGAAGGAAACAAATATTTTGGGGAAAGACAGAGAGAGTTTTAAAAATCCACAGAAACCTGATGAACCTGGAACTGTTTGGGATGATACTCCCTGCCTTTCCCGTATTTTCACGAGGTGAAAGAGAGAAAGAGTGGATAGATGTCCCCCTCTCCTCAGATGATCCGTTACACTTGAAGTTATATACTTATTTTTAGAAAGACTCAAGTGGCATGGGGAAACCTTATGTTCTGAAGGCCTGATATTTAACAAAGGATGGAAGGACGTAACAACTTGAGACTATAGTATTTCAAAACCTGGTACAAAGCAATTTATTCACTGCTGCAAAATCCCTTACATGTTTATTGTCGACCTCTTTTCTGAGTGATCATTGCACATTATTCTCACATGATGAGACTGAATGCAAGTATCACACCTTCCCCTGCTGTAGGGCGAACGTAGTTCTTTAGATCTGTATGGAGTTAAGGTCAGTTATAACAGGTAGGGAAGAGGCCATGCACTTATTTTTCTGTATGGACATAAGTTACAAGCAATAAGTAGAAATTAGGCCTATGATTCTGCTAGGCTTTCAGATTCCTTTTTTTTTTAGTTTTTAGCACATAACTGCTGCCTCACCCTGAACTGAAATACTAAAACCTCTTTTCACCCACTGCACCCTGTTTTTTAAGAAGGTGTGTAGAAGGCAAGGTAAACAGAAAGGCTGCTATGAGCCAGTAACTGTAGATCAGGAGCATTAGGAAATGAATGTGAAAAAAAGCTCAACAAAGCCCCCCCCTAAAAAAAAAAAAAAGAAGAAAAGAGAAACGATCAAATTACACTTTCTCTCTGGTAGGGAAAGCGATAGAACCATTCCAGGAAACAAATAGCAAATGACGAGACTGATACTTGCTTTATTAAATGTCACTGTTATGTTTTCTTTCTCTCTTTCTCTCTTTCTCTCTTTCTCTCTTTCTCTCTTTCTCTCTTTCTCTCTCCCTTTCTCCCTTTCCTCCTTCCTTTCCTCCTCCCTCTTTTCCTCCCGCTCTTCCTTTCACTCTTCCTCTCTTTCTTCCTTTCTCTCTCTCCCTCTTTCTTTTTTCCTCTCTTTCTTTCTTTCTCTCTTTCATTAACCCAAAAATGCTGATGGACCAGCATGTCTCATTATGACAGTAAAAGACATTTCTCTTTGCTGAAGTGAATTGAGAGGAAAATAAATCCTGAGGGCAGTGCACATTGATTGGAGAGAAGAGCACTCTCTGAGGTGGCTGCTGGGGGCTGCCTGTGGCAATTTGTGGGTTTCTGGGCAGACAGGCCAAGCTGATGAGAGCATTTGAGTTGCTGGCAGGAACTGGCAGTGACAGCTAAATCTGGTTATTCTCAGGGAATAAAAGAGAAGGAATTAAGGAAGTGAAAATACAAGGAAGAGTGTTATTGTTATTTAAAACAAATACCCTGTGGTCACAGCACAAAGCATGCCACTGCTGACCAATATATTAATGTGAAAAGACCATGACTTGGGCTCAAGGTAGAGGTAACCCAGATGAGATGCAACAGTAAATATAAGCTTCAGGAAACTCAGATTTTGTCACTTAGCAAAGGCAGCTTTCCTCCCCTTCCCTGCTTGGAAGACAGTGGATCAATCCCTTTAATTCCGGAGAAAGTATTTCCCTGACACCCTAGAATTCCAGTTTCATTGGCCTCATCTGGTAAAACAGGTTTCATTGTAGGTTAAAATATACGTTACATGTCTACTGTATAATACCTTTCACTCAGGTGACTTCATATTCCAGCTCATTAACATCCACTGAAAATACCAGGAGAAGAGGAAGAAGTACAGGTGAAAAAAGGTTGGCAAATACTGTCACATTCTGACACTTTTCTTGAGTTTGCACTTTCTCTAACAGAAGGCAAGGTAAACTGGTTAGAAATAAGTCCCTAAAACAACATGAAAATCAGCCCTGGAAAATGTCTGAACTAATTAAAAAGTAGGCATGAAATGAGCTCGAGGCCCTGGAGCATCTTCTGTTACAGAGAAGATGCAAAGGTGGCTGCAGCAGTGATATTACCAAGTGCTCCTTGATGAGGAATTTAATGCATCCCACACAGCCTCAGTAATTGCCCCAGTGTGGAGCAGTGCCACAAAGGAAACAGTCGAGAATGAGGAGGAACAGAGCCTGAATCTCACAGTGAGAGGGGAATTTATTGGCACTGCCAAAACTGAAAACTCAAAGCGAGCTCCTGTCAGGTTGATTGAGGAGTTGAAAGGAAAACAAGTCACAGCCCCCCACGTTGTCAGGCATTTCACAAACCTCCACTGCACAGGTGTCAGCACCAGGGTGGCATTTGTACGTCACCTGCCTGCAATTTTGCAAGCCACTGAGGGCTCTGCAGTGCTCAAATGGTCGCTCAAGCATACCAAGGGCTGAAAATCCACCTGTGCGGATATGGTGCCTTTTGCTTTAGCTGGCATGAAGGGTAGGCTTCTTGGAAATAAGACTTCTTGCAGAGAGAAATGAGCACCTGGGGTGATTGCCCCATAGCTTGGGGTATCTGCTTTTGGTAGCCCTGGGATTTTCTTGATTACTATCAATTACTAATGATGCATCGTATAGTTTCACACCTGAGAATAGAGCCCTGTTTTGCCATGTGTATAAATGCCAGGCAAACAAGAGACTGTCATGCAAAGATGGTCTCAACCCTGAAAACTTTCTGATTCCAACAATATCTGTAAGATATGAGCAGATGTGATTATAAGAATACCACGGGCTGGCTTAGTTGTGTAGTTTAAACAATGGGCTCAACTTTGGTAAAGAGTATCAAGGACAGATGAGGAAATTCTTTTTGGGGTATATTTTGTGGGTAGATGTATAGAGAGTTCATTCTGAATACAGATGGACAACCTTATTCAGGTCAGAAACATCCAGTTGGTGCTTTGGGGGCCGAATCCAGCTGGAGAACATTTGTATCTGATTTCAAAGTACTCTGATGGTGGTTTACAGTCTTTATACACAGGCAATCATCTAGCTTCACATATGGCTATCAAGCCACCAGCATAATCAAATGGCTCTAGATGATGCCCAGCAAGTCCATGCATATGTCCTGATTGACTGATAGGGAGTTAGGTGTGCATAGTGACTGTGGCACTGGGAATTGTCCCTCACCTTAAGTTCTAGGTGGAATTCAAATACAAGAACAAAATAAAAGTTTATGTATAGGTGCTAGCAATGCAGAATCTGTTATTGCTTGTGCTTGAAATACAAATGCATTTAGTGTTTGGTTTTAAAACACTGGTATTTTAATAGAATCTTATCTTTTAAGAAAAATACTATTTCTGATAGTCTTTGATTAATATTTATGATTCATTTGCAGAGTTTATAAGGCAGATTTTTAAATGTGTGCCTCGTAAGTTTTCCATGTAATTGTTCTTTGGCTATTGCCTTTGAGTGTAAATCTGGTTCCCTCACTCAGAAGATGGGATGTGGGGCAGGAAGCAAAGTCTGAGAACTGTGTACTGCATTTGCAGTGTTGAATGAAACCAATGCAGTCCACACTTTGAGTATAAGTGACAGGCTGTCTGCTCTTCAACACAGACAAGTAACAGGTAAACAAAGAATTGATTCTAATTTTAAACCAAAATTATACAGCTGGTGTTGGTGAAGAAGTCAACAGTCCTTAGCATTTGAATGATTGTAGCTCATCTCAGGAGGTGTAAACTAAGGATCTGTCTTTGTTGTGAAGTAGTAAATCTACACAAAGCCTTGAGGATGTTAGTTTTCTTCACAGTGAGTATTTTAAGCATAAGAACTGGGAGAGTCTACCTCCAGTAAGTTTTCTGATGCTTGAGTTTGCAGAATCTGCAGTTGCTAGAGGGAACCAGCTGGGAGTCTCATAAATAATAAATTGCTGTAATCCCATGAGGTCATCATAAAAATATGCATACGGATCATAGGAAGAATATAGTGGGTCACAACCTCAATTGATTCTAGAGTTAGTAACAAAAAGTGAGCTTGATAAAAATGTATTACAGCCAGAAACCTCTATCAGAGGAATCTTCAAAATTATATTAGACAAAATTATTACTTTGCAAAAGAGACAAACTTTATTACCAAAAAGCCCAAAATAAGTAGGTGTAGGAAAGTGTAATTTGTGCAGGAAAGTACTAAATCAACATCAGTTAGCCTTTTCAGTTTAGAAAGAGCCAGGGCTACCAAAATCTGTCTCACAAGGAAGCATTCTTGCAGACTAAATATTACTGATGTTCTTGAGGCAACAGTGACAAGATTTAGTTATTATATTTCCTCCTAAAAAAACCCTAGGTTTGAGTTATGACCCCCACCCCCCGACAGATACAACACCTAGAGGCAAACACTAAAAGTATGAAGATCCAGAATAACACCTGGCTTGGCAGAAAAATAAGATGATGGATTATTTTGATTGCTGCGTTGATCTAAAGAAACATCATCAGTAGTATAAAGATCATTTGAACACATGAAATGGACTAAAGGAAAATGGGTTGACATTCACCTGCAGGGGTATATATGGCATCTGAGTGCCAAAACCTAATATGAAACTTGATTGAAATGTATCACATAAGCTGTAAGCTGGAAATATCATACGTAGTGTGAGAATTTCTTTCCAATTACTTTTGGTACAACTGAAAGTCTATGTCTTTAAAATAGCACAAGTGTCTGCACTGACAGAAAGCTGCTTTGAGAAAAGGAGAAGTTAATGGTGTTGTTGATGGTTAGAAGTAGTATGCACTAAAGAGCTTCACAGGCTGATGGTTTAAGCTCCAACTCTAATAAACTCCTCTTTCTTTTAGGGCAGATGGATAATCCCATTGGTTTGATAGGAATGGTTCGAATGGTTGCACCAGGGTGCAAATGCCTGGCTTTGGAGAAGGACCTTATGGTGCAAGTCTTGATACAAGTATATATGGCCAATTTGTGTTTCTGTATTAGCTGAGGTTTGGATAGGCTAGCTGGGATCCCCACAGCTGTCCAGCTGCCATGGCTTGGAGCTCTCAACATATTAATGGAGCTGAAATTGAGAAGGATCCCTGGGCTCTGTCTAGAAGGTTGCTGGCCTTAGAGTCATTTGTGTCTGTTTTGTTCTGGAGATAGGTCTATAAATCACCTGGCTTCCAAGGACAGGCAAGCTCCTGGTATGCCTGCTAATGCTTGTAAAACAAATGCCACAGAATAGCAAGAAAAACCTGTTGCAAAGAGCTTAGCTCCCTTTACTCTTGCCTCTGAGAGATTTTTGGTTGAATCCTTGCCTTTTTGGGAGCCCTGCTGAAATCAAGGTGGTTTTGCCTCTTCTTGGCTGTTTTTTCCTGTGGGATTGAAGGCCAGTTTAAAGGCGTGATGAAACTTTGTAGGGAAAGGAAGGAGGTCTAACAAATACATCATTGTGTAGAGCGTCTAGGTAGATTTATGTTGATTGATTTGATCCTTTAAAAGAAATTACAGACAATAAATAAGCAACAATATACACTTGGTTAGCTGCAGTTTCCACCAGCGTACTACCTAGCTGTTTTAGCAATACCCCTTAGGCAACATGGCATAGATGGCTCAGTGTAAATGTGTATTCTCTCCTCTATTACCGTTGCAGCAAATTCTGTGCTTCATATGCTCCCAGTTTCAAGAGCTGCTTTCCTGGCTACTTCAGTGTTTCTCCTCTGCCTCTGGTAGCTTGGGATCTATTGTTCAGCAACGATGGCTTGAGGTGAATGGAGACTCTCACTGGAGAAAACAAAACTACTATCGCTGCAGGCTGGGGAAAAGAGGATGTCAGATAGGAAGCAAGCATTGAGGGTGGAGAGGGGGTGTAGAGGAAAAAGAAATGTTCTGCTTGTATTGGCACATGGCCCACACCTTGTATGCTTGGGTGATATTAACTTCCTTCTCATTACTATGTGGAAGCCACTGGTGTCCTGACCCTCCCAAAATACAAATGGATTTTCCTAGGCAGAGCAGGCCAATGCTGCTCCCTATAGCATCAACATCTTTTACACACAGGGTTCTTTACCACAAATGTCTTTTTTTATCATTTAGGTATTTCCAATATCTCAAAAATCACCTAAAGGCCAAGGTAGCTGGCATCTAGAAGCTGCCTTTGAAATGGTTAGTGGCTGTTCTAGTGCTTCTGCCTTTTGGAGGTGCAAAGCACTTATTCAGGTAGTCACATATGGATTTAGGAAGTGTAACATTTGGCTCTAGTTTCTGAAATGGTTGGTCCAAATCCCTCCAACTAGTACAGGTATTACAGTGTGCAGCCATGCTAACAGCATGAGGAAAACTAGTCAATTATAGCACCAGTGGCAGAAAGGTAATTTAGAAGTCCTAAGCTATTTAGAAGCCCTGTTAAAAAATGAAACTTGAATTTTTATGCCTAAACCGTAAGAATCAGACTCTTTGGAAAATGTGTTTGTAAAAAGTCTTACCAATTTTTCACCACTATAAGTCAATAAGAATATTAAAGTACTTGTCAAGGTCCTTCAACAAACAGATATATTTGACTGATGGCTACCAGCTCTAACTTGGAAAATATGAGGCAGATCACAGAGAATTTCCTTTGGCAAATGGTAGTCATTTGAAAATCTCGTTTGAAAGAATCCAAGATTTTTATTTAATTTGGCTCAAATTCACAAACCCTTTTAGCTGTTAGAATATATCCTTGTTTTTCTAGGTAGGTCTATTTTTTGATTCTCCGAGAACTGTAAGTAAGTAAAATACACAGGTATCTCCTTTTTACACTCAGATCAAGAGAAAGAGAAAGAGACTAATAAGTTACCTCATGAGGTCTCTCAAGGACCTTAAGACCACACTTCTTCAGGTTCCAGGAACAAACTTTGGAAGCTGCAATAGCCTGAAAACAAGATATTCCTCTTTCCAAGTATTTGAAGGGAAAAGAGTAGTTATTGACTACAGGGGAAATGGGAGAGGTGGTAATCCTGTTGAGCAATACAGTGATACACCCTTTCCTTATAGTTCCTTCCTACTTGGTTGAGATAAGTAACATTGGAAGTTAGTAGCTAAGACCAACAAAATAGGGTGGTGACTTTATCTAAGCAAGACGGGTGTCCCCATCTTGAGATTAATTAATGCTTAATCTGTTTGGAACATTTGTATGTTCTGTCTCAGCATGTTCCTAAGCATATTTCTGGACATTTTGGAGCTTAGAAACAAAGTCATTTCAATAGCCAGTTGGCTGGCAGTCTCCTCTTGGGAGGAGAAGGCAGGCAAACACTCATAACATTCCCATGAGTCTTCCTAAACAGTAATATACAACTTTGTAAATCCTTTTTTAATTTGGTATAGTGGCTTTTTTGTTGTTGTTTTTATTTTAACAGTAGAGTTTTAATTTGCACAGGCTTAAACATAATTATGGTGTTTGGAACCTATTGTTTAACTGGGCTTGTTTAGCCTAGAGGAGGGAAGGTTCTGGGGAGACCTTATAACAGCCATCCAGTACTTAAAGTGAGCCTGCAGGAAATATGAGTAGGGACTGTTTATCAGGGAGGGTAGTGATAGGATGACAGGGAATGGTTTAAAACTGAAAGAGAGTAGATTTGGATTAGCTATTAAGACAAACTTCTTTACTGTGAGGATCATGAGGCACGGGAACAGGTTTCCCAGAGAAGTCATGGATGCCCCATCCCTGGAAATGTTCAAGGCCAGGTTGGATGAGGTTCTGATTCAGTGGAAGGTGTCCTTGCCCATGGCAGGACAGTTGGAACTAGATGATTTTTAGGATCCCTTCCAACCCAAACTATTCTATGATTATATGATCAATACTCTTGCTGTTGGTGATATCACAGTATTTCTGCTTCCTTTTCACTTTGATAGGCAAGTATGAGGACAAAGGGGAACTATTCCAGTCCTTTTACCTCAATAGTCTATTACTTTGGTTTATATTCTCTTCTACATGTATGACCTAGTGGGCACTAAATATCTCCATGTGGTGCTAGATTTCACCATGCTGTCTTTTGCTGAGAAATACTTCTAAGCAAACTTTTTCCAACTGATTTTGATTTGTGGGCATCTAACTTCCTTGCAGGGAAGGTTTAACATTTTCCTGCACATGGATTACTCTAGCACAAGCTTGAACTTGCTATCTCTCTGTATCTCTCACAGGCCTTCTTAGAAATAGCCCACAGGCTAGTTCCCAAAGGCACACAGAGGAGGGGTTGAAAATAATTTTATTAACAGTACCTCATTTTGTGTGGAGCACAATGTGAGTGCAGAGAAAAGGGGCTGGTCATTATTATACATTAGCATCCAAGAGAACTAGTATGTCATACTTTCTGTACACTGGTAAAGATTTAATTTAGTTCATATTGCTTACATAATTAGAATTAATAAAATAGGGGGACCTCTCAGGAATAAGGAGAGCTGTTTTTTGTCTAGTCAAGGTTAATCAGTGTTCTTATATAAGGAACTGGAAGGATTTTTACTCTTTTATTAAACAGCTTTGAAAAATTAACATTTAACTTGCTGCAGGCTGCAAGAGGATGACACTAGCAGTGAAGAAAACAGCAGATTTTTAATCTTACCATTAGTATTTTTTAATAGAAGAGGAAAATTTTGTGCTGGACATAAATAATCTTCCTAAAAACTTAGTGACATTCCTGATAAACAGAGATGCTCATTGACAAGTTGTTTTATTATACACGCTAATAATTCCTGTAAGAGTCATTAAGAACATTCTCATTAATATAGGTTGCTCTGCTGTTGCTTCATGAGGATTGCTGTTAGTGCTGACTGGAAAACAGGAGAAGTGGATCTCTTCTGTTGCATGAATGCTCACAAAATTGTTTTTCTCTTTTGGCCTATGGGAAAGTCCCTAGGAACTCTAATGAAATCTGTGAGTAATAAAAAGTCCAACAGTGGTAAATGTGGTGGGGTGAACAATCAAGGGTCAGTTTTTCATCATCTGCCAGATCTTTGAAAGATCAGATTTAATCAGTCACTATGACTATGCTGTGATGGTACGTGTCATGATATCCCACTAAGGACAGAGAAATTTCATGAGAACTAAGTCAGCACTGAATCCAGCCTCTTCTTGTTGTGGAATAGCTGTTGCAAAATAGATCTCTCCTAAGCAGTTTTTGAATTTGAAGTGATAATGTGGTTGATGGTTAATGTCACATACCTCCATAAGCAGATGGACTAAAGGAATTTTAATAACTCTGTGGATCTAAATGATCATTCCTTCCACATTCTTTGTGGCTTCATAGTGTTTATGATAATTCTTGCTTAGTATCTAATACAGTTTATCCAGCTGTGCCTTTGATGTCTGTACTGTGGTCTCGAGGGAGAGAAATTGTGAATGAACGGTTAGTGAGCGACACCCAAGGGGTTATGACATCTTTAACATAAACTCATCAGTGTAAGGTTTTTCCTCTGAAATAGATTAAGCAATTTATTTAGCTATAAACACTAGAAAAATAGTTAAGTGAATTTTACTGGGGAATCAATAAAGTAATAATTGTATGGTAATATAACTGAGGCTGAGGTAACCAGCTTTGGTCATCTTTCCTTTGTTAATGCATTCCTCTTATCCCTTTTATCCCAGTATTTCTTGAATAGCCAGAAGTTATTCTGATGAGGGAATTGAAAAAAAAAAAACATATTGAGAAATCTTTGAGCACATTAACTTTTGTACTGTGAAATCTTTCTTTCTTACCTTTGCAACAGAAGCAAAAAAGAACCTATCCGGAATTCATTAACTAAAAATTTATCTCGGATTCATATTTTTTGTATTCTGTTAAATTTTCTACATTTATATTCCATAGAATGACTTTGTAATCCTATCTGAGACATGCCTGTAAGCAAAAGATAAATATGTAAAACTTACCTTTGAATTGAATGGTGTCTAGCTATTGCTGCTTTTAAAAAAAAAATAATAGTAAGCCCCTTGACATTATCCTTTGCAGTGCTTCAGAATTTGCAATTAAGCTGTAATTATTTCAGTTTTATAGGAAATTTTTCCTTCTGATAATTAGAAACAAATTACTTGAAAAGAAACTTCATTTATTAGACTGTTATACATTTTAAGAGATGATAAATTATTAGAACAAAACAGGCCTTCATACACCAGTTAGCTCACACTTGCATTTTAAGGTAGATGAGCTAGTTTTAGCAATGTGTAATTTTAAGAGTTTAAATGGTTTTCAGAGGTCTTTTACTCTAAAAAAAATGATGAACTGGCCCCAACAGTTATGTGCTGTGAGTTATTTTTCACAGAAGTGTCCTCTCTTAGCAGAATTAAATAAATACTAGATCATGTCGTATTATCAATGTATTTGCAATTAGGAATTCTGTTCATAAGCATGAACAAATACAGGCATCTGAAGTATAGGAAGGTTGAAAAGGGTAGGGCCGAAGGTCTTTTTAAAGATAAATTTCCTTTCTTTTCCTGTAGTTCTTAATGTCTCCAGGAATCAAGTCTGTAGTCAGCAGGAGTGAGATTTAAACTATATGTTGAATAATAAAATTGACCATGATTCTAGTAACATGAATCGGAATGAGTTCATGACCTTTGTGAAAAGTAAGCTAGATACCAGTATCCAGGAGGGCCAAGTAGGTGGTGGTAAACATGAATACTGGGCTAGTACTTCTGAGTGGATCTGCTCATTTTGAGAGTGGTCTGTGCTCCATACCAAGGTCCTTTTGGGCCATAGAAATTTGATAAGGGGTAGGAAAAAAAAAAAAAAAAGCAATGGACATCCCGAAGAGACTGATCATACAGTGTAAAATTAGAGCTGGCTGGAGAAAATTTTGCCATCAAATCCATCAATGATAATGAAATATAACTTTAATCTTTTCTATGGAAATTTCAATTTACTGTCAGAAAGTTTAAAAAATAACTAACCAACCAAAAAACTCCCAAACCCAAGCACAACCACCCTCAAACCTCTGACTAATTTTTTCAAAACTGAAATATTTCAGCTAAAACAGAAGATATGTCATCAGAAAAGTTATTCTGTTGTTTTGGGTTGGCTGTAACTTTCAGTTCCTTGTACTTTTCTCCATTTGTGGTGTCTGTGGACCACATCTGAGTGGCTCTCAGGAGCTGAGGGAGCAGTTGCTTGGCAGGGGAATTTCAGGATCTCAAGAGTCCATATCAGAACTTGTTTTGCTCTCGATTGGAGGGTAGTTACAGTATATCAAATCAGTGGGGAACCTGGACTGAGTGAACTTACTAGAAAGGATCAAGAAACACGCAGCTCTGAGATGTCATTTTGGTATGTATTAGGAGACATTATTCGTTCTTCACAGAAAGGGTCATTGGGCACTGGCACAGGCTGCCCAGGGAGGTGGTTGATTCACCTTCCCTGGAGGTGTTTAAGGCACGGGTGGACGAGGTGCTAAGGGGCATGGTTTAGTGTTTGATAGGAATGGTTGGACTCGATGATCCGGTGGGTCTCTTCCATCCTGGTTATTCTATGATTCTATGATTCTATCTCCTCGAAACTTGCATGACATATGTCCGTGATATTTAAGACTGGGACTTCGGATGATATCAACTTGACTATTTAGCTTTCTGCATGTGAAACAGAACCTTATTTACACAAGGCCAAAAGGCAGCATAGTAATATATACCAACTAAAGCAGTAGAAGATATAAGCTAGCTCTTCTATTTCTTTCTTGCCCCAAAGTGTATGACATTGTGTAGGGTCAAATCTCCATGTATTTACTTATTTACAAATATTTGTTCCCCTTTGGAGAAATGCAGAGAGGAGGCAGAATCAGTTTTTACGTGCCTAGGAAATGCTGACCACCTATTGTGCCAAGAACGCCCAAGTATATAAATGCTTCAGGACCTGGTTTGCTGGTGTTTACCTTTGAAAAGGGGAGCAGTTTGTGCATAACTTCATCAGCTCTGCTAGCCATGGCTGAATTCAAAGGTTTAACACCTCTGTTTCACCCATGTCCTGAAAGGACTTGATTTCCCTTAAGGTGGAAGCTTTTCATTCTTATGGTTTGAGATTTTTAAAAATCTTTTAGTACAGCTTCAGTATTTTAAAAGTTCTTGAAACTTTAAGTCATTTATCATGCACCTAATTTGGGGAAGGAGAGCAAGTGAGAAATATTCATTCCTTTATTGGCTGGAGGATGCTTGAATGAGGTAGCAGCAGGATCAAGACTGTCAAAACAATAAAAGGAAGTGTTAACACTGACAATTATATTATTCAAACAATTTGAAATACTTGGAGAGTGCATTTTTAATGAAGCATTGTAAAACAAATTGTGTTTCATAGCTTGAGAGAGTTGTAAAACAATAAACTAATCAAGACCTTAACAAAGGGGGAAAAAAGTATTTTCAAAAGTTACATGAACTTTTACAGAATCAATCTTAGTATTGGAATTGGGTAAGAAATGTGGGTTGATTCTTAACATTTACTTTTTACAAAATTAGTTGTCATTTACAAAAATCCATTTTGAATTTACATTAAATATGTGTGGCTTCTGTCTTTATTTTGAGCAAAGCATATGCTGAGTTAGCTTTGGAGACACTGTGTGGGTCCTTTTTAACTCTTTGCTGAAGATATACTGATATTGCTGCTCTGAACTAAGAAATTCTCTCATAAGACCTCAACATCATTTTTATCATTGTTCAAAAAAATATGATGCTCTGTTTCCCTTGTAACTTTGACAGATGATTAATTATAGATTTGAGGTGCTGTTGTTCAGATAGAAACCTAATTGGGTATTTGTGAACCAAATGTGAAGATGTTGAATGCAGGTCCATGCTTTGGTGCCACTTTGATATCTCTTTTTAGAGGTTAAATCCTCTGTTTTGAAATGTATGAATACACACCGCCTGTTTCTTTCTAGTCGATGTATATATTTCCAGGCCAAAACATAATTCAGCTTCACGTGAGGTGCTAAAGCTTTATCAGCAGCTGTATGGTAAAGAATATTTAAAAGAATGTAGGCATTGTTTGAAAAAGCTTCCTTTATTCCTAGGGAAGACCTTTCTTAAGCTTAGAAAATATGGAAATTCACAGGTAGAATGCCCTAATCAGCAGCTCTGCTTTGTGTCCCTGATCTTCCCTTCTGTGTTGCTATGACTAGGGTATTGATAAAAGAGAGATTGTCTGAGGCACTTTGAGGTCGATAAATGCTTAGCAAATCTTGCAGCCTGATACCAGCTCTTTGGTTGCAGAATGCTTGAGCTGACATCTGGTCCATATTTCTTTATGCCAGAATCTATGGATGAGTCTGGTACTCTGTATTTATTTGATTTTATTTGTGGAGTATGCCCACAGACCAAAAATTGAACACATGCTTAAAGGTTTTGTCAAGGCAGACCCTGACTTGTGAATCTGTGGAGGTGTTCCTGTAAAGCTTGCTCTGGGTTCTGACACCAAATTGTTCGCTTCAAACCATGTCTTAGTGATAGTGACTGCTGTGAAAGATGAATGTTTAAATTCCTATCAAAGTGGGATTGAAACCAAAGTCATTTTAAATCCATCATCCAAGAGAAATGTGAAGTTGAAAAGAATTCCATGTAGAGGAGATACAGAATTTCATTTTTAGATAAAGAATTGAAAGTCAACAATCTACTGGTCTTTTAGAAGGTGAGATCAAACAATTAAGGTCTTTTCCTGCTTTTATTGCTCTCTGCAGGCTTTTGTTAAGCACATGCTTGGCGCAAGGTCTGACAAGGAGGTTTGATAAGAGCATTGCGATGGTTATTTTGGGTAAGATTCCACTACCTCTGACTAATGACCAAGTCTGTAGATATTATTTAATGCCAGTGAGTTAAATAAAATGTGGGCCTTTGTGCTTCTCTGCAGAGAAATAGATAATCTGATCCAAATAAGTTATTCCCTACCTCAGTCACGCTTTTCTCCTTTTTTTCCCTTTATACATGGCTCAGAGAATCATGAGTTACAAATGGAGCAATCAACATGCATCTCTACCATATTCATTTCTACCATTTCATCCTCATCCCCAAAGTCCATCTTCCATTTGCTTTTTATGGTAAAGAAAGCCTCAGGAGTAATAGAATCACAGAATCACTGGGTTGGAAAAGACCTCTTGGATCATCAAGTCCAACTATTCCTATCTGCCACTAAATCATGTCTCTGAGCACCTCATCTACCTGTCTTTTAAACACCTCCGGGGATGGTGACTCCATCGCCTCCCTGGGCAGACTCTGCCCAATGACCCTTTCTGTGAAAAAGTTCTTTCTGATATCTAGTCTGAACCTCCCCTGGCAGAGCTTGAGGCCATTCCCTCTTGTCCTGTCCCCTATCACTTGGGAGAAGAGGCCAGCACCCTCCTCTCCACAACCTCCTTTCAGGTAGTTGTAGAGAGCAATAAGGTCTCCCCTCAGCCTCCTCTTCTCCAGGCTAAACAACCCCAGCTCTCTCAGCTGTTCCTCATAAGGCCTGTTCTCCAGCCCCCTCACCAGCTTTGTTGCTCTTCTCTGGACTCGCTCCACAGCCTCAACATTCTTCTTGTGGTGAGGGGCCCAGAACTGAACATGGGATTCAAGGAGCGGTCTCACCAGTGCCAAGTACAGAGGGAGAACAACCTCCCTGGACCTGCTGGTCACACCGTTTCTGATCCAAGCCAAGATGCCATTGGCCTTCTTGGCCACCTGGGCCACTGCTGGCTCATGTTCAGTCGCTGTCAACCAACACCCCCAGGTCCCTCTCCTCCAAGCAGCTTTCTAGACAGACTTCTCCTAGTCTGTAGCACTGCACAGGGTTGTTGTGTCCCAAGTGCAGGACCCGGCACTTGGCCTTGTTAAACTTCATGCCATTGGACTCAGCCCAGCAGTCCAGCCTGTTCAGATCCCTTTGAAGCATCCCTACCCTCCAGCAGATCCACACTTCCACCCAGCTTAGCATCATCTGCAAACTTGCTAAGGGTGCACTTGATGCCTTCATCCAGGTCATTGATAAAGATGTTGAACAGGGCTGGACCCAGCACTGAGCCCTGGCTCACTGAGCACTGAGTTCTTAGCCTATGCCTCTGTTCTTAACGGAGCATCATGACCTAAAGAATAATCTAGAACACATAATGCTGTTTTCAGTTCATTCTGTTAATACTACTCCTGAATTTAGGGGCTGGTGGGCTGAAGTTTGCTATGGCTTCACAAATAGATTGGCAAATGGTGTCCCGTAATTCACTCACTGAAGACTAACAACCAGGACCCAAACTCTATAAAACCAGCACCTCCATTCCCTTCATTAAATGTTCCTGATTTATTCCCCACTGGGGGAAAGCAGTAAAACAACTGTTATATAGGGTTATATTGGCAACCTGTTTCTAGTTTTCTAGAGGAAATCCCAACTCTCACCTTTGTATTGAAGTATTTAAATATTCAAAGGACTGTAAAAAGAAAATGCAGCACTGAGATGTCATTCCTTCAGAGATCTTCCACCACATCGATGTTTAGCTTGTTTTTTCCGAGGTTCCGTTTTAGGCAGAGAATATCAGAGCCAAATCTAAGGCAAACTGCCTTCAGCCATTGGTGCCTCTGAGCACATCAGTCATGCACTGAAGCTGCTGGCGCAGCTGGTACTTTCTACAAGACAGGGAGTATTTTTAACAATAAAAATATGAGTGTGACAGGTGCACATTTTATTATAACTTTTTTTTTTTTATTGTGCATTAGTGGAGAGAAGAAAGGTAGCAGCACTTTTTAACAAGTCTACAAGTAAGTGTGAAAACAAATGAAGGCCTATGGTACATATTGACATTTGTTAGCCAAGTATGGGTAGTTCACAGCAGCCCATTCTTTTCTCTGTTTTAAAAAAAAAAAAAAAGATGAGTTTTGAGCATCTTGCACAGCCAGAACAACTCATTTTTTTTATGAGCTTCATTTGCATTTATACTCTTCCCTGCTGTTGTTGAGTACGCCCCTTTCACTTGTCCTAAATCTATAACTGCACTGGGTGCACTTAAGTAGCTGTTTCCTACTGATATATTGATTATCACACTAATTACATCCGGGGTCTGTATATGTGCTAACAGAACCAATTTATTTGAATTTTTTGTAGGGGGAAAAATCTCCACAACTAATTAATTCTACAGGGATGGGTCTAGTTCTTCTCTTTTCTCTCTTTTTTTTTCTCCATCAAAGTTTTTGATACATAAAACTTGTGTTAAAACCACACAAAGCGTGTGTGTGTGTGGGAATGCGTGATGATTTTGCCTGGTAAATTTTCATTTCTTTCTCTTTTAAAATGATTTTTTTAAAGTCTGCTTTATGCTTCATAGACTGCTTATTTTTTTCTGATGTGGTGTCATACTGTGGGCCCTGTTTCTGCTATCAACTCCACGTGTGCAGCCTGCTGTGTGCCTATTGAGGTCAGAGAGGTTGGCTATATACCTGGAGCACAGTGCAGAAATGGGCCGTGGATATTAACTCATCACTTTTTAGCTAGAGCAAGAATCTTTTTTTACAGTCTCCTCTGCAGGATTTTATGCCTGCATTTCATTCAATTTGACACAGAATTGGACATCTTCAATAATTTCAGGTATGTAACACAGCTGAACCTTTCAATAAGGCTTTCTTTACATTGTGAAAAGCTCCAGATGCCTTTCTGACTAACTTTATCTGAAAATATCTAATCTCAAATCTCAGACATCTGTATAACACAATGCCTTTGACAAGTACCTTGCAGTCTTTTTTTCAGTGGATTAAAAGATATCTTTAAAAGGCAATGAAATGGAGGTTTGAGTACAAGCTATCATGGGAAACTGGATAGTGCCTGGTGATAGATTTGCAGTGCAATGAGACTTTTAGCCTTTCACATTTAGACCTCTTTGAATCCAGGGTGTGGAGAGTTTGAAAGTTATTACCACTGGTTGCTGACTCTTTTATGGTTTCTCTGACTTGATCTATTGCTCTTGGTTCTTGTGAGAATGTCCATTGCCAATGGATTTCGATAACCTCTGCAATGCTAACTGTAGTATAGAAGTCAAAGGACTGCATAATACCATCATAGCCTTAATGAGGACCACGCTTCTCACAACATGATAGGTCCTAGGAGACGTATTGATCTGGGCAATGTCCATTCTCCTTTTCAGGTATTTTTAGTAATGTGACTATGCCAGGATGCTAGCTTTCCCATTTGTCAAGCCTGCTGTTTCCATGAACAGAATTTGACTTAAAAAATAGTCAGTTGCAAATCCAGTCATATACCTTGAATTTTTTTCAGTGCTGACTTGGAACAAGCAAACTTGCTTGACAAAGCATTTGTGAGAATAGGGCAATCCCAGATGCTTTCGTTTCCTGCAGATAAAACCTGTCAGGAAAATTGAAAGTATAAATATATTTAAATATCACAAACAAATTTTAAAAATGGATGCAAAATTGAAGGCGCTTTAATGAGCGCAACATGGGAAAAATTGTTCAGTGAGCTTGAGACAAGCTCAGTAAGAGGTTTTGCAGCAGCATTCTGGACACTGTGATCCATAATTTAAACTTGGGCATTTTAGAAAGAATTACATTAGTTTAGACTGGAAGGCATTAGAGTATAAATCAGAGAGCCTCCATCTCAGAGAATCTTAAACAGCTCCAAAGGTTAAGTAGAAGATATAAAACTGTTATGATATGTTTGTTATGGGCCTTCAAAGAAAGTGGTGAAGCAAGCAGGTTGGCAAGGTTACTTCAATATCAGGGGAAACGGTCCCTGGTAGACTGGGCTGAACTAATGGGACTTGTGGCTGGGAAGCACGGGTAGGAGTATCCCAGAATAATTTGGAAAATTATCCTGAGATCTAGGCATGGAAGTAAAGCAGTTTTAAAGTGCTCTGATCAGCATCTACTTATTGCTGATAGAGAGAATAAACATAAATAACTGCAGGAGCCTTGAAAAACTACATAAACTGAAAACTTGTGAAAGTTTAAAAACTGTGAAAGTTTAAAAACTGTGATCTGGGTAGTTGGCTCCAATTGCAAAAAAAGGACAAACATGGTGGCTTTTGGCTTTTCTTAGGAAAAATCCTGTAAAGAATAGAACAGACAGGCTGTGAAGGCAGTTTTTCCATGGAGACTGTTGCAGACATTGAGTCTTGGCTCCTTCCCATGGGGAAGAAGTATTCACAAAAACTGGAATTTAATATCCAAGCTTGCTGTATAATTCCTGTGTAACTTTGAGCAATGCCTTTAGTCTTTGATTTTCAAAGGCAGCTAGTGAAGGGAGGAGTTTGTGTGGACTTCTTTGAAAATGCCTCTTTTACTGCCTCTGTACTTCACTTCTCATGGGCAGAATGGTAGAATATCTGTCCTCTACTTCTGTCTGTCTGTTGGCTGTGAGCTCGTCAGAGTAGGACCCACCTCACCTCCTTGGGTGTGAACAATATACTGCATAGGGGTCCAGGAATGAGCTTTAGCCAGTAACCCACACAGTGACTACTAAGGTCTTGGGAATCTTGGTGAAATCTTGAGCTGTTACAATTGAAAATAAATCAGTCCATGCAAGCTCCTCCTTTAGGGACAGACTCTGCCATCTCACACTAAATGAAAGTCTAAGTGATTTACAGCAGCCCTCTGTATCTTATTTTGATTTCATTATAGTTGCCCCTTTTACTCTTCCAAGCTGTTTTTTTTCCTGCCTGCAGTTTTAGGGTTTCTCAGTTTAGAAGCACTGATAGTTCTTCACAAATATCTCCCAGCACTAGTTTCCTTTCACTCTTGGGGTTGAAACGGGTTTTTTTGAAACCATTAATCTCCTTTTGGAGTAAGAAATTACACTCTGAGGAGCAATTCTATGAGAAAGGAGAGATGCAGGAATAGTCAGCAAATATATGGTCAGAAAAGTCAAAGCTGGGGTGAAGGGATGGTGTGATTTATGATGCTACCAAGGTAGAACTGGAGAGAGACAAAAAGCCAAGAAAGATGTTGAAGTAGAGAGAAAAAAGAGAATGTGGACTAGGCAGGGGGATAGAAGGGAAAGGAAAAACGTTAAAACCTATTTCTTAAAATCAAAGAAGGTGAAAATTGTTTATTCTTGCATCTTTAGACAGTGGTTCCAGTGGTTCCTTGAGGGTTGTAATGTTGAGCATCCAGTACAAACAATGAGATGATGGTAGTTGCAACTAGAGATTATACTCCTAAATCTTGAATTACCTTTCTCTAGTTAAAGGAACTGTCATGACCACAGATAACTGCAAGATGGGAACTCACTTTGTACTGGACATTGAAATGGTGAAGCCTGCTTTTGTGATTAATTGTAGTGAAAACTAAAAAACACAATTAATCAACATTTTCCACAGAAGAACATACAACAGGAAAAAAATGCCTCCCTCTGATTTGGATAGATAGATAACTTTCCTTTCACAAGGCTCGTAGTTCATTTCATTTTCACTATGTATAAAGATGCATAATTTTTATAGTGTAAATAATAACACATAACATATCCTTCCATATGCAATGACATGAAAACGTTAGACATGTCTTTGCAGTACATTATGTCTTTTCTTTTACCTAGGTTGCAATCTTCTTCCATCCCTCTTTCAAAGTAAAACTCTAGTATTTAATTTTTGATGGAGCTGCATAGTCTGAGTAACACGGTTCTCCGACCTGCTCCCTCTGGGATGACATGATCACCGCAGTTCATAGAGTATGGAATAAAAAGAGCTTCTCTCATAAAATCAGAGGGACAGAGGAAAAGCATTGATGATTTATGTGGGCTGAGATTTTGACCCAGAAGCTTGAAAAATGCAGTAGCTGTTATTTATTCTATGTCACCATCAATCCTATGCAGGAAAAACTGCTAAGAGCATTCTGTTTGCAGGGCTGGCATTCTTTCACATAGTTCCTACTGCCCTATCTTGACTCCTTGCTGCAGCTGCTTTAAACAAAAATGCTCTCCTGTGCTGAAATGGATGTCCTGTGTAGCAGAGCTTTTTATATTACCTTGAGTGTATATGGAATCTGGGAAATTTCTATTTTATGAGTTAGGTCCTACTGCTGTTTTATGACAAGATGAGTTAAGCAGTAAAATATTCTTTGGATCATCTTTACACACCATTTTTTTTTACTGTAATGGCTTAACACGTTTCTGGTATATATCGCATTTTCTGCAGCGTGAGAAACTGGTGTTCAATAGCTGTAAGTATGGTCTGGTCTACAAGACAGGCTACTTTGACATACTCCAAGCTCACGGAGTCATGTTGGCATCTTAATTTTGAGGGAAGGAAAGGCAAGAGCAAAAATGCATTTGAATGACTTTGTGGGGCTATTACAGTGCAAACTGTGCTGGTCTTGCTTGTGTTATGCTTTTGCACTACGAGAGTGACTGGTGGCTGCTGCAGAGTGTGAGGGCTTTTTCTGTGGGCAAAGGTGGGTACATGTAGTTGCCTGAAAGAAGTCCTGAATGGAGGTGGAGGCAATCAGATGTCCAGAAATCCCAGGCAGTTGCACTATTGTGGGGGGGGGGAGCCGAGGGGAGTGTTAAGACTTTCTTGCCTCCCATCTTAGGAAATGCCTGCCTGTTGATATCAGGTATAATACGGAATCAGCAATGATAGAAAGTGAGATTTGGATAGCAAAGCACATGACATAGCTGGATTTTGATGACCCAGTGTGATTTGTACATGTTATAGTTAAACCCTTGGCTTTCACACCTTGATATTTGCTGAAAGGGAGTGGCTCCTGCCCAACTAAGGAGAATGGAAGCCAATTGTTATCCTAGCCAAGTTCCTTCTTGTTAAACTTGGCAGGCTAAGATAATAAAGCCTCTGCATTTTAGGGAAACACTTTGCATTTGATTTTATGGTGATTGAGAGTCCCTTTTGGAAAGCAAATTGATTTCTGAAACATTTGTTCCAATAAAAAATGAATAACGCTTCAAGTAACAAAAAGAAAAATCTGATGAAAGGAGCTTACCCGGATTATAACAAAGAAATAACTACAGGATATTTATTTCTGCTATATTTTGCTTGCATTCCTGCTAATTCTTGAAGGAATTTTATGTTTTAACAGGGACGTTCTCCTATAGACTACTCCTCCTGTTGCAGATAGCTGAGTCACAATTCAGGGAGGATCAGCACTGAAATCAAGGGATGCAATTTGCCATTCAGTAAAGGGAGAGATAAGTTCATTTTACTTTTCCAAATGTCAGTAAAAGTGAATAATGCTTTTGTTTCCTGCAGCAACCACTCTTTATTTAATTTTTCTTTTTTTTTTTTTAATTTGGCAACAGAGGTGATGTCTCATCACTGAAGGCTACCAAAAGACTAAGATGTCTGCCTGCTCTTAAAACTTAGGTACTGCTCTTGCTGTGAAATTAGTACTGCAACTTCTTAGAGACTCACTGAACTCTGGAGATTCTTTTCCTGATCAGAGAGAAAGAAGGTCCAAGGCGGCATTATAGTTCTTGAACTATCACTCATCATTAAAGTCCTTTTGATTTCATAAAAGATTTGCTGCCATCCAATAAAAACAGTGCTTAGTTGGAAAGGTGTCAGCTGTGGTTTGGTACCAAAGGGCTGTTGAAGTATTAGCAATGATCTGAAAGTGGGAAAAGGTTTTACAATCTTAAGCAGAGTAATCTGGCAAACCTCTCTTTCTGCTTATTCAGAAGCAGAAAAACTCCTTGTTTTGAGTCTGCTCTTGATAGCCACTTGAATTTTTATGTGGTGCCTCCCTGTTATTTGAGTGGAGGACTTCTAGGGAAAGACAGCTCCAAAGGACCAACCTGTCCTTGTAAGTTCTCCCATCCAACCCAGTGAAGGAACAACATTACTTGCCCTTAATATGTAATCTTCTAGAAACTGTTGCCTTTACTTCAAAAAAATATGTCATTTTTCAGCCCAGACGTCCATATTGATTTTTTATATTGTTTTCCAGTGGCACGAAGGGACCACAAATGCAGTACAGATTAGATAAGGAAAAATCAGGAGATGCATAAGATTTTACACAGGAAACTGTATAATTCCAGTATTTTAGCTTCCCTTCTACTGAGAAGTGATGCATGGGACTATAGGGCCAGAAGGCACTAGGGATACAGAGTCTTACGGAGTGTTTGCGGGAGAAATAGCCACCTGCCCTAGTCTGGCCTTTCCTGAAACACAAAATCAGTTCCATTTGCAAAGATAAATTTTGCTTTGTTGTTTTGTTATGTACTGTTCAAGGATGAAAAATTATGTTTTTGCAAAACATCTCAGTGGTGTGTATTTTTTGATGCACTGTCCCAGACGTATGGTGAGCTTGAAGGGGTCCATGGTGTTATTAGAGTATCTGAGTCAAATTAATTTGCTGCTCTAATCCTTTTGCAAACTATAGGCCAAGAGGCAAGACCATTTGACACTGCATGTATAAGGACAACAGAAATAGAATTTATCATTATAACACAAAAGCTTATTGTGACAATAGATCTTGCGCAAACCTGCAAAAGTTAATAGAAGTAATAAATAGTATTTCATGGGGTTTTTTTCTGAAGGATTTAAACCTTGAAAATCTGGTTATGAAATTACTTAATTCTTCTTGGTCCATATGTTTAGGAAACTGCTGAGGTGCCAGGTTACAATATGTTCTTCTGGAGTCCCATTTCTACTAATTACAAAGTAAAGATGGTAGGATTGTCAGCTTGGTAACTCAAGACAAATACATATCTGCTTGTGTGTATTTGGAAATAAATACGTGAATGACTGTAAATACATTGATGAAAGATTTGCAGCTGACTTAAGTAGATTAAACTTGGGTTTGAGACATATGTCTGCTTTGATAATTTTTCAGGCTCAGGTAGAAGTAGTCAAACTTTTCTGCAAGTTTTATTTTGTTGTTGTTGATATTTTTAATCAACATTTCTAATTTGCACAAATGCAACAAGGAACATGGACAAACTACGAAACCTGTGAAGTATTGCTGGTTGGTTTTGGTGACTTATGATTAAAACCCCGGACAGAGATGCAGGAGATTGCACTGTTTGCTTTGCTTCCTATATCTAATTTGGTTGCAGTTCAGAGGACCAGAGCGAGGAGCTTATGATGGTGGTTAAATATTAGACAGTGATGCTGTGTAAGCAGGTTTTAGCGGTCTCTGCCCAGTGCCTCTCTACTCTGTTGTGCCAGCACAGTGTTTGCGTGTCCATGCAGCGAAATGCACCAGGGCACTGATTCAGTTGAAAAATAACTACAAAAGAATAAATGGAAAAATGATGAAAGAATAGGTGATCCATTTCTGGTGCAGTTCACATTGTTCCCTTGTAGGAAACTGAGCTGGCACAGCTAAGAGAGCAATGCAGGGGCAGGAGATGGCTAGTACTGCAACTGGGCAGAAAGAACTTGTGTGCTGAGGTCTCAGTGTAGTCTCTAGGAGAAAAGGTATGTCTGGAGAGGGCCAGCCAGCACACCTAAATGAAGGGTCTATTGGAATACCCCTGCTACCCTGGGGATGGTAAGCCAGGCATGTTGTATAAATCTCTGCAGGACATGAAGCAGAATTTCTGTCATTTCCATTCTGGAGCTAAAATACTGTAGGAATATCTGATGTATCACAAGTAGCAAAAGGATGTATGCCTGCTTTGTCGAGATTTCCTGTCCATTTTTACAGATTTGGTTTGTTTAGATAGCTTTGATAAAATTCTGTAAAAGTCTTAATATTTTCGGTGCTTCTGACTTATGTGAATCTGAACCCTTTCTGACTGTTTGGGTAAGAAAGACAATAACTTGGGGAAGGAAGAATGTCTTTGGAAGAAGAAGGTGCTGTGTGGGGAGAAGAATGTAATATTTTTGGTATGTCTTTTAATAATTGAGAGTCTGTTCTTGATCTCTGTTGTGCTTATGTTTCTGGAATTAAATCTGATTGTTCTTAAATGTTGAAAAACATTCAATGTAAATTTAAAGTGTTAATGAGAAACTTAAAAGCAAACCTTTGAAAAGTAGAAGCGTCATCTACATTTTCCTATTCTGACCTAAATGGCTTTGATGATTTTATGATGGGTTTCCTGTTGTGGAGAGAATTATTGTCCCAAATGATGATAGTACTTTCTGCCCCTCATCGGGGCATCTTGAGGAGAAATGCATTTAAGCTGTGAGGCTCTAAAATGCTGTGGTAACAGGAACCATGGAAGTTCAATAGACAGACAGAGCTTGGTCCTTTTACAGATCCGTCTCCTGCTGTCTTCTTCAGAGAGGGGAATGTTTGCTCTCATTAAGAGATGTCTGTCTCAGAGGAAGTGCTTCTTTGTGTTTTCAGCAGTCTCAGTGACTCCGATGCTTGGAGTGGTTTGAGTTTCTCTAGGACAGATCTCAGCAAAAGTTTTTCAGGTTTGTTATGCACCAGGGCCCTGGTGACTGACTGTGTGAATGGCATCTTTATAGACTCCTTTATAGCAGGAGTTTCCTGGGTGGATAGCAGTCAGGCTGCAAGTTTCCCAGAGTCCAGACTTCTGTATGGCTTAGATCTGGCCATTAAAACACAGATGTTTCTTTGAAAAAGCTGAGTATGCATGAAGTCACCCCTTTCAACATAGCATGTCTAACGACTTGTGGAAAGCATAGACTGAATGGAACAGCTATGTGATTTAAATATGTGTTTGATCATTTAATATACAAAAGAATTGCCATATTGCTGTGTTCCTGAAGACAAAGAGAATGATGCATAGTATTTGCAGATATTTGTGTAAATATTTTTCATTTACATCTCTACCTTTAATAAATAATTGCTGAATCCACAATATTCTTAATGATGTGTGCTGGACTAACCAGGGAATATAGATCTGAACATCAGAACAATTAGAAGTGCTATATTTGCCAAAATGCCATGTGTATGACTTGGTATGTACATCTGTGTGTACATAAAGAAAATTATATTGTGAAAATGGGCACACAATGTGATTTGCCCAGTCTCAGAGTGGGGACAGGAGTGAACAATCTGCTCTCAATCAAAATAAAATGCATTCTGTACAGGCAATGTATATGGAAGATTTTTTTATATATACATTTTTTTTTTCCATTTTAAGCACTTAAGTGCCTAGTTTCTAGGCTCAGGAAGAGTGAAAAATTGTATTAATAATGGCTGCAGATAAAAACTAAACCAATTTCCCTGTCACCAAAAATATATAAAATTGCTCTTCGGGTAATATCTTCACCAAAGCAATGTGAACTTTTCCTTGATTTCTTCCTTCATTTGCTACTGCAGTGAAAACTAAACTGCACTCTTGTGTAGGTTATCATTTCCAGACCTCTACAATGCTTATCTAGCAGAGCAGCCAGACAAATAACACAGCACTCAGCAGGATGAGGCGCTGTATTTTAATATGATGAAGGCAACCATTCAAAAGAAGAGCAAAGTCAAATAATTTAAAACCATAGAAACAGCTTGTGGATCATTGAAAAGCAACACATTTGGAACACAGATGGTCGCTTTTTCTCCCCAAAAATAACAAATGAAGAAAAAACACTCCCTTTGTTACTTTTACTTTTTATGCAGTATTTATTCTGACTAGCTGTTTAGAGCTCCTTATAGACAAACAAAAATGAGCTTTTTTTCACTGATGAGCACCCAGTCTTAATTATTTTCATCAGAATAAGAGATGATGGTCATGAAACCTGAAATTTTTAATTCTTTTAGTCTGATGAAATTTCTTCTTGTTAACAAAAATAATTCACTTAAACTTTGAAATATGAAAAATGGTGTATGGCTCAACTAAGGACTCTCTGGTAGCAGCTAATGCTAAAAGCACCAGTCTGCCTTCCTCATTAAGTCAGTGGCCAGCCAGAGAAATAGGTCAAGGATTTGCAATTGCACATGCTTGGACAAAAGCAATCACCTCTTCAAGATTATGTCAGCCATGGCTACATCAGTCCCATTCCTGAAGCCCGGCATCAAGTGCAAGTCTAGGACTTGAACTGATCTCTCAAGTAATGTTGTCTTAATGCATAGGACCTCCACTCTTCATGTCATGAAAATGCATCAGGAGGTGGGTTACGTTACCACCATGGGTTTTGGTCTAGGGTCACGTCTTGGCCAAGGGCTACGGTATAAGCCCATGACCGTGGAGAAGACCTCCTTGTATACAGGGCAGTGTTAGGAGTCATACACAAAGGATTTAATCCAGGATTGTAATCCCTACCTTCCTAGGACTTCGTAGGGGTTTGGTCATGCCACTGCCCTGCCAGTGGTGCTTGTCTTGGGCTTGGTGTGTGGTACTGGTGGGGCTGGATGAAGGGCTGATGTGGGCTAGTGGTTGTGTGCTGGACTTACGCACACTTCAGGAGGTCAGGTAAGGATTTTACCAGCCTTCCACTGTGTACAACAGCCTACAATGAACTACAGATATTTTCCTCCTTTAAAGCATACATTTTTAATAATAATCCCTATTAGATGCAGGGTGCATGAGGTAATTAACCTCAGACTGACTCCAGGAAACAAGTTATTTTACAAACGAGGAAATAAATTAAATCTCTGTAGGATTGTCTGCCTCTAAATCAAATAAGGGTGTAAAATTTCCACTTTGATACCAGCCCATCCCAAAAAGTATCAGCAAAAATAACCACGGAGTCTGCTTTGTCTGCTGAATTGTTTTGTGATGTGTCTTTGCCTCTGATGTTCATGTGTGTGATATGTGGCACAGGAGCACAGCATCAGGGAGATACTGTTAGCAGTCATTGCTCCGGCAGAAACTGGAAAATACTGAAATTTACTCTCTCTTTCTTTTCTTTACACCAGAGTGACTGCTTTAAAGAGTATTTAAATAAGGAATAAAAACCGAAAGATAAGAACTTTTAGAAAATGGGTTATTCTTGGCTTTCTTATGTTCCAGAATTTTTCCTAGTACAGTGTAATGAAAAATGTTCATTTTCCAAATAGTATTCTTGGGGCCATACACTTAATCAGTACATGCTCTACAGTCTTCCCATCTTGTCTTTAGTGAAAATGTCACAGCAACTGATAGTAGACAACATTTGGTCAGCAGTGGCTTTTTTCCTCCAATGCTGCCTGCAATTCACGTAGACATTTTTCCTGAACCCTCTGGTGTGTATACCTGTTTCACTGGCAGTTGAGCTATTGTGCATCCATGGCTCAATATTGTATCATCAACTGTGTCATTTTTTTTCAGAAAAAAGCCTGCTGGACTGAGAAAGAGCTGGCTCATTGCTTGGCAGCTTATGGTGAGTTGGAAGAAGAGTTAAGGTTGATGTCCCGCTCATGAAAGGTATGACCAGTCTCTAACAGACCAGACTGCTCTTCTTCCAGCCTTTTCTAGCCACTGCAGTGCATGTGAAGCTTACTGCCTATTTTAATTTACAAGTTCTCCCACACAGAAACTGGGTGGATTTGAAAGGGGAACAGGTCGATTTGCAATTAGATGCTTTTTGTTAGGCAATGCTGTGTAAAACGGAGGTGAGGAGAAGATCAAATAGAAAAGCATTAATAGCACAGTGTTAATTTGTGGGAATGTGTTTCCAGGGAAAGGGGCCAGAAGCAGGATGTGACGTGCTCTGGTGAAACAGCTACGTGAGATAATGTGAAACCGTGTCTTAGAAAGACATGTAAAGTAGGTTTTCTGAGACTGCTCAGTCAGATTAAAAAACGAATGAAGGGAGTCATAACACCATGACTTCCAGCTCCTTTTAGACGAAGCCTTTAATTATATTTTATGTACTCTTAAGTTTATGTGAAGCTATTATGAATGAGACAAGTATTTCTTTCTTAGTTTGCTTTTAACTTTTTTTATTAGCAGTTGTCAAGTCAATCCCAAACCAAAACTCTGCATCTGACAACTTTGATCTTTAGAAAAGTTCATACTAGCTTTACATTTTGTCTTTTCCTTCATCAGTTTGATGAGTCTAGAATTCCCACTTTTATAGTATTAAAGGAAAAGAAAGTATTAAGACAGGTTGAATTTGTTCAGATAAAATAAGAGCCTGTGAAAATCTTGAATCAAATCTGAACACTTTTGCAGGTGGCAAAATGTTTTGATGAACTCATTACAAGAAAAAAAAGTCAAGTTTACCATCATCTTAGCATTTCTTCACTTTACTGAAGCTGGAAGCAGAGACACTGGAAGGATTATTTTTTTTATGTCCTCCAATTACTGAGGACATTGAACAAAAAATAAATAGCTCTCTTTAAAAGAAATATTTGAATATCTCAGGTTTTTCTACTGTTTCTGGTTGAATGACTAATTTTGCAGCTTCTTATTCCTTCTTATAGTTATTTTATGAATAAACAGTGGGTAGGACGTTTATTTCTACAGGATCTGTGGGAGCCTGGCGGTGACCACTGAGGGCAATAATGGTTAAGATCCAAATGGGCAAGGTTAAAGTGCTGATTTTTCCAGTCCCACTTCAATCAGTGAAGTGACTAGTACTGCTGTAATGATGAGATGAGTAGATGCTCCCAAAGATAGGGGAATATTAAAGGTTGAAAATCCTCAGGGAATTACATGCCCTTCTTGTGAACTGCTGGAAATATGCTTCATCATCAACTGCATTCTGTGGGTAGATGCCAATTATATGAAAGCCCGTCTCTCTAGATCTGTTACTGTTTTTTTAGTGCTTGGGGGCTGGAGCTTAATACAATATGCTCTTTTCTTCTCTGACTAGTAAAGCAGCACAAAATAGAATTATTAGTATAAATACACGTAGCCTACAAAATGTAAATCCAGCAATTAGACTTTTCCCTGGTGGTGCACTCTAATGAGTGTTGCCATATTCTTTGTGTTGCTGTAGGGAAGCAGTGGGTGTAGCAGTGGGGCTTGGCTAATTTAAGGGGGAATCCTCGGGATATAAATTTTTTCCTGATAAGAAGAGAAACAGCTTGTATTCCAAGCAATATTTATCTCAAACAAGCTTGCTTCCTAAAAGTACAGCACTGGGAGCATCACCACTTACAGTTTATGATATGATTTCTGAGGCCTTCTGACATGTGTGAACCAGTGAAAGCCTTTATGGTAGGAGTTACTTAAGCCTCTTTAATCCTGAGAAACACTGTGTAGGTGTAGAGAAAGCTCTGACAAACAAGGGGTGGCTGGAGAGGGTCATTGGATGCTTTGAGAACTTTGCTCTTCTTCTTTTCTGGTGAAAAATATATTTGCATTTCTCCTTTATGCACTGAGTCAAGTATGCAAGATTGTTGATATTTTATGCTCTCATTTCTGTAATTTATGGCCCTATGTTGCATGCCCTGTTTTGTATATTGTGTAACGACTGTATTTTGATTACAGATGGCGAAAATTTGGGTAAAGATACAGTGGAATTGTCTTGTCAAGTCAGCATCTTATAGGGTTGTGTGACCTTTTAGAAAAAAACTTGACCCATGGTGATCTAATTATTGTTTGTTGTGATGGGCAGATAACAAAGTAAATATTGGAATGGACTGGTTGCCATCTCCACTTTAAGAGAGGGACTTTGACAGCGTTATTTCGCTGAGCCCAGCTGCTACTACTTATTTTTTCCCTGCCTCTGAAGAATTAGTACTCTGTGTTGGAGGAACTCTAGGGCATCTGATAGTAACCCTGAATCAGATCTTGGGAGCGCTAAGTGATAATTTTTCCCTGTCTACCTGAGTTTTTTTCATTCTCAAAGCTCTCTGAATTGGTGGGAGACCCTGGCAAAAGAGAAACTAATGGGGAATGTGAGTCCTTAGTGCCCATTAAGATTGGGCTTGATGCTGGGTGTTTGAGGTCAGGATCCACAAATGTAAGTTACCTCCTATAAAAACATTTATTAATAAATGTATATGGTACTTAAGTAATGGCAGAAGATATAATTGCCATCAGGGTAAACAGGGTGCTCAGGGACATGGTTTAGTGGCAGATAGGAATGGTTGGACTCGATGATCCAAGAGGTCTTTTCCAACCTAGTGATTCTATGATTCTATGATATGTGATATCATATACTTGAATACTTCAGTTCATTATCAAATTTATTTGTGGTTTTCATGATATATTCCTGAGGGTATATCCAAGGAATTTTCTGCAGGCAGGCAGAAACAAATTTTTCTTCTACTTTATGCCAAAGAAAAGTTGTGTAACCATGTTAGTTTTAAACCCAGCTTTACAGGAGGATACACCCTTAGTAGTGATATAATACGTGCTGGTGATTAAACCTGTCAGTGTGAGACAGTTTCTTTTTGTGTTGTGAGGCAGCCATGTAGTACAAAGTATGGTTGCTGAGATGGATCCATTCATTTTTATGTTTTAAAATTAATCTCGTCTTTCAGAAAAGAGCACAGCAATGGGGAACATGAGCAAGTTTCAAAACAGCTCAAGCAAATGCACTAAGCGAAAAACTTTTGGGACCTTCAGTCAAATGCTTGGCAAACATGAGTCTAGGTTAGAGTGAAGTCAGGAAGTCTCAAATGAAGGAAATCTAAGAAGTTTTTTCCATGGTAATTTTGGATTCCTTCAGACTTCATGCAGTAAGACTAAAAGAGTCTGTGATAAGGTTTAGTCCTGCCACAATGAAGTCAAGGGTAACTTCAGTCTTAATATCAGGGGAGATGACTGTTTTTCAGGGCTTATATCTGAGATGGAGCAGGAGATATTTTCTTAACAGAACTGTTTTTCTGGTACCCAAAAGCCAAGGGTATACTAAACTGGGACTATTATAACTGGAAAAGGCATTTTTTCCCCCAATATATTTGTTCATTTTAGAAAATGTTAGGACATTTTCAGCATTAAAGAATGCCAACATTTCCTTGCTTAAAGAACATTTTATTGTTAAATATAAGATAATTATACATAACCAAAAAACAAATCAAGATAGAAATCAAACATTGTAACATTAACATAAGAAAATGCTGTTACTGACCCAAACTGATTTTTTTTCCACTGAAAACTTACTTATGAGAATAACTTTAGCTTTGAATTTTTAACTTCATTTGAACAAAAATATGGTATCTCAGATATTTTTGCAAGTTAGAAAGTAATTTTCTGCCTATTTCAGCTTTAGGTCTGGCATCTTATCTGGACTGCTGTCTGAAAACCAGCTTGATGAGCCAAATTTAATCAGTAAATCCAAACAGCTCTAGGTTTAGTGGTACTTAGAGTAGACCTTAATTTCGGTATCTATTCTAATTCCAGAGTTCCCTTTGAGATCCAAACCACATGGTGCATTTTTGTCTATTATGAAGCTACAAAGGGACTAAGGTATCTTATTCCAGAGCATTAATCAGATATTTGTTTGGACATCTCTGAGACCAAAACCAAAGGGTTTGCATCACCTCTTTTAAAACCTGTCAGTATTATCCTGAAGCCTTTTCTTTTCCAGATTTTTATCTCTATGCTCTTATAGATGTTATGGTAATAGCAAAAATCGCTTACATCTTTTAATTGCTAAATGATCAAGAACTGTAGGTACACAGAAGTGTTAATGGTGTTCAAAGACTTAATTTGCAGGAGCTAGAGTGGAAGGGAAGAAATTAAAAACAAATAGCAAACATTAATGAGGTAGGAAAGGCTAGAGTTGAGATGGCACTGGCACTCTGCTCTTTTGGGCTCTGTTTTTCAATGAGTGGGTGTCTGAACTTTGCTGGATGGCAGGCAAATGTTGAGATGATGCATTCCCCAATTAAAAATTGCATTGTCCAGTTGCACTGTAAAGAGCAAACAATCTCTGATTCTGCAGCCCTCCAAAGAGCAGTGACATAGCAGGGAAATTGGAGTTAGTGCTTTCCTTTTAGAGGAAGGTACACTGCTGGGAACAGAATCTGCTAAATATCTTGGTCTGCCTCCCACAGTAGATGCAGTCTTTTGCCTACCTTGTGGCAACAACCCACCCTACTGCTACTTTTAATCAGTAAAAATATGATGGAGATGATCTGCATTTGCCTTGCAGTGAATACCTGCTGGGTTGGGAGACTAGGAAAGACATGAGAGTGATAGTATTCATTATTTATAGTCATTCCTATAGTGCTTATAACGACAGTGTCTATATGTGAGCACCATTGACAAGGCTCTAAGTGTGAGATAAAATTTAATAATGCATTAATAATAACGTGCACTTGTCTGTGGCGGCAGCAGTTGGGACTTAGATGACTTATAATGGGAGGAAAACTGCCACAGCTCAGTGAAGGTGGGGATCTGCCACTGCAGGAGGAGGAGGAGCCAGGTAGAACCAGTGGGCTCAGCAAGGGGAGAAGTTTGCCCAGAGGTGCCAGGGTTTGCCCAGGAGTCAAGGCAACAAAAGGTGGAGGTTCAGCAGCTTTGCAAAACCAAATGGGTTTAAACTGCATATTCAGGAGTAAACAGGAATGTACTTGAGCTTAATTATTAAGAGCTTCCTGTGCCACTTTACTACATACATATGAACACATGCAGAGGCCTGTGGGGCTCCTGCTCTGAGGTAATGACGGAAGATGACCAAGCCTGGAGTTTGCCTTGTTAAAAGGCTACATTTCAAAGGTGGCACCTGGCTAATGACACCTTTCTTTTTTTATTGTGCTATCCTTCTCTTTTACTCAGCTTGGTTCCCTTTTCCTGCCTCTAACCAGGAAAAAAACAGTTCATACTCTTCTGTGTTAGCACCAGGGTGAAAAGCTGTGGAAAGCAGCTTTATGTTAACCTCATGCTGAAGAAAGGAGGGCAGTCACAAACAAAGCCAGAAGCAGATGCACCTGAACCAGTGCTCCTTTCAATCAGACCTGCACCTAGGTTAACTCAGTTTTCATTAATCACTTCAGGAACAGAGAAATGTCTTCTGTTGCTATTGCCATCATTTGTTTGTGTTGAAAAACCCTGCAATAGCAGGTGCAGCTTTAGCAATACACGTTGTAAAGAAATAAAGGAGGTGAGAAACAAGTGAACAGTTTCTTCAGGTTTCATGATCTTTTCTTCAGAGGCAAACATGCAGTTTGTAGAGGTGGATGTCATCCTTGTGTCAGGGCAGGTAGTGTGTTACTGACCACAGTACAAGTCATCTGTCTCTTCCTTGTGCAGGCAGCGTTGATTAGGTCTTTGCATAAAGAATTTGTGTTTAAACCCATTTTCTAGCTGGAATACTTCATAAGCCCCTTCTATGCTCTCAGTTCAAATATTAATGTAAGAGTTCAAATATTATTAGTTTTAATAACTACGTAAGAAATGCTCCTACAGAGACTTGGCTTCTTTTTCTTCCCCCCAGTGCTTTGCTGTCATCCTTGGACAACATCTGAACTCCTTACACATAAAGATACCAAAACAACTAACAGCCCTGTCAGCTAAGGAAGGTCCTGAAGTAGATAAAATGATGCTTATTTACTGAGGGTGTTTAAAAAGGACAACATAGACAGTTGCCCCCCCCCCCCAAGAGGAAAACACTTTTTGACCTGTACATAAAGATGATGTATCTGGGTAAACCTGGAAAAATCATGTGTCAGGAACTGAGAATCCTGCCAAATAAGTTACCTGTTTCTCTTCTATACTGACTAATGTTATTCTAGTTGTACTGAGTTTTTCTTCTAGAAAGGTCCATGGTTGGGACAATACAGGATCTTCCTAGAGCAGGTGATAATCCTTAGGGAGGAGTTGTGTGATGTGAATCTCATTAGTCAGGTATTGCATATTTGTCATCTTCCCACTTCTGGAGAGATATTATGGGACTCCATTCCACTGACAGTATGCAGGATGTGACAAATCATCAGCAGGAAAATCCTAGGGTATTGAAAGCAAAATTTATTGTGAAGAATTCACACTCAAGCTGCTATAGGTTTTACAAATAGACTTTGCAGACCATAAATCCCTACACTTTAGGGGAACAGATAAGCTGGTGCAATACATCCATAGTAGCTATAGAGTGACGGATAGTATGGTGGTCAGAGCAGCAAAGTTTTAGTCAGTGTGATGGTATGTTGCAGCTACAGATGCTTTCTGAAAGCGTTAAGGCTGGAGTTTTCATTCACTGAATGTCTTCTTTTAATACTGAAGCAGTACATGAATTCCATGGTTAAAGCTATCAGGATCTAACTCCTTTAGTGCATGAATATGTCTGTTTATAGTGAAGATTACTGAGTTATGTTCTATTGCCCTGATTTCTGATATTTTAACCTAAATCCAGAAATTAAAATAGTGCTGTCTCAGTTGTAAGGATGACTTTTTAAGCGGCTTCCTGTGAGCATGTGAGGTTTTATTTCTTTTTTTGACTCAGAAAGCCTGAGAATTCTGGCATTTGGCTGTAAGGAACTAGCAATCAATTCCTCTAGATAAGGTAGCTGCTGGTATAGAGCCTTTTGAGCTAGCTGTTCTGCAGCTGTCACACGTTCGCTTTTACTCTGCAGGGAAAGCTGATGTGGAAGCAAGAGAGCAATGAATGTAGCATAATACAGTCACCAGTCTGCTGAGTTTCAAGTAGAGGTTTTGTTTTACACTTCTTTTTTGTTTGTTTGTTTCAAGTCTAGATAGACTTGTATGAAGTTAGATCTTCCCTGTGGATATGAAATTTCACACAAAATTCTGCAGTGTCAGTACCAGATGTGAGCACAGAGGCAGGAATGTATGTAACTTTTCTTCACACTCACCTTGTTTTCTTCTGGTCTGACCAGTCCTTGGAGCATACTGACATGTGGCAGAACACTATTTTTTTCAAAGTTCCTGCTTCCGTAGCCACAGGTTGTTGGCTGATGACCATGCACAGAGCAGAGGATGTGCTGCAGTGGGAGGAGAATTCCAAGGATGGCCCCTGAGAAAACAGAAAAAATAAAGAAGGAGAATGAGTAAGAGCTACAGTAACAAAGGCAGACGCTTCGGTAGCTGGTATGAGAAGGAAGTGCACAATTTATGGTTCCAAGAAATTGGCTCACCTTCTAGGTACTTATAAGATGAGATCATTAGGATGATGCAAGCATTGGCAGCAGAAGATAGTGTTTCATTTTTGTTAGCTAATTGCAACAGCTTTGGCCATCAGAGACAAACTATTGAGACTATCTGCAGATGCTGGAGAGGGGGCTTGAATATGTTTCACATAAAAACACTTCAAAAGTAGAATTTCACAAATAAAACTCCTAATTCTGTTTATATGCTGAGAAGGACATAAAGATCAGATGTCTGCATTTTGGATTAAATTCTGAAAGGCACTACATTTTAGAATTGAAATAATTAGAGTTGTTCTTTGAACACTGTGTCTATATGACCCAACAGGGGGTAAAAGTCTGAGACAGGCGGAAAGGCTAAACAGCTTTGGCTTGAGACCTTTTGTGCTTTAGCAAGGAAGAGAAATGCCAATACCAGCGGTAGAGTATTTTGGCAGCTTCCCTTTTCTCATAGCTGCCCCTACCCTTTCCAAAAAACCAAAAGATTCTGGCTAGCTTATTAGCAAAGTCAACATTAAGCACCTGTGTTCCAAACTGGCAAGTGTGTGAGTCTGTGTGTTTGCTACTGCTGATCCATCTGTGAAACATGGCAGCTACTAGTGGGGGCACACACAGGGGGTATGCAAAGCATGTGGCACAGACCCAGTCATAAAAATCTTGAGCAAACAGTCCTACATGCCATAAAATTACAGGAAAAGATTCAAGAGCTGGCTTTTATTTCTTCAGGTTTTCCAAGAGTAAACACCATTGAGAAGCTTATGCCTGACCTAGAGCAAATCCCTCCTTCTCCCAGGTGTTATAACTGCTTATCCAGATCCTTCTTTTCTCTAACTGGAGTCAAGTGTGGCAGTGAAGGAACTCTGATTTCCTTGTTTTAAAACAGAGTTGGTACTTTATGAACTACTAACTTAGGAACTTCTACTATACTAATACTGTTAAGGAAGATAAGGAAGTATGTTAGAGGATCTGTGAAAGATGATGGTAAGAAAAACTGAAAATGTGTCTGAAGTAGGCATGGCATTGCACTTAATTCCCCTTTGATGTGAGATGTCAAAAGCAAAGGGGCAGCAAAGTTCAGATAGGACATTGAATTGGCCATATAAGGTTCCATAGACCAAGCTGGGCCATCACTTGGCTGTTACCTTAGGATTGTTTCATCTATTAGCACGTTAATAGGGTCTCCATAGTGGCTTGCCAATGAACTGTGCTGCTATACCCCCACAAACCAGTGTGTTCATGACATTGTGTGGCAGTGCAGTGGCGCTCAAATGGTTTTCACTACAGTTCTCTTGTGCTCAGGGGAAATACTGACTGTGTGTATGTCTTCCTGGCTGCCTCCTACCTTCAGATCTGGGGACTGTCCCACATGCCTCTGTTGGGCAAAAGGTATAAGTGGCAACTTTCCATATCCAAAAGATGCAGAAGACTAAGCACAGCAACCTGATTACAGCTATGGAAAGCAGTATGTGCTTATCCATGGGACTGTGGGAGACATCACATGTCTAGGGTTATGGAAAGGTTTGAGTGTTGTTTGTTGTGCCAAAACCCATAGTCTAGTTTGAGACAGCATTCTGTCATTTCAGTAGCCCTACTTTAGTGACTAGGTTAATAGTCTTGGATTTAGAAACCTGAATTCACTTTTCTTCCCTTTCACTGATCAGTAGCACATGACTCAGCCTTTCCATATACAAATAATCACCTGGCCAGGACTGGTCTTGAGTGTGTTGGAAGGATAATTCTGTTGAAAGATGAAATATCCAGATTTAAACTGAGGAAGTTAGTGGTGGTGTAATATCATAGCTACATACTCCTTAAGTGCAGCTTAAAGTAGTACACTACAGAATGTGTATTAATAAAATTATAGATTGTAAAGTCTGTTTTCACCAATCCTGGATGGTTTTCTTTCCTGGAATCCCTTTGAAATAACAACAATGCAGTCATTTTAGCCTCTTCATTAAGCGTATTGTTTAATCCCACACATTATAGTTTCTTAAGCAGAGAAACAATCTACTTTAAACTCAGTGGGAACAATGAGATGCCCCAGAGCATATTTAAAACACAACTCCCAGACACAATTACTTGGCTTAAAAGGGTCTGAGCTACATTTATTATTATGGAAAAGCTCACCAAAATAGGCAAACAAACCCTAGTTATCTCTATTCCTTTCCCCTTCCTTTCTTAGAACCTGAATAATACCACTAAACACTAGAAAAACTTGAGTTCTTTTTATGATGACTGAAATCTCTTTTCCACGTGTATGACAAATTATCTCTAAGCTTGTTATTTTTCTTAACTTTTTTTTCTTTTTCTGTTTTTCCAAGTATCTACTCAGCAGTATTGCTGACTGGATTTGGTTGTTCATTTTCTCAAGATTGTTATTTCTGAACTTGCGTACATTATATTTAGAATCAAAGTGACATCCCATACATATATGAATATACAGTATATGTTGTTTATAGCTTGCTTATGCATACCATGCACAGACATAAATATATACATCTCAAGGGCCCACATTTACAGATGTGCTAAAGCTTTTTATATTGCATATATACTATATATACTGTATTTAAAATATTACAGTTTTAAAGAAAATTTATTATAGGAATCAGCAGTTTCAGTAATGTTTGCTGAGTGGAAAGCAATAGACACTGTTAAAATGTAAAAGACTTGCAAATGAAATGCTGTCTCACTGCATTTCTCTTCGCTAAAATCTGTGTGTCTGGACTGAGAATGTATTTTTCATGCCTGGATTTAAAGAGAGACCTCTCAGGAGAGTTAAATAAAAACCAAATGAAACCACAGAATCTTTGTTTGAAAAACTCTGGGAAAGATTATGCAGTGCTTAAATTCTGTTCTGCTTGTTGCAGGTTTTGTGGATGTCAGGTTGACATGTTCAATTTTTAATTTCTTTTTCCAAAAAAAGACCCTAACAATGGAATATTATTTTGCCTGTTAAAAAAGTACAGAAATTTTGAAGAAAGAGAAATCTGGTACTTTTTTTTTTTTTCATTTGTCTCAATGTCTGGTGTTAAACTGGTGTCTTAAAACACATGAAGCTAACACAGTTAGAAAGGTTCAAAATTTTCTCTGTGTAGGGAGAAGGTGCAAGGACTATGCTTAGAGGCAGGAGACAGCTATGATATCCACAAAGACCTGTCAACACACAGATGTGGTCGTGGTAGAGGGGAAGCAACAGGAGAAAAGTTGCCTCTTACAGTCTCTTGTCAAGGCTGTGGATTTCAAGTGTAGAAGAAAAACTTCTCGTATTTTAAGCAATCTAGTTTTAAAAATTGTTTTGAGAGCTATCCCATAATTTAGCAATCAGAAATTTCTCCTTAGAGAAAAAGAGGATGAAAAGCTGAGCGTGGCTGGTAGTGACGTGCCTGGGGTCACACAATGGGAGAGTGGCTCTCACCCTGCATCACACCCATGACTGTTCTCAGGCTTCTTTCCTGCTGTTTAACCTAAATTTCCCTGTTCTTAACATCACGCTGTTACTACTAATGATACCTCTGAGCTATATACTAAATTATTCTTTCTCTGACTTTCAGTTCTTCCTTTCAAATACATGAGGAGTTTCTAGCAATGCTTTTAGCATAGATGGGCTGGACTTTCAACCAATTATTTCTTTTAACTGAATTCCAAATGATCTTAAGTCTGAGACAACTTCACAAGTTCTTAGGGCTAGCTGAAGGGAAATGTTTTAAATTAGTTTTATCAATAATTTCAATGCTTTTGTCTCATTTTAAGAACAATGTTCTATTGTAATTTGGAAAAAAAAGAAAGCCTTATTTTCTTGTTAGGAATTTTTGATAATATGATCACAAAGAAACCTTTCTGTACCAAGGGCAAAACAAGACTAGGAAAAAATAATAAAAAAAGAATGACAATGTCATTTCCCCTAGTAAAAACTGAATGAGATGTTTTGGAAAACATGTTGCAAAAAGAAATTACACAAATACATACTTTCTTACTGAAAAGAAAACCCTGCTGGGTGAGAAGTCACTTTATGTTACAAGAATCAGGAAAAGAAAAACATCAGCCAGTTCTATTACTTGCAAGAATTGTTCACAAGCGTGTGAGGAATTTGGTCAATAAGCTCAGGACTTACTGAGAGCGCTATGGTATCCTTGGCCAGGGCAGTGAGGATGACTGAGCTATTTGAGGAAGAAACTGCCAATGGAATCCCTTGCATGAAGGATCCCACCCCATGCAGGCTGAGCTGCCTCAGAAATTCACTTTCCTGCCACCCAGCAAAGGGTGGAACTATGCTGAGGCTCAGTGACCACTAGTATTCGTGAGTATCCACAACTAATATAATTTTTGTCTAAAAAGAGATCAGCAAGCAAAGGAATTATGTTTCCTTCACTAAGCAGCAGTATTTTGCTTTTACTGCAACTTTGACAGAACTATGAAGTCAGGAAAATGTTAAACTCATAGTATTACACTTGTTCTAGTAAGAATTCTCCCATAAGTCACTTATTCACCTTGACCCTTTCTACTAGCAGCAACCAGTGAACATGTCCCTGGGAGGTTTAGCAGCATACAGGTAGTTCTGCTTGACTGTCTAACGCTTTTCTAATCAAGGTTTTCTTTTCCCTTCCAGTCCTTAAGCAGCAGGAGCCATGTTCCTCTTACTTGCTTGCGTTCTCCCATTCCAGTCCTAAAGTTAACAACCTTTTCACAGAATCATGGAATTGTTTAAGTTGGAAAAGCTCTTTAAGATCTTCAGTGCAACCGTAAACCCAACACTTGTAGGATTCTTATCTTCTAAGTTGATTGGTTTCATTTGGCCTTGTTTTATAGGCTAGTTTACTGGATATTTAGGGGATAGGGGATATTTAACACCAACATGTTGAAGAATTTTGCTTTTTCTTTCTGAATGAGTGGAGGAAGGTTGCAAGTTTAAGAAGAAAGGCAAGTTTTACTTTCAAGACGGTCGCTTGAATCCAGCTGTGTTAGATGACAGCCTGGTTCCTAACTGTAGTGGTACAATCCGAAGAGAGGTTTGGGGAAGACGGTTGCAAGCAAGTTGCAGAAAGCATATGCAACTGAGCAACATATCTGTGCATGCACTGCTTCCTTCCTTCTGCTTCTGCCACAGTAAGATCATAGACAATTGGATATTACTCTCAGTGGATGCTTCAATGAACCAAGCACTGATCAGAATGGAAAAAAGAACTGATAGATGGGGAGGGAAATAGTGACTCTGGGATGTACCCTGTTCTTTGTGTGTATGGATAAAAAGAAAATGCTGCATACCAGACCATCGATATATTTGTCCTTCGTCTATCAGTGATGGAAAGCTTTTTTGCATGAGTAAACTGTACATATGTTAATGAACAGACATACACATACAGCTTCTGTGTCAGAGGGTCCACACCTATTACTGAAGGTATAGTGCTTTGTGTACATTGTTGCTGACATGCTTCAGTCACATTTCTTTTGAAATTGCATTATTCTTTCTTACCTGTGATGCCCTGTAGTTGTGAGCTCAGCTAGATACACAACAAAGAAATGGTCCTTCCTTCTCAATATTCTCCATGCAACATTTTTTATGTTACCAAATTTTATTGCTAGTATTGAATACTACAAAATAAAATAGAGAAAATAATGGCTTGAACAGACTGTAAGAGGATGCTAGCTCTTTTACTAGTTTTAACCTCTGAATATCCTTTTAAATATGTCCAAAAGTAAATTTTACTAGCTCATCTTATGAGCTGGTTGGTTGGTTTTCAGATTTATGTTTTGCTTCAAGTTTCATCTTCTCTGTTCTGTTCCTCTAATTTTGGAAGTCCCTGACCTGAAATAGCTGCATGTGGGAGACGCCTAGGAAGAAGTGTCCCATCTACTTGCCTTATTCTTACATGGGCATCTGCTTAGGGCTATTGCTGGAAACAGAGTATACCTGGGCATACCTTTGATGTGACTCAGTGTAGTCACTCTTATGCTTATATTTCATTTGACAGTGTTTTGAATCTACAGGAATATAATAATCTCTTTTTTGCAAAAGATATATTTGGCAACAGCCTAAAGTGCTTTAGGCTTGTGAATCCTTCACTTCTTGTTTCCTATGAGCTTTCCTAATGATGGGAAGGAAAAAACTCAAATGGCCTTTCAAAATATACTCACGGGCTACTCACATGGCTTGAGTTTGCAAATACAGGGGTGCTTTGTAGAATCAGATGTTTAAGGTTTCTAGGAGGGGAAAGTAGGAAAGTAATATATGCTCGATCAGTCTGTAGAAATAGTGCTGCAGCTCCAGAGGGCTGGAGACCTCTGAGCTTTGTAGGAAAAGTGAATGGGCTCTAGAAGGACCAGGCACAATAGCTCTGTGTGTTCACGTGAGAACTGCTCTTCTAGATTTGTGACTACAAGGTAATGATTTGAGATGCAAGAGACTGGATTCTCAGTATGCTTGCTGTCTCACTGCTCTGGTGTTATTTTTTATTCTTCCTCTACCTCTGGTGGGCATCACAGGGTAGGGAGCACCATTGATCCATAGGAAGTCCCTGTCATTGCTGCTTGTGAAGGAGAAGGCATAATGAGTTGCCAATAGCCTGCTGAGTGACCCAGGAGACCAATAGTGAAATTAGAAAAGAAAATTCAACATCTTCAGTCCCAGGGCACATCTCCACAGCCAGTCATGGAAAGGTAAGGGTAAAGTCTGTTGCCCTTTCTCCTCCCCTCCCAGTAGCTGAGGGTGAACGAGCTCTGACTGTGCAGAGGGGGATATTTTAGCATGGGAACAGAAGCGCCTGCAGAGCTGCCGGACCTGATCTGATTTGCTGGCTCATTCACTGTGCTTATGTGCAAATGAAATATTACACTACACTGGAAAGGCATTTCACAGATTTTCAATACCTAAGATAGGCACTAGAGTGTAAAATGTCCTACTGACCACAGGACTGAGTCAAACTTTAATGGATGACTTCTAATCTTTTTTTTTTTAATTATCTTTCATTGCCACCTCTATCTTACTTTAGAATGTTTTGATGCCTTGGAGTAAGTGATGAGGATGAAGTCAGTTAGGTTGTAATCTTTTGGCGGTTTCTAGCACTCTTATGTGGCTGGTCAGCAACGACTAGTCTGCAGAAGGTCTGTGAGTGTCATACAGAACACAAGAAAATATGTTTCTGGGAAACTGTGGTCACATGATGTTTTCCCTGACATCTAATCAATGCCACTGTGTATCAGCTGATTCTTCTTTGGTATTTATTGTTGTCTTTGACAAAGTAATGTAAAAGTATTCCTCTTTTCCAGGACTGGCTGAGAATTCGAAGATTTTGACTAAGAATGAGAAACCCAAAGACTTCTGAAAAGACATGTATTTAGATCTTGTGTAATATTTTCAATTAGCTTCAACGGGTAAAAATTTTCCTCATCTTAAGAGAAATTCTAGACAAAATTCTCTTTTCCATCAGCTGAGCTCTGTCTCTCTAACCCTACCCCACTAAAATGACCATGAATCTCCCTTTATGAGACTTGCACATGCCAGAACCAAAGCATTGGTGCTCCTTGATTTTCATACAATCTCTGTTACACCTGAAAAAATGAGATTAAGGGACTTAAAATTGTGATAGAATCATGAATTTGGATAATTCATTTTAATGACATGATATCCTTCCAACCTTATTCCGTCGCACGTGCTGGTGCTGAAAGCAGCTCTGCCTTTGTTTTGAGTAGCGTTATGAGGACTCTGAACATTTGACCTTCTTTTTTCTTTCCGCATGTAAAAAGTCCTGGAAAATTCCCTAATGATACAAATTGTAGGAGGTGTGAGACTTGACTCTGGGAACCCTTGCACACAATCCCCCTCTCTCTGCTTTTTTTTTTCTGCTGCTCTTGTCAGATTGTGAGGAGAAGATAATCTTCATTTTACACTGGGGAAATTGGATGCAGTGGAAATGTATCACAGCAGAGAAAAAAAATCGACAAATAACCCCCCTAAACATGGTGTTCAGATGTAAGAATTTTTTATTCCCTCCCCATTCTTGTTTCTGAATGATGACGAGAAGAATAACACTACCTCTTCTATCTCAGAGCAGGAAATCAGCAAGTATAATACACACATATGCATAAAATTCAGCAACAGGAGCTATTGCCAATTTATACCATTGTTCTCCTAATTTGGAGGAAAAAAACCTGTCTTACAGTTTTGTAGTAAAAGCCTCAAACAGATTAGGTCAAGTCTCTGCAGACAAAGTAATTTTGTGGTGCTTAAAATGATAGGAACTAATCTCCATGAAAGCTGAGTCCAGGGGTATAAGCTATTAGACATATCTATATGCTATAGGCAGAGGAGGAGATAAGAGGTCCAGCTCATAATGAGAAACGATAACTCTACACATTTTGTTTACAGTTTACCCCAAAGACCACAGATTAACACAAATCTCGGAGCATCTTTATTACAGCACTGCATTGGAGAGGGGGCTGCCAACAGAGGATGGAATTGCTAAGTAGGCTGGGACCATCTGTCCTCTCAGGGAGGTGAAAACGTGCATGATTGAGTGACACCTGCTTGTCAAGTGTGGCCTGCTGGGAAATTTTCTCTTGGATCACTGAGCTCAGAGTACATTACCTGCATTAAAATCAAACAATCTCATCAGCATTATGCATTTAAGCAACTCATGGAAATATCAAAATAAAACATATATTAAAGATCTCCAGATCTTGCAAGATTAAGAATTTATGTTTTGTTTTCCATATTATCAAACTTAATTTCTGGTTGAAATCGAATATTTTAAAAAAGATACCTTCTGTTATTTTAAGGATCACTGGAGTTAAACCAACAGGCAGAACAAGAAAGCTTTTTCCCTCTTTTTTTTCTTTAAAAACATCGAGTTCTCACTGCAAAACAAGCCTTTGCAGACTTTGTATGGATATAAGCATTGTCTGTCTGAAATGGAATACTTTTGATTGCACTCCTCCTAATGCAAAGAATTGCCCCTTTTTAAATATTTAATGACCTTGGAACATATTTAACCAATGTTTAATAAAACTGAGTAAAGAAGGACAGGAAAATATGGGATGACACTTCTGTCTGAACTCATGCTTTGAGAAGAAAGCTACTGCTTCTCCTCCATTTCAAAAAGCACCACAGCATGAGTTAAGGTCAGAGTGTCACCTCGAATTTCCAGTACAGATCCTGATTTTCCTCTCTTGAGCAGTTATCAGCATTATCATTAGACCTAAATCAGGATGCCACTGAAAATCATGGGTGGTTTTATCAGTGGCTGTAATGAAGAGTGTGTTTGTGTCAGGATTTGACCTTTAATATGATTTATATTTTTTTTCAAATTATGGCTCATATGCTTTTTATTAAACATTAAATATTCTTATGCTTATCATTAAAATCTCAGAATCTGATTCAAATTAGTGTTTTCACTTGTTGAATTCCAGATTTATGGGCACAAAAAGGGTGTGTTGAACGCAAGTATAAAAACAACAGAAGAGGAGGAATAAATAAGAGAAAGTGATTAGCAGTAAATGTGCATCCTGAGTAAACAGCACTACCAGTACTACTGTGAGATATCTTGTAGTTCTGTCATTGATTTCATAAAGAAGTAATTCTATGAACCTGGTTTATTAAAGCTTATTAAAGACAATGAAAAAACTTCAGTGGACATGGTCTTTGCAGTATTAAATGGGCTGGTATGCTTAAGATTTCTGTTCTCCAGTCAATAAATAATGTGTTTCTTCTGCATAGTACAGTCAAGATTGTACTATGTTACGTACGTTATGTTTGCTGTTGTGAGGGGTGAAACAGCCTGCTAACACTGTGATACAAGTGTAAGTATGTATGCCTTTCCATCTGAAGAAGGGTACAGTAGAAATCCAGGTAAGAAGTGCTGGATCCACTTATTTCCTGCATAGTCTGTGAGTCCTCCTGTTTGCGTCAGTGAGAGTTGTATTTGTCTATAAATAGATGAAGTTTAGCTCAGAGAGCTCTGGGATCACATCTAGCTTCTCTTAGGAGGTCCCACCTAAATCGGTTCCTTTCTCCTACAAAGATCTCTTTTTATTTCTCCACACCACTGCTCCTCCTGGCTGTGGGGTTGTAGAGTACCTGCAGGCAGGAGATGGTCCCAGGAGCAGTGGGTGCTACGTAAGCCCTGCAGAGTTAATCTGCTTAATCTGACAGTGCTGTGATAGTGTCCTCCTGTGCAGCACAGGTGCTGGAGGCCAAGGCAAGAAAAGCCAACCCTGTCTTTGTGATCACAGATGGTATAACTGATGTTGATCTGGAGCAGTTGAAGGTCAGGGATTGGATAAACCAGATGATCTTTCCTCTTGGAAGCTGTAACTGGAGAAGGTGATGGAGCCTTCTTTCTCCTGGATGCACACTTCTTGAATCACCAATAATGATGGCACAGCTTTTACTGGGTCTTGGCATCACTGGGCTCCTGTTTGTCTCTAGAAATTTCTTTCAAACAATGGCAGAGAAATCAGTTGAGCTACATTAGTGCAAAACAAGAAAAAATTAAGAGATGTGTGAGGTCCCTTGCTCTTAAATATCTTGCCTTTCCAGTGTGTGGCCTTGCTGACAAGACGTGCTATATTTCAAAGGGATGAAATGATTACATTAATGCAAATGTTTGTTCAGTAACCCCACTCTGGCTGTTGCCACGCTTACCTGCAAATACAAAACCAAACAGACGAGCTGATGCTCAGCCAGGGAGCCAAGAAAGGTCTTTTTGAGGGGAGAAATGTTCACACAGTGGCTCCTTTTTAATTATTTTATTTATTTCATTTGTGCTAGGTTGTTAAGAGTGGAGTGCTGGGAAACCAACTGAGAAGCACCTTCTGTGTTTGGAGGGCTAATGCGTGACATCTTGGATCCTGTGCTGTAACTTCTGACATCCTTTTTGGTAACCCAAACATAGCCTGCAGATATGGGTTGACATTGATAATGCTCATTTTTGGCTGCTAGGGTGAGATGAGACAGTGTTTCACATGGGAGTGTGATTAAAGGTGATGCTAGCTGTGTTCTGCTCTGTTCTCAAGAGCTTTAATTGTGTGCTTTAGGTAATTTTTCAAAGTAGATTGCAGGTGTGGTGTTGCTGCTCTTCTTTGAGCAGCATTTTGTCATTCCTGAACATACCTTTATTTTTTCTTTCCAATTGACTGAGTTCAGAATATTACTTTACAATTCATTGATGAAGGAATGACTAATAATTATAAGAAAAATTATGAACATATGCTAGAGGCTTTTCTAGTGTGGAAAACACAGTTGAAAACAATTAATTTTATTCTGTATCAATTCTTCTGCCATCTCATTTCCAGCACACCTGGTGCTTGTGTATTAAGTGATGTGATTAATATCTGTCAGATATGGTTTGTTTTATCACTAATTCTCTAACAGTGTGGGAATCCTGTCAAAGAAATGCATTTTCAGCAGTGCATTTTCCTGTTTTCAGGTGTATCTGACACTGGGTGTTTGCTGGAGATAACTGTGACTTGAGGTAAGTGGAATTTGGACTCAATTGGGTTTTCCAAGAGAATCTTTGCCCACTTGGCAGGTTCTGAGGAGACTGTGGGAGCCAGCTCCTTAGCTACCATACTTAACTGGTAGCAGAACACATCTGTCTCAGAGAGAGGCTTCTAAGAGATTTGGGAGCCTGAAAGCCCAAACTGCTAGCTACTGATCCTGTAGCCCCTGGTGCAGCTGAGCTTCCAGCCTTCTTTCAAGCTGCCTTTCTTCTTCATAGATCTTGTCAGCATTTACTTCACAGAATTTATCAGCTTTTTAAACAGATTGTGAGCTGTGTTTTCTAGGATTCGTGCATCTCTTAGTTTTGAATTGGCTTCCCTCAGAGACCACCTCAGAGTAGAGGTTCTCAGTGGCTCCAGGACCTCTGCTGCTGGTGCAGGGCTCCTAGCATGCGGCTGCCAGCTACACTCGTAGTTTGGGGTTCATCAAGCCTGCAGCTCTTGTGTAGCCAGAAAGCTGCTCCCACACTGCTGGAGGTGGTTGTACTTTGACATTTGGTGGGACTGCCTGACTTGGATTATAAATTTGGAGCTTACCTATTTTCTAGAAGGTCTGAAATTTGTGTTCCAAACTGATATAAAATCCTCTTTTAAATGGAATCACCTCTGCTCAAGCAGATGTAGAAGTGAAGCTCGTGTGCTCCCTGTTTTCCATAGAGCCTGTTGCTTGATATATGAGTGGCACCTGAAAAACCTTAACCTCCTGTAAAGCTAAGCTACAAACTGGAACACTGCCTGAAAGATTTTACTTAAAGTCACCTGGTTTTACAGATTGGTCATTACTAGCTATTAGTGTGGTTGTTGCATTCTTCTGCTTTTAGAACTTAAGATTTGATTTCTATTTACATGAAGGCTACTTCTTGCCACTCTCACTGTTCAAATTGGTCATTCAGTGGATGTAAATATAATTTGATCCTACCTTGAGATCTATTTGCATCACCAGAAATGTCTACAGTGGTTTGCTTGACTAGGAATCAAGGTTTTGAACTGCAAATACATTTGGGATGGTAAAGAAACACAGACACCTTTGGCCTATTATGGCTCCACTAACAGAAGAAGATACTGTGACTTCAGTGGCTTTATTAGCAGTCTATGAAAATATAACTGAGAGGTCCTTTGTGTTTTCAGTTCTGACACAGCCAACAGAGAAAAAAAGGCAATTTCCTTGGTCACATTTAACATTTTCCTTTTATTGTCTTCCACTTGCATTTAGCTTTTGTTCTCATTTTCATATGTTTTCATTTCTTTGAATAAATGGACTTTTTTTTTTTTAAAAAACAACAACAACAAAAAAGAAAGCAGTGTTTAAGCAAATGGCTCTTGTTTGAAACACAGAAAATGAATAGTGCCCTGCAACTAAACAGGCTGTAACATGCTTTCAAAGCTGATTGTCTGAAATGCTGGGGCTCTACTCCGCCCCCTCTCTTCTGCAGTTGTGGGCTTGAAAGCACCTCAGGCAAGAGTCTGTTGGAGCAGTGAGAGCTCTGAAATTTTTGTTTGCATAAATTCATAATTAAATACTCTAGTGTGAAAGAGAAAGAGGAAAAATGTTTTCCCTGCTGCTTAGCTATTTTAAATTGGATGGTTCTTTCTGTTAGTGGGAGCAACGAAATACTGTCTACCCTAAAATTCCTTCTGTTTATCTGGGAATGCAGCAATGCTTTTGCTCTTGTTTTCCATGTACAGAATATACATTCAGAGAAGCGCTGAGGGAATGTATCGTTCAGAGAATGGGAATCATAGAGCAATTAATAATTCATGTCTGCTGTATCCTCACATACACAATAGTATGGCATCAATGTTGAAATTGTACACAGGGAAGAATAGTCCATCAATCACTTTTTTCTTCCATTTGATTTTGAATAATTGGTTATTTCTATTTTTCTGATTTGCTCTGGAAAACCAACTTTTTCAAGCTCTCAGTAGACTATTTTCCCTTGAGAAAGCATAGTTCAAGTAAAATATTTTCTTCTTAGTTGACATGGAAGAATACAAAATCTCAGACTATATATACATACATATATGTATATATTCAGTGTATGTATTAGAATAACTTCAGTAACTGCATCCCCATCCAGTGCTGGGATGTTAATATTTCTAGGAATAGCGTACTTGAGATTTTATAGTTAAGAATTTCTATATCCACATTTTCAGAAGCTTTAAACAAATGTATGATGGTGCTGAAGTATTTGTTTCCACATTGTGGATTGTTAGGAGAATTGGTACTGTTTGTAAAGATGTTTTTGCATGTGGCAGGAGTATTGAGAACACAACTAGATCCAGGACTAGGTTCCTGGATCAAGCTACAACCAATTTTTAAATTCCAGCTTGCTCTTAAACTGACACTGTAGGGACCTTAAGTTGAGAATGACAGATCTGAGATTTTATCTGGCCACCCCATTTAGGTGCATTATCCCCTGGTATTACTCCTTTTGATATTTTGTCAAGAGTGTTTCATAGAATCATAGAATGGTTTGGGTTGGAAGGTACCTTAAAGATCATATAGTTCCAACGCCTCTGCCATAGGAAGGAACACCTCCCACTAAACCAGGCTGCCGAAGGCCCCATCCAACATGTCTTGAGTGCTTGCAAGGAGAGGGTATTCACAACTACTCTGGGTAACCTGTTACACCCCATCATCAAGAATTCCTTCCTAACTTGTAATCTAAATCTTCATCCTCCCAATTTAAAGCCATTCCCCCTCGTATTCCCCCCTTCAGGTACTGGAAGGCGACTATAAGGTGTCCCCAAAGGCTTCTCTTCTCTGGGCTGAATAACACCAACTCTTTCAGCCTGTTCTCATAGGAGAGGTGCTCCATCCCTCCAATCATCTTCACGGCCCTCCTCTGGACCTCTTTCAACAGTTCCATATCCTTCTTACATTGAGGATTCCAGAACTGGACACAGTACTCTAGGTGAGGTCTCACAAGAGCAGAATAGTGGTGAGAATCATCTTCTTTTGGGCTGCTGGCCGCTGGCCTCCCTTCTTTTGATGCAGTCCGGGATATGTTTGGCTTCCTGGTCTGTGGGCATGCACTGCCACCTTATATTGAGATTCTCATCAACCAGCACCCAGAGTAGTGGCTTTTTTCTGTGACCACTGATGTGGTCACCCAGTCACAGAAAGCCACTTGGGATTTTGGGGCAGTACTTTCCCTTAGTGATGCAGTGCTGGCTGTCTCAAAATACCTTGTTGTCTTCCATGTGCTTTAGCATAACTTCTAGGAGAATCTGTTCTTCGGTCTTGCCAGGCGTAGAGGTAAGGCTCCATTTACTGCTGTCTGCTTCTGTTGGAAATACCTTTCCTAGAACATACCTTTTTTTGTGACAAAGCCAATTGATAACATTAACACAATAGACTATTGCTATAGAAGTACAGGTCAGGATGGCATCTTTCATCACTGGCACCTGCGTAACTGGCACAGTGACGCTGGTAGCAGTGTCTTGAACCCATGAGGTTTAAGTTGTGCTTGCAGCCTTGCCGCCGCTAATCAGTTATAATTTGCAGCAGAACTTCCTATTTCTCCATGATTTTGCTTGCTTACTTATGCTGTTTCTGTGTTGTCAGCTGCATGTTATTAAGTGGGAAGGAAAAATAGCCCTGTTCCTTTCTATCTCCTGGGTACTGCCCAGGGTGGTACATAGTAGGACCGTGAGGAAAAGGAGAAAGCTGAGATATTTCCCTGCTACTGAACAGTCACTCTCTCGCATTCAGATGTCATCATATCTGTTCTGTTCATCTAAGAACAGTAAGCTTTTAGGGGTGAAGACTGCATCTTGATATGGTTTTGTGCAGCCCCTAACACAGTACTGATCTCCACCTGGGTGGGTTCATCCAAGCCCTAAGGAAATTTAAATAATTATGGTGAGAATGTGAAGCTTATTCTTTGGATTCTTTGTGAAGGGAGGTTCTGTTTCAAATCAGTGCCAGTCTTGAATGACAGTCATTGCATCCTGGGCTCTGTGTTGGCAAATCCTCATGACCTGCCTCTCGCTGTTTCCTAGATGAGATGCAGATACTCCAGGAATTTGTGTAATGAGGATTTGACTGCAGAAGGAAGCTTCTTGCTGCCACATCCAGAGTGTTTTTCTCTGGAATTAGGCTTGATGGAGGTGCAGAAGCAACATTGTGCAGGTAAACCAAGTGTGACAGATTTGTGGTTCCAATGGATGGTCTGTGTTGGGGCAACAATGCTCTGACCCAGCTGCTTTGGGTTTACTGCTGTTTACCCCGCCGAGGCATCAGAGGACACCCAAAAATTTGAGGAAGAGATAGAACAGAAAGAAAGGAAAAAGAAGCCAAGGGTGTGAATGTGACAAGACTTCCACCATCAGGATAAGGGCACAGAAAGACAGATAAAAGCTGTCACATGTCAATCATGTAAAGTGTAGGAAGCATATGCAATGCAGTTAATGCTCTGAGCAAAGGGGAAAGAGAAAACAACCAGTCTCTGGGTATTAATTATATAGAGAGCTGCTAATAAGTTTGAGGCAGCGTGAGCATCAACTTCTGATATATACTAGGCTTAGAAAACAAATACAATGAAGGATTTGACAATTTAGAGTCGTATAATATTAACCAGGGCGGTGCAGGTAAAGTTAGTAAGGAGTGCTGGCACTGCACCTGTACAAATACTCCTGCCCTTTTCAGGGCACTTGCTGCCAGTGATGCACAATAAAGTTGCATTGATCTCTTTTATCTTTTAAGCAGTGGTAAGGTCTGAAATACTGACTGAACCGAAAGACCTCATTAACTTCAGCTATCAACAACAGTCGAATGTTAAGAAAAAAAAAAAGTTAAAAATCCCAAGCATCATCTCAAACAGTCCCTCTCTCATTATCTCAGCCCTTCCTGGAAAAGATCGATAAACAATTTGCATATTTTTTATCAATATTTAATGTAATGCAGCAGGATGCTTTTGATGGCTCAGGTCCTTCTGTGCACTCTTTTAACATGACAGAGACTAAGAGCCCAGCAGGTGCTCAGGTGCTGGGGTCAGTTCCTAGTTAAAAACATTAAGGATTGGTCTAGCTAAATAATCTACAGCTGCCCGTCCAAGGGCCGGAATGAGAGCTCACAGAGCATGGTGATGAATTTTAACGATCCAGGAAGACAAATGAGCCTGAGCTGCCATGCAATTAGTGGGCTGTGGAAAGATGTGTTGGGTCTAAATGAGGGACATGATCTGCTCTTGACTCTCAGTGTGGTAGGAGCCCTCCCTCTGAAGGCTGTAATGAGGAAGGTAGATGAGATCCCAAACAGGTTGACAGAACAATTAAGGGGGAAAATGGACGTTGATTCAAAATGCTGTATCATCATTGATGGCACAGATACATACAAACCTTCCCCCTTAAGAAGCACGTGCCACTATTAAAAAGTGGGCATGTTCTCACGGAATTCTTTTCACTCCTGTGTACGTAAAAATATATTTTTTAAAAATGTTTATCCTTGCATCAACCTTTACTTACATATAAAAATAGCTTGGAAGAAAAGAACTGGGTCTCATCTCACTTAGTGGGTGTAAGTCAGGAGTAACTCCTCCAGACTGTCTGCAGTGAGAATGCATTCTAGAGCAGTGTATCTTGTGAGGATCCACTTTTTGTGGAATAGAAAAAATGAAATTTCCATCCAGTGATCAGACTATGGCTTGAGTCTTCTTAATCGAAACTTTAAAACTCTTCAATGAATATAGGGGCTCAGAAGAGCTGGAGGGGAAGTTCCTGTCTTCTGCCTGAAGAAGACTCTTGAGTTATTCCTTTGTCTCTGAAGAAATTAAAAAAGGTATATTTTTAAAATATGCCTTAAGAAGAGAATAAAAATGCTAAAACCAGTTACATTTATAGAGGAATCAAATTGTGATTACTAGCTAGATGCCAGAAGAATGCAGACAAGTTGAGATTTTACCTATTTAATTTGAAAAAATGTGGCACCCAGGTACTAAAAATAATGTACTAGGCCAGAATAATCTGTTCAATAAATCTAGTCTCATTTTTCTGCCTCAAAACCATCACTTTGTTGAAGAATGCAAACAAATTTTCTCAAAGAATGCTCATTATTTGAACATATTCACTTAGGCTGATGATAGAAAATCATTATAGACTTTATATTTCAAAACTGCATCAAACAGCTCTGGTGATGCTGGTGGGACAGACTTGGCACTGCTGTTTCATTAGAGACGTGACTTGTCACATATATCACATTGTATTGTTGCCTATGTTGGACCGGACAACGTTACAACCAGTGTGGATGCTTGCATGTGCAAATTAAAAATAGGCTTCTATGGTGTTGCATATTGTGTTATCTTATCTGTTCATAGTCATTCGCAGTCAGTGCTGAGCTGATGAATGATGGCATGCAGTCAGCTTGTTTTTCATGAGTTTGTAAAATGTAGTGGTTGTAATGTTTTTGGAAGTAAACACAAAATATCAAAATAAACAAGGCTGGAGAGAATTCATGTTCAGAGACAAGGAAGAAGACAAAAAAAGACTTTCACTGCATTTTCGCAGGATTGCTGGTAAGTTATGGAGAATGAGAGTCAATATTTTATAAGAAGCCATACAGACCAGTAGGGCCCAATCTGGTTCTTGGGCCAAAACACAGTTAAGAGATGTTCATTTTAATGTTCAAGTAGGTGAGAAAAATCAATTAAAGAAATCAAGGATTGTTCTTCTCTCTGTACTGTCCAGAGAACTGACTACAAGTTGATGTCATGGATGCACAGTCTTCTATTGCTGCCTGCTACAGCAAGCAAAAGAAAAAATCCAAGGAAAAGTAGCCTTCTTGAAAAAAAATGTATTTTCATTGTTTTGATTTCTTCCATCATTGGCTTTGTTACTCATGCTCCATGCAGATGACTGAGTTATCTGTAAGCTATGTTTAAGCCCACAAGAGTCATTTAAGCTTCAAGGCATGTATCTGTTTTGTGAACCACTATTTTGTGATGCACAGAATTTTACAGCAGACAAGGGCAAGAATATAGTTTAGCTTTGCGATGCATGGTGAAGAAAAAATCCGAACCCAGGAATATTGGAATGCTTTACATTTCTACACCACTGTGGTAAAAAGATAGTTTTAACTCTAGACTAATATTCTAATTTATTAATTGTTAGGACTCTTTGTTTAAAAAGTACCTGATTTTGTTTTCCAATCAAGAGTTCACCTTAATTAGCATAATTTCTAGCTGTCTTTGTTTAGGCCAGCTGAATAACATAGTACTGGTGAGCATAATAGTCTTGCACATACGCATAGACATATCTTCTAGAAATTTTCCATTTCCAAACTTCATATTCGTGCCGAGTGTTTAACAATGTTGACAATACTTGGGATATTTGGGTATCACTTTCATCTAAAAGGGGGAAAAATGGGAAAAAAAGAAGCATCACAAAACATAAAATTAATATGTTGGCTTAATTTCATGCACCCTTCACCTCAAGACTGATTAGTGTAAATTAAATTTTGCGCTAATCGACCAAAGCAGTTAGCATTACATAGAAATTCATGACTTCTCTGTATCCTAGTTATCCCTGCATTTATTTGCTTTTTGCTCAGTGTGTGAACATGAGAAGGCAGTTTTAACTAGGATCAGGAGGAGATGACCATTGACTAAGGATAATACCTCTTCTGCTACTTTTCTGGAGGCTGGCTGAGACTGGTTTAATGAACTGATCTGCTTGGCTTTTTTTCAGTAGTCTCTGGCAGAGCTCTAACTATTTAACCAAATCCCAGGTAATGGAAACCTTGGCTGTTTATTGCCTATAAATTTTGCTGCAGAGCAAAACAGTGTTTAAAAGAATGTAAGTTACAGAAATGCCAAGAGCTGTGCACAGCTTAGGGTACCGGCAAGCTCTGTAACTAGTCAAAATGCCTAGTGATACTGGAGAGCTATGATAACTGGGACATTCCCTCTACATTACATGAACTATTGACCCTTTCTGTCAAATTCAGTGAACACTGTACAGTTTTTCCTGGATCAAAACAGGACTGTTCAGTTAATGAATCTTTTGGAAGTATGATCCAGTTCAGGTGGATGACTTCTTAAAATTAGAAACCTGGCCTTATCCTTCATGTTACAGATGTAACATGTCTTGATGTTACAGAAGAGACTTTTATATCATTAGAATGACAATAGTGAAATATCTATTATATTTGAAATATATGTATATATCAGATACTTATATTATATCTATTGACCTTAATATTAAAGTTCTTCTGCTGTCAATACACTGGGCTTTATTCAGACATTCACTGAGCTGTTCTGTATTGTTCCATCGACAGCCAAATTATATTTCAGACTCTTAGTTTTCTAGCACTTGGACAGTAGGTGACTATTTAACACCCTCCAGATGCTAGATAGAATAGATTCCTTGCTAGTTTGCATAACTGAAACAAGATGGGAGACATCAGTAGAGGTACTTTTCATTGATCATAATGGATTTGGAATGAGGAACTCTCATGTTAATGAGCACTTTTATAATATATTTAGAGCTCTGCTGATGAAAATTGCTGTCTGGAATGGGATAACAATGAGGATTGCTAGCACTGAATATAGAGGAAATTAGAAAACAGAAGTCCAGTAAAGTTGGTACGATTTCTGATATTACTTATACTTTGAATTATTGTACTTCTCCAGGATTGATGTTATTAATGGTGGCCAACCTACGTTTCAACTCGCTTTTCTTTGATCCTTTCCTTGCAATCATTTAACTATCTCTATAATTACAAAGAAAAGTACTGTTGTATTAATTCTTTGGGTTTTTTGTATGCTACCTTACGTATTGTATTTTTTTGCTTTAACCATTAGGAGCAAAAGTGTGACTACTTTGCTGCTGTTAACAGCCAGATGCTCACCAGTAGACCCAATGACTTCACTGAAATGTCTCTGCTGAGGGAGTAGACAGTTCATCATCTGTCCCTTAAAAATATAAAGTGAACTTGTGTTATTTAAAGAAAGACACAGCTGCACATCAGGACACTGGTTATAATATATTAAAGTTATGTTCAAATTCTGCTGTGGATATTGAATAATATTTTTTAGCCAGCAAGACCATTTGAAACCAACAGAAATAGTTTTAAATAAGTGAGAAGGATTGTGGAATCCTGACCCAGGGATCAAAAAATTGTCTGGATGGTAACTTGAGCAACCTGATCCAAGTTCACTCTGCTCTCATTGTGTCAGATAAACTCTGAAGGCCTATTGTCAGATTAGCCTGTGATCCTAGGGTGAATAAAGGGCAACAAGACTGGCCCCTGTAGTACTCATGGACAGACGTTTTAACCTCTATGCATTTCATTGCCCAACAATTTTAAAGTGCAGTAAAATGTCAATGAAATAAAACTTGTTCGTATTTTGCATGCATGCGTTCTTAAGGGGACATGAAGGGGCTGGAGAACAGGCCTTATGAGGAACGGCTGAGAGAGCTGGGGTTGGTTAGCCTGGAGAAAAGGAGGCTGAGGGGAGACCTCATTGCTCTCTATAACTACCTGAAAGGAGGTTGTAGAAAGGAGGGTGCTGGCCTCTTCGCCCAAGTGACAGGGGACAGGACAAGACGAAATGGCCTCAAGCTCCGCCAGGGGAGATTTAGGCTAGACATTAGGAAAAAATTCTTCACAGAAAGGGTCATTGGGCACTGGCAGAGGCTGCCCAGGGAGGTGGTTGATTCACCTTCCCTGGAGGTGTTTGAGGGATGGGTGGACGAGGTGCTAAGGGGCATGGTTTAGTGTTTGATAGGAATGGTTGGACTTGATGGTCTGGTGGGTCTCTTCCAACCTGGTGATTCTATGATTCTATGAACACGTGCTGATAGACTGACTAAGAGCTTTGAAGTGGTGCTAGTCTATTAATGTTGTTTTGTTTCTTGAAAAAGAGCAATACTTAACGTACAATATTTAACATATGACAAATGAGGCTGGGGAGTTACCAGTGACATTAAAGCCATATGCTTGAATGTTGCAGCTTCTCCCTGAACTCAGCATAAGATTTTGCCTCTTGATCACTTCCCTTTCTCTCCATCAGTTGTGCTTCAGCTTCGGGTTACTAAAGCTCATGAATGGAAATGTAGTGCAGAGATCCAAGACCAACTCCAAAATGCTGGTACCTTTACACACCACAGTGAGCAACTACACAGCTATTTCAGGGTGTTGGACAGAGCGTGACTGTGTTGGAATGGTAGCTCTCCAGTGAACTAAGCTTTAGCTCCTAGTGAAGATGCTAGATTTGGCTTTAAATCAAGCTTGTTGCTCTTTGACCAAAGGCAGGCAAGTTGGTCAAGAAAAGCTGAGCTTAGAACACTAGTCTGCCTCCTAACTTTCTTTAAGGGTAAGAATATGCTGCAACTTCCTTTCCTATGAAAGGGAATGGAGTGGGTTGCCTAGAGATATGCTCAGCTGACCTTAGCTTGAATACTTTGTTCAGTTTTGTGCTCCCTGCTGCAAGCAAGAAGGGAATAAACTGGAAGATGCCCAGAGACCAGCAATTAGCATTCTAGATGAAAAATTGAATGAATTGGGATTGTTTAGTCTACAGATGAAAAAGTCTAATGGGACTAGGTAGATAGTCTTCAAATATATTAAACCCCTTTTGCTGGAGAGAGGAAGGAAATAATCTTTTCTCCTTGTCTGACAGCAATAAACAAGAACTGATGCTCTTGAGCTGAAGCAAGAAAAATTCAGTTTGCACATTAGAAACAAGTTCTGAACAGTTATAATACGACTATAATAATATCAATTAAGCAAGAATATTTTGTGATCTTTCTGTGGTCCCTTCCATTCCTATAATTCTCACTTTCCATAAGAACTGTGATTTTCGACGTGTGTTCGAGAAGGGGCAATACTCTGTGATAAAGAGGAATGTAAAAGGGTTAAAATCCCTGCTTCTCCGCAAGCTTCCTGTGTTGTCTATGGGGAAACTGATAAAATTCTAGAGTTCCTATTTTTGAAACAAAGATAAAATTTTATTTCCATTTTCCTTTTGGTTTGTCTAATTGGATGACAAACTATTAGTATAGGGTCATAGTCTCCTGGTACAATGCTGAAAAGCTAGAGCTCTGTTCTTTGTGAAGGTTTGTGGACAATTACGTTGTAGGTACCATTAGGCTGTTAATAATTTCATACATCTCCATTCTGATTTCTGCTCCAGTGTGCTCCTTCCTTTGATTGTACTTCTTTCTGGGAAGTTCTCAGGGTCTTCAGCATCTTTTCTTCTATTTGTCTCTGCTTAATAAAGATTACTTTTCTTGTCTTACATCAAAGACTGCATCAACTTCACCTGGAATTTATTAGGCATATCTATATGGACTACATTATTTTAATTCCTTTGACTTCTCTCTATTATTGTAGCTTTAGGTGGCATTTGTTTAATATAAATTGAGTCTTCGGATGTAGATAAAGATAAACAACTGTTGATTTTCACTGTGATGGATACAACCTTATAGTTGCTGACTCATCTAGGCCTCATTAGAGTCATGCCAAGGCTTCCACTGGCTTCACTGTGTTATTCTAGCTTCTCAAATTTGTTCTCATCAATCATGTTCCTTCAGCATAGCCCCAAATCTATCTTGTTCTCTGTAATTTTGACATGAAGTGTTGGCACTCCCTCTCCGATCAGGACTCAGCAAAATTCCACATGGGTCTTTCAATCTCTTTCAAGACACCCTACGTACCAGCCCACAGACCTTCCCTCATATATTAACTTAGAAAAATCCATGGAATTAGCTGTGGATCATACTATGGGACCATCCCGGCTAGTGAAGTGGCTGATAATTCAGATTTGTTATCTGTGGTAGCTATAGCTGGTGAAACTTATGACTGACCAGTTTACTGCAGCTCCTGTGAGGTGGATTAGCTAACTCTGGCTTTGCTTTGATTATACACCTTCATGGATGCAGACGCATTCAGGCATCATTACTTAAAAGAAGTACTCCTTTCTGGAGAGGCAAATCAGATCTGATTAAAGGATAGTCAGTTGATTGGTGCCAGCCACATTTCTTCAGGCTTTAGACCACCCAGTGTCATTCTCACTCACAGAAATCAAATTATGATGTTTAAGGAACAGTCACCATGACTGTTTCACTGGAAAATTACCAGACAGACAACCTCCTCTCTGTCTTCCCTTTCCACAGAAAGAAAACTTTGGAGCCAGTTTTAGGCATTTGATACTCCTTGTACTGTCAGTAAACAGAAATAACCTTTGCAGGCAGCCTGGTGTTTAATGTAGTTATTCAAGAAGTGGAGGCTTTGTGTAGTTCATTTGCCAGCATGAAAGGTGCTTCACCTTCACCTAGAGGACTCCATTTACCACTTTATAGACCCAGAAGTGAAGTGGCAAACCTCTGCCCATACTTTTGAAGCTGTATAGAAAAATAGTCCTAGAGTTCAAATGTCTGTTTCTGTAGGCAGTTTTTGAGGGCTTTTCAGTGAGAGGATTCAGGAAAAGAAATTGTGTTTTCTAGCCAAAACACCTAAGCCTCCTTACATGTCTTAGAGCAGGCTGTTCCCCTGTGCTGGAAGACGAGGTGATGCGGGAGAAGTCCAGCCTGGTTGAGCTGAGAGCTTTGGCTGAAACTCAGCAAAAAAAGTAGAGTTTATGACCATTGGAAGAAAGGGCAGACAACTCAAGAGGACTACAAAGATGTCATGAGTTTACGTAGGGAGAAAGTCAGAATGGCAAAAGACTATCTAGAACTTAATCTGGCTACTGCAGTAAAGGACAATAGAAATGTTTCTTTAAATGTATCGGCAGTGAAAGGAGGACTAAGAAGAATCTTCAGCCTTTACTACATGCAGGTGTAAAGTTAGTGACAAAGGATGGAAAAAGGCTGAGGTACTTAACATCTTCTTTTCTTCAGTCTAATAGTAAGACCAGTTGTTCTCCTGAGCTGCAAGAAAAGGATGGGGACCAGAATGGAATTCTCACAACCAAAGAGGAAGTGGTTAGTGACCTGCCACTCCACCAAGACATATGCAAGTCTATTTGTCCAGATGAGATCTACCTGAGGGTACTGAAGGTATTAGCAGAAGTGCTCACCCAGCCACTTTCAATTATTTATCATGAGAGCTGGCTGACTGAGGAAGTCCCACTTGACTGGAGATTAGGAAATGTGACACCCATGTACAAGAAGGGCCAGAAGGAGGATCTGGGGAACTACAGGTCTGTCACCCTGATCTTGGTGCTGGGGAAGGTCATAGAGCAGATCATCTTGAGTGCCATCATGCAGCACTTACAGGATATGCATGTGATCGGCACGCCTTACTAACTTGATCTCCTTCTAATGACAAGGTGACCCACTTAGTAGATGAGGGAACGCCTGTGGATATTATCTACCTAGACTTTAGTAGATCCTTTGATGTAATTTCTTACAGTATTCTCCTGGAAAAACTGACCACTTCTGGCTTGGATGCGTATATTCTTCACTGGGTAAAAAACTGGCTGGATGGCCAGGCCCAAAGGGTTGCAGTGAATGGAGGTTGAGTCCAGTTGGCAGCTGGTCAAAATTGGTGTTCCCCAGGGCTTAGTGTTGGGGTTGGTTTTGTTTACTACCTTTATCAATGATCCAGATGAGAGCATTGAGTGCACCCTCAGTAAGTTTGCAGATGACACTAAGTTGTGTGGGAGTGTTGATCTGCTTGAGGGAAGGAAGGTTGTACTGAGGGATCTGGACAGGCTGAACCAATGGGCCAAGGCCAATGGGATCGGGTTCAACAAGGCTAAATGTTGAGTCCTGCACTTGGGCTACAATGACCCCATGCAATGCTACAGTCTTGGGGAAGACTGGATAAAAGCTTTCCAGTAGAAAAGAACCTAGGAATGTTGGTGGGAAGCCTGCTGAATATAAGCCAGCAGTATGCCTAGGTGACCAAGAAGGTGAATAGTATCCTGGCTTGTATCAGAAATAGTGTGGTGAGAGGAGTAGGGAAGTGATTGCACCCCTGTACTCAGTGCTGATGAGGCTTCACCTTGAATCCTATGTTCAGTTTTGGGCCCCTCAGTGCAAGAGAATCATTGAGGTGCTTTCAACAACTATCTGAGAGGAGGTTGTAGCAGGGCGAGTTTCTTCTCCCAAGTAACAAGCAATAAGATGAGAGGAAGTGGCCCCAAGTGGTGCCAGGAGAGGTTTAAACTAGATATTAGGAAATACTACTTCACTGAAAGGGTTGTCAAGCACTGGAACAAGCTACCGAGGGAAGTGGTTGGGTCACCATCCCTGGAGGTATTTAAAAGGTGTGTACATGTGGCACTTAGGGATGTGGTTTAGTGGTGGACTTGGCAATGTTTGGTTAAGGGTTGGACTTGATCTTAAAGGTCTTTTCCAAAGTAAATTATTTTGATTCTGTGATTCTGAGTCTCCTGAGAAAAAAAAAGAAAAAATGTAGTCCATGTTTGGATGCAGTGCTTTGTGTTGGATAGAGCACTGCCAATGTTTGCCAAGTTTCATCTAAGCATGCCAGTAGATCAGAACCTTCCAAGGGTTTAGCAACTCACTTGCTACTTTACCTCTTGTGATGATCATTGGGGTAAACTGGAGCATCTTGTGGCTTGGACCTAGTTTTCTTTCTCAATGCACGAAAATATCTGTGGTTTGATATGCAGAGAAATCTGTAGTCCGCAGACATCGGTTCCTAACTTATACTGAAGTCCAAGGTTTAGGGGATTTCTGGTGGCCCAGATCTCACATTATAGCCTACTTCTTCATGCTACAGTGCCTAGAAACAGCAGCTTTCTGTATGATGGGGATAACTGATTTCTACAATAATTTCATAATTTTGTACAGATTGTTACGGTCCATGAGTTTTGAGCAAGGGAAGGAAGTGTTGCCAGGATCCTTTGGCATGATAGATATTGTTGTACCAGGCATCCAACCCTCCCCCTAAAAATATTGAATTGAGATGGTCCCAAACACTCTATCATCTGATTTCCTTAGAGCTGTAAACAGGTGGCATCCATTAAGCATCTGCATTTGGTTATAGTTCCCATTATGGATTCTCAAACCAGTTCCAGCTGCAGTTTTCCCACTGTGGGAAAGAGAAGACTCTAGCCATACTGTAGGCAGAGCTGGAAGAGTAACCAGTCATTAAAGGGGCCTGGATTTGGGTTGGTGTTTTGGGTTTTTTTTTTTTTTTCTTATTAGTAAAAAAAAATCTCTTCGCTAATAGCCTTGTAATATGTTACAGATCTCTTAAAAACACATATGAGAGGCTCTAGAAAACTGATCGTTTGAATCAGTGATTTCAGATTTTGCTTTTGTGGAAGGCAAGAAGAAATATTTTTGTCTGTCTCAGCAAGATATTCTTCCAAATTAAGAATTGCTGAAAAACTGCCTCTGAGATGAAATCCCCTTCTCAGACATAAGGAGGAATCTCCTTGCTCTCATTTTGTTTTCCTGGTTAGTTTCAAGCCCACTCCTGACCCCCTGTCTGGAGTCACACAGCCTAGTCCTGAAAGAGTAACAAGGCAGATACAGTAATAGAGGAAGACTTGCTGAACTGCCTCTGCTATGCAATGACAGCTTTTCTTTAGACCATTTAATTCAGTAATTTCAATGTTTCTTCTGATTAGCAAAGCTTTGGGGAAATATTTTCTCTGCACATAAAGAAGGACATGCATCTGTGCCTTTAAAGGATGAGGCAGATTCAAAATATTGCCATGTGGTTTGCAAGTTAAAGACTGCAACTTGTCCCTTGTGTGCTTGTGTTCATCAGAATCATCAAATCTAAAATAAATTTTAATTTCCCAGGCTATTGTGTTTAACAAAGCTTTGGAGACATCAGTTGTCTTATTAACATTTATATTCCATCTTTTGGACTAATTTTATCTCAGAGAAATTAAGGAAAGCTTATTAGTATTTGAAATGGTGGAAAGACTATTTTTTGTTTTCTTAGTGCTTAATGATTTCTGTGATGTTGCTGAAAATTTGTATGTGTAATGAGTTTGCATATTTCCTTATGTTTTACAAAAAAATAAAAAATGGGAGACGAGGAAAGAATGAAATATTAGTACTTAGAGATGTATTTTTTGTTTTATTCTAAAGAAATACTGTCAAATAGTCAAGGATTTGGGGGCACGTCTGCTTTATCTCTCTTAATCTTCATCCATAGAATGAGATCCACTGATAGAATAACTGTTACAAAGCAAGATACTTAAAATATGCAAGCAAAAGCATCTGCCTGAAAAAGTGGAAGAGGAAAAGTTATTTCCTTTCTTACAATATAGGATGTATACATCTTCACTTTTCTTCAAGATGTCCTGTCCATTAGAAAAGATAATTGGATATTGTGAATAATTACAGTGTTAAGTGCTACGTACAAGTGGCCAGGCAGAAGCTGGAATAAACCCCATTTTCCCCTTAGCTTTCTTGGTCCACAGATTTTATTAATTGTTTTAAATATTTTTAGTTTTCTAACTTTACTTTTGGGCATGCAAACAGAGAAATTAGTATGTTTTTCTTGTGATTAAACCATGATTTTTAGAAGCTATGAAGTAAATAGACTCTTGCCCATTTATCAAAAGAATATTCTGAGTATTCAGTAATATAAACATGTAGTGCCTGTAAGACTTCAAAAAAGAACTCTTATTCCTAGAATTACTGCCTGTAATAAAACCACGTTGAATCCCTAAGTGTATCCAAACTGTGTAGAGCATTATCAGACATAGCCCTCAGTGGGAACTTTATGTGCCTGAGAATCATTGAGAGTAGCTGTTGTACCATAAATTCCTGCATGCAGGGATCATTCTGTCTCTCCTTGGTGATGCTCAGGAGCAAATAATTATATTAACTAAATATAATGCATATGGCCTACCATGCAGTGCTAATTTTTTCCAGTGGAGTTGCTATATCCCATAGGTTTTAACATAATACTCTAGATTTCATAGCAAATGAACAAATAAATCACATTGGCCCCACAAAATTTCTCTCTGGCCCTTTCTCTGATGCATCATTCTGTATCATACATGTGTGAAGAGAGGAGACATGAAAGACAAGAGCACTGCTTTTGCTTTGGACTGGATTGTGTTACTGGATATTGCTCTATCACATTTGAGAAGAATGTGATAAACAATATTTCTCTGACCATAGCTTGTATACAGATTACTTGTTGTGATTGAAACTTTGCCACTGTAATGTTTACTCTGCATTTTTTTAAATGTAAGCAGAACAGAATATTTGTATTCTGTGTGTAGTATTCCCATCTGATTATGCATCTGCAAATTTGTAATTTTTGCCTGCCTTTCCCAGAAGATATGTTGGGATGAGCTGCAGCTATTTATATATGGCACATTTAGAAATGTGATCACATTATTTCACTTTGCAAGATGCATATGGAGCTATGCAATTATTTAGCCTTTTGCAACTGCAACTCCATTTGTATCCATCTGTATCTCTGTATTAGCCCATGACAGACAGGACTGTTGTACCTCATGACAATCTGGATCCTGCCCTCTCAGCTAAGATCTCTCCCCTTATCATGGCCCAAACCAGCAGCTATACATTGCTTTGCTTAGTGCTGTGTTCAGGAGAAGCTCATGTTTTGAAATCCGTAGTTGCTAAATTGGGGAGAAACCGATGCTCCAAGGCGTCCAGACTTTGGACTATTTCTGGATGTTTTCTGAAACTTAGCAATAGCATCACCATAGTTTCTCAAACAGCCTAGTGTTTATCCTCAGTCTTACAATAAAAGAAGTATTTCTTGAGAGGAACTTTAATCCTGGAGCTTTCAGATATTTGTGCTCACTTGACAGAGAAAGGATGAGCTCAAAGGTAAGACTTTGCCATTTACCCGGTAATCATTTCTTTATCATCAGACGCAGCTGAAAAAATCCGTAAGAAAAACAAGGAAAACCTCTCATCTGTGACATAAAACTATGAATTAGAATATAACCCTGTATTAGTGTTTCTTAACAAAGTCTTTCCAAGTCTTTTTGTGTGTAAAGTCCAAATCTCCATTTAAATGGAGCCATTTTGAAAGTACTTTCCGCGTGGGCATGCATGGATCAGTTCTCTTTGTAAGAACAACAGGGAAGGCAAAGTTTTATCCTGTAGGATGATTGATACAGAGTAAATTAGACATTCAAACAGAGACATATCATATGGTGAAAGACAGCATAAATCACTGAATATCCTGATACTCTGCAGGAGTTATGTCTGATATCTTTGCATGTTAAAATTCAGCTTATTGAATGTCTAGGGCTGGTTCCAGGTTTCAGTCAGTCAGACGTTGCTGTATGGGAAGACTGAGATATTCTTGCAGCTGAGTGTCTGTGAAGTCAGCCTGTTCCTAGAGCAGCTTGTAAAGTGTTTGGCTTGGCATTACCTCACCTAATGTGCAACTGGCATTAAAACTTCCCCTAAAGCAATACATTTAATTGCATGCTCTGCTAGAAGAAAAAGAAGTCTAATTGGTCCCAGATTTATTCTATCAATAAAACCAAATTATTTTCTTTTTTTTTGTCTGATCTAAATGCAAAGTATTTAGAGAGATTTCTAGACAAGTCAAAAATCTTTGTTGAAAGATAGTTTTTAGTTACATAAATCTTAAATACTTATATGAAACAATGGCTTTTAACAAGTCTAATCTGTTTTTCAAAAGAAAATCTTAGTTAAATATTTTGCATGCTGTATTCTAATATGATTAAATCGTCTCTTTCTATTATTGCTTTATCTTATTTATTATAAAGAACTGTCAGGAGAAGCACTAAATTTATCTATAACACTGTTCATTACTATTTTAGACAACAATTACAAGAATATTTAAATTGTTGTGTTAATTGAGAGTTTGGAGTTTTATTCTCAGGATTCAATTTTCTAAAGAAAAAAACAAACAAACAAAAAACAACAAACAAAATCCAGCAAGAAACCTGTGCCCCTTTTCCTTCCTGTTCTGTGTTTAAAGACCTATAGAAGCATGAATGAAACATCACCAAACAATTGCATCCCTGTAGTCCCCAGGGAGGTAACGTATTCTATCTGCATATACAATGAAAAGAACAAATATCAGAATTTCAGTATTACTGTGGCTTCTATTCTCCTCCCCTTGCATTATTATTTTTTTAAAAACTCATTTTACAGAGCTGCAGGTTGCAATTCCCAGCTCTGTGCTGGAGAAGTCCTAATAATGGGTCAGAATTCACACGCACACCCAACCCACATACACATACACATATTTTTTTCCTTTTATGGTGCAGGAAAAGATATTATCTTGGTAATTCTCTATTCAATGTGTTACACCTCTTCCCACTAATCCAATGCAGAACAAGATTACTAACCAAGCCTTTTGAAGCCTTGATGTTATTTTCCTTGATAAATTGGGCACAAGACTAAAATTGAAAAGAAATCCTGTTTTTATTATTGGAGACAAATCTAGCAAGCAGGAAGCATATGTTGTGCTTTGGACCACATGCTGGGGAGAGGGAGCTAGAGGGCTCTCACACCAATCAGTTACTTCAAACAATACCCGGCATCCACCTGGGACAGAGCCTGTGCCATTAGTCTTGACTGGAGCAGCCCCCTAATGCCACTAGGCAGCCCCAAGGAGCAGAGAAACCCACCTGACAAAATGTCACAGGGAAAAAAGAAAAAAATAATCAATATGTTGGATATCGATTTGCATTTCTTTTTCCTTACAATTTGATAGAGGAATATGCTGATCAAATGGGGGCAGGGGGGAATTGGAATGTTTCAGAAGATAGCAAAGGGCTTAAGTGAAAGCTTTAATGTTAGTGAGCTAATGCAAGGATCACAATAAATGCATGGACAAGCAAGTACTGTGTTTTTCAAAGGCCAGTGTTGAATATTGATCTGTATTAGAAATGATAATGAGATTATTTTGTGCCTCGGTGAAATACCTTAACTGTTTCAGTGCTTCCAATGCATCAGATTTAAAGTGCTGGAGCCTATGAATTTTTAATATCTCCAACTCCAGTTACCAAATTTTGTATGTCTTTCCAATAGCTATTTCAGTTTTATATGCCTGGGCTATTGCAGCTAGTACTTTGGAGAGTTTCAGCTTCCCATTTCAATGCAACTCCTCATGAAACACTCATTACTTAAATACACCACCACAGCAAGGAGTTTTTCCTTGCTAACATCTTGCAGAGCCCTTCACGTTTAAAATATTCAGTAAACTGAAGGAATGAACCTTTTGATTTTTCTGAATACGGGTGATGATGAGTGCTTATGGAGAACGCAGGACATTCTTGGTAATTTGTATTCTGGAATTATCCTGGCTTGCTTTGTTTTGATCAACAGAAAACATTTCTTAATTCTGCATAACCCTTCTACTGATTTGCGTATAAGTAATTATTTCTTGGTTAGTGAAGCGATGTGAATAAATTATTAATGTGAAGGCCAGGTTCTTATTTAGTACAACCGTTAGTAATTGGACACAGGCTAGCAGCAGCAATGTATAGCATGACATGGAAAAAAAGCTTTGCTGTTACAACCTCCTTCTGAAAGGTTAAAAAAAAAATCTAATTACACAGTTCTTGGAATCTCTAGTTTCTGGTGAACTTCATTTTTCAATCTGACTTATTTCCAAAAGCTGGCTGGAAAGCAAAACATAAGAGAGTCAATTCAATTTGACTTCGTCTTTAGTGCTGTACATTAAAAGATTTTGCAAAGAGAACAACTTTCTCCTTTCTGTACTGATACTGTTGAAGTATCTTAAGCCTATTCTCAGAGCAAAAAATATGATCCCTGGTAGCATTCCAGAATTCAAACTATCAGTAGTCATTTTTCTCTGTCGTGGTTCGAGTTAAAAAAGAAAATCTACAGAAAACTATAAGCAGTCATTACTAGGTACTCCAAGCTAAAGCCATCTCTCTTTCATACAAAATTAATAACTGTCAAAAATACCATAATCTGATTCAAAACAACATGCTAAAGCTAAGACAGGCATGTATAGGAATACATTGCTATCCTTATTTTTCTAAATCATGCGGTCAAAATTTTAAAATCTGTATTTCTTGATTTATTTAGATGAGAATATATTGTTTTATTGAAAGGCAGAGAAGATGCTTAAAAACATGATTTTCTTACCATTTGTAGATTCTCTGTGTTAAAAATGTAGTGAAGTAATGATTTACACCAACTGTTGACCCAGTGTTGTGGGTTTAAGTGGGCTGTATTTTCTCTAGGAAGTGCTGTTTCTAAATAACAAGGACATTATAAATGATATCCCAAGGGCAAGATATTAGGAATGGTTGGTGGGAGCTGATGTTTTTATCACTGATGTAAACAGGAATTAGGCACCAGTAAGTGCTTCTGGAAATCCTTCCATTAAAATTCTTTTGTTTCCTTTTGCCAATGAAATCGGAAGGCTGTGACCAGCTTCTGGTTTTTCTCTCAGTTATAGACTGCTATATTTCCCTGCTTCTAATTTAGATTAGTTTTCAGACTGATTGTGAGTTGAATTCTTACTCTTGGTGTTCTTCCATCTGTGATTGTACGTGTAGGGATTGGTGTGCAGTAGCAATCACATTTCTTTGGTGTTATTCTTGACAGGGCCTGTGACAACCGAGGTCAAATCTAGCTTGTCTTGCCCAACTACTTTGCTCTTTGTGCACTAAAATTAGTGTACATTTACACTTATTTGTGGGAAGCAGCTTTTCTAACTTTTCAGTCTCTTTAGGGCAGGAGGTTAGGAATAGCTGGAGAAGGGAGGCTGGTGTCTTCAAAGGAGCTTTAGGTATGTGAAAGGAAAATAAAAAAGTCAGTTGCCTGAAGTGCTAGACAAGAATTGCTGTGTAGTGTCTGGTTACCAAAGTCCTGCAGAGCACTGCCTTGCCATTATCAGTGGGGTCAGAAAAGAGAAACAAACAATTCTTTGCAATTTAAATAATCAATTCCTCATGCATTGAAACGCAAACAAACACCGTCGCACCAAGCTCTAACTTTTCTTGTGTTAAGTTTAATCATTGATCAAAGTTAGTTGTGTCATATTATTGCATCATGTGTGTTTACATAAAGTTCATAATGTGGTTTATAACATCTCAGCTTTGCTTTCCCAAGCATCCATGACACCCCATTTATCACTCTCTAGCCAGAGATATTTTGAAATACAGATAAGCTGTTAGAGCAGCAGCATTTAGGAGCTCCTTTTACTGATTTACAGCCTGTCCCAGTATGAGTAGCTATTTGCAGAGGTCTGAGAGTGGGCGCTGATTTTTATGAACCATAATCATGCTTTGCCATCGATTTCACAGCGGGCTTTGGGAGCGCAAAAAAAGGTGGCAGAGGAGGTCCTAGGTTATTCTTGTCCCAGGCATATGCTGTGACCCCACAGTCCCGCTCCTTCTTTATTAATAACTGTATTGAACCATAACAGTTTTTGTAATGCTTTGTGAGATGCCCTATTATTAACTTCTCTTTATTCTGAGAAAATCCCATTAGTTATAACTCTTTGTTTTCTATTATTTAACTGGGATTTAATCCTTAATGTGGCATTGCTTTTTATCCTATAGTTATTTGTTCCCTTTGATAATCTCCAGAGTCCAGAGACTGTCAAAAGCCCTTTGAAATTGCAAGTATTTATACCCACCACATCCACTTTACACCCATATCATCCCCTTTGCCCACTATTTTATGAACCTTTTCAACAACTTCTAGAAGGTGAAGGGACATGATTAACTCTTATGAGAGCTCTGCTGGTGTCATCCTATCAGTTGATATTTGTCTATGTACAGTCTTTCTCTGATCATAATTACTCACTCCCATCTGTTTTCCTGTTAGTGGAGTGACCCCTCCAAATTGGCTGTCATATGCTTGCTGTAAAAACCATTAGTGGGGAATACCCATTGCAGATTTTAGTAGAGAGAGCAGACCTTGAAAAAGATCTTGACTCAGGTGCTTTGTGGTAAGTCCTGCCATACAAAAGATTATGTGAGTGAAATATTCAGTTTTGTAGGTCTGTGCTTGTCCAAGAAATGTCACTTTCTCCCGAGGTGTAGTAGGATGGGTGCCTGTATTTTTTGCCTGTGGTTTTAAATAACAGTTTTCTCTTCATTCCCATTTTGTGCCCTTTTCTCAATATACTATAGCTTAGCAAACCAGGAACCTCACACAGCAACCCTGCCTAGCTTATAGAGCTGAAATGGAAATGGTTCCCAGCTGGATGGAAAAAGGAATCACATCAGGGATGACCACTACTCGATCCATACTTCACCCTTTCATTCATCTATGGCTTGTGGATGGCTCACTCCTACTGTCCTTCCAGCTCTCTGGGTTGACTCTGAGCTCCCTGACGTGCTTCCCAAACAGCTGGATGCAGTTGTTTTTACTATCTTTCTGTCTTTCTGAGGCCTTTTATCCAGTCTCACATTTTTGATACTTAGGAATTTTCTAGGCAAAATGTCAATATTCATTTGGGCTACATTTTAACTCAACATTGCCAATGCATACTACCCTCCTCCCTAGTCCTGCAGCTGAGACATACCCTGTGCAGCCTGTGCGGTTTATTTAATATCTAACCTCTGTGTCTTCTGACCCAAATTTCATTCATCTGTGGGTGGGCTCTGAGTGATGCTTGGTGACTCAGCTGTCACTCAGTTTTCCTACAACCAGCTTTAAGGCATTTACTGAGCTGAAACACCTACCAAGAGATCACATACTCTTCTGTGGAAGTTCTTCAGTTGTGTGAAACTGTCAAAGGGCTATGTTCTGTCTCTGAGAAGCGTTTTGAAGTGATGGTAGTGGAGAAGTTATTAACTTAAAATGAGGAAGGCTCTAGCCTGACATCAATGCTGATCACAGTGACTTTTAGAAAACAATGTTTTCTGCACACCAGAGGAAAACACAGAAAACATTTATGTGGTGGCAGCTCCCAGTCTGATGTAAAAAGAGTGTAACAAGGTTATCTCAAACATAGCTGTAGCAGTTAACACCACATAAGCACTTTGACTTAAAAGTAACTTTTCTCATAATTCTTCAGTCTTATATGTGTACTTCATTTCCAAAAGGCTTTATAATATAGATGCACTGTTAATCTCTAAAAGGTAAGAAGATTTCAAGCAAGGATCCTACAGAATTTCCTATAACCATTTGTACTAATTATCTTAAATTCAAATTGTTTCACAAAACCACAGGGGAATTAAGATTTTAATTTCTTTCTCCCCTTTTGTTTTTCTTCATTATTTGACAAAGCCTAGAGACTAATCCCATCTTAAACATGAATATAAAATAGACCTAACAGATGTTCTGTATGCTACAGAACTTTATTTAAACAGGCATGGTGTGCATGAAATATGCACTTGAAGGTCAAAGCATGTGGTATAAAAATACAAAGCCTTGGGACTATTGAATTATTTTTATTTGTAATAATTTTTTTCAAGTGAGTTTAGTAAATGATTAATGGTATTGCCTTAAAACAGCCATAGCACCCACAAGCACAGTGCAAACATCAACATTGCGATTGTACCTCTGTCCTGACCTGCAGCACCTTTTCTATTCTCATTTCCCACTGTTCTGGAGCAGATCCTGCCACTCTGTTGCCAAATAAACTCTTGCTTTTCTAAAGTGTGCGGCAGCTGTAATGAAGTGGGAAAGGACATTTGTACTCCAAGGACTGGGATGCTTTGCTTCTGCTACAGTCCAGTGGAAGCAGCTGTATTCTGGGGCATGGCCTTTGTTCAGTTGAATTGTGTTTTACAAGGACTGTGCATATTTACCTTTCACCACCTGCAGTGTGACCCTAGACTAGTGGCTGAGGAGTCCTGTCTGTGCTGTTGTTCTGGAAGACATTTCTTGAGCAGATGAAAAGCAGGAATGGGTTACAGACTCTACTACTGCTGTCATACAAAAGGAAATGTTCTTGGGTTGTCTTAACAATAGATCACAGAATCATAGAATGGTTTGGGTTGGAAGGGAACTTGAAGATCACCCAGTTCCAACCCCTCTAGCTGTCACTAGATCAGGCTGCCCAAGGCCCCATCCAACCTGGCCTTAAGCACCTCCAGGGATGGGGCAGCCACAGCTGTGTGATGCATTGTTCAGTGTGAGGACAGGCAGGACACTGCAACAACAGCCTGTTCCCTGTCCCTCTGAACAGCTTGAATACTTTTGGCCCTGCAGGACATCTAGACCTGCTGCCCCTTTCCCTTCAGACTAGCTTGGCTAAAAGCTGTGATCCAAGTGCTGAACAGCATTCAAATTACAACGGGGCTGAAGCCGATTTGTGTAAATGCATGGCAACAACACAAACCTCAGTGGCTTTTTACAGACAGGAAAAGTATGTTGGTCTCTTTTCCTGTTCTTTTCCTTTTTTCTTCCCCCCCCTTTCCTATTTTCCTCTTTAATTTCCTTTGGGAAAAGGAGAAGAAAATTTAAAAAAAAAAAATCTTGTTTTTTTAAAAAGCTCTTTCCATGTGAATGCTTCTGAAAACTGGTGAGAAAAGTGGAACAAAGAACCTCCTATCCAGTTTTACTACTTCCTGCCTGGAAGAAATGTAGAAAGTATTTGGAAAATGTGAAAATGTTATATTTATGTACACATTTCTCACAGAAAGAGATTATTAAATTTTAACTGGCTGTACTTACGTCCTGTACAGTTTGCTGTGTGGCTTCAGGACTTTCAAGTATCGAGAATTTGAAAAGACCCTTATGTCAACCTCCTTATAAATTGAGTCCAGCTTCAATAACAAATCTGAGTACACATTGGCCTCAGAAGTCAGATACATTCAGGTCTAGATTTCAAAGATTCACGGTTGTTCTTGGGTCTTTTGGTCTTCTGGTTTTGTCTTTAACTGTGGAATTTAGATCTCTTTAATACGACTTTAAAATCCTATGTTCTGGGCCATGCAAATTGTGTGTTCTCTTTTTGTGCCATGTGCACCTCAGAGCGTTCTGTAGGTTATTTTGAAGAATATTCATTGTCTTACAAGAGTTCTGAACTTGGCCTTTAACTAAACAGTTCCCAGCTGTTTCTCCTGACTGAGGTTGTCATTAAAGTTTTATGTTCTTCTGTTTTTCATGTGCATATATGTATATGTGTCCATTAACGGTATAAAAATGTGTTTCCTTTACATTTTTTTGCCTTTTCATTTATGATAGTGTGGATGGTGAAGACATTGTATACTCTTCTAAGAGAATTTCAGCTTCATTGTTGACTTTTTTCCCCAGTTTTTGCCAAGTCTTTCTTAGCTGCTTTAATATTAACAGGAGAGAAGCTTTCAGACTGTGAGGGTATTTGTAATCTGATCATGTACTATATGTCTTTGAAAAGAAGAAAATACAAAGACAAAGGCAGAATGTGATAGAATTTTATTTAATGCATTGACATGAAGTGTAAATACATACTGCATACAGATACTAAACTTTTCTAGCTCTCATATAAAATAATTACCCCAGGGACCTCCATGTAAAATAAGTCCTATATAGCCATTCAAATATAGATGGTGTAATTCAGGTGACCTCTTGTTAATACTAGAGGTCATCCCCCAAGTGCAAATGTGAATGTTTGCTTAGTAATATATTTTATTTTACCTTAGAAAAAGAAAAGAATGTGGGTTTTGCCTGAATTTAATACGAATAAATGTTATTTTTGTGAAGATACCACAGTATATACGGTATCAGTCATCCAATTATTTGACCCTGACCCTTAAATTGGCTGATTCCAGTCATGGACATTGTGTCCTCCATGAAACAGTCTCTTACACAGATCAGTGGCCAGCTAATTTGTGACATCAGAAGAGTTAGTAATAACAGTCACATCTAAAATATAACATACTATTCATGGATTTCTGCTGTATTCCCCACTCCTATTCTTACGTGGTATGATTATTGCCTTTACATATGGTTACTAAAGATTTATGCTGTATACTCCAGCAAGAAAGACAACTTCTTTTTTTTTTCCTGTGGCAAGGGGTGTGTTATACTCAGTTAAACTAGTTTTTCAAGAACGTGTGATTTTCAGGAAGCTGTGATTTTATCTTTGAAACTTCTGACATGCAGAGGATCCCTTCACTTTTTTATGTCTTGCTGTCTCCACTGGTAAAAAGAGAACAATAACATTTAATTTTCTCTGGAGAATATGTATATGAGTACATACTTACTCTTTCCAAAGAGTTTTGAAAGTATATAATGGGATATTATGTGAATGCTGAAGAGCCATTATAGAATAATGAGGAACTAGGGCTTCTTTTATGATTCAGCAGGAGTTGAACTGTCACCTTCTGATACTGAAGCAGAAGTTTATCACCGATTTTGGCGCAAAGCAGATATCAGTAGAATCAAAGTCCTGTGCAATACGCATCTGCGCCTGTTGTGCCTAGCAGTGTGTTAAGCTGGAAGTGAAATGGATTTGCTAAATATCCTCTCAGAGGCTTATCCCCTCTCCCAAAATGGCGTGCTAGAAAATACTATCATCCTTAACAACAACTCATTAAATGCCTTCTTTTTCCATTTGTAATACTTGTCATCTCCATGGCAAGTAGTAAGGGTCCCCTATCTGCAACTGAGCCAAGCAACACTTACTTCTAATCTCTCTGTAAAGTGGCAAACTGCATCTCTGAAATGCTGCACTTCCATGAATGCTGTCCTGTTGTCATATGATTTGCTTTTCACTGTGGTGACATTGTTTCCTATCTCTTAAGTAATAACCACTGTAGTGGTAGCAATTGATAGCACTGTACATTATATTTTAACTCAACAAGGGACCTTAAAATACTGACATTACCGTGGTCCTCTGAATGCTTACATTTTTGATGACAAGCAACATTTTTTTTTTAATTTTTAAAAATTTTATTTTTCCCTCAATCACACCTGCTGGATGTGCCGCATTTTGTTCCATTTCTAGAGAGTAAAGCATCTCTGTTCTCTTCATCTGACTTCTCTAGCTACACAAATTCTCCTTTAATGGAAATACACAGACTAAACTGATCGTGAAAGAGAAGTGTTCAGAGAACTTGTTGATTTTAAGGAATCAAAGGATAGTAGAATAGTAGAATGGTTTGGGTTGGAAGGGACACAAAGGTCATCTAGTTCCAACCCCCCTGCCACAGGCAGAGATACCTCCCACTAGATCAGGCTGCTCAAGGCCCCACAATCTGACCCTGAACAATCCCGGAGGGGGGCATCCACAACATCCCTGGGCAACCTGTTCCAGTGTCTCATCACCGTCATCGTGAAGAATTTCTTCCTAAAGTCTAATCTAAATCTTCTCCCTTCCAATTAAAAGCCCTTCCCCCTCATCCTATCACTCCATGCCCTACTAAAAAATTCCCTTCCCACCTTTCTTGTAGCTCCCTTCAGTTACTGGAAGGCTGCTATAAGGTGCCCCTAGAGCCTTCTCTTCTCCCGGCTGGACAAATCCAGCGCTCTCAGCCTATCCTCAAAGGAGAGGTGCTCCAGCCCTCCAATCATCTTCATGTCCCTCATCTGGACCCATTTCAGCAGTTCTATATCCTTCTTTTGTCGAGGATTCCAGAACTGTACACAGTACTCTAGGTGGGGTCTCACCAGAGTGGAGTTGAGGGGGAGAATCACCTCCCTTGACGTACTGGCCACGCTTCTTTTGATGCGGCCCAGCTTATGGTTGGTTTTCTGGGCTGTGAGCATGCTCTGTAGCCTCATGTCAAGATTCTCATCAGCCAGCACCCAGAGCAGAGGTTCTTCTGCAGCCCATGATGAAGACCATTGTGAAGCAGGCTGTCCCCCTGCAGCTCATGGAGGTTAATGTTGGAGCAGATATTCACCTGCGGCCTGTGGAGGACCTCAAAACAGAGTAGGTGGATGTCCAAAGGAGGCTGTGGCCCCATGGGAATCTTCCACTAGGGCAGAGTCCTCGCAGGACCTTTGGACCCAGGGAGAGAGGAGCCCAGGCTGGAGCAAGTTTACTGGCAGGACTTGTGACCCCTGGGGGAACCCATGCTGGAGCATTTTGGAAGAACTGCAGCTTGTGGGAATAACTCACATCAGAGAAGTTTATGGAGGACTGTCTCCCATGGAAAGAATCCCACACTGGAGCAGGGGAAGAGGATGTGGAGTCTTCCCTCTGAGGAGTAAGAAGCAGCAAAGACAACGTATGATGAACTGACTGCACCCCGAGTCCCTCATCCCCCTGCACTGCTTAGGGGGATGAGGTAGAGAATTTGCGAATAAAGTTAAACCCAGGAACAAGGGAGAGGTGTAGGAGAAGGTGTTTTAAAATTTGTTTTTTTCTCATTACCCTACTCTGATTTGACTGGTAATTAATTAAATCAGTTTTTCCCCAAGCTGAGTCTGTTTTGCCTGTGATGATAATTGGTGAGTGATCTCTCCCTGTCCTTACCTTGACCCATGAGCCTTTTGTTATATTTTCTTTCCCCTCTCCAGCTGAGGAGTGAAGAAATAGAGTGGCTTTTGTGGGCACTTGGTGTCCAGACAGGGTCAACACACCACAGTAATTCAAATTAATTTTTAGGGCTCATTCTAATTCAACTCAGTCTTCGTAATATCTTGTGGTGAGCCTAAGCAGTGGCGTAAACACATAGCAATGGTACAAACTTGAAGTTTTGATTAAAAAGGAACATAAGAAACCAGTACTATTTGCAGATACCTTAAATAGGCTATTCCTGTGATTTGAATGAGCTCTTAGAAAAAAGAAATCAGTGGAAATGGAAAATTGTTAAAAGATTGTCAGAGACAAAAGCAAAAGAAGGAAGGAAGAGAAATGGACTTCAAGGAATTTCAGAATTTGCTTCGATTTGGATCCATCAGGGTCAACAAAGGGACAGGCAAGAAGTGAAATTGTGGTACAGAAAGGTCAGAAAAAAAGAAATGTATGATAGAGAAAATGTAGACGCTGAAGAGTGGAAATGTGTCTGTTTTAGAAGGGGGAGAAAAAACATGCTAACCTGGCTTGGAATGACAACTAGGACCTTTCCTAGTGCTTTGCAGAGAGATTAGCCTTCTTGACAGGGAAAAAAGGACTAAGAAAGAATTCGTTCAACTTTACTACGGTGGAAGAAACTCACTTACCCCAAGACCTGCAATTGGCAGTGTTAAAATAACCACTGTAAACCAGCATGAACCTCGGTTTCTGTCTGACTTAATAACATGTGAGAGGGAACAGCAAATGGACAATGAATTCCTACTGGCTCGTAAAAGGAAAAAGCAAATGAATTGATTGCTTTTTGTAGGTGCAGGAAAAAAAAAATGTAACAAAACAACAGGGCTTATAAGTTTGAAGGCTGAAATGCAAGAAGCCTAGGATCCCATGAAAAATAAAATCGAATAAATAGGAATGGCAATGCATAAGGGGCATATTTCTGCCTGACTGCACATACGTTAGACTCCGGCAGGAAGCATGTGCACAGGCTAAGAGGAAAGTATGTGAGTTTCAGATTTCATGGAAAGTGACAGTACCATATGTAGTCGTTAATGAGTCTGTAGTTTGCTAACTATGCCTAAAAAAGCTTATACAGCTGCTTAGTGAGATCAGATAGAAAAAGCTTTTCCTAATTCTCTTGGTTGGTAGCTGATTCAAAGAAGGAAGCACTCAATATCTCTGAAGCTGTTATTGTTCTTATTACTTATGATAGCATCTAGAAATCGGAGTCGTTGGCCCATTGTGCTGTCTATTGTATGTTCACTGAAATGACAGACAGCTCCAAGGAGCCTGTTTTCTGAAAGTTTCTTCCTCAGTAACGTGCTGTTGCGCTGGATACTGGTTGTAGCTTCAATGCAGACACTAATAGGTGAAAAATACTTTATGTTTTTTTGCCTTCAGTTAGATATTCACACCAGCCAACAACCTTGCTGTACGAGTTCAGTAGAGCTACTTGTGACTTCAGCAGAGTCATGTTAGTGTGAGTCAGAAGGGACAGGGTTGTTAGGCTTTGACAGAGTTATGAAGGTTCAATACTTTAGAAATCAGCTCTCTTTGTCACTAGAATCTGTGGTCTTTGCTTTTTGTATTAGCAAGATTGCTGTGAATCCCCTGTAAATATTCATTGCAGAAATCAAGTTGTCTGAAAATGGAAATGTGATCAGAAGAGTTTCTGCAGAATATGACACCAAATTGCTGAAACATCTGCAAGAAAGAGTAGAGAGATGTGTGATGTATTTGGATTGCAGGGAATTAACAAACAAGGTTTTGATTATCATAGGCAGGTGCAAGAGATGTGCTTTTTCACAGTTACACTTCAACATATATATTGACCACATGGTGCATGAAAGTGGATCAAGTAAACTGCAGCAGCAGCTAAAAACCACATAATGACTGTAGAGAAGGAACAATCTAAGCAGGGAAGAATAGATTAAGGCAGTCTTATTTGCACGTAATTTGTTCCTTTGTGAAAATGCTGAAGATCTTAAAAGCCTTGGTAAATGCCTTTAAGGGAATATGACAGAGAAAGGACCGAAAAAATCAATAGTCTTGATTCTTTTTCTCCTAGTTTGCATTAGTGTAACCTACTGGCTGAGTCTGTGTAATTTGGATGTCATCTAAATTTGCAGTTCAGACAGACTGCTAAATGTAGCTCAACAAGACAGAGCCTTGTCTGGCTGATTGTGACTAATGTACAGAAAATGAGGTATCTGATAGGGAGCTCAAAACTGCCATTCCTCATGTAAACTGGAGATTTCAATTTTTCATTCCTTTTCAGTTAGAAATTACATCAGGAAACAAAGCATACATGGATAATGCACAGGAAATCTGGCTTTTGCATTGACAATTTCTTTGCAAATCCTGCAGCTTTCTCTGATGTCATAAAAGATTAACCAATTAGTGAATTAAAGAGCAAAATGATTTTTTTGGGTGTCATTAATCAAGATTATTTCCTTTACCCTGGGGGAAGGAAATACCATAGGCAACAAGCTGCAATAATGCTCAATGAGCTCTAATTTATTTGAACTCCTTTCCCAGCAGAAAGCTGTAGAACTTATTTCTGAGTGCGTTCACAGGACTGCTTTTTAAGCTGCTTAGGCCTGGCCAGGGAAATTGTAGAGGAAATTAGTTTCTGCCCTTTTAATGGATGCAATGGGAGATGAGAAAGCATGTCTTCAAGGCAGTGATGAAGTAATGGGTTGACACAATGACAGCCTCTTACACATCTCTTGATTGAATACAGGAAGACATAAGATCCTTCTAATTGCTCATTTTCTACCTGCCATAGAGGACAACAGGAGGAACAAAAGATAAAGAAACAACACTTGTCAAATGATCCTAAGGATCTAATTCTCACAGAAGCTTGTCCAAAGGGACTTCGTAGTTTTCTGACATGTTATACTACAGACCCATCTTGTCAGTTGAACAGTAGAAGATGAGAAAATGCTAATTCCTTAAACTGCTGTCTCACTATTTATAGGGACTCTGATCATGAAACATGCAGGGATATGCTTAACTTCACAGACTTGCCAAAATCAACAGTAAAGCAAAACCAAAAAGGTAGGGTGATCGTTTGATTAAATCTCTGACTTGAATTTGGAAAAGTAACTGAATAAATACTGGATTCTGGTTTAAATATTTTGGAGCGTTGGCTCAATAGCTAGAACTGTTTATTCTGTATGTAATTAAAACAGCCACAAGAAAGGAAAGCTTATTGCAATGGAAAATAAAGATTTAAGTCAGAATATTGCAATAGTTTAAAAAATCCCCAAAGAAGGAATGCACTGGTCACTGTGGTGAGGCAAAATAGATAAAAAGAGTTAATAATTTTTTGTTAGACCAACTTACATAGCTTACATTGTTGGTATGAAGTAGGTATGGCAACCCTGAAAAAAAAGGCAATTACAAGATGATCCAATGACCAAATCTTTCATCTTTTGATTTGAAAATAATAATAGAAATAATAATAAATATAATAAAGGCCACACTGTCAGGGTTTTTTTTTTATTTGAAATGTCAACTTTTTTGCTCTCTTAATGATTTTTTTGGTGTAAATCTTTTCCCCGAGGTGGGTCTTTCCATCATCTTCCAACAGTCCTGGAAGACTGGGGAAGTCCCACTGGACTGGAGGCTGATGTGCCCATCTACAAGAAGGGTTGCAGGGAGGACCCTGGGAACTACAGGCCTGTCAGTCTGACCTCAGTGCCAGGGAAAGTCATGGAACAGGTGATCTTGAGTGCTATCATGAAGCACATGCAAGAGAACCGGGTGATCAGGCCCAGTCAACACGGGTTTACAAAGGGCAGGTCTTGCCAAACTAACCCAATCGCCTTCTATGACAAAGGGACTCGGCTGCTGGATGAGGGAAAGACTGTGGATGTATCTTCCTGGACTTCAGTAAAGCCTTTGACACAGTTTCTCACAGCATTCTGCTTGAGAAACTGTCACCTCTGGCCTGGACAGGCACACACTCTCCTGGGTGGAAAACTGGTTGGCTGGCCGGGCCCAGAGAGTGGTGGGAAATGGTGTGAAATCCAGCTGGAGGCCAGTGACAAGTGGGGTTCCCCAGGGCTCAGGGCTGGGTCCAGCCCTGTTCAATGTCTTTATCAATGACCTGGATGAAGGCATCGAGTGCACCCTTAGCAAGTTTGCGGACGACACTAAGCTGGGTGGAAGTGTCAATCTGCTGGAGGGTAGGGAGGCTCTGCAAAGGGATCTGAACAGGCTGGACCGCTGGGCAGAGTCCAATGGCATGAGGTTTAACAAGGCCAAATGCCGGGTCCTGCACTTGGGGCACAACAACCCTGTGCAGAGCTACAGACTGGGGGAAGCCTGGCTGGAAAGCTGCCTGGAGGAGAGGGACCTGGGGGTGTTGGTTGACAACCGACTGAACATGAGCCAGCAGTGTGCCCAGGTGGCCAAGAAGGCCAATGGCATCTTGGCTTGGATCAGAAATGGCGTGACCAGCAGGTCCAGGGAGGTTATTCTCCCTCTGCACTCGGCACTGGTGAGACCGCTCCTCGAATCCTGTGTTCAGCTCTGGGCTCCTCACCACAAGAAGGATGTTGAGGCTCTGGAGCGAGTCCAGAGAAGAGCAACAAAGCTGGTGAAGGGGCTGGAGAACAGGCCTTATGAGGAACAGCTGAGAGAGCTGGGATTGTTTAGCCTGGAGAAGAGGAGGCTGAGGGGAGACCTCATTGCTCTCTACAACTACCTGAAAGGAGGTTGTGGAGAGGAGGGTGCTGGGCTCTTCTCCCAAGTGACAGGGGACAGGACGAGAGGGAATGGCCTCAAGCTCTGCCAGGAGAGATTTAGGCTGCACATTAGGAAAAAAATTCTTCACAGAAAGGCTCATAGGGCACTGGAACAGACTACCCAGGGAGGTGGTTGAGTCCCCTTCCCTGGAGGTGTTTAAGGGATGGGTGGACGAGGTGCTGAGGGGCACGGTTTAGTGTTTGATAGGAGTGGTTGGACTCGATGATCTGTTGGGTCTCTTCCAACCTGGTTATTCTATGATTCTATGAAAATGCTCCTCCTTCCATCCTCCTCCACAGCATCCACAAATCCATCTAGAAACTTCAGCATGTTTCTGACGTCTGAGGTAATAGATATCATTACAGCCTTGTCCTGAACATAGTACTGCCCTCTAGATGGTCTTCAGGTAACAAAGGACCATGAACTCTGGGCTTACTCCTTTAAGTCCAAGCAACTAAGTAGAGCTTGATCGTGTCAGAACTCAGAGCAAAAGAATCGTGTGCTCTGGGGCTGCAGCAGTCAAGGAGACGCTGAAGCCAACATCTCCTGGTTTCACCATTCTTTCCTCTTTGGTCTCTGCAGGCAGGATTTTCCTCAAGACTCTTTGTTCTCCTTCTAGTCAGTGCCATTGGGCACAGCTGAAGATTGGAGCCAAGGCTGTGTTTGCTTCTTACAGCAGCAGTGTCCTTCTGTCCCAGTGGTCCCTAAAGATCATGAAAAGCCTGTGCGGTGACTATCTGTGGCGTGGAACCTAAAGAAGAGAAGGGTGAAAAGGGCTGTTATTCCCCTGTAGAATTATTTAATATTAAAGCCAGAAAGAATCTTGCAGCTGACTGTTGAAATATCAGTCATTTCAAGGGTGGTTTTTGCTTTCTGGAAATGCATGCCGTTGTCAGCTCATGTTTCCAAAAGTTTCTATCCAATTGGGAGTGTGAAGAATTTTTTTAAAGCATTTAATATTTTTACTGAAACACAGGTTGAAATGTGATTATGAGAAGAAAGCACTCCCAAACTATTGTAGCAGTTAAGATAAAATGGCTAGAGTCTGCAAAATTAATTTTAAGGCTTAAACTCCATGCCCTAATACATTTTGCTTCACGCTGAATCTGAAAATATTAAATGCAGGGGCAGAATTTCAGTCACCATCCATCTCCACACGTCTCTTTGCCAAGACCCAAACAGTAGCACATGAGGCATATATAACACTCTGTGCCATGCTCTGATTTTATGATCCTCTGCTCATTGCATGAAAACTAAGACACACTCGGAGACTGAAAAGTTATGGTCTCTTGCTGTAGCTGCACTGGATATGCAAAGCTGACAGTGTTACAGCTTTTCTAAGGCCTCCTCCAAAAGTACTTCTAAGACAAGAGGAAAACTCTTAGTGAATTCATTGCCAAGGACAGGACCTTGAGAATACCATGCACAAGTTCTTCTACAATATATATAATACTCCACTAATGTTTATAGGTATTTTTCCTTTTTTTCTTTGTGTATGCATCATAATGCAGCTTTAGAGCAATGATTTCATTTGAGGTTTAGCTAAGTTGGGCACCTGAGTTTGCCAATGAAAAAAATCACAAATAAAGTTCTTGCTTTCTGGGACACAAGACTTGCATGCTGGAGAAAGATGGCATTTTCTGTGCATGCTGCTTGTAACATCAATTCTATTAATTTTTAAAACTTGCTAGCTACCTTGATGTTTGGGCTTTTTTTTACACTGATTTCAAGATTGTTAGTGTTGAATTCTATTGGAGGTGGGAACATCATCAACATTAATGTAGTGCTTTGCACTCTGTGTCTTCTCCTATCTTATTCAAACCAGATTTTCTTCCTTTTTCCTCCTGCCTTAGTACTTCACCTCTGATTCTGAGTTCTGTTTTCTCGTTTTTCTTATCTCCACTATATCATATCTATTTTTCTGTACATTTTCTTGGTATTTTTACTTTCCTGTATTTTTCCTACTTTTATTTTATTTTTCAGTTTTAGCTTTTTTCCTCTGCCGCAAGTTTTATCAGAGTTTCTTCTCTGTTCCGTGTCTTTCAAAGGTCCATGTCATCGATAACTGTACTGAGAGATGTAAAAAGAGTTTACATCAAACTCAGCCAAGTTTTCCAAGAACTTTTTTCACTGTAATAGTTATCCTCATTATGCAACTATAAACTATTTGCAGTGGTGACTGGGACAATTTCTTGTTTGTTTTATCTTCTTCCAATGAATTTAAGTGGCCTTTACATTAATTTCTCTGCATATAGATCATCTTATTGTGATATTACTCTGCAGTTCTCTCTGTTGCATATTTATAAGTTCTCAGTTAAAATTATTTGACAAAAAAGCATTTGACTGTGTAACAAGCAATGTAATTTAACCTGTCTTCTTGGGAGGGAGGTGAGGGAAATAAACAGACTCCTTCCTAACATTACAGAGTAGTCTCTCTGAATGATTAACATCTTTTCCTTAGCTTTCTATCTGGGCTTCATATTGCCACCAAAACACCATTTAAAAGGTTCTGTAAGGAATCCTGGTGTGTGATCTTGCAGTTGAAGCTTGATTGACTCTGTTGATACGGCTTTCTTCTGTGTGGCACTGGCTGGTTTTAGAATATAAAGATTTCTGAACCAGCTGCTGCTTGGCAAAGATGAATCTCCAGCAAAGGACCTTGTTACATATCTCTCTTTTCAGCACATTCCTTTGTAATGTCTTTGTTTTCAAGTAGTGAATATTCTGTTTGGTGATTCTTTAAAAGTGTATTTTAAAGTTTTAGTTCTGTCTTCTGACTGTGGGGCTCACAGGAACATTCTGTTTGAGGAAGAAGATCTGCACTGGTTCCTAGGTAAACATGCTCTTCTTACTTTGTTCAAGCCATCCCCTCCCAGCCATTTTGCTCTTTCCTTATTGAGTCACCTATAGCCATCTTCCCTCTTCCACACTCACTGATCAGGGGTTTTCATGTTTTTCCTCAAGTCCAGCTCCTCGGACCTCCTCAATGACATCACCATCATCAAATCACGTATTTTCTTCATTTCTCTGCCTCTTTCAAATCCCCTCTATGAAGGTAGTTTCCCCAGAGCACTCCCACCCACAGGAGGGGCAGAGCTTGGACCTCAGTACTGTCCTGTAACATATTTTTCATGAAATTCCTGTGTGCAGCCCTTCTTCCTGGTCATTAATCTTTTGTCATCAGGAATTTGCCAGGGGAAAAAAGAAAGTCTTAATTACCAGAGTTTCATTTTCATATTCATTTTGTTCTGGAATTTTCACCTTCTGAAAACTGATCAGCAAAACAATGTCTTCATTTTCTGGAAGATACTTCAAGATGTAGGCAAACATTCAGCTGTTTTCTACTCCTTTGACAAGCTGCTTTAGGAAGGTCTGAGTGTATATGATAAGGCTATAAATTTGATGCACAGATGGTCCAATCGTCTTTGTAATTATTGTATTGCACCATTAGGTACACAAGGGTTTCATTTGTTTAAGATATATTTTTCTTGTAATTGGAATCTGTCATGGCAGGTTGGCTTATCTGTTTGCTGATGGACAAAATGTTTGTGTAACAGGTTTACTGGGATAGGTTGAGTTCAGTGTGAGGATATTTTTTCCCCATCTTCCAATAAAGAATAAGTCATGTGTAATATATGGTACTGTTGGCTGACCTAGTGTTGTCATAAAGATAATACGTCCGTTGAGAGAAGCATTCTGTGTGAGGTTAGTGATTTGTATTCAGAATGAGTTTCCTATTAACATTAAACAGAGAAGTAGTAATTATTTGTAAACTGTTCATTTAAATCCACAATAAAACATTCCTGCTTGCTCAGGGTAGAAAATAGCATGGCTTCTACAAAAAGATGAAAAAAATAATAATGCTTTATCATTTGGCTAACAAAAGCCTATATCCATTTTTGTCAGTTCCTGAGATTTAATTAAAACACAGAGGTTGATTCCAAACCAAACCAAACCAAACCAAAACCCAATTATCACAAGTGTTAATTACAAGTCTTGCTTTAACTGAATGACTAATAGAACAGAATGGCAAACGCCTTCCCAACAGCAAACAGATTTACTGACAAATGAAGCAGGATGCAAATTGAGGGCATGTTCTTGCCTTTGAAATCCTGCTTTACCTCTGCTGTGAATAATAAGTGGGAATTGTTATATCCCGTGTTGGGGTTTGTTTCTCATGAAATTCTGCTTTCTCTTTGAGGCCATGGAAAGATAAAATGAAAATAGGGTAAATGCCTTAATTCATGACTCTTCTTCTCTCCAGTGGTGTATTTTAAATATGTGAATACAGAATAAAGCAGGAAGTCAGCCTGCTGGAGTATGCTTCCAGACAGCTACTGAAATCAAGTGGAAGGTAAAATACAGGTTTCAAATATGAGTACTCCCAGAAGACAGACATTTATAAAGAGCTTATAACTGGAAGTGGTTTTGGACAGCTATTAATGCCCAAACTGTGCCTGTTGTCAGAACCATGTTCTCCTTACACTCAGGGAACCTCAATGAATTGCTGCCGCAGTACTGACAAATGTTATAGCTTTTCATTTTTGCACTACAGTGATGAAGGTTTTGTTTCTGTTCTTCCTGTTGGCTATACAGAAAGCCAACAGACTGTTTTGCTTTGTTCTGGAATTTAATGTGAAGCATGGCATAAAATTTCAAATCATCTGAGAAACTTTACATTAATTTAGGGACAAAGGAATCCAAACATGGAAATACTTGTAGACATTGAAGACTTGTAGCTGAGACATTTATTTGCAAAGATGTGAAGGAATAAGTATGTTCAGAGGCTGAACGGGATTTGCAGATGTTAACCATCTACCTAATTTTGTGTTCTTGACATATTCTATGGAGGCAAAAAACCTGTAATGAAACAGAAAGTCATTCACAAACAAAGCAGTTTTGTAAGACAGGATGTTATGACCAAAAGATCCTTTCTGCTTCCCTAATTTGATTGATCTCCATGGATCTCTCTACTTATTTGTCTTTTCATCCAGCTATTCCTTTGTTTCCTGTCTCAGATGATCAGAATCTATCGCAACTTCTAAGTTCTCCATGTACTAATTAATTAATTAATTCTAATTTTAATTATTCCCTACATATTCACATATTTATTTTTGTAATATAATTCCCTTAGAAAAAAGACATTTCTAGGTGAATCTTATCAGTACAGTGATATTTTACATTCATATTACTGCCTGAATTACAGCATCTCAGAGTGTTTTCCAAACATGTGTTGTTTAACCTCAAGATTCCCATGAAGCAAGGATTGTTATCATCATTTTACAGACACAGTAAGATGAAGGCCTGAAATACCCTAAATCTAAACAATAAATCAGCAAATAAATTAATGTATACAAATAAAAGTGTTTCCTCAATGTCCAGTCACTCTAGACAGAGGCTTTTAGAACATCATGTCCTGTGCTATAAAATCTGTTCTCTTCTTTGCTGCAGTGGACTTAATAGAGCAGATAAAAATGCTGGAAGTCAGCTGCCTGACTATCCACCAAAATCTGGAGGGCTTGTTTAGAAAAAAGAAAAAGCAACAGTAGTGGTTTCATTTGCTTTTGATAAATATTAGCAAGAAAATCAGACCACCCTCACCTTATGTTTAAAATAATACAATCCTTCTGAGAATAACCCCATGATTCGGTCAGTTTTGGTTCTGTATTGGCTTTCTTGCACTCCTTATTGCTGCTTTGCTGCTTTGAGAAATAAAAGAGTGATTCCTTTCTAGGTGTTATGTCACCAGAGGCATGGTGTTGCGTGAATTGGATCTAGTTAAGAGTTGTTCATTTCCATTTAATGACAACTGTTGCAAAGAAGAGCCTGATTTTTCTGCTTTTCTTTTTCTTTTCCTTTAATCTTGTGCTATTAAATTCCAGATATTCTATGCTCAACATGCAATTTCAAGTCTTAATCCGAGGGGCACCATTGGGAATTGCAGAATGCTGTCCTCAATGGGAGTGGGATCGTTACATCAGCCCCCTGGTGTGTTAGAGCATTACATCAGCTACTTAGCAGCAGCATTTTTGTACTGTTTATATTCAGATCAGATTAAGTCCCAGTATGATTTTATTCTGGCCTCGTCTAAATTAGATTAGTGCAAATCAATTGAGTCTTTCTTTCAAAGAGGTAATTTGTTGCAGATATCTTGCACAATCAGCTGTTGAAACGGGATCAGTTGATACGGCATTCAACAAGGTTGATCAGTTAGACTGAAATGAAGCGGTTTGGTATTCATTAGAAAATGTATTGCTTCTGTGGCTGACGAAATTCCTTTTGGAGTAAGACACTACAACTGACAGTAGTAGTCCAAAGCAACACTTATTATTTATTGGTGTTGCGTATTCGTTTTGGAAAAGAGCTGAGTTGGAAATCATGCAAGCATCTGTTACATAGTTAGATTAGATAATGTAAATGTTTAGAAAATGCAAATGAAGCTTGCGATAATTAGTAATGATGCTTTTCTACTTTTATTAATAAGGTAATGCTTCTGGCAATTACATTTAAATTTCATACGAAGGTTCAAAGCACTGGAACAATTTCCTGTTCAGAACAGCAGAATTCAGGGTGAACTTCCTTAGTGATCTGTGCCATGGGCACAGAACTAGAAATCACTTGTCTCTGTCTCTCATCACAGAACCATTACCCTTTCTTGATATGTCTGATTCTAGGAAGAAGGAGAACTGTATGCAATTGAGAATGATTGTGTTCGTATTTATATACTAAGGCTGTTGTAATAACATTTTGAAATAAAAGACAGCCTTCTGTGTGTTAATTTTAGGTTATGCAAACATATAAAGCCACATCTGTCCTGTGTAGGGGGAAAGAACAGAACAACTGTCAATTTAAAGCAACCTTGATAGGGCATTCTTCTTAATTTAAACATACATTTGTGAAACGAGGCCTCTCTGAAATGTCTAGGATCTGCTCAGTGTTGACATCTAAGTCTGTCTTGTTGGCATAAACCAGTCCAAAATCCTGGCAGAGACACAGGAAGGAAAGAATGCTGAATGTTAACAAAGGCTTCATTAATATTGATGTGTAATTCACATGGCAGTGAAAAGCTGCATTATTAGCCACTATTGTCATGGTTCTGTCATTAATATTCAATGAGGATGTGTCAGTATTGAAATTCCCTGACTTCTGGGTGCCCCAGTGGTCCAATAATAATAACAAAAACTATGCTGGAGTTAGTGGGACCCTGATGTTACCTACGTGTTAATCAGGCTTTGCTTTGTTTTATGAAGGTTTCTGAGCTCATACTGATGACTCTTGTGGAATGGATGGCACCCATACTCTGTTCTGCCATCAGAAAGCTCCTGCATCTACAGATTAAGGTAGCATCCCTCCTTTACAGCTCCAAACTGGATCTCTGTTGGAGAAGGCTATCACAGGATGTAATTTTACACTTGGTTATCTGAAAACACCCTACTCCCTCTCTCCTAGGAAACCATTTACGTGCTACCAAATCAAATAGCAGTCCTTGTTTCAACTTCAATTTTAAATAAGTTGATTTTTTGAAGATGTGCACTAGTGAAAGACCCCATTCACAGAAAGCTTTTCCCAAATCAAGTATTTGTTTGTCTGAGTTGGCTATCTATTTGGATGAACAGAAAATCCCTTTACCATTTGTATACATAAATGATACTGTGATGCAGTATTTCTGCACATGTACAGGCTACGTTCTATTGAGACACATGGAATAAAAACTTTACCCATGGAAGTATTTACATTGACATCAGTGACGCTAACGGCAATGCATAAAGGCAAGTATACATGAATTTGCAGGCTGAAGGCCTCAGTGTGTAATTTAAAGGATACATTTTTTGAAGACTTAACTGAGGTGGTACTCTGATTGTATGAATACAGTGCTTTTACACTGAATTCTCACAGAATTTAATTTAAAAAACAAGAAAATATCTCTATGCATCTTGAAAAGCCCATAGTACAGGAACAAATCATATATGTATTGAGATACTTACTTATGTATTTATTTACAATATGCAAATCTAAGACCTTCCAGAGGAGTCACCAGGTGCATTGGGCTTGCAGCATGCTACAAATAGGTAGATTCATCTCTGTATATTTAGTTTTCCCCAAATATCATTGGTAGCTACAGAAATTAAATACATTGTTATTTCAACAATTGATAGAGTCAAGGATTTCTTGTCTCCTCCTTGTGACAGTTGCTAACAGTAAAGCAGCCAGTCCTCTACCCCTCTTCAAACCAAAATTTTCACATCTGAATGTCTATCTTAGGGCATTCCTGTGAATCCCAAGCTACCAATCAAACCTCTTATGAAATGACAGTCTTAGAGATGCTGTGTGACTGTATTGCAAACTGCTGTCATCTTCCATGACTGTTCCATGGCACTGTTGGCTTTAGATTTCTTTTTTCATTCCATTCCGAGACCAGTACTTCAAATTCAGTCAGTGCTAGAAACTTCTAGGCCAGTTTGTGTAGGAACCCACATGGTTCCCGCACTTGTTACTGCCGAATAGCCTAGGGACTCCACAGTTTTATGTCCAGATCTCTCGTAAAACTTCTACCTGCTCCCAGCCATGAGTGGGTGTCATACTAACAAAAGGCTCCAGTGGCATACAGGCTAGTTAGAATGAGAAACATATTAGAATGAGAAATATCAGTCTTTTGGTGTATTGCCAAGCTAATACTCTTGGTCAGCTGCTTGAGTGCCATGTACACACTCTGCTGTGACGCATCCAAGTAAAACAATAGCTCTTTGCTGGCCCTTTCCCTCACTTAGGTAGTGTTGAGAGACAAATCAACAACCGGAATGGGAAAAGAGATGGGATGGATTTTCATATGTATTATGAAAAGTTTTTTTCTACAGTTTCCATGCCATTCATAATTCATTTTGCATAATATGTATTTCTACTATACCACCAGCTTCTCATCGTTTTTTAGAAGTATCCCTAACTCACTACTGAAAAATGGCAATGAATACCAAATACAACTGGTGTAGTACCATAATGCATAGAAAGAGTCTGAGATAAAATGAAGATGCAGAAGCACTTGCTTCAGGATATCCTAAACAATTAATGGCATCCTGGAGAACCTTATTTTACTCTTGACCAATAAAAGACTGAAGTCTTGTTTCATGGTCTAAATATTTAAGAAGACAATCTGCATTTCTTCTCATCTTCAAGACCACTTGTGGGCATTCAGTATTTACTTTTCTTATGCTACACTTCAGTACTTGTGCTGCACCAACAATTTTTCAGTAATGGGCTTATTTTTATTTTTTGTCCCAGCTCATATTGGCTGATGAATCTAGCCATGTTGGATTTCACCACACGTAAGACTTGTTCTTCTGTCTCTGCAGAAAATTGATGAAATCCATCTGAAAATGGAAATGGGCAGATAGTCCATTCACCCTGACAATTAGCACGCCCATGTCCTATTTTGGTCTGTTTTGTCCCCAGGTGCTCTTCCACTTTGCTTTAGTCTTTAAGTCTAAGTTCTAACAAGATACTTTTAAAGTCATTCCAAGACAGAAATCGCAACGTCTTTCTGATTTTAGCCTATCAGTACTGACTATGCTTCTCAGTTTCTCATGTCTATTGTTATTTTCCCATCTCTGAGATTATAACTAAAGCTGTCCCTACTGCTTTATGTCAATACTCCTCTTAGTTTTACATAAAACACTTCTACTTGCCTGAGAGGTGTTTTTCTTAAAAAAAACAATTTAGCAATGCTTTACTGTAAATGATGAGACCATATGCTAACATCTGGGTAGTGGCAGCCCCTAGTAGTTTGCTGTGAAATGAATGCTACCCAGATTACTAGTCTGTGCAAAATTTAGCTGAGGGTAAGTCCATTTATCCTTCTGCATTCCCAGCTGGGATTCTCAATGTCCTCTTTTAAACAGAATTTAAAGTGAGTGAGATGCAATCAGAGAGAGTTTTTAGAGGATAGTAAGATTGCTGTCATTTTCCTTGTGCACTTAACATAGTTTCTTTTTTTTTTTTTCACCAAATAACAATGGCACTCACAAGCACAAGAACCTACCAGGAAACACTCAGGCAGACTGTCTAATGCTGAGCAGAACATTTTGCTGGAGACAATTCGCAGTATTTCTCTATAGCTGCAGATTGGCTACAACTTGGTGTAGTTACCTGACACTCTGGGGTCAGGGACACCTAGGTGCTATCCATGTTCTTTGTTCCCAGTAGTTAGAGGATTAAAAGTGTTTTACAGAGAATGGCTACTTACGTTGCCATCTCACTTTAGGAGTTTGATTCTTAAGCCCTTTTGGCATCCAAAGCCAAGAAGTGGGTGTGTGCTAATGCACTGTGTTTGAACTGTGAAAGGAATGTGATCTCTAGGATGGAAAGGCTTTCAGTGCTGTCATGGCAGAGGAACCACTCTTCAAGGGTAACCAGTCTTCAGATCTGCTTACCTATATCCTCTGGGTCATAGTTGCAACTTGAGGCATTTTCTTCTTTTCTATCTCTTTCTACTCGGGAGAAGAGACCAACACCCACCTCATTACAGCCTCCTTTCAGCTAGTTGTAAAGACTGGTAAGGTCTCCCCTCAACCTTCTTTTCTCTAGACTAGAAAGCCCCGGTTCCCTTATTTGCTTCTCCTTAGACTTGTGCTCCAGACCCTTGCCCAGGTCCGTTGCCCTTCTCTGAACACACTACAGCAAGTCAATATCTTTCTAGTACTGAGGGGCCCAAAACCTAACACAGTATTCAGGGTGCAGCCTCACCAGTGCGGAGTACAAAGGGACAATCACTTCCTACTCCTGCTGGCCACACCATTTCTGATACAAGCCAGGATGCTATTGGCCTCCTTGGCCACCTGGGCACACTGCTTGCTCATATTCAGCTGGATATTGAGAAATACCCCCTGGTCTTTTTCCACTAGTCAGCTTTCTTGCCATCTTTCCCAAGCCTGTAACATTGCCATTGACTTGACTGGGTTCTACTCCCATGCTGCATGGGCTCCTCCACGGTGGTTGAAAGTCAATGACCAGTCTATCAGCTTTCATGGTCTCTGCTGATTTGTTTCATCCCAGAGGGATTCAAGTTACCCAGAAATCCACACGGTGGCCCTGACGTGGGAGCTGCATGACGTTGGATAGCCTTAGCTTTGCCACCAGCGTGGACTGCTTGTCCTTTCTGGATGATGCATAATGTGTATCGGAGATAAAAGCAACAAAACAAGACAAAGGTAAATTTGCACTAGATGGCACAGCACATGTCATTGAGTTTGTTTTGAAAAATGGCAGACACCTCCTCTACTTTTAAAGATACAGTGCACAGTAAGGAAAATCACAGCAATTTCCTGTGCCACATGAACTAGAGTTCGGATTTATGAAAAAAATTGTTGTACTGGGCTTTTTTCAAAACTTATTTTAAATATAGTTCAAGAATACTGTATAATTTTAGTCTAGGCAGCTCATTTTCCGCATCAACCAAAGCATAAATGTATACAACAGCATATTACGAGGAATCATACTTAAACCTCTCAATATTTCCAGTCAGCCTGTATATTAATTCAAATTAGACCTCCTACTGGCTTTATTCTGTAAACTGAGCAAAATGCACTCCCTATACAGCATGTATTATAAAAGATACATACCAAAGATGCTGTTAAGCTAATTACTATTATTTTTCACTTGAAATAGTGCATTTATATTTTTAATAATATTTTGTGTCATCTGCTTATTTTCTAGAGCTTTCAGAAATACGGAGATGGCATACATAAACCACAGGAATCTATATTTTTCATATATTATTTTAAGCTTTTAAAGATCTTTTTCAAGTTTAAACTTTTTCAAGTTCAAACTTTTTCAAGTTCTGTTTAACTTTTTGGACTATTTGAATCTTGGCATATGTGTCAAGATCTGGAAGGAAATTAAAATAATTTTCTTAGAATTAATACTTCTCCTTTAGATGTCAGGGCACTGAAATTATTTGAATCGTCATGTTTCCTTCCTGGAACAAAAAGACAGTATTACATATAGTTGTTGATCACTGCTTTTAAAAGAAAAACATCCCTTTTCCTGATTGGCCAAGTGACTTAGAAGCTTAAAATATAATTTTAAATCAGTGAAATTTAGTTAGTGTTCAACAGGTAACATATTCCAGATGAGAGATTTCAAAGGGTTTAAGATGGTTTAGTTAGTATTTGCCTAAATTTAGCTCTTCTGCCTGTAGGCATTTAAGTACCATGGGATGTCTCACAGAAGTTATTTTTGAAGGACGTGTCTGCTCAATATAATTCTATGGAAACATAGACTGCATTGACATTTATTCTTATAACTTCTATGAGTGGACACAATCCAGGTAAGGCCACACAAGGAAGACAAGAATCAGTCAAAAACATATTTCCATAATATTGCATAAACTTCCAACATGACTTTTTTAACATTTTTTTTTCCCCTGGCAAACACCAACTTTATAATCTCTTTTCAATATTTTACCTCCCTCAGTTAATTATCTTCTTGCTCCTTGTGATGTAGAAAACCTTCTTTTCATTTTCTCATATTTAAAGGTTGGAAATATGCTGAGGATTGAACTGAGATCTCACCAGTTGTAAGGCAGTGCTATACTCTTACGGGATAAGCTAATGAATAGAATGAATCAGCATGAATCTCTGCAAGGATACAGGACAATGTCATCCTGTGTTATTACACTGTGACTTAGTATTATAGAATGGGTTCTGTTGAACTATATAAAAAAAGATTGTGGCAATGTCAGGTATGTATCACAGATTTTCTAAACCTAATGTAGATTTCTACCTTTAAATAGAGGAAAGCGGAGTTGGAGGAGAAGGAAGGGCCAAGTAGTACAAACCAGAAAGTGGATTGGAATTGTGGGCAGAAGTTGAAAAGCCCATAAAAATCTGTTTAACAGTCCAAAGACAGAGAGGACAGAAAGTGAAAAGTTTTTAACAGTAGACAGATTTTATGGCAAAGAAGTAAAGCATTTCTGTGTTTAACTGTGCTTACAATTAATCAACTTTTAATTCTGTTCATTAAGCTTCATTATTATGAAGCAGGGTGTTATAGTCACAAAGGAGTGGATTTGATTAAAATTTGAAGTGGGCTAATTCAGAAATAGCACTGCCACCTAACAGAACTAAGCAAGATTCACACACAGGGTTCTGCCTCATTAAATCCAAGAGGGTTGCTCCGTCTTTATCAGATCAGTATTTGGCTCTAGTTCCTTTGACCTTCTTATTTGCCTTACATATATGTGTAGTGTGTGTGTGTGTGTGTTTATAAAACTATAAGTTTAAATAGAGCTACAAGATTGATTAACCCTATTGCAAAGCAGCTCAGGTGGCAGTGTGATGGTGTTAACTTGTGATACAAGAACTATTTTAGCTAGACTAACAAAGACACTTAAGAGGACAATTGTCCCAAAGTTTAATTCCAGCAGGAAATTTCCTGCTTCAAGGAGAAATTTCTGAAGCATTTCCCTTTAATTAAAACCAGTCTATGTGTGATTTTGCTTAACATCCAGTTCAGCTTTCATTAGATTAACAAACTCCAAACAAACCTGGGCTGAATGTATTTTTTACTTTCCTCGGCCAAAGGTGTGTCAACCTAACTTTGAGCGCCATTTCCAGCCTGAAGAGTTTGTTGTAATATTAGCATAAAGCCAAGTATTTTGTTGATTCTTGATCCTATAATAAATCTGAATTCAAGTCCGGCCAGTATCTCTTTCTATTCCTGTTGGATGTGTTAAACTCATCTGCCACCTTTCACTGTTTTCACTCTTAATGCCTCTTGACTTGTTTCAGAGTTATTCTACAGACTTGGTTCTTTTAATTGACAAAGCCCGGATCATGAAAACACAGACTAACTGCTTCCCCTTGCAATACACATATTTCTTTTTCTATTATCCAAAAAAAATTGCAGATGGTAAATCTCCACAGCTGACCATTCTGGGATTTTCTTTTCCAGCACATGTTCCACGTTCTGTAGGAAAAGGAACTTGATTTTTTTTTAGGACTTGTTTTAAATCCTTTTCACTTCCTGAGGAACTTTAAGCCTTTCAAGTGAATGCCACAATTAAGAATCCATTTGGATGTATGAAGCCAAACATGGAGTCTGGCCTCAGGAAATCCATGGTTCTCGGTTCCTGTAGATCCCTGGGGAAAAAGTGCCTATTGTGAAATCTTAATGATGTCCTGCCTTTAGGAATTGCTGCTGCTGCCTTTCTCTCACTTATATAACTACATCTGTTCTGTTGCAATCTGCAATGAACAAAACTCAGGACAGGCCAAAACTTGCTTGCCTTATTGACACAAACAGTCTGATGGAAAGCCCTGGGATTATTCATGTGAATGAACTCAGCAGGGTGTAGCCCACTCTCTCACTGCTATAGCACTCTATTTTGGGGAATATTCACAGTGTTTCACAGATTAGTCTGTGCTTAGCTACTGCGGAGCATTCTCTGTGCACATCACGTATTTCTCCATGTACTTCTTAACTGCAAGTTCAGTTTGCTGGCCAGAAGATTTGATGCTGTTATTTGCTAAGAATGTATTTTCTCAATCAAAGCCTGACTCTGAATCATGTCTTCAGATGGTCTTTCAAACGGTCTTTCAAATGGTGCTGAAGATCAGATCTCTGCTCTCCTGAGTTTGGAGCAAACTCAAACATGCAACTTTGTTGACCCGGGTCAGTGCTGTCATGGCAAGGAGGTGGGGGAAGCTGCTGGCTGTGTACTGCTGATTATTGAGATGTGTAATGAAGTGGATTGGCTCCAGCAAAATCCTGGCAGGCTGACCACCCCACCTAGTGCAGTCATGCTCCTAATCTAGGGATGTTGCCATCCATACTAGGTTTTTTTTTTAATAGTTGACTGAATGGGCTATCCTACTTTTGACGTGACTTTTTTCCCAGTTTCAGTTACTAGTTTGTTTCCATCAAATGGCAGTTTTTGTGGAAATGTAGTAGCAAATAGGTCTTTCAACCACTTTTTCTACTTGCTTTATGTTTTGAAACCAGTTACTTAAAGGCCAATTATTTTCCCAGTTCAACAAAATTTAAGCATTGGCTTTTTCTTGCCTAGATAGCTAAAAGCTATGAGGACTTTTAAACTAGCTTAGATTTCTTTTCTGGTTTAGCAATACTATAAGGGATTGTGTGCCTTTTGTCCATGTTGAATGCAATATGGGGCCGCACTGTACTGCAAGATATCTGGGAACAACTTGTTCTGGGGGAAATCCCTTTTCTTGCTGAAGCCTTCATGAGGGCTTGGGACATCTAAAGGGAAGAAGTGTGATACGTGATACGAGAAATAAGGAATAGTAGGAAGATTTAACAATGGGCCTGTTAAACATCAATATTTTTAAATGAAAAATTCTTATTATAGTTTGTCATCAAAAAAGACCGTGGAAATTGCCTTTTCTCAATTCAGGTAAGAAGTTTTGGAGTTGAATTTGCACATTAACACTGATGACTGGTACAATCTTAGTCTTTGAACAGCAGGTAAAAAAGCATACAAATATAATGATATTTTAGGGCTGTATTGTTCATCAGAATATATGGGATGTTAAGTGTTCATAAAATCTCCTTGCTTACATTCATAACATGAAAGTAGAAGCAGGAATGGTAAACTTTGAGCACCTAATTTTCCATAAATTTACAGAAAGTGTTGTTATGGAACAATTTTCCCCCTCCCTATGTTGTGGGAAAAAAATAGGAACATGAATACAGAAAGAAAAAAAACTTAGAATAAGATCTCCCTGTAGCTCCTTACTCCTTTCCCTCATTTCTTCCAGGACAAAAGTGCAAACCACTTCAGAGGAAATTCTTATATTTGTATAAAATAAGGATTTTTTTTTCTGCTACGATCTAATTTTCAATGAATAAGAATGACTTTCATGCTATGTTAGACTCAGCTGGGATTTTAGTTGAATTTACCCTGAGCTATATGAGCATTAGAAAATGAAACCTTTTTTCCATAGATATGAGTGTGTTCATGGCTTGTATATTACAGTTTGCCTTATTACATCTCATGGATTGAAGCCTAAGGCTCTGTAAGTGAGTTGCCCAAAACTGAAGGACCCTTACAAGCTTTGACAACCAACAACCTGCATTAACAAATGATGTGGATTTTTCATTTGAAGTGGGAAGAATAAAGAACATTGCTTTAAGTCAGTGAGGAAAATGAAAGACTTAATATAGGTTGAGTACAAAAGATGAGTCCAAACCTGATTGCTTTCTGTAAGAATAATTAAAAGGAGGCACTCTAAAAAAGATGCACTCTATAACAAGTTCCTTCTTCAAGCGTTTTTCATTTATTTTCTCTATTTCTTCTCCTTTTTCAGCACATGATTATCCATTGAGTGCCACCTTCATTAGCAGTTAAATTAATGTACTCTGACCAGGGCATTTCTGCTGAGAAACAGATGCTGGTAGACTGTGAGCTGGTTCTGCATGGTGGTCACTTGGCAAAGCTATGTCCTGATTTTGATACAAGATATTTGTACAGTAGTAGATGTTTATGAACTGTAGCTGTTGAAACATAAGACCTTTAGAGAAGTTTTTGAGCTTCTCCATTATCTGGCATGATTTTTGCACAACCCAAATACCCTGCTACTTGCCTCTCTGCCGTTAGTATTTCTGAGAGCTTTGTGAGATTTTCATGTGTCTGACTATAATTCTATTGGTCTCGTGGTGCAAAACCTGAACTCCATCCTCAGTGATATTTAAAAGGTGTGTTAGCTGTCTTTTCAAAGAAGTCTATGATGTACTAATTTCTCAGGGGAAAAAGGGATCTGGATGTGAGGTTTTGTAAAATTTTGAGGAATGAGATGTATCAGTCATCAAAATGGACCAACATGCAGGAAGTAAAATATGAATAAGGTGCTCCCCTGAGATTACAGAATAATCAGGTTCAGTTCACACACCATGAACCATAAAATGTGGTCACTGGTTGGTATTATCTGAAAAATATTTTGATAAAATAGATGCTTTCTATGAGAAAAAAAGCTACACAGTGGGAAACAAATGTCCTCTTATTTTAAGGGATCCCAGGATTCTATTTTATATCAACTCTTTAATCACTCCTGCTGAAATGAACTCCCCTCTGCTAGTGTTAAAGAGCAACATTTTGCCAGAGCTAGGGAAGAGTTTCTGATTTTTATGTGGATTGGGAGAATTCTCTATTTACTGATACAATACACAGTTCCCCATAGTCCTTTGTGACAAAGTTCCACCCTGTCTTTGAGGCTTTTATTTCATGCGAAGCACGAGACATGAGATTTCTCTTGTGTTCATGGGGAACATGAATTGTTGAAATGTCATACTTTTAAAAAAAGGAGCTGATTAACTGCCACAAGCACAACTGGTCTCTGAAGCCCAGGCAACTCAAGAGAGTGAGTGTTTTCAGGACAGAAGACCCTTGTCTGGCAGTGGAAATTCTGCTTGTGTTTAGCTATTGTGGCCCAGGATATGGAGAACTGTATGTAATGAATGTGTGTCAGGATTATAAACTCCTCTTAACACTCATTTTGAGGTATCATTTAATCTCTACTTTTTTTTTTTTGACCACATTTTAAAGATACATTTAGAAATGTAAAAATATAGGTAAACGCTGAGGATGATATTCAGAAGCAGCCAGATGCCAAACTACAATTGAATACGGTAGGTGCTAAATACTAGTTTGCTTTATTTAGGCTCCTAAGAACTCCTACAAATCTGACTTTTTGGATTAGGCTCTGCACCAACTGTAGTCAACAGCAGCACAAATCCGGAACTGTACTCTCCTAAAAGGAGGTAAAATGTAGTGTTCAAACTTCTATCATGTAATTCCTGTGGCTTTTAATAAATCATAAAAGTTTATCCTAGTTTGTAGTGGAGGAAGAATGCAAATATCCAACAGCAGAATACATTGTCCTCAGCTCAATCATCATCATACCCCTGAAAGTAGCTTTTGACTCTGCATCTCGGAGACCTAGTCCAGTGTTTTTGCATGGTACAACTGCTTCACATCTCCTGTTTTCTGCCTTTGAAGGATCCTGTGTATCTTCCTGCAAACTTTTTTTCTCAATTAGTTTGTTTTACATCTAAGAATGTTGGTTTGGGATCAACTTCTAGGGAAGAAATTCTTTGACATCTTTCAGTATGGATCTGAATCTAAAATAAAGAACTTTTCTCCTGCCTAGATCTGGCTGATTTTTTCACTAAATATAAAATATGGCTATTGATATACTCACTATCTTTCCCACCCCACCCCCTTTGAATTGTCACAGCAATGAAAATATTGTGATTTTTTTTTATTATTCAGGATTATTTTGCCAACTGAATATGAAAAGCTTTTAGGCACTAGCTTGTTCTTTGTTGAGATGGCATAAGTCACCTCAACTATCAACAGCAAAGACATTTTGATATTTATCAGTTCCCATTATGTAGTATTATTTTCCAGACTACACTGTAGTTTAAAGGTCAATTATGAAGTCATTTGAGATTTAGTCATCCTAATATTAAGGTACTTTCATATGACAAAAATTATTAAAGAATCTGAAGCTGTCGAAAACTATGAGGAAAAAAAATAAATTTCTTGGTCTATTTCCATGGGTGGTTTTTTGGTGGCCATTTGCTTTTGGGCTTTTTTTTGTATTATTTTCTTTTGTGTTTCCTGGTTGGAATTTGAGAGGCAAAAGGAATTTTTGGGGCATTCTCAAAATTCAGAAAATGCATTGGTGGGACTTTTTCCAAACAATTTTCTGATCTTATCAGGATTTACTGAAGTCAACCTTCTGAACAGAAATCGTATTTCAAAAACAATAAGGAACTCATGAGCTGCTGAAACAATCTTCTATTTTGCACTCCTAGTTACTTTCAGATAATGCTAGACTTTTTTTTCCAGGCAAAAAAACCCTAAACAAAACACTGAAAATGAGAAATACAGGATATTTTATCCATCTCTTTATGTTCCCACTGATGTTCATAGAATACACGTATCTAAATTCCAGATTTTTTTATTAAACTTAAACTTTGTTCCTTTGTTTCCTTAGAACTTGTCCCTACCTATAACCATTTTACAACTATTCTATAGGAAACATAGATAAAGAAAAGATAGCACAAATTAAGGTACAAAATAGAAGGAGAGAAAGTGAGAGGACAAACAAGGAAGAGAATTGGACCAGCCAGCAAGGCTAATGTGTTGCAAGAGGCCAAATGGACTGGAGGATTACTATTAAATTTCCATCACTGTTGCTTTATTACATTGTACCTCCATCTCTTTGTTTGGAAATTTGAGATAGTGTTATGTTTATTTGCATAGCTAAAAAGTAGCGTCAATATAGAGCACAGACAGCTCATTTTCAGTGACAGTCATCAAGAGGAAGGCGTGATAAATGGAAGTTTTTAGGGATGTAGATATTGCTGGTTGGTTTGACGCTATCTAACTGTTCACCTGTAATTTCAGAGCAAATAGGAAAAAAAATCTTGCTTTTGGAGTTGTGGGTAAGAGAAATTCCATTTTATTTTATAGTAGGAAAAATCTCCCAGCCCTCAATTATGAACACCTAACAAAACAGAAGTCTCCTTTCCAGTCAGCCCTACTTATAATAACAGATCTACAGGAACTAATCTTATCAGAGTAGAATAAAGACGGCTTCATTGCAGTGAAGCCATCTTCACATTTTCTCCTTCACAAAGAGAAAATGAAGGTACTAAAAACCACTTTTACCAGTCCAAGAAAAGCCTTATAAGAATGACTTGCTGAAAACTGAAGCTAGAAGAATTTAGATTAAATTTAATTTTTCTACTATTGGTATGATTAAATGTTGAAATATGCTCGTGAGACAGGCAAATTCTCCATTTCCCAAGATTTTTAGTACAAGGAAAGAGATTTTTTTTGATAAACTATATTGGCTGAGCATACGAAATTTTCTAGACTATCACTAGTTGTTTTGTTTAGTAACTGGATAAAATTTAGTGGCATAGATGGTCAAGCCATGTAATGATCCCTTTCAAGCTTAAACGTTATGACTCTTGGAGGGAAAAAAGTACTTTGAGCTGTGCAGATGAAAGCTCTTACACAGGTTAGGACACAGCTAGGTTTACAACTGTCTTGACTGTTTCTTACACAGGTAACAGGAGACACTGCTGTCACATATAGGTCTCAACTGAGCATTTATATTGGTACAACAACTGCTTTTATACACTGCAATAAAAACAAAGCCTTTGGGTTTTTTTCTTTATTTCCAAGGGTTTCTATGTCTTCTGTTTCACTTAGAGGATTTTACCTCACTGTTCTCTGATCACTTATGATGCTGCTGATCTGTTCTCTGCTTTAACCAGACACTGCTGAATAAGTGGCAGGAATTTTAGAGGCCGCCTTCGCCACTTCCTTCAATTGCATGTTATCCAAACATATCTTAACTGACTCGTAAATGTTTCATTAGGCATGGGGCAAACCCCAGAGCTCTACCTCACCTTTCCCAAAGTCTCTTACCTGGAGTTACCCCAGGTAAGGATGGACAGTGCTGAAATCAGTATGTTTGCCCCAGTTTCTTTGTCCCTTGCCATTCTGCATTATATCTAGGGAGGCTCTGCAAAGGGATCTGAACAGGCTGGACCTCTGGGCTGAGTCCAACAGCATGAGGTTTAACAAGGCCAAATGCCGGGTCCTGCACTTGGGACACAACAACCCTGTGCAGTGCTACAGACTGGGGGAAGTCTGTCTAGAAAGATGCCTGGAGGAGAGGGACCTGGGGGTGTTGGTTGACAGCGACTGAACATGAGCCAGCAGTGTGCCCAGGTGGCCAAGAAGGCCAATGGCATCTTGGCTTGTATCAGAAACGGTGTGACCAGCAGGTCCAGGGAGGTTATTCTCCCTCTGTACTCGGCACTGGTGAGACCGCTCCTCAAATCCTGTGTTCAGCTCTGGGCCCCTCACCACAAGAAGGATGTTGAGGCTCTGGAGCGAGTCCAGAGAAGAGCAACAAAGCTGGTGAAGGGGCTGGAGAACAGGCCTTATGAGGAACGGCTGAGAGAGCTGGGGTTGTTTAGCCTGGAGAAGAGGAGGCTGAGGGGTGACCTCATTGCTCTCTACAACTACCTGAAAGGAGGTTGTAGAGAGGAGGGTTCTGGTCTCTTCTCCCAAGTGACAGGGGACAGAGCAAGAGGGAATGGCCTCAAGCTCCACCAGGGGAGGTTTAGGCTGGACATTAGGAAAAATTTTTCACAGAAAGGGTCATTGGGCACTGGAACAGGCTACCCAGGGAGGTGGTTGAGTCCCCTTCCCTGGAGGTGTTTAAGGGATGGGTGGACGAGGTGCTGAGGGGCATGGTTTAGTGTTTGATTGGAATGGTTGGACTCGATGATCCGGTGGGTCTCTTCCAACCTGGTTATTCTATGATTCTATGAAAATGCTCCTCCTTCCATCCTCCTCCACTGCATCCACAAGTCCATCTAGAAACTTCAGCATGTTTCTGACGTCTGAGGTAATAGATATCATTACAGCCTTGTCCTGAACATAGTACTGCCCTCTAGATGGTCTTCAGGTAACAAAGCACCATGAACTCTGGGCTTACTCCTTTAGGTCCAAGCAACTAAGTAGAGCTTGATCGTGTCAGAACTCAGAGCAAAAGAATCGTGTGCTCTGGGGCTGCAGCAGTCAAGGAGACGCTGAAGCCAACATCTCCTGGTTTCACCATTCTTTCCTCTTTGGTCTCTGCAGGCAGGAGTTTCCTCAAGCCTCTTTGTTCTCCTTCTAGTCAGTGCCATTGGGCACAGCTGAAGATTGGAGCCAAGGCTGTGTTTGCTTCTTACAGCAGCAGCGTCCTTCTGTCCCAGTGGTCCCTAAAGATCATGAAACAGTCTGTGCGGTGACTATCTGTGGCGTGGAACCTAAAAGAAGAGAAGGGTGAAAAGGGCTGTTATTCCCCTGTAGAATTATTTAATATTAAAGCCAGAAAGAATCTTGCAGCTGACTGTTGAAATATCAGTCATTTCAAGGGTGGTTTTTGCTTTCTGGAAATGCATGCCGTTGTCAGCTCATGTTTCCAAAAGTTTCTATCCAATTGGGAGTGTGAAGAATTTTTTTAAAGCATTTAATATTTTTACTGAAACACAGGTCGAAATGTGATTATGAGAAGAAAGCACTCCCAAACTATTGTAGCAGTTAAGATAAAATGGCTAGAGTTTGCAAAATTAATTTTAAGGCTTAAACTCCATGCCCTAATACATTTTGCTTCACGCTGAATCTGAAAATATTAAATGCAGGGGCAGAATTTCAGTCACCATCCATCTCCACACGTCTCTTTGCCAAGACCCAAACAGTAGCACATGAGGCATATATAGCACTCTGTGCCATGCTCTCTCATGGGTCTCTTCCAACCTGGTTATTCTATGATTCTATGATTCTATGATTCTATTTCTGTTCACTTGCCATTGCCTCTTTTTAGGCTGTTATCATCTTCTGTGCTTTTTGTCTGACTGGGGAATGAACTGCATGTAACCAGCAGCAGTCTTTTTTTTTCTCATCAGCTAAACATGGGGGAATACATGAATCCATACGTGAGTTTGAATTTCTTTCCCAGACTTTTCTATTTTTTTGTATTACTTCATTTACAATCATGATAATAACTATGAGAATGGGGAGGCATTGACACAAGTTGCCCAGGGAAGCTGTGAATGCCCCATCCCTGGAGGTGTTTAAGGCCAGGCTGGATGGGGCCCTGAGCAGCCCAATATAGCGGGATGTCCCTGCCCATGGCAGGGAGGTTAGAACTGGATAACCTTCAAGGTACCTTCCAGCCCAAACCATTCTATGATTCTGTGAATAATTGTGAAGGGTTGCTAGAATGCCATGATTAAGAGAAACTTAGAAAGATTTTTTTCCCTTTACCTTGTTAATCTGTTACTTTAGATAACTCAGCAGAGCTCATTACCTTAATCAGGTTTATATGCTAGTTTAGTCACTGTAGAGTATGCACTGTAGAGTGCCATACCCTGGGATAAGAGCAAGCAGGTTTTAGGTTCCACAGTTCTTCCAGCTAATGCCTGATATCATTCTGTGCTGTTCTGAGAGGTTCATTACACAAAAGCACATCACATTTGCTAGGTCAGGTAAGGTAGAAAGCAAACCTTTAATTCTTTCCTTGTGAGCTGGTAAAGGCAGAAGAAGAGATGATGTAATTTACTGAAACACTGATTTTTAATTATGCTAGTAAGGAAACCCATGCCATCCTGTTGTGCCATGAAATGAGAACACTGTCTGCTAGGCAGTGCTCTTTACACATTCCAGCCCACCTTTTCATCTTATTTATGCCAGTTTGTACCCAGAGTTCTTTTCTTGGCTTCACTGATGCTCCTGAAGGAACAGTATGAGCTGAATTTGAACTACTTCTGAAAGTAACTTTCAACCTGTGTTTTAAAAGCACAGATCTTTTCTTCTTGAAAAGCATTATAGCTATAATTCCTCTGGTCTAACTTCTGCCATTTACAAGCATCTAGCAGAAAATGATTGCTAAGGATCTATTCCCAGACTGAGCTGCAGACACAGCATTCTGTTAACAATTCAGTTACCCTTATAGTTGCCAATGACTTTTACAGCAGCCCATTTTCTCTATTATCAGTGTTAGCTGTCCTGCAATAGAAAGCATTAGCATATTCAAAGCATCTCCTTTTATTGTTTTGTAAGATGACCTTAACAAAACCTCCAGTCCTAAATATGAAGCAACAGCTGAAAGAGCTTACAGAACAACTAAGGATCATTGCAACAGATACTACAAATACTCTAATTCAGTTTAGAGCTACTTTGTTACTTCAAATGCTCAGTTTCTAAGAGCACAATAGGTCTGATTGTTTTCTGTTGATGGTTTTACATTGATAAAACATAATTGAATACAATTACAGACTTACGGAATGTGAGTGAGGAGAAAGCACAGGTTCTGGATATTTAAAACACAAGATTTTTTTTTCATTCTTAAAGCTAAAATGAGTCTCCTATTTGACATGATTTATAGCAGTGAAGGCATGTCTGATAACCACCCAGGTTCAGTCTATAGCTCCTAGAATGGATAGATTATTATCTTCTTTTATTAAATTCATGCATGGCTTGCTGTTGAAGCTGTATTTTAAAAGAAAACCAAATACTGTATAGCTATATCCTGCTATCAATCCAATGAATAAACTTCCTATGCCTGATCAATGGGGAATTTGGTGTGAAATCAATGTCCAGCTCTGGCCCATAGCAATCGGTTCTCCTGAGAACAGTATATCTATGTTAATGTCACATTCAAATAAGAGCAAATTCATATTACCCTGGAAATCAGTGAACCTTTTACTGTTGATTTAAAGGTGGGGTGGCTGTAGGGGTGAGGCCCTGACACTTTGAGTAGAGTTTAAAGGGCTGTTATTCTTTTTATCCTTGAAAGTATGACAACTTCGGTCTTGCAATTTGACAGAGAGCTGAACACGGCTGCATCACAGATCTGTTCCTATATGAAGTCAGGCAAAAGAAATAGAATTTCTCCCCTGTTGGTAATTTTCCAATATGTGCTTTACTGGCTAACTGTAAAAGGTTTTTCCTTTTTTAGATCCATACATCTAACAACACCTTTGATAATACCATTTTTTACTAGGGATTGGAGGGGCTCACAAGCTTTATATGTCAATACCTGTTTCATTTCTTTTCTGACCACATGCACCCAGCCTGAATAGCACCAGATGCAAACTTTCAGTCCTCGGTTTGTTTTGACAGGTTGCATCAGCGATAGATACATTTGATCATTCCTTGGGCCATTCATTTCCTGCCCCAGGAGGAGCAGAGCAGATAGGACTGCAGGGCTGTGACTAATAGTCATCTGGAGTATCTTCTGCACATCTTCTGTTTCAAGGGGCACCCTAGTCAGACTTGCACAGATGTCATTCCTGGGACTGTAACAGGTCACAGGAATCCTGGAAACACTGACAAATCAGCACTGATAACTTGGCTTTCTAGGCCTTTGGCTATAATAGTGAACAGATTTCTTAGGCTCCTAGATTTAGCTACTCAGATATACATGTGTGACCTTTCCATTATCCCCTAACTCTCTGATGTTTAAGGCATTATTGTGTGGGTTGAGTTGATTATGGTCCTGTAGATTTCAAATGCTCTTTATTAGAATATATTTAAACATCAGTAAACATGGAAATGTTCAGTGACTTGGTTCAGAACTTGATGGGGAAAAAAGAAGAGAGACACAATGTTAAACTATTGTCTTGAGGGTGTTGAAAACAACTAACAATCAGCTTCAATGGCAAAAATCTTGAATTCCTCATAGTATTATTCAATACTCTAGGTAACAAAGGAGACAGCAGTGAAGTTTCAGTTACTGTTATATACAAATATAGGTAATAGTCAATATATTGTGCTTCCCTTTTTTTTTAACTGTGCAAGCTTAAAGAACCTCCCCAGCAAATTCACCATCTGTTTCTTTCCCTCTGTTTCTTGACATGTAAATGTGAAGGCTAAGGAGGGTTGTGACAAAGGTTGCTTTAGTTGTATCTCTGCTTACCCCTGGATGCAGAAGCAGTGGGGATAAAAAGGGACGTAGGAGCTGTTCAGGCAAAAGAGAATAGAGAATGAGGAAAAACAGAAACACTGAGTGGACTGCAAGCTCTGAGTGAAGAAACTTCAAAAACAGTAGAAAGGACAACAGTGAAATGGCTAGAGGAAAATACAATACAGATCTTCAATAATCATATTGTGACCTTGTGCCTAGAAAATGCATACAATGTGATGTTGCACTGGGCTGACCTTGGCTAGAGGCCAGGTGCCCACCAAGCCACTCTATCACTCCCATCCGCAGCAGGATGGGGATGGGGGTTGAAAATAAGAAGGAAAAATTGTTCATTGGTCAATATGAAGGCAGTTTTACAAAGTAAAAGCAAAGGCCACATGGGGAGCCAAAGGAAGACAGATTTTTTTCTCAACTTCTTATCAGCAGGCAATGGCCAACCGCTTCCTGGGAAGTAGACCTTCAGTACACATAGAGGTTGCTCTGGGAGATGAATGTTGTAATAACGTATGCTCCCTCTCCCCTTCTCCTTTCTCTTAGCTTTTATTGCTGAGCAAACATCATATGGTATGGAACATCCCTTTGGTGAGTTTGGGTCAACAGTATTAGCTTTGTCCCCTTCCAAGATCTTGCTCGCTCCCAGTCTACTGGTGAGCAGGGAATATTGGAGAGACAGCTTTGATGCTGTGTGAGAACAACTCAGCAGTAGTCAAAACACCGTTGTGTTATTGACACCTTTCTAGCTACCAATAAAAAGCAGGGCACTGTGAGGGCTTCTATGGGGAAAATTAACTCCATCTCAGCCAGACTCAACACAGATGCCTAATGTCTTTCACATTCTTTATCCACACTACTCGCTGCAGACTTCTGTTTCTGAGCCCCATTTTAGGTTGCAATAGGTAGGGTCATTCAAAAAGACATGCTTGATTAGTCAGTTGCCTTTGTTACTGCTGATCATGAGGTATTTTTCACCTGATGGTGAGGCCATGCAAAATAATAGGCAGCTGTTCTTCTCCTTCCTCAAGGTCCCTGACATGAAAAATCCCAGAGGACTCACCACTCATATTTATCTGATGTCTATGCTCAACAATTAGGGGACACAGAAAGCAAGAGACATGGCAAAGGAAGGGATCTCTGGAGTCATAAAGTCTGATACTTTGCTATTGCAGATTTACTCATTGTCTTATTTTTTTCATGGGCTGATGAAGGACAAGCTTAAAACTACCTGATTTCCCCCTCCTGCTCAAAACAGAAAGCTCTTCAGGAATCAAACATTTCTGAAGATTAGGAAGTCCAGCCTGAGGATATTTCTGGTGAGTGTCTGCTCATTAGTTCCTATGACAACATTTTGCTTTAGCCTAATTACCTCTTCTTCCTCCTCTGACATTTACCTTACTAATACGTTTATAGAGAACAAATTATCTCTCCTCTCAGGCTTTCTTTGGCTGAGCTGACCAACATATACTTTTTTTATTTTCACCTCCTAATTTAGACTCTCCATTCCCCAGCATAAAAATTTAAGTTACTTTTTTTTTTGCTAAGGTTGAGAAGAGTTGAACCTAGGTCTCACATGTGCTTCACATGGTAGTACTGCATCTTTTGGAAATATTGTCATTTATATGGGGCTTCTCATGCAACACCACATTTGTGGCTGATAGAGTAATCCTCAGTCCCAGTTGTTGCATTTTTAACCTCTATGTTCTTTCTTTGTTGTTAGGAATAACAAGAATGGTTTATTTTCCTTTGCATTTCTAGCTCTAAGATTGACTTTGCCAATTATCACTTCCTCTACAGTGGGTTCAAATCAACACCACATTTTAATATCTTAATTAAATTTTGAGTTGATTCTTAAGTACATAAGAAATTGATGTGAGCTGCAGCACATTTAGCCATAGGCTATGTCTCCAGCAGTGAAGGGTGGAGATACGCTATTTAAGGTGAGCACTGGGAGCCTGACATTTTCTGCAGTCTGCTCCCTGCTCCCCCTTTTCCAGATTTATGCTATTAGGGATTTAGAAGTTACATCCTTGCTTAGACCTGTTGGGTCCACTCATGGACATGTCTGTTATCCATGAATTTTTCGAATACCTCTCTGACCCTGATGACAGCTCTGTGTCCATAACCTTCTGTGTTGCAGGTTCCACAAGCTCACTGCTCCAGTGCGAAGACATACTCACTGTTTTGCACCTCTTTTATACTGGTACCCTGTGTTTCACTGAATGTCCCCTAACACTCATACTGCAGGAATCAGTGAATGGGCTTTGCATTTGGTTTATACACCACTTTCATCACTTTGGAATCCTTGATTATGTCCCACTCAGCCTTTCCCTCTGCAAACTCAGATTCCCAACCTTTTTCATCTCTCTCTTGACCATTTACCTGCCTACTGTTACCCTTTCCCTATCTTCATGATACCCTTGTTGAGATGCAGGACTACACCAGTTAAACACCTGGTACTCAGTATGGGGGCTCATCATGGAATTCAGTACCCTCCAGCAAGATACTCCCTTTGTCTTGTTCTCAAAAACCTGCTTCACCATGCCTCAGGATTTTCTTGATATATTTGGCTGCTGCTGCACAGAGAGCTAATGATTTCAAAGATTAATCTTAAACTGATTCATTCAGTTAATCTGGATCAATCAAGCCTGAATATGTCTACACACTTTTTTTGTCTCTGCTTTGATTGTCTGTTGCCCCTTTCGTATGTTCCATCAGCCTGCAAATTCTTGAGATTGCCTGTTAAATGAGTTCCAGTAACTCTTTCCTTTTTTTCCCCCCCTCAGTGTTAACCCTTTGGAAAATAAGAACTTGGGAGCCTTATTTGTTTTAGAAAATTTATATTAAGAGTACAAGTACAAATGTGTATCAGAGAACAAGTACCAAAGTTGCAGCATAGAATGACTATACTGCAAGAAACCCTAAATTTTGGAATACCCAAAGTCAGTTGGGAAGTATCCTTCCTATTTGATGCTGTTGACTATATCCTACATGGTAGACTGATGGCTTGAGTGTGCAACGGGTTATTTGTAAATACTCTCTCTGTTTCTCCTCCTCAGCATCAAGTCTCATTCATGTCTTTCCCTTCCCCAGGTCTTCTCCTGCCTTTGTGACTCCTTTCTTCACCAGCAACATTATTGCCTATCAGCATTATTTTTTTCATATTGACCCTAATTCCCAGGGCCAAGGCAGAGCCATTTCTGTGTTTGAAAGATCTCTGTGTATCCCTCTTCCTGTTTAGCAAATAATGTTGACTCTAAGCAATAAAAGGACCGGGATGGTGTAAGCTGTGCCTCACGGGAATTTGGCCCTGCTTGTAAGGACTGAACCCAAGTAGAATACTTGCCTCTTTTCTATAAATTGTGCAGCCAATTCTATATGATTTTGTCTGTTCTAATATTTTCCTTGTGAACAGGTAGACTGAATGTAAGTACGCATGAAGAAGGTCTTGCAGGTCTGCTCCTCAAATCTCAGTGAAATCTTTCGTTACTTAAAGCAGCTTTTATTCATTCTGGGCTGGAATAACAAGTCTGTAACTGCGATCAAAATTAAGCTCCTTGTGTGTGTGCAAATTATGCATTTTAGCAACAAGAATTTCTTATAATGCAGAAGCAAAACAGAATGATGGAGGGAGCAGAAAGCCTATTCTTCCATCTCTTCATAATTTCTTTAGAAAATGATTGTACAAGCCCTAGTCTTTGACCTCTGTGCTGAAGTGGCAATCTTTAATTACAATAAATGGGCCCACGTGAAGAAGGGTAAATCAGTCACTTAGTATAAATCATTATCATCTTCCTGATATTTTCCTATTATGAGCCCATTTTTGCTAGATAGAAGGATCACTAATTGTTCTTCTCATATATAAAAAATAACAACCACATAATAAAAGAATCTAATGAAAATAATTTTGAACCGAGAGCTTAAAAGCACAGGTGTAACAAAATCAACCCACAAATTCTGAAAATTATTTCCAGATATCAGTCTTCCCTGGAGCCAGTCAAATGTCCTTGTATTTATGCCAGAGATGCAGATTCTTCTTCAGTAAGTCTTTGTTGCCTGCCACAAACAGACTTAACTTGGAAGCATAAGTCTCATTATTGTAACATGATCAATAATGTCATTCCCATCCCTATCTTCTCTAAACGTAAATCTTATTTCCAGGCATCTCACAAGGAACCACAAAAACTTGTTCTGGGCTGAAATATTTATTATGTAATATCTTAGACAATAATACTATTTACTATTACTAGATTTGGGTTCCTATCATGTTAAATTTTTGGAAATAAATTTAAGCCAAGGAAGATCTTTCAAGATTCTTCTCAAATGAACCTTCCCATTGGCTTGGTATGTATCCCACTGAGAAGTCTTCGAGTTGTGCAATTGTCAGCTTGCTTCTTATGTATGTTTGAACCACTGCCATCCATTGCTGGAGATGGAGGTAACTCTAGAGCTGATTGCTACTCCCTGTTTCACTGTTTCTGTACAGGAAAACCTATCTCCCAGTTCTCAGCTTTTGGACCTCAGTCTTTTACTGCCCCTTTCCTGGCCTTCTTGATCTTTGCTTATATTTAAGTTGAAGACCACTGCAGATCCCTTCTCTTCTTGGTCACCAATAACCAAACCTGCGTTGGGAACAGTGGAAGAGGGAAATAATGGAAGGCCAGCTTGGTAGAGTATGCACAGCTGGAGCTGCATTAATCCCCAGTATTCCCTTACCAGCAGTCTCTGAGTATGGAAACTATAGTATCTGGATAGTGAGAATGTAGGTGAAGCAGCTCAGGGTACAAATTAATAACCCTGCAATTTAGAGGAGAAAGAGAGGAGGTCTGATGAAAGGGAGGAACTGGGGAGTGACTGGGAACAAGATCTGCTGGAAGGTCTGGTATGCAAAATGATGCATGGATGACAGATATTCTGAAGGAACAGGAGAAAAAGAGGGAACTGGGAGAAAAGACTTTACTGAGATTTTCAAGAAGTTATTCCAGTGGGTTCCAAGTTCATTCCCACTGACTGCTTTTCTAGACAGGATGAACATTGGCATATACTTAATAGCTTTGCTGTATTTGAGATGATGTAATCTATAGCCATAAAAAAAAAAAAAAAAATTAAGGCCATGAAAGAAAGACATGAAAGACATGGAAATGGTAGAAATGTAAAGCTGGGATCACCTCAAGACGTATTCTCCAACTTCCTGCCTAAGACACATCCAGATTCACTCAGGTGGTTGTTGTCATCTTGTCACACAGCCTGAGTAGGCAGCTGAAGTAAAAGTTTTATAAGCTGTGAAAAAAATTGTGAATTAAGCAAGAGTGTAAAGCTACTGAAAAGAAAAGAAAATTCTTCAAGATATAATACAATAGACAAAGAAAAGAAAAATGTGTCCAAGGGGAAAAGAAGATTTTAAAACAATGGAAACACAGGCATCTGTGTTTAATCAAAACTTGAAGAAACGATGCATACAGAGTTGATTCTCTTTTGCTGCAAGAAGCTGGTGCGGAGAAACTAGGGTTTGAGACAGCCATCACCTTTGCCCTCAGGGGAAGATGCTAGAAGATGTAGAATGCAAAAGACTTTCTATAAACTTTTGCAGCAATTTGGATTGCTCTTATTCGATATTTTTGATAGGTTTTCCATTTGTAGAGTGGGAGTCTTTGTTTTTGCTTTTTTAAAACCACAAATTTAAAGCAAAAGAAGTCATTAACACTGAATTCCAGCAGGTTAAGGACCTTCTTCTCATATTTTTTCATGTATTTCTTGCTAAATATATCCAAATAAAGGCCTTGTTAATGTAGACAAGTAGATCTATATTACTTTTCTTTAATTTATGCTAGTTTATGCCAAGGGAGGCTATGATAAACTTTACATCTGGATACTGCAAACCAACATTGAAACTAAAGACCAGTTTGTCAAGAGCAGATTTTGGGTTTTTTTGTGTTTTCCAAGACTCTGCTATTGTTTCAATAGACACAAATGTACAAAGTTGTTCCCTTGTGCAATATTCTAAACTAGTTTAAGGAATTTAATATTTTGCTGGAAACCTTTATTTCTGACATTTCTCTGAGTAGACAAAGAAGCAGTGCCTTCAGAAAAATTGATAAAGCATGCTTGCCTGCTGCTTTATGATAGATTCTGTGCTGTTTTCCAAGATGATCACCTAGAGAAACACCTTTTGTTGTAGGAAAATACTTAAAGCCATTTTCCCTTCAGCATACTCTACAGTTTAGTAAGAATTTAATTCATACTTCTGTCATTTCTTCAGTGGAAGTGTAAAAGGGATTTTTCTTTACCCAGCCAGATTTGCCTATCTTACCTGTAAATGCATATCTTTGAGGTCCTTATCCCTTAGACAAATCTGCTCAAAGATGTCTGGTAGGTTCAGTTTGGGGAAAAGACAGACAAATTCATGCATGCACACATAGATGACATAATTAAATAAGCCTCCATTCTTATGGAAACCAGATGAAAACAACTCTCTGCTTTAATTCTGTTACTTACAATATAGGCTTCATAGAAAAATGCCTTCATATACCCAAGTAAATATCAAACTTGAATGGAGGTACAACAAATACATGCAAATAATACTCTCTTGAGACTATTTACCATAAGAGCCTACTGTGAACAGGCAGCAGAGCACACAGACTTTACAAAGCATTTTTTTATAAAATGTGCACTGTTCTGCTGCATCAAGAATCAGCAGAAGAAAGGTTTTAGCAGCTGCTGGCACTACTCAGAGCTGTTGCTCTCTGTCCTGTCAATGGCCTGTGGTTTCTAAGATTTCCCCAAATACTTCTGGTACTATTTCCCCTTTCCTTAAAGCCCAAGGCCAAGCAAATACACAAAATCCCATAGATATTTAGAGAAGAAACTAATTTTAGTGTGTTTTGAAATCATGTGAAGGATGTAACACTGTTCAGTGGAACTAGAAAGTAGTGGAAAGGTTTCTACTCACTTCTTTCCTTGATGTGAAGATATATTACTGCCATGCATTTGTGGATTTTAAATCAAACCATTCACGTTACTTTTATATAATTTGATGTGTGTTAATAATGTATAGATGCCTAATTCAATGGGAACAGTACCATGTCTAAACTTGGAGAATGTTAAATATGTGCATGTTATTAATTTCTGGCTTATGGGAATAAAGAGCTAGCTATTTTACTGGTTTTTTTTTTAATTTATCCCTAATATTCCATTTCTCTTGGTTCATTTAGTGAACTGAGTTTTGAGGATTTCAGTCCTTCTATATTATTTCATATTGAACTTATTTCCCTCTGTCGTAGGGTGCTCTGATATTTTGGGGGTTTTGTTCTAAATATAACCAAGACATTTCCGTAAAGCCGCAGTTTTACTGTTGGCAGAATGCCATGGTTATTTAGCCTGCAACTATAAACCAAGTAAAATCCAGGTCTTCTAACAGCTTACAATATACCCTTTGTTTCTTACTAGGTTTCTTTTCTGCTTCTTAGTTCCTCAGGCAATTCACATTTACGTTAACTGCTCCCATGTTTGAACACCATATTTGGGGCAGCAAAGTTTAAATGAAGCCAAAATTTAGAAACTTTGACGAGACCATCAGATGCTCTGTAAAAGCAGAGTTGAAATGGGTTTGTCTTATAGCTGTTTAAAATCTGGTTTATCGGAACTAGAAGTGGAGGGAAATAGGACATGGTTGAAGGTAGACTCTTATCTTTAGAGACTGCTCATCAGATTTTGGCATAAGTAGTATCATTGGAATGTGGTGAGTTTCTAGAATCATTGAAGCATAGAATCATAGAATGCAAGTTTGGAGGAGACCTCAAAGATCATCTTGTCCAAACTTTATTGGCAAATGCACAGCCTAGACAAGATGGGCCATCACACTGTTCAGCTGGACCTTAAAAGCATCCAATGTAGGGAAATCTCTTTAAAGAAATGCTGTTCTGTAAGGGATCCCGAGTACTGGGCAGATGATACTGCATAGGGTTTTATTTAATCTGTACCTGGCTCTCTGAAACTTAGACAATCAGAGAGGTACTATTGATCGGACAAAAATGTACAGTGTTATCATAAGCGCCTGTGGCATCCTGCCTTGCAGTGGCCATCCCAGAAGGGTGCTGTGTGATGTGGTAGGCTGTCCTGGGCAGGGCTGATACTCAAAGAAGTGTTAGCAGCACTCTACTAACATGGTATATGAATCCCATTCTAGGCTGAGCTAGTTCTCCAAGACTAACTGTAACTGGTAGAGAAGAAGACAGGCAAGCATATCCAGGAGGACAGGTGAATAAAGTGAATGGATTTAATCATCTCCTGCAGACACCTGTTTTCTTTCATTACTAAGAGCACAGATGATGTGTTTAGAAAAGTTTCACTGTTAGACAGTTCAAGTTAAGTGAGATAAAATATGCACTGTATGCAAGATGGGCCTGCTCCATCAAGATGTTTTCTACCAGTTCTCAGTCATGAAGTCATGGAGGTCTGATTTTATTCTCACTGGTTATTTGTGAGTCTCAGCAGGAAACGAAACAAGCCTGGTCCAAGTTGCAGAAAGTATTTGGCGCTTTGTTACATCAGGCTCAAATGAGTACAAACTTCTTATATTAAACCCAAATTCTCGAGGTGGCAATGGACCAATAACGAAGGTTTGTTAATTTTGATCTATGGATCAAAACTCCTCATCAGGTGTGTTTGTGAATCCATACAGCAGAAAGAGCTCGGCCATGCTATTGTGGATTCAGTTTAGGTAGCGCTAAAACAAGCAAGATGATCCATGAGCATCTGCATACTTCTTCTGACTCTCATACTTCCTCTCTGCTTAGTTGTGTGGTTGTGTGTGAAGCAGCTTGGATGCAACAGTGCAGGTTAGTGTGCTTAGTAGCAAAGGTGTAACTTCACTGGCATACAATTCTTCTTCATCATAAGCACTTCTAACAAATGTAAATTAAAAAGCCTGCCTCTTCAAGCAGAATGTGCTGTGCATAAAATGCATTTGCCAAATACTTTCCGCATTGAAATAATCCATTTTGTGATTTAAAAGCCTTGTAAACATGTCAGAATGGTTGGTTGGTTCTACCATCTTTGTGCCATCTATTGCACCGAATAAATAAAGGGAAATGCAATTTATTCAGTGCTTTGGAAGCTCAACATTTCTCTCACTGATGTGTGACAACTATTATCATATTTATTGTCAGCATTATACTCCTAAGCATGCAGGTGATGCATTGTGAGTATTTCATACTGATAAAGCCATCAATAACTTCCTACCGGACCTTATTTGCTCAGTTGAATCTGCACAGCTGGCTGGGATATTGGGAGGCAACTGACGAAACAAACCCAAATAAAGATAAACCAGGAAATGCCATTTTGCTTGCTAGAATCTTAACTGAAAACCAAACAAACACATAAAAAGTTTGTTGAGGCTTTTGAGGGGCTAGCAGACACTGAAATTTGCAAGTCCCCTGTCTTCTCCGCCACGTAGGAATTTAGCAGGCTCTGGAAAGATAACAAGATCAGGACACAGACAGCACTATGTGATTCTGAATAGGCTACAAAAATGCCTTGCAGCAGCTAATATAAACCATTTACCGCCTAATCATTCTGACATATTTATATTTTCAAGGGCACCACTGAAATGAAAATGAAATTAAAAAAGGTCTCTCTTGCAGGGTATAGTCTAGGGGAGGAAGCAGCTCTGCAAAGTCCCAGGGGCTTACTAAGTCACTGTTCTCTGAGACACTAAGGAAGAAGTTCTGCTTTTGCAGTCTGTCAGCTTTATGTTAAATGTTTGCACAGGATCTTTGATCTCTTATTTATACATATTTCTCCAGGACAGGGAAGCAAACAGAAAAAGAAGTTCTACTTATATAAATCTTTCTATATCCCAGAGGTCAAGAAAGACAGCATTTCAAAAAAAGTGAGGGAATTTATCTTTGCCTCTTAGTTTGCAGGGGAGATGGGCTTGGGTATATGAATAAATGGCTCAATGTAGGTAACACTGCTGTAATTTTTCTGGGTAAGCTCATGTATGTGTGGCACTGGAGCACGTTTTGGGTTGTCTCCAGAGTATCCAGGTTGCCTCAACTCTCTTGAAGCAAATTCCACCTGTTTTCTAACCTGCCGAGATGAGCTTATGAACCATACGTAGCCAACGTGCGATTGAGATTAAGATCAACTGAAGCAAAGCCGAGGAGTTTTATTGTTTTCTGCAAATAATTTCATCTCACTGTGAGGATGAAGTAGCCAAATTGCAAAGAACCCCAGATTCTCTTTTTCTTACATAAGCCTAACATGAAGCATGCTTCTGACATGTCTGGCACATTGTCTGACTTTGCTGATTTTAACTAGGCAGGGATATACTGTGCTGGAGGGACATCTTATTAAAAAAACCCATAGCAAGAAGCCAGTAGCTCCTGTGGTAAATAACAATGAGTAATACTGCTCCTCCTTTCAAACACTGCCTGAAAATCCAAAGCAGTCCTCTGAAGCACTTTTGAGCTCAGTAAAGACAAAAATATGCACGGTTTTAAAAGATTCTTGTGTATCTTAGAGAAGTTCTTGGGAAGTGTTGTTTTGGGTTTTTTAATTGCTATTGGAAATTTCTATATTGGTGTGCATTAACCTTTTTTTTTAGTAGCACCACCCCTTCCCCCAAATTTTGACTTGAAATGTTGCTTATTGAAAAGCTAACAAATGCTGATTCAATTTTTCTTATAAAGGCCCCTCATTTTTCTTGCAAACTAGATGTTTTAGTAGGTTTCGTTCTTATTTGAATAGTTTCTTTAATAAATAATAAAAAAAGGAGAAATGTTTGGACATAATTATTTTTAAGACTGCCTAGTTTGTTCTGGAAATAGATCATGGAGATGAAACAATACTCAATCTAAACAGTTATGATCACATGATGATAATTGAAGTGTCACGTATACAAATATATAATAATTAGCAATTAATACAGTGAAAAATCGGCAATTAAAACTAAATGAACTAGCATTGCTGAAGACCATAAAAAGACCATATCACATGATGACATAATTCCTTTGTTTTAAACAATAAAATAAACCATCAAGAGCATATTTCTATCATTTATGTGAAATCAAGTAGGTTAATCATTTATGATTTTTATGCTTCAAAGCTTATGTGTGCTACATGCTGTAGAGAGACCTAAACCATTACTCTAAAGCCCAATGTACCATGCACGCTCCCTGCTGCTGCAGAGTCAGCCTTATCAAATTGAGCTTTGTCTAAAAGATATTTTAAATATATTATTGGATGAAAGGTGCTGCTTGATTATGCAAAACCAGCGTAAGAATGCTAGTTAGCAAAGGTACATAGCTCTTGGCATTTATTTCCTCTGAGAGCTCACACAATCAAACCTGGGAATACATATACAGAGACGTGATGCAAACCATGTATTCCAGATGAGATGTCACTGAGGTTCTGGGAAGATGAAACATGAGGCTGCACTAAACATTTCCACTCAAATTGCTCATCTGAAGCAATCACTAGCTATTAAATACACCCTTGTCTCCTCCTGGGTAGCAAGACTAGGAACAATTTCACAAAGGCAGCGTAGGATAATGTAAACTGTATTAATGCACCAAACTTAAAAAGCCAAGTGGAATAAGTGGAAATATTGGAAAAGCATACAACGCTCTCCTATATTTAGCTAGAGAATATAGAAGAGTTTCCTTCACTGAGCTGACAGTCAGGAACTGCCTGTAGGTGAGCATTGATCCATGGCACAGATCGAGTCAAATGATGTCTGCCTGTGAAATGGCTCATGTTACACTGAGTGGGAAACTCTCCTGTCTCTGACCGCATTTGTGTAAATGGGATCTAAATTATTACTGACTAATGTCTGCCTAAAATTTTCTTTATCTTCCATGGTAGAAATTTCTTCATGTTTGGGAGTATTCATTGATCAGCCCTCTGACAGGAAGGCTTCCCATTGACTTGACTAAAAGTTGATCAAAATGTTAGGTAAAGCATAATCCTCCATCAGCTCCTTGCTCATTGTAGCTACTAGCAAAAGAAGTAGGGCTTTTGCTTGGGTAGAGGATTGAGAGGGAGAAGAGGAGGCTGGAATCAAGCATAAAATGCCAAGTAAAACCAGGCAGCTACGTTTCTTCTCAGGGTTACCTCAGGAGCAACTTCAATACAGAATTCAACTGCATACAGTGACACACACATGCCATAAATAATAATGGATCTTAAAAATGTAATTTTCTATCAGGATTTTGCATGCTTGCAAAAGCTCATAAATTAGTGGTGTTTATTCTCCACATGGCACTTTTGCAGTAGCTGATAATAGCTGAGTAAATGGTGGATGGGATGAATTCCTCTACTGATTTCAAATAAACCTTATGAGTTGGAGCAATAAAGAATGTTAAACAGTGTGCACAAAATAACATGCTGTTTAGATACTATATACGCTGCTTCAATAAACACTAAAGCATTTTAATCTTGTTTCCAACATAGTAAACAGCAAGATAATAAGCTAAAGAAGAATACTATTCTTTAAAATTCTTTCAAATGCTTGTGCATACTGTTGCCCTGTGCTTGAGACTGCTGGCAGATGCTTCTGCCACTTTGTTTCTGTGTCACTGCAATGAAATTGGCCTGAAGTTCACATGAACATATTCATTTGTGCTGAAATGTATTAGTGTAAGTAAATCCTGGATGGGTGAGCGCAGTTGCAAGTGTAGCACACCGCACGCTCAGGTCCTGCCAGGAGCAAATGGTAAAGCCAGCCGTGTCAGCAGCTAGTAGAAATTCTTGTTGTTTCACTTTATGCCACTTATTTTAAAAGAGCTCCCTCCTCATATGCTTCCACAAAAAGCCTATAGACAAAAGCATTCCAAAGCAGCAATAAACTAAAGCAATTAGCCTGAAAAAGACAATGCCCACCTAAAATGACCATCCCTGTTGGTCAGGCCGCAGAATAATTAACTGAAAAATCATGCTTGTAATTGAGGCAGGCCTGGGTTCACCCAGATGCAGAGGCTTCTATGTTAACATGGCAGTGCGTGCCCTCATTCCTGGTACATTCTTTTGAAAAAAACTGCCAGGAAAACTGAGGGTCCTGGTTTCATCAGTGGCAAACTTCTATCACTTGAGTGAGATCAGGATAGGTCTTGGTTGTTGGGCTGACAGACTATCATGCTGAAGAGAAAGACCAGAAAAAGAGTTTCCTGGTTCCTTAGTTTGTTCTCAGGTTTCTTCTTGGAAAAAGGATCTCCTTGTGGCTTTCTCCCTTTCTCACTCTGCTTCTATTGCACATGCTGGAGCCACCTCCAAATTCCTGTGCTAACATCCACGGCATGAACGTGATGTGAGCAAGCCTCTTCCTTCTCTCAGATGAGGCTGAAGGCCTCTTGATATCGTGGTTTGCCTTGCTCTGTGGATTAGATTTGTTTGCTTGGCTCTATACCAGAAGAACAATGCTGACAATAGGAGCTCCATTCTTCAGCCTTTAACTGATGAAGGCTGAGATCCAAGCAACACAACAGCTTTAAATCCAGCACAAGGACAACAGGTAGCATTGCCATGACATGATGTAGGTACAGGTGTTATTGGGCAGCCTTAAAGGCAGAGTGAGCTTTCTGGTTACTGATACTACTCTTGCAGGAAGAAGCCTGAGTCTTTGCTCTGTAATAAAATATTGCATGGCAGCAGAGTTCAGAACTTTCTACCTGTAAACCCAAGATTACCTCTTTCTTGTACTCTTCTAGTGCAGGACTCCTACACTGTGTTTTGGTGGCTCACCTGTAACGGGAAGATTTTTCTAGAGTTTCTGGTGAAGTGTGTTCTTGTGAGAAGTCTGAATATTTGGTGTCCTAGTTCCCAGGAAAGTGCCCTAAAACCATTTACAGGGATACCAATGTTCCTAGGACAAGGCAGCTCCAGCTCAGCACCTGCCTTTATTCCTCATCTGCTTCTATTTCCCCCTCTGTACTGTGAATCACACTGAGGAGTCTTCAAGCTCTCCTTGTTGGCTTTAGAATATGCTTCATGTACTGATCTCCACCCCCTCAAATCATCCAATTGAAGTTAGCTGCCTCACTTAAGATACTGTACTATTGAAATTGAGGATGCTTATGATACACCTCTGATTCTCTTCCAGCTTCAGCCTATCTTTCTGAAACTCTTAAGAGACATAGGAAGGTAGAGGAACCAAAAATCTGGATGAAAGTCCCTTGACCTGACAAGAAAGCAGCTGGGACTGCTATGCCTGCTGCACCCACCAAGATTGTCCTCAGGCTCTGACTATGTGCTCTAGAGGGGAGTGAGAAAGAAGATGTTTTGCTCTCTGGGCTCCACTGGTAGCTCTGACTGAGCAAGGAATACGTCCTTTACATGGAAACTTAAATGGAAACCATTTGGACCACTACACACAAGAGCCATGGATGCTACCGAAAGAAAAGCTGCTATAGTGTTTAATGTAGGGAGAAAAGCAGGGAGGGGAAGGTGTTTAAGTCATTAAGTACTATTGACTCTGGAGGTTGTAGTACTTAAAAATTTTAACAGGGTAGTGACACTATTAACCTTGTAGAATGATGTGAATGAGGTTCAAAGAACAGAGAGCGTTTTCTGGGTCCTTGCCATTCTTATTAGCAGAAGCTCTTGAAGGTATGTGTGTTAATGAAGTAGAAGTAGTGGTAGATACATAAAGCTAATGACTACAGTTTATCCACTGAAATGAACAAACCAAAACTCTACGAGTCAAAAATATGTGACAAATACATTAAACTCCAAGCAAAGCAGAATACTTGGAAGGGTTAGTGTGACTTAAGGTGAAAAGGCACCTTGCAAATATGTATAATGAGGCCTCTTCTACAAAATCTAGATCTTGCACTTCAGTGAGTTTATTGCAGGTTCTCATCTCAGCTGGGCTTTATAATAGCATGGCTTGGCAGCAGGTTTAAAAATAGCTTAAAAAGCAGCTATGTGAGCTTTGTGCAGCCTACTACTGAGCAAATGTACTGACCTGCTGTGACGTGTGTTGGAATCTGTTCCCGTCTTTGATTTCGTTATGCTACCATGATGCAGCATGTTCCTGGGCCTGAACAGAGACATGTGGTAGCCCCTCGTTCACTGAAGTGGTGAAGGGTTGCCCCCTATAGGGAAAGAAAATATAATTCAGCCACCTTTTGTTTATATCAGGACTGATGCCTGGGTGGAGCCTGGCAGGGGCTGAGCCTGGGAGTCTCTGAAGTAGCCTGTTGTAGGAGCATGCCTCCTAGAATTCACCAGGGAGTGAGAACAGAGGGAACAGCCAGGGAAAAATTATTTCAGTGCCCTAGATTTTTTTTTTTATGGTCATCCATAATAAATAAGCAACTTTTTACTTATTTAAGGTGCGCGATAAATTCATAGATTGAAGATGTTTGTGAAAGCAGTATAATATCTTTAGTTGAAATAGCATGACTTCACAAAAATCTGGACCTTGGATTTAAGTGTCAAGTATGATAGTGAAGATTAGATTTCAGTTTCTGCTTTAAAGGAGGTTGTCTCAAAGGAGTTGGTCTTTACAGTTCAACTATTCCTATTTCTTTTTACATTGTATTTGTCTAGCAAAGGGTCTCAATGATCCATTTTCATGAAAGCTCTTTGAGCAAACCCATCTGTGGGAGCAATGTCTTTTTAATCCCCAACAGTAAGATGACCCGAAGTGTTTAAACCACATTCATGTGTTACCAGAAATTTTTATGCTATTGATACAGATGGTATGGATAAGACTCTCTTTGTCGTTCCTTTAGAGCTAATACCTGTGCTAGTATCCACGGTGTTTGAATAGCCTGGTTTTAATAGAAACATGAAAACACCATATGGAGCCAGACGACCATTTCCTCCCTTCAGTGTACTTGGTGAGTTTGAGTTTACTTTAACATGACATCTTATAAATCATGTATCATGTAGTGACCATATAAGGTTACCTTTTATTGAAAGGATATTGGTGTTGAGAGCTTGCTATGCTTGGGTATTTATTGAGGAAATGAAAGGTTGTTACAATATATGATACACCTTGCATTGCTAAACATGATGAGTTTACCAGTAGAAAAGTTTCTTTCTCTCACCCCTCTGAGCCTACAAGATAAAATACTGAAATAAAATTTGCCATTGGTTTAAAGGCCCATACTGTATACATCCTGTTGGAGTCACAGAGTGTTTGACAGTGTGTTTTGAAATCACTCCCAGGTTCATGTTTTATGTAGGAAGGAAACATACCTGTGGAGATAGCCTCAGGCAGCAGTAATTAAAATATGACCCTGTGCCACATGACCTTAAGGCATATTACTGTTTCAACCCTTCACCTTGCCATTAAAATACTGGGCTTGGCTTATCAACAAAGCGTCATCTCTGTGTAAGAACCATGCTGGGGGAAACGGGTCTATCATCTTCCCCTTTGTTGGAAGGAAGCAGCAAGCAATAGCTCAGTTAGTTCATTGACAGTGTAATATCTGTCCATTTTTTTGCTGCGGCAGCTGCAGAATGCCTAAAGCAGGTGGTGAGGCATAATGAATCCATCAGTTTTGGAGAGAAAGCAAAAATATAAACATAGTGGCAGAATAGAAACATCAAAGTACAAGTTCCCATGCAACCAGTCTCCTAGTCCTCAAAATTTTCTTTGAGCTCTCACAATAATCAGATCTGTAAAATGTGTATTTGCTTCCTTCTACATGTGATGAACTGTTAACCACTAACTGTTTCAGGAAGAAAATCCTGATTATCTCCTGGGAGAACCTGCCGCCTTGCAGGGAACAGGGCTACTTTCATGTATGACCCTCTTACACCCATGGAACCATTTAGATACAGGTCTCGCAACCTGTATCTCATCAGGGTGTGTTATGTAAAGTGACAAGGCTTTCGCAACACATTGGGATTGACTGTACCATGATGGCAGAACTTGATTTGCTCAAGCTGTCTTTTAATAAAAAAGGATTTATGAGCATTTCTCACAGGCACTAAACTTGCCATAAAAGGAGAAAAAAATGCCAGCACAAATAGAAGAAAGCATTTCCTTTTGCTATAGCTTAGAAATGTTCTTTTCTAGATCACTATAGTGTACAAGTAATCCTTGCAGCAACTCCTAATGCTCAGGATGTAATAAATATTTTCTCTCTTTACAAAGGGAGAAGCAAAGGGCAGGAGAACTTCCCAGGTGCATGTTCCAACTCTATCAGAGCCACATTTTCAGGCACTGAGCCCAGACATTTGAAAAGACCCAAATACAGGTCTTAAAAATTCACAGAACTTGGATGCTCTCAGTAGGAGGGGTTTGGACAGATCTTTCCAAATTCCCCTGCAGCTTAGTGTATGTTCATGAAGAATGGTCTCATGGAGAATCCAGGTGAAGCATGATTTGGTGCTGGTGATGATCAGTAACTGCAATTTGTCATTACTCAGTCTGTGGGGATCGTACTATGAGCCAGTGCTGCATGTGGAGGTGCCTTGTGTGCATTGCACAGACAGAGTATGTTTGCTTATGAATGGGCATGCTCTGGGACAATCCTTGTTTGATTCCACATATATACACACACACTGCATCACACTACATCCATAAAAAGTGTAAATAGCCTTGACAAAGCAGAAGAGTAACCAGAGACAAAAGTGGCATCAGAATAAATAAATCATCTACTACTACAGTCTCTCTGTAGACAAATCCTTAATGTTTGCAGACTCTGAGGCCAGCAAATAAAGGGCATTCAGAAGTACAAACCACAGTTAATGACTATATTACAAATGCTGACTGTGCCTTCCTTACATTCCAGTTTGTTTGCTTTGTCTTCTTTGTTTTGTTGCTCTTTCATGGAAGCTCATCTCATTATATTTACATTTGATTTCTTATAAATGACAGTGCTCTGATTGATGTATTCATGTTTAAAGTCATGTTTACTTCAATGGCAGAGGGACTTCAGACATTCTTAGTTTACATCTGGTAGGCTACTTCCAACCTCTTATTTGGTCTCATCCTATGTAAGGAGGAGCTGGGCATTAACCACTGAATGATCTCCTTGAAGCTCACACCTCTTTCTGAGATTGTTTCCCCCATCTATCCTTACCTCATTCACTTTCTTTCCTTTTAGTGATCAGTCATTCTTCACTCGTGCTGCCGCTTACACGGACTGCAGCCTGTGCAGTGTCTCTGTGGTTATTATAGCAACAAAGAAGCTAGAAGTCAAGTCACTTCTCTGGCATCCTTTGAACATCACTTCTCCACATCTGTGATGATTAAACGCATACCTTATTCCAGCATGGATGAAGCATGGGCTTCCCTTATGATTTCTGAGCTTTTGAAAATGTCCTCATCCCAGCTGAGGCAGCTTCAACAGGCTGTGTAAACACTATCTTCTTGGCAGCTAATGGAACACTATACTCTAGAACCTGGGAAGAAGCTAAGTGATTGTGAGTGCAGGGTACAATTTAGCCTTTGCATAGTTGTCCTACTTTTCAGTTTAAAATAACTTTTGGAAGTGATTTTAGGCTTCATTTAGGCTGAAAACAAACCAAGCCATTTCCTACACAAGCTGAATTAAATGATGTGAGGCTTCTTCAATCAGCATCATATTTAAACACATTAGAATATGAGATTAAGAGGGAAACAGTTTTGCACGTTAACACTTGTTTTCCCCTGGACTGGTCTGTAACTAGGTCCTGATAGTAGATCTTCTGCCTGCAAATGAGGCAAAGCCTTGGAAACACTCTGAGTAAAACTGATAGACACGTGTGCATTGACTGCTATTTTTCCTCTCCAATCATAGTAGAAAACTAAGAACATTGGAGAGGAAAAATAGCAGTCAATGCACACGTGTCTATCAGTTTTACTCAGTGTGTTTTCCAGGTTTGCTCATTTGAGGCAGCAAGATCCCCATAGACCTAGACAGAAGTCCAGGGGAAACAAAGTGTTAAACGTGCAAAAACTGTTTCCCTCTTACTCCTCATATTCTAATACAGTAAAAGTGCAGTGAAGAGAAGATTGAAAAATAAGAGCCAACTCTTAAAACAGAGTTGTGATCAGTAGAGCATAAACAGCAGTTCAGAGTAAATTTTATAGAATTACAGGCAGAAATTCCATTCAGATATGCATCACAGATTAAACAGAAAACAAAAAAGCACACAATGAACAGAGTTATATTTTCCGAGGGAAAATATATTACCACAGCTTAAAATGACAAAATATCAGAAAGATTTCCACTTCACGGTATATTATTTTATATTAGAAAACTTTAAAAGTGCTTTGGGCTGAGTTCAGAAGGGGAATACTTGGAGTCATTATTTGATACCACCTTATATCCTGTGTTAGTAAAATAAGGCTTGCATTGTTCTTTTCTGCTAAGAACAAACGTAAGTTGTGTGAACCCCACAAACTCCTGGGGGATAGGCTTTTACAGGGGTGATTCATTCTGACCTTGTTTTCTCTGAAGCTCAAACTCATTGAGTCAGCTGTATAGTCTCACTCCAGCCAGAAAGTAGATGGTGACTTTTGTTTCCCTTCACCAGGTTTTGCTCATCAAAATGAGCAAGAAGCCTCATTCCGCTATAACACCATAGCATCTCAAGTGAAAAAAAGAATAAAACCTAGGCATTTATATGAAAATGTATTGTGGAATCGGCTTGGTGATGCAAAAAGAAAATTAAAACTCTAGTTGATAACTTTGATTGCTTTACTGGTGTGACATTTTATAGGAATATTTATTTCTTCCTCTGAAACCATGCTTTCTGAGGGAGATTTTAATTGGAAAGTTTCTCTTTCTCTCTGTTGTTCTCATGTTGTTGAAAGGAAGCCCCTCAGGGTCCCTTACATCAGCTTATAGGTAAAGTGCTTTCTGCTTTACATAAAGTAGGGATGCCTGATACTGAAGAAAAGCTCAGTTTTGTGGGTTTTTCTTTTCTGATTAGCTGGTGAGGCCATACAGCATTTCTCTCATCTGCATTGTCTTTGTCTTCATTCTGGTGGTAAGGTATTTGAATGATACAGCGATTGTAGGAATGGAATGAATATAATTCAAAGTGCCCCTTAATAATGTCTGGAACTGTGGTTTTGCTGTTCAAGATATATGAGGATTTACAAAGAGACATTTTGGAGACATATAGAGCTCAGAATATTGACCTAACCTGTGTTTCTGATGCAACCAATTTGTTTCTATAAACATAAACCACTTCTTCCAGAATATGAATCAAAGAACCTGCCAGTGTGTTGGAGTTATTTAACTATTAGAATAGGCTTCTGGTATGTTAGTCTTTGTGGCAATAAAATCTCCTTAGGGAATGAAAGCTAATTTATGGCCTGTTACTACAACATGTTTAGTCTTTTCAGATCTAGCTCTGGGTCTAGGAGATTACTTTTCTCCCTTACAGTTTAATTTATTAAACGTGGCTAGACTGTGGTATTCATAGAATTCATGGGATTATAGAAAAGTAGATTGGAATGGAGTCTCTAGAGGTCATCTAGTCCATTCCTGACTCCAGGACAACATCAAGTTGTACATGGATCTTCTCTAAGTGATGGACACTCCACAGCATCCCTAAGGATTCCAATCCATTGTTCAACTGTCTATAATACTGGACAATTTTTCTCTAATGCCTAACCTTTAACTCACTTCCTAAGTTATAAACCATTAGTTTCTTGTCCTGTTCAACATGTCCACAAAGAAGCAACTGTCCACTTTCTCTTTATGGCAATCACAAATCAAAGATCACTGCTGAGTTTTGCATCAGTTTTTTTCTCTCTAGATGGTGCAGGTCCAGATCTTTCTCCTAGATGCCCAGATTTTTGGTTATTCTCTCTTGGACCTTGTTGACCTATATGTTCCTTAAAGTTAAGTGGCCAAAACCTAGCCTGAATGCAGTGTCCTGAGGTCTTACAAGTGTTGGGTAAATGAAAAAAAACCATATTTTTTAAGATTTTGTGTTCTGTTCTACTGTAACACATAAATACAAAGCTGTAGTGCCAAGTCAACTATTCCTAACTTTTAATTTAAGTACCAGACTACTGCTGTGCCACTTTGCTTTTCTTGTATCTTCTTTCTTGAGACTATTTCAAAATGGTCAGGATCCCCTGGAACACTAGTCCTTTCCTGCAGCACGTGTGGAACCTCTCCCTGTAACAGGCAATGTATTATTTAATTACATTACAATCTCTTCTGTCAACCAGTTCATTAGCATTGAATAGTATCAGGCCTAGGGAAACCTCTGTGGAATTCCCTTGATACAGCCTTTAACAGTGAACCATTGATAATTATTCTCTTAAGTATGGCTTTCTGACCACATTTGTCCTCACGCTCTAGCAGGTTTCCTCAGTCCACATTTTCTTCTCTTACTTATCAGAATGTTACATCAGACAGTGTCAGAAAACTTACTGGTTTCAAGACATATGACATCTACTGCTTCTTCCACATCCACAAGGTCTATTATCCTAAGGGGGAAAGAAATCGCATTAGTGTGACACAATTTATTCTTGACAAATCCGTGCTGGCTGTAACTCATCTCCTCGTTATCTTCTAGATGCTTACAAATAGTTTCTTTGATTATTTGTTTCAGCATTTAAAGTAATACAATTAGAAAAGCTGACAATTAAACATCTTCTTTCTGCACCTTTTGGCACATTCATTACCTGAAACTGTACTAAGGTGTGAATTTTGTCAATTAGCCGTTGCCCTAATAAAGGCAGAAATAAAGCTGCAGTTCTATTTGCTTCTTTCCTGGCATGAAGTCCATGGTCTGATTCTGACCTCTTTTACTGGGTACATTTATCTTTTATTCTTATTTTTTTATTTTAATAGGGAATTTAAATCAGGGAAATTGAAAGTCCATGTGCTTAATTTTCTCTTTCAGGTGTAGTTGTAGCAGCCTGGTTTTGGCCGGTGGGGCAGAGTGTGAAAATCCCCCCTCACCTGTCTGGTGGGACTGAGAGAACTTGCTCTGCTGTCCAATCCTGCTTCTTCCAGTGGGAAAGCACAGATGCTCTGTGTGTGCTAACCAGCAGGGAGAAAAATCCATTGCTGCTGGTGGGGGACCTGGCAGTGTGGTTCCAGGAACAGGGTTACAGGAATGCTGAAAGGGGTCAGGAGGAATCAGAAACAGAGGGATAAATAAGGGAATATAAAGCACTAAATCATTTCACTCTCTTTGCAACACAACTAGGAATAAAACCCATGAGATTTCATATGGCTGTGTCATTCTTTCCAAACACTGCTTTTCTTTAATCATCTAACAAGATACATACAAACTGTAAGGCTTGTAAGAGCTATTTTTCTTTGCAGTCAATAATCACCTCTGGTTAATGTTCATTGCATGATGTGGCAGGCAGAATAGGGTGACCTTCCCACTCCCTCCTCCGCCCTTAGCCTTCCCTTGGAAGGAGGCAGGTGTGGCAAAACCCTTGACGAAGAACTTACCTCCAGCCTCCAGCCAACTTCAAAAGCCACTTGCTGTGATCTAAGAGGTTAATAACAAAACCACATTGCAACCCTTGCCAATAGATCTCGGCTAACTGGTCTTAATCAAGCACAGAAGTGTTCTCCCTGTTCTCTGTATAAAGTAAAAAACCCAATAGAGAAACAACAGAGAAATTGTATAATATAAAGTTGGGTGCTGGCCTACATGCAAACTTCTATATTGGATACACTGTTGTGCCTCCCAGCATCAGTTTCAAGGAGATCAGCACAAGCCAATTACACATAATCTTTTTTTGATAGGGCATGTTCAGCTTTTTAAACACAAATACTCAGAGAAGACAAAATGTAAATAAAAAGGTAACCCATGTGGTCTACTCCATAGCCAGGCAAAGTGAATGAAGATTTCTCTTCACCATCTCTCCCTTATGCCTCCCAGCCCCCCAGCCCTACCTTCCCCCTCCCCCTGATTCGATTGGGCAAGGTTTAAGATGTGCACCAAGGGAGGGTAAGGAGCGTCCTATGCTGCCATGTGTCTGAAGCTTTCTATTATTTAGCAGAAATCATTAACCATTCCTTTGTTAGATCATGCTGCCTATCGAAACAAGTTCAAGCAAATCCACTGCTGTATCCAGTGTGTTTTACTCAAGGGAACTACAGCTGTTTGTGCAGATGCCATTGTACATGCACCGAATTGCTATTATTAAATTTTTAGCCAGCTGTAAAAATAAGAAGGAACTGCATCCATTTAACTACTGTTTGGGGTTTTTTTTTCTGTTTAATTGAAATAATTCCTGAGCTTTTTTTGCTATTTGTTATAAAATTTGTTTTCTTATTCCACTACTTATCCTAATTTTTCCTCCAAGGCTTTGGAGATGACATGAAGTAGAGCTACTTCTATTCTCACATATCTGAAGTGCCCTATGAAGAGACTGTGAGCGAACAACAATCTTGGAGATATATCAACTACTCTGCTGTTAGTTTTGAAAAAATTACATTCCAGTACGTAAAATCGTATAGGTTTTCCAGAAGTTTATGTTGAGCAGCAGATTTGTATCTTCTAAAGCAAGCTAATGCGCTTCCTGCTTTTCTCTTAAAAAATATGCCAGGCATTGTTTAGGGCATAGATGGATTGTCATAAAAGTTTTGGATGAACAACAGAATGTAAAAGACTAAACAGACCAACACAATAGATGGTTGATCTGATGTGTTTGGTGTTGTGTTCGGTTTCGCCACCCATGTTTAAGTGGAACATAGTAGCACTTGACACATCACATTGTGTTGGGCATTTGAAGGAATGGAGTAATGTCTAGATCAGTCTTTCCAATGTACTATTTTCATTTTATTGCACTTTGGAAAGGACATTACAGATACCCCTTTGCTGGTGCTAAGAGGTTTTCCATGGCATAAGCAGGCTTTTTTGACTTAGAGCTTGATTCACAAACTGCAAGGAATCATTTCCTGGAGAAAAATGTTGTCTCTTACTTTGAAAGAAAGTTGCTGTGAGCAGATCACTATTTGAAATTATTTGCTATGTCACGTTTTAAGTACTTGTGGTCTGAACACCACTTGTGAGGAGATAACTAGATTACTGTTGTCCAGAGTTCTCCTTGTCCAGCTAAACAGGAACAAGTTCCACCTGGCACCTAAGCCGGTGTCTATGCCTTGGAGAATCGTACCCAAGACTATGGGAGAGATTTACACCAGTCTTTTTCTCCGTACTCTGAAATATGCTCACATCTGGTCCAGATGCACTGGTACACCATAGCTGAAGAGCAACCAAAAAGGTGAAACAGATCCTTTGATGGAGCTGTCAACATTCTTATGTTCAGGTGCCCCCTGGGCCTCTTCAGGGAGACAAAAACATATTGACTGCCAAAAGCTTTAAAGATGCAGTAGGAAAAGACCATCCTTAACTTGGCTAGTCTTTTACTTCTTCCTTTGTCATTGGCCTCTCTAGTACAGGACAGAAGCTCTCTCTCCGAGTCCTCCACTCACTCAGGGCAGTGTAGTTCTCCCTGGATATGAATCTCCAAGTATATGAGCTCAACCTTCCCTTCCTGCAAGTATTCATGAGCTCCCCTGCATGCATGCAGGAAGCTGGTGTTCCCTGGGCTAAAATGCATGGCAAAATTAAATAATTTTTAAATTGGAATTAATGTTAGTATATTTTTTTTTGCTAAGCTCATCATTTTCTTTTTCACATGCAAATCTCTCTCCTCAGTTCATGGGAAGCAGTTGTTTAACCTTTTAAAGTAGGTATTTTCTCTCATTTCCTGTATATTTGACATACCTGACCACAGTTCCTTGTTATTATTAATGTAACAATCATAATAATAGTAATAACTGTCTTCCTCATTTACGCAGCACCATTAGCCAAACTTCCAACCAGTCGGGGAAGGAATTAGGTCTTTTTAGTAAAAGGCTAACAAACTGAAGGAATGACAGGACACACTGTAATAGCTGGAATATCACCTGCCTGTGAAATGAATAAATAAGCAGTGTACAGGGATTAGTCCTGGAGAGCTCATCCATGGGGGTTGTTTCTGGAGCTTCTCCCCAGGAAAAAAGAGGCCATTGAGAAAAATACCGTCTGACACTGTGCAGTGGATGCTTGTGTGTTTGGCTTCAAAGAGTAGCTAAATGGTCAGAACTCCTGAATTCCAGTGAAAGATAGATACTTAATTGCTCTTCGAACTGTTTCCTGGCTCCCTGCTTGGGGGAATTGAGGGACACAGCCACTGCTCTGGCAGATGAGGTCAAGAGCATGTGAAATAGTTATATTTGTTTGTATTTTTATTAGCGCTCCAGTAGGTTCAATGTCCGGACATGGCAGAACAGAAGCTTGATTCAATGAATATGAATCTTTCTCTATGATTTCATTCTCTGCTCTGGTCAGAATGATGTCTTTCTTGCTTCTCTGTGACATCTTGTTTATTCTTTGGTTGTTCAGTGATTACATTGTAGTCGTCACACAGGCAAATTTTTCTTACCATCATTAAAAAATTTTCCATGCTATTTTCTGCAGTGCTTTAAGGTTGTTTCCGAATTCAAGTTAGTGGAGAATGCAACAGTCTGCTTGTTCAGCAGTGTCAGCAGCAGAGAGCAGAGTGGAGGCTTCCTTTGCAATGTTCGTGCCTGCTCAAAGGCAATTGCCTAGGGTGTGATAGTGGAAGCCAGTGCACTTCCACGTTTCCCTGCATCTCCTCCTTCTCTGCTGCTGGAAACTCCACCAGTGCTGTTTTATGCCCCTTAGGTGCATGTAACCATGGGACAAGGGCTATAAAGACAATTAAGGGCGAGACTTTAAATGGGTATTTGGAGGAGTCACATGAAGGTTGAAGCTCTGCAGTGGTCAGCTCCCTGTGTGTTAGCAACTCCTTCCTGCACTACTGTGAAGACTACCTTTGAAGATTTTTTCTTCATGACACACCAGAGGCTGGGCACAGCTTTCTTCTGCTCTGCAATCATCTTTTCCAGCACCCAGAGAAAAAAACTGCAGCACTTTTGTCTTTCTTTCTCAAAGTCACCCCTTAGCGCCCTGTTTTTCCCTTGCCTTCTTGCACCTGGCTCTTTTCTAGAATTGCTGCTTCCCATTTTTCCTCCCTGTCAGTATATTGCCTGCCTGCACTTTTTTATCTAGCTAGAGGCAAACTTGTTATTCAATCAAAACTCAGCAGGAGTTTTGCTGAATTATTGTAAACTCACTGGGGCAAAAGCTGTGCCTTCCTATTCAACAGTGAGATACTATGCATATTGATTGCGGCTGAGAGAAAATAAAAATGAATACATTCATATTGATTACATGTGTTCTTACTCACTATTAGAGTCACTGCACGGCCCCAGTAGATTTATGGTTTCCCTTTATGACTATTAGCAATAAATCAATTTCTTTTTTTCCCCTTCTTTTTCTCTCTCCCTTTTCCTTTAAGTGTTTAGCAGAATGGATGTGAATAAAGAAAGTGGATTGTAAAATAACTTGTGGGAAAGTTTGATGAGCTGCCTTTAATTTCCCACTCACTTTGAAAAATCCCTTCTTGGTGCATTTGTGAAACCCAAACATTTCTCCCACGTGCCATTCAGATGCTCTGGGCCCACCAGACACAAGTTTTATGCACCAATGCACTCTTTCTAATGAGCATGCAATTTCTTCTCCAACATAATTATGACAGATAATACGACTGGGGACCAGACACGAAGAGTCATGATAATCTTCCTACCTGGGAAACCACAAATATTTGCATAATTCCAGGTACATAATGGAAATTTCAGAATTTTAAGCAATATGACCTTTTTTTTTTTTTTATTTTGTTTTCCAATGTTCTGTACTGTATCAGAGATCTGATGCAGTGAACAGCATTATGAAGATTAGGCACACTGTGCAGAGTTAATTTCCACCCCTTTGGAGAGCCAGACTTTGGTTCATTAGCAAGAATTGAACAATCCAAGTGCATTATGCCTATATTACAATATTGAATTGGTGGCACAGAGCTCTGAGCCATAAGCTAGGATGACTTTTCTGTCTGTCAGCCACGCACAGCAGATTTGAACTGAATTGGCAGACTGGAAGGAGCTAGAAAGGGGCAAAAAGAGTGCCCTCCCAAAGCAGAAAGGGGGTAGATGGAATAACACCAAAGGTAGAATGAAAGGGCTACAGTTTATGGAAGTGAGCAATGGCTCTGGAGAAAGAAACAGTAATACTGAAGGCTGTGAATATTGGTAGAGGTACAGTAAAGTGAGAAAGAATATAATAAAGAGGAATAGACAAAGTGAAGAGAAAGTTCCTAACCTCTCTCATGGAGAAGATACCCTGCTGTTGACATCTGCTAGGCTCAGGAGGAGTCTCCCTTAGAAAGATGGTAAAATTGCCTCCCTCAACACGTTTTAAATACACTTAAACACTGGTTATCCAGACTCTCACTCCCTTACTTACACGGGGTCATAACTCGCTCCTGCAGTTATCCTTCTGAAGATGGGAACACTTGCAGAAAGAAAGAGTCTGAACTGGATGCACTAGAAATCTGGTCCTGGGTACTGCAAATAGCAATCATGCATTGTAGCATGGTTTAGATGACTCATCAGCTCTTTCCATTACCAGAGCACTGCTTGGGCACATTGCCTTGCTATGTGCCTTCCTACATAGGTATGAACTGCAGGGAAAGACTTAAAGCAAAGTGTATATTAAGCGGCTTTGCAGGATCAGGAGCTGGAGGGCTACTTACAGGAAAATACAGGAGTGCTCTATCTCACTTCCCTTCAACCTCAGCAGCGTCTCTGACAAACATATAAACTAACTTTCCTCCTTACACAATTCTGAGCAATGACAGTATCTCTACAGTCATTGGAAGTAACCATTTGCCGATAAACATCTCTTCTCCAAACGTATTTATTGAAAAGACACATTCATTTGCGTACATTTAATTACGGAGGAACAGATTTTGTCCAAATTATTAGGTAATTTAAACTGTTCAGTCTTTCCCAAAGAACTGTATTTAACCTTTATTTGAATGTAATTTACACACCACAGTGCCCCTGAAGCAGTTCTGTAAGCCAAAACACTGATCAAATATCTTTTAAATGTCAAATGTTTCTTCATTGTGGAGAGCACCAAGTTTTTATTTAGAGATAACTGCTTTGATATGCTGCTATTTTTTGCCTTTCCTATTGTTGAATTCCTCTTCATCAGAGGTTTCCTTCAGCACTTTAATCCATACAACACCAGAGTTTCAAGACAAGTGAAGAATTCAGAGACGTGTGGAGAGAACCCTTCAAAAGCTTCATGGAGTATTAAACAGGATATAGATTAGTGTCTTACCACTACAGACCCCAGCATTTGGAAGCAAAAAACCTCCCTATTTTTAAAATACAACTATTATTACAGGATTATAACTTTTTGGCATGAATTAAGAGGAATGCTGCTAAGGATAATCTTACAGCATTAGTACAAATCTGCATAACTTTATTTGGTTTAATGCACTATGCACCTATTCTGCTTTACTCAGCTCAGGATCTGGCTCTTTATATCTAAACTTACACTGCAGGGACATAGATAATTTTTCTCCTGGCTTGCTCTTTCTATTGTCTTGGGCCTGTAAATTATATATATTAAGTCCACAAGCAATGCAGTAAAAGTAAACAGCAAGAGATGGAGTCCCACAGTTTGAATGAATTATAGCACAAACTACAGTAGGTCTGACCTAGATTAAACTAGTTCAGTAGAACAAGCTTTACATGAAGTATCTTGCATTTCAAGGTTGTCTCTAAGGTTGATTCTCAGTTAAAAAAAAAAAAAAGAGAAATGATTCCAAATGATCACCTGAGCATTATCAGTCTCTTTGGAACAAACAAAAGCTAAAGTATGCTCCGCAGCTCAGCCATAAAAACAACAGTGCAGGAAGACTTTCCTGTAGCAGCATCTCCCACTGGGTGATAGCAGTTGAAAGTACTTATGATGATTATGATTAATTTCATTAGTGTTCGATTCACTTTAATACTTTTCTCCAGTCTATCTCTGAATGCAGATAATTTTTCTCTGCAAGTAAATCCAGGGTGACAGTTTAATAGGCTCAGACATGCTTAGATCCAAAATGAGACTGTAATATTAATATACTATTGACCAGTTATGGATTAAGCAAACTGAGGGCATACTTAAGTAAATGACTTCAGAGGGACAAGTTAATGTGCTAAGTGGTTCACAGGCAGTGATTAAAAATATTCTTCATTTACTTGGAAATTAATAGGTTTCTTTAATTAATCTAATAAAGCCGGCCTATGGTATGTTACAAATTTGGTGCATGCTTTAAAAGAAGATGCTGAGTTGCTGAATCTAGAAATCCCTGTGTTGCTTATCAAAGAAAGGAAGAGTCAGGTATAAAACCAGCCTTGCAGATGGATGGAGTTTCCAAGAAGCTGTCTTTTGCATGAGGATGGTTACATTTATCCATTATGAATCTAGAAGTTAAAAAATCAACAGTGTCAACAATCCCCTATGTGAATTTAGGATTTGATTCATGCAAGCATTGTTGGGAATTTCACAACTAAATCTAGTCAAATGAGTGTATTTTTTCTTCCTCAGCCTTGCATCTTTCAAATACAATTGATCAACCATTTAAATAAAATAAACTGCAATAAAATTTATAAATAAAATAAAGTGCAGCAGCCCATATATCATGAAGTGTCTAAAATTGTGCAAAGGGAAGAGAGGCAGTGGGGTGATGACATCAGCTAAAAACTTTGCATGAGTTTGATTTATCAAGAAGATGCTTAGATAATACAGTTATCTGAAATATATTAACAGCCCACCAGCACCACCAACTTTATACTGGAGAGATTAATTTAAAAGGTAATGCCTTGTTAATAACCTTACTGTGGTTTGTGTTGCAAAGACACTGAGAGCCTCCATCTATTGAATATTGCTCATCTGTTGGAATGAGATCACCCTGGCCCCCGGAGTTGTATAAACTCAGAAAATGTCTCCATATGCATTTGTACCTAGGTGGTTATCACAGAGTCAAAAAGAGCTCACAAAATGCTCAGAGATGCTCTGAATTTGCGGTAGATGATGGAATGGCCAAGGTTTGTGGCCTTTGCCTGACCTTTTTGTGGCATGTTCGCCTAACCCAGACCTGCTGGAGATCCTCTAGTGGAAAGCTGCACTATTTCCAGGGTAAAAGTCAGTCTATCCAACTTGCCTTCATCAATTCTACTCCAGTGATTACCTTTTCTTTAGAAAATCAAACCAGAAACCTTCATTATAATGATTGGACTCGATGATCCGGTGGGTCTCTTCCAACCTGGTTATTCTATGATTCTATGGTTCTATGATTCTATGATTATCTTTTGACCCCTTTCCCCAGCATTCTATTGCATGACTGTTCCCACCTTATTGATGTCTGATCTGAGAGGGCTGCCGTTGTACAATTCTGAAGATCAGAAGCTCTTTGTCTTAATCACTTCAAGGCTTTAAGAAATTATGAGAGACCAAAGGTTCCATCATTTTCATTGCCCTCCCTTTTTCCCCCTTGCCTAATTACAACACGATAGGATCCTTTCTCTCTGGTTTTCCCAGCAGTTTTCAAAACCATGTAGACAAGTAGGAAATGCTTCTTTCTGGCATGTCTTACCTGTTCCTTAGCAAAACACAAGAACTTGGGAAAATGGATATTTCCCCTGACTTGTTAGGAGAAACTCATTATCAAAAATGTGATACCAGCACATTTGTACTTCTCTGACAGCAGCTGCCACACAGTCAGTGACCTGGGAGCCATAAGGAGTGACCAACAGAGAAATGCACAATTGTGTACAGTACACACTAGCTGTAGGCGGGAAAGTAGAGAAGGGGGAAAGGACGTTTATCTTAGGACTCCATGTTGAAAGTTCTTCCAGAACCAATCTCCAGCTATTGTTTATATTTAGTCCTCTTGCCTCAGGATCATTTGCATGGGAAAGCTTTCAAAATTTTCCTTCGAAGTTAGTTTGGAAAAAAGTTAATAATGATGCTTCCAGAGTTGAGAAACAAAATTTTGGTCTCATTCCATTTGCCATATATGTGGATGCGTGTGTGCATATTTGCGTAGCAGGCAGGGGAGGAGAGGAAGTACTTTCAACTTGTAGACAGATCCTACAGCCGGTGGAAAAGGCATTTGAAATCCATGGAGCCAGGTTGTGTTACAACTATTGGGGATCTGGTCCAGGCAGCTGTAATGTTGTTCAGAGCTGTGGAGAAAACTGGATGTAGCAGTGCAGAAGGAAAAGCTGAAAGATATGTTTGGTAGCTGGACCTGTTTCTTTCATGTGTGAAGGACAGCTGTGCAGCTGCAAGGAGTGATGTCTATCGGATATGTGCATTTTCTCTCTCTTTTGTGGGTCAGATCAAAACGATTAACTTCTCTGAATGTTTGTGGTGAGTTCAATCTGAGGCGTGTCTACTCCTTTGCAGTTGCAACTGAGTGGCAAATAAAATGGCTAAGTATTGCTGTAGGCAATTTTATCGCCAAGCCTGGAACGAGGCAGACAGTGAGAAACCTTGGAAAGCCACTCTTCTTTAACAGACCACAGGTGGAGAGGGCTTGCTCTAGGAAGGCTTTGCAAATGTGCCTTTTCTTTGGAAAAGGCAAAAGAGAGAATCACAGCGTTGTATTTTCTTCATGTCTGAAGTAAGCTGAGATGAGGCAGCTTTGCATTCCTGCATTTAGAAACATGGCTACAGTGAAAAGAGGTTAACATTAGTTAGCTTCATGGTAGTGATTCTCCAAGTCTTTTGCTTGAAATTATCGCCTGCTGGATGCACTAGGGCTGCAAGGCACTGTTTTATTGCAAAAGGCATGAAAGCCCATACATCAATGGCATGCAGAGAAAAAGTGAAGGGGAGGCAACTCTTATTCTAAGTTTTCTGGAATGGAGAAAAATCTGGATTAGAGTCCTATAGACAGCAGCAGGTTTTCAGTAGGCAGCAGAAATATGTTAAATACTGTCTTTCATTACTGGTCTTCTCATTCACCTCTCTGGAAAGCCATGATGGTGTAATGAAAGGGAAGGACAGGTGAGACTTCAGGATTTGTTTATAGCTCTGCAACTAACCTATGCATGGACTTCATCAAATTTATTTGCATAAGAGAATTTTTCCATACAATTCATATATCTCTCTGTAAGACAGAGATATGATATTTATCTACCGTAAGTTCATTTCTTAGATTAAGTATTCTTTATTAAATATATCACAGTGGTTGTTATTGTCTTACAAATGAAGCATTAGACAATGAGAGCTGCAAATTTGGCGCTATTTACTTTGAGCAACAATTTGTCCTTAGCCATAAAACCCATATCCTTTTTTTCTAATTTGATCAAAAAGAAAAGACATTGCTTGTCCAGCACCATTTGACATGGGAAGTGACTCAATTCCTCACCAGCTCAGGAATCCAGGCTTTACTAATGTCTGGGATTTGATTATGCTCACATGACTAGTTTCTGAGAGAAGCTGGTAAACTTCGTTTTGCTTCAGTTATTAGTTTTTAAGGCTATGAAAGGTCAGGATAAACCATCCATAAATGCAGCAGCGATTAAAACCTCACTTAGCTTATTGCACAGTATGTAATTGTTCATCCTATGTCACATAATAAAATCTAATGGAGATAACTGCCTGGCATTTCCTTTCATTTAAAGGAACAGGGATGCACTGCACATAGTGTTACCTACATGCACATCAGTGCTGTCTCTGTTTAGATGAAGCTGTGTAGTAAAACAGAGGATATTATAATCTGAATGCTGTAGTTGTCTGTCACTCTGCCTTTTCTAACTTTCCCTCATAGTTCTCATGAGGACTAAATAGAAGAGCAAGTGTAATAATAGTCTCTCTGATGGTGATATCCTTAAAAAATGTCTGATGGCATTGCCTTTGTGATTTACAGGCTCTCCGATTTGTGAGCAAAGTTGAGAAATGTCATCCAAGCATTCAGAGCTCCCTTTTTCCTAAGAGCTCAGCTTTCAATTACTACCAAAAAGTAGGAGCCAATTTTCCAAAGAGCTTCATATACTGAGTGCTTCTGACATAACATTGGCTTGAAAATGTGGCTATGACAATTGTGTTAGGAGCTATACTGAATGGCTTAGAAAAACTGGGCGTACCCAGAGCATCCAGTGCTGTTAATAGTCTGCCACTGTGGTACTGTTGTGTTATGTCCTCCAAAGCACGTGTCATTATGATAGGATTCATTGCCTCTCTACTCCCTGTGTGCTTCCATTAAAAATTGGCACTGTATGTGCAATCCAAATGCTCTCTGGTATTGGCTGCACTCTCCCAGGTGAATTGGAATCCAGCTTCCCTAAGATGTGCATTGCCATGTAGATTATCATAGCCATAATCTCTTTTTTCTTTGTGTCTTTAGCAAGACAGTCTGTAAATGCAGAATCTAGACACTGCAGAAAGAAATCTGCCTCTTTTGTTCTCTGGACTCCTGACTTAGTCTGCCACTCTGCCAAAGCTGGTTACCAGAATGGCAGATGATAAATAAAGAGCAGGCTGCTGTTTCCTCTGCACTGTAAGTAACCTTTAGCTGTTAATGTATCCCTTGCTACTGAGGCTCCTCTCTTTTAGCAAGTTCTCTGAAATAGTCATCTCCTAATGTGGCTGCTGCTGAGTGCCCACATTTTAAAAGTTCATTTCCACTGCTTACTTTGAAGTCACCACTTTTGCTGCTAAAAACCACAGGGCAGGGTATACCAGGGGAAGGAAGTCAAAAGGGAAGATGCTAGCCATTCCAAAGAGGCACTTAGCCAACAGACAAACTCCTCTCCTTGTTGGGGGCTGGAGTAGAAAAGAAAATGTCAAACCCTGTCTTATGATGTTAGTAAGTGGGTGGTGACTTGGAGGGCAGGGGAGTTTTGTGGCTTCTGTCTACTTTGGTTTGTTTTCAGTAGCATCCTCCTTACAATGTGGCACTTTTTATTCAGTCTTCTGGTGGAGATGTCTGCCTTTCCTCCCTCCTCACAAGTGTGTACCACATCTGATGTTCTGTGCAGTCAGAAGATCTTTCCTAGATCCTCAGTCAAACCCAGCAGATCTCTATCTAAGCGGCTCAGAACCTGAAATAACCTATATGAGTGTAAATGTTCCTCCTATAAATGTTTTATAGATTAGTTCAGCTATACTTCAGAGAAGGAGTACTGCCATCTTGGCCAAGAAAAGGGTGTCTGCTTCCTAGCTGAGCCTGGTTAGATTTACAAAAATACAGGCTTCTCAGTTCCAAAATCCCCTGCCCTGCAAGCCTTAGTTCAACTAACATGCTCAAAACACACCTACCACTCTGCTGCAGAGACCTGACAATTCAAACCCACCTTTTGAATAATAGGAATACTAGGAAACTTTGCAGCCAGGTAGAAAATGGTTACTGGGCTACCTGAAGAGCAAACAAAAGAGAGTGTAACTCTGGGCAAGTGAGTGAGGCTGTCATACAGGAGAGGAAAGTCTTCTGCCTTAGCCCTAATTTCTAGAAAATCTAGGGAGCAGAAGCTAGAAAGTCAACTCTCCTTCTTCTAACAGGTTGCCCTAACCCTAGGTTGTGGACTTGGGTTTCCTCTAGCTTGTGCTCATGTGCCATGGCTCAATCATAAGGTAGGCAATTGTGTGAAATATCCATGCTGCTTCCTTTGCCTCTGAATGCATGACTTGGCTATTTAAATTGGAGGAGAATTTAAGCCATAGAGACTTTAAAACCTCAGACCCTGACTAGGTTGCTCTGCCAGGAAGAAATGCAGCGCCTTACATACCTATCAGCTGGACTTGCTAATGGCAATGCACTGGTTTTGTGTGAATCCCATTTCTCTGTGTATGAAGTGTTACAGAGTGTAGAGGCTTATATTAGATTTTTCTGCTCCATTCCTGAGCCAGATACCTGAATTCTGCATTGTATCGTAAAGCGCAAGTTCCATCCTTAGGTTTAACCCAAAGTTCTTGTTTTGTACTCACCCCTTGCTGTTGATACCTCTTTATGATTGTTGAGGTGAACAGCAGCCGTTCACAGAGGACTGGGGTGGTAGCTGCCAGAGCTGTTATAAAAAGGTAGTTCAGGTAAGCAACTGATGGCAAACAGCAGAACATCTTTGACCTGCAGCTGGAGCCTGAAGAAAAGACAGACTTGGAGTGAAACAAACCTCAGCAATTAAAGCACCACAGAAACAGAACCTTAAAGATCTAATTAAGGCTTAAGGGCAACAGGGAGGCAATGAGGGACAATGGGCATCTGAGGACAGGGTGTGTCATAAAAGGAGATCAAGAAAATCATCAGTTATCAGGAAGGAACCTTGGCACACTAGCGATTGCAACTGTAGTATTTAATTCCCCCCATCATAAAACAACGAGGAAAACAGATGAGAACGCCTAATATTTTGGCAGCACCTGCTGTATTCTGAAGATGTAAATGCTGCCAAATTGTCAGCCTCTTATCCTCTTTCCTTTTGTTTTTCTGGTGGATCGAATTATACTTGGGACTTAACAGAATATGCTTGCTCCAGAGGGCTCTGTTGACCATTTCATGCAGCTTGGGTGTACAATCACATTTTTTACCAAACTCCCTATTACATAACCTGGCAAATGTCTTTTTCTTCTGCAACTGAGCTAAAGGACACACACAAACATTTTTGAAGTGCAAACAGAATTGAGGGATGTAAGCAAGAGAGATGGACAGAATGTATGTGGTAGGAAATTATGTTTTATACTGCAAACCCACCCTGCCACAACGTGGTAGTGAGGCCAGGATCTGGGTTCAGTGGGAGCATATGTGAGCCCCCGCATATGTGGATGTAGCCTTGCATGACTTTCACAGTGTCACACAAAGATTCAGGTCAGGGCTGGTATTGGACACAGGTTCCCTAGACCCCCTGGGCTGAGCTCATTCTACTGTGCTTGCTTCCCAGGTGTGAAATGGATGCTGAAAATGTAAGGGCTACTTTTTCAAACTAATGTCATTGCTGAAAGCTTGAGCTAGAAGTTTCTCAAATCCATGTCTATAAACATTTCATATCATGTTGCATTTATATGATGTACAGCAGCAGAAATCGCTTTTGTTTCTCCTGTGAGTGGGGAGTGCTCAGCTGGAGTAGATGAACAGGCTGTAGTGCAATACTTAACCTAAAATAATTCTTTCTGTTGAGCTGGGCTAAGCCCCCAGAATAAACTTTTTTACAATTCACAAATCTTCTGAACTTTGGATTTACCTTGAATAAAAAAGGGGTAGTGATGGTAGGGAAATACCTCACTGGTTTTTATTTTCAAAAGAAATAATTATTTTCTGTTCTGCAATTAATAACAAATCCTTGTCCTTTTTGGTACAAAAGAAACCTCACAGACAATCTGGGGTACTGTGGTACTGTTTGAGACAGTGGACTCTGGAGCAGAAGTAATATTTGCACTAGGCTGTGAAATAAATAGGCGTTTGATTCTGTGTTAGGATGTGAATTTCCATAGTGCCTTGAGGGAAGTAATTTTTGCATTAGGTGAACAGTCTGGATGAGAAGACCATGCAGTGAAGCTGAACAGCTGTGTCCTGCCCACACATTGTGAAGCAAGGGAGAGGCTGGGAGCCCGAGGGAATCCTTATAAGACAACCATGTCCCTGAAGTTTTTCAACAAAGAAGTTGTGCAAAGATGTGCTGTCTAGAAATGGAGCTGGTGGGACTACACTCCCCCCTCCACCCCCACTCCGTGCAATGTAGCATAAACATCAACTCCTGTCTACATGTTTTGTTTGTTTATTTTACAATAAATTTGTTTATAAAATGCTGCCTGTTGCTTTGAAGTCCTGGGAGTGATGAGTTTCATGCCTATTTTATACCACGATCATGGTTTATTGTTAAAGGTGTAATACCAGGCCAGGAGGCAGTAACAGGTTGATGAAGCTCTTACGAGGTCCCTCCTGTCCCTCCCTGGACATGCTGAGGAGCTGGTGGGAACTGGGTCCCTGACATCCACTCTATCAAACTGACTTCTACAGACTTTTTCACTCTGTGTAGCATTTAGGAAACCTAATAAAATGGGAAGCAAACTTTTAACAGTTCTGGTAAATCTTAGGGCCTGGGATAGATTTTGTCACTATGCAGCTGGTAAGTGATTTGCATTTAAGAATCTGAGTAGAGCATAGCACACTCCCCGTGAATTTAATTGTTTAATTGGGGGATCATTTTTAAACTAGGTGATAGATGAACCTCCTGCCATTCACAAGGGCCGCTTCTCTGCGAAAGAAACAACCACAACAGCAACAAAACCAAAAGACAAGATTCTCTGAATTATTTAGAGTTGCCAAAGGTGTTGAGATAGGAGCTAATTAAAAAAAGCTATCTGCAATGCGATGCTATAAAAGAATAATAAAATTCAAATCTCATTTGTTCCACTTCATGTTCTTCGTATGCATAAACCTCTATAAAAGGCAGCATCTGTGTTCACATTGTATGCTGAAAAGACATCAGACAGCCACTAATTCAATTGACATTTTTAACTGTTCATTGTACCATATATTTCCATTTACTACTTTTTTTTAAGCGCTTTTAAGTGCATCGTGTGTAGAACAGGATAAAATAAGATAGAGCCGTTTACTTCCGTAATGAGATTGGCAGTGGGACCTGACAGAGCATTGAGCTGTAAAGTGGAGCACCATCCATACTTGCAGGATTTAAAACAGTATTTAAAGCTTTTATACCAGCCAACACTTGTATTTATACTACACTAATTATGTGGATTTGTGTTGCAAAAGAAAGTATGATGGAGTATTCATTTGAATGAACAATTTAGAGATAATTAATCTGTTATGATTTGAAATGAGTATATTATAATATCAACCCTGCTCAGAACCAATTGTTAAATAACATTTTTCATCTTTGGTGACAAAACAGAGGCTTTCTTTTAATTTTCAGTGGGAGATGCTCAGGAGTGATTTTAACATGCCAAGATGCTTATGTAATGCGAAGGAGAGTTCAAGGTTCCATTTTTACTGTTGGTTTGGGTTTTTTTAAAGGAGGTTTTTCGGGGTTTTGGTCTTTTTCTGCTTATAGCTACAAGGCAAACTTTTCTTCTGACTGTTGTTCCACAGGGGAAATTCATAATTAAATCAATAGGAATTATTGGTTCTTAGATCCATGGCAGTATTGGCTCCAAGCATACAAATGAAGCTGCAGAACAAAGTCACTTGAGATCTCTTACAGGGGTGACACGCAAATGCATAAGGCTAAGAAGTAGCCTCACTGTCTCCTTTGCTCTTTCTGTGTTGCCTCAAGGTGAAAGGAGGAAAAGCATAGCGGACACCAGCAGTACCTGTGGCTTGGGACCAGGCTCAGGTTTTGCAGCCCTCTGTGCCAGCATTGAACAAAAGCTTTTCAAAGAAACCCCTTGTCACTCTTGAATGAGGCTTTATGGTAAACGCAATGATTTATTTGGTGGGGGGGGAATAAAACCGGTGAAATATGTTCTGTGCTGAAAATAGAAGTGATTCTTTCTGTTTGTGTATTTACTTTTTTTCCATTTATAAACCAGGGCAAATTTCCCAGCTGCTACTTTTTCAAAAGCCTTTTTCTTTTCCTCCAAAGCAGGGTCAGGTTTAGAAAACAAACAAGCAACCCAGAAAGTAAACTTGAAAGGGATATACAGTCCTCTGTTTAATCCCGAGGTGAATAGTGTTAAGCTTGTTATGGAAATAAAAATACCCGGTAGGTCTCGGCAGTCCCAGGGGAGGTGCTGGAGTCCAGGGGAGGGCAAAGCTTGCATCCTATCTACCCATCTCTGCTGTCAGTAGCATCTGAATCAGCTTCCTACACAACCACCTTTTGAGGCACTTGCTCTGTGCTTCCTGTGAGGAGCTGTAGGTTGCAGCCAGACCACCCATCAGCACTATTGCACTTGGTTATCATACAGCTGCTTGAAAGAGCTGGAAGGAAAGCCAGCTGTCCAGTCCTCCACAGCTGGGCTGGAGAGGTCAGTGCGGAGAAGAAAACACATTGTCTGCATGGGACAATGATAGCAGCTGGCCCAGGGCAGCAGCAGGCTCTGCTTGGCACTAACTTGTCTAAAACACAAACTGAAGCTGTGTGGGAGACAGGAGAGGAGAATCCTGTGTGCTTTAAGAGGAGAGCTGAGAATTGATGAGGTGCTATGCATCTGTAGTAACATGTGGCTGTTGCATGCGAGGAGAGGTGACTCCTCTGGTCCTAACCACACTGGGGTTCAGGACAGTCCTGCAGAATAGACCTTGCTGCTTGAAGGGAGCTATTGGACTTCTTCATTAAACAAAATCATGTCTTCAGGGAAAATCTGCTCACTTCTGTTGGAGAATTGGTTGACAGATCTGTCTGTCTCTCTCCCCTTTCTCTTAAGGACTTTGGGAACAACCTCATACTTGGATGTATGCCTGGCAGAACGGGTCTCTGCATCACTGCTGAACCTGAATTACATTAAACCTAATCTAAGTGATCCTAATAGACTTTTCTGGCCCTAGAATCTAAAAAATGCATCAGCCTTTGCCAGATGAAACTAACATCATAATGATTATTTCTTTAAATATTTTAATACCTAAAACTGTCATTCTCTGGCACTTTTATTCCATTTTAACTTTCACAGAATAAAAGAGTCTATATTCAATCTACAGAGAAACCCACCCTTCAGAATTATTTTCTCTTCCCCTTTCTCCTCCACTTTCTTGGGACTCACCAGCTGAGCCATTATTTTTGATAGCCATTTGATGCTATTAGCTAGCACTGCAGGCCTTTGATTCTTTGTGTGCATAAGTTAGCTTCTTAGCTAGTTACTTAGCTTCTCATGGTTATTTCTGGGATGAGGTGAATAACTTCTTTCCAAAGCTTCAGTTGTTGGTCAAAGAATATTACATTAAATTTACTTAGCACAAAGCCATTACTACTGTGCTTGGCAAGGCTCTTTCCATCTAAATCAATCGTATTTCTCATGTACAGTGAAACTAAGAGGAATGAGCAAGCACATTTGCAATTCCCACCAACAGTGAAACCACCACAAGGTAAACACACAGGCAAACACAAACACACACACATATACACACCCCATTCTTGCCATAACAAAGGAAACCAGTACTAAGTTGAGTATAGGATCAGACTTAAAACAGATTTAGCTTAATTAATTCTGTCCCCTTGCTTACTGGGATTTGCCAGTCTCTGGCAGACCTGGGCACAGATGATCTGAAGCCACAGGAAAGACTGAGCTCATGTATTTACAGTCCAGTGAGAAACTGGAAGTAAGGAAAATCTTGCCTGAAAACCTGTTTTTGTTGTGCTTCCATCTCAGTTTTAGCAATATTTAGAGAACTAAATGACAGCCCTGGAATAAATAGTCGACATTTTGAGGTGTTTATTTGATCTACCCACTGTTGAAAGTGATGTACTTTGGCATCCCAGCTCAAGCTGATCAGAAGACAACCAGCAATTCTTGAGGTTTCAAAACCTGTTTTCTTTCCACATTAGAGCAAAGAAAAAGAAAATAGAAGCAAGTTGGGTGAGGGCTGCGAATATGTCTGAATGACCTGAAGGGATCAGGTGAAGAAAAAGAAAGCGTGTGTGTGGGAGAGCAGCTGGAGTCCGGGTCCATTTCCTGCCCTACCACGAGCAGTTGGCTCCACATTTGGTCCTAGAGGAGAGACCCTCACCCTGGGCATGCTGTTATCTGGCCTGATGACCAGCAGTCAGTCCCCTCTGGACTTGACCAGTTCCTGAGGGATGCTTTGGTAATAAAATCTTACCAAACATAGTTATAGTTCCTGCAGTTTTTGTGATAGATGCCACTATAAAACGTTGGTAGCTTGCTACCTTTCTTTCCTTTCTTTCCCCTTTCTTTCTGCATGCTCCACCCTTCTGCAGTCCTGAGTGACACATTGTCATGTACAGCTCAGTGGTGATTTTTTTTTTTGGAAGCCATTATGTTGACACACCACTCACCAGAGGATGACATGCACTTTCACCTCAGTTTTGTTCTTGGAAACATGGTGCTTCTTTTTTCCCCCTTGAGTCACTCATAACACTCCATGGTGTTGTATTGACTGAAGCAGGGTGCCAGATCTTCTCATCCTTTATGGTGTTGCTAACAGCTTACACAGAGTCATTCATTGTTTAAATATGTAATGAATACTTTTATGTTCCATGAAAATTCAAATTACTTCAGTAGAGATGATACAAAAAAAATGCTCTTCCTCCTTACTCCAATTCCCCTTATCCTGGTGGTCCACCTGTAGCTGGACACCACAGGTTCTGATACCCTTAGGCAGGATAGAACTTTTAACTCCTCTATTCTATCTTGTGTTTAACTGAGGTTTTAGCCTATGAGTCAGAGAGCAAGAGGAGGATGGGACTTCAGAACTAAGCGAAAGACCTGGTCATGTCTGAGAAGACAGAAACCTTCTTGCAGGGAATGCTGAGGCTGAGTGCTGTGCATGGATGCAAGCCTTCCATCCAGAATCAAACCAAGATCCCTCCAAAGGATCTTTCCTTTTCACTCCTACCCCAGACATCTATTTCTGGTCCCCACAGATGAATGCCCTCCACTCCTTGCAACATGATCTCTTTATGAGTCCTCCTCTTTTGTGTCTGAATCTGCTTGTTCATTTCTGAGGAGGTCTAGATGATGAACATGAATTGGCTAAGTGATTAAGTGCTTAAATGTGCCCTGTTTGCCACTGCCTTTTGTCTCAGGGAGGAGAGGGACTGATAGGAGGGATGGGGAGCTCTCTTTCTGTTCAGGAAAACTTAATCTTTTCAGTAAATGAAGCCAAACAAGATAAGACCAAGAGGGTCTCATTGGCATGTTCCTAATTATAACCTGCAAACACAACAGTTAGGCTGACTGAGTTAGGTTGACTGACCTCAGGTTATTTAGAATACAGTTACATGTCTACCCAGCAATCTGGAAGTCTGAAGAAAATACCATTGGTTACAACTAGATACAACAATGAGCAGATTATCTTTTGACAAACAATGATTTCATGCTTTGTTGAAGCAAAAGAGAAAAAAAGTGCAAGTAGGAGGGGAAAGAACCAAAGTGGAGAGTTAAGACTGAGGAAATGCTGTAAAATAACAAAATATTGATCCATGGCATTAGTTACTGGCAGACATGAGGAGACCAGTATTACTTATAGGCTAGAAAACTGTGGTTTTGGGAGCTGCATGACAGCTAAGCTTTTCCAGATGTCAAGAATTTCCTGTGCTTGGTATGTACTGAAGGCAGTCTGGGCTCAAGATGAGTGATATCCAGTAGCAATTGTGGAGCCACAAGGGCTGGAGTCCTTTTTTGTTTCCTTTTTCTTTGGTTCTCATCGCCTGTTGGAGGCAAACAGACCAGCATGATGGGTTTACTGAAGCTGCCCTAGGAGATGTTGTGCTGCGAGCCTCACATTCCAGGAAGGAGAATCCCTCAGCACTGGGCTGGTGGTGTCCTGTTGCAAGTAGCAAACCAAGCCAAGGCAAGGTTAGATTCTGCCCAAACAACTACTTTTGTCTGCTGCACCTTGGCCTTAGTTTTGGAGGAGTTTGAGTCTAGCAGCTGACCAAGAGGGAGCAGGATGGCTGTATACTGAGAAACTCTTTGAAAGCTGAAAGTCAAAACCTGACAGTGAAACTCCTGTTATTCCTGTCTGACTTGTGGCTTGTAAGTGACTCAATGCCCCACCAAACTATTTCCAGCCCAGCTCAAAATAGAGCAGGCAAGCTGGCTAATAGCTTTGATAACAGCAATTTTCAAAGCCTCAGCCACAATACAATCTGAGGGCCTGATCCAGAGATAACCGAAGTGTTTCCCTGTATTGAATCCAAGCCTAAAACAGCAGAGCCAGAAAAGGAAAAAAAAACCACCCTCCACAAAAGTGAATAAATACATACTTGAAAATGAATTCTGGAGGCAGCTCAGCACAGCTGCCTTCATCTGACTGGCAGCTTTTTCCTCCTGTTGACAATGCAGCTGCCGCTGCTGAGCATGCTGAGGCCGAGCATTATTATAGGAAGAGAGGCTTTCTCAAAGCTGCATCGTTTTCTTGTCAGAGGTGAACATCAGCAGCAGTTTTGTGCTCCAGGCACATTCACACCATCCCGTTACAATGACAGGTTTGAGTGAGATGGAGCCTGTGCTCTGAGAGCAGAAATCTATTTTGCGCCCCTTGTAAAATTGCTGCCTCCTTTGCCTGTCTGTTTACTTAATGGGTTTTCTCCCCTACTATCAGAGGCACATACAGCAGAAAGCAAACTTTAAGCTTACTATATAGTGCACATAGATTACCTGTTTACTTTTCCCACCAGGCTCAGAAAGTTGATTAATTTTAGATGGACTAAGGCTGACTTAAAGCCTGCTGAAATTTGTCATAAATCACTAAAATGAAAATATAATTCCATGTACAACAGTGGCAAAAAGCCCTTTGACATCTGTAGATGGGCCTAAATTCTGTTTCAAGTACATGGATATTGAACCACAGTTGATAAGGAAACAAATTAATTAACAGTTAAAATATACATCAATAAGGGTGAAAACCCAGCACAAAGATTTTGTAAAAATATGAAGCAGACCTCATATCTTCCTGCACTTTATTTCTATTGTTTACACAGGATATTTTCTCACTTGCTTGGCATGAGAAAGAATCCTGGTGCGTTTTATGATATGGAGAGTTAAGTTTGCATATCATCAGCCTGGAAGCACCCAATTTTAGCACGCCATAGAAAACAGCAGCTGTTATGTTTCTACAAGGGTAATGTGAGACCTCTAAACGTTCTTTCCTCCCAAGATGAGAGGATTTTGATAAGGAAGACACACAGTTTTTTAGGAGGCTAGGTTGTTTGTGCATGTGTGTGCGGGGGACACTTTTCTTCCATTTGCACTTTCATTTATGCAGCAGATGATGAGTCACGTTATATAATTACATAGATAGAAAGTTATTTGATGTTTAATTTTGCCTAGACAAATGTAAGTTGCTTCCTAAGCAGTATTTTCTCCCTATCAGTATCTTCCTAATAGCTGTGGATTTTTAATTACTGATAATTAGTATTTACATAGAGCCTTTAGCAAACAATTCCTGAAGTACTTGTAATAATTACATATGTAAATAGTTATGAAAGAAAAATGTTTGCAGCTTAACAAAAGCAAAGATGAGGAAGTAGGCAGTAAACAGAGGTCAAGTTTTAATGTTTATAAATGTGGAGGAGGTAGGAAAAAGTCCCATGTGCTATTAGCCTGTCAGATGAAAAAGAACGAAAAATCAGGAACTTCTGCATAACTTTTCTTTCAGTAAGCATAGAAGTGAAGACAAGTTCTGTTGATTCTGATTTATTGATGCTGGCAGAAAGAGTTGAAAAATATATGAGATTACTTTTCTTGCATGAACGTAGTGATCATATAGAAGGTTTGAAGGAAAAGTCTTGTTGAGATCTTGGTCTCCGCGTGATACGTCAGAGAACAGAGTGTTTTATAAAGCAAGTGCCAGTGAAACAGAACTAAAGAATTTCTGCAAATCTCTCAGTTAAGAGTCCCTGCACAACACAGCTCCCAAAGTCCTTTCTCAGATTTTGGATAGGGCTATAGAAATATCCACTACAAGCACAGTTCAGATGGATACAGGAAGATAACAGACTTATAGCACATGTGTGGAGGGAGATACAACCCCCTTTCTGTACTGACTGCATAATTCCTGCCTATCACATCTAGCTCTTGCTTCAGCCACATTGCTAGGACACTGACTCACAACAGCCTCTGTGACCCCTAAATCTCAGCACGCCTCTTGGAGCTGAGATCATTGCTGTTACAGAGCTCTACTGTGCTCACACAATAAGACTAAATATTTTTTTATTGTTATTTTTACTTTTCATGTTAGAAAGGGAAATTTGGATGAATTACTTACTGCAGAGATAAAAGCTTAGTTTTTTCTCCTTGTGAATGTTTTGGGAACCTGCTGAGTTGATCAGCTCTCCCATCTGATCAGTGATCTCTGCAGCAACATGAGAAGTAGATGAATTAAGGGCTTTGTCTGCTGCTTGTTCTTACTCTCTCTTTTTAACATCCTGCAAGTCCACCTGGCATGAGTAAATAGAAGTCTAGCCCAGATGTCCCCAGCCACATGTGTCTTGTCAACAACTGCCCAGGGGCAACCCATATGACCCTCCCTATAACATGTATTCCATTAGTATAAATTATTAAAATGAAATATTTTACAAGTAGCTACAGACCTATTCTAAATTAATCCTTTTATTCCATTATGAGGCAATAAACCTTTAAATTTCTGAAAGGTCTTGTCAGACATGCTGCTTCACTCAGGAATAAATATATTCAGATTCTGGGAAGCTTTTCCTCTATCCCACTACATTCATATTAATCAGGCTCTCCAGTATTTGACTCCGCAGACAACAATCATGTGTCTTCCTGAAGAAATCTGGTTTACAACCTAACAGGCAGCATAGACCACATTACACTCAGGCCCTGATCTTCTTTGAAGAGGTCTAAATGCTCTGGCAGTGGAAGCTGGACCCATAGCTGAACTGCAGCATAAATTCACAGAAAATAATTTGCTGTTGCCTGATTGGTGTCTGTTACATCTGTAGTGGGAGCAGGTTAGTTCAAAAGGCATCCCAAACTTTCCAAAGCTACACTCAGAGGAAAGCTAATTTCTCTTTGGAAAAAGTATGGCACATAGACACTGAGGACTGAGCTAAATCTATGCCTCTGGCTCCCTGATGTCACAGGATTAATGTCTTCCACTTGCTGCTGCAAAGATCCAGGAAAGTGATGTACCAACGCTATTTCATTTTACATCTACAGGCAAAATGTTTTTGTAATATTTCAAGCAAGTATTCTTATTTGCTTTTGGTACAGAGTGTAGTGGCATTTACACAAGCAGAATCTTCTTAGAGCTGAAAACAGAAACATATAGATTGAAAAAAACCCCAAACCTGAATAAAGGGGTACTTGATTGGTGCTTTTAAAATACAGGTTTTCTGTGAAGTCTCTTTCTGTGAGAGTGTGTGCGTGAGTGTGTGTGTGCTTGCTCTGAATGGACCCTGATGTTAGGATTCAGATTCATCAGGGATAAAGTGGTTCCCTCTCAAGATTCCAAAGCAGTTTTTAAACACACTATCCTGACAGGACAGTATCCATTTGTTTCTGGGGGAAAGAGGAGCACAAGATATTTCTGTTATCTCACCAGACCCCGCATTCAAATTCCCTTGCTTCTCTCTGTCACCCTCACATGACAACACACCTACCAAGGAAGGACAGAAAGAGCTTGGCTGAAGTGGACTTCTGGCTTCAACCCATGGCTTGGCCTTGCACCTTGACAGGGCACCTGGACCTCTCCATCCCCCTTTTGGAAAAGCAACACTTTCCTCCTTGCAGTTAGCTCCCGTAATGCAAATATGAGCAGCCTGTGTTGGAGGCAAAGACTCAAATCCCCACTGACAGTAAATGACAGGAAATGTATAAAGGAATCATAGGAACCATCACAAAAATCAAACAAAAATATCCACTTTAAAATAAAAGTTTTAAAATTGGAAAATCAAAGGCTTTTGAATTTAAGTGAAGGCAGATTATTCAGTTGTACCTGGTTGGTTTTTGCTGATGAAAGCACAGATAACAATTGACTGCACTTGTTGCTGGAGTTTATCTACCTACTTAACCATCTTCCTGCAGTCTGTGCTGTTCACTTATTTTCCTCCTACTCACATCATGAGCTGCGTGTGGTGGTTCAGGAGCAGTGGGAAGAGACTTGAAGGTCTTATTTGCAGACTTGAGATAATAGAGCTGTGGAAAGAGAACACAGAATTATCAATTTCTTTCCTTTATTTTTTTTCCTCAGCCCATGTAGGGCTGGCAGCCAGACTGCACACCACTCTGCTTAGCCACTGGCACTTCACCCAAAGCACTGTCTCCAATTCTCCCACTCTTTGTCACCACTACTGCTACAGACCGTGATGTAGTTTTATCTTTCTGCTCCAGCAATCAGTGGAGAGCCTTGGGCCAAGATTTCCAAAGCTAACTAATGATAATGAGTGTCTTTAAGTGGGGTTTAAAAGCATGGAGAAACTATAAATAGGAATTTGCCTCAGAAAATACTGAGCAGAAGGATTACTCTTAGAAGAAGTGAGGAGTGCCATAAGTACTGTGTCAATGTGCATCATGTCATTCCTGATGCATAAAAAATTATTTTATTGATTTAAGCAGAATGGATCTATTGGTCATTTTCTCCCTTGTCACAGAAGTTATTTACTACAGTTTGTCAGCTGCTAGAGAAACAAAAGAATATGTAAAACACATGCTCATGCCATGCTCAACATCTTCTTGTCAACCTATTGTCCTAGAATGGCAGTTCATCTAACTGCCTTTCTCTGGCAAAAGGAAGATGTTCCTGGATGTAACACCTTAAACAAATAGTACACACAAAGATGGATAAAAAGTTTTGCATTCCTACACAGCATGACTTCGACTCTTATTAACCTAAATTTTAGAGACTATGATATGTTTTTAATGTAGCTCCTGATGTGAAAAGAGAGTATATAAAAAGTTGCTTTATTAACAGACACTTAAATCTCTTCCCTTTCAGCAGATTCTTGCTCTTGGGGCTCTCTTCATCATAGATTTTCTCCATCCAGCCTACTCAGCTTCCAATCAGTGACAGTATTTCTTTTCTGCGATTAAAGTATTGATAAGCACATGAGCATTTGGATAATAAAAACCTTAATGTTGTGAGGTAATTTTTGCCAACACAAGCTATGTTTCCTTTCTGTAGCAAACAATACAGTTGCATTTGAATTAAAATGGGGCCTGTGTTATATGTGGGGCGGGAATGTAGACAGACAGCTAGCTGAAATCTCTTCCTATAGAAGGAAAGCAAGGTATTTTTCTCCAAAGAGAATAGAAGTAAAAAAAAACAGTAGGGAAAAATTCTTTATGAGAGGGTGTTGGTGGTACATTCAATAATTTCCCAAGAATAGTTAGTCTTTTGTCATATTTACAGACAAGGGAAACTCAAATACATGTCAGCTATTGAAGAGTAATCAACTGTGTAGTGCACCTTCTTTATACTGAGGCCTATAAATCTTACTATGTGCCATTATTGGTGTAAATGGAACAGATGTATTGATTATTTGTACCTTTGTTCTGACCTGGATATTTACTGCAGTCAGCCTGCTGCAAGCAAAAAAAGTGTATGTGATAAATTAAGATTATGGTACCATTCTATCTGGCAAGTGATTGCTTCTGTAGAAAACAGAAATAACCATCATAGTTATAAACAGATTATCATGGATGAGTCAAAATTACATTTAACTCATTTTCTTTACTAGTGTGACAATAAAAACCTTCTTGGAGAAGAATTATTCCCCAACAGAACTATTTTACTCCTTAGAAGACAAACATCACTGATTAGTGTTTGCCAGGATATTTTTCTACCTTAAAAACCAACTAAACAAAAGTTCTGAAATGATTTGAAACACAGTTAGGATATGGGGCTTAAGAGAGTCTTAAATAAACGGTATTATAGTAAACTCACAGCAATCCATTTTACTATCTGAAAAACCATATATATGAATATCTCTGTGCATGTGTGCATAATTATGCATGAAAAATGAATGTTATATTTCTTCTCCCATATGTATATGCATCTCAATTATCAGGATGCTCCTTATTTGATATGTGACATTTATAAGACAAATTGGAAGCAGAATGACTGCATAGCTGAAGGCTTCTCAACAGCATATGAAAATCTGAATTTACAACTTTATGTTGGAGCAGAGGATCTTGCCTCTTCTGCCAAGGGAGAAATTGAGAAGATAAAAAGGTGAAGCAGTGATGGAAGGCTATGGAGAACCTCTAATGATATTTATATAAGGGTATTCCTGCTTTTGCGTGTATTGAGACTGAGGATTTAGTGACCATTGCCTCCTGGCTTTTGTAGCGGTAGCTGCCCCATACCTAGGGGCAGCCTGTCCCCATGGCTACTTTACCACCTCCAGCACGTAGCTCACTTGGTCTCTTCCTACATCCAGTCCTGGTGTGAGAAATCCATCAATCTTTCATCTGTATCAAATACTTCCGGCATTTCTAAATGCTTACAGAATTTCATGCAGATTGAAAGGTTAAAAGAAATCTACTGTTGTATACATTCTTCTTTTCACAACTCTCAGTCCTGAATCTCTCTGAAATATTCTGATTGATATCATCAGACCCCCCATGATCACAAATGCGATTGTAGGCAGAGGAGGTTCTCAACAGTGAAAGATAAACTGCTTTGGCCATGCATAAGGTAGTCATGGTTGGAGAAGCTAGTGTTGTGCACAAAGAAAGTCTGGCTGTTCTGAAGAAAAGAGGAAATAAATAAGCCCTATCAAACTAGTACAACAAAAGAAAAATTAAATTTCTGAATGAAGGCATACACTTGCCAAAGGTTGGTACTTGGCAAAGGAGAGGCAGAGAGGATAGATACACTCCATCCCACCCCAGTGAAGTGGAATTGCTCACATGTGGCATTTCTGCCTGGGTGTAAGTGACCTGAACAAAGCTAACAGATGTGGAATGGCACCAAGTGACCACCAGCAGCACCTATACTGCTGATACTGAGAGAGAGAGAGAATGGAAAATGGCCTGGGTAAATCTCATCTGAATTCTAGGTTATAATTTTGAAACAGACTTTGAAATAATCTAAAAGGAAGTTGTTATGGAAAAATGGGAATACGTTGTGCCTTATTTTTACCATAAAATGTAGCTCATGTAAGGGTATTCAATGGATTTCTCTATTAAGAAAATGATAGGAATGTTATAGAGTCAGTCTATGTGGAATCAGAGCAGACATTGATTGCACCATCATTTAGGAGCTGTCTTAAAATGGACGTGGTGGGGATTCACAGAGAAAGCCTCAGGTAGGTAAGGACCCAGCTTCCAAGGATGTGGAAACAGATAGGTTTAAAGAAGAAATATTAGGCTGAAGAGAGGTCATTAGCAGAGTTCCTCAAGGATAAAGTCTGGCACTTACTTCACTATTTTCATTAACGAGCTTGGCAGGACTGTTAGGAAATTAACTAACATTGAATCCAACTTACTGATGATAAGGTGCTAGAAGGCACTGTTAATGGAAAGAAGGAGTGACCGGCACACAAAAACTGGTCTGACTTCAGAATTACATTCAAAAACTTGAAATAGAGGTTGTGCATGAGGGCATAATAATTCTGCTATATATTAGAAACTCATCACTTGGAAATGACTGTGAGGAAAATAAAAATATACCAGTAGGGTGTTAGAATACACACCAAGATGTAAAGGCAGAAGTATTTCTAGGATGAGAGGGCAACAGAAGCAGAGCTGCACAAAGCTCTTTTACCTTGCCTGAGTCCATAATACAGTCACCATAAGGAGAGATGATTTCTGACTGCAAAAGAGAAGGGCAAATGGCAAGGGTGGGAAAAGCAGGGTCTACTTTATAAGGGGAGACTTGAAAAATTGGATGGTTTAGCTTAGAGGCACAAGGAATGATGATGACTGCCATGTAGATGCATTTAGGGACTCAGCATGAGGAGGGAAAATATCTTTTCAAGTTGAAATACCCTCTTGATATAAGCCATATGGGAATGCATTTGTTTCGTGATCAGAAAACAGCTTCTGACCAATTCAGCAACCAGATTCTTAAACAATTTTCTGATTACGAACAGAGGAGAGAGAACATCTAAGGTCAAGCTGGGTGTGGTATTGAAAGGGAGCCAGTGATGTGGCATAGGTGGGGACTGGGTCCTTGAGGACCCTTTCAGTCTGGTGTGTCTGTCTCTGTGATCTGCCAGATGTATATGTAAAAATAATGTATTGCTTTCCAGGAGTCATCCTTCAAGAATACCATATTTAATACCATGAATAAAGAAAACACTTGCCTTGGGAAATAATTTTAAGCAAAGAACTGGGTCTGTTCTCAAGTTTTTCCATAGGAGAAAAGGTCTTGAAAGATCAGTGTCTTCAAAATATACCTTGGACAGAGGACAGTAAGAAGATCTATGGCAGCTGAATGGTGCCTCTTCTCCAGACACCTGCCATCTTCAGACTGCTAGAAGAAGCAAGAAGAAGCTCAAGCTTCCGGAGATAAATCTAGTCCCTCTTCTCTATTAGGAGAGAAGAGTATAACATAAGTTAAAGAAGCTTTGAAACTCTTCTAACTCCCCTGAAGAACAGGAATGCCTTAAAATAGGAGAAGTCTGTTGCAGCACTTAATCTATCCCCATGGAATGCTATTAAAATGGTGTCTATGGACTCCACAAGCAATTGGAGAATTTGGAGACGTTTCTTTGCAGCTGTGTGCACATCAGAAGTCAAATAAAAGGGTTTCTTTCTACTGCCTCTGTAACTCTGAACATTGCCATCTACTTTGGTTCTTTAGCTGCAACAACTATGAATATTGCAAGTGTCTCTATTTAGACATACATTGATGGGTTAATGTGGCTCAAGAAAAGGTGAAGACCACATGCCAGAATATATTTCCTTCATGTACTGTCCAGGACTAAAAGCAGAAAAGTGACAGACATGAAAAGAATGCCAGGATGCTGTTAATACCACTCACCCAAAGCAAACCAGCTGTTACGAACTGAGATAAAACCAGGCAAAAGTAATAGAAATGTTATCTATTCCCTGCCAGCCAGAAGTCCCAATGTACGTGAGCTAACAATGTGAAAAATGTAAACCACATTTTATCAGCCATATTTAGAAATTATTATGATCCTCTTTCCGTCAACTGTGCAGACAGCCAAAGTCTGTCCCATAACGTGCTGTGCTCCCTCTTGCTCTCCACGTCCCCTCATCTTTGTACTATGCGGAAGAACTGTCATTGGGATGAGTAGGTTAATGGTTAAAAATGGCTTTGAGATCCTAAAATGCAGGAAAATGTAGGGAAGGAAGGAATAACTAGGGTTTTGAGTGTCTAGCTTTAACACTCATCATGGCCAGGAGTGGCCCATGGCAGAGACATATGTAATAAGGGAAGAGCTGGGCAGTTATGCAGCCTCTCTTTTCTCATCAGCACCACAAAGGATCCCAGCCTGAAGTCATAACTGAAATATCAAGAAAGTGTTTACTACCTAGATTCAGGAAGCTTTTCTGTTGCCTTGCGTTGATAGGACCGCAGCCTTCCCGTTTGAACTCTAAATAAAGCAAACAAGTGAAAACTCAAAACTCACAGAGATCTGCAGGCAGTTAAAAGTGTGCCTACATGTAATGCTTTCTGTTTCCTTTTTTCTTTTTTTTTCTTTTTTTTTCTTTTTTTTTTTTTCCTGAGCATTACCGCTCTACGAAAATAAATGTTTAAATGCTACAATAAATATTGATCTGGAAGGAAGGTGATAAAAATGAAGCATTGTTATGAGCATGTCACAGGGATATGTGAGTGAATGTATTGACTGATGTGCTTCATAGATCCAAAATACTGATATTCACTGGCTAGTTTTCAGGGATTTGTAATCATATCTTTGAAACATAAGAAATCAATTTGATACATAAAAGACTTCTAGACAAAAACACAACGATGCATTGGAACAGAATTTGTAAGGCCATGCAAAATTTTTCAGGTTGAGAGTTACATTTAAGAGAGACAATAATACACCGCATCTGTTCTTGGGACCATTGTGCCTCTAGGATGAAAAATCAGCTGTAATTTAAATTTTTCTGACCAAGGACTCGATGAGATAGCCCCTGAAGAAGTTCCTTGGCCAGAAAGAAAATAAAAAGGAGAAGTAAGAATTTGAACAAAAAATGGAAAGAAAATAGGGAAAATAGTAGAGATATTGCAGTGCTTGGAAAGATGGAAACAACTGTGAAAGAACTTGACCTGAACCCCTTGAAATGCTTTTGATAAGCACTTCTTGGAATCCATACTGAAAATAAGCAAAATAATTCCATAGAGTTGGTGTCCAGCTTTCTTGATTGGTTGTTTGTATCTACAAAGCAAACAGGCATTAATTTACTCTTTCTATTGGCACCAAACTTTAGGCACAGTGCCTGAAGATGGAAAATCAAGGCTGCAAAAAGCAAGACTGTGTCCAGACGAAATGTCCAATTTGGGCTTTTTCTCCTATTTTCAGACTGGGGCATTCAGTTTGAAGGCACATAGTCTCCATTAAGAAATCTCACTTCTCAAGAGTTTGTGTTGAATATTCCAGCGAGGTACTCAGGGACGTGGTTTAGTGGCAGATAGGAATGGTTAGACTCAGTGATCCAAGAGGTCTTTTCCAACCGGGTGATTTTATGAGTCTTTGATCTCTATGTCTCTGGAGCTACCTGAGTTGCTGTCAGCACATGTCCTTTGGAGTGAAGTGAGTAGAATCATAGAAGCATAGAATAACCAGGTTGGAAAAGACCCAACAGATCATCGAGTCCAACCATTCCTATCAAACACTAAACCATGTCCCTCAGCACCTCGTCCACCCGTGCCTTAAACACCTCCAGGGAAGGTGAATCAACCACCTCCCTGGGCAGCCTGTTCCACTGCCCAATGACCATTTCCATGAAAACTTTTTTCCTGATGTCAAGCTTGAACCTCCCCTGGCAGAGGTTGAGGCCATTCCCCCTTGTCCTGTCCCCTGTCACTTGGGAGAAGAGGCCAGCACCCTCCTCTCCACAACCTCCTTTCAGGTAGATGTAGAGAGCAATGAAGTCTCCCCTCAGCCTTCTCCTCTCTAGGCTAAACAACCCCAGCTCTCTCAGCTGTTCCTCATAAGGCCTGTTCTCCAGCCCCTTCACCAGCTTTGTTGCTCTTCTCTGGACTTGTTCCAGAGCCTCAACATCCTTCTTGTGGTGAGGGGCCCAGAACTGAACACAGGATTCGAAGACCGATCTCACCAGTGCCGCGTACAGAGGGAGAATAACCTCCCTGGCCCTGCTGGTCACGCCGTTTCTGATCCAAGCCAAGATGCCATTGGCCTTCTTGGCCACCTGGGCACACTGCTGGCTCATATTCAGTCGGTTGTCAACCAACACCCCCAGGTCCCTCTCCTCCAGGCAGCTTTCCACCCAGGCTTCTCCTAGTCTGTAGCACTGCATAGGGTTGTTGTGCCCTAAGTGCAGGACCAGGCATTTGGCCTTGTTAAACTTCATGCCATTGGACTCTGCCCAGTGGTCCAGCCTGTTCAGATCCCTTTGCAGAGCCTCCCTACGCTCCAGCAGATCCACACTTCCACCCAGCTTAGTGTCGTCTGCAAACTTGCTAAGGGTGCACTCGATGCCTTCATCCAGGTCATTGACAAAGACATTGAACAGGGCTGGAGCCAGCACTGAGCCCTGGGGAACCCCACTTGTCCCTGGCCTCCAGCTGGATTTCACACCATTTCCCACCACTCTCTGGGCCCGGCCAGCCAACCAGTTTTCCACCCATAATATCTGGGTGTCTTTCTCAATCTATAGTTCTCATAGTATTTCTGTGTAAAAGAACTATCTGCCCATTCATTCCTGTGAGTCCTCCTGGTTTATGGCAGCTAACCGTGCACATAGTTTAAGAGCAAACCTGGTGTTGCTTTGAGAAAAAAAGGCAGATTTTCACTAAGTGATTGTAGAACCCTCCAGAAGTTATCATCATGCTTTCAAGAGTTGCCCAGGCAAGTGTGTGTCTGGGCACACACAAGCTGTCTCTATTCACTGTGCACTTGTATCTCCTCTAGTCCCTCTGTCTGTCTTTCCTTTCTGCTATATTTGTTGTACAAAGAGCAAGGACTGCCCATGTGATTCACTTTCAGGTGGGACTAAGGAACCCTTTTCAAGTCCTCCCTGTCCTAATTGAGAGACTGGTGCCTTGCTAGGAATCCTGTCCCATTCTTTGCTGTGCTTCCCTGCCAGCAAAGCATTAAAGCATCTTCTAAAGGTGTGGCATTATGTATAGATTTGTAACTCCATTTTTATATTTTATGTTATTTTTAATTAAATTTCTGCTGACAGAATGTTCTTCTTCTATGAGTTTTTGGAAAAAAAGTTGAAGAGCAACTATTTCCATCACTGTGAAGACTCACTCTCTCCTTCCAGCATCCTTCCTTTACTCTTGTATCTGAAAAGAGAATACTAACTTACTAGCTTGGGGATAAATGTAACTTGAACAATATGTTGTCAGCATGGGTGCAGCTTTACTTTTATCTGTGCATCTCTGCAGCAGGTCAGTACAGATTAGCTTCCTACAGAAGTCTAGAGATTCAAGTTAATTGGATCATTCATGCAATTGGTTCCTCTCTCTTGATAAAGCTGCCTCTGAATACATTAACAGCATTCATTGAGGGCAAAGCTAAAGAATCTATGAGGTGTGACATATGTTGATGGATGTCTCGGAAATCTCCTATGCTCGCATTTGAAAGTATGTTTTCACTCAACAACATGTTTACATTTCACACATTATGTCCTGGTATGTAAAATAATTCTAATAGTATTATGTATACTGTTTACAACAATATAAAAATTAAAAACAGAAAAAAGGAGAAGTGTTTGTTGATATGGCTTATGAAAGGAGTAATCAGAATAAATTGGCAATATTATGAAAGCTTCATTACCTGGGACTGTTAAAACCAAAATTGTTAAAACCATAAAAGCTGTTCCTGTTGGAAACTATTCTGCCCTAATGGAGTGATGAACTAGTTGGCCTAACAGGCTGTTTTGATTTCTACCTTCCACATTTTTATAAAAGTAGCATATCAACTCATTTATATGCTCTTTTGTTCTTGATGAGTGTACCTATTTCCTTCAGTCATGGGAAGCCTAAGTCATCTGGTTTTTCCTAGCAGTTTAATTAACTATTATGGAACTTATAGGCAAACCAATGCTAGATGATATGAAGGGTAGAAACTGTGGCAAGGAAAAGAGCAAGATTAGTTATTTAAATGACAATAGAGAACGACAAAGAGGGATGCTGACAGGACTATGACTTGATTAAGATGGAGCTTTTCATTAATTTTTGTAGAGCAACTCTAATTGTTACAAAAACTATGTTCAGCAGTTTTCCATCATTTTAATTCCATTTCAAGTGATTTTAATTTAATTTACCCAATGACTAATTTTTGGCCTTGAACAAGTTAATGTTCACTTTTTCCAAAGAGAAAAGTGACTCTAGCCCCTAAGACATGGATGGACATCCATTTTTATGTTTGAAAGGCTCTGCACATACGTTCTGTGTATAATTGCATATTTTTCTGTACATTTACTTCTAAAAGCTTTGGCTGTCTGTTAAGTCCAAGATTATAGGGAAAACATAATGTCAATTTTGTGTTATAGCTTCCTATTGCTGTTCATCATTTCCCCAGCCAAGCCTTGCAGAAATAACAGGAACTACTAAATTCTCAGTAATGCTTAAGTAAATCTGTCAGACAATGTGACATTCTTAAATTGCTTCATGAAGTGCCAATATGAACCTTGTTAGTTAAGTTCATACCAATAAGTTAAATTTGTAGATGTTCAAACCTCTATTTGTAAGTGTTCTGAGTTAAACTGAGAGTAATAAAACTTGGTGGCAAGTTGAGGAATTATGACCATTTGCTTCAGGGTTGAAGACTCCTAAGACTGGTCTTTAATGTAAATCTTATTTCAACAGAGAGACAGTAGCGGACAACTTCCACAGACTACACTAAGCCTTTGAATTGCTACACAGGAAAGTTTTTAGCACAGTGTTTTGCAAGTACCCTTTCACAGAACATTGACCTACAAATTGGTTGCCACAAATGTCTGATAATGAGAGTCTGAATAGTTTGTTCCGACAGGTCACATAATTTATATTGTATTGATTCCATATGTGGATTGGAGGAGCACATGTAAGGAAAATAAATTTAGTAACCAAAGGCCCTGAATCTCTGGGGAAGGCTAGGAAGTAAAGAAAGGCTCGGGAATGGCAGCTTTCTTATTCTGTCTTCTACTTTTTGGTTTGTATAGGAGGAAATGAAAAGTAGATGATGTAAAGACTTAATGACTGAAGAGCATTTACATGAATTTTGATTCTCTGCAATTCCCTTACATCATATACATATTATATTCCCTTACATCCCTTGTATATAGAAAGTAACCACACATACATGTGCAGGTATAATTTTGCTATGTATTGGCTTATCTTTGTCTGGACTTTGCTGGATGATCCTGCGAACTGTGTTTGGAAAAGCAGCTAATTGTCACGGTTCCCCTCAGTAAAAATCTATCGACGTAATTACTGCATTCATTGGGCTGCAATTTTCTTTCATCGCTATGAACACAAATGACTGGCCTCCGTTCTGGCTTCTCTGTGAGGGAGTCCAGTCAGCCTCTTGCTTGACTCATTTCCTCACTCTGTTCAGGACAGGTGTTACAGTATAGGTGGTGATTTCCAGGACCAAAACCACAGCGACAATGAAATAGGAAATTAGTGTGAATTTTGGCCAGATTTACTTGATTAGAGGAAAAGCAAGCTGGGCATAAGCACGGTGAACTCCAAGAACTTTAAGCCCACGTGTGATTTGGGTTCAAAGTGCCTATGGGAGCTCAGGAGATATTAACAATGGGTTGGGTTAGGATCTCTCACTTTTAAGCCTTTCCAAACCCTGCCTGCCCAGATAAAGGCTGTAAAGCATTTCCTGTGCTGAGGACATTCACACCCTGTGGGTGCATGAGCCGAAAGAGTTTCCTTGCAAAGCTATAAGGGGTTGCAGCACTGAAAGTGGTGTCCCTGACATGGAAAGCAGCCTTACATCTACTGGGTAATACTTTTCATTTGCCGTATTGACCTTGTCATGAGGGTTCCTGCATGGACAAGGCTTTATTAATGGCATGTCTACAGAAAGCAAGGAAGACAAAGAAAATGCCTTTTAAAACCCAAGAAAATTCCCAGATAAAGAGTATGGGCTTGTTTCAGAGGTAATTTCAAGGTGCATCTTTTCTTTCCTTGGACTTTTTGAAACAGTCATTTTGGTCAGGCAAAGAGTGCAGAAAATAAACAGATAATACACTGTATAGGTCTTGACTGGGAAGACAATGTGCTGCCAGTTTTTGGCTGCTCTTTCCTCACCCACTTAAAGCTGCAAATTGCACCTAATTTTACAATCTTTACTGTGATGTGAAAGAGATATTAGATATTGTTGCTCAGGAAAGGCTGCAGTTAAAGTGGCCTCTGCCTGTGCCTCTCTGCCTACAGTATTTTAAGGCATCTCGGGGAAATCATGGTGGGTATTATTTAGTCTCATTTTCTCAAGGCCATTTAAACATTGTTTTGAAAGGAGGGTGGACAAAATGACACCCAGAATCTTATTTTAAGATGTCCATTAGTGCCATGGAATGTGTGGAGCTAGTAAAGTCTGGATTCCCTGACAGTCCGGACTTCACAGTTGTCTGAGGCAGAACACGGCTTGGCTTCTACCTTGCCTGCTTGTAAGCACCCTGAATAATCTACTCAGCTCAGGGATCACAGCAGGTGGACTGCATTGCAGCAGCAAGAACAGGGTTCCCAAATGGCTGTGCTCAGGTTTTTCAGAAATTATTGTAAATGGAAGCTCTCAGGCACTGACAATTTAGTGCTGCTGGGGAACAGAGGGGACACCTAGGTGAATGTGACACTGACACATGACCAGCTACTTGTTTTTAATATTTTGTGCTGTGCTGAAATCACTTTCTTCTGGAAAGCTACTTGAATGAATTGATTTACTTGTATGAAACAGAGCATAATTGCTTACAGCACATAATGTGCACTCAGATAGATAAAGCAAGTGATATAACCCAATAGGTGACTTAATGTGGTGTCCAAGTCATGCATTTGGACACTCAAATTGGCACTTAGGTGAATAAAATCAACATTTACATGTCTAAGTGGCAATTTGGAACATCCAGATTAGGGATTAAGTTTCCCATATCTGAAAATTGAGACCCTGTCTTTTCACTCTACACATTGTTATCTGCTGGCTATGGAGCTTCAGTAAGCACAAGCAGAGTGCTACTGATCAAATGAATGAAACATGCCGAGTTGTGCATTATTACATCAAATGACGTGTGACAAATTGTCTGTGGTCTTCACTAGCTGGATGAAGGGAACACACATTTGCTTGTTTTAATACAAGTATTTTAGGCACCTCAAATATGAGCTAAATATAGGTAGCTTGGGAACGTTGACACTAAAGTAGAAGTGTAAAAGTGGTGTTTGCGTGGGTGTGCCTTCCTATGCTGTCTATATTTATCAAGTTGAAACGCTGCTTCAGTCTTCAAGTGAAAACAGTAATGATACAGCCCTGATCGTGGCACCGAAAAATGTGTTTCTGAGAGGAAGCAAAGGTCATCTTCTTTTCATTATGGGACTGATAGATATGATCAGCATTGTTAAGCCCCCTTATTGTACCCAAACAGTAAATTCTCAGTTTTATGGCTGACATGTGAAGATCAGGCTCCACATCACAATATGACTCCCCACCCACTAGTGTCATCAGCATCAGGCCAGAGGGTTATTTACACTGTTTGCAAGTAAGCAGAAGAAAGTATGATTAAGATTAGGAATATGCTTGATAAGTGTGTGAAAGCAAGTGAGAGAGCTGAAGGCAGCAGCTCACCCATGGGTTAACACCCTTAAATTAAATGATAAAATATGCCTGGAATAAAAAGAATTCTCACTGGGAACTTCTCCAAGCTCAAGCCCATATGTTACTGGCTAATAATTTCACACCTTCATCTGCCAAAGTAATTAGACAAAAGTGAAGCAGTACTCTGCTTGTTTTTCTTGCTACTGTTTCATAATATCAGCTCAGAAATGATGGGTTATTTTAGATCACCCTAAATATAGAGGCCCACTGGGAGTAGCTCTTTGGTGCTCAGGCAGTTGGTTTGACTCACCATTTAGAAAAAAATGCAATATTTTTTGTTAGGGGTGTTTTGTTTGTTCTTTAACAAGAAAGAAAATTTATACAAATACATACCTATAATTGATTTTAGGCCCTGTTGCAAATGAAATAATTGATTTTTGCTGTGTCATGTGGACTCTAAGTCAGTGCAATTCCACTGAAGTTACACAGGTGTAAAATTGGAGCAAAGAATCAAGTCTAAAGTGCTTATTAGCAAATGAGTAGAAAATGTCATCTGTACTCTTGGTGTGAGCAGTTCGTCTAATCAGTATATTCTTACCTGCATTAAATGCAGGCATGCATGTAACCAGCAATTATACTACTTTTGCTGCCTTGGGCTTCTCAGCAAAACAGGTGAAGCTTGTAGTGTGAAGTGCACAAAAAGATCATGGACTGTTCCATTTCAGAGATCAGGTAAAACTTAAATTTTCACACCAAAGCACAAAGATCCTTTTCATTTTTTTCTCTTTTTTTAAGATGAAAGAAAACTGTTCGTCTTTTAAATCAGAAGTTAAAAGATAAGATTGGAAAGGGTGCAAAGGGTCCAAAACACCCACTGTGGAAGCCTTAGATTGACTCAGATATCTCTTAGCACATGAACCAAGCACTTAGATCCAAGACAGCTACAAGCACTTCAGACTGGCTTCTGGACTCCAGTTCATTACACAGTTGATGGTGAGAAGGACACCAAAATGCTGGGACTTGCTCTGAAGAAAGACAGGCACTTCCCTCCTCAGTATGGAAATAGGCTGATGTATCTTTGACCACAAAACAATTCCTTAAAGACTGAATTAAAAGCCAAATAAAGAGTAGGCTCTATAGATGGCAATGGCATGCTTGGCTTTATCACGGATAAAGTTAACACTCTGGGCTGAATGTGTAAATGTGAAAAGCAGTTAGCACAGCTGCACCTTCAAGGGAGTATGAGGGTAGAAAATACGTTAAAAAAAGATGAACTGCAACTGAGACATAACGGGGTAGCTTCGGAGCAAGAGATTTGGAAGCTGAGAGCTGACATAGTTCTGCTATGAGGTCACATGAGGAAGGATTATGGCATCTACACAAATCAGCCCATCAAACCATTTGTATTTTAATCACATATGGGATGAAAAAAAAAAAGGTGTAAAATTAGCAATGTGTTGCCTGCTTAATTTATTTTGTCTGGAAATCTTAGATAGAAAAAGGGACAATAATCCCCTCAGAAAACACTGAATATCCTATTTCTGAATCTGGAATGACTGGATTCACAAAAGCCTACAGCCTATGCCTATGTTTAGACTCTAGTTCTTATTATAGTAAAAATGGTGCATTATTGCTTTGTCTTATATTGCAAGCGAGAGGAGTCTGAGCAAGCTGAACAGGTGTCAGTTGTTCAGAATCCTGGAAAGAGTCAGCAAGGCAGTAGAAACTGAATATCTATTCATTAAAATCCAAGAATAATAATGGTAATGAAAAATTATTATTTCCTGGGGGGGAAAAAAAGCAACAATTGCAAAACTAAACGTTATTTGATTATCTTATTTGCAAACAATAAACGTCAACAGTATCCTAGACCCTTGTCAAAGGCTCCTCAGAGAATGCAAATGTAGCCTTTATCTTCCCCTGCCCTTTATTAAAACAACTGTATAGACTTTGCAGATAAATAAGACAATTAAATGTAAATGATGTCATCCCCTGGCATTCATTCACTTTAATTAGTCTAACCAATCACCAAATCTAAATAGTAGTAGCTGGAAACAGTAATATTCAAAATCATATTAGCAGAAAACAAAGGGAAAACGGTGACCTTTGTTTTTAACTAATGGTGTAGCCTCAGCATGCTGTGCTTGGCAATTGAACCAATTGCCCTTGTCATTTTTAAAAGTTCTGATTGAATTTAAGTGTCAGTGTTTATTGTACAAGTCCACATGAGGTGAACATTTGTGGTGGCAGGTGATGGGTTTAGAGGTGAACTTGTAGCTAGCTCGGAAAGAAGCAACCCAGGAAGGTAAAGCTGCTTCATGCTACATCAGTGCCTCTCATCTGTGTTCCTATGATGGATTTGCCCTCTTACAACTGCCAAAAAGGGACGTGTTCAATCTTGGGCCATTTTCTGATGAATTGTTACTAACAATGGAACTAAATACCCCTCCTCTTCTCCTCAAGCTGCCTCTCACCTCCCAGGAATTGTTATCTCTTTTACACGTTTCCCCCACCCCACCCTGTGCATTTCCAGACTTTTTTTTTTTTTTAACCTGGAAATAAGATACTAGCTTCTCAACCTGCTCTTCATGTAAGTTACTTTACACCATAGAGCATTGTGTTCTGAGTGTTTTCAGTACTTGAGGAGGAATACATGATACTCAGTCAAGAATGCTTAGTGTTTAACAAAAATCAGATAAATTCAGCACTTATATCTTTGCTCTAGACCTACAAAATTAAAGTCAAAGATCCTTAATAAATAAGTCACTGAGAAAAATTAAATGTTACTTTTTGTGATTTTTCTCTGTATGTTTAGTCCTTGTTACTCAGTTTGTCCCTACACTGGATGTGCAGAGCATCTTCAAAGAGCAAATATCGACTAGGTTTATATGGAGATGTTCCATACAGCTTTTAAGAAACCAGTTCCTGTGACAATGACACTGTAGAGAAATTTCCCTTTGAAGCAATTTTTTGTTACTTTGCAGAGGATATTGCAACAGAAAGGGAAGAATTGTTTACCGAATGTATAGTTGAAATGAACAGTCAACATGTTCATCGGGGATAAAACCACAGCTGGTAAAGCCAACAAAGTTACCCTGATTCATTGAACTCAGGGTTAGGATCTCTGCTTTCAGTCTGACTGACTTCAGAATTAGAAGTGCAAAGCTCTTGCTTTGTCTATTTTGATACGCTCCTGCATGGTGCCACCAAATTTCATCCAGACAGTGGCAGCACTGAAAATCATATGAATGTTTGATGGCAATTTATCCTCACACACACGTGCACACCAAGTACACATTACATGATACACCATAACATTTAAGTACTTTTGTTTAAGACTGCAGGTAAGGGAAGAATGGGTCAGTGGTCCTTAGGGTCACATACATTCAGTTGCCTGCAGTGAGGCAGACTTCAATGTGGCCTTAGACACATTAATTTACCACTCTTAGGATTTGTCCTGGTTTATAACGCTATGATAGCAACGTTCATGACTGCTTAGCACTCAGGTAAGGGACTGAGCAGTAGTGATGGTGCATAGGTACCAGACGGCTTCTGTGCTTGTTTCCTTCCTTGGCAGGAAAGAGAGCAACTATAAAAGAGAGCAGGGATTGAAAGGAGTTGCAGTGTAGTGGCTTCTTCAGTGCTAGTGAAGTATCAAGAATTTAGGGGAAATTTAGTCCCCTTGAGTTAGTCCTCTGGCCACTTGAATGTCAGGGTGAGGATGCGGATGCTAGGCTCTGACATGTGGACTGACAGGAAATACTTGCCCTCAGTCAGAGATTTTGATTTGATTTCATTTTTAAAAAATTTTTTTCTTCCTGACATGTGTGCTGTGTAGATACAGAAAGAGCATGTAATTTATTGCATGCATGAGAGATGATTATACAATTCCAAATCCCTCGCAATTGCTATCAGGCTGGACTCAGCCTATTTACGGTAGGTGCCTTAGTTATCTATGTCCAAGAGAGAGAAAGTGGAGCAATTCAAATCACCACTGCCCAGAGCTGCCACAGCTCATCCTTCTTCACGCTCCTTACAATACTGAGGCTCTCTAATTTAAGAATTTAATCTACAGACATTATATATGTGTATGAATATACCTATGTAAATATAGATACACACACATAAATAAAATACTTAAATATATACATAAATAGTTATATACATATTTTGATGCTAGTGCCAACAATAGATGTCCAGAGGCTGGAGAATGACCACAGGTCAGCAGGAGAACCTCTGAAGAGCAACAGAAAAGATTTCCAGTCAGTGAGTAGGTGGTTGGGGGGGCAACTTAATTGCCTCTACACAAGCACAGCAGCCTGAGGTATACAGGATAAACAAGAGGAGTTAAAGTTGTATGCATGCCTGCAGGGCTGTGATCTCATTAGCGTCACCCTATGATCAGAGCGTTGGGATGGAGGGCTCCTTAGGAAGGACATGCAGTAGATGTCACCCTGCATGGAGCTCCACCTGGGGCTGGATAAGGAACTGACCAAGAGCCTACTAAGGTGAAGGCAGGGACAAGTGACATTACAGTAGGGGTCTGCTACAGGCCACTGGAGCAGAGAAGATGAGGTCCTCTATAGACAGACAGATGTTGCCTCACATTCACAAGCCCTGGTCTTCATGGGGGATGTCAACCACCCCAATGTTTTGGAGGCACAGCACAGCAGGGCATAAGCAGTCCAGGAGGTTCCACTTCATTCTCCAAGTGATAGAAGAATCAAGAAGGAGAGGTGCTATGCTGGAACTATTTTTTACCAGCAAGGAAGGGCTGTTAGGGAATGTGAAACCCAAAGGAAGTCTTGGCTGTAGCAACCATAGGTTAGCAAAGAGGGTGCACAGAAAACTCACTGCCTTGGGCTTCAGGAGAGCAAAATTTGGCCTCTTTGGAGATCTTCTTGGTAGAGTACCATGGGAAAAAGCCCTCGAGGGGAAAGGAGCCAAAGAAAACTTGTTAATATTCAAGGGTCACCTCCTCCATGCTCAGGAGCAGTGCATATACATCCCAAAAAAGAAAAAGTCACTCAAAACCACCAGGAGGCCTACATGGATGGACAAGGAACTCCTGGACTAACTTAAAAGAGAAATCTACAGGGGATGGGAGCAAGGGCAGGTAGCCTGGGAGAAGTACAAAGAAATTGTCTGAGTAGACAGGAATCACGTTAGTAAAGCTATAGCCATGATAGAATCAAATCTGGCCAAAGATGTTATGGGTGGCAAGAAAAACTTCCATAGGTATGTTGGTGAAAAAATGAAGTCTATGGAGTACATGAGAGGATCAATTTTGAGATCATCTAAGGATACCAGAGATATATAAGTCCATGGGACCTGATGAGATGCATTTGCAGGTCCTGAGGGAACTGACGGAAGAAGATGCTAAACCATCGTATTTGAGAAGTCATGGCAGTCTGATGAAGACTCCACTGCCTGGAAAAGGGGAAACAAACCCCCTCATTTTAGAAAAGTTTTAAAAAAAGACCCGGGGAGCTACAGGCTGGTCATTCTCACCTATCTGTCAGCAAGATCATGGAGCATATCCACCAAGAAACTCTGCTGAAGGGCATGGAAAATAGGGAGGTGGTTGGTGACAGCCAATATAGCTTCACTAATGGCAAATCATGCCTGATGAATTTGGTAGACTTCTACAATGGAGCTACAGTGTGGGTAGATAAATAAAGAGTACCAAAAAATTTACTTGGAATTGTGCAAATCATTCTACACTGTTCTGCGTGACATTATTGTCTCTAAATTGGAGACACGGATTTGATGCACGGACAACTTGGTGGATAAGGAATTGGCTGGATGGTCATAATCAAAGTGTTGTGGTAAACAGTTCAATTTCAATGGTGACAAGTGGTGTTCCTCAGGGGTTGGCACTGTGACCGGTGTTGTTTAACATCTTTGTCAGAGACATGGACAATGGGATTGAGGGCACCCTCAGCAAATTTTCTGACGACACCCTGGAGGAAAGGGATGCCATCCAGAGAGACCTTGACAGGTTTGAAAGGTGGGCCTGTGCAAACCTCAAGAAGTTCAACAAGGCCAAATGCAAGGCTCTGCACCTAGGTCAGGTCAACCCTGATCACAGCTCCAGGCTGGGTGGAGAACGGGTTGAAAGTAGCCCTGAAGAGAAGGGCTTGGGGATGCTGGTTGATGAAAAGCTTAACATGAGCCAGCAATGTGCACTTGCAATCCAGAAAGCTGACCATATCCTGGGCTGCGTCAAAAGAATTGTGACCAGCAGGTTGAGGGAGGTGATTCTTCCTTTCTACTCTGCTCTTGTGAGACATCACCTGGAGTACTATGTTCAGTTCTGGAGTCCTTAACACAGGAAGGACATGGATCTGTTACAGTGAGTCCAGAGGAGGTCCCCAAAGATGATCAGAGAGCTGGAACACCTTCCATGTGTGGACAGGAGGAGGAGTTCGGCTTGTTTAAACTAGAGAAGAGAAGGCTCTGGGGAGGCCTTATAACAGCCTTCTAGTACTTAATGGGAGCCTACAGGAAATATGGGGAGGGACTGTTTATCAGGGAGTGTAGCGATAGGATGAGGAGTAACAGATTTAAGCTGAAGGAAGGTAGATTTAGATTATATCCTAGGAAGAAATTTTTTTACTGTGTGAGTGGTGAGGCACTGGAACAGGTTACCCAGAGAAGTTGTGGATGCCCCATTCCTGGAGATGTTCAAGGCCAGGCTAGATCAGTCTTTGAGCAATCTGTTCCAGTGGAAATTGTGCCTGCCCATAGCAGGGGTGTTTGAACTAAATGATCTTTAAGGTGCCTTCCAACACAAACTATTCCATGACTCTCTATATCTAGCTAAAAATTTCTAAGATCTAGGTACCACACTTTTTCTACCATTGCTAGCAACAGTTGTCATTATCGAAGAAACTTGTCCTATCTCAAGTGTGTTATAAAGTTGGGCTTTGATTCGCAAACAGATTCGTATCCCTGAGGTGCAGAGATGACATCTATTTGTGTGAATCCTGATTTATCATTGCTGAGTGTGCAATGAGGATCAGACCTAAATCTTCCTAAATGTAAACAGTGGATAAATATGAAGCCCGGAGCTCTTATTTAAGTCTTTTCATCTCTATTGCCCAGCTCTTTTAGAAACAGGGCTCTGGGCAGAGTTTGTAACCATTCCCTTGTAGCCATTGATCTGTTTCACTGTTTTAAAGTAAGTAAATTTTCTTCTCAGTGGGTGAACTGCATGACAAACCACAGGCAAACTTCTGAAAAACTGCAAACACTTACACTTTACTGCAAATGTAACCATAACAATTCAAAGTACTAATTTTCTACCTCATATAATATGTGTAAGTATGCCTTAGCAACACTCATGGGAAACATAATTCAACAGTGCTTCTGTCTTCCTTACCTTGAGATAGGAAATTTCTGTCACATGCTTAACAGAAAACCGGCTGTCTGAGCTTCCCATGTGCTTATCTGCATGTTTTTTTCAGGAACATCTTGAGGGGGAGTGTTGTTTTTCTTTAACCCTTCACTAGCTACATGGCAGCTTCACTCAGGTAATAAAAATATGATATCCTGACTCTCAGTCTCTCCCTGGGTTAAAAAGTAAGAGAGGAATGAGAAAATATGAGCTGGTTGCTTCATAGAAAAAGAACTGAAAATGAAGACTTTATCAATAGGAGAGAAATAGTTGTCTGCTGAGCAGCTTATCCCACATCAGGGACTACTCAGCACATTGCAAGGAATCAGCAGCTGGGTGGCTGCTTCCATGGTATAGCTAACATTTGTATTTCTCATATTTGTATTGTACATAATGCTAGGTTCACACATACAGAAACATGAAGACTCGACTCTAAGAACCTATTATTTTTAAAATAGGAGAAATATGAGGCATAAGAAAAAGGAATTATTTTTATCATAATTTATACCTTATAATGTGAGACATAAAGATTAAGATCTAGTGGTATTTAGGATTGGCAGTATTTTTTACCATTAAAATCAGTAGTAGGACTTGAGCAAGCTATTTTATTAGTTAATTTATGAGTTAATTTGGATTCAAAAGAAAGCATAAAACTCAATGGTCTGATTTCTGTCCTGCTCACCCAGTGAAGTCTACATCATAGCATGACAAATTTTCATCTTCCTGTGTCCAAGATTTGATGTCTTAGTTATGCACAGCCAACAGTGCTTAGGAAAGACAAATTCAGTGGGAGAAGTAGGAAGTCAAGTAGGGAGCATTTTAAGATAAGGTCCGGAAGGGCAGATAAGCTGGGACATCAGCAAGCCAAAGGTCCACCTAGTCTAAATGCCTGTTTCTATCAGTGAACTCTATTAGATGCTTAGAAAAGTATGTAAGAATTAGGCAAAAACAGTGACATATTTTTGTGCAGTCTTCTAGTCCACAACTGCCAGCAGATCAGAGGTGGCATCTCTTTGCTTAGTGCCTCCTAATAGATTTAATTCTATGAACTTGTCTTCCTACATTTTAAATCTGTACAAACTTTTATCAGCTACAACAGCATGTGTCAATCAGTGGTGTGATCTATTCCATGAGTGATAAAAGACCTCCATCTGCCTATACTGAGCCTGTCCATGTGGTAATTTCATTTCATTATTGTTTTTAGCTTACTCAGCTTCTCATTATGTGTCCTGAGGTTCCAGGTGTCCTCACTAACCAGCAGAAAATGTCTCAATCCAATGTTTCTCCAGGATTTGGATGTCTACAGCTAGACATGAATACAAGGCTTATGGAAATATGGGATGTCTGATTCAATCTCTTCCTCATTTAGATGCCAACTTTGTTGGTTTGGGTGAATGTCTTACTCTTCTTCTAAAGCCTTGTAAGAGAAAAATAAGACAATATTTAGCTCTTTATATTAAAATCTACTGCTATGAGAGTTGCCAGAAAGTGGAACACACATTTTTTATCTTCTTTGACCACGTAGAATCTTTGTCTTTTTCAGACATTTTTTGAATACGGGATTCAAATCTACTTCTCAAGTCCTAATGAGGTGCCCAAAACACTGCAGTCTAGGTAACTGTGACAAAGATCAAGGCTTTCCCTTACTAATAAAGATGTGGAGGAACAGAGTTGGGGGGAAACGCCATCTCTCCTCCATTCTGCTGACAGGGACTTACTATACTGTACTTTATGAAGTTAAAGAGAGATGAAGCCAGAGGGAACAAAGTGAGATTGGAGCATGCAGCTAGGAGGCTGGACGTGGTTCCTGCTCTAGTGATTTTCATGTATTTCCACCCAAATGTCTTTTGAGCAGGTGCCAGGGAAGTTAAGGGTAAATAACACTCTGCACAGGGCAAGGTCTTGGAAAGAATTTTGATTACTGTCCTCCTTGACAGCTGAATACTACTTGAGTTTTGCTAGGAACACTGAAATCTCATCATGAACCAAAGCCTGAGTCTTGGGGAGTGTCACTTGCCAGGGAAGCCCTAGCTCAAACAGTCATGTCCTAGTGACTCAGAGGTGGCAAGATAAAACTAGGGGTGGGCAGATTTTGAGGTACTGTGTGCTCATGGTGAACCAGACGGCCACTGGCTTTCTACAAAATCTTCATTTTTGTGATCAGAGCTAGCAGTCAAGATGTAAAAATCCTTGACTGTAATCCCTTAGCATGTGAGCTGCTGGAGTAGTATTGCAAATGTTGTATGAGGAAGGACTTCACAGTACATTGACTAAAATACGAGGTTTTCCTCTTTCATAATTTCACTTGAAATCCCCCTAAGTTTCACCAAGGAGTTCATTCTAGCTGCACTTTTTATGGGCATGAAAATATTTGTAATATGAACTGTTTCTCAGACATAGAAATGGGCATACACTCAGTTTCGCCTTCCAACAAATTTAAGATTAAAAAAAATTTCTAAAGTCAAGACAAGGCAAAGTGGAAATCTTGAAAATATGCTTAACCTGAAATGATGTCACCAAACACAGACATGATTCACTGAAACATTTCACTTGAATGGGTTTGAGATATTCCAAATGATTTGTAGCTAATCTTTTTAACATGTTTTTATTCTTAAAAATTAAATTTAATTTGAAAATGCAGCCATTTAAAAAGAGAATTTAAAATTAAAAAGAACACATTGGTTTCTACATTCCTAGCAGACATTTCTGTTCCTGCCGTCCTCACCTCCCACAATTCTCCTGCCCTAGTAATTAGAAACAGAAATTTCGTTGCAAAGCTCCCATTAAAAAACTTTGTCTTTCCTAAATAGTTCCACTGGATGACATTTCTGCTGTGTCTAGAACTGCCCTCAAGGAAATGCACTCGCTCAGACATTTAGTTCAAGCCAAGAACATTTTTGACACCCACAAGGAGTCTGCCAAGTGACTATGAGCATCATGCTTTATACTGTCATTCCAGTTGTAGGAAAACCTAAACCACATGAGTGATTTGAACCATGATTCTCTCCTACTTAAGACAAAAAGAAATTCATGTACGTACCACAGCATTTCAGTTTTGACTGAACTCTGCCTACAATACGTCAAAACCCAGGAGGTTGAAGAGAGAACCTTATTCACTGTTGAGCAATATTAAGCAAATATTCACCACCACATCAAATGTGTAATAAAGCTTTAAACTTCCTGTGTTCTAGTGAAGCTAGGGAATCTCTCATTTGAATGAGACACAACTCAGCCATTAGTCAGACAGGAGATGAGATGCAGTCCTATAAAATAACCACATTAGTATGAAAAATGAGACATAAAGCAAACTGTCCCCATATGTTGCTATCCATATCTGAGAAAGATCTTTTTTTGAGTTTTATTGCAATGATCATCAAGGGAATTTACAAGCCCTGGCCTGGAATTGATATTAATCTAGAGGGGACAAAAGGGGGACAACTCAGACAAAGCGATATCCAGGAAATAGGGACAGATGGGAGATAGATGAAACAATAAAAAATGTATTGGCAGGGAAGACTGAAAACACTTTCCACTGGAATGCATTTGGGTACTAAGTGTGGTGTTCTCCTCGTGAATACAAGAAAAACTGCTTGGGGTCCTGCCACTAAGTCCTACTTACACACAACACAGTTTCTTATCCTACTGCATTACTGATTACTCTCAACAGCTTTTTAATGTACTTTGAGAGATACAGTATACGTATCACTTTGTTATTCCAGTCTTTCAATCATCATCATGATACAAAAAACCCCATTGTTTGGAACAGATGCATTTTTATTTGCTAATATGTTCTTGGTCGTCACAAATTTGCCACAGGAAAATTTAGTACCCATCTTCAAAATGTTGCTCACTTAAAAAATCCCAAAAACCAATGGGTGTACAATAAATAGCATCAAACAACCCATAATAAAGCAACTTTACTACAGATGTTCATTATGCACATGGGTCTCCATAGCAGTCTGTGTCTTTTGGAGAAATATTTGAAATTAGTTTGGAAAAGCAGGAATTAAAATTAGCTATTTCTCACAAAATTCAGTAAGATTAGAACCACAGGCATGTCACACTGCTCAGTTCCCAGGAGTGATTCCCCTCTCCCCATCCTTCAAAGCATGTTTATTAATGTTGTTGTAGACTTAGGTATCATATCCAAAGCTACCATGGATTCCAAAAGAGATCATGCCAGTGAGTAATAAATATTTCCACTTTAGAGATTTGGTGTTGTTCTCATTAATACTTCTGAACACACTCCTGATGGCCATTTTCCCTAAAAGCCAGTTAGAAACATACAATGAATGTACTGTCTGCTGGATTAACTGTCCCGTGAGCTCATGGTCTGCCTTTTGTACCCTAGTTTCCTTACAATGTTATGGGAAGCATTTATTGTGTGCTGTAGCTGTCCCCAGTGACTGGATAGAGAAGTCACTCCTGATGGCATGAACTTACTTGCACTCAGAGCCTCACTACATGAACACAACTGAATCCACCATGGTATGAGGACGGCTTAATTTTATAGATCCATATACAATTTTTCAGCTTACATTTTAATGTACAGTTTTGACTGACTGATTAGATGATGATCTCCTATCTAGAGTACAAAGGTACCAAACTTTCTCTTGGAAGGCTGCATGGCCTGGGTAAAAGAATGACAATCGTGCTCTAACTGTTCTCAACATCCTTCTGCTCACGTCACTACTTGTGGTACTCATCAGCAGAAAAGAATAGGATTTTTATGAGATCATTAAAGTTTTTCAGCATTTGAGCCTTTCTAACCCCGAATGGCAGAAAATTTCATTGTCTTAAAGTAAAATAAAAATTATTAGTTTTATTTTTACAAGCCTTTTCCTTAATTTTTTTTTTTGGCATAATTTCAGGTTGAATATTATCCTAACCAAGCTGGTTTTGGTTTTTGCTTTTTCCTCATCCCTCATCTGAATGTGGTAAATTTTTACAGTGAACTCTTCTCTAGTAATATGTCTAGCAGTTTAATCTGTGTGGTCCTTTGCTCTTGATTCATTCATATTGGATGAGCAAACATTCAGTATTCAGACAGAGCAAGCAGAGCATTAATCACTTCCCATGGTATGTGGACCTTGACAGGCTCTTAGGTACCCTGAGTAAAGGAGAAATGTGTCAGAACAAAAATGTACAAGCAAACGCTACTGTATTTGGGCAAACTTTATATCTTAAATGTTGACTTTTTTCTCTTGAACCCAATTTTGAAGGAGTTTGTGAGAAAAAAGATGGAATTCCCATTTATTAGTGAGGATAGTGTGTTAGGAATAAGTTTGCTTCCTTCAGAGAGCACAAGGGAATACAGAAGGAAGCAGTGAGAAGATGGTATCAGTCAGAGTTGAAGGTAACCGCAAAGTAGCTGTGGAATTAGTTCCCGACATTGCCTGTGAGTTTTACATGCAGATGTGGCATTCATCAATTCCCAATGACATCAGCCTGTATGTTGCAATACTAGGATACGAGGCATGATTGATTAATATGTAGCTCTGACTCCATTTCCCGAGCTAATAATTCCATTTTTTCCAATGCAGAATATAAAGGCTCAAATAAAAGAAGAAAAGGGGAAAATGAGATCCTCTTACTTCATTCTATTTAATAGGAATATAAATGAACTCCCTATTGAATAAGCAAAAGATTTGCTGAAAAGTGCTAACTGTATTTGGGAGTACAGTCTGAATTTATATCCATGAAAAAAGACATCTCTCTGAGTCACTGATACGTGGCAAGAGAAACATTACGTGTAATTAAATATCATGTTAAAAGCTGGTTTTGGAATATCTCCATTCCCTTCCAGGGCAGTTTGGCTTCTGAAATGACCTTGTTTCTGAAACCTGTGCCTGCACCCTCAACCCATAAAGGCAACTTAATAAACCTTCCAGACCTGAAATGAACATTTTGATGACGCTATGAATACAGTATGTGCTAAAGATCTTCTATTCCATTTTCTATAACCATAAATAGATATGCTTTAATGGTCTGATGCTTTTACCTTAAAAAATTCCAATTTAGTTCCCTAGAGCTGTAATAATAAAAACTGCTGACATTCTGTTTTTATTTTTCAGAGTAAGAAGAACCTGTCTTATAAGGGCTTTTCTGTATTTGTGGACTGGCCAGATCAAGCTGGGTCTTAGAATCAGGCACCTTTGTCAAGAAGCAAGGCATCTGAGAGGGATGTGACATGGACTTCTACCCTTGAGACAGGTGACAGCAAGCCTTTCAATACATGAAGCCTATTTGGTTTGTGTCTTGAAAATAGCTTTGTAAATGTCAGAGCTTAAAATTCATTTGGTTTGTCTTTGCTTTCTTTCAGCAATATTTCTATCATTCTGAGTTTGAAGAGAGGTGCCATCCATTTCTGTCAGCACAAACTCATCATGTAGGCAGGGACTCTTCTCTTTACCAGGCTTGCTGTGCCTGCTTCTGGCTTTGCTGGGTTGCAGGAGTTGAGGGTATGGTTTTTGAAAACACACACACAGCAGACAGGGAGAATAAGGCCTTACAATTTTCCATTTTCTTTGTTTTATAAACTTAAATACCCATAAAATGCAAATAGGAGGTAAAATACTCTGTGTGGCAGAAAATATACCCCTCTCCTGTGGCATGAAATATAATGTCTCACATATTTGAACTCAAATCCAAAATGCCAATAAAGATCTAAACGTGGATGCAGCATTTTGCTGCCTATTACAATAAGTGTTGACATTGTATTGAAAGCACATTTCTTATATTGATCTGACTGTATAAGAAGTCAGTCTTCAGATATCTCAGAGCAACCAGCATGGGGTTACTCAGGATCTGCACAAACCATATTCTAGTAGTTTTCACTAGGAATGATCATGGCAATCTTGCGTAGAGCTTGTACTTTTAAATTTTGCTGATTTTTAATTTTTTTTTTAATTTCCTCTAGAGTTTATCTTCAAAATACATTCATAAACCCTTTGCAGTTTTTAATCTCTTTACAAAATATATAATCCCCATCTTTGTTTATTTGGTTGGTTTGGTTTTACCTGTCAGGATCACTTCTACCCTACTCATGTTGCAGGCTGTTTTTTCCCCTTTATACAGAAGCACAGGAACTGGTACTGTGGACGGCAAAGCTCTGTATCCTGTGTTATATACAATGTCCAAAAGCAAGCAGAAACCTAATGAGCAATGGAAGACTGAAGCAAGTATCTTTTGACATTCCTCGAGAATATCCTCTTAGTGGCCTGTGGTTGAGGACCTCTGAGGCAGAGCAGATGTAGCTAATAAAGCCAAACAGGTTATTTTCTTCCATGGATTTGTCCTTCGTCAACCCAGATTACTACAAATGCAATTTTAAAATTCATTTTTAGAGAGGAATGCATAGCACTGAGGCTACAGAAAAATTGCCTGTGGATTTGTTGGTTGACTAAAATCACACTTTGAATTCTTCTCTTCTGGTCAGCGTATTGGACAGCAATAAACTGAGGCTTGTCCTAAATGTTTGTGACAGCAGCCATTAGGTCTGAGCACTGGAAACTTTTGCAATGTGCTTAAGATCTCCAGGGCTAGAAATTTATATGGCTAAGACAAAGGGAAAGAGAGCAGAAATAACTGGGAAACCACTGAAATTCAGGAACTGTAATGAAGTTGGTCATGGCAGCACAGGTCCAGCGTTTGAGGCCATTAAATCTGGCAGCTTAATACTAGAGGCAGCAAGCTCTTGCTGTCCCTGCACTCTGTGGTGAGAATGTCAAATAGCCAGGGCAAGGTTTGTAAGCACAGGTATCAGCTTGCTGGAAAAACAACAAACACTCTTTCAGGCACATAAGCCTTATTTTATATATGAAAAGAATGAAACATAGGTTGAGAAGAGTAAATGTTTGGACCTCCGTGGTTAGTTACACCTTTTCTATCATTGCAATTCTGTTAGTTAATTATTTTTCATTGCTAAGAGTCCCTGGGGATTATATCAATTTAAATTACAAAGCAGCAAGGGGAGCTTCACAAAAAAAATGACCCTCCCTGTATAAACCTGAATTTTGTGCAGAGTTCTACGAAAATTTCTAACCCAAATCTGTTATTTTTGTGTCCTGCTTCAGACTAAGCTTCAGGTTACTGTTGGAATGGAAGTTAGGTTTAGAAAGCCTGAAAGAGAACTCAGCTCATGCTTTTTATATGGAAGCTGAAGAAATTCCTGGTCAACACCAGCCTTCTAAGATCTAATGAACATGAGAGCTGTGCTGGCATCCAAAACTGAGGCAGCTTTCAAGGTGCTTCTTCATGTTCATAAAAACTTTTCCTGAGGAACTGAAGCCCTGACCTGGTAATCTTTCCATGCTGGGAGTCTGTTCTGCAGTCACCAATCCATGCTGCCATCTAAGTAATGAATTTTCTTCTCCTGAAGCAGAATCGACTCTCACAGCCATTGGCAAAGCAAACATTTTCCCCTTTTTCATGCTCCCATGCTTCTCAGCAGAAGTTCTAAATCTTTATTCTTCTAAGAAAAGGCATATTAGAAGAGGAAACACCTCCCCTTGGATTCAATTTTACTTCTACAGAACACAGCTCTGTGTCTGATTGTACCAAAAGATCAGCGTCCTTTCCATATCACATAGGTGGTCAAGGAATAAAACTCATCATGGTATTTGGAAATGGGAATATTGACCTTTATACAGAAAGGAAGAGAAAGTGAGCTGGAATTCAGAAACATATTTAAAGGAAAATAGGGGATGACCAGGAACTGAAGCCAGATCTCCAGCACTAGGTTTGGGCCTTGTATAAGAGGATATCTTCTGTCCTGGAATTCAAGAGATGTGTTAAGGTAAATATCACACTTTACCGGTTTAATAAATTTGCCTCCTGTGAAAGACTATTAGGTGTGGATTCTGTAGTGCATGTTTTGAGCAAACATGGTTGACTGATATTTATACGACTAGGAGATTTTACAGTACTGATTAAATAAATATTTGCTTTAAAGTATTTGCATAACAATACTTGGGTATATAAATGTGCATTCTCAAGATCCCTATTTTCATGATCCCATTTCAACAAAGACAATTGCTTCCATTCTGTTAATGAGGAAAAGACATAACAAATATTAAGAGATCTTGGGAACAGAGTAAGATCAAAGGTACTTTTATTGCTGGATGCTATTTGCATGAAGAAACAGTTCTTCGGTTTAAGAGTTTATTTCTTTTCTTGCTAATGATTCTCACTTGAGGTCATAATCCTCTTCATGTGACATGACATTCGATTGCCAGGAAAGCATTATCAAGTCACATTTCAGTGATCAGAGTTTCAGGTAAGGGAATGAGCAGCTCTTAAGCAGAAGATGCTGTTTTCATACACGTACCCCATGTATTAAAGTATTAATGCTGAAGGGAAACAATCCCACTTGCAGAGTTTTTCCATCACGTGTCAGCAATTTATGAGGCGTTTGACATTATAAAGACAGTCGCCATGATCTATCCTTCATGACACTCTTAGGGCAGAACTACAAAACTCACAAGAAGGAAGTTTAAACCAAAAGTCAAGCCTATTAATACAAGTCTTCTACTGGATTTTCCAGCATATGATGGCTCTCGTGTGTGTCCTGTATGTCTTCGTTAGACTGTAATCATTTGGGGTCAGGGAAAACTAACATGCCATATTTTGGGTACTAAATCAATACTCAATGCTCATGCACGTCAATAGCCTTTGAAAAAATAGCCAACTGCAAGTAATATATCCTCAGGATAACTTTTTACTATCTTGTATGACTGTTATCCACCCAGAATCTGCATCAGCAGCTTAGGAGCAACCTGACACAAAAACACTGATACAGTGCAGCTAACAAATTCTGTTCCATTTAATGGTTAAATGTAAGATTGGCTCATATGTGAAATGGATCTTGTTGAAAGTATTGGAGAGACAAAAAAATGTACTGGTTCAGATCTATTAAAAGATTAGTCCAACTCAAATTAGAGGGAGATTTCAACTTGCCTGAGTTCAGACTTCATGTCTTGTTTTGACTCTCCTTCTACAGTAAACTAAACTAAACCCATCTTTCAAACTACTCTCCACAACTGTATGGGAACTTTGTAGCTGATGTTTTCTACTTGTAATGCAAAAGAGTAAAATCATATGGAGATGAATAGTCAGCTGCTTATATGATCTATACCATTTCCAATTTTATAGCTGAAATAATGCAGTCCTTGCTACAAGGAAGAACAGCAACAGGATTTACCTCTCAGGTAATTACTCTCAACCAGTCTTTTGCCTCATATTTTATACTAAGTCTGAGAGCTCTTTCCCTCACTTTTGTCTTTGGAATAAGATGCATGATCATATGAGATCTAGGACCTAGTATCAGAGAGTGTTCATGAACTTATAGTAATAAAGAAGTTCAACAAATTATTATTCTTCTTTTTGTCACCTGGAAGTTCCTCATAGCAGAGTGATTCTTTGCTGCCATATGCTACAACTACCTAAAACAAATAATTTATTCACAAGATCAGAAAGAAACAAGAGCATTCAAACAATGTAACATCAGCTTCATGCACAATCAGCATAAATGACGAAACAGATCCTGTCTGGAAACACATTTAGTCAAGGTCCCTGCAGGACTTGCGCACCTCTCTGCCAGGACAGGTAATGTTACAGCTGGGAAAAGGGATTTCTATCAACTGTGGAGTGCTCCAGGATGTGAGGTTGATGGGCCTCTGACTCGGGTCCAGTTATGGCTCCAGTTCAGCAAAGCACTTAAGTCGCACTGACTTTCATTCAGTGAAACACATCTGTGATTTGCAGAGTCTCTGTTGTTGAGCTGCACCTGGAACTGGATAAAATGGTAGTTTTAGGTCTTTCAGGGGATGTTGTCAGTTTTAAGCATATATTAAGAAACCAAAACAGCTCCCAAATACCGAGTTTATTTTCCAGTGGTACAGATAATGTTACACAATTACAGCTCGAATGTGCTTTCCATTTCCACTACTTTCCACTCACTCTGTCAGATGACCACAGTTTGATGTCTCTCTGTTTGCGAAATGAAAACAGATTAGTCTGTCTCATTTCTTTTTACATCCTGATCCTAATAAATTTCACTCAGAGGTTCTTGTCTGTCAGCCCACATGAAATCTCTAGCTGTACTTGCCACAAAGAAATATTGACAAACATAATTTCCATTAAGAGCTAAAGAAATTGCTAGACTGCTTATTTTAATCCAAAATTTTCACTGTTATAAAAATACCTTAAAATCATAGAATCATAGAATAAGCAGGTTGGAAGAGACCCACCGGATCATCGAGTCCAACCATTCCTATCAAACACTAAACCATGCCCCTTAGCACCTCGTCCACCCGTGCCTTAAACACCTCCAGGGAAGGTGACTCAACCACCTCCCTGGGCATCCTGTTCCAGTGCCCAATGACCCTTTTTCAGCACTGTCTGACTTTTAATTGATAAAAAAAATATCCTGTACTAACTTTTAGAAAGATTTACTGTCCTGTGTTCTAAACCTATTTACTTTCACCCTGCCTCCTATTCACTCACCACATAAAAAATCTCTGTCTATTGCACTTTGCTCTGTACAATGGGTGTCTACACACTATCAGCACCTTGCTGCTGGGCAGGTTCCCAGTGCTGGGTTGTAAAGGAATGAGTGAATACATGAGAAATCCCCAATCTGATCTGGTAACGTTCCTGGAGCAGAAATGGAAGATTCTCTGTGACTAATTCTTGTTCATTTTCCCTTCTATAAAGAAAGCACAATTTTTTGCTTACTCCATCAGGAAGGATAAGCTGATTTCATTTCAGACTCGTATTACTATATTTCAATGTATCAATTCATTCCTCTACTATGGACAAATATCTGTGATACAAGCTGTATATATAACTATAATGTATAATCTCCTTTATCCACAGCACATGCCAAATTCTGTTTTGAAGTAGGCAAGTTTCATTGTATCACTTACATTATCATTTCAATAGTCTCTTCACAAAATGGTACCAATTCCCTCATGAGAAAGTTATATATTTCTTGATTTGCCATCTAAGGATGCCAGGTTGGTTGTTTTTTTTTTTATTTTTGCTTTTTGTTTTAGCTAAAATTCTTCTCTGACAAAAATTAGGCTTACATTTGCAAGTAATAGTATGAAAAGTTTTCTATTTACCATGAGAATTTTTGAAGTGATTTTGAAAAACCTCAAATAATTTGGCTCCTTGGAATTTATTACTGTCTTATACCATTAAATTTACTAGTTATTTGGTGTTCCATTTGTGATGAGCTGTTTCTTAATTAGAATATGCACTTCATAATGCATCATTTTTCTCCCATGAAACAAAAGAATCCGGTATATTAAAAATCATATCGACCAACAGGAAAGCATGACGAGGAGGGGAATATCCAGATCAAATAGCCACCTCAGGTCGGAGTTCTCGTTCAAATTACATTTGCCTCTATACAACTTCGTTGCTTCCTTTCTCCTAAGAGATGAGTAATTGTATCATGGCTGATGAAATATAGGGAAAGCCATACTGAAATAAGAAAGTAGGAGTGAAAAGTAGGAGGACCACTGAGGAACAGTCATCCCTGAAAATACTCAGTGCTTAAACTAAAGTCTGAGGTTGGAAGGCAAGTTATGGGGGAAAGATTTAGGAATTCCAGCCAGATCTCATTTTTCAGCCTGCCTTAAAACTGTTTACAAATCTGACCTTAATGCTAGTTATTGACATTCTTCTCCCACAGGCCATTGATCTGGCAGATGCAGTGTTGGAAGCTTGCAGAAATATTAATGCACAACTAAATTGATTGACCGAGTTAGCAGGGACTGTGTCAATGAAGGAGGACTAAAAATTTGGAGCTTATGTTGTAGAAACTTATGTCTTAAGTTTGATTCTGCGAAGAGATAGACAGATAGCATTTGCTTCTATGTCCTGACAGAAAAAAATATGACATTTTCCAGGAATAGAAAGATGTAACTGGGGTAGAATTGCAAGATATAGCCAATGTCAAGGCAGGAGAGTCAGAGCAGCTGTACTATCTCAGAAACAGGGCAGGAATGTGGTCCATCTGACCCTCTGTGCCCGCCTTGTTCAAAGAGTCAGAGGTGTGGTTTCCTATATGCCCAAGAAATGGATATTTACTTTGCCAATAAACCATTTCTCAGACAGGTTATACTCTACAGATAGACACAGTGCAGAAACAGGGCAGCTCCTTTTGGTAGAGCACAAGACACTTCTGCTGTACTTTGTGCAGTGCACATGCAACCTCCAATGAATGCAGGAGAGAATCTGCCCTCTCCTTGAGGAAAGAGTACTCTTAATTCATCCACTCTTCTTAAAACAAAGGTATTTCTCTGAACCTCACCTCCTTGCTCCATGCTGAGACCTTTTTCAGGTCTATTAGGAATGAAACTGGCCTCCTGGCTGCTTCCTGGCTCCCTGTACTGTGCAGAGCCCTTAGGAAGCCCGTAGGCATTGAGACAAGATAGCCCACTGAACCATCCTGGCTCAGGAACATCAGTTTCTATAATTAAGTCATAGTGGACTTCAGAGACTCCCGCTGGTTGAGTGATTAGAGGCATGGGAACAGCTGAGTTCACTAGGAAACTCTGCATTGGTTGGAGGCAAGGCTGGAGTTTAATACTTTAACTGGAGTGAGGCATTTTAACCCCTCTTCTTCCATACCCCTACATCAGCTTTCACTGACATAAAACTACATCCAGACCTTGCCTACTGGTGATTGAAGGGAATCTAAGGGCTACTATTTTCATTTGCCTATGTGAACATTTTTCAATAAATGCGGTAGACCACATTTTAATTTCTCCGTCTCCAAGAAGTGTGAAATGCAGCTGTCAGAGAAGCAGAGTACTCCATGGAAGGGCAGCAGTGCAGGATCTGGTCAATGTCTCCTTGTTCCTCTACCAGTGCAGCATTGTCCTGATCAAAGCTGCATCGTTCCAGCAAGTGTTACTGAGCCACAGGACAAGCATATCAGTCAAATCAATGTGACTCTTCAGGGATCCACAACACCTCTCACCCTGCCCACTGGACCCTAGCTCTGGTGTCATGTTTGTGCCCGCAAATCCTCCCAATGTTGCCTTGTTTTTCCATTTCCTCCACCACCCACTATTTCCCTTTTGAGTCTCTCCCTGCCTACACCTCCACCAAACAAGTATCAAGCTGTGCTTATTTGGATGGTGCAAAGCATTTCAACAAAAATGCCTCCAACAGTGGAGCTGTACAGGATCCAAAAGAGGAAAGGCACGAGGCAGGAAATCTGCTGTTTGGCTTTGCACTGACCTACTGCCTGACTCAAAGCCAGACCTATTTAAACTGCCCTCTGCCAGATGGATCTGTACAGATGACAAGCCAGCTCTCTGTGGGGAGCAAGGTCCCTATGTGTATCCACGCTATAGGGCAGAGCTCTGCAGAAGTCATGAGAGCAGCCTGGCTGAGCTGCGTACGTGGTGGCCAGACATCGGAGAGTGCCTTGCCCTTCCTCTCAGCCTGATCCTGGTTCCTCAGATATCTCATTTAGAACCAGCTCAGATAGCCATAGGCTCACTGCAGTGTGCAGTGTAAATAGGAGCTTAATCCCATTACAAGCCTGAGCAAGCCCACTGAGGCCAAACATCTTGAGCTGGCAAAAATACAAATGCAAGGCAAGTCTTCATTACACCCTCATCTACAGTGTGTGAGTGACTTTGGATTGCTCCCTACTTGAAATTGAAGCATTTTACACCCATTTACATCAGTTGCAACAGGTGTTAATGACAGAGAACCATGGAGCGTGGCAAAGGAGCTAGCCCAGGATCATCCCTGAGTTTGCCAAACCACTGTGAGAACAGCACAATTAAAAAGAAAGCCCTCATCCATATCACTGATAAGTAACACTTGCAGTTACTAAAACAGAAAGGACTTTAACTGACTGATTTATTTTCCATTAGCTCTGTTGCTCTATATTCTTTGCAATTCTCTCAGGCTAAGCTGTAGAAATAAAGCAGTCAGGTTCACTTCTGTTCAAAGCTGTTTTCTAGTCAGGGTGCTTTGCTAGGCTCGTGGGCTCAAGTCACAATAACTGGGCTGTAAATGATGAAGGGAAAAACAAGGAGGAGAAGAAAGGGAGAGTGAGGAATGTCAAAATCTCCAAACTATTCATGCTTTTCCTGTATTTTGCAAAGAGTTGTTTGGTGGCAGATTTTGGGCCAAATTGGCTTCTAGCAGCCCAATTTGATGATTTTTTTTCCTGCATAAGGTAGAAGAAAATAATTTTAAAATGCCAGGCAGCACTGATACACTCTGTAAACTCCAACAGAGTGGCTTCTTCTCAGGCAAACTATCTGCAACCAATTATACTAAAGAGTGTGAGGTAGATTTATCTTTTTATGGTTCAAAAAACTCCAACTTGTCGTGTTCTTCCCTTGAACTTTCATTTTCGTTCCCCTCCAACAAGAGAAAATACTTGATCCAAAATTCCTAACTTTGAAAAACCTCTGACTATTATAAAAATGGTAAACATGTAATTAGAAATGGCATTCACTGAGACAGGTGTGCTAAGCCTTATTTTGCATTTTAGGGAAAACTAAAGGCAGTCTCTGTGCTTTTGACTCTTATATCTGAGTACATTGCCTTTTGAGGCAAAACAAGAAGGAATGTACTGCAATCTTTTATCGTGCAGTTATCTGCATTCCTGGACAGTGTCACTGTCTGGTATGTGACTCATTCATGGTCTTTGCAAAGCTCTTTGCTTCCACTAGAGGCCTCTTCTCATCCTGTTTTATTTCAGCCAAAATTAGGCTCCCGATGATCTTCAGTTTTTAGAAGGAGGCATGACATAATTGGGAGGATAGAATACTGTGGTGCAAATATGCCCACATCCCCTCTCTGTGTGTAATTTTATTATTGAGATAGAGATACCTGAAAAATCTAAACCTACTTACAAACAAATAAAGCTTAAAGAGAGAAGACAATCCTCATTATTTATTACAAGCAGTGATATTTTCCTGTCCACCACACCTACAGATGTACTCTGAATGACCATGAATACGAAAATAGATGTTGCAATCAGATGAAGAAGTAACTTGGAGGAAGTAAAGTGAAAATCTTTTAACCTCTGCTTATCTGACAAGCCAACTCTAATTATAAGGTCATATGAGTGGAGTGCCTATGAAACAATTAAGCTAGTTAGGTACCCTGAGGAAGGAAAATTTATGTTATAATGGTATCCTATGTTATTTCTCTCTCATGCATCAAATTACTAGATCAAACAGCTGTAAGATCTGAGGGTGCAGGAAAATAGTTGGGAGGAGGGTAGTTTCTGTAAGAGAAGGTAGTGTTAAGTCTGTGTAAGGTGTGCAGGATAAGGTAGTGGTCAGGTCTGTGTGTGTAGAGGAAAGAATAGAGGATATTTCTGATAATGCATACATTATTAATAGTGGTTTTCCTTCAGTTGTATCTGAGCTTTCACTGTTTCACAAAATGATTTCTGTGGTTTACATATATGATGAGTAAACATTGACAGAAATCTTGGGTTTGATGCCCTAAATGTGACTAGAACGGGGTCCCTACTCAACATGTCTTGTCTATTAATACAAAGAAATGGTACCTTATAGGGATGCCACAAGGCCACCCTTGAGAATATTAATTTTCTTTTTCACTAATGCACTACCGGATCTAGCTGATAGCATGGAGATGTTCGATGCAGTTTAAGATTCAAAAGAAATGTCCACTTTGAAGTTGGTTTACATATCTGTGTTTATTACTACTGGGTTAAAGGCAGAGTAACAGTGAGACTTGTCTGTTTTGGTCACTGAATCAAACATAAAACCATTCCATTAGTGAACAAGGGAGAAAGTTAAGCAAAATTAAGACAATAACACTGGGCTGCAGTAACAGGCATACAGTGGCTAGAAGAAAATAGTTCAAAGGAGATACTAGTCAGAAAGGAGTGAATGAGGTCAGGGAAAGGTAATTAATGGTAAAGATAAAGAATCTGCAACAGCCTTTCATTACAGAGGGCAACAGGGATATAAAGGAAATGTTCAAACTGCATAGGAGCAAAGACTGATAAGACTTGCATTGCAGAGATTAAGGTATCAGTTTCCAGCCAAAGGGATCTGGGGACTGGATCATTATTGTGCTATTAGCTGTTGGCTGGGGATAAACAAAACAAATATTTATTCCCAGGAGCTCTTAGAGTTTAACTGACTTCGCTAATTTGAAATTCCCTTGAGCAAGGAGGTAGTATTTTATTGGAGCTGGAGTCCTCACAAGATAATTTCAGGAAGATAAAAAGAATGAAAGTATTTTTTTTCACTGCACAATATATGGTGACTGCTCCCTTGTCCTCTGAAGGATTATTTTCTATATTATTTATCTTGTAGTGCTCAGTCTGAAAGAAATTAATGTAGGATGCTCCTCAGTATTTAGGGGCAACTCATGTGAGTGTGGGAACTTACAGGCACTGGACAATGTCTGCATGAGTTCTTATTATCCTGTCTCTGATTCTAGCTAAAAGGATCGCAGAGAAAAAATAATTAAACCTCTTGATGGGAGTACAGGGTTCCCCTCGCACCACTGGTAAATCTCATGGCTGTGCAGAACTGGGGAGATGGCAGATCTCACTAAGGGCAGGCCTTGGCTCTCAGAAGCCAGGGAAATTCCACTGCAGATCTAGACAGTATTTTTTCCTAGATATTCACCTGTGACATTTCATGAAAATTATCTTTGGAAAGGAACAAGAAAAAAAATTAAAAAGAAGAGGCAGTGTCATCTCTTATTCAGTTCAGGCTGCAAAACTTCTGTTCAGGAGAGCAAGAATGGACTTCAGAGCTCTGCACTGGTCTCTGTTAGGTTGCAGGGCAATAGACAAGGATATACTGGCAAAGAGAAAGCCTATTTTTGTTTCACCAGGAGGGTATGAGATCAGAAGATGCCAGCAGTCTCTGACTATTCTCTTTTTATTTCCAGAGTGCTGTTTTGCAAGCAGAGGAAGGAGAGACCTGCTTCCCCACAGCGAGGAATAAGTAGATTGCCCAGTGAGAAAAATTACAGCAGTATGGAACTGATAGGACTGAGAAGCTAGGAAAAGATTGTGTAATCACTTCCAGAAAACTAAATGTTCATTATAGCAGAAATTATTCTTTTTCCTCCTTTCTTTATAATGACTAATGCCATGATTAACATATCAGATTGTACACAGAATCTCAGCACATGACATCAAAGTCTTTCTGCATAGATTCTTCTCTTGCACTGTCTTATTAGTGTATATGGTGCCCTGAGGTTATAACAAGCAGAACTGCAGAATGCCTCATGAGCAGTTTAGATGTGAAGTTCAAGGCTTGCTCCAGCCCCACAACAAATGAGCCAGACTGTTGTTTCAAATAGGAGCAACTCTCAGGAGTCCCACAGCCCCCAGGACATCTTAAATAATGTAACCAAACTCAAACAAAATAATGAGAGGGGTAATTTTTTTTTTTCCTCCCAAAGTCACATCCCCTTTCAGAGAATTCCTGCCACATTTATGCAGGAAAGTGACTTTTTAGGCTGGACCCCATATGCAACAACCACATTACGGTGTCATCAGCAAACAGAGCTTCCTGACTGGAAATATCAAAACACTTCATCAAGGCTATTTAGCAGCTTTCCTATACTTTCAACCCTCTCAGACAGGGTTTGGCTGGAGAACAATGTATTCTCACTTTCTTTAAAATTGTTCTGCTGGTCAGTTCAGCTGCTCTAGTTTTCCTGTTTTGGGCTTATTAAAATACCCTTACTGTCCATGGAAGAAAATTCAACCTAGCTGCATTTGCGGCAGTGGTATTTTGCCTTCTACCTGTTATTGTACCTATTTGTCTCCAGAGGCAGTCAGTATGTGGGTGGTTTCAAGAGAGATTTACTCTCTGATATTATATTAAGGTTTCTTTTTATTCTGTAAGTTAACTGGGGAATGTGAAAATTGTACATTATTCTGCCTGTGGTAGTAAGGACCTATTTTACTTTCTTTTTTTTTTCCCTTCTTCTGATTGCTCATTAATATTCAGAGTTTATCTTATCTATTCCCCACTTCATTTGGTTTGTAAATGATTCCTTTGCTGGCTCCTTTATTTTTAAGCCTGTTTTCAACTTTTATTTAATCTTCTTGGTGGGTTTTTTTATTGTTTGCTATTAAATTTTGAGCTGGACTTTTAAGCTTATTCCTTTTCATATTCATTCCTTAAAATGCCATCTGCTCTTCTTTCTCTTCTACAGACTGTGTGGATACAGAGAAATGAAGTTGCTCCTTCAGCATCCTACAGATCACTAATTGTGGCCAAGGCAGGGACTGCATGGCCATTAGCTTTTCACCCCCTGCAACAGCTGCCACTAGACCCATCAGGGTAACAAGCAGAAATAAATGCTGTCTTACAAAGCCTCTGTTCAAGTGGTAGAACACCAAGATGTGCAGCACTCCAGCAACTCTGCAGAAGCTATCCCTAGGCAAGTTTTTGAACCCAGACATTGTCTTTCAGCTCTCATTCCCTCCACACTTCCTATTCGGCCTCTCTAGTGTATCCACACTTTGGTGTACTTGCTGGTGACCAGTAGTGGTGGTTGCCAGCACGTCTGCTGAACTGCGTACTCTCTGTTATCTGGGCTCCAGATACCTATGATAAGGCTGGAGACTTCCTGTGCTCTCATCACACACTGGCTTTTCAGCATGTTTGTCTTATCTTCCCATTCCTACTGCAAAGGGGCAAAGGTTCTCCTTCTCTGTAAATGGCTCTACCTGTGTAATTACGCTGACTCCAGAGAAGCTATCCCAGAGAACACTCAGGCAAGCGTTGAGCCTGCTTGTCCTTGGCTGACTACTTCATCGGGTCCTGTTTGTTTTCGCATCATATTTAATTAAAATTTCATTCATTCTGTTTTGCTCTCTTATCTCATATCTTAGCAGTCCTTGAACTTATTGGTTTCCATGAAGCTCTCTTCCCTTTTCATTTCAAATAGCTTTTACATCTCACAAATGTAAAACTTGCTTTCTTTCTAGCATTGCTTCTCTACATTTTCTCCAGGCCTGTCCCTGTGGTGTTCACACTTTGGCTGAGAACTGCAGAGAGGAAGGTCAACTGGGCTCTGTTATTTTTCTTCTTGTTTTCATCTTAATTCACCTCAATTTCATTTCTTTATCTTTCGAATTTTGTCTACTAACTGCCTAACTCCTTTTCTCAGCTTCCTCTTCAGAATCTTCAGCAAAGCCACATATGCTCACGCATCATACTGGTCTGGTACAAGGCTGAATTCTGAATTCACTTAGCATGTTCTGAAGCACAATTTCTCTCTTAGTGTATGATACTATTCTTCAAACAGAAAATGGTCCATCTTGACACATTTTTCTCTAGTATTTTTTTCCCCCACTGCAACATAGCATGCATTTAAGTATGCTGGTGTACCTGATCTTGTGCCTTGCTCTCTGTACCATACAATGCCATGTGTAGCAAAGGAGTTTAAAAAATAATGTATAATGATTGTATGATTGATGAGCAGTACATGTTGAAGTTGACATTAAAGGAAAATGGAAAAACTTAACACAGGAATATGATGTTATTTAGCAATGGAGGACTTATGAAAGCCGAGACAGACGGATACAATTCTTCTAAAATGTCATACAATTTGTTGGGAGCAATGACAATATTGGAATCTTTCAGTGGCATTTGTCATTGTCAGAGGCAGGTCAGTAGACTGGATGGAGCCAATCGTGATTCATTACGACAATGACTAGGCCCTTAGGGACCAAAATATTCTTTGGGTTGCTTTGTATACAGTTACCACAAGCCCAGCTGGTACGTTATCTGTCTGTGTTTCATATGTATGATATACTTGCTGAAAACTGAAATAATTTTTTTGTATTACTAATTTGCTTTCACTATACATGATTAATTTTTCTCCTTTGTTCTGTGGATTTGGCAAATCCAAGTTCTTGCTTTTCATTTATGTGAAAGGTTGTATACATCTTGATGCAGGGTCATAAGTGAAACAAAAATTTTTATATGTAGGGATTTTCATTCCCAAAACGTGCCTTCTTATTAGAATGGGAGGGTGGATTTTCTTTTTTTTTTATTTTTGTGGAAGGGGACATACACTGCATGAGGTGCTCAATTCTGCAAAATGAAAGTGGTGTATTGCCTTCTCCCAGAAGACTTTCTCAGGACCTTTCTTAGATATTTACTACTTTGTTGACTTAAAACCAAACATAAGTAGCAAAAGAAGATAAGAAAGAACACAGCAAGATTTCCAAGCTACATCCTCTGTCATTTATAAAGAAGATACTATTTGACTTAGCTTAAAAGCCAGGAGAAAGGAGATTGCATGAATGCAAAAGCAGAGCCAGTGCTTCCATTTGCCTTCCTTCTCCTTGCAGGCTTGGTTCTATTTCTGGAACCTGAGTTTAGATGGTTGTCACGCACTGGATCCACAAGCCACACTGGCATCCAGGCCTGACTAGGGATGAGAGGGATGTTGTTTATATGTGCGGTGATCTGGAGGCCAACAAGGTCACTCTCAGGGCAAAAATCAAAAGCAATATTTATTCTGGCTCCGGCAAACATAACATTTGGGTGCATAGATAGAGGGGTGCAACTTCCCCAAGTTACAGATCTCAATCTGTTCAGATCTCAATCTGATCCCTGAACACAGCCAAGGTCACTCAGATCCGACTCGACACACACACCGTAAGGTAACGGGAGAGACAGAGAGAAAGAGAGAAAAGGGAAAATGAAAGAAGTCCCCGCATCGAAGGGCAGTGGCAGTTCCTTAGGAACATGTGCTTGCTGGAGCAGCTTCTTCCAGGCCGTGTGGTCCAGGCTGGTCTGATCAAAGTGATGGGTGAGAGAGAGGGAGTGAGAGTGTGCGGGAGAGAGAGAGCTGCATGGCTCCTTGTGAGTTCATAGAATCGTAGAACAGTTTGAGTTGGAAGGGACCTTAAAGCCCATCCAGTTCCAACCCCCTGTCATAGGCAGGGACACGTCCCACTAGATCAGGCTGCCCAAGCCCCCATCCAACCTGGCCTTGAACACCTCCAAGGATGGGGCAGCCACAACCTCCATGGGCAACCTGTGCCAGTGTCTGACCACTCTGATTGTGAAGAAATTCCTCCTTATATCTATTCTAAATCAGCCCCTCTCCAGTTTATACACATTGCCCATTACTAGTCCCATCACTACAAGCCTTCGTGAACAGTCCCTCTCCAGCTTTACTGTAGCCCCTTCAGGTACTGGAAGGTCGCGTTAAGGTCTCTTTAGAGTTTTCTCTTCTCCAGCCTGAACAACCCCAACTCTCTCAGCCTGTCCTCGTATGGGAGGTTCTTTTATAAGGCCCGTCTGACCCCCATCAGCTTGGCCTGGCAAGGGGAAGCGGTGCTTACTCCTACACCTCACCTCCATGGAATCCAGGCCACAGACTCCATCCCTGGGGAGCATCACCTCTGCTATTCGTTGCCACAAAACAAACACACAAACGGCCAGCGTTCGGACAAAATGTTTAAGGCAAAGAAAGACGCAAAGTCAGGCTTTACAATGACGTTTTCGAAGTACAACCTTGTTGAAAGATAAGATGGGTAAAGTGTTGCTTCCACATGCTGCCGTGGGTTCTGAGTGATCAGAGCTGCTATAGGCAGCTTTAATTGAAGTATTTAGTGTTTGCTAAATATGGTTATTACCTGAGGGTTCTTGAAATACCGTTTGCATTTTTTATGGTCATTGAATTCTCCTGATTACCAGATGTAATAGACTTTTTATGCTATGGTGCAACTGTTGAACATTTTAATTGGAATGCCATGTCAAATTTTTAAATTAAAAATCAAATACTCAAAGCACCAGTGCTTTTTTGATTACTAAAATTAAAACCTAATTGAATTCTCCCACCAAAAAATATCCTGTGGAAATTTAATTAGAGAAGTGTAAACCAGCTGATTTTTAAAACATATTAATTTTTAATTAGGAAAATCTGAAAGGCAAATTAGTAAGTTTTAGATTTTCCAAAATATGAATATGGAGATGCCATGTGGAACAATAAAGAGAAGAGTGAAGGTCCACCTTCCTAAATGACTATATTTCACAGGGCTTGGGTCTCACCTGAATAAAATAAAAAGTGATGGATACCTGTTTCTGTTGTGGATCCTCATAAAAAAGCCCTTCATGCATGTCAGCACGTCAAAGGTGACAATGAAAAATTAAAGTAGCTACAAATGAACATTTGGAGCAGGGTGCAGAGTGAGGTTAGCTGCTTATTTCCAAGCAGGGTGTAAGGTACACCCTTGTCTTCAATATTCACCTGCAGACTGGCAATGCATCTCTGCAGTCAATGTGTTGGTTGCTTTAAATCCCATTCTCAGGTCCTTACCTATTCTGATGCATTGCAGAATGCCTAACTCCAGGGCTCTGCTCCAGAGGTGAGGCACATCAGAGCCAGGCGTTGTATTGCTCTGTATTGCCCTGCTTTTGTTTAATTTACCATTGTACACCCAGGAAGATTCACATAGCATTAATACGGGCAAAGAAATCATTGACAGCCTAGGTGGGCTCAATTTGGCCTTGTCAGGACATTTCCATTTCCCATTGATTTTAGTTGTTTGTGGTTGCACGCAAAGTGTCAGAGCCATTGAGTTAAAACAGGTGACAAGGGCCCTTGGGAAAGGACATCACCATCATTAGTTAGGTAGACTGGAAATTGTTACAGCTATTCTTCTTTCTTAATAATTTTTCATTCTTAAAAATGTGTATCCTACAAGCTAGCTCTTTATTTTGTGATGCTGTGCAATGTCATGATACAGCAGTTGGGAGATAATTTGATTTGAAGAAAAAAAAATAAAAAGACTAACTAGAGCTCTCTGGAGACTCACTGCTTAATGATATACACTTAAAAGTATAAGGAATAACAAAATGAAGAGGAACAGTGCCTGCAGGGTACATTCAGATCTGGGTTATCTCAGTCTCTCACAGCTAAATACAGGGCAGTTCACACAGAATCACAGAATCACTAGGTTGGAAAAGACCTCCAGGATCATCAGTCACTCAGGGCTTGCACTCAGTAAGCCTGGGTAGCTGTGTAATTCCTACTTGAGCAGACCCCACAGAGTATAGGCTGATTTAAGTACCCTTAGGATCATCCTCCTGTGTTTGTGACTCGGAGTGTGGTGCCAATCCCATTGCTTGCTTGCTTTTATCTTGGGAAACCATTCCTGGCTTTGAGAACAAAGAAGAAGGAATCTGCTCATGGTTACAATGCTCATCTGGGAAAGAGAAACTATAATGTGAACCAGAAACTTGGGTTTTTTTCTCATTTTTCCTAAACACTAAAGTACAAAACAAGTTGATGTCTGGCCTGTCTCTTTCCTTTTTCCACAACTTGCAGAGTTCCTCTATTGCTCCACTGGAACTGGAGAAATCATACCCTTGCCAATGGCTAATCTGGTGCTAGTGCACTTGGAAAAAGATGAGATGGGAGGATTTAAAATGCTTAACTCCCATTTTCTGGATGAATGCTTTAGCCATTAGCCTAATACATAAAAAGGATAATATATTCCCTTTCAACACACCTACATGAAGGTAAATGAGGCAGAAGGTGCTTTCCATCTTCTTTCTGAAGACTGTACTGTTCAGGTAACCCCGTAGGTTTTCTGACTACTTAGAGCAGTTTTTCTTCCCTTGAATCTGAGTTTCATGTCAGGAACCAAATTCAGGCACTTTTCTATATGCTTCTGTTTTTCTAGCTATGTCTAATATTTCTAGGCACTGTTTCAGGCCCCTTTTGAGATTTCAACCTATGACCCTAGATCTTTTCTCTGAAGAAATGGAAGTCATACATACTGGAATCCTGTAAAATGCTGATTCCCTATTTTAGGAAAAATGGTCAAAAGTATTGTGAAGTTTCACAATAACTTTGCAATCCCTATCCTTCCCATAGTGTTTTAATACTCTGATAGGCATTTAAAAGTGAAGGAATGAAGGTATTATTTGGTTATCGTGTAGGCTGCTGAACTGTCTCATTTCTTCAGATGTCATCTTTGAAGTTACTTGCTATCAAATAATCTTGCTATCTTTCATATAATTTCTCATTGCATACTTAGGCAATTTGCTGTCTATAAGCAGTTATTACAACTTACTTATTTTTCTGTTAGATATAGTAATGGTTTCTTCCTTCCTCAAAGGTTTATAATTATTTTCTTTTTTTGTAATGAGATGATAAGAAGAGATTCTATAGAAGTAGGTTTTAAACAATCTGAAAAGCAAAGAGCACTAAAGGCTGGGAAAAGCCTATGGGATTAGAATACTTATGTCAGGATGAAGAAGTGGATAAATGTAAAGACTTCATGTGGTAGAATGCTTGTTTCACCATGGCCCAAACACTTCCATGCTGCACAGTGATTCAAGGTATTTCTGCTTGCTATTTACCTGGTTTTGCTGAGTGTTGTTAATCGTGTGAAGTCAGCCACATCTGCAAAGACACATCTGTTTGTGCCCCTTGTCTGTGTTTCATTTTGTCAAAAATCAATTTTTTTAAAAAGAAATCAGAGAAGATACATGTTTATATAAAACCAAAATTTACTTCACATAAAAATCAATGCAATCCATGTGAATGAAGTTTGTCAACCATCATCGGGAGTAGATTAGAATTTACTGCTCCCCTCTCTTCCATCCTAAAAAACAAATTGCCCAGCCCTTGTTCTCCGAGAAGATTATTGAGTTTCTGCCCAGCGCATCTCATTCCTTCAGGAGACAGGGTGCTGATAAGACTGGCAATTCATCTGATCCCACATTGCAAATCTTGTATTACCAGCCCTGAAAGCATGGAAATGTCAATATTGAGAAAAACCAAAAACCTACACATGGAAGGAGTTAGGGAAGGGAAAAGCATCTGCAAACTATGCACTGGAAACCCCTCCCCTAAAGAAGAGATTTAAAGAACAGCATGTAAAGCATGCAGGAACGTGTAAGTGAGTCTGGAAATTGCCTGAATGTAGGAGTCCTTTAGCAACCTTAGCCCCAGACATTTAAAGCTCTGTACTGCCACACTGATAGTCTGTGATGATGTGCACTATTTCAGTCTCACTCCTAGGGTAGCACCATCAGTGGACATCTGCTAATGCAAGATTAACTCTCATGCTGCTCCCTCTTCCCATATGGAAGGGCGTAGCTTGCAGGTGACTGCTTTAAAATTAGGTGATTGAATCAGCCAAGTTTGTTAAAAGGTTGTTTTTAAAAGATACTGGTAGAGTGACTTATGATGTCCAAAAAGGTTTAGGAGAATAGAGTTTGAACCAAAGTGAGATAAGCAGAAAGCTATTGATTAGTTTCTTTCACATTAGCTTAATTTGATGTTTGTTTAACGAAGGCTTATTTGTAGCAGACTAACAAGAAACCAGCATCATGAAATAAAAATTTCCAGCTGAAATAAAGCAAGGCAATTACAGGTTGTCTACTGGGGTGATGTAATAATCTTTCATTTTTTAACAGCTGAGTCCTAGACCCTAAGTGTAACCCTCTAGCAGATACCTTTGTCAGAAACAAGAAGCCTGTTCCAATCTCTCTAGAGTAGAAATGCTAGGAAAACATAGTTTTGTGTGGAAAAAAAACCTAGTTTACAGGAAAGAGATTCTTTTCCTGGAATAGAGGGAATAAGGAATTCTTTTCTTCTTTCTGCTTATGGCAAAAGAACATAGAACACCTTGAGCTGCCTTTCCACTGTCAGAAATATGGATGGCTTAATTTATTCAAAAAAAAATAATCAAAGAAACAAACAAGGTACTAAATTCCTATTTAGATAGTACTAAATCCAGACAATACATCAGGGAGCTGTCAATGTTTCCAAAAAGATAACTATATGAATTCTTATGTTCCAGAACCCTTAGCTCCCACTAAAATTTGATGGGAATGGTACGATGTTTGTTTGTTTGTTTTGAAAGAGTATTCACTAAAAAGCTTCTCAAAAATTATAAGTTTAAGGAAAGTATATGCAAAGAAGATTTCCAAGATCCAGCTATACAGTTTGGCATGAAGAAAGATCAGCTAAAACCCTGCGTCATCCATCACTTGCCTGTAATGCAGAGATCGCTGCACCTACCTGGGATATTAAAGACCTGAGTTCAAATCCTTCTGGTAACAAACTTGAAATTCTGTGTCTAATATTTCTGGGAAATGCCAGCTGTCTAAGTTAAGATTTCTCTGTCAAAGGCTATCTCTTTCCCTTGTGATGTAATCTTAAGAATATATATGCCACTGAAATCAAAGACAGTCTAGGTTTGGCTCTTTTTTGAAATGTATGATCTAAGGGCGACACTGTCTGATCAAAGAAAGATCAGGTATAGATATAACAAGGATTTTGGCAGATAGGGTGCAAGGTATAGCAGCAGAAAAACACAGCTCCTGCTTTTATTCAGCTCAGTCCCAAGGAAACAAAACCTCTACCCTTGTCTTAGAAAACTTTTTGTCTCAAAGTTACTTCTCAAAAAAATTCCAGAGATTTCTGAATATCAAAACAAATGAGTAAATTCCCTTTTCATTTTGGAAATTTTATTCCCCAAATCTGCAAGAATACTTTTCAAGAGATTAACAACATCCCCATAGTAAACCAACCTCTAAAATTTCCCATCTGTCCAAGCACACGATACATGTTCAACTTTGTTCTGGATGAGGACTGAGTTCTGCTGAAGCTAACCGACTTCTTTTAGCTACATAGAGTTAAAACTATGACTAACGACTTTGGGTCAATGTGTTTCATGCTGTGCTTATCACTAGATGACCACGGTGAACTGCACAGCTCCCATATACAACACATCAGCTCCACAAAAACTGACTTTTCACTCACAACTAAAACTTATTTCTAGTTCCATGAGAAGAACTGTTAAGTAGCTATGCATGCAAATATATTCATGAAACGAATTTACAACCCAGTGAGCTTTCAGATTTGGTCCTGACCCTGAGCTGTTTCTTCGGGGTAAGAGATCTTGCCGTCAACTTCAGTGGACTAGATCTGACCTATGACGTGGTGCTTTCATGGAGAGTTTGTGTTAGAATTAAAAGGGCAAAAGTCACACTTTAACCTTTGGCTGCGTGCTGTTATTGGACATGATTTGTACTAGTTACTGGACATAGTGTTACCTTGAAGGCTCAGCTCTGAGTAACCCTGCCTTCCCATCGCTATGGCACTCTGTATAGTTGCAGCAGCTTTCACAAGGAGTTCAGTTTCTGTTTGCTTACTCTGCTTCCCCCTCCATATGCCAAAAATGTGCCAGTTAGAGAACAAAGGAAATATCACAGAGTTGGTTTGGCGGGAGAGCTACAGAGCCCAGCAATTACCTGCTGTTATCACCATGGCTGTTCTTTCTGTCATGTTATATTTCACATTTGCATAGCTGTGTGTATTTGTTCTTTCATCGCTGTTGTACACAAGTTGTAATCAGTTCATTTTATGGCTGTCTTCAGCTAAATTCTTTGTTGATTTTAACATGACAGAAGTTGAAAAGATTACATATTATAAATAGATAATTAATATATCAGCACAGCTTGTTGCTCTCTGTCTCTCCATCTCTTTATGAGACTCAGTTTTAATGTTTCCTCTCCCTTTCTCTCCTCCACATAGACTACCTAAGAATTAGAATGAAGCCTGACAGCTTGATTAAAATTTCACCTGATATATTACTGTTTCAACAGAGGATTCCTCTGTCTTGAATAAATGGGTCACATGTAAAAAATGAAATTGCTGATCATTTCCAAGTATGGTAATTTTTTCCTAATAATACATTTTCTATTTATTTTTGACCATAGTTTGGGGATATATTTGTCTTCTAGGATTTTCATTAAACTAATACATGAGCCTTTCATAACCAGTGAAATTATCTTCTGAATATCATTTTGGGGAAGAGATGTACAGTCTTCACTTTTGAATGGTAAATTGAGGCACTAGGTTGACTTAATTGCAGATGAGGTTAGAATTAAAATAATGCATCTTGAGAGGCCAGTCATCTCCTGAACATCCATCTACTTCCAAATCACAAGTGATATCCATAGCTAACACACTTGAGAATATCAGCTTTTCTTCAGTTTGTGGAAGTATTAATAAGTGTTCAGTAGATACATGGATTTCTGCAGAGTAGATTTAAGCCTCCTTAAGTCCATTTTTCTTAGTTACCTTCCACAAATCTCTTTAAAGTACTAGGTGGATCTTGAGATTTTGTGGCTCCACTACAGATAAGTAATGCAGCACAAGACACTTTCCAGGGTTCACAAAAAAGTTTCTGCAGTGTTAACTGGAGAGAAAGTATAATGCTTACATCCTAGGAGGGAAGTAGAGAATAGGACAGAGATATCTCTACAGCCTCTTTATAATCCAAAAGTCAGGTCATTTTGCAAATGCTGTGCTTGTGAACATGAAATTTGATTTCTTTTTCATATACCTGTTTCAGAAATCATATTTGTGTGTGACAGGATAACTCAAAAGTGTTTCAAAGAGCCAAGGGGAGCAGAAGGACCTTAAATGCTTGGAGTGAGGGATGTCTGAGGGTATACATTGGGGCAGATTTGTCAGGACATATGAATCCTCTCCACTCTGTGCCACATATTAGAACCACTATATGGCCAAGACCTCTGAAAAATATACTCCTCAGCTAAGAAAGCTTATGTGGAGCAGTGGCTGGGCTATGACAGTAAGAGCTATGGGGATGGGGAACAATAACTGTATTTCCCTGGGGTCTGACTAGTGCTCAGAAGGAGGTTTGGGAAAGTGTGTTAGCACTACAATACTATCCTCAGTCTTTCCTTCTGGGCATCCTCATCTGTAGCACAAGGTTCAGGAGGAACCTAGCAGACACCCAAAAGGTTGTACTTTATTTTGATCTTTGTTTAGCTTTTCCTCCTAGTGATATCTCACTGAAATCATTTGAGGTGTAAGTGAAATAGGAGTGTTTCTGTCAGCATATATGTACATTACTTTGCAGAGCACAGCATGCCAGCACCCAAAGGTAGGACAAATTGTATAACAAGAACCTCCGCTGAAGGGCACTAAACAGAATAACAGAGAGGCATTTACATATGGGGAGGACTTAATATCTGAGGAAACATAGCAGAGGAGTGCCATGTGTTTTCCTTCATACACAGTGGGATCTCCAAGCCAAAGCTCTCACCATTTTAAGCAGTGTTTTCAGAGGTGAACATGATTTAGTTCCAATTGACAACTCTTTTCCTTCTGGGACGCAGACTCTGTCCAGAATTACAACCCACCTAAATCCTTCTTGTTTCAATGGTATAGTAACTAAATAACAGTGAAAATGCATTGACTTAACTCGCTGAACACTACAGCTTGTTTTGGATACAATGCCACTAGTATTAATATTCAACTTCAACATTTCTAAAAATCTGGACAAATCATTCACTTTTACATACTTGAAACAAGCACAAATGTAATTTACCTCTGCTGGTAGGTCCCTTGTATACTGTTAAAATAATATAAAATGCTCAGTGTAATTTGTAATAAGGCTGGGTATGTTTTAATGATATTTTGTGGCAGATTTCAAAGAGTCTTCTTTAACAATAAATCTTTAAGAATCCAGATGCAACATTCATCTGTATAAAAGCACATTGTATGAATTCCTGGTTCTAAAAAATCCTTAAGTACTGCTGCATAATATCACTCACAATACACTTTAGAAACTTTCCTTTTTCTTTAATGAAAATGCATTTCAAAAAGAATCTCCTGAAAGGAGCCTGCCTGTTAACTGTTCTGCAAATCTCTGATGCACTGTAGTTCAATAAATAGGCAGCCTTCTCTGTTTTGTGATTTGATTCTTTTCCCTTTTATGTAAGATAAAACAGCCTGCTTAGTAGGAAGAGAATTTCTAAAGATTCCTGGAAAAATAGAGAAAATTACAATTTATCATTTGGAGTAGTCATATTAAAATAGGGATATGAAGGGGTTTTGGTGGTTCCCAAGCACATGTAAAATATGCTGAAAAATGAGAGGATTAGTTTTTAAACACAACAGTTTTTCTGGGTGGGTTTTAAAAGTTCAGAGCTGTCCTAATTATACTATGTGTCACAATGATTCCAAGAGAAAAATTTTGCCATTTTCCTTAACAGTGCACTTCAAGTTCTTTGTGCCATTTACCTGTTGTGAATTCAAAATAGAGTTGAGGGCTAGTCTAATTTATAGGGATGGTCAAAATTTGGAATTGCTTTTACAGGAGAATCTACAATATTGTGACATTTCTTTTGACCTAAGTAAAGGAACGACAACTGCAACTTTTTGCACAAAAAAAAAAAAAAGACATTTCTTAAAAACTTCAGTTTGGAAATATCAAAATGTTTCATTGAGGCAGTTTATTTAGAGAAGGCTGAAACACTTCATTTAGATTTCAAAATTTTATCTGGATAAAAGAGACTGTTATAGCTGGAATGGAAAAGAACAATAATAATTAAAATTAAGGACTCTGATTCAGTTACTTCGGAAGTGAACACCACTGGTAAATTCCCATTGAGTGTGTTTTATTGGGGTAGAGTTGGGGGTGGGGCATGGTGGCAGTGGTAATCAATTCTAGTGACCTGGAAGGGCATTTTATAAAAATATTGTGACAATTTCAGATTATTTGTAACTTATGATTAGGATGTGACAAAGACAGAAGTAAAACAATGAAAATTGTAAATGAAACAGTTGGCTAAGGTAAGTCTTCTTCTGAGCTAGCTGATATCTTTACCACAGGTGGGATCTTTGATTTGCTATTACTTTGTTTTAGAGGTAACATGGTGAACTAAGATTTACATTAACTGATTCTGGGTTTTGGTATTTCTGACTTGACTCTGACACAAGGTGTAATCTTGCAATATTTTAGTTTCCCTTTCAGAAGTGAAGGAGAAACTCTTCTGTATCTATTCATGCCTGTGCATTTCAGTGGAGTCTCACATGATGAGTCATGATCTTAGAGCACGGTCTCATGCTGGCTCACACCTTTTTCATGAATGAAATTTGCCTACAGCCTTACAGGCTGTAACATCTCTGGTATTTTGGAGGGAGAGTGTAACTGACCTGTAGTCCAGCTGTGAAGCAGTTGCGGCCGGGGACTATTAAGGGTCGTGTAGGTCATAGTAGCCTTAAGGAGAAGAATCTAGAGATAAAACATGTCTTCCAGCTTAAAGAACACTTGTAACACCACTTCAGGCATACTGGCAAACAGAATTGGACAGAATTTCTCATCATCCAGCAATGAAAATTCCTGTAGTCCCGGTGTGTGAAAATACATTACAAACCACAAATAATATTAACAGCTGATAGACCTCATGGTATCGTCTACAATATTGAAATGCTATCCTAATTTATTTATATATATATATTTATTTTTATTCTAATTTATTCTCCACTACATAGTCAAATTTCAATAAAAAATTTGCATGTGGCTGTAATAAGCATGGAAGCTGGTCAATAAAGTAGTAATCTTGTGTGAAGTTTAAGTTTGTGAGGTATCCTCCAACCATCACATCCCCCACAAGGCCTTCTTGGTTCACAGCCAGCAGGTCCAGGAGGGTGCCTTCCCTTGTCAGCTCTTTCACCAGCTGTGCAAGGAAGTTGTCTTCCACACACTCCAGGAACCTCCTAGGCTGCTTCTTCTCCACTATATCGTACTTCCAGCAGACATCTGGTAGATTAAAGTCTCCCACAAGGACAAGAACTAGTGATCTTGAGACTTCTCCCAGTTGTTTGTAGAAGACCTTCCCAACACATCTGCCTTCTTGTGGGCTCCTCTGACCTTTATCCACAGACACTCAATCCTGTCATCACCATAACCGAGCTTGAGTGTGTCAAAACACTTTCTAACATAGAGGGCTACTCCACCACCTCTCCTATCCTTCCTGTCCCACCTGAAGAGTTTATACCCCACCGTAGCTGCACTCCAGTTATATGAGTTGTCCCACCACGTTTCCATGATGACGACTATGTCATAGTCTCCTTGCCCTACAATAGCTTCCAATTCTTCCTGTTCATTGCCCGTGCTGCGTGCATTGGTGCAAATGCACTTCAGCTGGGCTGTTAGTCCCTCAGCTGTCATAAAGGGAATAGTGTTCATTCCCTAATTACTGGTCCTTGGATTATCTAACCCATCAGTGCCAATTATATCTTTTCCGTCACAAGATGTACTCACCCCAACTCACTCTGGGCTGATATACTGGAGATCCTCACCAGTACACCATTTCTCGGGCACGGGAGTTCCACTTCCAGGCTCACTCCTATCTAGCCTGGCTTCATTTCACTCCCCTCCTTCTTCTTCACATCTAGTTAAAACTCTATTGATTAGCCTTGCTAGATTTTTGGTCAGGAATTTTGTACCTTTAGGAGACAAACGTGCCCCGTCCCTGGTAAGGAAGCCTGGAGGTACATTGGCAAGTCCATGATCAAAGAACCCAAAGTTTTGCTCCTCACATAGGGTTTGAAGCCAGGTATTAATTGACTGATTTGTCTTGTTCTTTCCCTCTTTGTTCCTTGTTGTTGGAATGGTGGAGGTAAACACTACTTGTGCCCCGGAGCCCTTCACCATTCTCCCCAGAGCCCTGAAGTCCCTCTTAAATGCCCTCAGCTTCCTCCTCTGGATATCATTATTGCCTACTTGGAACACTAACAGAGGTCAATAATCTGTAGGCTTTACTAGGAAAGGAAACTTTCTTATAAAATCTTTCACAGAGGCCTCAGGCAGGCAGCAGACCTCCCTGTGCAGTGAGTCTTGTCTGCAGATTGGACCCTCTCTTCCCTTCAGAAGGGAATCCCCCAAGTCAATCATTCTTCTTTTTCTCAGAGGTTGTTTTGATGTTCATTTGAGGATGGTGCTGCCTAGGGAATGTTTCTAGGCTACAGGAGCCATCCTCCTCCTCTTTGGAGTTTGATTCCACTTGCAGCACTTCCTATCTATTCTTAAAGGGAACCTGGGAGTCTGTCGTCTGAATGGGGACAACACACTTTCTGCACTGGGCAAGAACTTGCTGCCATTACCCACCTTATGGCCTCAAGCTCCACCAGGGGAGGTTCAGGCTGGACATCATAAAATTTTTTTTCACAGAAGGGGTCATTGGGCACTGGCAGAGGTTGCCCAGAGAGGTGGTGGAGTCACCATCCCTGGAGATATTAAAAAACGGGTGGATGAAGTGCTCAGGGACATGGTTTAGTGGTTGATAGGAATGGTTGGATTTGATGACCTTGAAGGTCTTTTCCAACCTAGTGATTCTGTGATCTTTTTTCTCCTCAGTCTTGCATTTAGTGGATGGGGAGTTCTCAACTGTGGACGCTCTGGCTGTCCACTTGGTTTGTCAGAGGGAGCATAAGGAGTTGCTCCATTGGTCTATCTACCTCTCAAACTCCCTAATGTCCCTCAGCCTAGATACTTCCTCCCTTAGCTCTGACACCAAGCAGAGGAGTTCCCTCATCCAAGCACAGCTTCCACAAGTGAAGTCAGTATGGGTGATGTGATTCATTGTGGGAGGGAGGCACTCCCTGCAGTCCAGTGTCTGGGTGGCTTCATCTGTCCTGATGGTGCAGCACCTGGAGCAGCCTTAATTCTCTGACCAGTGGCCACCATGGTCCTCGGTCCCTTCTGGCTGGCCTCGAGCTCCTCCCTGCTCACTCTGCTGCTCAAACTCCCTGTTTTTCTAACATGCCCCGCACTTTTCTAACATGCCCAGTATGTAAAAGATAGTTTAGCCTTGTAATTATGGAGATATTAAGAGCATAATTGCATTTATTCATTTAATTAATTTTTGTAAGTTTGTCCTTTGATGTTAGATATCAATTGCTAAAGATACACATTTACTAATAAGTGTAATTTCTGACTTGCCCTGTTTTGTTATTTGCCAAGTGAACACCTAGACAGCCCTTTAAAATGGATTAAGCAGGAATATATGCTTAATACATTACAAGAGCATAATTGTACTTTTATTGTTAATTACATTTTGAGTTAATTATATAGCAATGAGATTTATGTTTTATTATACCAAACCTCAACCCTTGGGCTCTTAGAAGTAGTCTTGGGGAAGGAAAACAATTTCCAAATGTACTGTATGAGTCCTATTTCAAATATATTTACTTAAGGAAACCCAGAACTCTACATTCAAAAGGAGGCAAGCATCCACTGCCAGAGTACTCCAGGCAGAGCTGATCTGCAGAGCTTGCTTGAAAGCTCCTGCTGACAGCACGCAGCTTTGCACCTGCTATCAAGGAAGAGAGATGCAAGTGTGTCTAATTATGGGAGATTCTCCTTTCTCAGGTGGATGGCCATGTTTTTTTCCCCTTCCACCTAAGTTTTGCTACATTTTGATTCTGGTTTTTTGCTCTCCTCTGAACAACTAAAATAATCAATTTTTCTTCCTGTAGTAAATAGTCTGACCTGGGTGAACTCATCTGATCTAAATAATTCTTGGAAAGTTCAAGGTCTGGTCTAAAATAGTTACCAAATGTCACTGAAAACAGACAAAACCATCCAGAAACATATTTCTCTCCTGATGATCTCAGGGACTGGTTTTTTTTAGCATAGGATCTTCTGTCTTTTTATATATAAGGAACTCGTAGTTAGACAAGTTGATGTAGGTGGTTCATGTTAAGACAGTCAAAGTTAAGGGATAACATTCTTATTTGCAGATTACTGGCAATGAGATATAAGGGTGGAAGAGAGAGGGAGAGAGGAATTCTGATTAGGACTGTCTTGTTGAAAACAGAGCAAGATCCTAACATGTACCCGGGAGCTCCCTAGCTGACGAAGTTTTTCAATGTATTTCATTAGATTTTAGACAAGGGCATTGTGAGCCTATGTTTTACTTACTCCAAATTCCTTCAGACTATGTGTGCTGGTTATGAAAAATGGACTTGCTAATCATATTTCACTTTCCTGCACTCCTGGTGACTTTTGGCTTGAAAATGCTACAAGGTGTCTGAGAATCAAGCAGCTCTAGAAGTTTACCCTAGTAAAAGCTGTGGTGAAATTTAAAGAATATCCTCAATGAAAAAAGTAGGTTTATAATTTCCACATACAAACATTCGTGGTTTCCTTTGTATAGCTGGGAAAGAAAGCATTCATTTTTAGAAATAAACTTTTTTCACATGTGACTCATTAAAGAAATTACTCACATATGTGCAGATCAGTGACATTGCTTGGGGATGCATTTTATGGGACAAGTGTCTGGAAAGATTTATTTCCAGTTTAGAAGTCTGTAAATGTGAAAGATTAAACTAAAATCCACTTTTGTGGAGTCTATCAAATCTTTGATTTCTAAATGTGACCTACTGCCTTTTTGAAACTTCTTCTACTGATTTTAGACATACACCTTTTTAGTGGAACGCAATAAACTCAGCAGCCTGAATTTCCCTATTTCAAAAATCACTTTGCCAGACTCTGTACATGGTTTTCATTATTGAGGGAAATTTTTTTAAAAAGAAATGTAAAACTGCAAAATCTCTCCTAACTACAAAACAGCATGTGAATGCTGAAAAAATCTTAATGATGCAAAGCACATAGAACCCCCCACATGTAAGCTTTTTGTTAGATGAATCTCCAATCCAGAATTTAATGTTATCTGATTAGGTGTGAACAGAGTTGTCAATGAAGCAGAAAACAGGACACAGCTGATAAAACAGTGAAGTTAAATAAAGATAAGGCAAAGCCAAAAAATTCCATTTGAATGATTCCAATGTAGTAATTTTAATCCTGCTAAACTTAATCTATTGGAAATGTAACCAGAATGAATTTTCCTGTCTCTAAATAACCTGGGTTTTGTTTTGTAAACTATGTAGGATTTTATTAGGTTCCAAGGAAATAATCTCTTTGAACTTATTCAAACCACATATTTATTATTGTGCCTAGAATTCAAAGACTTTAACATTTCAAAATATTGTTCTAAAATCAATGTAAAAAGACAATTGCTTTGATCTCCGTTCTGGCAAGGATTCCACCAAAGACAGCGCTCAGCTTTGCCTCACGTTCCAGGATCACAGCTAAGTACCACTACACACATGCATCTCAAATAACCTTTTTTTATGGATGAAATTGAAGCAGCCACAGATTCATTTGCAACCCACACCACGAAAGAATACAGTCGTTCAATCAAACAACCCTGGAGCAAGGTCATGGCTGATATACATTTCTATAATAGCATGTATTTATGTCAATTTGTATCAACTGAGAACCTGACCATCTCTTTCGTTGGGAATACAAGGTTATGCTTGCCTGTAGAGAAAAGTGATTTCATCAGGAGGCTTTTCAGAGTTATCTTCATCTTGTACCTCAGGTACCACAGGAGTGCAAACTAGATGGCAGTGGTTTGACCATTACCTTGCTGCTTAAGGAAGTTCCCAGTGTCCCACTGTCCCAGTTTCACGCAATAACTTCCCATTCCTTTTTATGCCCAGAGCCCTGAAAATTTTCTGGAAGAAGAAGAAAAAATGAATGAGTTTTCCTGCATCATCCTTTGTGGAACACTCAGAAATCTTATAGTGGTTGTTAATGCTACCAATGCCTTAATCACGCCTTTGCAATGGGAACATGCCCTCTGTATACTAAAAGTCATTGCATCCCATTTCAGCCTGGCTCAGTCATTACTCAGCAAATTCTGTTTCTTCCGTGAGGGATCAGAGACTGCCCACGCTGCCAGATAAGACACACTCCTTCCTTTTCTCCTCCCATCTCCTATGACCATGTTGATGAACTCTTCTGGCTCTATTGACAATATCAGTGATTCCCTTCTAGATAACTTTACTGCCTTCTTCCATTTTCCTGGGGACAGTGAGAGCGTTTCAGGGAATGTATAGTTTTCTAATGGTGTTTTTTTCCTTGAGCCTTGTTTTAGTTTTAATTACTTAAAATTAAATAGGAGAAAAAAAAGCAGAGAAGACATGGTGATTCTTAATACCAATATACAACTGACAGAAGGAGAACACACAACTGGAAAAGAAAGGAAAAGTTTCAGGTAGATCATCCTGTTGTCATGCACGTAACTAGACATGTATTTGCTGGTGCCTTACAGACCATTTTATTTCTTGTGTTTCCTGAAGGTCTGGATTTAAATCTCCAGAAAATCCCTGTGGGTCTAAGATAGGTAGAATGGACAGGATACAGGAAAGACCCTGTTCAAAAGGTGGTCACAGCTTAAAACATTTTGGGTGAGAAAAAGAAATGAATTTGTTGAAGAGTGATAGGAAAAGTATATTTAAAATTCAACACATAAATATTTTGTTTGAATGGGAAGAGGCAGTGATATACCTGGCTGCTGCTACTGCTAGATCAGGAACATTATTTGCATTCTTTATTTTGCTGATACTCTTAAGCTCAGAAAGAATGTACTACAATGTTGAACTGATAAATACACTTGGTATAAAACTGAGAAATTCGCATGAGGACTGGTCAGCTGCTGACAAAAAAATATTTGGAGCAAAATATCTAATGCTCTGCAGTATCTTGCAGTACGTGATGGGATCCATTCATTGCCTCAGGATTTGCACATAGAATTGTCAAACTGTCACTTATCGCTATCTCATTTTTCCTGGATTTTTCCCCCCATTTCTCCCTTCCCCCAACTATTTACTAAATGATTTTTCTAGCTGTGATGAATACTGGTAAACCAACGTATATACTAAGCTATATAACTTTCCTTTCCCATTTTTTTCCATATCCTCACTAGTGGTGTGATGCAATCTACTCACTTCTCGCTAGGTGTTATGTTAATATTGACACCTCCTACTACCAGGGACCTAATTTGTAGAGAAAGGAAACAAATCATCAGTCTGCACCAAACGATAAGAATATGACATTTTCAGAACTGATATATTGTCAAAAAAAGGGTTGAAAAGGGGAAGGACGATTTCTCAGTTCCTAATTGCTACAACTATCCCTAAGCACCCATATTTATCCTTGTTTAGTAATTAGTGTGCTGCCTAGCATAGTTTTAGGCTGTGCATACTAGTCCTAGGCATGGTGAAGGACAGTGCATGGACCAGAGACAGTACTGGGTTTTGAATGAGCTCATCCTTTCTGGGCTGGGCTGTGTCATTTTCTTTCAGCCCTTTGTGCTGTGCCTGCATTTTGGGAGGAGGTTTTGTAGGTGAAAAGACATCAAAAGATGAAGAACAGTGAGTATAAGAAAGCTGGGCTGGAAGTGCCATTTGGAGAAAGGCTAGTGTGAAGGTATCTGGCACAAGTGCTCAGTGCAGATTGGATCGATAAGTGAATCAGTGCAATGCAGAACATATCCCATATTGACAGCATAGCCTCCATCTCTTTTTTTTGCAATGACTCACTAATTTAACAATGAAGTCTTGTATATTGTGGCTGATATTAGGTATAAGCAGGAGTCTGGTGGCTAAGCAGCTGTTGCTTTTGTGCAGCAGAGTGTTCCCTTGTGAGTAAACCCAGCATATGAATTAGTGAAAATTGAAACCATGATGAAACCAAATTAAATCCCTCTTCTTTCTCTCATCTTACCAACATGGAGCTTGAAGGCAAAAATAATACAGCATCCCAAAGTAAAAATGAATAACCGAAAATTGCTGTGCAACAAGGAACAAGAACTGAAAGGTATTCTGTTTTATTAGATTTTAAATCAAGTTGTCCATATGGCAGGGAAAACAGCATTGAAAGTGTGTTTGGGTGGTTTTTTTGTTTATAGATTAGGATGATTTATCCACCAAAAAAAGATTCTTTTTTTTTTAAAAGAAAACATCACTGTGACAAAACTTTATGAAGAAAGCACTTGTTAGCTGACTGCAAACCCGCACAATTTCAATGAGTTTGGTGCTCAGTGACAGATGTTGCAGGAATTCAGAAGACAACTCTTTGGCTGCTGCAAGAAGAACTGCAAGAAAAGTGTTAGGGCTGCAGGGAGATGACCAGGTGCTGACTGAGCTGAGGTTTGGCTAACTGAATAGGATGTGAAAAACTACTGGACATAACATGAGAAACTGCTGGATATGACAGATAGCAACGTGAGAATCTGACAGAAGTTACAGGCAGCTCCATGGAAGGTGGTTGTATTGCACAAGGGGAAGCTGTGCAAGAAACAACTAAACTTCACAAAAAATTGAAGACAAGTACTGAATATTTTGGAGGGAATCAAATCTTTTAAGTTCAACAGGATCTGAATAATAGTATCAGTAACAGCATAGGAGAGTTACAAAATTTGGGTTTGGATGTAGCAGAACTGGATCTAATGCAGAATAATTACTTATGGGTGGGTTGTTTTATCGAGATGTGATTGGGGTAGAGAAAGGGAGGCATGTTTCAGATATTCCAAGGCTTGTCATTAGCTGCTGAAAGAAAACACATACACATGCAAAAAGCCAAAACCACCAAAGATTTAATTTGGGATTTAATGTTAGTTTTAGAGTGATGTAATAGCACTTAATCAGACATTATGAAAGCAATTTCAAAGTTTCTGGTGTGTTTCAGGAACTGAAATTTTGTAATTAAAGGAAAAGTAACAATAAAGAGAATGAAGGGATGTGTGCACAGGCAAGATTGTAGAAATAAACACTGTGGGAGGAAATGAGGCCAAGCTAGAAAGATTTTAATTTAGGCATGTGCTTTAATATATTTTTTTAATTGTACAGATAAAAATCCAGGTAAATATTAAAATATTGCAATAACAAAAACTCATATTTTCATTTATCTCATAACAGTCTGGCTTCTTGTGTCTTTAAGTTTCTTCCAGCTTCTTTAAGAGAAAGATTCAACCCAAATGTCACATCTTCCCTCCTAAGTGTTTTAATTCTCCAGACTGCTGCTGAATTTGGAGGCTGTATGTGGCCAAACATGAGTTTTGAAAAGCAAGTTACAAGAGCAAGCTTAATGTTAAAGGACAGGAAGTAAAGTGTTGAAATCATGACACATAGCTTATGATGGATTTTCTTTCTAGGAAACCCAAAGATCTTAATTGTGGAGTTAAAATGTCATAACATACATAACATGGCATTTGATGAAAATGAAAGATGCCTGGGTTTGTGTGCTCAGGCAGTTGATGAACTGAAATACGTGCAATATGTATGAAATTCATATTTTTATTAAAAGAAGCAATAAAGAAGCTAAACATTTCAGAATAATGATCAAATTCCCTCTGATTATAAGGAGTAGCAGCCTGACTTGAAGTTGTTGTCATGTCATATCTTGTAACTAAAAAGTTAGTGTCCATAAGACCTTTAAATTGCCAGAATAAATGATATAGCTACTTCAGTAAGCATTACTCTTTTTTTCCTCTAAAATAAAACTAAGCATCCTTTCCATCATAGAGTTAACAGGTTTGACTTTCAGGGGTTGCCATCAGAAAAGGTGTAAAATTCGAGCCACAGTAACCAGGGTCCACGAAGCATTAAAATGCACTTTTTGTGACAGCGTAAGAATAGAAATCCTCTTCAAATCGCATATTGAAAGCTTTCTGCCTGTTTGACTGTCTTACATATCCAGTTGGGTGGGCTAGTCATTGTCTTTTCTGATCCAAAACTCCTAGGCAGAGTCACTATGTGCTGTTAAGCAGTCACGTTCCGTTAAGTGGTTTGTGAAAGAGTCCCTGCTCTTTCTTTATTATCTGCTTTGGGAAGGAAAATTGTTACACACAGTTGAGGCATCATTGTGATTAGCATCTTTGGTTTTGCACTCATCTTGTTCACAGACTGAGTTTCTTCAAAGCCAGGTAGCATAGCAAAGCAGCCTCCTGTTGGCAACTATTCCACTGCTGCCAAAGAAGCAAAGCATAAAGCAAGGCTCATCATGAGTGCAGCATCATGTATCTGTTGTCTCACCACTGACATGCTGACACATCAAAAATTTTCTGTTTGTGCTCTATCACTGTATGGATTCAACAAGTGAAATATTTGATTTGATCTAACAGGCAATTGTATGAATTGACAGGTAAAACACATACACCCTCCTGGGACATCCCCATGCTTCACTTTCAACTCTTTCAAGTCACCATTTATTTATACAGTTTGATCTAAACCTTTGCCTTTTGTGTGTTGTCTAGAATCACTTACTTTTTCTTAGTTCTTCATTAAAAACACATCTACTTGGATTGATCATTGCTTCTTCTGTTTGTCTTTTATCTGTTTATATATCTGAACCTACTGGTGTATTTGCACTACAAAAAGCAGCACAGAGATTGGTAAGTTATTCAGTGTCTCATTAAAAAGTGGCGTATAAATATCTGAGGCAAGACCATTTCATCCCCTTGAATAGAGACCTTTTGTCTGCAGCATTTCATCAATGGGATCTAATTATGGTGAAATTTTTTCTTGGCCATTCTATGGTGGAAGTGCTGGCTACAGAAATGTCACATCTATTATTAAGTATGACAAACACAGATTTCATATTTTCTTATTCCTCACCTAGCTTTCTCAAAAACTACCATATGTAGACAACTGCCTGAAAGACCATGTTCAGTACTGGGGATAAAATATTAGCACTAGGAGATAAGTGGGAAAGCATAATGTTGTCCAGACATGATTAAACATCCGTGACAGGTGACATAACAGTATCTCATTTAGGTTGCAGTTCTTTTCTATTGTTGTACGGGTCTGAAGAGCTAATATTGAACAAGCAGGTCTTGCCATCCATTTTGCTTTATCCCAGTGATTATTACCTTCATTATTTTATCTGAGATGAGCAATTTTTCCCCCAGGTTCTCTTTCATTCAAAATGCTGATTGGTTTTCTGGAGCTCATTCATTGCAAATAATTGTGTAGATTCAACTCTTTCTGTACAAGGATGGGTGATGCAGCAGTAGCTGCACTAGTTACAGTTGCTGTCTTACTCATTTTGCTGTTTAATATATTCACCATGCTTCTGTATTTTAACTGAAGGGCACCTTGCCGTGGAAACAGCCTCTGTACTCTCAGATGAAAACCAAAATACATGCAAGCAAACATAAAGCTGAAGAGATAGCTTCGAAATTTGCAGCTCCAAGAGCTTTTAAATAAAGAGAGGATTGGCACAGTTATGTTAAAGTAAATCACGAAAAAACATGCTAATTGCAGGCTACCCTTATGCCTCGGACTTCCACATGCCCATCAAGGAGCCTTTCTCAATCAAGCCTTGTCATATTTGGTCACTCAATATTATTTTCTTCTTGCTGAAGGAATGGAAACAATAGATTTATCTGTGATTCAGTAGAATTGAGCATAAAACTAGGAATTAATCAAAGACATCCTATCACAAAACTCCGTGAAACTGCACTACAAGCAGAACAGATGATGTCTGTGTCTACTTTATCATCAGAAATATTACTATTTTTGCCCTTAAAATTACAAAAAATGCTGCTTCAGAAAACTGATTAGTTTATCAAAGAATATTTATTTGGGTTTCATTGTTTGCATTTGCAGATGCTGTGTATCCAAATGATTAACAGAAAAATAGATTAGAAAAAAAATCCATTTACATGGTGATCATTCCTTCGACAATAAAAGATACATCCATGTTATCTCTCTTCAAGGCTTCTGCACAACTGTGTAGAAATGGGACCAGCTGTTGGCTGGCACACCATCTCACGAAGATAACAGATAAGTAGCACGGGTTCACTCATCTAGTGAAGCACTTCCATTGGTGCATCTTCACTGTAAAAAAACAGCTGTGTGCTCTCTTATTAATTTCACTGGACTGAATCCAACTGATCGACCAAGTTGAAGAGGTGGGTTGAAGTCTGGCAGAGATCATTCGAAGGTGACATACTCCTCACAAAGGTGCAGGTTCGGTCAGAGGTTCTAAGAAGGCTGTAACTGCTCCATATCAATGTCTCTCTCTAATGCTGGATGGATACTCATTGCCTCCTCTTGCTCTGGCGTGGGGGGAATCCACCCCTCCCTGACCTCCCAGCCCCTCATTCTGCCAGCAGTGGGATACAACCCAGCTCAGTACACTCTTGCAGCGTGTCCTGTGCATCTCCTATGGACAACCCATGTAAGAAAGAGGTAGGATTTGGCCCTGAACAAATGCAATGAACAAATCCATGTTGTCCCTCACTTCCTGAAATATTCAGCAAGCAGGTCTAAAATGCTCATTTTAAATCTCCTGACCACCCTGTAGATTAATATCTTTCCATCTTTTCATTTTTTTGAGTGCAGGATGATTTGAAGCAAGGTTATTTCCTTTTGCACTATGGAATCAATTAAGGAAAGAAAAAAAAAGAAAAGGATCCGCAAAGCAAAGCAAAACAAAACAACCCTTGATTAATATTCCAGGCCATCCATTTTATCGTTAAAAAAAGCCTCTGTGCAAAAATTCATGCTCACAGTGTCCCAGGAAGTATTGGTGTTCAGCTTACTAGAGACTTGCATGTACATCATATTTCTTTCCAAAAGCAAAGTATAATTTTATTTTTCTTAGGCATTGTTAAGGAGTATTTATTGTTCTCCTGGAGAAAGTGGGGGCATGAAGAGAGGATTCTGGAAAAACCCTGGTATTATTTAACTAATGCCACTGTGCATTACATTGAAATGCTGTACTTGTGAAAGTCTGACATTCAATATCTAGCAAATTCATTGTTATTACTGTACATTGAATGTCAAATGAATTCATAATGGTGGTATATTGAAGATAAAATATTATCCTGGATTCAAACGATGCTGTTCCATTGAAAACTCACACCAGTCATTAGGGCAGTGGATGGCACTTTCAGAGCTCCACTGACAGGATATTTTAGTGCTACTGCTACCTCACTTATAAAAACAAATGGCCCAGGAATGGAAGCATGATCCAAAGCTGCATGAGGTCAGTGTGAGTTTTTCCATTGACATCAATGGGCTGAGGATTGAGTCCGCAGGGTGGAGAGGGGAGGAAGGAAGGAAACAATGCTAGAAGAGAAATCAGTGAGGAGAAACTCTCCATCACACTTCCCTTGGGTATTTTTTTGATAACAGCATTCTGGATGGATTTAGCACTCCTCAAAGGGTGGAAAACGCACACACCAGCAACTTGCTGCTGCAGGAGAAGGGCAGACTGACGTTGAAAACAATTCCTTAGCATAGCTAAATGTATTTTACATGATCTCTGTTTCCTTTTACTTGCTTATGCCCATGATGATTGAAAAGGTCCTGGGGAGGTCTCTGGAAAGGAGAAACTGATTTGTTGTATGTATGAGCAGAGCCTTATTAGACCAGCTACACCTGTGTGAAGGACTTATTCGGCACCTCCCCCTCCGCCCCTGTGTGGGAGGAATGCAGTTTTTAAAGAATTCCCATTAGGGGCTGTAAAAGGCATTAGCTCTGAGAACCAAACAGTTTAGAATAAAGTTTATTCCTTTTTACTAAAATGTGAGACTGGTACATGATTTAGAGCTTTTTACTCTTGCTGCATTATATCATCAAATGGAGTGGGAAATTATCTCGATTGCAGTGGAATGATTTTCCTTTTTGCTTAAGAATATGGATTGCCTCATATACTTGCTCTTGAAAAAAATGTTCAGTAGATAAAATAGGCCCAAACTGAATTTTCCTTGCTTTTGATTTTCTTTCATCAATCTCTATTTACTTTTGAGGGCTTTTACTCTCTTTTTTTTGACTGTCTTTATTTTTCTAGTGCCATTTTCCTTTTTTACACTTTTCCTAGGGCAAGCATGAGTGTAGGCTTCTTGTTTTCTGCCTCCTCTCCACCCCAAATTTTAAACTACTCCTAGTTTGTACTGTGCCCCCTATTGATGTCCTCTGCTGTCTCTTATTGTGGTTGGGGTCTCTCAGCACTTCTGAGTATCAGTAAAAAAATGTCACAAGTGGGAGGGGGCTTAGATAACCTGTGCAGTATGAACACATGACTCTGATTTATGAGGCAGCTGTCATGTTACAAGTAATTGATATACTTTATGTAATTCTTATAGAGCTTCCCTCTATTTACTGTTTCAGGAGGAGTCCAAACATCTAAAGACCAATAACTACTACACTCCAGTTTTCCCTTCAATGATGAATACACTGTCTGTGGCCTCATTTGTCTCAACTATAAAACCAGAGGACCAGAATCTGGTAAATCTGGAATTGCTTTGTTGTATTCACTGGAGTTATGATGAATTTTTTTCTCATGAGATGCAAACTAGAATTTAGCCTAAAAGTGAAATAGATTGTGGAAGTTATTGTGCTCATTCCTCGGGTGGAAAAGCGATGTGCCCACTGCTCTCATTGATTTAGTAGCCATGCAGGTGGTTAAGGATGTTTTTCCCTTACAATATAAGACTAACCTGAATTTAATGACCTGAGGCTTGATTGTTGAAAGGAGAAAGCCCACTTAGAACTTCTAGAGACTTGTGAACAACTTATAAATCTTCCTGGAATTATCTATGGCCAGAAAATTGTTTGTACCTTTGCCCCAGGTGGAGGAATGTGCCTATGACTCTATTCATATTTTCATTTTCATCAAAGTCCATGTTCCATGCAAGAAGACTCACAAAATCTTGACCCTGTTGAAATCAGAGAGTTTTGACACTGAAGATGGAATTTCACCAATACTATCTAGAAAGAACCCCACCAACACATTTTATCTGTGCAATCAAGATATGAATGAATATTAGTCCAGCACAATATAGTGCTTAACTTCGTTGTCTACTGTCCACCTACGGCATGCAATGGAATTGCCATGACTGGTCAGATCAGAGCTCCCCACAAACTGAAAACTGTCCTCAGCTCTGACATTTATTCAGTTGCTTTGGTGTAAGCTCAACATTTTCCTGCACATTCTTAGAAATATGATTGTGATAAGGAAGGGTCAGGCAACATGTTATACTTTAAACAAAAGACAGGGAAATTAGGGAAAAAAATGGCTACATGCTGCAACAATGATAGATGAAAAATTATGTTCAAGAAAATGTGTACTGAAACAAATCAAGAGGGCAAGAACCCTCTTGTGCACTCTTGTAACTTGTGTATAGATCTTCTGGACTAACAAAATATCACTTGTCTACTGCTGCAGTTGGGTAAGGTAACCCTCCAGAAAGAGCAGGTGACAAAATATCAGGTGTGGGTCTGGAAAAAATGATTTATTTGTTCATGAGAAATATAACAGCTTTCAGGATTCTGGCTGTTCCTAGAAGAAGGTAAATGGAGTACAAAAGATAGCTCATCCAATAGCTATAATTCAAAAATTAAGAGGTCTAGCAATCCACACAGCCTGAAATGTTAATTTTTTAACAGCGTTTCTCAAGACAGGTCATAGAAACAAAGCACCACAAGCAATATTTTTGTCAGACATTAAGTAAGGTCAGGATGTACTTGGATTCAAAACCCTGAAGGGAAATTCAGTTTCTGTAGGGGAGTCTTAACTCTTTCACTGTCGTAGAAGAACATGCGTTATAAATCTCTGTTATGACAAGATGAGCAAACACAGGCTTTGGTGTAAGTTCCTAAATAATACTGTAAGCCATTGCTAAACAGCAGTCCAGTGTGTTGCTAGAAACTGCTGCAGGAAGATAAGAGCTACTGACTTCTTGCTTAAGCCCCCCTTTTTTTAATGAGATGTTCTTTTTGCTGTTTCCAGTTAGGTTATTGAGGCATGTCTAATACTATAAAAGGAAAAAACGAAACATGAAAAAATGTAGAGACTTACCAGAGGGGATCTTGAGTGCAGCTTAGATCTTTTGAGACTCACCCAAATGATCTCACAACTGGATCAGACATCTACCCCTCTTCTCTCCACTGCAATGAGGAAAAGATCTTTCTAACTGTTCCAAAAAGTTTATGAAATATTGTTCTAGTGACCCAGCTTGTGGTCTTACCCTAGGATCACTTCCATCTGGACAACTAAAGGTTGGGAGGCAGATGAATGAATGTCAACTTTTAACCAAGATCTTTTTCTGAGTAAAGCCACTAAGATTTTATATTTCATAAGAGGAAGTCAATTAAAAATCCAAGAACTTGCTATATTGGCTCACTGATTTCAGGGCTGCTTCATCAAACCTATGTAGCAAGCTCCAAATACAAAATTTTGAATATATATGGTGCCAATTTTCAATGAAAATCTGAGTATACAAAGGTTTTTAATTCCCTCATTTAGTGTATTTAGGTTGGACTGAAGGAGATTCTGTCCCCACTAGACATTCCAGAGGATCTGAGCTGATGTAAAAGTAGCTTTCTGGCAAGTAAATTCATGAGTGAATGGCCAAACGCTTACTCTCATATTCCCTACCAGCCTTCAAAAATGTCAGTCATACAAGCTCAAATTCCTTGTCAGCACTGTAGGTGGCTGGTGGATATCTCCAAGGCAATCAGAGGGGACATGAGACAGTCTTACATGCTGCAAGAGGAAGCCTTGCTTAAGCCTACATATACTGTCCCCTACTGACATGGCCTTGCACTGGTTATGACTTGCAACCTAAAGTCACGGGTCTCTTGGGTACCTCTGTCATGTTTGAAAAAGCATTCTCCGGTCTCTAGTTGTGTTCATTGTATTTGCTGCCAAACAGATGTAGAAATGCTAACCAGAAATTGGTTACACCAAACCATGCCTTATTCTTTTTGCCATCTTTGAGTTTGTAGAGTTTTCTTTTGTTGCAATAATAAAAAACATTTTTCTGAATGCTGCATATTTTTCCTTTAATGTTGCATTTCGCCTTCCATTTTAGGGTTAATATCTTTCTTCATAATCCCTCCTACTCATTCACTGACGTACTATATTATCCACTGGAGAACACAGAGGGAGGACAAGGTCAGAGTGTTGAAGACCAGATAGAGTTTCCTAAAGATCTGAAGTGTGTCTCAGACTTTCCTTTTGACCTGGCTATTAGCAATGCTAGTGGGAAATCAGCCACTCTTAACATAACATTTTCTCTGATTTGTATATCCCCTCACTTATAAAAAAGAATATAAAAAAGGCCACAGAAGGTCAGGGCAAAGTTCTACCAAGACCAGTGTCTGGTCAGCATCCACCAACTCTCTGTACATGTGCAGAGATGAAGGGAAATATTTGGTCACTCTGATCTATGTTCTGCTGGTTTTCTGTTTAGTTTCAAACGCATGACCCATGCAACATTTCCACATAGATATTTCTTCATCTCCTGACATCATTTGACTCCTTTGTGTTTTCCCCTGCCTGGCCTTCCTTTTCTAGAGAGAAGGCTGTGAGGTTTCCTTAGGGCCAAGTGTCCACTTGATAATATAGGCAATGATTGTAGGAGATATCATTTAGATAGAACATGAGGGCTGTCTGCTGTGTGCAGTAGTCAAAGTTGTGGACTAGGAAAGGGGAAGGATAGGCCTGACCTCACCTCACACTAATCCAGTTCCCAAGCTGTTTCAAGGTTCCAGTGCAAACCACTAAAATCTTCCATGGGTTATGGGTTATAGCTGATGATTCTATTTGCAGTATACTGAGTTGGGATAACTGGAGAAACTGAAAATAATTTTCTTCTGGCATCAGCGTCAGAATATGGTCCAAGTTAACCAATGTCACTTGTGTCTTTTTCTGTACTGCTCCAAAACCCATCACAGTGAAGGAAATGCTGACTTGAAGTGTGCAGGGTAGTAGGGGAGTGCAATAATCTGCTACATTGCTATTGGTGCTATGAAGAATGTAAGATGTATGAGATCATAAATCAATACAAAATATTTTTTTCTAGATGTGTAAACAGTAGTTAAAAGCTGTTCCTAATCCCTACTATATTTAATAGTTCAGCTGTGCTTGAAACATGACACATTTACCAGATAGTCCTTCCTTATCAATACAGCCCTGTTTAAAAATCTCTACAGATCGCCATTGGGATGACAAGATATTACAAATGAGATTGTTGCAGTAGGGTAGGTTGTATTACCAGGCAGCAACATCAACACAACACATCCTGATTAGAAGAGTGCAGCACATTTACAAGGATGGAAATGTCATCTCTGTTCTGTGATGCAGTGTGCTAAAGGGCACTTATGAATGAAATACTAATTTGAAAAGACAGCTCTACCCTATGTTTCTATATTAACCTCTGCTACTGAAGATGGTGTGATCGTGCTAGTGCCCACTCTTCCCAGAATGGGCCTTGCATAAGGGTTTGTAGTATTACGGGGTTCTTCCTTTCCAATTAGATCTTCCAAGGGTGAGCTTGAGGGTACTTAGTGTGTTTATTGATACCTAGATTGCACCAACGCCCAGTGCAATATAGAAGTGTCTTTTCTATGGCAACAGAGATCACTAAGATATTTGCTTTCTATTGTTCTTTCGTGCTTGTGCAATGGGGATCTCAGTGCTTAGCTTTTTTTATAGGGAGAACTGCAGAGTTAATATTGAGTAATCAGCTAGCAGCAGCAAGCTCAACATTTTGAAATTCAATCTGAAATTCTAAACTAGGGCAGCATTCCTACTGCTTCTGTTGGACTGATTAAAGAGCACTGAGTCAGACCTCAAGTATTTACACCTCACATGCCACTTGATAGCAGAGTCAAAGAAAAAAAATAACCTCACACAATACAAAGCCTTGCCATTAGTCTCTTACAGTAAACCGATTGCAGCCATAGGTTCTTTGTGTGATATTGCATGGAGATATTTACTGTGTCCTTCACCTTTTAAACCTTCCTAAATATCCAGCATCTTCACTTATGAAGAAAACCCCAGCATTTCAACTTCCAGGTAGAAATACTGAAAAACTTGAATAAGTAATTTTCACAAGATAAACATTTGGAGCCCAGCTGCTTTGTCCTCTCTGCATTTTGACTGGAGCTTGGCACCATGATGATCTTTCAGAGACAGATATGTTAGGAATGAATTATCAGCTGTCAACAGATAATAAGAGATGTTTAATTAGTTAAACCAGAATGGACTGTGTGTAGAAATCAGACCACTCTGGTCGCTGCTGATTTAGGGTAACCAATGACTCAGCACCAGATGATTCTATTGCTGGGCCTTGAAAGCAATTGCACAAAGATAACCTCCTTCTGCATCTACAACTGACTGGCTAGCTGTGTACAAAGCTGGCCAAAGATCAGTGCTGGGAGAATGCCAGATAATGCCTTGACCCGCAATTCAACTTCAGTAGATGCCTGCAGTGCTCCTGTTGGCAGCCTTAGGGAAAAACTTGACCTAAGTTTTACAGGGGTGAGGCAAAGCTGAGTTTTTCTGCCCCAAGAGGTGCTTTGGGTATGGGGAAGGCTGAGGCAGAGCTGGGAGGAGAGCTGGTGGCATGAAGTAGCTGGGCACACCTCTTTCCCTCCCAGAATAGGTTCCACTCCAGCACACCCCACATTCTCCAAATATATGAAAAACTTTTTTGTGTTAATGTTATCTTGGCTGCCACCCAGGGACCTGCTCTGTGCTTGACTGGCTGCTGATGAGAATCCTAGCTGCAGCAAATACCTTGTAATAAGACAAAAAATTGGCTCTAGCCCCCAAATGTGAGACATCACCTCCTTTCAACCCAGCTTTGGTATATGGATGGGCATGCCAGGGGGCTGATTCTTTCTGAGCTGTCAAAAATGGAGAAAAAAAAAACTGTGCCACAAGACACAGTGGGTGGTTTGTAGGTAGCCTGCATGGTTAGCTGAAATACTTGCCACAGAGAATCCATGTACGTATGGTGTCATGTAATTTTTTAGGTTGAAGAACATCTTTATCATCAAGTCAAGATCATCAGGTCTAACTGTAAGGTTAAAACCGCTATGTCTACCACTAAAGCATCTCCCTAAGTGCCACAGTTGCTGAAGTATCCTACTCTGCATGCCAAATACATGGCAGAACAATTTTTAATGAAGGGTACTTCGAGTCACTGTGCCATTTGCAGACAGACTCTGTGGAAAGCTTCTCAGCTGGCTGCTTTCCATAAGGGCTGAGCAAGCTGCATTTTGTAAACTTTGTTTTTCCAGACCTCACAAATAATGGTTTGATTTCTTTTTTTAAAAGACATTTTTATTAAGTCCAGCTTATCAATGGTATTGGACCAGGGTATTGGAGATTTCGAGACTAGCTTGCTCTTGTCCTGACCTTTGCTGCATGTAGAGGTAATTTTATGATTTAATCTGAAAAATGCTCTAACATTTTGAGCCTCTGGAGTTTCTTCTCAAAAATGGTAAGTAAATAAATAAAAAATGGTGAGACACACTCCCTTTCATGTGGTCTTGAAATATCAAATAAAATGTATGTGGCCAAGTGAAGAGAGCCACCAGAGGAGATTTACAGCTAAACGTTTTGAATGAATGAGAAGAGAATAAAGAGAGTCTTAAGCAATAGGAAGAGGGTTGAATAATAAAGGTGAGAAAAAAACCTCCTGTCTAGGAGCATTTTATGACACAGTCATAAAGAAAAATGTAAATGTTTTGTGAGATGAAATCTTAGGTGAGTGATTCCAGCAGAATCTGTAAGAGGTCGTACGACCTGGTTGTCAGTTTTTATAAATTGATGGCAGAGTTCTGACATCAGTGCAATAAAAAAAAATGTTATCACCCCTACTTTCCACCAGGTAAAAAGTTAGTGTGCTTGTGGAAAGGAACAGCTCTCACGAAGTACTTATTTTCACAGCAGAAATGACCCTACCCGTTCATTTGCCTTGGGATGTTCTTTTATGGAACTACCAAAGAGAATGCTTTGCCCTCTTCTCCTGTGAAAGAGGAATCTCATCCCTCCCATCCATCAAAAATAAGTGACCAACAATATCCTGAATCCCGACTAAAGTACAGCTCCTTAGCTTCTTCCATTAATCAAACTGCAGGCTGTATTTGGAAGATTTAGCTGAATTTATTGAATGAATGGATATTTCTGATAGTAAATCATTTTGGTTTCCACAAGCATTTCATATACAGTTTTATTTTAAGGCTGGTTGGCCAGCTCTAACCCATGTTGAATAAGCGAGCAGTCTGTCTCTGTAAACAATGTGTGGGATTACCCTCTTCTGCAGTAATACAGCACATGTACTGCAGGAGGAATTTTCCATGTTATGTGAAACTGATTATTGGATCAGATTTTCCACCAGAAAAGGAAACCACAGTGCAAAACAATGATTTTTCTACTATTTTTGAGCATCTGGAAACTTATTAGATGGTGGTGCCAGAACCCTATTATTTTTGTTCCACTTTTGGCTCTGGACAGTATATTTTCTTAGACTAACCAATAACAAGTAGATCCCATACTTGTGGAGGTGAGAACTAAGATAAGATTGACCTTGTATTGGCCAGAAAAATAAATCCGAATGAGGACCTACCTCAAATCTGGTAAAGTGCATACCGTGTGTGATATATCAGAACACTGTGCTGAGAGAATTGAACTTCTCATTGAGGATCAAGGTCACATATCTTTTTTCATCTTCTTTGCCAAAAGACAACAGCATTATCACAAGCACATGCAAAACAGCATCCATGAGACTTCTTGTTCCCCTGCAGTGACCATACCCATATCCTGTTCCCTGCAATAGACATAGAACAAGCTTTAACTTCCCACTTATCCCCATCTTTCTCATTCCTTTGCTGCAGAGGTAACCTTGATTGTACCTCCATCACTCTTCGGACAGAAGAATTGGGAACACAGATGATGCCAGTAAAGTGGCATCTAAATGAAGGAGAGGAAGAAATGTAAAGTATCTTTGTTTCTTCTAAGAAAACGTATGCTTGTTGTTATAATTCAAACTTGTTGGTTTCACTGGGTTTTTAGCTGGGTTTGGAGGAGAAGAAATGGAACTGTTGTAACAGGAGATCTGCAAATTAATCTGTGACACATTTGCTTGAGTAATTCAAGCCATAACAGGCAATACCAGTTGTAAACCTGATCTCTAGTCTGAATGGTTAGATTTCTTAATCTGCAGGCAAAACCAGTGATGAACACAAATTTTTTTTTAATTTGTCATTGAGTGATTCTAAGCATTTTTGCAGACAAACTTGGTATCATTTGTATGTCACCTCCAGCTACTGAATGTACCACCCAAAATACCTGCAGCCTAAAGCAGTGGTTACTCCTTTTCTGGGAGAAACATTAGTGGAGCCACTAACGTAGCCACTGGGACATGTTCCAGTGCTTCCTAATAAAAGAGAGAAGTCTAAGCTCTCATGACAACTTTTTGCTGGGCTAACTTGCTCTAGCCACATGATCTTCACAGTTTCTTCAGAATGTATTAAATGATCCACATCAAACATCAACAACAGGGAGTAACTCAATCTACACTTAATAAAGCTGGTTGAAACCCACACTTCCTCTAGCTTAAGGCACTGATGACTGATAGTAAAACTTATAAACAAACCAGAAGATATAGCACAGTCCTGTTCATTTTCAGTCCTCTGCTGTCAGAACTCCTCCTTTTTTCTGGCCAAGATAATCTTTATTTTAACCCAGGTACGCTCTTATAGCCAGAGAAAAACATCCTCCTGTATTTCAAATGAAGCATGTTTCTTTGAGCTGTTGTGGAAAAATTACAGGTGAGCCAGAGCCCAAGTACTGGATTTCCCTCTAGATGTAAACTAAAAATGCCAAGAGTATTTTGGAATTTTGATACTTAAGTTCTTTTATAAGAATGGCTTTGTTTAATGGCTTAAACAAAATCCTTTGTTTAAGGATTTCCCTCTAGATGTAAGCTAAATATGCCAATAGTATTTTGGAATTTTGACACCTAAGTTCTTTTATAAGAATGGCTTTGTTTAAGAAGAGTAACAACATATTCTCATGTCCATTTTGATTCATTGATTGTGAGCAAACGTTGGCTGAAGTTTCACCACTACAGGGATACTTTTTTTCTATTGGGGTCAGAAAAAAAGTGGCTGCACCCTCAACCTCTTCAACAAAGTTCATGGTTATGATGCATAAAAAAGAAAGATTTCCTCTTCGCGTTTTGAATCAGACTGAAGTTAAAAATAAAAATCACTCATGAGTCCTGGAGCATCAAAGCAAGATTGGTAAGGGCAGCTTCATTGATGTGAATGAGAGAGATCATCCATGTCCTTGGTGTGACTGTGATCCATTGGCAGACAGCATTGAGAAGGTAACCTGGAGCATTTTGTTCTGTGCTCTGAAATGTGTGCAAAAATGACAGGCTGCCAGGACCCTTGCACTGGATTTGACCAAGGTTCATCAAACCCAGCAGGTTTTAGTATTCCATTTTGTCTCAACAAACAAACGTTTTCCAAAAAACTGGATTTTATTTGAAAAGTCTGGATCTATTTGTAGCTGTATGTGCTAGTCCCCTGATGCAGAAAGAACTTCTGCAATGATTGATTTACTTCTTAACTCAGAGATGGAACTTTAAAGAAAGCTTAGCATAACAATGTGTTTTTTCACTGTCCACTTGAGTTACAGACTTTCCAAGGCTTTGGCCATCTGCTGTTTCACAACAATGAGAGGCCACATCATAGCTGTCCCACAGGCAGTTCTGTAATATGCATGATTATCATTATCTTCACAACTAATAACAGATTTCCAAGGCTTTGAAGTTTTGCTTTCTTTACTGGCTTGGGAGAACAATAGTCAACAATGTGGGCTTGGGGGTCTCTTCAATCTCTCTTTAGTAGTGAACTCCAAATTAAGAGCTAAACTGGTAGAGAAATTGTCAGCTGTGAGAGAAGCCAGCCCACATTAACTTGAATCCAGTGATCCTTATCCAGCCTTGTCTTGGTTTCAAACAAAAGCATAAACCAACTGATCTTTGAATAGTCTGAACTTGATTTTTATTCTTGGAATCTAAGACAAAAAAAGTCACAAAAGAATAGTAATTTAACTCTTGCATAGACATTTGATTGGCAATTAATACGAAGAACACATAAAATATGATTTGTTCATAGTGAAGAGCTGACAAGTCATTATAGGAGCCCATGAATTTTTTTATTTGTGCTTATCACCTACAAATCATGACAGAATGGTACTTCTGTTTTTTGAAAGCATCATAAATCCAAAATAGATATAATTGTTTTACAAGTTTAGAAAATAAAACAGAATATTTTTTCTAGTGGAAGAAAGTTGACTATTAATTTGAGCCTGTTCGGAACCCTTTGATGAAAATACAAGCTGACTAAAGTTTCTTTTCACAGGCACATGCAAGGTTTGATGAAATTTTCCTTTTGAAACTTTTTCAGGATAACATGAACTTGCTGGTCAAAAGAAGTGAGATGCAAAACTAGATCTTAGATTAAAATCCAAAATGTGAACAGCAAAGAACAAAGCACTGTGCTGGAGGCTATTTTCATTCTGTTGTTTTCCACAGAAAATTTCCAAATATCTCACTACAAAAAGAGGAAAAATAATAGACATCTCAAGAAGTTCTGAATTTCCTGCCTGGCTCCACTTTTAATATCTAACGAGCCAGACTGCACAATACTGAAGTATTGGAAGCAGAGAATGCCACAGGGAGAAATTTACCCTGGCAGAAACATGCTGTTGCTCATATTTGTCAAGGACACAGGAGTTAACCATTGTTCCTCTTGGGGATATCTTGGAATTTGATGTGAATGTAAATGTCCATACAAGTCATAAAGTCTCCTCAGTTACAAATACAGCCTCCAAAAGTGTGCCACAGGCAGCAAAATGCTGCTGCTTCTGTGCTCAGCCTGTGCACTGAGGCAGCAGTAAATGTTGCAGGAGGAATAATGCTCATCACGGCTTTTTTTTTTTTTTTGTCTAGTAGTAGGTAATCTCTAAGATTTAGATGGCTTTAATTTAGTGGTGATGTATGAAGAAGTATGAACTCAAATGTGCAGAAAGCCTGCTTGAGGGCTCTGTTGGGAATATCCTCTGGAACATTCCAGATGCTTTTTTTAACCTCTTAATCTTAAAAGATTGAGTGGTAATTTTTAATTGTTACTTTTGGAAGAAGGTGAATATGGCAAAGCAGTGTGGGGCAGTGTCAGAAGGGGTAGGACAGCCTATAGTAACTGGTTCGTTTTTTTTTTTTGTTTAGAAGGAGGGTGTAGCATAGATGGTGTTCTGCAGCTCACTTTTCCGTTTATAAAACCTTATCTGGTGCTTCAGTCATGGAAAAATCATTTGCAGCACTTTCTTCCCTCTCAATTTGAGACAAAAATGTACTAATGTTCAGTGGAAAGGCTTGCAGAGTCTGTGATGGACTGGAAGACCCACTAAAATGCAGGTAAGGTAGAAACAGCCCTGCAGTGTATAGGGCTAGATTTCTGTGCTGAACTGTAATGAATTCCAGAGGTGTTCTCATAGGATTTAAACAGTGATAAGTCACCAAAGACTGATTAAAGATAAAACTAAACACAACCATGCAAACAAGAAAAAGAGTGTGAGTCATACCTGGTCTGATTTCTGAACAGGACTTTGAAGGAAAGTATTTGAAAGTAACATTTGTTAGTAATATTTGTTCAGTAACGTTTTTAAAGGTCATTAAGGCAAAGCAATTTATTTAAACAAAGCAAAGAGCTGCTGTTTGCCATTCAAGACCTTTTCTGCTTTCACATTTAAGCAGTCTAACTCCAATAACTTCACTACCCTTTGAAGGCTTAGTTATGCTGAAGAGCAGGACCACAGGCTCTTTATATAGGTTTATATAGGTTTATATACATAAAGAATCTTTAGTTCTTTAGTTATGCTACCTCTTACTGCACTGTGCCTCTCTTCTCTGCCACAGGGCATGTCAGCACAGAGATCCTGGAAAGCACTGAAAGGAAAACCAGAACAAAGTGGTGTGAAGAGGATGTAGATCATGAGGGCAAACGAAATCTGCTGAGGACTTCCCCATCCTGTAACATTTTTTCTGGTATTCACAGTTATTCACAAGTTCTCCAACCCCATAAAAAATTCTGGAAGATGCTGGATTATTCAAGCATTCAGTGCCAATCCCCACAGTCTTTCATAAAGCAATGACTAATCTGAGAGACAAAAATAATTCAAGACCTTGGTTAATCCATTTTGCAGCTGTTGACAGCTTCAACTCTGATCACCACCTGGGTTGCACAGACTAGAGGAATGGAGCAGTAGGCAGATTCAGAGCAGTTACAGGCAGATGAGTTTCCGTCATTTAGCCCATTTCCATGTTGAAGCAGGATTACTCCTTATTTGTACATTGAACAGCCTACTTTAAACTTGTCTATTTTTAAACTTGCCACCAAGGGGGTTCTTGGCACTCTCCCCAGAGACAGCATCTCAGACAATACAGAACCTTTCCACAACTATCAGCAGAAAATTTTACTTGTAAAAATGTCAGCCCATTATCTGGGCCAGGCTAGAGAGTACAAACACCAGATTTGTGGTAGGCATTATGGGGCCAATAATGTCAGCAGCATCGCTAGAGGAGGAGCAGCCTGTGCAAATTTGGTGCCTCCTAGGACCCTTGCAAAGTGCTCTAGAGGTTGTACTGCTGGTGTATCACAAGGGTCTTCTCCACTGTTTAAAAGATTGAGTAGTATCTGAGATATATCAGCAGATGAAAAGAGAACCCAGCATTGTTATTTCCCCAGTAATAGTTTGTATTTACAGTGGCAAAGGTTGAGCAGAGTGGAAGCAGCTTGGTGGGGGGTCGGGTGGCCTCAGCTGTTGATTTTGGGACACGTTAAGGAGGACAAACTCACCTCCTTAGATGTATCATCTACTGTAGATAAACTGAGAGGTCATGAGAAAGAGTCTTTTAATCCTGGCTGGCAGTTCTCAATTATTGCCATTAGCAAGATCTTATAGAGAAATTAGTCACAGCTGGCATCATGAGTTTGGAAGGAAAACACTGGCTGGAACTGTCTGGGCAAGTCTTTCTTGCCTTTACATTAACATGCTAGGTTGTTTTTAATTTTTCTCCCCCTCTCTGCCCCTGCCAAGAGCTTCACAAGATGCATTGAAACAAAAGTAGGAGCTGAGGTCTTGAAAAATTAGCCCTTAATATGTTTTCCTAATTCTGCCTTCCTCTTTGCAAGGGTGTTGCAGCGACTTGCTTCTCCATCATTTCATCTAAGCTCTGACATGAGCATCCACAACTACAATCAGTCATGGAGTTGTTTCCTGTCCAGTATCAGACTTGGTATCTAGTTTTTGCAGCAGGGCAGTATGGCATGAGGTTGTACAGCTGTGTGAAGAACAAAATGCCATTGCATTGCTGAAGGAAACCCAGCCTACTTCTAGCTTTTAGTTCAAACAAGTCATGCCTCTTCTAAGAAAACCTTTAACTCATTTGGGAAGGTTTCTTTTCTTATATTTTATTATTATGAAGAATAAGGCCTGGAGCCCTCTGTCCCTCAAGGTCTTTAAAATAAGCAGGTCATTCTGGCATTTGGGATATTTTGACATATACCTTACCAAATGTATCCAGACCCAGAAGGAGAGAGGTACATTGACATTATGTCCAGTTTCACAGAGTGATTTTCACTACTCCCAGCTCATCATGTTAGGATTGTTTCCCGTGGCTAAATGAACAGCTTATTGGTAACATCTTTGGCAAGTACAATTGTTTAAACATGCATCCATGGTACAAATACATTAATTAATTACATTTTTGAGACATGGACAATCAATTAGGAAGCATGCTGGCATGGAGATATATTGACAATACTTATTGTCTTATGTCACTGCCCTGTTTGTTCTGCTATGTTTTGCTCATTCTCTTCATCTTCCCAAAGAATACAGATTTGTATAGAGGAGTGTTGGGCTGCTGCACAAGTTGGATGCCAAGGTCCAGAGTGTGTTTCCTGTCCCCTTCAGCTCTGATATGTGAGTGACAGGCTCCCTGCTGACAATACCCACTTTTAAGAGCCCAGATATGACTCCGCTTTGACTGGCTGCAGTAGCTTTGTGGGCCAGCTATAAACCACCATGGGTTCAACTTGAAAATGAGTCATGGAGCCACCCCAAGTAATGTTTTCCTTCAGCACATTTTAAATTGTGAGAGTATCAAGTTCCCTGGAATTCCATAGGAGGTGCAGAAGTGAAATAACTTTTTTAGCTTAAAATAGTATACTGCCAGGGCATATCCTAAAATTATAGAATCTATCCATGTACAGATCCATTTCTGGTGAACTGCGAAAGTGAGTCCAACTTCTAAGGAAGAAAATAAGGAATGAGGACGGTTGTACTAAGCTTCTTTATAGGCTGATTATTACAAGTGTATCATCTGTCACATTTAACCGATTTTCTACTATTTTTCCTCACTCCTTTCACTCCCTTCCATCTGGAATTTTGAAAAAAACCCAGGAGAATACAGTGTATTACATGAAATTAATTCAACATGCATAATAAACTGGCATGAAACAGGAGAGGTTTTGGGAATGCAGAACTACGGATCATCAAAATAGAGGGAAAAAAATCTGCAAATTATTTTGACTTAATTTAATGTAAGTAGGAATAATCAGGATGTGATGTAAATAGGAATTATCAGGAGAACTTTGTTTAACTACATAAAGAAGAGGAAAGCAGATAAGCAATCTTTCTTGCATTGACATTAGAGTGAAAGGCAGTGATGGTAAAGTATATATGAAGGAAAAACTGAGACCTGAGTGCACTTTAGGTCAGATGTTAATAAGGTTTGGGAATAAAGGGGGAATAAGGCTAGAAGAATTTTTAAGTGGAATCTGAATATTGCCAACAAGATTGAGAATATAATATCAGAGACTTCAGAAGAGAGGTAGAGTGAAACTCTAGAGGGAATATATACTCAATAGACGGTCAGTATAATTTCTGTGTGGGAAATTACTAACCAAACACAAATTATCAAAGTACTTCCACACATCATCTTCCACACATCATCTTTTCACTCTTATCACATTGTAGTGCTGCTTTGGTACTGAAAATGAAACTGGGAAGTCCAGGGATATTGAAGGGTTCATACAAACCTGTCATCTCACAGACAGATTCTCCAGGTGGAAAGATGGAAAGCTCTGAGGTATAATGCTTTCTCTACCCTGACCCTGTTTAGGTTTCTACTGGTTTATATACATGTCCCAATAGGAAAAAAAAAAAAGCAAACCCCAAACCCATCCTCAAATAACTTTGCAGTAGCCAAAACTCTAACTGACACTATGTACTTTTGTATGACCAGTAAATCCAGTTGAATTCAGATCCTGGAATTTGAGATGCAGCCCATCATGAAGATTGGCAAGATGGATGTGGAAATGTAGACTTTCCTTGGTCTTGGAACTATTTTCTGCTCCCCCCCCCCAAAATGCATCTTTCCTCATGACCTCTTTTTGTATGTTGCAAACATCCTCTGTAAATATTGTAACAGAAATATCTGAGAGGAAATAAAAGGAATATTAGAAAGAATATATACTTGATAGAAGTTCAGTAATTTGCAAACACAGTTTTTATGTAGGGAGTTATTGTCCAAGAAGTTCCTAACTAATAAATATATTGCCTTCTTGTGTACTTTGCTCCAGCTGCCTGCCTGCATGTAAGCCATAAACTCCATTCTGTCAAGGAAATGAGATGTACCCCCAAGTCCTGTTCTCCCAACAGCAGAAATCCAGCTACTGACCTAATTATGGGACTCTCCTTGCTGAAGGCAAGGGAATGACCTTTTCTAAGTAGGAGAAGATTGCATATCTCTGCATACCTCCTCCAGCCAGTTATCTGTCAGCCTCTGACTCCTCATCATGGAGGTAATCTTCTCTGACCTGTACATTGCCGAGTAATTCAGGTACAAGGCTGCACAAGAAAGGACCAAATGATTCTTGATGAGCAAAAAACTAAGCATTTAGGGCAAACCTCTGCCTTCAATTGTAGCCCTGCAACTCTAATGAAAGTGAATGGGAGTACATGAGTATAGAATACAGGTTTTCCATTTTAGAGTGTGCTTGACTGTCTCAGTTTCCTCTATGCCCAACACCCTTTCTCACATGAGACTCATATGTCACTGTCTGGGCTCTAGCTGATGGTTCTTTCTTATCTCATTGTTTATACTCTCATGACCTTTTGTTTTTCAGGTGTCAAGAGCCCTCATTGTCATTTTAGACATGAGGTCATGCTTCTAATCAACCCTCCCCCCTTATTCAATTAACATTTCCAATGTTTTTAAGTTAAGTGCCTTGGTCCATAGGCCAGGGAATTTCCTTCCAATTAGTACCAGTAGCGAAAGGCACATATCAAAGTTTATTTGCTCATATCAGTACTCTCTTTTGATCTGCTGAAAAGATATGGCGAACATACAATTAATAAGTTCCTCCTAGGTATCTTACCCCAAAGGAACAACAATACCTGCCGGGATCTATTAGCATTTCAATATGTTTCCCACCTCAGGAAATATCTCTGCTTCCTTGCCTGACTGGTTAATGTAGCTGCATATTTTGCATGCATATCACTTAAAGTCAATGCCTGGGTTGCTGAGACTCATTATCCTCCATACTGCACAATTAGGGATTAGACTTGCATTCAAACTTTCTCACCTCTCATGGGAGGGTCAAACGTGCACAGCCATTTGGGAAGGGTCAAACATTCAATGCTGTCAAAGAGGGACCAGCAGCATCCACACCAGACAACAAGAGAGTGACAGTGTGCTGTAGAAAATGCTTGTATCAGACTATCAATGTGCACATTTCTTGATGCCTTCGCACGCTTATCTCTAAGATGTGTGTGATTATCAGGCTTTGTCTACATAGCCGCTGGGCATGTGGACTGAACAGAAGTGTGCTCAGAAGGCATGAATACGTCCTGATCTCAGCCTCAGATTGCATCTCTTGGAAGGAGAGAAGAATAGCTTGTGGGGAGGATATTCCCCCATGTTATTACTTTTAAAGTACTGAAAGCTTAGTGCAAACCAGAACATGTCAGAAGCAAACCATTTCAATGAGATGAAGGAATAGATCAACTCTGCCAGAAGTTTATGGGAGGATAATTGCCTCAACATTTGCCTGTAGTGACACACAGCATGACCTGGTTTAAGCATGTTGAAAGGATTCTTGATCCAACTTTGCTCTTACAATTGCAAGTCAGATGCACTAAGTTCCCATTTGAATCCAATAAGATTGCTATCTCCATCTTGCCAAGGACAATCTGTGCAAACACAACCCATAATTGGGAGTGTTACTGAAATGCAAGGCTCAGTTCCAACTTTATGGCCAGGAAATGTGTAGAAGTTTTGTTGCTTGTAATCCCATTGCCTCATATAAAGGTGATGGCTGAGTTGTAGAAACTTTTTATCCGTTCTTCCTCTCTCTTTTCTGTCCCTGTGACTGATGACAGTGCCAGGATTGCACTGGCCGTGATGTGCCACTTCATTAGCATGCACTTGTAGTGGACTCAGATGTGTTACATATCCTCCTCTACACCCAATCCCTTCTCTTTTCCACTAAAGTACAGTATCTTGTAAGTACAATCTATTTCTCCCTTTCTCCTATGATGTTTTCTGTAATTCCAGTAGCTTTTATTTTGTGGATATGGGTGGCTCATGAATGATCCCGCGTTTGGTTTTGAGCAGAGAGAACCTTCTTGTGGTTTGTGGCATGTAAGAAGGGATTCTTCTATAGACTAATCTAGACTAAGTATCCATTACATGTTTTACTGAGATTACAGGGGTCAAAGCCTTTTATGTAGCTCATGGACAGAGAGTTTTTACCAAAGTTCATTCAAGTATATTTCAGACTGAGAGATCAGTTTGGGAATTCTTTAAGGAAAGGAGTTTCATTTATCTTAATAGTTAAAGGAATTTTAAAAGGCAAGGGAAAAGCACTAACTGGTGTACACTGCAAAAGAAACAGAGGAAAAATACTGGTGGCGATAATAATGAAGCCAGGAGGAATCTAATCTAAGTCTTTTAGGTGGAGAGTGCTAAGTCCTTTCTTGGATTTATCAGTGAAAATCAGAAGTACCTCCTCCCAAGTCAGTAGATTTATGCCAGCATACCCCAAGGAAGCAGACTGCCTGGAACCGCTTCTAATTTGAACACAGACCAATATAAGTCTGTGGGAATAAATCTTACCTAGTGGATATTAAGGTGAAGTGTTTGTGTCAGCCTAACCTGTTCCAAATGTCAAAGTCTGAAGGATACTACAAACTGGGAAGATCTGTTGCAAGAGATTAAAAAAACCCTGAAAGTATTCCTACAGAAATTAGTAGTGGTTTTGGCAATGGCTTCAGGGATTGCAGAATGCAATGCATGAAAGACCAACATAACAGGAATTTTAGAAAGGGAAAATTGAAACTCCTCAGTGAAAAAGGTACTGAGTTGAATGCCAGCACATTTTCCCCAAGTTCACAAGCATGTCTGGACAAATACTGAATGAGAGTAATAAAACAGCAGGCAAATTTTCTTCCCAGTTTGCACCAAATGCAGATGTCCTAACTGTGGGATTGGTGATGCTTCTGTACACATCACCAGACTTCGAGCACTTTATAGCAGAGGTGAAAGCTAGGACTAGATGGTGAGTGGATACAAACATCCCTGTTTGTTCCTCACATTCTAGTTTAGGGCAGAAATCGGAAAGTGCAGGGTTGCTCCTATCTTGGGGATGAAGTGATCTATAATGAGCAACTTTGTGAACTTGGGATCCAATCCACCATTCAGCAAAAACAGAGAGAAAATTTCTATATGGTTACAATGGCATATGAATGAAGCTCATGGAGGGACAGTTGTGTGAACATATTCACTATACCTAAGAACCTGGATGTTGGGTACCTCTGATTAAATTCAGCGTCATCTGTCTTTTCAGTACAAAAATCTAAATTCAATTTAGTTGTGCACTCAGTAGGGCTAGTAACTTTGCGACCCCAATAGGCTTGGAAAAAACTAATAAGATTTGATTCATTTATCAGTGTAGCCTTGGATTTAAATGGCACAGTCACCGTTTTTCCCCCATGAGGCACTGAAAATCTTCAGATATTGATATTAACATATTGTCTGCATGACTCTGTTTATAAAGAAATCCTGTTGTCACACATGGATCAATAACAGGCAGGTATGCCTTAGGTTTCTAATAATTATGAATGCATTTAGAATTCAATGCAATAGGAGCAATCAGATTGAATTCATTAGGGGATTTGCAAGGATGGCTTCTGTAGTTCCACAGCAATTCCCTGGTAATTCAGCACTAATTAAGCACTATTTCATGCAGGAAATAACGAGCTGTGGAAATGCTGTTAGTGCCAAATAATAGAATAAAGGTGTGCTTACATATTATAAACACCCCATGAATGTTCAAAGAGGTTAGAACAGGTCTTGACTTTTTTTCCCTGGAGGAGAGAAGGGATTCTAAAGAAGTCATCTTCCTTAGCTCAGTTGAGTGCAGTGTAAATAAATATTGAATTACAGAGAGACACACTGGAAATTGGACAATCACTTTGACTTTGCACATTTGAAATGTCAGTGGTTTGATTATTAGTTTTCTTCCAAGTCAGTGCCATTCCTGAGAAGGATTTGCCAGTTAGCCAAGGCTCAAAGTAATTTCCTTGATGTAGCAGATCTTATTGTTATTTATAGCAGGCAATAAGATTTGAAATGTTCCATTTGAGGAGAAGTTTTGACACCAGACGTACAGAAGATGTCATTTTCCCGCTTTATTTAGGACCAGATTTCCAGGTGCTCAACAATGACGACTTTTCAAGACCCTAATACACTGTGGGGGTCCTAACTTTCCTCCTCCGTTCCCTCGTATGCCAGCTGGCATTCACATGTAGAATGGGAAGAGTGTGAAAAGAAGTTACTCCCTGTTTCATAGCAATATTACCATAATTATATCATCTCTATCAGTGCTTATGGTGCCTGAGAAGGATGGGACCATGTTCAGTGCCAAGTGGATCTGCTTTCTGAAGAACAGGTGCCAGGAGAGCCCCACGGATGCCTCTGCAGTCCATTACTGCATTGTCTCAGAGAGACACACACTCAGAGAGACACAGCACACACTGATGCTCTGTGGTGGGGTGGAATTTCAAGGGGAGTTGCAGCGTTCACACCCCAGCAGTTTTGGCTTCAACTCACCTGTTAGACACTTAGAAAACAGTTTTATATGAACAGCTCAATTAGAAATGAATTCAACAGATGTGAAAGTTTTTTTGCTGGCACTATGGCATGTGAATACGTTTTACGAATATTATTCCCTTAACCAAGAAAGGCTCAGTCATTAACTCGGAAGTTGTTGAGAATGGGGTTTTGTTTTGGTTTTGACATTTATGTGAAAAAAAGTGCTCACATTTCTGAAAGAGGTGCTTAGCTATCCTAAGTGATTACCTTAGACATAGACATTACAGTTATTTAAAATTTCTTCTTCGTAATTTTTATTGTAAAGAAAGAGCTAGTATGTGAAGGGAAAGACTACTGACACTTTCAATGGCTGTAGTATAACTCAATAGTCAAATACTTTCTCAAGCTCAGCTATGTAGGTAAAGACACCTGCATTACCTTGCATGAAAGTCATTCTGTTGTGGGGCATCTGGAAATGGGCCTTCTGAATTTTGTCCATGAAGAAATAGATAAATTGCATTATGAGGGCTAGTAACTTGACTCGTAGTGCTCTCCGTGGAGCAGAGAAGGGACAGAAGGACAGACATGTTGGGCACATCATACCAGAGCTGGCAGAAAGCTTCTCAGTATTAAGCTAGATTTTGGAGCCCAAACACAAGGGAGAAATAACTTTACTGTACCTGTGCTCCCTGAACTGCTACTGTCTGGAAACAGGTGAGGTGTGGAGGAAACACAGTCCACTTCATAGAATGAGAGAATGGCTTAGATTGGAAGCGACCATGAAGGTCATATAGTCCAGTCCCCACTGTAGTGAACAGGGACATCTTCAACTCGACCTGGCTGCTCAGAGTCCCATCCAACCTGACTTTGAATGTTGCCAGGGATGGGGCATCTACTACCTCTCTGGGCAACCTGTTTCAGTGCTCCACAACCTTCAGTGAAAAGAAGTGTTTTCCTAATATCTAGTCTAAACTTCTCCTCTTGTAGTTTAAAACCTTTACCCCAGGTCCTGTTCCTACAGGCTCTGCTAAAAAGTTTATCCCCATCTTTCTTATAGGCTCCCTTTAAGTATTGAAAGATCACAAGAAAGTGTCCTTGGAATCTTATCTTCTTCAAGCTGAATAACCCAACTCTCTCAACCTCTCTTCATAGGAGAGGTGTTCCAAGCCTTTGATCATTTTAGTGGCCTTCCTCTGGACCTGCTCCAACAGATCCATGTCTTTCCTGTACTGAGGGCTCCAGCCACAGACACAGTATTCCAGGTGTAATCTCACAAGAGCAGAGTAGTGGGGCAGATTCACCTCCCTTAACCTGCTGTCAACACTTCTTTTAATGCAGCCCAGGATATGACTGGCCTTCTGGGCTGCAAGCACACATTGCCAGCTCATCCACCAGGAATGCTAGGTCCTTCCCCTCAGGGCTGCTCTCAGTCTCTTCATCCCCCAGCCTGTGCCAATACTGAGGGTCCAACCCAGGTGTAAGACCTTGCACTTTGCCTTGTTGAACATCATGAGGTTCACACAGGCCCACTTCTCCAGCTTGTCAAGGTCCCTCTGGATGGCATTTCATCCCTCAGGGGTGTCGACCTCACTACTCAGCTTGGTGTCATCCACAGTCTTGTTGAGGGTGCATGTGATCCCATTGTCACTTCCTCCCCTGGACGTTGCCGGGGGTGGGCAGTACAAGTGTGGAAGCTACCACAGCAGGGAGGCAGTTGGACACAAGGGGAAACCACAAATCTAGCTCAGTCCTGAGGTGGTAAGAATGATAACACCTAGGAGATACCTCTTTTGAGAACGGCTCTGCTGCCTTTATTGTTTATGGACCTTAATGACCACTTAGATACTCATAATTTCAAAAATAAAGTGCAGGTTGAGGAAAGCCTGTCAGAACAACATTGAAGCTATGAAAGCTTTCTCTCCATATGGAAACTCTGAATTTTCTCCATTGCATGGATTTCTGGGACAGATGATTAAATACTGTATCTTCTGACATCTCCATAACAGGCAGAGTGGATGTCAAGGGCAGGGAAAGGAGGAGCTTGTTCCTTACTGTAATTTCTTTATATCACTGTTCCTGCAAATTTCATCTTTGCCATGGTGGAGGCCAGCACTCAGTCTTCCAATCAGGCTGGCATTTGCCCTAACCTGTATTGACTTTTGAGACCTCTTCATTTCCTCTTCTGATTCTCTTCAGTCTCACAGCTCTGAAATTCAATATACAAGAAACAGTGACGCAAGATAGCTTGGAAGGCTAAGCTAATCAGGTGTTGTCAGATGGGAGCTTTGTGACACAGCATGAGCAATCATTTTGTTTTTCTCTTTCCTCTGGAAGTGTCGTTTGGGTTCAACTCAAAATGCAGGTCAAGTTAAAAAGGAAGGACTTACCATTGGAACTCTCCGTCCAGCAGCATCTCCTTTGCTGTTAAGGGGAACCAGCTGCTCCCCAAATGCTTCCAAAACCAAATTCAGTCTCTGCTAGTCCAAGATGCTGATAGCTCTGTGCAAACCTAAGTGCTTGTTTGTTGTGTTTTGTTTCTGCTGTGGCTGTGGTTGTTTTGAGTAGGTTTTTTTACACCTCTTTCCCTTCAAAGCAGTAACTTTCTTTAGCAGATCTGGCTTCAAACAAAAGAAGATGCTGCAGCTTTAATGAAAATTTAAAAGTCAATGAGACACACAGAAAAAAAGAGACATGACCTAGGATGAGCTCAGTCCAATGAATAAATTCAAACCATTTAGTGAATGTTTGGAAAGATCAGAAGGGCACTTTTGCTTGCAGCATTTTAACAAGCTTCCAGGAATTAGCAAGAGGCCTGAAAAATGAGTGGCAGTGGTGGGGAGTAATTCATTTGTGATCACTTGAGGGTGATGAATGAGGAAGTGACACAGTGTGTGCAGGCACAAGTCATCTTTTCTAAAACAATTGTACTTAGCCCTCGTGGCTGGAGATTTATACCACAATGGTGGCAACACTGGTAATTAATGAAACAGGCCTGGATTTGGAGGTGGGAATGTTAGAAATTCAAGGCTGAAGAAGTAAGAATGAGAAGACCCAAAGAAATTTTCTTAAAAGGCTGAAATATTCCTAGACACTGGATGTTCCTGTATGAGAGGTTGATAAATTTGTATTTAGCCCGGCAGATTGAGCATTTTTAAAAGGGCTGGGAAAAAATGACTTCAAGGCACGTTTTAAGGTAGATGGTGGATGAATTAAGATTAATGAGAGTCTTACAAGTGGGCTGAAACTAGCAGTCCTGATATGAGAACAGTGATAAAAGCCGGCAAGACCAGCCTCAGAATGTGAATTACTTGCTTTATTCAATGCCCCTTGTGGTTATGCCTAAGCCATTTGTGTGTGCACGTGTGTGGATGCGTGTATGTACAGCTGACATCCATTTTACATTAACCGTGCACAAAATCTCAGTGACCATCAAGACAAAAGGAGGAAAGCATACTTAAATCCCAAGATGCAAGATATTTTTCTTCTTTCTCTCCTCTCTCAAATGTAAATCAAAATGCTGATTGTGTTCTGTTAATAGTTAAATGTCCTGAAAGTTAAACAGACCTAACAAGGCAGTTTTCAAACAGGAAACCTAGTAGGAGTTTAATGACATCTTACAGCACACCCATCCTGGCAATATAATCATTAAAATTTGTCAAGTGTAAAAATGAATGACAAAACATTAGCCCAGAGCAACTTACTGTATAGTTGTAACAATGAAGCTGCTAAATGGTTTCTCTGGATATTTACTTCCCGAAGTCATATTGATTTGTCTTCATCTCCTGAAGGGCATTTTTCCATAGTTTCACAAAGAATGCAAGATTAGAAAGATTCACCTTATATGAGATGTTTCCAGGTCTGCACTGCAAACTGGTTCAGAATTGGTAAAGACAGCATTCAGAAATGACTGAAACCATCTAGGAAATAGAGATTTGTGTGTTTTTTGTTTTTGATTTTAAATCATGCTATAAAGAAGTAATTTCTACCAAGTATTGACATAACTATGCACCATTGATAAAATTGAACAGATCCAGGCAAGACTTTTGTTGCTTGGAGAAATTTCATGGGAGGACAGATCTCATTGTTGAAAAGGCCTTAATGCAAAAGCCATTCATCACCAAGATGAAAGGAAAAAAAACCCTGTAAAAATGTATGTAAATATATTCAGATATTTGTGAACACTAAATCCTAAACTCCAAGGGGATGTTGGAATATGAGACATTGTCATTGTGGCCTCCCTGAAGCTGGAAATGGGATAACCTCATAGACTGCAGCCCCCAGTAGGGACATATTACACCACCAGTGGAAATGAAATGCCATTTGCTGAAGGTCTTGATATTGCATGTTTTCTCTGTCACCATTTTAAACTATCTACTACTTACAGGCTCCAGGTCCTGCAAAAATCTTATATTCTTACTGTGGAATGCTTGCATGTAACATCTTTTAAAAAATTGTGTAAGCATTATATTACTTTCACAGAACCCAAAACTTGGCGCTGAGTGAATCCATAGCCCTTGCAAAAGAGGATGCCTGACTTCTGCACCCTTAGATGACAACTGTTCTACATAGTTCTCAGGCAACTCAATGAGCTATTGAAGGTGAAAGAACTACATACTTTGGTACACAATGCTCCAGTTAATAGCAGATGGCAGGACTGGAACTGGAACATGGTTCAAAATATGAACAACTTCTTTGAATCATAGCATGCTCCTCTTTATGCCTCCTTTGTAGGGTAAAAAGCCATAACTGTAATGTACATTTTTTTGATATTGCATTACATCAGCAGCATAATGTAGAGGGGTTCTGATGAAAAGGAAACAAAATCTGCTCAGAGGCAACTGGACGTACAGAGATTTTCTGATTAATGAAAGAATTGTTCAGTATTGATCACCTTGTAGCTAAGTGTTGTCATTATGCTCTGTACTTGAATATGAAATCATCAGGAAATAAGTGTGTGACTTTGAATTTCATTATTTTTAAGTGAAGTATTTCTTCAAGAAAGACAGTCTTTATGAAATTTTTCCTTACCCCTTCAAAAGAGTAGGAAAACATGACGTAGAGGGGAAAGTAATGTCTTTTATAAAAAATATAAGAAAATCTTGAATTAAAAGATGGATAATTTCCTTCTTCAGTTTAGTTTTTAAAGTAATAAGTAACACCATGCCAAGATTTGTCAGTTTCCAACAAAGATATTCATGCACTTCTGTGCTTCAGAAGCACGGTGTGTTTGAGCTTGGTAGGATTTTGTCAGTTGTTATGATGTACAGCATTTTTACAGTGTTGCAATGCAATAAAGCCTTAATGATTAATTTCTGTAACTTACATTATCATTTCCATATAATTTTGGAGAAAATCCCAGTTCTCGTCATCCCAAAATGTTTATTCTGCCGAACGTGCTATTGGGTGAACAAAGCATGATAAAAAAACTAGAGTCATCCCACAGAGAATCCTAAAACCAGATCAGAATATGCATAAGACATTATGTTGCCAAAGACTAGAGTTCCTTTACAACCTGCCCTGAGCAAATACCAGACAGTAGTTGTTCCCAGGGAAGAACAAGACAAAAAAAACTTTGTTGCACAGCATGTTTCTGCATTTTTTAATTCTGTGTTTTAGCAGGCAGCTGTTTCATAGGGAGAGAAGATCACTGTTGGAGTGGGGCCTGGAGGGCAAGGACCCAGTAATCATGAGGCTACCGAATCCCATCTCCTTTTGTTTCCTCTTTTATTCTTTGATTCTCTTACTCAGCATGGACCATCCCCATGCCTTCCTTCAGATGTTACCTGGTGACTGGAGGATTTAGGAGGTGGAGAGATTAAATCCCCAAAGGAAATGTTTGAAATGAAGGCATCTGAAAGAGAGTCACCTTGGTTTGTGTTGGAGTGGAAGCACTTGTGCACACTTGCAGAGAAGGTGTAAGATATGAAACTCTGGGAGAAAGAAAACACCTCCCAGTACAGCTGATTGGGGTAGTTAAAATTGGAAAAAGTTGAGACACCCCTGAACTCTGAGGTTCCTGTGGGGTAGATCAGGTGTTGTTGACCCTCCTGCACTCAGCAGCTTGTTTACATCTCATCCACAGCAGTAATTTCCCTGTAGTACAAGATAATCTCACTTGGACCAGGGAAAAAAAGCAGGTAAACTGTGGCTATTCACTGCCCATCCCCTTGGCCTGTAGGCCTTTGTAGCTCACTTCACCCAGCCTCTTGTGGTGGTCCCTTCCTGCTCTGTGGTAAATACCACCAACTCTGGGGGACCAATCAGGATATAAAGTAGAAAGGATTACCTCTATTAAGTAAAGCCTTTGAAAATTTAACTCCTGTAATTAAATAGTAATTAAATGATATTCATCTGCTACTGGATGTTGAGTTACAAAAGCAGGCTAACCAGCTGTGTGCTTTACCTCAGTGCTTTTCTCCATGCTCAGGGTGCTACAGCAATAAAGGCACTGAGAGACCACCTTGCGGTGGAAAGCATCAACACAAATGCTACTGGGTTTATTAAGTCCAGTCCTCCGCAAACACATTCAATAGATGCAGGAAGCTTCCTAGAAAATGTCTTTCAACCACCACCATGATATAAGTTAGAGTAGCAAGACTCATGTATCACCTCTCTGTGTCTGTTAGTACACTTGAACGCAAGGAGGTGATCCAGCCTAGGAGGGCTGAGAATCCCTGCTGTGCTCCAGCCTGACTGTCTCCGCATGTCCCCTTCTTACAAATATGTACCTAAGTTCAATGATAGGCAGAGGAATAAAGACAAACTCTCCAGTCATGTAAGGCAGTATTTTATCCATTAGATTATTTGAAAAGAGACCTCACACCTTCATATGCTCGTCTTTTAGAGTAATATAATATAAACATAATTTTTAAACCACCTTGCCTTTAGAAATGAAGACTTAAACCTGAGATATACTTTTTCTCATTTTGAAACAAATTCTTCTTGAATTTATAAAATTATACCCCTTTTTATGTAGACCCCACAGCAATTAGCTCCTCAAATGGCTATTTTCCAGTTGATCTGGTCTACAGAATCACAGAATCACAGAATAACCAGGTTGGAAGAGACCCACTGGATCATCGAGTCCAACCGTTCCTATCAAACACTAAACCATATCCTTCAGCACCTTGTCCACCCATGCCTTAAACACCTCCAGGGAAGGTGACTCAACCACCTCCCTGGGCAGCCTGTTCCAGTGCCCAATGACCCTTCTGTAAAGAATTTTTTCCTAACGTCCAGCCTAAACCTCCCCTGGCGGAGCTTGAGGCCATTCCCTCTTGTCCTGTCCCCTGTCACTGGGGAGAAGAGGCCAGCACCCTCCTCTCTACAACGTCCTTTCAGGTAGTTGTAGAGAGCAATGAGGTCTCCCCTCAGCCTCCTCTTCTCCAGGCTAAACAACCCCAGCTCTCTCAGCCGCTCCTCATAAGGCCTGTTCTCCAGCCCCTTCACCAGCTTTGTTGCTCTTCTCTGGACTCGCTCCAGAGCCTCAACATCCTTCTTGTGGTGAGGGACCCAGAACTGAACACAGGAGTCAAGGAGCGGTCTCACCAGTGCCGAGTACAGAGGGAGAATAACCTCCCTGGACCTGCTGATCACACCGTTTCTGATCCAAGCCAAGATGCCATTGGCCTTCTTGGCCACCTGGGCACACTGCTGGCTCATATTCAGTCGGTTGTCAACCAACACCCCCAGGTCCCTCTCCTCCAGGCAGCTTTCTAGACAGGCTTCTCCTAGTCTGTAGCACTGCACAGGGTTGTTGTGCCCCAAGTGCAGGACCCGGCATTTGGCCTTGTTAAACCTCATGCCATTGGACTCTGCCCAGCGGTCCAGCCTGTTCAGATCCCTTTGCAGAGCCTCCCGACCCTCCAGCAGATCAACACTGCCACCCAGCTTAGTGTCGTCCACATACTTGCTAAGGGTGCACTCGATTCCTTCATCCAGGTCATTGATAAAGACATTGAACAGGGCTGGACCCAGCCCTGAGCCCTGGGGAACCCCACTTGTCACTGGCCTCCAGCTGGATTTCACACCATTTCCCACCACTCTCTGGGCCCGGCCAGCCAACCAGTTTTCCACCCAGGAGAGTGTGCGCCTGTCCAGCCCAGAGGTGACAGTTTCTCAAGCAGAACGCTGTGAGAAACTGTGTCAAAGGCTTTACTGAAGTCCAGGAAGATACATCAACAGCCTTTCCCTCATCCAGCAGCCGAGTCACTTTGTCATAGAAGGCAATCAGGTTAGTTTGGCAAGACCTGCCTTTTGTGAACCCATGTTGACTGGGCCTGATCACCCGGTTCTCTTGCATGTGCTTCATGATAGCACTCAAGATCACCTGCTCCATGACTTTCCCTGGCACTGAGGTCAGGCTGACAGGCCTGTAGTTTCCTGGGTCCTCCCTGCGACCCTTCTTGTACATGGGCATGACATCAGTCAGCCTCCAGTCCACTCCTACACTGAGGTTATAACCATAGAGCTCTCTAGCACTGTAATAACAGGCCTATTTTGGCATCATTCCTTTTAGATTTGATTACTTTTTCCTTCAGCCATTAACACATGCTTTTTCTAAGCTAAATCTTGTTTCATGTTCTCCAGCTTATTCAAGTCCTTTTGTATTTTTTTTCCTTGTGGTCCTTTTAGGCATTTTGACACCTCCTAGAGAAGTGTCAATTGCAAGTTTAATTAACACATACTCCACCTTCTTTTCTCACACTAGTAATGAAAATACTGAATAGACCCAGAATCAGTACCAGTCTCTGATACTCCAGGTCCTTCCACTGACCAGGTTTGACTTCATAGACTATTCTTTATATGGTGTTTACTTTAAATCCCTTACTCACTCTTTTGACCGTGTAACTGAATACACATCTATGTTAATTTTTTCCCTCAGGTAAAATCACTGCATACTTTGACTTTGGTTTTCAGTCCAGATCTGCCATCTGAGTATGTGGAATGGAATGAAATTTGTCCATGAACACTAAGAAGAGGATCCCTTGGGTATTACAAAATCCTTAGCTGACATAAAACTAGTAGCAGTAGACACTACCTCAGCCACTTGTGCTATGTGCTCCTCAGAGGGAGAGTGCAGAGTAACATATAATGCTTAGTGGATTTCTCTCCTATATTTCCTGAGCTAGCACAGAGTAAGGATAAACGCATTAACCACGTGTTGCACTTAGCTCTACCTGCCCGAACCGGTGTGTCATTTCCTCAGTCCTTCAAACTTGTCTTGAAAATGTCTCCTTTATCCTATTGTCTCTGATTAATTTAAGTCTTTTGCACTACTGTGCTATGAACACTGTAAATAATACATAACAAATACCTATTAACTCAGTTATTGACTTCAACATACAACTACTATGAGTTTAATATGCTCAGCTTAACAGCCAAGTATTTAATAATTTTGCAGGCAAAACCTGTTTTCTGAAACTTGTTCAGTTATTCTATAATCTGAACTGACAACTGGAAGTTTGTAACGCTGGAGACTGAGAGAGTGTTGAGTCTTCTTTACACCGTATTAAGTATACATACCTGTGAAATACATGTGTTGAAGGACTGTCAATTGAGCCTGCATTTTGGAAGGGACTTGCCTCACCTATGTTGGTCCAACTCAAGATGATGATGTATTCAATTTGACTCAATAACCTGTAGTGGTGGGAGGAAATGCCTCTTGAGGTGCCAATAGCTTTCTGCTGACCAAAAGTCTCATTTTGAGCCAGCTGATGCTGAGGGGAAGGGACTTGTCGGTTGTGGTGCAGTTTGTACTTGTTTCTAGATGAACAATTCCACAAGTAACTGGCAGATGACTCTTTTTTTGTTAGGCTTGCAAATGCCTAACCTTGGCTTGTTCTGAAGGCTGATTCTTCACTATGTTTACAAAGAAATGTTTAAGACTTCTCCAACAAAAAAAATTGGGATTTAGATTAAAATCCATATTTAGAGATTTGTGTTACAAGTTCCCATGCCTTAAGAGAAAGCAGCAGAAAGGTAAGAGGTATGGCCTTACAGAAGGTCCCTGTGGTAACTATAAATAAATTATTTTGCCAGATTGTCTCAGAAGCCAGCATATGCTTAGCAGTGGTTCAAACACAAATCCCAGGTAATCACATGAATTTCAAGTTTTGCATGAAAAGGGGATATTATAATTCAGCTTTATGTTGCTTTTTCTTCCCACGTCCTCAGTGGACAAAGCTCTTTGCCTCAGAAGCTTGGAAAGGAAGAGATGGAGCCCTGAATCCCTTGTGGTGCTCATTTTGCACACTATTGTACAGCTCCTGTGTTTCTGTGATTTGCATTCCCCTGTGAAGCAGCTGAATGAATAAACATTAAAGATGGAGACTGAGCTCACTGAAGGAACAATATTCTTGTTAAAGGAGCTCTCTGTTTCAAAAATCAATGAGATAATATCCTTTTAAAGCTATTTCCAACTGTCGTCTCTTCAGATTTGTCTCTCTGGGAGATGGAAGTATTGGGGAGATTAATGACAGATTTAACAGCAGAAAGGTTCACCTTATTTCTATCTGATGTGGTTAATGTCATCTAATGCTTTGTCCATGCTGTGAAACCAGACAAGAGGCCATCTCAATGCTTTTATTTGTTCAGGTGAAGTGCTGGGTAACTGTGACTTTCTAGATTATTATGGAAGGGTAGTGACTACGCAGCTGACAGAAAGTCAATGGCATCGTGGAAAAATGTATCATCTCCAGCAGACTCACCACCACTTTCTCGTAGCCAGCAGGGAGCAGGCTGGGCTCACCTCACCAGCACGGTGGGGTGAGCTGGAGCCCTCCTCCCACCTAGTCCTTCTGGAACAGCCGACCAGGACTTGCTCATATCATTTCAGTTGCACAGAGGCACCTTGCTGGCTTCTCAGAGCTCCAGCTTCACAAACCATTATAGGAATAATAGTCCTTACAGGATCATTTCTAAATGAGTTGTGAAAATAGATTAGGTATATTCAGTTCAGGCAAAAAGCATTTTTTGATAGGCTTTGGGCAAACAATCTGTTCCTTTGATACATCTTACTACTAAGTTTCAAAGAAACCAAATTGATGAAGCTGTGAAGGAAGTGATTTGTTAAAAATTAAGTCTTTTTCTTTGGAGATTCAAGTTGAAAGAACATCTCTGTGGACTGTGCCTAATCAGAACCTTTGAACACTATCAGGCATGCCCCATTAGGGTTGCCAGCCTTCCAAAACAAATTACTTACAGTAATCCCTTGCCTGATGTATGCAATAAAAGACAATAGTGCAGCGCAACAGCACTGTCATTGCATTAGATTTATACTGTGCAGCTGGGCAAACTTCAATTCACACTTGATATCACAAAGTGTCCATGAACCATACTTCAAGACAAAGAATATTAAAACTATCAAACTTAACATAACTGGCCTGGTTCTCAGTTAGCATGAATTGGTGCAGCTCTGCTGGCTTTGGCAAAGTTGTGCTGATTTACACCTGATGAGAATCCAGCATTTCCCTCCTCCCTAGAGTTTGGAAACTTTTAAAACATATCCTATCACAAGGGACTGTGAATGGACTAAATAGCTGTGAAAAGAATAAATTGTCCCCTGTAGTGATTAAGGCATGGACCTTGTCGATGGGGGCGACAATTGAGATCAACTTTATTTAGAGAAAGCAAACCTTATATAGTGCCTCTGTATCCAGTAACAGCTACCCCAGTGAATTTCCACCCATGAGAATCCCACAGTGCAGCAACAGAGTGCAACCCCCTGTTTTCCACAGATGTGCCCCTTATCTTCATATTTTCCGCCTAGTGCATTCCTTTCCTATTAACCCATGGGTCTTAATAAAGATTCCAAGGTCTCAACAAGCTAGCAAGCATGAGAACATCAGCTGTTTGTTCTGTGCTTGCTGCTAATATCGCAGGTACACCAAGGCATCAGACGTTTGCCCCAGCATACCTGCAATACTGGAATCTTTATGGCCACAGTCCCCCACTTCATTCACTTGCATTACGATTGATTAATTTTATTAAGATTTTTTGCTGAGATTCCTCAGCAGATGTAAACCAGCATAGTCCTACGGGAAGTAGCATGATAACTCCATCCATTTACTCCAGTTTTTGGTGTGCATCACTGTGTGTTTAAGCTCAGATCTTAAACAATTGTTTTCTTTAGACGCATGGAGCATGATCTTGTTTAATCCATTCTGTGACTAGCCATCTGAATTGTCACAAAGCCTTCATAATATCATTAAAACATTCAAGTGGATCATAAAATAATTCTGAAGTAAATGAAGCACAGTAACTTACGTTATTCAGTAACGTGCAACTGTGGAAATGTAGTAAGGGAACTATGTATTTGATCGTACTTGCAATACAGCAAGGATCCATCTAACCAAAAAGTGAAGTTTGGATAATCACATTTCATCATAAAGTGTCAGCAACGTCATATGACTTACAGAGTGGAAAAGGCATTCTAACATGCACAAATCTAGCTAGATAACTAGTTCCTGCACCAGGCTTAGCTGTAGTGCCCAGACGGAACAGCAGAGTATTCATAGGGATCAGGAATTCAGTCCTATCCAAGTGCTGCTGAGACCTTGCAAAAATGTCTTGGCAGCTCTGGTGAGGCCAAGAAGAGTGGAGGCCTCAGGATGATACTCAGTCTCTTGGGCAGTTGAGTATTAAAACTTTCCTTTCCCAGCATGCTTGGAACTGACCTAAGTTAAAGCAAAAGAATTATTCCATGTACTGGAGTGAGATTCCTCTTATGCTCCAAGGATGGTTTCTGCTTATGTGTCCAACTCATTTATGGAGCTTGGACCCTGAATTTAAACAGAATGCATCTCCCCTCTGAGAAAGTGCTTTATTCAGGCAGAATTAAAACTTTCTTTCCTTCTTTAAAGTGAGATTAAAGAGAATTTGGTCTACATGGTACTCAGAAACAGCACTCTCAAAACCAGAATTCTGAAACAAGTAGACTCTGATTACTGGTTACTATACATGTAAAGCAATTACCTTAACATTTTCTGGCCTGAGCAGCAGTGGTTCCTAATATTCTTATCTTATCACATTTTATTTTCCCTCTTCCCTCCTCCACCTTCTTCTTTCAAAAGAAAGATTGCCTTTGAGGAAGAGAAGGTCTGTCTCTTCACTTGAAGCATCAGTGACAAAAATATGAAGTCTACAAAGCATGTCACATGTGGCCTCACCTGTTTCTTTCCTGAAACTTTCTTTTTCAACCATTTTTTGTTTTGCAGGTGCATTTGCAAAAGGTGCTATTGAAAGCTTTTAGAGATTTTTATAAGAATTATTTCAGGATGAGAACAGGAAAAATACTTCATCTTCCAGAAAAAGTTTTTGTAATGAAGTAGATGCTGATGTGGATGATAAGAAAATTCAGGGCAAAGTCCAAGTGAAGGGGTGGTGCCCTGTGCTCCTGCTGAGCTAAGGTAGGAACTGAGTGTATATTGTGTATTGAAAGAGAAACTCAGGACTTTGCTGAAAGAAATCATGATATGTTCTGATCCTTCTGACCCCTATCATCACTCGGTCTCTGGTGTTGATGTCTCCATTCCAACTACTGTCTAAATTAAAATAGATTGTGATGTTTCCATTCTCATTGCTGTTGAAGAGCAAGCCAAAGTTTAAAGTTTTGCATGCAAAATATTAAGGGTAAGATGGAGAAAATGATATTAAGGTACAGAACACGTTATAAAAATTTGGGCTACATTTTCTTCGAAACATCTTTGATGTCCTGACGACTATTGGTATAAGTCTGAGGATTTTTTTCTTGGTTGCAACAGAACAAAGGAAAGCAGGAGTCTGCAATGCCAGTGATGAAAGGGAAAAATCCGATGCTTTAAACAGATAAATATATTTGAGAAATTGTGTTCACTTCTTTAATTCATGAGATAATAAATCTCAATGATAGATGCTCCCTCCAAACAGCAGAACAAAGAGACGGCTATCAGTGTTTATCCACAGCCTGTAAACATACAAAACACTTGCATATTGGAAACGCCAGTAGTGCCTAAATTGATGGTTGCCTATTCAAGGCATCTCGTTTATTACAGTAGATGTGATTCAGGTAAATAAAAGAATGACCAAAAGAGGCTACTAGGTGGAGAATAGGAGGATAATGAGGTCAGATAAAATGTCTGGGTCTCATTAATCCCAAAGAGCTAAAAAAGCTTTCCATGGCAGCCCAACAAAGATGGTGAAGAACAATGACCAGTGAATCCATACCGACCCTACTGTTTCCTGGTGACCTGAACATATAGAAATCTCCATCTCATCTTTGTATATTGAAAAAGCAAAGCACAAGTGTACTTGATAGTACAGTTGCCAGCAGAGTCTCTGTTCATAGTACAAATATGTGCTAGAACAAGTGAGGAACTGGTTTCTCACTGCCCACGTAATACTTTATACTCCACCAAGGTAAAACATCAGAAAGACTTGAAATGCATGGACATGCTGCTCTTAAACTGGCAGGGCCAAAACAGTGAAATCCTAATAATATTTATATTAGGACGGAATAGTTACAGGCAAAAATACCTACTGGCAACTCCATTTCCTCTCAGTCCCAGTAAATTTCCCTTTCTTTTAACAGTTATCCCTTTTGAGGATTCCTTCTCTCAACAGTCCTACCTTGATCTTACAGAAATCCTTACATCTCTTTCAGAAATTACTTTCCTAATATCTCAGCTAACCCTCCATTCTTGCAAAATTACCCCCTTTCTCTTTGTCCAGTCTCTTGCTGACATGGAAAACTACTGATTTTTACACCTTTCAGAATAATCTTTTATATTATGAGCTGTTACACAGCTTTTGTGTAACCTCCCTATAGGTATCATATTTCTCTTTTCTTGATTAAAAAAGCTGAAGACTAATTATTTTCCTACATAAATTATTTTTTTTTTAATCTCCTTGTCATTTTTGCCACTGTTCTGTGGAATTATGTACATGCAGAACCCAGATTGGACTGGTGAGATATCCCCAGTGCTGAGTAAAAATAGACATTGATTTCAGGTAATTTATCCAATTTATTGTGATTATTATCCAAATTATTTTGAAGTCTACTCCTGTCTTCAAAAATTCTCATGAGATTTCCAGTAAGATGTCATCCACAAATTTTGTACATGTGCTTTCCATTCCATGATCCAAGTCATTTATAAAAACATTGAATAACAATGGACAGACAGCAGGCTTCTATGGGGCTTGCATAATGTGACAGGAGACTATTGATAACTACTCTTTGCATGAAGTTTTCTTCAAGCATTTGTGTATTAACTTCGTAGTGATTTTGTCTAAATCATAATACGTCAGACTGTCCTACTCCCTCCCCAAAAGCCTGCTGTGTTGTATTTACTTCACTGTGACAATTCTCTTTAATCACTTGGTCTATTGATACTACCCTTTATTGTCAATGCCTCTTCCTTAGCAGTTAAATATGGCTTTTCTTTATTAATACTTTTTTAGGACTCTGGTGTTTTCAGACTTGATCATTGTTGCTCTTCATATTTCTTCTCCCTTAGCATTAGCATATGGGGAAGATCCTGGCTTTCCGATCTATTGCTGCTTGTTGAATAGGAGATCAGCATGTTCTTTTCTTTTTTCTTTCCAAAGATAATACCCCTTGGGCTCCTTCCTTCTCTTTCCCGTGCCACATGGTCACGTCTTATAAAATGGTGTAGTTCCCAGGTTTCGTTAATAAACTGGCAGAACTCTAAAACATTTTTTACTGGTGATTAGCCACTGTATGGCAGAACGGGGGGAAAAAAAAATAAACCAAACCCAAACAAACCACCCTACACATTTGTTGAAGTGGATTAAAAAAAAACCTATTCCACTGATTTTCTTAACATCCATGTTATCAATGAGCTCCTGTACATATTCAGTCAGGCATTGTTCTCATCGAAAGGAATCTGTTTGGAGGATGACTTACAGTTTGCTACAGCAGAAAATTTCTTGGAATCACATCATGAATGCTGTTCAAATCTGCTTTCACCTCACAGCCTTGGGAGACCTTTGCCAACGTGTCTCCAATACCACTAGAGATGTTATTCTCTCTAAAATGGCCACAACAAAGCCTTGAGCTCTTTTCATAAATTCCTTAGAGGACTGGAGCTGGAGTGATTTTATGGCTGCCCATTCACTTTTTTTTCACTTTAGATTTTGTTGGAACTACTTGCCAAAAGTATATTTCAAGGATTTTGTAAAATCCCACATGCCATCAGCTGGGCACGGCTGCTGAGTGCTCCACAGAGCAGAGCAGAAAAGGGTAAGACCCCGCCATCCAAGAGGGGGTTCCTATAGCTGAAGAGCTATAGAAAACACAAGAACCTCACTGATTTGCAGAAGTTGGAGATCCAGCCTTGAATCCTAAACAAACTCCTTGTTTTTCGAGTTCTGGCCCACATTCGTTTCAGCTGTGGGCAGCATATGTACATGACACAGGGATTCATATTGCTATGGAGCTACTGCTCCATCCCCAGATGCAGGTCACAAATTAGAACCTATGGGGTCCCTACATGTCTCCAATCACTTTGTTGCTGTGCCTCATTACTGACATCAGTGATAAGCAGCATTGGAAAGAGGTGCTATATGCTAAAAGAAATTCCTCAACACTTCCATGCTCACAAAACACAAATGCTTGTAAAATGCAAGCACAATTAGTGAGTGTGCTTCTGTTTCTTTATTCTTTGAGAAAGACCAGGAATGCTAATTGGTTCTGGTCTGAATCAGCTTCCTGGTTCAGGGCACACTTATGAAAGGGATTTCAGCTACACGTTCAGTGCCAAATCTAGCAGATGGTGGTAGGATAGTAAATTACATTAAGGAATACTCACACAGTTTCTTTACCACTTTTGTAGTTGAAAAACAAACAATTGAGTCACTTTGGGTAATGACAGATGCAGTTTTGTGTATGCCTACCACACTAATAGTTTTATGGAATTATCTCAGAGAATAAAGAAGTTAGTTTAATAACCATGGAAGTTATCTGACTAATCCTGGAGCTATCACCATTTCTAGTTTAGAAGTTTATGTTCCTCTGTTGCTAAGATTTGTGTCTCCAATTCCAAGCATTTATGTAATCGTATTCTGCATAGTTTTTTTTCTGAATTTTTCCTCTTGTTTACAAAAAAAAATTCTGCAAAGAACTTTCTAGCCAATTGTTAAGCAATAAGTGGCCCCCCTGGGTATTAGTGCCACCTGGTTGTCATGATTTATTGAATAACTTCCTATTTAAAATGGTGTTTAAACATTCTTATACATAGTTTGTTTTCTAGCTCTGCCTTTTTTGTTTACCAGTTTCTACACATTCTTTGAAACACTTTTCACTTTTTCACTTTTCTAGTATTACAGGATTGTAGAATAATCCAGGTTGAAAGTGACTCTAATTCTACCTCCCTAGGGTTTTGTCCAAGTGGGTCGTGAAAGCCTCCATTGGATGTGGTGGTCTGACCTCTGTGGGCAACATGCGCCACTGTTTCACTGTTATAAGTTTGATTATAATATGAAGTGGGAACCTGTGGTTTGAATTCAACCCTGTATTCAACACAATTATACAATTCACTTAGCACGCTGCAAGTGAAAATGATACAATACAGTCATTCTACAATCTGAGACCAGAGGTTAAAGAAAAAAAAGATTATCTACTTGAGTAAGAGAAATTGGATTTTTTTTTCAGTAGTTTTTATTGTACATAGTAAATTAGATGAAGGAACAGATGTGCATATACATGAATATCCCTCAAGTGGTTCTTTATTTGTGACAGAGTAAGAGATTCAGAAGAATGTTTACAGATTCGGGATTTCTTTTCTGTTCTGCAAGGGAAAGATCTAAATTCCATTTTTGAGGGTCCAAGTATCTCATTCTATTATTATATTAATGATTCCGCAGGTAGCTTGCGGAAATTAACCTTCCGGAGAAGAGCCTTGTATCTGAAAATAATAGTTATCAACATCATGATAAAAAACATGTAAACAAAAAGGTAAAAGTGTAAAAACACGTTATTAATATCATATGCTGGTGAAATAAGGTTAATTTATTTCTTTTTTCATTTTGCTTTGATCTTATTTACAGAAAGGTAGGCAAACTGGCTGAACATTTCAGTTTCACCTTCTACAGTGATGGTCTCAGTCATGTTGAGTTTGGTTTTATAAAAAGCAAGATGGTATATGGCAGAAGCATTCCTTTGTTTGCATTCCTTAGGAATTTGTGTGTGTTAGGTATCTAACTTTTGACCAGTTGCAGACAGAGCGGCTGGTCTTTCCTGCAACTATAAATAGCAGATGTGTGGTGAAATGATCATCTCTATGATCTAGGTGTGTGCTGTCAGTTTATATCAGCTGATATAAATAGATCATCTCAGAGCTGATAGTAATTCATATCACGTATTTTCAGATTTTCAGCAAATGCTTGCATGAAAGCTCCGTGTTCAACATCAGATCATTTGTACTGGGAAGTCTTGTCCTGCTTCAGGACATAATCACAGAAAAAGGACGCAAACAGATTTTCAAAATGTAGGTTTTAACATATTTAGAAACTTCCTATAGATTTCAAATGGGATGCCATACGTATATACATCATGGCCATCAAACAAGGCTTAGGAGGAAGGTCATTATATAGCGATATGGTAGCCATACTACAATTCTTCCCCTGGCTGGTGAACGATTTAGAATAACAACAGTGATGGTCTTCTAAAGAATGGAGGGTGAGATGAGGGATAGATTTCCCTCCTGTGCTCTGGTGATGACAAGTGAGGAAACAAGGAAACATCAAGGCAGCTTAAGTGCTGCAAAAAACTGAGAATAGACTTGTTACAGGGCAGCACAACACAGTTCCAGCTCCTCTACCCATCACAGCTTGTAAGCATAATTAGCTAGACATGGATCTATGAGAAGAAAATATGAAATAAGAGGGTGTTGTCTTCATTTTAAGATTCCTTGTGGCTAAGGCAAACCAAAAGATGTCTAAAGGTTCTGCAGACAACCATCTCCTGCCCCTAGAAAAAATGGAAAATACCCTAAAGCTTAGAAAAAGCCATGCTTCTTTTACAGCAAGATGGAGAAGTAAAGGAAGCATATTTCTCCAAGAGACTTCCAGCTGTCTTCATGCTCAGCCTGGATTTTGAGTCCTATCTAGAGATGAAGAGGCTGGTCATGAGAAGGGAGGGGGGTGATTTGACACCTGCCACTTTCTTCCATCATTTGCTCCTACAGGCAAACTTAAGAACAAAAAATTCCTGATGAAGATGTTCAATGTGCCCCTGCCTTACCTGGAGATACTCTGAACCAGCTAAAAATTTCACCATTTGTCTCCTAAGTAAGTAGAGTGCTGAAATACTTGGTTTTGGAACTGAACATTATCAATCAAATTTAATTCAGTATATTTCTTCTCCTTCTTTGTATCCACATTTGCCCCAAAAGCAGAGCAGAGTTCCCCCACTTCCAAGAACTCTTTTTTTTTTCCAGAACTAGTGCTCCCAGCAAGTAAGAAACCTGAAGTACCTAACCAATTAAATATATATATGTATATGAAATTATTATTTTTAATATATTTTCAGATTTTCTGTACTGGGCAGTTCTTTTATACGAAAAAAGCTCATGGTCAATGCTCTGTCTGCAAAAGGGTATTATTAATTCTGACTTTACAGTAAATCTGGTAATATTAAGATGACATTTGCTGGTAAACCAGTCATTTAGCTGCTCAGGAAAAGGTAGGGAACTGCTTGCTGAACAACTCTTCCTGCACTTAAGGCATCTAGTGGAAAATTGTGAAAATGCATCAAGACTGTACTGTACATTAATAACTCTTAAAGCTTTCATTTACTAAATGTACAGTGAAAGAAATGCTTAGGAAGGTCTCACAGGCTTTTAATGAGCTGCAGGAAAGTCATGGTTGAGTTCAGAACTCAACCATGTTCAGAACTCAGCAAGTCCTTAGTCTATATTGAGTTTCCTTTGTAAAAAGACGCCACCACGACCTTCCTCCCCTGCATAGCAGAATTTCCTTCCTTCAGATGAAAAGGTAGCTATGGTGAATGGGCAGAAAGACCAGATGTTATCGTTTTGGAGCAGAGTAGCATATACATCCTCCAAGAGTATTTATACTCAGAGTGAGGGGGTATCAAGAGACCTTTCACAGCAAGTCATCAAATGCAGCGTAGACCATCAACCGTCAAACTCATTGTTTAAGGAAAGCCCTGGGGCAGTGTTGGGGGCTGGCAGTCCCTGCCAGAGGCCATCTGAGAGCTCCAGTCCTGCTCAGCTGCACCTCCAACTCCCCTTTGACTTGGCATCCCCTGTTCTACAGCAGTGATTTTGCCTGATTTAAGGCAATCTAAAGGTTTTGTGTTTGCTTGTATTTCCTCGAGAGTGAAGCTTGTTCCCTTTCCATGCCACGAGTTAACACTTTGTCTGGTTCTTCTAATACATATTTTATGACCTGGCTACTGTGTTTTAATTGGCTAAGCATGCACTCAAGCACTTGAGCAGGTGGCCTGGTAGCTTTATAAATACAATTATGATGACTAAAAGCCACATTGCACTTGGCATCATTCTTTGCAGTTTCCCCAGAGGTCTAGGATTGGCTTGCCCTGGCGACAGTGCCAACTTTCACACTCCCAGTCCACTTTCCACAAATCTGGCAGCCAGAATTTACCTCTCAGTCTCTACAGATCTGGCATTCCTACATGGGGACATAACTGATATGAGTTTTTAAATTGAAACCAGCAAAATGTACCCAAACTAAGTCCAAACTGTGTTCCAGCTTGGACTTACAAGAACCTCGTAATAAGAACATGGAAATGAGCTGTAAACAAACTGAAAACAAAGGTATAGATGGATAATTGTGTTCTAAAAAACATTTTTGGTCAATCCACTCTACATTAAATTGTGAGTCACTCGAGCTATTGATGTCATTAGAATGGAAAATAAAGCACATTTGGGACTATTGCTTCAGTGATATCACACAAGTTTCAGTGAGCCCCAGTGATACCTATACTCCTACTTTCAGTACCTTGTTGTTGCTTTATTTAGAGCTTGCAGATATTCATGAAGTTACTCAGTTTGCCTACTCAGCAAAGCTGCTAGATAGCATACTTAAAATTAAGCACATTTACATCCCACTGAGGTAACATCATTAGCTTCATGATTATTCCAATGTTTGGGTTCTCTATATAGGTCTCATTCTCTTTCATATCATGATACACAGAGGAGGTCTTCAGCATGCATTGAGCTAGAATTCTGTAATGGGCCAGCTAATCTCTTGAAATTTAGTTTATTACAAAGTGCTTAAGCTTCTTCTCCCTTAGAAAATAAATCTATAGACCAAGACACATGTTTTTGTGAAATAAAATAGAAAACACTATGAATTTTTAATTAAATTATTATATGCATTAATTCTATTGTCACGAAAGATGTTATAAAATAAGTCTAAACTTATTTTAGGTTGAAATTCATAGGAACTTCTTTTCATTATTTCCCTAGAGTGAAATGGCAGATTATTTCTATAGGAGAAGTCCACTTCATTGACATAATATTTTCTGTAAAATATCCACGATCAGCTCTAGACACTACCATGTGGGAGACTGTTTTAGTATCTAGTCTGTAAGTACAGAGGACTAGATTCAGACCTTGCAAAACTTGGCATTGTATTGATTTCAAGAGGCAGGCTATGAGAGTTTACACAGCCAAAGAGCCCAATTCTTTCTTCAATTCCATTGGGCAGCCACAGTAGTAACTGAGCAATTCCCACCCCGAACCCATCACAATATTTTACGTCATTGTAGACTGAAATAGCCAGGACTCTGCCCAGCTGTTTTTAGCCAGGCCTGTGCAGGAAGTATTCTGCCAGGTGTAAGTTCTAAAAGGTGAAAATTTAAAAGAAGAAGGAGGAAATAAAAACCCAGAAAAAAAACCCAGAAGTGAAAAAAATCCCCAAACCCTGAGGAATCCCTATGGATTATATCAGAATGGAACAGACACAAGACATCAATATTTGCAAGATATGTGCATCACACTGCAGACAGAGTCTGAGCACATCATTTGCATTAGAACACAAACCACATTTATTCCTCCTCCTGGCCTGGTACATACTGTTGCACAGACATGATTGAGTTATTGGCCACATGTTGATATGGCAGAGGCAATTCATTGCAAAGACCCTCTAACCACCCACTTCATTTACATGTCCTGTTTTAGGAGGCTCAGTTTTGAGTACAGCAACCTGGGAAGGCAGGCCTGCTCGCACTGCAATAGCAAGCTCATAGCACAGTGGAGTGTGCTGACTCCCAAGCAACACATGTTAAAAATGTGTTCAGCCACGTCGTTTAATCAAGTCCAGCACAAGTGGGCCACTCTTGTAAGAGCTCCCAGGTTTGAAGTATTAAGAAAAAGTTTACATAGAATCATAGAATCATAGAATCATAGAATCATAGAATAACCAGGTTGGAAGAGACCCACCGGATCATCGAGTCCAACCATTCCTATCAAACACTAAACCATGCCCCTTAGCACCTCGTCCACCCGTGCCTTAAACACCTCCAGGGAAGGTGACTCAACCCCCTCCCTGGGCACCCTCTGCCAGTGCCCAATGACCCTTCCTGTGAAGAATTTTTTCCTAACGTCCAGCCTAAACCTCCCCTGGCAGAGCTTGAGGCCATTCCCTCTTGTCCTGTCCCCTGTCACTTGGGAGAAGAGGCCAGCTCCCTCCTCTCTACAACCTCCTTTCAGGTAGTTGTAGAGAGCAATGAGGTCTCCCCTCAGCCTCCTCTTCTCCAGGCTAAACAACCCCAGCTCTCTCAGCCGCTCCTTGTAAGACCTGCTCTCCAGCCCCCTCACCAGCTTTGTTGCTCTTCTCTGGATTCGTTCCAGAAAATAGCCTAAGGGTCTTTTTTTAGCCAAGTTGCCTTTCCGTGTGAGGAGGCGTTCCCTGCTGCACTGACCAGTGGTTTAACTGGTGAATTGAGCTCTAAGAAACAAGCAGTCCTCTTACGCGGAGTCAGTGTGAAGAGCAACATTAACTGTAAGCAAAACTGCTCAATGCCTGCAATTTTGCCACCTGTGAGAACTGAAACAAAAGCGCCCAGTACACCAATAATGGCTCCACAAAGAAGGGATGATAATACATAGATTTACTACCCAAAAACCTTCTCCAGCAGACTGTTTCACCTCTGGCTTTCATGTTAGGATTTGTCTAATCTTTTGTGGGTAACAGGACAACAAACAAATCCATTAACATTGTAACACCATGATTACAGACCTTATCAGTCTTTAGACTTATCATTATCTAACTAACCTTCCGTACTAGGCAAGTGAGAATTTGTGAATGCTAACTTGTACTAACCTTGCTTGTTTTGCACTAGTATTTCTTTCCTAATTAGCAGCAGCATTTTTTGCCTGCAGAAACCTATTTAATCAAGCAGAATTTTTAATGTTTTTGTCTGGGAGAGGTGTAAGCCCTGTATACTCCTAAAGATTAACATTCCTCTTTGTTTTGCCATTGCAGAAGCACATTATCAGTGTTATGATCACCCTTGTCCTCTTGGAGCATGCTGAACCAAACAACAACACTTCCATTGCTCTCTGAGACCTTGTTTTTACAGATAGCACTGCTATCCAGAGCCAAGATATATAAACTTAATAAAGATGTTATCTTTGGCGATTCATTTATGACAGCAGAGGTGCCAACTTCTGTAAATCTGTTCAAGAAAGCTTTTGCAATGAAGACTGAATTATAGAGGTTGCATTTACAGCCATAAGTGAAGTTAGAAAGTTCCTTTTTTGTACTCTGCAAAAACTTGAAGCCGTAATGAATATGATTTGTGGGCTGAGCTCATAGTTTGGAAGGTCTGTTTGTGGCTTGGCTGGTGATGTGGTGATACAAATTATACAACTTTGACAAGATAAGGCAGAAGTAATTTTAAGGAGAGGGGATGCTTCACTACTTGTAACCTTTGCTCATTCCTGCGTTCAAGTCTTGGCCAGACAGGTAGCAACTGAAGATGGAAATAGGCAAGTTGTACCCCAAAGTCTCCTGTGCTCCTTCTGTCTGCAAATCCTTGCACTTGTATGTGTAGACAAAGCTGAATTCACATGCCAGTGGGCTCAGATACATGCAATGACCTATTTTGTGTACTTTTTTGTGGTGTTTTATATATCAGCCAACTTTGCCTTCTTAGAAGTACTACGCTGTGTGGTCATTGATCAGGAGCCTGCACAAATTGAAGGCTTCAGGTCAGCAGCAGAGGGAATAAGTAAAAACCCTTAATTGAACAGGAAACCTCTTTTTCAACATGTATCATGAACAAGTATAATGAAATAAATAAATAAATAAATATCAAACTAGGGCAAAGTTTAGACAGGAAATAGTTGTGTCCTTAGGAAGAGCACTCCTAAACCAAATGACTCCTTAATGACACACAGATTGGTGAGACAGTCCTAATAAAGAAAATGGAACTAGAAAGGACTACTTTCTGTCAGCTAATTCATCTCTTTTCTCTTGGAAGCAGCCAAAGCATAAACATTTCAAGCAGATGGAACCGTATCCCCCACACACACAGAGACTTTATTACTGTCAACATCTGATAACACATTTAGGACAGCTAAGACAAATGCCAAGAAACAGACCATGCCAGAGAAGGTTGATTTGTTACTGCTGTATTTTATATATCCTGAAGATAGTATACGATCTTTCTGTAGCAGTGATCTTGAAAGCTGTCAGAATACCGTTGGTGAGACCATATTAATATTTGGTAGTTATATTCATTTCCATTATGTGGAATGGCACAAAAAAAATCACTACTGGAGCTAATAAAAGAATAAGATACATCAAAATATCAGTGCATTGATAGTCTAGAGCAAGCACATCCAGCTGGCTCCTTTTTGGCCGGATTTATCCAATATGATGAACCTAGAAGGCCTCTGGCTCTCAAATTATTTGAAAGACTTCTAATAACCTTAACAACACTCGCTTAGTTTCTCAAACTATGCCTCATGTATGATTCATCTGAGTCACAGGCTTAGCATGCTGGTCAAGAGGTGGATCTGAAACATGCCAGAGCTCAAGGGTTAAGAGGATCTGTGGTCCTGCTTTGAGCTAGTCAAGATACAAGAGATTAATTTTAAAATGTGGAGCTCCGCTGGGTTCCAAGTCCCCCAAACATGCTGGATCCAGGACTTTGCGTCAGACTTCACTAATTATTGCTGAGAAGTGTGATACAGGAGTTACAAGAAGAGAGTGTTTCATGTTCAGCTGGCTTGTTGCATACCATCATACAAAGCACAGACAAACTGATAACTAAATACTCCCCTAAACTTAAAATATGAAGAGATATTGGTCTTTCTAAAGACCAGGCAGTTCACTACATCACAGTGCCTCTCACTTAGCTGAAATATAAGCTCACAGAGAGAGAGAGCGATCAACCATATGTAGCTGTCATTTTCCAGTCTAAGAACAGGGTTTTTTTGGTGCATAAATATCTTCTGTTGATGACCTGGGATGTGCACAGCAGTTTTACAAATGAAAACTCTCTTTCTCCTGTCTATACATAGGAATGCAGGAAGCGTATCCTTGTATTTCATTGCCAGGTGCTATTAAGAATAGTGGCTGGATCTTAACTGGCCTAGCCCTGCAAGTCAGAGTTCTAGATAAACTAAAGCAAAATCCTGCTGAATCTCAGTAATCCACACTTGCAAGTGCTATTTGATTTTCTCAACTGACTTCAGTAACGAAGAAACAGTGAAGAGGAATGCAGCTGAATGGGACTAGGAGTTATTGTTAGGAAAGGGAGAGATAGTAGGGGAATCATGGACTTCGAGTATCTGTTTTTCTCCATGTGGAACTGAGAGATTCCTGGACTTCATATCTTCTGTGCATCTCTTCCTGACACTCTTGGCTTCTATAGAAACCAATGGTAAAGAATCTATCAATTCAAGATGAGAATTCTCTCATTTGGATACTTCCCTTCTTGCCCCTTCCTCCTTCTTTCCCTGGTCCACAACCCTCCCCAGTGCTCTGGCTCCTGTGACAACTAAGTCTATTCAGCTCACTCAGCCAAGAAAAATATCAACACAGTAGAAACATGCAGGTTAGAGGCCAAATAACAGCCTTATTATTTTTCTCTGGGAAATAGTTTGAACCTTTTCTATATTAATATGTGTGGAGAATCTTTCCTCTTCTTAAAATGACTTGGAGGTGAATGTGCATATAACACTGCTGAGGGATGTTCGGGGACTGAGTCGGCTGACCACCCAAAAGACTATTTAAAAAATACCTTGAATGATTTTACAGAAGAGAGAATAACTTTTATTATATCGTCTAGAGTAGTAAAGCCCCTCTGCAGTGTCTGAAGAGATAATTTTCTACTATCCACCAGAAGCCTTTTAATAAAGGAGGAAAAAACAGTGCTGCACAGTTATTTCATTGGCTGAGATTCATCCTGCAAACATAGAGAAGTACCACCTAGGGCTCTGACAAACAGGCATTTTTAAAGCACTCTGGTATTGAAGTAGCCCCTATGATAGCTCAGTACCAACCTCTGATCATTTTTATTTTACATCATGCTTCAGAAGGAGGTTCAACAATATTCTCCCCTTCTCTTTCTCTGTTTCTTATTGGGAACACAGATGGGATCAAATCACTTGGGTGTACTGCTGTAATGAAACATCAAAAATGTTATCTGCAATCAGTCTTCCCTACCTCCTCCCTTTCTTTCTGGAAAGGAATTAAGTAATTACTGTACAGTGGGTGCCTCCAAATATTAGAGCTAACACTTGTAGAAGAAAATCAGCAGGGTGTGCAAGTATAAAAGTCATCAAGAAGGAAGGAAGGGAAGATAGTATTCTGCCAGTGGAGGCCAAGTTTTTAACTGATATAAGTACTTGGAAATTTACTCTGAAAATCTAGCATGCATTTCAGAGCAAAGCCTGAGGGGCATGTCCTTGCTGAAACCCCCAATAGCTTCAGTAGGGCTGAGATTTCTTCTATACTCTTTTGACGTATCTGGTCCTACCAGTGGCCTGTTAGAGCTGCTGCAGTCCTGTCCTGTACAGCCTCTGGTAACAGGCAGACTACATGTTGGAAGCCTCCTTGTAACAGCTATTTCTCTAATAGAAATTTTTAACCTATGTGTGCTCAACACAGACCCCTTCACTAAGGGGAGACAGTATTCAGAATATGTGTAAATCTACTACCAGAAAGCTTGCTTTTCTTAATTATCTTCCTTGGACCCTTATCCCACAAACCACAGGTTGAAACCACTAGATTATGTCAGTAGAGAGCAGCAGTTTCTGTATCTGCAGCTCAGTCCATCCTGTATCTGTGCTTTCTGCACCTCTCTGGGGATGCCGGATGGCGCCTGATAGAAGCTTGCTAGACAGAAAGAGTATTTGATGGTTTCTGGTGCTCCCTCCATATAAAACACTTTGTGGAACTAATTCTTGGACTGGCTTTTGGCCAGAGCCCCCAGTGCCCCGGGAGGCTTCACCACCATTTAGTGCAGCAAGCAGGCCAGGAGCAGGTCCTTGTTATCGTTTTGTTCTGGAGCTGCTATTTGTGAAGGCAGAAACGAGACAGAAAGCTTCAACTTGCACTCGGATTCCAAGTTCCACATCATCTCAAAGCCTCATTTGAAATTCTCTCCCCTCTTTTTGGAAGAGTGATGCAAGGCTGACTTCACAGCTAAGATTTGTTCAGTGAAGCTCCTTTTTGCACATTTCTTCCTCCCTTTCTCTTCCTCTTTGATTCTTGCATTTGGGAAGCAAGTACAAATTTCCCTGGTGGATTTTTTCAACATTACTGTAATAATTGCCTACACTGGTAACTAAACCAAAAATGATATTATAGAGGCCATTTATTAATTTTTTATGCATGTTAATTGTATAAATAATGATTTGTAAATTTAGGCAGAAGTTATATTAAACTGAACAGTCATTAAATCTTGACACTGTTTATATTTCTCTTCTAAAATAATTAGACCTCCCTTTCATTTAGAAGACCATGTCCAGACAGTTGTAATATGTTTAATATTTTTTATAGCAAGTCATTTAACTCAGGATTTCACTAAATTAATTGCAAAGTATAAACTTTATTTGAGATTCTCCAAGTGAACATACAGTTATATGGTAGTAAAGAATTAATACTGCATATCTTCAGAAGGGTATTACCTTGAAATTGTCAGCCAATTTCTCATAATATTCAACGGTGAATCATTATTTAAATGTTAGGTCATACTCCAACACACTTGTCTACCTGCCAGGATCTGAGAGACTGTGAATTGCCTTCATGTCAAATAATCTGTGATGAATGACTGTCTTTGGCTTCTAGAGCCAGCAAAGCTCAGAGATGAGAATGAAAGAGGAAAAAGAAAGGAGAAATGTGTGAAAGCAAACATCAGCAAAGGAGATTTTCAGATGCACATGGGCCCCAAAATCCATCCTGAAGCAGTACGTAGTAAGAAACAAGACCTTGATTTTTTTTCTAGTGAAATACTGAAGATATGTATTAATCTGTGAATCTGAGGGGGGATTCAGAGCTGTGGTTAGACTTTGGTTTCCTAATTTTGGTGCACTGGAAAAGCCAAATATGGTGCCTATAACTTGGGGTGAGCCAGATGTGAGACCTGGGCAAAGCCCAGACTGGGAAGCTGTGTCCCACCAAGATGCATCAATTCATTCATCTCAGCCCTTGCCTACGTGGCTTCTGAAAGATAGAAAAGTATCTGCATTAAAAGCTGCTCCTGGCTGTGAAATGTACCCTTAGATTTCTCCAAAAATAGAATTGGGTATCTGAAATTGAAAGGGGCTGAGAGAGGGGGAGAAGAGCAGGTAATAGGGTCAGAATCCAGAATTCACAGGAGGTTTCAGTCCCATCTTGTGGACTATGCTTTGCCCACAGAAATTTGGCTTGACAGTGGAAAGTGCTGCGTGTGGCAGTGCTGGAGACAGGTGAGATGAGATAACTTTCTTCCTCATGACCTGTACTCTCAGGCTGGTGGTTCCTGGGGTCACACTTTAGAGTCCAGATCAAACACCTGTGAACAAATACGTGCAATTCATCCTAAATTCTGATAACAACTCCAGTTTGATATCCTTCCTTCCTAAAATGACTCAGATACAACATACTTCCTGTTTTTTCCTCTCACGTTCCTTCACAGTGTCGTCCAACTCTGATAAATATGAAACATATCTTTTGCCCCATAAGTGGCTGCATTGTCTTGTGACTTGAAGTAATTTTTACTTGTAAGTCTCAGTGCCTAAATGTTCTCTGGATAGAGAAGTGCTTTCTGAAAGCAGAAGTTATTCAGTAGGGGAACTGTGTGCTTTTCAAGTTTCCTTCTCACTCTTGTCTTTCCCAGTCTGTGGTATAAATCTGAGAGGGTCTGCTTCTTTTCCATGGAAGCCTGGACATGCTCAATACAGAGAGGACTCCTCTGCTTGTATGTCTTTAAAGACAGAGAATAATAAGACTGCCAAGTTACTGAGGAAAGCCAAGACCATTCATCTAAATATTTCCTGCAGCAAAAAGGAATCTGAATGATCTAGAGCTGAGGCACAAGAATTCCAGGCACAGGGGTGAATTCATTGATTAAAACCCCATAGGAAAATTTAAGGACAACATGCTCAAATACTTTGAAGACCGTTAATATTTCTGATCTCATCTAAAATTCACGTGAATATCAAACATCTTAAAATTCTTCGGACACTTCCTGTCAAATCAGATGTCATTTGGAAGATGTTATTGCCATTATATGTGAGGAGACAAAATTTCAACCTTTAAATTATTTGTTCCCAGGATATGGCACTTTTTTATTCACTTGCAATTCAGTAGTGAAGTGCTTGTGCCCATGTATGTAAAAGGTGCTGAAATTCCTTCTTCACAAGGTACAGTTGCTGAAATTGGTTAATACGAAGCTGCAAAAGAGGAGAAAACACATCTCCTTCCCCATGTTCTGGCATTGCACACAAGACTTTCTCTTCCCTGAGGTTAGTTTGGAGGGTACAACATCATAATTCAAAACAGGTGCAAGCAGTGTTTTAGCAAATTCCTTCCATTTTCAACTCTTAACAATTGGCCTGGTTTCATATGTGCTTAAACTCTCGAATTGTAGGCTTATCAGATACTGGTGCCAGTTATATTTATATACCTGAATACTCAAGAACATCTGCTGTATTGAAATTCGTCATTCAAAAGACTTAATTAAAATAATGCTGAATGGGAGACTCAGCATGCGTTACCGAAGTGTGTATTTGTTTTGCTACAATCAATTAAGACTGTATTCATGAAAACAACTCCTGCAATGAAATCTGTATGTTTAATCCTTATGCTAATCTCCTTAGAATTTGTTGTACTGTTTGAGAGGCAGTCAATTGAAGACTTCATTTTCTTTAATAAAACTGCATAACATGTTTTCATTAACTCAACAAGAGGTAAATCAGGATTGATGTTTAGTATAAACACTAAGAAGGGTATCTAAATTGAGGCATCTTGGTAATAAATAGTAGCCTATACTTCAAGTTGGCTGAGTGTTTTTCCAGTTAAGATACCATGTACTAAAAACCAGTCATTAAAAACCTGGTATTAAAATACGCTTTGCCCTCTGAGCACACATTCGCTCTGTTATCTGCTATTCTTTCATTGATTTAGGAGATTAAGAAATCTAAGCACAATCAATAACCTACTCACACATAATCTGATTTGTCTCCATCACCAATGGGGTGTCATTTATAATGTTATAGCCTACCACAGCCACTTGTATTACATGCTGTGCTCAAATTAGAATAGCAACTGTGCATGACTTTTACCAGTTGATCATTACCTTTTTCTTTTTCTAATGAGAAAATGTGTACATGCATTTGTTTTCTTGAAATAACACTACATTTGTAAACCAACATTTGGTCTACCATTCAGAAAGGAAAATGTTTGGCTTTCTTGCAAAAGAAATGTTGATAGGATGTGATGCAGCTGAGAAGTTTAGAGGAAGGTGGGAAGGATCAACAGGATGAGTGGAGGTGGGAACTGGAAGTGATTTGGATTTGTTATAGGCAAGTGTTTAGATAAAGGAGGGGGGCTGATCTCACTCATTCCCTTTGGACACATGGCCCTGATCATATCGCACCCATCTTACCCCAAATCTACAACCACCCTCATTCTTCATTTCCAAAGTGCTGCTGCAAACAGCTGCTGTCCCACATACAGCCAGTGCTCTAGGATCACCAGTCATAGCAAAAACTTCAGTAGACAGCAGGATTGGTAGTTTGGAGGACTCTCTTCTCCTGAAACAGATGCAGATTCTGTTGCCGAGGACCTCTACCTCCTTGTCTATGCTGCTGAGTTGTATTGTTAGAGCTTAAAGCCTGTCTCTGGACAGACAGCAAAGCTAATGTCTAGTAACGATGATGCAGGCAGTTCCTTTCTGCCTGTAAGAAGTAACAGAATGAGAACCAAAAGGAGTAAGCTCCCTAGCATCAAGCCTCAAACAAGGTAAAACTTCTGCTGTCCTTCATATGATCTCTGTGGATTCAGGTTTTGGAAGGGTCCTTTCTGCCAGGAACATGTCCAGCAGTACTATAAGTGTCTGAAAGCACATGCTAAAGCTGGGAAGGATCTGGGGCTGTGTATGCACACATCCAGATGTGAGGATGAGTAGGACGGAGAGGTGGAAGCACCTTGGCTGTACTGAGAAACACATGGGACAGCCCCTATGAGCAAGAAGGAATAGCAACAGGAGGAAGTGCAGCTTGCCAGTATGTAAGGCATCTCTCATTTTAACAGCTGTTTTTCCTGGATCTGCCTTGGATGGGGGTCACATTTCAGGTTTACATTCATAGCAGCTTCATGGAGAGAAGAACTGCCCTTGCTGGAAGTGGCTGAGAACCATCAAGAAGATGAAATAGGGAAGACAAAGTTTAATAGCTAACATTGCAGGAGAAGAGAAGTGATGGCTGTCCCTCAGCAGTGGAAATGAATTTAATGAACAACTCGTAAAAGGCTGCCATTGCCTGCAGTTGTCCAGGGAACCATTGCCTGCATGGCTTCCACGGGATGCTTGTGCCCGTCAGCAAAGTGATCAAATGAAGAACTTAGAAGAGGGCCACTTACTGGCTTTCACCTTTGAGACTCGAGGGACCAACAGGATTCGGTTCAAAGACTATATCACTTTGCACTTGCCCTCAATAAATCATCCGTTCAGGGCCAGTGACTTACAGGCAAAATTTTGCCCCTTGGAAAATAAAATCTGATTTATTTTCATTCCTTTCCACAATTTTGCACCCAAACTGAAGAACCTTTTGCCTGCTGTGACTATTAGAAGACTCATATATTACAGGCTGATTTGTAAAGATTTACCATTTTCAGGAATGTGAGTACTTGCATCCCTGTGTGCAGAGGATGGCTGTCTCCCAGCAAGTGGAAAAGGAAAGAGTGCGAGTGAGCAGAAAGGAGGCCTGACCTTGTGAGTTTCTGCCTATACCTCATATTTTGGTGAATAAGTCAGGAGACTAATCAGCAATCATAAATTATTTGTTTTGTTTAATTGAAGTTGGTATGAACCTGTCCCTGTTTTGAGGTTCCCATGAAAATCCAAAAGCTTTATTTTCGAAGGGAAGGGTCTAAATAGAAGCTTCTAATTCTGAGCTGGACACTGCTTCTCTGAATAACACAATTCAGACTGCTTAATCACCTTCCACTCAAGAAAAGTCTCCAAGCTCAAGACTCCCACAGGGAAAGAGCCAGTAGTGCCACCTCTGAGGAAGTTTTTCCCAGACATTTCTGTCTGGGCAAAATGTGTTGGAGAGCATTTACATTTTCCCAGATGGTTTGGCAGGTCTCTGTGCTTGGGTCTGGAAATGTACCTGGGGTAAAGACATTCTTGTCTGTCCTGATGTGATTAAAATGCTGACAAATAAGGTCAAGTGATATGTCCAAGCTAAACAGCATGGAATAAAGACCCTTCAGAATGCACGTAGTTTTCTTAAATGAAGGTTGCTAATTAGGAAGAGTTTTCTTTGTTGATCTGAATAACACTTGCAGACTCTGCTATAATAAAGGGGAAATCAGTAGGCATTGAAAAATTCAAGAACATTAAGGTTTTTCTTCATTTTTGACAATGTTATAAAAGTAAGCAGACAACAAAAGCCTCTCTATAACTTCTCAGTTGCTATGGTTGGACCTTGGTATTTTCTATAGTCTTAATGACCTATGATTTATGTCAGCTCTAACAAATGAAGATTTTCTTTGAGTACTCCCAGATTCCTTTTGTTAGAGAATCTCAATTCATTTTTCTGATTACTATATTCTTGTAATTTCATGTTCATGAATATAAGTATGGAGTATTTGCCAACCTACATCAGACCAGGAATTTATTAACTAATTCCAGTTGCTACTAACAACTAAGGTCCTAAATGCTGAAAACAGGTGGAGAATAAAACAGTTGTTGCTGCATCTACAACACAGACATCAGTTTTGTTCTGAAGCAATACATCCTCTTACTGGTATTATTACACGTGTTAGTAGATATTTATGGTCCAATTATACAATATTTCACCTGAAGCTCCTTTAACATTGAATACCACAGGCAAATCGTCCACATGAAATGCTACTTGTGTATGTTGCAGATTTATTTACCTTCCACTCCCTTACTCTTTTATTAACCAGAAGGTACAAAGATTTTAAAAAAGTTGCTGAGAATAAAATCAATGGAAACAGATCTTATTTCAAGCTGACTATTTTATAATTTCCATGACAAGAAAATAGCTAGATAAATGAGAACAAGTTCCAAGCCACTAAAGTGACAGACATATTATACCTGGGGACAAGTGTTTACTCTAGTTGATCTGTTACTTTAAACTTCAGTGCTTGATTGGAGTCCCTGATAACTCATGTTCTGCTAAAATAACTAGCCTGAAGTTAATAATTTTTCTTTCTTCTAATCTTTCTATTTAAAACAATACCAGACACTTGGCATTTTCCATCACAACTTGCAATGTCACATTGGGAAAGGATTAAGTCTGTACAGTGATACTATGAAAACACAGTAAAGACAACCTGCACTAGAAATTAAACAAAACTGTCTTGGAAAATATAAAAGTAGATTTCAACAAGATAAACAATAATAGTTTTTTGGAGGATGAGTGGTTTCCTGAGTAAAACATTAACCTTTCACCTTCAGGATATCAATAAACAGTGGATCCTATGACAAGGATTGATTTAAAAAACTTTGCTCCCTCCCCTTCTAGGCCAAATGGTTTATACATTGCAGGTCCCTGAAACAAAAGAACTCCTCAAATGTAGTGCCCTGGAGATGCAACATCTTCTGGAAAAAAAAGATATGGGGCACTTCAGAGTAGGGTTGAAGGTGAATCATGTTTTTGTTGGCTTTAATTAGCACTTCCACAAGCTGCAGAGTTTTTTACCTGCAGCTGAATTGCACTTGGAAAGGTGTGAAAGGCCTATTGCCTTTGTAAACATCAAAGAGATTCATTTCTAATCTGATCTTTTTAACCAAGCCTCCTGCTGATTAGAAAAAGTGAGGGCAAAAACCTCTGAAGAAAAAATATGAAGTGACTTTGGAATATGAGATTTATTATTTATTATTCAAAATTGATAAGTATTTATTATTTAGTTTGTTAGTTCTCTGTGACTTATGCCTATCCTCTTGTACCTAGCTCACAGTCGGTGCTATATAAATAAGTCATTATTGTTAATATTTGATAAGGGTTGCTGAAAGATCACTATGAGCAATGATCAATGAGACTTGATTCTCGATTCTTCTTTGACTTCCGCCACTTTTACACCCCTGGAATTCCACTTGCTTCTTTGGGATTGCTCCTACCTCACAGCAGAGAAGCAATGTGAAGATCAAGACATTTCTGTCTAAGTGATCTCTGGAGCATTTAATAAATACAGACTTTGTAAACTCCTATGCATGTAGTATGATATGAAAATATAACTGATTAAGGGTTTGGTCCACAGCAAGTGGAAGTAATTGCTTTGCTGTCAGCAGGGCAAATGCTTGTTTATGCCAGGTGAGGATCTTTCTAGAGGTTGTTGAAGCTCTAAAAAATTACCTCATGGGACAGTCTTTTTCTAAGATGCTTTGTGCAGTCTATTATGCAACCAGAACAGAACAGGCTGGCTGGCCAGTGTAATAAGCACCAGAAGTTTTTATTGTACAAGTTCTGGGTAGGATGAAAAATTTGAAGGCCTGAGCCAGCTAGCAGCTCCCCTGATGTTTGCAGAGCCCTGGAGCACAGCAGCCTGACTGAAGTCTATCCGGCAGGGAGCCAGGACATGCAGCCTGCTGCCTGACACATGCCCTCATTTGGCAAAACAAGGGGGAATTTTAGACGGGGCTTTCAGTTCAAACATACCTCTCTGCCTGAAAGCAGCATCCCAGAGACACTCACTGATGAAGGTTACACGGATCCAACACTGTTTTGCCAGCTCTCTCACATCCTCCCACCTTTCCTTAATTCTCCAGCATCCTACCTAGGTAGCATAACCTTTACCCAGACAGAAGATGCATGTTTTTCAATTTGTCCTTTCTCTTGTGACAGTCAGTCTGTAAAAATGGATTCATTATCTGGGACAAAAAAAACCACTGGTGTCCAAACATGACTCTGTCAATATCCTTTTACATATGAATTGGAGGGATTTTTTTTAAGATGCAGAGTAGGAGGCATCTTCGGGGCATTTTGGATCCCAGCTGAGCAGTCCATGACAAATGAAAGAATGTGTTATGTCCTAATCCTTTTGTGCCTTAGTGACTTTGAGCCTCATCTGCTTTTTATTCTGAACAAAGCTCATATTCGTCATTTGTCTCCTCTGCTTCAGGAGACATGCTACATGCTCAGAGCCTTTCCGATTTGTAGCTTGGCCAGAGTAACTGGAGTTTCCCTGAAGAGAAGATCCTCTTTGCTTTCTTTCAGTGTCCTCAGTATGGTTTGTAGTTAACTAGAGATGGAGAAAGTGCAAAAGCATTTAACATAACATAGGTCAAGACTAAATCCACAGCTAGCAACAGAAGCTTTTCCAACATGTTCTTTTTGAGATATATTATGAAAAACAAATATTCTTGGCCTTTGAGGTCCAGCAGGACTCTCTTTAGGCAATTTTTGGAGGCCCGATTTGAACACTGAGTGTAAGATGAACAGCAATGTAGAAGCAAAGAAAAGGAAAGAAGCTTTGGTTCCTGCTAGGTATGCTCCCTCTGGCTGCCCAATGTCTGAAGAAGCTTCGAGTAGGCTTTGAGTAATATTGTCATTTTGAGGAGTATTAGCTTTGTCGTCAAATAAAGATAAGAAACCTGAAAATGCAGAGGCTTCACCTTCCTGATGCATTCCAGAACTGTGCATAGCATAGAAAAAAGCCAGTCCCCACCTCAATGGAGTTACTCAGGACCCCAGTCACGTAAACTCCACCTTGTCACCTATTTGCACTGTTTCATTTAGGAAGTTGTCTATCTAGCACTGACCCATATTGCTTACATTGACTCTTCCAGGCTGTTGTGAACACTGTGCAGACAAGGGAAAGATGGAGTTGTCAGTTGCGTGGCAAAATCCTTTGCACTCAGAGGAGACAATATGCTTTTGGGAGCTTAATTCTCTGAGCTGTTCACCCAGTTTGCCTAAAGCAACTCCCCAGAGCTAGCAAAAAATTATTTTTCCTTTCTTACTCTACTTACTAACTGAGCCTGGGAATCCTCTAGGATTTGTCCTCCTTCATACACAGAAAATGCACCAGTTATCAAATACCACTCTGCTATGCTAATAAGGATTTAAAATGCCAAAAATATATCTATATAAAATATACATTTTAAGGATTTTATTTTTATTTCCTCTCCTATTTTTCCTTTTTTCTGTTTTTCCTCCTTCCCCCTGTCTGACCCCAATTTCCAGTGATCCTTGCAATTGATTGAATTCCCGGAACTGAAACCCTAACCTTACTGCATTCACTGGGAGGAATTTCCACCTCCAGCTTTGACATAAAAGATTTCATACACACTATTAATTAGTCAAAGAAAAAATGCAGCATATGTGGTTTAGTGTCTGGCTCTGCTCAGGACATACCCTATCATCATTTTCTTGAATGTAATTTCAGTGAAGGTAATAGGAATTTTGCACGGATGCTAGTCCCTGTTGAATGGGTAAATACCAGCTATTTATTCATAAGCTGTTGGATGTGAGAGAGGAAAGGCTCATTTTAGGGGAAAACAATGACATGACACATCCTACTTTTGCTAGCCAAGCCATTGTATGAATTTTACATGATAAGGAGAGACCCTGTAAACCAGCAGGTCAAGGAGAGATGCCCTCTGTTTCCTCACTGTATAATAATACTATTCAAAGTGAAAGACCAGTGATGGGTGGTTTTGCATTTAAAATTCACTTTCAGCAAGATCCATTATACCATATGAACCACATTACATTAAAGAGCACAAGCAAATACTTAGCAGGTGTTCGCAGAACACCTCAGTAAGTAATGTGCACCATGAGCCTTCATTTCCTTTGTCAAAGCTGACAGCTACAGCTAAAAGACTCGTGCGTATTGCACTGCCCATTGTTTCATTCTTTTGAATTACAGAATCAAATAGCGTTAGAATGTGAACCCAAGTTGCGGAAGCAGTAGGAATGCATGACTGATAACTCCAAAGAGGGTCCATATGGCAGAATGGCTGTACTTATAAATATTTCAAATGTCAATTCACAAGGCTACAATCATCCCAAGCTGTTTGTGTTATTCTGAATAATTGCTAGCAAACTATAACAAAACATTTGTCATACTAGAATAACACATATAAATTTAACTGCTATATACACCAACGTTTTCTCCAGATAATATATTTTATTAGGTAAATAAAAATGACAGAGGCAGCATGGTTGCAGGAAATTTGTAAATAATTAGCTATGAAAAATCCTTCATGCTTACCTTTCCTGCTGAAAAGATTGTAGAACTTTGTGTGTTTTCCCCAATGAGGACTGGCTAGTGTGACAGCAAGACAAGATAAAGGCAATCATGGTCTGCTAAGGTATTATTTGGTTTTATTTTCCTCCATTAGCATTTGCATATGTGCTTATTTGATTTTATTTTCTGTCATTAGTAATTACCAATGAACAGCTGTGTGGATGCAGTGACAGAATGCAGGGAATATGGTGCTTTCCACATTGATGCCTTTGAAGCATGTTGAATGTTTTGTGCAGCTCTAAGCCCTGGGATGAGATGAGATGCAGAGAAACAGTTCACAAGCTGCAATTTCCACAACAGCTCTGGAGGGGGTAAGCAGGATACACGGGAGCTCCTCAAAAGGGTTTGCTGCTCTGTTTCTGGTAACAGGCCTGTATCATCATCCTCAATCATGGTGTGCTCATTGAAAGGTTAAGCAACTTGTGGTTGATTTGCATAATTTAATACCCACTCCCCTCAGTTTTGAAATGGAAATAGAAGAACATTTTGGAGTCGTATGGCATCCATGGCATTTTGAAAAAGACTTTAATCATCTCTCACCTTTCAATTGCTTGTTATGACCTCTAAATTGCTGGCACTTTTATAAAAAATTCACTATAATTCCAGGAAGATAAACTACAGAGTTGCACATAAAGCCAGCAAAATTAAGTCCCATTCATGTGATAATACTTGCACAACCCTATGAAAAGCTATAGTAATTCTGGGTAAAGAGGAAGGTATTTATATCTTACCAAACTTCCCAGTTTACTTCCTTGCCTTCTGACAAGTAAAGACTCCAATAGTAATTGACTCAAAAATGTGAAACAATGTCTTAAACAAGAAGAACTGCTGTTACTCATTGTGCAGAGGATAAAAAGGCCACCTAAAGTCTGAACTGTCTGGAACTCTGAATATCATTTAATATTTTTGTGCATGGCTTGCAAGATTTTGTATGTGGAGCATGGACCTGCTCTTATCCCATCCTCTCACTTCCCTTCAGTGGTCTCCACATGTCATAGCATGGCTTATCCATAGAGTCATGACTGGGCCTGAACATTGGCTCTTGAGAGAGAGAAGTAGAGGCACCAGGCAGCATCATAGCCTTTCTCTGTCCAAAACTTTAAAATACAGCCAGTAGGCTTTTGTCATGTAACCCACTGTTTCACACGTGAGAACTGCAGGACCATACAAGGTCAAAGATGCACTCTTGGCAGGAAAGGTTCATGGAGACAAGAAGTAATAAGGTGAGCAACCACATCCTTATGGCAAAGTAAAACTGCCATCCTAAGAAAAAAAGATCTGGTGCCAGACACAGGAGAGTGGAAAGAATCCTGTTGTAGCATGCTTAGCTAAGGGTAGTGTGGGAGTAATCCCAAACTGCTAGTCTTTCCAGTTATTCAAGGATCCTTTGTGCAATATTTGGAAGGGACCAGAGGCTCTGCTAACAGTGTGTGCTGTTGCTCTTCCTGTGATGTATGTGAGAGTTCACAGAACGAACAGCATATGTTCAGCTTCGCCAAGGGACAGGAAAATGATATCTAGAGCACCCAGAATATGTCAGAATGAACATTACGGGGTGACGTTCTCAATCCTGGCCTGCATCCTAAATTAAAGATAAGGACTGGAAGAAACTGTCCCCTGTGAAATATCTGACAGATATTATCATGCTTTCAGTGGCTGGGATAGTGAAACACAGCAACAGATTGTCTGGCAAGACTGTGTAGTCTCCAGCACTGGGTGTCTTTAAGGACAGATGAGACAAACAGCTATCAGGAATGTTTGAGGTGCAATTCTCTTTGTCTTGAGGCAGGGGATGCGCTGTGCAAGTTTTTCCAGCTCTATTCTTCTCTGCATCTGTGATAAGAATTTGCAGAACTGGGGTCCAATCCAGAGGTGTTATTTCCGCCAGCCAGTGACGGCATCAGCCAGTATTTCAATGTTACGCAAATGTATATAATGTTATACTGTTCTCACTACCGCAGCCCTATGGCTACCCTGCAACAGTTCATCCTGTACCACCCTCCCACAACCCTGGTGTGACACCGTGGTGACAGGAAAGGCTGTTGAACAGAAAATGTGTATGGGGTATAGCCACTATGCAAATGTCACAAATACACTGAAGGTGATAACAGCATCAAAAGGTTACACTGATGTAGCAGCCTACAAAAGGGGTCTTTACAAGCCTGCACTGGCTCTAGCAATGAAAGCTGAATGATTACCCAGTAGATTTTGCATCTCTCGTGTTGTTAAAATCTCGCATAACCATTTGGGATTTAAATACTACTTAATCATTTGAAGTTTTGATGGTGAACTTTTTTCTCTTGAATGTGAGACAGACTTTTCAAACAAATTCAGCAAGCTGCACTGTAACATCTATCCTTTTCTTGTCCAGTGATGTTGCAGAAGAATCATAGTGCTGAATAATTGACTTCAAAGCAAACACTTCTTCCTGAAGGGTCTTTTCTAGTCAAAAGTCTTTGAAGACAAGACCTAGGAGGAGCTGGAAGCAAATGGGCCAGGAAAATGCAGAGATCCCAGAAAAAAAAATGGTGAGAATGCATGACAGGACTGTAGAGATGTATACGACCTCTTTATGACATAGAGAACTGTCTCTGTACTCCAAGAGATGTCAGTTTGCCACAGAGCCACAGGCTCTGCTGCTTGTATTTGGAATCACAGGTTTGCTGAAGCTGAGCTGAGCTTGTAACACTCAGACAGGTGTAGAGGAGAGCAGGGGCTGCTCTGCTCTCTGCTTCTTTCAGGACACACTGCAATACCTATTGGTTCACTTGGAGGTACTTATGTACTCACCTCATCAGACAGTCTGTTACTCACATGAAGGTCTGTTAATGCAGAGCATCAAAGTCACTTTTTCATTGCCTTTACTGGCTTCTTTGACTGGACCACAATTTAAACTTTTGATATGGAAGCTGTAATTTCTGAAGGGACATTTACTTGAGTCTGAGCTTATGGATACTATAGAGCATTTTGATCATATTAAAGGAAAGAAAATGTGTATACTAAAGCAGTTGAAGGGGAGGAAATATTTTTCCTTACTGGTGGATGGTTTGATTGATACTGTGTGTGCAGATGCCAGATAATAATAAGTCAGACATCAGTTTCTCTCTTAATAGGTCAAGCAATTCAAAGTAGCTCCTCTAACATATAATTTAAAGGGGTTGGAAGGTTCCTCCCAGTAACAACAAACAGTGACATGCTCAACTGCAATAAAGCATATGTTTTTTTTACCAGGAGTTGATTATTCCTGCTCTCAATTGAGAAATTTAAAATCTGTGGCCACTTACCTACTGAAGTGCAGTAAAGGTTCATTATCAGATGCTAATGCATTATTAAAACCATAGGAAAGATATCTTAATATATTTATAGAGATATTCTATACATTTTTGCTGGAAAATATGGGAAAGAATAGAGATACTGTCCAGATCCTTAATCAATACCAATGATCGTTATGACCCTATACAGCAGACCAACACTTACCAATGAATTCTGGCTTTTAATCTGGACTGCTGAAGTATTCATAAATCTGTTTCACCTCCTAAACGCAGTGAAAAACTGAAGTCACAGCTGGCAAGACATCAGTGATTTATTCTTTTGGGCTTCCAACGATGAGATCAGAGTCATTACAATCTAAGGCAAGGTGGATGGCTAATAAATCTGTTACTGATTTACACATAGATTGTGGTGTTGCATTGCTAATTTGCAAAGAACACAACCTGCAATTGTATGCAAAATGCTGTGCTGTGGTTGTACATCGACTATGACCCTTAACAGGATTTAATTCTCAGTAGTATGTGTATTGTTAAAGCTAAAACCTGTGCCACACTGGCAGAAGCCTGGGAGACACAGAAGATCCGGTTAGGATGTTCAGACCATTTGTAGGAAAGGAATATGTGGGGAGCAGTAAACAAGAGAGGGATTAATCTGTAGGGCTGTAGGCCCCAGCTTGTCTTGGAAAACAAGGTATTCTAATAAAGATAAGAGGGTCATTATCTGTGAGAAAGAGATATGGACAGCTCGTACTTCAGAGGGAGGGAGGTGAAGAGGAAAAGAGACCTTATACCAGATAAATAAGGAATGTGGCAGGTAACCTCATGAGGTCATGGTTATTTTAAGGAAGAAAACAACAAGAAATGGCAGGTTTTCAGGAGTGACAGTTGTCATTGCACCCCTGAGGAAATAACAGGATAAATACAGTGAATACTTCTCTCTATCAGCCTGTATTGTGAGTTAACCAAGATGGGATCTTAAACCTCCTTAGGGCTGGATGAGTTGTAGACAGACAACCTGTGCTTGCAGTTGTAAAGCTTTGTGTAAATCTAGCTTGCACAGGAAGGCTTACGACTGAGAGCAGTTTCATGGAATGTGCTTGAAATGACTGTGCTTTCCCTTACAACCATCAGGCAACTTCGCTGCACCTGCCCAACAGCGGTGCGAATCTGGGCTGAAAGAAGGACATGTCGTTCAGTTGGACCCTTCTTGAAGAGGAATGCTTATGACAGCAATAATGTAATGAAGGCAGATTTCCAAGGGTCAAAAAGCCCAGAATCATGGAATACCTCCAGAGACCTCTCAGGCCCATCAGAGTCTGGTCTTAAGGAAGGCACAGGAAACTGAGAAAAAAAATTATGTGAGTTACAGACTGTCAGACTCATCACCAATGCTGTCATTCGTGTCTATTCACAATGTGTTGCCTCATGCACAACAGCTTTGTGCCAGCAGCCTGTGTAGAAGAGAAAAGGCTGTGTGCATGTGCCAGTGTCTAGGAACATAAGCAATATGGCATTGGTGACCATTTCTAGGGTGTCCCAGCACCTTCATTCGGAGTTGGTTATGAAATGGCTTTTTAAAAGATATGAACACACAATGGAGTTGTAAGTGTTAAAGATGTATTTCCTCAGTATGCTCTCACACTAAATGTTGAATCAGTTTTAAGTCTCACTCTGCATTCCAGCCTCCCTGAAACTGCACCCACAGCAGTTTTAGCTGTGCATTTCTATGGGATCACTGGTGTAAGGAAAGGCGTTCATTTTCCAATTGCATAGGCCCTTCTGGCCTTGAATATGCATGAGGAACATCCTCAGACTAAAGGGTTCCTGGGGAGGTCTGCAGAAAAAAAGGAGGGGTGGTGTGTCTCAGTACCTTCCCCTGGGAGTCTGCCACAGCCTTGTACAATGTAATATTTTTGTTCTACTTGTCTTAAGTCAAATAACCACAGCATTAAAACACCACATTTTGGAAAGGTGAAAAAATGATACTTAAAATAAAAGTGCTTTAAAAGAATAATTTAACACAAACCTCCAATGAAACTTTCTGTGAGATTGTCCAACTCAAAATGAAATCAGGACTTTCAGACCTGCTTCCAGATGAATGATAATCTTTATTACAAACAACACAGAACTAGCACTGTTTGATGATGTCTCTTCATGAATTTCAAGCCTGAAATTCAGTTAGGATTGGAATGTATAGAATTCACAGTCTTCACAGCCACAAGCCTCAGAAATGCTCAACCCATAACATACAAGTTTGTTCAGCAGAAGTGTCATCTGCTAGTGGAGGTCTCATTGGTGTGGAGAATAGACTTCCCAGCAGTGTGCACGGAGCTGATCGGGGAGGGCAGAAGCTTTCTTAGGCAACTGTTCTCCACACCTCTTGCATCACAGAGGCACCTTTTCTAATTAAACGAGGTCAGGCAGTCCACAAAGCACACTTAGAGCTGAATATACCACCGGGGAAAAGCAATGGAGAGAAGATGACCCTGGAATTAATTTTTTAAACAAACCAAAATTCTTTGTGTTGCCAGCCTCAAGCATTTGCTCATCATTACTATCTTTCTACCTTCCTCCAAACTGTGAGATAGGCTTAAACATGACATTGAAACATATATTGCTGCATTTTCTTTCATTTCCTCATTTCTGCTCTTTATTTGGGTGGTTACCAAGATTTTATGGTTCATCCACTGAATCCTTCACTTGCCCGAAACTCCCCCACTGGCCACACACAAGTAAAACCACAATGGCTTTGGGTTGTAACTTAAAAGGAGGGAGAATTTCCAGTACTGCTCTAGAGGCAAGGATGTGGTTTGTCGCTGAACTTTACTGGGTCATATTCCCCTTCATTGCCGTCACTGCCAAACTCTCCAGCTCCTACCACCTCGTCCAGAAATGTCCTTCCTTTGACCTCTCCCTTTTCAGGGAAGGACCCTTGGATTACAGAAACTGCGAGATATCCCCTACAAAACCATAGCAACCTGAGGGTTCATTGCCAGGCACATCATGGAAGCAGCAATTTTCAAGGGCTTGAGAAGATTGTTCAAAGTCATAGAAGAAATCCATAGCAGAACTGAGAACAAGGCATTAAGGCTCTCCTCAGCCGTATTTCCTATCCATGTAGTTATGCTGCCACTACATTACAGGGCCTGCAAATGTCCAGCACTGCCTGAGTAGATCTCAGTGATAGTGGACTTCCTACAGAGTGCTTATCGCGCTCAAATGAATCCAGCAGACATAACATCACATTTTGCCTAGTATTTAAAGTTCATGAGGCAATTTTCTTGAACGGCTCCCTGTATTACTTAGTGAGAAGAAAGCTGATCAGTTAAACATTCAATCAACAAGCAGTTTCTCCTAAACTCTTCTAAAAGATAAAACAAATGCAGGCAAATAGACAAATCCTATCTCCAGCAAACAGCCAGAATAGCTCTTTCTTATCCTGGGACATTTCTTAGGAGCATGGATATAATGAAAATTTTTCTCCGTCCTTTAAGGCACAGAATCATTAATAAATATACAAGCCTAGAAACAGCTAAAACATCTGAAATGTCTGAACTTCTCCCCAGCCCCACACTCTTTCCTATTATTTTCAAACCAGGGAATATCACTCTAGGTTTTGTTGCATTTTGCAATACTCACTCCAGACCCCGTGTGTAAGAGTTATTTTACTGTCCTGAAATGCAATTCCCTACACATTGAACACCACAGAAGATCTTCCTTTGGGATGCACAAGGGCTTTTGCTCCTTGGAAACAGCTGTACTAGAGCAGGCTGGCACATGGCAGTGGGTGAGAGGCACTGGTGCTGTGCAGTGCTTTCTTCCTCTCAAAACTACATGCATGAGGGTGTCTGCCATATAAAACCACACCAACATTCCAAGACCATTTCCAAGGATTTCAAATTTAAAAACATCCAGAGTAAGTGTATATCCTGGTAGTGTCTCTACTGTTGATCAAGAAAAACCCAAACAAACAACCAAACCAAACCAAAAAACAACCAAAACAACAAAGGAACACTACAAAACCCAGAAATCTCAACAAAAAGCACTTATGCAAATGCCTATGTAGATTAGGGGCAGCCCTCAGGCTCTTGGAAAATTGCCAGAGCAGCCTTCAGCACTCAGAGGTTAGGGTGCCCCAGTTCAAAAGCAATGCAAAACACTCATTTTCCCCCTCAGGCAGCCCTTCCAGGAAACAGAGGCTTTCTCTCAGTCCTGACTCTTATCCCAGAGTGGCAGTTCAGAGCACCTCCTCTATATCCTCTGGCTGCAGCCACAGTCCCATTCCCCACCAGTGAATTCTCTATTTTTTTACTATGCTTCCATAACTTTCCTCTTTGGCTTTTCCTTTACACTTAGAAAATTAATCTTGCTGTGCTTTCAGTAGCAAGCACTTACAGTAGAGGAAAGGGAAACCTTGTGAAGAACTGACTGCCTTGAGATACAGCCCTGGATGTGGTTGCCAGCTGCAGTGCTGGCTCTGAATCTTCTACTTAGCATCACGCCCTTTCCAAAGGCCCTTGGCTTGAAGACAGCAAAGCACTTAAAAGTATGCTTAGCAAATGCTGACGTCTATGGGATTAATCATATGCCTGAAGTTTCATTCAGCTGGGCTGACACCTACATCACCTGTCTGGATTGCACCTTCTGCAGGTACCTACACACTCATCTGCCCAGCATCTTGCAGAAAGGGCTCTTGAAGAAGAAAACTTTAAATCTCATAGGAAGTACATACTTTGCTCCTGCCTGCAGGATTGATATATAAAAAAAAATCACATAATCAGTATTTTATCACATGGCTTCTAAATCCATGCCAGACAGCGGTTGTTAATCTCATTTTGTTAGCAGCCTTCCTGGCTCTAAAAATAGAGGGGGTTTCTATAATTTCGTTTTTTTTTTTCCTCTTTGCAGTAAAACTGTAAACAATTAAAAATGCAAATTAGGGGGTGTGAGGGGTTATCCCGGCTCCTGTCTTTTCACAGGTTTTCCTAGGCTGCTGCAGGGGGCAATCAGATCATATAAATGTGCATATTAACAAAGGATCATTAAGTGACTCTCTCTTTCTAAGCCTATGGAAAAGAAGCAAAGCAGAGATGATCCTTAGAAGTAAGCACATTGTGTTCTTCACTAAATTTAACATCATACTGAAATGAGAAACTTTTTAATAATCTACATTTAAGATGCAAATGTATCTATTTGAGAGGAAAGTCTAATATATGAATAAAGATTCCAAATTGTTTTATTACTTCTGGATTGCTGTTGGGAAGAGGGGAATTATCATGCTAATAGCCTCATTGAAGGAAAGCCATAAGCCTGAAATGGAGATAATGGTAAAGTTATGAAGTTTAGTGAGATTAAGTTACATGGAGAAAGGTTCATTTAAAGTAGTGACTAATTAATGACCTCAGAACTAACCCTATCAGCTACCATGCTGGTTGAAGAGGTAAATCCTACTAACAAACTCCTAAGTGCAGTTTCCAGTTAGGAATCTTTTCAGCAGCTTTATGGTGTAAGAGAAATTACTTCAGGCCCCAAGCTTGCATCACAGGGTCATCTCACTTTCAGTCTGTGCTCCAAGATGGTAGTCCTATGGACAGCATTTGCATTTGAAATGTAAGAAATGTAGAGTGGCAGTTCAGCTCTCTTCCTCCTATCATATTGGTTGCTAAAATTGTACAATAATTATTCTTACTCCATGGATTAACCAGGGAATGAATGGCCTCAGATGGTCCTGGCTCTGATAGAAAGGAGGCAAGGTTGTGTGGAGAGACCAAATCTTTTGTTACAGTACCAGTCACACTTTGGAAAACGACGAGATGTTAGGCACACAAGGGTTTGGAAAAGATCTAAGAGTCTGAAAGTTTGTTTTTTTTTTACAGCTATATAAAAATATGTAAGGATATATAAAGATATGACTTTTCTCCATGAAATTTCTCTCTTTAGAACACTGTGACTGCTGTTGGACTGTTACTTGAGTACACTATAATGGAGTAAAGCTGCACAAGGGCAGAGAGGCAGAGAGAAATGGGCTATGACCACGTGCCTGCTTGGTAATTTGAGACTGTGCCTTGTCTCACTAATTAGTATGCAATATTTGTGTATGCTTGCTCACTTTGGGATGTATTATCAAAGGGGGAGAAAGAATGGGGTTTAATTTTGCTATACAGAGGGACTGCATCTGTTTTCTCAGCCACTGAAAGTTTACAGTTGTAGACGACAGCAAGTTACATGTACATAGGCTTTTTAATTAGAACTGAAATTTCTTTTCAACCTAGGGAAATAAGTTAATTTAAAAATTATTATTATTATTAGGCTTCATTCTAACTCCCCCAATTCCTTTTTCTCTCTTACTTGCAACACAAATCTTACCCTTTTCCACATATCTGAATGATTTTCTTTATTCATACCTGTCACTGTTTTTCTTTTGATTCATGCAACAATCACGTAGTTCAGTTTTAAAGGTTATGAAAACTGTGTTTTGGAATTCAAGCAGTGTCATCTCTAGAAACATTAGTCAAATACTCTGGTTTATAATTCCCTCTATAGAAGGAAACATTGCCACCTAGGTCTCTGCCTTTATTTCAGCTTTTCTATCTCAGCGCTTATCTGACCAACTCTTGATTTGCGCAATTCAAAATGCTCAAATTTCATGATAGTTCTGGATGTCAGTGATAACTCATCTGTTCAGTATAAACTCGTATGCATGTCTTAGCACAGTAAAAGAAGTCAACATAAAAGTGACCAATTAGAAAGAGGCTGACATTAAGGAGTGCCAGATAGAGGGTAAGAAGAACCTAAATGAGAAGGCTCAGAAAAACAAATATTCTCTATGCCTGTGCACCAGGATAGCCAGACATCAGGCTGATGGTAGTCCATACCACTTTTGACATCTCAGTCATCCTATGGAAAGTCTTCTCCGTCACCACCAAGAACAAAGAGTGGACCAGCCAATACAAAGTAAGACATAGACTACCCTGGGGGAAGAAATGGAAAGTAAGGAGAGTATTCCTGTGAACGCAGCAGCTTTTTGAAACAACCAGGTGAAACCCAACAATTCTGGAAAATACAGAAGAGAAGTATACATAGGCAAAATCGCATATAAACTAGAGGTCTGCAAAACCTTAAAAGGCAGGTGCAAAACCACTGTTATCCTTACTACTATACTTATTGTCCCACTGCTAACTAACTGCTGAGTTGCAATAAGCTACAACATCCTTACAGCAGGGTCCATTTGCAGACACTGTGGTCTAGAAATGCAAGCCAAGAAGTGATGTGAGTTTCACATCAAGAACTTTTTAACACATTTAACAACTGTGAAGGCTGAAAGCTGGGCACAGAATGCTAAACATACCTCAGATGAGACAGAGAATTAATTAGGTATGTGGATGAATCATTAGATGGGACTTTGAAACCAGACCTTACTTCTGAGCTAAGCTCTTGGCTGGAAAATGTTGAGTGAGCACTTAAACCTGCAAATAAAATGCATCCCCTGTGCCAGAGGTCACAGATGTGCCAGACCACCCTCATCTCTGTGGATGAGAGCAACTGAAAGGCAGCCAAGGAATAGATCTGTCACTCAGTGCATGCAGTAGCCTTTTGTACTCAAGAAGAAAGATCACAGGCCTGGGACTGATAGTACCTTGCAACTTTTTTTTTTTCCCTTGCTGGAGGTGATGCACCACAGAGGCTTGCTCACCTTAGGGACAGGATGATCCATCAGGTTTCTGGTTCTCCTTTCCAGAGCAAAGCATGAGAAACTGTGACTAGAACTAGAGGTAAGGAAAAGGAAAAGCACTGCCATTACTGCTAGCCCATCTTAACTCTCACAGTGCTCCAGCCACAAGGAGGGGACAAAGATGCTCTCAAAAATGCAGGAATGTGTTGTCCTTAAAAGCAGATAACCTGAACAACTGGAGGAAAATCAAGTTTCACCAGTGGGCAAAACCCTGCAGTATCAGGGAAAGCACTTCACAGACTGCTTGGTCAGCCATGACCAGATGAAGGAACACCAAGGAGTACTTAAGTTACAAAATTTTGTGATGCTGAAGGCATAAGTAACTAAATCTACTCTCCCCAGTGTGTTGTTGGATTGAAGCTGAGAGAATAAAAAGGAAAACTACAGACATTAAATACTCAGTGAACGACATGTTTCCAATGGCCAATATGCAAAGACCAAAGTGTAAAGGTGACCATTGGGACCTTGGTCTAGATTTATAGGAGAAAGTAGATAGTTAGTAAAAGGACTGATCCTTTTTTGTGTCCAGTCATCATCATTAATGTTTTCTCGACTTCATGATGCATGGGACCTGGCAGAAGCACAAGAGACGGCAGTACAAGCTACTTTGTCAGAGAAGTTTCTTGAAGTTAGGATGGATGAGTACGGTGTTTTCTAGAAGCAGGAGAAAGAGGCAAGGAGACTGAGGTAGGGATTTACACTGAATACAGTGTGACATCATTTCTAAGTTAGTAACTGATTTGCTGCATAAGGCAAGCTAAGAGAAAGCTGGATGAGGATTTTGAAATTTAAAGCAGTGCCCTTTGGATGTCCATATAGTCTGGAGCAGCTGTCTAAAACACAACCGTGTAATCAGAAGCTGCCTCATTGGATTTTGCCAGACAATTTAATGGAGATTTCAGACAGTTGCATATGTATGTCTACAGTGACTGGTCAAAATGGGTGCTTGGAATTACAGGCATGAGTCTTAAAACACTGGTAACAGCAAAAAAGAAAAAAAAATCTTGCTGCTCCACTAGGTATTGTGCTATGTTGAAAGTGCTTATGCAGCTTTTGGATATGAAGGTAGGACATACTTGAGCATGCCCTCTTAATCTGACCACTCATGATGCATAGCATAAGCTGCTGTTTTAAACACAGAAAAATTAACAAGAAACAACTGAAAGTTAGCTTATAAAATGCTTCCTCTAGGGGTCAACCACATCGTTACCATCACTAAAGGAAAAAAGTATGTTTTGGAAACCTAGACAAGTAGCATGGATCAAGAGGTGTAAACAGTGTGTGTGAACACACATCTCGCTGGCTAACATACCAATGCCATGTGGCCAACTATTTTGTCTTAGCAGTTCTAAGTCCCAGGCCCTGTTAATTAGATGGCAGTAATGTGTTTTGGGTCCAATATAGCATTACCTCAAAACAACAGACTCGCACTTTTCGACCATTAGCTTGCTGCGCTCTTCAGCATGAATGAGCTGTCTTTGATCATGTAAGATCAGGTTTTACAGTGTATTCTTTACTGATACTGTAATGAAATGCTTGTTTGTCAACATGGAACTAGCAGGGTAAATGTCAACATCCATAATGAATTTTACTACACTATCTGAAAAGCAGGTCAAAGAGTAGGAAAAAAATGAAGTCATCATTTTGCAAGACAAAAGCAAGTGGTTTCACTGAGCATTATTTTCAAGGAAGGATGTTATTGTGGCTTGAGCAGGAGAAGAAGAAAAGAGCAGATTCAAAGTACTGTCTGGTATTTTAAACAAAAGTGAAAACGAAGCAAAATTTTCAAGTTATGGGGCCAGAAATATCCACAGGCACCAGTGACATCACCACGATGCGGTGAAAAATCTTGTTGAAGAGATTCATGTAGTTCTGGATCTTCCTTTGCTGATATTGATCTCAGATAAGTCAGAATTATCCTTTGTATCGCCTGATTCTTAAGACTTTGTCATCCAGATGATCCTGCGTTGTGGACATTAGGATTTTACAAGTTATTTAAGACAGTTGTTTTAAATTAATTGGTGCTTATTGTGTAACTCATAAACTATTACAATGAAAATAGTGAGCATCACAGAACATCCATCTATTCGACTGGTCCAGCAAGATAGAAACAATGCATTTGCTAAGATGAAAGGTTAATTACATGATGGTGCTATTTCTGTTTGAAATAAGTCCCCAGATATTTCTGTGAGCAGTTGCTCTTGGGCACCTATTTGTTTCTATTCAGTACTCAAAATTAAACATACACAAAGTTTTCTTAGACATTGTTAGCATCTTAATTTTTGTTTGAAGATCTTTTATTTATTTATTTTTGATTTGAAGAAGGATAAAGCACTAGGGTAGGTCTGTAGACAGAGACACAGACCAACATCCCAAGCAATCTATTAAACAAGTGTTAATATTGCAATCAAGAATTTGGATGGAACAAGCCTTTGGAATCTTAAACTGTTGCATTGTGTGTCATACATGAACACATCAGAAAAACCATATCAGTTTTACCTAGGAGGGAAGCCCCATCCTAGTTAAATATCACTTTTTCTCTTTCTTTGGCTTTTATCTCTCCCTCTTCTCTCCCATTCCCCTGCAAAAGGTTCCTACTTCTCAATTTGCCCGCAAATTTATCGTATTTTTCTGCACTGCACAGGCATTACCAGCAGTAAAGAATACAGATCTCTTTTTCTCTCAATTTCTAAGCTTTTTCCCACAGTTGTCTCCAGCTGTGAACTGAAACAAATCGTGAAGAAATTTTGCTCAGCCATTACAGCCGTGATAACAATGCTCAGTTACTCTGTGGAGCTGCCTGTGCATTTATCTAGCAGATAAAAGAAAAGACTATGTTCAAGGCAGATGGTCTCTTCAAATACTTCAGCTTCCAAATTCCAGCAAGCCTTTTTTGAGCACGTATTGACTGAATTAAAAAAAACACGAGCACCAGGTAAATAAAAGGCACACTTTTGACACTGGAGGTTCCAACCTAATTTTCAAATCCCTCTGTCCACCTGTAGTAGTACAGAATTTTGCCACTGAACAGATGTAATTTTTTTAAAATCACAGGCAAAATTAAAGCATGTTTTTATCTCCCCCTTTGTTTGCAGAGATGTAAGAACCATTTTTAGCTAAAGCTTTCTCAAAAAACAACAAAAAAATCAGCCTGAGGGCAATTCTGGCAAGAGAAATTTCATCCTGAACATGTTTGCTCTGAAAGCTAAAAAAACAATGGTCTGTTAACAGAATTTGTCAGGCAGCCTTAACTATAGACAATGAAAACTCAAGCACACAGCAAGCACCTGAATTTCATTTTCTTCAGTTATCGTTTAACATACACTTACTATGTACTGTTTTGGTGTCCTGTGCCTCAGAAAAATAATTGCTTAAGTGTTCAAGCATAATTGGTACAGGAATTAAGGTACAGAGTTAGATCTGTGTTCAGTTCTTCTTACAAAAGTGAATTCCCATTCCACCTTTATCTGTTTGGTATAGTCACTTAATGCCTAACGAGTGTTCACTTAGGGATCTGTGGAAAATCATTGTTCCTTTTCTCCTTGTTGTTATCTGTTCAGAGTGTAAAGTCTCTGGAAAATGAAGTGCCATGTGCTGTTTCCTTACACTGCAAAGAATTATGGAGTCACCAACTGTTGAAGGAAAATAGAGAAAATAACAACCTTAACTGGGTTCAAAAATCAAGATTTCACTGATTTTATGTGCACTTACATTTACCTAGCTTGTCTCATCACTTTAAATTGTAAATAGATTGTGACTATTACCTTCAAATGTCATTACCACCCTGTTACAGCAGAACATAAAAATGAGGTGGACTGTATCATTATTTCTTTTTGATTGGAAAATAGTTATGTGTTGGCTGACTGTAGTGGCACTGTTATTTGTGTTAATGAGATAAATGTATTAAGCAATGGCACCGTGCACCCACAAAGCCAGACATATCCCAGGGGAACTGTGCAATTTATCCAACTATGTGAGCTTTTAATAAACTACCATTAGTTTGTTGCCATGCTGTTACTTGGATGAGATGGGATGCACCTGAATGCAATGGCAATGTCTCCACCATGGTTGTCAAGTCATGTCGGTGGAACAGCACGGGCAGGGGAACAGGGGGCTTTCTATATTATCTGTTAGTTATTCCCAAGGTACCTGTTGGGCCAGAGTCAACATGCAGAGAACTGACGGCGGTTATAAGCTGATGGTTACTTAGAAAGATAGGTAGAAAATAAAACCCGGTTACTCTGTGAATAAAGTCCATACATCTATAAATAATTATAGAGAAGGAAGAGGTTTAGAACTCCTCTTTGAGAATGGTGAAAACTTGAAACCTATTCCCTAGGCAGAATTTTATTCAATATATAATCCTGCTCTAGGTTAAATTAAATTGAAAATAACAACCTCAGAGGCAAACTTAAATGATAAAAGAATCATCACAGAAGGAGAAAATATTTCTTTCCTGATAGTGGCTTTCATAAATCAAGGTTCTTCTATCCAATGGTGATTTGGATATTTCCCTCTAATATTTGTTCATGCCTTGATCTAAACAAAACTTAAACCAAAACACAAAATCTGCCAAGCTTAAATGCAAGATTTGTGCACTTATCTTCATCCATTTTATTTTCTTCCTCATTTCTCCTTGCATAATGTCATCATCTATGCTACACAACACAATTTGAATTGAAACAAAGAAGGGCTTTGTGCTGATAAATAGAATTTTTCAGTCCATTAAAATATCTTTACTACTTGATAGAGAAATATTGTTTGATTCTTTTACAGAAAGCTCTATTTTCAAAAGCCACACATATTCTGTGGCTAAAGCAGACCATCAGAACATGTTTTACTGGTTTTACTTCCTTGGGGAGCTGTTCCAGTGCTCCACCATTCTCTGGAAGAGACTTTTCCTAATATTCAATCTAAACCTCCCCTGGCACTCCTTCCTGCTATTCCTTGGGTACCGTCATTGGTCATCAGAGAGAAGAGATCACTGCCTGCTCTTCCGCACAGCTATGCCTTGTCTGGACATTTAAAAAATATATTTTAGCAGAACAGAAGTTAGACTGCCCTTCACTTAAGAACTGACTGCTTCTGAATGGTTTTGCACGTTTTTCATATACTGCTTCTTTCTTTTTGTTATTTTCTTCACTGTCAAGTTTTAGCCACATAAGGCAGTCCTGCCTGAAAAATTATAGTTGATTTACTATAAAGAGAAAGATATATGTAGCTGAACACTGCAGGAGGAAAATTTTGCGTATTAGATGTCTGTTACAGATGATGTGCCAAGCTGAAATGGAAAACCACTGATATGATTGCCAGTTAGGGCTGAACTCCTCTCTGCCTGGAGAGGGAGCATTGAAGAGTCCCCAGGAGAAGGGACTCTGGAGGCTGAGGATAGCATGTTGGGTTTAACTCCTCGATCTGTCACAGCCTGCATGCGTGAATCAGAAAAGATTCTGCAGAGATTTTATTTTTCTTCTAAATGAGCAATAGATGTTTACGTGCTGTAAAAACCCATCTCACCTCTCATATAAAATGGAGAAAGAGCTTCCTTAACTTCTAGTACTCGCTTAACTCCCAGGGATGTTGTAAGGGGAACTACACTAAAGAGTACAAGGTACAGTATGAATGGAGCTATATTACATTAAGAGATAGACAGAAGGATGAAGATCACCCCCGAGGAGCAAAAGAACCTGCCTTTCCTGTGACAACTACAGAAACTATTACAATATATTTAGTAGCTTACACAATAGCAAAAGAAAGCTATTAAAGCAGGGGAAGCTGGTCAGTAGATAAGCCCAAAGAATCCCTGTTCAAATGCAGGTTTTTATTTGGACTTGTTCCTAGTTTGATATCTTCACGTTATTGCTTCTTTAACTTCATGAAACACAACTGTTTTCTCTGTTATATGAATTCTAGACTTAATGCTGTCTGACTTTCAAATGTCAGAGAAACAAGGTCAGACTTACATGTTGCACGGCAGTAGCAGAAAGCCCAGCTCAGAGTCTTATGGTTCTTACTTTGGGTTATACTCATCAGATGAACTGGAGGTAAAATTGACGGGGAAGCAGGCAGATCACCTGCTGAATATCCCACATCTGCTAGTTAAGCAGGGTATGTTGGGTTTTGGTGGCAAGGGTTTGGGGGGGGGTGCCGAGTGACTGCTGCTGGAGGCTTCTAGAAGCCAGAGCTGGCTGGCTCCAGGGTGGAACTGCCTCTAGCCTGTGGCTGGTCTGCCAGAGCTAGGTGAACTGGTCACGCTAGTCTGGTACCATGTGACAGTGGAGACAGAAAAACAAGATGTGGGAGAAATGGCCCTGCAGACACCAGATGTGAGGAAAATAGCACTGCAGACAACAATAATGTCAGTGAAGAAGGAAGGAGAGGAATCATAGAATCATAGAACCACAGAACTCTTCAGGTTGGAAAACTACTCTAAGATCATAAAGACCAACCCTTAACCTAGTACTGCCAAGTCCACCACTAAACCATATCCCTAAGTACCACATCTACACATCTTTTAAATACCTCCAGGTATGGTGACTCCACCACTTCCATGAGTAGCCTGTTCCAATGCTTGACATCCCTTTCAGCGAAGAAATTTTTCCTAATATCTAATTGTAACTTCCCCTGCTACAACTTGAGGCCATTTCTTAGTCCCATTGCTTGTCACTTAGGAAAAGAGACCAACATCCACCTCTCTAAAACCTCCTTTCAGGCAGTTGTAGACAGTGAAAAGGTCTTCCCTCAGCCTTCTTTTCTCCAAGCTAAACAGCTCCAGTTCTCTCATCCACTCCTCATAAGACATGCTCAATACCCTTCACCTGCTTAGTTGCCGCTCTCTGGACGCGCTGTTGCACCTCAATGTCTTTCTTGGGGTGAAGGACCCTAAACTGACCACAGTATTCAAGATGCTGCTTCAACAGTGCCAAGTACAGGGCCAAAAATCACTTTCCAAGTCCTGCTAGGCACACTACCTCTGATAAAAGCCAGGATGCTGTTGGCCTTCTTGGACTCCTGAGCACACTGCTGGCTCATATTCAGCCAGCAACTGGCCAACATCCCCATGTCCTCTTCCACTGGGCAGCATTCCAACCATTTGCCCCCAAGCCTGCAGCATTGTGTAGGATTGTTGTGACTGAAATGGGGGTTCCAACACTTAACCTTGTTGAACCTCATACAGCTGGTCTCTGCCAACTCAGGCAGTCCCCTTGCACTCTATGAAGTCATGGTGGGTGTCCATGTGTTGCCCATGGAAGAGCCCCTGACTGAGCAGATGGGGGTGCCTGAGGGAGGCTGTGACCCCATGGGAAATCTGTGCTGGAGCAGGTCATGAAGAACTGCAGCCTGTGGGAAGGATTCCTGTTGGAGAAGTTCATGGAGGACTGTCTCCAATGGAAGGGACCCCACAATGAAGCATGGGAACAGAATGAGGAATCTTCCTTCTGAGGAGGAAGGAGCTGCAGAGATAACATTTGATGAACTGACCACAACTCCCATTGCTCATCTGCCTGCACTGTTGTGGGGCTGAAGGCAGAGAATATAGGAAGTAAAAGTTAAGCCCAGGAAGAAGGGAAGGGTCGGGGAAAGATTTTCTTTTTGAGATTTGGTTTTGTTTTTCAGTATATTGCTCAGTTTTGCTTGGTAATAAATCAGATTTTTTTCTTCCCCAAGATGAGTCTGTTTTGCCTGTGATAGTAATTGGTGAATGAACCCTCCCTGTTCTTACCACAACCCACGAGCTTTGCCTTTGTTTCTTTTTATTCTCGTCATAAGGGACATGGGTGGGTGAGTCACTATGTGGCTCTTTGTTTCCAGCTGTGGGCTCAAAAACATGTTGCAGGGACTGCCACGGAACCCATGTCAACTACTGGCAACCTTGACTACTAAGACTGGGGTAGTTCTACTCGTGTGCAGATAGAAGACTGACCTCTGTGAAAAGGATTTGCAGTGGATTCAATATGCCTTGTAAATCAACAGGAGGTGTCCTGCAGCACAATATGTGCACTGACCGATGGTGACATCTGCAGAGGCAAAGCTTTTGGAGAGCCCATGGTACATAAATGTGATGTCTAACCCATGTACTACACAAAGCAGCTGGAACAGCCAACACAGTGAACTCCTCCTGACTGAATAAGGATTATTCACAGACATTATTTTGTGTCTAGTGGAATGAAAACATCTGAGAGAATCACAAACTGTTGGTGGTGGATGCATTCATCCATTTCTAGAAAGGAAATCAGAGCATTTTTTTCCCTGGCTCAGTAGGTCTTTAGTGATAACAACAGTTTCCTGACATCTGTAGTCACTCTTTTTCTCCCCATCCCTGAGAAGAACAGAGCCGATGTCAGAGTTATTTACAAGCATAGATGGGTGTATCTTAGCATACTAGAGAGAGACTGGAAGAAGTACAGAGCTCAGTGACTCACTGATCCTGTCTCTGGAGTATGGCACACTATTCAGAACAGATAATCTCTATAAAAGGTACAATATCTGATAATGAAAAGTATTTCATTTATATTACATCTGTGATGCACTGATTTATGTTTTTGTTACAGTTTTTCACATGGTGGAAATAAGCAATACTCAATAAATTCCAGAAACAGGAGCACAAATCAAGCTTCTAGTAATATTTAGAGATCATAATTTTAATGAATAGTAGCTAATTTAGATGAATGACACATTATGCTTGCAAACACCACATTGTGAAGAGAAGTGATGTTTAATATGTAGAGTGCCATGTCTATCCAGACAATATACAGCCCATGCACAGACAGTAAAAACGTAAGTACAAAACATCCAAAGCTCTCACCCTTTCTCAGCCTGCATAACAAACACCTACCAAGCTAGTGACCCCTGTCAGCAAGTAAAATTTGTAAGGCATATTTTCGTAAGGCTGAGAGATTTATATGATTTAAGGAATCGACTTGGATATTACATCATCTTGCTTACTGTAGAATACAGTATAAAGTGCACAGTGAAAGAAGATGAGAACAAATTTGATGAGCCTTCAAAGCACTCTTTCTTCTTTTTTATGAGGAAAATGGAAACCATGATGTCTGCTGTCAGATGAGTCCAGTTCTTCTGCTTCTCTTGTTTCATATCCTTAGACTGGAGATAATGGAGATAAACTTTGGTGTTTCTACATCAGAACTTCAGCTCAGATAAGAGAGCGTTTTTGAAGTGAATAGTCCCATCATCCCTGCCTATGCATACTATAGTTTGCACTACAGAGCAGCACTGGAACATGCAAACCAAACTCTCTTCAGAGAAAACTAAACCAGAAGAGCTCCGAGAGTCTATCATCTAATGTATCTTAAATGCTAATGGGTCTTCTGGTCTTACTATTCCATCTTTCATTTTCTGCCACTTTACCTACTCATTGAAGAAAAATTTTGTAAATTTTCCTTGAGAATGCCTATTCCCATGGAGCTCTGTGGGCTGCTGAAGGTGTGTTTGCAACTCTGTGCTCTAGAGGAGAACGGGGCCAATGTTTACTGTGACACTCAGCTGTACTGGAGACAATCTCCCACCCGAGTCCCCAGGATACTGGCATAGCAATGTTAATATAAATTCATTTTGCATGGTGCATTTTAAAGGTGACCTAAGCTTTAGGATTTAGCTTTGCTTTTATCTGTCTTCACTGATTATGGGGACAAGAAAAACTCTAGGAAGTGTCAAACTGGCTGTAGGTTTACAAACCTAAAAGCAATCTAAATAGTCTGTAGTGGAAAAGGAAACCAACAATTACTGTGAGTTGGTACTCATCTGTTACTTTCCTTCCGTGCTCAAGTGGAGAGTGATTCAAATTTCTAGGACCTGATTTGCATTTGTTAGTTCACAAAATGCTAAGATCTTTGGTTTCATGAAGAAAAAAAAATGAAATAAATCAAGTCTGTTTCTAATACATGTGCTTTTGCACCTCAGAAGAGTTAAAGCTTTTCTTTTTGTATCTGAGTTCCAACTTCACTCTAGACTTTAGTCAAAACTTACTTTGATCTTGACAGAAAACATCAGGGGTTAAAGCTTATCAGTGTGATGCTACACACATCCCTATTGATTACAAAACTGGTGTACGTGCCCATTTTGGGTCCCCTCAGTGCAAGAAAGACATTGAAAAGCAGTTTTGAGTCCAGAAGAGGGGCATTAAAATGGCAAAGCACATGACACAACACATGATATCTTAGGAGAGGTGTTGTGAACTCGATTTGTTCAGCCTCAAGAAGAGAAGGTTAAGAGGATTTCTTATATCTGCCTTTAACTCTCTATTAGGAAGTTGAAGAACACAGCTAAAGGCCAAGTTGCAACAGTCACAGTTTGCAGTTTGTTGCAGTTTGTTACAAAAAAACCTATGATTAGGATTTATTTTATTTTTTTTTTTTACAATAAAGGCAGTTAAACACTGAAGTGAGATCCAAGAAAGGACATAAAATCTCCATAATTAAAGATGTTAAAAATCATCAGAGAAAAGCCTGATGTAGCATGACATGTGAATCTCCCTTCAAACCTGGACCTACTTTTAAGCGAGACTGGTTCAGAAGACCACCAGAGGTCCCATCAAGCCCAAATTATTTTACAATTTTTTTATTCCACTTTTAATTACAACGCTAAATAAACCAAGGGAGCAACTGGGAATTCCTGTCCTTAGATGGATTTAGGAATCTGGTGGCTTCCAAAACCAGCAGCATACCCTCTGAAGCCAAGATAAAACAAACGTTAACACAAAAAAGTGAAAGAAAGGCAAAAGGATATGGATAATAAATGGAAGCATTACTGTATCAGTGTGCACCATGAAATATAGCTGCTGCAGTCATTTCAAAGTCTCCAAGATATCAGTACAACTAATTACTGGAAGTACAACACATTGTGAAAATCATTAATATGGTTGTTGTGTCTCCCTCATGCACTAACCCAGCACAAGGAAGGAGTTTTTGAAGAACAGATTACCTGATTCCACTGTTGTTTGTTTAGTGGTATTGTTTGGCATCTATCCTTGGTTTGCTAAGTGAACTTAAGTTGTTATTTTGTAGTTTACAAGTAGACTCAGTGAGAGCAGACATAAAATTCTGGACTGTTTTGTGTCTCTGTGCATGAATTGTACTCTGCAGCAACTGCCTTGCTGTGTTCATACAGCACTTATATCCCCAAGGACTGTGGGGTAGTTGACATTCACAAACCTCGCATGAAGTTGCTTCCACCCTGTCTGGAGCCAAAGGGCTCAGTCATAGCAGAGGTATCTGTGACACTCATCGCTGAGCAGAGAGGTGGTTGCTTCTGTCTCCTGCCCTCATTTGTACCAGAACAGCAGCCTGTCCCTACACCTGTGAAAACAGGTCTAACTGTCTTTCACTAAAAGTCACTTTGTAATCAGTTTGAAGGGTAATTCCCCCTTCTGGATCTGTGCTTTTCTGCAGCCAGTGTTGAGGTGTCCGAGAGCGTCCTTTTAAAGGGGAAAGACTGTCAGTTGTTATAGTGAGCATCTCTTTAACACAGGCTGTATGAGACAGCAAGAGCAACTGAATACAGTGTTTTCTCACACATTGTAAACACCGGGAGATAGCTATGAGACTCTCAGCACTCATAGTTCTTTGAAATTAGTCTTAATTAAAATATACTAGTAAATCTTCATAGTTTATGAGTTGACCTGTTGTAAGACAGAGTCAGGAAATTATTTCTGGTTTCCTTCCCTTTCATTTGAACTTCAAATTATGCAGTGCTCTTTAGCACACGTTTTAATCTAGCTTTACACCAGCTGATTCCAAACCCTTAATTAAACTTATTCTTTTTCTTGGTTTTAAAATCTGCAGGATTTTTAAGTGTAAAAAAATTCTTAAGAAATAAATTCAAGTCATCAAACTAATAACAAAAATCCCTGCATCTTGTGTTGTCCCAGAAACATGTCCTAGTAGTAGACTGAAGTGACATTATGATGTAAGTAAATCCTTAATAATTTCCATTTGTAATTCTAACGCTACTGAACAGATTACTTAACAAACAGTGTACAGTATAGGTTCTTTAGTGCCCAACTGATTTTCTCCTTGGCAAGGGAATCATTTCTTGATAAGAAAGTTTCACATGCTCTGCAGCCTTGGGAGGAGGAAACATCTTGGTTTTTCTGGCATGAACTGATGTTACTGTTGAACCACCCAAACCCAATGTTTGGTCCTGGCATGAGAAGACAAAGACACTGTTTACTTTGCAAGCTCACAGTAGCTTGATAGAAATACATCGATGCAGTGCCAGCCTAGGATTTTTTTTTGTTTATTCTTTTTTTTTTCTGCCTAAGAGTAAGAAACAATTTAAGACACATATATTCAGTCTTTCATATGAATTTATGCCCATTTGTCCATGCATTCTTTGGCAAGGTATCCAAGCGCTTTGCATTCACTAACTTATTTATTTTCCTTGTCTCCTTGTGATACACTATGATGTTATATCCATTTCAGAAAAACTGAGGCATAGATGGGATATTTGTAGAAAAGAGGGACTGATACGTTCCTTCCACTCCACTGCCATACCTGACACATCAGATTATCCTTCCACCTGGAAAGACACTTAAATTTTATTCCTAAAGTGTGCAGAATTTCTGTGAGTTTATTTCTTTCAAAACCTCGTTTCCTACCCACCATCTGGCTTATCTCCAACATATTTCACATTTGAGATGTCGGTTTCCATTCTGCAACTATAGATTAGAGGAAAAAACCTACTTCTTACATATTTTCAAGCACAGGTTGCAGAGAGTTTCAACATATTGATTGTTCGGGATGATGAATCATGTAAAGTCTGATGTTTGCTAGCCTGTATTACGCTTATTTGATATGACATCCAGTACCTGGGATGTGGCAGTCTGATGCAACACATCACTGCTCACTGACACACCACCAGAAACACAGAGGCACCTGAGATAATGTGGTTATATTTGGATCTTTTTTTTTTAAAGGGTCTTTAAAATTAGAGCTTGAAGCTTTAATTTCTTTTCTGTTAGTACTTTGTCACTGATTGCAGGAGGCAGAACCATTCAGTGACTGTGTCCATCTGCCTCATTTCCTCTACAAAGCAGTCCTGAATTTAACCATGCAATGCTGTGCTACCTACGCAGCCTTACTTTGGCTTCAGTAGACAAAAGCTTCAGTAGACAAAAATCAGTGACCAATCCTGCCTGTTTAGGCACAAGAGAGGAAAAGGAGCTCCATACTGCCATTGGGTTAAAACAGCAGCTAAAGAGTTCTTAGGTTTGAACACACCAGTAAAAGCAACTGAATTGCAGATGTGTGATGGGCTACTGCCTGTCGTCTGAGTAGTTTCTCATGCACTTCCTTTATATATCACTGAAAGAGATTCATGCTGTATTTCTGCTTGTGACTGGAGCAGGCTAGAAGAATGTACATCAAGACATGAAAAGGACTTTTGGTAATGTCTTTTTTTTTTTAAACTAAATCACATTCAGCTGAGTCCTTGCAGTCCTAGTACCCTGGGATTCCCATTCAACAGTCTTCGTATTTTCCTTGGCATCTGAATGTGTCCTGAACTGTTGATGATGAGTTTGAATGCCCTTGAGGGCAATGAGATGTGTCTTTGTTTGAGATGAGGATATTAGTTCTCCAGTTTTTTAGTTGAATTAAATACAGTACAAACTTGCCAGGATCCTTTCTTTTTCTTTTAGGTTTTTATTTCCCTGTAAAAATATTAACAATAGCATTTTGCCTTCATTAACTTTCCTAAAACTGTCAAAGTACCCATGCTGTAAAGGAATATGCAAAGCTTAGAACTTCTGTGATTGGTTTCTTAGGAAACATATCTGTGAATTACAACAGATCACCTGCAAGTGCAACCTTGGAAAAATAGTGGCAAGTTAAGTGTTGCCATCAAACTTCTTCAGCCCATTAAGTTGTGTAATTTTGCATATAATCTACAATATACCTAACAGAGGAGGGAAGCACCAGGACAAAGAATGGTAAATATAAATCAACAGATAATGATATTTCTCTTTCAGTAACACTCACTACCAAGAGTACCAGAGTCTTTGTGCTTATCCATTAAGCATAATATTTGCCTGAACAGACATAGCTGGCAGTAATTACAGGATACAAACTGACAGATTTAGAGTTGAAGAGTTTTCCCTATTTAAAAATATTAAAGGCAGGAAGGTAGAAGGATGTTTCTCTCTTCATTTATTTCTCTTATTTTTTGTTTTCCTGTGTCGCTTCCCCTCTTCTCATTTTTACTAATTTGGACAGATGACAGCTCTGTTCTTCTTCAGGCCTAATGATGCTGTTCATATTTTTGTAGAGGTTATGTAGCACTTTTTCCACCTTCTCTTTGATATGCAGAGATCTCATCAATTCAATAGAAGGGAATCAGATCTGATATTCCAAGATACAGAGACTCTCCAAATTTCTGCTTGCAGTTTTCAGCGATGGCCTTGTCTGTGGAGGGCAAAAGTCTATAAAGGATCATGTATGCTACTGAAAGAGTTAGCATTCCATATTATAAACACATTAGTCCTTCTGCAAATGTTCCTAGTCATTACTACTGTTTTTCTTTTTTTTGTTTGGTTTTTTTTTTAAAAAACATAAAATTCTCTTTGTTCCTGCCTACAGAATTAGACATGAGCTAATGATTCTTTGCAAAGAAATTCAGTCTCGCTGACACGGGAGTGATCCAAATTTAACAATATATCAAATTCAAAGTTATCTTTATTCACATTTCTGAGAATAGCTACTGGCAATGTAATTCTGGATGTGGATTCCACTCAGTTCTTCGAAATGCAATCAAGATTCAGTGTTAAAAAGGCAATCCAAAGAGAAGATGCTTCCTACTTTTAAATATGTTCTTAAATGTCACTGAGGGGGTTGCAACTCTCAAAAGCTGATCTGAATATGGCCCTAAACATTTTAAACAGCTAAACACCAAGTTAACACCTCTCTATTCTCTGTGCATCCAAACCTCCCACACAGTTGCCTCTTTTGTGAAAGCATAATAATAAGAGCAGAAGAACAGCCCATGTGCTTGGTGTTACAGCAATGGAAGCAACCCCTAAACAAGACTTTAGTTTAGATAGTCATCAAATCCAGCATTTCTATAAATCACCTAAATTTTGGGCTTTCCTCATTATGTGATGTCATAAATCTATTTTGCACTGATGTCTTACCATATTGGCATATCACCAAAGGGATCAGTATGAAGCAGAATTTATTTGGATTTTAATCAAGTCTACAACAGTTACAGACATTAACCACAAAATGCGCTCTAGTCCAACTGAATGTATACTTTCACAGATTACCTGAAGTTCATTGCTGTTTACAGGAAACTGATTCATATTGTGTAAGAGACAATGCTGGATACTCTATATGCCATGCGGCAGCTTACTATCAATTCTTAAAACTGGAATTGAGAGATAATACTAAATGCTTCATTGAAATTCAGAATGAGAGAAATGAGAATAAATTACATTTTTCAGAGAATAACAAAGGCTTCAGGGCTCTTTCTGAGTTCACCATAGTCATGTACTGCTGCAACACCGTTGACATTGGAGAAGCTATACTGGATAGTCACTGTTGTAACTGATATCCAAATTGGTTCTTCAATATTAATTAAATTGCATGACAATGTGAAAAAACGTGATTATGACAACTCGAGGCTTTATCAAGCCTAATTCTTAAAGGAGGAGAAGACAAGAGAGCTAATGAAGGAAAGGAACTAGATTTTCTGGTGGAGGTGCAATTCTTCTTATGTAATGCCTCTTCCCAACCCCTCAACCTCTCTGGCCAAAAAGGATCCAAGCCATGAAGATTTCTTCACAAAATACCACAGAAAAAGTGAAACTTTGCAGGCAAACATCCTAATTATTTTAAACACTTAACTTCTTCTTACTTTTACTTCCCCCCACCCCCCGAAAAGGAAATACTCATAACATACTGGTTGTGGTGTTTCCCCAGAGTAGAAGGTACCTTGTGCACAACCTTTCCCATGGCATTACGCTGCATATGTTGAAACAGCTGCTGAAACTTGTTTCACTATGGCACATTAAGTGTTGCTTACAATGCCAGCAACCAGCATGAGCTGGGTAGGAAGGCTCATAGAGAGCTGGTCTGAGGCACGTTGTGGGGATTGCAATCACGACCTTGGACCCACTGTATTTTTTTGTGTGCATGTTTGGAGAGGTTTGGGTGTGTAAACCATCAGCACTCAGTGAGGAAAGGGAGGATCCTGCCCAGTTATGGGGCAGGGATAGTTATCTATAGGGATAACTGTCTATGTCCCACGCTCTGTGCCTTGGATCTGTAGTGGCAAATCTTCTGATACTTAAGCTCTGTCCCTTCCCCACGGTGTTTCTGTAGACAGGTGTTTCTGGGACAAAATGACACTTCATATTTGGGTGCAATATGCTGAGAGGCCTTGGATTAGCTCCAGTTCCCATCCATGGCAGGCTCAGCTGTGTAATTTCTGCAGGAAAGGGACTGTTCTCAGCTCCCTTATTGCCCCTATTCTGGCATCATCACCAGTATTAGGGATTTTGGATACAATCCATCTCTCTGAGATCTAGGACACAGCAATGAAGGTGTCTGACCCAAACACCTCATCCTGAGCTTATCCTGAGCTCTCATTGCAGCCAATTAATCTTGGCCAATGTATTCAGGAGAGTTAAGGTGTGATTCATACGATGAAATACACGTGCTTTCTTTGGGATGATCAGAATCACTGACTTTCCTCTTTGACTGAATTGACTACGTGGGACCTCAGAAAACCAGCTGTGGTGCAGGCAACGATATTATCGACACCCACAAACAGATGTGCTGAGTTTTGTCCTCTTGGCAACTGCAATCGGTAATAGAACGGGCTCTTCATGGGAGTCCAAAGCACAGCAGTGTCCTTTATCTTGTTTTCATTTGGTAATTCCAGCTTTTTGATTGAGAGTTTTCCACTTAAAATTGGTAAGAAAAGTGTCTTGTTCAAAAGTTGTTGCATTATCTTACGTTAGAAATCAACAATGAAAAATCTCATTAAATACAAAACTTTCTCCTTCAGGGCATAATTCAATTTAAGCTATTTTCCCTTTTCTCATTGCTAAACCCCCCTATTCCACTACCCACAGAGAGAAGAGGCCATCTAGATGTCACCCTATGAGTTCTTCCCAGTAGGACTCTCCTCCTTCTCACTGAGTAGAATCACATGCATCCTCCCACAATAAGGAATATTTTGCTCTTAAAGAGACACCATGAGGTCTCTTACTTGCTTAATGTTTCCCTTGCAGCCAACAAGAACAATAGAGCAATTTTGTTTTGTTATTAGAGTGCTTTCATTCGACTACAGTAATTCTCACAATTTCTGCAAAATCCTGGCACTGATAGTAATATTTTCTATTTGGTTTAGGAATAAATTAGTTTACTCTAAATAAAGGGTGTCTCTGACTGATCTCCACTAAAGCAAGATTTACCTGGAGATTTATTGCAGCTTTGACTTTTTGTTTCCCCATGGGAAAGTTCACAAATGATGCAGCAATCTTGTTCCAGTAATACTGTGCTTAAACACACTTCACGGATTATTTGGTATTCAGGATATTCTTCCTGCATGAAGAGAAAAAATAGCCAGTTAGTAAAACCAGCCTGAGATTTTCAAATAGTATGACAGTGAGTGTTTAACAAAACAAATCTTGCTCGTATCTCGTTAGGACAATAACCACCTGGAAAGTATCTGCACTGTCTTAATGTGAAGACTGCAAAGCCATAAAAAAGGGGGGGTGAAATCTCATTGCATTTCTGTGAGGAACAGTTATTTGCATTTAACTGGTAAGTTGTTTGAATCACGCTATTTCAGCAAGTTATTCCAAGCCATGATGAAATCCTAAATAAGCGCAAGAATCCTAATTCCTTGTTCTCTAATTCAATAGTTTGTTTTTGGGTTTTTTGTTGGTTTTTTTAGTTTTATTTATGGCCCTTCTGGAAAGATGACATTCAGTCCATACCTACAGCACCTGGCAATCAGTAGGAGCATGGCATATAGACTCAACCTACATTTTGTCCACTCGTTGCTGTGACCACTGCACCAGGAACAGCCGAGCTGTGCCAGTGTGGAAGTGTGCACCAGTGAGTGAACTCAGACTCTCAGCAAGCCTTGAGGACCTTGATATCAGCCTGGGGGCCATATTCCCAGCTTGACACCAATGCTGTCTTTGCTAATGTCCCAGCTACCTTGGAGACATCTGGTTTCCACTGTGGGCTTCACTTCAGAGGAGTAATCAAATTCCAGAACTGTTACTCAGACTGTGTCCATCTCCATACCAAGGTTAAAATGTATGTGAAGACTTGCCAATTTTGTGTTCCTCAGCAGCTTACAGCAGTCAGTCCCCAAGCAGGCCTCACCATTTCCAGTCTTTGATGATAATATTTACTGTAATGTGATTAGGCAAGGTAATGGTTTTAAAATCTGACTACATCTGGAGCCAATGGAGATATTTTTGAATGCTAAGTCTTCAATGGTTGAAATACTTGGGCTGAAAGACAGAAGTCTTTCAATTTCAAATATGATAACTTCTCCGAGGTGAGAACAAGCTCAATGTCTTCTTCCTCTCTGCTTCAGCTTCACAGTCAATGAGGCTAAACAAATCAAACCTGTTGGCTTTTGTCTCCTGAAGAATTCTGGTCAAAAATGTTAGTTTGTGCATGGCTTTAATCACAGTATTTTCCAGATTCCAGTTTCTGTTTCATTTACGAGTCAACTTTCTATATTGTAAATAGCTTTAAGCTGCAAAATTGCTTGTGGAGAAAGAAAATAAAAGGCAGTCCACAGGGAATAGAACTCATGTACAGCTCTTCTTTGGACTGCATGGGGGCATTAGGCTTTTTAACCCTAAAATGCTGACATCTTTGGAAAGAGTGGAACTGTTGCTCTGTGAAATACAAAGGATCTGATCCCAATCTTATTTATAATGAAGTAAATTAATAGTGACTGACAGGAACTCAAGAATTACAGCACCATTTCAAGCCAGGAATCCAGCTTTTGCAGTACTGTCTATGACCCTTGCCAGCAGCAGCTACATTAGAGGACGTGACAAGAAAGGCTTTAGAAACAATTACAGCGTGACATGCCTATATAGAAAACTCCTTCCTAACCTCCAGTTCAAATGTTGTTTTGTGCCTTGAAATATAAGCATCTGTCTCCATCTTTAAGGACTTAGATAGGTTACTTCTAGTGACTGTCATTTTAATTTCATTTTCTGATGTAAAGATTATTCAGTTTCAGTAAAATCAAGGTATTACATCATCGTAGCAGCCATAAAGCCCCATATTAGTCTCATGAGCCTCACAAAATCTGTATATGACCTGACACATATGATCTGAATGGAAAAGCAAATGAAAGACTTCCAGGAAAGCAATTGTGCACTCATTCACCTCTTGGGTTAGGCAGGCTTTGTTTTACTTGTGCATGGGGACACTCTTGTTGTGTACGTCACAAGATTGATCATACAGTGAACATCTGGAATTAATGCAAATCCTTCCTCAGTCAAACACCAAATACCCTGTTTTATAGCATCCCACCAACTGTGTTAAAGCACATCTGACATCATATCTGCACTCCAGCTGCCCTTGTGCCCACAGGTCTCTCCTTCCCCAGAGAGACACACTGTCTCTCTCTACTGAGGCAATCTGAGGAAGAAAAAGGGAGAGGAACCTCCTCCTGCACAAAAGTAAACAAGCTGAATGTAAAACTTGTTCCCTTACAAGCAGCTGGGAAATGTTCCATACAAGTCGTGGTGGTTTGTTTTTGCAGAGATTTGTATGAACATTCCCTGTAGTTTCAAGTCACATGGTTTTAAACTGTCTTTAGGTCTGTGACAGGCTTTAAATTATTCCCAATATTGAGAGAGTACCTTGGGAGAAGCTTCTCCTTTTCATATTTAAGTGTAACCAGCATATCAAATCAGAAGCAAATCTGTTTGAGAACATTTAGGGGATATTTACTACAGGGAGCAGAGCAGGTATATGGACAGAAGGAATCGTCTGGGGCAGGACCATGTGAGGGAGAAAGTACTACAGGCTTATGTCTTAGAAGTACTAGCAGGACAGTTTATCACAGCCCCGGTCTCCCATCTCTGCTGTCTTGCGCACCATTACAAGCCTTGTCTCACATCCCTTTTGGCCTCTGTCCCCACTCAGTTCCCAGTGATCCTGAACCTCTGCTCTATTGTGATATTGCAGAGGGCACATGCCCCAGTGGATGAACTGTTTACCCAGTACTGTAGAATGGAGGGAAAATAGTCAGGAATTGAACTGAACATAACCTCAGCAGAGAACCTAAAAAAAGGTGGGAGAATACCACTGCTTAAAAATGACTACTGTTTTCCAATATGTTTGTGCAATTCACAGCATAGTGTAGGCCCTCTACTATAAAAACCCAAAACACTCTGTTAATTGGGAAACAAATATGTATTTTAATAAGCCTATTTTTACAACAGATGGAAGGTTTGACTAGAAACGAATAGAAATTAGAAACTGGGGAGTATACAAAACCAGTAAGAGGAGAAGAACAAACACATTGTCTGCAGAATTGAGGCTTATAAGAAAAAACACACAGAAAAATACTAAGGATGGTGCTGATACTTTACTAGACAGACGTGAGGTAAGGGCAATCTTATCCAATGAGGAGGAAAGTATTTTCTGTCAATAAGTAAAAAAGGCATTATATTAAATTAAAGTGGAATACTGCATCTGGATTACTTGCAAGCAAAAGTCTGAAAAGAGCTGTTTGAGGAGATTGTTGTATCGTTGATTGAGGCTGAAAGAAGACTAATGCTGGTCTAATACTTGGAATAAGGAAATGATATGACCCTGACATTTGTCCCAAGCAAAATAACAGCTGGCTAGTATTGGTTTCAATTAACTAAGAAAGAAAGGAGGTTAAAATAACAAGGCTGAGTTAGTGGGAAAGAAGTCTTGTCAAACTGACGACAAGCTTATGACTCTATAAACCTGGGTGATAAATATCACAATGTTGACATAATGTACCATATGTAGATGTTCAAAGGACCGTAGTTTGGCTCTAGATCACCCAGTAACAAAATTAAACATGCTACACAGTAGTTACAGTATGATTTCTTTCACCCCTTCCCCGTTGCTATATCTGGGCTTAGTCTTATATCAGGGTCTTAGGCTTTGTATGGTCTTTGGCTTGGGATGCGTATTATTTCATAAGTGAAAATAATGATTAAAATCCACCTGAAGCACCAAAAACTGGATATAAATGGATGCCTCACAGTATGATTATGGATGAGAAATCACTACAAAGTACATGAATTTCTGGTGAGAGCTGTTCATCTTCCTAAACTCAAGTACTGTTGATTATCTGAAAGAAAACTTCAAATTATTGCTGACATAATTTGCAGATGACACATAGAATGGGGACACAATGAACAACAAAAGAGAAATTACTGATAGGGAGTGATCTGGACAGTATGATAAGTAGATTACCGCTAAAAAATCTCTTTTGATGCCAACAACAAGCAAACCACATATTCAGCAATGAAGAATAAAGATTTTATTTCAACACTGGAAAATAGTCTTTAAAAATGGCTCGGTGTGAAAAATGACCAGCTGACAACAAGAGGGGCTATTGCAAAAGGGGCAGAGTGGTACACACCCAGGTACATAGAGTAACTAGAGATAGCTGAAATGTTAGATATACTCTTATAATCCAGGTGGATACCAGATAAATTCACATTTGAAGTAGAGGATATGATGAGACTGTATTATTCACTGTAACAAGTCACAAGGTTTGTTCTTGACTCCTTGTCACTGAAAAAAAATACAATCACATCTTTCTAAAGGACTGGGTCAAGCAAGAAGTCCCATGGCCAGCATTCTGCTCAAGGCCAGACTGAAAGATACATTTGATTCATAATCTATGAAGTCTGCTTTGGGATGTTAGATGTATTTTTCTTCAAATATTAAATAAGACCAACTCCTGCATGTCCATCTTGCTACAGAAGTGAACAATATTTCTGAAATTCAATAAAATTTCTTCATCTTTTATATAATATTAAAGGCACTGTTCAAAGCCCCTGGGTATTAACGTATTTCCACCTTCTTCACCGATCTATGTACCAGCCTTTTAAAGCAGAATCCCTGGCACAGTGGTTGCACTAGTTATTCTGTAAAACACCAGGCTGGTAATGTAAGCCTCTCCAATTGCGAGCCCATATCACTGAGATGCAGAAACTGTATTTTAAGTTTCTGATAGCTTATACAATGTAAACAAAAGCTTCAGTTGAATTATAGTCCAGTACTTGCTTCAATATTTTCTAAGGTCTTGCATTTATGAAATTGTACCATTTTCTTATACCACTGAAATATAAATATTATGAACAAATTCTATTATTTCTGGGACTTCACTGATTAAAAAAGAAGTACTGTATGTTTCCAAAATAGTTAAATTCATTCTTTTCACACATCACAAGAAGATTTGCATGAACAATTTATACTGAATAATTTACTCAGTAAATTTACAGTTTTAAGGTGACTGTAGCAGCTGCGTATGTCATTTGCCATTGAAAGATGAGTCTTGTGGGGACAGGTTTGCACACATAGCTGATACAAACTCCATTTCCTCTGAGTTTTTGTGCAAGTATCTAATATTGGCACTGTGAATCTCATCTATTGAGTAGCTGCTGATTGTCTCTGTTTTCTCCTTAGATTCCTACTCTCAACCCCTGCCTTATCACCTGAAACATGAGTAGTTTTAATATGTTTTGTTGTCTGTGTGGTGGACAATAATTTGGGAACATAACTATAAAATATTTGAATCACTGAGTTCGTCCTCTGATCTTTCAGACATTGTATCATTAAATCTCAGTCAGAAATGAATCAGGTAGAACACCATGGATTTAGGGTTGCCTCCACATGTCCCACTAAACACTGTTGAGGAATCTACTTTCTTGGAGAAATTCTCAGTTTGGAGTCTGTTTCATTTGGGCAGCTTCCTTTAGTCTCAGGATTTCACTTCTTGTATAACCGCTGTCTTTCCCCTCAAATCACTCCCTTTCTTTCCTCATGCTTACTTCTCCAGTATTTTTACACTGAACTATCCCACCTACAGCCTAAACACACTTTTCTCCAAGAAGGACTTCTCCAACCATTTTAGCAATTCTTAGTCACCTATTTCATATTGAACTTCTCTGTGGACTACCAGCCATGAAAATTATCCCAGATGAAATCCTAACATTTCTTTGTGAAATAACAATACTCACTGGTTTTTAAGTACCCTGCCAGGGACACAGTACACATATTAAATTTATTTCTTCGCAGCTGCAGTACATTGAAGTCGGTATGGTTATTAATGACTAACATGCCTAAGAGAGATAATAGATGGATGTCATTCCATGTTTTAATTGATCTAATGACAGAGCTAGTTTAAGAGATTCTTACCATCTCAGGCATTTGTTTTTCTGCCTTGTTTTTGTAATGCTGACATAGATTTCTCGCTTCATGCTTACTGCTTCTGTTTTAGACCAAGAGAAGTATATAGTTGCCATTTTTAACAACTCTCCAGTATCACTTCTTATGATATTTTCCTTCTATTACATCCTTGATGCATCCAAATATTTTCCCCATTTCTGCAATTTTTAGATAAGGAGCTCCCAGATTGCTGTTCTTCTAATTCATCCTTCAATACAGGCATTTGCACTTGGTATATTTGCAATTTGTCATATTCTCTGATGGGTTTGAGCATATTCTGTCATGCAAATCTCCCACCTGGTATTAAGAGTTGCTCCATCATCGACAAATATCAGAATCAGATGTAGGTTTATGCTAACAATTTCAAAGAAAATACCAAATCAAATTTGTCCAAAGATTCTTCCTTTCAGGAATGTCGCTGATAAACTCTCTTCAGTATAGTAGTCTGTATCAGAAATAATGACACTCTCACTCTCTCTTTTGGCCTCTTCCTTTTCCATGTTATAATTCCTCTATTAAGCCTTTTAATTTTTCCCTTTCAGTTTCATATGGAACCATAGAGAGTCAACACACATACACAAATTTTTTCAAAAATTGAGCAATTGAGGAGAAAAATGATCAGACATGACACCGAACAATGTTTACTGGAACACCATTATCTTCAGTTGGTCCAGGAAAATGCTCACATTCATTGAAACTCTCAGGACTTTATTACTTGGCATGACCAGCAAATTAGTTTGATATAATAACCTCTTCCCACACAATTTATGATGTTTTCTGTTTTCAAGTGTTTCTTGATATTTGTGCCTGGAACCAGACCAAATGAATCCTTTGTGCATTTAGTGATTGCTTAAAATTACAAGATACCTAACACGAGCAGAGCAGCAACTGTGGTGAAAATGAGCTTCTTCCCTCACTAGTAAATTGCTAAATTATACTCATGAAATATGGGAAAAATAACAGCCTTCACAGGATAGTTTTAAGTGGAAACAGCAGCAATGTCCTTTCCCTCAGGCTTTGAATGTACTTTTAAGCTTTCTTGGTCTTGATTTCATTTCCCTTTAGGCATACATTTAGCCATGGGGCCAAGGGTTTCCTTCTAAGCTCTTGAACTGACTCTCAGAGTTTACAGCTATTCATTAACCTATGGGTTAAAGACTCCTACATCTTTTACTATATTTTGCAGATGATAGAATAAAGCATCTGCACAGCAGTATATCCTACTTAACAAACATGCCTGGAGATAGAGCAAGCATGAAGACATTTAAGCAAACTAATATGTGGACAAGTAGGTAAACATTTGACTACGTGACTACATGATTGTCAAAGCTCATTGCATGCTTTAACAGGAAAGGATCTATCTCAGTAGCTGACAGGACCTGTCAAAAACATACTGTATTTTGCATATGATAGCTTAATAATGATCACAACCTGGCTGAAGCTCTATCAAAGTTCAGGCCATTCAGATGCATATCTTGTAAATGAAATGATAGCTCACTGAAAGCAGCAAAGTAATGTCTTTTTCTTTTTTTTTTTTTTTTAAAGCTGATTAGCGAATAACTTGTGTGGGTTTTGGTTTTTTTTTTACAAATAAGCAGTATCCAAGAGCTTCCTCCAATTGTATTAAAAGGCTGATCATATTCCAGAGGTGTAGATAATTGCCCACAAAAGCTGACAGTGGAGAATTGTTAAGTCTCTGGCTGTGACTATGCAGCTCAAAGTTTTGCCTCTGTAAGGGCAGGAGGCACTGCATGATCTGCCTTCTCTCCAGATCCAGCCTCAGAGATAAACTGTCACCAGACTTACCCTGCCTGGTGCTGTGAAAAATCAGCTCTCCAAGCACATTCAGACTTGTGGGGCCCTGCATGCCCAAATGATGGCGACTGACCAAGCTTGTATTTGTATATTTGACACGTGAATGGCAGCAAATGTTGACTATGCAAGTTGGTCTCACTGCCAGGTCGGTGTACAGTATGGATTCAGCCCCTGTACTCACTGTGCTGGTTTTCCAGTGATGAAGGAAAGCCATGCAACGTTCACCTCAATGGAAAAATGAGAATTTATTCTAGCTCTAGCAAACTGGATGCAGGACAGGGTTCAATTCACACCGATTACACAACAATAAACCCAAAATAATGTAATGGTATTTAAGCAATGAATCGATTGGGAGCATACCTTTTTGTTATCACAGGACCATGTTGGTATAAATGTTTAACTGCTTGCAGTGAATGTGTGTCAGTGTTCCTTACTCTCCTTTGAACCAGCTAAGGCTGCAGGACACCTCACCTGCTGTCAGTCCCAAGCTGCACTGCCGTGGGTTGCTACTCTGTGGGTTCAGTGAAGCATGCTTGCACCTTGGACTGAGCACCATCGGACCACAGCATATGTAGGAACATTACCTTGATGTACTCAGCTGACCCCCTTCCAGCAGAGGAAGGACCACTGGAGACCCACCCCCCAACACACGCAGACACTGGTGATGATGTTATTCCTGCGGAGGTGGCAGCCGCACGCATGCAACCATCACACTTCAGACCTGTGCCCTCAGGGAGTGCAGTGAACATCCTGATGCCATTTTCCCATCGTGGCATACTGAACGTTACCATCCATATGCATATAATTCATATCTGAGGGAGTAAATTAATGTGTAGGTGTAAAATACTGTTCTGGAGACCAGAGTGCTTGAAAATTTAGATTTTGTGTCCACCTTGAAACAAAAACTCAGTGCTGGTCTAAGACAGAAATCAGATATGTTTCCCTTTTATTTTGATCCCTCTTTTTCAAAGACTGAGAATTTGAAACAGATTAATGTGGCTAGATGTATAATAGGTGAATGGTCTTTTATAAGCATTCACTTCTCATTTTTACCCCAAGCAACTTTAAAGAGATGATACGAAGCACAACAATAACACCGTGCCTTTGTAATAATCAAGTTTCTATGTTTTGTGAACTTACTTGCTTTATTTTTTAAGGTAGGTATCTTTTCTGCAATAATATCCATTGATCATACTGAATCGCAAAAATATGTCCCAGTACTGTTGTTTCATTGCTTGACTTTTGACTGGCTTCTGGTCCTGCTTAGCTGAATTATGGATTGGAGAGACCTACAGTCTGACCCTTCTCCAAGGGTATTTGGCTTCCTCTTCAATAAACCTTGCTTTTCATGACTTATCAAATTAAAACAAATTATGAACTTGGCTCAAGCGCTAATCCAGGTTTTATTTTATTTTTCCTGAGAAGGGCATAAGCATAAAGAACACATAATCAGGCATAACAGACAAAAAGGGTATTTATTTTTCTGAATGATTTATAGTCCTATTTCTTCTTTTGTTGTTGTAGAAAAAGTGGAATTAAAGCAGAGGTTCATTACTCAAAATGGCAACAGTCCCATTAAGCAGAAGGAAAATATAGCCATAATTTTACTTATTTTACAAGAGATGAGCCCTTCCATACTGAGCCAATGATGGTAAGTTCAACATAAAGAAACACTGCACTGGTACAATAAATATGTAAAAGAAGGATCACTGATATTGTCTCAGGAGCATCATACAGACATGAATTCACTTTCTGTTACATGTTGATGTGTTTCTCACGTATGCTGAAGTAACACACCTGGGAGGGCATAAGGTGGAGAAATTGGAGTTGCAAAGAATGTTTCAGCAGCTCTCACTTTGGTAACACAAATTTATTTGGGTCTACCCACACTGTGAGGAAAATAGCAGGCTCAGGCAGGTTGAGCCCAAACTTTCCAGCCATGCTGTTGGTTTCAGCTTGACAATAATGTTCCTGCAATCTGTAGTATCCACTTCATAATCTGAAGAACTGTGGTGTCAGTGCAAAGGGTTTCCCTTAGTTGCTCTTTGGCTTTCTGGGGTATTTTCACCCCTGTGCAAGCCATATGGGAGTCAGTACTTGCACACATCTGCTTCTTTGCAAAATGTCTTTTCTGCCCCTGTTGTTACGAATGGCCCAAGACACACTGTAACTGTCTAAATAATGGGTTTGATATTCAGAAGAGTTCATTGAAAAGACATAAATACTTTATCAAAGTCTTCTCATACGGTGCATAAATGGAACTAATAAGTACTTAGAGATATCTGCCCTTCCTGTAGGTAATGAACTCTTGCAACACATAACCCAAACACCATTTGAAAGCTGGTCTCTGAACAGAGGTGTCTAACAGAGAACTCCAGCGTTGCATGGGCTTCCTTTGATTGTGGCTACTTACCCCTCGCAATGTGAGCTACAGTTGCCCGAGACTGCCAGCTCTTTAACAAATTTCCATAATTTCATTAAGTGCAACAGTAATTATGTGATGTGCTTAAAAATGCTTTGTTTGGCTTGTCTGAAAGCTGCTGTAAGGGGGAAAGAAAGACATAAATAAGATGCTTTGTTTCCATTTTCAGTCTGTTTGCTAATTGTAAAGAACCAAAACCACCTCCCACCCCCTTATTTGATCCTGTCATTTCCTGACAGGAAGGGAAATGTCCTTGGGAGGAACAAACAGTCAATCTATGTATAAAGACAAAGCAGAAAAAATCACAGCCCTGATAAATTACTGAAAAAAAATATGAAAATTGAAAAATGAGAAAAAAACCCCATGATTATGGTCCAACCAGAAAAAAATGGGTTTAGGTTTTATCAGAAATGCAGGGAGTATAGCAGTATGCAATCAGCTCTTGAATTGACAACTCTGCATGATTCCTTGATGTAATTTGGATGAAGATGGATAACCTGTGATTTACTAAACTCTGTCCAGTTAGCAAAGCTCTTCAGGGTTTCCCAATATATCAACATGGTCATCCCAGTATGTGTTGGCTGCAGATTATCCTCTTGCTCTGCTCTGAGGTGTGAGGATATGCATGTGCACAGCTGTGGATGTAAATAAATTTCTGACCTGTCAGGTAATGTACACATGAAACCAGACCAAAACTGCTTGAACTCAGCTTATAGTGCCTGATGCAAAGAAGTGATCATTCTATTTATTAGCTCTGATTCTTGACTAGAAACAGGCAGTATTAACAGTACAGGGAAAGCAACAGTTTTAGTGTTAGATCCTGCAATACTACTAGAGTTCATTAACATAAATTGTGAGCTATTTTATTTCTATTTAACTGTTATGTTGATTTATTAAGGAAAAAAATTTAAAAAGACATAAGTGTGCAGATAAGGTATGATGGTGGAATCGGGAAAAATGAACCAGGAACTGAGACTGTCTTTCTGAAGATGCAGGCTAGACTCTTCAATATCGGGTCATCTTTCCCTGGAAATAGTAGATTAAGAAATTACAGTGTATAAAAAAAAAACTGTTTATTACAATTGCATGGTTCTTAATCACTGCTCTTGACAGAGCTGATACCTCTTTAGGAAAGTTGAGGTTAAGGAAATGTTAGTAGCTTTTCAGCTTGCAATGAAGAATTTATAAGGTCAAATAGTCATTTCCATGATGAAAAACCATGATGTTGCTATTGAGAATTATAATTTTATTATATGATCAAGCAACTAAGTGGGTTCCTAAAGCAGGAAAGAATGGATTATGTGATCTTTGAAGGTCCTTTCTGACACAAAACATTCTATGAAAAGTCTAGGGTTATGTACTTTGCTTTGGTGTCTGTAAATTCTTCTATCAAAAAGTCTGCTTAAATAGAAATACGTGCCTCTAAATTAAGAACAGTCTGGGCCCTTTTGATTGATGGATGCCCTGGATCTTGTGAAATAGGTAACTGATATCTGGTAAGGATCTATGCATGAATTACTTTGCTAAGCAAATTCATTATAAATCCATCATGTTAGTTGAAGGAAGCTTAATTGTTTGGTGATATGTTATAAGACAGTAATAGGATGCTAGGGAGGGAAGGAAATGTTCCCCTGTGTTTGCTCTTAACAGCTGAACTGTCCTGTTGGGTCCAAAGGATAGTAAAGTATATTTATCCTTCAAGTATTTCTGTCTAAAACTGATTGCTATAGTATAGTTATGTTAAATGATGGGATCACTTCTGCTTCCCCATTGCTTTCTCCTATTAATTTCAATTAAAAGGTCTTAATACTTCCCAACACTTTTGACATTCGCTCAGCAGAAGATGGGGATGTTACAGCTGAAATCTCTTCGGTGCAAACAAAGGAGGGGAAGATGCAGGATATGAAGCAGCAATGTGGGAACCAAGAGTGCCTTTCTCGAACTTGCAGTCTCTTCCTGCCCTTGCTCATCGAGCTTGGCCATCAGCTTCTGGAGCAGCTTGGTCTCATGGGAACACACAAGTCTTCATATCACTCTTCAGCAGGCTCCCTGTGAATTCCTGCAGGATAAACTGGATTTCATTTCAATGGTTTGTGCTCAGTGCGCCCTTAAAAACCTGGCAACCAAGTTTATCTGTAAAAGCAGTATCGGCGCACATTTCATTTATTTCCCAGTTACTGGTTATTTTCAGTTAAAGTGTTGTCTTCTGTATTTATCTGAGTTTAAATCTCCTTCCCTGCAAACACTATACAAATGATCTTATATGACGTGGTAAATTTGCAATGATTTATCTTCCACAATAGTAGCACTTAATTTATTCAGATATTGGCCAAGTAGTATCCAATAAAATGCACAGAGGTAGGACTGAGTCGTCTTTATTATGGCATGGGAACACTTTATTACCTCAGTGCCAAGAGGCATTTTGACATCAGTGGAACTTTTTGCTGGATAAAATGTTGTTATCTACTACAAGCAAGTGTAATCAAATCAGCCCTATCATTATTAAGCACATTATTATATCCTATAATATTCTTATCTTGACAAACCATTTTTACTGGGGTGAAAGGTTCAGTTTTAAAGAGGGCAAAAGAAAACAAATGCTAAAATGACCAAATATGTATCTAAACCCAGACACTAGTTGGACTATAGGACCCCGGGAGGCTCTGAGCTTGAATCATTATATATTTGGACACTGAAGTTGGTAAATTTTGATACTTATTTGACATTTGCATTCTATTGGATATGCTTTGTCAAGTGACTGGTAACACAAACTAGATTTTTTTTGCCTTTGAGAAATTCTATTAAGAATTATATATTTCACAAAAAACATAGCAAATTCCCAAAAAGCTTCATGAATATTATTGCCATAGGCTATTATTGCATAGATATGGTATACTTTTGTCTTTCTTTTTTTTTTCATAGTGCCCTTAGATGATAAAATATGCAATAGACATATTGGAGAAATTTTGGAACTTTGACTTCAGTTTAGGATGGTGTTTTATTTTGAAACCTCAGCATATCATATATATTCACATTTTTTGGCCACATCTAACACAAACCCCCCATATTTGTACTGAAGTAGTTAACTTACTTCTTTAGTCAGTTCATAACTTGGTATTTACTGAGGTATTTCCATAAGGAAGAACTCCTTTTGGATGTGACTATTTGGTCACAGCATAGAGTTAAAATATTATAAAACAGAGGGTAATCTCTCTCACCAACCAAAGCAGCAAGTCTCCTCAAATATACAATTTAATTTCCACTGCTGGGTGACACATAATTCCAAATGTTCTTAACTAAAGACTAATGGTAATTATGATACCATTTATGGAAAGATTACCGTTATTCATTTTATACTGAGAGAATTATCAGCTTTTGCATTTAGAATAACAAAAACTAATTTCATGGAATCTGGGGACGTGTAGAAATGTTATCTCCTCGTCTATGTTTGTTCAGTGATAGCATTGTTTAAAGCCTATGATCCTGTCTGCATCTGCCACTGCAGCTGGCCTAGCCAGTTCACCAGACTATTTATCTGGATATTACAGCAGTAACATTTCATTACAGTTGTGCTTACAAGAAGTCATAGTCCATTGGTTTTATTGAAGCTCACTTCTAGTTTACTTCCATTTCGGGGAAAAGGATAGCTGTTTTAATATGTACTTGGCGGAACACCTGAAGGGTTATAGTGTTAATTACATTGGGAGGAACTGTTTCTAACAAGCGCCTTTTGGTAAATGTCAATCAGCTCAATCATGGTTCATCATTATTATTCAAGTCAGAAGTTAGCCAGTGCCTCAGCAGGTTCAGAGCACCATGTGATACGTTGGTGTGTGACTTCTTTGAAAGTTGAAGAGTTGGTTAAAACTGCTAGACTTCACAGAGGGAAGGGCATGTTTTGCTGAGAGCACACTCTCACCTCACTGCTCTCTCTGGTGTGGTGATTGAGATTATGAGAGAGGGTTTGGTATGAAAAAATTAGTTCTCATTTCTAACATTAATTTTAATAGAGTCCATTCAGCTAAAAGTTCAGCATGAAAGAGAATATAACGGGCTAGCCCCATTCTCCAGTATTAATGCACTACCTGTAGCAGAGTCAGTGGGCAGGCATACAACACCACAAAGTACGTGTCCTCATTTTTTTGCATGTTCATGTGAAGATTCAGGCTTTAGAAGTTCAGCTCATGCACTGTGCAGCTGCACTATGTTGAGCTACATGCTGTTTTAAGCCACAAATGGGTCAGAAAGTTAAATAGGTCCAAAATTTCATTGAATGCCTTCAAGCCAGAGCAATGTGGTTTGTCTCACCAGACTTCCTCCTGCAAGACTCCAGTTATGGGTCAGACTGCCCTAGTGCCCTCTTGGCTGCTATGCTAAATTCTCATGGGTGTGGGGGTGTAAAAGAGGGCAACTACACTTTTTAGACATTCAAATGTCCATGTAAATCATTGACTTTTTTTCCTCTCCTGCTAGATGGCTGATGGTGCTATTTAAGAACATGTGAGGACAGACTTAGTGCATGAAGGAAGGCTCACTTCCCACATTCAGTAAAACTACAGATGTCAAGGGAAGTTTTGCCTGAGTAGTAACAGCAGTTTTGACCCCAGGATTTGGTGCATGACCACGTGTTTTTATTGCTTCTGCGTAAATGAAGAAAAATGGCTACAGTCTCTACTTAATCACATGAAGAACTTAAATCTGTCATCTCCTCCTGCATGTTCGGGGGAAAAAAAATCACATTCACCCGTAACTGCATGAAATTACTCTGCAAAGCAGCTGTATACACTTGCTTTGGTGCTGCTCACATTGGAATATTTTTATCACTTAAATTCCCATTCTGTGACTGAGACCTTCAAATCTGCTCTCATCGTACTGAAAGAGATGAAATACAGTATGTGTGTTGCATCAGATCACCTGAACACAATTTTATTTGTCTCTAACTGCTGATTCACAGTGTATATCCACAGTTTTCACTGGTCAAGCCTTGCTGTTAGGAAATGGTGTAATTACAGAGCTTCACCTTTTCCAGATACTTAGAATGTGGCCCTAGTGACAATGACGAAAGGGACAGAAATCTGTTTCACTGCACTTGTGATACTGTGTCATCTATTTGATAATTTAGTTGTTTAGTTGGTGAAATAACAGTTACTTTTAGTGCAGTCTCAATTCAGCATTACCAAGATAAGGTAACTCAAGACCTTAAAAATTATCAAGAACCGGATACCTTCTGGCAGAATTGGAGATAATTAATTTCCTACTGTAATTTCATCATTTCATTCTCTATGAACTTATAAACTGCATCTTCAAACCCAGCTAGATACTTTGAGTGAATCACACACATGTGCAAACATCTGTTTATGTTTATGGTCCAATGGCTTCTACTTACTGGGCCAAGGAACCTCTGTTCAGGTCTCAGCTGTGTAACATTCATTTGCCAGGATTGCAGGATAGAATTAAGTAGATGGGTGACTGTAAAAGTGTAAGTGACTTCGTGCTTAAGTGTTCAATGGTCAAGCAGGAATATGGGCACTGTCTCTTTCCCTGCCTGAGAGCTGTAGCTGGATACCTCCTTTAATTAATTCCAGACAAGCCTCTATTATAGCCTTTCATTCACCAGTAGATATTAGCTGGAAATACTTTATTTAATACATATTTTCCTGCTCTGAACAACAACAAAAGAATGATATATTCATTCCCAATACCAAGCAGAACAGCTTCTCAATATGATTACTCTTTCCTATTGACAGAGGATTTCTGAACATAACAAACCACAGTGTAGATTCTGCCTGCAGGATGTACTTTATTTCTGGAGCTTTCACAGGATTTCAAAGTTTGAGCAAGACAGATAAATAAGAATATAAATGATAATTCATACAAGTAATCGAATCATCACTTTAGTTGAACATAAATCTGGAACAGTCCCTGTACTTCTGAAAATCACAAATTCATGTAGGCATGTAAGACAGGATTTTCTTCAGTTAACTGGAACTAAATGTAACCATCTTTTCCTAAAATACTGTCTATTTTCAGGTAGGTAGCTGAACTGCAAATGTATTAGGAGTGCATATGAAGCAAAGAAACGTTACGGTATGAGCCATAAAGCTGAACAAGCATCCTTTGTCAGTGCATTATGAGCACATGGTGCTATCGCTCATGTTATGATATGACCTTGGTCTTACATTGTAATTTTTTATTATCATATAGAGTGATATAAAGCTTACCCAGCTTTTCGACCAGTCCATCAAATAACTGCCTCTGTCTTCTCTTTGCATTAAAATCTACAGTGATTAATTTCACTTGTAATGAAGTTTTATAAGAAACTTTAAAGCAGAACTGGTTTATCACCTAGGTTATCAAATCTTTGTTAGTGCCACTGGAGGAGTTTCAGAACATAAATTTCTGAGAAACAGATAAAACAAACAAATCATAATAATGTAAGATCATGCAGGGATACAGAGCCAAATAAAGTCATCTTCCAGGTAAGTATAGAAGACTATAATAAATATCACTTAGTTTGTTTGAAAAGTTAATACCAGGGATTGAAAATTTCATTTTAATTTGAAATAAGCAGTGATCTAAAAGACCAAGAAAAACAATACTACTCTTCGTTGATGGCCTAATGAACAAACAAAACCCAGGTGTCCTCTCCTGCCAGCTTCTTAGAAAAAGATGTAAGTTAAGATTCCAATGAAAGAATTAACCATTGAGTGAGGAAGTGTTGTGCATCTCACTGACAAACAGCTTTCCTGTCCCCTACAATCCATTAACACCATTTATTAATCTAAGAAACCTACCAGAACTGTTTACGCATGGATTAACCTGTTGCCTTGAAGTGGAAGGACTGTATGGTTTTGACAGACAGACAGGCCTCAGAATAACTCGGGGTTAAACCTGGAATATTCACTCTGACTTCTTGCAGAATAATTTTGTGACTCATGCAATATGAGCATCCTTGCACCCTGTTGTCCCCTGTGCTGCATCATGTCCTCCCCCATCTCTGTCAGGCTGGCCCCACAAAACCATGTAATATTCAGACTGATGAGCAAAGGAGAGAAAGAAATCACTGTCTAATGCTTATTCTATTCTTATTCTCATCTTTCTAAAGCATCAGTATCAGTTGTGTCCTTCCAGCTCTTTTCTAGCTATATATCTGGATCTTGCTTCTGGTCCCTAAGCATCAACAGCATGGAGTGAGGCGAAAATTCACGGAATCATTGCATGGTTGAGGTCATCTGGTCCAAACATCCTGCTCAAGTAGGGCCACCTAGAGCAGGCTACCCAAGATTTTTTTTCAGTCAGTTTTTGATTATCTTCAAGGATGGAGACTCCACAACTTCCCTAGTCTACCTGTGCCAGTGCTCTGTCACTCTTATAGTATAAAAATATTTCCTGACATTCAGAAGGAACATCCTGCATTTCAGATTGCATGCATTGCTTCTGCTGCTGTGACTAAGCACCACTGAAAAGAGCCTAGCTCCCTCCTCTTTTCATCTTCCCTTCAGATTTTTATATACATTAATAATATCCTTTGTTCAACCTTCACTTCTCTAGACTAAAGAGTCCCAGCTCTCTCAGACTTTAAGGGACCTCTTACAATTAAGGAACCTCTGCAGCAGGCAAAGAAACCAAGAGGTTTATAAATCCATCATCAAAGGAATGTATCTTCTCTAATATAATAATTGTATTGACTTCTGCAAATCAAGTGAAAGAAAGGGGTGCGTTGCTGGAATTTTACAATCTGGCTCCCTGGATTTGGATGCTAAATCTTTAGGGAGGCATCTACAAATTTCCTATACAGCTATGGGGGAATAACCTCATCATATATGGGGTATGGTAGCATCCAAAAGGACCGTGGAGCATCCATCCAGAGTCTTCAAGTCCTCTCCTATGAAGGAGTAGATGCAGACTGGGAAAGCAACACTGAAGCAACTACATGGCAAAATTTTGATTCAGTGTTTTTCACTTTGAGATAAATATGTTCTCTGTGACAAGTCTTTATCAACATCTTTGGGGCACAAACTGCATATCCTAAACAGAATTTGTATTCTGTCTAACATTAAAAAGGCATTTAAACTTCAGGTATTTGAGCCTCAACCTTTATTTTAAAAAATGGATACAATAAGAACATTCAGTTTTCAGCTAGCTGTACATGAGATGTTTGAATAAGAAGAAAACTGTCTTGTCCATGGCCATGGAGAATATGAATATAAAACCAGAAACTAATAAAATGGCACCCGAATTTTTAGGCTTAATTATGGCTTTGTTAGAGACTTTCAGATTACAGACTGTTAGATTTATGGCTAGTGATTTATAAAAGCAGCTGTGTACTGAAAAATGAAGAAAAATGGGAAAACCTGTGAATTTATTGCCAGACTAGTCAGAGGGAAGTAAATAAATTCTTTTCTTTCTCTACTAGCAGTAGATAAGCTCCTTGTATTTGTGTTTGTCTCTGCCTATAGCTTTAGCTGGTACATTTTTCAAAAGGGGAGATTCTCCCCATCCCCTTGCAGGTCATCTCCCAGCCTGGCTCATTCTATGCGCAAGGCACAGTGAAGGACAGAGAGCATTCAAATACCTCAGCCACCTCCAGCTGCCAGGGGAATTCGAGGTAAGCCGAATGCAATTTGCACACTGGAAGTTGGCCAGCACACCAGGACTATTATCTCCAGTTTTGCAACAAGGACTATGGGAATGTTAATTAACACAAGTGCCCAAGACCTTGGTTTTATGTGTCTTTTGGAGAAAGGACGGAGGGATGGAGAGAGGTGCAGAATGTCTAATGAACAATGAGGGTAGTTAAGTTGTTGGCTTTCAGCTGGGATGGTCATGTTGTGCTCAGAGGCATATGGCACATTTCAGCAATGGGAAGAAAAGGAAGAAATGGCTCAGAGTCATAACCACCTCATTTTATAGCTGATTAACTAGATGATGACTGACTTACAAGTCTGAAAGCATGTAGGTTGAGTAGCTTTAGAGAAGTACCTGAACACAAGTCACCAGTCCAAAATATGGCACCTATTTACATGGTGTATGCAACAGAGAGGCAGTTTTGGATGTAACTCTGAAAAGCTTCCTGGTATGTCTGATGCCCAAACCCCTAAATATCATTTTGCTCTTTGAGATATTTCCAGTCTTTTAAAGAAATATTATTAGAAAGCTGTTTGACAGACTTGAATTTTGGCCCGTGTTTCATTGCTTCTGCTAGCTTACCACCAAACAAATTTCAGACTGGAAATTCACATTTTCCTCCTTATGTATATCATCATAATCTATATGCAAAATCCAGAGTTTGTTTGTGCTGTAATAGAGAATTCAGGCAGACTTTAATCATTGCCGGGAACCAAAGAAATAAAGAAATATCTCAAAAGAAATATATGCTTATAAATGAGCTCTCTTCTGTGTGAGGGAGCTGCATTCATGTCCATGACAAGAGGAGTTAGCATCAATACATAGATTTATTGTTGGAGGGTGGACACATAGATTAAGCCACTAGAGGGAGATGCAACATGCATTTGATTGGAGTTAGAAAAAGTGCATTATACCACAAATTCCCTTTACAGCAGCTATAGATAATATAGTATAAATGGTCTTTAAGTCAAATGAGCAGGGTTTTTAAAGTTCTTCTTCCTAACATGTAGATATATATAAATGTATGTATGTATAAAAATAAAATGAATGGAAATTTGTAATATGCAACATATAGAGGCATAAAGAGTCATAACTGATTTTGACAATGTGTTTGAGCCCACGTTCATGCCAGACTACATTCACATATATGCATGGCAGTTGCTACATGGTTCTTGTGCTAGAAACAGCTCAGGAGTGCCGCTCACAGCTCCCACACTGTGTCTTTGTGGGATGACCTTTTCAGTGGATAAGGAATGGATTGGATGGTTTCATTTAGAGAGTAATGGTCAAAGGCTCGATGTCTGGATGGAGATCCATGATAAGTGGTGTTCCTGAGTGGCCCGTACTGGGACCGGTGCTATTTAATATTTTCATCAATGATATACACAGCAAGATCAAATGCACCCTCGGCAAACCTGCAGATGACACCAAGCTGAGTGGTGCAGTTGTCACACCAGAAGGATAAGATGTCATCCAGAGGGAGCTGGACAAGCTGGAGAAGTGGGGCTGTGAGAACCTCATGAGGTTCAACAAGGCCAGGTGCAAGGTCCTACACCTGGATAGGGGTAATACATGGTTTCAACACAGGATGGGGGACAAAGTGATTGAAAGCAGCCCTGAGGAGAAGGACTTGGGGTTGCTGGTTGATGAGAAATATGACATGAGACAACAACGTGTGCTTACAGCACAGAAGGCCAACAATATCCTGGGGTGTGTGGGTGTGGGGGTGTGGGGGTGTGTAAGTGGATAATCTTTAAGGTCCCTTCCAACCCTAACTATTCTGTTACTCTATGATTCTATGGTTCTCCCCCTCTACTCCACTCTTGTGATACTACACCTGGAGTAGTGTGTCCATTCCCGGAATCCCCAGTGTAAGAAGATATGGAACTTGTAACAGGTCCAGAGGAGAGACACGAAGATTGTCATAGGACTGGAGCATCTCTGCTATGAGGACAGGCCAAGAGATTTGGGGTTGTTCAGCCTGGAGAAGAAAAGGCTCTGGGGAGACCTTGTAGTGGCCTTCCAGTACCTGAAAGGGGCTACATGAAAGCTGAGGAGGGACTTTTTACAAGGGCATGTAGTGATAAGAGAAGGGGGAATGGCTTTAAATTGGAAGGGGGAAGATTTAGGTTAGGGAAGAAATTTTTCACCATGAGAGTGGTGGGACATTGGAACAGGTTGTCCAGGGAAGCTGTGGATACTCCTTCCTTGGAAGTGTTCAAGGCCAGGTTGCTTGGGGCCTTAAGCAGCCTGATCTAGTGTGAGCTGTCCCTGCCCATGGCAGGGGGGTTGGAATTAAATGATCTTTAAGGTCCCCTCCAACCCAAACCATTCTATGATTCCATGACCAGCAGCAGGGCTGTGATGATGCGGTGCATCCTCGGTAACACAAATTCCTGAAGTCTGGATGGGCTTGGGCCACGATGCTGCTTCTCTCTGTGCCCAAGTTCATCTTGACAATGAAATACCAGGCTTCTTGAGAAACTGTGCAACCCATGATTGAAGCTGCTGACCTTCCTCTAAGCTTTCCAGTGCACTGGACAGGTGTCTTATAGCTTTTGGACATATACTTTGTTAAATGGCCTGTGGTTTAGGATGATTGCCCCCTAATTTGAGGCATGGTGGCAGGTCTCTAATGGATGAATATGAAACACAGAGGAACTGTAATCATTTTGAGGGACAGGATTAGAATTTAAAATCTGCTTGACAAACGGGTGAAATGAGCTGAGAAATACTGGATGTAGTTCAATGAAAACAGAGAAAAGTGAACAATTCTAAGTGATGATAATGAACTGTACAAACACCGGATACAAAACGTCTGCTGGGTATCAGCTCTGTGAAACAGGATCTGGATGTTGCCAAGGCTCACAAACTGAACTTGAGTCAACATTGACACATGACTGCAAAAAATAAATACTACAGTTAGCTGTGTAAACAGGACAGTTGCACACATAAGTCAAATGAAGTAATCATTCCATGTGGTCAGGCAAAGAGAGTGCTTCTCACCTGATATCCTTGGCACTGTGCTTTAAAAAGGAGGTCAGCCAATGGAAGTGTTTGAAATGGAGAGAAAAAGAAACATTCAACAGTCTAGTAAACGGGTCCCTTATGGAAGAACTAAGTATCTTTAACTAGGAAAGAGATGATAATAAACACCGAGAATGTAAAAAGTTGCTGCAAAGAGAGAAAGAATTGTTCTCTTTGTCATCTATGGCTTTGACGAAGATTAATGAGTTATTGCCTAACTTGCAGGAAAGGACATGTAGGGTAAACATCAGGATAAGGTTGTAGGTGATAAATAGCTGGGCAACAGAAGAGATTTCCATGGAAGGTGGTGAAATTTCCATCCTTTGAGATTTTCAAGAACAAGGTAAACAAAATAAGTGAGTTGAACCTGCCTTGAGGGTAGAAAAACAGACAAGACAATCTAAAACAGGACCTTCCACTCCTACTTCTTGACAGTATAACATATCTTCTTTAAAAAAAAATGGACTTCAGCAAATATTTGTTAGAATTAGAGCTACTTATAAAAGCAGTAGCATAAAATCAGAATTATTTTTTGCTCTATTTAATAAAATCCTCCTGATTATCAGCTACTTAAAGGCAAAAAAAAAAAAATATTCCAGAAAAAACATGGTGGCATTGGGAATTATTGAGATTAGTTCAGAGACTACATTACTGAAGGCGTATGGGATTAACTGTGTTCTGACAGGCAGATTAACCACACAAATTAATCAATCTTTTCTTACCTAAATTCTGCAACAAGGTAATCCCAGCACATTTCTTTCTCAAGTAAAAACAATGGCTTTTGGGTTTTTTTTGTGTGTCTGATTTGAATTTAAAGCACAAACATCCTGGCACTGCTGCACCCTGAATCTGTCATACATTCTCTGAGAATAAAAGCTCCACGCCTCCTTTATTTACACTCCTTCCTGGCAAGCTCCCAAATGCCTTGAGTCCAATCCAAAAGCACTTCAAACAGAAACCATACGGCTGTGGGGGGAATATTTTTTCTTTAACCAAACATTTCTATGGTACAATTAAATAAACATTTTTTAAGGTTTCCCATTAAATTTTATTAGCATCCTACTGAGTAATACAGCCAGTTGGACTGCTCTAAATGGCAAACAAACAAACAGTATATTGAAACAAACAGAAAACCGAACAGGACATATTCCAGGAAAGACTGTTCTGGGTGGGACAGGCATCATTGGTAGGTCTGCATTGCTCCTAACTGCTGCGTCCCACAATGTATACTCCATGTTCTGAGGCCTTTTGTGCTTCCTCTTTTAAAAATAATTATTCATTGTGTTTGTGATTAATGAACCTCTTCGTTCAGGGTTGATACTTTCTGTGGTTCTTTTCTATCCTGCACGGAGAGATTTGTTTAATGAATGACAATTACATATTATTCCATTGTCTGAAGGAATGCAAGACAGAAAAAAACATTGTTTGTATTTTTTTTTTTTCCTCTTTAAGATTAGTGGTGGAATCCAGAAAAATAGACCCAGACAACTCAACACTGGTGGAAACCAGTTTAGTGGTTTTATTATTTCCATTCACCCCCGTGGAAGGATTAAAAGGTCATTTGTTTTATGTTACAAACATCTCCCGAATTTATGCATGCCTGACATATTGGCTGCCTTGCAAGGAAGTAGCTGAGGGTTGAGAATGAGTGTGAGCATTGTGTGATGGCCTTGTGGAGCAGGCAGAGCTTGAGAAATTCCAGCTCAGCCAATGCTTGAGTCCCTTCTCCCCAGCGTCCTCCCCCGGATGGAGCCCAAGGACCAGGTCACCCAGGCTTTGGGTGAGCCTGAACCCCAAAGCCCACCACCAGAGGGAATGGAAAAGTCCCAGGTTTCAGCTCAACATCATGAAAGGGGTGTTCTCAGGGAGGCTGGGCTGCTTTCTCCTGGCAGCCACAGCTCAAAATTTGACCCCAGATATTGGCTGCTCTTAAAGGGAGGATGACCTCGTGCAAGCACATATGGAGGATCCAGAACTGCTGCTGCTTCCATAGTGTTTCTTCTGCCTCTTTTTCTTTGGGTCTCACTTCAGCAAGACTGGAAGTTTGCCCATGTTGGCTGCCATGTATAGATACCATCCACTCAAAGATGAAGAACAATTAAAGAAGAAGAAAGGAGACACGTTTTTCTTCCTGAAAGCATCTTCAGTTCCTTCATTGAGAATATTGATTGACTGGCAACAGAAATTAAGACAAACAAGAAGAATCTCCAGAATTCCAATTTTAGTAAAATCATTCTTTTATTTTAGAGAGGGAAGTTTCCTCCCCACTCCCCTACATTTTTTTTTTTGTCAGAAACAGTGCCAGACAGCCGTCAGCCATAGAACTGCAATAAGACAAGCCAACCGCATTTTAGATCTTTGGAAATGAAAGTTGGAGGCACTTTGTTATGCTTAGCTGATTTATCTGGGCACAAAAGGAGCACAGGCACTCTGATGTAGATTAAATTGACATTTTGGTGGTTGAGATGATTTCAATAGTGTAGTCATGGGATTCACTACTTAGAGTTATCCATCAGTTTGATGAGCCCAGAACTATGAAAAACAAACAATCTACAGTCTGAATTAATTTCTAAAAAGAAGTAATATTACAAGAAAATAAAAAGAAACCAAGCGAGAAAGAAAAGGAAAGGGAAGGACACAAGAAAGTGCATTGTATTGTGCTTTAAATTCAGCCTAAGGATTCTACTTAAGGTAATGGTTTGAAGCCCAGTGTTTCACAAAGAAATTTTCTTAGGCATTGTACTGACTGCATCATGGCAGAACAATCTCATCAGGGTATGAGAAGAATGAAAATATTCAGTGCTGGGCTTTCCTGAATCACAATGAGGTGCAAAGCAGAAGCCCTGCTGGAAATCACTCTGCTGTCTTGGAGAAGAGAGTGGGTCACTCTCTCAACCAGAGGATAACTGTGGCATCCCACGCAGAACCCAGCTCTTGTATCTCTAACAGTTATCTACTTCCCAGGGGGCGCCTAATTGCAATTGCCATCGATCCCCTTGTCACCTGCATTTGCAATCAGTCTCCTAAAGGTTTTCCTACCTGGGTTTTCCCTTCAGTGCTACTCTCCCCTCACCAAACGAGTCTTGGGTATCTGTCATGTCAAATGCTTAAGTGATCATTCCAGGATGGCCAGGGAGCAGCAAACTCCTTGATTATAGATGGTCTGTTGTATGTTAGATTAGGTATCTGCTCCACTGTGAAACTAAATGATACAATGCAGGGGCTGAATAACTCCTTTCAGTCATGGTATTGGGTTGCTCTAATCCTTTTTACTTTTCTTAAACCATGACTAGCCATGTGTTTTCAGTTACAAGTAAATGCAAATCAATCTGTGTAATATGTATGTTAGGGAATCGTGCAATTTTCTTTACTTCATACTACGTTCTCCTTCACCCACAGGATAACATCTGCATATGAATCTTTGGCCAAGTAGAAAGGTGAGGGGAAAGGAAGGCAGCAATTATGCATGCTGTAATTGCTCCCACCCAATATTATGGCATACAGTATATTCAGTATGACTGTAACTCCACAATAGCATGACATTTTAAGTAACTTCAGCATGTGATTTGCAGCTCGTGGTCCCCCACATCCCTCTCCATTCTACCATTCCCCACACAGAGCTCACCCAGTTTACAGGCAACATTGCTTACCAGTGGCTGCAACAGCTTTACAATGAACACACTGTCCCAGGGATGGGACAACGAGCTCTCAGTCTAAATTTCAGTTGACATCTTCTACATGAGTTGATTCAAGATTAGCTACAAAAATCACATCCAGCAAGGTCTGCTCTGGGTCCAGGAATGCTCCCTAGGAAGCCTATAGAAATAGGAACTATAGTCTTCAGCAGTGCTGAGAGAGATAGCACACAAATGTATCTTTCTTAAAGGAATGAATTTTGAATAATTTCATGGAATAGCTATTATTTTGACATTTGGATCATCATTTCAATTGTTCTGGACTTTGTAATGAAAGAATAAATATACAGCCGTGACACTGATGGGAGTAAAGCACTGCAGCTCAGATGGTCTGGACGGAGTTTGGCAGATTTGTTGTATTCAAGGACATAGTCTTTAAAATGTTGCATTTTATCATTTTACCCTCCCCTTTGCCAAAGCCCAGTGCCAGGAATGACATACAGTGAAGAATTTTAAGTCAGTAGCATGTTCATACCGTGCCTTTAATGCATCTCTCCCATTAAGAAGTGTATTTATTTAAGTAGTTATCTGAGACTCTAAATCAATCAGTTGAAAAAGGGGAGAAAAATGTATCTTGGACTAATAAACAAAAATGGAGTAACACCTGTTCTTGGGCTTACTATGTTTTGCAAGGGGAAACACAGTTTGCTGCAGTTAGGTCAGTATCGTGCTGAAGAATGATAACCTGCAGTGAAGGTCTCCTCTCAACAAGCATTCCTCTGTTTATCCTGTTAAATTAAAAGCAAATGAATATTTTGTCCCACTAGAATCTTTGATTAAGTGGATTGTGAATTTTACGCATAAAAAAACTCAACCCATCACCAAAAAGTGCCTTGTTTTCTGCTGTCTTTAAAAATGTCTGTGATTCAAAGGTTCCCTAATGCTGTCTGGTCTTCGTAAGTCTCTCACATTGGATTAAGGATGATTAGTACAATTTGCAGAAACTTACTAGGACTTTCTTTAGCCTTCAGTCACCATTGAATTTGATCCAAGGATACTTCAATTTTGCATTATAAGCAAAAGAAACCACCAAATAAAAGTAATAAAAATATTGAGCTCATATTTATTTAATACATTGATACGTCTCAAGAGAGGATTTTATTTCCAAGAGCTCAGTTAATGCAAGATGCCAACAGTTATACTGTAACAATTGCCTGGATTGGGATTGTCTTCAGGCTGACAGAGGAATAAAAAGAAGGTTGAGACTTAAAGATTTAAAGATAAAGGGAGAAGAACGGGAGCATAATGTGATGGAAAGGTGATCTATTAAACAGAGCAGTGGACTTGTATAAAACTGTCACTTCTGTAGGAGAAGGATAGAGTACACGGCTGAGCAAAATCTGCCACCCTCTGAACAGTGTCTCTACCCAATTAGGTCAACATTAATGAACAAATCCCATTCCAATGGTGCAGGAAATAAATACCTCATGCTTTCATCCAAGGTGGAAGGCCTCAGCTCCTCGCTATTAACCAGCTCCCTGGCAGGTTGTACTCCTTTGTTTATTTAGCTCTTGCCTGTAAATCCCAAGCACCAAGTGTTTCAATATTGCCCTATCCAGTGAGTAATCCAGCATAAAGTACATACAAGCAGGCTGATTTTTCAAATGGACTCAGACAATAGTTCCTTTTTAATTGCATTTGACATTACTGGTAATGTTCTGTGCAACTCCATGCATAACACACATTTTATTGTACCTGTGTGGTAGTGATAACACTACAGCATAGTAATTTTCTGTATTTGTAGCATGTGGGAGCCAATTCATTCTGGGTGTTTCAATGAAGTTTATTAACTGGGAAGATTGGGTAACTGGAACCTCCTTTATTAAAATTATTGGCTGCCCTGTAGCAATGGAAATAAATTGTGATAATAGCCAGAACAAATTAGCTTGCGTATGAATTAGCCCTTAAATGAAAAGGGGAGGGGGAACTAACCTTCTCTTGGTACATAAAATGCCTTTATTCAGAAAGGATAAGTATATTGACAAATAAAAGTAAGCTTCTCATGGCTGTCCCCATGTGCTTGCTGTAAGATGAACAGGCAGGGAAGATGACTAGCCAGTCTGAACAGGGAGATTTTGCTGGGACTCAGGCAAAAAAGCAGAGCTAGCTTCTTCTGGAAGAAGGGACAATCAAGTCAAGAAGAATGGTTGGACTCGATCCTGAGGGTCTTTTCCAACCTAGAGATTCTGTGATTCTGTGATACTTCAGAGGGGTAGATGCTGAGCACTAGTGTTGACATGAGGCAGTGCCTGGCTGGGAGAGGGGAGGAAGGGGCACAGGTTGCTGTTGCAGCATCAACCATCTGTTAACTTGCCCCCACACAGCCATACCCTGGGGAGCTCTGAACTTGCCTGTGGAGGAATCTCTCTTTCAACTGACTATGTAAGGGAATTTATGGTGCCTAGCCTCCTATTTCAGACTCAAGGTGACAGTGTGAATACCTTCTCTCTCTCCCCCAACATGGTAATTCTGACTACAACAGACTAAGGAGCAGTACTAAGAAATAAAATGGATGTTTGTTCTTGTTTGTTTCAAAGAAATTAGTTTGGATTAATTCCAGCCCAGAGTCTACCATCACTGCCACAAATCCACAAATCCTTTTTTTCTTTTTTGAGTTATATCCTGAAACAAATGTCATTAGCAAACCTAAAACTAAATTTCTATTAACAAAGACAATGAAATGTATTTGTAAGAAGCAAATGCACAAGGAATGAGACATCGAATCATGCCTAAACTGGTGTTGTCTGTTTTCTCTTACATGGCAGTTTAGTGATATACATGAGTGTTGGTTTTCTTAGATCACTTTCTACCTGTGTCCAACAGGGATCTGTTTTACCTATAAAGCATCTCAGCAGTGCTTACTTGCCTAAGATTCAACTCTGTAAGAAACAACACAATGTGGCCTTCGGATGGGCAATGACTGTTGTTCCACTGTCTCAAGTGGGGCAGACCCTTACCTTCACACATAATGCATTTTAAACTTGCTGTCAAGCATCGTTTTTATCCTGACTTCTATAGCAAAAACATCTGTGTGATCATTGTGTCTTGCCAGTCCTTTCTGTAGTAACATTTGGCCACATTCAAGTCAATTTGTCAGATGGACAGAGCATCCTAAAAGGGTGATGAAAGTTGGCTCTCAAATGGAGATCAGCAACTCAAAAGGAAAGGCAGTAACTTCTCAATACTTCATTTGTTTGTGCCAAGGGGTGGCAGCTGATTTACAAGTTAAGGGTTTGTCAGATGGCTAATTACCAAAAAATGCAGTCATTTTCCTGCTCAACAAATAAGTGGATGTGGAAAGGAGATGGAGATTTGGAGAGAGTTATGTAGAAATTGTGTCAGTGCTCTGTCCTATGAGGAAACAGTGTAAGTTGTAAGCAGCCAGCTTAAAATTATTCTTAAAACCAAATAAAAGTACAAAGGATCTATAAGTAAAACCTGTTGAAGCAAGCATCCTAAGCACTCTAAAAGGAGTTTCTATACTGGGGGCCCTTTTGCTGTTGTATGCTGGTCTGTAGTAGTGAATTTTTATGGCTAAGTGGAATTTGCTAATTTTAAATTATTCCTACTGTATTGGTTGAAGAAAATCCCCAACACTTTTAAATTACATTTCTTACCACCCTGACTGTGAGTGATTATGGGAAAGGGGAAAGAAGTAGAGTGATGTTGAAGGGCTGGAGATTCTGTCTCTGGCTCTGGCAGTGACCTGCTTTATGTATGGTCTCAGAAAAGTTGTTTCTCTTCCACACTTTACCTGTTTGGTCTGTCCTGCCTTACTAACCTGAAAAGTATTCAGCTTAGGGACTGAATCATGCTGTGACTGAACAGTGCCTAAGCATGAAAACGATTTTGATTTCAGCTAGAACCAGTAGCACAGGTGAACTGCAAATTAGAGTAGAGATTTTCAGTATTTTAGGTACAAAACTTTTCTGAGGAAATAATGAATTTGAAAAGGGAATTGTCAGATTGTCAACAACAGTGTTTATATATTTGGGAACACAGTAGCAGAAGGGACCATTAGTGTCAGTGGGCTCAGCTGATTTCTTACATTTTTTCTTGTTGAAATAAATTATTTTTGGCAGAAAAGAAAAATCTGTAGAATTTAGAAAGTGCCTATCAAGTTGTGAATCCTCAAGGAAAGTCCATAGCTGGATTTTGCAAGCAGGCTCCTGAGCACCGTACTGAGACTGTTCCTTTCCTGGGGTTCTGAAAACATCCTTTCAAGGAAATCGCAAAATCTGTGATTTTTCTTGTGTTGTTTTGAAAAAAATCTACTAAAGACAATACAAAGCAAGTTCCAAAGAATGACCTCTATAAGGATTTATCTTGGTTGGCTTGGTAGGAATCTGCAGAGCAACCTCTAATTCGGCAGAGCAACATCATTATGCAACAGATCATAGTCCAGCCAGAAGATATTAATGTTTAAGATTATAGGTAGGGGCTGATGGAAGTCTTTTATTGCTATTTTTAACACTGTAAATGTCAAGAGAGCTTCATCTGAAGTTCTTTTAGTGTCTTCTAGTATCAGGCACTGTATCATCACATAGCACAAGACATTCCCTTGGGCAACGACTTTCTCCAAAATCCCAAAAGTTTGGCACAACCCAGAACTGACCTGGCAAAGTGATAACCAGAGCAGCAATTCAACCTCAACCTAAAGAATCTCTACTTTGCAAAGTCTATCAAACAAGACTTTGCTGCTTACCAGTAACCTGGGAAGGATTGCAAATCCAGTCTCAGACAGAGAAAGCTGCATGCAGAAATAGATAATATTGGTAGGGTGCCCTCATCAGCAGTTGCAGGAGGTCAAAGGGTCAGTCTTACTGATCTGCTTATTAGTCCCCTCAGAAGACAAAGAAAGCTGCAGCAAAGCTAGTTTCAATTTCAAGAATCACCCATTTTTCTTAAAGCAAAGACTTTTTTAAATTTTTTTTTTATTCCCCTTTCAAGAAGATTTGGCAATAACACCTAAATCAGGTTTCTTTAATTTCAGAAATCAGTTACTTGGAGTGAATTTCAGTTTGTTCAATCTAGGGAAACATACATAAACAGGAGAAATGAGTTTTCTGAATGGAAAGAACAAAAATGAATCTCTCCTAAGAATACTGTAAATTACGTGATCAGATTTTAATCAGAAGAACAAAACAGAAAAGGATACTGGTGTCAGAGTATCCTGACCCTCAAAGGGTCAGAGAGGCCCCAAGGATGTTCTGAGTCATTGCCTACTATTCCTTTCCAAGGCACAAATTCTTGTCTGATATAACATAGTGCTCTGTCTTTCATCTGTCCGCTTTTTCTTCCCTTTGCAATCGAGATACCGGGTATTTTATGGCAGGAGAAGGACTTGTGCCACTTGTCTCATACGGCAACAGTGAAGGAAATCCCTCCATTTGTTAGTGAGAAATTCATAAACTTGCGTAAATCACAGCTCTCAGATCAAAAATTTTTCTTTGCATCTGAATTCTTTTTGAGGAAGCTGAGGTATTTGCCCTCAGCCTCGTAACAAAAATCAACAACTTTAGAGCTCCATTTCAGCAAATAAATGCAAAAGAAGGTAGAAAGAGGAGAGACCACAGAGTTCATTAAGATACAGAACTAAACCGAGAAACTGTAGGAACTACCGAACTTCCAGTATTCCTATCCAGCAGTGACTTAAGTTATTAGGTGTAAAAATAAACATGTTCAATACAGAATGAGGGGAGGTGAAGGAAGTCACTCCAAAGTAAGAGTAAACCCACGGAAGAGCAAGCCAAACAATATTCTTATTCTAAGAATATGTAAAGTTCTTTGGCTTAGACCTAAAATAGGGAGTTAAGTATAACAATGTCACCATTGTATGTATTTCTGTTATAAATCATTTCTCCATCAATAGGTGAGAATGCAGCTGACAAAGGAAACATTATTCTTAAAAAAGAAATTGCTGCCCAGAATGTCAGAAGGTTACATTTTGCATCAGCATATGCTGTTCACCACAACCAGTAACTTTCTCTGCATGAGCAACTGGGAGATTTTATTTAAAACACATTAATTTTTAAAATGAGATATAAAAAATGTTAGTAGCATGTCACAGACAATAGCATTTATTGAAAATAAGAGGAAAGGAAGTGCAGATATGCTGAGAGAATGGTTATGGGAGACATAGAAATGCAAAGAGGAATTAATATGCTGTTTTACTGGCTTTAGCACTGTCTTTCATTAGAAGAGTTTCTTTCTCACAGCCATCCTAGTTCTCACCCTTTTTTACACCACATCTGCCTCTTCTGCATGGACTAGAGATTGTCAGTTTTGCTGGGCTGTATAGTAATTTGCCATGCATGGGCTCAGCAGCAGAGCAAACATTCCTCACTTAAGTTTAAAATTTCCAAGAAATTACTTAAACAGCAGCATAAACCAAATTGATTTTGAGAAATCAAAATCATGTCTCTCAGGATTGTTCTCTGTCAGCTCTGGTAGACTCAAGTTTGTTGGATGGTAGGAGATATATTTCAGTTTGTTCCTTGAAGAATTCTTAGTATTTTCCCAGTAGGAGGAACCAGTCTGAAGGAGAAATTACTTTCCTCAGCTGGAGTCACAGAGCTAACCAGCACGGAGACAAACCCCAAACCTGTTTTTGCTAATGTTAGTCCCTGGGATTTCAAGGCCTGAGCAATTTGAAGTGGCTCTGCTTTCCCTCCCTTTGCCCTTTTTCCTTCTCCCTTCACCAGCCCCTTACCTCTCTCTCTTCTGGAGCAGCTTCTCCACTCACTCTCCACAGTGCCCCCTCCTCTTTGTTATCCTCCTAAAGCTCTATCTGTTTGGAGATCAACTCCAAAAGTGTCAGTGATTGCTTCTGGGAAAGAAGAAGTTGTAAAAGCACCACTGCCTATTGAGTCAGAACACCAAAGTGTGTAAGGAAGCAGTCTGGAAGCCATCTAGCTGCCTGTGGTGGAGGTATGTCTGGCACCTCAAAACAGATTTCACAGCCTCTGTTGGACATATGAACCTGCTAGAAGTTATCTTGGGCAAAGAGCAAGGGAAATTTAAAAAAAGGAAATTAGGGAAAGGAGACTTGTCAGCACAGTTCAAAATGACTTAGTGTTTTCACCCTATCTGTACACTGAAAGAAATTTAATAAATTAGTTAAATAGGAAAAAGAAAACTCCCTTTTTGCAGATTTAGAGGTAGGAGCCATTTTGGCAATTTTGTTTTTCCCCAGAAGGAATTCTTTCCATAGAGTGGGATTTCTATTGCCCACACTAAACTCCTGCAAAAAGAACTTTCTAGAGAGCTGAGATTTACGGAGAGGCAGGCACACACTCTAAGCTGCTGCTGCTTCAGTGGTATGCAAACCGTCATAACATTTTCATGACAACTTAGAAACATCATTTTTAGTTTAATTTATTGATACTAGCATCTACCATCCCAAAGCACTTACATTACCCCACTGCACTGGTGCTGTGCACGCACCTAAAATCAGGGCTCTTGTTGCTGATGGACTTGGACTCCACTCCCCCTGGTTTTCAGTGGTTGAACTCGTGCCTGTGCTACAGTTAGTGGATGGAAGCTCAGTTCTTTGCTGCTTTTATTTAATGCCATTTAATGCCAACTCCTGCTACTACCGATCTCACTGTAGGGAACTGGAAAGGATTAGGAGGTGCAGTAGAGAAAGAGTAATTTCCACAGGATATGAATCTGACGTCCCATTCTGCTCATCTCCCATGGTACTGAAAGGGAAGATTAAAAAACAAATTTCCTAGTATTTTTTAAAACAAGGAAGGAATAATCTCAATGGTGAATAGCATTTACTCCTTCAAAAGTCTCAGATTTTGTAGGCTGAAATTGTCAGGGAAGACTGACAAAATCTAGGTCATCTGCCAGAGCCCAGCTGCGGTCAGTAAATCATTATTATCTAACAGCTATCAGGTAGTCTGTATGAAGTGTGTTGGTGTCTGTTGGGCTCCCAGAGGGTCAATGTTGACCCTACAAAAATACCAGTGTAATTGGTGTTAATTGTCAGTGTCAGCATAGGCTGAGAGGTGTTCACTGCACGTCAGGGTGGAATCATATGGGAAGAGTATCATAACAAATGCTCTGTGCCCCGCAGCAGATACTGAGTGAACAAACCTGACCTATCAGTCCATGGGCTGTCAATTCTACAATAAATGAGTAAATAAATAAAATTAAAATAAAAACTGAAAAGTCCCAGTGTGTATGCAAGCTGTAGACAGGACTGTAATGGCAGAAGTGTTTCACCAAAGCCATTGCCTTATGAGTGTGCTGGAGACACTGTTGAGTTAAACAGCGGAAAAAATGGAAAAATCCAAGTCTTTCTGACTGAGGTGGAAGCTTCTTCCAGAATTATGGAAAAGATACATATCTAAAGAAAAAGCTCAGAATCGCTTCCCGTGAGCAAAAGTATTTTTTCCCACTACTTCTTCCCATCAGTTTTGAAATATGAGGAAATGGTATAAGATGCTCTGACCTGATAAAGCTTGCAGTGTGTTTGTTGTGAATGATGTGAAATAAATGGAATACAAAGAGAAAAGTCACCTGGGGTATAACCTTAAGCAAGGGCCACTGAACGCAGAGTGAGGCAGCCCACCAGACACAAAACTCTCTCCCTCTCTTCTGTTGAATATAGGAACGGGACAATATCTATGAGAGTCTCATACGGTTATGGTGTTGGTGTTCAGCTTCTTTTTGCCTCTGATAAAACATCAGCTGCTGTGCCACTATGGCCCCAAACTCAATATAAGCAGCATCTCAGGGAAGTTAGTGATTCACTTTGCTGACGGAGGCAAGCCTGACTCACTGAGTGGATAGCAAACGTGGTTTACCAGGCTCTAGTCCCGTTCAGTGCCTGCATGAACACCATGATCGGTCAGGGGTGTCATCAGCATGTCAAAAAGGAGTTTCTTTCATAAAGTTGTTAAATTATCATCATTTTAGAAAGATATTGAAGTCACTATCAGATTGCAGATTACTATTATCAGCATAAAATAGAGGTGCATAATGACATCCTAAGGCAAGACAGAACTTGACTCTCTCCAATAAATAATGCAATTGAATTTTATATGTTCCTCACACCTGCCTTTAGCCACGCATTTTGCTGTGTGGGACATTTTGGAGGTAGTTTATGTGGCTGTGTGGAATTGGTTCTCAAATGGCAGAGACACAGCTACATTGTGCTGCTGGGTTAGGGAAAGAACTTCACAATTTTGCCTGATTGTGCTCTAAACTAGGCTTGTTGTTTGCTGCAACATTACAAATCCATGATAGAAGTAGGCAAGTTAGTCCTAAGCAGTTATGTGATGGCAGCTGGCATCATGAAACTGCCTCTTAACAGCCTGAGTGCAAAATCAACTGGCTTTCATTCACATTGACTGGGGATTCTTTTGGATAATAAGAGCAAGACTCCATATCAAGAATGATCCTAATAGTGAATAAATTCTTTCAGTTTGCCACTTCCATTCTCTGTTCTGGTCAGAAAGCAAAGCAAGGGCAAACACAGGTTTATCCCTCCACCTGCAGCTTCCAGCTCCATGCCCTTCACACCTAAGGGTTTGTCATAAGAAGCAGAACTGATAAAATATTCAGAAGGATTTTCAGTGACCTCTGCTATTAGACTCCCCTCCACCAAGGCACCACAGGCTCAGGAGGGAAAAGTGAAAGAAAAATCAGTTTTAACGATCAGTTTTTCTGGTCAGCCAAATAAAGGTAATTAGTTAATGCCACTTCATATGGAGAAATGTTCCCATCTGCACAAACGCAGCTTTTAGATGTCCTGACCTCTCTATTCACAGTCCTGGAGGAATGAAAAAGTGCATAGGGATTTACCACCCCTTCTTTTTCAGCTGCTGTGGAGAAATTTGAAATATTTAAGGACCCAACCTAGGGCACTGGGCTTTAAGAAGAATCAGGACATCGAGGAAAAAGAAATTCTGTAAAAAAACCAGCAGGGCTTCCAGTTTGCTGGAATAAACCATTATAGAAACAAAACAAGATGCTGATTTTGTTTGCTTTTTTTTGGGGGGGGGACGCTTTAAAACTTTTTTTTTGTTCCTTCACAGAGTGAGGCTTTGTTTCACAACTTTCAGCTGGAGAACATGCAAAACTTTGGTTATAGAGGGCTACAGTTTGTTATCTTCTGAGAAGGCTTTCCTGGAAAAGTAGCTTTTGGGCTTTTTTTGCTGCCAATGGCTGCTACAAGACACACAACAGCTTGTACCTGTCAGCAAAACCAGTCCTTTTTCTTAACTGCCCTGCTGCTCAACACTCTTATTTCACTATGTCAGGCACTGTGAGCATTTTAATCTGTTAAAAGGGCTCCTTTTTCCTTTTAACACTGAACCTATGTTTTATTTATCAGTCTTTGATTTAGAAACGCTTAGAAGGCATAACAGGTTTTCTAAGATGGATGACTTCTCCTTGGCTTTTGTGCACGTGCGTGTGTGTGTGTGCATAGGGGTTGTTGTTGTTGCTTGAAGTCCAAAGGAAAGCATCTTTATAAAGAATCTCTCTCTGGTATGTAATCCAGGGAAACTGCTGCTCTCCAACAACAGCACTGTGAGCACGGAGACCTGTAAAGCTGGTCTGTAAAGGGCCAGATTCAGCTCTCATTGAAATCAGTGGGAATCTTCACTTTGGCTTTAGTGTGTTTTTTTTCCCAGGTCCTGATGGAAGAGAGAGGAAACATGATGAATAAAAGGAGATGTAAAAACTTTGTTCCGAGATGCTTTAGAGTCATGTGAAAATAGATTTATCATCTCCAGCTGATAGTATAAGACTCTGTCAGAGGCTACAGAAATTTTATTTCCTAGCTAGAGAAATAAACCTCTCCTTACCACCTCACCATATCAGTGTTTCTTTGGGGCAATTACATTCATAAATTCCATATGCAGATCAGAGACCTCTACGCCACGTGGAGGTGAAAGCAAAAGCTGTTGCAAAAGACCCCACTGGCTACAGAAACTACTCAGTGTATGTGCTGTGGGCAACCAACAGTATCTGTTTTACCCATTTAGTGAATGAATATGCATCCTGCAACTCACACAAGTTGGTGTTACAGAGAAAGAGAACTTTGGTCTGTTTTGTTCAGAAACTGAAGGGAGAGGGCATCTGCCCCACCAGAGGGTAGTTCTGCCACGAGGAAATCCAGTGCTGAGGCTGCCCCTGGGGTCACAGAGGGAAATGGCTTCTCCAGCAAGCAGCTGGGAGTAGAAGGTAAATTTTGGTGCTGCCTGACAGCAATTGAGGAGATCCCTAGAGTAGTAGCAATTGGGTAACACTCTAACACGTTTTCCTCTCAGTGTAGCCAGCCAGAGTCCTACCCCTGCAGACAGAAAGGCTATCACTGTGTTGCTCTGAGCAACAGCCAGGTACTAGTGAGCTCCTGGCTGACCGACTGTTAAACAAGAGGCCTGAAAATCCTGCTGTCACTCTCTGGCCACCCATTATAGTCTGATTTACACAGTCTGATCTACATAGGAAAAAAAAGCAAGTTCAGGATCTCCCTAGAGGGAAAACAAAGTTAGGGAGCATCTCCTGCAGGAAAGGGAGCCACCAGGAGCACTCCAGCCACATTATCTGTGGGCTCAGTCCCTGAAGTAGCAAAAATCCCTCACTGTGCCTATGAATCTCACTGATGTGTAAGCAAATCCCAGGATTATTTGATCAGGGACAGCAATCCCTAAGTTCTCAAATATCAAGGGATATTATAGAAGGGCTAGGTATGAAGCAGCACCAGTAGGAGATCCTTGTTACTGATGTGATAAATGCCCTGTGGGATAGTCAGCAAAACGCTTCACTTGCCCTTCAGAAGCAAACAAGGTTGGGTCACACCCACAACTGTGCCCCAGTTAATAAAGCCAAAGTATTTTAAATACCAAGAGGAAATTTGCTATACTATCCACTGGTTCCTTGTGTTTTATTTTATTAATACTTTCCTTATTTACAGATTTTGCTTCATAGAAATATTCTAAATTATTCTGAAAGCAATATGTTTACGTCTGCATTAAACAGGAGATCCCTGAGGCTCGGGTACCACCTAACTAATTCAATAGGCACTTTGTGCTGCCAGCTTAGCAGCTGCTGTAGGATCTGTCAGATGGTCGTGAGGATGATGAAATGTCTAGACAGCCTTGAAGTCCTGATGGCTATTTGTCTTTCACTTGCATTTCGCTGGGAAAGAGTTGTTAATATCTAGTTGCTTAAAGAGAAAATTCCATTCAAAACCCTCCCTTGATTTGAGCATACTGCACGTTGGTCCCATCACCAGTAGCAAAGTGATATTTCCCCCCAGAAAATACGGTTCTTGCTCTACACAGACAGCTCCATTATGCAATCCTGTCAATCAACTGCCAATCACTATGGTAACTGGTTGCCAAATACAATATTAAGATAAGCATTAAATAGATACCAAATGGGGCCCTCTGTTCTCACCATCTTAAAATCCTCATCTTCCTTTTCTTCTCTCTCCTCATCTTCTTTATTTGCTATTGATGTGCAGTTTTCTCTTTCCTAACAAGGTCTCTGCAACAAGTCCCTGCTCAGTGACCTGCAGCTATTGAGACATCACTGAGGGTGGAAAATGATTGAAATCCATATACTTTTCAAAAGTATACAATACAGTACTTCTCAAAGAAAAACAAATCAAAGAAATGATTTTTTTTTTGTTTTGTTTCATTTCAAGTCTTTTTTATTTTTTTCTATCCCCATTTGCAGGAAACTGCCATGGTTGCTTTCCATGTTCTCAGTTCTGCCAATAACATACGGACAAGGTTAGGCCAAAGATACTCTAGCCAGCTCTCCTTCCTCCAAAAGCAGCAGACAATAAAGGAAAACCTATAGGAAGCGGGGGAAATACAGGAATTCTTCCAGCAATTTGTAGCTCAGGGACTTCCTGAGCTGGAGGTAACATCATAATTGTTCCTGATAGGGATCCTATATCAAATTTGTTGATCCCAATTTGAACCCATTTGTACCTTTGGCCTCTGCAACATCATGTACTAAAAAGTTCCCCAGTATAATTAATGCGGGTTGTGAAGAGGGCTTCTCTGTGTTTGTGCTAACCCTGCTCTTTGGGCAATTCCACTGACTGCCTCCTTGAATGGTGAAAAGTAATTTCCCATTCCACTGTCATCATTCATAGCTCTAGCACCTGCTGTTTTGGTTATCAAAAATCATGGAAATGTTTTGTTACCCTCTTGGTTTCCACATACTTCAGTTTGAAAACATTGAAACATTCCCATATTCAAAGGGTTATAAATAACCTTTTTGGAAAATTCTCCCTGTGATGTTTTTAACCTAGCAAAAACAGGAGAGAAATAAGACTCACCACTTCATGGGAAATTGTGTCATTTGAGTTCTTTTCCAGTCTGAAAAAGAACAGGTACAAATTTTGCAGAAATTAAACACATAATCACTTTGGAGAGCTCAGCATATTGTGTTCCAGGTAAGTAAATGTGTCCAATTGCCTAAAAGTTGGAAAACAAAAACTGCCTTTCAAACAGCCATTTTTACCTCTGAATTGAAATTTCATCCACTCCAAATAAAAACTAAGCAACTTTCTTAAAATATGTCTGTTTTGAAAGAAACCATGCTGGTAACATCTTCCTCAGAAGATGCTCCAATTTGCATAGGTTGATCTTGAGAAGAAGAATAGTAACCAGGATTTTATCCATGACTCTGCCCTGTTGAAACGTGTTGGATTTACAGTCTGGGTCTCTGCTTTGTCACAGCCTTCTGTAAAGGACCCAGCTTTTTCTGTGGCTGGTGTTTTCAGAGACCCTGATGTCAAGGGAGGGAGACAGGGGATGGGGAGCGTTGTGCCAGGGCATCTCCCTCTTTCAGTGCCAAATCGGATCTGTCACTGCATCCCCTCAGACATCCCAACCAGCTGCTTAGGGCTGGAGTTGCATGGAAATCAGGTGGCTGGTTGCTTCTCGAAGCCAGGAGCCACATGAATGGGAGAAGAGGGAGATGTTCTACAAGGAAATGGCATTTACAGGGCCACAGAGGCCATTTTCCTCTGTGCCCTAGAAGTTGGACCACATTAATGCACAGGCATGATGCCATCCTGATGGATAGACTTAAGTGTAGGTAGCCAAAAGATCACATATGTGTGTAATAGACATTTATTGAAGGAGATGCTCTGAGCCAGGAATAAAGAGTAGTCCAAAGCTCCCATGTATCACTAGCACGACATCATCCCCACTACTGAATTAAGAGCAAAAATAAACATGGGCTTTGGGCTGTGGCAAGATAGATATTGTGATATATATAGATTTGTTGAGTTTGGGGTTTTATTTTAATTCCTTTTTGTCTTTCTTCTATGGAATGGGAAAAAAGGGCTTCCCAGACTTGGTAACATACTTGGAGAGTCATGTGTGTCATTAGGCTAGGGAAAAACATAACCCACAGCCCAAATGTGCTTCACAGCATTGTATGTGGATAAGAAAACAGATTAATATGATATTAATGTAATGCAGTTAAGAAAAAGCTGATGTTATTGTTTGAAACAGACATTAGTTCCCCATACAAGAGTAAATCAATTGCAATTATTGTGCTTTCTGTAAGAATTTGCACATTTTACTCTAGGTCAGGTCTATTGCTGAAATGAGGTGCTAGTATGTTTGTTTTAGCTAGACTGAACAAAGGGCAGAGGCAGTGACAGGTACAACATGAAACTAATCACACTGCATGCGCAATCATTCAAGAGTTAATGAGGGACAAACTAAACCTAAATACCTCAGGAAAAATAAACTAAAATAAAAATAAGCTAGAGGAGGGAAGGAGGGAAGGAAGGAAGGAGGGAAGGAAGGAAGGAAGGAAGGAGGGAAGGAAGGAAGGAAGGAAGGAAGGAAGGAAGGAAGGAAGGAAGGAAGGAAGGAAGGAAGGAAGGAAGGAAGGAAGGAAGGAAGGAAGGAAGGAAGGAAGGAAGGAAGGAAGGAAGGAAGGAAGGAAAGGAGAGAAGGAGAGAAAAGAGAAGAGGTGAAGGAGAGAGAAAGAGAGAGAAAGAGAGAAAGAGAGAGAGAAAGAGAAAGAGAGAGAGAGAGAAAGAGAAAGAGAGAAAGAGAGAAAGAGAGAAAGAGAGAAAGAGAGAAAGAGAGAAAGAGAAAGAGAGAAAGAAAGAGAGAAAGAGAGAGAAAGTGAGAAAGAGAAAGAGAGAAAGAAAAAGAGAGAAAGAAAGAGAAAGAGAGAGAAAGAGAAAGAGAAAGAGAAAGAGAAAGAGAAAGAGAAAGAGAAAGAGAAAGAGAAAGAGAAAGAGAAAGAGAAAGAGAAAGAGAAAGAGAAAGAGAAAGAGAAAGAGAGAGAAAGAAAGAAAGAGAAAGAGAAAGAGAGAGAGAAAGAGAGAAAGAGAAAAAGAGAGAGAGAGAAAGAGAGAGAGAGAAAGAGAGAAAGAGAGAAAGAGAGAAAGAGAAAGGAAAGAGGCCAGCCACTGCTTGCTTTTTCACTGAAGCTGCAGTAACACAAGTCCTCTTCTGGAGCTATTTATTGCCACTAGCGTTTGACATGTTCACATCATGACCCCCATCCCTCCTCGCACCTGTAATGTGATACACAAAAGAAACAAAGGCACGAAGGGAAAGGGCTCAGTTTCCTCTCCTTAATTACTACATGCTAAACAAAAGCAATCCAAGCAAAGAAAGCCCCAAGAAGGGGTTGCTTGGATGGGAAAACAATACTGAGCACCCTTGCAGTTGCTATGGACAAATGTATGCAAGTAAAATTCTCTCCCTGGAACGAAGCCGAGGAACACCCTGGTCTCACCAGCACCCTCCTCCCATACCCCATGCAGAAGCTGAGAAATGCTTTCACCCATTTTGGGCACCAAAGGAATTCACTTTAGAATGGCTGTTTGGGTGTGAGGGGAGGCATAGAGGAGAGGCAGAGGAGGTGATGCAAAACAGCTGCAAACCCCGTGTCCCTGCGTCAGATAGTGCCAAAATGTGCTTGGAACTATCTGGAAGCCAGGCTTGCTGAGAAGATATGTCTCAGCTGTGCTTATTTAATGGCTTTCAAAAAAAAAGAAAAAACAAAGAAAAAAAACAAACAAGAAGTTTTAAGGCTTTGTGGCACATTTGCTTGTAACCAAAAACTTCTTACTAAAAATTTTTGATTGCACTGGCCTTGAGTGGCCACAGATTTATTTCAAGATAAATGTGAAGAAAAATATCATTAAGTGTACACCAGCAGGATTCTGTGGGCTGTGGTTTTGCTGTGTGTTCACAAACCTGAAGCTTGGATGATGGCCCAGGGCACCCATGGCATCCCCCTAGGCAGGCATCCCAGGTCTCGGCTGGGAGGCAGCAGGTTGCAAACACATGGGTACATCCACTGCAGCTGCTGCTTCCCAGCTCAGACCAATGCCAGGATCATCCTTTTCCATCTAGTATGAGACATAGGAGGATAGGAGCTGGTCTTATTGGCTTGATGGCAGCAAGGGTGGACGAGAGCTGCCTGCAGAGCACCAGCCTCTGCTAAGAAGCAGTTTCATTTCTTTGTTCTAGCTGTACACAAAAGCTTTTTTTGCTGCAGCCTATGACAAGGCCTCCTTTTCCTGCACAGCTGCCAAACACAACCCATGGGTGACACTGAAAGCTTCATAGCTAGACCTCAAACTCTAGGCTAAAAGTTGGTCTAATGTTGTTTTTCTACACTATGAAAAGGGACATGTGCATGTGTGTGGCTAAGCTTACATAAATACTTGACATTAGGAAGTTAATTTCCAAAAGAACTGTAAAAGGCACTGTTTCTTTGTGTCTTATCTATACTGTTGCACTATCTTCAGGACTAGTAAATGTTTTCTTATTTTTTTTTTTAACAAGCATCAAGCAGTTCAAAGATCATATTGGAAATCTCTTTCATTCAGTTTGAGAAGGAAAACCCTAAATTATCCCTTTTGTGTTTTTCCACATTACAGAGCCATAACTAAGAACAACAGGATCTAGTCTAGTCCATGTTTTCATGTCCCTCTAGCGACAGATTACAGGAATGGTTTTAATTGACATTTTGTCCTACAGAAAAAACAGGTTTTCAGAAGGCACAAATCCATGGAGGCACCTAACTCTGCAAAATGTTTTCTCTGAGACTTCACTTTTGTAAGGAATTCCAAGAAATCACTATAGATATGTTAGCAACAACCCACTCACTTGCTTGAACAGAGAAAGTGACCCAAGATTATGACCTTTTGACTCAAATGTGCAAAAACAAGCAGTTAAAGAGAAATGCCTGTAACAACTCCTACCATTTCCCATTACCTTCACAGCACACCTTTACATTCCATCAGGATTTCAGTCCCATCTCCAGTCAACAAAATAAAACACAGTTACTGTGTTTCCCACTTTTCTGCCCAAGGTTATTTTGAAGCATCAGGCAGAATGCTTCATGCCGACCGCTGCCTCATGCCGACCGCTGCTTCATGCCGACCGCTGCTTCATGCCGACCGCTCTGCATGGTGTGCAGGATTCAGTCACACTACCACCTGCTGTCCCTGAGAGTCTTGAGGGGAGCAAAATGTGCTATAAAAACTCTCCTAGCCAAAGCAGGTTACCTCACAACCCAGTCTTCCCGCATTCATTCTACCTAAAACAGATGCTACTAGGACCAGCAATCAGAGGAACACACAGGTTCTGCCCAGCTCTTACTGCATTCTCACACCCCTCACCTCCCTACCCCCCGTTAACTTTTTATTTAAGAGGCTTATTTGTGGCTGTCATACCATACAGCTCTGTCCATATCTATGGTCTTTAGAATACAGCACTACCCTTGAGAGAGTTATAGGCCCCCACCATACGTACCCCCACAGTAAGATCCCATCAGAAGATCATTATCTGATATGCACAGATGTGCACAGATGCATAGGAACAAATGCTTGTTTTAAATTACATTGACCCTATACACTTTTTCTTTTTTTTGTGAGCCTCTTCCAAATGATGTTTTAGCATCTAAAGTCAGGATGCAGGAGCTCTAACAGAGACTTTCTTCTCCTCACAATTGCAGACAAACAATTGAAAAAAGAAAAGGGAGAAATTTTCCCTCCTTCTGCTGGTTCTGCTCCCATCTGTATAAGGAAAGACAAAAAGGAAAGCATGACCTGCACAGACTGTCTTACCTAGGAATCCAGACTTGAATGCCTTGTAAAACAAGATTTTACCTTAACAAGGCTTGTCTATGGACTGTGTAATACTGGTCTTTATGAACATTTAATGCATTCTCCCTTCTCCTCACTCCTTTGCACATTTATGTGTTAAGCAGAACTTATTAAAACAGAAAATATGCATTTGAGGAACATTTATCTTAAAGACTTGCAGGATGATGTAGTCAAAAATATTTTAAAGATTTAGTGGAATAAAACATTAGAGATTAAAGCAAGGAGAGGGCCAATTAACCATGTTACAATAACAGGACAGTTGATAAGGCATAAACCCATCAAGTTTTCTTGGTGTTGAATTGCTTTTAGTCAGAACTAGATAAAAGGTATTCAGAAGACATGCAGTATGTATTGGAAGTATCCTTAATGCGCACCTTTTTTAGCTTTATTTTTTAAGGTACAGAGCTTAAGATCAGTTTGCAATAGCAGAAAAACATCTATGTAAGAAATTCATACCTATAAATTTTTCAGTTATATCTCAACAAAATGGAGAAAGGACTTAGCAAATACTGTCCAGGCAGAACTCACTATGAAAAATTTCTCTTTTATTTGACCTGCATAAGCAGACCCTACTTTAAACTGTAGGCCTCTTTACTAAAGATACATTTGAGCACAGCACCTTCTTTTCTATGATATGATCTTACAGTGACCACAATCTGTGTCAATAACAACATTGTCAATACGATTAGTCTAAAAGACTGAAGGTTTTTGCAGTTCTGCACGTCCTCAGAGAGCTGGTGACAGAACCTCCTGGTGATAAGCATAAGTTATTGCTCTTATAGCAGCCTGGGAGCTCCACAGTTCCTTATTTGCCCCATTTTTGTATTCTATGCTAAACATTGGTGAAATTAGTCCTGAACAAAATCTCTCCATGGAAGTGAAGAAGAAAGTCTAGATGCAGCACAGATCATGAAAGGGCCCCCTATCCCAAGCTCTTCTTGCTGAAGACATTTCTGTAATGGAGCTAATGGGAGGTAAATTGTGTATTCCAATCATCTCATTGCCAGAGGACCTTTAGAACAATGAACTTCACTTTTCCTTCCACGGCACTAAAACAAAACACAGCTTCTCTAGAAACATCTATGGAATTATACCAAGACAACATTGATGATATGGACTAGAGAATGAGATTTTCTGTACTAAAAGGAAACAATTGAAGAAGATTACATAAGGAAGGGCAAACTCAAAGTCTTTAGTTATCATTAAAACTATTCATTTCCTTAGCAAGGCAGAAAATTGGATAGCTTTCCTTCTGTTCATAATTTAATGGCTTGTCCTCAGTCACAGCACTACCTACCTGCTAAAAAGCAAATCATATGTAACAGTGATACACATACATTACCATCCTCTTTCAGGATAATTTGACAGTTCCATGGCATGGTGCCACAGCTGATCATTATCTCTGTCCCCAAGCATCTCACTCTCCCAAAAGATGTTGCAGTGACAAAGAAATTGCTGGTAGCTCCATTTGGCTTTCTTCATTTGGTCAGCATCCACTCCAAGAACTGCTCCAGAGATTTTACAGGGGGAGACAGTCATAAAGCAGTCTCACTGTTTGTTTTGGTTTTTTTTAAGATTTAAATATTCACAGAAAGAGCAATTAATTGGAAAAAATGAAATGGGAAAAAAGAACCTCTGGCTCTTAAATACAGAAACTTGCTCCCACTTCCTGCCACGAACTGGCCTCTTCTTATCCCCTTGTGACTTTCTCACAGGACTCAGATAAGTCAGTAAAGAAGATCTAGAGGGACCATTATTCAGTCCTTCCTCTTCCCAGTACAAGCTTGCTGTTATCCCAGTGTTCTCCATCATCACAGCTTTTTGCACCCCAAGAAGTTAATATCTTATCAGTGCAACAATAATTTTATTACAAAATTGATGTTAAAAAAAATGAAACAACCTCCAACTCCATCATTTTCTGCCTTATTGTCAAATGCCCTGCCATTTAGACTTGATTTGCATGATTTACTGTGCATATGTTTTTTCTCTGTCTCCAAGCCCGGAATTATCTTCTATTGAGGCTGTATCAGCTGCTGGTGCTTGCAGATTGTCTTTGTCCTTTCCAACCTGCAAAATATCATCTACAGAATCCAAATCACTGTCTGCCTATTCTCTTATCTTCTACTTCTTTTACCCATCAATAGCCAAGCTGTGCTATTCAGTAACTACGACATATTATAAGAAGGAACTGATAAGTACATCAAACAGCATTTGTAGACTACACACAAACATGCACCACTGACATTTTTTATTGCCTGTGACAAGTCGCCCATCCCTACTAAGACTTTCAAGATGCATAATGCGGATTCCTAGCCTCTGTCACTGTAGTTACTCTTTATTACAAAGAATTTATGCATACATAATCATAGCTAGAATTTGAAAATCTAATGCAAGCAAAAAGTACATTTATTTCGAGTATTAAAAAAAATTACTATAAAACTATACTAATGGAAGAGCTAAATTAAGTATCTAAATAAGGATTTAATGGAAGCTATTTAAAGTTTCTCCTTAGCTAAGCTGTGGTAGCTAGAATTGTGTGACTTCCACATCTGTTGCTCTGCAAAGTAACATCCACTTTGTGAAAAATTCACACCACTGATATTGCTTGTGCTCCAGATGACAAGGAATTCATACGAAGTTGGTTACTGAAGAATAGTCAAAGAGGGGAAACCCTTTAAATTGCTTTCTTTTTGATGACCTGCCCATTGCTATCTGAATTAGTCTCTTTATTTTTTGAACACCTACCAATTTCCCAGTGATTACAATTCACTTATTTAGAAGTTCAAAGAGCTTAAACCAAACTTTCAAATGTTCAATGAAAGTTACTGCAGAAAAGGTTATTACTGGATACCTGTTTTAGATTGAGGCTGGATCCGTAACACAAATCTTAAGTATTAGTCACCACAAGCAAGAAAAAAATTCTTGGGCTAACCTGGACTGCTCAGAAGAAAAAAAAAAAAGTAAACTTCTCAATTGTTTCATAGAATCCCCATGAGATTTGGGAAAATGACATAACTTCTGGTTATGAGTTTGAAATGGTATTTCAATACCTCTGTGAAATGGTATTCATTCTTGTCCAGGTGGTGTTCTTCAGTTTTATTGTAAATGGGTGGAGAAACCAAACCAAGACCAAACTGAAGGTCACAACTCTGATCAGTTATGTAGCTAAATCTGATTCAGTCAAATTTAGGTTTTACTGCAATATATATCACATAAATCATAAATTCTGTAGCAATGTATATTACATGTGTGAATTCAGTATTCCCACAGCGGCAAGACTGGAAAAATGTGATACAGACTTTAATATTGAGTCAAGATTGTTGCAGATTAGGTTTCTCGTATGTTTTGACTATCGTTATATTTTTTGCTATTATTTTAGATTGTCATATTCCACACATATTTAAAATGTTAACTAATCTCCTGCAATTGTTAACCTCTAATCATTTCCCCACTACTGAACCCTAAAAAAGGCACTTTACAATACATGGAAATAATTATGAAAAGAAGGTATAGGCATCTGTTTTTTAGGTTTCAGCTCTGACTGACAACTGGTTCTGTTGTTCATAGAGGGAGAACATCTGTAAAGATGTAAGCCATCAGGAACGATAACCTTTGAACTCTCACCCCATGCTGAGCTCCAGTAAATGAGTGCACCTATCTCCCCTGCCAAGTGTAACATAATACAGATGTGAAATTTGCGCCATAGGCTGTTTGTCTGGCTTTGGATCTTGAAGTTAGATTGAGAGGATTCTTAAAACAGCAAATAAGGGATCAAAACAAATTAAAATTAATAAAGTGAGAGGAACAACTATGTATTTTATGTCAGTCTTGAAAGATTAAAGATTTTTAGATAGTGAAATAAAACACACCAATTTTTAGTAGGGGCTTCAGGAAAGATTCCAGCTGGGTCGTGCAAAATACTATAAAGTCACCAGCCTTTATGTAAATTTTAAAGATTCAGACAAAGAAAGCATAAACTAGTTTTATCTGGATAGGCAATTAATACCTGCTGTAGCTGAACTAAATGACACACTAATGCAGGTATTAACAGCGTGCAATGTTACAGGGTGATGAAATAAGTCAGCCCTCCATCTCACAAATCATTGAAAGCCCTGTAGTTGTGCTCAGATAGCCACACATTACAGCGACAAATCCTCCTCCAGTACTTTTCCCCCCAGGTCTGAGGTTTGACAGGAAACACATTCCAAAAACCTTTTCATTTAACTTGGCTCTTTTTAATGAGAAAGGATATTTTTAAACAGACATGTGCCCTGGTTTTCCTTCCCCTCCTAGCTCATGCATCAGCCAAATAAATATTATCAAAGGATTAAATATCTTGTGCTTTTCTAGTATATCCAAAGTGCTTTACAAACTTTAATTAATCCCCCACTGAGAGCAGCACTGATAGACATGTTCTGCAGCTGAGCAAGTGAGGAGGGGCAGAGGGTATGAGTGCCTCTCATAGTCACACAATGAATGAGTGTAGAGCAGGCAGGGGACTCCAGCTGTCCCCTGCTTTTGTGACTTTTCTGCTGAGTTTTCTCAGGCGTTTGCAACTTGTGCCAGGGAGCAAAGACAACAATTTCAATCTCATGTGGGCAATGGACACATTAACTCTTTCTCTCCATTTAGTGAGACACAGAGTCTCTTCACTACCACTCAGATGAGCACCATAGTGTGGTTGAGTAGTGCACTCAAGTTCCCACAGGCTCCAGTCTGTCCACCTGTCTTCCCAGGGTTTGAACCTTGGGACCTAAATAGGACTGAGCTGGGAAATAGGCTTAAATTTGCTGCAAGCCAACATGGCAAAGCATAGGGCATCTGAAGCCTGCATTCCGATGTCTCACTTTAGAGATTTATATTACATTTTTTCTCTAGCTGTCAAAAATCATTGCCAAAATATATGTGGTCTCTCTGTACCTGAGACTACAAGGGTTTGGGCAGGTTTTATTCTTTTCTTTCCTTCTTTACAAAAACATGTGGAAGACATAATTTATTACAATGAAACTGTGAACATACAAAACAAAGGTGACATTTCCTCACTTCAAATGCCTATGTGCCTAGAAGACAGGAGATAAAAAGGCAATTGGTATGGGCAAACAAACCCATATTTTATGTCTTTGTCCTGTCTCCCAGACTGTAATGGGCTGCAGTCTGAAGCTCAGTGGACTTCTGCCTGATTTATATGCATTTCTTAAGGAAGTCTCACTGTTTCAGATTTGTAGCAGGACCAGCAGCAACAGGACCTGTGTTTGGGGGGATCAGGTCATTAAAGCACACAACTGTGTGCAGTTCCTCCCTGTAAGCTGTCGAGTGATCAGGAGCTGGGGTAGGAGCTTTGGAGCATCTCGGTATGGTGCTGCTCACTGGGACTTTTTGTGATTCATTGAAAAGCTGGTCACCATGGAAAATAATGCTGCTCCCAGCATATTTCTTTGTTTTGATCTGTTATTAGACTTGTCACTTTTTCTTGGGTTGTTGTTTTGTTGTGTTTAGTTTAATAGCCGTAAGTATATTTCTCCTGAGCCAGCAACACCGGCTTCTGAAGCAACATATAATCTTGTACATGTAACGTAAGTCTTCAGGTCTAAACTCCGCTTCATCTGTGTTATGTCTTTCTACATTTCAGATGGGAGCCTGACAGAGTAGATAGATGTCAGGCAGGAGCATTCAAGAATCATTTCAGATTAACCAGGGGAGGACTGTGCAATTTTTTCCCATGTCTACGCAAGCTCCTGGGGCTTTTGGAGGATTGCAGACCACAAGCGGGTAGAAAAGGGATCTACATGATGACAGCATTATGCACAGCATCATTTTTGTGGCTGAATTCTGAATAGTGAAGGCAATGAAAGGAATATGCAGTCATCAGTTTTGGGGAGTTCTAGATAAAGGATTTTAATCCAAAACACAAGACATTAAAACTCACTGGAGCTTCAAAAACTATTAGATTAAACTGCCAGGACTCTTGGCTTTCCATTATGAATGTGACTTTCCAGAAAGACAGCTTGTGCTTGAAAATAGTTGCATATATATGGGTATATGCAACTGATTTGTCTTGCCAGGCTGTTGATGATGATGGCTGTCTAAGTTTCGGCATAGGCCTGCTGGTGCTCTTCAGAAGCAGAAGTCTCTGTAAAGTTAGACTGTGGCATCATCCTTGACGCGAACATTTTAAATAAATCTGGCATCGAATCAGAACTGTGAATCATAGTGTGGAGTAGACTGCAGCTGTATCCTGAAAATTGGGTCTGGATGTTGGCGATGAGTAACATATTAATGCTAGAGTGCCATTACAGCTCTAAATATACTTAATAACCAATAATTCTGGGGTGTTATCTAGGAGAATAGTCACGCACATAGCTCTAGAGAGCCAAGGGCAGTTTTGCTGGCATCTAAACCTATTGCCTCCACTTTGAAAATCAACGCAGTTCAGCAGCAGACGTGGTAATTGCTGCAGCAGGGAACTAGATTGAGGCGAAGGGGCAGTGAGCTAGAGATGGACTGGTGGAACCACACCCTGAGCTCCAGGATACAGGAGCAGAATCAGCTACAGGAAAAAGCCCAGGATCAAAGGGATCTGGTATCTTCTCTCCATCAGGTTGTAGGCAAGGGCTCAAAAGGAAGTAGTGAGTGGAAGAAAGTCCACCAAGAGGGCAGAAAACATCCCCCTCCTTGCCCACACCTCCTCATGTGTCTCTCCACAACGGATTTCATGTATACTACAGGCCACCTGATCAAGGAGAGCCAACCGATGAAGCTGTCTTCCTCCAGCTACAGGAGGCTTCACACTCACAAGCTGTCATACTACTTGGGGACTTCAACCACACCAACATATGCTGGGAAAGTAGCACAGCAAGCTGTAGGCAATCCAGAGACTCTTGAAGTTCATTGAAGGTAATTTCTTAGCCCAGCTGACAGAAACCCCCACCTGAGGGGTTGCAATGCTGTACCTAATGGTCACTAATACAAGTGAACTCATCAATGACATTAGGATTTTAGGCAACCTGGGTTGCAGTGATCATGCACTGGTGGAATTCAAGATCCTGAGGGATATGGGGCTGGTGAGGAGTATAGTCTGGACCCTAAATCTCAGGAAAGCAGACTTCCCGTTCTTCTAGGAGTTACACAGTAGGAACCCCTGGGACACGGTCCTCAGGGACAGCAAAGCAGAACAGAGATGGCAAATATTTAAGAATGCTTTCCATGGGGCACAAGAGCACTGAGTCCCCGTATGTAAGAAATGAGGCAGGAAAGGGAAGAGACCAGCATGGCTGAGTTGAGACCTGCTGGTCAAACTCAAGAACAAGAGGGAACTGCACAGTCAGTGCAAACAGATACAGGTAACCTGGGAAAGCATAGGGACGCTGCCTGGTTGTGTAGGAATGAGGTCAGGAAGGCCAAGGTGCAGCTGGAGCTGAACTTGGCAAAGGAAGTGAAGACCAACAAGAAGGGCTTCTAGAGGTACGTCAATCAGAAGAGGAAGGTTAAAGAGAACGTGCCCCCACTGATGTTTGAAAATGGTGACCTCGTATCAACAGACAAGGAGAAGGCTGAGGTACTTAACTTTTTTGCCTCAGTCTCCACTGACAACCAGTCTCCTGACCCCTCTTGAGTCATGGGACAACAAGATGGTGACCAGGGAGGTAAAGCCCCTCCCACTCTAGAGGAGAATCAGGTTTGTGACCACCTGAGGAACCTGAACATATATAAGTCTATAGCACCTGGTGAGATGCACCCCCGAGTTCTGAGGGAATTAGCCAATATGGTTGCCAAGACACTGTCCATGATATTTGAAAAGCCATGGCAATCAGGAGATGGGTGGACAGTTTGGTGGATAAGAAACTGGTTGGATGGTCATATTCAGAGAGTAGTGGTCAACAGCTTGAAGTCCAGATGGAGATCCGTGACAAGTGGTGCCCCTCAGGGGTCCGTACAGGGACCAATGTGTTTAATATCTTCATCAATGATATAGACAGCAAGATCGCATACATGCTCAGCAAGTTTGCAGATGACACCAAGCAGAGTGCTGCAGTTGCTACACCAGAAGAATGGGATGTCATCCAGAGGGATCTGGACAAGCTGGAGAAGTGGCTAGATTTTCAGCACCTTACAAACAGGCTGAGTTGCCTCAGGCTTTTGAATTTCCCTGTCCATCTCTGCTAGGATGGCTACGGTGAAGACCTGGAGTATATAAAACCTTATGCAATTGTAGCGATGAACACAATTGTGCCCATTTTTTAGGCTCACAATGGTCATGCTAATTCTTGCTAGATACCTAGATTTGCTTAGTTTTACATCACCGTCAAAGCGACTTACAGAATCCAGCCATATTCCTGATTTCATCTTGTTTCCTTAATTTTTTCCTGGCATTTGAACAATAGTTGTCCTTTTTTATTTCCATAGTTCACTTTTTAGGGGAAAACAGATCATCTGAGAAATGCATTTCTAAGTGAGATGCTGTGGTTTTTTTCCTATTTTTCACCAGTGTTGGTGGAGATGTGAGGAAATCAGACAATTTATACAAGGTCACAAAGTAAGTTCTTCATGTAACACAAGAATGAAGGATTCTTTTGATTTAAAAGCAGTCAGTTTAACTACTCAACTCCAGCTAAAAGCTTTTTCCTGTCTCTTCAGCCATACAAAATGCTGTAGAATTTTCTTATGAGTAATTTTTTTTCAATATTTTACTCTTACCATAACTCTCATACTTCCAAATAACTCTCCAGCAGAGGCACTATCAGAAAATGCTGGCAGAAGTTCCCCCTGCTCTCTCAGAGAAACAAAATGCTCTTTCCTCAGTGCCTCCCTGAGCTTCTTAAGATGATAGGTACATTCAGACATGAAAACCATAGAAGTATCAACCAATATGGTCAAATGAAGTCAGCTGTGATTTGTTCTACTTTTAGATAAAGGCGTTTGAAGAGTGAGAAGTTGAGCACAACACGGAAAATGTGGAGAGCAACAGCAAGAAGAGGACAGGGATTAGCTTTATTACTTCTGTAAGGACCATTTCTGAAATGGAATTTGGGAATGCCAACCTTCTGCTGTGACACTCCTTCAGTGTCAGGTTGTCCTGAGACTGAGTTGAATATGGAAAATTTTAGGAATTTTAAGGAAAAATTTTAACTATTCTTCGGTTCAATCTCTCCTCACTGCCTCCACAGCTACTGTATTTTCCTCTCTCTTTTGACGGCCATTCCTAGGTCTTCTCATTACAGGCCCAGGATCACCATATGGTTTGCTGCCTTCATTCCTGAACATTTCCTGCACCTTCTGCTCAAGCCAAACACAGTCCTGGCTAGCCTCTTTCTTTCTCCCAGCTCATCTTTCCTCAGTGTTATTGCATTTAACCTGGCTGTCTCTGCCTTTTTCTTTTCTTCCTATTCTCTTCTCTTGTCTGTGGTGACCTATCAAAATTCGGCAGCAAAAGGCTTTTGTTATTTCCTCTGCTACTTCTTGTTGAATTCTGAATTTTGAGATATAATTCATAGTGACCTGCTGCCTGTCAACTTTTAATATTTCTAATTGCCTATCTGCTCTGGTATAATCATAAAGCCTTTTAACATTTCACTTTCCCCCCAGGAAAATGTATACTAGTGACAGAAATGTGACCTTCAGCTCCTTTTGTGAATGCTGAAGGAAAGAAATCATTCAGACTGTCAGCAACATTATCAACCCAACTGTCACTAACTTTCCAGTCATGATCTTTAACAGCTAGATAGCCTCACTACCTTGCTGTTTACTTCAGCTGTCTTAGGACAGAGAAATAAGGGTGTTCATCTTTAATTCTCTTGGCATTTTCATTTCCTGTGTTCCTGTCAGAAATCCTGGTAAATTGTCAAGTTTCCATCTTTTGTGCAGATCTTGGGCCTAAGGGCTGGACTAACCACTTGTGCTTCCCTCAGCTTCTACTTCTTCTCAATGCCAAACCCTCATTAGCGACTGATCTTCAGGCAAAATTTAGTTTGTAGCTGGTTAATAAATAAAATAATTTAAAAAAATCCTGTCAGCATGGTTTTCAGCCACTAACAACGCAGAGCAAGATCCATGTATCACCTCTGCTATGAACTCAACCTCAAAATTCAGGTACTCCATAAGGTTGATCAAGAGCTTCTGAAGAAACAAATGAGGAACGAAAATCCCCTCTTGCTCTCCCCATCAAGCAGCAAGAGGGGGAAACCAGCTAGGCTAGTCCTTTTCCAGACCATTAATGCAGACAACATAAAGAACATTATACTATTATATATCATGACTGCATCCTGGTAACAGTCACCATCAAGGCAAGGTTTTGCTCAAAGGCAATGAGAGAAGAGGGAATGGAACAGAAACTGCTTAGTATGGAAGTGGGGCCTCCAAGCATATGTTGGGGAAGGGCCATGTAGCAAAGCACAGGGCAACACAATCTGGCCAGTATTGTTCATGTAGATGGTGGTGTCTCTCAGGGTGTAAGTTTATGGTCATATCAAGAAGCTGTTGGTAAGCAGAAGGCTACTTTGATCCCCATGATCTAAGGGATCTGTTCCAGCTAAACCTCTTTTTATGAATCCCCTTCACATTTCCTGTACTGGCAACAAGATTAATTGCAGCTAAGTCTATATGTTGAGTTTGGAGCAGCTGATAGGATCAATAAGCCAATCACAGCTTAAGCATTACATCACATCAAAAATTTACGTAAAGTGGCTTAAATATCAAGAAAATTTTGAATTGGAAGTGATGATCTTTACTGATCTACAGTCATATGAAGTATGTCATGAAAACCAGGTCCTTCTTTAGCTCAGAGGCTTAGCCTATGGGATAGTGTAAGGTGCAAGTATTCTCTAAACCCTTCCAGTGCGTCAGCATCTATCGCACACTTGCATCTAACTACAGAAGTTTGGACTTGGTATTCTATGTGTTCCCTTCCAGGTCTGAATCCTGTACCCACAAATAGTTCATAAGTTGTGTACTGTTATTGCTCTGTAGCACCTGCACTGCTGAAAAGTGCAGAGAACACAAACCAAAAAAAGAAAAAAAAAAAAAAGACTAGGCACAGGCATATAAATAAATTTGAACCCAACCTTTTTGCTTAGAAGGAATCTGAAGAGCTCCTTCAAGTAAGTTTAACTACATGCATAAAAGGGATGGAGGCATGTCACTCGTTATGAATTGTCGTGAAAATTTGTGAACTTCTCTTCTGCCTCCTGTGGTCAGTAGATCCATGAGTTCCAGGCAGCACACAAGAGTTTCATCTTACATTTGAAGAAAGGACTATTTGCCCAGCCTCCAACAGATGATAATGCAGTCAGGTGTAAGGAAAGCTGTTTAGCGTCTCTGAGCACACAGTGTTCATTTTAGCGCTTTTGTTTTCTATCATCTTTCTCTTTAATGCTTTATTTAATTTGCCTTACATGGTATCCCAGTTTACTATTTTGAAGCTGATTGTTGGGGTCCTCCCTTTTGCTCCTCTCTTTAGCTTTGATTGCCATTTTAATTCTCCCTGCAGTATATTTCTGACCACAGCTAATATACTGAAGCCCAAATTGTCCTCTAACATTATTTCATCAACATCTTCTCCAAGTTACACTCAAACCCAGCTGTGTTCCTTTGCCTGATGTCCAGATTGAATTAGAAAGCACTCTCATTCAAGATTTAAAAATAGATTTCCTCTACTTAATGCAATCTTGTCTGTGTCTGGGTAATTAAAATCATCTATTACTACCGCTAAGGTTCATTTACATGTTTTATCTTTTAAAATTTATACAATAATAACATAAAATACTGTGCTCCAATGGGCCAGCTGGATGGAGTACAAATAGTATGGTGTATCTTATTACGGAAATATACCTCCAGTTACAAGAACTGACTCTACAATTTCCAGGCTTTTGCTATGATCAAAACTGAATCGTCCTTCACTAATAAAACAATGTATGTTTGTATGTGTTTCTGCTTCTTTCCTCAAGATCTGATAAAAATTTCTGATGGAGCATTCCTGATGATAAGGACCTGAGAAAGTTCAAGAGGTCTGATTTTTTTGTCTACTGAGCTGTTTGACTGCACAGTTAAATCAATAACTACGCCTACTTCACAATGTAAGAGGGCATTTTATAAAACACAGAAACCAAGTAGCTAGTGCTGAAAACATTACATAGGCTTTCTCAGTGTGAAGGAAAAAACAGCTAGTGCTTCTTACTATATGTCTTTTTCATTTGACAGATAGCAAAGTAATTCTGATATCATGTTTTTCACTATTCAAGTTTCATTTCACTCTTCAACAATGACCTCCCTTTCCTGTTTGCCCTTCTTTCCCCCCTTCTTCTCATTTTTCATTCTTTTTTTTCTGAAAACTCAGCTCAGCTATCTTTTCTCAATGTGCTGCTCAGCCTTTCCCTCATCTTGTGCAGTTTTGAGAGCCACCAAAGAGAAGACAATGCATCCACTCCTCCCCCAGTCCTAAGTGAGATGAAAATAGAAGCATTGAAAGAAAAACCCTGAAGCCCCCCCACGTGGAGTAAAAATACTCAAAGATGGCAAAGGCAACCTACAGAAAAAAAGGTAATATCTCCATAACTGCTGTTTGCCCATGCTCTAAAGGTGATCCTCTCCACAATAGGAATATATTTTATTCCAGTGTAAGTAATTAACTGCTTTTATCAACCTCAATGACTGCTTCCTTTTGAGACCTTCCTATTTAAGCAGGTTGGGATTAAATACTTTCTACATTGTTAACAATAATTTAAAGACTGGCTTTCTTTTGTGAGAAGATTTTTGTGAAGCTAGGCTATTTCAGCAATCAACATAAAAAGATACTAGAATAATGATTTTCTTAAAGCTTCACTTTCTCGGGTATTACAGTTTTATTGTTAAATATAATAAATTATTTCAATTTTTAATGAAAGATCCTTGCTTTCTAGCTCTAAAGTTTAAAAAATATTTTTCATACATGTAGAAAAACTGTAAGTAATTTGGTTTGACAAGACACAAAAGGTAGTAAAACCAACTTAGCAACCTTAGTTATCAAGTTACTCATGAGACAATGAACCACATCTGAAGTGACTGAAAATTTTAGGCTTTCCTTGAAAATAAATCAGCTTAGAAGCTTATAACAGGTGCACTCAGCCTCCTTTCATAGTCCACACCACTCCTATTCATTTAACTTCACACACTAATGAAAGAACAGGAAAAGATCTCTTGTGTAGAACCATTCAACTTCTTTGTCAAAATATTAAAAGATCCCAGTGCACAGCAGCTGTATGAATGACATTCCAAAGCAGGAAAAAATATCTGCCCTGTATTCTTAAACCACTTCAAGCAGCAAAACAGTCTGTGCAGTAAAGGGAGTCTGTAAGATGCAGAAAGTTTGGACGTAGGAGCTGAGGTCAATTTTGTTTCTGAAACCTGATTCAAGTCAATATGGATCCATCTGCTGGGCCCAGCAGAGGTGAAACATGGCAGCTGGAATGGCCATGCCTGTTCCATTAACATGTGCTCGTCTTTTGCCAAAGGGCTGCTAGTTAAAATATGCATCTTTTTCCTCTTCAGCTCCTCTCCTTCAAAGGCACAGCTATTCATCCTCCATTCCTTTTACAAACATGTGATGAATACAGATACAAATCTGGCTGCTTTTCTTGAGATCTGATATTCCTGACATCAAATCTCAAGGATCAAAGTAAAACATTCATTAAGTCTGTCCAGCATTGCCATAATGATCTCCTTAAATGGAATATGGTGCTTTAAACATCAAAAAACACCTTTCTCATAAAGTAGGGGAACACTTACTTCTCTTATTTACCTGATGGCTTGAGATGTTTGTCAGAAATTTTGCCAGACTGGGGAAATGCAAATACTGTTTAGATATCTTAAAATATGAAAAGGCAGCATGCTTATTAAGTAGACAGCCTTTTATTTCCTAACCAATGTATGCCATCATGTTCTGGGTCCTCAGGGAGACATCTCTAGGAACCATAAAAAAATACAATTCATAGAACTAAGGCTCTCAATCTTTCATCTCTCTAACATTCAAGAATGCAACTGTTACAAGAAGTGTAAGCCTGGGCGTTAAGTAGCAATTGACACTTGAATACAGCTGATTTTTTTTTATCATTTTGATTAAATCTCCCCAGGTCATAAATATATACCTGTATAGCATCATAGTGTGGAGCTGAGGTAAAGTTCAGAAACCTGCAATTAATTTTCAAATATATAAATTATTTTGTGATACCACTAAATTTTTTCATGTCATAGGCGATTGGAGTGGGGAAGAAATGTTGAATATTGCATTTTTTTCTTTCTTCAGGAAACATTTGTGAAGAGAGTGAGGACAAGGCTTTGTATACGCAGTCTGCTAGATATGTAGATAGGGGCCAGTTACAAATATGAGCAGTGACATCCTACAGCAGGGTGGTGGGGGAAACATCCTGGGTAATCAATTTAGGCTGACAGTCAGTATCATGAGACATATGACATTAGCTACAGTGACAGTGTTATCTGGGTGAGAGGAGGGTCAGTTTCCATTAGGAAACCCTATTTTGCAGAGATTTGGAACCTGACACAGTAATTGTTAAAACTTGGCATTAAAAAAAAATTTCCATTCTCTAGCGTAATTTCCCCTTGAAGAACTGATGGACAAAACTGAGATGGCTATTTTAGTATAGTTGAAAAAGGAAAGAAGAGGGGAAACCCCACCCATTGTATTAATATCAGAGGTCTGTTAGCTTTCCATTAGCAAAGGGAGCTGCAGACTTCTGAAAACACCAAATGCTTAGAAGCTGTATCAGCCAGAGCCAGCTCATTATATAGGAAATACAAGTAACTGCCCAGGGTAAAGGGACTGTGTGCTTTATATGTAAGGAGGTAAAAACTAGAGCCAAAGAGAAGAGTGGAAACTGGAACTGTGTCTCCCAAGCTTACCTTACCTTTCAGATTTTTCCTCCCTCCCAGGATCTGTTCTGCTGTGGCCATGAAATAGTTGCACTGCCAGCGCATCACTACATGTGTCGTTCAGATGCACAACTTTGTGAAGCAAATTCATAGCTCCAACCTGACAGTCTTACCTACTTTTTAAACCAGCCTGGATTAGGGCTTGGGGGTTGGAAAAGGAGGCTATAATAGGGCAATACCAGAGAGAAAGTTTATCCCTCAAAGTGTAAAACAAACATGACAGATGTGATGAGAGACCAAGAGATAGGAGGACTGCTATCTTCAGTGACCAGTCTGTTAATTGCATAGGGAGATTAACTGAGCAGCCAAAAGGTCACGCAGGAAGAGCCTGTTCTTCTGACACCTCATCTACTGCCATATCCACCAGACCTTCCTTCCTCATGAAACAGCAGAAGGGTTTTTTTTCTGAGAAAGGACTGCGGAAATCATCCTGGCTTTGCCATGCAGCCCTGCTGCTCATGACACTTTCTAAGATGTCTCCAAATCAAATGTACCTGAAGCTATTATTTTAGTTCAAAGATTTTTTCATTCCTTCTGCCTTTAAGGACGAACTGCTCACTTCTGAAGTAAATAGAAAATCACTAAACAGTTAAAATTTACTCTGACTACTATTGAATATTGCCAGATGAAGGATTTAATGTGGGCTTTATTAATGGGAAAATCTTAAAAGATTGGGGCTTGGCTTGGAAAAGCATCTGCAAGTTCAGACGATGATGTGTGGCCGAGATTGAAGCCACGGCAACTAGGCTGTAAAACTGACAAAAGCAGGGTCTGTTAACTAGATTTCTGGCAATCTTCCACTAATCTCAACTAAAATTTAGAGCAACTTCTCATCAACATGGCAATATTTCTGGTCCTAGTCCTAAGTGGATCTTATAAATGTGATAAACAGGCAGTAAGACAGTAAATACAGAAGGAGGTTTTCCCAGACTTTCTAACAGCTTCTTAAACTATTGAAGTTGCTTTGGCTTCTAAAACTAAACAGGAGGATCCAGTACATCTTGTTCCAAGTGGTTTATCCTTATATTGCTGGGTTGGTATCTTTGGATACTGAGTTGAATCTTTCTCCAAATCAGTGCAACTACATTTCAATCGGATATTTCAAGTGAAACTCACCCAGCTGGGATTTGGAAATACAATAGGAAAAATGTAGGGTTTTTTTAATTTTTCTCAAACTCCTGCAGAAAATAAACTTATTTTCCTTTGAAGAGATAAAATGGATGCATAGCCTGACCCTGGAGGGAGCATGAAAAAAATTCACATTCACATCCTCTGTAATATATAAACAGGGCTGGGTGTGATTAACTTGCTAATAAAAAAAATAAGCAAGAAATCATAAAGACACTGACACATGTTGAAAGTTCAACACATGGCTTGCTACTTGCTCCCAAAACTCTAACCAAAGTATTGAAAATCATCACCGCCTTGGCAATTAGAGGCTTGTTCCGCCTCTTAACTAGAGAGGGAAAGAAGCAGGAAAAAGCTGCAGCAAGAGCTTACATTTTTGAGATTCCCCTGAATTGCTGAGCTACCTCACCCGAGTTTCCCTAGAATTTGCAAAGAGCAGGAAAGTTCAGCTGACAGACGTTTTATTTTCCCTGTGTTCAACTTCCAACATGCTCTTCTCTGTCTTGACTCACCAAAAAGCTGTGCAAGAGCACAACTGCGGTCTATGGTATTCTTTTGATGTTTGAATTTTAATCAGACAGTAGTGAGCAAGATTGACAAGTAATGTTATCATCTAAAACCAAGCAAATGTGTCAATAGGAGAGGGAGAAGCAATTAGGGGCAAGAAAGCTTATGAATATGCTCAGTCATTTTTCACACTGCATATTCAGTATGGAGCTAGGCTTCAGCTAAGACATGCATATACTGTGAATTGGGATTGGTTAGAGGAATTCTGTCAGAGGGAAAAAACCTAGGAGATAAGCCTACAGAAATAAATGATTGTTCAGTTAAGGGTTCTGGACTAGTTCTCATTTGGTTTAAAATCAGCATCAACACGTAGAATTACATCAGATGCAGACCCATCCCTAAATGCCTTTTCTTTGTCTTTGTTGCATCAGTTCCATGCTCTTCACAATTACAGCAGTTATTTATTTTGATAAATCTATTTTAATTTATCCCTGAAACTTAGGGTCTCTCAATCTCTGTTACCATAATGGTGTCACATTAACACCGTTTTTAAAACATAAATTGATTTGGTTTGGTTGATTTTGTCTGACCTTTAAAAATTAGTAGAAGCATTCAAATGATGTAATAAACCACTTTCAGGAAGTCTAAACACTCTGAAATAAAACAAGTGCGCATGAATTATCTTAATAATAGAGCTTAGAAAGTGATCCAGCTGGCCCGCCCTCTGTGCTCACAAACTAAGGCTTTGCAAGCTCTCAGAGTTCAGAAACCTGCAGTAACTTAAATGGGGGAGGGGGGGGTGTGTGTGCCAACCAAAAAAAACCAACCAAAAAACCCAGCAAAAATAAGAAAACAGCAAAATAAAGTAACATTGATTCTTCATTATTAGGGTATGTTAGAAAACCTGCTGAAGGGGAAAAAGCATCCCTCAAGCTGAAATCCTAGTTTTAAGGCCCACATTTGATATTTTTCCATGGATTTCAGTATTTCCAGAATTTCATCAGAATGGCTAATACCCTGTAAAAGTTGCACCAACCCACGGACTAGCCGACTTGTCACTGTTTAGCCCCAGCCTTGTTTGATTAGCAGCTAAATGTGAGCAGTTGTGCCCCAGTCCCCTCTCACGCACATCAGGGAAGGGGGGAGGGAAATGGGAGAGACTCATAGGTTGGAAAACTAAAACAAAACCAGCCTTAATAAAACAATAATAATAAAAAAGAAAATTCTATTAATAAGAAAATAGAATGTATAAAAATATACAAAATTGACTCTACCACCATCCTCCATGACTTCTACAGAGAAAAACTGTCTGAAACACATGCAACTGATTCTCAGAAAATGAAGATCCTTAGATGAATCTTAGCTTCTACTTTAGCTCGAATCAGAACACAGACGTAACTTGAGAACCAGCAATTGAGTTTATGAATCTGTTTCCCATTAAGAGCTGGGCAGAGCTCATTGCTTGCCCACACTACAGCCTGCCCTAAGTCTAGCCTTGCAAATTTATGTGCAGCTGTTTTGTCTTTTAACAGCAGGGAAGAGGTATTGGCACATGCATAGAGTGTACAGTGCATGCTTTGCTCCATAGATAAGACAAGTCATTCCAATGCATGACTGATGCTTCCATAAGCAGAGGATGAACCTGGTCGCTGTTGTACAAGTCCTGTTGCCCTATGTTTCCTCTGTAAAACCAGGCCTAGCAAAACCTCACAGAACAGAAGGGAAATACAGAAGTCGTTAAAAAAGATAAAAATATTTTCCATGGCAGAGAAAATACAATTAAGATCTTTGAACCAAATAAATACTCTGCCTTATCTTTTCAATCAAGCTATAAAATAAAAAAGAAAGTAGGCAATAAAAAGTGCACTGAATTTAGGAAAAAGTATGAGTCTTGGATGAACATGTGAAAAGAAGTAGAGACAGAGGATTTGAGTTGATTAAGGAAGAAAGAAAATGGAAATCCTATGAAGGACTTGAGCCACTCATCTTGATTTTGATTTCTAGAAAAAATCTGGAACACACTGTCCCCTGGAAGATATAAGTGAGTTGCCAGCAGACACTATAGATCTGTCATGTGCAAGCTGTGTTGAATCTTTCTGACTTTCTTCTCTGGCAAGATCAAGGGTTGTGTGAATGAGGGAGAAGCAGTAGGTGTATTTGACCTTAATAAGGCTTTTGACACTATCTGACATGACGTTCTCATTAGGAAGCTAGGCAAATGCTATCTTGATAAAACTGGCATGAGAAGGGTGAAAAGTGATTGGAAATCTATACTTACCAAGTACTTATCAATGGTTCATTATCCAAATGGAAGGGTTTATTGAGTGACATTCTGCAGGAGTCTGTCCTAGGTCTGCATTTATTCAATATTTTCATTAACGGGGATGATGGAATAGGAAGTATGTTTATTAAATTTGCAGAGGATATGGAGCAAGGAAGGGCTACAAGGTCCTTGAAAATTCAAAATGAGCTTGTCTATTGAAGGAACATTCTGAAAATTAGCAGGAGGCTGAATGGAATGAAGTTTGTTAGGGAGAAAAAGCAAAGCAAATAGTATTTCAGCAGGAATAATCAACTGCACTTACGAGAGCTGGGTAATACTAGGCTAGGCAGCAATTTTAAGACCCAAGGGTTATAGCACATCAAAAGGCTGACATGAGTCAGGAATGTCATTTCTAGTTCAGGCAAGAATGCTGCGAGAAAGAACATCAAGTAATTCATATCTTTGACTCAGGACTAAAAAAGATGATGTGTGATTCTTGCTCTGTTGCAGCACAGTGCTTTGAAAAAGATGCTGTCCAAAAGGCAACAGTAAGAGTGGTCAGGATCTAAACTAATAGAACCAGTCATGTGTGAGCCAGAGAACTGGGACTATTTGTGTTACTGAAAAGAACCCAGTGGGGTGCCAATAGCCCTTAAGCAGGCAAAAGACTGTTACCAATAAGATATGGTTTGCTTTCCATATCTATGAAGGTCGGAACAGGAACTAATGAGTTTAAATTATAGACAAGGAAAACTTGTGTTAAACATTAGGGAGACTTTAATAGTACAGATAGAAAAACTCTGGAATAGATTTCCTAACTATATTATTGAATCTTCAAGCAACATTTACAGGAAAGTTCAGAAAATCAAGAGCAAAGAATTATTAGAGTACAGATGACTATACAGGTCATTCAGGGATGAACTTTCCCTCCAGCTCTATCATTTTAGGAAGTGAAGTTATAGACTTTCTAAAGAGATGTAGCAATGACAATGTCTGGTGATGGAATTTGGGTGAGCTGAGTGCTCTCCCATCCTGGAACTCAGAGAACTGGAATATCAAATTTGAAGAATGAAGGCTAAAAATTCTAATTAATGTTTGTTTATGATTGGGGGTCCTTATGTGTATAAAGAGCAAGAGAGAAAGGAAAGAAGCAATCTAGCAGCTAGAAGTCAAATAAGTGCAATGCTTTAGAATAAATTGTGAAGGAAAGAAAAATGAAACAGAATAAATTTTATTGAAGTAAGTTTTGTCAAACTCAGAATTCTCTTTCGGTAAAACAGTTGTTTTTCCTTTAGGAGGAAACATATCCCCAACTTAATGTGTGGGAATTTACTGATTAAACTAAGTAAGCTGGAGATGAAAAAAAAATAAACTTAATTACAGAGGAACAGACTGAAAAGGAGATGGCAAGGGAGTGGAGGAAGTTCTTAGTGAAGATCCATAAGGATCCATAAGTGGTCTTGGGACCACTTTCCACTAGGTGGTCTGGCCTGAAAAGTGGAAGTCTTTGGTGATGACACAGGCTTGAGAGGCATCACTAGGACATTGGTAGTCAAGCCAAGAATTGGAGTAGTATAAAAGATGATAGAAATGGAATGTTGTTTCATAGCCAAAATGCATGTCATGCCTACGGAGACTGATGAAAGAGCTGATTAGAAAGCTCCTGAACCAGACAAAACAAAGAGGGAAAAGTTTGGTGTTTTCAGAAGAAAAGGCATTCTTTAATGAGCATTGATATGTTCTTAACAGTTGAAATAACAGACTATATCCTTTAAGGACATTTCCAACATTAAGGAGGAAGCATGTGCACCATTATGCAAGGCACCAAAAAGAACTCAGCTTGAGGATTGGATTTAAGGAGTGGATGCACTGAAAGGATTGGGTAAGGGAGAATGTATTTTATGAGAGGAGATTTAAAGAGATAGACTTTATTTTGCAAAGCTATATAACCCAGAACCCAATAATAAATTGGATAACTTCAGTTACCCCAGAGGTATTCAAGGCAGCAGTGTGGTGATGCAAATTCCACAAAAATATACAATTTTAGCTAAAGGTCAATGCCAACACAAGACCAATAACCATGAACAATTTTAGTTTAGCTACTCAGGAAGCTTTCAGCGTCTGGAGCAGTGTGCTGACACTAGCAACTCTGTAGACACATTGTTGAATTTATTTAGAGTTTGATCTCTTTTTGAACAAGGTTTCTGAATGGTATTATGTAACGGAATGGCAAATTTTCCTTTGCATTTCCCAGCTGTGTGCACCCACAAAGCTTTCCTTACCTTGCTAACGTAAGCAAATGGGACAAATTTCGGGATCCATAACTGTTAAAGAATAGTGTGGTGATACTGTGGTTGAGGGCAATTTGGTTTGTTTCACTTATATTTGAATCAGTATGCAATTCCTTCCTCCTCTGACAGTCTCTAAGGTCTGAGTTTCCCAAGCACTGGAAGGAGATGGCCTGTTCCACATTACATTATTTTGGACCTAGAGTTGTACTTACCAAGAGAGGAAAAATCAAACATTGCACGCTCACCTCCCTTCCTACGCCAGTGCAAGAGATCTGTTGTGAGCAGCCTGGTGCAAAAGTAGCTGTTCTCAATTTAGGGAGGATGGGATAACGTGTCACTTAAAAGCCAGATGACAGCCAAAATGTCAGTCAGAGCAAGCCCTGATTTCTGCTAATATACTGTTATACATTGCCACATGCACAAGTATCAGTTTACGTTTCCTCTGCAAACCTATCATGAGTTATTTCCTGTTAATTATTTAGCATATGTAGCTGATTACCTAAGAACAGCACTCACTGCTGCACTGCTAGGCTACTCGAACTTTTAGACTAAAGAAAAGTAAACAAGGTAAGCACCTAACGTGATAAGTAGCTTATGCCTTACCTCGCTCATTAATATGTTTCCACACGTGAAGGCAAACAGTGTTATTGCTTAGAGAGTAAGTGTTCCACAGCAATAATGCCAAACAAACAGACTGGTTGCACACATGCAGCAACGGCAAATAGGAAGGGATTTGATCATGGTCAAACCGAGCAATTGGCCAGAAATCCTGTGGACGTTTATTTTGGAAGCATTGCAACAGCTCTCCCGCTGGGTCCACTTTATGCTAAGTATCTCTAATACGTGGCAGTGCTGGTCAAACACCAGAAATAATCTGTATGATCTTTCCAAAAATTCCAGCCAGCTGGTCAGAGAATAAAAGAATTTCATAATGAGAAGATTCATACTTTCCCCTTGGAAATATTTTGCCTTTGTTTAATTTGTTTGTAGTAATATAGCATGAACAGATATTTAGATTTTTTATTTAAATTATGAACTTTATATATAGAAAATATGCAGGCAATATTTTGCCTATTATGCTTACTATTTTCTGTGTTTAACATAGGAACTTGTCCGAGTAACAGAGTGTAAATTTTGCAGAGTGTGTCTGGGGTTAAGAAACATGGGAATCCTCAATGTCTTGGGGGCTTTGGCAATTCTGTATTGCATATGGCAACAATACGACAGCGTAGCAACATCTATGGCAAGTCAAAATAAAAATCCAACCAGCCCAATGATGTCATTAGGAATGGCAAGGGTTGGATGCTGAGACAAGAAACAGGACAAGTATTAGATGGTATAGTCTCTTGAAAAAAAAAAAAAAAAGTTCTCCAACATGCCTTTTAAAAAAATAAATAAACCCCCTCCTTATGACATTCTGGCCAGCATCCCAGAAAACTATTAACAACCTACCCAAATCCACTTCAAGGCAATGCTCCTGTAACTAAAATCAACTGTCTCATTGCTTCTCTACAAGCCAACACACTTGGATTCATTCAGAGTATTTTTGCTCAGAAAGCTGGGAACATAGGTTTATTGCTCCTAAATCCCGTAGTGTGGCTGTCACATCTCTCAGTTTCACAGAGCTTAAGGCCAGGAGGTCTCACCCCCTTACAAAGATCCCAGATGCCTCTCGCATACCTCCACCAAATCCTATAGTCAGTGAAGGCATATAGTTTTGTCCTGATGCAATGAAGACACTGTATTTGCCATGATAATGTATCACTGCTGTATCCATCCTTAATTAACTGCCTTGATTCTACCCGTGCCTTCTCTGATTTTCCAGTGTTATCTTTACATCATGGATGCCAGAACTTCACGTTGTTTTTCAGTATAAGCCTGACCAATGCCAGAAGCAGAGATGAAACCACCTCCTTGCCCCTACTTCTCTCTTATAGTGCATACAACCATGGCCCTTGTTAGGTCTTTCTGCCACTGCAGCAGAAACATCCACAGTTTTCCCCTTCAAGGGATTTTTAAACCCTGTCGATCATGAGATTTGGATTTATGACACAGTTCAGTGCCAGTTGGCTTCAATGGTCATTGGATTGGACTCTGGAGGATTCCCGAGACACAAACAGCAAAATGAATTGGAGTACTATATCCCTAGAGACTGACTCTAAACCAGTCTTATGTCTTTGTTTGGCTGCAAAGCTGCACAGTAGAAGACATTCTCACTACTGTGAAAGTACTGTATTCTAGTAATCAGTTTTTCAGCTTAAAAGGATGGCCTCAGAAGACAAAAAAAAAAATCAAATGGTGAAACATTTTAATTCAAATTTATATAAACTAAGCAGAACAGGCAGAACTCTGATTTACACAAAAGCAAAAATCGTATTTCACTCTCAAGAAAGGGAGAAAGGGGTCTGATCTGGATCATGCTAAGCTTTCTCAACAACAGCGCAGAAATAAATGATGCACATACTGAGTCTTTGAAACTCCACAATCATCTTGTGAGTAGCTGTAGAAGGAATGAATTTTGTGAGAAAAATGGAATCTGCTCATTGCAGGAAAAGTAAAAACATTTTCAGCTGTAGCCAACTGCAGTTTAATTTAAACTGCATTCATGTCACCCAGAAGCATAAGTGGCTAAATGCTTACACTAATAACACCCTGCCTGTATACTTTGCTTGCAGATGGTCATTAATATTGTAATGCTGACCTGTGACAGAAAAGCTGCAGTGCATGCAACTATTGTCTTTAATTTAGCCAGGATGAATTGTCTAACTATGATTCAGCACTGAATATGTGGGACATTTAGAAAGAGCAGTAATGTGAGCTGCACTGTATATGAGAATGCCATAGGCAGCTTGATCTGTCTCTGCTAAACATGTTGTTTTCTAGTTGGGCATATCTTGCAGGATGGGATCATTTATCCATACACAAGACAGAGGAAAACAGAAGAAGGAGAATTAGTCCATTTTGTCCTCAAGATTACTTTTTTCTCAAGATATTGACAGATTGGATTAACTTTTTGGGACAGCTGTGGTTACAGAATCACTGTGCCTGGCAGGTGACAAATTCTGTCACACTTTCTTTTAGAGGGGAATTAAGAACAGAGCCCCTTACAAAACGGAAACCTTTGGAAGCTCCTCTATATCTTTTACAATGCAGGAAAGAAGTCCCCATTCATCCCTCACTGGAAAATTGCTCTTACAAGCTACTTTGTGATTGAGATAACAGAGTATGATCCTGTTGCATAGCTGCAACATCCATTCTAAATTCAAGACTTCAAAATACAATAAGCTACCCACAAAGCTATTACAATTGTGTTTTCATGAATCCTGTTTCTACATTCTGAATTTCGTAACTTATATTAAAAAAGATGTAGAATACCAAGTGAATGATTTGGCACAACTGGACAAGAATCCCAAAGCAAGCAGGAAAATCTGGTATCTGAACTGAAGATAGCTCAGAAACATCATGGCTGTCTTTAACATCTTCGTATGCTCTATCTCTGAGAGGATTAGAATGTTTAAAGTCGTTATTAGTGTAGGTAATGGGCATTACAGGAGAAACTGGGTAAAAGCACCTCTTCTAAATCAGACTGAAGGTCCACAAGTCCCGGTAGGCCTAGAGGACAACAGAAGAGCAGAAGAAAATAGTAAAAATGGTCAATGTTTTCCTTAGAAATTTCTCCTAACCTGCACACCCTGTAGCTCAGTCTTTCCAAGTCAGAGGTAGTTTCTGTGCAACTAATAATTCACGAGAGACATGTTTTCTGGGGACTTCTGTAAAGTCTCCCTTTGAATTTCAGCATCCACAACATCCTGTGGCAAGAGCTTCCTCTGTTAAACTGTATGTTTCAGGAGCAACTGTCTCCTTTTGTGTATATTCTGAATTTTCCACCTATTGGCTTTGCATCAGACCTACTAGTTCCCAAACGGGAACCTGTGTTGTCCTTGTTTTACACACCTCAACTGACTGTGAAGGTAGACAGGACACAATTTTTCTTTGCATGACATGGAGAGTAATTGTTCTTTATTTTGGATTTGTTGGCATGCAGTTGTGTTACTGGTATAAGACAAAAGTTCACCTTTCAGCAGTTCCTGTAGTCATATATAAACATAGCAATACTCTCCCTTTTCATCCAGTCAGAGAAGATGGGCACAGATAGATAACTGAGTCCTACTCTCCAAATGGAGAAGAGTGCTCTGTTAAATTTTTGTGGTGGCATTTCAATGACCAGCATAATTTGTCATTAAGACTCAGACAAAACTATTTAAACCAGAAATTAAAAATTTTTCATTCCTTTCCTTATTTCTTCAGATATTTTGCAAAATCAAAGATCTAGAAAATTTCAAAGCACATATCTCCTTTCTGTTTGTGCTTCTGACTGCGGGATGTTGTGAGGAGGAGCTATACATGACGTGGATGGAATAGGTGACTGAGGAAGGAAGCTGGATGTTTACCTCGTCAAAATATGACAGCCCAGACAATTTCTGTGTTCTCTCCCTGTAATACTATGTCGATTCTACTTACACTTTCCTTATTGGCTGACATCTGCAACACGCTTTGCATTGCGACACATGATTGAAAACATGAGACGTCTTGACGTCTTTGCCTCTCATTATCTATTACACCTTCATATGAAGAGTAAGCATGTTTTCTGTCTGTTCACATGCCGTTAGCAGCAACTCTTAGTGCCTTAAAAATAATCCCTGTGAAGACCGATAAGAAATCTTGAGTCTCATAACATGTTGCTTCTTGCTGCCTGTGAAGACACTGCTCTGATCAGCTGAGCACACTGAAATTTCAAGACACACAGTATCAACCTGTTAAAGCACTCACGTACCATGCCACTGAGCATGGTTTCAAGCTGTACATTAGGCATCAACTATGCATTCCAAAAAGCAAGTTAAATCCTATGCAGAGTTCCTGGAGGTGATACATTTCAGGGAAAGGGCTTTGTTATTAAAGACTGTTATTTGTAAACAGTAAAACAATTTATCAGAGAATGAGATACAGGATTTCCCTGGTGTTTCAATTTGGATTTAACTCGAGCAAGCAGGTGGGACTCTTTCCATCTAACTGAGGTTATTTAGGAGTCAAAAGTCGCTTTTAAACTGTCTACAGATTTAGTGGAGACAGAAAGGCAGGCAAAGCCATTTGGGTTATTTAGTGCCGCTGAGATGATCAAATCTTCTCAGTGTTTTACTAGAAAACTTGCAATTCATTAGGTCAAGTTGGACCAAATCCCCAGCAGATACAAACTGTGGAAGCTCTGCTAGAATCCATGTAAATACATCTATTTCAACTCAGATTTGAACTATAAACCATAAATCTAATTTAAAAACCCAAATACTTCACAGCATGGGAGGTTTTAGGTTTTTAACTCTCCAGTTTCACCCACAGCATATCGGCTGCCGCAGTAATTGTACTGGTTATCCATTGCACAGGAAAGCCACTGAAAAAATGAAAGTAGATTAACAACTTATACAGCCCTAGATACAGTAGCTGCAAAACAACACATGGAAATTGCTCTTCTGACACCCACAGCAAAGCTGTTGTCAAGAAAATGGAAAGTCTTCTTGCTGCTGCAATCTTAGACATCACTTCTAACAGTGGGAAGAGAACAATTTTCAAAGACAAGCCTGATGTTTGAACTGATAGGGTCTTTTTCAGCTTCCCATTGGAACACAGGGGACATTAAATGCCCAGATAACATCATTTCCACTGGAAGCGTCTGATAAAGATTGGTGTATTTTCAACAGGGCAGAGCATTCTTTTCAGTTGGCTTCTGGTTTCTCTCCATGCTGCATTTTGTTTTCTGTGCACTCAGAAATCTGTTTCTAGCTCTTATGTGATGTCCAGTGGAAAGTAACAACTTTGGGCCAGTTCCTCAGGTGGCATAAATCAATGTGGCTGTACTAACTTCAATATTGTCATCAAACATCGCTAAAGGTCTGGCTCTGCTGACATTTAATTCCTGCCTTTGAAATACGAATACGTGCACAAACACCGAGAGCCCTTAAATTAAATGTTTTTATTCAGGGGGGAAAAGCACTCACTTTAGAAGAAACTAACAACCTTCCAGCTTTCAGCTCCTTCTAAATAACTTGGACAAGCAAATCAATCAACGTTGTTTTTTTTTTCCAAGCCTACAACAGAGTACAGTAGATTTACTGTAAGTACTAGATTTTTTCCTGCTAGTATATGTGTGGGTCTGATGCAAAACATAAATAACATAAAAGTTCCAGTTAATATAGCTTTGAGCAAGAACATGTTTTTTCTTTCATGTATGATTTTCATGGCTACATTCAGGCGGCAATGTTATTCATCTCCTTATTCTCAGTTCAACAGAGCTGTCTGCACACGACACACAGAGCAAGTGTATAATCTGGAGTACATGATGGGAAAGCCAGGTGAATAAAACAACCCCCATTTGCAAGACAGAAGTTTTTAATCCTGAATTTCTCACATGTTAGTCCTCTAGTTCCCTGCCTATGATCTCTTTGCAGTGTCTAGTCTGGGAGGTAATCATCTGTCACACTATAAGCTCATTCTGTTTTGATAAAGCCAGAGCAAAGGCATGGCAGGGCATACAGTTGTGAGGCAAGATAATGATAGCTGAGTCCCTGTCACTGATCCCAGTAATGGGCACATGTCAGGAAAAGCCAGAGGAGCCATTTGCAGTCTAAAATGAGACTGGCTGCAGCAAAGGCAATAATACAGAGCACCAGCACTGAAGTAGCAGTACTGTTCCCTGTCATGCAAATATGTTTTTTGCCTGTGCTTTGGAGGAGAATGTGATGAGGCACACAGTTCTAGGCTTTATACAAAAGAGTAGACCATGGGAAACAAGGCACCTTTTTGCTCTGATCCCCATTGCCACTAATCAATAGAAAGTCTGACAGACACATAAGCTTGCTATAAGTGTCAAATTCTCTGGGCTGAGTAGATCTTCGCTTTTCTCGGCCTTTCCATGAAAAACAAGCATTACAGTCCAGGGTTCATTTCTCCTAGCTGAGTGCCATCCTCCTTGGACTAGAGTCCTGACCCAAAATGCTCGCTGGCTTTTCAGCCTTGAGGTCTTAGCATCCCTGATTACATAAAAGAAGGGAAGGGCAACGAGCAATAGAACACTGTTGTGACTGAAGAGCACAGATGATGAAGCTTTTACTGCCTGAGAAGCAAATTTATTAGGAAGATAAAGAGGGGCCATGATAGATTAAATGTTGCTGAGAGATGAAGCAGATATCCTTAAGGGTCTGAGCGATTTCTTCACGCCAGGAAATGGAGGACCTGTAATATCCCAGAGTCCATGTTTTCCTTGAGGGGAATAGAAATGCTAAAGAAAAAAGCCTCATAGCAGTAGAGATGATAATAAGGCAATTAAAGCTCTCTGTACTATTAAAAAGTTGACAAAGCACCAGAATTAGATGAAATACATCTCTGAAATCAGTGTGGAAAAAGCAAATAAAATCGAGAAGCCATTGGAGAAGAATTTTGATTGCTTACTAATGACAATTTTAGTACCAGAGTGTAAAGTAATTTCAGTATGTAAGGAAAGAACAAGGTTAAAGATGGCACTTTTCACTTGAATTTCAGGAAATTAGTCAATAATGTATCTCAAGATAAATTGATTTGAAAGGTCAGGCAAGATGGTGACATCGTTGCAAATAGGAAAATCAGTGAAACTGGTCAGAAATTGCCCTTTGGCTGGCAGCCAAGGGTTCTATAAGGTGGTGTGAAGCCTTAAGAGAAAGTGATCTATATTATCAAAATTCATAAATACGCCATCCTCTCTGGGTACATTCATTAAATTCCAAATACTGTGCAAAACCATAAAAGGTTATCTACATTCATCAGTGAGTCTGCAAATGACACCATACTAGGAGGAGCGGCTAATATATTAGAGAGTCATGTTGCCATCCAGGGGGACCTCATCAGGCTGGAGAACTGTGCTTATAAGAGCCCCATGAAGTTCAACAAGGAGAAGTGCAAAGTCCTGCACCTGGGGAGGAACAGCCCCATGAACCAAATATGCTGGGGCAATCCAGGTGGAAAACAGCTTGGCAGAAAGGGCCCTGGGAGTCCTGGTGGACATCAAATTAACACGGACTAGCAAAGTGCCATGAAGTGATATCAAGAAGTAGCCTGTCTTGAGGGCAAACGGAACGAAGGGCAAATGGAAAGAGACAAGGCTTATCAGGTATGGTTCTGTCTCCTGTCTCTGTCTCCAGGTGTTCCTGAGTGACAAAAAACATAAGGGATGCTCAGTCCCACCGAATGATTCAGCATTGTTCTATTTTTATGTAGAATAATTAGAATCATAGAATCATAGAATAACCAGGTTGGAAGAGACCCACCGGATCATCGAGTCCAACCATTCCTATCAAACACTAAACCATGCCCCTTAGCACCTCGTCCACCCGTGCCTTAAACACCTCCAGGGAAGGTGAATCAACCACCTCCCTGGGCAGCCTGTTATATTAAAATATAAATGAATCCTATCGTGTTATTCATCACAAAAGTCTCTGGCAGTAAGTTTCTCTTTGGGTTTTCTACTCACTAAGAGAAGCAAAATCACAAAGGATCTTCCAGAGTTCTGTCTCTTTGTCTTTCAAAAGTAGAGATATCTAACAAAGTGTTTCCTGCTGTTAGAATTATTTGCTTTTTTGATTTGGTGCAAAGAATAGACTTGTATTGTTTGAAATGTCTAAAACACATAAGCAGCTAAATAAGGCAAAAATGTTCTTTTACCAAAACTCATCCAAAAAAACCAGCAAAAGATTTTATAAGAAAACCTAGGTTTAGGTTATTTTCATGATAATAAGTACTGAGAGGTAACTAACAATTTCATTAAGCAGAAGCTGGTTTCAGAATCAAAAGCAATTATTTCAGTTTCTGAAGTTCTGAAAAAAATATTATTACTGGAAAACAAAATGGAGAGCATTTGGATATCCTGGCAAATGGATATTGCAGGATTTTTTCCATATTTATCTCCATCTCTGCATATTTTGAACAGCTTGGGAAAGAAGGTGTATGATTATTACCTCCAAATAGTACTTTTCTAGAGACAGGAAGAGCAATGTAGAGATATAATTAAAAGCTGTGGGGCAAAGTTTCACAAAGGAAATTCAGATTACCATAAAAATCACTCATAGCATGAATAGTTTCTGTGGAATAACCACTAAAATTAATATTTGTAGGTTGAACATACGTTGTGTTAAAACTTAAATTCTATTCTACATGGGAAATGTTTTGCACTGACAAAGGAATAAATTTGATGACTTAATGAGATTTTCAATCTCTAATGTTTATGATTCAGTCTGTTAAATATGACCTAATTTCTATGATATAAGATGCATACAGGAAACATATGAGATCCTGGAAGAACAAAAAAAATCAATTGATTGGTGGCAATATACTCTTAAGGGATAGTAAAATTTAATCAGAGGATCATCAAGGTGTCATGGAAAGAAATGTGACTTCCTGATTTTTGACAGCCTCCCTTTCCATATTACAGTGGTTGGCCTTTTCCTGTTCATCAGTGCAACGATGAACAAGTCCTCTGTGTGCATTAGCAAACTGAAGCCTTCTCCTTTCAGAAAGTCTAGTTAAATTATGTCTATGGCTGCATTGATGCAGATAGTTTGTGAACTGGAGAGCAGGTACACAATGGCCATCCTTGTCTCATTTAATTCTCCAGCAGTTCTGAGATTGTTTCTGAAAAACTCTGGAGACAGCAGTCAGAGACACCTGACAAAGATGCTCACTCCAAAGTAGCCCATTACAGGAACCATGAAGAGAAGGCACACAAAAACAAGAAGAAAACTGGACTGAAGAGGTATCCCACACCCTTACTTTCCTGAATAAAATAGACTTAAGATTCATTTCTGGAGCATGGAGTGGTCTGAGGGAATGTCTGATACTAAAGACCTTGTAAGATAATAACTTTTTCCTCATAATCTGCTCTGTCCTCTTGTTAATGCACCTGTGGAACACATGGGAATGGATTGGAGGAGATGCTGTCCCGTTGCTGATGGCTACTTAGGATAATTGGGCTCTCACTGTCTGGCCGATGAAGCTTGCACAGGATGGTATGGCAACAGTGAACTGGTCCCCTTGCTCTAGGACACAATCAATACTAAATTATCCTTTAATTACAAGTCTTTTAATTATTCAGTGTTGACTTATGGTATGAAGCAGCAGCTGTAAATCTTTCTAAAGCAAAAGCTTTGATTCCTGGTATTCTCTCATTATCTCCTATAGTATCCTTGTGCAGAAAAAAATAAGAATTCTATTGACATAATTTCATTATTTTTAGAAGACTAATGTAGGAGCCATGCTGCTGCTCAGCAAGGGTAATAATAAATTTTAAAGCCTCTGGCTGTTCTTAGGTGGCATTACCAAGCAGAAAGTTATTTGCCTGAAGTTTGATAGATCTTAATTGATTTCACTCTAGCAAGGAATAGTTTTTATCTCCAGCTCATGAAAAATTCTGCACTGAATTGCTCTGAAAGTGTGTATTGAGAACTTCAGGACTGGCTCTAACATAGTTAAGTATGAAACACAAGTCTATCTCTACCTAGACTAGATCTGTAGGTCCGTGCTCTAAAAAAATATGGTGTATCATTCATTGCTAATGTACTTAAAGAAACATGTTTACATAGTAGAAATATTTTCAATATATCTTATATATATATGTATATACTTATATAGAGAATCATAGAATCAAAGAATGGTCTGGGGTGGAAAGGACCTTAAAGATCATCCATTTCTAATCCCCTGCCACGGGCAGAGACACCTTGCCACTAGATCAGGGTGCTCAAGGCCCCATCCAACCTTGTCCTGAACACCTCCAGGGATGGGGCATCCACAACTTCCCTGGAAAACTTCTTCCAGTGTCTCATCACCCTCATTGTGATGAAATTCTTCCTAATGTGTAATCTAAATCTTCCACCTTCCAATTTAAAGCCATTCCTCTTCATCCTATCACTACCTGCTCTCGTAAAAGTCCTTCCCCAGCTTTCTTGTAGGCCCCCTTCAGGTACTGGAAAGCTGCTATAAGGTCTCCTCAGAGTCTTCTCTTGTCTAGTCTGAACAACCCCAACTCTCTCAGCCTCTCTTCATAGCAGAGGTGCTCCAGTGCTATGATAATCTTTATGGCCCTCCTCTGGATCTGTTAAAACAGTTCCATACCCTTCTTGTGTTGGGGATTCCAGAACTGGACACAGTGCTCCAGGTAGGGTGTTACGAGGGATGAGGGAAAGAATCACCTCCCTCGACCTGCTGGAAATGTTTCTTTTGATGCAGCCCAGGATACAGTTGGCTTTCTGGCTGCAACTGCACATTGCTGGCTCATGTTGAGCTTCTTATCGATCATTCCCTATCCTGTATTGAAATCGCAGATTGCTTCAACCTAGATGCAGGACCTTGCACTTGGCCTTGTTGAACCTCATGAGGTTCACACAGGCACACTTCTCCAGCTTATCCAGGTTCCTCTAGATGACATCCTGTCCTTCTGGTGTGACAACTGTACCACTCAGCTTGGTGTCACCTGCAGACTTGCTCAGGGTGCACTCAATCTCACTGTCTGTATCATTATTGAAAATATTAAATGGCACCAGTCCCAATATGGACCCCTGAGGGGAACCTCTTGTCATGGATCTCCATCTGGATACTAAGCTGTTGACCACTAGTCTCTGAATGTGACCTTCCAACCAATACCTTATCCACCAAACAGTCCACCCATCAAATCCATATCTCTCCAATTTAGAGAGAAAGACGTTATGGGGGACCATGTCAAGCACTTTACAGAAGTCCATATAGATAACATCCATTCCTTGTCCCACGTCCACTGGTGTGGTCATCCCATCATAGAAAGCCACAAGGTTGATCAGGCAGGACTTGCCCCTGGTGAATCCATTCTGGCTGTCTTGAATCACTTTCCTGTCCTCCATGTGTTTTAGTATAGCTTCTAGGAGGATCTGTTCCATGACCTTCCCAGGCACTGGATCATAGTTCAGTGGTTCCCTGGGTCATCTTTTCTAAACTTTTAAAAAATGGACACAACGTTGCCTTTCTTTCAGTCACCAGGGATTTACCCTGACTTTTCAAATATCTACATACGTATAGATGTCTGGTTTACCTTGGCTGTTTAACCTTTTATAGCAGAAGTAGATACTTACCCCCTTATTTTAAGCATTGCAGCAAAAGGTAGAGCAATTGAAAAAGTGAACCTCATGACACTTGTGACAAATTTTAAAAATTAATTTTCAGGTAGTTTTCTGCAAGTTATAAGTGACATGAAATTCAGAGTGTGGTGTGTGCAAGTGATCTTGAATCAATATTTCTGAATTGCAGTTGCTGAGGCTGATTTAGGATGCTGGCTCCCATTTCACAGGCAGAGAAGGGGGTGCATCCTCTCCCTCTTGCAGACTCACAGCCTAGGCTGGTGTGCACATCCCAAACATTCAACAGGTTTGGAGACGTAGGTGAGATAAGTGACTAGATGCAATACTAAACATTATCCCAAGTATTCCTGCATCTTTCTGCAACATGGGAAGAAAGAAGGTCTTTTATTGTCTTTTATTCTTTGCTTTCATTTATATCAGAAGACCTGTCCCATCCTCTACTAGTGCTTCTACATTTGCTCAGAAACAGAAAGTGGATACATAAACCAAAAAAAAAAAAAATAAAAGAAAGAAAAATAATCTGTCCATTTTCAGGGGATGAAAACAGAGCTTCAACACTGGTCTTGGCTATGGAGCACTGTGGCTTCTCTATAGTTTACCTAGTTACCTGCCAAACCAAACCATCTGCCCTTGAGATAATAATGCTGGCAAAAGACAAAGTAGCTGAGCTGCAATATTCAGCAGTTGTATCCTCTGGATAGGGTCTACTTTTACAAATCGCCTGGCTTTTATTGGAATGATTGCTCTTCTCCGCTCATGATGTTGATCTATTATTTCTCACATTCTCTAGATGAGATAAAGAAAGAATTTTCTTCAAAAAGAACCACTAAATAAATCTCTGCCAAAAGTTTATAAATTTTCTGTTCCTGTGCATATCCCAGCTGCAGCAGTTCAAGCATTAATGACTTAGCCTTTCTTAATCACTTTTTTAATTACAAAAACCAGACAGAGCTGGTTATCAGCAAATTACTTGCAATAATTTCATTGTTCCTCCTCAAATCAAGATGATGTTGAATATGTTAAAAATGCTTAAATAAAGCCAATGCCAAATATTGGCATAACTTAAATTCACTAAACAATTGGCTTTTACTTATGTTCTCAAAACAGTAATTTTTATGTTATGTTTCCATCTTGTTCTGTATTATCTTTTGTGCTTCAACATGGAGCTTCATCTCAGTGAAGGCAGAAGTATAAAGTGGTAATCCATTGGCACAGTCTTTGCTTTCTCTCATTAAGACTGACAAGAAATAATTACTTCATACTTGTTCTCATTAATGACTAGAATTGTCTTCCAGTGTCTTATATTAGCAATAATTTACATTTAGTACTAAATCCATTAACTGGAGTCAGGTCCTCAGGTTAGAACTCTCATTTTACAACTTCTGGACTCCTTTTCCCAGTCTCAGGAAGGCAGATTCTACACCCACACACCAAGGGCTGCCCTGCAACCACATAACTCCACAGTGTTATCCAGACATATGAGCTATATGGCATCAGCAATAATGAGAAAATGTATAAACATCTCTGCCTCACAAATTCATCCATGTTTGCTGTCCTAGGAGGAGTTAGGTTTTGCTTGACTGCTGCTGTAAGGGTGATATATGGGAAGTGATTAGAAGCCCAGGTAAATGAGATCAACTTTTTCCACAAGGTTCCTGCTTTATAGAAGCACATACTAATGCCCAATCCAGACCCTAAAAAATTCAGTGTCATGAAAAAAAAGAGATGGGAAAAGTAACACTGTTGGTATTATATGGTCTTGGAATGACATTCCGGGGGAACTGAATACTTGTCTAAACACTTGATTGGTATGAGAAGACTAAAAATTTAACTCTCGCACAATTTAGTGGATTGGATCAGTACTGCTAAAGTACCTCGGGCTCTGCAGGTCAAGTAAGGACATAGTAACAGATCTCTCTGTAAAACTCTGAACTAACACTAAGCTAACGGCATGGACTTTGAGCAGTACAAAGACGTTTGAAAGGCATAATTCAGTGGATGAGGCTGGAAGTTTTATGAAACTGCAAGAAATCTCTTTGAAGAAGAACAGACAATAATAGTCTTGTACTTAAGTCCTCAGCAAGGAATTCCTGGCACACTTTCCATTTTATGTTGCTATTTTTCTTAGTGGGACTTGGCTGAGTTCCATTCATGATCAGAGAGGGCTCAGAGTTCTAATATCTTTGAGATATGAGAAGAAGTGTGAGTTTAACAGATATTTAAGCTCACTGGAATACCATGTCAGAAGACTAATCTATTTATCAGGATTGAGAAAGGAATTTTTTCCCTGACAGAGTAAAATTATTCATAAAGTTGCCATTTGAGAAGAAAAAGAAAGGGCTCAGAAAGGAAAGTTTCAGATATTATCCTGATTCAAGCTGCACCAAGCTAGCTTGGGGTTTAAGTGCACAAGAAGACCTATAGACTTCATTATCCTTTTTTTCCTTTGCCCTGATGAAACAGACTGATCTGAGAGCTGCACAATAGCAGTACTGAGAGCTCCTACCTCTTTTGCGTCCCTCTGTTTGGGTTTGAAGGCTCAGAGCACTACACCACTTTGTGCCACTATCAAACAATATGAAACACATCCCCTCTCTCTCTTTGTCTCCCATGCCTCTATTATGCAATTAGAATGGATTGCTGTGTGCTGCTTTACATAGATGCTTGTACTGACCCTTGGGTTTAGGACATGAGAAATCAGCGTTGAAGGTTTCTGAGGCTATATGGGGTGAATTTTTAAGCTAACTCTCCCGAGAGGTTAGCACAAGAAAAATAAGGGGAAAAAAGAGACGAGTTGCCATGCGCTGGGTATTTATATAAGCAGATTTTAAGCAAGGAATCTGGTTTAAGTGGCTGTTTACCAAGCTGCTGCTGGCAGCATTACATTTCACTCACCACATTCTCCCTTCTGTGGTCTGTGCTCTGCTGGCAGGGTCACAGGAGGGTCCCTTGTCCATGTGTTGTCCCTGTGTGGAAAACAGGACACCCAGAGGTACCTGATGCCCTATATAGAACCAAGTAGCACCTTGGTGTTCTCCAGGAATTTCTAGAGATATCTGAGATTTTTTAATATCTGTACTATACATTATACCCTGTCTGTTAAACCACTGTGTAGCTTTCCAGTCAGTGGCCATAGCAACTCTGCCTCTTTGCCATGTGCTCTAAGGCTGTGGATCTGTTACAGCTCTAACAAGCAGAGCCTGGCTCCTCTATGCTTTGTTTTTGCTCTGGAGACCCCTGATTGAACACTGATGCACAGATAAAATTCCCTGATGGAAAGCCATCTTTTTCAGTGCTCTAGCTGCACTTGTTGGTTGGGAAGTTGATATAGTCAGGAATCTTAGAACTCCCTCGTTTCCTCCCAAGTAGTTTTCAGATAGCTAGAGGAAAATAAGCATTCACAGAACATCTTTGTACTCAAATTCTTGCCAATGGCTAAAATAGCCAGTCGGGTCTGTGTGCAGTCAGGGTTCATTAGACAGATAGTCAGGCAAAACTGCAAACAATGAGGCTTTCCCCCAAACACTCCATAACATATGCAAATACAAGAAAATAACACATAATTCCTTCTTTTTTAACTAAAAAGTGATTTTTATTTGCACAGTGCAGGTATTTATTATCTCACTTTTTCATTTTGAAACACTGGCTTTATAATTTGCAGATAAGATTTAAAGTTTGAAGATTTTAATGTGAAATGAGAAAAAAATAAGGAAAAGCTTTTGATTGTAATCTCCAGGGTTAAAAAAAAAAAAAGGAAAAAGATCAAAATGCTGCCATTGTAGAAACTTGTCAGAGATTTAACTGTCACATTCAGGCATGCCATTAAAATTTGCTTTATAACTGCTGCTGTTGTACTTCCATGCAGTAACATGAAGGATGTTGAAATAATTATCTTAAGTTTTCCTGAAAAATTTAGCTTCAATTCCCCTTATATAAGCATATATTTAATTTTATTTTTCTCCTCATTATATATGATGGTTTGTTAGACATTCGGTGTAAACATACTTAAGCCTCAGGGCCTGCCCTAAAATTAATTGGAGTGATACAGGGCAGATTAGAAGGGCTCCCATGCAAGGCTGACAGTGGCGGTGACAAAGCCGATTTTAGGTGCCTTATTCAAGGCTCAGGATGGGTCATTTTGGTCCCATGGCAGTGCCACTAATCTCAAGCCTCGAAGACAAAAATTTGCATGTGAATGCAGCTGGCCACAAGGAAAGCTTCTTAATTCTCCTTCAGACTTTCCTTCAGGCCTTTCTGGTATAGGGTCAAGCTGCATGACTTTTGTGCTTGTGGCTCCTGCTGGGTTTTTGGGTTACACTCATGTAGCACAGCTGTTCATGCATGTGGGCTTTCCTCCATCAGTGGAGGTCTGTGGTGTGGGATTTGGTACTCGCAGAGGCTTCTCTGCTGCCCTCCTGGAGATACAAGGATTTTCTTCTTGTCTGGGCAGATGGGACACCTCTTGCCCTGACAGGGGAGGTCTGCGTGTGGTCCTTACAAGACACCAGCAAAGCGCCTTGACCACATCCCCAGCAACACTGGTGGCCCATGCCTCTGCCTACACCTGTTTGGTCTTTCTTCAGCTTCCTCCCGCCAAGACTTACATATCTTTTCCAGTGGAAAAGAGGTCAATAAGGGAAGACATGAACAAATGCATGAGCGAAAAAAATATATTGCCCTTTAAGTTGCACAACTAATTAAAAAAAAATATATATTTCATTTTGGTGCTCATAAAACAAATGTAATTTCTTAATTATTTTTTTTCTTTCCTTTTTTTTTATGCTTTTCAACTGTTGCGAATTGCAGAAGACACCAGAATATTCCTTGATGCTTCTGAGGTAAATCTCACACAGAGGAGTTAATCAGTCTATCCATAACTTAAATATTCCTCTACATTATAGAGTTGGTTTCTGTTTATTGCACATAACTGGTGTTACAGCATAAATAAATAAAATAATACAGAACAGTCAGTTCTGCTGGCCCAGCATCATGTATCAATTTGCACTAATAAGTTAATTTCCATAATTGTTATTCAGGACTAACATAATTTTAGAGAAAAGAGGTCGTAATGGTCATGATGCCCTGAGAGGATTTTGCCTTGCTGAAGTCAACACATTGAAGCCTCTGAAGGATTCTGGAGAGAATAATGCCCATAACCCAATCATTCAGTTAATGTTATTACTCATTTATTTGTTTTCCATCAGCAAGATACCCGGTGACCTCCAAAACAAGACTGTGCCTTTGACACACAGCTACACTATGTTCATTTTCTCTCTGCTCATCCTGAGTCTTTGGAAGTGAATGGTAAATCTTCCAGTGGACCTTCAAAAGCACTACATGCATTTTTCTTCTGTGTCTATTCAAATAAGGTGGAGCAGAGACTGTGTCTTGTAAATTAAATGCACCTCTCAACTCACTTTTTCCCATCTCGCTGACATCTCTTCAGTTTAGCTAATGTTTGGTTGAATAAAGGCACTGAGGTGCAGCACTGTTGGAATATAAGACCCTAAGCTTATACTGACCTAAGCTGAACTAAGTCAGGCACCATTCACATTTTTACAAAAAAAACCCCCATATCTCAGGGAACTGCTGTTGAAACTGCTATATATCAGATTAGGATGCCATAAGCCACATTTTATTTTGTCACTTAAAATTAAATGCATTTGTAATATGTACAGTAGTAAAGTCAAATCAGAATTTAATCCATTTTAGAAACATGTTCTATTACAGGGAGAAATGTGCATGGCCATCTCAGAATGTTATAGTGCATTTGCAGTAAATATTAATGACATTCATTGGTGGCTTTATCTTTGCCTGTATGTCATATATGAGATACTGACCTTTCCAAATATTCTACACACATAACCTGATGCTTAGCACAACAGTGAAATACTATTGTAATTATTGTGTGTACAATTATGGGAGAGGTTGCACAAGATGTTTTGGGTAAGAATGAATAAATAGAACTGTAGATTGGACTACAATGTTAAGAGTCTGCAGTGGAGTTTTCAGTGACAACAGAGGAATAAGGAACTTGTTGTTTAAAACCTAAAAGAAGCGAGCTGAAAAGTAAATTAAAAAAATAATAATTTCATTAAAGGGTCATTTTAAGTGGAAAGAAAGCTTAGAAGACTGTGAAATAGATATTATTCACAGAACTTTCCAGGATCCATCCCCTAAATAGAAAAAATTACTTCACATACACAGAAATTCACAGAATGATTCAATTAAACTGAGTTTGCAATTTCAGTATGAGTTAAAGCCCTGCTCCATATTTTCTATCCACTTTCTTTTAACAACTGATAATCGAAAGTTACTAGAGCAGGAAAACTGAGAGTAAAATAAATGAGACCAACAATAATCTTTACAATATTTGTCTTGCAGGTGTATTTGGAGATGCCAACAGAAAAAGTAGACCCCCTTCCCATCTTCCCTGTAGGGCCTCTTTAAGTACTGGAAAAAATGAGAAAAAAAGCCAGAGAAATTCGTGGTATCTTACAGAAAACTAGTGGCACCTGACATTTCATTTGTCAGAGTTATTATTCACATTTTTCTTCCTATCTGCCTGATTTTGCTCCATACTCTGCTGCATTACATTCTATTATGGTGCTCTGGCAGCAGCTTCTTGTATGTTATGAAGTCACACTAGGTAAGAACAGTCCAGTTTGGTTGTCAGAGAAACTTCCAGACACAGGAGCCAGTGGAGCGTTTTTCTGAAGACAAACTCCACCTCATACCCACCAAAACGTGACTTACCGAAAGTGGATCAGTTCAAACAACCCTAGTCTTGAAGCTTACCTTCAGCTTTATAAAGGTTCATAAAAAGATTTTCCCATCTTATTTTCAGATACACTAATGCAGTCTTATCTGTGACCTTACTTGGACTTCAGTAGAGTAACTGAGAATGGAGTTGGTATGAAAATTTGATTTCTGAGCAATTAATTTCTCCAGTCAGTAAGTATATTCCATTTAAAGAGCTGGGAATAAAAAGACAAAGCAAAGGGTTAACACAGGCCTTGACCTCACCATTTTTCTAGATACGATTTATAGCTTTCTAACAGTGGTTTAATTTACTAAAAGCATGGGGCAGCTTGAGCTCAAGGACACGGTTGTTTGTGCTTCTTGCTTTCTTGAGGTAACACACTGTCTTCCTCCCAAATCTCCTTAGCCTCCGTTTGGAAAGGCAAATCATAAATAAAAGAAAGCTGCTGATGTTAAAAAACATCCAACTTTCTGTCTACAGCCTTTCTGTTGTTCTTATGCATGCCTGGTTCCTGCTAGTGGTTCTGAGAATTGCTCATCTCTGAATTTATGGGAAAATGGACTAATTTGAAAAAAAACGCATGAATATGGAGGTTTTTTCTGTTACCAGTCTCTTGTCATTAAGTATGTCTTTGCTTTCATCTACGGCAAGTTTAACGAGATAATTCTGTTTACCATTCCTTACCAAGAAAAGTAATTAGAATGCAAGGTAATTTCCATAAAATGCATTATGACTTTAATATCAGTAAAAACCACTTAAATATTAAATGCACAGAAAAAATATTTGTTAAATTATCATAGAATAATATGATCAGGTTATTTTAGGGGGAAAAAAGTGATAGATGTGTTTTAATAAACTGTGCAAAATTATATGTATCATGTTCTTGCTTCCTGTCAGTTTTATTTAGAGTTAAATGCCATTGTGATAATTAGTTGGGTTTTACTGTGTTCATTAAAAGCTTTTCTAATGATCACATAGAGGAATAAGTAAAATTAATTTCTTTATTTAAACTCGAAGGAATACATCAAATGAAAAAACAAAACTCTTTTGCTGAGGCATAGACACAATATCATGTGGGTTCTTCCAAAAACTTAAGCGTGGAGAACGAATACAGCACTCAGTCTATGACAGCTTGAGTTTTTTTATGAGTGCTTGTGTTCTTGACTTACAAACAGAAGCTCTGTGTGTAAAGGAGATAGTGATTCAAATTCAGTAGTCCTGATTCAATCAGAAGTTCAAAGCCGTTTCTAGGAATCCAGGGAAGGTTCTCCAGTGAAAATGAGGAGAGATCTAACTAATTTTTCTAACTTTTGAATTTGTTTTTCAGGATGAACAGACCACATCTTTCAAAAATTTTCTAAGCCTGGTTTTCAATTACAGCAAAAACCCTAGAGATGCACTGTGCTACTGAAGTCTTCTTTCATGGCTGTCTAGGACTAACAACATGTTCCCAAGGAACTTCCACATCTTTCTAGTATTAGAAAATTTATAAATGCTGAAGATATAACTTCTGGCTGTGAGAAATTACACTAGAAAAGGAGATACGTGAAGAACAATAAACATTTCAAGATAAAAGACCAACACAAATAAATGATTTCAAAAGAAGGGCCATTAATTTTGATATCTATTTGAACAAAGAGGCAAAAGATAAGAAAACAGTATTTTTGTAAAAACCTGTTGCATTAGCTCAGTGAATTGGTCCAACCAATGACTGCAAAAGGTAATGTCAATGAGACCTCCTTTACTGAGGCAAGTGAGCCTGATTCAGAGTCCATGTCATGGTATAAGTAGCGTCTCCATTTAAAACTGGGACAGATCTTTGGTGAATATTAAGGGGAAAGAAGTGTAAAAGCCAAATTGGTTGTTTAAAAAATATAGCTGTAGGATTAATCTGGGTAAGAACTGCAGTACTCATACTCTTCCATTCAAAATGCTGCCAAAGATAATGGAATGCACCTCAACTCTAATCTGCCTGCTAAATCACGGGGTTGATCTTCGCAGCAGATCTTTGAGCTATCGCTTATTAGACATCCAGAGGACAGACTTGATTAAAATAGCTCTGTGAACAATTTCTCCGCAAGAAAATACAGAAGTTGAGATAGAGTTAGGATCAGATCTGAGACTGTAATAAGGATGGAGTTAATCATGTCACCTTAATTGAAAAGTAGCAATAAAAATAATTGAGTTTAATACATAATTTAGATCATTGCATGTTAAGTTAATGCATTCTGCTTAAGCTTTGAAAAAATTATTTATTTCACATGGAGTTAAGATTTCATTTGTTTTTATAGTGGAATGCTCTCCAATTGACTTTAATAACGGCAGTTTGTTAAATCAGATTTTGAATGGGTGCACAGATTTGAAGTTCATATGTTAATTTTTGACATGATATGCTTTGCATTTATAGCCTGCTCTTAAAGTGGTTGAATTTATTGTCATAAGATTTAATAATAATTGTTGTCTTATATTACAGAAATTAAAGTAGTTTTCTCTGCCAACCTGGTGAGAAACAATTTGCCTTTTTTTTTTGTTATTTTACTTCTAAAAAAATGTATGACTTCTTGCTTTTGTTAGTGCATTTATTCTTTGGCTATTGGTCACACTTCTATGACAAAATTTATGTTTATATTTAAGCTTCTTCTGAGGACAGCAGAGAAGCTCAATTGGTCAGTTACATTTTCCCTTAGTGCCTTTTCTGACTCTCATTGTTTCAAAGTTATTCTGTGCAGTGACAGAGAGTTCAGCTGAATAATTCAGCAAAACAAACAGATTCCCATCAGTGTTTCCTTTCAAAAGTCAACCAGCTCTGGATCTTTCTAATTTAGTGCTGAGGGACTCTACTTCCAAAGGATTTTTTTTCCCCTTTAAAATCATTATTGAGCTAACTTGGTGAAATATCATATTCCATTTTATAGCTAGATACTCCATTCAAGAAACCCTTTAGAGCCCATGCTTCATTTTAAGCAGGTGGTTACATCCTACTGGCTTAGGAGTTTAAATGCATGCATAATCAAAGAGCTTATTCATAAACAGAGATTTAAGACCAGATATGGCCTTTGACTAATGGTCTGGGAGGTCAGGAGCATCATTTGCAATTCCAGCTGATGCCCTCTGTGGCCTCACTTGAATTATACAGTCCCTTTTGTCTTGTGTATTCCCAACACCAGGAAAAGGTGAGGCTCCTCTATTGCACCAGGGTGCTGTGGGGCTTAACCAAAAAATGCTTCAAAAGCAGTTTGAGAACCTTAGTGGATAATTAAGACACAGATGCAGAATAGACATTATCACTATTACCAAGCATGCGTACACCATCCTATGCCTTTCAAAGGAAACTGTTTTCATTCTTACTGTAGCTGGACTCCATCTTATTACTTCCAAGATTCAGTTTCATGCCTTTTCCTACACTGATCCAGTTTTCCACATCCTTTTTCCCCCCATTCACTTTCAAATTCACTCTTCCAAGCTGCTGGATTCCCCAGAAGCACCAGTCACTTCTATGTTTCAGCCAGGAGATGGGAGATGTAAAATAGATGTACTGGAAGGGTGCAAGTGGCACCTCCTGCCCTTCCTGGTGCTAGACAGAAATCTGAGGCTTCCAGATTTCCATCCTCTTAAAGTGAGTAAGACCTTAAAGAGGACTAATCTCAGAGAAAATTCTGAGCATATTCTGCAAAACTACCTATTTTATTAATTACTAAGACAGTATTTCCTTATGACAGAAATACAGAGGGACTGAAAGCAGTCCCTTGAAGAAGAAATCTTGCAAGAGCAAAAATGCCTTTATGTATCTCTGGTAGTGCCTGTCTGCAAGCGTTAGCTGCCTTTGGCACGCCAACTCATCCGTCCTGTTCTCAATCCTCATACAATTTAGTTATTCTGTGTATCTCCCTCCCCTGTGTGCTAGCAGTCATCATCAGGCCATTTGATCTGCTTGGACGCGTCTCTGTGCTTCTTTCTGCTGCTGTAGCACTGCCAGTTCTGTGTAAGCAGGAGCTATCCTTCACCATGGTCGTCTCTTTTTTTATTCTCATTAATACTGTAGATACCCTGAGAAGGGGGGAGAAAAATCAGCCACTAGGTCAGTAATTCCATCCCTGAACATCACAGTAATACGCCTTAAACCACACTTTCTTGTGATTTGTCCCAAGTCATTTGCCAGGACTCAAATGATGAGGCTCCTGCAACTTCCCTTGGGAGATGATGCCACAGGAAAACAGAAAGGATTTTACTGATATTCAACAGAATTTTTCCTTTTGTTAACTTAATACCATTACTCCATGTTCCACCCTAATAATTTTTTCCCCCTCCATGGCACTTCCTTCTTCAAAACATTTCCAGATATTTATGTTCCCTTTCAATCATATCTTAGTACAGATTTTGCTTGGTTTTGGGGCTCTTCCCTCCTCCTATTTCATCTGAATCCACTCCCTCAGGGTCATACACATCTTTTCATCCATAATTGAAAAGACAACCACTCCATAAAATAATGGGAGATTTTTTCCTTTTCCTCCTCAGCTCACGCAAGCTATGCAATCCCTCAGTCACCTCTTCAGGGTTCAAGATACATTGTACCACTGAATTTTAAACAAAACTAACAGAAAAGATCAAGGAGCTATTCTGCTTTAAAATCTAGGGCATAAATTGCCCATTCTCTTGTACGTATTCCTTTCCAGTACCTCTTCAGCACAATGTATACCTGTCCAACATCAAAAAGTAAAATAGAGCAACTAGATTCTTCTTTTATTTATAGCAGGGCTTTACCCACTAAAACAAAGGATGTCATTTGCACAGCAACATCTTAGAGCAGAGTTTTAGTCCAGTGGCTTTTACAAACATGTCTTTTTCCTGTTTCATGTAAGGCAAGCATTGTCCCAAACAAGAGAGCCAGCATAGGGCATATGCAAGACTTACTTAAAGTCCAGTTGGATACCCTGAAATGAAATACTGTGGATTGTAGTGTTGCAGAAGCACTGTGCAACATGCAGAAATACTTTACACACATGGCACTGTCCAGTGAATACAGCCCCAAGGGACAGGTTCAGTGTGGAGTTCCCTAGGTAATCTAGCAGTGGGGTCCACCATTTGGTAGGAGAGAATGCTAATGTGGGAAAGACAAAGAAAGAAAAGTCTCTCCCACCCCAAAAAAAAAAAAAAGCAAACAAAAACCCAAGAAAAAAAACCAAAACCCAAAACCTTTTCTGAAATTAATGTTCTTCTCAGTAGGGAAACATTTTTTTTTCAGGTGCATTGTGGTGTTTGCAAGGTTCAGCAGTGGCTGTGTGCCAGCTAGAAGAGTCAAATCACACTGGGTATTTCACGTTTGCTGTACACTAAGAAACACTTGGTACCACGAGTTGGATGTAGATGGTAACTGCAAGCATAATACTGACTTGTCAGCCAGGCTGAGTCCTTTGTCTTAGAAGATGTCAGATCTGAGGGTGTTTGGTAACATTAAAGGTTGGGTACATGACTCATTATGACTATCTGTGCAGACACACTTTTAAACAATCACGGAAAGAATTAGAGTAATGTCGTCATTGATCAGTTGTATATATCCACGTAGAAAATGTAGCTCAAATACAAGAAAACGCTATAAGGGAAAGATACCACGACATCAGCATTAACCAAATTGAAAAAATCCCCCACTTTATCCAATTGTTCTTTTTATACTCCATCAAAATACCATAAACATCAGTCATCTTTCTGGGAAATACTCTGCTTTAAGAGAACAAACGAGAACCTAATTATCTGTTTACAGAATACTCATAGGTTTTGAAAGGAGAAGGAGGGAAGGCAGGAAGGCAGGAAGGAAGGAAGGAAGGAAGGTTCTATTTTATTCAAAAATAGCTTTCCTGCAGAGGAAAGGCTGATGCTTGAATTTCCCAGCAACACATAGTGCTGCAGTGAGGGACACATCTTGTGCTATTCTGTCTCATGTGTGGTGCAAACAGTCAAAACTATCAAGGAATCATCACATGTGTGCTAGCTGGATGTTTCAGTTGGTACCGGTGCTTTCATGAGTGAGGTTCTGGCTGCTGGCTACCTCTTATATAGGAAAAGAAAAAGCAGGTATTTTATTTGTGTCTGCGGGCAGAGAGAAAGAACTCATTAGAATGTGACAAGTTTCTGGGCTGAGTGATACAGCACATGTAATCTCATTATCTCTGCTGGGGAATGGCAGGAGTATGTGTGTAAAACAAGATTTTATGTGTATGGTTCAGTCAGTGAGGACTAATGGATTGATAATGGGCTGTTTGTTGCTGTTCAGGTTTTGGCTCACATCCACAGTGGGGATAGGTTGAAGCGGATTCACTGAAGCACACTGATTGATACTTATGCTAGATGTAAGCTGGCAAGTGTTTAGACTTATTTTCCATTCAGTGGGTAACTTATTACACTGTTTTCTCTAAGTTTATCCATGCACATATTACAAATATAGCCAGATGTCCTCATGATTGTTTGCATTTCTCTGAAAAAATGGATGGAAAGGTTCACAGGTTCAGAGGAAAAAAAGATGGATTTGTGGGGGTAATGGTGTTACAGATAAGAAAAAAGGAAACTGATTTTATGTGAGATGAGGACAGGCTCCACGTTTCACAGAAGCCAAGAATTCATGTGGGGCTTCCTAGACTAAGCAGACCTTGCTTTAAGGAGAAGTAAGATTTAAGAACAGCATAAGGAAAAGAAGACAGGAACATGAGCTATATTGCCTTTTACTCACATGACTAATTCTTGCCGTGCCAAAAGGGTGATTTCTTCTGTAATTGCATGTCCGTGCAATGACTCCATAAACACAAAACAACCACTATGTGAGAAGTCTGAAGAAAAGACAGAATAAACTATTTGGTCCTCCCGGGCTGACTCAATCCTGAACCTGACTCATTTTCCAGCTGGGTAGCAGACTAAGAACATTTGCCTACAAGATACTGCTAAATGTGTGGACAGAAAGACAGTGCTACAGGCTGCAATGACCACAGAGCGTGCAAGAGCACACAGGTCCACAGTTCAGCATTGCATCTGCTGCATCAGTGTGAGCATCCAGACGGGAAACCTTCACATTTGGTGACTATCACATGCTAAGATGCCATGGAAACAGCTGTTTCTCTTCTGCTTCCAGGGAAAGAGAAGCTAGATCTCTGACACAAAGCTACAACTTTGACCTGTAAAGAGATACCTGAAAATCAGAGTTCTTAAGCACCTTAGACAATTCCAATAAATTTGACATGAGCAACCACTGTTGTGCATGTCAGAGAACTACAACAGAAATGGTGAGAGATTGGCTTGTGAATGGCTAGGATCAGCCTTACAAGTGTGCAGAAACTTGGCTTTTCATAGCTTCCATCTCAGCATGAGGCACCTGTCAGTGGAAACCACAATGAAGGCTGATCAGGGAGACATTGCCCATCCTTGGAAAAAGAGAGCTGGGAGAGTAGGAGCCCAGCCTCTAAAAGCCCATTGTCACAAAACCGTGCGCCTTTCTCTGCTACATTGTCCACCCAGAGATTTCCCCTCAAAGGGCAGAGGGGAGAGATGTGGGGAGCAAGCAGTTCACAGAGTCCACTCAGCACCTTACAGCTCATTGCCCAGCGTACAGTAGCTTGAGCTGGATAAGGAGTTGAGAGGACAGAGAAACCTACTCCAGATTCTTCCTTGAACACCCCGTGTAACTCTGAGTACACTTATTTCTCAGTTAAGATGTTACAAATAGAAATATCAGTGAGGCTGATGGAACTGTGTTAGTCATCGCAGACAATCCTATCAAGGCATGGCAGAGAGGAACTGAATCATCTCCAGACTCAGACACTCATAGATATGTCATGGTTTTTGTCCATCTGCCAAAATGTGCCATTATAGGCTGAAAATCTGCAGCACTAATGCTGTTGTCATTCTGTTCTGTTGCTTTCCTGCCTGTACCTTTTATTTTTCTTTATAGCACTACATGACATAGCATAATGCATTCACATTTTTTACAATAACAACAACAACAAAAACCTACCTTTGGATCAATAGCAAGTGTAGTATCCAACTGATATTCTTGGCAGCAGAGCAAATAAGCAAGCACCTGCATTCAGAATTGACAGTAGTCTCAGCAGCAGTGCAGTTCCTTAGGTGGAAACTCCTTTACTGGCTCCTTACAAAACATGTGGGTGCTAATTTCACCTGGCATTCCCCAAAGGCCCCAAAGATACAGAAAATAAGGATGTACTGGGGAATAAGGAAGTAATTGTTGTGTTTTGATCCCTTTAAAGTATTTGTTTGTAACCAAGGGCATCAAGTCTGGAACTGTTGGAATGGGTCCAGAGACTTGTCCTGCCTGCCACGATGTCCTCAAACCACCTCACAGCTGGTCGGTCCTTTGAGATTGTTCATACTTCAAAATACTCCCCACATTTTTGGGAAACACAGGTGCAGATGTGCTCAGATGATGGTTTTCTGTGAGATTTCTTTCAATGTGACCCATCCACATTCTCCTCCTGATGGAAATCATACACTGAGGAATTATTTCTCTATAAGCCACCTCTTTTCACATCCTGTGTCTTACCTGGTGCTTGAAATATCCACAACAAACCAAGTTATGTAAGGCCTCTGTGCAAAAATAATGAGAAGAACTGTACATAAAGCATTTTAAACCCCCCTAATTTCAGATCAAAACAATAGCTGAGCTGTATTAAAATAAGGCCAGTTCACAGAATCACAGTGTCACAGAATCACTAAGTTGGAAAAGAACCACAGCATCATCGAGTCCAACCATTCCTATCAATCACTCAGTCTTATTGTTCATTATCTTCCTCCTAGTGTTTTGTTGTCCTGCTTCTCATACCTTGTGCTTTCTCCACAGCTGCGTCTTGACTATCCCAGTGAAGATGGAGAAACACTAACTGCTGCTGTGGACAAGCTCTAAAACACAAAGCTCTATTTTGATCTGCTTAATTGTGTCAGTTTTATCACAGATTATGCATTGTGCTACTTGACACAGCTGACATGATATCTTGGCTTGTGATGCAAGCTCAACATTTATTTTCTTTTGTAATTTCAGCGGTGTTTTCACTGTAAAAAAAAAGTCTTCTATTATTAGGTCTTGAAAAGCTGAAAATCCCACATTTGCATTTTAGCAATCAAAATTCACTCAAAATTGAAAAATGAGCACACTGTTTGGAGCATATGTTTTCCAATGAAAGTTAAAATTATTTTTAATTATTTTTATTATGTCATTGATGTGAAAAAGGCTCTATCCAGGCTCTGTCCGTTGCTCTCGCTTGTATGTTGTAGAGGAAAACCATTTCTGCTCCTGCATTGAACTTTATTTGTGGATCTAGATGATTCTACGGTCCTATTATTCTATAAGAGGAACAAATAATTATTGTGTAAGCAATGTTGCTTGAAAGCAGATAAAGGAAAACATGAAAGTGTCTGAGTGCTTTCAGCCATCCCTTTATGGAAGGGGCAATAAATATTGGAGCTATATCTGTGTATCTCTGCAGGATGAAGAATCCTTCTACTAAGTGTTATATTTGGTCTCTCAAGCAAAATTAGTGGGGACAAATCTGTGAAGAATCTTGATATTTGGAAACCTGACAAGTTCTAGATGTGAACCACCAGTCAAACTTATCAGCAAGATCAGGACTTTTACACCTGCACATATATATCACCAACCAAATACAAAATGAAAAAAAAACCCTGGGGTAGTCTATAAGACTTTACACTTCCCTACGAATACACAGAGAATTGTGAAGACTGGAAAATTGTTTATTCATGATAGTTTCGTCTGAGTTTCCTCAAACTGCAGTACAATATCTATAAGCTAACTTGATCGGTTTTCTATTTTAGGCTCATTTTTTTCTTCTTCATCACCTTAGTGTAAATCATCTGACATCTACAGCATTTATCTCTTTGTGGAAAAACATACAACACAGCTGATCGTTCTCATTGTTACAGGCCTTATGAGGAGCGGCTGAGACAGCTGGGGTTGTTTAGCCTGGAGAAGAGGAGGCTGAGGGGAGACCTCATTGCTCTCTATAAACTACCTGAAAGGAGGTTGTGGAGAGGAGGGTGCTGGCCTCTTCTCCCAAGTGACAGGGGACAGGACAAGAGGGAATGGCCTCAAGCTCCACCAGGGGAGGTTTAGGCTGGACATTAGGAAAAAATTTTTCACAGAAAGGGTCATTGGGCACTGGCAGAGGCTGCCCAGGGAGGTGGTTGATTCACCTTCCCTGGAGGTGTTTAAGGGACAGGTGGATGAGGTGCTGAGGGGCGTGGTTTAGTGTTTAATAGGAATGGTTGGACTAGATGATCCGGTGGGTCTCTTCCAACCTGGTTATTCTGTGATTCATATGACTGTTGTAATGGGATAACTTTTTAGACATCAAGTTTGGATGAAATTGGTCACAGCGTCCAAAGTAACAGCTTGAGATGCAAAATGCAAGGCAGACACAAAATGCCTCTACAGGACCTGTTTTCTTAGGTCACTATCAGATTTAATGATGACAGGATGAATAAAACATAGAAGAAGAGAAGTGGACATGATGTTAATATCCAATTTGGCTAAGGAAGAAGATATTCGTCCTAAAGGGAGCCATCTGAAAACCTGATATTTAATGAAATTAGGTGCATACTAGATTCAATTCTCTTCAAACTGCTCTGTTCAGTTCCTCAGAAATATCTTCATGACCCAGTCCTCCGTCATTCTTAATAAGGAAGGCTTAACTCCCTCAAGAGGGGAAAGAACAGGGAACCTTCATCTGCCTCATTACCTTCCTATATATAAACCTGTCATCCCAGTGAGAAAAGAACCAAGCTTGCAGTTCAAATCCAGACCCCACACTGCGAAAGCATCATGTTTCTTATGATGCTCTCTGTACTTGAGGCTGGCTCAGAATTTTATTAAACTAAAAAGCAAACCAATGAAAAAAATATTGACAGAGAAGAGTCATGCTGTATGAATATGAGGGTCTTGCTTAACAGAAACTGAGCATGCAATTGATAGCTATTAACTGCAGTTCATTTAAGCAGTCACAAGAAAGATTGGGCTCTCCCAATCATCATGAGATTGTCGTTTTTAGACTTAAAAAGGAAGCCTACAAAAAAAAGTTGAAAATATTTTCATAAAATATTTCTTTCTAGTGCTTGTATGAAAAAAATTGTGTGTTTTGCTTGCCATCCCTACCTTCTAAACTTTCTTATTTGCTACCCATATGATAGCTGCAAACGCAGAAAAAAGGGTGTTTCAATGATTCTTTGAACACATAGAAAGAGACATTGGTTCTGCTTTCTGAAAATAAAAACATTTGGCTCCAAGGAATAAGCTCAGCCCTTTACAAGGCATAGGATAACCTTCTGGTTTTGTATAAGGATCAGTTGGTTGCACAAGGAGGGCTGACAGAGCAATTGATGGCCAAGTGATGTGTTGGATGAAAGCTGGGGAGGGCAGGTGAAAGAACAACAGGACTGAAGCTATAAACATTCTCTAGGGAAAGGCCGGACCTGAACAGTTCAGGTGATACCTACAGCTAGCCCAGAAGGAAACATGCAAAGATAAGAATCAGCTGGCAAAGAAGACAAGATTGTGACAGCTCGTCTTCAGGTGTTCTGAAGTTACAAGCTTTTTAATAGGTTTCTATGATAGAGAGCTTAGAAAGGCCATGGGAATGCAACCACGTGGGACCCTAAATCTTTGTATGTGCTGCTGCAGCAGCCAAGGAGACCTGTGTTTTTCCAGCAGTCTAGTCAACGGGCTCTTCCAGGTAGAGATAATACTACTGGCTAGTTGGTTCCTCTCCTCGGCTTCCTGTCCCATCTTTATCCTTTGCTTGGAAGAACCCACGTAACACTGCAGGGACGGATGTGGTTAAAAGTTTGCAATGCTCTTACTGAAAAATTTAAAATTGATGTCAGTTTTCTTTCATAGGATGAGCTAAAAACTACTGATAGCAGGGACTGCTGTGCCTGCAGGGTCCCTGCTGCAGTGGGTGGACTCTCTGAGAACAGTCTGGTGGGAAGAGCAGGGACAGGGACTCTTTTCAGACTTGCCATTCAAAACCATCCCTGTACCAACCTCTCAGCTTCAGGTTAACACACGAGCCATATGATTTTCAGAAGACAGCTGCTCTTGTATCTCTGGAAAAACTTTTATAAACTAGATTTCCCCAGTTTGAGGAATGGGAAACCCAGCACATCTCTTGGGAAAATTTGGTTCAAGCAGCTAAATGTACAAAACGTTTCTGAATATCATTGAACTGTTGCTGAGGATATGAGTCAAATATGCTCAGTATATAAAAAATGGCTTAGGAAAGTGCTGTAGTTGCTATTTACAACTCCTTCAGTTGACAGCTTTAGATATCTTAAAAGCATAAACATTTTAGCAGACAACAAGCTGCATTTCCTAAACTAACACTTTTTGAAATCACGGAGAAGAAACCCATAAAATGCTTATGTATAATTCTCCTCCTTCACATGCATTCTAAAGCACTTTAGCAAAGTAACTCACCCCCATTGTGTCAATAAGAAAAGAACTTGTTTACAAATTGTACACTGAAATTTAAGTTACTGGGAGTAGCAACAGGTTTGTACTGACAGGTCACTTAAGATTGGAGTTTAATTTATGAAGATTGCCTTACCTGAGGCTATGGTAATCTATGCCTTTGGAGTAATTCTCCCTCTGCCTCATTTCAAATGCAGTCAAAGGCTGTCGTATTTCACTATGACAATGTAATCACAGATCCACATTAAAAAGTCATTATTGTTTAGAATCCAGCTTGGTTTGAAAAACACTTACTATAAAATTCAACAGCCTTTGTAAATTACCCAAAGGTTTACTCAAGAATACAAGGTACAGTGATTTAAATCCGAAACTTACTACTTTATTGATTATATGGGATTTTTAGGTCACTGCATTTACAGGAAATTATTAGTGAGTAATCAGAGTAATAAACTCCTTGATGTTGGTTCATAAATAATTATGAATTCAATTTTCTTTATCAAGTATTAGATAAAAACTGAGTTAACCATAAGACATCTCTTATTTAACCTTTTTCCCTACAGCATTATAAAAAAAAAAAGAGTGACAAAACCAACTGTAAGCATAATTTTTTGATTTCTATCTCTCTTGTATTTTTGAAAATGAGTCGTACTTCCTCATATATATCTACTGCACTCCAGCCAAAGTTTTGGACTGAATCTAAAACTTAGCTCCACTTGCTTTTTAATGCTACGCTGATTTCCTGGCACTTATAAAACATAACATAGACAGATTCAATCTACTTTGTGTTGTATTACGACCTAGATTTACATTCTAACTAGCATTCAGCCATTTACCCATCACTGTACATATGGTGATTATTGAACTCCTACTTATCTTTATATTGCTCAAGACCCTTCTTCTTCATAATTGTTTGGGGTTTTTTTTTTCCTGCGAATTGAGAGGTTTAACCCTGACTGTTGTGCAAGAGTTTAAAACCATAATAAAAACAAATGATGCAATGAACCAATTAAAATTGTTGTATTTTTTTTTTAATGAGACATTTATGAGCTGTGAATTGGATCAGATATTCCCAGAGCACATGACATGCTGACATATAATAGCTGCTTTTGGGATGTCAAGTTAGCTTTTTATGAATGCAAATAGAAGTGGCTTTTTTGTTAATTAACTTTAGGAATAATTTTGTTCTATTTACAACACAGGTAGACATTTCAGTGTTGCTTATTCAGAAGGTTTGAAAACTTTACATTTAGTAGAAGTTGTGTTCAGATTTCAATAGAGTGCCTTTATGTAAAAAGCATTTCATAAGGGTTTTAGATTCTAGGAAAAACGTTAGTAATAAAAAGCTTGTTTATGCAGAGATAAGTTCATTACCATGATATTGTCTGAACATGCACAAGAACAAATTCTTGCTTATAATTGAAATCACATGGACAGTGCTGTGCCTTCTCTGTGAAGCAAATACTTCCAGATAGAAAACCCCTTCATTCTTCCAACTTTTTTTAATGCTGTGACTAAATTGGATTTTGGAGTGTTTTTTTTTTCTCCCAGATTTGTGCTCTTGGAGCTGCTCTGTCCATTTCCCAGTGACACTAAGTGACATATTTCCTTCTGCATGGTGAGCTGTTTCAACTTTTAGTCCCTTCCAGCTTTGTGGCCCTCACACAAACAGGTGATCTCCAGTCTTTCAGGCAGTGGTATCAGACACGCCCATAGATATTACCAGCAGTAGATTCTTGTGAAAGGGCAGCTTCTACGCACCATGTTTATGGCATGTGGTACAAGTGCAATACTCCCATCTCACACACCAGTACTGGCTTAGGCAGCTTAGGAGAGGTCGTGTGCCCTGGTGCTAGGTCTGTCCTTCTCCCACTTTCTGTCTGGGGGCTCTTGGCTATCCACTTCCTTTGTCTGTGTTTTCTGCTTGGAATAGAGCCCAAATTGGTTGAAGTTTTATGCACCTCCTAGCTTGCTAAATAACTGAGATGTTAGCATCTAAATAGGAATTAGACCACTCAGTATTAATGATGATCTTCAGCCATGGCTCTGAAGAAAGCAGTTGTCTCTTTTTATTTGCTATAATCAAAGCATTATTGTAATGAAAGCCATGGCCACTTGTGAACTGAAAAAATAAAATGCATGTATGTGCTTAAAAATGATTAGAAATTATGGACTCTTACACTAAAAAAAATAACAGTTGCTGTAAGATTCCTACAAAGACAGAGAATGAGCAGAGATACCCATTGATGATGCCTAAACAATTACTTTCAATGTGCAATTCTGAAAAGACTTAATTAAACAGGAATAATTACTTTAACCAGTGCCAACAAGCAGTTATTGAGTCTCATGAAAAAACCCAACTATAATAAACAACTGTTGCGACTTTCTCATATGGACCTAAAAATGTGTACGAGAGCAAAGAATCCAAACACTGGCATGCTGAACTTGGACCTTTCTGTAAATCTTGAAAACTGAGCAGCTGGGAGGGGTTTCAGAGGTGCTGTGCTGCTTTCCCCTATCTGGGGTCGGGCTACCCTGTTGCCGGTCGAGCTGTGCAGCCGTTAAATGAATGGAGTGCTGTGATCTGCAGAGACTCTGATCCAGTGGCAACAGGCTTGCTCTGGGCTCTTGTAGGGACATCACTCTAAAAGAAAGGGTCTCATCCTCTGCAGACAGACTCTGAAGTAGAAAAGTGCAATCAAATGACCAAGCATCTGAAATTATCTTTTCATAGTCTCACTCAGAGGTAGCAATTCTAATAAGGAAAGGCTTTATTATCTTCCCTGACATTCACTTAATTTTCAATGTAACAGTATCCTACTTGATTTAAACAGAAACCCACTCTAATCACACTTCATATTAAATTTCCATGTATTATTCTAAAAGGGTTAATAATGAGGAATAACTATTTTAATCAATGGTGACAAATCGTTATGGAGTCCAACAAGACAATAGTTTAAAAGTTCAAATAGTTTAAAATTGGACCTTTTTGAAGTCCAATTTCTCCAACAAATAAGAAATAAATCCATGAGCTACAGCTCTAAATTACTCTTACACGAATTACATGAAAATGGGCCCTTTATATTAAAGGGCAGCATCAGTTCTTCCCTCTGAACATGAAATTATTCTTCTGGGGACTTTCACTAGGTTGGAAGCAGTGGAGATTCCAGCAGCTATTATAAGCCAGCCTCAAAAAGCATTTTTTCTTCAATTTCCTTTTAAAACAGTTAAAATCAAATAATCCTCTTAGGTTGTGGTAAAACCAATGCTAAGCTTGAACTTTCCAAAACCTAATGGTATTGGGCTCTGAAAACAGATTTTTTTAAGCAGGTTAAATGTTGCATTCCCATGAGAGCTGTGGCAAGAAAGCAAATAACCCTCCTCAGTATAGTCAGCAATAAAATAAGGTACCACTGAGAAACGTGACAAGCCTGCAGTTTGTAGAGGTGGTGGCTAATATCTTATTAGCATAATTAGCCAACGGTGCTTTCTTCATGGATATCAGTTTCTAATTGAGGTACAGCTGTTCAGTGGAAGTCTTAGCTCGATTAGAACATGCCATCTGATTGAGAGGGACTAGGGCTTTTATTCCAGGAGTAAAGCTACCCTGGGTAAACACCTAATTGGCAGGAGTAATTAACTAGAATAGGATAAATTTCTCTGTATATCTAGCCATTTTTGTGCTATTGCTCTGATAACAACTTCTCCCAGTAACAAACGTGATCACAGAGAGCAGGCAAGGGGACCAGGGAAAAGGCAAATGTAGTTTCAGGCCACTACAACAGCTGGCAATGACAGTTCCACAGTGCTGTAAAGAATAAAAGCAGTGAAGAAACATTCACTGACTGTTAACGCTGATCTTGTTCTTGATTTTATTTGACACTAAGCTACTGGGGAGATTACAGCCTTCCCAGTTGTCCTCAGACGCTCCCACCTGCCGCTGTAGGCTATTCATAGCCACTGATACGATTCACAGTCCCTTTGGCTGCCACTTGCTTGAACAAAAAACCCAATCAATTCCAAACAGCAATAATCTATTGTGATTTCAGGGCATGGCTGTTCAGGGTCAGTGTTACTCAGTGAGGGCTTGCACCTCATGCATTAGTACATCTTTTCACAGTCAGCCAGGTATAGATCAAAACATGATGAACAGGAGCTGGATGAGGGTTATGATGATTTTATGCTGATGTAACAACCTCATGGCTGGGGAGCAACTGCAGGATTGAGACCTGAACTTCTCATGGGATGTGTTGATCTCAAAGGGCCCCAATGGATTTCTCTGACTAAAGGATCAGACACTTTTGTCTCACATTTACCATATAAATGGCTGCCTACAGTGTTCATATTAAAGGGGGTTTAAGAGTTCCTAAGGCATATCAAAGCTTACTGCAGCAGGAAATTATATGCCAGTCTTTCCTCTATTGTTGTTTACTACTTTATTTTTGGGGGGTATTTTTGTGTATTTTTTTCTCCCCTGACCTTCCTGCTTCTTGAATAATATAATGCTTACATAAGTTTCAATGAACGTTAAAGACCTGCTAGGTATAGAGGATGCAATGCTTTCACATAGCTTGTGATTGGGTTGGTTGATATTAATTTCTGGTTTCTTCCTTTAAAAATAGTCATAAATATTACATTTAAAAGGCACATGATGTTGATAACATTTTATGAATGCCTGCCTGGGCATAAGTTTACATGCAATGGACAGGATTAGTACCAGCATTCGTTTATCCAAATCTGAGGAATGATAGGTTAAACAGTTAGGTCAACAGTCTGAGTGTGTGCTTTGGCACCAGTCAATGTTCATTTGAGCCTTATCTAAAAGGAGCCAGGTGTTAGTGTAAATTGACAAAGTACTGCTAAATCCCATTGATTTAGATAGCTTCATTACTTTCTTTTCCCACAAAAGAAAAAGATGAATAAATGCAAACTATGGAGATTATAGACTCCTATTTGAGGCTTTTGAACAGATTTAGCTAGAACACTTCTTGTACATCTCAATAAGAACACAATCCAGTTTAGCTTCTGTATTTGCTCGGCACTGGACTTTTATATAATCTCACACTATCTCATCTGTATTTCACATTTATAGAAATGAAACAATAAAGAAAGTATCCTAGGATGAATGATTAGAAAAATATCCCCTTTCCTTTACACATAGGCAACACAGTGGGAATTAAAGTGACACATGCAAAAGAGTAGTACGGCCAGCGAGAGCCAATCTCCCAGCACTCTGAAGGATTGTTTCCTATGAAAAAACCTTGTTTGTTCTTCCAACTCAGTGCTCGGTGACACAAGATTTCCTAAGAATTTGATTCAACCATTGCCAAATGCAGCAGTTTCTGGGAAGAAATGCTGCAACTATTTCTGCAGTCTCTGCATCATATACATGCAAGAAATACAAAAAAACTCTATAGGCAGTAAAGAAAAAAAAAAACCCCGAATACTATTAAAACAGTGAAGAAATTTAAAATAATCAGAAGATAATTGGGATGAGAAAATATCCCTTCCCTCAAATGTAGCATCATTAATGACCCTGATGTCCCTTCTTACCTTCCCTGCAGTCTCAAGGTGCAGTATAGCACAAACAGCATATGAGGGATGGATGTCCTAAAGCTGCATCAAAGACTGAGGCAACAAAGGAAAGCTTCCTGTAGATCAAAGCATCTGGTCCAAAAGCTCTGCACCTACACCGTAATCATTTCAGGAGCTTTATTTCAGGTTAGGTTTAATCTTGTCCCCTGGGTCATCTCCACAAAGGAGATGGCAGGATATGTCTGAATGCTGAATCAAGGCCACCCATTCCCCATGATGGGGGTGCGTATATTCAGTGAGGCCCACCTACATAGCTTCTGGTTTTGCCTTCTCTGAAAGCAGCATGATTCCCACACACTGAAACAGAGCCAGTGTGGACTGGGAAGAATAAGGAGGTTACCTTCAAACAACACAAACACCTAGAGAGGGGCCAAGCCAACTCCTGATACTGTGTCCCACTGGTGCACTTGTTCTCATGTTACCTCTTCTTAATGACCTAGACTTCATTACACCTCCACCTACAAATAATCAAGCAAGAACTGCATATTCTCCTCCAAAGTCTCAACTATGAAATACAGGTAGGCTTAATTTTCTGACCATTTAAACTTCTTTAGACAGTAAGGCTGAACGTGTGCTAAGAAGCAGCAAATTAAGGGCTAAAGTATTGGTCAGACCCAGTCACTGTTGGCTTGTGAGACAAGCAACTCAGGAAGCTACAGGTGAAATGAGATGCATCAGAAAGTAAAATATATGGCATTTCTGAATGTCTTCCAATATCTTTTGATAATGACAATTGGAAAAGTAGAATGGAAAGATCACATTTTTCCCCATTTGAGTATTTCTGGGCCAAAATTTGTCTGGTTTAATTAGTGATATAGAAAAGCAAAACATAAAAAAAAATATCAACTGGCAGCATTCTTCATTGACAAGTAGCCAGGGAAAGTCCCTGAGAGCTATTAATTAAGTTCCTAAATATATTAACACTCACACATACCTAAAAGGAGTGTGGAAAGCAGCTTCCTGCCAGCTTTAGCTTCAATTCATTTTCCCATTTTGCACCTACAAGTTTGCCAGCATAAATATTTCCTGGGGTCAGTTGCTCAGCAAAAAGTAAAAATGTTAGCAGTTGGTTGTCAGTCAAATCAGACCCACGTTTTCTTACTTGCTTTTACAAACATGTCTCGCATTTTCAGCAATTCAGAGGAACGTGTTTTGGATGGCTTTTGCTGTTATATGTTGAGAATTTACAGAACATGTAGAGACCTTTGGGGTCAAATCTTCAATATATGCCTTCGCTGCAAACCGGTATGAAAAAATTATGAAACTAGATTGACCACTGTCTTGAACCAATATTGCAATTCCTGTTGATTTTCTTTTAATGAAAGTAGTGGTTCTATCTCCTGTAGTACGTTAATAACTTGCCTAGGCTGAGGCTTTCAGCTTTTGCTGTCTTGAGAAGAACTGAAACAAAAAGATTATACCCTGGCCAGCTGTTGCTTGTTGTGCAAAACCATGTTCAGGACAGAAGTTAGTGGTAGCATCAAAACTAGATTTGACTCTGCCCACACCTAGGAGGGAGAGGACTGTGAGCACATGTCCACCTGGATTCTTCTTTGGCCTCCGAGTGAGTTGTCAAGGGGATAATTGCACCAGGACTAACCACAGAAACACACTCGATGTGTGTTAGTCAATACAGATTGTGTGTTGTCTTATTAAGGCAAAGCTTTGTGATAGTGGCAAACATACTCTCCCATGTATAAAAGGTGGAAATTCTTAACAACTTTCCCTACATTTGCTTTTCATTTCATTCTAAATACTGGTTAAGTAATAATGATCTGGGCATAGGGTATTTTCTGAGGATTGATGACAGACTGACAGGCATTTATGGCCAGAGTTATAGCCAAGGGTGCCATTAGTCCCAACTGGTCATTAATCCCTGAGAATGCCCTGTGCAGAGGTTGCTATCGCTATTATTAAATGGAAATGAGAGCAAACACAGGAGTATGTTTGTTTGTTTAATGGGAAATGCCATTATGATTGTAATGTGTAAGGTGCTTCTAGGAATTAATGACTACACATTAGGTAGTCTGACATCCTGAATTGTCTGCACACTGCATGAAGCAGGTTACTATAATTACATGGTTTTAAAGTTTGGGTTTTTTTACTTTTTCATTAAAAAATCCTGTGCCATGCTAACACAGATTTTCCAAACTTTAATCCCCAACTAATCCTGTGTGTTTCAAAATAGTTTCAGAAGCACCATGTGAGAGATGTGAATTTCTTCACTGGACCTGCCATTCATGTTGAGAGGTACTTCGGTAAAAGCCTGAAAGCTTCTCAGAGTTAGAACAGTGAATTGAGGAGTCCTCATTCGTAAGGTCCTTGTTCTCTATATGCCTATTAGAGTTAACTCCCTGTTAATCAGACAGTCCCAGAGAAATAGGATCAAAAAAGGGAGCAGAATGCCTAGGAAGCAGTCTGGGGTTAGCCAACAGGGAACACGATGCATGGGGAGCTGCTGCCTCTCTCTGGATGTAGCCACTACACACACCGGTCCATGAAGATATCTTGACACTCTCTGCTAGGAAGGCTCTCCTGGAAACATCTGCCTGGCTGCCTACACTGTTCCTTGTAACACAGGGTGAGACTTATACTTTTAAATGAAAGATTGTGCTGATGCTGAAGCCATATCCATTTAATTCTACAAATAGATAACTGTTAAAATAAAACAAACAAGCAAACAATCTTCTTCGAAGGAATTATATGTCATCTTCATCTGCAAAAGCAGGGAACTAGACTCCATAGCACATGAATCTGAGAAGCTCTGTAACGTTCAGAGGAAGGGTTCAGTTATCCATCTGTCCTTTCTCCACTGGGTCCTAAATCTGACCATTAAGGAACAGGACAAGCATGGGCCGCTCTCACCTGTTACCTTTCAGTCTCAAGCTGTTGTCAGCTCCTTGGACTTCCCAAGCTTGAAACACTCTCTGTATTAAGTAACTCCTCATAAAGCTCTCTTCTAAGTACTTTGTTGCATCCACAGTGGCTTTTAGCAAGTACTCCCAGGTATTTATCTGTGACTTAGAACTAAGAATCACATGCTTTTGTTTGCTTTGATTCTTACTCTCAGTAACTTCATTTGATGGCCACTAGTCCAGCAGTGGAAGGGGCAGTGACCATCCACTCTCTGTTCAACTTTTCCAGCATACTCAGGTATTTCTAGACCTCTCATATTCCTCAAACTGCCTCTTTTCCAGGCTGAACTGTCCTAGCCCAACTGAATGTTTCCTGTAAAGAAAGTCCATGGGTAATCTCCAATGATAATTTTGTCTGATTGTTTTGAAACTTGTCCAGGGTCAGCCTGTGCAAAGAAAAACCCCAAACTTAAGCATCAGATTGTGCCACGTGTATGTATGAAACTTGAAAGTTAAATCAATGACATTGCTTCTAAATTAAGAGTGGCATAAACTTCTGCTTACAAAGCAAGATATGTGTTACCACTCATTTGTTCTCTTCTGGTAATGTGACAAGCACTACTTCTAAGGTGCATATGAATTGTAATGGTTAGGACCCAATATAAAACCTGCTGTCTCCCATAGATATTCTTCAGGTGAATAGCATCACAAGTTTTTATCTTTGCAGTTCTAATGATCAGTTCTACAAATGCTGGTCATGTAAAATTAGATTCCAGTGGAAGTTTTGCAACATTATTCTGTCATTTTTTAAATTACATTTTGTTATCTTAACGTTTTGAATTTTGCCAATGAATCTGAAATTAACTTCTCTGACTTTGAAATCTGAAGTGCCTCTTTCCTCCATAAAATTTGTAATGAAGTGAGGCATAATACAGTAGTATTTTAGGTGAAAACCATCTGAGCTTGAAAGGTCATTTGGCTTCTTTTCCTGCAAATCTCAGTAGTGAATCTGAACTTGAGCACTACATGACTCAGCCTAACTTATTTTGCAAATACACTATATATAAAAGAATATATCAAGAATCTATCCACACCTTTTTTTGAATTAATCTTGTCTACAAGCTATTTCACCCTGCAAACAAATCAATTTGCATGTGTATAGGATGGTTTGATATAGAAATCTTTTTTCCTCCCTAATGGTTGTTTTATTCTTTGGAGAAGAGAACCCTCAAGAAACAGGTGCAAACAAATATAATTTTCTCAATCTGCCACCTGAAGACTGAATGAAAGGAAGAACATTGTGTCTATGACTGAGTACGATGATGCAGAGACTAGTGAAGATATGCATGCTGAAGGCTCTTCCATTTGCATGAGGAACACAGTTTTCTCATATCAGTGAAAATAAGTCAGAAAATTCCTTTGGTTTAGTTTGCAGTGGCTTTGATTTTTAACATGAAGCACTCAAACAGTAAGCAGCACAGCAGGGCCTATACTAGGAAGGCAAAAATTCTGCTTTCCAGAGCATCTTTGCACTTTGTTGGAAAAAAAGATTTTTTGTTGTGCATATATTGGTGATTCAGAACAGCTTGTGTGTGATAGAGAGGATTTTGCTTCCCTGATATGGTACATAGCCTCATTCCATAATTTGATAGATTTGGTTTTCTGTAGGCATGTCGCACTCTCAAGCCTGGTTTGTCATGCAAGTCATGCCTGATAGCAACTTGGGGAATACCATTAGAGGAGAGCAGGCTCATGGACATTTTTCAAATATCCATTGATTGATGGGATTGCTGGATCATTTAAAATGCTGATCTAATGAAAGGTGTGACAATACTCCTTACAATACCTGACTTTCAGCCAACAAAATGAAAATTATGACCTTACTGTGGAAGGTTCTGTGATAAATCTATGATCAGGGAGAAGAAGCTACAGCTGGCTGCACCATTTTATTCCAGCCCTATAAATAGACTTACACAGAACACAGAAACCTTAAATAGTTTCAGTTATATCCTCTCACCAATGAAGTAGAGCCCAAAGAAATTGTCTGGTATTGATTCACAACCAGCTGGTCGCCTGGCCCAACACATTCTACCTCCGTGCAATTTTTTCCACTGCTTGCTTTCAATTTATTTCTCCTCATTTACATCAGTGTTTTGTGACCATAAGTAATCTTACCCTGAATTTGATTATTAAACTCAAATCAGGGTTCATGATGTGCCATTCAAATGATTGAAATGAAACAATCAAGTCATAAAATACTCATAATCAAACAGAACATGGAGAAAAAAAGAGAGAACTAGTAGGTGAAGTGAGAATTAAAATTGCAGAGCAGGGTTTTTCCTTGGACTTGGAGGCACCTCTGACTCCCTTCCTGGCTTCAGAGAACCCAGAGGTTTGGTACATGACCAGAGCTGCAAAGTTTCTCTCTGTTTCCCACTGCTCTCTTAAGACCTAACCCACAATTCAGAGGGAACACGCATGGATAACCTGTTTTTAAAATCAGAACAATAAAAGTAATGATTTCCTTTACAAAGACTGCTTTCTTTGATTGCAAATGAACTTTCCATGTAGTGGGGAGTGCCATCAAAACAATAGCTTTTCCATTGCTATCCAAACAGTATGATTTTTATAAGGAGCATAAACCTAATGTCATTCCTTCAAGGACCTCAGGGAAAAAAAAAAATAAAAAGAAGATAGAAGTAAAGCAACTTAGATGGCGAGGAAATATAGGCATCCTGGATAGGGATTTGATCCCCTTCTGAGATAATCACAAGGGTGACAGTATGAATTCTACTGGGACACTTTTGATTTCTGGCCTAATTCACAAAGATTGCTTGACATAAGGTACCACTTAAGTAATGTAAAAGAAAAGCACATAGATATGATGGGAAACATAAATAGCTGACTCCTTTATGTGGCAGTAAACTGAGGTAATCTATGCCTGTCCACTAATGTTTATAAACATATTGTAAACAAGCATAAATGAGCAGCTCATCTCTCTGGGGGGACCAGATGCATCCTTAACACTGATTAAGTGTTTTGTTCTGCCTGAGTGTCTGGCAGAGGTTTATGCTCTGAAGCAGAGGGAGGGAGACAGAGTAATGACAGTCTCATATTCTCCTGGCTCTTTAACTGCTTTGAGAGATTCATCAGACAATATAGCATGTGTAATTCTACTGATGATCATTTTCCACAGCACACTATGACAAAAGGATACGTTTTTTAACCCACTCTCCAAGTCTCCTTTCTTGCAGAAGAAACTGGAGAGATGTGCAGAAGCAGGAGCAGCTCCCCTTGCCTGCTTCCATCCCCTCTTTGATATCACCTAAAAGGTCCGATTGATGAGTCAGTATCATGATATCAATCACAAAACCAGCACATTCTTCTCTTCTTTGTGTGTCAGTAAGCTCTCTCTTCCTCTCCAGAAGCCTGGGCTCCAAAATTACCAAAACTCCAATTTTTGCAGCTTTTCATAGAAGTTAGGATCAGGAATGATTTAATAAGTCACCTTGTTCATGTCCAGTAGACTCCTACCATTTTGTGGGATGTAATTTTAAGAGCTGGGTTTTATGGGAAGTTCTGCACTCTTTCTCTGCCTCCCCATTAATTACAGCTGCAAATAAAATTCTTATGGACTCAGATGAACTCGTTGTTGGGTAGCAGGGCAAGGATTTGCTGTCATTTATATACCTAGCAGAACTGACATAAAAAATCCACGTACAGCTATTTGTTGGTGTTAAATCCTCAAATCCAGATCCTAAGGCTTTCAGGATATGCTTTTTTACCAAGAAGACCAGTCTGCTGTTTCAGAGAGTTCAGCTGGGGCTGCTATTCTGCCAACATTCCCTGGAAGAATGGAAACTAGTAGGAAAGGGTAAAAGCTAGACTTCTTGACTTCTAGAAACAGAGAGGCAATGGGTATCCTTTATAAGGGTGCAATGGTTTTATTGCTTTATCTTTTAGCCAGATTTGCTTTTTAACTACTTACTAGCAAACTCTAAGCAATTTTGTTCTAGTAAATTTATTAAAAATATATACTTGTAATTGACTTACTTACTTGTGTTACTTTGGTAACAACAAGCAATTGCCACAGCTGACAAAGTACCGCTTGAACCTCTTTAATTTGTCTGTGTATTTTTATGCTTTTAACTAGATACTTGAAGAATTTCACTGGCCATGAGAAGCTGCGCACAAATTTTAAGTGGCTGTGTGCAAGTGCTGAATGTGTAAATGTGTTTATGTTTTCTGTTATACCAACTACTTCTGTTTGCTCTGCTACCATGCACCTAGGATACCTCTATTTTCGGTGTCATGATAAAGGTAAAAGTGTCATGATATGATCTATTATTGACTATGCAAATAAGACATAGCTTAGCAAAGTAAATAGCTAAAAGCATAGTCATTCCTGCATAGCAGTAAAATCTGTATCTACAAAAATTACTCAAGCTATGTGAGCACTAGTAGCGCTACATGGATGTGTAAGTTGTTCCTGCTTGCCACATGTCCTCCACCTAGATGCTTCTTTGCTGATAGCCTATAGGGTGTTCAGGCAAGCCAGGTGGGGACAAAACTGAGTGATCAGCTATGAGTGTGTCCATCACCTCCCCTAGGTCCTGCTTCTCTTTTAGGCAAAATGACCAGTGAGGCTGACCTATGGGCATTGCTTAGGTCCAGTTCAGGTAGAGCTTTGGATTGCTGCTCCACAGGCAAAATGGCAAATGACGAGTTTTCCTATTTGAACATTTTTAGGCTGAAGCATTTAGAAGGAGGGATTTCTAAGGAGAAGCGTTTTTCTTTTTTTTTAAGTTAATTATCAAGGGAAAAATTCATAATAAAAAATACTCCGTTTAAAGAAGAAAATTATGTAAAAAGGTTAAAAAGATTGATAGGAAATCCAGGAAAGGTTTCTTTCCCCTAAGTGACATAGAAGATGGATTGCAGGACAAACAACATTAGCTGCTTATATTCTCCTTTTCCCTTTAAGGCTAACACATCAGTGCTAATGAACCTGTTTGCTTCTTATTTATTTGCAGACTATTCCTGCTCCTTATATTAAAACAAAACACTTTTTCCATCATTGTGGATATTTTAAGCTCTGTTAATGTTAATGATTTTCCTCTTCAAAGAAAGGAAAACTCAGTGAAAAAGCCCCAACCCTTGGCTCCATAACACAGAGAAGCAGATCCTCAGGGCATCTGAAATGTCAGGAAAGCATTAGCATGCCAAATTTGCAATCTCCTCCGTTTGTGGTTTCATTGCCATCGCTTTTTCCCATCATCAGTCAAATAAGTTTAAAAATAAAAAGGACAAACTCCTAGACACAGATTTGTGAAGCATCTTCTCAGGTTATTGTTGATAAAAGCCTAACTGCATGCCCTCTGGGGACACTGGTAGCTCACATCCAAGCTGACCCACAGCATCTGGGCTCTGGAGGTAACACTAAATGGTACCAGATATCCCAGCATCCATATGCAGACCAGAACTCACTGCACATTTTAAAATCTATATTCAGCAGCAAAAATATTTTTAGAAAAGGGCTGTACCCCTTACCTAAAATAACAGGCAAAAAGTGAGTTTTAGAGTAAGGAACAGCACTTCACAACCTGACTGCACAGAAGGAATTTGTGCGACTTCACCTGGTCATTCAGATTGCCTCTGTACACAGATAAAAATGCCTCTGCAATTTAAAAGCTGTTGAACGAATATTATTTTTGTTTATAATTTAAGTATAATTGCAAGGAAATTTAGATGCCTGTGATTGCTAGGCTCATTAACAACTTTGGTTACAGGGGCAATGCAGGCAAGAATTGCCTGAAAGGAAATTCTGTGTCTGTGCATGCTTGCAACCAGTAAGTTAGCATTTAAATGGAGACAAACCACTCCTGACAAGAGGTATTTCAGGAGGGTGAGAGAAGCAGCTGGGAGTCAGTTCCCTAGATACCGCGCTCACTCTCCTGAGAACAAGGAACTTTTATTTCCAGGCAAGGCCTCTGGTCTATACCTCATGTTTGAACTGTAGTTGTCAAAGAGGTCATTTTTCCTTCCTCTGGCACGGCCCAGAATGGACGTATAATTTTACGTGTCTCCTCATCCTTGACATGTAGTTGAGGGTGTCACTTGTAATCTAGGAAGGAGGCATTTCACAGTGAAAGCTGGTGAAATGGAGCCTTGAATTTCCTGCAGACTTTCATACACCAGAGCTGAGAGCTACTGGAAGTGCTCATTGAGTTGCCTTGCTCTTGCCGAGTACATTGCCTGTTGGAAAGCACATAAGGAATGCAGCCTGTTGTAGTGCTGAAAGTGTCATTTCTACATTATGCCTCTAAATTGGTAGTGTGAGGAAGAGGAGGGCAGAGGTAATGGGAAACCATACGAAAATGGCTCCAGTTTCTATGATATACAAACCTGGAAGCAGTTGCTACATTAATTAGTATATTGATTGCCTTCTCTTCTGGCTTAACTTAGCTATTTCTATTAACTATTATAACTATTAACTTAACCACTCAACTATTTGGTCAACTTGATCTGTGTTATCTATTGCCATGGAGAGGCTGCTTTTTGGCAGTTCTGAAAATGAGAAGCAAATTGAAAGGGTTCTGTCATCCCTCACTAGGTTACTACATGCTCACAAAGAACGACTGTCCCTAAAGAATGGACATGGCACTCACATGCATGTGAAGAGTACTCCATTCATTCTGTTGCCTGGGTTGACTCTTTGGTATTTCTGGAGAAGTTCTGTTCATGGGTCAAAGGCAAACGTGTCAGAGGAACGCAGGTGACACATTCTGTTCAGGTAACAGTGCTACCTTTAAACAAGATAACCACATGGGCTGGCTTGCTATGCACAGTGACTGTGGGCTTTGATGAAACCATGGCTTTCACATCAGCTGTAGACCTCAGGAGCATCTAAGTCTGCATTGGTTGGGTGCCTTGTTTGCTACCTCTTAAATCGATCCTTCCAGGAAAACATTCCTGGTGACTGTAAGTGTTGCAGCCCATGATTCCCTGCCTTACTTTGCCTTCAAAATGTTGTCAAATCACCTGCCATTTCTTTTTGATCCATTCTCATTTAATCCCTGCTGTGATGTCTTTGTGTAAGAGACAAGTGCTATAAAAGATCTCACTATGCAGCCTTCCATGGCCTCCACAATAGTATGTGTATGAGAGGTTGTAGGGCATCTCACTCATGTTAAGCTGTGGATTAACAACTACTGTTACTTAATGCATATGTAATGAAGAAAAAAATCAGGAATGAATAATGACTGTAGCTGATTTGACCTTACTTTGTACAATGTGAGGCCATTTCTAGCAATCATGATCTCATTGTAGCTCTAATGACCTCATCTAATTATTGCTAACTCAAAGACCTTTAGTACTTTAATGTGAGTCAGAGAACGCACACCAGCAAACTAATGAACACATCACACTGTGCTAGTCTTCAACCAGAAACAGTACATTAAGGAGAGGAAGCTTGACGAGGTGGAATGGCCTCAAGATGCACCAGGGGTTCAGACTGGATATCAGAAAAATGTTTTTCACAGAAAGGGTCATCGGGCACTGGAACAAGCTGCCCAGGGAGGAGGTAGAGTCACCATCCCTGGGGGTATTTAAAAGTAGGGTTGATGAGGTGCTCAGGGACATGGTTTTGTGGCAGATAGGAATGGTTGGATGTGATGATCCAAGAGGTCTTTTCCAACCTGGTGATTCTATGATTATTTCACATATTTTTCCCTGACTTGAAAGAGGAAATGATAAAGACACTGCTGAAGGGAAAAAAAAAAACCCACAGATGAAAGTAGTGTTATTGATTGCTGTAATCTGTTCAGTTGAGTGAAAGTGGAGAGTGTAGAGAAGAAATGTGTTGCAACTCTGGAAAGAAGCAAAGAGAGGTACATTGGGTTTATTAATTTTTGACAGGTACAGATCATCAAGATCACCCTGTGAACACAGGAAAGTAAATAATAGCAGAATCACCCAACTTATGAATCGTGGAGCTACCAAAATATTATGGCAAAGCAAAAAGAGCATTAATTTTACCTCATGGAATGTGTAAAATTAGACCACTTACCAAAATATTTTATTTTAGCATTCTCTCTCATTAAGCACAGGTGTGTTTCTGAACAAACTTTTCTCCAATATGATAAAGTGTCAGAAATCTGTTTCCCACAGGCAGGTACAACAGGTTATTGTAATCTATTGAACTCCCCAAATCAATATTTTGCCCCAAAAAATAAAAGTAGAACATCAATATTATAAGATGGTGAACTTTAACAGCAGGACACTCACTGCACATTAATCACTTTTCAAAGAGGGCTTGAAAATGTCATGAGAAGGGTGCCTCATGAAATTGCAGTTCATTTCTACTTCTGGCCATACAAGGAATATTTAGAGAAGAGGCTTTTGTACAGCATGGTGGTACTTTTGTTCCCCATTTGGAAGAGTACTTGGGAGACAGAGTTTCCGCTTGCATGGAATATAGGACATTTTAGTCATATTTTTTGTGACTTTCAGGTAAAAGTGGCTTTGAAGTCTGGTTACAAAAACTCCAGAGGATCATTTTTATACAGGGAAATTCAAATACATCTGCATCTAAATGTTTTGAAGAGGAGTTCAGAAAACACAAGCAAATATAAGCAGCCATGTATACTGCCAGCTTACTTGGTGACTTCTTTCTCATCACCCACATGCTGGTATGGGTCTCTGCTGCTGGAGATCCTTATAAGCTCCATGCACTGTGTTGACTTTTATGAATTGAAAATTTGGCCCTTACACTCAATTATAACTCAATGTTTAGTTTATCTGATTTCTCCACGTGGGATTAGGAGGGATGTGGGAAAGCAACTCCAGAAGTTTGTTTCTTTTATTTTTCTCTTTGTAGAAGCGTTAAAGCTGCATGTGGTCAAATAATCCGTGTTGCTGATAGTAAATTCCTCAGGGATTCACTTCTGGTTTTGTATACAATACATCCTAGAGTCACCTTGAGTGATTCAGCACTTACTGGAATCAATTTATGGGCTGCCCCTTTGATCTATTAAGCACATTCTGCACCAGTCGGAGGTACTGCGATTAAGCCAGGCGTAGTGTGCCACTTTGTGTGTGTGCACACGAGCAAAGCATTAGTGTCATCCAAAATATGTCTGCAACTCTTTTGCTCACCTATAAATGGGATACTATGCTTTGCATCCCTGGGATAGTGTTTGGGAAATGTGCATTTAATGTAGAAAGGTCCACAGATAACAGCTGTAACAGAGATTCCTCCAAGTACATTCAGGTTGTCATTTTTAGAGGTCAGCTCTCCCCTCCACCGTATCCCATCTCAGAAAGGTTAACAAGTCGTGAAATACGAAAATTAAGATAGAATTACTTCCACAGTGTTCTGTCTTTAACAAAAAAAATCACCTGCAATGACGATACAAAGAAAAATACTAAGCCTCCACGGTTCAACACATTGTCATTGTTTTCAAGGTACAGAAATGTCTCTCCTTTTAAAATAGCAAATACAGATGTTGCTGTAGGAATAAATTCTACTTGAAAGGAAACACAACCGCCTTTCAGAAAAACGCTGATCCAAACGCTCACACTGTGTTATAGCAGAAGAGTTTTAATTTTTCACTTCTGGCCTGGCAAACCCCTTTGGCGTGGGGAACTTTCATCAGCACCTAAGGACAGGGAAGAGCAGGGCAGAGCAGTAACTGTCCTGTGCTGTCATCAAAAGCAGTAACATACAATGTCAAAATCTCACTGCTTTTCAAGCATAGTTCTGATGGATGTGAATACTCCTGCTCTCCCGTATATGTCAGCTGTGACGTTAAGTAGAGAAAACATCTCAGGATTTCAGGTCCTGACATGTAAATTCTCATTTGACTTGAAAGAATGGCTGGAGATGAAGCATGACTCTTGACTGCTCACTGTGATTTCAGCTTCCCTGCAAAATATTCATTCCTACCTGATGTACTGTGCTATGTTGCACTACTTCACATATCATTCTGAAATGTAATACAAGATGGCTATGAGAAAATTAATAGAGATTATATTTTCTACCAGTTAAAAACTAAAAAGGAACACAATCACAGCAATTCTAGCAACTGTATGTTCTATACAGTGACACTCATTCTGCAAACTTCACAATTTGGAAATTCAGTGTACTTTATTTTTATTCCTAATAATTTTAATACAACACCTACACTCAATCCATTCTGATTAAAATAATTTGGGATATCTGGGCAGACAGAACACTACCGAGGACCTCAGAGAAATAATAGTATATACTGAAATTTATCTTCTGGTTTTCTATATATGAGGTGAAGCCATAAGAGAAAATACAGATCTGAACATAGTGGAGAGAAAACTGAGACAAACCAATTGCTTGAATTTTAAAATTTATGTTTTGCACCTAGAACAAACAGTCTGTGCCCCTCAGAATATAATGTTTTATTATGATTTTCTTTTTCTGATTTTCGTTTTACTTATAGTTTAAGGTCATAGGATCACAGAATCATTTAGTTGGAAAAGCCCTTTAACATCGTCAAGTCCAATCATAAACCTAACATTGCCAGTTCACCACTAAACTATGTCCCTAAGCACCACATCTACACTGCTTTTAGATACCTCCAGGGATGGTGACTCAGCCGCTTCACTGGACAGTGGTCTAATTCCCTTTTCAGTGAAATGATTTTTCCTAATACCTGGCTTAATCCTCCTCTGGCACTACTTGAGGCCATTTCCTCTTGTCCTGTCATTTGTTACTTGGAAGAAGAGAACAACACCTGCCTTGCCACAACCTCCTTTCAGGTGGGTGTAAGGAGTGATAAGGTCTCCCCTCAGACTCATTTTGTCGAGACTAAGAGACTCCACTTCTCTCAGCCGCTTCTCATAAGAATGATGCTCCAGACTCCTTACCAGCTTCATTGGTTTTCTTTGGACATGCTCCAGCACCTCAATGTCTTTCTTGTACTAAGGGGCCCAAAACTGAATACAGGATTCAAGGTCCTCCTTCCAGCCTTTCTTATAAATGGGTATCACATTTGCTAACCTCCAGTCAACTGGAACCTCCCCTGTTAGGCAGGGCTGCTGACAAATGGTGGAAAGTGGCTTGGTGAGCACTTCCACCAGTCCTTTCAATACTTACAGGTGGATCAATGCCATGAGTTTGTCTCTCTCTTGCTGCACAAGTCGTATGTGGAGCAGGCAGACAATGTAAATGTACAGTGGGATAAATTATCAAATTACCTGTGTTGACATCACAGTGTTGAAGGCATCTGGACAAAAGGCTCTTTTATTCTAAGATCTGCCATTCACTCTGTGGATCAAATCACAAAGGCAGGTATATCCTCACCAGGGATTATTTTTTCCTTATTGCAACATCTCACAGACTAGAAAGATCACAGTCTTCCTGATCACCAGGTGCATGTGTTCAGTGTACTTGTGGCAGCGCAGCAGTTAAAATTACTATCACCCTATCTTTCAAGTTAATAGTTCTTTAGGGTAGGGTGGAAACATCCCCACCCAGCCTACCTACTTGCCTTTGTATCTCTATTAACTAAGGTAGATCAAAGCATGCTTTCTTATTCCATTTTGATTGTAACAGGACTCAGGAGTGAGTTGAGACAAAGGTTGAATATTATTATGTATAACATCAAAGTCTGAAGAACAATGGAAAATGTTAGTATAACCCAACAAGGACACTTTATTTAATAAAAAACACAAAGGAAAACATGTGAAAGGAAACAGTAAATACATACAAATAATAAAAAATAGAAAAGGAAATAGAGGTCGTTTAAGGCAGTTCAAGCTCTGATACGCAGCATGGACCATTTCACTCATCTCCCATATTTAGGAAAACAACTGCTTCATTGGCTTTTGCAAGATGGATGACTGTGAGCCTTGTTCTGGTTTGAAACAAGTCTCAGATCTCTGTAACAAAAGCGTTGCCTCTGGTTTCAACAGGATTGCCTCTGATTCATGTTGCAGTGAGTAAATGGAACAATTAGAACCAGACAACTTCATCACCTCCTCTCACACAGTTCCTGATCTCACAGACAGTTGTGACATAACTCATCTTAAGCATGAGCCCTCCACAAAAGCTGTTTTCACAATGAGAGTTTTGCTTTGAACTAACTTCTGTCATTGTAAGCTGCCTCATTAATTCTGCAAGGCAGGCAACAGTTAAAGTGAAAAAAATTCATCATCATTGGTATCTTGTCTAGGTTGCTCTGAAAATGCTTGCAACTTTTCATTTTACACAGGATGTTTAGGATGGTTGCAAGATAAAGTGATTAAATAGTAAAAAGATCATATTTTTAAACTGTGTAATCATAAAATTATTTCTAATAATTCCTAATTTCTAGCATTAAAATATCATGTCATTACAAAGTTATAAAATTGAGTTCTGAAGATTCAAAGTGTAATTGTGTCTTCTAATTTTGTAATAATTATACAAATAAAATTACAAAATCACATATCATAATTAAAACAGAATCTCTTGCTCTGACAATATCGGAGATTCTCACTGCATTAGGTTCATTAATGAAGTCTCTGTATTAAAAAGACTAATATAAACTCAGTGCTCCTTAGTTGGATTGAAGGGCTGAATTGACTATGCTTTGATATAGTGTAAATCAGACCACTGATTTCTAGCTGACAGTACATCCTTTTAAGTTGTTAAATTTGCAGTCAGCCTCACAGCTTTCCTCATATCCTGCGCTAGAAGTTTGCTCCTCCTTTTTCGTGCATGTTATAAGACCTGCAAATGGATTGATGGATGATGACTGGGAACGGTCATAGATAGTTCTTACATCCAATACTGCACCACTTCGCCCCTGTCCAAGAGTGCTTCTGTTCTCCAGAGCTGAGTCTTCTGCCTTCTGAAAATGTCACAAAGGCAAATATATTAAAGGGCTGCAAGGCAGTGAGGTATTTCTGTTTGGGACCACTGGAAAACAACAATCATATAACTAGACCCTGTCATTTTCTTATTGAATCTTGGATAGTTTGGATTTTCTGTTAAAATGGAAATTTTAGCCCTCAGGTGTAAAGGGGAATGTATATAAAATGCAACTATAGAAGCTTCCTATCAACTTCCCAACTTTTTAAAATGACAAATGCACACATGCATGCTGGATAATATATTCAGTCAATTAATAAATCAGAGGAGAAAGAGGCAAAACTGACAGGCCAACAAACAGAAAAAATTACAAAACTTACCTGTTCTTGCATATTTCTTTGACCACTGTGTAGCTCAGAGGTTGATTTCAGCCTTATGGTCCTCTGAACATGAGCTTCTCATAAAATCCGTAATCTCCACTGTGTGGTTAAATCACACTTTAGCTAGCATAATACATGATAATCCAGATTAATTTTTTTCAGATTCATGTAACAATTTGTTACATTTAAGTAGATAAATTACTGCTGTTCCAAGCATGTGCTTTCATATATCAGGTTTTAAAAACCATAGATGTATTCAACAACACATCTCCAACTCCATAGATCCAAACAAATGGGGGATACAGAAGGGAACGGAGGCTTTTGAATATAAATGACCAATTTTATCAATTAATCAGTTTCACCAAGAAAAATTGAGAGAGCACAGGTGAAGGCAGATTTAGAATCAGTTTAAGGTAGTAGAAAAGTTTTTGTTCATACCTTCTTCATGCAACCTCTGTATTCATTTTCTGGCTTTCCAAAGAGTATGTTTCACCTACTAGAAGGAGAAAAAAAATAATGAAATCAGTAAAGTACAAGGAGGTGAGCTGCTTCTATAAAAGCCAAGAACCTCAGAGGCTGAAAATCTATGATGACGTTCTTCCACACAGGACCTGAATGTGCTTACAGATATCAGCTTTGAAGTTGTATCTGATTAAAATGAAACAGCTAGGGTCTTCAAAAGGGGACAGAAACAGACTTGCAGGCTGCTTCATATAATAATATCTCAAAAGCTAAACTACAGTGAGCTGGAGAAAAGAATGGGTAGCAGTTCACTGAACTTTATCCAACCTTTCTGTCTTTTAACTTGTAGAATGGTTTCTCATAAACTACAGCATATGTATGGACATGAACAGAACAACAAGAGATGTTGCTGTGGGAAGGCACAAACAAACCCTGTGGATGCTTAGCTGGTAGAAAAGGGTCAGTGATGAAGACCATGTATTTATATGCTGCTCAGATGTTGCAAGCGTCCCAGTCAAACTTTGAAATCAGTGATGGGACCAAGATTTCCACAGATCTGCTGCAGTGTGCACTGTCCCATTTTGCTTGCTTTGTACCTTGCTCCTACTAGCTTCCTTTGGCCACACTCAATTCTTGTTTTTCAAGACACGATTGATAGTGGATTTCTATCCCCTCTCCACTCAAATCACAATAATTTGAATTTGTACTCTGTCCCCTGCAAGTTTACTCACTTCCCGCTTGAAGTGTCCTGATTAATTGTCAAAAGTCATCTGCCATTATGGTTACACATCAGGAAGATGTCAGTCACAGGTCTGACTAGTATCTAGCACATGTGTCTCGTAATTAAGCTATTTGAGCTCAGAATGTCCGGAGAGCATGAGGTGAAATTAAATGAGATGTTTGGTGCTGTGAAAGTATGGAGAACTAAAGTATAGCTTTTCTCTCAAAATATCTGGTGAACACATAATATCTGCAAATACTTTTACAGAGAAGGTTGGGCAAGAACAGTCAAAACCAAATAAAATGTGCTTGCTGTTTGTACCATGTGCACCAATCACAAGAACGGAAATAGAGCCAACTATGAATGTCACATAGAGTTATTTTTTATTACCTTGTACCCAGCACAAACCTACATGCATCCAAGCCACCATGACTCCGCTAGGCAGCTGGCAATCATTTGATTTTCTGCAATAGCTTATCAGGGGAACCATGCTAACCACTCACATACACAAGTGTCAGGCTCTTGTATCCAAAGGATGGTGGTCGTAAACAGCCCAGATGATGCTAACAGCAGTTGGGTGCTCAAATGGTCATATGCTTACTGCTCTTCTGACACATAGCACTGAAGCTGTCACCAGAAGACAAGGGGAAATATGAGGCTGGCCAGTAGCTCCTTATCTCTGTATGCTCTTCACACTGTCTGTACTTCTCGTATAGATACTTGTGGTGATAGGACAAGGGGGAACGGGTATAAACTGGAGAGGGGCCAATTTAGGCTTGATATAAGGAAGAATTTCTTCACCATGAGGGTGGTGAGGCACTGAAACAAAATGCCCAGGGAAATTATGGATGCCCCATCCCTGGAGGTGTTCGAGGCCAGGTTGGACGGGGCCTTGGGCAGCCTGAGCTAGTGGGAGGTGTCCCTGCTCATGGCAGGTGGGTTGGAGCTATATGATCTTTAAGGTCCCTTCCAACCCAAACTATTCTATGATCCTATGATTCTGCAAAGTACAGCAGGTTGCTGTTAAAATGAAAAGAGGACAATGTAAGCCAAAGCCACCAGCACTCTTCAAATACTGGAGTCTCTTTTCAAGAGAGAATAATGAAGGCTATCAGGGACACGGGAAGCAGATAAACACTCTTTAGTCTGAAAAATCAAAGTGTTTTTCTGTGGTTTAGACTAGACCTGGCAGAATCCAGAAATTTGCCTGAACCTAGAAATATGTCAGAATCCAGAAATCTTATCAAAGGAAAAAACTCTGAATATGCGCAGAATTCTCTCACACTGTTTACTTTGTTCTTAGTGGAATTGGCTACATTAAGATGGAGAGAAAGGAAAAAACTAGAGCTTTGTACTGTGAAAAAGTCTTACATTAACACAGTTAAATTCATGGCTTATGACGTCTTCCCAGCCACACACTATGAACAATGGAAAAATCCACATAGAATTGTCAACTTCCCTCTGCTCATGCAAAAGAAATAAGAAACCAGCAAAAGCTCATTTCTCATAAATTGTAGTATTTCCATTCAATATCTAATCATCTTGAATACATACACAAGAGGCATTGCCAGCTCAGCCAATATGATTAAGTAATAAAGCTAGGCATAATATGTTGTAGAGCATTCCCCATCCACTATGCATATTGGAATACAATTAATTCTCATTTTCAGGAATTCTATTTTTTATATATGCACTATATATTTTCTGAGAATAAGAAGCAACACTGTGTTATATTCTGTTTACTAGAGTTTCTCCTCTTAATTGAGAAAAATGTTAGAAAATAAGCTGATACCAGCCTGCCCCTGTGGCTACTGTTTTATTTAGACAGGGAGTAGTTTATTCTAATTTATAATATTTAATGCACAGTGGGAGTTTAGAAGAGACTGCTCTGTCCTTCAAAGAAATAAATGGCATGCAGCAAAAGAAAATGTTTCTATGACTGCTTTAAATCTCTTGGGAAACGATGAATTGAAAGGTACTGTTGTCCAGCATTGATATAGATTACTAAGAAAGAGCTGGCTCCAGTAGGTCACCAATTACATCGAGGCAACAGAAATGGCTATTTAAGTTTCAGTCATAACTTCACCGCATGAGCCATCTCGCTGTTATTTATTTACTCTAATATAGTTCTCAATCAAATACCTTTTACTTGTTATATAGGTACTCAAATGACTCTCCTGCATACTATTCTGCTGAATGGCCTAGAAAGACCTAACAAATAACTACAGGTCAATCATGTACTTCTGCCCTGGGGATCATGATTTAAAAGATCTGTACTACATCTTGGTCTTTCTGCTTGGACTGTAATTTTAAAAGTAGATGACACAACAATGCATGAAATGAGTTTTTAAAATGGAAGGAAAAATCATTTTCCAATACACTTTAAACTGCCTTTGTTAACTCCCACACCCAGGAACTTTAATTGCACATTGCTAACAGGCATACTCCTAGCTGGTGCTAATTATTATATCTTGTATTTACTTCAACAATGCTTAAACAATCAGTGGATCTGGCTCAGCAGTTGCAGCTACAATATGTTTCCCTTAAATAATTCCCCTAATTTTCTCCCTCTCTGTTAGCATTGAGATGTCATTTATTGAAGCAGGTTAAGGATTTCACAAGTCTTCCTTTGATACAGGTTACCTGTTGAAGTTGCAGTCTCTTTGGTAATGTTTTTGATTTTTAGCTTATACATCAGCTTTCGTGCGAGCTGGATAGTGTGCACTTGGCTCTGTGTCATTTCCAGCTCAGGAAATTAAATAAATTAGCATTATTGGATTTTTTGTGGTACTTTACATCTCTGCGAGGTCAACTAAAGTCAAAATGGCAAAGACAGCATTTTTCTGAGTAAGAAAATGTTTCCACTTGGCTCCAAAGTTCATAAAAATACCCCAAATTTGTAAGTATGCTCTCTGTTACATGAGAACTGGATAGTCTCTGAGTAATAAACTTCGCAGGATCTATTAGTGAGGACACATGGTTTAATTGTCTTTTCCATATTAAAAATTAAGCCATCTTTGGCATTTCAGTTACATACTTTACTTTCTATTTATTGCACTTTTACTCACTATTCAAACTGAGAGCTGACTACCAAATAAAATAGGATTTGGGGCACACTTCATACCACACACCAAAATATGCTGTCTTATACCAAAAGGTGGGCAGATCTATCGGTACAGTCCTGGATGCACCAAAAATGTAGCATCAACCACACAGACAGATGTAGCACCTTTTCTGGAGCGGAACCAGTCCCTAGGATTTTCAAAATTTGCTGTACAAAGGTATCATTACAGAAAAAAAATACATTGTGCAGATGTTCAGATAAAAGTACCTCTGGTACTGAGATGAAACTCTACGTACCTGAAGGAAACTCTATGACTCACCATGTTTCTGTGGGGTTTTCTTTCCTATCTGCTTAGTTAGGTCTCTTTTACTTTAGGGACAGCAAGACTCCTGTAAACTTTCCAAAGTTTGTAGCAGACTTTTCACAGACTTCAGTCTTGTGTTATTTTGTTTTGCTTTTTTGCCCTGCTGGCATTTTACAGACTCTGGCAACTTGATGGAAATGTCTTCAAGATATTGTTTAACAGCATTTCACTTAACCTGTGCTCTTTCCAGGGTCTCAGCTGCTTTTATTTCAATGCAGAGCTTTTCTATGCCCTGAAGCAACCTCCAGAATATTATACAGGTATACACATACCGCTAATGCTAAAGAGTTCTTTTCACTTGGGTACACATCAACTAATCAACATTAGGGACCCGCAGTCATCCATCTGAAAGCCTTTTTTGTCATCATCACTGTTGAGGCCTATAGATCAATAAAAAGATGATATTGTTTATATAAAACCCAATAAACAAGGCCTGTGTGAGTCTTACATGTGGCTTCATTCATTCTAATAAAGCAAGTGCATCTCTTATGAGCTTTAGCCCATCAAATTTTGTAAACTGCCTATTCACTTCAACAACCACTGACACAAGGATATTGTTGTATCCAAGTCTAGGTCAAGCAAGACTTACTTGATCTCATCCTATTTCCATAATAATCTCTGTCATTTCTCTAAGAATAAGAAGGTAAGGGCACTTTTATTGCTGCAATAAAAACAGCAAAGTGATCTTCTGATGGCACTTAATTAGATTCATTTTATCTTCTTTGACTGAGCATGACATACTGTAACCCTTATTTATGAAGTAAAAATGAATGTCTTATGGTTCCTAACACAATTGAAGAAGAAATTACCATGGAATTCAGCTTAATCTGTGTTTGTATCCGACATAAATGATCTTAAGATAAATTACAGGAAATTATTTTCTACTCCTGGTAACCATAACAACAGATGGGAATCAGTTCTAGTTCAACTTACTGACTGTTCCTGAACTCTTCCATAATATGTGATAAAAATTAGAAGACAAAAGCAATCCACAGGCTTCCACTTTCATTTGTATAGGAACAATTTGTAAAGCACTGAAAACTACTTTTAAGTTTAAGTTAAGATTCAGTCCTTCGGCTCTCCATCAGATGTTGGATGAAATGCATTGCTGTTCCAAATTGCAATGGCATACAAGTTGTGTAATGAATCTCCCCAGGGAAGGGACACAGGACAAAGCTTACTGAAAATGACACCTTCATGAATTGTGCTGAAGTGAGAAAACTGTGAGTTTCAGAAAATTTTAGAAAATCCTGCAGATCTGAGCAATGCCTATAAGAGTCTCTGAAGAAGGAGAATATGAAGTGGTAGTGAATATATCAGCACAAGGAGAAGATGCTAGAAGGGATCTGAAAAGCCTGGAGGCTTTAAAGAAGTTGATTCTAGCAGGGTAGGTCACTGCAATGAGTGAATTTTTGAAACTGGAAAGGAATCCTGAGTCTATAAGAAGTAAAGATAAGCACTTTGAAGAAATGTTGATCTATCAGTTAAACAAGTCTTGAAGCATCATACAGTCACAAGATAATTTGGATTGGTAAGGAGCTCAGAAGTTCCCTAGTCAAATATGATGCTCAAAGCAGAGTCTGCTGTGGGATGAGACCAAGTTGCTCAAGGTTTTATCCAGTCAAGTCTTGAAAACCTCCAAGGACAGAGACACCAAAACCTCTGTTGGAAACTTGTTCTCTGTCTTAAATATCTCATGGTGAAAAAGCTTCTCCTTACATACATTCTAAATGTCTCCTGATTTATTTTATGTCTTTTTTTTTCTCTTTTCTCCCCCTATGCTCCACTACAAAAGGCCTGGCTCTGCCTTTTCAGTGTGTTTCTTGTAGGTACTGGTTACCTGCTATTAGGTGCCCTGAAACCACATGTCCACAAAAAGGAACTTAGAAAAAACGTTGACAGATGCACGCTACCTCAGAACATACTTGCACTGTTTTTTTCCTCTTTTTACTTTTCATTTAATTATTTCTGTATAACTCCAAAACTATGTCCATGCAAGGTGAGGGAAAAGGTGGTTTGACGTTTGTCCTTCCCCAGCATGCAGACTGACCAAAGATTTGTTCTAGGACTGTGGCCAAATAAGCGACTCTCATTTACTTTGGAGTTTGCAGCCCACTAGCTACCTCTCTGTTCGCAGCATATTGTTGGAGCACAGGGTGTTACAGTCACCTTCATCCCTTTCTACAAGGCCAGTCATCCGTTTCTCAGTTCACCTTCACTCCAGCATTTCTGTTAGACTTGGCAATGGCGCAGTTCTGCCAGGTCATTAATCTACTCAGGCATATGAAAATCAAAAGCATGAATCAACTCTCAGACAAGAAATACCTATCAGTTCCCATGAGCTTTGGCAGGAGAGGACATCATGGCAAGAAGTTACCAACTGTTGTGTGCCCTCAGCTGAGCCTTTGATGCAGCATTTTGAGAGGAGAAGAAGAACATTTTTAAAAGCCACAAGGTCAGCAGCAGAAAAAGCGCAGAGGTGTTTTGGAGGACACTTGATCAGAATAACTTGCTGCCCAGCATGTGGTAAATTCATTTAAGCAGATACATTGATACAGGATTATGAAGAGTGTGACAGCCTTCAACAGTCACACAGGCTAACAAATAATAGAGATAAAAAACAGTTCTCTGAGCTAGAAAAGTTACTTTTTCATGCATCCACAGGATAAGTTTATATATTATAGTTAGAGACATAAAGAACAACTCCTATCTCCACTATAAGTTTAGTACAATTCAAGGTTAAAATGGTGCATTGATGTAAGAGCACTGTGTCAAAGCTGAGTGGATGAACCTCTGGCGTAAACAGAATTGACAGACCAGAACCAATATGGTAAAAAGTGCTACCTGAATCTTATAAAAATCTTAATTCACACAGGCACTTCCTAAGCTGATCCAGGTAAGAGAAAGAAACAAAAAAAAAGACAACTAACTGGTATGACACAACCAGTAAGCTGAAGCAGGTGCAAGAACTCTGGGATGTAGTGTGAGACAGGACAGGTAAATCACAGCAGCTTGTGTGTTTAAAGGACTGTACAAAGCCTTATTTTGACTGCAAGTTGTAGACTACAAAATATGTGCCTGCTGCATGACCTGGGAAGCAGCAGAACAGTCAGAAAAGATCAGAAAGACAGCCGGATGGCACCCATTTTTAATCTGGGTTGCCATGATGTCATGTCATTGGAGGTTAGAACACAAAGAGCACCGGGTGTGTCACTCTTTCTCATGCATTCTTCTCCTGCTTGGGAAACGTATAGCAGGCTGCTTAAATCGGGACAGTTCTTTCAAGATTCTTATTTATATCAGCCAGGGATCTAACTCATGATTACTAAAAGTCAGTAAAGCTAGGTTAATTTATATCAGTTTACATCAGACCATTTGCAATTATTTCTTCCCTTTCTGAAAAACATTTTACAGATAATGATAAAATTACATAGCAATTAAGTAGTGAGTCATTACACCCTGTGGAAACAATTCAGTAGATAGTGTGGCAGTATCCATCCTGCAGTGGTTAATTATTTGGCTTAAGAAACCTTCTTCCATGGAAGCATCTGAAGGTCATTGCATTCAGTCAGGGTATGTCGAATCTCAGCAGATCAACACACAGAACAATACGGTCCTTGTGTGCAGCCTTCCCTGTAGAAACAAACAGTAAACTGTTGCAACAAGGAAGTAACATCAGAGTAATCAGATTTGTTCTCTCTCCTTATGCAGTTCCACTAAATAAACTAAAATCCCACTAATGTCAGGTTATTTTATAGTGGCAATCTGACTTAGTCCTCACATCTTTTAGTGAACACAGTTTATAAAGAACTTAATCTTGAAGTGTGGTTAAAGAAACTTGTTTCTATCTAGCATTTTCAGGGATAAAAGAATTTCTAACTTTCTGTCATACAAAGAAGAGTAACAACAATATCGCACTTAAAAAATGAAGACAGGAAATTCTTGATGATGGCAACGCCATTTTGTGATTTGTAAGAACAGTTGCATTCCACACTAATTTCCCAACTGAATAGCAGATGCTCTTCAGTAAAAAGCTGTTATCATTTTATCTGTTTTACAATATGCCATGTATATTTTGCCAATCATATTTTGGCTCTCAGCACAGCGTCTGCTGTAATGCAATTGTAAGCTTGTTTAATCAGTTCAGCTTAATCTGGTGCTTTCAACACTGAGAGCACGCACACACGCACACACACATGCAGATCATACATTGCCTGTACTATTCCCCTTTGCCTTGTAAAATAGAGATGCATCGCTCCATCTATTTGTTAGGCAGAACCTGCCTTTGAAGGTCCGTGTGAAGTTCTGCTTAAAATGGATGGAACAATATGGTACATGTTTTTTTACCTGGCAGAGCAGCTATTCATTAAAAAAATGGCCTTAATTGGTGCTGCCTCAAATTTATTTTAAAATAGATTACTAAGTTACACATAACACAGTGCACACTGCTGTCTTGTTGTTCAAAACCGTGAATCAAAAAGAGCTACTTAAACTCTGCACCTGTGCAAATGAAGACTTTCATCTTCACAAGCTTAACAATTTATCCTCCCAAAACTCATCCATCAATCCGCAGACTTATTTCCCTTGAAAACACCTGCTATTCACTTGTTCTGTTGCAAGCTCTGGTTATTTCCAAGGCTGCTGACACCAATTTACATGAAAATTCCCATTTCATATATCTGTTCACAAAGAGGCAAATCCAGCTTCAGCTGAGTTTGTTCTGCGATACAGAAATGTTACAGAAGATGGCAGCTGGCTTTTGTGCCTTCCCAGCTCTTCTTTTTTTTTTTCTGTCACGCTGTTATTCCTGTGATGGCTTATCCTGCTGGCTCTCAGCTGAACTGACCATGAGGGTCCACGGTCAGTAGCTTTTACTGGGCCTTAGACAGAAAAACTCCAAGCCAGCATTAATAAAAAGCAGTCCTCAGCAATTTTTTTTATATTGCCATTACACACTGCATGCTTTTCATTAAGGGAGAACCAGAAACTTAGCCTTTCACTGGATGTCACATCATCATGGTCATGGGGTGTTACAGCTCCTGCAAAACCCCTCTGATTAACAGTACAACGAGTGATGATTTCAGGCTTCCTCAGCCATGGAGGAACCAGCACAATTAAACTAACTTTTGAGTCTCCCTAAAGGAAAGTTTTCTGGCCAGACCTTTCATAGTGATAGAATGTAGTGGAGGAAAAAGTTCTCACTACTGTGAAAAAGCATGGTGCCCATGTATGCTATAGGACACTATATTTGTTTGGATTGTAGAGGGTCAAAATCTGCTACAGCTTGTGCTCAGGTGATGCACAACTTGACTCACCTTGAGCTCTGGGTCAACCTTTTCAATTCCTGATCTACTCTGTCCTGGGCAGCCAGTAGACATGGATTAGAAGCTGGTCAGGAAGAATGGCAAAGTCTCTCTGAGAACTGAAAACCCACAAGATGTTTGAAAAGGAACAGTTTTGATAGAAATGCAGCTTATCTGACCACACATCTATCAGTCAATTGAGATGAGAAGAATTTTCTTTTGGTTAATATGCAATAAAATTGCCTGAATGGCAGAGGTCACAAGAAGACTCTTTCTCCCACCCCATTCCTGAAGAATCTCTGTATGTACAGCTTTCACATCCTTAGTTTGGACAGAGATGCAGAGCCTCAAATAACCCTACAGCAATATAGGTCTGACAGGGTATGATTGCTGCTTTGTCTCTGTGAAGGCATCGGAAAAGCATTGGGGAAGTGCTGCTTTTGAGCGAGAGGTGCCCACATTTAGGAATGGAAGGATTTAGAAGAAAAACATTGTCGTCATGGGCAATCTGCTGAGCAGGAACAGCAACATTGAAGAGAAGGACCAAGCACAGACCCTAGATGATTTTCAGAAGGTGAGGATGGGAAAAACATTTTGACCACTTCAACAGACAGCACAGTGCTGAGACTTCTAGAAACCAGAATGAAGCCAGGTGAGTAGTAATAGAAATCCCATTAAATGATTTCTTTTGCCTCCCAAGAAATGCTGGTATGAAAACTTTGTGGTGCACACATTTTCCTATGAGGCAAACTTGAAAGCAACCCCTGTATTGTTCTTGAAGTGTTTGTTTGCTCATCCTGCCAGAGAAAACAAACACCTATGCGATTTGTCTCGCAAGTTATACTACCTACACCCCATAGATTTCAGTGGGACAGGAATCTGCTCGAATTGACTAGAGCAGGTGAAAAATGTCAGCCAATAAAATGAAATTATCTACTGTGATCTTGTTTTCAAATTTCAAGTTAGCTTAAAAAATTATTATCAATGTTTTTCCAAAAGATGTCATATATGTATAACATTAAATTAACAGAAGTACACATATGTATAGTGCATAGCAATTGTTGAGACCAAATCCAATGTACTGGATTTTTAATGTACTGAATTCACCAAAAGTGAGCAAAAAATGTTGATTATTTCTCTGGCTCTTCCAGTGGCATTTTGGACAAAAAGCTTCCCCAAGAAATTCCACTTTGAGTGGGTGTGTTTCTAGTTCCGTAAAATAGCAGTGATTTCACAATTTATTATCTCTAGAAATGATAAGTAAAAGTTATAAGCCTGTATTTTTTATATTCTTCTGTTTATTCAGGCTTCAAATCAATAGAATACCTCAGAGGTGCCAGATTTGTCCCCAACCAGCTCTCAAAACTGTTGAGTGTGTTCCATGCTGTTTGATGCCTAGTGAGAAGTCACCTTTTTTTTTCTGGGGGAACTAAGAAGGAGGAACCATGTTCCAAAGCCTGAGAAAAAAACTAACAGTTTTTATGCAAAGACATCAAATGAGTAATGTGCTGAGAGAAGTAGGTGGAGATTCCTTTATCTCAGCCATGTTTTACCTTTTGAAACAGCAAGGAATTTGGCCCAAATGTAGAAGTACCATTTCTTGCCTCATAGACATTTGTTCCCAAACCTCTGAGAAATGCTTTTATCTTCCCTGTGCAATAATTACAGTGCATCAAGAAGCCAAGAAGGCTGTGAACTGCACCTGACTTGTCACTACTGGTGTTTGATATTTTAATGCAATGTGTTCCATTGTTGCATCTCTCTTTGTTTCATTTTTGCTCTTCAAGCACTGTCATCTTGAGCAAAACACTGTAAAGCAAGGCTGTTTAATGGTAATGCAGGAACTCCATCTTCCTCATCCATCTTCCTCATCCTTCAGAAAAAAATCTTGCAAAACATACAGGTCAAACTGATCCTTTCAGCTATCTCTTATACCCTCTGGAGGCAGATGGATTTTCCTCTCCTCTTTTTTCAGCTCTTCCCGGTTATTCACATTTCTGATTCCACAAGCAATATCAGTTTCCAATGAATTATTACTGTGGCCTCAGTTGCAATCAGTAGAACAACATACTCCCATCAATACTTTCTCAGAGGACTGCTACAACTCCCACACTTCAATAGGAACTTCCTAGTGTTTTCTCATCACTCACATATCAGTCCCTGGATTTACTCTTTGCTGAAACAATTGATTCAATTTAGCCTACGCCTGCACAGATCATGGATGGAGTGAATGCTCTTCCACTATTCCCTACCTGCAAGATATGTACCAGGCCTGAGTGCTGGCTGCTGAAAGTGTACCCTGGTGTTCTGGCATCAGAGTTCCGAGAAGGATGCTGGGACCAGTCCCCAGCTCTTACCAGTAAAGCCATGTGTATTTAAACAGTGACAGACTGCATCAAGCCTTTATGCTCCAGCTCCTGCCTGGGATGGGCTCAGAGACCTCTACTTGCTGCACTCCTTCTCCCTCCCTTTCTCCATCTCTCCTCTCATGCTGATGAGGGCTCAGGCTCACACTTTTCCTTGCTTTAAGAAATTATGATGCATGAGCTAATCCCTGGTTTTGCCCATGGCAAATATACAGGTGTCAGGGCTTACAGTGTGGGCTAAACTAAGCTGAATTACTTTGCACAGGCTGTTGCTAGAATTTTGCATACAGATTGTTGCTGTGGATCTGCTGGTACACAGGAGCTTGTTAGGATGCAATAACTTCATTTTGTACCCAAGTAAGCATAGGAGTGAAAATGGCAGGTAAGGTGAGAAAGGGAGAAGAGAAGAGGCTTCTGGCTTCTGGCATGTTTCCAGAGAGAAATATAGGTATCGCAGTCCTAACTGCTTTGCTCAGTTTTGGGGCTGGGACTAGCAATTGCACTGACAAATTGTGCTTGGCAAACTGAAGTGAAAAAGCCCCTTTGCCAGACTGTTCCTGCCATGGCATTAGCTGTTCCACCGTCCTGATCCCATTGACTGTCGTTCACTGACACTGAGCTACTGTCATTCCTGTCTGCGAAAGTGAAAATATGCCAACATTGATCATGTACATGCTCATTACACTTCTGACTGCTAAAGACCACAAAGAGTTTTAACCCTTAAATGGAATTAAATACCATTTGGTGAGACTTTACGGTCTGTCTGTTACCTCAGGAATACGTGCCTTTGCCAGAATTTGTCCCATCTCTGCTGCACAGGCTGGGAGCAGAAAAGGTTTCACAATATTCTGAGTTTCAGTGAAGTTCAGCTGATGTTCTGCCTGTGAATAAGTGCTTGACTGTGTGGTGGAAGAGATTTTGTCTGGACTTAAACTATGGATTATGTTTCAGGGCACAAAAAAATAATCCTAGTGTATATTATACATTTGATTCAGTTGCAAAGGTTGAGAATTAACATATTTATTCTAAAATGATGGTAGAAATTCTGCAGTCTCTAGCCTGAAGCTGGGAATTCAGAAAAAAAGTAAAGAAAAACCAACAACCCGGTCTTCAAATCCAGACAAAAGATTTGAATTTCCCACACTGCCAGTATTAGGGGATATGTCAAGCAAGTTGGAGAGCTCAGTATAGCTATTTGGAGGTAATTCTAGAAAGAGTCTTCTCATTACTCTGATTCCCAACAAAATGAAATAAGTTAGAGAACTTCCCAATGAAGCTAAATGAAATAAAGAACTGCTGTAACAGGAATTTCCCTTTCTCCATATCGCAGAATCACAGAATCACAGAGAATCACTAGGTTGGAAAAGACCCACAGGATCAAGTCCAACCATTCCTATCAAACACTAAACCATGCCCCTCAGCACCTCATCCACCCATCTTTTAAACACCTCCAGGGATGGTGACCCAACCACGTCCCTGGGCAGCCTGTTCCACTGCCCAATGACCCTTTCCCTGAAAAATTTTCTTCTGATGTCTAGCCTGAACACCCTCCAGTGGAGCTTGAGGCCATTCCCTCTTGTCCTGTCCCCTGTCACTTGGGAGAAGAGGCCAGCACCCTCCTCTCTACAACCTCCTTTCAGGTAGTTGTAGAAAGCAATGAGGTCTCCCCTCAGCCTCCTCTTCTCCAGGCTACACAACCCCAGCTCTCTCAGCCGTTCCTCATAAGGCCTGTTCTCCAGCCCCTTCACCAGCTTCGTTGCTCTTTTCTGGACTCACTCCAGAGCCTCAACATCCTTCTTGTGGTGAGGGGCCCAGAACTGAACACAGGATTCGAGGAGCGGTCTCACCAGTGCCGAGTACAGAGGGAGAATAACCTCCCTGGACCTGCTGGTCATGCCGTTTCTGATACAAGCCAAGATGCCATTGGCCTTCTTGGCCTCCTGGGCACACTGCTGGCTCATGTTCAGTCGCTGTCAACCAACACCCCCAGGTCCCTCTCCTCCAGGCAGCTTTCTAGACAGACTTCTCCTAGTCTGTAGCTCTGCACAGGGTTGTTGTGCCCCAAGTGCAGGACCCGGCCTTTGGCCTTGTTAAACCTCATGCCGTTGGACTCTGCCCAGCGGTCCAGCCTGTTCAGATCCCTTTGCAGAGCCTCCCTGCTCTCCAGCAGATAGACACTTCCACCATTTACTTCAGAAAGTCAATGCCAATCTTATTCCTAAGAATGCCTGTACAAATAAATTCCTTTCCAGACCAATCCTTTGGCATTGTTTTGCCTTAATGAAGCCTGGTGGATACCCAACCCATGAATTATACCAGGAGACCCAGTTTTTGACCTCAGCAACCCCTGGACTGTCCAGTCTGGGCTGTGACAGGGTTCGCTGTCTGAACCCACTTTCCCATGCGAGTTGCAATGAGAATTAAGCACCTCTTAGACTGATGATTTTAGGAAACCAGCATTGTCATTCATGTGGGGACTGGTGATCCCTCACGGACCTCCATATGGGCTTGACTGACTGCTTCAGTATAAATGAGGAAAGAGCAGGACTCTGCATATCTGGCAAGAGAGACTAGGAGAGTATATCAAACAGACAAGGAAGCACAAGGCGCAGTGATATGATTATAGTTTGCATAACAAGCAGAGCACACCAGCTGTGTGGCCACTGTCAAGGGTATTGTAGGATATTTAGTAGAAATGAAACATAGGGTTTTACTATTGTGGGTGCAAGCCGACCCGTGTCATGCAGCCAAAGTGTTCCCCAGCCTTGCAACAAGATCAGCGCACAGGGCTGCTTTCTGCTCCTCATTGATCCTCCCCCATGGAAGTCTGCTGATTATTTAATCAATTGTAAAACACCCTTAAAGATGAGAATGTCTTCTGGTTCCTGAGAAAACAATAGAAACAAACCATTTCACAATTTACTGATCTACGGTGTTGGCATAAACACTGGAAAGACTAGTTGGTGGATTGTATATATTAGTTCTCTGCAAGTGTGTGGAAGTGTAGACCTAGACACCAGCATAATAAATACAGGTACTCAGTTGACCTAACATGTTGAGCTATGCAGCATCTGCTGTCTGCAGAAGCGAGAAAACATGACTGATAAATATCTTTTAATCAATATGCTTGAGGAATGTTTGATCTCTCAACGAGAGGAAAAAACCCAAAACTTGGTAGCAAACATGATGAATTAAAAGGATTTAATCCCTGTACCAGAATTTCCATTTTCATAGAACAGCAGACAAATGCATGTCCTTGTACATAAAGGCCCCAACATATTCCAGTGTGGTGGGATCTTTATGTACAAGGACATGCATATTGCAATACGATGGGGTTAAATATGTAGAAAAACTGCTCAATGACATATATTGCTTTGAGAATCTCCTCCTTGTAAACCTCTTAACTGAAGGATATATGATACAACCTGCTAACTATATCACCCAAGCACCTTGCAACTTTATTACGTCAGGACAAGCTCCTCATTCCCACCATGCAGGCCATAAGCCCTGCTGTGGAGGAGAAGCTGCTGGCCCTGCACCACACAGCTGTGTGTGCAAGAAATAAGACAGTGAAAATGATCAATGGGAAAAAAAAAGCGTGCTGGAGACCATGAGCAACAGTGAAGCTTGAGTAGCAACCAGCTTGGGATGTACTTTGTATATTTAGTTATTATATTATCGCTGACCTCTGTCTGCAAACCATGTTAACAATCCTGGAGTACAGTCATAGGGCATCTGGCCTCTCAGCTACAGCAAATTTTGTAGAAGAAGGAAAAGGCTAAGGACATCAAGCTGCGTTTACACTCACATGGGAAGAAATACTCTGGCTCTGCTAGTGAGCCAGATGGCTTCGGTTCTCACATCACTGCTCATACTGCTGGCTATTTTCTGAAGCAATCAGAAATGATGCTGTACCATATTAGATCCTCAAGACATACAGAGTCAGCTGTTTTCTAATTATAAAATACTGCTTGATATTGAGACGGGGAGATGGTTTTCTCCCAAGCAGCAAAACATCGGGTCTGATCACTTCTGTTTTCTGTAGAGTTCAAACATACACTTTTACGCATTTTAGACATATCTTCCTTTCATATTGAATTTATGTAGCATAATCCCATCAGGATCAGGTTTACTGTCACTGAATTAAAAGCAGAATCATGCCCTCTACTGCTAATACTGTATGGATATTCAACAAACTAATTTTAATCTCCAGCCCACGTACCTTCTTTGCAAGTTAATTTGACATGTTTCAAGGAGAAGTGAATGGAATCATGATGTTCATAGAATTCTCCTGAGAGTTTCCGTATCAGATAAGAAACTAAAGACCAATATCTTGATCTCGAGGTCAGTGACAGAAAAGTCATCACATTCAGCATCCCCTCCTCTTGACCATGCTCTTTGCCTTTTGCAGAGAGAATTGAACTTGCAGAAATGTCCCAAAGGATGTCCCTGAGTTGGATCTGATCCATAACTGTTTAAACAACACCTGTGAATTAAAGCTGCTTTATACACAACCTCTAAAAGACACTAAATTGCAGGAATGCAAATAGATGATGGTGTATGATGACTTTATATTATACTAAAGTGATCCATGGAGAGAGGAAACCTGCTATCAAGAGAGTAAGTCAATTCAAAGGAAGATATCAATAACCTTGATTTATGTATTTTTCTATTGTATAGCTCCTCTCCAAGGGGGAGACAGAGAGAAGGATGCAAAATAGAATGAAAGACTCATGGGATGGAAGCAATCTGTACCCTGATATGTGTAAATATGGGTATAATCATCTTGAAATAGATCAGTACTGACCCTGGACTAGTATCTAGTTCAGCAGCTCAGTCTCTGCAGCTAGTTTCATGCAAATCCTCAAGTTGGAGGGTGTCCATGTTTTCTTCCCCTTCTGTGCAAAGAAGATATTCCTACACCCAGCAGTCCTTGAAGCTGGCAGGCACTTTGCAATCCTGCAGTTTTGTCATTGCTTCAGGATGGTAGACAGATGAGGAGGCACCCAAGACAGCCTGTGGAGCCACGGTAAAGCTCCCACTTTTTATTAAAAAGACTGTCTTCAGGATTTAATAACTCCATTATACCATGGGCACTAACAACAGCATCTCTGCAAAGGTGGTAATGTATGTGCTGCAGTGGTGACTGGCAACATTCAGCCAACATATTCATTGATTATTCGCTTCCATTTCAGAGAAAGGTCTTTTGTGGCTTTTCATCCCACCATCATGAGTGTAATACCACGTGGAGAGATTTTGCTAAGACAGCTCCCTGCTGTTTACCAAGAAGTTAAGTTAGGGCAATGGCAAGCTGACCTCTAAATGGAATTTATATCATCCTTTTCTCCACATCAGATAATGTAAATGTTCCTCCCTGCCTTGATTTCCTTTTAGGATAAACCTTGCTGTTCTCTTCAGCTCTCAAGTGATGAATGTAATAATGCATTTGGAGTCTGCTTTATGCATATCATGACTACCTCATTTCATTCTTCCTCCAACAATCAGTCAATTTAAAAGACTTATAACTAATGTTTGAGCCTTTTTGAAGAAAGCAGTGTATGCTCCTAATTTCCTTTAATAGTCCATTTTCATTCAATTTATCTAGTTTTCTCCATTCTCTGTAGACTGAAAGGTTTCATTTATATTCAAGTTTTCCTTACAAAGAGAAGTTTATTCGGGGGAGAGATGGAATAACGTTCTTTAACTTCAGGCAATTAGTTTTAAAGAATGATTTCAGTTAAAAGAACAAGAGCAAAAATGTCTTTAAAAATTCTCTGTCTCATTTGTGCATCATTTAAATGAAGAAATGTCACTCTTCCATTATGTTAATGATTTTTAAAGAGAGTTAAAAGAAATTTACCTGTAAAGAGCAATCAAACATCTCTTCTTGCTACAGAAAAGGCATCATTAAAAAAAAAGAAAAGAAGAGACAAGTATATATTTAAATGAATGAGCCCGGGTGAGGATACAGAAGAGTGATTTGTGTCTTGAAGCTCTGCTGTCATTTAGATTATGCCTGATGAGCATTTAATGAATGTTCACAGGGAAAACATCTACTCATATTATTTTATTTGGGAACAGGGAAGGCAGTAGCTTTTTTTAGGGTACAAAACTTAATGGATTTTCTTTCAGCTCAGTAGGCGCATTGATACTTGTAAATCCTTTCTAAGTGTACCACTGTAATTATAAATCTTTTAGGTATATTTTTCATTAGAGAACATTAAGGTAAATATTCTCTCCAAGAGAAGATATATTTGGCATATAGGTTTTTAAAGCTGACATTTAAGTACTCACTGCAGAGTTGCAGCTGTTCAATAGCATTATTCTTATTATTCATTATTTAGGGTTTGTACTCCTGGATGCATTGTTTTTTTGTTTTAAAGCAACAAGACCCTTGCCTCACCAACTGCATGCGTAGGAACAGTCAGACATTATCTAGCATAGGTAGCGGAGCCTGCAGGAAACTGCATCTTGTCATGCTCTGATTTACTCTCAGCAAGCCTATACCCATTCCCTCAAAAGGACAAACTATACACCATAACCTTAACTAGAAGAGATACTGCCCTTACATGAGGGGACAGAATAAAATGCTCTTTGGAACCTTCCTCAGTGCTGGGCTTGTGTGTAGTCCAGCTCAGCCATGGAAGGATGGGTGGGTAACAAGCCAGCCCTGCATCCAGCCCATTTCCCTTCTCACTTCCTAGCTTCCTCCCCTGTCCATTTCAGAAGGTGCACCCCTTCTCCTGCAAAAGCAGACCCATGTCACCTTTACTGTCTGGATGACATTCAAATACAGAGCTTTGGATGTAGTTTCTTGCAGACTGAGACTTTGCTGCAATGTTGCATGGCACAAGGTCTTCTTTGGTGAGAGCCATAAGAGTTAGAAGACCTATGTTGGCTATCTATAGGCTGATAAAACTTTCCTTGCTTTTCCACCTTGCTGTGTGTTGTGTGTTATGTGTTTCATGGGAACCTGCCTTAGGAATCCTTCAGGATTAAGTTTAGCCACACACTAGAGCATGCTTAGCTCTGAACACACCCAAATGCCATGGGGAAAAGTCTGGAGGGAATAAAGAACAAGGTCAGGGCCCAAACTTATTATATTCAGAGTTAGACAATTACCTCCAGCACGCTCAGTGTTTACCAATCAAGGATATATGTAAATACAATAACATCAGCAGAGTAGCCCATCCTCAAATACACCTATCAGCTTTGATCAACATGTCTTGAGATTGACCAAGGTGAGCTGGAGTGTTAATCCTTCACATCTACTCTGAAATGTAGCTTTGACAAAGCTCATAAGATACCACTAGAGTAGAGAAGCATCTTAAATAACTTAGTCTAATTTTCACTTGTAGTTCGTTTCTAATACTGCAGCTTCCATGGCCCTCTGAGTACTTTATGAGTGAAGTAGCATAACACTCATTTGACAAGTAAGTCAAATGAGGACAAAATTTATTACTAGTGCAGAGAAGTAAAGTGTTTTACTGGGAGCAATGGACTGTTCACAGGAGAGTATTCCCTTCCAAGATGTGCTAGACAAGGTGGAGAGGCTTGATGCCAGGCAGTGGGCAAGCAAACCATAAAAAGGAAAAAAATTCCTCCAAAACTCCGTAGCACAGCGCATGAGTTCTTAACATTACTTACAGAGTGGAAAAATAAGCAAACCAAGAAAGCCATCAAGAGTCTTTCTCCCATTAAGGGAGGAAAACTGTGTAGAATGGGACCCTCTCTCTCCATTTCACACAGCATTGGGTCACCAGGGAGAGCCCAGGCAGCTAAGCCTTGTTTTGGAAAATGTTTTGTTCTCAGCTGTTAAGAAAACACAGATTTTATTCCAAACATTAAATGCAGCTTTTAAATACAACTTGTTTCTTCATATTACAACTTGCAAAATCCCAGATGGTACCCTGTACATTTTCATGTTACTTAAAATGCAAATGTATTCCAACTTCTTCAGATGTTGTTTAACACACACGCAAGCATGGCATACACCTTAAGTGAGAGTGTGAATAGAGATCAAAATCACAAAGCTAGAATCTGGATATTTCATTAAATGTTGCTACTAAACCTCCTCCTCATCCTTTTGCCCCCTTCCCCCACCCCTAGAAAGAAAGAAATGAAAGCATAACATTGCATGGTTCAAGGCTCCTCTTTAGCAAGCTATAATTTAACCTCAAGTTATCTTGACATTCACATGCTGAAGGGAACACTTAGCACGTGTCATTGTGTGAGAACAGCTAAATGAGAACAAAAATATAGAGAAAGAGGTCAGAAAGGAAAGAATAATAATATAAGCAATTTACACATCTCTAAAGAGTATGGGCTATTTTGTAATAAGCTGCACTGTGTCAATACATTTGCTCAGGACATTTAATGTTCATAGAAATGCTAAAACGAAGCACTAGCTACAGGTAAAACTGCAAATATTCAGGGAAGTCTAAGGATGGAGGACACACAAATATAAACCTTGTATCTCATTCCCTGCATACTTAACATTTCTTGAAGCTGTCACACCATTTCAGGCCTTTGCCCACTAATCTCTCCCACCCAAATATCTCAGCTTCATTCTTTAATACATCACAAGCATAAATATCACAGTTGTTTTCTCGGCAGGATGAGTATTTTGGCAATGTATTTAATATTTCTATCCCTAACATCTCATCTCCTGGGGTAAATGATGAAAAAATAATAAATACTGAAATGATGAACAATTGCAAATCCAATGACCAATTACTGTTTATGACCAAGTGAAGTACTCTAGTAAGACTTCTCATCCTTGGAGATGAGTTAGTTGACTGCACAACTGCTCCTCCTCACGTACACACATGCTGCAAAGAAGTAGATTAGTTTAAGACTACATCTCCCTGTGGCAGAACACGTAAGTCCTAGATCACCAAGAGCAACTGGACCAAAATTAAATTCTTCTTTGCACTGTTTCTACTACCACATAGCATGTTTTTCTCTCCTAGTGAAACAGACATGGATATTCAGAGCTGATTTTATGTCCTTGCTCATGTGGGTTCCAGAATCACCTATGGAACAGTTCCGACGTGGCACCATATAGTTGACGCTTCCAAGGCTCACTAAAAAAGATGTTCCTGTGATTCTTTGGCATCCATATGTCCTTTTCTACAGGGTATCAGAGCTGTGCAGCGGCAGACTCCAACCTTTGCAACTGTAGAGCCAGCACTGACAGTTGTCACCTTTAAATGCCTCCTTTCAGCATAACCCTGATGTATACAAGCTTTTTGCTCTGTCACTGGGTGGAAACACATTAGGAGGGTTGCACTGAAGTGGTATGCAATGGGACTTCACCAGCAATCCTTATCCTTTCCCTGACACCCTTTCTCCAGCACTTAATGCATGAAAATGGACTGGGTCACATCCTTCTCTGCATGGTCTTCTCTATGGGATTAAATACGCAGGGAACCATCCTGATGTATACACTGATGATTTCTTTAGCTTTTGTTTGAGGTGTTGTGGAAAACTATAAAAGACCAGCAGATCATACCAGATACCCCATCCGTAAAGGATGACTGTATTATCAAAAATACTAAAATTAAAAAAAAAAAAAGGTAATTATTTTCTGTGCACTTTATAGCCTCCCAGGAGTAACAGCCAGACACTCCCACTCACAAAACACTCTAATATTTCACCGATCAAGGACATAACCCTGGTTATTTACAGACTGTAATGAGAGTGCCCATACTTTGACGTTGCCATAAATAAGCAGGTAAAACTGCTGAGTTTCAAGAAACTCAGCTTGATTGCCTGGAAGATGTTATTATTTTAATAAAAAAGAATGGCATGTATAATGATTAAATTTATATCAAGTACACAAGCAGGCTCCACTCAAGGGGAAGTATACAAGCATTTTCACACAGCTTGTGCTTTAGAAAAACTGCTCTCTGGTTTTCAGAAAAAAAGTGTATTTCAAATGACAGAAGGAAACTCTTCCCAGAGACTGCCAGAAAGCAAAGGTCTACCTGGTTGTGACAGATTTTTATAACCTACAGGCTTGTGATGGATTTACAGTAAGCTGCTTCTCAGATATGACAACCTCTGTCAGATAAACTGTACTATGTAAGATGTAGGAGCTGTAGAAGTGATACTGCCCTCTTTGCTACATAAGTCCTACCTGGTAAAACCATGCCTCAGGTCTCTTCTCTAATATTTACCTTTTCTCCCATACCAAAAGATACTTGAAACTAGCTGCCTAATTTTTAAGCATGGGCTGCCATCCAAAACTTAGCAGAATTCTACTTGAAACAAAAAAATTCCTTGGAGAGTTTTTACTTGTCTCTAATCTTCAGGACAAAACAATATTTGGAGACATCTTTTGATTAAAGAGGGGTTTTCAGTTCTGACTCAGCCTTCTTAGGAGGATTTGCTAGCACTTCCTTGATCCCGTTTCTTCCTTGCAGGGTGCACTCTTTAATTTCTCCCTAGGACATGCAGAATGAGTTGATAAACCTCTGTGCCTTGCTGTGCCATAAACTTCAGATATCAAAACCGAAGCACACCAGGTCTGCAGTCAGGCATTCAGGGAACAGACTACAGAAATTCTCAGGGACAGGTCTGAGCAGATGTTTTTTGGTGTTTTGATATTTTTTTTTCCAATAGAAAACATCTGTTTCTTTTGTGTGCTTTGGGGGACTTTTTTGTTTGAGATTTTTTTGATTTTGTTTTTTATTTTTAATCAGTGCGAAAAAAAAGCCTTCTCTCAAATTGATCTGAATAACTCATCAGAAATGCCAGATATTCAAAAGGCATTCAAGGCCAGAACAGGTTTCTTGTGCTTATCCTGCTAATTATCAATGAACAGATCTCAGTCCTGAGCATCTGCTAAAAACGTAATTCTTGAAAGGCTTAGCTTCAGCTCTGGACACCTGTTTTCCCAGCCTACAACTTTCCTTCTCATAAAGCCAGATGTCATGTGCCTCTGAGAGATTCTCCAGTTCTTATTGCCTCAGCAAGTGATACATGCTATGCTGTAAAGCTTCCTTCCACACAGAGAAGCTCAAGAGAGAGCCTATCCCAAAACACATGGTTTTCCCTAAGGAGCAGAAAGGTGTCCATTGATTCCACTCTATAGAAAGATGATTTTAAGGACTGAATATGAGCCTAATACATGTGATAGGCATGCATACAAGACACTAGAGATACATAGACTAAAGTGGGAGGCACGCATAGCCTCATGTTTGTGTTTTCATGTGACAACTTCTGCTGCTAACACATACAGAAGCAGCTCTTTCAAGCATACCTTGCTTTTCTTGGCATACAAGATCTATGGGTGAGCTCATGAGCTCTGTTTCGGGCTGAGATCTCAGGCTTCATCAGATCCCAAACTTGTTTCCATGGGAAGGGAAGGTGACTTTTCCTGCAGTCTATGTTTCCCCTTCAGTGTGTCCATGTTGTCTGAAGGTAACTTACACTGGCTTGCTGTACGATGACTTGAATATGGAATAACAGCACATCCAGGGTCGTGTAGGTCACAAATGAGCTGTCTTCACTTGGCACATATATGATGTACCTCTATCTAAATCTTGAAGAGTAATTCAAATAATATTTTAATACAACAGTTCTCAGATTGAGTCCAATAGAACAAAGAATCAAAGGGAGCTGAGCCTCTAGGAGTAGCAGAGAGAAGAGACCTTTCTTTATTATTAATTCCAAGCTGCATATGCAGGATAGTTTCACAAAAGAATATTGATATCATAAATAAAGTTGTCTTTGACACTGTGTCTGTGTCCCTGACTCTGTATTTTAGAAAGCAAAGAGAGCATAGGATAGACGCAATGGACAGATGACTCACTGAGGCAAATTCCAGTGGCAGTTCTGTCTCTTGGATAGCAACACTGAAGGTAAGAAGTCACAGACCAGCTCCCGTACACCAAGAGCTTGAGGTGAGGTGATGTAGTGTTGGGAACACTTTTTCTTAGAACCGCATATAAGGGCCAGCAGGAGTTGTGCTCCCCTCTAAACCTGCCTGCTCCCTTCCTTCAGGCAATGGATAGCCTCTGATTTCTTGTACGGTTTGTACTTACGTGGCTGGAAAAAAAATGCTTCTGCAGTTCACAAAGAAGGATTCTCTGAGGTGCAACAAACTGTGTGCCCCTTAGAGACTGCTTCTCAGCAGGAGGCTACCCCATGATGTGCACAGTCTTTCCCTGCAGACAACAACCATGCCTCGACACCAAGAGTATATAAGAATTCAGTCCTGCTTGAATATCTGGTGTTGGTGACAGACATATTACACTTTTGCAGATTCATCTTCTTTGCTCAGCCCACAAGCACACACAGATTGTGCACCCAGGGAGGACTGGCATCTTCTCCACAGACATCTATAGGCAGGCAATTTGCACAGCCCTGGACTGTAACCCTTCCTTCCCCTTCGCATAACATACTTCCCCTCCACTTTTGCTGCATTGTCCTGCTCTGGTGTGCACTCTGCAGGCAACTGCATCAGAAACCAACTCTCCTGTGGGTGAGTGTCGGGGTTGTCTGCTTTGGGATGGAGTTAATAACTGAGAAACTTCATAAAGGGATCTTTTGAATTGGTAAAGAAGATGTGGTTTTGCTATGGCAGATACCAATCAGCAGTGCAAGTCCATACGCATGCAGGGCGAGAGCAATTGTCCTGTGACAGTCACTGGCTTAGGCACACTGAGAACATGTATTAATGAGAAGCTCCACCATGCAGTATTCCTTTGTGATGCATCTCAGTCCTGAGGATCTGGGCATCTTTCTTTTTGTTTCAGTGGAGCATTTTTATTTTTTTTTTCGGTGGCACTCTCCCAGAATACTACCTTTCCTGCTAGTTCCAATTCCAGTGCAGAAATAGCTGCTTATCTGGGTGGCAGCAGAAAAGTAGCAAAATACAGGTGTTACCAACCCTCTAATGCAAAGGGTTTAGAGGCTGTTGTATAGCAAGCTTGGGGCAAGGATGAGAAATGACACAAAGTGACTTTGTAGCTGCGTGGTTCCATAGATCCAGGCTTACCTTTCTTCAGTGCAGAGAATCTAGCTTCTGTCCTTGCTGTGAAGTCATTTAATGGAATTAAATGGTTGTTGAACTACTCAACACTAGCATGTGAGACTGAAGGTAGAGATAGCTAGCTATTGCCTCTAGCCCAATTCTGCAAAGACAGCATGTGGTCTCCTGACTGCTCGCTTCAGGGTTATTTGCCAGTGAGGGCTGGTCCAGATGGGTGAACATTTTGAATGCAACCATAAATATTATCTATTTCTCCTCCATTTCCAAGATTCCCCAAGCTTTGGTAATTGGAAATGGAAATCGCAGAACGAGAAATTGATTTCCTCTTCACTTCTGCCACACAGAAGGTAAACCAATGACTGGCAATGTTTGTGAAAGGATTCCCAGCCCACCCAGATCCAAGATAATGAGCTCTCCCAGGCACTAGGTAATTCCCTCTCTTGTGCTCTCTCTTTTTCTCTTCCCATAAATGCAGGACTTGCTGCAGATGACAGAAGATTAAACTCCTTACTCTGAAACTGAACTACACATCACTCACACAGCAGATAGAATAGAAGAAAATTCCTTTCTTCTTTTTCTTCTTTATTAAATACCATCACTTAATTTAGAATGCAAATCAATATATTAATAAGGAATGTATAATTTTTAATGTCATCTGTGCAATCAGGCTCCTAGATTGATTCTACCTTGAACTCATTGTATTATTGTTAATGACTGAAAGCTCACACCATACTTTATCAACCAAAGTCTGTCGCCAAGAACTTTCTAATTAGTGCTACTAATCACTTATTCCTTCTCAGTGCGACTAATGTATTATTACAAAGACTTGTGAAATACGTCCAACAACATATACGTCTTGTTAAAATGACACTCCGGAGATACCATTACCCAAATCCATCAATGACATTTAATCCATCACATGGAAATATTGCTTAAATACTGCTACCACAGTCAGCTGGGTGCAGGCATCTTCAGTGAGACCTGCTAGGCACAATGTCTCCCTGATTATGGCTTTGGCATGCAGCCAACCCTCTTACATCATACAGCAATTAATGTATCCTTACTTAGATAACAAGAAGTTAGAGAGGCAGTGGAAAGTAGCAACGGAGTGAGACAACTGATGAAATTAGCTGCAGAAAATCTATTTTGTAATAAAACTGTTCATAAAAGTGAAATGTCATTTAAAGGCATGATTTCCATGGGGAATAAGTTTTTATTTCTGTGTAGAATCTTTAAGTCAAGAAGGTTTTCTTTTTTTTTTTTAATACATCTTTCATTTAAATGGCTCTATAGAAGCCCAGAATGTACAGAGATGCATTTAAACCCATGGGAATCTCATTATGGTTTGTGTATGCCTTTTTTTCCATTCATTTTTTGTGGGTTGTTTATGGTTTTGTTTTTTAATTCAGGATATTTCAAGGTGCTGTAGTCATTTAGCTGTGGGAAATATTTAGATCACCGATGTGAAGATAATTAACAATACGTGTAAATGAATATGCCAATTTCTTTTTAAGTGGAAGAAAGATACCATTTTAAACTGCTACATTACAAGATGGAACCTGTTTATTTCCCTCATTCCTCTTTGTCTGAATATAAAACCAACCATAAAGTCAACTTTACATGTACATAAAACCCCACACATACCCTTAAGTTCTCTAAAGTTAATAGGACATGTTAAAAAGCTTCTCCTTTTGAAGCGATCTAAAATGAAAATCAGATTCTTACTGTATTTAAATCTCATGGAAAAAAATCTGATATTTGTACAGAAATGCTTTGAAACCAGATTGATTTATGAGTGTTCATAAATAAACACAGGCCTGGGGCTTAGACTAGAACACAAGCCTTCTTGAGCCATTTGAGGGAAGCTCTTGCTGTCAGAAGCCAGATGGGGTCAGATCACAAGGGAAAGTGGAAATAGTGAATCCCTCTTTTTCCCTGAAGGCAAGGAGAGTTTGTGAAGATCCCTGCTGACCAGAACTCAGCATGTCATCTCTCCACATGCTTGGGATTTTTTACTTATATTGCTAAAGGTTTTTTCAGTGCTAGTTTTTGTATCCTGATAATGTTACAAATTAATCAGCGAACCTATGAAACAGAAATGCTACAGTAAAATAAAACTACTCCACTGTGTGAATTAAGGGATAGGGAAAAGCCCCACTGCTATTTATGGTACCTAAAGAGGATGAAAAAAGACTCTCATTGTGCAATGAACCACTCCTGAGACTACAGAATAGCAACAGTGGATGTGGAAAGGAGGCGTAAGAGTATCAAAAGGTGAATATTACAGACAAAGGCTTTGCAGATCTACAGCCAGCATTAACCCCACTGCTCCTCCCTGTCGTGAGACTTGTCTATAGCCTACAGACAATACAATGAAAGCAGATATCCACAAGCATTCCAGTTATTTTAATTATTTCCACAGCTGCAGAGATGAATCTGTAGAAATGATCGTAATAAAACTGCAGATATGGGCAGTTTGAAGAGAGGGTGGTAACTCTGCATTCTTGGGGTTTTTTTTCTCTAAGTATCAAGCTTTGCTCTCGCAAAATATAAGGCAGTTCCTGAAGTTTTGTGTTAATGCCTCACAGTCAACAGAAGCTGAATTCCACCACTTCTGCTATTTTCCTTGTGCTGTCACCTGCACAGTAGAGACTCAGGGTTAGTCTAAGGGATGCCAGACCTGGGAGCAGGGAACATGGCTGCTTTCCTTGGGTTGCTGTATCAGGCACAAATTTTCCCTCTGGCACCTCTAATTGTGTGCAGAGTCTGTTCATATTTAAAGCAAACAAAGCAAAACCGATTCACAGATAGGTAGGCAGACCTGCTCAGAGCAGTCCTGCAAGGTGAGGGAGAAAAGAAGCTCTCTCTTCCTAATTAAAGCCAAAACACACTTCCCATTATGAGTCTAATTGCATTTCAAACAAATGCACTTTCAGAGTGTGCAACTGTTCTGGTATTGCAAGAAGCTGAATGGACTGTCTTCATCTACAGAAAGGTTAGATTCAAGAGCAAGACATTTTCAGAGGGAGCCTCCATGAGCATCTGCTAGCACGACAAGGGAAAGTAACTGTGAGCAGGCTTTTTATATCAGATACATGTGCATGGGAGATAAGTCATAAGGTCTGGAATTCACTTATTTTAATTGTTTAAGGGCTTCAGTCTAGGGCAGGGAAGACAGATAAAAAAAATCACTAAGCAGTTGCTCACAAGAACAAATGGCTACGTACACACAAAAAAAATCTAAAATCCTGTGCCCTGTTAACATAAACTGTCTAATTTTAATATGCATAAAGAAAATCTGTGCAAAAAGTATTAAAAGTCAAACACTCAAGGTCCACATTAACTGCTTCTGAGTAAAGAATAGAGGCAGTCATTCAATCAGAAAATTTATTTACAAGAAAGACTTGAAAAAGCTGGTGGGTCTCTAGGGGAGTTCCCTCAGCAACTGGAAACATCACTTTTCCATCAGACCTGATGCTGTCAGGCATTGCCGAAAGCCACATTTGATTATCTGCTTTATGATACTGCAGTAAACAGGGCTATCTCCCCTGAAGACAAAAGGATCTATGTAAAGGGTCTTGAACTCACCTGAATGCTGCAGGAAGGGCCCTTGCTCTTCCTCTGTCTAATCTCTTCAGTTTGCCTACTGCAAATGACAGGGGATTGCAACACAGTCACTAACGCACACAACATTGCGAACTAGAAATAAGGGCCTTGAAGAAAAAGAACAAACAGCCTTACCATCTCTGAATACAAGAGGCAGAAAACTTCTACACCGCAAATGCATAGGAATTATTCAAGGCTGCTAGAAAACCATGGAAACTTTGCTGAAAGGAAATTCAAAGACATATTTTTAAAAAGGGATGCAACAAGTGGATTTTCAAGTTCACTGCTAGCTCATTTGCGCATCCACTTCTGAAAATATTCTCTTCGCACATTCTCCCATCTGCATGGAGCATCTTCCTGCGCTAGCCAGGATTAAGAAGTGGACAATACCATGTAGGCATAACTTCTTAGCATGTTCTTTCATGGTACCTTTACACTAGCTCTAGAATGCGCTTGTGCATTCAAGAGATGTGCCTTGATGAGTTGGATACCCAGGGGGAATGTCTACTATGACTAGCATCTTCAAGGATCCTGGCATTTATGCTGAGGATGAAGTCAATATGTCAGTTCAAAAAATAATGTGCTATTTCTAGCATCAACTTCATCAGAGTACCAGCTGACCCAATACTGTTTAATAACTATTGGGGTAGGGATGTGGTAGAGGTTGCGATCTGTATTAGAAATCTTATTCAAAAGAAATGCTTTTAGACAAACAAAAGTTCATGGTGTAAGCTCATCTAATATAGCATAGCTCTTGTTCGAGTTGGGGAATAAGAGCTACTTAAAGCATGCCCTCAGGTACCCCTGGAGGAAGAGGGAAGTTTCTGTGTACACTTACAGGTGCCATCTGTCCATGCAAACATCATCCCAACATATTAATGTGGGATGCGGTGGATCACACTTCATTTTTCCACTGGTCTTATTGCGCCTTCTGAAAAACTTAGCTCCTTAAATTAGTTTCTTCCATTACAGAGCATTTGTTTAGCAGTGTGTTTTGTTCAGTGGCTACAACAATGACCACTGGTAGATAGATATAGATAGGTACATACTGTCTAATTCTATACCTGAAGTTATATTGCAGCCAATATGAGATCTAGCCAGTTTTATAATTCTACTCATATGTTATAAGCATTTGCCACATATTTTAACATAAGTGCTACATATGTCATCAACTTTGTGGTAAATATGTCTATTTTTCCTCCTGGAATTACAGAAGGGAGAGGTTACTGCCTGGTACATTCCATTATTTATTGTCTCAATTCAGTGCAATTCAATATATCGTGTTAATTTCCTTTTCCTTTTTTAAAAGAAATAATAATCTGTCACTGAGGTTGTAACAGCTCCAATGTTAATGGAATTGTATGAGACAATGTCATTGAAATTGGATTGGTCCAAATGGAATCATTACTGTTCGTCCATTCAGGTCTTAATGGCTCCATCAATCCATGTGTATAGGACAGAGCCCAAGGTGTTTTGAGGAAGCTCTGAGGTGCATCTAAGTGTACTGAGCTTTTGTGCACCTTCAAAGCACAATAACATGAATTAAAAGGTTCAGCTTCAAAATCTCCTTGAGAGCCATTAACTGCAGGTCACACAAAAAAAAGGTTCCTTAAGTGTTAGTATGGTCCATTACATGAGTGTATAGTTCGTGAATCACTGAAATAGTCAATCACCAGGCTAAGGCACCAGTGTATGTTTAGGGATCATTCACTCACTATATTTAGGGATTGTTCTTTCATAGATGGAGAACTATTTACTGGGAATTCCTTGGAAGATTTTTTTTTTAGTAATGCAATAATTAATGAACATGGCTACTGGTTTCTTTTCTCAGTTTAATACTTCAGCCTTTTTAATACTGCTACAAATTCCTGCAGGTGCAAAATTTCATTACTCATTTGCAAGCTTCGATATGTCTCTACTGTTCAGAAGGAATGTTGAAAGGCATTGAACACAAGGAACTTCTGTCCTTGCTCTCTGGCTGCTGTAAAAGGAGGAGCTGTTTCAGGCAGAGGAAGAATGACTGCTCCCAGCACAAGCCAGGACAGTGCTGGAGATATTTCAGTTTGATATATCAAACCGCCTCAAATCCCAGCACTATCAAATGCTGGGCAGCATACTGGCCTGTGGGATGATGATGCTGAGTGGCTTTAGTGGACTATGCTGAAGAAACCTGTGTTGGTGCTTCTTTAATAGAGTCTAACCTCCTGAGGCACCAGTCTGGTGTTGTTGCACAGCATGTGGGAAACTAATAACACAGACCCTTTGGAAATGTCCAGGAACCATAAATTAGACAAAGAGGTGTTTGAATCCCATGACCCATATCTGTGCCATGGCTTTTCTGACTTATGAAGATTAAAGATCACTAGAAAGCACTGACAGATCCTCCTAACTCTTTGCTGCAAGCATGGGGAGTGTTTGAGGTTCTTAGCTTCTTTCCCAAGCAAGACCCTTGTGATGTGAATTTAATCCTAACTTCGGTACTAACTTCCAAAGTCATCCTTCACCTTTGTGGTTCACTGACAGAATCCCATCACAGAGAGTTGTAAGTGATACTTTCCTTAAAGAATAGATTAATTTCTCCATAAATAATGAACATGAGCACCTCTACAAGTCCTTGGTGGGAATTTCCTCAGCTGATTGTGTCATTATCATTCCCAGAATTTTTGTTGAACATTTTTCTCAGTAGTGGTTTAGGGATATATATACACGTGTGTGTGTGTATATATATGTATATATATAAGCTAAAGCTAATTTCATTTTATTATTTGAGACAAATTCTCAATTTCAAGAAAATTAATCACTTAGAAATTAAACTTAGAGTGAATTTTAAATCTCCTAGGACGCATCACCTTGGTGTGGGATGTCTTTCATCCTCTTTTCCTTAGAAATACAAGAAAATTCAGTCTGTAGTTGTAGAACTGTTGCCTAGCAGGAACTGTGGCCTCAGTGCCTTGTGTTCCTCTTTCAGCCAGGAAAAGAAAGCAGACAGTAAAGTCAGAAGGGAGCTGCTAGAGTGAAAGTTCCAAAAGGAATGAAAAAAATGTCCATACCATTGGAATATTTTTCTTAATGTTTTGCTCAAATAACCTCACCTGTAGAATTTTCTGTAGTGACAGTGTCTCATATTAATTCATATGTATTTGTTCTCTATTTGTAGTCTCAGAACTAGAAAGACCTTGTGCAGACAAGAGCAAAACTGCCCTGTTCAGTTATTGTGCAGATACTCTTAGCAACCAAGGACAGAAATGGCAGGGGAATTGCATATTAAAAAAAAAAATTGAATCAAAAACCAGAAAGTACTAACAAATGCAAATAAATTACTTTTTTCAAACTCAGATTTTACACAAGGCCACACTGTGTGGGATGTCTCATCAACCATGTGTACAGATCAAATAAATCCTGGGGAGCTTACTTATCCAAATGGGCAGTAAATTTATGTACTGCAGGGCATCAAACCCCATCTGGTTACTGTTGCTGATTTCACCAACCAGGAATCACTCTGTATGGAATCCTGTGTCCTACCTTTTTTGCTATCAGATAAAGAAAGGAATGAATTGGGCTTTACATATGCCTGTAAATACCTGTGATCAAAAAGAGGCTCCTCTTTACTCTCAAAAGTAGTCTTATCATGTGCACATCTTGTCAGTCAGCATTATGGTACATCAAGGATAATGCTTATGTTCTTACACTGCTGTCTTAGGAGAGCATATGTAAATCTCCTTGTACGGCTGGCCCAGAAAATTGTGGAAGGCGGCTGTTAAGTAATCTTTTCTCTCTGTTATACAGCTGCTGGTGTGGTTTCCAATACTCCATTTTTGTTTCATTTCTTTGTGGTATTCTCATGAGTCCTTGGCTGACCAACAAGAAGACAAATAACTGGAAAAATTAAAAACATATGCAGTCCTGCGTCTTGGTATGTGGTCTGACACCATGACAGTATCTTCAATCCGACACAGTTAATAAAGCCAACATTATTGTTGGCAAAACTTCAGGAACAAAGTATAGACAATAAAGGGGCTTTATACTCATTTAACTCAAAGATGTAGGAAAAAATCACTTTCTCTGTCATCTTATCAACTGAAAAGAAGCACAACCTGGTGTGCATGTGTGAGAAAGAATGAGGGAAGACGTGAAGCAGTCAAGAAATTCAAAGGACTGTTTTGGAAGCTATGTTTTTTCATCAATAAAAATTAAAATAATAATAAAAAAAAGCCTGTAATCAAACTGTTTCACACTGGAAATGGAGATACCAGGCCTCACAGGGGATGTAGTCCAAGCGCCTGTGTACCAATTTTCCTATAGAAAGCAGCTCATTTTTTGAGTGAGCTTCTGCCAGTGAGCAGTCACAGCCTCCAGTTTAAAAATTGAGTACAATGTGTGAGTTTAACTTCTGTTTTCAGTCTTATGCAGCAAATACGAATTGGAATAATTCAGCATTCAGCTGAAATTTCTCAGTTTGCTTTCTGAGAAATGGGCTGTTTCACTGGGTGTCTTTTAATGTATAAATTTTACCACCAAAATTGTGTTGACTATTAAGCATAGAAAAGGGGAAAGGAAGCCCTTAGTTGTTTCTACACCAAATATTCTCATTTCTCCTTTCCTATTACTTCCCAAATAAGACATAATTTAGCAGTCTTGCTTTTCATGGTATTAAAACTAAAGACAAACCTATTTCAGCTATTTCTAGGCATTTTTAGAAGGGCTATCAAACTCAATCATTGGTAGCAATTGAGAGGCAGAGAACAGATGGTATGCGAGCCAGATTCTGCAACATTCCTATAAATATATTAATTTACTGTTGAAACAAAGTAAGTTTTTTATGTCATTCATAAAAAAAGATGACATGAAAGATTTCATCAGTGATGATAATGTTGTTTCTTTGGTAAATGCCACTTTCCAAAAGTTTCACATTGTTACATTCACCAGACCTGCAGTACAGTTAACTACAAACTCTTTTCTATGGTAATCAAGCTACTACCTCAGTAATGTCATATATAAAGTCAAAATATTAATCAGTAAACCTTTCTTTATTTCAATATGTTCTCCTTCGGAAGTAATCCAACTGGAGCCTTTTCAACTGCATTGTAATTTATGAGCCAGCTGGAGCACAATACATTTTTTAATAAAAATTAGGTACAAGCAGATACAGCGGATTAATAGTTGTATTATAATTTTATAGTTTTCAATATACATTGCCACAGAAAAGACAATCAAATATGAGGTCCATCTCAAGGATATAAAATGCAGTATTTATTTTTAATGGAAAGAGAATTTCATGAATTACTGAGCCATGAAGAGCTGATGAATGCACTCACTGAGCAAAACAAAGGACCATGAGAAAGAACAGGAATGCAAAACAACGGAATACTATTGTTTATTTGGGATATGGACACCTCCAAATATGCTTTGGAATGTCAGCTCTACCAGTTTGAACAGATTTACATACAGTTTCAGAAATAAACTCCTTTTCTCAGCAGTCTTTACAAGCTTGGACTTTTTTCATGTGTTTCTGACATGCACTAATTAACAATTTATTACACAGGGGAAAATAGGAGTAAAAGCAGTGTTCATAAATTGATTAAACCATTAGAAGAATTATATCTTTCTCAGATCTACTTTAAACTATATTGATAGGACTTAGTAGTGGAAGTGAAGCAGCTATAAATTTTTGCAGTACTAGTAAACAGTTAAAATATGCATTCCAAGACTTACTGTACATCTTTTATTCCACAAACAGCTAGGAAACAATAAGTTAGACATTGTTCCTTCAGTCCTAGCCACTCTGTGTGATAAGCATTTTCCTTTACTTCTAAAAATCCTGGAAAATTTTGCTCTGCTATTCTTGCACGCACATTTAAATCCTTCTAGACTTACAAGTGGACATCTTCATGATCCAAAAACATAGTTGAATGATGATGTTGCTGAAGAATTACTTATTGTTCAGCATTTAATCAGAAAAGTGATCTGGCAATTGAATCAAAGTACATCAAAGACAGTTCATAGAAAGAAAAACAAATATAGGCAAGGGCAGCTTTTTTCCTCAGAGATGCTAATTACGCTACAGTAAACCCCTCGATTTGGTGTATGCCGTTCCTCTCCAGAGTTCAGGGGTATGACATGAAATTGCTTTGAAGGAGACCCCAATGATATGATTTTCTTGTTCTTTCATTTTTTCTTTTTTTTGAAAAATGAAATTAACGGGTAACATAGGGCAGGAAAGCTTCAAATATAGCACGCCAACAATGAAATCTTTGAAGAAGTACATACTGGCAATATAAAATCTCCACTGGGACCATGCCTTCATCAATTCGAAAGGGAGACTCACTGTCTGAAAGCTTTGAAGAAACTCCCTCCTTCTGAAGAGATGGGAAATCTTTGAAGTTATTAAGCATGCATTAATCATTTTAGATAGGTAAACTCCGGAATAAAACCAATCCAAATCTGTAGTATTCTTTCTTGTTGCTTTGCCAACTAACCCATGCAGAGCATTTCACTGGGGGAGACGGAAATAGCAGCCCAGAGTGAAACTTTTTGCAGTCTGAGAGATGAAGTTTAATACAACACGTTAAGTAGATTTTGGTAGCAGACTAAATGCATCATCTAGGTTAGAAGACATATAATGTGTATGAAAATATTCCTTGCCTGAATGCTTCCTGCACACTTCTATGTCTTGGAGAGGCTGACAATAAGGCATTGTCCTATGATAAAAACTCTGCTGGGGCAGCCCAGCTTCACAGGGATTAGTGATGGGTAAAACCCATGGACACTCGGGCACATCACCACAGGGAAGGAGAGGCATTTTTCAGGATGCCTGCACTGCCTGGACATGACCTTTGAGTCACAGTTGGTTGTGGAGAGACATGCTTGAGTTACACACAGCTTAACTGGGTCATTACAGGGTTAACTGAGCACATATGGATGGCCTGCAAAGCTCAGCAGGTTGCAGTGCATGGTGTGGGTGGTGAAATAGCTCCTTCTGGCCTTGGACAATGTGATTCAGCCATTGTCAAAGAGAGGAAAGGCTGGCGCGATAGGAAGATTTTAAATGATAAGTAACTTATTTCTAGCATTATTTTGACTGTGGTTTTTCACAGTCAGCATCATAACTGTCCATGTACTTGCACAGTACTGACTCTCTCTTCAGTTTCACACAAGGACCGGGTCAGCACAGGACCCTCAGTCCCATTGCCAAGTCACCCAAAGGAGGGCAACCGGGAGTGAACACCAACAGAACAGCTCTCCACGTTCACCCTTGACTCCCATGACACGGGTGAAGAAGAGAAGCCAAGTGGCAACAGCAAATGCAAAAGAGAGAAAACCTTTAAATGCATCACTTAGTTAAGACAACTCCTTGCCAGGAAATTGGCATTTCTTGAATCAATTATACTCCTCTCACTAGAGCTACTGTAATTCTGAGCATGAACTGCTAATCCCTCAGCTGTCTTAAGCAAACCTGGTGTGCTTTAGCACAGCAGTGGCCTTGCAGTGCCTGTATGCCCTCCTCCAGTTAGGGACAAGTGGCCAAAAATCAGTGAATTGTCATAAACAATCATCAGCCCATAACCTCAAATTACTGCCTTACTTTTATACCCAGTGTGGGCCTGAGGAAACAGACCTTTAGGGGGTGGAATCAAGCAAAACCAATGAGCAGTGATATATCTGAAATTCAATTTCAGATTAGGACATGTAAATATAGGTTACTACTAGTAAGTATGTGAACACCCATTAGCATGACCTGAGTAGCAGTGGGAGGCAATTCCCTAATTATGAATGTCTACACATCAACAGCTGCAGATCTTAGCTCACAAACCAGCATCTACACGGAAATACCTGCATTCAGTGGTCTTAATCTGAGTCTGTATCCCATTCAGAGAGCCCAAAGCGTAGCTGGCTAATGAGAGTTCAATAATGGTCCCACAGCCTCCCCATATATCCCTGATATTATGTAAAGAACTTGATTCAAAGTTCTTCACTGGAAAAAAGCAATGAACGAAGAATACTAGCAGGATTGAAAATATCCAGCTTGGAAACATATACATGTGACCATTCCTGATGAGTCTATGGCCATACCTTAACATGAAATGCTACACTATGGGCCTGTGTTTTATACGAATGTCCAGGGAGAATTTGCAGAAGAATAAAGACTAATCTCGTTAATACCTATGGGATGTAGGTCTGTGGCTTCCAGCAGGATATTCAGGACTCTTTTGGTGTGACAGCAATACTGACACTTTGGCAGCATCCCAAATTAAGTAAATGGAAAAAGTGGAAGCAAAATCTCTTTTCCTTTGAGATAATTGAAATAAACGTAAGTCTATATTCAAATCTTATATTTGTTCCTCTTTCCAAATATTTGCTAAGGGAAGACACAAACTGGAATTGTGGGGCATTCTGGATTGTCCATGTCCCTGATTGGTCTAAAATATTCAGTGATAAGTGGACGAAGATTTTAAATTTTCTTTTTCCTAATCCCTTTTCCACAGCTTTTGGCAGACATAGAGTAGGACCAAGAGTTGCACCTTGTCCTATTCTTCCACATAGGCTAAGTACTTATTGAAGACATGTTGCTCCAAAGCAGAAATCAGACTGAGAAAACTTTCCCTAGCCTTCCCCCTAAGGAGGCCAAAAGAATGAATTCCTGTTATTCATATATAGTTTTCACAAAATTGCAGGAAATTATGTCTCTCTGGCACTAGTTAGTGCACACTGTTGCCCTCAAAAAATGCAGAAATCGATGACAAAGAAATAAACTCAGTGGTCCCATCATCATAATTTTGTGACTTGCTAGTAGAAGAATACTGTGACCTCTAAGAGAGAAGCAATACGTGCCACATTCTTCAGCCTTTGATTATCCCCTTGTGGCTAGTCTGAAGGGCTTATTACTACGTAAAGTAGTCATTGGCTTTGTAGAGCATCCAGCTTACAGAGACACATGATAGGGAATTACGGTAGAAATAAATTACAGTGGCACAATGGGAAAGCCTTGCCTCTTCCCCATAGCTAATATATAAAATGCATATTTTTCACAATTTAAGTAGTGTATTTGTGGGTCCAGTACAGTTTTGTAGTAGAGCCAGAAGTCACAGATTCAGTCATACAGGTTCCCTCTGAATACACCTCTCTGGGCTTCAAGCTCCATCTGTGTAAACAAATTCCTCCTGTCTCCTTTCTCCCTCCCTCCACTGCTGGTGTTGGCAAATTCAGAGCAGGATCCTGCACACACACTCTTTGGTCTTGAATTCAAACTCCGATTAACAATGAGGTGCTGGGCTCTTACATAAAACACAACACTAAGTAGGATATCAACATGTGACAGTTTTCAACACACCTCCTGACCCCCTCCCAACTAGTTGAAATAGAAAATGCATTTGTCGTAGGGAGTCAAGAGAAAAGCTCCAGGTACTAAGTTAATAACAGTCAACGTAGATTCACTTCAGCAGAGCTGTGCCTGCTGAGGTTACTCTCCCAGTACTATCACAGGTCAACAAGACCCTGACAACTTCAGTGACTTCTAGAAATACCTTCAGTGAGACCTGTAAAATATTTTTCTTCAGATTCGCCTTGTAAATAATTCTCCTGTCTGATCAATGATCTGTGTGTGTTCCGAACATTTGCCATTTAATTTTTGATCTTCTATTAAATTAATGAATAGCTGTGGTCACACATCAATTTGTATTTTGGCACCTCTGAAAAGCATGATTTGCAATGGATCATAAGAACATTTTCTTTCCTCATAGATTTTTAGCATCCAGGCAGAAAATGTGCTCTGATAGCCTTTTGGATGTAATGAAAAGCTCACAGTATATTGTATCTTGTATCTGACACCATTAATTTTTTCATATTTGTCTTGTATGTCACTTGTTTTACTAACTAATATATCATTCTTATTATAGGCATACCTTTGCTATTGAGTTATCTAGAGAAAGACATGGTTAATATCAATGAGTTCCTCATGGAACATGAAAATATCCTGTGAGAGAAAGTAATACTACACCTGGCATGAATATAGTTTTGCTTTTAAAACAGAGACATAACTCAGAGAGATGTGGAGCTTTGTGCAGTGCTGAATCCACACCTCTGTGCATTTTTAAAAACCCTCCCTCGTGTCACGTCTCTTTTTTCTCTCAGAGAGGATGGACACAGCCCAACATTTAAAATTATTCATATTGTAATGCAAACATACTCCTGCTGCTAAGCTGCAGATTTCAACCCAGTTTAACAAATTACAAAAATCCCTTTTCAGAAGACAAATTATTTGGAATTATCAGCTCTGATGCACTGTTTAATTATGCATGCTTTTGTGCTAAGCAACTTTAAATATTAACGTGATGTTTTTGCACTTATGACCTGAAGTAGATCTATAGTAAACTCACATGTCTGTTGGCAATAAGTCATCACAGACTGCCATACAGCAACAGCTCTTTTTAGACAAGGATCTCTTCTGTGGTTTGTTTGGTTGTTTTTTTTTTTTTTGCTTTTGTATCATTGCCAGCACTATGGAAAAGGAATCAGAAAAATCACAATCCTGACAGACAACCATTCTCAAATGAATGGGGCTGAGATAATTCTTGCAATCACTTTCTGTCTGCCTCTAAACATAAGAAGGAAGCATCTGAAAGCTGCTAAGAGCTTAGCCTCCACAGCAGGCTGCGGAGTGGAGAGCTGGCTGGGCATGGGGCAGTGTTGGGCTGCCCTTGCGTTTCAATCACCACGGCAAACACCAGGACCCTATCCTGGGTCTGCATGGGTTCAGACAGACCTGGTCCTCATGTGTAATAGAGGGAAGAAATAAGCCTGTAAAAGACTTAAACATTCCAAGAGAGAAAATTTTGAGAATGTCACATTACTCAAGATCAGCTTGACTCCAAATACTGGAACAACAGCAGGTTCCTGGCAAGGATTAGCTGCATCTTAACAGCCCAGTCCTCTCAAATCAAATGCAGATTTCCACTGCTTCAGTGAACTTCTGAATAGATGCCTGACCTATCCAGACCAGATTCATTTCAACAGAGTATAAATATATTATTGAACTCCTGCTTACTTCCAGTTTAGTCAGATCTTCTACCATTGTCAGGCCCAAAGGTTTTGCCTGATTCCCCATGAAACAAAGTAAGAGCCCTGGCGTGCATGGACTGATACTGGCAAAAGCAAGAAGATAAATTCTGAATAGCCAAACTTCCAGCAATAACATGAGCATTGATGGACTTGAAAGCACCCGTCTGAGCACAGAGCCCTGTCTGTATAACACCTGAACTGTAGTAATGTCTTTCTGCTCTTTCTGTCATCAGACACAACAGAAATCTGAACCACACCAGTGGGTAGTGAGAGTTCCACAAGGACATGGGAGGTGGAGCAGTGTCACCTCTCTTCACCCACAGGTTCTGTTATCTGCTGTCTGATCATTCTGGCCCCATGTGCTCAGTAGCTATGGCCCAAATCCTGTGCATCCCCATAGAGTGGAAGAAGAAACAGCTTTAACATACTTCGCAGGGCAGCTCCTCACTGGAGAAAGAGAAGAGGGAAGAGGATCTGCTGGGCACAAAATCCTTACATTCACTCTACCTGTAAAGGCTGTTTCTGGAGATCACCTCCCTGTGTCACTGCACCGTGTCCATGGTTTTATTCAGAGCTGCCCCATCACAAGACAAGATAAGCTATCCTTTCTTTGTCAAAACCTGACAGCAACACATGCATCATATTAAAAACAGCATCCTATCCCAGCTGTAGATAGCATCTTTGCTGCTCACAAAGAACTCACAGTAGTAAGAAGGTGCCTTGTACATACGAATGTTGTTGCCTGATATATTAAGCCAATACACTAGCTCATTACCTCCACTTCTTCCACGAAGCTTACCTATATCGAAAAGCTGTCTAACAGCAAAGCATTAAGCAAATGCTGGGGCTGCTTTGTTATTATTATCTGTGGTGCAGCAGTGCTTGCAGAGCAAGGCAAGGCAGAGGTCTGGCTGTGCCAGCACTGGATGCAGAAATGGGGTTGGAGGCAGTGTGGTAATCAAGAATTAGCACAAGCAGATGGCTTTTACCCTGTTGCAATGAAATCACCCATTTCTCACCGGCAAGCCCAGCTAAGCAGGGAATTACCCCCTTTCTTGCAAAGCAGTTCAGCACTACTAAATAGCTTTGGCCCTGAAAAACATCTCTTAAACAGGCAAGTCAGAGCAGAGATAGGGCAGCAAATATTCTGTTAGGGCATATGGGTCTCCAGCACGTCACAGGGTCTAGGGTCCTGCACATAGTCTGCAAGCAAACTAGGAGAAAACCTGGATATCCCAAGCCTTCAGGTGGATTATCTGTCCCAGAAACACAACTTCTTCTTCTGTGTTGGAATAACCACTCCTCTGGGTACGTTCTCTGAGGAAGGAGCCTCCAAATCCTCGTTCCACCACTGAATGGCATCACTGCAAAATAAAAAATAATGTGATGATCTGTTACATGTCTGCTTTATGACAAATAGGTTCTGCTTATTCTCTCCTGCAACAGAGGAATTATAGAATCATAGAATCACCAGGTTGGAAAAGACCCATTGGATCAAGTCCAACCATTCCTATCAAATAGGAGTAGCCCACCAAGAGCTCAGGGGGAGGGAGCTTCCCAAATAATGCAGCTCATTCCCTCTCCACTCCCAAGGGACAGGGGACAGACAGAAATGTGTATATGAACTGGCCTGGCAGCACTAGTTTGCTCTCAGCCATCCCCTGCCAAAGGTTTGTATGCACACAGGGATGTGTGGCATGTGGCCAGTGTGGGGGGCATGCACTGCACCCACACTGACCAGGACGAGTCAGAGAGGGACTTAGACCTCCAGACTAAGAGGATGGAAAATGAACAGAAAAACACAGCAAGCCTCAGAGAAGAAAACCAAGAATCTGCAATTCAAATCCGTTCATCCCAAGGGACTGGTGAAACAACTGCTTGCAATTGCATTAGTGCATTCTAATATGCTAACGGGCCCCCAGCTGCTGGTAACTGCCCCGTCAGCTGGAGTGTGGTCTACTGACCATTTCCTTCGGCTGCTCTGCAACACAAAGTCAGACAGGTTTCCTCAAGAGGGTTAAGTAAACAAGTTTTAAATCACAGCAACAGACTAGGAGCATACTCAAGGCCAGTTATGATTACCTCAGCCCTAGAGTGGTAACAGGCTTGATGTGTCGGGAGGGGATTTTCCTGCAGAAGCAATGAAATGCACAGCAGCACTGCCAATGCTGCCTTCTCTTCAAAAATTTTCTCACATAATTTACACCATGTCATAGTAGGCAGAAAATATTGGGATGTTAAGGAAGTCATAACACTGGCAGATGATATTTTACATAGTAATATGCGTGCTGAAGACAACAGGAATATCTCCCATAAGTGAGTACCACTCAACGTGAATAATAGCTGCAAGGTCAGGCCCCTAATGAAAAGTTGTCTAGCTGTGAATATATACACTTTTTCACTCTGTTGTAGGCAATGCTCTCTGACACCTAATTAGGTTGATCTGTGAATATGATTATTCATTACCTGAATTCTGAGAGTACAGAATTATGTACCTGTGTAGCACACCTTAAAGAAAAATTATGTGAAATTCTGATGTCAGATGAGGTGACTGCATGATGAATGAAAAAAACACACTACTAGTCTCAGGACTTCCCACGGGTGTTGAATTTCACATAAGTTCATCTGGAAAAAAAGAAAAAAAACCCAACTAATTTATTTGACAAGGTCAAAATCAAAGTCTCAAACCCTTATTTTAGAAGGGGTGTTGGATTATGGATTACAATGTAATTTCTGATTTAAAAGAAATACAAAAGAAGAATAAAATATTTTAATTTTATAGAAATGCAACTTTTCAATTGTGTTCAAGCCAATTATCTGGAAATAGTGAGACACAAAAAGTCTGCTGGTATGCAGTCTCCAAAATTCAAGATCAATTCCACCGCACTGAGCTCCTGCAAAAGTAAGATCTGTAGCCTTTTGCCATGCTCCTCCTGTTAGCCAGTCTCCTAGGTATTCCCAGTGTTTTTCCACTGATGAATGGGAAATGGGAGCCCTGGGAGGAGTGACCTGGGCAGAAGGAGAGAGTGCTGCCAGAGCAGTTCAAAAGCCTGAGAGCATCAGCCGTTTAGCACCAGTGTCAGTAAAGTAAAATAAAAATTATATAATGCAAGGACAAAGGCTAAAGGAAAGGAGAACAAGGGAGTAATGCAGTCTTGGCATGAAACATGTCCTTTACACCTCTTCAGTTCAATTAGGATGGGTTTGTGAGAGAGCCTTTACCCAAAAGAAGACTCTCACTGTCTAATATTCTTTCGTTTTTTAATTCCCTGGTACTGACTTTGGTTCTGTTCTCACTCTGAGCAGCATAGATTCCCTGAGAGTCTGTCCTGGGGAAAGGAAAGAGAGAGCTAACAGAAAGGCTAAATATTTGAAAAGGAAAAAACAAAGAAGATTATAAAAAATAAAAAAAAAAACCCCAAGATGAGAAAAAACAGGTGTCCAGCCTTGAAAGCCACTTTAGGAGGTAAGGAAGCAGGCAGATCTGTGGAAATACAGACAATCTCATCCAGTGGATAGGGTATTTTTGTCTGAGTCCCTAATTCCCATCTAATGCGAGGATGTAGTTCCTGAAGACTGGATATGAATCTGAACCCAATCTCTAGATACCAATTTGGAAAGAAAACTCAGAATATAATTGATCTGGGCTCACCTTGCTTGCAGCAGGTCAACACGCCTGTGAAAAAAAGCTCCCTGAAACACTCTGGATAATTCTTTTGTAATGTCAATGCTCTGCTCCTCTCTAGCTCCTACGCTACCATGTTCTTTGCAGGTGTCTGGCCATGCACCTTCTGGCCTTCACCTGCACCAAATCCATTCTCCCAGGGGGAAGTCAATGAGGCAGGGCATGCACCACTGTGACAGACACGTGTGAGAATTGCAAATGATGAAATGCAAAAGGCGTTTCCCCGTTATACCCTTTCTCCCGTGCCAAGTTTTTGCTTGTTAATTAGGAGGAAAATTTCACTTCACCACCGTATAATTAAATCTTGCAATTAACATGTGCACTTATGCTGTCGTCTCAAAAATGAGACTTATGCAATGAAATCTACTTAAGGAAAGGCACTAGGATGGAGGGTGAAACTGCGGCACTGTGCTAATGATCCAGAACACCACTGGATAAATGATAGGTCTTACTGACAGCACTCTACCCTTCTGACATGTGCAGGAAGGGGCATATGCTTACAGATGCTAATACAACACGGTATCAATAAAAGGAGAGTGGGAGGGAGGGTGACAAAAGCAGAGGTAAATACATTAAGTCTCAATTAGAGTAATGACACGAGAGAGAGCTGAGGTTAATATATTTTAGGAGAAAGCCTTTCTGTGAGCTAGGGGTTGATCTCAGAGGGATGACGGGACAGAGGTGGTGACAAGGGAAAAGGGAAGAGCTTTTCATTTCATTAGACACTGCTTGGAAACGGCAGCACAGTCTCAGTGCTTTACGGCCTGCATTGGCACATCTCTTTGGTTTCCACTACCCTCTGGGCACAGGCACTGGAGGGCTTTGGAAGACTCGAACTCAACCACGGTCTTGGTTTTTGCTTCTATGGTGCCAAAATAGCTTGGGGTGTCTGACATGCAGGCTTGCACAGCGGCTCCAGTCTGACTCAGACTCAGCTGCTGGGCAGAACACAGAAGTACCCACATGATTTTACTGTGCCACAAGCATACAAGCACTGCATCTTCAGTACAATTTTATAGAATGGCTGCGTGCATATGCTAGCCCGCACATGGCAAAATTCAGAAAACAGCACACAAATATCTTAGTGGAGGTTGCAAGTTTTTGCTGGGTACTTATACAGCAGCAGGCAAGCAGTCTCAGGTCTCATTTGGTGACTTGACATATATAACAATACAATTAAAGTAAGCTTCAAAGAGGTAATTATGGCAGACTAGTGGTATTCCACATTGTAAATTGGAAGAGAATAAAACCCAGGAGCTGACCACCTACTGCTCACCTCTGCTTCTATATACATTGAGAAAAAGGGAATTGCCTCTTTAACAGTGATCTATGTTAACATTTTAATTGCACCGTCTAAATCTTATTCAGCTGCTACAGCTTTCCTCATTCCAGAACAATCCTTATTCAATTAGTAAAGGTGCAGACAGTATTATGAAAAAGTCACAGAAGCCCACATGAGAAAAAAAGCATTTTCCTTATACCTCCTCACACACATGCACACAGAACCATACTTATTAGGATGACATCCAGCATTCAGGCATAAAATCTTAAATTACGGAGTGATTGGGGCTTTTCAACTGATCCTTAAAAGTATGCACTTAGTAAAATCTAAGGACAAGTAGAAAAGATGGATAACAACCAAAGCATTGCCTTTTAAAGACAGCCACTGAGGCATGCAAAAATAAACATATGCTGAGGTGAATGCAGTGTGCTACTATTACAATGCAATGTGGCAATGACCCCAAGTAATAAAAATATCTTCAGATTTAAGCCCAGAGGACTTTATTGCATATCAATAGAAATAGAACCAGCAGAAATAGAAATGTATTATTTATAGACCTATTTATAAAACCTGAATACCTCTCTAGTGGGCCTCCTTCTATAGAGCGAATTGCCTTTCTTCCCCTCCGTCCTTTAATGGTTTATATGACAAGGTAGCACAGGATTGTACCATTAAGACAGAACTTTGTAAAAAATAAAGAATTGGAATCAGGAAGAGATGAAACTCCCTCCTCCTCCATAGTTTTTGCAGTGGCATTTCATTAAGTAGCCTCATTTTACATCTTTGAAAGTGGAATTGCAGGCTAGCGCCAGGTCCGTAGCACAGTGTCATTAGTAAGGGTGATTCCAAATGATAAAGATGAGCTGGATCTTTGCCATAATTTTGATGGGAGTATAACTAGATTATGGCTAAGTATTTACTTTTTCTTCCTTTCCCTCCCTTCTCTTCCCTCCCCTTCCTTCCTCTCTATTTAAAGCTTTTTTTGATTCAATATGTATATTGAAATGCCAGTAGAGGGAAGGAAGGTATTTTCACTATCTCCTGTCACTCAGATCTCACCTTAAAATACTCAGGTTTTTTCAAATCTCACATTGCTTTTATCTCACTATCACTTATAAGGCCATTACAAGTAATAAATCCTTCCTGGGATGCCCCATTTTATGGTCCAAAGCAATTCTGTGCTCACAAGGACAATTTTCCTTCCTTATGTATCCCCTAGAGCAAAACTGCAGGTGTGGAAGTTACTTCTGCCAATGAAAAAAAAATTACCAGAGACTTAAAAGGTTGGGCTGCAGAAGGTAATGGATTATACTGATGGACTCAATCACCTACATTTGCTTGGAGAGCCTAAGTCACTTTAGATATGTCTACAAGCTGCTGAGTAACACAGTGAGTAATTTATACACAGGACAAAGACCTCTAAACAGACAGGCAACAGTAAAGCAGCTCTAACTGTCTCCTCCCTGCTGCCTTTTTTTAACAGAACCCAGCACCTAACTTCTCCACGATGTGTCCCACACCCGGCAATGGCAGACTGGACAGCCAACCCACACAAGCAGGACGGGGTGCTGTGGAGATCAGACACTGTCTTTGTCTTCTCCTGTAAATACTTGACCTTCCAGTGAGAAATCTATCCATTCACAGTACCGTAAATTACTTAAATATCTCTTTTCACCACCTCACTGTTGCTGTGTAACACATGCCATCACCCATATCTTCACTGGATTTCACCTACAACCTTCAAGCAAAGTTTCATCTACTCTTTCCAGATCTTTTTTTGATAGACTGTTTTCAGAAGTATTAGATCAAGCTATCAAATCCCATCTTTATTTTCTTCATTTCAATTCTGGATACTTTCAAATGAATTAACTATGTCTCTGGTCTTTACTATGAGTCAGTTAATATGAGCAGTGAATTAAATGAGTTAAGATGGATTCAATCCTGCAGTAACTTGCACTGCTGTAAATCTAAAAGTTTGACTTCAGAATTGTTTGGGTTATAGCAGCATAAAAGAAAGAGCTAACAGCAGCAGAATTAGATCAGTACTTCCAAAATATCTGGGGTTTTGGCTCCTTGTCTTCACAACTGAAGCCTGGGCATCCCACCACTGCAACTTCTTTTGAAATTCTAGCAGTTTAGTTCCAAAATGTGAGCAGGACCTGTAAGCAGAGAGACTGAAAGCTGAATAATTTAGTTTATAACATCTGCATGGAACAGTTTAATTCCACATGTCTAGTGCAGAGGAGACCAAAAGCATTCTATATATATATATTTCAAAAAGTACACATAGCTGGCCAAAGAACTTTACCAGATGTTTCAAATATATCTTTCCTGACGGAGATGTATCTTTTTAAATTTGAATATCAACCAGCCCTCCCACAGACTTGAAGCCAGCCCAGTTCTCTTCTAATGGAAAAAAGATCATGTTTCCAACGTCTTTCATAAATTTTATGCCTAATTAAGTTCCCATTAAAGGGGTTGAAAAGAGCGTCTTTATTACCAGCACACACTTCTGCATTTTTGTTCTTTTTTTAAAAAACATTACTTGAACTTTTGTGACTTTCTGGAGTTCTAGAGTGTGGGTTTTTTTCTTTTTCCGTTGTGTAATTTATTTGTCAGCAGAAGTGTCACTGCAAAGCCATGTGTTTTTACGTAGTATCTTTGGGGTTTTTTGGTCTATTCAAATTTGTTAGATTTTTTTTAATCTGGGGAGTGACAGAAATGACAAAAAATCTTTCTCCCCAACTGATAACGGGCATGATCCAGAGGCAACCAAGTGCCTGACAACAGTGCCACCCTGCGTCACAGCCAGCTGCGGGAGCTGCTGAAACACATTTATTAAACTCTTATCAGACACACCAGTCTCCACCAGCTCTTGTGTATCACACATACTAGCAAGACTCCTTTCCTAATGCTTCTGGCAATTATTTATTTCTGAACCTCCTCTTTAACTTTCTGCCAGAAGGTGAATTTACAGCTGCCTCACAGAGAACACCCTTCGGAGCAGCACAAATAATCATCAGAATAAGGTATCTTTCCTCAAACAGTTTGGTTCCATAGTTTGGGTAGAAATGGTTTGATGGAGCTGCAAATCAATATTACTCTGTAAATTTTTAATGTTCACACCATGTGAAATGCTGTAAATAAAATAAGCTAACCACAATAGGCTATTCTTTGTACTTCATTTTAAAAAATGTCTGTTCAGCAGTATGGCTAACTACTTGCTGTAGATATGGCTTTAAAGCTGTCTAGGCTAATACATCAAGACCAGAATTTGAATAACCTCTAGTGGCAGGTAATTTTTCAGAACTACCAAATACTACAATACGTAACACTAGATTTTTTTTTAAGTTATGTGCTAATATGGACAGGTCCAAAAATGAGTAAAAGGAGCATGAGATTCTTGCACTGGCGTGTTTATTAGTTCATCAAAGGTTTGTTAACTATTAGAGATGAGCTCAGAGTGCAGAAATTAAATTTGTATTTCAACCCAGGCCACGCATAGATGTCCTGGGAGTTTGGAGCTGGGGGGTTAGGGTGTCACTAAGTGACCCCATTATGCTAGTTGCAGTTATTGTTACCTTGTACCCAGGCTTAAAAAAATTGCTTTTTTGGTCCCAACCCATCATCTATTTCTATAGAAATATTTTACTAGAGAGATATTAGCAAACAAAGGAGAATAAAATAAATTAAGTGTGTATGGCAGCAAGACCCATTTGGAAAAAAAAACCAACCAACCAACCAAAAAAACGCATAAAAGGCATAAAATGCAAACACAAGCAGCATCTGCAGCATAAGAAAAAAACACCTTTCGTAACTTCATTTCTTGCCTGTGCCTTGCCCAGAAGTATCTCAACAGGACATGTGTCACTACGGAGACAGATTGATGACTTTTCTACCAGTGGAATGTCACTGACTGATGTGATGGTCTAGTCATAGATGCTGCTTCATGGGAAGGGATATCAGTACGGTATTTAATCTTGCCCTGCTAGCAAAGCGAGCAGTTCTCAGAAGTAATATGCAAAAGGCTGGTGTGGAAGGACATTTATGCTTCTATGCCATCACATTTAAGCACCCTCTTCTAATTCAGAAAAAATCTCACGGCCAGCTCTCTTGGCCTCACAGGGACTTCAGGGGGAAAGAAAAGTACAAAGGCTTTCTCTGCCCCAAAGCCAGTTAGGAGGAACAACAGAGATGAGCCAAGGCCAAATCCTGGTTTCTTTACTTGCATGCCAGCTCCATTGTAACATTGTTGAATAATTTCTGGTACATCCTCACTCTCCTGTCAGGAGCAACATAATTCTGGGTCCCAGGTAGGAGGCCTCTGGGGTGAAGTGGGTCCCATTTCCACAGGCTCATAGAACAGTTCACGCAAGTGCTTCTCACAGCAGCGTCAGCTGTGAGATAACACCGGTCTCTCAGGGATTTATCTAATCATGTCTCAAGTCTCCAAGGATGGAGACAGCACAGCCTCTATGCGTAACCTGTTGCTGTGTTTTGCTTTCCCCAAGAGCTTATCCTCATATCCTATCTGAACTTATCCTGTTTCAGGTTATACTGATAGCTTCTTGCCCTCCCACCATGAACTGCTCTGAAAAGCCTGTATCTGCCTTCTTCCTAACACCCTGATGGGTATTTTTCTTTCAAAGCAACTCACATTTCTTTAGCACGGTCTCTCCACGGTCCCAATATTAGGACCAAATTGCTGCTTTGGTCTCATTTCATAATTTCCCCTGACCATTGCTCCTAATATTCCAGTGTCCTGCTTGTTAAATCCTCTGGCAAAAGCTCCTTCTTTCAGCCAGAAAAACCTGCAATGTCTGCTATGTATGCATTTTAATACATAGAGTTGATAAAGCTGCTGAAGATATACATTCCTCCTCTGTATGCTTGCATCATCCCACTCCAAGTAGAAAATTTATTAGTTATTGATTTTGTTATGTGTGACATTTTTTGTGATGTCCAAACCATGTGTAGATGCTGCCTCTGAGTGAGATGAGCAGAAAAGGCAGCCTTGTACTTGGCGTGTCAGCAGGAGGCCAGGTTCAGTCCTCAGCTCTGTCATATAAATAGGTAAAGCTCTGATAGGTGGCTGAGGGATGCCCTCCCATTGAATCTTGATGTTTAAGATGGACCTCTTCCCTTTCTAAACTCCTCAGCAGAGGGGAAGCACAGGTGTGACTGAATCCATCCCTAGTCCCAAATTTGGACAACGGTTCATGTCTAAAGAATTATGTGGATGAGTTAGCCACCAGAGTTAGTATTGCTTGTGAGAGTATTGTCACCCACAGGGTTAATACTTGCTACCAGAGAGCCAAATGAGTTGCCACCAGAGTAGTTTAGGCAGTTTTGCAATGCCTGTCATGGCCCTCCCAAGGACTCTTACTGAGACAACTTCACAATGTTGAAAAAATAGGTAATTTATTTAAAACATTAGGTAAAACAAGTTTGGAATTGCTGTTGATAAATTCATTTGCTGCACGAAAACCACATGGTTATAACTGGTTAACAATGATTAAATCTATATTTATATATACATATAGATATATAAGAAGCAACAATTGAAACTTGAGTTAGTAGCTGTTTTCTCAGGAATATCCAACAAACTCAGAGGTGCAACTCTTGCCAAAAAAGGGTCCCTTCTTGCTGGAAGAGACGAGAGAGGTGCAGGCCCATCAACTCGTCCATCATGTAACCTGGTCCTCCTCCAAAGAAAGGGTTGTATAAGCCAATTTTATACTTTTGAAAACTCCTTGGCAGCTGTTGGCGAGGTCGAACGACGTCAATTATTGTATGTTGACTGGGTCTTGGCAAGATCGCTTGTGAAGAATTGGAGACCCAGCAGATGGGGCAGGGAGCACATGCTTTTGGCAGTCTTCCATTTCTTAACTGAAGCAAAGTCATGCTGCAACACCTTCACCTCACTTCAGGTGTCCCTCAGCTGATCTGAGAACCATCACCCTATCTATCTGTCATACCAGATAAAGTTGTTCAAGTCCAACTGCTCCTTTTTGCAAAGTCCCAGTGACTTCAGTGTTTGACCCCTCTTGCAAGACCAGTCTTGCAGGATTGGTCTTGGCAAGTCAGGTAAGTCCATTGTACCACAATCTCCAGCATCAAATAGCCATATGCTCTTACACAAATCACTGTACCGCTCTGCTCTCTTATCCCTATATATAAAGAGAAGATTTTAGTATTTGGATTTTACTTTAGAAATGCACTTCCTATCTTACGATGCATTCCTACAATGATATCAGGGATGCTATACAAATGAGGTAGAGTACTCTAAAAAATGCTTTCCTTGCATATTATCCTTTACAGCTCCGTTTATTACATCTTACAGTAGAATATATGCATTAGAAGCCTGTCCAGCCATACCTTTTAAGCTGATGAGGAAGAGTGATTGTGGTCACCATGGGTCAAAGCACCATAAGGAGTGTGAATGTTGGTACTGCTTGTTTTTCCCACAGTTTCCTTGACAAAGATTCCTGCTCTCTCACAGGCAGGAAACAGATCCCTGAGCCTGCAGATCTTGGAGGATTACATGCTTTTCCTTCCGTCCCAGCTCCAGACCAAAGCAAAATCTCAAAAATCTTATTGAACTAACATTCAGAAAGTGCACACAGAGTCCTTCAGTATGCTTCATTCAGATCTAAGTACTTTACTCTCATTAAAACGCATTACAATATTGTAGAAGTAAAAACAGTTAAAAAGGAATTACTGTTTCTTCTCTTCAAAGTATGAAATTATTCAAAACCATTTTTTCTTTTGAATCTTTGATAAATTAGATGAACAGAATATGCTCTTTTCTTTATTTTCCCACCGTTCGCACAAGTCCGTCCTTTGGCAAGGACTGATCCTCCCTAAAGGCCATAAAAAAATAAATTGTTCAACCACTAGTAGCTGTCAACTTGAGACTTCCATGTCCTGCCACTATCTTAGTGACTAAAAATGCAAAAGCATAAGGATAAACTCTGCCGTTTTGCCTTTTACATCATTCCTCTATCGTGGTCATAGGCTGTTAGGATTACGATGGCTCTCAGACAGATACAGATCCAAAGAGTGTCTAGGAAAGGGATGAAGATAGATGCACTTTCATGGTGAGCTCATCCCAAGTTTAACAAAAAGAGTATGAAACTTGCTTGATATTTTGGCAAGTGGGCAATGAAGGCCAGTATCTGAGGGTCATCCAGGAGTCACTTGTCAGCAAAAAAAAGGACACTAGCGCGTACTTTGTGAAAGATCTTGGAAGTGAAATGGCAGAGAAGGAGAAGATAAACCAGCAGAATATAATGTAAAAACATTGCTGAGGGAAAGGGACAAGTAATCAAGTAATACAGGAAGCAAGATCTGGAGGGACTGTGGATGAGGTGTGTGGATGAAGAGCAAACACTATATTATATGTAGTGGGGGGAGATGTTCAGCACAGTGGCCAGATATGAGGAACCCAAAAGCATCCTGAGTAACAGGAAATGAGAGCTGTTTCTGCACCCCCTGGGAATAAAGGAAAGAGAAGGTCTAGGAGACACTAAGCTGAGGACTCAGCTGTGTCCAAGCTGTATCCTTCACACCCTTGTACGCTATACCTCAAGATTATCATCTCCCATTCCAAGAGGCCAAGTTTCCAAAATCCTCAGTGTCACAGGCACCCCTGAGCTTCTGGAAATGGGTAACTAAAGAAGTGAAACCTATCTTGGAGCACTGAGTTACGTGCTTATCCCTGAGACAAGAATTAGAAGGAAATAGCATGAGAGAGAGTAGGGAAGGAGCAACTGACATGAGAAAAATCTTCATTTCCTCTGTGGTACGGGCCACGGCATAACTACAGTGTCAGATCTTCCTTTAGCAGGACAGAACCAGAAAGTCCCTAGACACAAAAGCTCTGCCTGCACTAGGAAACTATGACTGGGGATAACATTTCTAGACATTTCTGAATGTGTCTGAACATTGCAGAACGTTTGAAGAAGATATTGGTAATATGAGCTATGAATATGTGACAACCAGGACACAAACAAACAAAGCCTACTGGTTATTATTGCTTTAATGATCTGTTATTTATGGCCTGCCTCACAAGTTTTTAAGTGATTGG